>NC_091617.1:87596337-90096337 GCF_027580195.1 Bos mutus | reverse complement strand
GCTCAAATTCAAAGCTAGCCTCCAGCCACTCTGGAAATAAAAAATTTTTGTTTTTCTTTTCTGATACCAAAATCTATTTTCTTAATGACTAGGATATTTACCTTTATTTCTGGGTATGTGTAAATTTTATATTTATTCCAACATCTGAAATAGTTCTCAGGAATAGTAAGCAAACAAATATAATGCAACTTCAGCTCCAATTTTATGTTCTGGAGTTATCTGCTGCTAGTCAAAGATGAGTGACTGTTCCAGAATCAGGGTAAGGTATGCTACTAGCCAACATGCTTGTGCATTTGCATGAGCCAAAAGTAAGACAGAACTGGCCAAGTTATCTTCAAGGCATGCAAAGATCTGCTACTTTTCTCCTACATACAACCCCATTTCACTTTCTACATAGCTTTATCACTATGCGAAATTATTGTATGTATTGAATTGAATTTTGCCATCTCTTTGCCTCCCCTTACACTAAGGTAAGCACGACAAGAGTATGGTCCTGGTAATGTTGTTTTCAGTCAAATACTCAGAGTTTAGAACAGTGATGAAATATGCGTGCAGAGTGAATGGATGAAAGAAACATTTTTGGAGGAGTTGTAAAGTAATGTGTATATGGATGTGAAGAGAAGTAAGGAATCATTTCCAAATAGCTCTTGGCTTTATGTAAACTTTTTCCTACTGTCTGAGAAACTCCAGTAGAAAGTTCCATAAATGGAAGTTGGACATATTACTTGGAGAAAAAAAAAGCAAGTGACCTGGTTAAACAATCAATTAGCATCAATTTAGTTAGAGAGAATAGAGAAATAATTGTAATAGAAAGTTTTTGATAAAAAAGATACCCAAAGTGTTGAAAAAAATCAAAGTTTCAAAATATTGACAAAGGAGAAAAATCTAACAGATTTCTCTTAATCATTTGAGTTCTATGGCATCTGAAGATGTAGCAAGAATAAATTCATCAGCTTTTTCAAATAACTAATACTCCATGTCTGACATAACAATGCAAAAATCTAGAAAATTAGCCAAATTTGAACAGTACTTGTAAGAAGACATTAAATATAAAGACAGATGATTTCTCTTCAAAGGGCAATAGAGTCGTGGCTTATCAGTTGTTCAGGTGCTGGGCTCTCATTTTGGAATCTGTGAATAAGATGTGAGAGAGTTTTCCCCCAAACTTAAGAACAAAAAATTTCATTAACCTTTCACCCAGTTGGGCTGACACACATGGGATTAATACTGGAGCCAAAAAATAAGCAAACAACAACAAACCTTGAGTACATCATAACACTTTTCAAATATTATATAAGGAACTGAAGGGCATGGAGTCCAGGTGGTGTTTAAATCTTTCCCCCCAACTTGAAGGCCATATCTTTGGAAGAGAAAATAGATATGAAAAATGAACAGCTGGTTGCATCAGTGGAATCAAAGAAAAGGATTTGGTTTTTTGGACCAGGATTATGCTAACAAAACCATTTTCTCCTGCAGTGCAAAGTACATCTTCTAGGTCCACAGAGGGCATATTTTTCAGGACATTCACTGACAAATCAAGAAGATTCTTAAACCTCAAAAGGGACAGCAAATGCATGAAGAAAGGTCAATGATAAATAATATGATGCATATCAATTAAAATATAGAGAAGAAAAACAGTGGTGTAGATACTATTCTAAGGAAAATTTAATGTGTGTTTAGTGTGAAACTAAATGTCTTTATAACCAACCTAGATAGCATATTTAAAAGCAGAGACATTACTTTGCCAACAAAAGTCCGTCTAGTCAAGGCTATGGTTTTTCCAGTGGTCATGTATGGATGTGAGAGTTGGACTGTGAAGAAAGCTGAGCGCCAAAGAATTGATGCTTTTGAACTGTGGTGTTGGAGAAGACTCTTGAGAGTCCCATGGACTGCAAGGAGATCCAACCAGTCCATTCTAAAGGAGATCAGTCCTGGATGTTCTTTGGAAGGAAATATGCTAAAGCTGAAACTCCAGTACTTTGGCCACCTCATGCGAAGAGTTGACTCATTGGAAACGACTCTGACGCTGGGAGGGATTGGGGGCAGGAGGAAAAGGGGACGACAGAGGATGAGATGGCTGGATGGCATCACCAACTTGATGGACATGAGTTTGGGTGAACTCCGGGAGTTGGTGATGGACAGGGAGGCCTGGCGAGCTGCAATTCATCGGGTCACAAAGAGTCGGAGACGACTGAGCAACTGAACTGAACTGAAATGTCTTTATACTTTTAAACAATAATACTGAGATTAAGTGTAATAAGATAAAAAAAGTATTAACATGAAGGCAGA
This sequence comes from Bos mutus, assembly GCF_027580195.1. Lineage (NCBI taxonomy): Eukaryota > Metazoa > Chordata > Mammalia > Artiodactyla > Bovidae > Bos > Bos mutus. The sequence continues at coordinate 90,094,048 of NC_091617.1, read as the reverse complement.
TGTGGGGTGAAACACAGATCTAAATTGCTGTAATGAGAGTTTTAACATGTTTAGGAGGAAAAATCTGAAAAAATGAGTCAGATTTTATGTCAAGATTGTAAATAATTATTTGTAAATTAGCTTGATTAGTGAAGAAAGAGATATCAAAGGCATTTTATTTTAAAAAATATGCTACTTTTGCCTAACCAACCACAACGATTTCCTATTAAAGATCACAAAACAGGAAAAATTGCAAGGGTCTTAGTGAGAGTTTTTCTATGAATTCCATCTGAAGAAAGGCCCATATATTATAAATTCCTGAATTATTTGGTCATGATAGTAATTTTCTCTTTCAAATATTTTATAAAGAAATAAAAAGATCTTTTCATGTCATGTGGAGAAAGTGATTTGTAAATGATAACTTTAAAACTTTTCTTATGCCTTTTAAAAGTCTATAACTGCCCAAGAACAGAATTGGGCTACTCTAAAACTAAGGATTTAGGAGCATAGAAAATGACTTTAGGGAAAGGAAAAAGATATGATCCTGTGACCCAAACTTCCAGAGCAATTGTTCTTATCCAGGGGCAGTTTTGCTTGCCACCTCCATGATATCTGCCTGTGTCTGAACACATTTTCAGTGTCACAACTTTGGGATACTACAAGCATCTACTGGGTAGAGGCCAAGGATGCTGCTCAGCATCCTACAGCCTCCTGCTCCAACAAATAGCTATCCAGCATAAAGTGGCAATGCAATTAAAGCTGGAAAATTCTGCTCTAGTTAGTAATATAGCTTCATGAATACATAAGATTAAAAAAATCATGAATTACTATAATGAGAAAATATAAAACATCAAAGCAAGCTACTGTGGCTATACGTGAAACTCCCTGTTGAAGCTGAGAATCAATGGGTATACTTTTAAGAATGCAGGCCTGGAAGATGGTTATTTTGAGGTGCTATTCTGCTATCTTCTCTGCCTGCTGGCTTCCCAATTAAAGTCTTTTCCTTGCCTCAACACCTCATCTCTCAGATTCATTGGCCTGTTGTGTGGCAAGCATAGTGAGTTCGGTTGTATTCAGTTACCCAACAGTCCCAAAACATGATGTCTACTCATGGACTCTTCCCATAGTGCTTCTTCATCCCATATGGACTACTTCAGTGGCTATGAGCATCACAACATCCTTTAAATTTGATCTGGAGATCAATCCCTGAGCCTTTGGAGTGGGAGCACTGACCCCAAGACCCTAGACTACCAGAAAATAAACTCTAGTGAAGTGAAGTCACTCAGTCATGTCCGACTCTTTGTGACCCCATGGACTGTAGCCTACCAGGTTCCTCCGTCCATGGGATTTTCCAGGCAAGAATACTAGAGTGGGTTGCCATTAGGGAGTATCAAATAGTGAAATCTCACATAAAGGAAACCACTTGAATACAAGACCCAGCATCACCCAACCACCAGTAGCATCCTGTGTATCTAAACAACAAACAAAACAAAAATACAAATCCAATCATCAACAGACAGGATTACCACCTCACTCAGCATTGCCCATCTGAGGAAAACAAACAAACAAAAACTCAGCACAAATCTTACCCTATAGAAGTTTACACAAACCACTGGACCAACCTTAGGAGAGCAGAAACCAGAACAAAGAAAGAATTCAACACTGAAGCCTGGGGAAAGGAGACCTTAAACACAGTAAGTTAAAAACATAATAATGATGATGAAAAGGCAGAAAAATGCTACACCATTGAAGGAATAAACTAGAAACACAAAAGTCCAAATAAATGAAGAGGAAATAGGCAAACTACCTGAAAAAGAATTCAGAATAATGATAATAAAGATGATCAAAAACCTTTAAATAAAAATTCAAAAAATGCAAGAATCAATTAACAAAGTTCTAGAAGAATTAAAGAATAAACATACAGAAAAAAAAAAAAACATAATTAGTGAAATTAAAAATACTCTAGAAGGAATCAATAGCAGAATATCTGAAGCAGAAGAATAAATCAGTGAGCTGGAAGATAAAATGGTGGAAATAACTTCTGAAGAGCAGAATAAAGTAAAAAGAATAAAAAGAACTGAACATAGTCTCAGAGACCTCTAGAACAATATCAAATGCACCAACATTCAAATTATAGGGGTCCCAGAAGAAGAGAAAAAGAAAGGGTATGTGAAATTTTTTGAAGAGATTATAGTTGGAAATTTCCCCAACATGGAAAAGGAAATAGTCAATCAAGTCCAAGAGGCAGAAAGAGTCCCATACAGGATAAACACAAGGAGAAACACACCACAACACATATTAATCAAACTAACAAAGAGTAAACACAAAGAAAGAATATTAAAAGCAGCAAGGGAGAAGCAACACATAACATACAAGGGAAACCCCATATACTTAGCTAATTTTCAGCAGAAATTCTGCAGGCCAGAAGGGAATGGCAGGATATATTTAAGGTACTGAAAGGGAAAAATCTACAACCAAAATCACTGTACCCAGCAAAGATCTCATTCAAAATTGGTGGAGAGATATAAAAACTTTTCAGAAAAGCAAAAGTTAAGAAAATTCAGAACCACCAAACCAGCTTTGCAACAAATCTTAAAAGGACTTAAATAGTTAAGAAATACAAGAGAAGAAAAAAAAGATCTACAAAATAAACCCAAAACAATTAAGCAAATAGCAATAGGAACATATATATTAATAATTACTTTAAATGTAAATAGATTAATGCTCCAACTAAAAGACACAGACTGGCTGAATGGATACAAAAAGAACACCAAGCTGTCTACAAGAAACCCGCTTCAGAATTAAAGACACATATAGACTGAAAGTGAGAGGATGGAAAAATATATTCCATGCAAATGGGAAGCAAAAGAAAGCTGGAGTAGCAATCCTCATATCTGACACAATAGACCTTAAAATAAAGAAGAGTACAAGAGATAAGGAAGGACACTACATAATGATCAAGGGATCAATACACGAGGAAGATATAACAATTGTAAATATCTATGCATCCAACATAGGAGCACCTCAGTACATAAGACAAAAACTAACATTCATAAAAGGAGAAATTGACAGTAACATAATAATAGTAGGAGACTTTAACACCCTACTCACACCAATGGACAGATCATCAAAACAGAAAATTAATAAGGAAACACAAATCTTAAATGATACATTAGATGAGATGGATCTCATTGATATCTTCAGGACATTCTATCCAAATGTAGAAGAATACACCTTCTTCTCAAGTGCACATGGAACATTCTCCAGGATAGACCACAACTTGGGTCACAAATCAAATCTCCATAAATTTAAGAAAATTGAAATAATTTCAAGCATCTTCTCTGACCACAATGATATGAGACTAGTTATCAATAAAAAAAAAAAAAAAAAACTGTAAGAAACCCAAACACATGGAGAGTAAACAACAAAAACAAAAAGAATGCAGGCATGGTATATAGTTTTCTAGTTCTGTTTCATCCACATTATTTTATAATACTGAGGTGGAAGCAACTCTAGTAATATGAGTTGGAGTTACAGAATAACACAGGCTATACATAATAAATCTGAAAACGAATAGCTGATAACCATTGCAGGTTCTCTTCATAAGCTTTTTTTTTTTTTGTATTTTCACCCACAAAATGGAAAGAAAATAATATCTGTCGGGAGCCACGTTAGGCATTACTGACAAAATGGAGGCACGGACCCAACCCCCTCTTTTCATCTCGCAGGCACAGCCCTGGGATAAAGGAGTTAGGCCTTGTGATTATGACTTGTTCTTTCCTTTCTTTGGTTGAGTTGGCTGGAAAGAATGTTAAGGTGCTTGAGAGAAGCATGAGAAAGCACAAAGCCTTCTACAGCTGTGCCCAGAAAATAATCTATAAAATAACCATTGACATTTGTTCAAGGATCTTTACAAAGAATTTCCTAGAATGAGCACATAGGCCACAGCTTGAGGCCATTGGAAGGGTTGTTATCTGAGACCTGTTTGTGAGGGAAATATTTATGGCAAAAGAAGATTGCTGAGTTTAGGGTTTACGAACAATTAAGAATAGCTAGAAGCCTTTTTAGGAGATAGTGGTCTTAAGATGCTAGGGGCAAACAGGATTTAGAAAGATAAGAAATAAACTGAGGAATGTAGCATGAGTTACAATGTAATCACAAGTTAAGTACAGTAAATCTGGGTGGGGGAAACTAAAAACCTCTGACCTAATGCTTTTGTCAAAGTATAAAAGAGAACCTGAAGCTTGAAACAAACATGTAGTTCCGGACAATGAGTCAGAGGCTACATCATCATCTGCTGACACCGCTCACCCCTTCAGGCTGATTCCCTGGCTGCTGGAGCTAGACTCCGGCAAATATCTACCTCATAGCTTTTTGATTTTTTTTCTTTTTTCTTTTTGGATATTAGGTGCAATAACAAAGCACTTAGTAATGCTTGTCATAGTGTGGGGCATATCAGTTCAGTTTAGTTACACAATCGTGTCCAACTCTTTGCGAACCCATGAACCACAGCACGCCAGGCCTCCCTGTCCATCACCAACTCTCAGAGCCTACTCAAACTCATGCCCATTGAGTTGGTGATGCCATCAAACCATCTCATCTTCTGTCATCCCCTTCTCCTCATGCCCTCAGCTTTCCCAGCATCAGGGTCTTTTCAAATGAGTCAGTTCTTCTTATCAGGAGGCCAAAGTATTGGAGTTTCAGCTTCAACATCAGTCTTTCCAATGAATACATATGATTGATTTCCTTTAGGTTGGACTGGTTGGATCTCCTTGCAGTCCAAGTGACTCTCAAGAGTCTTCTCCAACACCACAGTTCAAAAGCATCAATTCTTCGGTGCTCAGCTTTCTTTATAGTCCAACTCTCACATCCATACATGACTACTGGAAAAACCATAGCCTTGACTAGACGGACCTTTGTTGGCAAAGTAATGTCTCTGCTTTTTAATATGCTATCTAGGTTGGTCATCAGAAAAGGTGATGGCATCCGACTCCTGTGCTCTTGCCTGGAAAACCCAATGGACGGAGGACTTAAGCAACTTAGCAGCAGCAGCAGCAGAGGGTTGGTCATAACTTTCCTTCCAAGGAGTAAGCTCCTTTTAATTTCACGGCTGCAATTACTATCTGCAGTGATTTTGGAGCCCCACAAAATAAAGTAAGCCACTGTTTCCACTGTTTCCCCATCTTATTGCCATAGAGTGATGGAACCAGATGCCATGATCTTAGCTTTCTGAATGTTGAGCTTTAAGCCAACTTTTTCACTCTCCTCTTTCACTTTCATCAAGAGCCTGTTTAGTTCCTCTTCTCTTTCTGCCATAAGGGTGGTGTCATCTGAATATATGAGGTTATTGATATTTCTCCTGGCAATCTTGATTCCAGCTTGTGCTTCCTCCAGCCCAGCGTTTCTCATGATGTACTCTGCATATAAGTTAAATAAGCAGGGTGACAATATACAGCCTTGACGTATTCCTTTGCCTATTTGGAACCAGTCTGTAAGCATCTTTTAATTTCGTGGCTGCAGTCACAATCTGCAGTGATTTTGGAGCCCAGAAAAAAAAGTCTGCCACTGTTTCCACTGTTTCTCCATCTATTTGCCATGAAGGGATGGGACCGGATGCCATGATCTTTGTTTTCTGAATGTTGAGCTTTAAGCCAACTTTTTCACTTTTCTCTGGGGCATTTTAAAGCTTGCTTTTTAATTAGTAGATCCTGTGCTCTCATTTTCTTAATCTATAAATTAATAATACTTGCTAGAATGATCTCCAAGATAAGATTTAAGATCTGAAATTTCCTTTTGGTTAATAGACTGTATGAAAAAAATAAAAAAACTAAAACTAAACAAGAAAAAAATATATACAAAAGTGATATATTTAAGCAATCCTATTTAAAATAGTGGCATAGCCCTATAGTATCCTAAATTCTAAAATATAGTAAAATTTAAAAATAATACTAAAAAGCACCAAAGAACTTTTACATTCAGTGCTAGAGTGAACACAGGAAAGCACAAACTTGCAAGATAAGAAAGATACAGAAGACAAAGTAGAATTATGCGATTTCCGCTTTGATTTAACAATGGCAAAAAAAAAAAAAATTCAAACATGATTAAGAAGCTCATTGAGTTGGGACAAAACATAATCAATATTAGATTTGTGGAGCTAAAATCTGATGACCAAAGACATTGTAAACCAACACAGAACATAAGCTGCTAAGCAAGAACCAGGATCTTTTCAAAAGACTTTTCTCCAGCCCTGCATGGTGAATGACTTACAAGTTTACTAAGTAGTACTTAGGAAATATTCAGAGTGCAATTTTGAGAAATCCTAAAGCAAGAAGAGATGAAAAATATCATTGTAACATTTCTAAAAGAATAGGTAATTGAGTAGACTCTAAAAAGTTTAAACTACTATTTCCTCACTCTTAGTCCATTCCATAACTGTCATGATCATTTCTGCATACCGTCAATATTAGGATTTGTTGTTTTTTTTAATATAACTGTACTTTATTTATTTCTGGCTGTGCCGTGCAGGCTTTTCTCTAATTGTGGCAAGTGGGGGCTACTCTCTAGTTGCAGTGCTGAGGTGTCTCATTGTTGCGGCTTCTCCTATTGCGGAGCACGTGTTCTAAGGCTCATGGGCTCCAGCAGTTGTGGCTCCTGGGCTGTAGAGCACAGGCTCAGTAGGTGTGGTGCATGGGCTTAGTTACTCCACAGCATGTGAGATCATCTCAGATCAGGGATCGAACTTGTGACTCCTGCATTGGCAGGTGGATACTTCACCACTGAGCTACAAGGGAAGCCCCAATAGGATTTGTTTTTAAAAAGAATGTTTTGATTACTTCTATAAATGGAAACCATATATATCCCTTACTACTAATAGAAATGTCATGATGAATATAATGAACTCAAACCCATGTTTTAAAATTCTTTCTAGATGCTCCTGCCTGCCAAAATGCTACATCATGATCCTTTGTTTTATTAAAGGGAATATTTGTGTTACTGAAACACATTAATAAATTCTATTACCAAACTGAAGCATCCTTCTTGATGATTATAAGTTTATAATTGAAAAGGGAATGATTTGACATCATTTAATTAACATCATATAATTATTCAATTAATAATGATTTAAGTCAGTGTATCACATGAAATGAAGTTCAGCTAAAGTCAACTTGAACAACTGAGTATTATGTCTTGCTTGAGGTAGGCATGCCATAAAAACTACCAGAAGCACCTGGGGATTTTTTATAAATTAACCCATTCTCAGGGTCCCCTAGCAAAGCTGCAGATTCAGTTGATCTGGGTGGGGCCTGGGTATCAGCATTCACCCCAGATTCCCAGGTGATTCTAATGTGTAGCCTAGACTGAGAACTCTGCTCCAGAATGACACATGTAATGGAGTAGATTATTTAGCAAATTGTTTGAGGGCTCTTCAAAAATGAACTATTTAATACTAAGACTGAACTTCATTTTCTGATACAATTTGTAGACTAATCATTGATGTAAGATCACAGATATGCTGAATACTGATTTCATCAAGGCATTTAACCATGATAATAAAAGTGTTAATAGTTTGATTTTGATCTGGTTAAACTACTATCCAAAGTATATCTAAAGTGTATGTGAAATGTATCTGTGTATATGAGAGAGAGAAAGTGTATCCTATAAAAGGCTAATCCTCTAATTTGACAATTGAAAAATCTTTACCAATGATGTGAATAGGACACTGACTTGTAAAAGCTATGATGACGTAATATTATGAACAACATATAACATTCAGCACAACAAAGGTCTACTTTCAAAACAGCCTTATACTGAAATAGTGATGATAATGTTTAATACCGGGAAAAAGTTGACTCCTGGATTCTGAGTTAAGATTTGGCTATGAAAGGACAGGGTAATAGTCTTGCAATTTAGCAATGTATGTATTAAAAGATGTAGGAATTTAGCAGCTTGCATGTTCAATATGATACATCGGAGTATTATGGTTATTAAAACAAAACAACCCTCCATAATGTGAGTTTAGCTGCATCAGAAGACATGCTCAGTCTCTCAGTTGTGTCCACTCTGCAACTGTATGAACTGTAGCCCACAAGGCTCCTCTGTTCATGGAATTCATGGCAAGAATACTGGAACAGGTTTCCATTTCCTGCTCCAGGTGATGTTCCTGACCCAGGGATTAAACCCGACTCTTGCATCTCCTGCCCTGGCATGTGGATTCATTACCACTAGCACCTCCTGGGAAGCCCCAGTCAGAAGAGTAGTCATTGTATCAGGATATATCTTGCCCTTGCTCTGTTCAAGTCATACAGGATTTGAGATTCTGGATGCTAATTTTTTTTAAGGTTGTGATAAACAAGTCTGTCCAAAAAGAATGAATAAGATAAACAAGGTATTTAACTTGGAAATTAAGTGTGTATGTTAAACACAAGTAGAAAAAAAACATTGTTCAGTCAAGAACTAACCTCAAATCAAACCTCAAACTACTGCCATGCAATGATGACTTGTCCTTAAGGTAAGGACATCTCTTGCAACTGAAATTTTCCAACCAAAGAGAATGACTTCATTTAAGAAACAGTGAAGTTTGGGTGCTGGCAATGTGGTAAAACTTCGGGCAGTGTTTCCCCTAGCTTCCTTACAGGTCTACCATTCACTTAACACATGCTTCAGGGGACCAAGCAATTTGTTTAAGATTAGGAAAGTACTTAATATCAGAAATGGAATTAGAGTAGGGGCTCGTTTTATTTTTTGTTTTTCAGTCGTTAAGTTGTGTCCAACTCTTTGTGATCCCATGGACTGCAGCATAACAGGCTTCCCTGTGTTCCACTGTCTCCTGGAGTTTGCTCAAATTAATGTCCATAGAGTTGGTGATGCCATCTAATCATCTCATCTTCTGCCACCTCTTTCTCCTTTTGCATTCAATCTTTCCCAGCATCAAGATCTTTTCCAAAGAGTCAGCTCTTCATTGGAAGTGGTGGCCAAAGGACAGAACTTCAGCTGCAGCATTGGTCCTTCCAATGAATACTCAGTGTTGATTTCTTTAAGGATTGACTGGCTTGATCTCCTTGCTGTCCAAAGAACTCACAAGAGTCTTCTCCAGCACCACAGTTTGAAAGTACCTATTGTTTAGTGTTCAGCCTTCTTTGTGGTCCAACTATCACTTCCATACATGACTTCTGGAAAAAACCACAGCTTGGACAATACAGACTTTTGTCAACAAAAGTAATGTCTCTGCTTTTACTATGTTAGCCTTTGTCTTGCTTCATTTTGTACTCAACATGTACAAAGCCAAACTTGCCTATTATTCTCGGTATCTCTTCAGTTCAGTTTAGTTCAGTTGCTCAGTCGTGTCCGACTCTTTGCGACCCCATGAATTGCAGCACGCCAGGCCTCCCTGTCCATCACCAACTCTGGGAGTTCACCCAGACTCACGTCCATCGACTCAGTGATGACATCCAGCCATCTCATCCTCTGTCATCCCCTTCTCCTCCTGCCCCCAATCCCTCCCAGCATCAGAGTCTTTTCCAATGAGTCAACTCTTGGCATGAGGTGGCCAAAGTACTGGAGTTTCAGCTTTAGCATCATTTCTTCCAAAGAAATCCCAGGGCTGATCTCCTTCAGAATGGACTGGTTGGATCTCCGTGCAGTCTAAGGGACTCTCAAGAGTCTTCTCCAACACCACAGTTCAAAAGCATCAATTCTTTGGCACTCAGCCTTCTTAACCGTCCAACTCTCACATCCATACACAACCACAGGAAAAACCAGAGCCTTGACTAGACGAACCTTTGTTAGCAAAGTAATGTCTCTGCTTTTGAATATGCTATCTAGGTTGGACGTAACTTTCCTTCCAAGGATTAAGTGCCTTTTAATTTCATGGCTGCAGTCACCATCTGCAGTGATTTTGGAGCCCAAAAAAATAAAGTCTGACACTGTTTCCCCATCTATTTCCCATGAAGTGATGGTACTGAATGCCATGATCTTTGTTTTCTGAATGTTGAGCTTTAAGCCAACTTTTTCACTCTCCACTTTCACTTTCATCAAGAGGCTTTTTAGTTCCTCTTCACTTTCTGCCATAAAGGTGGTGTCATCTGCATATCTGAGGGGTATCCCTTAACTTCCTATTTTTGTATTCCATTCTGCTATGATGAAAAGGACATCTTTTTTTGGTGTGAATTTTGGAAGGTGTTGTAGGTCTTCATAGAACCAGTTAACTTCATTCAGCTTCTTCAGCATTAGTTGTTGGGGCATAGACTTGGATTACTGTGATGTTGAGTGATTTGCCTTGGAAACAAACCAAGATCATTCTGTCGATTTTGAGGTCATACCCAAGTACTGGATGTCAAACTCGTTTGTTGTCTATGGTGGCTACTCCATTTCTTCTAAGGGATTCTTGCCCACAGTAGTAGACGTAATGGTCATCTGAATTAAATTTACCCATTCCCATGTTATTTTAGTTCACTCATTCCTAAGATGTCAATGTTCACTCTTGCCATCTCCTGATTGACCACATCCAATTTACCTTGATTCATGGACCTAACTTTCAAGGCTCCTATGCAATATTGTTCTTCACAGCACTGGACGTTACTTTCACCACCAGACACGTCCACACCTCAGTGTTGTTTCCTCTTTGGACCAGCCACTTCATTCTTTCTGGAACTATTAGTAATGACCCTCTGTTCTTCCCCAGTAGCATTTTGGACACCTTTTGACCTGGGGAGCTCATATTCAGATGTTTTATATTTTTGCCCTTTCATACTGTTCATGGGGTTCTTGCAGCAAAAATACTGGAATGGGTTGCCATTTCCTCCTTCAGTGGGCCATGTTTTGTCAGAACTCTTCTCTATGACCCATCTGTCCTGGGTGGCCTTGCACAGCATAGCTCATAGCTTCATTGAGTTTGACAAGCCCTTTCACCAGAAGGCTGTGATGCATGAAGAGGAGGAACTTCTAGTCTTCTCCTAATATGGACAATTGCTTTTTCTTGAAGAAAATAGTTATATATTCCCAACTTATCTTTTTATCACATTACCCATCTCTATTATATTTCAAATGGTCACAGAGAGTATGAGAGATGTGGAAATGTGTTTTCTGGCTTGCAGTATGAATTTAATATGTATTGTCAACTTTCAAACATAAGAAATTCAGTCTTAACTACATGACTCAAGTAGGAGTCATGTGTGTGTGCATATAAAAAGTAAAAAGTTTTTAAAAAGTAAAAAAAAAAAAGTAAAAAGTATATTTTCTACTATCTTACAACAATTTATATTTGCCATCTAGCAGAGTGCTTTAAGTTCTATTAGAGTGTATTAGTCTATCACAAAAATAACTTTAGAAGTTATGGCCTTAAGCAAGTTTTTCTTTCTTTGAATGAATAATGAATGAAATATTATTGTTGAGAATAACTTCTTAACAACTTTATTTATTTTTGAAGCCTGTAAACACACTGTGAAAGAGAAGTAAGCTTTGGCATTTCCTTTCAAAAACTCTTCAATTTGTGGATAACTATGTATAAATATTGCCTTAGTAAACTAAGCAGGGGAAACTGTTCTTTGCATGGCTCAGAACCTCCTGACCATAATCAAATTGAATGAGTGAAAGATCTATATCCCACATCAGATTTAAAGTCGTCCAACTCTCATAAAAATGCCTGAGATGTGATTATAAAATAAATTAACCATAATCTTTACAGAGGTGTCAGTTGCACATATTTAATTTTGCATGTGTTTAAGGGCTAATAAATCAGGTGAAAAGAAGTATATGCCAAAAGCCATAACAATTTTTACACTCAGTTAGATGAGGTGTTTTTTTTTTTTTTTTCTGTTACTTTGGTAAATAGCCAAAGTTTCTGTCATGAAACTCAACAGTTAAACAAACACTTTAAGCAGAATAGTAATATTTAAGTATTTTAAAGTATTTGTACATTTTAGTAAGTGTTCACTATACATTATTTAAATAAATGAGAATGTATGAACAATGAAATAAGGTATTTTTATATATACACAAAAATAAAGCCCTTCTGTTATTCTCTATTTTATTAGTCAAGTGATTGGGCATGCTACTTTTTTGTTTCTATTTTCTCACCTATAAAATTAGAACATGAATAACACTATTGGATTGTTGTGATAATTAAATAAAATAATGAATGTATAGTGGAGAAGGCTGAAGAACTCAACATCAACCATTCTATGGTCATTTGGCATTTGAAGCAAATCGGAAAGGTGAAAAAACTCAATAAGTGGATGTCTCATGAGCTCACTGAAAAGCCCATGGATGGAGGAGCCTGGTAGGTAGGCTCCATGGGGTCGCTGAGAATCGGACACAACTGAGCGACTTCACTTTCACTTTTCACTTTCATGCATTGGAGAAGGAAATGGCAACCCACTCCAGTGTGTTCTTGTCTGGAGAATCCCAGGGACGGGGGAACCTGTTGGGCTGCTGTCTATGGGGTCGCACAGATTTGGACACGACTGAAGCGACTTAGCAGCAGCAGCATAGTGCTTAACATAGACCTAGCACTCAGAAAAGATTCATAAATCTTAATTACTGCTGCTGTCATTGTTAAAACTATCTCTCCTTTTGAATATCTATTCAACAAGTGTGGAAGATACATATTAGTGCAAAAGTAATTGTGATTTTTGGATTGTTGAAATTTGCCATTTGATATTGGAATACATCCTTAATATGTGTGGTTATGTTATACATCACTTTAATGCACATTTCTTACTTTATGTTTCCCTCCTAATAACATTACTTGCTATTTATTTTATACTTATTTTAGGCCAAGAAAATTATGTTAGACAAAATTGAGTGATTTTCTTATCTGAGTTCAAAATGGGTCTTAAAACAGCCAAGACAACTCACAGCATCAACAATACATTTGACCCAGGAACTGCTAAGGAAAATACAGTGCAGTGGTGGTTCAAAAAGCTTTGCAAAGGAGATGAGAGCCTTCAAGATGAGAAGCACAGTGGACAGTCATTGGAAGTTGAGTACGACCAATTGAGAGGATCATTGAAGCTGATCCTCTCACAACTGCATGAGAAGTTGCTGAAGAACTCAACATCAAGCATTCTATGGTCATTTGGCATTTGAAGCAAATTGGAAAGGTGAAAAAGCTCGATAAGTGGATGTCTCATGAGCTCACTGAAAATCAAAAAAATTGTCATTTTGAAATGTCATCTTCTCTTACTCTATGCAACAAGGAACAGAGAATCCTCTGGGATTGTGATGTGCCAAAAAAGTGGATTTTATACAAAAACTGGCAATGACTAGTTAGCTCAGTGGTTGGACTGAGAAGGAGCTCAAAAGCACTTCCCAAAGCCAAACTGCACCAGAAAAAGGTCATGCTCATTGTTTGGTGATTTGCTGCCAGTCTGATCCATTACAGCTTTCTGAATTCCAGAGAAACCATTGTATCTGAGAAGTATGTTCAGCAAATCAATGAGATACCCTGAAAACTGCAATGCCTGCAGTCACCACTGGTCAACAGAAAGGGTCCAATTCTTCACCAGGACAATTGCACAACCAACACTTTAAAAGTTGAACTAATTGGGCTACAATGTTTTGCCTCATCTGCCATATTCACCTGACCTCTTGCCAAGTGACTACCATTTTTTTAAGCATCTCAACAACTTTTTGCAGTGAAAACACTTCCACAAGCAACAAGAGGCTGAAAATGCTTTCTAAGAGTTCATTGAATCCCAAAGCACAGATGTTTATGCTACAGGAGTAAACACTTCTCATTGGCCAAATTGTGTTGATTGCAATGGTTCATATTTTGATTAATAAAGATTTGTTTGATCCTACTTATAATGATTTAAAATTAATGGTCTGGAACTGCAGTTATGTTTGCACCAACCTGCTGCTGCTGCTAAGTCTCTTCAGTCATGTTCGACTCTGTGTGACCCCATAGACGGCAGCCTACCAGGCTCCTCCATCCATGGGATTTCCCAGGCAAGAGTACTGGAGTGGGTTGCCATTTCCTTCTCCATTGCACCAATCTAATATTTGGTAAAAGTCCTATAAGATGGAATTTCTTTCCTTTTTCACATAATAATCTAGAATATTTTTATTAGGGAATGAATGCCTCTGTATCCCTCAAAACTCTTATCTTGAAACCCTAACCTGCAATGTTGTAGTATTTGTAGATGAGGTCTTTGGGAGATAGGTTTAGATGAGGTAATGTGGATGGTGTCTTCATGATGGAATTGGCGCCCTTATAAAAATAGAAAGACCTGAGAGCTTTCTCTCCCTCCAGCTCACTCCCCTAATGTTTGGGCACTGAGGAAAGAAAATGTAAGGACATAGTAAGGAAGTAGTTGTTTATGAGACAGAATGCAAGACCTAACCAGATACCAAAGCTGCCAGCACCTCGGTCCTGGACTTCTTGCCTCCATAACTGTGATAAAATCAGTGGTTTAATCCACCCAGGCTATAGTATTTTGTTATAACAACTGGAGCAGAATAAGATAATTTTACTCTCTGACTTACTTGCACTTGCACGTAATTATGCATAAAACACAGTATCCAAAACACTTAAAAGATCTTTTATAAAAACAGCACTGAGTCATATCCAGTAAACAAATGTCCTCTACTAACAATGTAGTCTGATCACTGGTGCTGTGCTTGTTAAGTCTGGCTTCCCACAGGCTGGATCCTAAAACATTATTTGTTACATTGATGTTCTGAAATATATATATATAACCTCACAAAGTGTCAAAGTCAAATAAACTTTGGAAACAATAGATATAAAAATATTCTTGGGAATCCTGCATTGTAGTGAGTTTTATTATATTTTGTAGTTATCAAGAGTTACCTTTCTTTGGAAAATAGTACCTTGATCTCTTCCCTGAAGTTACTTCTCCTTGATTATGTGTACTCCTGGTGGAATTATAAACCAAAGGAGCCCTTTATGTATAAAAACACCACATGTAACCTAAACTAGCCAATTGAATTCTATCTCCTATGGTTTTTCCATCTTAACTTTGAATGAATGTTTCAAGGGCTGAAACAGTTGACTGAAAGACAGTTGGAGCTCATGCAATCCATGGTGGTTCCCCAGCAGGATTCTTAATACGTTCTTACTATCTAGATCCTAGCTTCTGTATTTTTCAAGTCTATTCTCCATCTTTGTCAAGGCTGTGAGATACAAGATATACAACAATTATATCCCAACTCTGTTCAACTTAGGCAATGTCTTTCTTCTGCTTGCTGGGAGAGTAACTTAAATGATAAACACAGACAAAACAAAAAAATACACATACAACCTGCCAACCAACCATAAAGCAAATATGTGTGTGTATATACGTATGTATCTGTACATCTCTCTCTCTTTCTCCCTCTCTTTCTATCCTTATCTACATCTATGTTTTACCCAATATTCCTCAACCTCACCTAACCAAACAATTCCTTCCTTCTGCTTCACCCCCTTATCCTCTGCTGCCGCTGCTGGTGCTGCTAAGTCAGTTCAGTCGTGTCCGACTCTGTGTGACCCCATAGATGGCAGCCCTAGACATGTCTTATCTCCAGCTAACATGCTTGAGCAACATGTTCTGTTGAATTCTATGTGTCCGTGAGGAATGTGTTCAATCTGGACATGGACTCTGGCATTCCATTAGAGCTTCCATTACTGCTTCCATTCCACTCACTTCCCACATTTCTGCATATCATTTTCATTGCATCTAAGTGACTGCATCACATCGATCAAGGATTGAAAAATTCATAGTTATACAAGAAAACTAATTTTGAACTGCATCATCTGAGCTTTTTGCACAGGAATATAAAGAAGTGCCATCTTTCATTAGGTTAGAAAAGGAGATCAGAAACTCACCTAGGTTACTGTTTTCCCCCCTTGCTTTCATCTGTATTGGCTTAAAGCAATTAATCAATAAGCAAGGACAAGGGGTGAAAGCATATGGTCTCTGATATTTAATAAATGAATTAGTGGTGCCCCTTGTTTAAGCATATAAATTAATAAGCATTAGGTCCTTTACTTAATGAGGAATTTCCCTTTTAAAACCTGAATGAATCATGTAAAAGACCATGGCATAAATTCAAAGGCATTTTCTGACCTTCTAATATTCTGGCCGGCATGAATTTTTAACAAGACGCTGTATATCTGTTAGGTCTATTAGAAATTGTTCATTGGAAACTTTTGCATTAAAAAAAAAAGCAAAACTAGTGAAGCATATAAAGTACCTAAGATAACAAGAGAAAATGTAACTTGGGTAATGCTGAAGTTTTGAAAAAAGCTTTTATGATCTCACATTTGTTCTAAAATAATAAGGAATAATAAAAATCTTTATTTTTATTGATTTTATCTCATATTTTACAATGTTCAAAACTATATGAGATAATAAGAATGTAACCATTAATATTTATTTTTGAGAGTAAAAATCATAGGTAAAACTAAAATTTTCTATGTTCTTTATCATATATTGTCTTACAAGATTTTTTCTATAAACTGTTTACCAAGATCTTTAAAATCAAAAGAAAAAGCCTTAAAAATTTATAATAAAATATATTTTAATCTTGAGATATAATTTAATTTCAAAAATGTAAAAAGGCTCAGCATTGTCTCCTAACACTATTCTAAACTCAGTTGCTTGTATCTGTATATTATGACCCTATTTTAACTCTGGGAGAAGACTGGTTGACAAACCATTCTCCTTGGGAAGTACCTAGAAAAGGAATGACTGGGCTATATGGTAGGTATGTGTTTAACTTTATATTCTAACCAAAAAGCTTACCAAAGTGATGGTTCCACTTTATACTCCACCCAGTGTATATGAGAGTTAAAGTTGCTACCCATCTTCATCAACACTTATTATTAGGTTTTAAATATGCAATTATTCTAATGGATATACTCATTGTGGTATAAATTTGCATTTTCCTGATGACTAATGGCGCTGAACATCTTTTCAAGTGCCTATTTGTCATAAACATACATTCTTTTGTGAAGTGTCTATTTTAATATTTTATATTTAAATTGGGCTATTCACATTCTTGTGTTGCAAGATTGTTTATGCATTTTGGATACAAGTATTTGACAAATATTTGTATTGCAATTTTTTCCCATTTCTTTGTTGTTATTTTTTTTTTCATCCCTTTGTTTTGTTTTCAAAATCTTTCGAAGGGAAATTGTTCTTATTTGTGATAAAGTTCAATTCATTAATTTTCTTGGTGTGGTTTCCTGTGTATCTAATACAAGAAATGTTTGCTTATTTGAATGTTGCAAAGATTTTCTCCTATGATTCCTTTCAAGAATATTACATCTTTAGTTTTCACAACAAGGTCAATGATACATCTCAATTTTTATATACAACAATGAGGCAAGAGTCAAAATTTATTTTCTCCATATAAATATATAGTTTTCCTAGCTCCAAATACATGAGAATCTATCTCTGAATCACCACTTCTCTCTCATTGATCTAAATATCTTTTTGATAATTCCATATTCTCTTAATCACAGTGGCTTTAGAGAGAAGTTCTTTAAATCTGCTAGTTAAAGTACTCCAATTTTGTTCTTTTTAAAATTTATTTTTTCTATCCTACAAAAAAAAATAATAATAAAAATTAAAATTAAAATAACAACACACCAAAAAAAAATTTAGAACAAGAACAAACAAAATTATTTTGTCTATCCTAGATAATTTATATTTTTAATTTGGGAAAAAATGATGTCTTAAATTTGAATCTTCCAGTCCAGGAATATATCTATTTATTTAGGTCTTCTTCAATTTTTCTGGGTAATGTTTTATAGTTTGCAGTATCACGGTATCACAGATAATTTTAGGTATTTGCCACATTTCCATTTGTCTTTTTCTTTTACAGTTTTTTTTATTCCTTTTCTTAGAATTTCTTTCTTATCTTTCATTTAAGCACATATATTTTATCTTGTGAAGCATGATTAAAATAGCTGCTTTAAAGTTTCTCTCTGATATCTCCACCATATGGAATATCTTAGCATTGGCATCTGTTGACAATCCTTTCCCTTAAGAATTTTCCTGGTTCATTCATGTGGATGAATTTTGGATTGTGTCTCAGACAATTTTAGTATGTTGTGAAGACTCTGGGTCCTATTAAAATCTTCTGATCACTCACCAATCTCTTTAGCAATTTGCATGATTAGGTGTAGATTGAGAGTTCTGTCTCAATTGCTGGGGCAGTGATTCTAATATCAGAATATATTCCAAGGTTTTTGCTATGACGCTTTGAATCTGTCTCATATATGCTCAACTCAGGGGTAAATTGAACTTGTGTGGTTCATACACTGAATTAGGAGATCTGCTTTGCCCACACTGTCTGACTTCCAGGGAGTGCTTTTCCTGGTTTGCTGCTCTAAAAGACAGGTTTCTTTCAGAATTTCAGTCCTCTGTCTACTAGGGCAGTAGCACAGGACTAGAGACACCCTCTGGGCAAGACTCCTCCCTCCTCAAAACAGAGAAAAAAATAATTGGAGTTCCACAACATACAAATCACAAGGTCTCCATTTTTATACTTTTTTTGCTGAGGGTTTTTAACTCCTATACTGCCACCACTGCAGTGTCACTCCATGACTCGGGCACCTATGGGAAGGACCAGTGGTTTTTAATTGGCCATTTGCCTATTCATATTTTATACTCTGCTTATTTATCTCTCTGTTGATGTCTACTTCTACTTTTATTAATACTTAAACATTTATTTTCTGGATCTGATAATACTAATATTTGAATTCATATATCTCATTCTATTGTTTGTTTCTTTTCTTGATCATTAATGCTTGTTTTTAATAATATGTTAGGGGCTTCCCTGATGGCTTGCTGGGTAAAGAATCTGCCTTCAATGCAAGAGACGTAAGAGATGCAGGTCAATCCCTGGGTCAGGAAGATTCCCTGGAGGAGGAAATGGCAACCCACTCCAGTATTCTTGCCTGAAAAATCTCATGAACCGATGAGCCTGGCATGTTTCAGCAGTATGTGAATCAAGAACTTCCAGACATACAAGTTGGGTTTAAAAAAGGCAGAGGAACCAGAGATAATTGCTAACATTCGTTGGATCACAGAGAAAGTGAGGGAATTACAGAAAAATGTCTCCTTCTGCTTCATTGACTACACTAAAGCCTTTGTGTAGATCACAACAAACTGTGGAAAATTCTTCAAGAGATGGGAATACCAGACTACCTTACCCGTCTCCTGAGAAACCTATATGCAGGTCAAGAAGCAACAGCTAGAAACTTACATGGGACAACTGACTGGTTCAAAATTGGGAAAGGAGTACAACAAGACTGTATATTGTCACCCTATTTATTTAACTTATATGTAGAGTACATCATGCAAAATTCTGGACTGGATGAATCACAAGCTGGAAACAAGACTGCTGGGAGAAATATCAATAAGCTCAGATATGAAGATGATACCAAAGTGAAGAGGAACTAAAGAGCCTCTTGATGAGGGTGAAAAAGGAGAGTGGAAAAGTTGGTTAAAACTCAACATTCAAAAAAAAAAAAAAAACCCTCAACATTCAAAAACTTAAGATCATGGCATCCAGTTCCATCACTTTATGGCAAATAGGGAAGAAGTGGAAGCAGTGACAGATTTTTTTTCTTGGGTTCTAAACTCACTTCAGATGGTGACTGCAGCAATGAAATTAAAAAAGATGCTTGCTCTTTGAAAGGAAAGCTGTGACAAACCTAGACTGCATATTAAAAACCAGACATCACTTTGTGACAAAGGTCTATATAGTCAAAGCTATGGCTTTTCCAGTAGTCATGTACAGCTATGAGAGTTGGACCATAAAGAAGGCTGAGAGCTGAAGAATTGATGCTTTCAAAGTGTGGTGCTGGAGAAGACTCATGAGAGTCCCTTGGACCATGAGAAGATCAAACCAGTCAATACTAAGGAAATCAAACTTGAATATTCATTGAAAAGAATGATGCTGAAGCTCCAATACTTTGGCCACGTGATGTGACGAGTCAACTCACTAGAAAAGACCCTGATACTGGGAAAGACAGAAGGCAAAAGGATAAGAGGGCATAGAGGATGACATGGTTAAATAGTATCACTGACTCAGTGGACATGAATTTGAGAAAACTCTGGGAGACAGTGAAGGACACTATCTCCTTAGGGAAGCCTAGCGTGCTGTAGTCCATGGGGTCACAAAGAGTTGGACACGACTTAGCAACTGAACAACAACCACATGTGTTGTGACTGAAAAAAAAAATTACTATTTAATGAATTCTTTGAGATCTTTGGGGCAATTTCTATTTGTTTCTCTCAGAAGTCTGAGGGCACTAATAATCTAAGAATTCTAAGCTGAAAACATATTCTCAGCTGAAGAGTTTCCAGAAGACATGAGTGCTATGAATTTAGAACTGAAACTTACATGAGGATAAACTTGTTAAAAAAACAAAAGTTAAATCTTGCTTATGGATACAATTTGGGAAAAGATTTTCTTTTTGGTTTTCCTATTTAATTCTTTCACCAAGTTTGCCTTCCAGACCCTTTGTTTGTTTGTTTACTGTCTATTCAGATTCTTTAACTTGTGTGGGGCCCATGGAAACATTAAAACAAAAGCTTTATGTCACTAGTGGTTTCCAGATGGCCTCTAGGATGCTGGATAGCTTCAATCTTTTCATACCTTTCTGGATTTTGAAGTTCTTGGCTGCATTACTGCCTATACAGACCAAATCATTGAAAGCAGTATGAGAATTATTGGATTCCTTGAGTTATTCTAGTTTTTAGAAACTGTAAGTAGGTAAAATCCATAGACGCCATGAATACAATACCTACTTTTAACTGATTTCTTCTTAATCTTTCAGAAAATCACCTTGTCTATTAAGAAAAAAATGCCAGGTCAGACCCTTTAAGCTGGAAAGTACATCCTTTCTTAATGTCATTTACAAAATGGCCATAGTTATAGAGGTATCTTTCTTAGGAGTCTGCTCAAAAAGAGGAAAACAAGAAAGAATATGAAGTAGAATATAAAAGCAGAATATTTGTGAATCCGCACTTGTATAACTTTCTGCAAAGTGCAATTATAATTTTATATGGTCATATTTAGGACACTTTCATGAACAAAATAAATGTAATAGAAATATACACAGAATTTAATAAGTATTCTGAGATCAAAGGACATGAGATGAGTGCTTTAGGGAAAAGAGAATAAAATTAGGTTGGAGCTAAATTTTGATTTAGAGAGAGTTTAAGGAAATCAAAAGTAATGATTTTCAAGTGTACTGCAAGGAGTTTCTTTAAAGAGAAGTTTAGGTAGGCATATTGGGTATATTGACTTTCATTCTGTTTTCCTTCTCTTTGATATTCTGCTACTGTACTACAGCTTGCAATTGATTAAAATAAAATAAGCTCCCTCTCTCTCTCTCTTTCTCTCTCTCTCTCTATATATATATATGAATATACAAAATATACATTTATATTAAAAAGTATAAGTTAAAGTTATTCTAGAAAAATTCGTTGGGAAGAAATTATCTGTAAAAAAAAAAAAAGCATGTGCTCTTTTTTTAAGTTTGGAAATTTATAATTGTTATATTTAGATAATGCCACCTCCCATAATCTAATGAAATAGACAATTAAGTAATTAAGTCCTACAGAATTTATGTTACAATTTCACTGTTTCTGAAAATACAGTGCATTCAAAAATCCAATGCTTTTGCTGATTTTCTGTGATATTGACTATCAATTATGAAAAAGACAGTATTTAACTTCCAACTGTAATGTTGATTTGTTTATGTCTCTTTTCAGTTCTGGCCACTTTTGCTGCTTGTATTTTGATGCTCTATTATTAGGTTCACACACAGTTATGATTTTTTATGTCTTCCTGATGAATTGACACTGGTATGCCTTTATTTGTTAATACTCATTATCTAGAGGATTACTTTATTTGATATTAATATAGTCAGCAGCTTTCCTATGCTTAACAAAATGTCCATATTTGCTGGAAAATAGTGAGAATTGGCCACTGACAAGACTAGAAGGTTAAGTAAGGATCAGGTCATAAGAGACATTTTAAGTTATGCTGATGATTTGGAACTTTATATAAAGATATTGGGAAGATATTAAAGCTTTTCAGAAGTGTTGAATTTGTAACAGATAACAAACTCTGTAGTTTTGTTACTTAACTGCCTGTTCATGAGATTATGGAATAAGGTATTTTCTAGATATGAGAATTAGGAATTTCTAAACTACTGTAAGAATTTAAAAGGGTGTTATAGTACAGGGATCAACAAACTTTAAAAAAAAAAAAAAAAAGATTGTATAGTAAATTTTTGTTGGGCCATATAAGGTTTCAGTTGAATATTCTTCTTTGCTTATTTATAACTCTTAAAATGTGTAAATAATGTTCTTACCTTGCAGACCACACAAAAACAGGTTATGGATTAAATTTAGTTCAGGGTCTTAGTTTTCCAACACTTGTTGAAATTCTTTTCCTTTTTAAACTGATTAGTAGTCTGTTCTAGTTTTTAAAAAATAAAGTTTATCCATTCACCTACTGATGGACATTTGCTTAGGTTCCAGCTTTGGGCTATTAAAAATAAAGCTGCCATAAACATTCATAAGTAAGTCTTTGTATAGACATTTATTTCCTTTTTCTATTATAAATATCTAGTAGTAAAATGCTTAACAGGTATATACTTTCTGGAAACTACCAAAATTATTTTTCAATTGAGTTGTATATTTCTTTATTTTGCATAAGCAATGTATGGAAGTTCTAATAACTCTGCCTTCTAATAAACAGTTGATAAGGTAAGTCAACTGTGACGGACCATAAGAAGCGCGCCCGCTGCGACGGACCTTGCAGAAGCGTGGCTGAGAGGAGCTACCCCACCTCCAAGGAGTGGTGGCTGCGCAGGTGCAAGAGAGCCAAGAGGAGCTACTCCATGTTCAAGGTCAGGAGGGGTGGTGGTGAGGAGATACCCCTTGTCCAAGGTAAGGAGCAGCAGCTGCGCTTTGCTGGAGCAGCCGTGAAGAGATACTCCATGTAAAAGGTAAGAGAAACCCAAGTAAGATGGTAGGTGTTGCAAAAGGGCATCAGAGGGCAGACACACTGAAACCATAATCACAGAAAACTAGTCAATCTAATCACACAGACCACAGCCTTGTCTAACTCAATGAAACTAAGCCATGCCGTGTGGGGCCACCCAAGTTGGGCGGGTCATGGTGGAGAGGTCTGACAGAATGTGCTCCACTGGAGAAGGGAATGGCAAACCACTTCAGTATTCTTGCCTTGAGAACCCCATGAACAGTATGAAAAGGCAAAATGATAAGATACTGAAAGAGGAATTCCCCAGGTCAGTAGTTGCCCAATATGTTACTGGAGATCAGTGGAGAAATAACTCCAGAAAGAATGAAGGGATAGAGCCAAAGCAAAAACAATACCCAGTTGTGGATGTGACCAGTGATAGAAGCAAGGTCCAATGCTGTAAAGAGCAATATTGCATAGGAACCTGGAATCTTAGGTCCATGAATCAAGATAAATTGGAAGTGGTCAAACAGATGATGGCAAGAGTGAACGTTGACATTCTAGGGATCAGCGAATGAAAATGGACTGGAATGGGTAAATTTAAATCAGATGACCATTATACTACTACTGTGGGCAGGAATCCCTTAGAAAAAATGGAGTAGACATCATGGTCAACAAAAGAGTCTGAAATGCAGTACTTGGATACAATCTCAAAAACGACAGAACGATCTCTGTTCGTTTCCAAGGCAAACCATTCAATATTCCATGTCTATGCCCCAACCAGTAATGCTGAAGAAGCTGAAGTTGAATGGTTCTATGAAGAACTACAAGAACTTTTAGAATTAACATCCCCAAAAGATGTCCTTTTCATTATAAGGGACTGCAGTGCAAAAGTAGGAAGTCAAGAAACACCTGGAGTAACAGGCAAATTTGGCCTTGGAATACGGAATGATGCAGGGCAAAGGCCAATAGAGTTTTGCCAGAGAACGCACTGGTCATAGCAAACATGCTTTTCCAACAACACAAGAGAAGACTCTACTCATGGACGTCACCAGATGGTCAACACTGAAATCAGATTGATTATATTCTTTGCAGCCAAAGATGGAGAAGCTCTACACAGTCAGCAAAAACAAGACCGGGAGCTGACTGTGGCTCAGATCATGAACTCCTTATTGACAAATTCAGACTTAAATTGAAGAAAGTAGGGAAAACTACTAGACCATTCAGGTATGACCTAAATCCAATCCCTTATGATTATACAGTGGAAGTGAGAAATAGATTTAAGGGCCTAGATCTGATAGATAGAGTGCCTGATGGACTATGGACGGAGGTTTGTGACATTGTACAGGAGACAGGGATCAAGACCATCCCCATGGAAAAGAAATGCAAAAAAAAGCAAAATGGCTGTCTGGGGAGGCCTTACAAATAGCTGTGAAAAAAGGGAAGCAAAAAGCAAAGGAGAAAAGGAAAGATATAAGCATCTGAATGCAGAGTTCCAAAGAATAGCAAGGAGAGATAAGAAAGTCTTCCTCAGGGATCAATGCAAAGAAATAGAGGAAAACAACAGAATGGGAAAGACTAGAGATCTCTTCAAGAAAATTAGAAATACCAAGGGAACATTTCATGCAAAGATGGGCTCAATAAAGGACAGAAATGGTATGGACCTAATCCCAGGGACGGGGGAGCCTAGTGGGGTGCCATCTATGGGGTCGCACAGTCGGACACGACTGAAGCGACTTAGCAGCAGCAGCAACAGAAGCAGAAGATATTAAGAAGAGGCGGCAAAAATACACAGAAGAACAATACAAAAAAGATCATGACCAAGATAATCATGATGGTGTGATGACTCACCTAGAGCCAGACATCCTGGAATGTGAAGTCAAGTGGGCCTTAGAAAGCATCACTATGAACAAAGCTAGTGGAGGTGATGGAATTCCAGTTGAGCTATTTCAAATCCTAAAAGATGATGCTGTGAAAGTGCTGCACTCAATATGCCAGCAAATTTGGAAAACTCAGCAGTGACCATAGGACTGGAAAAGGTCAGTTTTCATTCCAATCCCAAAGAAAGGCAATGCCAAAGAATGCTCAAATGACCACACATTTGCACTCATCTCACACGCTAGTAAAGTAATGATAAAAATTCTCCAAGCCAGGCTTCAGCAATATATGAACAGTGAAATTTCAGATGTTCAAGCTGGTTTTAGAAAAGGCAGAGGAACCAGAGATTAAATTGCCAACATCTGCTGGATCATCGAAAAAGCAAGAGAGTTTCAGAAAAACATCTATTTCTGCTTTACTGACTATGCCAAAGCCTTTGACTGTGTGGATCACTAGAAACTGTGGACGATTCTGAAAGAGATGGGAATACCAGGCCCCCTGACCTGCCTCTTGAGAAACCTATATGCAGGTCAGGAAGCAACAGTTAGAACTAGACATGGAACAGAAGACTGGTTCCAAATAGGAAAAGGAATATGTTAAGGCTGTATATTGTCACCCTCCTTATTTAACTTATATGCAGAGTACATCATGAGAAACGCTGGGCTGGAAGAAGCACAAGCCAGAATCAAGATTTCCAGGAGAAATATCAATAACCTCAGATATGCAGATGACACCACCCTTATGGCAGAAAATGAAGAGGAACGAAAAAGCCTCTTGATGAAAGTGAACGAGGAGAGTGAAAATGTTGGCTTAAAGTTCAACATTCAGAAAACGAAGATCATGGCTTCTGTCCCATCACTTCATGGCAAATAGATGGGGAAACAGTGGCTGACTGTATTTTTCTAGGCTCCAAAATCACCACAGATGGTGACTGCAGCCATGAAATGAATAGACGCTTACTCCTTGGAAGGGAAGTTTTTACCAACCTAGATAGCATATTCAAAAGCAGAGACATTACTTTGCCAACAAAGGTCCATCTAGTCAAGGCTATTTTCCAATGGTCATGTATGGATATGAGAGTTGGACTGTGAAGAAAGCTGAGCGCTGAAGAATTGATGCTTTTGAACTGTGGTGTTGGAGAAGATTCTTGAGAGTCCCTTGGACTGCAAGGAGATCCAACCAGTCCATTCTAAAGGAGATCAGCCCTGGGTGTTCTTTAGAAGGAATGATGCTAAAGCTGAAACTCCAGTACTTTGGCCACCTCATGTGAAGAGTTGACTCATTGGAAAAGACTCTGATGCTGGGAGGGATTGGGTGCAGGAGGAAAAGGGGATGACCTAGAATGAGATGGCTGGATGGCATCACCAACTCGATGGACGTGAGTCTGAGTGAACTCCGGAAGTTGGTGATAGACAGGGAGGCCTGGCGTGCTGTGATTCATGGGGTCGCAAAGAGTTGCACACGACTGAGCAACTGAACTGAACTCAACTGAAGGTAAATCTTTTTAACGTGTACACATATTAATAGGTTTGTAGGTATACCTCACTTTGGTTTTAATGTTCATGTATATCTTGTCTAATGATGTGAGCACTGTTCGTGTACTTATTAGACATTAATTTATCTTCTTTACTTGGTTAGTCTGTTCCAACCATGACACAAAGATTTTCTCTTTTTACTTCCAGAAGTTGTATATTTTAGGTTTTATCTAAAGTCTATGATCCAATTTGAGGAAATTGTTTGTTATAAAGCAAGGTATAAATTTGCTATAGTGCAGGTATAATGTTTATGAATTATTTTGCTTCTGCATAACAATACATCTGTACTTTTCAAGTATTTTGAAAAACATTTTCACTGAGTATAGATAATCAGGTTGACAGATTTTTTTTTTTTTTTTAAGTCCCTTGTTACTCTTCTGTCTCTGGCTTATATTATTCACAAAAAGAACTCTGGTGACATTCTTATCTTTGTTTCTTTGAATGTGATTTGTCTATTTTCCCCTCTGTTGTGTTTAAGACTTATGTTTTTTAAATGGTTTTTAAGAAATTTGATTGCCATATGCCTTGATATAGTTTTTTTTTTTTTTTTTTAAACATTTCTTGTACTTTGAGTTTGTTGAACTGCTTAAATATTTGGACTTAAGATTTTTATCATAAGCTAAGAGTTTAGTTTCTTGAATGTAAGTTAAATGTTCAAGAATGAACTTGTTAAAATGACTTAAAATGTCAAGTTAAAATAACTGTACTTGTCTGCTAATACTATACTCTGGGTTATTTCTGTGTCATTTTTGAATATCGGACTTTTCTCATAATTGTGGGTTTTATTTCCTATTTCTTTGACTATCTGGTGATTTTTTGATTGATTGTAAAACATTCTATATTTTATTTTTATATTCTATAAAATATTCTATATTTTACCTTATTGCATGTTGAATAATTTTTATTCTTATTCTTGAGATTTGTTCTGGGACAAAATTAAAGTATTTGGAAACATTTTAATTCTTTAAGGTTTTGCTTTATAAAATCAGTTCATGTGACATCAAAGAACAATTTCAGTTCAGTTCAGTTCAGTTCAGTCGCTCAGTCATGTCCAACTCTTTGCGACCCCGTGAACAGCAGCATGCCAGCTTCCCTGTCCATCACCGACTCCCAGAGTTCACCATGTTGGATCATAGAAAAAGAATTCCAGAAAAACATCTACTTCTGCTTTATTGATTACGCCAAAGCCTTAGACTATGCAGATCACATCAAACTGTAGAAAATTCTTCAAGATATGGGAATACCAGACCACCTTACCAACCTCCTGAGAAATCTGTATGCAGGTCAAGAAACAATAGTTAGACATGGACGTGGAACCACAGACTAGTTCCAAATAAGAAAAAGAGTACTTCAAGACCGTATATTGTCACCCTGCTTATTTAACTTATATGCAGAATACATCATGTGAAATGCCTGGCTAGATGAGGCACAAACTAGAATCAAAATTTCCAGGAGAAAGGTGAATAACCTCAGATATGCAGATGAAACCACCCTTAGGGCAGAAAGTGAAGAAGAACTAAAGAGCCTCTTGATGAAAGTGAAAAAGAAGAATGAAGGAAGCTGGCTTAAAACATAACATTCAAAACAGTAATATCATGGCATCTGGTCCCATCACATCATGACAAATAGATGGGGAAACAATGGAAACAGTGATAGACTTCATTTTGGGGGTCTCCAAAATCACTGCAGATGGTGACTGCAGCCATGAAATTAAAAGACGCTTGCTCCTTGGAACATAAGCTATGACCAACCTAGACAGCATATTAAAAAGCAGAGACATTACTTTGCCAACAAAGGTCTGTCCAGTCAAAGCTATAATTTTTTCCAGTAATCATGTATGGATGTGAGAGTTGGACTGTAAAGAAAGCTGAGCACTGAAAAATTCATGCTTTTGAACTGTGGTGTTGGAGAAGACTCTTGAGAGTCGCTTGGACTGCAAGGAGATCCAACCAGTCAATCTTCAAGGAAATCAGTCCTGAATACTCATTGCAAGGACTGATGCTGAAGCTGAAACTCCAATACTTTGGCCACCTGATGCGAAGAACTGACTCATTGGAATGGACCCTCATTCTGGGAAAGATTGAAAGCAGGAGGAGAAGGAGACAGATGATGAGGTGGTTGGATGGCATCACTGACTCGATGGACATGAGTTTGAGCAAGTTCTGGGAGTTGGTGATGGACAGGAAGCCTGGCGTGCTGCAGTCCATGGGGTTGCAAAGAGTTGGACATGACTGAGCGACTGAACTGAACTTACTTTGTCCTACTGAAACTGACCTCCTGTGGGGACATGAATCCTGGACATGAAAGCTTTTTAAACAGGTCTTAATCAGGGAAGGGAGGGGATGCAGAAACAAGGGAGAAGCAGCCAAGAAACAAAAGTGCAGCTTTGTGGGGGTGGAGGGCGGGTCTTGGTTCTGCCTCAAGAGATACACATAACAGTATCTTTGAGCTCTTTGTAGAAATTACCCCCCTACACACACAAAAGTAAGATGTTAGCATTCTTCATTACAGAAAAGACTACCTAAGACCAGATTAAAGGAACCAGAGAATCATTTTAGGAGGAGACAACCTGAGGCCAGATTAAAGGAGTGTAGATCTTGCACACAACTTTATTCTTACCAGCAATCTCACACTTGAACCATTGCTATAACACTCCTCACCAGGAGATCACTCATATGAGCAATTAATCATGCCTACATGACGAAGCTCCAATAAATGCTTCAGAACACTAAGCCTTGGGTGAGCTCCTGAGGTTGTCCATGACCTGTACCTGTCATCACGCATCAATGCTTGAGAGTTTATGCGATCTTGAATCCACAGGAGACAAGAGTTGGAAGATTCATGTTTGAAAGCTTCTTAGACTCTACCTTAGTGCTGTTCTTTTGATGAATTTGATTCATATATATTCATTTTTGATGTACTTAAAGACCAAGGCAAAGAAAGAAGTGTGACACACAATATCCACAGAATAAACCACACTCTTTCTTAGAAAAATTGATACATCAGAATGATGTGTACAATGAGTTCCCAGGAGGACAGTACTCAAAATCTATAGGGTTTCTCAAATTTCTCTTATCTACCATGAAACAAATTATCATTCTAAAATTTTAGCAATTATATAAATAAAGCTGTGCTATCTCTAAACAAAATATGCTACTACTTCAATTAATTCTTTGAAAAGAAATGATTTATTACAACACATAAAGTTTTATACATGCTCATTAATGTTAAGAATTTCCTGAAAAAAAAAAGGGGGGGTGGGTGGGAAGAGCATGGAATAACAGCCACATTGTCAAAGAGACAAAATCTGAGATTTTTAAAAATAACAAAAAGGAATTGTTAAATTGCACAAATATTTGCTTATCCTAAGTCTCCAAGTTCTCCATTAATGAGATAAATTTCCTTCAGTTCAGTTCAGTCACTCTGTCATGTCGGATCTTTATGACTCCATGGACGGCAGCAAGCCAGACCTCCCTGTACAACACCAACTCCCAGAGTTTACTCAAACTCATGTTCATGGAGTCAGTGGTGCCATCTAACGATCTCATTCTCTGTCTCTCCTTCTCCTCCCACTTCAATCTTTTGCAGCATCAGGGTCTTTTCAAATGAGTCAGTTCTTCACATCAGGTGGCCAAATTATTGGAGTTTCAGCTTCAGCATCAGTCCTTCCAATGAATATTCAGGACTGATTTCTTTTAGAATGGACTGGTAGGATCTCCTTGCAGTCAAAGGGAATCTCAAAAGTCTTTTCCAACACTACAGTTCAAAAGCATCAATTTCAGTACTCAGCTTTCTTTAGAGTCCAACTCCCACATCCATATATGACTACTGGAAAAACCATAGCTTTGACTCTATAGACCTTTATTGGCAAAGTAACGTCTCTGCTTTTAATATGCTGTCTAGGTTGGTCATAACTTTTCCTCCAAGGAGCAAACATCTTTTAATTTCATGGCTGCAGTCAACATCTGCAGTGATTTCTTAGCCCAAGAAAATAAAGTTTGTCACTGTTTTCATTGTTTACCATTTATTAGCCATTAAGTGATGGGGCCAGACGCCATGACCTTAGTTTTCTGAATGTGGAGCTTTAAGCCAACTTTTTCACTCTCCTCTTTCAGTTTCATCAAGACGCTCTTTAGTTCTTCTTTCCTTTATGCCAAAAGGGTGGTGTCATCTCCATATCTGAGGTTATTGATATTTCTCCTGGCAATCTTAATTCCAGCTTGTTCTTCATCCAGTCAAGCATTTCTCATGATGTGCTCTGTATATAAGTCAAATAAGCAGGGGGACAAAATACAGCCTTTACATACTCCTTTCCTGATTAGGAAACAGTCTGTTGTTCCATGTCCAGTTCTAACTGATGCTTCTTGACCTACATACAGATTTCTCAGGAGGCAGGTCAGGTGATCTGGTATTCCCATCTCTTTCAGAATTTTCCAGTTTGTTGTGACCCACACAGTCAGTCTTTGGTACAGTCAATAAAGCCGAAGTACATGTTTTTCTGGAATTCTCTTGCTTTTTCAATGATCCAATGGATGTTGGCAATTTGATCTCTGGTTCCTCTCCCTTTTCTAAATCCAGCTTGAACATCTGGAAGTTCTCGGTTCATGTACTGTTGAAGCCTGGCATGGAGAATTTTGAGTCTTACTTTGCCAGCATGTGAAATGAGTGCAATTGTGCAGTGGTTTGAGCATTCTTTGGCACTGCCTTTCTTTGAGATTGGAATGAAAACTGACCTTTTCCAGTCCTGTGGCCACTGCCGAGTTTTCTAAATTTGCTGGCTTATTGAGTGCAGGACTTGCACAGCATCATCTTTAATGATTTGAAATAGCTCAGCTGGAATCCCATCACCTCCACTAGCTTTTTCACAGTGATGCTTCCTAAGGCCCACTTGACTTAGCATTCCAGAATGTCTGGCTCTAGGTAAGTGATCATGAAGATCTTTTTTCTGTGTGTAGTTCTTCCGTGTATTCTTGCCACCTCTTGTTAATATCCTCTGCTTTTGTTAAGTTCATACCATTTCTGTCCTTTATTGTGCCCATCTTTGCATAAAAGTCCCCTTGTATCTTTAATTTTCTTGAAGAGATCTTTAGTCTTTCCCATTCTATTGTTTTCTTTTTCTTGACATTAATCACTGAGGAAGACTTTCATATCTCTCCTTACTCTTCTTTGGGACTCTGCATTCAAATGGGTATATCTTTCCTTTTCCTTTCACTTCTCTTCTTTACATAGCTATTTGTGAGACCTCCTTAGACAACCATTTTGCCTTTTTGCACTTCTTTTTCTTGTGATGGTCTCGATCCCTGTCTCATGTACAATGTCACAAACCTCTGTCCATAGTTCTTCAGTCACTCTGTCTATCAGATCTAATCCTTTGAATCTATTTGTCCTTTTCACTGTATAATCTTAAGGGATTTGATTTAGGTCATACCTGAATGGTCTAGTGGTTGGTCCCATCTCTTCCTTCTTTCTGGAGTTATTTCTCCACTGATCTCCAGTACCATATTGGGTGCCTACTGTCCTGGGGAGTTCATCTTTCAGTATCCTATCTTTTTGCCTTTTCATACTGTTCATAGGGTTCTCAAGGCAAGAATACTGAAGTGGTTTGCCATTCTGTTCTCCAGTGGACCCTGTTTTGTCAGAACTCTTTACCATGACTCATCCATCTTGAGTGACCCTACATCAGTTCACTTCAGTCGCTCAGTCATGTCCGACTTTTTGCGACCCCATGAATCGCAGCACGCCAGGCCTCCTTTTCCATCACCAGCTCCCAGAGTTTACTGAAACTCATGTCCATCGAGTCCGTGATGCCATCCAGCCATCTCATCCTCTGTCATCCCCTTCTCCTCCTAACCCCAATCCCTCCCAGCATCAGAGTCTTTTCCAATGAGTCAACTCTTCACATGAGATGGCCAAAGTACTGGAGTTTCAGCTTTAGCATCATTCCTTCCAAAGAAATCCCAGGGCTGATCTCCTTTAGAATGGACTGGTTGGATCTCCTTGCAGTCCAAGGGACTCTCAAGAGTCTTCTCCAACACCACAGTTCAAAAGCATCAATTCTTCTGCACTCAATTTTCTTCACAGTCCAACTCTCACACCCATACATGACCACTGGAAAAACCATAGCCTTGACTAGACGGACCTTTGTTGGAAAGTAATATCTCTGATTTTCAATATGCTATGTAGGTTGGTCATAACTTTCCTTCCAAGGAGTAAGCGTCTTTTAATTTGATGGCTGCAGTCACCATCTGCAGTGATTTTGGAGCCCAAAAGAATAAAGTCTGTCACTGTTTCCCCATCTATTTCCCATGAAGTGATGGGACCAGATGCCATGATCTTAGTTTTCTGAATGTTGAGCTTTAAGCCAATTTTTTCACTCTCCTCTTTCACTTTCATCAAGAGGCTTTTTAGTTCCTCTTCACTTTCTGTCATAAGGGTGGTGTCATCTGCATATCTGAGGTTATTGAGATTTCTCCTGGCAATCTTGATTCTAGCTTGTGCTTCATCCAGCCCAGCGTTTCTCATGATGTATTCTGCATAGAAGTTAAATAAGCAGGGTGACAATATACAGGCTGATGTACTCCTTTTCCTATTTGGAACCAGTCTGTTGTTCCATGTCCAGTTCTAACTGTTGCTTCCTGATCTGCATATAGGTTTCTTAAGAGGTAGGTCAGTTGGTCTGGTATTCCCATCTCTTTCAGAATTTTACACAGTTTATTGTGGCCCTACATGGCATGACTCAGAACTCCTTTCATTATTTAGAAGAGGCTGTGGTCCATGTGATCAGACTGGCTAGTTTTCTGTGGCTGTGGTTTTCAGTGTATCTGCCCTGTGACGGAGAAGGTAAAAGGCTTATGGAAGCTTCCTGTTGGGAGAGACTCACTGAGGGGAAAAATGGGTCCTGTTCTGATGGGTGGGGCCATGCTCTGTAAATCTTTAATCCAATTTTTTGTTGAAAGGTGGGGATGTGTTCCCTCCCTTTTATTTGGCCTGAGGTCAAACTATGGTGGAGGTAATGAAGATAATGGCAACCTCCTTCAAAAGGTCCCACACAAGCACTGCTACACTCAGTGCCCCCAACCCTGCAGCAGGCCACTACTGACCCAAGCCTCCACCAAGATTCCTGAACACTCCCAGGCAAGTCTCGTTCAGTCTCTTGTGGGGTCACTGCTCCTTTCTCCTAGGTCCTTGTGTACACAGGTTCTGTTTGTGCCCTCCAAGTGTCTTTTTTTCCAGTCCTGTGTAAGTTCTGGAAGCTCTATGGTGGGGTTAATGTTTGCCTCCTCCAAGAGGGCTTATTCCATACCCAGATCTACTGCACCCAGAGCCCCAGGCCCCACTGCCCCTGCAGCAGTCCACTTCTGACCCGTACCTCTTGAGGAGACACTCAAACACAGTTCTGTCTGTCTCTGTGGGGTCTCTGGGTCCTGGTGCACACAAAATATGCTTGACCTCTCTAAGTATCTCTGGTGGTTATGGGGCTTGATTCTAAATGTGATTTTGCCCCTCATACCATCTTGCTGGGGCTTCTCCTTTGCCCTTGGACTTGGGGTATCTCCTCAAAGTCACTCCAGCACCACGCAGCCCTAAATTCCCTTATATAGTTGCAACTCAAACAGAAAAATGGACAAAAGACTGATGAGGTCTTCACATAGGGAACAAAACTATAACCAGTGAAAGATCTTCATGTTAATGTGTAACTTTGTAGCTTCACAAAATGCAAATTAATATCATATGAAAGACAACGATGATGGCATAATTATTTTTTATGAGAAATGTCTGTCATTGCTATTCATATTTCCATCATGGTTAATATGAACAGATGAATGGAAGAGCTTGGTACCTGGCACCTTGTACACACTTCATAAAGGTTTGCTGAAATGAATGTTACTTCTTCCAACTCTTCTTCTATTATTTCTGCCAGAACAACTGTAGTTGGAGCAGGAATGAGAGTTTGTTGTGTAAGCAGAACAGTGGTTCCAAAGACAGTAAAATAAAGAAAAGAGAAAGAGGGAGAAATTTTGAGAGAGACAGAAAAACAGAGACATAGACAGAGCAAGAGAGAGAAGGGCGTGGCAGTAATATTACTGTCTATTACTCAGAACTGTCCAAATGTATATATAAATACAAATATCTGTATTTTTACCATGGGAGATAACACATTTTGTATTCAGTCTGAAAGCTGCAACCCACTGACTTACAAATATATGTAAATTATTTGCATAAAGCATTATGTTGAGAGAAGAAATAAAACAAGATTACCCCTTGTGGCTAATCAGGGGTGAATATGCTACTAGTACTATTACTATTGTTGGCATTACACGACTCACCTTGCATGACTGCACTTTATCTGGTCCTATAAGTACTTGAAAAGTACTTTCTTTGCATATATTTCCATGATACATACATTTCTATCTTCCTCATACATTGAAAAATAATTCATTTTGACAAAAATAGTGAATTTTTAGAAATAAGTCCATGGTTTGGTCAAAATCTGTCAAAAGTAACAACACAATTGAATCACTGAGTATTACAAACACACGTCATAAAATCATGATAAACAAACAAGTCAGAGAGAATTGACAAGCAGAGGTTAAATCCTTGCAACACATAGCAATGCAGGTCCTATGTTTGGTATCTGAACTTAAAAATGTTCTGGAGTATTACCAAGACTGTCTCATCAGAATTCATTTCCCCTGCCAAAGCATTCCATAAGTGTGGAAGAGATAAAACTGCAACACAGAAACATATGGGCAGAAGATAAAAGGAGATCAGTGAGCAGGAAAATATGTTTCTTAAAATCTGTGCTACAGTCATTTTTCTTCTCAGTTTTGTTGTTTGTTTTGCCATTGAATGCCCATAGCCAACATTAAGAATGTTTCTACACAACAGCAAGAAAATAAATTGATTCAGACCAAAAAGAGTCAGTTTGGTTAATAAAATAACAACAGCAACAGCAGTAGCAACAAATGGAAATCAAGTTGCTTGGTACTTTATAATAAATTGATTGATTTGTTTAAATGTTCTGTAGGTACAGACCTAATAACTAGTAATAAAGGTAAATATTTCATTTCAAATTTGCTGTAACTGTTATCATGTGTTCATGAGTACTTTTAATATTCATGTCCCTTTGTGCTTTATGAAATGTTTACTATTTAGTTCTTTGCTTTCTTCAAGGTATTATATCTGAAAATGGAAATGTTTCCCTAAAGACAGAAGTGCTGTTTGAGAAGTGATCTAATACTTTAACTAAACAGGTTCCCATGAGTTAGTAAGATGACAAATAGATATTTATCCCAGTATAACTTTTCCTAGATCCATTCCTTTTCTGTCATGTACATACTCTCAAAATCTTTGATTTAAACTCTTTCCATATTTGATTTTCATTCCAAGAATAAAGTCATAATTCTATTTATCTAAGTTGCTGTATTTTATTACAAATGGTTAGACAAATTCTTCAACTTATTGATTTGCACTGGGGGTAGTACTTGTATAAAGTACAGATTTCCACAATAACCTACTTAAACTATTTTTGCCAGGTAGAGTCTGAAATATTCCAGACATCTGCTGCTGCTGCTAAGTCGCGTCAGTCGTGTCTGCATAGACGGCAGCCCACCAGTCTCCTCCATCCCTGGAATTCTCCAGGCAAGAATACTGGAGTGGTTTTCCATTTCCTTCTCCAGTGCTCGAAAGTGAAAATTGAAAGTGAAGTCTCTCAGTCGTGTCCAACTCTTCATGACCCATGGACTTCAGCCTACCAGGCTCCTCCATCCATGGGATTTCCCAGGCAAGAGTACTGGAGTGGGTTGTCATTGCCTTCTCCATTCCAGACATATAAATATCAATGAAATAAAGAATTAAAGAACTGAGTTAAGTAAGCAAGAGTTTTAATACAAATGTACACTGGAAAAGTCACTGTTCATGAAATATGGAGATACTGGTTAAAAAAAAAAAAAGATAATTGCTCAAAAAAGCAACATGCACCCCATATTACTTTAATTCCAAAACTCAATATATATTAATTTGCATATCAGTAGTACACGTCAAATCTCCCAAGGAAAATTGTAAAGAACATAACCAACATCTCCTATGTGAATGGAGCTGATCAGGCATGACCTTAAAATAAATTATTCTTGAAGGCAGTTTTAGCTCCTTGAAATTTAACTAAAGCTTGAGTGGCTAGAGATTGAAATAAAGAAAAAATAATGTAGTATTTCAAGAGAGGGGAAAAACTAGCACAAAAAGTAATTCCATTTCTTAGCATTTGTTTTTCAATTTCACAACCTCGGGTTGAAGCAGCAACTTGAAAATTTAGAGTGACCTGTCTTACATATTACAAAGGGCAGACATTCAATACATACCTGTTGAATGAATGAATGGAAGAAGAGTAAGTATGAAAGCTAAGCATGAAATAAATTAGTTGAAAAAAAATAGTCTTATAGTTTCTTTGGAATTAGAACTTGAAATTAATAAATTAATAATAGCTACTAGTCAGTCAATGAATATTTATTGAGACTTCAGTCCAACAATTCCTAGAGATGCTTCGAAATCAACAAAGTAAAACTGAAAACATCTCCTTCTCCACCCAAGCTCCTCAAATATAAATATCCGAAAATATATCAATAAGACATAAGAGCTGAGCAGAGAATTAAATCAGAATCATGTATTGTAGAATAAGATGATCTCTTTGAGGTGGTGACATTTAAACTGGAATCTAAATGATAAAGGAAAAATAGCCACACAAAGATTGGGAGAACATCATGAAAGGCAAAATAAAGTTAATAGCAAAAGAAAAGCCATTAAGTTAGAATGTCTTTGATATGGTTATCACACTGAACAGAAAGTAGACAAATATATCTACAGGTTGGGAGATACTTTATGAAAAGTCCAAACAGGATAGCAGGGTTTAGATAACTTAAGAGCTTTTTAAGAAAAGAGACAGGTAGGGTGACTTTCATCAAGCAAGTGAAGGAGTTTAAGAAGAAGAAAGTTATTAACATCACATATTATAGAACATTATATTGTTTACATATTATAACAGTGAGTCTGGAGAATTCAAAGTTTGAAAATAAAACAGTTGAGTCTTTGGCATATGAGTGTTTAAACCATGAATCTGTGCGGTTTAAACCTACAAGACAGTGGGATAAAAGAACAGTATCAGGAAAAGGAGTCCTCAGGGAGAGCTAAGACACTGACTGTAAATACAAAGCAGAAAATAAAAGATGATTTTATTTTTTCATTTCCTTCTCAGTAATTTTTAAACTAGAAATAAAAATTATTAACCAAAACTGTAATAGTGTTCTTTAATTTACTAGTGAGTGTTTCTTTGGAAAGATAGATCAGTAATCTTGCTCTGTATGTGATTTTATATTAATTTATTGTTGACTTGTAATTGGTCTTTGGGATTTTGCACATTTACAAACTGTGACAAAGCTATGACAGACCTGGATGGTATATTGAAAAGCAAAGACATCACTTTGTCAACAAAGGTCCTTATAGTCAAGGCTATGGTCTTTCCAATAGTTAGGTATGGATGTGAGAGTCTTGGACCATAAAGAAGGCAGAGCACCAAAGAACTGATGATTTCAAACTATGATGCTGGAGAAGACTCTTTTTTTTTTTTTTCTCTCTTTCTTTTTTTTTTCTCTAATTTTATTCTATTTTTTAAACTTTACATAATTGTATTAGTTTTGCCAAATATCAAAATGAATCCGCCACAGGTATAGATGTGTTCCCCATCCCGAACCCTCCTCCCTCCTCCCTCCCCATACCATACCTCTGGGCCGTCCCAGTGCACCAGCCCCAAGCATCCAGCATTGTGCATCGAACCTGGACTGGCAACTCGTTTCCTACATGATATTTTACATGTTTCATTGCCATTCTCCCAAATCTTCCCACCCTCTCCCTCTCCCACAGAGTCCATAAGACTGTTCTATACATCAGTGTCTCTTTTGCTGTCTCGTACACCGGGTTATTGTTACCATCTTTCTAAATTCCATATATATGCGTTAGTATACTGTATTTATGTTTTTCCTTCTGGCTTACTTCACTCTGTGTAATAGGCTCTAGTTTCATCCACCTCATTAGAACTGATTCAAATGTATTCTTTTTAATGGCTGAGTAATACTCCATTGTGTATATATACCACTGCTTTCTTATCCATTCATCTGCTGATGGGCATCTAGGTTGCTTCCATGTCTTGGCTATTATAAACAGTACTGCGATGAACATTGGGGTACACGTGTCTCTTTCCCTTCTGGTTTCCTCAGTGTGTATGCCCAGCAGTGGGGTTGCTGGATCATAAGGCAGTTCTATTTCCAGTTTTTTAAGGAATCTCCACACTGTTCTCCATAGTGGCTGTACTAGTTTGCATTCCCACCAACAGTGTAAGAGGGTTCCCTTTTCTCCACACCCTCTCCAGCATTTATTATTTGGAGACTTTTGGATCGCAGCCATTCTGACTGGCGTGAAATGGTACCTCATAGTGGTTTTGATTTGCATTTCTCTGATAATGAGTGATGTTGAGCATCTTTTCATGTGTTTGTTAGCCATCTGTATGTCTTCTTTGGAGAAATGTCTATTTAGTTCTTTGGCCCATTTTTTGATTGGGTCATTTATTTTTCTGGAGTTGAGCTGTAGGAGTTGTTTGTATATTTTTGAGATTAGTTGTTTGTCGGTTGCTTCATTTGCTATTATTTTCTCCCATTCTGAAGGCTGTCTTTTCACCTTGCTAATAGTTTCCTTTGATGTGCAGAAGCTTTTAAGGTTAATTAGATCCCATTTGTTTATTTTTGCTTTTATTTCCAATATTCTGGGAGGTGGGTCATAGAGGATCCTGCTGTGATGTATGTTGGAGAGTGTTTTGCCTATGTTCTCCTCTAGGAGTTTTATAGTTTCTGGTCTTACGTTTAGATCTTTAATCCATTTTGAGTTTATTTTTGTGTATGGTGTTAGAAAGTGGTCCAGTTTCATTCTTTTACAAGTGGTTGACCAGATTTCCCAGCACCACTTGTTAAAGAGATTGTCTTTAATCCATTGTATATTCTTGCCTCCTTTGTCAAAGATAAGGTGTCCATATGTGCATGGATTTATCTCTGGGCTTTCTATTTTATTCCATTGATCAATATTTCTGTCTTTGTGCCAGTACCGTACTGTCTTGATAACTGTGGCTTTGTAGTAGAGCCTGAAGTCAGGTAGGTTGATTCCTCCAGATCCATTCTTCTTTCTCAAGATCACTTTGGCTATTCGAGGTTTTTTGTATTTCCATACAAATTTTGAAATTATTTGTTCTAGCTCTGTGAAGAATACTGTTGGTAGCTTGATAGGGATTGCGTTGAATCTATAAATTGCTTTGGGTAGTATACTCATTTTCACTATATTGATTCTTCCAATCCATGAACATGGTATATTTCTCCATCTATTAGTGTCCTCTTTGATTTCTTTCACCAGTGTTTTATAGTTTTCTATATATAGGTCTTTAGTTTCTTTAGGTAGATATATTCCTACGTTCTTGTTGTTCCATTGCCAAGTTATGTCTAACTCTGCAACTCATGGACTTTTTGCAGCACACCAGGCCTCCCTGTCCTTCACTATCTCCCAGAGTTTGCCCAAGTTCATGTCCATTGCATTGGTGATGCCATCCAACCATCTCATCCTCTGTCACCTTCTTCTTCTGCCTTCAATCTTTCCCAGCATCAGGGTCTTTTCCAATGAGTTGGCTTGTCACATTAGGTTGCCAAAGTATGCATTACAGGCAGATTCTTTACCAACTGAGCTATCAGGGAAGCACACATTGGTTCTCCTGCAACTAAAAATAAAATAGATATCATATGAGGAGGCTGATTACAGTATTTAAATACATATTCTATGTAAACAAATTTAAATCTTTTGATATTTTAAAGTCTTCTATGAAATGTAGAGTTGTAAGAGTTATCTAAACTCTTTCAAGTTATCTAAACATTTTTCAAAACGTAAGGCGTTCTCTTCTGCATCATCCTTCTTGTAGGCCTGCACATAGTTGTCCAGACTTCAGTACTTCCAAGCAGTAGAAACTTTCTTGGTAGACTGACCCATCCTGTTGTTCAGTAAGTGGCCATAGCTTGTGACAACTTTACTGTTACCTTATTAATGTGACTGTAAGAGATTTTAGCTTGTTTTTAATGTTCCTTATTTTCTCTCTCTCTCTCATACACATTAGAATTATCTCTTTCTGAGAATCTTAAAGAAAGCTGAGCCCTGAAGAACTGATGCTTTTGAACTGTGGTGTTGGAGAAGACTCTTGAGAGTCCTTTGGACTGCAAGGAGATCCAACCAGTCCATTCTAAAGGAGATCAGTCCTGGGTGTTCATTGAAAGGACTGATGCTGAGGCTGAAACTCCAATACTTTGGCCACCTGATGCGAAGAACTGACTCATTTGAAAAGACCCTGATGCTGGGAAACATTGAAGGTGGAAGGAGAAGGGGACGAGAGAGGATGAGATGGTTGGATGACATCACTGACTTGATGGACATGAGTTTGAGCAAGCTCCAGGTGTTGGATGGACAGGGAAGCCTGGCATGCTGAAGTCCATGGGTTCACAAAGAGTCAGACATGACTGAGCAACTGAACTGAACTGAGAATCTTAAAATATCAACTTTGGGTTGTAACTCAACAGAAATAGTAACTATATCTTTTTGTTTTAATAAAAAATTTAAAAAGTTGAGTCAGTTTGAGTGATGTAGATAAGCCTAGAGCCTGTTATACAGAGTGAAGTAAGTCAGAAAGAGTAAAAAGTATTGCATATTAATGCATATATGTGGAATCAAGACAAATGGTATTTACAAACCTTTTTGCAGGGAATGGAGATGCAGAAGTAGGGAATGGACTTGTGAGCACAATGGGGGAAAGAGAGAGTGGTGCTTTTGGAGATAATAACATCAACATATATATACTATCATGTGTAAAACAGATAGCTGGTGTGTGTGTACGTGTGCTAATCTGCTCAGTCATGTCCAACTCTTTGCAGCCCCACGGACTGTAGTTCGTGGGATTTTCCAAACAAGTATACTGGAGAGGGTTGGCATTCCCTACTCCAGGGGATCTTCCTGATGCAGGGATCAAACTGACGTCCTTTGCATCTCCTGCATTGGCAGGTGGATTCTTTAACACTAGTGCCACCTGGGAAGCCCAGATAGCTGATGAGAAGTTGCTATATAGCAGAGGGAGCCCAGCCTGGTGCTCTGTGATGACCTGGAGGGGTGAAACTGGTGGGGGAGGGATGGAGGCTCAAAAGGGAGAGGATGTGTATATATATATATATATATATATATATATATATATATATAATTATGGTTGATTCACTTTGTTGTACCATAAAAACCAGTACTGTAAAGCAATTTTCCTCCAATTAAAAAGTAAATTAAAAAATAAGTCTATAATTATCTTACATTTTTGACATTTTAATTTTTGTATGAGTTGGTTTTTCCTTTTCGTATTTGTAAAAGATGAGTGCTGTTTTATACATATATATATTCTAAAACATTTGTATTTTTTATTTGTATCAATGTTTATAAAGTGACTGCATATCTGCATATCAAGAACATTGGAGTGGGTTGCCATTTCCTTCTTCAAAATATTCTTGAGATGAAAATATATTTCTAAAAGTTAAAAAACGTCTATTGTAAGAGTAATCAATTTTGTTATCACCATATTAAGATCATCAGCATCATTCTAGGAGAGTGTAGTATGCATTGCCAAACACTGCTGTTATTCAAATGGCCTCTGTTTTGGTCGCAAGTCTTTTAACTCTCATCAGCCATGGCCCAGAATCCCAAATCTCCCAGGCTTACTGAACTAACACTGACATATTTTCTGGCAGTTGTACTTTGCAGCAATGATAATATCATTTCTCAAGTATATGGTACCTATAGTTATCGAGTTCTTCTGACTTACATGATTATCAATATAAATACCATTGTTCTCCAACTGAATGTCAATCAGATATGTCATATTTGGTGACCAATCACTTTTGAACCTCATCTGAAATATAAATAAAATTTATGCTTATATATATCTGTTATGACCTTCTAACACCAGGGCTTTGAAACAGGTGGATGCTCAGGATGAGATTCATCAGCAGGTCTGTGCCTTTAAGCATGAAGAACATTTCTGAATGTTGGTACTTACCTACCAATGTCAGTAATGCTCTTCTAACAACAAACCTCAGAGGGAGATCTGGTTATCCTTCTAACGTACATATGAGGAAACTGAATATAAGTGAGATGTAGTGTGTTCTCGTGGATTTACAGCAAGAAAATGATGGGAATTATGACTCAATGCATGCTGTTCTACCTAGAGGAAGCATTCTATCCTGCATCAGGTTTCACTTTCAGCATATGGAAAAGCCTGTTAAAGTAGAGGCTCTGAAACCTGACTAGCTCCCTTAGCTGAAGTTCTTATCATCATCTTCCTTCAGTTTAAATGAGTATTTTGCTATAAGACAGCATTTTTTTTTTTTTTGCCTTAGAGAGAAAAACAGAATGCCAGCTTTTGCTACAAAATTATGTGAATAATTTTAAGCCAATAAAGAATATTTAAAGCAGAGTCAGTGTCCTTTCATCAATACCCTAGGCCCACTCTTGCAGTTGAACAAGAGTTTGGTTTCTTACTCTTATTTGTTGTAGCAGAAAAATTTTATGGAGACAAAAAGATTATATACATACACACACACACACACACACATATATATACATACATAAAATTTGATATGTATATATAAATAAAATAAGATGTATGTATATATATAGATCATATAAAATTACACAAGGAAACATATGGTACCATAGTCCAGTGCTCTAAAATCAACCAAATTATTTATATAATTGAAGATATTGAGGGCTTCTCTGCTGGATCAGACAGTAAAGAATCTGCCTGCAATGTAGGAGACCCAAGTTCAGTCCCTGGGTTAGGAAGATCCCCTGGAGAAGGGCATGGCTACCCGCTCCAGTATTCTGGGCTGGAGAATTACATGGGAGAGGAGACTGGAGGACTACATTTCATGGGGGTCTCAAAGAGTCAGATACATCTAAGTGACTGACATTGTACCCTATAAGCCCTGGCTATATATCTATCTATCTAATTCAGTTCAGTTCAGTCGCTCAGTCGTGTCCAACTCTTTGTGAACCCACGGACTGCAGCACGAGGCTTCCCTCTCCATCACCAACCTCCCAGAGCTTACTCAAATTCATGTCCATCAAGTCAATGATGTCATCCAACCATTTCATCCTCTCTTGTCCCCTTCTACTCCTGCCATCAATCTTTCCCAGCACCAGGGTCTTTTCCAATGAGTCAGTTCTTTACCTCAATACACCAAAGTACTGGAGTTTCAACTTCAACATCAGTCCTTCTGATGAATATTCAGGACTTATTTCCTTTAGGATGGACTGGTTGGATATCCTTGCAGTCCAAGAGACTCTCAAGCATCTTCTCCAACACCACAGTTCAAAAGGATCAATTCTTTGGTGCTCAGCTTTCTTTATATTTCAACTCTCACATCAGTACATGACTACTAGAAAAACCATCAGTTCAGTTCAGTTCATTTGCTCAGATGTGTCCGACTCTTTGTGACCCCATGAATTGCAGCACGCCAGGCCTCCCTGTCCATCACCAACTCTCAGAGTTCACTCAGACTCACATCCATCGAGTCAGTGATGCCATCCAGCCATCTCATCCTCTGTCGTCCCCTTCTCCTCCTGACCCCAATCCCTCCCAGCATCAGAGTTTTTTCCAATGAGTCAACTCTTCACAGGAGGTAGCCAAAGTACTGGAGTTTCCGCTTTGGCTTAAAGCACAACATTCAGAAAACGAAGATCATGGCATCCGGTCCCATCACTTCATGGGAAATAGATGGGGAAACAGTGGAAACAGTGTCAGACTTTATTTTGGGGGGCTCCAAAATCACTGCAGATGGTGACTGCAGCCATGAAATTAAAAGATGCTTACTCCTTGGAAGGAACGTTATGACCAACCTAGGTAGCATATTCAAAAGCAGAGAAAAACCACAGCTTTGCCTAGATGGACCTTCATTGGCAAAGTAATGTCTTTGCTTTTTAATATGCTATCCTATTGGTTGGTCATAGTTTTTCTTCCAAGGAGCCAGTATCT
This sequence comes from Bos mutus, assembly GCF_027580195.1. NCBI lineage: Eukaryota > Metazoa > Chordata > Mammalia > Artiodactyla > Bovidae > Bos > Bos mutus. The sequence continues at coordinate 90,049,567 of NC_091617.1, read as the reverse complement.
TTAAATTTCATTGCTGAAGTCACCATCTTCAGTGATTTTGGAGCCCAAGAAAATAAAGTCTCTCACTGTTTCTGTTGTTTTCCTCTCTGTTTGCCATGAAATGATGGGGCCAGATGCCGTGATCTTAGTTTTCTGAATGTTGACTTTTAAGCCAACTTTTTCACCTCCTCTTTCATTTTCATCAAGAGGCTCTTTAGTTCTTCTTTGCTTTCTGCCATAAGGGTGGTGTCACCTGCATATCTGAGAGGTTATTATTATTACTTCGGCAATCTTGATTCCAGCTTGTGCTTCATCCAGCCTGGCATTTCACATGATGTACTCTGCATGTAAGTTAAATAAGCAGGGTGACAAAATATACAGCCTTGATGTATTCCTTTCCCAATTTGGAACCAGTCTGTTGTTCCATGTCCACGTCTAACTCTTCCTTCTAGACCTGCATACAGATTTCTCAAGAGGCAGGTCAGGTGGTCTGGTATTCCCATCTCTTTCAGAATTTTTCAGTTTGTTGTGATCCACACAGTCAAAGGCTTTGGCATAGTCAATAAAGCAGATGTTGAAGATTTTCTGGAAACCTCTCGCTTTTTTGATGATCCAATGGATGTTGGCAATTTCATCTCTGGTTCTTATGTTTTTTCTAAATCCAGATTAAACATCTGGAAGTTCATAGTTCATGTACTGTTGAAGCCTGGCTTGGAGAATTTTAAGCATTACTTTGCTAGCATGTTAGACGAGTGCAATTGTGTGGTAGTCTGAACATTCTTTGGCATTGCCTTTCTTTGGGATTAGAATGAAAACTGACCTTTTCCAGTCCTGTGGCCACTGCTGAGTTTTCCAAATTTGCTGGCATATTGAGTGCAGGACTTGCACAGCATCATCTTTAATGATTTGAAATAGCTCAACTGGAATTCCATCACCTCCACTAGCTTTGTTCATAGTGATGCTTCCTAAGGCCCACTTGACTTTACATTCCATGATGTCTGACTCTAGGTAAGTGATCACACCATCGTGGCTATCTGGGCTATGAAGATCTTTTTTGTATAGTTCTTCTGTGTATTCTCACCACGTCTTCTTAATATCTTCTGCTTCTGTTAGGTCCATACCATTTCTGTTCTTTATTGTACCCATCTTTGCTCAAAATGTTCCCTTGGTGTCTAATTTTCTTGAAGTGCTCTCTAGTCTTTCCCAGTCTATTTTTTCCCTCTATTTCTTTGCATTCAACACTGAGGAAGGCTTTCTTATCTCTCCTTGCTATTCTTTTGAACTCTGCATTCAAATGGGCATATCTTTCCTTTTCTCTTTTGCCTTTAGCTTCTCTTCTTTTCTCACCTATTTGTAAGGCCTCCTCAGACCCCCATTTTGCCTTTATCCATTTCTTTTTCTAGTAATGGTCTTGATCACTGCTTCCTATACAATGTCACAAACCTCCATCCATAGTTCTTCAGGCACTCAATCAGATCTAATCCCTTGAATCTATTTCTCACTTCTGCTGTATAATCTTACAGGATTTGATTTAGGTCATACCTGAAATGTCCAGTGATTTTCTCTACTTTCTTATATTTAATTCTGAATTTGGCAATAAGGAGCTTATGATCTGAGCCACAGTCAGCTCCCTTTCTTGTTTTTGCTGACTGTATAGAGCTTCTCCATCTTTGGCGGAAAAGAATATAATCAATCTGATTTCAGCATTGACCATCTGGTGATGTCCATGTGGAGTCTTCTTTTGTGTTGTTGGAAGAGCATGCTTACTATGACCAGTGTGTTCTCTTGGCTTTACCCTGCTTCATTACTTGTTCCAAGGCCAAATTTCCCTGTTTACTCCAGGTATCTCTTGACATCCTACTTTTGCATTCCAGTCCTCCATAATGAAAAGGACATCTTTTTTGGGGTGTTAGTTATAGAAGGTCTTGTATGTCTTCATAAAACTGTTCAACTTCAGCTTCTTCAGCATTGCTGGTTGGGGCATAGACTTGGATTACTGTGATATTGATTAGAATGAAATTGAATGATTTGAAATTGAAATTTGAAAATGATATTGAATGGTTTGCCTTGGAAATGAACAGAGATCATTCTGTCGTTTTTGAGATTGCATCCAAGCATGCATTTTGGACTCTTCTGTTGACTATGAGGGCTACTCCATTTCTTCTAAGGGATTCTTGCCCACAGTAGTAGATATAATGGTCATCTGAGTTAAAATCACTCATTCCAATCCATTTTAGTTCACTGATTCCTGAAATGTCAATATTCACTTTAGCCAGCTCCTGTTCAACCACTTCCAATTTGCTTTGATTCATGAACCCAACATTCCACGTTCCTCTGCAATATTGTTTTTACAATATTCCTCTATCTACCTACCTATTATCTACTTACTATTGACAATTTTGGCTTAAAATATGAAAGTACTGCCTGATAATTTTCATGTAGAACTTTGACTTGGTTCATCAAAAAATGTTGTTCATTTTCAGTACCCTCAGTATCATAAACATCTTACAAATTTGCCGCTTTGTGTCCTCTGATTTCTGAAATAGGGAAATGCACTCTAGCCATTCTTTCTCATTAGTTATTGTTTGCTGAGGTTTTGAAACAGGAATACAGTAAGAGACATTGATTTAAAAACGCTAATTGAATTCCAGTCTCTACTAAAATGCCCAATTAGCAAAATATCTTGAGAAAGTAATAAAAACTTCAGTACCTGTGGACTTCCAGGTATTTGACATTCTGATTAATTTGAACATTCCAAATTTAGTACGCATAGGCAAAGATAAGCTGGGGCAATTTTTTTTTATCCTCTCTTTCATTCTATGAAGTATAACTCTATTTCAATTGCCCATACCTCTTGGTCCACCATACGTATCCTTGCTACTGTAATCTTTACAAAGTTAAATCATACTTCCAGGTTGGTAGACCAACTTAAGTTATTTGCATGTTGTGGGGGGGTGGTGCAGAGGTGGGATTTTAAAATATCAACCAGCCCCACAATGCTTGTAAAAACGACTCAAGGGATTGCTAAAAAACAGCATCTCAAGTGACATCTGGTGTTTTTAAAATCCTGACTTAAATGACCAAAAGTCTATAAAAGTGAAGGAAAGCTTATATAAGGGAGGATATTATCCATCAAAGACAAACTTTGAGAATTTCTTTCATATAAAATGAAGATAGGATCAGATTGAAAGGAATAACACAAATCTATTCACAACTGACTTTCCTGAGAAGATGGTACTTAAGCCACAGGATATAAACAGAGCACAGTTGGGCCCAAATGCCCTACATCTAGCATTTTCTTTTTGACAGGGTGTGTTTGGATGCTTACACTAAAAACAGACTAACATTAAGATAAAGGCCGCTTTCCTTGGAACAGCACACAGCATGCATCAGCAGCTACTTTAAGCTTTCCAAAAGCAAACTGACCCCCTTGAATAGAAAACATCCCAGGCGCAAAGAATTTACCTATAAAGGGTTTGCAGCATCATGCTGAAAATGGCCCTATGATGTACCTCATATGGAAGCTGGACTAAAGAGAAAAATATCTTGAATACATAAAAATTTTGGCATAGTGGCTTCCTGGACCTCAAGAAGAAATTAAATAGAGAAATTCTATTCCTAAAGTAGTAGAGCCCATGTTCTCAGCCTCACTGGATCAAAGATTTGGTAATGGACTCTTACAGTAACTAATCAACTACCATACAGGACAAAAGGCCCTGCAGAGGGATGCGGGTCATTGGCACAGGGAGAAAGTTTAGGCTGATATGTCCACAGTGAATCGGAGTTATATAAGCAGAGTACAGAGAATAATTATCTTTTATTACCCCTGGAACATTACCAAATTTTGATTACATTGCTTTCACATATCTGAAACCTCAATACATCTGAATAATCAACACTATAAGTCACATATTTTGGCCAAACTATAATAAAACTGGAAAGTAATAGCATAAAGATATGAAACATTGCAACTCACACACATATATATTCACTTTTAGAAATTCTTATAAATAATAACTTACTTAAATAATTTGAATTCAATGAAAGTAATACATATAATAATGTATGGGATATGGCCAAATCTGTAATTAGAATAAGTAATCAGCTCTAAACAGTTTACTTATTAAACATGAGAGAAATGAGTATTCAACTTAAAAATTATAAATATTATAAATATGACTAGATTATAAAGGATGGACAACAAATATATCCAGGAGCTGGATGAACCATAAAGAGTAGAACTAATATTAAAATTGTCAATATAAAACACACAGACAAATATTATCTGTCAAGATTAATTAACCAAAATGAAAAACACAATTTTGAGAATGAGAAAGAGCTTAAGACCTCAAATAAAGAAGCAAAGAAAAAAGTCTTCGAAAAATATAATTTTTACTTCCAGTACCACGGCAGAGCAGATTCAACCCAAAGGTCGTTCTGCAAAATAAATTTAGATTGTGGATAAATTACAGCCAATAAACACTTGCAAGACTCCTCTAGACTTTCTAGAAAGCCTTGGAAGTCTACCCTTTCCTTTAAAAAAAAAAAAAAAAAACATGAAGCTCTAAACAAAAGAAGTGCTGAGGTTTACACTACCTGAAAGATGGGTTTGCTTTTTAGACGCATGTGTGCTGCTGCTGCTGCTGCTAAGTCACTTCAGTCGTGTCTGACTCTGTGTGACCCCATAGATGGCAGCCCACCCAGCTCCCCCGTCCCTGAGATTCTCCAGGCAAGAACACTGGAGTGGGTTGCCATTTCCTTCTCCAATGCAAGAAAGTGAAAAGTGAAAGTACACCTGAATAAAAATGGAATTCTATGCTTTGTGCTTTTGGGTAGGAGTTGGTATTTAATCCTAGACTCCTTTATGTCCAGAACGTTGAAAGTGAAAAGCAATCAATAGCAGTTTGGGGGAAAAAACCAAAACCCTTGCTGGAATAAAAAATTTAGATCCTCAGGATTACCACAAAATATAGCTCGTAATTTAAAACAATGCCAGACACACAAAAAACAAGCTGCTTTAAGTGACTATCATTAGTTGGAATTCAAATGTTATAACTTCTTCAGAGATGAATTTTGTATGATTTATCAAAATTGCTTATGCGTCTACCTTTTATCCATTCTACTTCTAGCAATCTATCTTAGATATGCTAGCAACAATAAATCAAGACACATACACAGAATACTGTGACTTTCTTTATAATAACTAAAGATTGATAATACTTCTATTTTATCAGTATGGACTGGTGAAATAAAATCTGATTTATCTTTAAATGAATTATTATGAATATATAAAAAGGATTGTGAAAGCTCTTTATATACTGGTCATAGGAATAATTTCTAAGAAAGGTGAAATTTTCATAGTTTCTTCATACAAAAACATCTTTCACATTTGAAAGAGAAACATATGTCTGTATGTGTGCATGCATGCTAAGTTGATTCAGTCATGTATGACTCTTTGAGACCCTATGGACTCTAGCCCTCCAGGCTCCTCTGTTCATGGATTCTCCAGGAAAGAACACTGGAGTGGGCTGTCATATCCTCCTCCAGGGGATCTTCCCGAGCCAGGGACTGAACCCCTGTCTCATTATGTTTCTTGTAGTGGTAGGTGGGTTCTTTAACATTAGTGCTGACCACATGTGTATGCATATCTTGATTTGCTTATATTTTCTAAGATAAAGGACATTAGAATAAGAAAAAAAAAAAAACTATGTAAGCAGTATGAGTGATAAACTAATCACGTAAGTGAAACTTACAGAACTAAACTTGCTTTATGGCTTTGACTGCAGAATAAATATTTTACATAATTAAAAATAAAAAGGAAAATAAAACAAGGCCTAAAAATTGAAAGTGAGTAGAAAAAAATGTGCATGTCTAGCTTTTTCAAAACAACTAATTTTTAAACAAATGTTTTTATGGATAATTTTCTGCCCTATCCAACACTCCATTTGCTAAAATTCATATGATAAATTCCCAGACAATGAGGAGTTTCTATAGTCCTCATTTTATAGTCAAAATGTATACACAAAATGTCTTCCCCACAATTTCATCATTCATTCTACCACTTAACAAAAATCTCCTGTGAACCAGTTATATAGGACAGAAGAAATAATCCAAATGTGCTCAGTTATAGTCATTTCTTCACCTCACACTATATTTATTGTTCTTATTTTATTGTTTCTGAAATTTAAATGTCTGAGCCTTGCTCCTGGGAAGGGAACCAAGAACATTGCTGATTTCACAAAAGCAGAAATTTCAAGACAGAAAGCAAACAATAATCTACATAGGGTTTAAAAGTTTAGTATGGATAGATAGAAAGATACTCTGAAGTTTTATGTTACTAGTGTTCAACAGTTATTAAAATGATAGAATTGCTTTTCTGCTCAGCATTCACATTTTAATTAATTTTATTGATGCATGAAAAGATTTCACTAATAATATATAATCTTCAAAATTATATTTAGAGATTTTTGCCTCCTTTTGATGCCTTTGAAATGATCAAACTGTGACTTTTTCTTTCTAGGTAATAATTTGCTTTATTGTGGCTGTCTTCCTTACAAAAAAAATTCTCATTAAAAAGTAGATTTAGAAAATTATGGTGCTTGGGATTCTATCATCATCTCACTCACTGGAATTCTGTAACACAGTTGCCTAACAGAATTTGGCTGATTGTTTAAACATCAGATCAACTAAATGGAAAATAAAAACAGTAGAAACAGCTTGATTTCTCCTATGTGGGCTCTCCAAATGTCATGACACTAGTGAGACCACTTTGTGAAAAAGTATATGAAACTGTGTGTTAGAAAAGCAAAACTGATCAAAGACTAGAGGAATCATTACTGAAAACTCTCCCCTGGAGGAAAAGGAGTAGGCAGGTGAATAAATATATGTGGGCAGAGCCAGGGCACAGACTAAAGAAAGAAATGTTCTCCAAAACCCACACATTGGCAGATGGACAGGTTATATCCTGGCTCAGAAAAGCCTTGCAAATTTGAAAAGAGACACTTTGGGAAGAAGACTGCAACCCTTGCCTAGGCCTTTTATGAGGTTCATAAACAAAGGCTGGATATTGAAATGACATGTGTCTTTTCCTGTACCTAGGCTCAAAGGGAAAAAGTGGAAAGAGTGACAGAATTTATTTTCTTGGACTCCAAAATCACTGCAGACTTTGACTTCAGCCATGAAATTAAAAGACGCTTGCTCCTTGAAAGAAAGCTATGACAAAACTAGACAGTGAATTAAGAAGCAGAGGCATCACTTTGCTGACAAAAGTGCGTAGTGTCAAAGCTATAGCTTTTCCAGTGTGTGCATTCGAAGTTACTTCAGTTGTGTCTGACTCTTTGTGATCTTATGGACCATAGCCTGCCAGGCTCCTCTGTCCATGGTACTCTCCAGGCAAGAATACTGGAGTGGCTTGCCATGTCCTCCTCCAGGAGATCTTCCCAACCCAGGGATTGAAATTGTATCTCTTATGTCTCTTGCATTGGCAGGCAGGTTCTTTACCACTAGCACCACCTGCATAGTTGAACCATAAGGAAGGCTGAGTGCCAAAGAATTGATGCTTTTGAACTGTGGTGCTGAAGACTCTTGAGAGTCCCTTGAACTGCAAGGAAATCAAACCAGTCAATCCTAAAGGAAATCAACCCTGGATACTCATTAGAAGGTCTGATGCTAAAGCTGAAGCTCCAATACTTTGGCCACCTGATGTGAAAAGCCTAATCACTGGAAAAGATCTCGATGCTGGGGAAGATTGAAGGCCAAAGGAAAAGGAGGCAGCAGAGGATGAGATGGTTAGATAGCATCACCAACTCAATGAGTGTGAATTTGAACAAATTACAGGAGATAGTGAAGAACAGGGAAGCCTGGCATAGTACAGTCCATGGGTCACAAAGAGCTGGACATGACTTAGTGACTGAAAAACAAAGACTCAATGGGGGAAAATTCCAGAACCAAGAGAGGATGCTCTTCTACCCTGTAATACAGAGCAACATAAGGGGGAAAACTAAGATACCCTATAATAAAATTAATAAAATAATATGTCCACAAATGTATTTGTCAATGACATCTCAATAAAGCAGGGATAAAACAACACCTTTATCTGTATTCGATCTTTCTTTCTTTTTTAGATAAAAGACAATTTTTAAAGTACAACTTTCAATATCAAAAGCTGAAAACAAGCTAAGCATTCATTATTGTGGGGGTGATCTATAAAATACATCCATACTATAATAAATAGTCATGGGCTTCCTTCATAGCTCAGTTGGTAAAGAACCCACCTGCAATGCAGGAGACCCCAGTTTGATTCCTGGGTCAGGAAGATCTGCTGGAGAAGGGATAGGCTTCCCACTCCAGTATTCTTGGGCTTCCCTTGTAGCTGAGCTGGTAAAGAATCCGCCTACAATGTGGGAGACCTGGGTTTGATCCTTGGATTGGGAAGATCGCCTGGAGAAGGAAAGGCTACCCACTCCAGTATTCTGGCCTGGAGAATTCCATGGACTGTGTAGTCCATGGGTTCACAAAGAGGTGGACACAAGTGAGCCACTTTCACTCACAATGATAAAGAATCATAAGAAAACAGCCCTTAGTAAGAATGTGATACATAGGTTCATTCACCTGGAAAAATAACAATGATATTTTTAACATAAATTCCAGAACAATATGTGTATGTTTCATTGTTTATAAAAGTGCAATGTATATATGCATATACATACATGTGTATAAGTGTGTTCTCAAAGCATACCAGATAAATAAGGAAATGGCAGTCCACTATAGTATCCTTGCCTGGAGAATCCCATGGACAGAGGATCCTGGCAGACTACAGTCCATGGGGTTGCACAGAGTCAGACACGACTTAAGTGACTTAACCAGCATCCTAATAGCACCCATACACCAAACTGTTAGCAGTACATGGAGAAGGGTGGCTCTGGGATGGTTTCAGCTATAGTCATGGGTTGATATTGGGAAACTGAAAGTCTAAAGATGAGAACTTACTCTTTTTTTTTTTAAACAAAAATATCCTGGTTACTTGAACTTTTATGTGCTTACAGGAGTTTAAAATCTTCGAAATAGATTTGACTTATTAATCATCTCTCACTGTTTCAAGAGATTTTCTCTCTTAATATTTCTTATCCTGTACCATCAAATTTTTTGCTGTCTAGCATACAGGGCAGTCATTACCATCTTTATATATATATATATATATATATATATATATATGTGTGTGTGTGTGTGTGTTAGTATATTGTGTTGGTGTTTTTCTTTCTGGCTTACTTCACAGATGTGTAGAACAGTCTTTTGGACTCTGTGGGAGAGCGGGGGGGATGATTTGGGAGAATGGCATTAAAACATGTATAATATCATATAAGAAATGAATCACCAATCCAGGTTCGATGCAGGATACAGGAAGCTTGGGGCTGGTGCACTGGGATGACCCAGAGGGATGGTATGGGGAGGGAGGTGGGAGGGGGATTCAGGATTGGGAACACGTGTACACCCGTGGCAGATGCATGTTGATGTATGGCAAAACCAATACAATATTGTAAAGTAAAAACAAAACAAAAACAAACAAAAAATAAATAAAAACTTCAAAATAGATTTGACTTATTAATCATCTCTTATTGTTTCAAGAGATTTTCTCTCTTAATATTTCTTATCCTGTACCATCAAATTTTAACTTTTCTTCCCCTCCTTGTTTCTTTTGACTTAAAAAAGCACATTCCAGTTTACTCCCAAATGAACAGAAGAAACTTTTAAAATCCCTCAATTCCATATTACTTTTAAAGAAACTATTTTATCTTCTTTTATAGTCAGGTCAACTCCCAAGGACAAAGCCTGGTGGGCTGCAGTCCATGTGATAGCAAAGAGTCAGACACAATTGAGAGGCTAAGCACAGCACATAGTCAGGTCAACACAAACTACACTCAGTCTTTTTCCTGTCTTTCTGCTTATGCTGTGAGGCCCTGAAATCAGTTTCCCATATCTGAGTATTCATTAAAACATCTCTGATAAAATGTATCAGTTACTTCTTAGTTAATTAATCCATTGGATTATTTCTGTCTTTATGTTGTGTGTGTGCATGTGTGTGTGCAGTAAGTCACTTCAGTTGTGTCCAAACTCTTTGTGACCCTATGAACCAAAGACCGCCAGGCTTCTCTGTCCATGGGATTTTCCAGGCAAGAATACTGGAGAGGGTTGCCATGCCCTTCTCCAGGGGATCATCCCAACACAAGGATCAAACCCGTGTCTCTTATGTATCCTGCCTTTGTGGGTGGGTTCCTTACCACTAGCACCACCTGGGAAGCCCTTATCTGGTGATCTTTGACATTAACATCCATTCCTTCCTCTGAACCTCTCCCTCATCTTTTGAGTTAGATTTTAGGAATCTCCCCCCATCCTCCTTCTGATTACGATTCTCTAATGATTCCCATCACTTCATGGGAAATAGATGGGGAAACAGTGGAAACAGTGTCAGACTTTATTTTTTGGGCTCCAAAATCACTGCAGATGGTGATTGCAGCCATGAAATTAAAAGATGCTTACTCCTTGGAAGGAAAGTTATGACCAACCTAGAAAGCATATTCAAAAGCAGAGACATTACTTTGCCAACAAAGGTCCATCTAGTCAAGGCTATGGTTTTTCCAGTGGTCATGTATGGATGTGAGAGTTGGACTGTGAAGAAGGCTGAGCACCGAAGAATTGATGCTTTTGAACTGTGGTGTTGGAGAAGACTCTTGAGAGTCCTTTGGACTGCAAGGAGATCCAACCAGTCCATCCTAAAGGAGATCAGTCCTAGGTGTTCATTGGAAAGACTGATGCTAAAGCTGAAACTCCAGTACTTTGGCCACCTCATGGAAAAGTTGACTCATTGGAAAAGACTCTGATGCTGGGAGGGATTGGGGGCAGGAGGAGAAGGGGACGACAGAGGATGAGATGGCTGGATGGCATCACTGACTCGACGGACGTGGGTTTGGGTGAACTCCGGGAGTTGGTGATGGACAGGGAGGCCTGGCGTGCTGCAATTCATGGGGTCGCAAAGAGTCGGACACGACTGAGAGACTGAACTGAACTGAATGATTCCTTCTGAGTCACCTCTGTGAATTCATTTTTTCCAGGTCCTTCTTAAATGTTGGTGGGTCTAAGGATTCTGTTCTTGGTCTATTTTACTCTCACTTTGCACAATCTTAGATGATGGCAACCACATAAGAATTGAATCACTGTGTGCTGATACCCAAGTCAATGACTTCAGGCCTGGAGTAGACCATCCCTATGAGAACTACTCACTGGGTGTTGCCATCTGGATGTTCCCTCAGCAGATCAGAAAGAACCTACTTCAGACTAACTGGCTTCTCTGTTCTTCTCCTTAGCTCAGTTACTAGCAAAGGTTCATCCTGTTTCATCCAATTTCATTCTGAATTTGAGTAATTGTCTTGAATTTATTTTCTTTCTCATTCTACTGCCACATTTCATCCATTTCCAAGTCCAAAAGATTCTAATCACACTATGTTTCGTATAGGTAAAGATATTCCTCCTCCATCTCCAACATTCAAGTTTTGGTTCAAACTTGCATCATCTCTCACTGAGACTATTGCTCTGACTTTCAAGTACTGCTTATCCCTCTGATTCTGTTCTGTGTCTGCACATTGCTACTGATCTCAGCCGCCTGATAATTCAGATAGGATCCTATGTTTGCATGACTGAATACTTGCAATGATTTCCATTATCCATAGACCATCCCACCAATTCTTGCTCTATATTTTGCCAGGGCTTTTTCTTCACATGACTATAGCTGGTGGTGAGCCAGCTACAGTGCTAAGGCTACAGTTACTATAATGTATCATTTTGTTTCATATCCCTGTGCATTTGTCCACTGAACTCAGAATGCCCATTGTTTCTACTTGCTTAGTTCTCTGACATTTTTGAACATGTTTTCAAAAATCTATTGGGAAAACTTAGATAATTGCTCCGTGTGTCTCTGCTATCCTAACACTAACTTGAGAATTCTAAATTTCCAAACAAACAAATATCAGCATCTAAGCACACCAGTTTACATTTTATACAATCTGCTTCCAAGGCAACTAAATACTGAAGAAGGCAAATTTCATCTTGGCTACATGGTTGGCCATCTTTGTTCATTTATATGCTAATTCAAATTGAAAGCAATATGATGTAATGATTATGGTTATTCCAGAAGACTGTGTGCCTAATACCTTTTTTAACACAAAATTTAATATTGTAATTCAGGGACCAGCAGTAAAACTTGATGCCATCTGTTGTTATGCAAATCTGTTGATTATTTCCTTAAGGAAATAGTGTCAAACTGACTTCTCAGTTAAAGGGGCAACAAGGTCTTAAAATCTGTTCTGGCTCATTGGGCCTCTTAGTTATACACACAAATATTGGATTAAGTTAAATGACTGTGTAAAACAATAAGAAAAAAATGAACGATGGCTATAATATGGAATTTTGCATACTCACCATAGAAGTCAGTATTCATATGTGAAATAACTATTTTTTGGCTCACTAAAAGAGTGACTATTTTGTTTTTAAAGAAAACAAAATGATTATTTTGTTTTTTAATAAGAATCCATGATAAAAACATGTAACCAGTAATTCTTTACAGCTCTAATGGATTAATATTTTTATTAAATTACTTTATAAAGATTAAATTGATTTTAAAGCCCTGCCAATGCAGATACTGAATTTTATTATTCCCATTTTACTAAATAGAGACTCTATATTAAATAAACTTCAAGGTCCTGCAAATATTAGTTATCTGCATGTGAGTAAAGAGAAAATTTTTATTTTTTTAACTTTGTGTTTCATAGCATGAAGCTAATATATATACCTTTATATTTCAGCATTTTCTGACTTCCATTTTTGACAAAATTTCATATAGTTTTAAGTGGACAGCATTCTAAATTTAAATGATTTTCTCCCCTCTAGTACATACTCAACATCAACATTACTGGAAAGATGAATTTTAAAAGTGGCTGAAACATAATATATACAGACCAGCTATGGCACAATGGTAGGACCACTTAGCCATCCCATGAGGTGCCTATCTTACACTATCCTGTTCTGTGGTTTTTAACTGTGATTTGTCTCTGAAACCTAAGCGTAAATGAGGTTGTGGACTGTGTCTCATATATTTTGGTACTCCCGAAAAAGCTAGCCTAAAACCCTGCACATAGCACCATAAACAAAATATCTATTAATTTACTCCCTGAGATACAGAAATAATTAGATTAACATGGCTTTGTTTTGAAAGAGCTGAGCTTTAATGATTTAAGGAGAAGAAATTGATGTTTAAATGATTTGAGGATAGGAAGAAAACTGAGTAAAAGCTGCAATCTAACATACAGGGCATGAATTTGAGTTACTTTGAGAGAACAAAATGTAGGCAGGTGGCTAAAGAAAACAAAGTCACAGGATACAAGGGAAAACTGAGTGAAAATGCTGAGGTAATCTTTACAATTTGACATTGTGATTTTAAGAAGTGCAAAAGAATAAGCAGGAGTATGTGACCCTTTGGATGCGGAGTGAAGGTGAAAATACTCAAAAATAGCATCTAGATTTCAATCCTGAAAGCATAAGACTCTTGAGTACATGAGTTCTGCTCACCTGAGACCATACTGATGTAGTGTTCAGAGGTGAACTTGCTGTATGGATATAGCTGAACACAGAGAATCTCAGAAAGCTAGAGGGCTCAGGGTACAAAACAAGAAGCATTTATTTTTGGTTCGTATGTCTTTAGTTTAGCTAAAGTAGTTCTACTTTACATTTCAGATCTTCAGGCTAGTCAGCCAACTCTGCTCCAGGCTGCAGGTGTGTGAATCTGTTGCAATGACTCTGGTCCATGTGTCCCAGTCTGCGTCTCAGGTTGGAAGGTCGGTGTTTATTATGAACTGAATGTTTGTGTGCCTCCCCAGAATTCATATGTTGAAACATAAATTTAATGTGAGGTAGTCAGTGAGTGTGTGTGTTCTTTAGAAATATTCATCATCTTAAACTCAGGTACAAAGGTAATAGAAAATTACCTTTAGCATTAGCTAGGGTTTTACCATTCATATTCAAACAAGTACAGGGTTTGTGAGGACATTTAAGTAAACAATAGATTTTACAGTTATAAAAGGGAACATGAAGACAAACTTAGTGAGCATAAGAAAGTGATAGGTAATATATTAGAGCTGTCTGTGAAGTGGAAGAAATGCTACAGAAATGCTAAGGGACATAAGCTAGAAGACTAGGAAGTGGCAAAAAGGAAGGATATTTGGAAGTTTTACATTTGATGCAATTACTGTATCTGTGAGAGTGTGGACGACATGATATGGAGGAGAAAAGATGAAAGGACTGAGAGATGAAGGCTTTGAAAGGATCGTCCATGTGAGTGGTGAAGTTGCCAAGAATGTTGATTATAGTAGTGGGAAAGCTGGCAATGAACAAGGGGAAAGAAGTTGATGGGAAAGTTGAAAGAAATGGCTGTCTAAAGCCCTGGGCTTTGGAGAAGAAATTAACTGAAGGAAGCAACAGAGGGCAAGGAGGATTTGTATCCTAATGCCAGGATAAAGGCACACAGACTGTGAAAGACAAGGAACATGTGAAGGCTTTTCATTTGAGAGGGAGTCATCAAGGCAGAGCAGATTTTGTTTGGGGTGGAAATACAGAGATACAGTTAAGGATACAGAAGTCTTTGCTGTTGTTAATGATCATTAGCCATCAGAAAGAAAACTCAGGAAAGGAGCAGGGGATTGAAATTAAGTAAGGCAAATTATTCCAAGTGGTATGGAACTGGGAAGAGGAATCCTCACATTAGGGTTTTTTATTTAAGTGAGGTAATTAGAAATGTAAGGCATGAAGGAATTCATCCTGACAATCTCTTGGGGAAAGTTGGGTCATCAGTTCAATTGTAAGTAAAGGATCACAGACAACTTACACAACATTCTTAGGAATAAATGAGCTAAACTTAAAATCAGGGAATCATTTTGCTGGTTTTTATAATGCTACCACACATAGAATTTGAATAGACCTAGGCAAAAAAGGTGTCTATAGTTATGTTTTGGATTCTCCAGGGTCAGTCTCAACAGTCTTAACAAGAACCCAACTTGTTTGGGTTCAGAAACAAGTACAATCCCTGATGAGCGATACTCAACAAATATTTGCTGAATGAAAGACATGTATATGTGCCTTTGATGAGATGGTTGGATAGCATGACCAATTCAATGGACATGAACTTGAGCAAATTCTGGGAGATGATGAGGGATGAGGCCTAGCTTGTTTTCAGTCCATGGGGTTGTACAGAGTTGGATGCAACTTAGCAACCGAACAACAACGTGCCTTTCTGTCTCAGCCTTCCTGAAATCAGCTTCCTCTAAGCCATTTGAGGGAGGCATTTTGCCCAACCCTTCTTCTGATGCCCTCTGCCAACACTGCCCAGGGTTCACCCTGTTGGCCAAGCCTCCACCATCACTCTGATGCAGTGTTAGAGCCCTGCCTCTGAGTTCTTTGCAGGCATTGGGGATGACACTCTCACTTCAAGAGAGAGTCTATTTCCTCAGGCTTCTCAAGGTCACTCTTCACCCTGCAATGTTATAACACCATTCTATGCTCCTACAGATAGTAGAGAAGCACATGGACACTATTATTGTCAGTTGTTTCCTTCTTCCCTTCTCCTCTCATCTCCTTTTCTTATTTGCTCTCTTTCGTAACAATGGCTCTCCCTAGTAATATCCCTTCCTTGAACATCAAATTGTAAAAACATGTATTTGGAAGTCAGTTGCCCAAAACATCTGTTTCTCAGACTCATCAAAGTTTATCAAGAGATTTGTTATTTGATCAAGATGCCTAAAAAGAAAAATATCAATCTTATTTGTTGAATGTTTCTCCTAATTTATTATACATAATGGTACATAGAAAAAACTTATTATTTGCACTATTTCTTAAGTCAGCTGCATAGCAGAGGTTTTATTAGATTTGGAACATGTCAACTTATTTCCCCTAAAGTTATATTTTGCAATTAGTAGTGATGCCTACTAATAAGGGTTGATAGAAAGAGAAGACCCAGTGAAAATAAATGAGTTTCTTAACTAACAACCAGATCTAGATAGCCCTGATTTGGTGGAAAATTTTAACTCTTTAGTATTTATTTCAACTCCTAAACTATTCATACAAGTGAGATATTTATGAAAAGTCATACAAATGAGCATTATTTCTAAATTAAATAAAATGAATTAGATAAAAACTTAATCCTCAGAGATGAACAAAATATTTTAATTATATTACACATGCAGAATTTTTGTTAAAAAATAGAAATACCTGATAGAATGAATTTATGCTATGATCTGATATAAAATTTTTATCCCTGCATTTTTTCCAGAATTGTAATCAGTATTAAATTCACATAAAATATTCAATAATAAACAGAGGACACAAAGAAAGTCAACAGTATCATTTTAAACTAATAATTCATGAAGCTGTGAAGAATATAAAAATCTATATATATGAGGAATCATTTAACTTGTTATGCCTAAGATATTTCTTCCCTGTTTACATTTTAAGTTAATATTGTTCACATATTCACAAGGTTGTTGAAAAGTATGAGTAATAAAAATCTGTAAAACAATTTAGATGTTTGAAGATGGTTATCCTATAAAGAAAGCCTGAATTTCTATTGATTTCATCAATATAAAATGAAACACTCTCATACTGCCTGAGTGTTATGAGAGAAATCAACTCCAAATTCTCCACACATAATGAAGAAATAGTTGACATAAAATGAATGGTAACACAAAATTTACATATTTCAGCTCTTACCTGACCTTTTCATATTATCTAAAATCTTTACCTACAATAAATGGCTACTTAGTCATCTAGAAAATCAAATTTAGTTTGACCAATACTTTGTAATAAAACTGTCCTGTCTACTAACCTGTCTTGTAAAGAAACTATTCATGAAAAGAAATACGTCTCCAGTTGAAATTGTCCCTGGAGGAATAATTTAAACTTACCCAAAGAATTATTTTATTGATTTTGCAAAAACAGTCAACTGACCCAGTGTGTAACCCTAGATAAGTCCTTTAATGCTGAGCCTTGGATTCTACAACTATAAAAACAAGGAGGATAATAACACATGCTTTACAGCCTCACAAGGTAATTGTAATGTGATCAGATGTGTGAGCATTTGTTAAGCATATTTCTTACATGTCTACATATAAGGGAGAGAGATGCTGAAAACTATGATTCTTGCTTTTTATATTTTTTTGACTTTGGCTCTATTAATAAAAGCAAAATATTCAGTCATATTCCTATGTTACCTGCTCCCTCTTTACAGGGACAAAAATTCAATCATAGCAACATTTAACTAAAAAAAGCATATTTGAATTAGTCTTTATCTACTTTTGTTTTAGCAAAACAGAAAGAATTCATTTGTAGGCATAGATTTTTATAATAAAACACTTATAACCCAGTGAGACTATTAAGGTTTCATGGGTGGTATGCTGCAAATTGTGTAAATACCACACTCAGATTTTAACTAGTTCATCTCTCTTGACATTGACTCACATAAATTGGCATCTTCAAGCCCTGTCAACTCTGCTACTCTTAGCCATAAATATAAGTGCCTGACATGAATTTTAATTAACTGGCCAAGGAAAATGTACCTTTTTGGTTATATCTCAGCAGCTAATTTAACTAAAATACACACACACACACACATATCCTGAGTAAGTCTTACATAGAAAATTTAAATCAATGTATTCAAACAATACAGAAGTATAGAAAACAAAAAGAATTATAATTCTGGGACTATATAAGAAGAAGCAACCTCCGTTATGTTTGATGTACATATGTGTGCATGTCTGTAAGTACATGGGTTGCTTATAGTATTATTTTGTTTTTTATAAAAATGGGATTACATTATAGATGTTTTAACTTGCTTTTTCATCTAATTGTCCATATCTATCCATGTACCTACCTAACATCTATCTCTCTATTAATCATTTATTTATCATTGATCATCTGATCATCTATCAAACTACTTATCTGAATGACCATCTTTCACAATGACCTTTTCCACACAGACTTCTACAGTGTGGTGGTATGAGAAATTGTAGAGAAGGGAATCTAGGAATGTCAGTTCTCCAAGCCATGTTAAGAAATGTGCATCAGAAATGTTATCAACAAGTAGCAGGAACCTAACCAGCAAACTCAAGGTCAGAGGAACATTGCAATCCTTTGGAAAGAGCATGATAAAAATAAGTGCAACCCAGTGGTAGTGACTCTGGAGTTTTTGTCTGCTGGACAAACAGAAAATGAGATAGAAACCTAATTATTAAAACTTATGTCTGAGGTTGTATATAGGGGAACATGGTGAAGAAAGCATTGGGATTCTGGAACAATGTAAAATCTGAATAAAGAAAATTTTCATCCTTCTAGTTTATTAAGTATATCAAGTTCTTTCTCATTTCACACATGCTTTTATCTCTGTCTGAATATATTCCCCCTCCATTCTTTGGTTGACTCTCTTATATTCATTCTTTAGACACTTTCCTCAGAAAAGCCCCCAGGATTCTACAGGTTAAATTAAGTCCCCCTAACATGCTTCCCTGGTGACTCAGACGGTAAAGCGTCTGCCTGCAATGAGGAAGACCAGGGTTTGATTCCTGGGTTGGGGAGATCCCCTGGAGAAGGAAATGGCAATCCACTCCAGCACTCTTGCCTGGAAAATCCCATGGACGGAGGAGCCTGATAGGCTACAGTCCACGGAGTCGCAGAGTCGGACATGCCTGAGTGACTTTACTTTCACTTTCAACATGCCCCTAAAGGAAATCAGTCTTGAATATTCATTGGAAGGACTGATGCTGAAGCTGAAACTCCAATACGTTGGCCACCTGATGTGAAGAGCTGGCTTATTGGAAAAGGTGCTGGGAAAGATTGAAGGCGGGAGGGGAAGGGGACAACAGAGGATGAGATGGTTGGATGGCATCACCAACTCAATGGATATGAGTTTGGGTAAACTCTGGGAGTTGGTGATGGACAGGGATGCCTGGTGTGCTGCAGTCCATGGGGTCACAAAGAGTCGCACACAACTGAGTGACTGAACTGAACTGAACATGCTCTACTGGGACTTCCCTGGGCTTCCCTGGTGGCTCAGATGGTAAAGAATCTGCCTGCAGTGTAGGAGACCCACATTTGATCCCTGGATCAGGAAGGTCTCCCGGAAGGGAATAGATACCCATTCCAATATTCTTGCCTGGAGAATTCCATGGACAGAGGAGCCTGGTGGGCTACAGTCCATGGGGTCACAAAGATTTGAATATGACTGAACAACTACAACTCAACCCACTCAACATGCTCTACTTCAGCTAGCTTTCAGTGCATAACACAACTTAGTGGTTTAGGAGAAATCTGTTACTTAACTCATGATTCTATGAGTAATTATTTGGACCTGGGCTTAGATGTGTGTTTCTTCTGCTGGTTTCAGCTGGGCTCAGTCACATCTGTGTGATCAGCCACTGTCTCTGCTACCAACTGGGGCTTTGGCTTAGATTTTCTCCTTTATTATGGATAAACAGTATTCCATTATATTTATTTTCCTTTGTCCATTCATCTTTTGATAGGCACTTGGAAGTGAAAGTAAAATCACCCAGTCATGTCTGACTCTCTGCGACCCCATGGACTGTAGCCTACCAGGTTCCTCTGTCCATGAGATTTTCCAGGAAAGAGTACAGGAGTGGGTTGCCACTACCTTCTCCAGGGGATCTTTCTGACCCAGGGATTGAACCCAGGTCTCCTGCATTGCAGGCAGAAGCTCTACTGCCTAAGCCACCAGGGAAGCCCTATGGGCATTTAGGTTGTTTCCATTTCTCAGCTATTGTAAATAATGATACAATGAACATAGGAGGGAAGAGAAAGTCTTACTGAGAAAGTGTTTCTCAAGCCTCTCCTTGCATCATATTTGTTAAAGGCCTTTTGCCAAAGCAAAGCATATGATCCACTTTGGTGAAAATTAGGATCCACTTCTTGATGAAAAGACATGCAATGGTACATTATAAGGGCAGGAATGCATTTGTTTATAGCCATTTTACAATTTACCAAAGACTCACTCATAGTGTCATGAATTTTTTCTTTTCCCCACAGTGCTTATATACACACAATTGTATAGGTTAAAAATGTTAGGTAGATAGAATAGGAAAAAGGAGTCCAAAATGGTGGTGGTTAAAAGACAAAGAAGGGAAAAGCAGGCAAAAATAGAACAAAGGAAGGTCTGAGAACCAGAGTGAGGACCTCAAGTAAAACAAACAGCCCTCCTGTCTAGCCCAATTTACATAGGGCAGGCTCAGGGGAGAGGAGACAAATATATAAAAGCAGGAAGCCTAGAAGGATTGGGGACTCTCTTCTCTTTGGGTCTTTTGGGTCAGCATGCCCTCATGCCTCAAGGATGTATTTTCCTTTACTTTCTAATAAAACTGAGCTGGAACATGGAGCTGTAACACTGGTCCATCTGAGGGGTGTAACGCTGGTCCATTGCTTCAAATTTTTTGTTGTGATGAGACAGAACTGAGGAAATCACACACTCCCCCGACATCTATGGTGCTGTTCTTGGATTTAACCTGGCTGAAACAACCTTGGCTCAGCCCCTGAAAGGAGGAGGCCAAGCACAACAGGAGCCAAACTCAGTGAAATCTCTGGGCTTTCAGTGCTGTGGAACCTGAACGTAAAGAAAACCGAGTGCAGGGGAAGTAACAAGAAGCCCAGTGTACTAGAAACTGAGACAGTGAAAAACAAACTCAGCAGAAAGCTCACATGGCTCAGTCTCAGATTTCAGAAGACCTTCGGTTAAGGTAGGAGGTCCTCACTACTATGGCTGGAAGGACATATGCCTAACAAAATCTTAATTCCTTTATAATCTCTTGCTTCTTGTTTTCTGAAATCCCCTGTGAACAGGTGAGTGGCAGTGGGTGCAACTGAGGGACTCTGGCATGGGCTACTCCCCAGTGTGTCACAAAGGCTCTGAAATCTCTTGGGCTCCAATAGCTATTGCCTGAGTGGGCTGGAGTTCTCCTGTCCTTAATCTTCTTTGTGCCAAGGATCAGGCCAATGAAAACTGGGAGCACAGGTCAGGTATTTAGCAGATTTTCCAGCAGGTTATGAGGGGGTTCCTCAACATTTTTTCCACTGATTTTTCCTCCTCTCCTTCAGCTCCTCTCTCCTAGGACTTGAGCCAAGCCAAAACCCATGGTGCCTGGCTTCAGGACCTAATGAAGCTCAGGCTCTGATGTCTCATTGCAAAAAATTCAGTTAGAGACACAGCAATAGGTAGGAAGTGGATTTGTTCCAATTCAGAGAGAAGCACAATCCACAGGGTGTGGGCCATTACAGAAGAGAGTGCAACAGCCATGGAATGTGGTGTGGTTAGCTTTTGCTAGCTGGGTGATTTCATATGCTAAGGAGTGGGAGGATCATCCCAACCATTGGGGAACCACTCACACCTCCCTCTTTTGACAGTGCCTTGGAACTGTCATTTGCCCATGCAAAGATAGGCACAATAAAGGACAGAAATGGTATGGACCTAACAGAAGCAGAAGATATTAAGAAGAGGTGGCAAGAATACACAGAAGGACTGTACAAAAAAGATCATCACAACCCAGATAATTACAATGGTGTGATCACTCACCTAGAGCCAGACATCCTGGAATGTGAAGTCAAGTGGGCCTTAGGAAGCATCACTAAGAACAAAGCTAGTGGTGGTGATGGAATTCCAGTTGAGCTATTTCAAATGCTGAAAGATGATGCTGTGAAAGTGCTGCACTCAATATGACAGCAAATTTGGAAAACTCAGCAGTGGCCACAGGACTGGAAAAGGTCAGTTTTTCTTCCAATCCCAAAGAAGGGCAATGCCAAAGAATGCTCAAACTACGGCACAATTGTACTCATCTCACACACTAGTAAAGTAATGCTCAAAATTCTCCAAGCCAGGCTTCAGCAATATGTGAACCATGAACTTCCTGATGTTCAAGCTGGTTTTAGAAAAGGCAGAGGAACCAGAGATCAAATTGCCAACATCTGCTGGATCATGGAAAAAGCAAGAGAGTTCCAGAAAAACATCTATTTCTGCTTTATTGACTATGCCAAAGCCTTTGACTGTGTGGATCACAACAAAGTGGAAAATTCTGAAAGAGATGGGAATACCAGATCAATTGACCTGCCTCCTGAGAAATCTGTATGCAGGTCAAGAAGCAACAGTTAGATATGGACATGGAACAACAGACTGGTTGCAAATTGGGAAAGGAGTATGTCAAGGCTGTATATTGTCACCCTGCTTATTTAACTTATATGCAGAGTATATCATGAGAAACGCTGGGCTGGATGAAGCACAAGTTGCGATCAAGATTTCCGGGAGAAATATCAATAACATCAGATATGCAGATGACACCACCCTTATGGCAGAAAGTGAAGAACTTAAGAGCCTCTTGATGAAACTGAAAGAGGAGAGTGAAAAAGCTGGGTTAAAACTCAACATTCAGAAAACTAAGATCATGGCATCCAGTCCCATCATTTCATGGCAAATAGATGGGGAAACAGTGGAAACAGTGACAAACTTTATTTTGGAGGGCTCCAAAATCACTGCAGATGATGACTGCAGCCAGGAAATTAAAAGACGCTTGCTCCTTGGAAGGAAAGTTATGACCAACCTAGATAGCATATTTAAAAGCAGAGACATTACTTTGCCAAGAAGGGTCCGTCTATTTACAGCTGTTTTTTCCTGTAGTCATATACGGTTGTGAGAGTTGGACTATAAAGAAAGCTGAGCGCCAAAGAATTGATGCTTTTGAACTGTGGTGTTGGAGAAGATCCTTGAGAGTCCCCTGGACAGCAAACAGATCCAACCAGTCCATCCTAAAGTAAATCAGTCCTGAATATTCATTGGAAGGACTGCTGCTGAAGCCGAAGCTCCAATACTTTGACCACCTGATGGGAATAACTGACTCATTTGAAAAGACCCTGATGCTGGGAAAGATTGAAGGCGGGAAGAGAAGGGGATGGCAGAGGATGAGATTGTTGGATGGCATCACCGACTTAATGAACATGAGTTTTAGTAAGCTCTGGGAGTTGGTGATGGACATGGAGGCCTGGCGTGCTGCAGTCCATGTGGTTGCAAAGAGTCAGACACAACTGAGCAAGTGAACTGAACTGAACTGGAACTGTCCTGCCACCTCTAGGGTGCCATTTAGCTTGCAGATTGGAGATCAAGGTTTAGTTGAATTTGACTTGTCATCTTGGACCCATTTGATTTTAATTGGTTTATGTTATGCCCTTGGGCTATGTCATTCTTTCAAAAGTTGTGCCCTCTCCCCTTCCCTCCTGTTTCACACTTTTTTCCCTGAGCCCTGTCTGGGCCCACAATGTTGCCTCTACAATCTTACGGAGGGACAACCAGAAAATAGCTGGCCTTTGGGAAGGAAATACTGTATGATATCCAATCCCTCTAGGTATTCAGGTCTTCATCTTCCATGTTTCCTATAACGTGTGCAACAACAGTATCTCTCAGTGAACCTGCTAAGGCAGGTGACAAGGACACAATGCCTGCTAGAAGTTCATCTGCTGGTGGCATCCCTTCAAGGGCAATTGGGCTTCCAGGGATAATGTTTGCCACTTTGGGAGTTAGCTCTGCAGGCCGTTTGGGCCCAAACCTTTACCACACTTCTAAAGTTACAAACATACCGCTGGATCAAATCTCCACTCCACTTTTATGGAACATCTGGTTTATTGTCACTTATCAATTTGTTCTTAAGACACTTACTAACTCCTACAACCAGCACACTGCCCCCTTGTAGGCAGTATCACTCCACCCAGCCTATTATTAAAACACCTCTATTATTAAATGACCCTAACAAGACCAGATAACCCACTCCTTTGTCATTACTTTTGTTATTACCTACAGTGGGTCTATGACAGTGAAATATTTACCATTGGAAACACCCTAAACTGTTCTTATAGAGGACTAAGGGAAGAAATCAATGACTTACATTCCCTCAGAGCAATAAGAGGATAAGGCTTATGGCTGTTTCACCAGGTTCCCAGTCTCAGAGCACAGGCTTGGATTACATTGTGGTATCTATTCCCATCCACGGTGGAAAAACCAGCAATGAGTTAAAATACAGTTCAGTTCAGTCGACTCTTTGCAACCCTATGGACTGCAGCATGCCAGGCCTCCCTGTCCATCACCAACTGCCAGAGCTTACTCAAATTCATGCCCATTGAGTCAGTGATGCCATCCAACGATCTCATCCTCTGTCATCCCCTTTTCTTCCCACCTTGAATCTTTCTCAGCATCAGGATCTTTTCAAATGAGTCAGTTCTTCTCATTTAGTGGCCAAAGTATTGGAGTTTCAGCTTCATCATCATTCCTTCCAATGAATATTCAAGACTGGTTTCCTTTAGGATGGACTGGTTGGGTTTCCTTGCTGTCCAAGGAACTCTCAAGGATCTTTTCCAACACCACACCTCAAAAGCATCAGTTCTTTGGCACTCAGCTTTCTTTATAGTCCAACTCTCACATCCATACATGACTACAAGAAAACCCATAGCCTTGACTAGACAGACCTTTGTTGGCAAGGTAATGTCTCTGCTTTTTAATATGCTGTTTAGGTTGGTCATAACTTTTCTTCCAAGGAACAAGTGTCTTTTAATTTCATGGCTTCAGTCACCATCTGCAGTGATTTTGGAGCCCAAAACAATACAGTCTGTCACTGTTACAACCTCTTAATCATACACAGCATTCGTCATGCTGGAGACATTGGGGATGCCCAAATCCAGTCTGGGAGTCCTAGGAAGTCGACCTCCCTTGACCTGCCTAGGGATCTAGTCTTGGAAAGGTTGTCACACTTCAACCTGTTTGGGGATCCACCACTCCAGGCATCCCAGGTCGTCAACATTCTTTGACCTGCCCAGGGACCACCCAAGGACCCAATTCTTAGGCAGCCAACCTGCCTCGACCATCTCAGGGGTTCCATCTCCAGTAGGCTGTCATGCTTCAGCCTGCCTGGGGATCCGCACCCTGACCCAGGGATTCCTGGCTCTCAGGTTTCGACGGTACTGGGTAGGATAAGCTTCAGAAAGACTCACCCCTAAGGAAGTCCACCCATGAAAATAGAAGGAAACTTTTTAGTTGTGGGACTGTGCCCAGTCTCAGCAATAACAGGAATCCAATGAGAACCCCCATGGCTTTTCTGAAAAGTCTTAAAGACCCTCCAAAAGTTTACCAATCTGGACTTAGACTCTTACAAAGAATGGATGATTTTAAAGGACAAATTCCTGTCCCAGTGTGCATCAAACATCAGGATAAAGTTACAACAGATACAGCAGCAGGACCCTGAGGCCTCTTTAGATGAGATGGTCCAGATAGCCACCAATACCTTCTATAACAGAGAACAGGAGAGGGAAGCCAAGGCCCAGGAAGGGGAGAGAAGGAAACAGACAAGGCATACCTGGATGCTGGCTGCCCTTCAAGAAAGCCCTATGACAAACCCCAAGTTTTTAAAGGACAAAGCATAAAGCAAATGCTTAATCTGTAGACAGGCAGGACATTGGGCCAAATAATGTCTAAACCATGACAAGCCTCCAAAAAGGGCTTGCTACAAATGCCATCAATTGGGACATTGGGCAGCACTCTGCCCTTGGGATCCAAGAGCCTCAAGGCCAAGTGCCAAGCCTTCCCTCAAGATAATTCAACAGGACTGAAGTGGTCCACTCAGCCAGCCCACCTGTCACAGATAATCATCACTGGACTGGAGCCAAGGGTGCAACTAGATGGATGTGGCAGGTAGTTCCAAGAATTTCTTGGTTGGCACAGGGGCTACCTACTCTGTCTTGATCTCCTGCTCCAGAGCCTTCTCCCCCCCAAACCTGTATCATTTTGAGTGCTACAGGAAAAACAATTATAAAAAGATTCACTTGAGCACTTCTTTGTTGCTGGAATGGACAAATATTTTCCCACCAGTTTCTGAATGTCCAACTCCCTTATTGGTAAGAGATCTTTCCTGCCTTTGAAGTCTTGCAGCTATTGCAGTCCTGATAGAAGATGCTTTAAAACTCTGTCTTGGGGGCAAATTAACTATTTTTACTAGCCATCAAGTGAAACAACTCCTGAATGGGAGAGGCCATTTATGGATGTCTGATCAAAGGATTCTCAGATATCAAGTAGTGCTGATGGAAAATCCAGGCCTGACTACATCCCCTTGTGAGGTTCTTAACCCAACCCAACATTCTCTCCCCTTTCACTCTTCCATAGAAACTTTGGCCCATTGGACAAAACACTGAGAGGGATTTTCAGAAGATCCTCTTACCAATCCTGAGGAAATTTGGTACACTGATGGAAGCAGCTTTGTCTTGGAAAAAGAAGAGCCACATATGCAGTAGTTTCCAATTTTGAGACCATAAAGTCTAAATCTTTGCTGCCAGGTACTTCAGCCCAATTAACTGAGCTTATAGCCCTGACTCAAGCTTTAGAGCTGGGAGAAGGGAAAAGAGTAGCCATTTACACTGACTCCATGTATGCCTTTCTGGTGCTACATGCACATGATGCTATTTGGAAAGAAGGAGGCCACTTGACCACCCAAGAGTCCCCAATCAAAGATGGTGATAAAATCCTTAGGCTATTAGAGGTAGTACACCTGCTTGCTGAGGTTTGGGTCTCCCCTCATAAAGGACACCAAAAAGGGAGCATGAAAGTGGCACGAGGGAACTAAGCAGCTAATCAGGCAGCTAAGAGAGCAGCATTACAGAACAATGACTTAACAGGGGTTGCCACCTTGGTTCCACAGACTAATATACCAGAAACTCCTGCATATACTGAAGGTGAGACTCTTAAAACTAAGAGTGAGGGCTTTCAAGAAGATCATATGGGGTGGTTCCACAAGAAGGGATTCCTTTTTCTGCCTGGGAACCTCCAGTGAAAGTTGGTTAATTCCTTACATTTAGGGGAGAAGGCCCTCCAAAGATGGGGGTCTCTTCTTGTCCCTCTTGCCACTTAAACAATCCCCAAACAGCTCAAAGATCCCAGCTGGCCCAACATGTCCGATGGCATGGGACTTACCCATTAGGAGAGGACTGGCAGGTGGACTTCATCCAGATGCCAGTTTCTCAAGGGTATGAATACCTGTTAGTCATGATAGATACATTCACAGGATGGACTGAAGACTTTATCACCTGGACTGAAAAGGCTGAAGAGGTGTAAAAAAAAAAAAAAAAAAAAAAACCTGCTCCATGAAGTCATTCCAAGATTTGGTCTGCCCAGGTCATTACAAAGTGACAATTGAACATCATTTACTTCTAAGGTCACCCAAGGGGCTTGTAAAGCATTGGGCATTACTTATTATCTCCATTGTGCCTGGAGGCCTCAGTCTTTAGGAAAAGTAGAAAGAGTCAGTCAATTATTAAAATCAGTGATGAAAGATAACCCAGGAGACCTCCCTGGGATGGAAGGAGGCTTTACCAATAGCTCTCCTCAACACCTGTATTGCCCCTAAGGAATAGGTGGTCTTAGTCCTTATGAGATGCTATATGGGAGACCTTTTATTTATGTCAATGACCTATTCCTAGATCCAGAAGCTCCGACCCTCCGGTCTTATACCATAACCATTGGGCAATTCCAACAGGATGTATACTTGTGGGATGTCAACTAGGACTCAAAAGATTCTAAAGAGTCACCACTATATGCTCCAGGGACTCAAGTCCTAATTAAAATCTGGAAAGATGGGTCCCCAAAGGCTCAACTCCAGCCCACATGGAAGGGCCCCTACCCTTTAATACTTTCTACCCCCACAGCAGTCAAGGTACCAGGACATGACTTCTGGATTCACTACTCACAAGTCAAGCATGGAAGAAAACAGAAGAGGACACTCAATACACCTGTGAGCCCCTGGGAGATCTCAGATACCTATTCAGAACTGCCATTCTAACGAGCAACCCGAAAGTTAATTTTCTGGGGATAAGATTTCTCAGGACAGCTCTAAAAAGCCAACACAGCTTGGCAGGCATTGTACTCCAAAACAGACAGATGATAGGTCTCTTGATCACTGAACAAGGAGGGACTTGAGCCATCTTGAATGAGGTATGTTGTTTCTGAGTAAATACCTCCAGCTAGGTTAAAGAAAGTCTCACAATCCTCAAGAAAAACATTCAGATCCTACTGGATCTCAAAGAATGAGCTGGTGAGTTCTCAGGGTGGCTACAATCTCTCTTTGAGGATCCTTCTCCTTGCGATAGGGAATTTTGAGTTGGCTAATGCCCCTACTAATCCTTGTTATCACCATATTGATGCTGCTTATGATTGCTCCATGTATTATCAATAGTTTAACTCATTTCGTCTCTGCCTAGGTCAACAAGCTACAACATGTTGTGCCAGTTCAACAAGGATATATAAAACTATAGCCAACCACAGAAAATATCACTCACCCTTAGATGGACACCACTATAAGGACTCTGAGGCTTGAGACTAGCAAGAGAGGGAGGCCCAATGACCCTTGCTGTCCCAGTTCATCAGGAAGTAGCCAGAGAGACCTTGATGCCCCTATTCCCAAAAAACTGGGCCTCCCACCTCTTGAGGAGGGAATGTTAGGTAGTTATAATAGGAAAAAGGAGTCTAAAATGGCAGTGGCTGAAAGACAAAGAAGGGAAAAGCATGTGAAAATAGTACAAAGGAAGGTCTAAGGACCAGAGTGAGGACTTCA
Source organism: Bos mutus (assembly GCF_027580195.1). NCBI lineage: Eukaryota > Metazoa > Chordata > Mammalia > Artiodactyla > Bovidae > Bos > Bos mutus. Next base: position 90,020,864 of record NC_091617.1, on the reverse strand, counting down.
AGTAAAACAAACGCCCCTCCTGGCTATCCCAATTTACACAGGGCAGGCTCAGGGGGGAGGAGAGAAATGTATAAGAGGAGGAAGCCTAAAAGGATTGGGGCCTCTCTTCTCTTTTTGTCTTTTGGGTTGGCATGCCCTCATGCCTCGAGGATGTATTTTCCTTCACTTTTTAAATAAAGCTGAGCTGTAACACAGATCTGTAACACTGGTCCATTCGAGGGGTGTAACACTGGTCCGTCACTTCAAATTTTTGTTGCGATGAGATGGAACCGAGGAAATTACACACTCTCCTGACATCTGTCTCATTCCAGTCCTCGGACTTTCCTTTGTTCTATGTTCATGGGCTTTTCCCTTCTTTGTCTTTAGCCACTGTCATTTTGGACTCCTTTTTCCTATTCTAACTACCTAGCAGAAATATTTATGCAGTTGTGGCAATATGAAATCAGTTTCCTCTTACTAACATAATTATTTATGCTTTTATGTAATTAATTTCTTTTTGGTTCATTATCAACAGTCAAAGGAATAACATTTCTGATACATTAGCAGTATAGGTCTCAGTTATTAGCCTATTGAAATTTTCTGATAAAATTTCAAAATTTGAGTATTTGATTTGGCTTAAATAACCAGATATTTTCCCCCCACCACAGTGACTTGTTTCTCAACGTAGCATGTATTTCAATAAGAAAACAATATATGGATATTTCTATTATACTGCTTATGTCTCTTTTTAAAATTATTATTCTTAAAGAAGAGTAGATTCTTCTATGACCTATTCAGATACACCACCCTACTAAGGAGTGTGATTATCTTGTATATACTGATAGAGTCCTGTGGTCTCAACTGCCTCTCAGGACAACTGGCAGCTAATCACTTACATGATATTAACTAACATTAAAACAGAAATTAGTTAGAATCTCATCTGCCAGTAGTCTTTTCCATTGTCACAAATCTATTTTTATAAGTTGAAAATGAATATCTATAAGATATGGTTGTGAATATTTTCACCAAAGGCTCAGCAGCTCTAAAATACAATTAGCTTTTGATAGTCTTGGTAAAAAAAAAAAAAAAAAAAAAGTATATATAGAAAATCTCGGGGAAGGCGCCAAGATGGTGGAGGAGTAGGATGCGGAAAACACTTTCTCCCCCACAAATTCATCAAAAGAGCATTTAAACGTCAAGTAAATTCCACAAAACAACTTCTGAATGCCGGCAGAGGACATCAGGCACCCAGAAAAAGCAACCCAACTCCTTGAAAGGAGGTAGGAAAAAATATTAAAGACAATAAAAGAGACAAAGAGGGAGGGACGGAGTTCCGTCCCGGAAGGAGTCTTAAAAGAGAAGTTTCCAAACACCAGGAAACCTTCTCACTGCCGAATCCATGCCGAGCTTTGGAAGCACAGAGGGCAACATAACAGGAAGAAAAAATAAATAAACAATTAAAACTCGCAGATTGCGAGCCCTACGGTAACTCCCCCAGCGGAGAAGCAGCACAGACGCCTGCATCCGCCATTAGCAAGCGGGGGCTGGGCAGGGAGGCGCGGCGCAGGCTGCATCGCTGAGAGTAAGAATCTGGCCTGAATACCCTGAGCACTATCTGAGCGAAATAATTTGGGCTAGCAAACCAGACTGTGGGATATCTACCATGCGAAAAGCCAGCCCTAACCTAAGACACCGCCAGCCCGCGCACGGAACAAAGGACTAAACAGAGATAGCCGGCTGCAGACCTTCCCCCTCCGGTGACAGGCAGCCAGAGCCGGAAGGGGGCAATCGCAGTCCCAAAGAGACATTATCTATAAAACTGGCTTCTTTGCTAACTAAAACTTATTGGGGGTCTGGACGGTCAACATCTGCCTGAGAAGGTGCACCGGTTTTATACCCAGATAACCGAGTGGCGGGGAGGCGATAAGTCGCAGCATTGGCGCTCGCCAAACACCTCATCACCTGAGCTGCTCGGACCTGGGAAGAGCACAAAACGCAGGCCCAGCTGAGTCTCCGCCTCTGAGGACTACCTGAGTGCCTGAACCTGAGCGGCTTGGACCTGGGAGGTGCATGCAACCCAGGGCCAGCCTCGGATTGTTCCTGGCAGAACAACCTAGAGCCTGAGCAGTGTGGGCAGGGAGGCTACACGCGCCGTGAGCGGGGGCAGACCCAGTGTGGCTGAGGCACTGCAAGCGCACGCCAGTGTCATTTGTTTGCAGCATCCCTCCCTCCCTCCCCACAGCGCGACTGAACAAAGAGAAGAAACAGCTCCACCCACCAGAACACCGACACAAGCTTCCCTAACCAGGAAACCTTGACAAGCCACCTCTACATACCCACACACAGCGAGGAAACGCCACAATAAAGAGAACTCCACAAACTGCCAGAATACAGAAAGGACTCCCAAACTCAGCAATTTAAACAAGATGAAGAGACAGAGGAATACCCAGCAGATAAAGGAACAGGATAAATGCCCACCAAACCAAACAAAGAGGAAGAGATAGGGAATCTACCTGATAAAGAATTCCAAATAATGATAGTGAAATTGATCCAAAATCTTGAAATTAAAATGGAATCACAGATAAATAGCCTGGAGACAAGGATTGAGAAGATGCAAGAAAGGTTTAACAAGGACCTAGAAGAAATAAAAAGAGTCAATATATAATGAATAATGCAATAAATGAAATTAAAAAAACACTCTGGAGGCAACAAATAGTAGAATAACAGAGGCAGAAGATAGGATTAGTGAATTAGAAGATAGAATGGTAGAAATAAATGAATCAGAGAGGATAAAAGAAAAACGAATTAAAAGAAATGAGGACAATTTCAGAGACCTCCAGGACAATATTAAACGCTGCAACATTGAATCATAGGGGTTCCAGAAGAAGAAGACAAAAAGAAAGACCATGAGAAAATACTTGAGGAGATAATAGTTGAAAACTTCCTAAAATGGGAAGGAAATAATCACCCAAGTCCAAGAAACTCAGAGAGTCCCAAACAGGATAAACCCAAGGAGAAACACCCCAAGACACATATTAATCAAATTAACAAAGATCAAACACAAAGAACAAATATTAAAAGCAGCAAAGGAAAACAACAAATAACACACAAGGGAATTCCCATAAGGATAACAGCTGATCTTTCAATAGAAACTCTTCAAGCCAGGAGGGAATGGCAAGACATACTTAAAATGATGAAAGAAAATAACCTACAGCCCAGATTATTGTACCCAGCAAGGATCTCATTCAAGTATGAAGGAGAAATCAAAAGCTTTTCAGACAAGCAAAAGCTGAGAGAATTCTGCACCACCAAACCAGCTCTCCAACAAATACTAAAGGATATTCTCTAGACAGGAAACACAAAAATGGTGTATAAACTCGAACCCAAAACAATAAAGTAAATGGCAACGGATCATACTTATCAGTAATTACCTTAAACGTAAATGGGTTGAATGCCCCAACCAAAAGACAAAGACTGGCTGAATGGATACAAAAACAAGACCCCTACATATGTTGTCTACAAGAGACCCACCTCAAAACAGGGGACACATACAGACTGAAAGTGAAGGGCTGGAAAAAGATTTTCCATGCAAATAGGGACCAAAAGAAAGCAGGAGTCACAATACTTGTATCAGATAAATTAGACTTTAAAACAAAGGCTGTGAAAAGAGACAAAGAAGGTCACTACATAATGATCAAAGGATCGATCCAAGAAGAAGATATAACAATTATAAATATATATCCACCCAACATGGGAGCACCATGAGTATGTAAGACAAATGCTAACAAGTATGAAAGGAGAAATTAACAACAACACAATAATAGTGGGAGACTTTAATACCCCACTCACACCTATGGATAGATCAACTAAACAGAAAATTAACAAGGAAAAAAAAAAAAAAAAACAAAGAGTCAGATATGACTGAAGTGACTCAGCATGATTAGAATCTGTGAGGTCAGTCAGAGTTTCTCTTCGATGATGGTGATGAAGCAGTATGTCCTGAAACTGATTATTGGACCAGAAACACACTTAATGAAGTCCTTCTTGGGGTCTATTGCCTTTTTTCATCATGAAGGGTAGTCAGAGAGTTTGTACAACTCAGCTCATCACTCATCATTATAATATGTACCAGAGAGTTTCACCCAAATAATGTTAGCTACCATGATGTGAAATTAGATATGAAATAAATAGTGCCACCACAAAAAAAAAAATAAAATAAAATAAAATTAAACATACTCACAACCTGCAAATTCCAGTTTATGAAAATACACAAAGTGCACTCAGACACCATGTAAAAAAAAAATAAAATAAAAATAAAGGCAATTTTCACATCAAAAAAAAAAAAAAGAAAATCTCTTGAGTGTTTGAGATCTTGGATTTTCCTTTTCTGTTTTATTTTGAGAAAAAATTACTGTCCATAGACCCAATCTTTCTACTTATAGTTTTATAATTATTTCATTCTCATAATTCTGTTTGGATGTAAATATGATTAATCCAATTTTGCAAATATTAAAATTTTTTTCAAAGGGTCAAACTGAGTGTTCAAGCTTTCAAAGCAAAGCTACATTAACAGAAATTGCTCTCTTTATCTGTCCAATTAATATATTTCTCTTTAGATGACATTCTTTCAGAATTATTGAAGACAAAGAAGAGTGAGGTAATTTAATCTGGTGCAGTATATTTGACTTTCTAATCCAGTTCACATTGGATAGGAGCTATATAAACCATGAACAAGGAAAAGTTACAACCTTTTACTGGTTCACAAACCTCCAAGCTTTCTTAAATAAGGGGAATAGATAAAAAGAATGTAACAATTAATAAAGATGGGGCTTAAATTCAGTTTGGAAAAAAGGCAAGCAGATCAGGAAATCCCACAAAGAAAAAAGAAAGAACAGGCCCTGCATTCTGAATAAGACAGCAACATTATATGTTCTAGCTATAATTAATAAATTAGGGTAACAATATTTCAGCTGAGGATGAGTTTCCCAGGAAGGGGCTGTTCTGCTGCACACAGGAGGGGAAGAATGGGGAAGGGCTACCTTCAATCAGAAAAGTGTAGGCAAAAGCCAACCTAGTAATGAGGTCTGTGTGGGTATGGCAAAATGATTAAGACCAAGAGAAGGGTGAGCCAGGTCAGAATAAGTTTAGCTGGAAAATGGGAAGATTTGGCAGGGCCTTGAGGCTAAAGAGGAGTTATTAGACTTCCCATAAAGCTGGGAAGCCACTGAGATAGCTTAGCAGAGGGTGCTGGGATCTCTCTATATTCTCAAAAGGAAAACTCTAGCTGAGTGGGAATATACTGTCTGAAAGATAAAATTAGAGGAGCATGACTCAAAAAAGAATACAAAATATAGAATTATACCAGTTGAGCTTTTGCCTCACTCATTTTTTTTCTAATGGTTAGAATCAATTTTGATTAAATATAACTAACAAAGTCCTATTTTTATTCTTATAAAAAAGAATTAAAACAAGACAAATTTTACTTCTAGTATTATTTTTGTCAAATTTAAGAGTCCAATATGATAGAAAAGGGTAAAAAGAAAATAGAAATTTACAAACAGTCCCTAACATTTAATATTAAGACATTAATTTTTATTGCTAAAAATATTTAAGAAAATGATTCATTCAAATCTTATGATTGATTGATAGTATAAAGGTACTTTAAGTTGATTGGTGAACAAATAAAGCTGCTTTGAAGAGCAAGAATAGAAATAAAAGTGGAAGAATAAAAAGTTTTAGAGAAACTCAAATGTACTAGTCTTTGTAATTAGGTGTTATTTTTATAAGAAATTACCTCTCTGAAAAGAGAAAGCAGGAAATGGAAAACTAAGATAAAAGTTCAAATAATTATCTGGAAATAATGTAAAATCTATATAGAACTGCCATAGAAATTCTAATCAGGATGTGTCTTTTTTCACTTTCAAATCAGAAGATGCAAGATATATTAACATATAATAAATTATCTAGCGGATAAAAGCAATGCCTTCAGCATATCAGCACAGCACAAAAGCTTGTATGTAAACTTTCATTCTTTGCCAGTGAAAAAAAGAGATAGGAAAAATAATTTCTGAATATTTCATTTCTTAACCTTTCCACTCTTGAGAAGACTTTTTAATTTTTAAAATCAACTAATTTGGAATAAAAAATAAATTATATAAAAATCCCAACTCTTATTAAGTCCTCTAAACCTCACTGTTTCCATCTGCACAATGAAAATAACAATGATAGGATTATTAGAATGATTAAATGAGAAAATGCTTTTAAAGTGCCTATACAATGCAGATACAATTCATTTTTCCACTTGTCATTTTTTATTACAACTATTCAAAAGAAAATCAGAACAAAATGGTAATTCAAAAATTACAGCATTTATGGTCTTCTAAAGTTTTCTTCAGGTTTCTCTGAATATCTAAGCTTCTTATTTTATATTCACTAACTTAAAATATTTTTCATCAGAACTCTACACATTTGCAACAAAAATCCACATATCTTAAGGAGCTATGATTAAATATTGGATTATAGGTTTAAATGTCAATAATTTTCTATTGACTTAATATGGTTCTGAGATACTAATTTTACAGATGTTAGTTCTTTCTTGACTGTCTTCCATTTCAACAAATTTGTACCTGGCCCTTACTTAGTCTTTATTTTTATTTTCTTGGTAATTATCTTGCTTTTTTTAGAGCCCCTTATTACATTTTCATTTAAATAAATTCCACTTTAGGCATTTAGTAAATTAAGGTTTACTTCTGATTTACTTTTTCTCTATTTCTTTCACAGTTTCAAACAATTCACATTTTATTTCTCTTTATTTTTGTCCACAATTCTTTACATCCTGTTGATCATATGCAATTATATTTGGGGTGTTGTAATATAATTACCATTAGCTTGTTTTTTTGTTTGTTTTTTGTTTTTTTACTTGCTTTGTTTTGGCAGAGAATTTTCATTAGCAGATCTTTATTACCACATCTTTATCTAAGGATCTTAAACTCAGTTTGGACTGATATATTGCAATTCTCTTCTCTTCCTTTTTTGAGGGTAGCTTGTAGAAGTTTAATTACCAGACACATGTGGATTTACATCTATTGATTTTTTTTCCAGTAGTTCTATATGGCATGACCTACTTTCTTCAACAGTGTTTTCATTATGAGACTACCCCATTCTGCCATTTCTGATTTATTCTGTTCAGTTTCTTTTATGGATGTCTTATTGGTTGTTGTAGAGAGATGACTGGCATGTCTTAGTTCTTTTCATTTCTATGGGATCCTTATTTTCCTCCATTATTTCCTTTTTTTTTTTTTTTTTCTTAAAGTCTACCAGTCCAAGAGGATCAGCCCCCTCTGTACACATCTGATGTATATCCACCTTAGAGGTGATGTTTCTCTGTTTCTACTTCTAATAGCCTTACTCACTTTCAAACTCCTCCCTAGAGTGAGAGTTGTGATTACCAAGTCCCAACCGGTTTTATTATACTAATATTTATTTATTATTATTATTTTATTAGTGCTCAGTAAAGCAACAAAACTGATTTATTTTTTAAAAGATTAATAAATTGATAAAACTTTACCTGGCTTTACTAAGCAAAGATAGTGAGATAGCAAAAGAGCAAGAAAGCAAGGGAGAACAAGGCTAAATATTTAAAGTCAGGAATGTAAGAGGAAAACCTTTTACTAATATAGAAACAAAGAATGCTATGAAAATAAGGGGATAATATTCAGTTTAATTCAGTTCAGTCACTAAGTCATGTTCGACCCTTTGTGACAACATGGACTGCAGCAGGCCAGGTTTCCCTGTCCATCACCAACTCCCTGAGCTTACTCAAACTCATGTCCATAGAGTTGGTGATTCCATCCAACCATCTGTTGTCCCCTTCTCCTCCTGTCTTCAGTCTTTCCCAGCCTTAGGGTTTTCCTCAGTGAGGTCAGTTCTTCACATGAGGTGGCCAAAGCATCGGAGTTTCAGCTTCAGCATCAGTCCTTCCAATGAATATTCAGGACTGATTTCGCTTAGAATGAACTGGTTGGATGTCCTTGCAGTACAAGGTACTCTCAAGAGTCTTCTCCAACACCACAGTTTGAAAGCATCAATTCTTTGGCTCTCAGCCTTCTTTATGGGCCAACTCTCACATCCATACACGACAACTGGAAAAACCACAGCTATGATTAGACAGACCTTTGTTGGCAAAGTAATGTCTCTGCTTTTTAATATGCTGTCTAGGTTGGTCATAACTTTTCTTCCAAGGAGCAAGTGTCTTTTAACTTCATGGCTGCATTCACCATCTGCAGTGGTTTTGGAGCCCAACAAAATAAAGTCTGTCACTGTTTCCATTGTTTCCCCATCTATTTGCCATGAAGTGATGGGACTGGATGCCATGATCTTAGTTTCTGAATGTTGAGTTTCAAGCCACCTTTTTCACCCTTCTCTTTCACTTTCATCAAGAGGTTCTTATTTCTTCTCTTTCTGCCATAAGGGTGGTGTCATCTGCATATCTGAAGTTATTGATATTTCTCCCAGAAATCTCGATTCCAGCTTGTGCTTCCTCCAGCCCAGCATTTCGCATGTGAGATAAATAAGCAGGGTGACAATATAAAGCCTTGACATACTCCTTTCTAGATTTGGAACCAGTCTGTTGTTCCATGTCCAGTTCTAACTGTTGCTTCTTAATGTGCATGAAGAGGCGGTCTGGTATTCCCATCACCTTCAGAATTTTCCATGGTTTGTTGTGATCCACACAGTCAAAGGCTTTGGCATAGTCAATAAATCAGAAGTAGATGTTTTTCTGGAACTCTATTGCTTTTTTGATGATCCAACAGATGTTGGCAATTTGATCTATGGTTCCTCTGCCTTTTCTATTTTTTTTTTTTTTTTCAGTACTGAATATGTATTTTTTTTAAATTTTATTTTATTATTTAAACTTACAATATTATATTGGTTCTGCCATATATCTAAATGAATCTGCCATAGGCATACACGTGTTCCCCATCCTGAACCCTCCTCCCTCCTCCCTCCCCATACCATCCCTCTGGGCCGTCCCAGTGCACCAGCCCCAAGCATCCAGTATCATGCATCGAACCTGGACTGGCAGCTCGTTTCATATATGATATTATACATATTTCAATGTCATTCTCCCAAATCATCTCATTCTCTTTCTCTCCCACAGAATCCAAAAGACTGTTCTATACATCAGTGTCTCTTTTGCTGTCTTGTATACAGGGTTATTGTTACCATCTTTCTAAATTCCATATATATGAGTCAGTATACTGTATTGGTGTTTTTCTTTCTGGCTTACTTCACTCTGTATAATAGGCTCCAGTTTCATCCACCTCATTAGAACTGATTCAAATGTATTCTTTTTAATGGCTGAGTAATACTCCATTGTGTATATGTACCACCGCTTTCTTATCCATTCATCTGCTGATGGACATCTAGGTTGCTTCCGTGTCCTGGCTATTATAAACAGTGCTGCGATGAACATTGGGGTACATGTGTCTCTTTCCCTTCTGGTTTCCTCAGTGTGAATGCCCAGCAGTGGGATTGCCGATCATAAGGCAGTTCTATTTCCAGTTTTTTAAGGAATCTCCACACTGTTCTCCATAGTGGCTGTACTAGTTTGCATTTCCACCAACAGTGTAAGAGAGTTCCCTTTTCTCCACACCCTCTCCAGCATTTATTGCTTGTAGACTTTTGGATCACAGCCATTCTGACTGGCATGAAATGGTACCTCATAGTGGTTTTGATTTGCATTTCTCTGATAATGAGTGATGCTGAGCATCTTTTCATGTGTTTGTTAGCCATCTGTATGTCTTCTTTGGAGAAATGTCTATTTAGTTCTTTGGTCTATTTTTTGATTGGGTCATTTATTTTTCTGGAGTTGAGCTGTAGGAGTTGCTTGTATATTTTTGAGATTAGTTGTTTGTCACTTGCTTCATTTGCTATTATTTTCTCCCATTCTGAAGGCTGTCTTTTCACCTTGCTTATAGTTTCCTTTGTTGTGCAGAAGCTTGTAAGTTTAATTAGGTCCCATTTGTTTATTTTTGCTTTTATTTCCAATATTCTGGGAGGTGGGTCATAGAGGATCCTGCTGTGATGTATGTTGGAGAGTGTTTTGCCTATGTTCTCCTCTAGGAGTTTTATAGTTTCTGGTCTTATATTGAGATCTTTAATCCATTTTGAGTTTATTTTTGTATATGGTGTTAGAAAGTGTTCTAGTTTCATTCTTTTACAAGTGGTTGACCAGTATTCCCAGCACCACTTGTTAAAGAGATTGTCTTTAATCCATTGTATATTCTTGCCTCCTTTGTCAAAGATAAGGTGTCCATATGTGCATGGATGTGAATATCTTAACAGACCCATCACAAGCACGGAAATTGAAACTGTAATCAAAAATCTTCCAGCAAACAAAAGCCCAGGTCCAGATGGCTTTACAGCTGAATTCTACCAAAAATTTAGAGAAGAGCTAACACCTATCGTACTCAAACTCTTCCAGAAAATTGCAGAGGAAGGTAAACTTCCAAACTCATTCTGTGAGGCCACCATCACCCTAATACCAAAACCTGATAAAGATCCCACAAAAAAGGAAAACTACAGGCCAATATCACTGAGGAACATAGATGCAAAAATCCTAAACAAAATTTTAGCAATCAGAATCCAAAAACACATTAAAAAGATCATACACCAGGACCAAGTGGGCTTTATCCCAGGGATGCAAGGATTCTTCAATATCCGCAAATCAATCAATGTAATACACCACATTGACAAATTGAAAAATAAAAACCATATGATTATCTCAATAGATGCAGAGAAAGCCTTTGACAAAATTCAATATCCATTTATGATAAAAACTCTCCAGAAAGCAGGAATAGAAGGAACATACCTCAACATAATAAAAGCTATATATGACAAACCCACAGCAAACACTTATCCTCAATGGTGAAAAATTGAAAGCATTTCCTCTAAAGTCAGGAACAAGACAAGGGTGCCCACTTTCTCCTTGACTATTCAACATAGTTTTGGAAGTTTTGGTCACAGCAATCAGAGCAGAAAAAGAAATAAAAGGAATCCAAATTGGAAAAGAAGAAGTAAACTCTCACTGTTTGCAGATGACATGATCCTCTACATAGAAAACCCTAAAGACTCCACCAGAAAATTACTAGAACTAATCAATGATTATAGTAAAGTTGCAGGATATAAAATCAACACACAGAAATCCCTTGCATTTCTATGCACTAATAATGAGAAAACCGAAAGAGAAATTAAGGAAACAATTCCATTCACCATTGCAACGGAAGGAATAAAATACTTAGGAATATATCTACCTAAAGAAACTAAAGACCTATATATAGAAAACTATAAAACACTGGTGAAAGAAACCAAAGAGGACACTAATAGATGGAGAAATATACCATGTTCATGGATTGGAAGAAACAATATAGTGAAAATGAGTATACTACCCAAAGCAATTTATAGATTCAATGCAATCCCTATCAAGCTACCAATGGTATTCTTCACAGAGCTAGAACAAATAATTTCACAATTTGTATAGAAATACAAAAAACCTCAAATAGCCAAAGCTATCTTGAGAAAGAAGAATGGAACTGGAGGAATCAACCTGCCTGACTTCAGGCTCTACTACAAAGCCACAGTCATCAAGACAGTATGGTACTGGCACAAAGACAGAAATATAGATCAATGGAACAAAATAGAAAGCCCAGAGATATACTAATATTTAATTTTGAATCTTTACTAGTTTGGATTAGTTTTGTCCATTCATCATCTAAGCTATTCGGGTATCTATTCTGATTTCACAGAGTCTTTTAAGTCTTTTCAGATTAGAGCAATAGGTAACAGGGTTTTATGAGAATTTGAATTGTAAGTAACTAAAAAGTTGTAATATTTTAGTTCTTCTATTGCATTGTTTGTATCTTTATTGTTTGATTTCCTTGTTGATTGTAACAGAACTGGACATGGAACAACAGACTGGTTCCAAATAGGAAAAATGAATACATCAAGGCTGTATATTGTCACCCTGTTTATTTAACTTATATGCAGAGAACATATTGAGAAACGCTGGACTGGAAGAAACACAAGCTGGAATCAAGATTGCTGGGAGAAATATCAATAACCTCAGATATGCAGATGACACCACCCTTATGGCAGAAAGTGAAGAGGAACTCAAAAGCCTCTTGATGAAAGTGAAAGTGGAGAGTGAAAAAGTTGGCTTAAAGCTCAACATTCAGAAAATGAAGATCATGGCATCCAGTCCCATCACTTCATGGGAAATACGTGGGGAAACAGTAGAAACAGTGTCAGACTTTATTTTTCTGGGCTCCAAAATCACTGCAGATGGTGACTGCAGCCATGAAATTAAAAGACACTTACTCCTTGCAAGGAAAGTTATGACCAACCTAGATAGCATATTCAAAAGCAGAGACATTACTTTGCCAACAAAGGTTAGTCTAGTCAAGGCTATGGTTTTTCCTGTGGTCATGTATGGATGTGAGAGTTGGACTGTGAAGAAGGTTGAGCACTGAAGAATTGATGCTTTTGAACTGTGGTGTTGGAGAAGACTCTTGAGAGTCGCTTGGACTGCAAGGAGATCCAACGAGTCCATTCTGAAGGAGATCAGCCCTGGGATTTCTTTGGAAGGAATGATGCTAAAGCTGAAACTCCAGTACTTTGGCCACCTCATGTGAAGAGTTGACTCATTGGAAAAGACTCTGATGCTGGGAAGGATTGGGGACAGGAGGAGAAGGGGAGGACAGAGGATGAGAAGGCTGGATGGCATCACTGACTTGATCGACGTGATTCTGAGTGAACTCCGGGAGCTGGTGATGGACAGGGAGGCCTGGCGTGCTGCATTTCATGGAGTTGCAAAGAGTCAGACACAACTGAGTGACTACTCTGATCTGTACTGTTTTGGTGAAGGATTTATAGAGAATTTCAAAATTGAGGAGTCATCATTGTCCTATAAACCCTGTAATTCTTTCTGATTTTTTTTATAGTCAAGAATATTGATGCTAATAAGATTTCTACTCAGCTTCCTACTCTTTACAGCCTTCAGAAAAATAGTTTTTGATAAATTAACTTTGCACCAGAAAGAATCATCAACTTTCATGTTTTAATGTTAATAAACAACCAAAACATATAACCAGTTATATGCATATGACTAAATAAATGCATCAAGACAAAAATTATCTGGTATGTATACACATGGTTAAACCATTATATACTTCTTGTCAAGATTTTAATTCTACTCAACATTTTCTCATTCAAGAATAGCCTCATACTCAGAAAACATGATGATTCAAGGAAACAATAATGATCAACATTGTTAATCATTTGGTTTTTAACTTGATATAATCAAATATCTTTGAATATTATGACTTTGTAAAAAAAATTGCTAAAATGGAAGCTAAAGAATAATATCAGTTAAAAGGAAGTTATCAAGATAGATATTGTCTCAGTATTTATATGTTGGCATTACTATTAATACTTCCAAGAGGTCCTGAAATGAGACTCAGATTTTAAAAAGCTAGTACAGAGGAAAATATCCCCAGCATAAGCAATTGCAAATAAAACATTTTCCATTATTGAAAAATCCAAACATTTGGAATGTTTATATTTAGAATGGAAATCAAGTCAAGTATATGGTAAACCAACCCTAATCACTCTGGAACTTTCTCCAAAAGTTTGCCGTGGCTGTGATCTCTTATCTGACCTCACCCACCTGCCTAGTTTACCCTCTTAGAGCTCCAAATATCACTTGATTTTATAAATATAACAGATGTTTAACATCAGTGTGGCTTTCAGAAAGTATTAATACTTCATCCATTATAATGATGAAAATATAACCTAGTGAAAAATATAAAAATTGGCAAGGCTCTTCCACAATATCTTCATTTGGAGTTCACCATACTAGCTATTTCCCATGGGTACTTTTCTATTTGTTTCTTTTAAAATATGGCATATAGTGATTCTTGCCTTCAAATGTTACTAAACTTGGTGGAGTATAAATCTAGAAAAGAAAGATAGAGGGAACAGAGGAAAGAAGAAAGGAAAACAAGGATAAGGAAAGGGAACTAGAAGGAAAAATAATATAAAGAGAAATTTGAAAGTTGATAAATTTTGGTGAGAATGCAATTATTATGCATATTTTCTGAAATATTTATCTTTTAAGTATGCTAACTAGACATGCTTCTTAACCTCCTACTCGGAGACAAACTTTTTTTTTAAGATATCTATTTAATATATTCAGGATTAGCCAAAAATTTTTCCAGCAACTAATAATTGGCTTAAATGCATTTCTGAAATCTGTAAGTATATATCTGAATCTCTTGTCACTTACTCTAATAAAAAACTTCAGAAACCCAAATGTATCAGATATTCAACTAAATTTGTAGTTCTGGACAAGCTTTTGGGTTTTATAATATGTTTTCTTCTACATTTCCTAAAAAATTTATAATTTTTCCATTAAATGTTTCAACATTTATTTAGCATTAAGAGGTGAAGTCTTTTCAGGATAAAAGCTTTTAGTGAACAGCAGGGAAAAAATCTTACCACAATGCTACTGCTATTTAGGCTCGGCCTGAACAGGCTTACTCTTAAAGGTTCAGTTGGAAACCCACAATCACAAAGTCCATTCATTAGAGGCAATCAGTGTGTCCTTTACTGCCACTAATCATGGTTTGTTCCATCAGAACATTGGCTGATAGCAGTAGGCAGAAAGTTATCCAGACTTAGGTAGATAGAAAGAAAATGAAATGAAGTGTTTGTGGCAATTACCAGAACAAGTCAGGATTGGTGGGGGGGCGGGGCAGGAAATAGTGCCAGACTGAAAAGAAAAATATTGCCTTGATTTGAAACATCTAGACAATTAAGGCTAAAATTGTGGTTGAGTTTTTGTTTGTTTTGTTCTTGCTTTGAAACTTTCAGAATATTACCTCAATATTCAAGTCCACTTTATCAGTAAAGATGCACATTTGTATAAAAGTACAATAGGGAATGAAAAGTTCTGTGCCATATTTGAGTCTGAAGAAAGCTTGAAATGACATAACAGTGGACAACAACTTATATGCAAGAAACTTCTAGCAATAAAGAAAAAGAAGAAAATTATTATCAAAGAGTGTCTGTTCACTACAACTTAGTTGGGGTATAAGTTCAGTGTTGAAGCAAAAAAGACGTGGATTCTGAATGCCATTTATTAATTTTGTATGATCACTGACATGTCCTGAGATTCTGTTCAGCCTATTTCTGTTCAGCCTCTTTTAGTGAAAAAGAGATTAAAAATAATGGTTACCCTGTCTACCTTATACAGAGGTATAGATAGTGAATGATAAATGTGGATGAAAGAAACTACTAAATTTTTATGTTCCATACACATTATTGCATTGGTAATTTCTAACCAATGTATTTAAACCTATGATTTTCTAGCACTTTTTTTTGCCATCTTTACTATCTTTCATGAAAAAAATGGAGCAAATATGTTACATACATAATCTTAAAAACAAACTGCAATTACCAAACTATAATATAAAGATGTAATAAAAGAAAATAATTTATAATTATATAATATATATTTCATCCTGCAAATGTTGGGCTTCCCTGATGGCTCAGTTGGTAAAGAATCTGCCTGCAATTCAGGAGACCCAGGTTTGATCCCTGGGTTGGGACAATTCCCTTGAGGAGGAAATGGCAACACACTCCAGTAATCTTGCCTGGGAAATCCCATGGACTGAGGAGCCTGGAGGTTTATAGTCCATAGGGTCGCAAGAGTCAGACAGAACTTAGCGACTAAATCACCACCATGCAAATGTTAGGACATAACATTTCTAGAAAACATAACAAATGAGCCATATAGTACAAATATGTGTAGAATCATTGAGAAAATCATAGCTACAAATGCAGACTGCCACAGCTAAGTCATGAAGACAGTTTTAAAACCACATTGATATGATTTTATGAAATAATGAACAATTCTTGTAAACTTTTGAACCAAAAATATACTTCTCTCTCTATTTGCAAGTTAGAAGCATTTCTTGAAATTCTATAAACATTAAATTATATTAAAAAATAAATTTTATTTTTTGTAATGTGGAGTAAAATTCTAGGCCAAAATGCTTTAAACCAGGTTTTCAGTTACCTGAAAATCTAGGAGACATTCAAAATGGGTGTAGGCTATGAGATAATTCTATGCTGTGTAGGTCAATTGTGAACCTTGTATGTTGTCTAGTTGCTCTGACCACTATCCACTGAAGTATGCTGCTGCTGCTGCTGCTAAGTTGCTTCAGTCATGTCCCACTCGAAGTATGGTGTGCTGCTAATCATTTCGATAAATGAAGATATACACATTTTGCAAATACCTTCTTGTGATAATACCACTACTCTTGCAAACTTTGAGTCTTTACATTAATAACATCCACAGTATTTTTTCCCAATTACAAATACTAATGTTAAGAAATCTATCATGTTTTGATAATGGTAGTTCGTTGGCTTGGTTTATATTTGATTGAAACATTAGTCAAATGCTTGCAAACATGTTACTCAATCTACCGGAACTTGGTGGTCCTGAGTCGACCGATAAGAAAGTAAAGGAGAGAGAAAGAGGCTGATATTCCTTGGTTTACAGAGAGAGAGAGCAAGCAAACAAGACACGGGGACCAAAGCTCTGATGGAGCAAAGGTGTTTTATTCAAAATCCCATGGACGGAGGAGCCTGGTGGGCTTCAGTCCGTGGGATCGCTGAGTCGGATAGGACTGAGCGACTTCACTTTTACTTCTCACTTTTATGCACTGGAGAAGGAAATGGCAACCCACTCCAGTGTTCTTGCCTGGAGAATCCCAGGGACAAGGGAGTCTGGTGGGCTGCCGTCTATGGGGTCGCACAGAGTCGGACACGACTGAAGCGACTTAGCAGCAGCAGCAGTAGGTATATATACTGTAGTTATTCTCAGCAAAGATAAAGATTAAAATTCCAGACTTACAAAACACAGGCAATCCATATTAAAGAGAGAAAGAGTTGTAAATAATCACTTTTACCATATGGTTCATAAAAAGGAACAGGGTACTTATCACCGTATAGAAAAACTAACGAAGGAAATGCCTGGATTCCTCAGCCCCTGGGAGAGGCTTGCCTCTCCTCTTAATTCCTGAATATTCAGGAAATTAATAAGGAACAGAGAATTCCTGATAGATCCAAAACAGCACACAGGATGCCTCCTGTTAAATGTTTCCTGACATCAATCTTATTTTCAGTTTTGTCCATCAAAATTTCTAAAGTCCCAATTTTAGTAGAATCATCCAACTATCTGCTACCCTACCCTCCAGATCGAGTTTTTTCCTACACACAATTCTTTTTCTCTCACAAACCCTTCTTTGTGTAATTACTATATGCTCTATGTTAGTGAATGGGTCTCCTCTAACTATATTCCCTCATATCCCTGTATCTAATAGAAAACTGCCAGTTCAATCTTTATTAACATCTCCTCCATAACCATTTACACTGCATATGTTTAGATTCTCACTATTTCTCAAAATGAACTTCTGCAATTATTTCCTAAATGATGACTGATTTATGCATGTGTCTAATTCCATCCATGGGATTTTCCAGGCAAGAGTGCTGGAGTGGATTGCCATTTCCTTCTCCAGGGGGACCTTCCCGACCCAGGAATTGAACCCAGGTCTCCTGCATTGCAGGCAGATGCTTTACTGTCTGAGCCACCAGGGAAGCCCAATAATGTTATCTCATTTAAACATTTCAAGTTTCAAGATGAAGTTTTTTTGATTGCTTAGGTACTCAAGTTTTCCTGAGATTATGATACTGGTTTTGTCCATAATAGCTTTTAGTAGGGTTACTCCTGCATCCTTATTGCTTTGCCATTAAAACAATAATAATACAATTCTTACAGGTCTTTTTATATCCTGGGCTAATGTATACCTGTGTACCTTTGCTCAGAACACATAATTCTATGTGAAAATGCTTACTTCTAATTTTGTTTCCACTGTATCCCAAATTGACCTCTGATGAACATGAATCATCTTTTGTTTCAAAGCTCAATAGTCACCTTCTCTAATTTGCTCAAGTAAGTTTACAAATCTTATACTAATTTCAAACAAACTAACATCACAATACTTCTTGCAATTAATTCTGTTTTTTTCTTATTAGCAGCTTTTTCTTTTTGGTTTAAATTACAACAGGTTGGTCAAAGATTATTTCTTACTGATCTGAACCAGTTATTTCTTATTTATTTAAACCAAATTTAAAGTCTGATATATAAAACAATTGAAAATATTTATTAACATATATAAATGAATTTAAGCTAGCATTAAGCAAGTTGACAAGCCTTAAGGACTAAGGATCTAGCAAAAGTATTTATCTTTTCTCTATTTTTTTTTTAACCAAAAAAATCACATGAGATTTGCCAAGAAGCCAGACTGGTTTACAAAGTACAGGTAACATCTCCAGGGTCAGAATTTGACTGATGTTAACTGAATAGTCTCCTCTTATCTGCAGGTCATTCATTTCAAGGTTCCAGTGGATACCTAAAATCAGGGATAGTACCAAACTCTATATGTGCTATGTTTTTGTCTATACATACTAACAAGGCAAGGCTCCTGTACAACTTAAATACTCTGGATAAAGGGATGATTTCATCCTAGTCCTGAGCAGAAAGGAGAAGGATAACGTGAGATTCCCTCATGCTACTCAGAATGGCAGGCAATTTAAAATGCATGCATTTTTAATATCTGAAATTTTCTAGTTAGTAGTTTTGGATCATGGGTTAACTGTGGGTTACTGCAATCACTGTAGTGAAATGGAGACTAAGCGGGAAACTACTACAATTTAAAATTTCTTGAGTGGTCTGCTAACATAATCTCTAAAGAACAAAACTCAGGTGTCTTTTCAATAATGGGATGAGGTTTTCCACTTATGCTTCATCTTTTCCACTTGTAGTTCATCTCTTTTTTTTTTTTTATTTTTAAACTTTACATAATTGTATTAGTTTTGCCAATAGTTCATCTCCTGCTCCTTTTTTTCTTCTTTTGTTGTTTTATCAAATTAAGTCATGCTTTGATTGTTTCACCAAAACCTATTTTTGGCTCTTAAAAATATCCAAAAATTATTACAGGTAGATGCAGCCTCAGGGAAGACAGACCAACATATTTCTGCAAGAAAAAAATGATCTTTGTATATTATAGCCACTGGGAGATAAAGCTGTCAGAGTCTGCCAAGTACTGCAAAGTGTAGTGATACAGTCAAGTTGAATTTCTGTAGTTCCCTTAAATAAGATCTAGCTTATTTGTTTAATATACATAATGATGCTTCATGCACTCTGAAGAAATATCTTAGCTGTGGATTGTAACTGGTGTCAGACACATACATTTCCATTCAAAGTAATTATAATTTTTATAAGATTAAAATTAACTCAATACACTATTAGCACCTACAATGGGAGAATAATGTGATCAGTCTTTATTACAAGATTAGGAACCTGAATTCAGACTGGTTTTTACATTCTTCATTGGGGAAATTAGGTCTTTAAAACAGGCAAGAGCATGTCAAAGTCTTATTTGTATGTGTGTGCCTTAGCCATGTCTGACTCTTTGCAAACCCATGGACTACAGCCCACAAGGCTCTTTTGTCCATGGTATTTCCCATGCAAGAATACTGGAGTGGGTTGCCATTTCCTCCTTCAGGGGATCGTCCCAACCCAGGGAGTGAACACAAGTCTCCTGCATTGGCATGCAGATTTTTTACCACTTATGTGGCCACCTAGGAGCCACAAAAGTCTTATTTCTTTTAATATAAAAGTTTAACTACATCCCAGACTATAACAAAAATTTATATTTACAAATAGTTCAATCCCTCAGTTATGTCTGACTTTTTGCGACCCTATGGACTGCAACACTCCAGGCCTCCCTGTCCATCACCAACTCCCGGAGCTTACTCAAAATCCTGTCCATTGAGTCGGTGATGCCATTCAACCATCTCACCCTTTTCATCCCCTTCTTCTCCCGCCTTCAATCTTTCCCAGCATCAGGGTCTTTTCAAATGAGTCAGCTCTTCACATTAGGTGGCCAAAGTACTGGAGTTTCAGCTTCAACATCAGTCCTTCCAATGGACACTCAGGACTGATCTCCTTTACGATGGACTGGTTGGATCTCCTTGCAGTCCCAGAGACTCTCAAGCATCTTCTCCAACACCACAGTTCAAAAGCATCAATTCTTTGGTGCTCAGCTTTCTTTATAGTCCAACTCTTACATCCATAAATGATGAGTTGAAAAACCATAGCTTTGACTGGATGGACCTTTGTCAGCAAAGTAATGTCTCTGCTTTTTAGTATGCTGTCTAGGTTGGTCATAACTTTTCTTCCAAGGAGCAAGCGTCTTTTAATTTCATGGCTGCAGTCACCATCTGCAGTGATTTTGGAGCCCAAAATGTCACTGTTTCCCCATCTATTTGCCATGAAGCAATAGGACCAGATGCCATGATCTTCGTTTTCTGAATGTTGAGTTTTAAGCCAACATTATCACTCTCCTCTTTCAATTTCATCAAGAGGCTCTTTAGTTCTTCACTTTCTGCCATAAGGATGGTGTCATCTGAGGTTATTGCATATCTGAGGTTATTGTTATTTCTCCTGGCAATCTTGATTCCAGCTTGTGCTTCATCCAGCCCAGCATTCCTCATGATGTACTCTGCATATATGTTAAATAAGCAGGGTGACAATATACAGCCTTGACATACTCCTTTCCTGATTTGGAACCAGTCTGTTGTTCCATGTCCAGTTTTAATCATTGCTTCTTGACCTGCATACAGATTTCTGAGGAGACAGGTCAGGTGGTCTGGTATTCCCATCTCTTGAAGAATTTTCCACAGTTTGTTGTGATCGACACAGTCAAATGCTTTGATGTAGTCAATAAAGCAGAAGTTTATCTAGAACTCTCTTGCTTTTTCAATGATCCAATGGATGTTGGCAATTTGGTTTTTCTGCCTTTTCTAAATCTTGCTTGAACATCTGGAAGTTCACAGTTCACATACTCCTAGATAGAAGTATATCTGTATAGTAATATATATATATTTATTTCTTTATATTTATGAATATTTATATTTATGATAATTTCACATATTTATGTTATGTATTTATTATATAGCAAAATATTGTATACCACATATAAATATTTATATATATTTTAACAAGTATATATATTTATATAACATTTATTCATCTGTAACTCTTGAAAATGCATTGGAGGTGACAAGTTAACTGCTTCTAAAAACTGTACCTATCTTAATAAAGAGGTTTTGATCTTTGCATGTGCTTCTTTAAACATCTTTAGGCTGAAGATCTCTTTTTTGTTCACTTTGGAATCCCTAGTGCCTTCAACCTAATAGCTGCTTAATAAAAATCTACTGAATAAAAAATAAATCAACAATGGATACCTTTATTGAACTTTGGAGGGAATAATTATTGGTTTGCCTATTATTATAGCTTATTTATTTACACTTATTATTTTATTTGGTATTTTAACTTGGTACATCCACTAGTAACATAATATTATTATTATGAAAAAGAAAAGGAAGAAGACAAAAAGATGGAAAGGAGGAAAAAGAAATAGGAAAGAAGCAAAAGACAGATAAGGTGAAAGGCTGAAAAGGGAAGGTAGAGGAATGGTATGAACTTGAGAGAAGAGGAGAAGAGAAAGTACGTAAGAAAAGGAAATAGAATAGGAAGTAATGAAAATTATCTATTCAATAAATAGTGTTGTAATAATTAACTATGCATATAGAAAAATAAAATTGGACTGTTTTATCACACCCCATAAAAAAATAAATTCCAGATGGATGAAAGATTTAAATGTTTCAAATAAAACTTTCAAACCTACAGACCTTTAGAACTAACACCCAAAAAAGATGTCCTTTTCATTATCGGGGACTGGAATGCAAAAGGAGGAAATCAAGAAACACCTGGAGTTTCTTGGTGTTTACAGGCAAATTTGGCCTTGGAATACGGAATGAAGTAGGGCAAAGACTAATAGAGTTTTGCCAAGAAAATGCACTGGTCATAACAAACACCCTCTTCCAGCAACACAAGAGAAGACTCTATACATGGACATCACCAGATGGTCAACCCTGAAATCAGATTGATTATATTCTTTGCAGCCAGAGATGGAGAAGCTCTATACAGTCAGCAAAAACAAGACCAGGAGCTGACTGTGGCTCAGACCATGAACTCCTTATTGCCAAATTCAGACTTAAATTGAAGAAAGTAGGGAAAACCACTAGACCATTCAGGTATGACCTAAATCCAATCCCTTATGATTATACAGTGGAAGTGAGAAATAGATTTAAGGGACTAGATCTGATAGACAGAGTGCCTGATGAACTATGGAATGAGGTTCATGACATTGTACAGGAGACAGGGATCAAGATCATCCCCATGGAAAAGAAATGCAAAAAAGCAAAATGGCTGTCTGGGGAGGCCTTACAAATAGCTGTGAAAAGAAGAGAAGTGAAAAGCAAAGGAGAAAAGGAAAGATAGAAACATCTGAATGCAGAGTTCCAAAGAATAGCAAGAAGAGATAAGAAAGCCTTCCTCAGCAATCAATGCAAAGAAATACAGGAAAACAACAGAATGGGAAAGACTAGAGATCTCTTCAAGAAAATCAGAGATACCAAAGGAACATTTCATGCAAAGATGGGCTCGATAAAGGACAGAAATGGTATGGACCTAACAGAAGCAGAAGATATTAAGAAGAGATGGCAAGAATACACAGAAGAACTGTACAAAAAAGATCTTCAGGACCCAGATAATCACGATGGTGTGATCACTGACCTAGAGCCAGACATCCTGGAATGTGAAGTCAAGTGGGCCTTAGAAAGCATCACTATGAACAAAGCTAGTGGAGGTGATGGAATTCCAGTTGAGCTATTCCAAATCCTGAAAGATGATGCTGTGAAAGTGCTGCACTCAATATGCCAGCAAATTTGGAAAACTCAGCAGTGGCCACAGGACTGGAAAAGGTCAGTTTTCATTCCAATCCCAAAGAAAGGCAATGCCAAAGAATGCTCAAACTACCACACAATTGCACTCATCTCACATGCTAGTAAAGTAATGCTCAAAATTCTCCAAGCCAGGCTTCAGCAATATGTGAACTGTGAACTTCCTGACGTTCAAGCTGGTTTTAGAAAAGGTAGAGGAACCAGAGATCAAATTGCCAACATCCGCTGGATCATGGAAAAAGCAAGAGAGTTTCAGAAAAACATCTATTTCTGCTTTATTGACTATGCCAAAGCCTTTGACTGCGTGGATCACAATAAACTGTGGAAAATCCTGAAAGAGATGGGAATACCAGACCACCTGATCTGCCTCTTGAGAAATGTGTATGCAGGTCAGGAAGCAACAGTTAGAACTGGACGTGGAACAACAGACTGGGTTCCAAATAGGAAAAGGAGTATGTCAAGGCTGTATATTGTCACCCTGTTTATGTAACTTATATGCAGAGTACATCATGAGAAACGCTGGACTAGAAAAAACACAAGCTGGAATCAAGATTGCCGGGAGAAATATCAATAACCTCAGATATGCAGATGACACCACTCTTATGGCAGAAAGTGAAGAGGAACTCAAAAGCCTCTTGATGAAAGTGAAAGTGAAGAGTGAAAAAGTTGGCTTAAAGCTCAACATTCAGAAAACAAAGATCATGGCATCCGGTCCCATCACTCCATGGGAAGTAGATGGGTAAACAGTGGAAACAGTGTCAGACTTTATTTTTCTGGGCTCCAAAATCACTGCAGATGGTGACTGCAGCCATGAAATTAAAAGACACTTACTCCTTGCAAGGAAAGTTATGTCCAACCTAGATAGCAGATTCAAAAGCAGAGACATTACTTTGCCAACAAAGGTTAGTCTAGTCAAGGCTATGGTTTTTCCTGTGGTCATGTATGGATATGAGAGTTGGACTGTGAAGGAGGCTGAGCGCTGAAGAATTGATGCTTTTGAACTGTGGTGTTGGAGAAGACTCTTGAGAGTCTCTTAGACTGCAAGGAGATCCAACCAGTCCATTTTGAAGGAGATCAGCCCTGGGATTTCTTTGAAAGGAATGATGCTAAAGCTGGAACTCCAGTACTTTGGCCACCTCATTCGAAGAGTTGACTCCTTGGAAAAGACTCTGATGCTGGGAGGGATTGGGGGCAAGAGGAGAAGGGGAGGACAGAGGATGAGATGGCTGGATGGCATCACTGACTCAATGGACATGAGTCTGAGTGAACTCCGGGCATTGGTGATGGACAGGGAGGCCTGGCGTGCTGTGATACATGGGGTCCAAAGAGTCGGACACGACTGAGCGACTAATCTGATCTGATGGAAGAATATTTTACAGCCTCAGAATTGGAAACATTTCTTTTAAAAACAAATAAACATGTTTACAATAAAAAGAAAATACTTTCATTGGTGTCAAAACAAAAAACAAAAAAAACTGTAGAGCAAGGCATCACAAGAAAATTTTAAATGAAGTGAAAAACACAGAAAACATATTTACAACATATATGATATAGAAAAGCATTAGATATTGATTAATTATCATACCCACACATCAACAGGGAAAATACGTTTTAAAAAATGCTCAGTGAGAAACAGGTAAGTCACAGAAGAGAAAAAGAGAATGTGAAACAAAGATAGACACACATGTTTTCATATTCGAGATACATATTGGAAAAGACCCTGATGCTGAGAAAGATTGAGGGCAGGAGGAGAAGGGGACAACAGAAGATTAGATGATTGGATGGCATCACTGACTCGATGGACATGGGCTTGCACAAACTCCAGGTATGCTGCTGTCCGTGGGGAAGCGTGGTGTGCTGCAGTCCATGGGGTCTCAGTGTGCTGGACCCAACTTAGTGACTGAACAACAACATATATAAGATACATAGGTATACATGCAAAATAAGTCTAAAAATACATAATGCTGCTGCTGCTGCTAAGTCGCTTCAGTCGTGTCCGACTCTGTGCTACCCCATAGACGGCAGCCCACCAGGCTCCGCCGTCCCCAGGATTCTCCAGGCAAGAACACCGGAGTAGGGTGCCATTGCCTTCTCCAAAATACATAATAGGCTATATACAAATCACAATAGCTGGCTAAAGGAGTATAAAAGGAACTCAATTTTATTTTCAGTCTTTTTTATTTGTTCAAGGGGATTGATAATATCAAATTTAAATAGAAAAAGGGTGTTATTTTTGTTAGTGGTGGGTGTATGAGTGTTTATTGTATAGATCCATATTTTTTTTTTTTTTTAATTAACACTGTCCTTTAAAAGCTTCCCTGGTGGCTCAGACGGTAAAAGCATCTGTCTACAATGTGGAAGACCCGGGTTCAATCCCTGGGTTGGGAAGATCACCTGGAGAAGGAAATGGCAATCTACTCCAGTACTATTGCCTGGAAAATCCCATGGACAGAGGAGCCTGGTAGGCTACAGTCTATGGGGTTGCAAAGTCTGACACGACTTAGCGACTTCACTTAAAAGGAAAAATACTTGCTTTAAGACTATACTGCTAGTAAAAGAGATTGACCTGGAATCCCAAATGATATTTTTCTGATTCTAAAATTGATGACCATCATGATGCTATACAATTTTGTTTCAAACTGTATTCTTTGCTACATTATAGTCTAAAATAGTTGAAAATCTCCTATGTAAGTATGTCCTACTCTTTGGTTATTTTGTATTTACCTGTCTTTGCTAACTGTGAAAACTGACTTGTTCAAGTTCTTCAATTTAAACATTTGCTTTAGCAGATAGAAACAAACACATGAATGTATTTTCTAAAACTTTAATAAAGAAACTTCTAAAAGCTTCTATTTACAAGCAGGTTGTGTGCTAAATCACTTTAGTCATGTCCGACTCTCTGTGACCCCATGGACTATAGCCCTCCAGGCTCCTCTGTCCATGGGGTTTTCCAAGCAAGAATACTGGAGAGGGTTGCCATTTCCTCCTCCAGGGGAACCTCCCAACCCAGGGATAGAACCCACATCCCTTAGTTCTCCTGCATTGGCAGACTGATTCTTTACCACCAGCTTCACTAGTGATAAAGTGATGCTTTATCACTTTATCACAAGCTTCCCACCTGAGAGACTGGGAAATCAATATGTTTTAACACCCAGGGAATGTTTACATGTTCTTTTGCCTTATAGTCAGAGAATTTCCAGGGTATAAGTCATACAGGCAGAAGGCAAGGTGCAGAGGAAAAGAGACAGAGACTGGGCACTCATACAGAGGCTTCGCCAGATCAGCCACAGAATAAAAGGCAAGATTTCCCTTCTCAAGGTCTAGCCAGATGTCCACCACACTAGGTCTGTGTGAGTCGAAGACAGTTTCCTTGACTGTGCACCATGCAGACAGCTGGCTGGTCCCTTTCCCACTCTATACACCAGGAGTCTGTGGTCCTTCCTAGGATCTGGCTTTTCTTCATCCCTCCACAAGGTCACCCCAACTGTCCAGTGGCTACAATGCTGAGTGTCCACTTCCCAATACTGCTGCCCAGAAGAGAGGGCCTGGAAACATATGGCTTGGCTGGAGGCAAACCTCTCAGGACTCCAGGGTCAGGTGTGTGGAAAGTGAGATACAGTCACTGTCCAGTGATCTGTGGACACCTTCAGATTATAGGAGAGGCTCCCAAGGTCAAAGTTTGGACTGATGATGGTCTATCGAGCAGATGAAGAAACCTCTTGGGTGCAAGGTGGCTCTGGTCAGGCAGTGAGCATGAGGAAGAAGATGGAGCTTCCGGGAGTTCAACCTGTGTTTGTTCTTCAAGGGCCCATTGCTGAGTGAAATTTTCTTGTAATTTTCCCTGGATCTCTTCTAGGTCATAGAGAATATCTTTCATTTTTTTGCTCAGGTGGGCATGAAGTCACTAGTTTGGGAGAAGCCAAGGAAAGTTCACACCATCCGACAAAGCTTCTTTGTCTGATTCAGATTCTGGGAGGTGTCTGATTAAATAATTATTTTATTTAATCTACAAGTATAGATTAAATGATTATTCCATTATTTAAAATACTTGAGCATTTAATGACATTTATTTCAACATGCCTTATACCTAACCTGGTTTCAGACAATAACTCTTGAATCTTGTTACCTGCATATTTTAACATTAGAGTTTGTTCATTGTTCTCTAACATACATTCTTATCTCTTTCTTTTAAAGAAAGGTCCCTCCAAGTTTTAGCTGGGCACATGGCCTACCAGTTGGGAACACAGTCTCTCAGACTCACACACAGGCATGTTGACCTCTGGCCAAGCCCTGGCCAGTGGGGAAGAAATAACAACACTGATTGTATATTCTGAGCGACAAACTCAGCAGAGAAGCTACTTGCCCTCATTCTCCCTTCACCTTCCACTGGCTAGAAATGATGATCACCATCCTTAACCCTGCTGCTGCTGCTAAGTCGCTTCAGTCGTGTCCGACTCTGTGCGACCCCATAGACGGCAGCCCGTCAGGCTCCACCATCCCTGGGGTTCTCCAGGCAATAACACTGGAGTGGGTTGCCAGAAGCCATGTGTTAAAGTTTACAAAGCCTCCTCATCAGTCCTGGACTGTTTTCATGAGAGAGAAATAAATTTCTTACTTACTTAAGTCATCATGTTTCTGTATCTCTTTGTGATACCACACTAACTTTAACTTGTTCTCTATATAAAATAATTAATATTAACCTGTATGTATCACAGAAGAATACATTTGTATTCAGAGAAATTGATGACTTTGTCCATGATCATAGACATAGAAAGTGGCAAAGGGATGTGTGAAGAGTGGGACTTCTGACTCCAAAGCCTGTGAATTCTATGCCTGATTCCCGGGCAGGGAAAGTCTGATCCAAGTGCCCCGTTCTCAAACGTGATTATAAATGCTGACCTCAGAGTTACTGCTGATTAAAGCTTAGGATACATAGTAACACTAATTAGGGAATATTTGGCTCTTTCATATTTGTTTTAAAAAGTGGTAGATAATGTGCTAGGAAAGACACCTCTAGGGTTTAGTTTGGGGCTTTCATCTTGCTCACAGGGGATGAAGGCATTCTTCCCATTCATGCCACCACATCCACCCTGACAAGAAACATAAAATATTTTGTTCCCCTAATGGGAACTTAGTTCTTAGAAGTTACAGTTAAATTTCCTCACTCTCAGCCTATAGTCCATAAAGTATCACCAGAATGTTAGGAAAGAGACTGATAGAATCTATTTAATTTTCTCAGTAGCCTAATGAGAAGAGTGTCAGTGAAAGAGTTCAGCAGCCAATGTCCCAAAGAAGATGGAGGTAGAAATACAATAAATCTAGACCAAGAAGAGCTATTTGGTTACAAAGCAGTGAATTGGAACCAAGGCAGCAATTCTCACTCAATCTAAAAAAGTATTTTGTTCTTGCAGCTGATTCAATTAAAATGAAGCACATGGAAATATCACATTCTCTTCTTCTCGGCACCAGAGTTGCAGGAAGACTAAAGAGATACTTAACACAGGCAATACTTCAGTCATAAAAACTAATCTGTTTTGTTTGTGATATGCTCAGGGGAAAATTCAAACCCACCAAGCACATTACAGTGGCTCAAATGCACGGTGGATTAAAAAAGCACTCTAAAAACAGGAGCTTTCATTGCAGATTTCCTCACTGTGAGAACCACGGTCATCAAATAAAGACAACAAATATTTGAGAGGAAGCCAAAGAGTGAAAAAGAAAAACTGAACACTTCTCTTTGCCATTATATTTACAAGCAAAGAATGTGAGCAAAATAAAAACTAAGTAAAAACTAATTTTAAAATTTAGTTTATTTTTGAAAATTAGATCTGTTTTTAACATAAATGTGTGTGAATACATATATAAATGTGTGTGTGTGTGTGTGTGTGTGAGTGCTTAGTCACTCAATTATGTCTGACTCTTTGTATCCCCACAGACTGCAGCCCTCCAGGCTCCTCTGTCCATGGAATTCTCCAGGCAAGAATATTGGAGTGGGTTGCCATTCCCTTTTCCAGGATATAGATGTGTATATGTATGTGTATAAATATATAGTAACATGTGTATATGTGTATAGATATACAGGTGTCTATTTACATCTATATGCATGTACATACATGTGTATGTAATATGCATGTGTTTGTCTATTTGTATCTTTTTTTTTTCTCTCTCTAAAATTTTAAATCTGCCACAGGTATACATGTGTTCCCCATCCTGAACCCTCCTCCCTCCTCCCTTCCCATACCATCCCTCTGGGTCGTCCCAGTGCACCAGCCCCAAGCATCCAGTATCATGCATCGAACCTGGACTGGCGACTCGTTTCATATATGATATTATACATATTTCAATGCCATTCTCCCAAATCATCCCACCCTCTCCCTCTCCCACAGAGTCCAAAAGACTGTTCTATACATCAATGTCTCTTTTGCTGTCTCGTATACAGGGTTATTGTTACCATCTTTCTAAATTCCATATATATGTGTTAGTATACTGTATTGGTGTTTTTCTTTCTGGCTTACTTCACACTGTATAATAGGCTCCAGTTACACACACAAATACATTTAAGGAAGTTGGAGGTTAAGTGAAAGTTCTTTTATTTGTTAGTCATAACGATAAAGTGAAAAGAAAACATATTTCTTCTTAAATTGTTATGTTGAAAAATGTTGTTTTTCAGATTCTCATTTAAAACAAAACTGTGAATTCATACTTATTCACTCAGTCATGGCATTCCCCGTATAGTTTTTAAATCCAAGTGAACCACAGAGCAATCCAAACATAGCTCTGTCAGAGTACTGGAGCACTATATAAGAGAGTAAATTCTTTATATGTTCCGAGCTTTGGCAGAAAATGAAATATTTCTCTAACATAGGATTTTGAAGTTAAGGAGAACTAATATGAAATAAATACCGTGGTCTCTTAATAGCTTTACTGAGGTATAATCAACATAACAACTAATTGCATCTATTTAAAATGTGCAAAGTAAAATATGATGTACATTCTTGATGTTGTTTAATTGCTGAGTCATGGTTGACTTTTGTGACCCCTTGGACTATAGCATGCCAGGCTCCTCTGTCCATGGGATTTCCCTGGCAGTAATACTGGGGATATGTAGTAGAGGTAGTAGATGTATTAAACTTATTACTTTTTCGAAGATTTTTTTTTTAACTTCCATATGAAGTTTAGAGTTAGCTTGTCAATTTAACGAAGATTAAATTGAATATACTCAGAATTTTAACCATATTGCATTCAACTTTTAGATAAATTTATAGAGAACTGACCAATTAGCAACATTGAATTTTGGGACCAAAAACACACATTCTCCATTTATTGTGGTCTTTTAAATTCAAAAATATTTTGTAGTTTTCAACGTAGAGCTCTTTTAAGTTTTGGTTAAATTTATCCCTCAGTACTTGTTTTTTTATACTAGTATAAATGGTAACTTCAAAACATTTTAATTTCTTGGGAATTTCCCTGGCAATCCAGTGTTTAAGGTTCTAATCTTCCACTGCAGGGGCCATAGGTTCAGTCCCTGGTCAGGGAACTAAAAATAAACAAAATACAAAAAATTTAGTTTTGTTTTATTTTTTGCTACTATTGATTGTGCGTTGATCTTATATCCTATAACATTTACTAAACTCACTTAAATTCTTCTGCTTCTTTCCAGCTTCCATCATATTTGACACATATGATTGGCAATTTGCTAATAAATATAATTTTGTTTCTTCCTCTAAATCTCTATGCCTTTCATTACTTTCATGGCATATTACATTGGTTAAAGCTTTCAATGCAATGTTGAATAGCAGTGTGAGAGCAGAAATCCTTGCTATTTTATTTTTACTTTACAGGGAAACATTCATTCTTTCAGTCTTAAATATTGGGCATAGTTTTTCATAAATTACTTTTACCAAGATAGGAAAGATCTCTTATATTTTTACTTTCCTGAAAACTTTAAATATGTTTCCTATATATTTGAAAATTTCATAAAACTTATATTTTTTAATATGTTATGCAATTAGTACATTGATTTTGTAATATTTAGTCATGTGTTCCTAGGATAAATCCAGCTTATTCTCATCATGTATTATCTTTCTATGCATTATTGTGTTTAGTCTGTTAATATTTTGTTAAAATATTTTTTCATCTAGATTCATGATGGATATTGGTCAGTAGTTTTCTCCTAATATCCTCTTCTGGTTTTAGTATCAAAATAATACTAGACTCATAGAATGATATGAGAAGAATATCCTCTTCTTCAACTTTCTGGGAGAGCTTATTCAGTGGTAGTATTTTTTTTTTTTTTTCATAAATATTTGGCAGCATGTACTAACAAAGCCTTCTGGGCCTGGAGTTTTCCTTCATGGAAGGCTTTTAACTACAATTTTTTTTTTCATTTTTTAATAGATATAGGGCTTTCAGACTTTATTTCTTCTTAAGTCAGCCTTGTCTTTTTCAAGAAATTTATCCATTTAATCTTAATTGTGGGATTTTGTTACTATTGCTGTTGTTTAGTTGCTAAATCATATCTAACTCTTTTGTGACCCCCATGCACTGCACACCACAGGCTCCTCTGTCCATGGGATTTCCCAGGCAAGAATCCTGGAGTGGGTTGCCATTTCCTTTCATAGGGAATCTTCTGGACCCAGGGATTGAATCTGCCTCTCCTGCATTGACGGGAGGATTCTTTACCACTGAGCCACCAGGGAAGCCCACATTGTGGGATATATTGGTATAAAATTGCTTATGATTTTTCCTGTGGTCATGTATGGATGTGAGAGTTGGACTGTGAAGAAAGCTGAGTGCTGAAGAATTGATACTTTTGAACTTTGGTGTTGGAGAAGACTCTTGAGAGTCCCTTGGACTGCAAGGAGATCCAACCAGTCCATCCTAAAGGAGATCAGTCCTGGGTGTTCTTTGGAAGGAATGATGCTAAAGCTGAGACTCCAGTACTTTGGCCACCTCATGCGAAGAGTTGACTCATTGGAAAAGACTCTGATGCTGGGAGGGATTGGGGGCAGGAGGAGAAGGGGATGACAGAGAATGAGATGGCTGGATGGTGTCACTGACTCGATGGACATGAGTTTGAGTGAACTCCAGGAGTTGGTGATGGACAGGGAGGCTTGGCATGCTGCAATTCATGGGGTCGCAAAGAGTCGGACATGACTGAGTGACTGAACTGAACTGAACTGAATATTACCATTTTTTTTTAAGTATACATGAAATCTAGAGTGATTTTACTTCATTCATTCCTGATGCTGCTTTCTTATATATATATATATTTTTTTCCCCAAAATTAGTCCAGCTAGAAGTTCATCAAAATTTGTTAATCTTTCCAAAAAGTCAGCCTTTGATTTCTGTTAATTTTCACTCTTTTTTCCCTCATTTTCTCTCTCCTTCTGATTTCTTTTTTTGTTTGTTTATTTCTTTCTTCTGCTTCCCTTGGATTTTATTTGTTGTACTCTTTCTGATTGCTTAATGCTGAGGTATTCAATTTGAGACTTTCTTCTTTTCAAATATAGACATCTAGTGTTATATATTTCTCTTAAGTGCTGCATTAGCTGCATTCTACAAATCTTGATACATTTAGTTTTTAATTTTTCTCAGTTCAATGTATTTTCTAATTTTTTCCCCTCAGAAGTATGCTATTTAGTTTCCAAATACTTGAGAATTTTCCAGATATATTTTTTGATTTCTAATTTCATCTCATTTTTTTCATCCAGGTTTGATGCACGATACTGGATGCTTGGGGCTGGTGCACTGGGACAACCCAGAGGGATGGTGTGGGGAGGGAGGAGGGAGGAGGGTTCAGGATTGGGAACACATGTATACCTGTGGTGGATTCATTTTGATATTTGGCAAAACCAATACAATATTGTAAAGATTAAAAATAAAATAAAATTTAAAAAATAATAATAAAATAAAAAAAAAATACATTCTATGACTTAAATACTTTTAAATGTGCTTATCTTCTTTTGTGAATTAAAAAAAATGCTTTATGTTAGAAAATGATTCCTGCATATTTGAATGTTTAGTATGTCATTGGGTGGAGAGTTCAAGAGCTATCTATCCATAGTGATTTCCTTTTTCTTTCTTTTATTTTTAGTGATTTTCTATTGACCAGTTCTACTAATTTGTGTTAAGAATTCTTTTCTCTCTTTTTTTTCTGGCTGCATGTTGATTATATCTTAAAAGTTTGCAAAATATACAAGCAACTCCTACAGCTCAACTCCAGAAAAATAAACAATCAAAAAATGGGCCAAAGATCTAAATAGACATTTCTCCAAAGAAGACATACAGATGGCTTTTTCAACATCTTGTGTTTCAGGGATCTGTGAGATACCATTTCACACCAGTCAGAATACGATCCAAAAGTCTACAAATAATAAATGCAGGTGGAGAAAAGGAACCCTCTTACACTGTTGGTGGGAATGCAAACTAGTACAGCCACTATGGAGAACAGTGTGGAGTAAAAATTTAAATATTTTTACTGCTGGGCATACACACTGAGGAAACCAGAGGGAAACAGACACATGTACCCCAATGTTCATCGCAGCACTGTTTATAATAGCCAGGACACGGAAGCAACCTAGATGTCCATCAGCAGATGAATGGATAAGAAAGCGGTGGTACATATACACAATGGAGTATTACTCAGCCATTAAAAAGAATACATTTGAATCAGTTCTAAAAGGTGGATGAAACTGGAGCCTATTATACAGAGTGAAGTAAGCCAGAAGGAAAAACACCAATACACATATATATGGAATTTAGAAAGATGGTAACAATTTTGTACGAGACAGCAAAAAGAGACACTGATTTGTTTGGACTCTGTGGGAGAGGGAGAGGGTGGGAAGATTTTTTGAAACATGTGAAATGTCATGTGTGAAACGAGATGCCAATCCAGGTTCAATGCACGATGCTGGATTAGTGCACTGGGTTGGGGATGGTATGGGGAGGGAGGAGGAGGAGGGTTCAGGATGGGGAACACATGAGAAATAAAGGAATAAAAAATTTAAAAAAATTAAAAAAAAAAAAAAAAAAAGTTTGACTATAGTGTATCTTGGGCACTTTCATTTTTTTTTTTCCCCTTGTGTTTTAGGGATCTGTGGTTGTATACTTTATATCAGGTTTGGGAAATTTTCAGTAAATATTTAAATATTTTTATGTACTACTTCTCATATTTAATGTCTCCAGTTACATATACGTTAGCATGTTTGAAATATTCCCACAGTTCACTCTATTTTCTGTTTGTTTGGTTGGTTTTTTTACTATGTCACTGACAGGTAAATTTAGTTGTTGGCAAAGAGAAAGAGAGAATGCCTGCT
The DNA here is from genome assembly GCF_027580195.1 of Bos mutus. NCBI lineage: Eukaryota > Metazoa > Chordata > Mammalia > Artiodactyla > Bovidae > Bos > Bos mutus. Next base: position 89,986,572 of record NC_091617.1, on the reverse strand, counting down.
AGTTGTGGAGAATAGGAGAGTCAACGGCTTAATTTGAAAACAATAAGCTCAGAAAAAGCTCTTGCCTCTTGCTAGGGAGTGTCCTCTTGCTCCCTTCCTGCTGGTAAAAACGTCTGAGGGGTTAGAGGTGAAGATCCTCAGACTCTCAGGGAATCCTTTCCTCCACGTCCGTGTACTCGCAAAAGACAGGGATAGGACAAGAGGTCCTTCCTGAGGCCTGGCCAATCCTAAGGTTTAGAGAAGTCTACTATACCCAAATAGAGAAGGAAATGGCAACCCACTTCAGTATTCTTGCCTGGAGAACTCCATGGACAGAGGAGTCTGGCAGGCTACAGTCCATGCGGTATAAAAGAGTTGGACACGACTGAGCAGCTAACACTGTACCCACCGACTCATTTTCTTATGCTACATCTAACTTGCCATTCATCTTATTCAGCGAAATTTTTTAGAAATTATTGTTGTCACTTCAAAAAGTTCTAATTGAGTCTATTTTTACAGCTTCAATTTGTTTACTTTTTGAACATATGGAATACAGTTATAACACATTTTTTCAATGTCCTTGTCTAACTCTAACATCTATCAGATCAGATCAGATCAGATCAGTCACTCAGTCGTGTCCAACTCTTTGTGACCCCATGAATCGCAGCACGCCAGGCCTCCCTGTCCATCACCAATGCCCGGAGTTCACTCAGACTCACATCCATCGAGTCAGTGATGCCATCCAGCCATCTCATCCTCTATCATCCCCTTCTCCTCCTGCCCCCAATCCCTCCCAGCATCAGAGTCTTTTCCAAGGAGTCAACTCTTCGAATGAGGTGGCCAAAGTACTGGAGTTTCAGCTTTAGCATCATTCCTTCCAAAGAACATCCAGGGCTGATCTCCTTCAAAATGGACTGGTTGGATCTCCTTGCAGTCCAAGAGACTCTCAAGAGTCTTCTCCAACACCACAGTTCAAAAACATCAATTCTTCGGTGCTCAGCTTTCTTCACAGTCCAACTCTCACATCCATACATGACCACTGGAAAAACCATAGCCTTGACTAGACTAACCTTTGTTGGCAAAGTAATGTCTCTGTTTTTGAATCTGCTATCTAGGTTGGTCATAACTTTCCTTGCAAGGAGTAAGTGTCTTTTAATTTCATGGCTGCAGTCACCATCTGCAGTGATTTTGGAGCCCCCCAAAATAAAGTCTGACACTGTTTCCACTGTTTCTCCATCCATTTCCCATGAAGTGATGGGACCGGATGCCATGATCTTCATTTTCTGAATGTTGAGCTTTAAGCCAACTTTTTCACTCTTCACTTTCACTTTCATCAAGAGGCTTTTTAGTTCCTCTTCACTTTCTGCCATAAGGGTGTTGTCATCTGCATATCTGAGGTTATTGATATTTCTCCCAGCAATCTTAATTCCAGCTTGTGCTTCTTCCAGTTCAGCATTTCTCATGATGTACTCTGTATATAAGTTAAATAAACAGGGTGACAATATACAGCCTTGACGTACTCCTTTTTCTATTTAACCAGGCTGTTGTTCTATGTCTAGTTCTAACTGTTGCTTCCTGACCTGCATACACATTTCTCAAGAGGCAGATCAGGTGGTCTGGTATTCCCATCTCTTTCAGAATTTTCCACAGTGTATTGTGATCCACATAGTCAAAGGCTTTGGCATAGTCAATAAAGCAGAAATAGATGTTTTTCTGGAACTCTCTTGCTTTTTCCATGATCCAGCAGATGTTGGCAATTTGATCTCTGGTTCCTCTGCCTTTTCTAAAACCAGCTTGAACATCAGGAAGTTCATGGTTCACATATTGCTGAAGCCTGGCTTGGAGAATTTTGAGCATTACTTTACTAGCATGTGAGATGAGTGCAATTGTGCAGTAGTTTGAGCATTCTTTGGCATTGCCTTTCTTTGGGATTGGAATGAAAACTGACCTTTTCCAGTCCTGTGGCCACTGCTGAGTTTTCCAAATTTGCAGGCATATTATGTGCAGCACTTTCACAGCATCATCTTTCAGGATTTGGAATAGCTCAACTGGAATTTCATCACCTCCACTAGCTTTGTTCGTACTGATACTTTCCAAGGCCCTTTACTTCACATTCCAGGATGTCTGACTCTAGGTCAGTGATTCACACCATCATGATTATCTGAGTTGTGAAGATCTTTTTTGAACAATTATTCTGTGTATTCTTGTCATCTCTTCTTAATATCTTCTGCTTCTGTTAGGTCCATACCACTTCTGTCCTTTATCAGTTTTCAAACAAAGGAATGATTATTCTCCTCCTTCTGAGTCATGTTTTACTGCTTCTTTGTATGCCTGATTTTCTTTCATTGGATGTACAAAACTGTGAACTTCACCTTGTTGGGTTCTGGCTGTTTTTGTATCTCTACTGTTCTTTCTTTAACTTTGTTCTGACATGTGGTTATGTGGATACAATCTGATGGGTTTGGATCTTGCTTTTATTTTTCATTTGGCTGATTAGAAGCAGAGGTCAGTCTAGGGCTAACTACCTTCCACTAGTGAGGTTAGGCATTCCTGGGTACTTTACTCAATGCTCCATATTTTAATAAGTTTTTCCAGTCTGACTGGTTGAAATAGGCACTGTTCTTGGTATTGTAAAATCCTGAACAATATTCTTTCTTATAATTTAGATGGTTCTTTTCCTAGTCTTAGCTAGTTTCCTCAAACATATTCAGTAGTCATTATCTACTGAGTACTTAAAGAAGATTCTATACAGAGACTGCCTCTTTGATACTTTGTTCTGAAAAATCTAGACATCATGATCTTCCTTGAAATTTTTGTTTGACATAGATCTAAGAAACTTACATGATACAGGACATGGGTTAAGTAACATAAATAAAATTATTTACACATAACAAGAAGATTGGACTTTGTTATTCCTGAATCACTAAATTATTTTGTATATTAACATTCATTATTGTTTAGCTGATTTTTTCCTAATTATCCAAACTCATAATCTGTTTTAGCACTAATTTTCTTTCTATATAACTTTTTCATTTACTTTGTTCATTTCTGCTCTCCAAACATGGCTGTTTCTTGATACATGGAAGAAAAAGTGTAATTTTTTTTGACCCTGTATATTAATTTCCCCCACACTGACTGCCAAAATATTTTCCATAGACTTCTGCTAGAAATACTACATTGTTTAAATACTACAATGCCACTCCTGTGGATTGACAGACATACCTCTATATATTGAATTTATCTTGTCATTTAATGAGAAACTTCTTGCTAACTAGGGGGTGTCAAATTGGTTTCAATCATGCTAACTATGGGTAGATGTGAGACCAGTCTATAGTTCTATAGTTCAGTCTATAGAACTGGCTAAGAAAAGAGAAATTTCCTACTGAAACCATTTGGAGTGCCTTGGCATGATTTCAGTAAAAGTTATTCAGTAAAATAATCCCGCATGTAGAAAGAATATGCTCAGGGGAAATTCTAAGTTATTAGCGTAGGAATCAGGGCTGTCTGTGTCAAGCATTCCCTCTTCCTAGCAAAAATGGGGACAGAACACAGCAGCTACAAAGAAACAGTAACAACAGCAAAATCTGATTGTAAGAGAGATTGTGGGTATCCTTTGAAAGTGTTTTGTTTGTGTTTAAAATTCCAAGAAAATAGGGAACTCTTAAAAGATACACAGCAGAAATCAAATCATAAGGTGCTGAAAGACAATATGAGAACTATAAAAAATATATATGTTATACATTGAATATGGATTTTCAACACATATTTTATGAAATCTGATAACAATGGAAATAAGAATAATTTCAGCTGAAGAGAGCAAGTGAAATGAATATAAATGGCATTTTTTCTTGACTGGTAAGTAGAGCTTTACATAATTCATCATGAAAGCCACTTTTATAATCCACATAAATGAGTTTTATGATGATGGCAAATCAGAGGTATGTGAGAAATATAATCTGAGTCAAAACAATTTTACCATTAATGTCTGGTTTAGTTTACTGATAACATAAATTTATTGTACTGTAGATTCAGAGAGATGAGGAACATATGCCATTCAATAAACATTATGAAGAATAAAAGAAAAACTAAGCTGGAAGTCACTGGAGAATAGTTCTTTGATTGTTTGCTTGGAGTAGGTATAAAACTCAGTGTAATGAATCTCATGAGGGCAGAAAGAGAACATAAATGAAAAGGGATCATATTTTACCAAACAGCACCTTGGGAAGTTCCAACATGAGACTTTTTTTGGTTATGATAAGATTATCATTACTTTGAAAGTTTACGTTTAGGACAGGCCAGTTGATACTGAGTTATGAAGAGAAACGTGATGAGAAAATGTTAAAGAAATCAGGAAAGTAACAGCAATAATTGGATTGCCCTCATTGGCTATAAAATTAGAAGGTACTTTGAAAGCACAATAAACATATGAATTATGTTTTGAGAAATTCCGGCTGGAATTTAAAACACAAACGGAGTTAGGAAAAAAAAAAAAAGAACTTGGGGTTGAAATTAGTAGGAACTCACCAATGTTTTCTGGCATGGTTTTTATTTTGTGTTATCAAGAATTTTCATTCACACCTTAATATTAAAGTTGATGACAGAATTTTAATAAGGTCAAATTATATTGATCCTTAGTTTTGGTTCTTTTTATTAGTTTCTTAAATAGGAAGCAAAAGAACACAGGAGAGTAATTGAAGGATCTGCTTTATATAGTAAACATTTTAATATTGATAATTGCATTTTGAAAACTAAGGTAATGTAATCATTAATTGTCACATTTGAACCCAAGCTATTGCAATTTGCTAATTTGAATACTTGAATTACATTTTTATAATGAGTCTATATTGGTCTTCCATTTTTATTCATCATGTCTTCTTAAATTGTAAGCAACTAATGATGGGGATAAAAGAATAGCATTTACCCTTGATTGAGCAATAAACGCTAACTCTTTCCTTATGTTCATAAACAGATGCTTTAGAAGGAGTAGCTTATCTCAATCACTTTTCCAGGGAAAGGGGACAACAAACAAAGGAAGCTTCTTGAGAGAGGCATGCATCACCATCCTTGTAGATTACTAGCTAGCACATAACTTGAAGGTAGGGGTCAAGCCTTTAATTAAATAATTCAATAAATAAGCTTTCTTCTAGACAATAATAGTATATCAGTAAAAGCATACAAAATCTCTGCACTTATGGGGCTTACATTCTACCTTGCAAAAAAGACTGAATAAAAAAAATAAGAGCAGTATATAGGGATGCATATAATAAGTTCTAAGGAGCAGAACAAAATTGAAAAGAGGGCGAGAAATTGTTGATGTGGGGACTTCCCTGGTGGTGCAGTAGATAAGAATCCACCTGCCCATGCAGGTGACACAAGTTTGATCCCTGATCTGGGAAGAATGCACATGCAGTGGAATCTTAGAGCTGGTAAGCCTGTATGCCACAACCTCTGAGCCTGTGTGTTACATCTATGGAAGCCTCATGCCTTAGAGCCCATGCTGTGCAACAAGAGAAGCCACCAAACTGAGAAGCCCAGGCACCGCAACTAGAGAGTAACCCATGCTTGCTGCAACTAGAGAAAGCCCACACAAAGCAATGAAGACCCAGTGCAGCCAAAAACTAAAAATTAATTAATTAAAAAAATTGTTGATGTGGAAATGGAGATTCTTATATAGATGAGGTAATGGGGCAGGTCTCACTGAAGAGATCACATTTACTTAAAGGAATACAATTAATGAAGGGTATATTATACAAATATCAGAGAAGAACATTCCAGAAAGAGACAACAGAAAATGCAAAGGTATTCTCTGAGGCAGGAGGTACCTAGGATGATTTTTGAACAGAGACAATGAGGCCCACACAACTAAAAGGAAACAAACAAGACAGAGTGAGTAGCAGAAGATAAAATAACCCAGGTTCAAAGTTGTCAACTATATACAGCTTTACACATCACCATGGGCTTAGATTTTCAATGTGAATGATATACGAAGCCATTCACGGTTTGTCGAGCAGAAATATAACATGATCTAAGTTACTCTGGCAGCTGAATTAAAAATAGACTTTAGGAGCCGTAGCAGAATCAGAAATACCAGTTAGGAAGCTATTGCTTAAAAGCAAACAAGATATAAGGAAAGTGTGGATTCAGGTAGAATATTGGAAGCAGTGTAGACACGATTGGATTTTGGATATATTTTAGCAATAGAGGAAAAATTATTTAATGATAGATTGGACATGGAGTACGTACAAAATAAAACAGTCAAGAATGGCACCAAGTTCTTCAGGATACACATCAAGAGAAATGGAGTTGTTATTAACTAAGATGTGAAAGACTGAGAGAGCAGCAGGCTGTGGGGGAGGTAATCAGGTTATACTGACAAGAACATTTTTGCAGGATTGGACCAGGTTCAAAAAAGAAAGCATGAAGACCAGCTGGAATAGACTACTTCTTCAAGGAGTTTTGCTTTACAAGGAAGGAGATGAGCAGGACTACAACCAGAAGTAGAAAGGTAGTTGAGATTGTATTTTATTGTATTTTAAGATGGGGGTATAACTGGGTATGTATTTGAAAATAGAATGAATAGAGTTAAAAATGATCATTCAGGAGAGGAAAGGGAAACTTACTGGAATACCATGACTGATTCAGCCTCTGGGTTAATCCACGAACTAAAGCGGCCACACACTACATTCATTACCTTTAATCTGTTACATTAAACTCTAATTTCCACAAAAACTTGGATAATAATATTAATACTCATGTAATAATCTAATACCATTATAAAATTAACAAAGAACTCAGAAGGACTAGAAGATTTTCAATCACTACTTATTCCCCTATTAGCTTTTAGCAAGCAACCTAAGGCAAGTAACTTAGTGATTAACTATTTGCCTAAAATCTTTCTTAGGTTCTGAGTTGAAAACAAAAACAGCAACAACAAAAATGTTTGCCAAACAAACATGCCTTTATTTGGACTAATGGAGCCAATTCAACCTCTGGAATAAACTAGTCTGAGTAAACCTGGTTATGCTACAGTAACAACATGAATTGTTGGTCTTTTATTACAAAATTAATTCATGTTTTGCTCTCACAGTATGTCTGTTATGAGTCGACAATGGTGATTCTCCACTGCAGTCATTCAAGGAGCCAAGTTACTAAAAGAAGCTCCCTCTTACATATGTTTCCATGATCTGAGCTCTAACACGTATTTTAACTCCAAACAGGAGAAGGCAATGGCACCCCACTCCAGTACTCTTGCCTGGAAAATCCCATGGATCGAGGAGCCCGGTAGACTGCAGTCCATGGGGATGCTAGGAATCAGACATGACTGAGCGACTTCACTTTCACTTTTCACTTTCATGCACTGGAGAAGGAAATGGCAACCCACTCCAGTGTTCTTGCCTGGAGAATCCCAGGGACGGGGGAGCCTGGTGGGCTGCCGTCTATGGGGTCGCACAGAGTCGCACGCAACTGAAAAGACTTACTTAGCAGCAGCAGCAACTCCAAACAATATTGAATTCATGAATTGCCAACACCAAAGGTATTTTGCTCTTCTGAATTGTAATCACTTAGTAATCATTTATCCTTTCTTGGAAAAGTACCAAGAGCATAATTAGCACCTGGCAATTGATTCCTTTCTGTTCTCAATGAGAATGCGGTCAACAGTTCACTCCCTGTGAACTGCTTGTTACCCTGTGGCTTCCCTTGTGGCTCGGCTGGTAAAGAATCTGCTTGCAGTGCAGGAGACCTGGGTTTGATCCCTTGGTTGGGAAGATCCCCTGGAGAAGAGAAAGGCTACCCACTCCAGTATTCTGGCCTGGAGAATTCCATAGACTGTACAGTCCATTGGGTCGCAAAGAGTCAGACACGAGTGAGCAACTTTCACTTTTATTTATACATATATATATATATATATATATATATTTTTTTACCTCAAGCAGTACTCCATAACAGTTTCTGCTTATTCCCTTAGCATCAGCATGTTCTTTAACCTTGAGGCTAGTTGTTTTGAGAGTTTGAGTCTGTGTGTAAATGCCCTATTTTGCAATGCAGAGGTTGTACTACAATATTTTGCTCTAAAGATCACATTAATTTTCAGTGAAAATGACAATACTGTTTTATACCTCTCCTATAAACTCTGTGAAGGATCATATTGGATACTATAATTTCTTTCTAAAACTAGGCAATCATCAAAGCAGATGACATGTTTTTTAACTAAGAATCACAATGTAATTTAAAAAAATTGTCTAACTATATGTTATTACTCACATTGGGAGAAGTAGTACTTCTGTACACATCAAAAGTGCATATACATGTGGAAAAATTCACTTTGAAAACCAACTGGAAACTGGCAAAAGGACTCCTGGACAACCAAGGCTATAAGAAAAACACACAGGTAATTGGGTAGGAAGGGAAGAAAGCTATTGGTTCAGGACCTGTGCCCCTGGGAGGAGACTCAGAGGAAAAAGGAGATAACATGCTGAAGAGGGATGGATACATACCTGCTCTGGGGAAGGAGTGGGGAAAGCCACAAATTGGATGCCCCATTCCTGAGGTCCTACACAGGGGACCTGCCGCTAAATAAAGATCAATAAACACTTTTAGAATATTTCACTAAATGATGATGATTTAAGTAATTAATATTATAGGCACTGTTCGTCATTTTAGGGAAGAAAGGCACATCCATTTCACTGATTGTAAAAATCACTGTTGCTCAATGAAAGAGATAGGAAAATTTAGAGTGGCATGGGGAATTTTCCAAATGTTTCACTTGGAATTTCTTACTTTTGTGAAGAATAACAGAGATAAATGCAAACAAAGTAGAAGACATTCCAGCTGTATGGAACCAACTCTTGATAAATGACTCAGAGGTGTTCGGTACACAACAAAGGAATTCTTAAGAGAAATAGGAGCTGCTCTTAAAGTAGCCTGGACAAAATGCAGTCACATTTGTCAGATGTGGTGAAATTTGCTGTGGTCTCAGCATCTCTGTAGTCCAGGGAACTGAGGTTTATGGAGAAAGTGAAGTTAGATTGTCAGGATATTAGAGATGCAGGAAGAAGCTAGGGATGAGGGAAACCTCAGAAGAATAAAAAAGAGAGAGAGAGAGAAAGATCTGTATCTATTTTTCCATCTTCCTGTCTTTCTCTTTCATACTAAACTCTTATTCATTTTTTCCCAACTTTGTTGAGGTATAATTGACTTAACATTTTGTAAGTTTATGATATACAATGTGATGATTTCAAATGAAAAATACTGCGAAATGACTACCAAAATAAAGTTAACACATTCATTACCTCACTTAGTTACTTTATGGGATGGCACGAGCTGAATATATTTTAAATCTACTCTCTTAGCAATGTATACAATGTAGTATTGTTAACTATCTTCACCAGGCTATACATTAGATCTTTTAACTTACTCATTTTATAGCTAACTGGAAGTTTGACTCCCATCATTTATCCCCCCCACCGCTAGCTCCTGACAACCTTCAATCTATTCTCTGTTTCTAAAGATCAATTTTTGAATTCCACATGTAAGTGAGATTATATATTATTTGTCTTTCTTCAGTTAGCATAACACTCTCAAGCTTTATCCATGTTGTTACAAATGGCAGGATTTCTTTCTTTTGAATGACTAACTAATATTTCATTATATCTATCACATTTTCTTTATCCATCCATCAAAAGACACAGGCTGAGGGTTTGGCTCAAGTTGGCAGAGTAAAAGACAATGGATCTCACCTCCAACCATGAACACATCAAAAGTACATATACATGTGGAAAAATTCTCTTTGAAAACCAACTGGAAACTGGCAAAAGGACACTTGGACAACCAAGGCTATAAGAAAAATACACAGGCAATTGGGTAGTAAGGGAAGAAAGTGATTGGGTCAGGACCTGTGCCCCTGGGAGGGGACTCAGAGGAAAAGGGAGATAACATGGAGAGGGGAGGGATGGATATACACCTGCTCTGGGGAAGGAGCGGTAAAAGCCACAAATTGGATGCCCCAGTCCTGAGGTCCTACACAGGGGAGATCAGCCCTCTGGCTGTTCAGAGGACAGCTGAGACCAATAGAAGGGCTGTAGGAAGCCTGGACTGTGCATGTGAGGAGAGATCAAATAAGGTTTGCACTTGAGTGAGGGTTCAGAGAGCTCTGCTGCAGTGGCTGCTGGGTTTCCTGTGGCTCCTTGCCCTGCTTTCCAGCCTAAGCTGAGAGCCTGCACTGGCCCTCTCATAGCGCAGCTCTGGATCTCGGGTGGCCCCAACCAGGGAAAAGACCTGACCATGTGATGCAGAGGCCATCCAGTCTAGAGGAAAAGCCTGCATGAGGCAGCAATGCTCTTTGAAAGAAAATCTGTATCTTAAAGAGAAGATTTTCTTAAGATTATTATTCTTGAGGTTAAATAAGGATAGGGGGCAAGATAAAAAATGGATATCATTTTCTGGAAAACAGTCTCATTTGTTCTATGTTTATCAACTGATTAGCTTTAAAATAGAATAATGGCCCATTTACCCCCCTCATTTTGCCAGGAATGTATGGGTTGAGCTAAGTGAAACGGTTGTTTTATAAGTCAAAAAGAGTCAAATGTCAGCAATTTCATGATTTACCTAATAGAATTAAGCCTATTTGGTTTCTCATTTCTGTTCAGTAGCTTAGTTGTGTCCGACTCTTTGTAACCCCATGGACTACAGCGCGCTAAGCCTCCCTGTCCATGACCAACTCTTGGAGTTTACTCAAACTTGTGTCCGTTGAGACGGTGATGCCATCCAACCATCTCATCCTCTGTCATCCCCTTCTCCTCTTGCCTTCAATCTTTCCCAGCATCAGGGTCTTTTCAAATGAGTCAGTTCTTCACATCAGGGAGTCAAAGTATTGGAGTTTCAGCTTCAATCAGTCCCTTCCAATGAATATTCAGGGCTGATTTCCTCTATCATGGACTGGTTGGAACTCCTTGCAGGCCGAGGGACTCTCAAGAGTCTTTTCCAACACCACAAATTGAAAAGCATCAATTCTTTGGTGCTCAGCATTTTTTAGAGTCCAACTCTCACATCCATACAAGACTAGTGGAAAAACCACAGCTTTGACTTGACAGACCATTGTTGGCAAAGTAATGTACTTTTTTTTAATATGCTGTCTAGGATGGTCATAGCTTTTCTTCCAAGGAGTAAACATCTTTTAATTTCATGGCTACAGTCAACACCTTCAGTGATTTAGGAGCCCAGAAAAATAAAGTCTGTCAGTGTTTCCCCTCTTTCCCCATCTATTTGTCACGAAGTGATGGGACCGGATGCCATGATCTTAGTTTTCTAAATGTTGAATTTTAAGCCAACTTTTTCACTCCCCTCTTTCATTTTGTTCAAGAGTTATTTCATCTTTAGTTCTTTTTCACTTTCTACCCTACGTGTGGTGTCATCTGCATATTTGAGGTTATTGATATTTTCTCCAGGCAATCTTAATTCCAGTTTGTGCTTCATCCAGCCTGGCATTTCACATGATGCACTCTGCATGTAAGTTAAATAAACAGGGTAACAATATACAGACTTGAAGTACTCCTTTTCCAATTAGAAAACAGTCTGTTGTTCCATATTCACTTCTAACTGTTGCTTCCTAACTGCATACTGATTTCTCAAGAGGCAGGTCAGGTGGTCTGGAATTCCCATCTGTTAAAGAATTCTCCACACTTTGTTGTAATCCACACAATCAAAGGCTTTGGCATAGTCAATAAAGCATAAATAGATGTTTTTCTGGAACTCTTTTGCTTTTTCTATGATTCAGCAGATGTTGGCAATTTGATCTCTGGTTCCTCTGCCTTTTATAAATCCAGCTTGAACATCTGGAATTTCACAGTTCACGTACTGTTGAAGCCTGATTTGGAGATTTTTGAGCATTATGTTACTAGCATGTGAGATGAGTGCAATTGTGTGGTAGTTTGAGCATTCTTTGGCATTGCCTTTCTTTGGGATTGGAATGAAAACTGACCTTTTCCAGTCCTATGGCCACTGCTGAGTTTTCCAAATTTGTTGGCATATTGAGTGCAGCACTTTCACAACATCATCTTTGAGGATTTGGAATAGCTCAACTGGAATTCCATCACCTCCACTAGCTTTGTTCATAGTGATGCTTTCTAAGGCCCACTTGACTTCACATTCCAGGATGTCTGGCTCTAGGTCAGTGATCACACCATCGTGATTATCTGGGTCCTGAAGATCTTTTTTGTACAGTTCTTCTGTGTATTCTTGCCATCTCTTCTTAATATCTTCTGCTTCTGTTAGATCCATACCATTTCTGTCCTTTATTGTCTTCACCTTTACATGAAATGGTCTTGGTATCTCTAATTTTCCTGAAGAGATCTCTAGTCTTTCCCACTGTATTTTTTCCCACTATTTCTTCGCACTGATCACTGAGGAAGACTTTCTCATCTCTCCTTGCTATCCTTTGGAATTCTGCATTCAAATAGGTATATTTTTCCTTTTCTCCTTTGCCTTTCGCTTCTCTTCTTTTCACAGCTATTTGTAAGGCCTTTACAGACAGCCATTTTGCTCTTTTGCATTTTTTTTTCTTGGGGATGGTCTTTATCTCTGTCTCCTGTACAATATCACAAAACTCTGTGCATAGTTCTCCAGGCACTCTATCAGATTTAATCTCTTGAATCTATTTCTCACTTCCACTGTATAATCATAAGGGATTTGATTTAGGTCAAACCTGAATGGTAATCCAAGTCTATGTCCCAAACAGTAATGCTGAAGAAGCTGAAGTTGAACAATTCTATGAAGACCTACAAGACCTTCAAGAACTAACACCCAAAAAAGATGTCCTTTTCATTATAGGGGACAGGAATGTAAAAGTAGGAAGCCAATAATCACCTGGAGTAACAGGCAAATTTGGCCATGGAATACAGAATGAAGCAAGGCAAAGGCTAATAGAGTTCTGACAAGAGAATGCACTAGTCATAGCAAACACCCTCTTCCAACAACATAAGAGAAGATTCTACAGATGGACATCACCAGATATTCGACACTGAAATCAGATGGATTATATTCTTTGCAGCCAAAGGTGAAGAAGCTCTATATAGTCAGCAAAAAAAAAAAAAAAAAAAAAGACCGGAAGCTGAATGTGGCTCAGATCATGAACTCCTTATTGCCAAATTCAGACTTAAATTGAAGAAAGTGGAGAAAACCACTAGACCATTCAGGTATGACCTAAATCAAATCCTTTATGACTATACAGTGGAAATGAGAAATAGATTTAAGGGACTAGATCTGATAGATAGAGTGCCTGATGAACTATGGATGGAGATTTGTGACATTGTACAGGACACAGGAATCAAGACTATCTCCAGAAAAGAAATTCAAAAAAGCAAAATGACTCTCTGAGGAGGCCTTACAAATAGCTGTGAAAAGAAGGGAAATGAAAAGCCAAGGATAAAAGGAGAGATATACCCATTTTGAATGCAGAGTTCCAAAAAATAGCAAGGAGAGATAAAAAAGCCTTCCACAGCAGTCAGTGCAAAGGAAAAGAGGAAAATAATAGAATGGGAAAAACTAGAGATCTCTTCCAGAAAATCAGAGATACCAAAGGAACATTTCATGCAAAGATGGGCTCGATAAAGGACAGAAATGGTATGGACCTAATCCCAGGGACGGGGGAGCCTGGTGGGCTGCCATCTATGGGGTCGCACAGAGTCGGACAGGACTGAAGTGATGCAGCAGCAGCAGCAGCAGCAGAGTGGCTCATTGGTAAAGAATATGCCTGCAATTCAGGAGATGTGGGTATGATCCCTGAGTCAGGAAGATCCTCTGGAGAAGGAAATGGCAACCCACTCCAGTGTTCTTGCCTGGGAGATCCCATGGACAGAGGAGCCTGGCAGGCAAGAGTCGGACATGACTTAGGCACTAAACCACCATAGATAATTTAACAACAGCAAGTTGAAGACTTCAATATCTTATTTTTAAAATATTAGCAAGGTGAAAAGACAGCCTTCAGAATGGGAGAAAGTAATAGCAAATGAAGCAACTGACAAACAACTCATCTCAAAAATATACAAACAACTCCTACAGCTCAACTCCAGAAAAATAAATGACCCAATCAAAAAATGGGCCAAAGATCTAAATAGACATTTCTCCAAAGAAGACATACAGATGGCTAACAAACACATGAAAAGATGTTCAACATCACTCATTATCAGAGAAATGCAAATCAAAACCACTATGAGGTACCATTTCATGCCAGTCAGAATGGCTGCAATCCAAAAGTCTACAAATAATAAATGCTGGAGAGGGTGTGGAGAAAAGGGAACCCTCTTACACTGTTGGTGGGAATGCAAACTAGTACAGCCACTATGGAGAACAGTGTGGAGATTCCTTAAAAAACTGGAAATAGAACTGCCTTATGATCCAGCAATCCCACTGGTGGGCATACACACTGAGGAAACCAGAAGGGAAAGAGACACGTGTACCCCAGTGTTCATCGCAGCACTGTTTATAATAGCCAGGACATGGAAGCAACCTAGATGTCCATCAGCAGATGAATGGATAAGAAAGCAGTGGTACATATACACAATGGAGTATTACTCAGCCATTAAAAAGAATACATTTGAATCAATTCTAATGAGGTGGATGAAACTGGAGCCTATTATACAGAGTGAAGTAAGCCAGAAGGAAAAACACCAATACAGTATACTAACGCATATATATGGAATTTAGAAAGATGGTAACAATAACCCTGTGTACGAGACAGCAAAAGAGACACTGATGTATAGAACAGGCTTATGGACTCTGTGGGAGAGGGAGAGGGTGGGAAGATTTGGGAGAATGGCATGGAAACATGTAAAATATCATGTATGAAATGAGATGCCAGTCTAGGTTCGATGCACGATGCTGGATGCTTGGGGCTGGTGCACTGGGACGACCCAGAGGGATGGTATGGGGAGGGAGGAGGGAGGAGGGTTCAGGATGGTGAACACATGTATACTTGTGGTGGATTCATTTTGATATTTGGCAAAACTAATACAATTATGTAAAGTTTAAAAATAAAATAAAATTAATTTAAAAAGAAAAAAAATAAAATAAAATTCATATAAAAAATAAAATAAACAAAGGAAATACTAATGAATGGAACAGAAATGTGTAGATAATAGAAAAAAAAACAGAAAATAAAGGAAGCCAAAAGTTGTCTCTTTGTAAAAACTAACAAAATTCACAAACCTTTAGCTACAATGAGATGGGGGTGGTCAACTAGTAAAATAAGAAATGAAGGAGGGAAAGTCACTACCAAACTTACAAAAATGAACAAGCTTTAGAAGGCAACACTATGACCATTTGTTTACCAAAAAATTAGGCTGCTTAAATGAAGGGGATAAATTCTTAAAAAAATGCAAATTACTAAATATTACTCTAGAGGAAAAATTAAAAAAAAAAAACACAACTGACCCTAGAAGAAGAAAGCAGAAAAATAAATACATAAAATAAAAAGAGATTGAATTCATAATTTTAAAATTCTCATT
This sequence comes from Bos mutus, assembly GCF_027580195.1. Lineage (NCBI taxonomy): Eukaryota > Metazoa > Chordata > Mammalia > Artiodactyla > Bovidae > Bos > Bos mutus. The sequence continues at coordinate 89,971,093 of NC_091617.1, read as the reverse complement.
AAGAAAAATTCAGACTCAGACGGCTTCACCTATGACTTTTTCCAAAAAGTTAAAGAATAAACACAAATCCTTCAGCATTTCTTTCCCAAAAATAGCAGAGAAAATATTTTCCAACTTATTCTATAAGGCCTGTATTAACCTGATTCCAAAATCGAAGAAAACAAAACTACAAACCAATATCTCTTATGACGATGGATATAAAAATCCTTAATAAATAGTAGGAATCCAAATCTATAAGCATATAAAAAAGAATTATATACCATAACCAAGTAGGACTTAGCTCAGGAATACAAGGCTATTTTTAACACCCAAAAATCCATTAATGTAAAATGTCATAGAAATGGAATGATGACAAATTGAAAATTACAGTGGAGTAATCATAGTTAGGCATACAAAACGTCTTCAGGTGGCCATTGAACATCTGGTCTCAAAAATGTTTCTGCGCCACTGAGAATGTGACTTTTCTGAACTGTACCAAACAATGACCTCCCAAAGACACCACCAGTCATTTAGAACAACATCTCCTAGCTGCAACCTTGTGGTCTCAGAGTTACCCCTCCCACCCTCCACTGCATCTACATAAGTTTTTAGACCTCAAACCATCCTTTTAACAAGCACCCTTACTTCTTGCCAGTTGCGATCATAATTCCTGGCAAACAGCTTATGTAACTAACAGTGGCTTTGCAGGCTTTGTCTTTATAAGCTTCCTCAATTTTGTAGTCTGACACCTGGTGGCTCAGATGGTAAAGAATCTGTCTGAAACATGGGAGACCTGGGTTTGATCCCTGGGTTGGGAAGATCCCTGGAGAAGGAATGGCTACCGACTCCAATATTCTTGCCAGGATAATTCCATGGACAGAGGAGGCCGGCTGGCTACAGTCCATGGGGTTGCAAAGAGTTGGACACAACTGAGCAACAGACACTTTCATGCTTTCCCACATGACACAATTTACGTGCTTCTTGAATCTGTGTCTCTGAGGCTGCAGTACTAACAAATCCTAAATAAATGCCTCTTTATCTCAATTAGATCTTCATTTCTGAAAATTTTGGTTAACAGGAATAAAGAACAACAATATGATCATATCAGTAGGTACCTAGAAAACGTGTGATAAACTCTAATACCTTTTATAGAAAGAGTAAAACTTGACACACTTGGCATAGAAGAGAACTTTTTCAACCCTATTTCTATAAAGTGATCAGAATAAGCAAATCTATATAAATAGAAAGCAGACTGGTGGTTGATGAGCTGAGGATTGGAAGAATGGTGATAGACTGCTAATGGTTACTTGGTTTGTTTTGGAGATGACTCAAATCTAAAATCACTGAACACCTCTGTGAATATACTAAAAACCACTCCCTGGATAGCTCAGTTGGTAAAGAATCTGCCTGCAATGCAGGAGATCCCGGTTTGATCCCTGGGTTGAGAAGATCCCCAGGACAAGGGAAAGGCTACCCACTCCAGTATTCTGGCCTGGAGAATTCCATGGACTGTATATAGCCCATGGGATCGCAAAGAGTCAGACACAACTGAGCAATTTTCACTTCACTTCACATATTTTAAACGGTTGAATCATGGCTAAGTGTTATATCTCAATAAGGCTCTTTAAAAAAATATTGATCAAGGTAAAAGAGCTTAGTCACTTTCTTCTTAATTGCTATTACTCCTTCCTTGTTAAAATAAGCCAGCCTTAAAAGAGTGGCTAACCCTCTCATAAACGTCAGAAAGCCAGCAATGGTTTAGAAGAAAAGCCATATATGTAAAGGATAGACTTTCTTAATACCTAAGTCGTAAGGTGTTCTCAGCTTAATAAAATATTATTAACTTTTAGCGATACATCCCTCCTCAGTTTCCTGGTACATATCAGAACAGTAAAGCTGGACCCCTGAATTGCTTTGACTTTGTGAAATCCATTCTGGCCATTGCTACACACCAATTTATGTGGCTGGCATTAAAAATCCCACTTTGCCTTAGTTATGTCATTGGGCTTTCCTGTGCTCCTGACCTGAGCCTCAAGGTCTCACTCCTTATTTTTCTGTCTTTTCATGACATTAAATATCAAAGATCCTCAGATTTGGTGCTTCTGCTCACTTTATTATATTAACAAGATTTCCTAAGCCTTTCTGCTCTTTAAGTACACAGAGATAGAAATAATAATCCTTTTTCCATTTTATGGTTTTGTTAAGTTTGTAACTAAGTAAATTTAGAAATTCAGTTTAAAATGTAGTCAATCTAGTTGTTTGGTCAATTAAAATACCCTAATGTTTTAGTGATATATATACAGAGCATAAGTGTGCTGAAACACTAAACATGATTTAAAATCAGAATCATTCTTTCCAAATGGTACCTTAATATTTTCTAACTCATATGTTTTGCGAACAACCAATTTTATTCCTGGTATAATGTTGTTTAATGTTCATATCGTTGTGTTAGTTGGATTTGCATTGAATTCCATAAATATTAAATGTTATAAATTTCTTACTTATAGTTATACAGAACTAACGTTTGCACATGCAAGGTCCTTTACCAATGTGTTTGTATATAATGTGACTTTTTCACAAGTTATCATTTGTTTTTACTTATGCATATCTTTAGGAATTATGTGCTACTCTTAGTCACTAAAATTTAGCTGAGACCAGGGCATTTTTAAACAATTTAATTGCAATTATCAAAACATTTCTTAAACAAAGGTCAATTCATTAGCTTTATTTCAAATGCGTCTCCTCTCACTAGATAGACTTAATTGCTTCTATTGTGACGTTTTTTTGAACTATAGGAAATGAACTCCACAGACCTTCCTGTCTGTTGTTTTCAATTATGAAAATCATTGCCATTCATACTAAATGATTTTTTATTCACTTAATACTCGACAAAAGAAAAGAAAACACAAAACACACAGATGTAATTACAGTACAGTCATTACCACCGATCTATAATTTCACTCTTTCCTTGTTGCAATCATCAAGTCCACTGATCACTGCTTCCAATTCCTTGAATATTTTAGCACCTTATCTACTGTTATTCTCTTCAATACCTCTCTAATTATTAGCAATTTCAATATCCGTGTTACCTTTTACAATACTTTTTGAGCTTCTCCTGGTTTCTTGATGCCCTCTCCCTCTGATCTTATCTGCCACATTTCCTCAATCCTCACTGCTACAACCACAGATACCACAGTTAACTGTCAATATCCCTCTTCCATCATCTCATTTTCAACATCTCCTCATCTGAATACAAGTCTCTATCTTTCCAATTTATTCACTCTTCTTCCCCAAGTAGTACAATTCTTTGCCCTCACTGCTGCTGCTGCTGCTGCTAAGTTACTTCAGTCGAGTCTGACTCTGTGCGACCCCATAGACAGAGAATCCCATCCCTGGGATTCTCCAGGCAAGAACACTGGAGTGGGCTGCCATTTCCTTCTCCAATGCATGAAAGTGAAAAGTGAAAGTGAAGTCGCTCAGTCGTGTCCTACTCTTAGCGACCCTATGGACTGCAGCCCACCAGGCTCCTCCATCCATGGGATTTTCCACTAGACCCTAAATAAAACTTCATTTGATTCTACAAGTTTGTTACTATTTATTACTCTTCTATATTCTCCAATCCCTTACTACTCAGCATCGTTTCTGCGGCCCATTTTTAGACTAATTTATCTTGCATGAACTCTAGCTCTATATGATCCTGTCTCCTGATATCCACTTAATGAAACCCCAAACCTTGTTAATCAACTATCTGTATCTCTTATATTTGCATTTTGGCAGTTGACTTAGGTGGGGAAAAAGTCAAAATTATATTGATGCTGTGTTCTTTTAAAATAGACCAATTACTTGGTACTTAATGCAGCCTAGATTCTATCTATGTTTTTTGTTGTTGTTGTCTAAATATACTTCTGCCTTGAGAGAAAATTCTTTAATACCATTTTTTCATGCCTTTAACAATGCTCCATTCTCCTCATTATGATCCTGTTACCTGGTATGCTAAGCAAGTAAATGTCTACAAAATGATTTTGTAATATATTCCAGGGATGCAAGGATAGTTCAATACCAGCAAATCAAAAAATGTGGTACACCGCATTAACAAATAAAAAAAAATCATAGGATAATTTGAATACATATAGAAAAAGCATTTTATAAAATAAAATATCCTTTCATAATAAAAACTCTCACCAAACTGAGTTTACATAGAATGTATCTCAATATAATAGAGGCCATATATGATAAGCCCACAGTTAACATAATATTAAATAGTGAAAAGCTGAAGCTTTTCCTTTTAAGGTTAGGACCAAAGACAAGGATGCCTACTCTCATCACTTTTATTCAATATAGTACTGAAAGTCTTATCCAGAACAATTAGTATAGGCAAAGGAAAAAAAAAGGCATTCAAATCAGAAAGGAAGAAGACAAATTTTCTCTATCTGCAGATGACATGATCTTATATATAAAAATCCTAAAGATACCACCAAAAATCTTAGAACTAATAAACAATTTCAATAAAATTGTAGGACACAAAATCAACATACAAAACAACAAACTATCAACAAGTAAAATTAAGAAAACCATTCTCATTTACAATAGCATCAAAGATAATAAAATAGTTAGGAAACAATTTAACCAAGGAAGTGAAAGATATGCATACTGAAAACTATCAAATACTGATGCGGAAGAATTGATGCTTTTGAACCGTGGTGTTGGAGAAGACTCTTGAGAGTCCCTTGGACTGCAAGGAGATCCAACGAGTCCATCCTAAAGGAGATCAGTCCTGGGTGTTCATGGAGGGACTGTTGAAGCTGAAACTCCAATACTTTGGCCACCTGATGCGGAGAGCTGACTCATTTGAAAAGACCCTGATGCTGGGAAAGATTGAAGGCAGGAGGGGAAGGGAATGACAGAGGATGAGATGGTTGGATGGCATCACTGACTCAATGGACGTGGGTTTGGTGGACTCCGGGAGTTGGTGATGGACAGGGAGGCCTGGTTCATTGGGTCGCAAAGAGTCAGACACGACTGAGCGACTGTACTGAATTGAACTGAAATTGAAGAAACAAAGGGAAAGATATTGTGTTCATGGATTAGGAGAATTACTATTTTTAAAATGTCCATCCTAAATGAAGCAATCTATAGATTCAATTCAATTTCTACAAAAATTCCAAGGACATTTTTCATAGGAATATGAAGAAATCCTAAAATTTCATGTCACCACAAAATTTCCAAATAGCCAAAACAATCTTGAGAAAGAGGAACAAATTTGAAGGCATCAAACTTTCTGATTTCAAACTCTACTAAAGGCTATAGTAAACGAAATAGTAAGTAAAGGCAGGAAAAATGTACACAAACAATAACAACAACAACAGCACCAAAAAAAAAAAGTATAGATAAATGTAACATAATAAAGAGCCCAGAAATAAATTCATGCATATATGATCAATAATTTCTGAAAAAGGAGCTAAGAACATAAAATCAAGATAGAACAGTCTCTTCAATAGACAATGTTAGGAAAACTGGATACATACATGTAAAAAAAATATAATCTACCCTAAAGCAACTCAAATTGCAATAAAGACTTGAATGAGCATGGAGCCTATTATACAGAGTGAAGTAAGCCAGAAAGAAAAACACCAGTACAATATACTAATGCATATATATGGAATTCAGAAAGATGGTAACTATAACCCTGTATGCAAGACAGCAAAAGAGACACAGATGTATAGAACAGTCTTTTGGACTCTGTGGGAGAGGGAGAGGGTGGGATGATTTGGGAGAATGGCATTGAAACATGTATAATATCATATATGAAATGAATCGCCAATCCAGGTTTGATCCATGATACAGGATGCTTGCGGCTGGTGCACTAGGATGACCCAGAGGGATGGCATGGGGAGGGAGGTGGGAGGGAGGTTCAGGATGGGGAACACGTGTACATCCGTGGTGGATTCATGTTAATGCATGGCAAAACCAATACAATATTGTAAAGTAATTAGCCTCCGATTAAAATAAATAAATGTATATTAAAAAAAGACTTGAATGAAAGCTCTGAAACTGAAAAATTCCTAGTAGAAAATATAGTAAATAATCTCCTTGACTTTGGTTTAGCAATGAATTTTTGAATTTGGCACTAAAAAGGAAGGCAACAGACGAGAAAATAAACAAGTGGGACTTCAACAAACTAAAAATCTTCTTTATAGCAAAGAAAATGATCAATGGAGTTAAAATGCAACCTACAGAATGAGAGGTAATATTTGCAACCATATAGCTGATAAGGGGCTAACATTTTAAATATACAAGGATCTCATGCAACTCAATAGCAAAAAACGAATCAATGAAATAAATGGCAAAGGATCCAAAAACTGCATTTTTCCTATGAAGACATACAAATGACCAAAAGGTAATGAGAAATGCTTAATTTTACTAATTATTAAGGAAACAAAAATCAAAACCAGGACAATATATTATTTCATATCTGTTACAATGTCTATCTATTATCAAAACAAAAAAAAGATAACAAATGTTGGCAAGCAAGAGAAAAGGAGCCCTTGTACACTGTTGGTAGGAATGTAAATTGATACAGCATTATGAAAAACAGTATGAGGCTTCCTCAATAAATTAAAATAGAACTAACATATGATTAATTAAGTCCACTTCTGGATACATATCCAAAGGAAATAAAATCATTATCTTGAAGAGAAATCTGTACCCCCACGTTTATAGCAGCATTATTCACAATAGCGCAGGTATGGAAAAAAAGTAGGTGTCCATCAATGAATAAGGGCTTCCCAGGTGGCTCAGTGGTAAAGAATCCATCTGCCATGCAGGAGACCATGGTTCCATCTCAGGGTCAGGAAGATCCTCTAGAGAGAGGATGGCAACCCTCTCCAGCATTCTTGCCTGGAGAATCCCAATGGATAGAGGAGCCTGACAGGCTACAGTTCATGAGGTCACAAAGTGTCAGACAGGACTGAAGTGACTGAGCATGCATGCATGTATCTATCAATGAATAAATGGATTAAAGAAACACTGTACCACTCCCACACAAACACATACAATGGAATATACTCAACTCCAAAACAAGAAGGAATTCTATAAATTGCAAGAACATGAATAAAACTGGAAGGCATTACGTTGTGTAAAAAGGCCATACAGAGAAAGACAAATATGTCATGGTATCAGTTATATGTGAAATATTAAAACACACACACAAACACACACACAGGGTATTTCAGTAGTAAAGAAACCACCAGCCATTGCAGTAGACATGGGTTCGATCCCTGGGTCTGGAAGACCCCCTGGAAGAGGAAATGGCAACTCATTCCAGTATTCTTGCTTGGGAAATCCCATGGACAGAGTAGCCTGGCAGACAAGTCGCAAAAGAGTCAGACATGACTTTGTGACTTAACAAGAAAAGCAATTGCCAGGGAATAAGGGATAAGGGAAATAGAAAGAGGTTGGTGAAAAGGTACAAACTTTTAGTTATAAGATGAATAAGTCACTATACATGGTGACTATAACTGATAATGTGTGTGTGTGCATGTGAAAGTCACTCAGTGGTGTCTGAGTCTTTGCGACCCCATGGACTATACAGTCCATGGAATTCTCCAGGCCAGAATAGTCAAGCGACTAGCCTTTCCCTTCTCCAGGGGATCTACCCAATCCAGGGATCGAACCCAAGTCTCCAGCATTGCAGGCGGATTCTTTACCAGCTGAGCTGCAATGGAAGCCCATAATTAATAATACTCATATAATTGAAATTTCCTGAAAGTAGAACTTAAATGTTTTTACTAAAATAAATAAGTAAATAATGGTTAACTTAATGGAGTGAATTCTTTCATGATGTGTAGGTATATGAAATAATCAAATTGTACACTTTAAAGATCTTACAATTTTATTTGTCAGTTGTACCTCTAAAAAAGCTAGAGAGAAATAAAAGCTACTAGAAGGAAACTTTTTTATGCTACCACATCAGACACCACACCCTATTAACCTGTCTACATCTAATATTCATGTACTTTCTCCTCCTGCTTGCAACTATATATATATATTCGCATGTCTATGGTCAAAACGTGTTTATGGACTTAATCACAACCTCCTTGCCAATTCAAGAAGGAATTCCTCTGGAATTACCTTTCTCTACTCCCTTGCCATTAATATTTACCTTCCTAATAGGTCAACCGGTCAACATGCAAATATGCTGTAACACCATCTATCTTTTAAAAATGGCACATATTCTTGTTTCATTGGTGTCCTTTTTCTGTGCTCATTGTTTGGTGTAGTGAAAGTATGAAATCAGAAAGACCTGGTTTCATTTTTGGTTTTTTATTTATTTATTTATTTTAGAGGATAATCATTTATTTCATACATTCACAGAATATTTACAAAGGATGGCATGCACTTGGCCACCAAAGTCACTGGTTATTAAATATCCACCTGAGAGATATCAGTGGTTGTCACACTCAGAGATTCTGATGTAATTAGACTTGGATGGGACATAGGCATTGGTATTTTTAAAGTTTCCCAGGCTTGTCTGTTACCAAAGGACAAATTTTTTATGATCATAAGAGATACTGAAAATGAGAGCTCTTCAGTTTGTTTATTGTCCTAACCAGGATTGGCCGTATTTTCCAGATCTATTTTTCATACTTCTTCAAGTCTTAAGAATATCCAGGGTAAAAAGGGAGGCAGAATAGGGTTCACAGTCTCTGACATAATCTATTTTATGTCAAGAATGTCTTTGTACTAATAGTGGGTGAGGCTTGAAAGTCAAGAAGTTAATTTTTCTTGACCAATCTTAAATACAAGCCCTATCTTGAAACTGCCCAGATGGTTACCATCTTAATTTTGTTTTCTACAATACCTTCAATATTATCATTCTAAAAAAACACATGCTGTACTGTAATTGCCCTTCTCACAAATGAGGAATGGTTGTCCATTTAAGAAAGCCACAGATTTCTTCATCTAATATTCAAGACCCTTACTGAGAACCAAACAATTCTTTATTTATTTATTTATTTTCAGGTATCCCCTTTTTTTTATTTAATTTTATTTTTTAACTTTACAATATTGTATTGGTTTTGCCATATATCGAAATGAATCTGCCACAGGTATACATGTGTTCCCCATACTGAACCCTCCTTCCTCCTCACTCCCGATACCATCCCTTAGGGTCATCCCAGTGCACCAGCCCCAAGAATCCAGTATCGTATATTGAACCTGGACTGGCGACTCATTTCATATATGATATTATACATGTTTCAATGCCATTCTCCCAAATCATCCCACCCTCTCCCTCTCCCACAGAGTCCAAAAGACTGTTCTATACATCTGTGTCTCTTTTGCTGTCTAGTATACAGAGTTATTGTTACCATCTTTCTAAATTCCATATATATGCGTTAGTATACTGTATTGGTGTTTTTCTTTCTGGCTTACTTCACTCTGTATAATAGGCTCCAGTTTCATCCACCTCATTAGAACTGATTCAAATGTATTCTTTTTAATGGCTGAGTAATACTCCATTGTGTATATGTACCACTGCTTTCTTATCCATTCATCTGCTGATGGGCATCTAGGTTGCTTCCATGTCCTGGCTATTATAAACAGTGCTGTGATGAACATTGGGGTACACGTGTCTCTTTCCCTTCTGGTTTCCTCAGTGTGTATGCCCAGCAGTGGGATTGCTGGATCATAAGGCAGTCTCCACACTGTTCTCCATAGTGGCTGTACTAGTTTGCATTCCCACCAACTGTGTAAGAGGGTTACCTTTTCTCCACACCCTCTCCAGCATTTATTGCTTGTAGACTTCTGGATCACAGCCATTCTGACTGGGGTGAAATAGTACCTCATAGTGGTTTTGATTTGCATTTCTCTGATAATGAGTGATGTTGAACATCTTTTCATGTGTTTGTTAGCCATCTGTATGTCTTCTTTGGAGAAATGTCTATTTAGTTCTTTGGCCCATTTTTTGACTGGGTCATTTATTTTTCTGGAATTGAGCTGTAGGAGTTGCTTGTATATTTTTGAGATTAGTTGTTTGTCAGTTGCTTCATTTGCTATTATTTTCTCCCATTCTGAAGGCTGTCTTTTCACCTTGCTTATAGTTTCCTTTGTTGTGCAGAAGCTTGTAAGTTTAATTAGGTCCCATTTGTTTATTTTTGCTTTTATTTCCAATATTCTGGGAGGTGGGTCACAGAGGATCCTGCTGTGATGTATGTCGGAGAGTGTTTTGCCTATGTTCTCCTCTAGGAGTTTTATAGTTTCTGGTCTTACATTGAGATCTTTAATCCATTTTGAGTTTATTTTTGTATATGGTGTTAGAAAGTGTTCTAGTTTCATTCTTTTACAAGTGGTTGACCAGATTTCCCAGCACCACTTGTTAAAGAGATTGTCTTTAATCCATTGTATATTCTTGCCTCCTTTGTCAAAGATAAGGTGTCCATATGTGTGTGGATTTATCTCTGGGCTTTCTATTTTGTTCCATTGATCTATATTTCTGTCTTTGTGCAGACCCATCACAAGCACGGAAATTGAAACTATAATCAAAAATCTTCCAGCAAACAAAAGCCCAGGTGCAGACAGCTTCACAGCTGAATTCTACCAAAAATTTAGAGAAGAGCTAACACCTATCCTACTCAAACTCTTCCAGAAAATTGCAGAGTAAGGTAAACTTCCAAACTCATTCTATGAGGCCACCATCACCCTAATACCAAAACCTGATAAAGATCCCACAAAAAAAGAAAACTACAGGCCAATATCACTGATGAACATAGATGCAAAAATCCTTAACAAAATTTTAGCAATCAGAATCCAACAACACATTAAAAAGATCATATACCATGACCAAGTGGGCTTTATCCCAGGGATGCAAGGATTCTTCAATATCCGCAAATCAATCAAAGTAATATACCACATTAACAAATTGAAAAATAAAAACCATATGATTATCTCAATAGATGCAGAGAAAGCCTTTGACAAAATTCAACACCCATTTATGATAAAAACTCTCCAGAAAGCAGGAATAGAAGGAACATACCTCAACATAATAAAAGCTATATATGACAAACCCACAGCAAACATTATCCTCAATGGTGAAAAATTGAAAGCATTTCCTCTAAAGTCAGGAACAAGACAAGGGTGCCCACTTTCACCATTACTATTCAACATAGTTTTGGAAGTTTTGGCCACAGCAATCAGAGCAGGAAAAGAAATAAAAGGAATCCAAATTGGAAAAGAAGAAGTAAAACTCTCACTGTTTGCAGATGACATGATCCTCTACATAGAAAACCCTAAAGACTCCACCAGAAAATTACTAGAACTAATCAATGATTATAGTAAAGTTGCAGGACATAAAATCAACCCACAGAAATCCCTTGCATTCCTATACACTAATAATGAGAAAACCAAAAGAGAAATTAAGGAAACAATTCCATTCACCATTGCAATGGAAAGATAAAATACTTAGGAATATATCTACCTAAAGAAACTAAAGACCTATATATAGAAAACTATAAAACACTGGTGAAAGAAACCAAAGAGGACACTAATAGATGGAGATATATACCATGTTCATGGATTGGAAGAATCAATATAGTGAAAATGAGTATACTACCCAAAGCAATTTATAGATTCAATGCAATCCCTATCAAGCTACCAATGGTATTCTTCACAGAGCTAGAACAAATAATTTCACAATTTGTATGGAAATACAAAAAACCTCAAATAGCCAAAGCAATCTTGAGAAAGAAAAATGGAACTGGTTTCATTTTTGGTCTGCCATCTATTAGATATATGATCTTAAACAAAGCACTCATAATTGAACCTCTGTTTATCAATCTATTAAATAGAAATTAATATTATCTCTAGTGATATAACAATCACTTCATAACAAATAGATGGGAAAACAATGGAATCAGTGACAGGCTTTATATTCTTGGGCTCCAAAATCACTGCAATGGTGACTGCAGCCATGAAATTAAAAGACACTTGCTTCTTTGAAGAAAAGCTATGACCAACCTAGACAGTATATTAAAAAGAAGAGGCATTGCTTTACTGAAAAAGGTCCATGTAGTCAAGCTATGGTTTTTCCAGTAGTCAGGTATGAATGTGAAATTTTTTTTTATATATATATATATATATATATATATATATATATATATATATATACACACATATATATACATGTATATATATATCCTCTGCCCATATATATATATGTGTGTATATATATACACATATATGTATATATATGTACATGTATATATATACATATATATACATCCTCTGCCCATGGAATTTACCAGGCAAGAATACTGGAGTGGTTTATATATATATATATATATATATATATATATATATATACATATATATATATATATTTCTGAAAGCTGAGCACCAAGAATTGATGCTTTTGAACTGTGGTGCTAAAGAAGACTCTTGAAAGTCCCTTGGACTTCAAGGAGATCCAACCTGTCAACCTGAAAAGAAATCAGTCCTGAATATTCATTGGAAGGACTGATGTTGAAGCTGAAACTCCAATAATTTAGCTACCTGATCCAAAAAACTGACTCATTGGAAAAGACCCTGAAGCTGGGAAAGATTGAAGGCAGAAGGAGAAAGGGACAGAGGATGAGATGGTTGGATGGCATCACTGACTTGACGGACCTGAGTTTGGGCAAGTTCCAGGAGTTGGTGAAGGACAGAGAAGCCTGGCATGCTGTAGTTCATGGGGTAGCAGAGTCAGACAGGACTGAGTGACTGAACTGAGTGATGTAACAGTAATTTGAAGCATTGTTTCAAAGCATTCAAAATTCTTTAAATGTGATGACATTTACTCTTCTCCATAAATCTATGAGTGGGTTCTATTATTTACCCTAGTTTATGAACAAGCATATGAAAGAAACAAGAGATAAAGTAGATTAAGTTATGTAAACATTACAGTGCTGCTGCTGCTGCTGCTAAGTCGCAGCAGTCGTGTCCAACTCTGTGTGACCCCATAGACGACAGCCCACCAGGCTCCCCGGTCCCTGGGATTCTCCAGGCAAGAACACTGGAGTGGGTTGCCATTCCCTCTCCAATGCATGAAAGTGAAAAGTGAAAGTGAAGTCGCTCAGTCGTGTCTGACTCTTAACGACCCCATGGACTGCAGCCTACCAGGCTCCTCTGTCCATGGGATTTTCCAGGCAAGAGTACTGGAGTGGGTGCCATTGCCTTCTCTGGTATTGGAACATAGGGGCATCCATTTGTTTACATATTTTCTATGGTTGCTTTTATACTAAGATAACAGAACTGCCATCATTGATATAAGAGCCACAATATTAGGTTTTTCTGTTTTATTAATATACAAGTCATAGTTTTTGACAATCACGTCCTTTTAAATTTTAATATTGTTCACAACCATTTCAGTCAACTTAGACTATGGAAAGATGATACATCTTAGCTACCATTATGAATAACATCTTCTAAAATATGTATTCTGTTACTTAAAAGCTTACTTGCTTTATATAGATTTATATTACACATGAATTTTCAAGGTTCATTCATGTCCCAGCATAAGTTTCTATAAGGAACACTGCTTATATTCTCCTAATTTTGGGTAAAATAAAGAGTTTCTTGGTACTTCATCTTAAAACTCGAATTATATAAAATGATAAACATTGCAAGAGGCAGCAAAACTTATTCAATGATATTCTAGTTTTTCTTCTGTGGTTTAAAGACTATTGGGCTTTGCAGGTGATGCTAGCAGTAAAGAACCTGCCTGCCAATTAAATCTTTAAAAAAAATGTTTATATTTGCAGTAAATTAGGCAAATAAATACATTAATTCCTAGATAATTATTTATAGGATTTTCCTTCCTAATTCATGCACACTTGAATTTGATTAAATTTTCTAACAAATACAAAGGGAATTTTCTGTGATATTGTGGTCCAATAATAAATTCCTCTATTTCCTTATTTCTTTAAACTTTCTTTTTCTGTGGCTTCATTTGTTTATTCTTATCCCTGAACATATCCTTTATTCATATCCTTGGACTTTGGTTTGCATATATAAAAGGTGATATCTATAAAGTTTATATTTTTAATATATTATATATTGAAAAATATTGTATGGCAAGAACTATAAATTAAACTTATCTCTAATCCTTAGCAAAATCTTTTAAGGTAGGCATTATTATCACCAATTCATTAATGTCTAAATGGCTCCTTGCTTAAAATCATATAACTAAAAAAAGTTTTGAAATTAGGATTCTTTCCTAGGCATGTTTAACTCTTAAGTTATGACCTTCTATGAAGTTATTCTGCTTCTTTATTGCCTATCAGACTAAAGACTACCTAAAATAATGTGTTTCTTTATGTGTGGGTTTGATCTTATGATCATGGATAATTCCAATATTTCTTAATATCTACCCTAAATAAAATTTTCTACTAGGTTTATTTTCCCTGAAATACCATTTTGCTACTTGATTTTCTATTTCACTTTTAGCTTTTTACTGAAGTATAAATTACATGCAGATGTATATAAATCATAAGCTCAGTAACTCATGGTGTGAACACACTTATGTAACCAGCCCCCAGATCAAGAAACAGAGTTTCACCAGCATACATACATGTTCTCTTTGTACCTAGCTTCTTTTAGTCAATGCTGTTTGTAAAATTCATCCATGCTTTATGTCGAGCAATAGTTTTGCATTTCATGTTGGAATAAAACCAAATATTTACTTATTCTTATTTTAATAGACATTTGGGACTATCATGGAACAACAGACTGGTTCCAAATAGGAAAAGGAGTATGTCAAGGCTGTATATTTCACCCTGCTTCTTTAACTTATATGCAGAGTACATTATGAGAAATGCTGGGCTGGAAGAAGCACAAGCTGGAATCAAGATTGCCAGGAGAAATATCAAGAACCTCAGATATGCAGATGACACCACCCTTATGGCAGAAAGTGAAGAGGAACTCAAAAGCCTCTTGATGAAAGTGAAAGTGGAGAGTGAAAAAGTTGGCTTAAAGCTCAACATTCAGAAAACCAAGATCATGGCATCCGGTCCCATCACTTCATGGGAAATAGATGGGGAAACAGTGGAAACAGTGTCAGACTTTATTTTTCTGGGTTCCAAAATCACTGCAGATGGTGACTGCAGCCATGAAATTAAAAGATGCTTACTCCTTGGAAGGCAAGTTATGACCAACCTAGATAACATATTCAAAAGCAGAGACATTACTTTGCCAACAAAGGTCTGTCTAGTCAAGGCTATGGTTTTTCCTGTGGTCATGTATGGATGTGAGAGTTGGACTGTGAAGAAGGCTGAGCGCCAAAGAATTGATGCTTTTGAACTGTGGTGCTGAAGAAGACTTTTGAGAGTTCCTTGGACTGCAAGGAGATCTAACTAGTCCATTCTGAAGGAGATCAGCCCTGGGATTTCTTTGGAGGGAATGATGCTGAAGCTGAAACTCCAGTACTTTGGCCACCTCATGCGAAGAGTTGACTCATTGGAAAAGACTCTGATGCTGGGAGGGATTGGGGGCAGGAGGAGAAGGGGACGACAGAGGATGAGATGGCTGGATGGCATTACTGACTTGATGGACGTGAGTCTGAGTGAACTCCGGGAGTTGGTGATGGATAGGGAGGCCTGGCGTGCTGCGATTCATGGGGTCTCAAAGAGTAGGACACGACTGAGCGACTGAAATGAACTGAACTGAACTGGGACTATCATGAAGAATAATACTATTGACAGTCTCAAACATCATTTTTTACATATGTGAATGAATCTCTTTTAGTTAAATGAGTGGAACTGCTGAGGCATTTAGTATACTCCAGTAGAGAGAGACAGTCATTTTTCTAAAGTGTTGCCCAATTCATATTTCTACTAGCCTTATATGTGTTCCAGTTATTCACCAATAGGTGAAACTGTTTGTGATTCTGTGGTTTTCAATTTCATTTCCCTGATAGCTAGCAAACATATTTTAATGTTTATTGACCATTTGGGTACCCTTTTTATGAAGTGCTGATTCAAGTATTCTGTGCTTTTAATTTTAATTGTGTCATATTTTTTCCTTGTTGACTTGAATGAATTCTTCAACTTTTCAAGTACAAAGTACTTTGTACATCTTACCATGTCCTTATATAAATCTTTTCCTACTCTTTATTTTCACATATTAAATGTGTCTTTTGATGAAACATTTTTAATTTTAATGTATCTAATTATATTTGAATGAAATTAAGAAATCTTTCTTTCCTTTTTCTTTGATTTTTATACTTTGCTCTCTATTCTAGATGACAGTATCTTGTTTTTAAAATATCTAGAAGACAAAGCACCTTACATTTTAATTTTGTCAATATACACTGTTTTGGAAGGGCCCTTGCAAAATATATAACACTGAAATTTTATCAATAAAGTGCTTTATCTAAAAACAATTTTAACAACAAAAATATTCCATGCCATAGAAGTATTATCATTAATGCTTAATATTTTAAGATCCTTAATTTATTAAACTGTCACATCTCCAAAATGGATACATATAACTGAAAATATGAATGAAAGATAGCAGAGTATTTGTATACTTTAAGGAAATGATGTTTTGTACAGCACCACTTAAATTTCTCATCAGCAAAGCTGGTTTTATTTTCTTGATTTAACAGTTAATTACACTGGAGCTAATTATTAAGCCTCATAATAAGTGAGGCAAGAGAAACTGCAGTATATTCCCTCAGAAAATGCAAATAAGCGATAAACATTTTTTTCTAATTTACTCCTCTTTAAAATTTTCATATGATAGTTAACAACTGTCTGATCTCTGTCCATTATGCTTATTTACATAACTAAATTTTAAGTAGAAATGAAATCTCTCCTGATGTACTGATTAACTATACAGAAATGCTTAAAAAGAAAGGCTGAT
The DNA here is from genome assembly GCF_027580195.1 of Bos mutus. NCBI lineage: Eukaryota > Metazoa > Chordata > Mammalia > Artiodactyla > Bovidae > Bos > Bos mutus. The sequence continues at coordinate 89,954,221 of NC_091617.1, read as the reverse complement.
TATCATAAACTTTATGGAAACTGCTCGACTTGGGTTTAACAACAATGAAAAGTGGTATCTCTGTTTCTAGACTGTTCAGTCATTTTCAAAATGAAAATGATTTTGTACTTATTTATGGAAAATTTGAAATTGTTCTTAAAAAATCACATTCAGAGACAGTGGTGCCTACTCCTGAGTTAAAGCTGGTATCTCTTGCACCATTTAAGCTTGAGCCACTATATAATAGATTAAAAACAATTTGCTAAGATATATGAAGCTGGATATAATTAATCTCATTTTTAAAATGGCTGCACATTTTTGCATTTCTCTTTTTGGCTCACAGACTGTGCCATTTTTCTCTCTAAGAATGTGTTGTTCCAATATGGTTTCAGTCTGAATATGGTTGTCAGTATCATTTCCCCCCCAAGATGATGTGGTCAATATGCAATTTAAGTGTCATCAAAAGAATAATATAGGTGCTTTTAGCATATGCTTAAAATTAATTTTCCAGCTTGAATTTGCTATTTAGCAATAAGCGTATTTTGGAGTTAAATAAATTTGCTGTAGAATTCACAAGGAGAGCCAAGTGTGAAAAGAAAAGACTTCTAACATTTGTTGAATTATTCCTTTTCAGAAGACTCATGATAGGTAAAAAACTTGAGGACCATTTTTATGGTAATGTCATTGCTATTGTTTGGCATTTGCTGTCCCTATTGCTTTAACATTAGTGTCTCTCTCAGTTCCAAGGATCAGAATTGGGAAGGAAATAGGCTTGCATATTTGTAGACATGACTGACTCCGGAGACAGTAAAATTTTCATTCACATTTGATTCTAATGAGAAGGGACATGTCTTGCTAGCAATGAGGATGAGAAATAAATGAGTGGAAAAAATGAGCAAAAAAATTTACGGTGGAAAAGTCTGCCCAGTAGCTGGCATGAGAGAACCAAAGGAGAAAAAGTCAAGAGACCATAGAACAAAGTAAGTAAGAAGGTCATAGAAGCAAAGGATGGTGTCCTTTCTAGGCCAAGTTTGGAGATGTAATAGAAGTGTCAAGAAAAGTGTTGTGAATTGCTGCTGTCTTGGGCTTAAATGCCCATCTTGCTATTTTCTACATCTAGGATTTAGATACCCTGATTACAGCAACACTGTAGCTGCCTCAGGAGTTTGCTGCAAGGTTTAAGCATAACTCATGACTAATGGAGAAGGCAATGGCAACCCACTCCAGTACTCTTGCCTGGAAAATCCCATGGATGAAGGAGCCTGGTAGGCTGCAGTCCATGGGGTCGCTAGGAGTTGGATACAACTGAGCAACTTCACTTTCACTTTTCACTTTCATGCATTGGAGAAGGAAATGGCAACCCACTCCAGTATTCTTGCCTGGAGAATCCCAGGGATGGGGGAGCCTGGTGGGCTGCCATCTATGGGGTCGCACAGAGTCGGACATGACTGAAGCAACTTAGCAGCAGCAGCAGTATGACTAATATCTAACACAGTACCTTGCACATGATGAGTAGGCAATAATATTTACTCTTGTTAATATAATACAATATTTATACTCACTTCTGGTCTTTATCCTATTTCAATGCTCGTGAGGAGATTTCCTCCTATGTAACTTAAAGTTTTCAAGTGGTTCTGACAATCTTCAAGTCAAATGATGGCAATATTAAAGTTTTCAAATTTTTCCTTTCTTCTTCCTTCCTCTTCTTTCTCCTCTATCCTTTTCCTTCTTGTTTTACTCCCCACTTCTCTTATTTGTCTTTAAACACTCATTGATTGCCTCTGGATATATGGAAGTAATATAGCTCATATCAAGGAGAAGTTATAACTATTTGCCAGAAAGAATATGTAAAGAAATATAACTCATTGCAATACACTATAAATATTATTGACTCTGAATAAATTTCAGCTAACTTAAGTGGGTAAACTTGAGAAGTGGAAAAAAAAACATAAATTTATATTGTCTGAATGGGAAGATTATTAAGAGCAATCTCCATAGGTTCCAATTCATGACATACAAAAGGTTACAGAACACACTGTTAGATCCCCAGGGCTGCTGTAATGAAATAACACACACTCGGAGACTAAAAACAACAGATATTTATACTTTCATAGTTCTGGAAACTGAAAGTCTGAAATCAAGGTGTCAGCAGGCACCAAACTCCCTCCTGAAGGCCTTAGGTAAGGATCCTTTCCTCCTTCTTCTTAGCTTCTGAAAACCTTGGCCAACATTTGGCTGGTATCAGCATCGTTTCCTTCTCTGCCTCCATCTTTACATGTTCTTTGTCTATGTCTGAATGCCTTTCCTCTTTTTTTATAAGGAGATTAGTCATTTGATTTAGGATCCACCTAATCCAGTGTAGCTTCATCTAAACTTAACTACATCTATAAAGACCCTATTTCCAAATAAGATTGCACTTTGTGGTTCTGGATAGAAAGGAGTTTGGGGGGAACATTACTCAAACCACTGCACACATGTTGACCCATGCTCCTCATGCATAAAGGACATAGTCTCCACTCACACTCACTGTGTCATATGTATGTAAATAACACAAGTAGGGCTAAAACAGTCTTCTATCATCCAAAAAGACCAGTTAAGAAATATATCAAAGACTTTTTATTTCACGTTTTTTCCTTTGACTACATATATATTTATTTTTCCTAAAGGTAGGAGAAGAGGTTAAGTGTGCTAGAAATAGTATTAATCTTTTAAAGTCAAGATTCCAAAATTATCTAAAATGTTTGATTTTATAACTTACTTTTAGATCCTGAAAGTCTTTGTTTTATCTATTTAGAGCTGATGACCTTAGGTTTTCCAGAAAAAAAAAAAAAACAAACTGGAAAACCACAAACAAAAAATAAAGCATAACTAACTTAAGGGAGGGATCTTTGAGTAAAAGAAATACAACTACTTGGTCTTGGAATGGAGAATCATTAACCTAAATTTTTATTAAGCTGACTCATTTGAAAAGACCCTGATGCTAGGAAAGATTGAGGGCAGGAGGAGAAGGGGATGACAGAGGATGAGATGGTTGGATGGCATCACGGACTCAAGGGACATGGGTTTGTGTGAACTCCGGGAGTTGGTGATGGACAGGGAGGCCTGGTGTGCTGTGGTTCATGGGGTCGCAAAGAGTCAGACACGACTGAGCAACTGAACTGAACTGAACAACAAATTATCATTTCAAGATCTGGTTGAAAGAATATGAAATAAGAAAATTGATAGGAAATAAATTTTAGTCAAAGGGGAATGATGTCATCAAAGTGGCAAAATAGGTAATTCCTGGCTTCAGTCTCCCTCACAGGAAGACCAACAATTATTCACAGACAATATACCTTTGTGCAAATCCCAGACCCTGAGGTGAAGCAGAAGTCTCTTTTGGAGCACAGAGACAGAGAAGGACCACATTAGAAGGATAATAAGCATAGTTTCATTTTGAACGTCCTCTCCCAGACTGGCATAACTCACACCAAGCTTATGCATTTTCCAGTGGAAGAAAGAGAGCCCAAGATGTACATCTAGCTTTCCCATTATTGCAGGATTCTTCCTGGAAAAGACCTGCTGGGTCCTGACCTTGGAGTTAGTTCACTGGGGGAATCTGATAGCTGGATAACTGCAGATCAGACTGAGACAGAAGAGGGGAGACAGGGCTTATAGAAACCAGCACTTGGATCTTGGCCAACTGCATTTCTACTAGCAGCATCAAAGCAGAGATCCTAGCCAGGATTTTTGTCAATTTCGAGTTGAGCTGGTAGCCCCATCTGGCCAAGGAGCTCAGTTGGCATGTCTGCCTGGCTTGGGATCCAGCCAATAGCCCATACTGGCAATGGAGCCTATTCTATGAGCCCACCTGGGCCGGAAGGCAAGTTTGAAGCCTTGCCCAGCTACGTAGCATATCTTCTGGTTCCATACTTGCCCCATTCGCCCATCTGCAAGAAGTATGGCCTGAGATGCCAGGCAGGCTCAGAGCCTAGCTTCTGGTTCATCTGAGCAGCAAAGCAAGTCAGCATTCCTATCAAACAGCAGCCCCTGGAGACCCAAAAATGTAAATAGAGAACTTCACTTAGCCATAAAACCCATTTTACAGCCCTGCTTAGGCACAGAAAAGTCAGCAGCCCTGCCCAACTGTTGAATATAGCCACTGACCTGCCTAGCCAGGGAGCTCAAACAGTAACACTGAACAACCTTAATGCCCAGACTATGACCGTTTTGCAGCAAAGTCCAGACTATGGCCCTGCCTGTTTGCTGAGCACAGATTGTGGCCTTGCCCAGGCAAGGAGATGAGATAGCAACCCTATTAAACCAAGAAGCATAGCATCCAGCATCACCCAAATGGGAAGAAAGCTACAGATCAATATTGATAATTAAAATAGATACAAAAATTCTCAATAAAATACTAGCAAACTGAATTAAAAAGCCCATTAAAGGATTATACAACATGATCAAGTGAAATTTATTCCCAGAATGTGAAGATATTTCAACATATGCAAATTAATAGATGTTATATCACATTAACAAAATGAAGTCTAAAAATCATATGACCATCAGAATAGATGTAAAAAATATTTAATAAGATTTGATATATTTGTATGATAAAACCCATCAAACAAACATTTGAAAAGGTTTGACTGTGTTCAGTTCAGTTCAGTCGCACAGTCATGTCTGACTCTGCGATCGCATGGAATGCAGGATGCCAGGCCTCCCTGTCCATCACCAACCCCTGGAGTTTACCCAAACTCATATCCATTGAGTTGGTGAAGCCATACAACCATCTTATCCTCTGTTGACCCCTTCTGCTCTCGCCTTCAATCTTTCCCAGCATCAGGGTCTTTTGGGTCTTTTCAAATGAGTCAGCTCTTCGCAATCAGGTGGCCAACATATTGGAGCTTCAGCTTCAGCACCAGTCCTTCCAGTGAACATAAGACTGATTTCCTTAGGATGGACAGATTGGATCTCCTTGCAGTCCAAGGGACTCTCATGAATCTTCTCCAACACCAGAGTTAAAAAGCGTCAATTCTTTGGCGCTCAGCTTTCCTTGTAGTCCAACTCTTACATCCATACATGACTACTGGAAAAACCATAGCCTTGACTAGACGGACCTTTGTTGGCAAAATAATGCCTCTGCTTTTTAATATGCTGTCTAGGTTGGTCATGACTTTTCTTTCAAGAAGTAAGCATCTTTTAATTTCATGACTACAGTCACCATCTGCAGTGATTTTGGAACCCCCAAAAATAAAGTCTCCCACTGTTTCTACTGTTTCTCCATCTATTTGCCATGAAGTGATGGGACCAGATGCCATGATCTTTGTTTTCTGAATATTAAGCTTTAAGCCATCTTTTTCACTCTCCTCTTTCATTTTCATCAAGAGGCTCTTTAGTTCTTCACTTTCTGCCATATGGGTGGTGTCATCTGCATATCTGAGGTTATTGATATTTCTCCTGACAATCTTGATTTCAACTTGTGCTTCATCCAGTCCAGCGTTTCTCATGATGTACTCTGCATATAAGTTAAATAAGCAGGGTGACAATATGCAGCCTTGATGTACTCCTTTTTCTATTTAACCAGTCTGTTGTTCTATGTCTAGTTCATTTTAACTATGGTGTTTGCATTTCTGACCTGTATATTACAGATTTCTCCATTGATCTATATTTCTGGCAGGTCAGCTGGTCTGTTTTTGTATTTCCATACAAATTGTGAAATTATTCCCATCTCTTTCAGATTTTTCCAGTTTATTGTGATCCGAACATGGTCAAAGTGTCCTCTTTGATTTCTTTTGGCATAGTCATTAAAGTAGAAATAGATGTTTTTCTGGAACTCTTGTTCTTTTTGATGATCCAGTGGATGTTGGCAATTTGATCTCTGGTTCCTCTGCCTTTTCTAAAACCAGCCTGAACATCTCTGTTTTGGATGTATTAGTTCATGGCTCACATTGTGGGTTTTGTCATTCCCTTTTATTATGTTGAGGTATGTTCCTTCTATTCCTGCTTTCTGAGCAGTTTTATCATATTGTTGACGCCTGGCTTGGAGAATTTTGAGCGTTACTTTACTAGTGTGTGAGATGAGTGCAATTGTGCAGTAGTTTGAGCATTCTCTGGCATTGCCTTTCTTTGGGATTGGAATGAAAACTTACCTTTTCCAGTCCTGTGGCCACTGCTGAGTTTTTGGCATAAAATGAACATGTGAAAGTGAAAGTTTCTCAGTCATGTCTGACTCTCTGGGACAACATGTACTATACAGTCCATGGAATTCTCCAAGCCAGGATATTGGAGTTGTTAGCCTTTTCCTTCTCCAGGGGATCTTCCCAACCCAGGGCTTGAACCCAGATCTCCCACACTGCAGGCAGATTTTTTACCATCTGAGTCGCCAGGGAAACCCAAGAACACTGGAGTGGATAGCCTTTCCCTTCTCCAGCAGATCTTCCTGACCCTGGAATCAAACCGGGGTCTCCTGCATTGCAGGTGGATTCTTTACCAACTGAGCCACCAGAGAAGCCTAAAATGAATATACCTCATTGTAATAAAAGCTATATATGACAAGCTCACAGTTAACTAATATAATACAAACAGTATAAACATAAAAGCTTTTGTATAAGATCAGGAACACTTATGTGTTCTTCCATATTGCTTAGCCTGCTATTCATTCCATTTGCTTTTTATTTCTGTTATTGAATTCTTCATTTCTGATTGGGTCTCTTTCATATTTTCTACTTCCTTATTAAAGTGTTCACTGTGTATATCAATTACTTTTCCTGTTAACCTATTTATTAAGAATGCTTTGAATTATTTATCTGGTAAATTATTTCTGATTCAACCTTTTTTTTTTTCCAGAGCTTTTCTCTTTCTCTTTCAACTGACAATAACCTCCTTGTTTTGTTTAACTTTCTCTGCCTCTATGCATGTAGGTGAAAAGTTGCCTATTGCAGTCCTGAAAGGGTGATCTTGTGTGGAAGCATCCCTGTACAGGCTGTATTTACTTCCTCTGGTGGGAGAACTGGATTAAAGTGGAGACAAGTCACATCTTTCCCAGGAAGCACTGGCAGCTCTCAGCTTGGTAGGTGGAGTCTACCAGGTGAGATAAATGGCCTAAAGGAGGCACTGGGTGTGAGGTAGGACTTCCCCTCCACTCAGTTGCTGTCACCCACCTAACAGGCAAGGAGCAGAAGTCCTGAGGGTCAGCCTGAGCTGGCTTTGCTCTCTTTGAGTGTGTGTATTTCCCTCTACCCACCAGGTATCCCTACACCAGGATCCTTGCTCTGCTATGAGGGAGTGCTGAAGAACCTCCACTACTGGGGTTCATGTCAGCCACAGACAGAGGTCCAGTGCACTGCTGGTGCAGGTATCCATGACTCCACTCCAGCACAGACTTGGGTGCAAGTTCCTTTTGTTTCTTAATGTCAGTTCTTGCCCTTAGCTTCTGCTGCCCCTACTCTGTTGTGGAATCACCGGACAGGCAGGTAGACCCCACATGGATTCTTGGTATGCTCTGGGGGCTGAGCTGTGATGGAGCAGCCACAGTCAGATATTTGGGCTGCTTCTGAGATGCTGCCTGAGTAAACTCCAACATTTTAATTAATGATGGTGATGAATTTTGAAACTCAAACTTTCCCATTCATGATAATCTTTTTTCTTGAGTGCTATTGCTATTGTCATCATTATTAGAGGAACATGATTAGCTACTGTTGTTGAGCTTTAACACCATCAGTGTCTTTGTTATCAAAATGCATTTTTTCTTCTCCAAGACTGGCATCAGATAGTATAAAATTTATCTTGGCTATGCTTGTTAAGTTGTCCTTTTTCTTTACACTATGATTTTAATCTCTTGGTTGTTTAGTTTCTTTAGCTGAAAAGTGTGGATTGTACCAGTTTTACAAGGTTACAAGGAAAGTAAACAGTTGCAATTTTTAATGCTTCTTCAATAAGAGGCTCAGAGAAGGAAAAGTATCATTCTGCACTAGTTGGTATCTTCTGTCACAGAGCTAAGCTATGAATTTAGAATCTGATTAAAACATCATTTTTCTTTTCACCTGTCAATTGCCCTCTTGTTGAATAAATAAATTGGATACCAAAGTCAGCACTTACTTAAAAATTTCATCAGATTTAGCCTTTTTTTACTGCCTGTTTCAGTTTCATTTGTTTAAAAAAATGTGTTTTTAGTGTGTCTGGACTGCAAAATACTGAATAAAATTACCATGAAAAGTAAGTACTGTCTGCATTAGATTGATGAAGTAATTGAAGGATTACAGTGAGCATAAAATATCTTCTGATGAGCATATACTTATGGTTATCATGAAAACAAAATTTTAAAAATAACTTTGCAAGTTGAACCTAAAATGCAATTTTAAAAAATTGAAATTAATAACTTTATATTTCCTCCACTGGGATAGAGGAAGTAACACCTTGACTTACTCTAAGTGACTTAAAAGAATATTTAACTGGACCCAAGCCAGTTTCATTCTACACCAAATATTTTCTTTTGAAGTTGAAAGTATCTGGTTCTTTGAAGGTTCTAAACAGTTTTCAAAAGTATTTGTAAATCTTTCAGATATTGAAATCAGATTGTTCTTTCTATAAAATGGAAACTGCTGAGGTTCATTTCATCTGAATATGGATTATTCACATATATGTCCACATATCTGAGAATGGTTTAAAAATTATGGTATATTCAAATAATAAAATGTAACACTAGTATTTTAAAAATCACATTTTACAGAGACATTTAAAATGTACTTAGAAAAATATCATCACAGAATAACTGTAAATAAAAATTTTTACATACAACATAGTCCAAATCCTGTTATTGGATTGTATGTATTGAAAAAATATATCTATATATGACTGGAAAAAAAGGCACAATGATCTGGTAATTTTATTTAGCATTGGCTTGTAGTAATGTATGTTGTTTTATATTTTATTGTATGTAGTTTTTACACTAAATGTTTAAAATTAGAAATAATAATATATGTATGTATATATATATATGTGTGTGTGTGTGTGTGTACAATTATTAACATGACAATCATGTATTCCCAACTTCTGCAGAATTAGATAAGGGGAGGAAAGCAGATAGGGCTCATTTTAGTAAGAAAAGCAGCAAACATTAAAGTCTACTTCTCCCAGAAATGAGCTGCTGAGAGCTTCATAGCTTAACATCATGGTGGCTGTGAGGATGCATCATGGATATATATGAGTATATATATGGGTAGGTGTTCTGATGGGGACAAAAGTGATCAAGAAAATGAATTATCTGAAAAAAATTAAAAATGGCATGAATATGAAGATTTGCTTGTGGATTAAGAATTTTAGAAGGCTTTAGGAAACTAAAGAATCAAGGGAAAAAGAAATGAAGGAGTTTTAACTATGTTAATTGTATCTTTCGAATCCTCTTTTAACATATTCAAGAATAAAAGTAAAGGCTTTGAGTTATTTTAATATTACTTTCAGAGACCGACCTATGATTAAATAAGTGCAACACTATTCTGAACTGGAACACGTGGATCTCCAGTTTCCAGAGATGTAATGGAGATCTGAGTGGATATAGATGTACACTTATGTATCTATTCCACAATTATAAATATGATTCATAGCTGTGTGATTAGCTAAAATGAATTAGCTTACAAAGACTTTTTCTAAGTCAAGCAGGCCACCAATTACTTCATTTCAAGGCCACCTCTGGCACTGGTAAAAGTCACAATCATTTCTTAATTCACTACCATACACCCCAAGTAGCCCTTTGGTCCTGATGAATGGCTCACACTTCCCCTTGGGTGGACATCTCATAAGGTGACTTAAGACAGCACACTTCCAGTCCAAACAAAGGAGGAGTGATATGTTTTGGTAGGAAAAGACTGATCATAGATTTTTCCAACATACAATCCAGAAAGAAGAAAAAAAGGTCCATCCCAGTGGTCTTCCAATGAAAACACATTCTGTGGGCAATTATGGGACATTATGTGTTTGAATATTGAATAAGGAGCATGATATGACAGGTCCCATGGGATTGGGATTCTGATGATCATACTAGTATGTGAAACAATGTGTTAGGTGATGAAGGATGAGCAAGCATTTGAGACAGAGGTAAACCATATTCAGATGATCTGAAGGATGATTTGCAAAGGGATGAAATCTGGATAATTCTCTCTGCCCAACCAGTGTTAAATACTCATATTTTGAAACATTTTAGCATTCTGTAATGTGCATTAGACACAGTTACCCCAGAAAAATAGTCTATTATTTTAATTTTCTTTTTTTGCTAATTTTGGTGTCTTTAACTCTTTTGGTTCTTGCAACTTCATCTATAAAATAAAATAGGTAATCTCAGTCACCACTAACACATCTTTCAGGCTTCAAATTCTCTAAAATAACAAAACTAAATGGTTATTTACTTTTTATTTAGTGAAGTACTAAAGGTTTGTTGCAATAGAACACCTACCTCTTATGAAAGAAAAAAAAAATTGCTATTCCTATTTCAGTTCAGTTCAGTTTAATCACTCAGTCATGTCCGACTATTTGCAACCCCATGGACTGAAGCATGCCAGGCTTCCCTGTCCATCACCAACTCCTGGAGCTTACTCAAACTCATGTCCATCAAGTTGGTGATGCCATCCAATGATCTCATCCTTTGTCGTCCCCTTCTCCTCTTGCCTTCAATCTTTCTCAACATCTGGGTCTTTCAAATGAGTCAGTTCTTCACATCAGGTGGCCAAAATATTGGGGTTTCAGCTACAACATCAGTCCTTCCAATGAATATTCAGGACTGCTTTCCTTTAGGATTGACTGGTTGGATCTCCTTGCAGTTCAAGGGACTCTCAAGAGTCTTCTTTAGCACCACAGTTCAAAAGCATCTATTCTTCTTACTTAGACACACATTAAAAATATATTCAAAACCTAGATGACTTCTTTTGGTTTTCTTCTCACTTTTTCTGGTCTGCTAACAAATTTAAGATTGTATTAATGAATGGATGCAGAAAGAAAGAAATGATAACAATTTGACACAACTCCTCAGAGTAAGAAAGCTCAATGCCTTAGTTGCCATAAAAGTTAAAGAGGATGTCAAGTTACTTTGAGGTTCAACCCCCAAAGGACATTCTCGAGTCTGCCAAAAAAGCAAAAGCTATATATGATAATGAGAATCTCTGAGGGAATAAAACCATGATGATGGTAGAAGATGCATGGCTCAATTATGTGCAGAATAACGATAAGCCTTGCATCCTGTATACTTTCCTAATTGGAAAACAGTGCAATCCTGTGTACTACAAATAGTGTAGAGCAGTCATTAAAGCAGAGAGAAAAACAAAAGTATCTTGTCTCGGTTATAGCTCAAACACCAAGAATTTAGAAGAAAAGGCATGCCTAATATAAATAGCTTTACATATTTTTATCATAAAGATTTTTCTCATCCTGACAAGCCATCAGACCTTAGCTGAGTTTAATTAGTGCAATGCATCCTGGTAAATTTAAAAAAAAAAAAGGAGTAAAACAAAGGGAGGAAAAAGTAGAAGTCTCTAGAAATTCTAATATATAAGTCTATCTGTAAGGCACTGTATTGAAATGCAGAAGGAACAGGAACCTTACCTTTCCATAGTAACCTAGAAGCCTAACAATATGTGAAAGTGCTGAGAAAGGGGTTACCAAGTTTTCTTTCAAATGTGTTTCCCTGTCTCATATCATTTTCTGTTACCAAATCTTATATCTCTGACCTGAATTTGATCAGGTGGCTGTCATGCAATTTTCCTAAAATAGGATAAGCATTGCCTCAAAGACTCCCACTGCTCCCTAGTATAAGCTAGATTAGTTTTGTGGGTTTACTATTTTTAAAAGTCTGAAAATTATTTAAGACTCAAAAAATTACTTGGCACTATCAAAGTCATATACATAGATGGGCCATGAATATCCCAAGGAGGTCCTACACTCACCATAATATATAAATGGTTTTCACGATTTAAGAAGTAGGTTTATATCAAAGCCTTAACCAGTAATTTACTGTTTTGTAGTTGGGTGAGATTTCATACACTATGAAGCAACTTCAGAATTGATTTCACATTTCTGACACAGCAGAGCAGAAAGTGGCTGACCATTACCACAATGATTACTCTTTCACTGAAAAGTAATCATTACCCCTCTTACTTAAACACTCTACCAGTTTACTTCCTATCCTGCTCTTCTGTTTATCAGTCCCTTCTCAACCTGTTCTACTTTAGAACCAAAGCATTTGGAATAACTGGACTTTAATTATACAATTGATTTCCTTTAGCCATGGGACTATGATCTACTTTGGTTCTGACTCCTAGAAAACTCAATACCAAACTTGTGAGCCTCTTCTAACAAAGCTTTATGACCATTTTGTTCCCTCCTGCAATAATTTAATGTGTAAACCCATAATTTTTCCCATGTTATTATTTTCATTCACCCCCTTAAACTGTTTATAATTTTACATATCTGTAGGCTGCTAAGATAATCACGATGGTGTGATCACTGACCTAGAGCCAGACATCCTGGAATGTGAAGTCAAGTGGGCCTTAGAAAGCATCACTATGAACAAAGCTAGTGGAACTGATGGAATTCCAGTTGAGCTATTCTAAATCCTGAAAGATGATGCTGTGACAGTGCTGCATTCAATATGCCAGCAAATTTGGAAAACTCAGCAGTGGTCACAGGACTGGAAGGGTCAGTTTTCATTCCAATCCCAAAGAAAGGCAATGCCAAAGAATGCTCAATCTACCGCACAACTGCACTCATCTCACACGCTAGTAAAGTAATGCTCAAAATTCTCCAAGCCAGGCTTCAGCAATACGTGAACTGTGAACTTCCAGATGTTCAAGCTGGTTTTAGAAAAGGTAGAGGAACCAGAGATCAAGTTGCCAACATCTGCTGGATCATAGAAAAAGCAAGAGAGATCCAGAAAAACATCTATTTCTGCTTTATTGACTATGCCAAAGACTTTGACTGTGTGGATCACAATAAAATGTGGAAAATTCTGAAAGAGATGGGAATACCAGACCACCTGATCTGCCTCTTGAGAAATTTGCATGCAGGTCAGGAAGCAACAGTTAGAACTGGACATGGAACAACAGACTGGTTCCAAATAGGAAAAGGAGATCCTCAAGGCTGTAATTGTCACCCTGTTTATTTAACTTATATGCAAAGTACATCATGAGAAATGCAGGACCTGAAGAAACACAAGCTGGAATCAAGATTGCTGGGAGAAATCTCAATAACCTCATATATGCAGATGACACCACCCTTATGGCAGAAAGTGAAGAGGAACTAAAGAGCCTCTTGATGAAAGTGAAAGTGGAGAGTGAAAAAGTTGGCTTAAAGCTCAACATTCAGAAAACGAAGATCATGGCATCCAGTCCCATCACTTCATGGGAAATAGATGGGGAAACAGTGGAAACAGTGTCAGACTTTATTTTTCGGGGCTCCAAAATCACTGCAGATGGTGACTGCAGCCATGAAATTAAAAGACGCTTACTCCTTGCAAGGAAAGTTATGACCAACCTAGATAGCATATTCAAAAGCAGAGACATTACTTTGCCAACAAAGGTTTGTCTATTCAAGGCTATGGTTTTTCCTGTGGTCATGTATGGATGTGAGAGTTGGACTGTGAAGAAGGCTGAGCACTGAAGAATTGATGATTTTGAACTGTGGTGTTGAGAAGACTCTTGAGAGTCCCTTGGACTGCAAGGAGATCCAATCAGTCCATTCTGAAGGAGATCAGCCCTGGGATTTCTTTGGAAGGAATGATGCTAAAGCTGAAACTCCAGTACTTTGGCCACCTCATGTAAAGAGTTGACTCATTGGAAAAGACTCTGATGCTGGGAGGGATTGGGGGCAGGAGGAGAAGGGGACGACAGAGGATGAGATGGCTGAATGGCATCACTGACTCGATGGACGTGAGTCTCGGTGAACTCTCGGAGTTGGCGATGGACAGGGAGGCCTGGTGTGCTGAGATTCATGGGGTCGCAAAGAGTTGGACATGACTGAGCTACTGATCTGATCTGAAGTCTCTTCTGAGCCAGAGGCTAATGTATCATATAGGTTACATTTAACTGCAGGCTACAAAAAACTTCCTAATCTCTTATTCAAATTAGGGTATATATTTTTCATATAAAATAAGTCTAGAAATAAACAGTACTGGTCTAGAATTTTGGATCCATTTTTGGCTTCTTCATGAACTCGGGGTCTTTTTAGTTTGGCTCCTGTCCCTCACACATGCAGAATGACTGGTGTTCCACCAGGAGGCAAAAAGCAGAAGGACAGAGGCACATGTTGGCTGATTATAGCTTTTTTTTTTTTTTAGTAATAATAGTAGCTCATCCATAGTGCTTCTTTTTTATCTTATTTGTTAGAATTGACTTGCATGAGGACCATGAGTTGCAAGACATTCTGGGAACGCAAGTTTTTGTTTTTCCTCAGACAACTTGGGCCTCTGAAAGAATTAATTTTGTTAGCTGTAGGAGACAGGGAGAATAGATATTGGGTAGGCAACTAAAAGTATCTGCTATCATGGGTATATCAAACAAGAAATTTTTAAAATATATATATGCAGATATACAGATAGGTTTACACACATATCTATATATTATGCAACTGTTTAATTTCTCACTTTTCTTCTTTTTCCCCTCGTAATAGACCCACACCTAAGATCATAAAATTACTTATCCCTCCAGGAAGAATCTAACAACTTTTTAGTATCTGTATGTAGTACCCAGTTTGCATTTATGAGAGACTAAACTAAACAAAACAAGGAGTCTGTTGCATTTTAATCAAACCAACATTTATTTCACATTATTATATCTAAGTCCTGTGCTAGTGATGAGAAGGAATTAAGACTTGATTCAATTCAAGCTCTTCAGGGGCTCAAAATCTAAATTTGTTATCATACTCAAAGTATTTGTTCCACTTGTGATCTGTATAGAATTCTAACTTCTAAAACAGCAATTAAATGGTATCTTAAAGAATGTTAAAAAAAAAAAAAAAAAAAAAACTTTCGGTCATATAGGCTGCTTTAGCACCCAGAGGACTTCAAACTATTCTAAAAATGTTATAAATATTTTATTTTGTGGAAAATTAGGGTCTGAAACACAGAAAATTAGTTTTTCCACCTATCATGTCCCCCTCTCACATATATCTTTCCTCTTTACTGAGTGAATTGACATTCAGATCAGATCAGTCGCTCAGTCGTGTCCGACTCTTTGATACCCCATGAATCGCAGCACACCAGGCCTCCCTGTCCATCACCAACTCCCGGAGTTCACTCAGACTCACGTCCATCGAGTCAGTGATGCCATCCAGCCCTCTCATCCTCTGTCATCCCCTTCTCCTCCTGCCCCCAATCCCTCCCAGCATCAGAGTCTTTTCCAATGAGTCAACTCTTCACATGAGGTGGCCAAAGTACTGGAGTTTCAGCTTTAGCATCATTCCTTCCAAAGAAATCCCAGGGCTGATCTCCTTCAAAATGGACTAGTTGGATCTCCTTGCAGTCCAAGGGACTCTCAAGACTCTTCTCCAACACCACGGTTCAAAATCATCAATTCTTCGGTGCTCAGCCTTCTTCACAGTCCAACTCTCACATCCATACATGACCACAGGAAAAACCGTAGCCTTGACTAGACGAACCTTTGTTGGCAAAGTAATGACATTACATCATTCCAAACACGAGTCAGTCAACATCACTTTGAATACATGTGTAGAAAATGAAGGAGCTCTAAATGCATTAATGGGGAATAGTATCTTGTTAGTATTTCTGGTTACTGCGATACACATTAAAGTTTGTTAGTTCCCTACCATCTTTATAATAGAACTGTGTTTACTTTCCCTCTACTGCATTACATCAACCATTTATTTTGAGAATTTTATATTAAGTAATTTTCATTGCTATCTCAAATTCATTTTCTAATTATGCAAGAAAGAGGAAGATGAGAAAGAGAATGAACAAAAGAAAGACAGAAAAGAGGTGATGGAGCATGAAAGAGAGATTTGTCAGTTTTAGTCTCTTCTACATCCACAAAAAGAAGTGCTCATCTCTAGTGATATTCTGATTCTAGCTTTTATGTGCAGAGAACCTCTCCTTTTGAATCAAGTAATAATGAGTTTTTTTATACTAGTAAATGTTCATCTAGTCGAGGCTATGGTTTTTCCTGTGGTCATGTATGGATGTGAGCGTTGGACTGTGAAGAAGGCTGAGCGCTGAAGAATTGATGCTTTTGAACTGTGGTGTTGGAGAAGACTCTTGAGAATCCCTTGGACTGCAAGGAGATCCAACCAGTCCATTTTGAAGGAGATCAGCCCTGGGATTTCTTTGGAAGGAATGATGCTAAAGCTGAAACTCCAGTACTTTGGCCACCTCATGCGAAGAGTTGACTCATTGGAAAAGACTCTGATGCTGGGAGGGATTGGGGGCAGGAGGAGAAGGGGACGACAGAGGATGAGATGGCTGGATGGCATCACTGACTCGATGGACTTGAGTCTGAGTGAACTCCGTGAGTTGGTGATGGACAGGGAGGCCTGGCATGCTGTGATTCATGGGGTCGCAAAGAGTCGGACACAACTGATCGACTGATCTGATCTGATCTGATACAGTTAAGAGAGAATACCGAATTTCCACATTTGCTTTGGCAGGCAAATGCTTCAAGCATGACCATACATATGACTCCCACATATGCTAAAACATTACTAATTCTGATTTCTACATGACATATGAAAACACTATTAACACCCTATACCTAGAAACAGGGAGAACAGAATAGAAATCAGAAAGTGTATATAATCATCATGGTTTCATATGTAACTGGTAAAATAAACAAGGCATGTTTTCTGGATTTTATTTCATAATTCTTATCCATTGATAAAATTCTTTACATTTACCTTAATTTCTATTTTATGAAGGAGTCTATTATTTCAAATTGAGCAGTATCTCCTCAATTTTTATCAGCAAGTATGGGGTTAATAGGAGAAGGCAATGGCACCCCACTCCAGTACTCTTGCCTGGAAAATCCCATGGATGGAGGGGCCTGGTGAGCTGCAGTCCATGGGGTCATTAGGAGTTGGACACGACTGAGTGACTTCACTTTCACTTTTCACTTTCATGCATTGGAGAAGGAAATGGCAACCCACTCCAGTGTTCTTGCCTGGAGAATCCCAGGGATGGGGGAGCCTAGTGGGCTGCCATCTATGGGGTCACACAGAGTTGGACACAACTGAAGCGACTTAGCAGCAGCAGCAGCAGCATGGGGTTAATATGAATGAAAACTATATTCATCTATATGAGTTTATATTCATATAAACTTATTCCACTAGGAGATGATCCATCAAAACAAGCATTTAAAATAATAAACTTGAGTCAAAAATTTCAGGACTAATCAAGTACTAGAATATTTCAATCAACAGATATGAGTGGTAATTGCCTTTCAGAGAGAAAATGCATTCAATATTTAATAATATATACTTGATTTAACTCCAATATTCTCTTCCAACGTAAAGTTTAAAACAGTTAACTTGAACACAACAAATATTTTACCTCCTTTTCTGGGGCTTAGAACGTTCAATTTTAGTTTTTTGGGGAAAAAAGAGATTGTGTTCTAACAAGACCCTCCATTACCTGCCTGTTTTAATTCACTGCTTTGGCTTCCTAATCACATTGTTTCTACACTTAACAAGTGACTTTACTGTTATAACTGTGGTATTAGCAATAACATTCAATTAACACTCACACTGTGATCTAAAATTATACCTCACTAACACCTAACTTCTACCTTCTGCTCTCCTGCTAAATGGTCGCTAATGTAACAGTTAATCTCCTCTTTGCACTTAATAATATTCCCAAATTGAAAGAAAATTAACATCTGTTAAAGAAGCATGGAATATTTTGGGGATAGATGTCCTTTTTATTACAGAGGACTGGAATGCAAAAGTAGGAAGTCAAGAAACACCTGGAGTAACAGGCAAATTTGGCCTTGGAATACGGAATGAAGCAGGGCAAAGACTAAGAGAGTTTTGCCAAGAAAATGCACTGGTCATAACAAACACCCTCTTCCAACAACACAAGAGAAGACTCTATACATGGACATCACCAGATGGTCAACACCGAAATCAGATTGATTATATTCTTTGCAGCCAAAGATGGAGAAGCTCTATACAGTCAGCAAAAACAAGACCAGGAGCTGACTGTGGCTCAGACCATGAACTCCTTATTGCCAAATTCAGACTGAAATTGAAGAAAGTAGGGAAAACCACTAGACCATTCAGGTATGACCTAAATCAAATCCCTTATGATTATACAGTGGAAGTGAGAAATAGATTTAAGGGCCTAGATCTGATAGAGTGCCTGATGAACTATGGAATGAGGTTCGTGACATTGTATAGGAGACAGGGATCAAGACCATCCCCATGGAAAAGAACTGCAAAAAAGCAAAATGGCTGTCTAGGGAGGCCTTACAAATAGCTGTGAAAAGAAGAGAAGTGAAAAGCAAAGGAGAAAAGCAAAGATATAAACATCTGAATGCAGAGTTCCAGAGAATAGCAAGAAGAGATAAGAAAGTTCTTCAGTGATCATTGCAAAGAAATAGAGGAAAACAACAGAATGGGAAAGACTAGGGATCTCCAAGAAAATGAGAGATACCAAAGGAACATTTCATGCAAAGATGGGCTCGATAAAGGACAGAAATGGTATGGACCTGACAGAAGCAGAAGATATTAAGAAGAGATGGCAAGAATACACAGAAGAACTGTACAAAAAGATCTTCAGGACCCAGATAATCACGATGGTGTGATCACTGACCTAGAGCCAGACATCCTGGAATGTGAAGTCAAGTGGGCCTTGGGAAGCATCACTATGAACAAAACTAGTGGAGGTGATGGAATTCCAGTTGAGCTATTCCAAATCCTGAAAGATGATGCTGTGAAAGTGATGCACTCAATATGCCAGCAAATTTGGAAAACGCAGCAGTGGCCACAGGACTGGAAAAGGTCAGTTTTCATTCCAATCCCAAAGAAAGGCAATGCCAAAGAATTCTCAAAGTACTGCACAATTGCACTCATCTCACACGCTAGTAAAGTAATGCTCAAAATTCTCCAAGCCAGGCTTCAGCAATACGTGAACCATGAACTTCCTGATGTTCAAGCTGGTTTTAGAAAAGGTAGAGGAACCAGAGATCAAATTGCCAACATGCTCTGGATCATGGAAAAAGCAAGAGAGTTCCAGAAAAGCATCTATTTCTGCTTTATTGACTATGCCAAAGACTTTGACTGTGTGGATCACAATAAAATGTGGAAAATTCTGAAAGAGATGGGAATACCAGACCACCTGATCTGCCTCTTGAAAAATTTGTATGCAGGTCAGGAAGCAACAGTTAGAACTGGACATGGAACAACAGACTGGTTTCAAATAGGAAAAGGAGTACATCAAGGCTGTATATTGTCACCCTGTTTATTTAACTTATATGCAGAGTATATCATGAGAAACGCTGGACTGGAAGAAACACAAGCTGGAATCAAGATTGCTGGGAGAAATATCAATCACCTCAGATATGCAGATGACACCACCCTTATGGCAGAAAGTGAAGAGGAACTCACAAGCCTTGATGAAAGTGAAAGTGGGAGTGAAAAAGTTGGCTTAAAGCTCAATGTTCAGAAAATGAAGATCATGGCATCTGGTCCCATCACTTCATGGGAAATAGATGGGGAAACAGTGGAAACAGTGTCAGACTTTATTTTTTGGGGCTCTAAAATCACTGCAGATGGTGACTGCAGCCATGAAATTAAAAGACACTTACTCCTTGGAAGGAAAGTTATGACCAACCTAGATAGCATATTCAAAAGCAGAGACATTACTTTGCCAACTAAGGTTCATCTAGTCAAGGCTATGGTTTTTCCTGTGGTCATGTATGGATGTGAGAGTTGGACTGTGAAGAAGGCTGAGCACCAAAGAATTGATGATTTTGAACTGTGGTGTTGGAGAAGACTCTTGAGAGTCCCTTGGACTGCAAGGAGATCCAACCAGTCCATTTTGAAGGAGATCAGCCCTGGGATTTCTTTGGAAGGGCTGATGCTAAGGCTGAAACTCCAGTACTTTGGACACCTCAGGGAAGAGTTGACTCATTGGAAAAGACTCTGATGCTGGGAGGGATTGGGGGCAGGAGGAGAAGGGGACGACAGAGGATGAGATGGCTGGATGGCATTACTGACTCGATGGACGTGAGTCTGAGTGAACTCTGGGAGTTGGTGATGGACAGGGAGGCCTGGCATGCTGCGATTCATGGGGTCGCAAAGAGTTGTACACGACTGAGCGACTGATCTGATCTGATCTGATCTGATAGTATGTAAAGCAAATTAACCCAACCAAAAGTTTCTAGTGATCATCAATATCAGTATAGGATTATATTAGGCAAGTTAGTGGATAATGAGAGAAGCATACATTAAGTTTTCCTGTTATCAAGAAACTCACCAACTAACAGAGATCAAAAACACATATAGAAACACTCAGGGAAGGAATCATAAGAAATTGAATTTGTATAACTATTGTTCATATTTTCCTCTGGAAATATTGTATTTTTACATTTAACCACTAGATGAATTATCCATCTTAAGTAGTGCTCTAGGATTTTGTATAAGTGAAACCCTATAACATCTTCTGTTTTATGTCTGACCCTTTTTACTAAGCAAGATGATTTGGAGATTCATCTGTGCTGTTTACATACCAGTAATTGCTTTTTTCCTGGGTAACATTTAACTGCATTAATACATTCTTAATACAGTCACTGAATGAACATGTAGGTTGTTCCCAGTTTTGGATTTTGAGAATAAAGTTGTCATAAATATTCATGCACAAGTATTTCTTTGAAACATGTTTTTGCTTCTCTTGTTTAAACAAGTAGAAGATAATTAGTGGCTCTATTATAAGTACATATAACAAAATTTCCAAAGTGGTTTTGAAAGCACTTTTACTACTTTATAACTTCCCCAGTATAAAATGTAGTTCCAAATGCCCCACATCCTATCAGCTTTTGACAGCATTAGCCTTTTAATTTGAGCCATTCTGATGAAGGTACTGTGATAACTAATTTGCATTTTTCTGATGAAAAATTATTCTTAATATATTTTATATGTTTATTCAACAAATATATCTTTCATTTTGAAAGATTTGTTTAAATCTTTTACCCATTTATTTTTTGCAATTTGTTTTCTTACTATCAAATTGCAAGCATTCTTTTTATATGCAGATATCAGATTCTTTGTCAGATATAACTGTTGTAAATATTTGTCTTTGTTTGTTGCTTGTCTTTTCATCTTAGGATGAAATATTTTAAAGAGTAGATGTTCTTAATTTTCATAATGTTTAATTTTATTTTATGATTTGTGCTTTTTATGTTTTATATAAGAAATATTGCTTCCCTAAAGATTATAAAGATGTCACATGTTTTCTTTAGAGATTTTGTAGATCTAGATTTTATGTTTATGATTCATTTTGAGCTAATTTTATATGTGTTATCAAGTAATGGCTATAGTTTCCCTGGAGTATCTGATGAAAAAACTTTTTCTCAAATTAAATTGCTTTAGTAACTATGTTAAATATGCATTGACCATTTTAGCCCTATTCAGTTCTATTCCTAAGTAGGACTGCAGTGCAGCAGCAATTCACTTTCTGCTCGTATTTGCTGAACAAACTAATCTATTAACCAATTTCCACTTTCTTCCTCCTCCATCAGCTGGTTATGAGTAGTTCCCCTTGTGGCCATAGAATGAGTTGAGGAAGAGGTACAGAAAAATAGTGGTGGATAACATAGGGTTTGGAATATTCGTGCAGCTCATTGTTCTAATGCCTTTTGACCCCACATGTATCTCATCTCAGTCAAATCTCATAATTTTGTGGATCCGTCACACCCAGATCAAAAGTTCTGGGTGCGTGGTGGTTTGATTTTTTTTTTTAGTTATTTTTTAAAATGTATTTATTTTTAATTGAGAGATAATTTCTTTACAGTAGTGTTGGTTTCTGCCATATATCAACATGAATGTTGATCATCATGATATTTACTGCTTAGAGTCTTTTTCAGTAGGGGTCTCTTTTAAATGGTGTATATCTCTGCTGCAGACAGCATGTCTTCATACTCAACCCCCACAGGTCTATCTTATGATTTGATGTTTGTCCTAAACCCACATAGTGCTTTTCCCCACTACAGATATCTCTAGAGCGATGGTTCTCAATCAGGGAAAATTCTGCCTTCCAGGAGACATTGGGCCATGTCTGAAGACGTTTGATTGTCATGACTGCAGTGGGAAGGAATAGGAGCTATATTCTCAAATTCTGAAGTGAGGCATAGGCTAGTTCCGGAATTTGATGAGGACTTCCAAGTGTTTTGCTTACCTCTTAGGTGTGCAATAATTTTGCCCTTTTGAGGGGAGGTTTTCCTGGAATGCCCCTGGCCCCTAAACCACTAAAAACTTCAGGGCCTTGAAACAATATAGGGTTCTCTCACTTCTGAAGCATACACACAACTTACCAAAAGCTCTAATATACTTGGCATGTCTTGCTCATCTTGTTTAATTAACTTAATGTCATCAAAATAGTAGACCAGCTTTGTCTTCTAAGAAATGTCCAGATGGTCCAGGCCACTTCTGAGTTAAGGCATAAGACTTGACATAACCTTGGAGCACATGCTAAATACATTTTCTTGTTTGTTCCACATAAATATAAACTGTTTTTGATTATTTCTCTTGAAAAGGATGAATAAAACATTTTTACTTGATCATGACCACATACCTGAGTTAATCTTCTCTCACAAAGGTCCTATATTTGACATAGTAGCTACAACCAGGGCAACTATTTGGTTGAGTTTGTGATAGTCAGCTATCAGCTTGTCATTTGCCAAGATCCATTTTCTTCTGTAGATGCTAGATTATGAATTGAATGAGAATATTATGAGGACCAACTCTTTGCATCCTTTAGATAATTTAGGAGGGAACTAATCTCTGCTATGTCCCCTGGAAATTGATATTGATTTGTATTATCTTGGCCAGGAGAAGGGATTGTTTCAGCTGCCTCCTCTTGGCTCATCACACTATAACAACTCTTAAAAGCTAATGGACCATTGCAGGGGTTCTGCCAACTACCAAGTATATTCACTGAATTACATATTTGAAGACCAGGAAATTACTTCCACATGAGTTCACAGACCCCAGTATAATCACTGAGAGCCAGGCCAGAGTCAGGACTCTATTTATTATCTATACTCCATCCAACTTCACTCTAATGGAGGTAAAAGGAGATCATACTGATGCCTCAAGTCCAAGTATTAATGTCAACTTAGATGATGTACACATCAGTCCTTGACCTGTATTATAAAGTTATCTGCATGCACTGTCATAGGTACTTTTGAAAACGCCTTGGGGAATTATTACTATATATTCTTTGGGGTATCCTAGAGTCCTTTCTCAAGGGGATTCTGCTTCTTCTTCGGACAGTGGTTTCTGAGTCACAGAATATTAGGTTAAGAAATTGAAAAAAGTCTTATGTATTTCTATTGGAGTGGCTGTCTTTAGAATTCTGAATGCCCAATATTCTTATTGGCTGCCCATCTATTCTGCTCTTAAGAGCATTGTGTCCTATTAATTACATTTGTATCCACAGCCTTCTGAAAATCAGTATACCTTCAACTCAATGCCATTTTGTCACCCTTTACAGTAACTATGATCACATTGCTTCTGATGATTCAGCAACTCAATATGGTGTCTATTATTTTCAAATCCTATTAATCCCACTACTGTTAGAAAGCCTCATTCTGTAACAGTATTTCTTATGGTCAATTCTGACCTGAACAGTTCCTCATGTGCATCTCAACAGTGCTCGTTCTCTTATCACATTGGTAAATGAAGGATCCTTTGGTTCTTCACTGATATAAGAAGCCAATGATGACTTCTCCAACCCTAATTTCTACTCTAGCCTACCCATACTCTGAGACTTTTGATCTCTTCATCTTTGTCTATCACACAACACTACTTCACTTAATTTGGGCCATCTCTTTTACCAAGCTTTCAAGAGATACCTTAGTAACATATTAGCATCATTTCCTAAGGTCCTTTGGAAATAAAGTTATTAACTTTTATATCATGAAAGGGTGCTCTCATTTTAACACTCTCTTCCCTATTCAACTTTAAGTTTCACCTCCCTTAAGCTAGAATCTTCGCAATCCAGATTCATTCATACTTTCCTGGTTCTCATCATATGTGTTTGCTAGGACGTTTAGCAAATTTAGTATGTTTTCCATTTATTCCCTTGACAGATCAGCACTTCTCCAGCCATGCTACATTTTAACTTGATCCCAGTTATTTGTATTATGCCTGGGAGATGAGGTGAGGGGTAGAGAAGGGCTATAACACAGGAGCAGAGAATAGAAAGCTGAGGAGACATCTGTATTGTCTTTAAACAAGGGGGAATACTAACCTTTAATATAGGTTAATCATCTTGACTGGCCTACAGAGTTTAGAGATAACTGGAATTATATGATTTTTTAGTTCATCTATCCAAATATGATGAGATGATTGGATGGCATCACTGAGTCAATGGACATGAGTTTGAGTAAACTCTGGGAATTAGTGATGGACAGGGAGGCCTGGAGTGCTGCAGTCCATGGGGTAGCAAAGAGTCAGACACGACTGAGCGACTGAACTGAATTGATCCAAATATATTTGTCCCAAGAGTCAGAATTTATTAGGAACCTGGCCTTGGCATAACAGAAGTGATACAGATGAGAATTAGGATTTCTACTTTCCTTACATATTTAAGTCCTGGGCCTGGTCCTCAGATTGTTCTGTCTTCTTGCTAGAGAAGCTGAAAAACTCTGTACATGCTGGTAAGGAGAATCTGTGAGTTTTAACATCACCTTAAATTGATAAGTAGTTGCCCTCAGATTTTTACTGTCTTTTCCCTAATACACTGATAAGTTTCCAGTGACTGTCAATGATTCCACAGTCCTTAAAATTTCTTCTTTTCCAAAACTTCTCAAAAGTATGATACATTGCACTTTTCAGTACATTCCCTTCTAAGAATGTGCCATTTCAGTTCTTCTCAGAGGAAATGTATCATTTCAGTGGTACCAATACAGCATGTCACAGGCTAGTAGTACTCCACTGTCTGTCTACATGAAGCCCTCATGCCTGTCATGCTGATGAACCAGCTAAGACCAGTCCTGGTATCAACTCTCCTCGACTTGGTTCCTGGAAACATCTCTGTAACAGAGATTCACATGCATAGGTTTACTGAGTGCTTTCAAAGAAAATACCTAGGAGGAAGTGAGAAATTCAGGATTGTATAGAAGGAGAATCTTCAATGAAATGAAAATGCAACAGTGGCCTCAGTCCATCCCACCATGGAACTTGGGAGCCTGGATGGTGTGTCAGAGTTGTCCAGAATTGAAGCATCTGGCAGATCTTTTTACCTCTACGGTCACTAATTTTCAGACATGCACTGTCAACAGAGCCAGGGATCTACCTGTGGGTGAGGCAACTCCATTTAGTCAAAGAAAAGCCCCAAAGAAGGACTTAGCTGCAAGCAATCCATAGACAACAGATTCCTAATACTTGGGGAAATAAGTTCCTGGGTCCTAATGGGGGCCCTGAGCGGCATACATCCTCTCTCCCATGTACACTTTCACCCTACTATGGTAGAGATGCCTTGAAGGACACTGGCTTCATAGAATCAAAATCTACTCTAAATCTTTTGCTTACCCTTAATTTCAAATCCTATTTTAGCTTGCTATGCTGAATTTTCTGGGACAAAGACCCCTAGCTGCTTATGTTAGCAACTATTTCCTTTCTCAAAGAATTCTCATTTTCTTTGATCTGGATGTCTTATTAGTTGCAATAAAGACTACATTTTCCAACTTTTCTTGTGGGCATGAAATCAAATACTTGAAAACTGAAGGCAAGTAGAAGTTCCATTAGGCAAAAGTATTCTTTTCTTCCATCCTGCTGAATATAATGACTAGAATTTCGTTGTGGGTCATGCATTAAAGGCTGTTTCCTAAATACAGAAGACAGAAAGTGACAAGTTGTTTGGGTCCCAGAGACCTTGTAGTTGTCATAGGTGCTTTGTTGCTCAGTTATGTCCAATTCTTTGCAACCCCATGGACTGTAGCCCCACGAGGCTCCTCTGTCCATGGGGATTCTCCAGGCAAGAATATTGGAGTGGTTTGCCATGCCCTCCTCCAGGGGATCTTACCAGTCCAGGGATCGAACCCAGGTCTTCCACACTGCAGGCAGATTCTTTACCATCTGAGCCACCTTGGAAGCCCAAGCATACTGGAGTGGGTAGCCTATCCCTTCTCCAGGAGAACTTCCTGACCCAGGAATCAAACCAGGGTCTCCTGCACTGCAGGCAGATTCTTTACCAGCTGTGCTACCAGGGAAGCCCAGTTGTCATATATCTATATATTTATAGGAGAAAGAAATGAACGATGATACTATTTAAGCAATTATATTCTAGGTCTCTGTAACTCAGCTAATCCTATTTCTAAATATTGCAGTCACCTGTGCTTGTATTCAGGAGTTATTTAATTATGAAGCACAATATTTCTGAAAAATATTGCATACTATGGACTGCCTGGGCAGAAGTAGGAGAATGAATCACAGGGGAAAAAAAAAAAAAAAACACTGATGGGAATTTAAATATCCAAATGGAACAGATAGTATTTATGCTCCAGAAATCTGAAAAGATCTAGTATCCAGTTGAAAAGGGGGATAAAATCACCACATGAAAGCAAAGTTTGAAATTCAGGTTCATCCATAAACATATCATCTCTGAACAGTTTATACATTGTCTTTCTTTCTAGGAACAGATTATACTCTTTTTGTTTTACATGTTAACTCCCTTTAGAAATTTCAAATAAATCCACTTTGTTTTGTTTTTTTTTTGGGGGGGGTGGAAACATGGGTGGATAAAGTAGTCTTTCTACACATTACCATGGTGCTGAGGAAAGCTTGGTATTTAGAGGTAACCTTGAAATTTAAGACAATACCAAGAAACTAAATAAGCAGAGGCCCAATAATTTAGAGCATTATGAAGAGCAGCTGAGATATGAATGAATTTAGAAGCAAATTTTCTCCAAATTCATGTTGCACATCAGAACCATCTGGGCTGGGGGAGGAGTTTTAAAAATACTAATGTCTAGGCCCTATGGTAGACCAATTAAATGAAAATCTGGTCTAGAATTTTTGTTTTGTTTCTAAATTCCCAAGGGGATACCAATTTTCCGCATTAGAGAAAGCTAACACTTAAAAGGTGCTATGGAGGTATCAGGTGGGTAATTATTTGAATTGTATATCCGATACAAAATGACCACATTTTTTGAAAATATATCCTTTAAAAAAGCTGTTATTTTAATATCATATTTAATGTAAAGTTTGTCATAATTCTAACAATTAAGAAATAAAATTTGGAAGAAGACTTAAATAGACATTTCTCCAAGAAGACATACAGATGATCAATAGGCACATGGTAAGATGTTCAATATAACTCAATTTTTAGAGAAATGTGAATCAAAACTATACTGAGGTATCACCTCACATTGGTCAGAATGGCCATCAAAAAATCTAAAAATAATAAATACTCCAGAGGGGGTGGACAAAAAGAAATCATCCTACACTGTTGGTAGGAATGTTGGTACAGCCATTATGGATAATAGTATGGAGATTGCTTAAAAAACAAAAAATGTAACTACCATCTGATCTAGTAGTCACACTCATGGGTATATATTTAGAAAATACTGTATATTCAAAAGATACATGCATCCCAATGCTCATAATAGTACTATTTACAATAGCCAAGACATGGAAGCAATCTAAATGACCAGTGAAAGATGAATGGATCAAGATATAGTGTGTGTGTGTGTGTGTGTGTGTAGAATATTATTCAGCCATAAAAAAGAATGAACTAATGCTATTTGCAACAACATGGATGGACCTACATTCATATTAAGGGAAGCAAGTCAGACAAGGAAAGACAAATATATGATATATTTTTCACTTACATGTGAAATCTAAAAATATGATACAAAATAACTTATTTACAAAACAGAAACAGACTCACAGACATAGAAGACAAATGCTCAAAATCCTTCAAGATAGGTTTCAACAGCAGGTTAACTGAGAACTTCCAGATGTACAAGCTGAATATAGAAAAGGCAGAGGAACCAGAGGTCAAATTGCAAACATCCACTGGATCATAGGAGAAGCAAGATAATTTGAGAAAAAACATCTACTTCTGCTTTATTGATTACACTAAAGCCTTTGTGTAGATCACAATAAACTGTGGAAAAGTCTTAGAGACAGGAATATCAGACCACCTGACCTGCCTTCTAAGAAACCTGTATGCAAGTAAAGAAGCAACAATTAGAACCAGACATAGACCAAGAGACTGCTTGAAAATCAAGAAAGGTCAAGGCTATATATTTTCACCTTGCTTATTTAAGTTATATGCAGAGTATATCAGGCAAAATGCCTGAATAAAGCTCAAGTTAGAATCAAGAGTGCTGGGGGAATTATAAATAAACTCAAATATGCAGATGACACCACTTTAATGGCAGACAGCAAAGAGAAATTAAGAACCTCTTAATGAAGGTGAGAGAGGAGAGTGAAAAAGCTGGCTTAAAACTTAACATTCAAAAAACCAAGATCACGGCATCTGGTCCCATCACTTCATGGCACATAGATGGGAAAATAATGGAAACAGTGACAGACTTTATTTTGGGGGGCTCCAAAATCACTGCAGATGGTGACTACCACCATGAAATTAAAAGATGCTTCCTCCTTGGAAGAAATCTATGACCAACCTAGACAGCTTATTAAAAAGCAGAGACATTACTTTGCCAACAAAGGTCCATACAGTCAAAGCTATGGTTTTTCCAGTAGTCACATATGGATATGAGAGTTAGACCATAAAAAAGGCTGAGCGCCAAAGAACTGATGCTTTTGAACTGTGGTGTTGGAGAAGACTCTTGAGAGTCTCTTGGACTGCAAGGAGATTCAAGCAGTCCATCCTAAAGGAAATTGTTCCTGAATATTCATTGGAAGGACTGGTGCTGAAGCTGAAGCTCCAATATGTTGGCCATCTGATGCGAACAGCTGACTCATTTTAGAAGACCCTGATGCTGGGAAAGATAGAAGGCAGGAGGAGAAGGGGACAACAGAGGCTGAGATGGTTGGATGGCATCACCAATTCAATGGACAGGAGTTTGAATAAACTTTGGGAAGCAGTGGAGGACAGGGAAGCCTGGTGTGCTACAGTCCACGGGACTGCAGAGTCAGACACAACTGAGTAACTGAACAACAACAAAGGGTATAGCAAGGGGAGGAGGAGAGATAAATTAGGAGTTTGAGATTAACATATATACAGTATTATATGTGAAATGGGTAAATAAGAATACACTGTATAGCAAGGGAACTAAAATTAATGTCTTATAATAACATATAATGGAAAATTACTTGAAAAAAAGAATATATATATATATATATATATATAACTGAATCACTTTGTTGTATACACTTTGTTATATACCTGTATACCTAACACAACATTGCATATTAAATATACTTCAATTTTAAAAGTGATTATAAAAAGAATAATATTTTTCATCTAGATTTTTATCTAAAAGAAACCTCAGTTTTTTTCTTTCCTTTTAAAGAAGAAAAAAATAAAAGTAATAGACATAAAATTAATCTATACCATAGAAGGAATTAAAAGTGTGATAATTTGAAATTCTCTCTGGATTTTGTTTTAAGCCTTAACCTTTAGCCACCACAGTTATCCTCAGTATAGTTTGTGATAGAATATCTCATGTTAAATACAAACGGCCTACTTATCCAGTTTGGAATGGGTTATGCTTTTACTCTCAATGTCATTTTTACTTTGACTAGTCTCATTTTCAGTGTCTGGGTTGTGGACAAAGTCTCTTATTGTTTTTCTTCCATCAGCTCACATTTACGACAATTACAGCACAGCTGGGCAAATATACTGCCATGCAAATATCTTTCCATTTCAAAGCTCCATTGTGAAGAAGCAACCCAGAGTCAACAGAAAAATTGATTACAATTGAAGAGAACAAGCTAATAATATTCAAGCACTATTTTCAAAATTTGACAAAATTAAGGCGGACTCTAGGCCTATAGCCTATAGGTTCATTATTTTAAGCAAAACCCCCTCAGTCATGTTGCTAGTTAAAACTTACAGAGAATTGAATGTTAAAAAGCCATAATAGAAACATGTGTGTGTATGCATGTGTGTTTAATCTGAGGACATAGTCTTTTGCCTGACATTTCCCATTTCAATAAACAAGGAATGTTGCTGATCATCAAGACACCAGACACTGCAGCTGCCCCTATTGGTGTTCCCTGAAGAAAATTCAGGATGGAGAATAAAAAGGACACTGGCCATAGATAGTTAAGATACATTTCAAAGGAATAATTTAAATGAGGCCAGACTCATCAACAACCTCAGATATGCAGATGATACCACTTTAGTGGCAGAAAGCTAAGAGACTCTTGATGAAGGTGAAAGAGGAGTGTGAAAAAGCTGGATTAAAACTCAACATTCAAAAAACTAAGATCATGGCATCCAGTCCCATCACTTCATGGCAAATAAATGGGGAAACAATGGAAACAGTGACAGATTTTATTTTATTTGGCTCCAAAATCGCTGTGGATGGTGATTGCAGCCCTGAAATTAAAAGACACTTGCTCCCTAGAAGAAAAACTGTAACAAACCTAGACAGCATATTAAGAAAAGCAAAGACATAACTTTGCCAACAAAGGTTTTCATAGTCAAAGCTATTGTTTTTCCAGTAGTCATGTACTGATATCAGAGTTGGAACATAAAAAAGGCTGAGCACCAAAGAATTGATGATTTCAAACTGTGGTGCTAAAGAAGACTCTTGAAAGTCCCTTGGACAGCAAGAAAATCAAACAGGCAATCCTAAGGGAAATTATCTTTCAATATTCATTGGAAGGACTGAGGCTGAAGCTGAATCTCCAACACTTTGGCCAGCTGATGCAAAGAGCCAACTCACTGGAAAACACCCTGATACTGGGAATGATTGAGGGCAAGAGGAGAAGGAGGTAACAGAGGATGAGATGGTTGGATGGCACCACTGACTCAATGCACATGAGTTTCAGCAAACTTCGGGAGATAGCGAAACAGGGAAGCATGCTGTGCTATAGTTCACAGGGTCGCAAAGAGTCAGATATGACTTAGTGACTGAACAGCAAACAAAGATTCTTGCATCTTCCATATATAGAAAAGCAGTAAAATCTTTAACTTGAGATGTCTGTTTTTTGTGACTTACAGTAACCTTTTAATGTTAGACTACATTTGGGGTTTTTTTCCAGCAAAAACCCCTATATATCTTTGTCCCTTCCTTACCATTCTTGAACTATTCCTCAGAGATATGTGAGAGGCTTCTAAAAACATAACTTTATAAAAAATAAAGGATATAACAAAGTAATAGTTTCATTAGAAAAACAGGAGGACCATGTCTATCCATTTAACTTCAACTGTGCCCATAATCTGTACCTTTTGTTCTACTACTATGAATGCCCTATTCCTATACTCACTAAGGTCAACTTCTGTAACTGTGCCCAAGACAGCATCATCTGTCTCCCTTACAATGCTTAAGCAATTTTCCCTCTTTCCACTACAATATCAAAATATTTCTTATTCTTTATGTATTAAACTGATTCAAATCAATATTTCTCACTTCACTGACACTTCTGTTAACAGGCTCACAAAATCCTCCACATTGCTATACTCAGAGTTTAATTTTCAACTCTTATCTTAAATGACTTAGCAGCAACATTTAACACAACTAGTCACTCTCCTCCTTAAACACATTTTTTCCTCTGGCTTCCAGCAACCTACTTTTCTTTTAGGTCACGATCTTTCAATCATTTTTGCTGGTGTCTCTCATCTCCTTGATCTCCAAATGTTTAAGGTTCTCAGGACTTAGTCCTTGGATCTCTTCCGTTTGCTTTCCACAATCATTCCTAGGTTAACTTACGTCACTGTTATCATCTATGCTGATGACTCCCAAATTCGTATCTCCTGTAGTGGGTATTTTGGAGAGTGGCATAAGATCAGAAAAATAGGAAAGTGACAGATTAAACAGTTCATATGCCGTGGTAAGAGTTTCAGATTTTACTCCTCAGTGAGATTGGAAATTGTTCAGCAACAAGAAGCTTTTACTATGGTACATCTGAACAATGGAAAACTACCTAACAATATCTTGCTTAATTAATGTGATCTTTACATATTGGATTGAATTTATGAAGCAATACTTGTTAAGCCCTAGCTCATCAAATAAACACAACTGATGAATAATTTCAGATGATGACAATAAAGGTGTTATAATTGCCTATCATAGCTATGATCAGTTCACGTCACATCCACTTTACTCACATCCAAACTCTATATGCCTAGGTTACAGGTTAACTATAATAATTAAATTAGTTAGCAAGTTTGTGTTTTAAACACAAGCATGTGAACAATTCATTAATGTTCTCTAAGTGTTTTACAAACAATCAGATCTATTATTTGTATATGCAGTTTTTTGGGGGAAAAGATATTTTAATATGTTTTGTTAAAGCTACAGGAGATGGGTACAAAATTATAATCTGTGCAACTAGCATAAATATGCTTCTGTTTTCAGTTTCACAAGTAAAATAATATTATTTGAATAAATAACCCAATCTTATAAATTATCTGTTGATGAATATTTAATATCAACATTATTATTTGAATATGGAGTGAATTTCTGAAAGAAAATAAGACAGTTTTCAAGAGTTAAATTTGTCCCTCTATAAATATTCTTTACATAAGATTTTGTCTTAATTTTTATGCAAATAACCTCACATAACTTTCTATTCTGTGAGACTTACCAGAATAATTTTTAGCTATATTTATTTTGGCATCTTCCTGTCCTGCTTTAAAATTTCTATGTATAAACTTTCCTTTGAGCACTATAATCTATACTTAAAATTAGACATATTTAATAGTTGTATATGAGACAAATTTAATTAATATTTAGGTGGTATTTTCAGAAACTAGTTTGGGCTAAACATGCCAGTCATACAGGTAATCAAAGAAATCAATAAAGGAAAATGTTAATATTCTTATATGCTATCTATAATTTACTAAACTGTTATCTGATGTATCCATTACTTAGCTTCTACGATCTCCATTACACTCTCCTAGATTACTTTCATTTTTGTTTATTAGTTCAGGCTTAAGTGTTGCTGAATGTCTAACCTTATAGAGGTCTGTTTAGTACTGAAAACATAAAACATTTTCTCCATGATTCCGTGTTGTCTTTCCAAACAGATTACTATCATCTAAAACTGTATAGAATTGGTTGATGGGAAAAGTTTTTATTTTGGAAATTTAAAAATATAAGCAGAAGCATATGAGTCCCCAAGTACTTTCTATCATTTTTTTAATTGTCAACATTTGCCATTCTTGTCTTATCAATACTTTCATTCTTATACTTGGTCCATTCTTGAGTTTAGTAAAGTATATTATAGGCAAACTGATTCAATTTAGTTATCAAAATCACTGACTAAATAAGGCATGTTAAAGATTCTGGTGACCTGTGGACTGCTAAGAATTCCTTGTAATTTTTTTGTTGTTGTTGTTACTTAAAAGTGTATAATTTTATTGTGGTACCTTATTCAATAACTTCTACGGTATTATAATAGCAGGTAAAAATGAGTACAAACACATACATGGGGACATGCACACATGCAGTTTTGATCTGTGTGAGTTAGCAATGCAGTAATTGTATCATAGTGTGCTCACAATGTTCTTATGAAAGATTATGCAAGATTATCTGAGTCTAAAGTTTAAGAGTTGCATTTGGAAAAAATGTACATTTAGTTCAAGATTTTTCCTTTTTGTTTATGAATATGAATAAAAATACTGTTATTGATATAAACATGTGGAGAAAAATCTTGGTTATTTATTCACTTGATGATAGCTTGGAACAGAAAACATACTCACTTTTAAAACAAAAATAATATTATAACACAAAAATCCTGGAGGGAATGTGGGCAAAGTCCACATTAGATATTGAGGGTTCACAAGTTAACAACTTTTGCAGCAGCAAGAACTTTGTGGAGATGATGAAATCTCCTCAACCAGATTTCATGGTGAATGGCATGATGAGTAAAGGGACTTTCACGCTGGCCACTGTGCACATCTTTGAGAATGTGGCTGGAAAACTTGCCAGGTCCTCTCATAGGCTACTCTCACAGCTTTCAGAAGTTCACTGTGTAATAGGCATTAGAGTTGTTTAATATAGGTTTTCACCAACACACAACTCCTCTTCAGTAGGATGGCTTGCCTCACTAGCATGCAGGCAAAGTAACATAAAATTGCCAACCAATTTTAATAATCAAATGACAAAAATGGTACAATAGATTTATTTATTTTCCAAAACAATAGATATTTGGGGGCCTAACCAACTATTAGGGGGAGCCACAGCTTTATAAATTGATCAAAGTTACCCTTTGCTTAATATACTATTGAACAATATACTATTTGCCAATGTATCTGCCATTATGATAAAGATGTAAGTTTATTTTAAAACTGCTGAATTTATTGTGGAGTTCTCTTCGGTGTGTTTCATTCAAGCAATATGAAAGTATTAACATAATTGTTGCACAAATTGGAATCAAGATTGCTGGGACAAATCTTAATAACCTCAGATATACAGATGACACCACCCTGATGGCAGAAGCAAAAACTAAAGAGCCTCTTGATGAAAGTGAAAGAGGAGAATGAAAAAGTTGGCTTAAAGCTAAACATTCAGAAAACTAAGATCATGGCATCTGGTCCCATCACTTAGTGGCAACAGTGGAAACAGTGACAGACTTTATTTTGGGGGGCTCCAAAATCACTGCAGATGGTGACTGCAACCATGAAATTAAAAGATGCCTACTCTTTGGAAGACAAGTTATGACCAACCTAGAAAGCATATTAAAAAGCAAGAAACATTACTTTGTCAACAAAGGTCCATCTAGTCAAGGCTATGGTTTTTCCAGTAGTCATGTATAGATGTGAGAGTTGGACTATAAGGAAAGCTGAGCACCAAAGAATTGATGCCTTTGAACTGTGGTGTTGGAGAAGACTATTGAGAGTTCCTTGGACTGCAAGGAGATCCAACCAGTCCATTCTAAAGGAGATCAGCCCTGAGTGTTCTTTGGAAGGAATGATGCTGAAACTCCAATAATTTGGCCACCTGATGCGAAGAACTGACTCATTGAAAAAGACCCTGATGCTAGGAAAGATTGAAGGTGGGAGGAGAAGGGGACGACAGAGGATGAGATGGCTGGATGTCATCACCAACTCAATGGACATGAGTTTGAGTAAACTCTGGGAGTTGGTGATGGACAGGGAGGTCTGGTTTGCTGCAGTCCATGGGGTTGCAAAGAGTTGGACACGACTGAGCGACTGAACAACAACAACAAGCTGTAATATCTTCAATTAAAATATGTGCTTCAGTGTTATGTGGCAGCCTGGATGGGAGGGGAATTTGAGGAGATGGATACGTGTATATGTATGGCTGAGTGCCTTTGCTGTTCACCTTCTATTCACCTGCAAGTACCACAACATGGTTAATCACTTATATCTCAATTCAAAATTAAATTTTTTTTAAAAAAATACATGCATGTGTACAAAATTACAGTAAATACTTGGCATACATAAAGGTTATATAATTGACTAAAGCCCCAAGTCTACTAAGACTATTTTAAAATTACACTATTTCCTCTATGATATGAAGTTTAACTGAAAATATTTAGTGATCCTTTGAGACAAATAAATATTCTATATATGAAAAATAACATTATTTATAAATCTCATGAAACCATTTTTTTGTTTTTCAAATTTCAGTAGTTCCTTTTTAAGGAGACTGAAAACAGTTGTGTTGTTTGAAGTAAAAGGTAATTTTATAAATATCATTCTCGTTCCCTCTCTACCCCTCTCTTTTGTTTGCATATAAAAGTTATGGAATATCTGTCATTTCCATATCAGAACAAAAGCAAATTCAATATTCTACTTTTTATTTTTCCAAAATCCCTTTTACCTAAATAAAAATTATCCTTTTTTTATTCCTGTGAGATTTCATTTTTAAACACAGTAAAAGTGATTGTTTTTTAGGAGTCCATTTTCTCATAAAACCACAGGATTGTGTCACTAAACATATTACTGTGCAGAGAACAGGTAGAATAAAATGACACCACCCTGAGGCGCAGATGCTGGATAGTGAGTGGGGCTTGCTCTCCACGTCCCAATTTGCACAAGCTAGCCCACATGCATGAGACTAAGTTAGTCTCAGGACTATCACAAGACACCCCATATCATGAAAGTTCAGCTTATATCTGGAGGATCTGTGTTTCAATAAGCCTATTCAAAGGATCTACCATTTCCACAATAATGAGGAATAGGACAGGGCTAATGGAAACACAAATAATCTCTAATCAGTTCAGTTTAACAACTGGTAGCAATTCCCTTCTTAGGCAGAGAAAAATGGAAGGTTCTAGACAACCTGCCAACTTTCTAACCATTCTGATTCCTCTATTTTTGTGTTTGTTCTCTAGTGTCTGTGATATAACACAAAACCACTGTTTTCTATAATGGTAATTTTCACAAGCTTTTCAGAGTTAGGTTTCAAACATATAGACAAAAGTTAAAAAAAAAAAAGAATCAAGTAGATTTAATTGCTGATGAAGTTCCCTAGTTATTATTCAGGAAGAAGCAGGGAAAACAACTCTTGATTAAGATTCTTTTGTTTCCTTCAATATAGAAATATATTTCCTTTTTTCTCCTGACCCATTTCTAAGTATAGCACTTTAAAATTTCCTGTCTCAATAGTATCCTAATCAGCCAATTGAAATCTAATTCTAATAGGCCTCCCAGAGTGCATTTGATTATCAAGGTGAAACCAGGATCAGATTTGTCTTTAATTAATAACTAAATTCCATCCTTCTGAAGAGGAGAATTGAAGAATTGTTGCAATCTAATCTACCAATCAAAAATTCAAGAATACAGGGAAGGTTAATGGGTCAGCAGCTCAATGTGCAAACTAAGCAAAGGTAAGATGCACGTCCTTTCCCTCTCATTAAACAAACAAACAAAAAGGCACTGAATTAAGTCAAACAGTTTTGGATTACAGAATATAAGTGAGAGACAGAAAACTAAGAAAATGAAGGTGCATATCCAATGTGGAGTACGAATATTTACTTGTCTATTATAACAGTTTAAAGAAATAAACTTTTGAAGATTTATCTAATTGGAGCTCACTATTGGATTTTGCAGAAGTTTGGTTGGTTTTTTTTGTTGTTACTGTTATTGTTCTTTCCAGTTATTTCTAAAAGCTTTGGTCTAGGCCTTTATTACTTCTAAAGCAGTCTCAAATCTCTAAATGTAGTCATCCCATTAAGTGAGATATTTTTCATGCCCCCCCCAAAAAAAAGTAGGTGAATAAAAAGTTCAGAGGTAGCTTATGTATGAGTCACTTCCTTTATTTCACCAAATATCTCTCTAGATCCTAAAGTGAAAAGGACACACTGTGTTAATTGCTAGCAGGGCTTCGCCTTCTCTTTGCTCCTATTTTGGTCTTTCTTCCCAGCATGGCCTCCCCTTTACTCCTTTCTTTTATTCCTTACCTCTCCAAACAGGCACCTGATTGCAACCCCACTTGATTTAAGAAAAACTAAAATAAAATGTTAAAACCTTCAGGTCTAATCCTGCACAGAAGACACAGCTTAACAAGGAGAAAGATGAAAGGAAAGCAGAAAGGGCTGGGGAAAAAAAGTAAGGCACAACACAGGAGCAGGTCAGGATTCTGACACAGAAAGGGAATACAATTCACATGAACTTAAAGAAAAAAAACCTTCATACTTTCAAAAATAAATTTCCCTTTGAAAAAATTCTACAAAAAGTTGTCTGCTTCTTTTATCTCCTACTTCTTCAGTGAATCTGAAATATTCCCTCAAGGGAGGGATTGAAAAAAAGGACTTTTTATTCCATATTAGGAGTTAAACTGAGAAATGAAGTTCTTCATACAATCCAAAGTGTAGTATAGCTGAAAATTATTTTCTCAATAAATCTCAAAAGGAACACAGTTGCTGTTTATTTGTACATGTTTTAAGGTTTGTAGATAATGTTAGGCAACAAAACAGTATACAATATGTTGACTTGGGTGAAGTTTTAGACCATTAAACAATTTACTTGGATTAAAGCTTTTATATTTTCACAAAGCGAAGCATTTGGAACTTACATAAAGATACTAAAGTTAGTTCTTCTAATTGAAAACTTTTAATAGGACAGTCTTATGGACTCTGTGGGAGAGGGAGAGGGTGGGAAGATTTGGGAGAATGGCATTGAAACATGTGAAATGTCATGTATGAAACGAGATGCCAGTCCAGGTTCAATGCACGATGCTGGATGCTTGGGGCTGGTGCACTGGGACGACCCAGAGGGATGGTATGGGGAGGGAGGAGGGAGGAGGGTTCAGGATGGGGAACACATGTATACCTGTGGTGGATTCATTTTGATATTTGGCAAAACTAATACAATTATGTAAGGTTTAAAAATAAAATAAAATTAATTAAAAAAAAAAAAAAAAACAACAAAAAAATAAACACTGGACCACCAAGAAAGTCCCTAGCAATAGAAAAAAAAAAGAAAACTTTTAATAATCCTATATGCAAAGTCATTCCTGATTTGGCCAATCATTATGCCAATCTTTTCCATCCTACGTGCTTACAGTACAACCTCTACTCTCTTTTTATCAGGTTGACTTATTTGCTTTAGTGCTAGTATGACAATTTCCCTTCTGTTGTTAAGATACTCTTTCATTTTTCATTCATTTTTGGGTTACTGTGTTAGCATACTTTCATTGTGTACACATTCTCTTCTTGCCAGTGAATTAGGAGACATCTAAACACAAATGACTAAGATAGGTCCTCTTTTGGAGTGATGATAGTTAAATGAAAGTGAAACATGCCCTAAATTTGCAATACAATACAAATGTGAATAAAATATCAGATTGCAAGAGGAAGGTAACTAGTACTTTCTGAGCTGCATTTGCTGGGCATTGGAGAAGACTAACAGAAAGTAGTCTTTGGATGGTCTCTAAGATGAGGGAAGGCATACTACCTGGAGCCTTTAAAAAGGCTGAAGCATCGACTAGGTACAGGTAGAGCACAGAACACAACAGGGATAGACTTTGCCACATTGATGATTTGTCCTTAATATTTCCCTAGAAAATACATGAACTCTGGTGTACTAGTCTCCAAACACGAAACCTAAAATATGGCTCAGATATCCACATATTTCAAAAGCTTCATATTTAAAATAGCTTAAACTACAAGCTCAGCATTCAGAAAACAAAGATCATGGCATCCAGTCCCATCACTTCATGGGAAATAGATGGGGAAACAGTGGAAACAGTGTCAGACTTTATTGTTTTGGGCTCCAAAATCACTGCAGATGGTGACTACAGCCATGAAATTAAAAGACGCTTACTCCTTGGAAGGAAAGTTATGTCCAATCTAGATAGTATATACAAAAGCAGAGACATTACTTTGCCAACAAAGGTCTGTCTAGTCAAGGCTATGGTTTTTCCTGTGGTCATGTATGGATGTGAGAGTTGGACTGTGAAGAAGGCTGAACGCCAAAGAATTGATGGTTTTGAACTGTGGTGTTGGAGAAGACTCTTGAGAGTCCCTTGGACTGCAAGGAGATCCACCCAGTCCATTCTGAAGGAGATCAGCCCTGGGATTTCTTTGGAAGGAATGATGCTAAAGCTGAAACTCCAGTACTTTGGCCACCTCATGAGAAGAGTTGACTCATTGGAAAAGACTCTGATATGGGAGGGATTGGGAGCAGAAGGAGAAGGAGTATTCTGGCCTGGAGAATTCCAAGGCCTGTATAGTCCATGGGGTCACAAAGAGTTGGACACAACTGAGTGACTTTCAATTTCACTTTCACTTAATTGATAAGACCTAAACTCCAAGTTTCTATGACTATCAAAATCCAACAGACTCCATATTTCTCATCTTGTTATGTGACAGGAGTGGTAACAGGAGTTGCATGTGGAGGATGGCTGATGTCAGAATTGGAGTTATGGAGGTATTTAAATCAGGGACTTCAGGGCTGTGACAGAGGTGGGAAAAAAGGCCTTTGTAAGAAATACAAGAACAGCTAATTCCGTTATTGGCCATTTGTTTTACATAAGATGACAATATATATTTTTAAATGACAAATCTTATTATATTAATTTTGAATTGACTAAATGTAAAAATTAAAGTACTAAAAATATTTCTCTGAATTACTGATTTAATTGATTAATATATTAAGCTACACATGTATCTATCATGGTATATATTATGTGCTTGACAAAATGTTTATAGGAGCTTTATTTAAAGTGACACAAAAGTTGTATATGTCACAGTGTGAACTTTGAGTATTTTAAATTATAAATGGAAAATTATAAAATTATTCTTTTAAAGTTCCCAAAGTGACTTTGAAACGTTTATATTTCTTTCTAAAAGTAAGATCAGCAATTTGTAGAAAGCTATAGTTATTTGAGATATTAAATAAAAAATGAGATTTAACAAACTACACTTTTCCAAATCAGAGCTGCTTCTTATGGCAAAGGTCAGTTTGAAGGGTAATATAAATTCAAATATGAGCTAATAATCAGAATCTTGAAAATAACTTGGCCAGCACCCAGAATGAACTTTGAAATACGTTTAAGCAAGAAAACTGGGCAACTGATGGCTATATCTTCTTAACTAATATAAAGTGCAGGTTTTCAAAAATCATAGTAATAATTTATACTGCAGAAATGTAATGATATATTAAGGTAATAGGGAATAATTTTAATATAATCATACATCACATAAAGACAGAATGTAGCTGAATATACACTGATTTCAAAAGCATTTGCAACATGGTGCTACATGTTAAATAAGACCGCCAGTTTTTTTTCTTCTTCTTCTTCACACTCTTTACCAGTCAAATCACTGCAGGTTTCCTACAAGAACAACATTAACAACAGTGGCATTTGATTGAAAAACTGAATTGTTTTCAACCTATTTGCAGTGAAATGGTACCGTAGAATGTTCAATGAGACAGATGAGCTCTTCTGGTGGATTAAGATGCATTGTATCTAACCTGTTTCTCAGTTCTGCAATACAATGTAATGAAACATACTCAATATATATCCCCTGACAATTTAGGGAAATCTGAAAGAAGAGCTGTAGAACTTGTCCTCAGTTTTCTCACCCAGGCATTTCTTAAGCTTGAGACTTGCCAAACTACCCTTTGCTGACTATCAAAAAGTCACAGTATATTTTGCATAGAAGGAAAATTATGGAGTCACCTATGTGCTAGTTTTGAAATGGGTGTTTGCACCTGAGTGCTCAGCTGGATCCTATGGGCTCTTGAAGTGGGAGCACACAGTTGAGGAAGAAACATTTGGTTTGTCTTGATGCTTACTTATCCAAGTCTGATAACTGCAGCCAGCAAGGTGGTGAGGCATGGGGAAGTACTGGCAGGGGATGAAGGGAAATGCATTTGTCTCCTGTGGATCCTTTATGGACTGGTGAAGTGAAATTGGATTCTTCCCAAGAAAACTACACGGATAAGGTATGCCAAAATTCCCAGACAACTGTTATTTGTACCAAATGGAAGAAAGACACTGGACAAGTCTCTTACTCCAATGTCACCCCACAGATAAGATGTTTATACCAACAATACTTGAGACCAAAAGGTGGGAAGAACCCAAACAATATCTAGCTTCACAAAT
This sequence comes from Bos mutus, assembly GCF_027580195.1. Classification (NCBI taxonomy): domain Eukaryota; kingdom Metazoa; phylum Chordata; class Mammalia; order Artiodactyla; family Bovidae; genus Bos; species Bos mutus. Next base: position 89,912,390 of record NC_091617.1, on the reverse strand, counting down.
TTTCTTTCCTTACATAGGCCTTCACTCAAGAAAGCAGCAACAAAATCAAGGAAAATATCCAGTAGGAGAGAAAATTCTGAGGTTGAAATTACAAATTGGACAGCAACTAGAGACTGGGCCAAGATGGCAAAGAATGACTTTGAACCCATTTCCTCTTATGAGTATACCAAAACCATAACTATCTTGCAGAATAACCACCTTATGAAAAAAGACCGAGATCTACCAGAAGTATCTACCATGAAAAACATAAAGAGGAACCACAATTAGATGGATAAGAGAGGTAGACTTGTGATATAATCAAGTCTCCTATCCCCAGGTGAGTGACCCATAAACTAGAGAATAACAGGAGTACAAGTTTGGAACCTATGTCAGGCTCTTGAGCCCAGGAAGATGAGCCCCAAGAGCATTTGGCTTTGAAGGTCTGTGGGGCTTAATATCAGGAGTCCCAGAGGCTCTTCAGGAAACAGAGACCCCATTCTTAAAGGGCGCACACACAATCTCAAGCACATTGGGACCCAGGGCAAAAGCAATAATTTGATAGAAGCCTGAGCCAGACCCACCTGCTGGTTTTGGAGAGTCTCTCACAGAGGTGAGGAAAGGCTGGAGCTCACCCAGGGACAGAGATACTGGCAGCACCCATGTCTGGAAGCAGCCATATCTGGAAGCCAGAAGTGGGTGCCTAGCCCTGCCCAACAGCCTGCAGGTGTTAGTGCTGAGACGCTCTGGCCAAACTGATAACTATGTGAGAAACACGGCCACACCCATCAGTAGACTGGAGTGGGTTGACTTTTGGGAATCATAGAAAGCCTGTATTTCTCACCTTGCTCTGTGTTAGAGGAGGTATTGGGAGTGGCATGTGGAGAATGGTTGATGCTGGAATTGGAGCACATCTAAGAAGGCATTAAATCAGGGGCCTCAGGACTGTGGTAGAGGTGAGAAAAATGCCTTTGCAGGAGGTTCGTGAACAGCTAATCCCACTGCTGACCATTTGTTTTATATAAGATCACAATATAGGCTTTACTGAAAAACCTTATGCCATTAACTTCAAATTGACTGAAGGAATTATCCAGAATGCCAAGTTTAAATGACCTCTTTTCCTAGAATTATTAAAATATTGAAAATATTTCTTTGAAGTAGTACTTCGGTTTACATATAAGTTGTATATGTATCTATCATGGTTTATTAGAAAAACCTAATAGCTGAAAACTTCCTAAACCTGGGAAAGAAAACAATTACCCAAGTCCAGGAAGCACAGAAAGTCCCATCCAGGATGAAACCAAGGAGAAATACACCAAGACATGTTGTAATTAAAATAGCAGTAACAGTAATTTTACTAAAAGTATTAGGACATACAACTGCTAGACTGAATTTATTGAAATAGGACAGATTTCTACACTTAAAAATAAGAGGTTAAGTCACAGGCTGAAGTTGTAGAGCAAAGAAGAGTTTTCATATAACATGCAAATATTAAATATATCCGATTCACATTTAATAAATATTACTGTCTTTGCAGTTAGTAAGAAAAATCATTTCACTTTTCCTAGGTTGTCACAAGCCATATGATAGCTAAATGCAAAAGAGAAAACAAAGGCACAAAGGATGTGTGTGTGTATATGTAAGTCTGTATATGTAGTCAGTCTGTTACTTCCAGTCATATTAAGGATACATGTGTACTACCACTCCGATTAACTTAATTATCACATAATTAAAAGTTGGTATTAAAAATATTCAGCTTCTAATATTGCTGATATGTGGACTCTGTCTTAAAATATGAATGAAAGACAATAATATAATACAAATAATTTATTTTATCTATGTATCAGTGTGGTTAGTATCAGAAGTTAATTCTGTCATCATGGTCTATTCATTTTATGTAATTGAAAAATTTTATTCAGGGTAACATGTATTTAATTTTTATTCAACCATAAATTGAAGCAGTCAGGAGCAGCAGCTGTTTTGCTAGGTAGGGAGAAATTTTAGGGTTTTTAATTTTTTTCCTCCCATTTATCCTGTTAAGAAGTTCTAATCTTTGATATGTCCAAATATTATCTTTGCTTGTTAAGTGGAAGTAGAAAGAATCATAATGATAATTCAAAATTTTGCAATTCAATTGAGGAAATTTGTTTTGACTAGAAGGAAATGGCAACCCACTCCAGTGTTCTTGCCTGGAGAATCCCAGGGACAGTGGGCCCTGGTGGGCTTCCATCTATGGGGTCGCACAGAGTCGGACACGACTGAAGTGACTTAGCAGCAGCAACATGTAGTTCCTTACCCTATATTTCATAATGTTTATATATTTGGTGCTTGCTAACAAATTAGTGATTAAGTAAAAGGAATAAACATCAAATTGGGACTGCATTTATCTTCATGCTGATTTTATACACACACACACACACAATATATTGTGTGAGATTGGAAAATAGAAAATAGATCTTGATGTTTTCTACTCCAAGCCTTTAAAAGTAATTAATTTCTTCAAAATAACTGCTATTCTGTTATCACTTAGTCTTCCCTAGTTACCTTTAATCTTGATGAGTTGATAATTGAAGGAGTCTTTGGGCCTAGAAAAGAAAACAACAGTCTCAAATGCCCTTGCTGAATCATCTCACGTGGGAGAAAACAAAACCTAACTTTAGGTCCCGCCCTGATGCTCCAGACTGTTTGTATCTATCAGGGACTTATCACCCCCTGCCCAGGGGACTTATCACCCCCTACCCAACTACAAATGCCATCTCAACTAAAGAATACCCAAAACTTCCCCACCTGACTAATGTTTCCCTTATCGCTTCCACAAACCTCCCTTTAAATATGAAGCCTCCCTGATTCCTCTTGTGCTCAGCCTGGTCCTTAGGCCGACTATCACCCCTCCTTGCCTGAATAAAGGTAATCTACTTCCGTTGAGGTCATTTCTCCTTTTTTTCTGCCTCCGTCCGAACTATACCTTACAATAATAAAGAAATGTTAACAGTACAGGTGATGCTTACCAATTAAAGCCATAGTTTGTTATTGATGATAGATGCTAACTATAATATAATATCTCTAATTCTGCCCTTTTCTGATCCTATCATTTGCTAAGTCCTTTTCATTCAAATCCTTCAATGATTCTCAGACTGGCCCTTCCTATTTGTTCTTGGTACTACTATCTTGGTTCAAACTCTCTTTCTCATCTGACTTATCATGATAGAACTCTAGTGATCTACTTGTCTACATATTTGCATAAATAATTAAAACATTTGAATTCATTGTTGGTAGAATAATCTTAGAAAGAGTTCTTATTTTGCTCTAATAGTAAAACAAAAAACTATACAAGCTTTAATGATACTCCATAGCCAATTTATTAATATTTGTAATTTCTGACTTGACAATTCAGGTGTTTATGGCTTGTTTCCCATCCAACTTATTCATTATTAGATCTTGCAATTTTACCTCAATTTCTCTGAACTTTGGCCAAATAAAATATAGAAAAAAATATCTTACCTAAATTTACCTGACTTGCAAATAGTCCATAAATTCTGTAAATCTTAATGATCGAAGCCAATATAGATGAGTGGGATACTTACCGTGCATCAGTTGTCTTTGTTCACAAACTTGTTATTTTTTACTTATAAGTAAGAAATTAAAAGACATATATATATATACTTTGTTGGTAAAGAAAGCAATGGTGGAAAGACCTACCTCTGAGAGCCAGTTCTTTCATGAGTTTGCAATCCAAATTCACAAATTTGTGAATTCTCAAAACTTTCAAATTGTTAATACACTTTAATATGGTCCTTGGTCAGATATGTCCAAAATACCATGGAAAAACAAAACAAAATCTGTCTAGATAAACACAGAATTAGACCTACAGAGACTACAAAGCCTTGAAGGTGTTTGGTCCTGTCCAAAACATTCATAACAAATTTGGTCTATGTCAAAAATCCTTGATATTCAGTCCTATCTCAAGCCATTTGGCATAGACTAAATATGCTCATGGACATTTTGGGTAGGACCAAATTTCAAGGAACTTTTGGCATGGCCAAATGTCTGCTAGCCAACAAAGACAAATGTTTTTTAAAACTATGCTTACTACTATTAGGGAAATCAATATTATTTAGCTTATATGCAGAGTACACCATGTGAAAGGCCAGGATGAAAGAAGCACAAGCAGGAATATTGCCCGGAAAAATATCAATAACCTCAGATATGCAGATGACACCACTCTTATGGCAGAAAGTGAAGAAGAAATGAAAGCCTCTTGATGAAGTGAAAGAGGAAAGTGAAAAAGTTGGCTTAAAACTCAACATTCAAAAAACAAAGATAACGGCATCCAGTCCCACCACTTCCTGGCAAACAGATGGGGAAACAATGGAAACAGACAGACTTTGTTTTCTTGGGCACCAAAATCACTACAGATGGTGACTGCAGTCATAATATTAAAAGATGCTTGCTCCTTGGAATAAAAGCTATGACCTACCTAGACAGCATATTAAAAAGCAGAGACATTACATTGCCAACAAAGGTCTCTCTAGTCAAATTTTTATTTTTTCAATAGTCGTGTATGGATGTGAGAGTTGGACCATAAAGAAAGCTGAGGCCCAAAGAATTGATATTTTTTCACTGTGGTATTGGGACTGCAAGGAAATCCAACCAATCAATCCTAAAGGAAACCAATCCAGAATTTTCACTGGAAGGACTGATGCTAAAGCTGAAGCTCCAATACTTCGGCCACCTGATTCAAAGAGCTGACTCATTAGAAAAGACCCTGATGCTGGGAAAGATTGAAGGTAGGAGGAGAAGGGGACAACAGAGGATGAGATGGTTGGATGGCATCACCAACTTGATGGACAAGAGTTTAAGCAGGCTCCAGGAGTTGGTGATGGACAAAGAAGCCAGGCGTGCTGCAGTTCATGGGGTTGCAAAGAATCAGACATGACTGAGCAACTGAACTAAACTATTTTGGGGAAATAGAATATAAACTTGAAAGTATAAGCAGAAAATAGGAAACTGAATGAAGAGAGTAGCATGGAAGCATATACACTAACATATGTAAAGAGAGAGTCAATTGGAATTTGCTGTATGACTCAGGGAACTCAAATTGTGTCTCTATAATAACCTAGTGGAGTTGGGACGGGCGGGAGGTAGAAGGGAGTTTCAAAAGGGAGGAGACATATGTACAATTGTTATATATGTACAATATGTACATATATGTACAAATGTACTATGGTTTTTTTTTAATTTTTTAAATTAATTTTATTTTATTTTTAAACTTTACATAATTGTATTAGTTTTGCCAAATATCAAAATGAATCCACCACAGGTATACATGTGTTCCCCAACCTGAACCCTCCTCCCTCCTCCCTCCCCATACCATCCCTCTGGGTCGTCCCAGTGCACCAGCCCCAAGCATCCAGTATCGTGCATTGAACCTGGACTGGCATCTCGTTTCATACATGATATTTTACATGTTTCAATGCCATTCTCCCAAATCTTCCCACCCTCTCCCTCTCCCACAGAGTCCATAAGACTGTTCTATACATCAGTGTCTCTTTTGCTGTCTCGTATACAGGGTTAGCGTTACCATCTTTCTAAATTCCATATGTATGCGTTAGTATACTGTATTGGTGTTTGTCCTTCTGGCTTACTTCACTCTGTATAATAGGCTCCAGTTTCATCCACCTCATTAGAACTGATTCAAATGTATTCTTTTTAATGGCTGAGTAATACTCCATTGTGTATATGTACCACTGCTTTCTTATCCATTCATCTGCTGATGGACATCTAGGTTGCTTCCATGTCCTGGCTATTATAAACAGTGCTGCGATGAACATTGGGGTACATGTGTCTCTTTCCCTTCTGGTTTCCTCAGTGTGTATGCCCAGGAGTGGGATTGCTGGATCATAAGGCAGTTCTATTTCCAGTTTTTTAAGGAATCTCCACACTGTTCTCCATAGTGGCTGTACTAGTTTGCATTCCCACCAACAGTGTAAGAGGGTTCCCTTTTCTCCACACCCTCTCCAGCATTTATTATTTGTAGACTTTTGGATCGCAGCCATTCTGACTGGTGTGAAATGGTACCTCATAGTGGTTTTGATTTGCATTTCTCTGATAATGAGTGATGTTGAGCATCTTTTCATGTGTTTGTTAGCCATCTGTATGTCTTCTTTGGAGAAATGTCTATTTAGATCTTTGGCCCATTTTTGATTGGGTCATTTATTTTTCTGGAGTTGAGCTGTAGGAGTTGCTTGTATATTTTTGAGATTAGTTGTTTGTCAGTTGCTTCATTTGCTATTATTTTCTCCCATTCTGAAGGCTGTCTTTTCACCTTGCTAATAGTTTCCTTTGATGTGCAGAAGCTTTTACGTTTAATTAGGTCCCATTTGTTTATTTTTGCTTTTATTTCCAATATTCTGGGAGGTGGGTCATAGAGGATCCTGCTGTGATGTATGTCAGAGAGTGTTTTGCCTATGTTCTCCTCTAGGAGTTTTATAGTTTCTGGTCTTAACGTTGAGATCTTTAATCCATTTTGAGTTTATTTTTGTATATGGCGTTAGAAAGTGTTCTAGTTTCATTCTTTTACAAGTGGTTGACCAGATTTCCCAGCACCACTTGTTAAAGAGATTGTCTTTAATCCATTGTATATTCTTGCCTCCTTTGTCAAAGATAAGGTGTCCATGTGCGTGGATTTATCTCTGGGCTTTCTATTTTGTTCCATTGATCTATATTTCTGTCTTTGTGCCAGTACCATACTGTCTTGATAACTGTGGCTTTGTAGTAGAGCCTGAAGTCAGGTAGGTTGATTCCTCCAGTTCCATTTTTCTTTCTCAAGATCGCTTTGGCTATTCGAGGTTTTTTGTATTTCCATACAAATTGTGAAATTATTTGTTCTAGCTCTGTGAAGAATACTGTTGGTAGCTTGATAGGGATTGCATTGAATCTATAAATTGCTTTGGGTAGTATACTCATTTTCACTATATTGATTCTTCCAATCCATGAACATGGTATATTTCTCCATCTATTAGTGTCCTCTTTGATTTCTTTCACCAGTGTTTTATAGTATTTAGGTCTTTTTTCTTTAGGTAGATATATTCCTAAGTATTTTATTCTTTCCGTTGCAATGGTGAATGGAATTGTTTCCTTAATTTCTCTTTCTGTTTTCTCATTATTAGTGTATAGGAATGCAAGGGATTTCTGTGTGTTGATTTTATATCCTGCAACTTTACTATAATCATTGATTAGTTCTAGTAATTTTCTGGTGGAGTCTTTAGGGTTTTCTATGTAGAGGATCATGTCATCTGCAAATAGTGAGAGTTTTACTTCTTTTTTCCAATTTGGATTCCTTTTATTTCTTTTTCTGCTCTGATTGCTGTGGCCAAAACTTCCAAAACTATGTTGAATAGTAATGGTGAAAGTGGGCACCCTTGTCTTGTTCCTGACTTTAGAGGAAATGCTTTCAATTTTTCACCATTGAGGATAATGTTTGCTGTGGGTTTGTCATATATAGCTTTTATTATGTTGAGGTATGTTCCTTCTATTCCTGCTTTCTGGAGAGTTTTTATCATAAATGGGTGTTGAATTTTGTCAAAGGCTTTCTCTGCATCTATTGAGATAATCATATGGTTTTTATTTTTCATGTACTATGGTTAATTCATGTTGATGTATGACAGAAATGAATCCAATATTATAAAGCAATCATCAATCAATTAAGATATACAAATATAATAAAAATAAATAATTGTGTAAAACTAACCAAATAAGATTTTAAAATGTAAAATATGGTTTAAGTTAAAAATTCAATGAGGGACAAGTATATTTATCTATATAGACATATCTGTATGCATACACATATATCTATATTCTAATTAACTGCATTTTTAACATTGCTACATCAAAATTTGTAGAAGAGAGAAGGAAAAGGCCAGGGCACACATTACTTAGTAACGTCAAAATCATACCTCTTATAAAGGGGAATATCATCATAAATATCCTTCATCCCCAATCCTACAACTGAAAGGAAAATCTGTGTTGTTGCTGCTGTGTTGGTAAATTATATCTGACTCTTTTGCAACTCCATGGACTGTTGCCTGCCAGGCTCCTCTGTCCATGGGATTTCCAAGGCAAGAATGCTGAAGTGGGTTGCCATTTCCTCCTCCAAGGGATCTTCCCAACCCATTGATTGAACCCACATCTCCTGCATTGGCAGGCAGATTCTTTACTACTGAGCCACCTGGGAAGTCCTGAAAGGAAAATTACATATCTTAAAATTTGGTGTTGAATAAAGTGTGTGTGTGAGGTTCAACCATGAGAGTTCATTACAAGAACATTCTTATATGTATCTAAAGGCTAACTTCATAATAAACAATGATTCATTGCATCACTTTATATGTAAAGTTCTCTCTCTATGCAATCAAATAGGAAGTCTCTGCTCTAAAAAGATTCCCCATCCATTCTTGAAATGTACCATTGTAATCATTATTGGTTAAACAAACAATGTTGGTGTTGTAGACAATACCAAAAATAGTCCTCGAACCATGTTTACTGGGAGAAAACTCTGGGAGATAGGAGCAGTGCATGGTTTCCTGTTGTCTATTTTGCTCTGTGGCTGTATACAATGAATCAGCCAGGTTGAGTGTTAGGGGAGAACCAGCTCCTTCTCTGAGGTAATCAGGATCTAGATAGGAATCTTCTCCTAACAATTCAGTACTTTCATAACTTTAATGCCAATGCACCATTCATGGCTGGGGTAAACAATCCCTTCTCTGGCTTGATCAAAGTCTTCAGTCCAAGCTTTGTGATTGTGGCTACTTGACATGGCATGCCTACCCACTCCAGTATTCATGCCAGGAGAATTCCATGGACAGAGGAGCCTGGTGGGCTATAGTCTATGGGGTCACAAAGAGTCAGACACGACTGTGTGATTAAAACACTTATGAGTGATTTTTAGCACTGATGTGACCCATCAATACCAAATTGACTGCCTTATATACTTACATGTATATTTTTCATAAGATGTTTTCAACTCACAAAATATCCTTCACTCTGTGAGGCCATCTCTGTCCATTTCAGAGGTCATCCTATAAGAAATCAATATTGGGCAAGTTAACACTTACCCTCATTATTCATATAATTTTTCAAACCTGAACTTGTATGCAGAATGTCTCACCCACTGTTTCCAACTCACCTAAAATGTAAATAATATATAGCCTGCCTCCTGCCCTCCTCCAGCAGATCTTCCTGGTCTCTTTTATCTCTTGCATTTGCAGGTGGGCTTTTTACCACTAGCGCCAACTAGGGAACCTGTCTACTTCATTAAACTATCCCAAACTTTTCATTCTACGTGACTAAATACCTAGGGCAGTGGTTTCCACTAATGGAATCCAGATACACTTCTGTATAAAGAATAAAGGGAGAAAGAAAGTTAGAAATGAATTAGAAGTGGCTTTCTGGAATTCCTATATACTTTATACAAGATGTAATCTGTTAAAAAATCTAGCTTAGTCTCAGATAGAAGCATATACAGGAATATCTTCTTTCAAGTGCCTGACAGAAAAAGAATGCAGACATCTATCCATGCTATCCTATGGTATTTTTTTCTGAATCATTTATTTTGGTACTTAGATTATGCCATTGTGAGTTTATCAGTTTTAATATATTTTCTTGTTTTGAGTCAGATAAATTATACTATTGGAAGATACCTTATCTTTAAGTCTTCCAAAGAAACTAGTGAATTGCTAGGTTCTCAAGACAGTTTTTATTGAGAAACTCAATGAGTTTCAAAGTACCACATGGTACTACATGTGACTTGAAAAGGTAGGATACTACTGTTAATGATAACCCATCCTTTCAGTTAAAGTTATTCACCTGTTGTTAGTAGTACAGTTTATTGGCTGATTTTTATCAAGTTAATAGCTCAAGTTAAGATTGGCTGTCTGTAGTAGAGGAATGTCCATGGGGTCGCTAAGAGTTGGACATGACTGAGCGACTTCACTTTCACTTTTCACTTTCATGAATTGGAGAAGGCAATGGCACCCCACTCCAGTGTTCTTGCCTGGAGAATCCCAGGGACGGGGGAGCCTGGTGGGCTGCCGTCTACGGGGTCACACAGAGTCGGACACGACTGAAGCGACTTAGCAGCAGCAGCAGCAGCAGCAGCAGTAGAGGAATAAATGGATATCTGAGATTTTACTGAAGGAAGAAAAAGAACAGGCTCTATCTTGAAAGCAGGACTCCATCTTGGGCCAGACTGCGGACTTTGAGCTATAAGCCCAGTATCTATGGAAACGACATACCAACTAGAAAACCAGGCCCCCGGAAGGAAAAGCCCTAGGGCTCTCTGTGGCCTAAAAGAATACCCTAATTATATGTGTAACCAAATAGAATCATACATTCTATTATGCTTATTGGGGTATGACCACAGGCCTATTGATAATTGTCCACTGTTAACTACCTAGGCTTGAGGAATATGAATCACTGGTTAACTTTGATTGTGTCTTTTTTTTTTTTTCCTTTGTTCAGACTAGTTTCAGGGAATTTGGAGGAGTTTGGACATGTACACTTAGGGTATATAAGGACATGTACACTTAGGGTATATAAGGTTTTCACAAAAATTGGTCGGGATCCTTGGCTAAGAGGAGACTCTGCTTTGGGCCCGCTGGTGTAATAAACTGCACCCCACTACCTGCGTTGTTCTTCTGAGTGAGTTTGTTTCCCAGAACACATGGCTACAACATTACTATTCCTAAATAACTAAAAAATGATCAATCTATGCCTGTCAAATAATTGACTGATTGACCCTAGGTAATTGATATAACTTCTCTTGAGTATCAATTTCCCCATTTTGAGTGTTTATAAAATCCAATTCAAGTACTCTATATGCTATAAAATTATTTTGTCAATGTGTCTTCCTGTTAGTATAGCAGGAGTACTACACTGTATAATATTTGAAAGGTTTAGTTTTTTTCTTAGCACCATCCCATTAACTCCAGGAGCTATAATACTGTATTATACAGTATTATATACTATCATTAATACTGCATTTATACATAATAGAGGTAAATATTAAATAGATAATAGAAAGGAAAAATAAAGCAATAGATACAAAATGTTGGTTATGTATTATATAACATTTCACAGTCTCTTCTTTTTCAGCAAACAGTACTAATGACCCCTATGAAGACTACATTGATACAGATAAATCAAATGCATATACCAAATGAGCCCATGAGTCTATCATGTTCTGCAGATAACTGATTGGATTTCCATTTATGAAATAAAAATTCAATTGTTAAAATACACAATAACAAAGGTAATTTGAGTCTATATTTGGAAACAATCACAAAAGTAATTACTTAATATTTACATACAATTACAAATTAAAGGGGCTTCCCTGGTAGCTCAGACAGTAAAGAATCTGCCAGCAATGTAGGAGACCTGCGTTTGATCCCTGGGTTGGAAAGATCCCCTGGAGAAGGAAATGGCAACCCACTCCAGTACTTTTGCCTGGACAATCCCATGGACAGGGGAGACTGGTGGACTACAGTCCATGGGGATGCAAAGATGAACACAAATTAAAGTGTGTTCCCATAGCTCATATTTTTATATTTATAAGAAATCATGTGAGGTAGAGAGCACTGAAATTAACATGGCTGCTTTTATAAAATTTAAATGACTTGACCAATACCAAACAGACAGTAATGGCAGAGGCAGAAGAACTAAGGTCTTCTTCATCTAAAATGAGTGCTCCTTGTATAATCTTTATGCTGCCAAGTCAAGTGAGATGATTCTCACACTCTTCTTTTTTACTCAGAAATGTGACAGAAACCTCACTCATGAGAATAATTCTCATTAATTTATCATTAATTTTTAATTTAAATTTATTTAACATACTATTAAAATTGTTAATAAAGCCAGAGCTGATTAAACATAATGGCATGTTAAGAAATTGAATTTTTTAAATGTTAAGAATTTTATGTCTTAAGTAAAGCAATTCAGTAATAGCTAAATGACTGCCTTATAAATTGACTTTATTGAATACGGATAAGAAAGAACTAGACCTGGCATAATCATTTATCTGTTCCTAAAAATGATTCTTTAAAATTAAATTTGAAATTAAAAATTCAAATTAATATGCTTTGCAGTGTTTTTAAAACTAAGAAACAAATCACACTATTTATCTTCTGTATCTTCTGTTCCTTGATGGTTAACAAAACAAAACTCAGAAGAATCCATACCTGTAGAATTATTTTATTTTCTGTTTGATGACAGAAAAAGAGTTCTTGGCATACACAAAATTGTCACTTCTAGGTCACTAGTGCAAGTGAGCATCATACACCCAGTGTCAAATTTTGTAGCAGTTAGAGTTTTTGTTGTTTCTGATTCAGTCTACTTTCTAAAAACATCACAGGTTTAGTAGCAAGATACAGACCTAGAGAGAAATAAAAATAGAATCTAGAGACTTTCTTGTTTTAACTTAGCTGCCAGTTATAGGATCCCCCCTGCAAATTGAAAATAGTGTGATTCAGTTTTAATTTTTACTAGCATCTGCAAATCATTCAGCTTCCCTGGTGATTCAGTCTATAAAGAATCCACCTGCAATGCAGGAAACTTGGGTTGGGAATATCCCCAGGAGAAGGGAATGACTACCCAATCCAGTATTCTTGCCTGGAGATTTCCATGGACAGGGCAGCCTCGCAGGTTATAGTCCATGGGATTGCAAAGAGTTGGACATGACTGAAGAACTAACACATTTATCATTCAGAAAGAAAGCTTAACAATATGAGAGAATTTTCTTAAGACTCACTCCATCATTCCCAAAAGATAAATACAAAGAGAAATGTAACAAAAGATAGCTCAGCCCTAAGATGCATAGAAAATGTGGGAGTAGGGTCACCCTAAGCATTTGAGAATAACACCTTTATAAACCTTGAGTTTTAAGAGTAAATCCCAATCTCAAGGCAGTTCCCTCATATAAGGAAGGGAGAAAGATCAGATGTATCTGAAGAACCTACTACATACCAGAATATTAGGCTTAATTGGTATTCAAACTAAGATATCAGATATCCATTAATAACTACAGTATAAGACATTATCATCATTCTTTTTCATATAAGAAAGCTGATATTTAGCCACCTTGAAAACTTGCACAAGATGAAAGATCTAGTAAGTTGCAAGACTCAGAAGTATACGGTCAAGCTCATTCTCAGTCATGTCCAACTCTTTGTAATCCCATGGACTGCAGCATACCAGGCCTCGCTGTCCATCACCAACTCCTGGAGTTTACTCAAACTCATGTCCATTGATTCAGTGATGCCATCCAATCGTCTCATCCTCTGTCATCCCCTTCTCCTTCCACCTTCAATCTTTCCAGGCATAAGGATCTTTTCAAATGAGTCAGTTCTTCACATTAGGTCACCAAAATATTGGAGTTTTAGCTTCAGCATTGGTCCTTCCAATGAATATTTGGGACTGATTTCCTTTAGAATTGACTGGTTGTATCTCCTTGCCATCCAGGGACTCTCAAGAGTCTTCTCCAACACCACAATTCAAAAGCATCAATTCTTCAGTGCTCAGCTTGCTTTATAGCCCAACTCTCACATCCATACATGACTACTGGAAAAACCATAGCTTTGACTAGAGGAACATTTATTGGCAAAGTAATGTCTGCTTTTTAATAAGCTGTCTAGGTTGGTCATAACTTTTCTTCCATGGAGTAACTGTCTTTTAATTTCAGGGCTGCAGTCACAATCTGCAGTGATTTTGGAGCCTAAAAAAATAAAGTCTCTCACTGTTTTCACTGTTTCCCCATCTAATTGCCATGAAGTGACGGGACCGGATGCCATGATCTTAGTTTTATGAATGTTGAGTTTTAAGCCAACTATTTCACTCTCCTCTTTCACTTTCACCAAGAGGCTCTTTAGTTCTTCTTCACTTTCTGTCATAAGGGTGGTATCATTTGCATATCTGGGGTTAATGATATTTCTCCCAGCGAAGTTGATTCCAGCTTATGTTTCAACCAGCCCAGCATTTCTCATGATGTACTCTGCATATAAGTTAAATAAGCAGGGTGACAGTATACAGCCTTGATGTACTCCTTTTCCTATTTGGAACCAGTCTGTTGTTTCATGTCCAGTTCTAACTGTTGCTTCTTGTCCTGCACGCAGATTTCTCAGGAGGCAGGACAGGTGGTCTGGTATTCCCACCTCTTGAAGAATTTTCCATAGTTTATTCTGATCCACACAGTCAAAGACTTTGTTATAATAAATAAAGCAGAAGTAGATTATCTTCTACAACTCTCTTGCTTTTTTGATGATCCATCGGATGTTGGCAATTTGATCTCTGGTTCCTCTGCCTTTTCTAAAACCAGCTTGAACATCTGGAATTTCTCACTTCATGGACTGTAGAAGACTGGCTTGGAGAATCTTGAGCATTACTTTGCTAGCATGTAAGATGAGTACAATTGCACAGTAGTATGAGCATTTTTTGGCATTGCCTTTCTTTAGAATTGCAATAAAAACTGAACTCTTCCAGTCCTGTGGCCACTGCTGAGTTTTCCAAATTTGCTGGCATATTGAGTGCAGCACTTTCACAGCATCATCTTTAAGGATTTGATATAGTTCAACTGGAATTCCATCACCTCCACTAGCTTTGTTCCTAGTGATGCTTCTTAAGGCCCATTTGACTTCCCTTTCCAGGATGTCTGGCTCTAGGTGAGTGATCACACCATCATGGTTATCTGGGTCATGAAGATCTTTTTTTGTATAGTTCTTCTGTATATTCTTGCCACCTCTTCTTAATATCATCTGTTTCTGTTAAGTCCATACCATTTCTGTCCTTTATCGAACCCATCTTTGCATGAAAATCTCCCTTGGCATCTCTAATTCTCTTGAAGAGATCTCTAGTCTTTCCCATTCTATTGTTTTCCTCTATTTATTTGCATTGATCACTGATAAAGGCTTTCTTATCTCTCCTTGCTATTCTTTGGAACTCTGCATTCAAATGGGTATATCTTTTCTTTTGTCCTTTATCTTTCACTTGTCTTCTTTTCTCAGCTATTTGTAAGGCCTCCTCAGACAACTATTTTGCCTTTTACATTTCTTTTTCTTGGGGACGGGTCTTGATCACTGCCTCCTGTACAATGTCAGGAACCTCTGTCCATAGTTCTTCAGGCACTCTGTCCATCAGATCTAATCCCTTGACTCTATTTGTCACTTTCACTATATAGTCATAAGGGATTTGTTTTAGGTCATACTTCAATGGTCTAGTGGTTTCCTTACTTTCTTCAATTTATGTCTGAATTTGGCAATAATGAGTTCATCATCTGAGCTACAGTCAGCTCCCAGTCTTGTTTTTGGTGATTGTATAGAGCTTCTCCATCTTTGGCTCCAAAGAATATAATCAATCTGACCATCTGGTGATGTCCATGTGCAGCATCTTCTCTTGTGTTGTTGGAAGAGGGTATTTGCTATGACCAGTGCATTCTCTTGGCAAAACTCTGTTAGCCTTTGCCCGATTCATTCTGTACTCCAAGGCCAAATTTATGCCAGGTATTTCTTGACTTCCTACTTTTGCATTCCGGTCCCCTATAATGAAAATGACATCTTTTTTGCATGTGCATTCTAGAAGGTCTTATAGGTCTTCATAGAACCATTCAGCTTCAGCTTCTTCAGCATTATTGGTCTGGGCATGGACTTGGATTACTGTGATATTGAATGGTTTGCCTTGGAAATGAATAGAGATCATTCTGTCGTTTTAAAGATTGCATCCAAGTACTATATTTTGGACTGTTTTGTTGACTAATATGGCTATGCCATTTCTTCTAAGGGATTCTTGCCCACAACAGTAGATATAGTGGTCATCTGAGTTAAATTCACCCATTCCAGTCCATTTTAGTTCACTGCTTTCTAAAATGTCGACATTCATTCTTGCCATCTCCTGTTTGACCACTTCCAATTTGCCTTGATTCATGGACCTAACATTCCAGGTTCCTATGCAATATTGGTCTTACAACATTGGACTTTACTTCCATCACCAGTCACATCCACAATTTGCTGTTGTTTTTACTTTGGTTCTGTCTCTTCATTCTTTCTGAAGTTGGTTCTCTACTGATCTCCATTAGCATACTGGGCACCTACCAACCTGGGGAGTTCGTCTTTCAGTGTCCTATCTTTTTGCCTTTTCATACTGTTCATGCGGTTCTCAAGGCAAGAATACTGAAGTGGTTTGCCATTCCCTTCTCCAGTGAACCACGTTTTGTCACGGTGGTCACTCTCCACCATGACCCATCCATCTTGGGTGGCCCTACACGGCATGGCTCAGTTTCACTGAGTTAGACAAGGCTGTGGTCCATGTGATCAGATTGGTTAGTTTTCTGTGATTGTGGTTTTCAGTCTGTCTGCCCTCTGATGGAGAAGGATCAGAGGCTTATGAAAGCTTCCTGAAAGCTTCCTGATGGGAGAGACTGACTGAGGGGGAAAATGGGTCTTGTTCTGATTGGTGGGACCATACTCAATAAATCTTTAATCCAATTTTCTGTTGAGGGGCAGGGCTGTGTTCCCTCCTTTTTATTTGACCTGAGGCCAAATTATGGTGGAGGTAATGAAGATAATGGTGACCTCCTTTAAAAGGTCTGATGTACACACTGCTACACTCAGTGCCCCCAACCCTGCATCGGGCCATCACTGACCCATGCCTCTACCAGAGACTCCTAGACACTCATTGGCAAGTCTGAGTCAGTTTCTTGTGAGATCACTGTTCCTTTCTCCTGAGTCCTGGTGCACACAAGGTTCTGTTTGTGCCCTCCAAGAGTCTGTATCCCCAGTCCTGTGTAAGTTCTGGTGGCTCTATGGTGGGTTAGTGGTAACCGCCTCCAAGAGGGCTTATGCCATACCCAAGTCTACTGCACCCAGAGTCCCTGCTGCTATCTAAGCTCAGGGTTCAGCATAAGCAGGGGTCTCTCTTCATTCCAGGATTAAATCATAGAGAAAATCCTGAGAAAAGTAACAAGCATGTTAGAATATTTCACTTCAGCAAATGTTATGTCGATGTTAACTGGATCTATTGGACTTCCAATGGAAATCTGGGGAAGTCATGATCAGACATTTAGAGAACGAAGAGTGACAATATTCTGGGAGGTTCTAGCCATACCTTACTTCATTTGTTATAAATTATTTACAACACTTGAGTTAGGATTGGTCTAAATATTCAAGTAGTATATTAAATTTGCCATTTTTTGTTTTACTTTCAATGAACATTCCTTAAATCTTGGAGGTATCAACACTTATGGCTCAAATATATCAGCCTTTTGCTGTCATTTAGTCACTAAGTCCTGTCTTACTCTTCTGTGACCCCCCTGGACTGTATCCCACCTGGCTTCTCTGCCCTTGGGATTTTCCAGACAAGAATACTGGAGAATTCCTTCTCCAGGGGATCTTCCTGACCCAGGAATTGAACATACATCTCCTGTATTGGTAGGCAGATTCTTTACCACCAGAGCCACCAGGAAAGCCCATATATTAGCCTTTAGTCCTTGTAATAATTTTGAGTATAATGTCTAGTATCTTAATATACTGCTAGGATTACATCCTCTTCCCTAGACTCTACTTTCACTTTCTTCAATGAATTTATATGACACTATAATATAGCTCAGTCATTCTAAGAATTACCTACCCTTAACCCCAAAGTCTTATTAGGTAATGCAGAATACTGAGTTGTATTACTAATTGGAAGTAAGCTTTTCATTTTTTTGGTTTGATTCTCAGTGTATCCATTTCTTTTTTAAAAACATAACTACATATATTTCTCTATCAGACTCTTGGCTCATTTTCTTATGTATCCTAAGGTTATGATTCCCTGTATTTATTCAACTCCATTCTAAGCTTCATATAATTATGAAATGGAATTGCTAGCCTCTAATGTTATCAGCAAAATCCATTAGATAATTTCTGTAGCCTGAATTGCCCCTATCTACTGTCTCAAATGATTCGTTTCCAGCTTAGATAATGTGGTTAAAAATATAAGTAATTATACTCAAAATACTAATTTAAAAAACTAATTGTGCCTATGATGTGCCAAACACTGAAACCGTCTACCTATGGGAATATCAATTTAGTTTGATTCAATTTAACACACTGTTACTGGATGCCAGATATATGTCAAAGACTATTCCATGTTCTGGATGCAAGGATTCAGAGTATACACTGCTCTTTATTGGGGAAATCACAAAACAGTGGGAGAAAATGCACAAAAATTGACCCTGACACAACATGATAAGCACTATGAAAGGGGTGGAGGACATGTCATGAGCACATGAAAAGCAAGTCACTCAAGTTGACCTTGAGGGGTCATTGGCTGGTAGATGTCTTTATACAAAGTACTGAGATGGTAATTATATTTGACTTCCAAGGATAAATAGTTATTCTCTACATTGTGACCTAGGTGTGCTAATTTATTCTGCAACCTAGGGAGGCACAACTGGGCACTAATTAAATAAAGACTGCCTTGAGCCTAACAGGTGATCCCAAGTGGCTTGAAAAGACTAAATGGCTGAATGAATGAATAAATGATTGAATAAAATATAGAGGGTGATACATAGTAATCTCTATTACTAAGGACTCATGTTTTGACAAACCCCTTAAAGTGTCTGTCTGCAATGCAGGAGATCCAGGTTCAATTCCTGAGTCAGAAAGATCCCCTGGAGAAGGGAATGGCAACCCACTCCAGTACCCTTGCCTGGAAAATCCCATGGGCAGAGAAGCCTGGTAGGCAACAGTCCATGGGGGTCACAAAGACTCGGACACGACTGAGCGATTTCACTTCACTTTGCTTCTTTTTATAAAAAACAGTTTGTGATTGGCTGAGGATTTTCACTGAGGAAAAGTAAACAGCATTTCATCTCTTTCCCTTAATGAGCCTCTTTTCTAAAGGCTAAGGCTGTATACTGAAATGGACATCCACCCCATCTTTCATGTGCCAGCAAATTGAAGTCCCTGCTATTCTCAGACAGGCCTGGCCACCTCATGCTTCATTTGACCTTTTATTTCTTTTTCCCTTTGTCCTATATGCCCTCTGTTACTTGGAATCATCTACTTTTCTTTCAAGGCCCAATAAATCTTTTTCTACTATTCTCTGCGCCTGTTGGAAGACAGGTTACCTTCTCTCCTGTGCTTCCATCATGATTGCTACACAATACTAACATAGTATTTAACCTTTCTTTGGCTTAATTGCCATGCATCTGCATTTATTGACATTCCCTTACCTATCCTTGATAGCTCAGTTGGTAAAGAATCTGCCTGCAATGTGGGAGATGTTGGTTTGATCTGTGGGTCGGAAAGATCCCCTGGAGAAGGGAAAGGATACCCACTCCAGTATTCTGGCCTGAAAAATTCCAAAGACCGTATAGTCCATGGAGTCACAAAGAGTCAGACATGACTGAGTGACTTTCACTTTCACTTCTGATCCAAGGTGAGGCCCTTCAAGGCATCATCATCTTTGACATCACCTTGCTTATTCTATATTCCTTTTGAATTTCTACTGAATATTCTATACTTTAAACACTTTTAACTTCTTTCTGGAGATTAAGCTTTTGAAATCATAACAAGTATATCCTCTATCACTGCTCCTATATAATAAAGATGTGGTGAAATTTGCAGCCAGAATTCAGACTCTGCCATTTAATATATATGTGATTTAAAACTAATTATTTTCTTCTGCTTCAGATTCCATACCAAAAAATGACATTAGAAGCATACTGATCTCACAGATTCTTAAGAGGACAGAATGAGTCAGTTCATTAAAAATATACTTAGAACAATGTCTAGAAAGAGTGAACTTAGAATAAAGGTTAGCTATTATTATTCTTTCAGTAAATAGTTTGTAGATAATTGTCACATGAGTGAAGAATAAAACATAGAAACAAACCAGTAAGAGTTAATTTCATTAAAGCCATACTTATTATACCACCCTATTTCCCAGAAAAACAAATTAATTATATTTACTATTTTGTTGTTGTTATTCAGTCTTTCAGTCATGTCCAACTCTTTGCAACCCCATGAACTGCAGCACACCAGGGTTCTCTGTCCATTACCAACTCCCAGAGCTTGCTCAAACTCATGTCCACTGAGGTGGTGTCATCCAACCATCTAGTCCTCTGTCATCCCCTTCTCCTGCTTTCAATGTTTCCCAGCATTAGGGTCTTTTCTAAGGAGTCAGCTCTTTATATCACATGACCAAAGTGTCGGAGCTTTAGCATCAGTCCTTACAATGAATATTTCGGACTAATTTCCTTTAAGATGGACTGGTTGGATCTCCTTGCAGTCCAAGGGACTCTCAAGAGTCTTTTCCAACACAACAGTTCAAAAGAATCAATTCTTCAGTGCTCAGCCTTCTTTATGGTCCAACTCTCACATCCATACATGACTACTAGAAAAACCATATCTTTGACTAGATGGACCTTTGTTGGCAAAGTAATGTCTCTGCTTTTTAATATGCTGTCTAGATAGGTCATAGCTTTTCTTCCAAGGAGCACGCATCTTTTAACTTTATGACTGCAGTCACATCTGCAGTGATTTTGGAGCCCAAGCAAATAAAGTCTGTCACTGTTTCCATTGTTTCCCCATTTATTTGCCATGAACTGATGGGGCCAGATGCTGTAATCTTAGTTTTCTGAATGTTGAGTTTTAACCCAGCTTTTTCACTCTCCTATTTCAGTTTCATCAAGAGGCTCTTTAGTTCCTCTTTCTTTCTGCCATAAGGGTGGTGTCATCTGCATATCTGAGGTTATTAATATTTCTCCCAGAAATCTTGATTCCTGCGTGAGCTTCATCCAGCCTGGCATTTCACAATGTACTCTATATATAAGTTAAATAAGCAGGGTGACATATATATATACAACCTTGATATACTCCTTTCCCAATTTGGAACCAGTCTGTTCCATGTCTCAGTCTAACTGTTACTACTTGACCTACATATAGATTTCTCAGGAGGGAGGTCAGGTGGCCTGGTATTCCCATTTCTTAAAGAATTTTCCACAGTTTGTTGTGATCCACACACTCAAAGGCTTTGGCATAGTCAGTGAAGCAGAAGTAGATGTTTTTTTCTGGAATTCTCTTACTTTTTCTATGATCCAATGGATGTTGGCAATTTGATCTCTGGTTCTTCTGCCTTTTCTAAATCCAGCTTGAATATTTGAAGTTCTTAATTCACGTACTGTTGAAGCCTAGCTGGAGAATTTTGAGCATTCCTTTGCTAGTGTGAAATGAGTGCAATTGTTCTATAGTTTGAACATTCTTTTATTGTATACTTACTATTTAACCAGTTCAATTCAGTTGCTCAGTCGTGTCTGACTCTGTGACCCCATGAAACGCAAAACGCCAGGCCTCCCTGTCCGTCACAAACTCCCGGAGTTCACTCAAACTCATGTCCATCAAGGCGGTGATGCCATCCAGCCATCTCATCCTCTGTTGTGCCCTTCTCCTCCTGCCCCCAATCCCTCCCAGCATCAGAGTCTTTTCCAGTGAGTCAACTCTTCGCATGAGGTGGCCAAAGTATTGGAGTTTCAGCCTCAGCATCAGTCCTTCCAATGAACACCCAGGACTGATCTCCTTTAGAATGGACTGGTTCGATCTCCTTGCAGTCCAAGGGACTCGCAAGAGTCTTCTTCAACACCACAGTTCAAAAGTATCAATTCTTCAGCGCTCAGCTTTCTTCACCGTCCAACTCTCACATCCATACATGACCAGTGAAAAAACAATAGCCTTGACTAGACGGAACTTTGTTGGCAAAGCAATGTCTCTGTTTTTTAATATGCTGTCTAGGTTGGTCACAATTTTCCTTCCAAGGAGTAAGCATCTTTTAATTTCATGGCTGCAATCACCATCTGCAGTGATTTTGGAGCCCCAAAAAATAAAGTCAGCCACTGTTTCCACTGTTTCCCCATTTGCCATGAAGTGATGGGACCGGATGCCATGATCTTTGTTTTCTGAACGTTGAGCTTTAAGCCAACTTTTTCACTCTCCTCTTTAATTTTCACCAAGAGGCTTTTTAGTTCCTCTTCACTTTCTGCCATAAGGGTGGTGTCATCTGCATATCTGAGGTTATTGATATTTCTCCTGGCTATCTTGATTCCAGCTTGTGCTTCTTCTAACCCAGAGTTTCTCATGATGTACTCTGCATAGAAATTAAATAAGCAGGATGACAGTATACAGACTTGACATACTCCTTTTCCTACTTGGAAACAGTCTGTTGTTCCATGTTCAGTTCTAACTTTTGCTTCCTGAACTGCACATAGGTTTCTCAAGAGGCAGGTCAGGTGGTCTGGTATTCCCACATCCTGAAGAATTTTCCAGTTTATTGTGATCCACACAGTCAAAGGCTTTGGCATAGTCAATAAAGCAGAAATAGATGCTTTTCTGGAACTCTCTTGCTTTTTCCATCATCCAGCGGATGTTGGCAATTTGATCTCTGGTTCCTCTGCCTTTTCTAAAACCAGCTTGAACATCAGGAAGTTCACGGTTCACATATTGCTGAAGCCTGGCTTGGAGAATTTTGAGCATTACTTTACTAGCGTGTGAGATGAATGCAATTGTGCAGGAGTTTGAGCATTCTTTGGCATTGCCTTTCTTTGGGATTGGAATGAAATCTGACCTTTTCCAGTCCTGTGGCCACTACTGAGTTTTCCAAATTTGCTGGCAAAATGAATGCAGCACTTTCACAGCATCATCTTTTAGGATTTGGAATAGCTCAACTGGAATTCCATCACCTCCACTAGCTTTGTTCCTAGTGATGCTTTCTAAGACCCACTTGACTTCACATTCCAGGATGTCTGGCTCTAAGTGAGTGATCACACCATCATGATTATCTGGGCCGAGAAGATCTTTTTTGATATACAATAATGAAAATTAATATTCTATTTCATGTTCCTCAAAGAAAATGTTGATTTTAAGAATATCTTTTTGTCTTTTTTCTGAACTTAACTTCAGGGTTTTTTCAGTGTTTTTATCCCATTAGCATTCTTCTCAACTAGAAAGTACTTAAAAATTCATACCAAAGGTGTCACCTATTTTTCTGTCATATCACTTGCCTTCCAAGCTGGATATCATCCCACCTTGAGGTGAGAAGTCATTAGTTTTGATGTAGTCTGAGACCAAAAAGGATTTGTCATTTTCCTTTAAAGATATAATCTGAAATGTAAAAGTTAATAAGAGGCAAAGTACAAGATTTTAATCTTTTTTTTTCATGCTTTCAGTCTTTTATTTTTGATTTTTTTAAATTTTAATTGGAGGCTAATTAATTTACAATATTGTATTGGTTTTGCCATACATCAACATGAATGCACCATGGGTGTACACGTGTTCCCAATCCTGAAGCCCCCTCCCACCTCCCTCCCCATACCATCCCTCTGGGTCATCCCTGTGCACCAGCCCCAAGCATCCTGTATCCTGCATCAAACCTGGACTGGCAATTTGTTTCTTATATGATATTATACATGTTTCAATGTCATTCTTCCAAATCATCCCCCTCCTCCCTCTCCCACAGAGTCCAAAAGACTGTTCTATACATCTGTGTCTATTTTGCTGTCTTGCATACAGGCTTTTCATTACCATCTTTCTAAATTCCATATATATGCGTTAGTATACTGTATTGGTGTTTTTCTTTCTGGCTTACTTCACTCTGTATAATAGGCTCCAGTTTCATCCACCTCATTAGAACTGATTCAAATGTATTCTTTTTAATGGCTGAGTAATACTCCATTGTGTATATGTACCACTGCTTTCTTATCCATTCATCTGTTGATGGGCATCTAGGTTGCTTCCATGTCCTGGCTATTATAAACAGTGCTGCGATGAACATTGGGGTACACGTGTCTCTTTCCCTTCTGGTTTCCCCAGGGTGTATGCCCAGCAGTGGGATTGCTGGGTTATATGGCAGTTCTATTTCCAGTTTTTTAAGGAATCTCCACACTGTTCTCCATAGTGGCTGTACTAGTTTGCATTCCCACCAACAGTGTAAGAGGGTTCCCTTTTCTCCACACCCTCTCCAGCATTTATTGCTTGTAGACTTTTGGATCGCAGCCATTCTAACTGGCATGAAATGGTAGCTCATTGTGACTTTGATTTGCATTTCTCTGATAATGAGTGATGTTGAGCATCTTTTCATGTGTTTGTTAGCCATCTGTATGTCTTCTTTGGAGAAATGTCTATTTAGTTCTTTGGCCCATTTTTTGACTGGGTCATTTATTTTTCTGGAGTTGAGCTGTAGGAGTTGCTTGTATATTTTTGAGATTAGTTGTTTGTCAGTTGCTTCATTTGCTATTATTTTCTCCCATTCTGAAGGCTGTCTTTTCACTTTGCTTATAGTTTCTTTTGCTGTGCAGAAGCTTTTAATTTTAATTAGATCCCATTTGTTTATTTTTGCTTTTATTTCCAATATTCTGGGAGGTGGGTCATAGAGGATCCTGCTGTGATTTATGTCAAAGAGTGTTTTGCCTAAGTTCTCCTTTAGGATTTTTATAGTTTCTGGTCTTACGTTTAGATCTTTAATCCATTTGTATGGAAATACAAAAAACCTCAAATAGCCAAAGCAACCTTGAGAAAGAAGAATGGAACTGGAGGAATCAACCTGGCTGACTTCAGGCTCTACTACAAAGCCACAGTCATCAAGACAGTATGATACTGGCACAAAGACAGAAATATAGATCAATGGAACAAAAAAGAAAGCCCAAAGATAAACCCATGCACCTATGGACACCTTATCTTTGACATAGGAGGCAAGAATATACAATGGAGAAAAGACAATCTCTATAACAAGTGGTACGGGGAAAACTGGTCAACCACTTGTAAAAGAATGAAACTAGAACACTTTCTAACATCATACACAAAAATAAACTCAAAATGGATTAAAGATCTAAACGTAAGATGAGAAACTATAAAACTCTTAGAGGAGAATATAGGCAAGATTTTAAATCTTGACCTACACAGATTTTGATTTCTGAAAGCACAGGAAATAGATCATTTAGCCAGGACATGGGAGAACTAGAAATATTAAGTCTCAGAATACAGTACCTTAGTCTAGAGAGGTGAATATATGGATTTATTTTCCCTCTGAAAATATGCTTTAAATCATTGAATTAAAATTAACTAGGTTCTCAGTTGAGTTTACCATTACAGACATGTTAATTTCTCTTTTAAAAATTCTTTCTGAGCATTATTATTATTAACCCATATTTTTTTGTTCTATTAGTTATAAAAATTTCCTAAGAAGGTACTGATGTTTAGTTGTACACATTTATTTTCTTAATTGGAGGTCTATTTTTTTTTTTCCCTTTGAAGTTATACAGATACTTGTAATGATAAACTGGAAAAGATAATCATTGGGGTAATATAATTTCCTGTACTCATAAAAAAAAACCAAAATCACTTTAAAAATCCCATTAGATCCAAGTTATCAAATTCCATTCTTATAATTAATATTGCCTAAAATCAAAATCACTGCAATAAAAATGTGAAATGAAGCAAGTTATTGAAGATGAAAATGAATTATTTTCTCATACTAAAGTAATATGTAATAGAAGTTAAGAATTTAGAAGTATGCTTCCTTATTGCAACCATGTTGCTCTCCTTCCTGTCCAGCTACAAATCTAACAAGTGAAATAACAAAATATTGGGGTAAAGTAGGTAGTCTAGTTCATTTTCTGGAGAAGGCAATGGCACCCCAATCCAGTGTTCTTGCCTTGAGAATCCCAGGGACGGGGGAGCATGGTGGGCTGCCATCTATGGGGTCACACAGAGTCACGACTGAAGCGACTAAGCAGCAGCAGAAGCAGCAGCAGTTCATTTTCTAGGCATTAAACAAGAGACTGTTTTTAAATCCCGCATGTGAAAAGTTCTCATATGTTACAACAACTTTGAACTCCTTGAGATTCTTATTACTTAGGAAAATACCATATAAAGATATATTATTTTCTTTGGGTCAAAATTGAATAAGAAATGATACAAGAGACTTTTCAGGTAGTCAACAGATTAGAGGAAGCATACACCTTAGAAGTCTACATTATTGTCATCAAATCTATTTCACAACTAAGGAATATGTTTTCCTTTGCTTTTTTGCTCTTGGCTAAATAATTGTTCTTGGTAATAATTACTTTATAAAAATTGTGATAGGAAAATAAATAAAATAAAAGCAGTTATAGAATATATTTAGGAATTTCTTCCGTTCCTCTCTTTGCTTTCTCTTTCTTTTTCTTTGCCTCCCACCCTGCCTCCCTCCCTTTCTCCATTCCTTCCTATTTAACCTGAGTTGCTCTTACTATCTTTTGTGCTTTACTATAGCTTACACTAATGATATGGAAAAGTTGTACTTTGCCTCTAATCTTGAGAGGGGGAAAATAATGTAAATAATTTTTTTGTACTTTATATTTTCACTTAGATGCTTTATTTGTCTCTCTTCAAACCATTTAGGCAAAGATACTGGCTCTTCACATGCTACCATATTGAGTATTTTCAATAAAATGCAGTGTCCCTGAAGGAGCCTACCTATCTGTCATTTTCTTCTATGACCTTACATCTTTATTTCTGACTTTTGTAGTATTTTATTTTACTCTTTCACCTTCCTGGCAGCATTATTCAGGTAAGGCATTTAGTGGTATGATTACAATTCACATTTAAAAGAGAGAGAATTGAGGTTGAAGGATTTGTCCGAGGTCATACAGGTAAGCCCTGAGAGACACGGGAGATTTGTAGCAAACATTTGCTGGAGAAAACTTGGACTCAGAGCACACTGCATCATGAAGAGGTAAACGAACTTCCTTTGAATGTGGAAGGCAGAGACTTGTTAGAAGACATGCAATTTTACAAATGAGCCAAGAATATGCTTTGCCCAAAGAGACACCTGGAAATTAATTGCCACTCTCTTAAGAGATCAATGGGACACATGTTGGGGGATTGGAATGTGTGGTAGAGTCACCGAGGCAGAAGACTTTCATGTTGGCAAGACCAGTGCCTCCCAAATAGATCTTTTAACTGCCTAAACATTAGGAGCAAGCTGTCATCTTGTTGATGAAAGCTGTTACTTGGTGTCTGGATATTTGGTGTTGCTACAATCAGTGGACCTAAAGGTTTGAAATGTGAGAAGAAAATTTACCTCTTAGCTAAACCTCTTAGATCAAAGCCTTCCTGTCTAAAAAGTAACTTTAATTAGGGTTATTCCTTCCTTTTTCATCTCCTTCCTTCCTTTTTGCTTTTCTTCCTCTCTTTTTCATTTTTCTACCAACAGATAATGTTTGCAACTTACTTAACAAATGTCTCATGAACACTTAAAAAGAGCATTTTTAGTTACTGATTTAACTTTGAAAGCAAAATAGTATATGGCATGTTATTAGCATTCATGAGAAATAGAAAAAGAAAGCTCAGATCCTTCCCTTGAGGAGGTTTTAAGCTAGAGTGAGACAGAAGACATGGGTACAGTTGACCATATTGCAATCTGAAATGTGATAAGTTGTGCTATAAAAAGGTATAAGGTAATAGTCTTTGGCGGAGAAGGCAATGGCACCCCACGCCAGTACTCTTGCCTGGAAAATCCCATGGACGGAGGAGCCTGGTAGGCTGCAGTCCATGGGGTCGCTAAGAGTCAGACATGACTGAGCGACTTCACTTTCGCTTTTCACTTTCATGCATTGGAGAAGGAAATGGCAACCCACTCCAATGTTCTTGCCTGGAGAATCCCAGGGATGGGGGAGCCTGGTGGGCTGCCGTCTATGGGATCGCACAAAGTCAGACACAACTAAAGCGACTTAGCAGCAGCAGCAGCAATAGCCTTTGGAGTTCAGAGAGAAAGAGGTTGATTCCAGTGGGGAATAGTGAAATAAGGCAAAGCTCAAAGAATTAATCTCAAAGGATATGCCATCCCATCTCTCTTCTTCTCTCTGGTTGGAGCAGAGTTTATATAATACTGCATAGCTATTTGGGGGTAGTTCCTTAAAGATGAAATGAAAGTCATCTTAGATATTAACTCAACTTCTATTCTGCCTCATCTGTCATTTGGAAATTTTTCTTCTGCAGAATTAAATGCTTTCACCTCAAAAATCTGCTGCTGCTGCTAAGTTGTTTCAGTCATGTCCAACTCTGTGCGACCCCATAGACAGCAGCCTACCAGGCTCCCCCGTCCATGGGATTTTCCAGGCAAGACTATTGGCATGGGTTGCCATTGCCTTCTCCCCAAAATCTGCTATACATCTTCTTTATCTGTTCTTCTATCAATAGACATTTAGATTGCTTCCACATCCTGGCAATTGTAAATATTGCTACAATGAACACTGAAGTACATGTATCTTATCGATTTATGGTTTTCTCCAGATACATGCCCAGGAGTGGGGTTGCTGGATCACATGGCACCTCTGGTTTTAGTTTTTTAAGGAACCTCCATATTGCTTCCCATAGTGGCTACACCAATTTACATTCCCATCCACAGTGTAGGAGGGTTCCCTTTTCTCTACACCCTCTAAAGCATTTATCACTTATAGGTCCATTCTAACTTGTGTGAGGTGATACCTCATTGCAGTTTTTGATTTGCATTTCTCTGATAATTAGTATAATATACAATGGAATATTACTCAGCCATAGAAAGAATGAAATAATGCCATTTGCAGCAACATGACCTAGAAATTGTCATACTGAGTGAAATGAGTCAGAGAGAGAAAGAAAATATCACATGGTGTCACATAGTGATATGTAAAACCTAAAAAATAAGATAGAAGAACCTACTTACAAATCAGAAATAGAACCATTGATGTAGAAAACAAACTTATGGTTACCAAGGGGGGATAAATTCAGATATTCAGATTGACAAATATACACTACTATATATAATACAAGATAATCACGATGGTGTGATCACTCACCTAGAGCCAGACATCCTGGAATGTGAAGTTAAGTGGGCCTTAGAAAGCATCACTAGACAAAGCTAGTGGAGGTGATGGAATTCCAGTTGAGCTACTGCAAATCCTGAAAGATCATGCTATGAAAGTGCTGCACTCAATATGCCAGCAAATATGGAAAACTCAGCAGTGGCCACAGGACTGGAAAAGGTCAGATTTCATTCCAATCCCAAAGAAAGGCAATGCCAAAGAATGCTCAAACTCCCACACAATTGCACTCATCTCACATGCTAGTAAAGTAATGCTCAAAATTCTCCAAGCCAGGCTTCAGCAATATGTGAACTGTGAACTTCCAGAAGTTCAAGCTGGTTTTAGAAAAGGCAGAGGAACCAGAGATCAAATTGCCAACATCTGCTGGATGATGGAAAAAGCAAGAGAGTTCCAGAAAAGCATCTATTTCTGCTTTATTGACTATGCCAAAGCCTTTGACTGTGTGGATCACAATAAACTGTGGAAAATTCTTCAAGACATGGGAATACCAGACCATCTGACTGCCTCCTGAGAAACCTATGTGCAGGTCAGGAAGCAACAGTTAGAACTGGATATGGAACAACAGACTGGTTCCAAATAGGAAAAGGAGTATGTCAAGTCTGTATACTGTCACCCTGCTTATTTAACTTATATGCAGAGTACATCATGAGAGACGCTGGGCTGGAAGAAGCATAAGCTGGAATCAAGATTGCTGGGAGAAATATCAATAACCTCAGATATGCAGATGACATCATGCTTATGGCAGAAAGTGAAGAGGAACTAAAGAGACTCTTGATGAAAGTGAAAGAGGAGAGTGAAAAAGTTGGCTTAAAGCTCAACATTCAGAAAACGAAGATCATGGCATCTGGTCCCATCACTTCATGGCAAATAGATGAGGAAACAGTGGAAACATTGGAAACAGTGTCAGACTTTATTTTTTTGGGCTCCAAAATCACTACAGATGGTGACTGCAGCCATGAAATTAAAAGATGCTTACTCCTTGCAAGGAAAGATATGACCAACCTAGACAGCATATTAAAAAGCAGAGACATTACTTTGCCAACAAAGATCTGTCTAGTCAAGGCTATGTTTTTTCCAGTGGTCATGTATGGATGTGAGAGTTGGACTGTGAAGAAAGCTAATCACCAAAGAATGATGCTTTTGAACTGTGGTGTTGGAGAAGACTCTTGAGAGTCCCTTGGACTGCAAGGAGATCCAACCAGTCCATTCTAAAGGAGATCAGCCCTGGGTGTTCTTTGGAAGGAATGATGCTAAAGCTGAAACTCCCGTACTTTGGCCACCTCATGCAAAGAGTTGACTCATTGGAAAAGACTCTGATGCTGGGAGGGATTGGGGGCAAGAGGAGAAGGGGATGACAGAGGATGAGATGGCTGGATGGCATCACTGACTCGATGGACATGAGTCTCAGTGAACTCCGGGAGTTGGTGGTGGACAGGGAGGCCTGGCGTGCTGCGATTCATGGGGTTGCAAAGAGTCGGACATGACTGAGCGACTGAACTGAACTGACTGAATATATAACACAGATAACTAATAAGAAACTACTGTAGAGCACAGAGAACTTTACTCAATACTCTATAATGACCTATTTTGGAATAGGATCTAAAAAAGAGTGCATATATGTATAACTGATTCACTTTGCTGTACACCAAAACTAATGGGACACTGTAAATCATCTGCTGCTGCTGCTAAGTCGCTTCAGTCGTGTCCAACTCTGTGCGACCCCATAGACAGCAGCCCACCAGGCTCCCCCGTCCCTGGGATTCTCCAGGCAAGGACACTGGAGTGGGTTGCCATTTCCTTCTCCAATGCATGAAAGTGAAAAGTGAAAGGGAAGTCGCTCAGTCATATCCGACTCCTAGCGACCCCATGGACTGCAGCCTACCAGGCTCCTCCGTCCCTGGGAGTTTCTAGGCAAGAGTACTGGAGTGGGGATATCCCTATAAAAAATTAATTTAAAAAATCTGCCTGATTCTTCTGGAACCTTAACGGTATACTTCTTCATGGATCATGTTGTGAAGTGAAAGTAACTTAGTTGTGTCTGACTCTTTGCAACCCCAAGGACTGTAACCCTCTCGGCTCCTCTGTCCATGGGATTTTCCAGGTAAGAATACTGGATTGGGTTGTGGTTTCTGTTTCCAGGGCATCTTCCCAAACCAAGTATTGAACCCAGGTCTCTTGCATTGCAGGCAGACTCTTTACCGTCTGAGCCACCAGGGAAGTCTTTACTGTGTCCTCCCTACATAAAATACAATATTACAATTGATTATGCTAGCTAATAACAATCACATTTAATGTGTGACTATTGAGCCGGAATTTTGGCAAGCAGAGTTGGAAAAAAATGCAAATTAATTAATGTACTATGGCTAAGATGAAACTCTAATCATCGCCAGAGCTATCTCATTACATACCATCAGAAGGTAGAGAATAGAAGATATCTTTGAAGCTGAGAGATTGTGGAACCCTGCCTGCATCTGTTCCAGTTGGGGGTGACACATTTATATTACACAGAATGAGATACCATGATAGCTATTTTGGTGGTGCTTAATTGCCATATTGTCAGGTAGTACTACAATATAACAACTGTAAAAGAATAGTTTAGTCATATTTGATTCAGTTCAGTTCAGTTCAGCCACTCAGTCGTGACTGACTCTTTGCGACCCCATGAATTGCAGCACGCCAGGCCTCCCTGTCCATCACCAACTCCCGGAGTTCACCCAGACTCACGTCTATTGAGTCAGTGATGCCATCCAGCCATCTCATCCTCTGTCCTCCCCTTCTCCTCCTGCCCCCAATCCCTCCCACCATCAGAGTCTTTTCCAATGAGTCAACTCTTCGCATGAGGTGGCCAAACTACTGAAGTTTTAGCTTTAGCATCATTCCTTCCAAAGAAATCCCAGGACTGATCTCCTTCAAAATGGACTGGTTGGATCTCCTTGCAGTCCAAGGGACTCTCAAGAGTCTTCTCCAACACCACAGTTCAAAAGCATCAATTCTTCTGTGCTCAGCTTTCTTCACAGTCCAACTCTCACATCCATACATGACCACTGGAAAAACCATAGCCTTGACTACAGACTTGAATTCCATATTGAAATTTTGTGGAAAGAAATTTGTATCTTAGTTAATTTCATGATTACTTGAGTAAAGATATATGAAAGACTAGCTAACCCTAACCCTAACCCCAACCCTATTTCAATACAAGTTGAAGCCACTAGTCCTCAAAAATACCTTTATGGTTGGGAAACATTCACTCTGAAGAATTCCTTAAGGTATATTTTATAAATCCATCTTATGTGTCAACTTTTTATAAATATATGCCACATACAATTTGTAATCACCTATTTCCATTAACTCTGTTTATTCTTAATTTTTCTGGTTAGGGTTTTTAAAACTCCTTTAGCCTTTCTTTTTTTTAATCATCTATGAATACATACACCATCTTTTTACCCATCCATTCATTTGTTCCATAAATATACATTGAGAATGAGTATACACTAAGAAATATTTTAGGCAGTTGGCAATATGGCAGCAAATAATGAATAAAAATATTTGCTCTCATAAACTGTATTATTTTATATTCAAATAACATATACAAGCAGAAAATGGATAACCCAATAGTAATAAATACTAGGAATGAAATAAAGAAGGGTTAAGTCATACATTTGATAGGATCATGGAGAAAGGACTTGCTAGAGTTAATATGGAGTTGAGACATACAATGTAAGAAGAAACCTTGCTCTATAAAGAGCTGCAGAGTATCTGCAAGAGAATGTTCACGTTAAAGACAGTTGCAAATGTCAAATTTTGATGGTAGAAATGAGTTTGGTTACTCAAGAAACAGCCTAAAAAACAGTGTGACTGAAATATAGTAAGGGAGAAAATAAGCAGAAACCTTGTCTTCAGATCCAAGTAGAGTAGGATGAGAAGTTTGGCTTTTTCTTCTTGCAGAGTAAGGTCATACACTTTATATCTTTACATGATCCTTCTGGTTTTTGGGTATAGTCAACCAGTAAAAAGTAAGCAAGTGGGAAGACCAGACTTGTCAGGAAGCTACTTTGGTCATACAAACCAGAAGTGATCAATTCTAATGTTCATAGAAGTAGAGAGAATTGAATGAATTGAGATATAAATTTTGTCAGTAGGCAAATAATACTTGCTGTTGGGTAGAATGTGTGGAATTGTGAGTTAAAGGAAGGAATCATGATGACTCCGGTTCTTGCCTTGAAAAGGTAGGTAGATAGAAGTATAATTTGTTGAGGTCGGCAAAGGCTAGGGTAAAATTAATTACACACTCCAAAATGAATAACTGTATGCCAGATGTGTTGATTTTGATACATTGTTACTCAAATGGAAATTTCAAGTAGGAGAGTTTAATACATGAAATATGGAACTCAGATAATCTAGAAGTGTCTTTAAAGCTATGAGGTAAGATCAAACACCTAGGGGAAATATAAAGTTCTAGAAGAGAAGTGGAATAAACCTTAGGACAGGAGATAGATTCAATGAGAAATAAAAGTAAAGTCAAACATGAATAAGAAATGAGAATGGAATTGGTCTTATTGTCAGTGAATATTTGTTAAATAGGAAGTATTCATATTCACTAATACAGTCTTCCTGAGGTATCGTCAAGGGATTGGTTTCAGATCCCTTGTAGATACAATAATACAGGGATGCTGCAATCTCCAACATAAAATGGTGCATCTGTGCCGGCCTTTCATAACCAAGGATCCTGGATCTGAGAGTTCAACCAACTCAACAAGAGATTAATTGAATCTCTGGTTGCAGACCCTACAGATAAACAGGACAAACTAAACTGACAGTTCATCAGGATAAAGACCATAATTCCATTTTCTGTCAGTTAAGTCGCTCAGTCCTGTCCGACTCTTTGCGACACCATGAATCGCAGCACGCCAGGCCTCCCTATCCATCACCAACTCCGGGAGTTCACTCAGACTCACGTCCATCAAGTCAGTGATGCCATCCAGGCATCTCATCCTCTGTCGTCCCCTTCTCCTCCTGCCCCCAATCCATCCCAGCATCAGAGTCTTTTCCAATGAGTCAACTCTTCGCATGAGGTGGCCAAAGTACGGGAGTTTCAGCTTTAGCATCATTCCTTCCAAACAAATCCCAGGGCTGACCTCCTTCAGAAAGGACTAGTTGGATCTCCTTGCAGTCCAAGGGATTCTCAAGAGTCTTCTCCAACACCACAGTTCAAAACCATCAATTCTTCAGTGCTCAGCTTTCTTCACAGTCCAACTCTCACATCCATACATGACCACTGGAAAAACCATGGTTTTGACTAGACAGACCTTTGTTGACAAAGTAATGTCTCTGCTTTTCAATAGGCTATCTAGGTTGGTCATAACTTTCCTCCCAAGGAGTAAGTGTCTTTTAATTTCATGGCTGCAGTCACCATCTGCAGTGATTTTGGAGCCCCCAAAATAAAGTCTGACACTGTTTCCACTGTTTCCCCATCTATTTCCCATGAAGTGATGGGACCGGATGCCATGATCTTCGTTTTCTGAATGTTGAGCTTTAAGCCAATTTTTTCACTCTCCATTTTCACTTTCATCAAGAGGCTTTTGAGTTCCTCTTCACTTTCTGCCATAAGGGTGGTGTCATCTGCATATCTGAGGTTATTGATATTTCTCCCAGCAATCTTGATTCCAGCTTGTGTTTCTTCCAGTCCAGCATTTCTCATGATGTACTCTGCATATAAGTTAAATAAGCAGGGTGACAATATACAGCCTTGACGTACTCTTTTTCCTATTTGGAACCAGTCTGTTGTTCCATGTCCCATTCTAACTGTTGCTTCCTGACCTGCATACAGATTTCTCAAGAGGCAGGTCAGGCCTTTAGTGATCAGTAAAATGAGATTCATAGAAATCTGCTACTTGTCAGTAAATGACAATTACAATTCAACCCCCATACTTCAAAGTTAATTGTTTTGGAATCCCATGCTCATGTACTTGAGAATCTTATAGCCCACCTGAAATGACAATCTACACAAGAAAGTTGAATAAAATTTCAAGATAGTACATGATTAATTACACTAAGAATGAGGTGGTACATTAGGAATGAGTCAGGGTTTACAGGGTTACAGGCAGACATAGTTTGATAATAGGTTTGCTATATAATTGCTTTGTAATATCAGGCAAATCATATAGTCTTTCTGAATCTCAGATATTTTATTTTTATTTGGAAAGTAACATGTATTTTACAAACTTGTTTTAAGCAGATGAAAAATTAAGTGTGAGCACCTGGAAAAAATCAACAAATATTAGTTTGCTTTCCTTATTCTGCAATTAAGAGTATTCACACTCACTCAGTTGTTCAGTCATGTCTGACTCTTTGCATCCCGATGGACTGTAGCCCACCAAGCTCCTCTGTCCATGGGATTCTCCTGGCAAGAATACTGGAGCGGGTTGCCATTTCCCTCTCCAATGAGGAGTATTAGTGCTAATTAAATTCTCTAGTTTTCTGTGCGTAGTGGGTAGGAACAATTAAGTTCAATAGTGTTTAATATAAACTTATTTTTACTAAATGGATTGTGGAGATTCAATAGCCAGCTTTGCAGAAATTGAAAAGTTGGAATTCCTGGTGAAGAATTGTATTTTACTCTATTTGAATAATGACCCTTTCAAGAAGAAAAAGCTGGTATCCTTTTCCTCTTTTGGAATTAGTTAGAGAGATACATTTTCAAAGCTATATTATCTAAAGACTTTTAAGCTTCATTCAAATTATCTTCTTAGTCATTTTTTATATTCATTAACCTAAAATGTCCTTTAAGGAACATTATTCAAATATGTATTTGCTATTTAAATAATTAGGTTGTTTATAATAATGATTAAAATAAAATATAAAATTATTTAAAGTAATATGTAATCTATTTAACATTAAAATTAATCTTAGTTTCAGGTATTAAAATATCATGTATACTTTTAGACTGAATACATGTATATACTACATTTTGCATGAAGATATGAAATTAACCAGACACTAAGTGAAACTACACAATGGAATAGTAAATAGGTTAAAGAGTGCTGCTCAGTTTATTAATTCACTAATACCAAATTAGCTTTGCCTTTTTTTTTTTTAGAATAACTAGTTACTTCCTAGTAGTAACACATACTGAAGTGAAACTATAACATTTGAAATTGAATTTTATATGCAGCTCGATCATCTTAAATACTGAGGCTTACATTGTTTTTATAGGTACATGTTGAATAGCTCGGGAGAAGAGTCATTAAATAAAGCAAGAGTACTATGTTACATAGTAGAGATACATGAATAAACCATGCCTGAGAAACTAGATCTTAACCTGGTGATATGCCTTAAGTGAAAAATATTCACACATTTTGTCTTTGGATATGTAGTAGGCCATTCTGCAGCCATGAAATTAAAAGATGCTTAGTGCTTGGGAGAAAAGCTATAACCAACCTAGGCAGCATATTAAAAAGCACAGACATTACTTTTCCAACAAAGGTCTATAGAGTCAAAGCTATGGTTTTCCAGTAGTCATGTATGGATGTGAGAGTTGGACTATAAAGAAAGCTGAGTGCTGAAGAACTGATGCTTTTGAACTGTGGTGTTGGAGAAGACTCTTGAGAGTCCCTTGGACTGCAAGGAGATCCAATCAGTCCATCCTGAAGGAAATCAGTCCTGAATATTCTTTGGAAAGACTGGTGCTGAAGCTGAAACTCCAATATTTTGGCCACCTGATGCAAAGAACTGACTCATTGGAAAAGACCCTGATGTTGGGAAAGATTATAGGCAGGACGAGAAAGGTAAGATAGAGGATGAGATGGTTGGATGGCATCACCGACTCAACAGATCTGAGTCTGAGCAAGCTCCAGGAGTTCGTGATGGACAGGGAAGCCCAGTGTGCTGCAGTCCATGGGTTCACAAAGAGTCTGACATGACTGAGTAACTGAACTGAACTGAACTGATTCTGTGAAGGTATATTCATTGTGGTAAAGATACCAAAGAAAGGCAATTCTTTTGGAGAAGTGAGCGTTATTCCCAAAAGTTAAAAAAATTGCAGAGCCAGTCAGCGGATATGTGGGGAGTGGAAGAGTGTTGTTATAAGAATGTGGCATGTTGGAAATTAGTTGGAGATGGTATCTAGAGTTATTCAAATGGTTTCAGAGTTGGGGACCCAGCACACAATCAGCCCTTGTAAACTATACATAGCTTACCTTTTTTTTCCTTTTGTACCTCAACAACTGTAAAATCTGGTGTTGATGCTATAGAATAAGAAACTGCACATTATCTCAAATTTTATTTAGTCTTTTCCAATGTACCGCAAAAGTTCATGATTTATCACATTTCTGAGAGTTACACATATATTTTGTTCTATTTTGTTTTCTTCTGAGATTCTGTTATAAAATGTGCTTTCATGTATTTGTAGGCATGTTAGGCAGAGGAGGCAGTTACTGTGTACAACAAATTAGAAAGGTGGAGGGAACTTGTAGCTTCCCTATTCTGCATCCACCTACTTTCGAGCAGAGCAATAGGGGAAAACAAAAATTGAATCTCACACCTACGGATGATAATAGCTGAAAGCAGGAGAAAGGAAGTACAAAAACTTTAACCTCACATTAAATAAATTTGGATGACCAAAAGAGGAGTTTTCATGCTTTGAGACAGACATAGGTGATCCCAAAGGGAAGAAGAAAGACTCCTGCTCTTTCAGAGAATGAAAAGCCACTAAGTTTTTGGTTTTTGTTTAGTATGCCCTCTCAACTTCCTTTTCCTTTCCATAGAAAGTGTCCCCATCCCCTTGATGTGAAGGGATTTGCACATAGCTTCTCATGGTTGCAGATCCTGACCTGTAATTTTCTGCTGATTTTGAATTAACTCACCTTTGCTGGAGGCATATCTGGCAATCTATTTGACTAAGGTTGGCAGAAGCATAGTTTGAGAAGATGACCATCAGGGAGAAAATAGGACCTCTATTTGGCCCTTCTTTTTATGCTGGGGCTCTACTTCTTGCTGGAGAAGGCAATGGCACCCCACTCCAGTACTCTTGCCTGGAAAATCCCATGGATGGAGGAGCCTGGTAGACTGTAGTCCATGGGGTCACTAAGAGTCAGACACGACTGAGCGACTTCACTTTCACTCTTCACTTTCATGCATTGGAGAAGGAAATGGCAACCCACTCCAGTGTTCTTGCCTGGAGAATCCCAGGGACGGGGGAGCCTGGTGGGCTGCTGTCTCTGGGGTCGCAGAGTCGGACACGACTGAAGCGACTTAGCAGTGGCAGCAGCAGCAGCTACGTTTTTCATGAGATTTCTGTGCAAATTGATAACAACAATCAAAATAGCTCTGAAGCATTAGCAACTCCAGTCATCTGAACTACTTTATTTTTCAAGAAACATGATATATATTTCTTTAATTAGGAATATTATTTAGAATTATGTGTACACATATAGGTAGTTGTTTAGTCGCTAAGGCTTGTCTGACTCTTTGCCACTCCATGGACTGTAGCCCTTCAGGCTCCTCTCTCCATGGGATTTTCCAGACAAGAATACTGGAGTAGGTTGCCATGTCTTTCTTCAACATACAAAATTATGTGCACATAAATATGTATCATGGCATCTGGTTCCATCACTTCATGGGAAATAGATGGGGAAACAATGGAAACAGTGTCATATTTTATTTTGGGAGGCTCCAAAATCACTGCAGATGGTGACTGCAGCCATGAAATTAAAAGACACTCCTTGGAAGGAAAGTTATGACCAACCTAGATAGCATATTGAAAAGCAGAGACATTACTTTGCCAACAAAGGTCTGTCTAGTCAAGGCTATGGTTTTTCCAGTGGTCATGTATGGATGTGAGAGTTGGACTGTGAGGAAAGCTGAACACCGAAGAATTGATGATTTTGAACTGTGGTGTTGGAGAAGACTCTTGAGAGTCCCTTGGACTGCAAGGAGATCCAACCAGTCCATTCTGAAGATCAGCCCTGGGATTTCTTTGGAAGGAATGATGCTAAAGCTGAAACTCCAGTGGTTTGGCCACCTCATTCGAAGAGTTGACTCATTGGAAAAGACTCTGATGGTGGGAGGGATTGGGGGCAGGAGGAGAAGGGGATGGCAGGGGATGAGATGCCTGGATGGCATGGGATGAGATGCCTGGATGGCATCACTGACTCGATGGACATGAGTCTGAGTGAACTCCAGAAGTTGGTGATGGACAGGGAGGCCTGGCATGCTGCGATTCATGGTGTCGCAAAGAGTCGGACAGGACTGAGCAACTGAACTGAACTGAACTGAACTGATGCATATGTATCTATCTTATATATATGTATATCACTAAAAATAAAGCAAGCCAATGACAAATTAGTACTTTTATGTTTCTGAATTATTACCAAAGACCATTAGTAAACACAAATTAATTTGTAGAATTTAGAACCAGAGGCTGTTTGAAAAAGTCTGAAATTCCTTCAGGACTATCAGTTCCTTAGCAGATGATCAGTTAATACTTTGGAGGCTAATTTGATTGAGATTTGTATAGAGAAAAAAAGAAAGCTTTAAAAAACTTTTCTCTATATTTTTGGAAAAGGGGTGGAATTAGAGAGGCTTTTTGTCACTTGAACCTAAAAAACAGTCTAGCAGATATATAAAACATATACAGTATATGTTTTTTATATTTGGTTACCTGACTGTTTATCCAAATCTTATCTTCGAAAATAGCCAGTTTTATTTGTGTTAATTCCAAGAAAACAGCTTTTGATAATCAAACTTACTTGGCATATTACTTACAACAGGTGTGTGAATTCTTTATCTTTTCATTTTAATTATTTAGCCATTTCTGGCATAGTTGACTGTTCCTCTGGGATAAATTAACAATATTGCTTCGTACTTGCAAAGGCATATTCCTCTGTCACTCATTCACTTATTTCTGAGTTAGCACAAATTAAAAGTGAATTTTGCAAGATAAAACTCAATTATGGAAATTCCTGATAGATCTACTACCAAGTAAATATGAAGCAAATATGCAATAAAACTGTTTAAGAATATTAGTGATGACATAAATATATCTAAAGTCTTGGCAAGAATGGGATATTTTTATTAGAACTAAAAATGTTTTGAAATGTTTTCATCTTAACTGAATTAGTTACCAAATGATTTTAACACATAGAAGTACAAATTTAATTCTTTTGAATAAGTACTTACGAAATCTGTCTATGCAACTTGTTTGGACTCTGAGATACTATATTTTAGTATATATTATGCTATTACCCACTATTGTCTTTTTATTCAACTCTCTTATTTCTGGCTAGGAAGTTGTCTGGATGAAGTTGAAAGGAGATCATTTGCATTTTTTTTTCCCTTGGACTCCTTTCCAAAGGTTAATAATTGCTCAAACTTTAAATGATTTTTTTCTTGGCTTATGGATATTCTATTCAAGAATATCAGAATATTCTTATCAAATGTACAGATAGAAGAGAAAATCTTGCTACTTTTCTTCTTTCTTCAGCTCTTACTTCCAGAGGCCACAGGAGGATGCGATAATATATTTAGTACATTCAATCAAGACTATTTAAGGTCACTGTAAATAGTGCTACAGTGAACATAGGGGTGCATGTATCTTTTCAAATTATGGTTTTCTCTGGGTATATGCCAGGAGTGGGATTACTGGATCATATGGTAGCTCCATTTTTAGTTTTTTAAGGAACCTCCATACTGTTCTCCCCCTGGAGGATGGCACAGTAACCCACTCCAGTATTCTTGCCTGCTGAATCCCGTGGACAGAGGAGCCTGGTGGGTTACAGTTCGTTGGGTCGCAAATAGTTGGACATGATTGAAGTTACTTAGGAATACTTTTCTCCATAACATTTGTTCCAATTTACATTCCTAGGACATAGAAGCAACCTGAATGCACATTGATAGAGGAATGGATAAAGAAGATGTTGTGTGTGTGTGTGTGTGTATGTGTGTGTGTATAATGGAATATTACCCAGTCACAGCAAAGAATGGAATAAGGCCATCAGCAGCAACATGGATGGACCTAGAGATTGTCACACTGAGTGAAATAAGTCAGACAGAAAAGGACGAATATCACTTACATGCGGAATCTAAAAAGTGGTTCAAATGAACTTATTTACAAAAAGAAAAACCAGAGGTAAAAAAGCAAATTTTATGGTTAACAGGGGAGAAGGGGGCGTAAATTTAGAGCTTGGCATTGACATATACACACTACTGTATAAAATAGATAATTAATCAGAATTTACTGTATAGTACAGGGAACTCTACTTAATACTCTGTAATGACCTATATAGGAAAGGAATCTAAAAAAGATTAAATATATGTAAGTGTATAAGTGATTCACTTTTCTGTACAACAAAAACTAACCCAGCATTTTAAATCAACCTGAGACCTTCAATCACAATTACCTTCCCCATTCTGTATGTGTGACACAAACACGCTTTTATAAGAAGCTCTCCTTGCAACACAGATTTTCCTGATTCCTGGGCCATTTTTTGAACCATTCTGGTGTTGTTTTCCTTGTTTTTGTTGTTCTGTTTTTATGAATCTCCCATCCCTAATCCTCTTCTGCAGTGAGATTGCTTTTTTAAGATTAATTTTTTCTAACTAAATAAAAATATTTCTACTAAATATCTTCATCTTTCTTGAACTCACTGTTATATAACTCCATTGACTACTTACTCTTTTCAAAAAAATACGTACATAAATATACATAATACTGAATCATTTCATTGTACACTTGAAATATTATAAATCAACTATAATTCAATAAAAAATGAAATATACATGTGTAAGAACATTTTTTAGATTGCATTTTTTGTTTTGTTTTTGTTTTCATCATTCTCCATATCCTTTCCCATCTTTAATTTATTCTACTTCCTCTTCCTTCAAAATCTGTGTGCAGGCCAGCCCACTCTGTTTTACAATAGACTGTGTGTAGAATGAGCTACAGACCACCTTCACTTAGATGGCCCACCAGCAACTATCAACATGTCCACATGGAGCATGTCTTATTTAAAACTGAACACCCTCATTTTCATTGCACAAACTGTTTCTCTGTCCTACAATACTTTCATTTTATTTTTAATTTTTTTTTTTTTTTTTGCAAAAGCAGCTTTATTCTACTGGAATTTTAA
This sequence comes from Bos mutus, assembly GCF_027580195.1. Taxonomy (NCBI): domain Eukaryota; kingdom Metazoa; phylum Chordata; class Mammalia; order Artiodactyla; family Bovidae; genus Bos; species Bos mutus. The sequence continues at coordinate 89,870,375 of NC_091617.1, read as the reverse complement.
AAAAGAAAAGAGCTAGTTTTGGTGCTTTTCTTTCCCTGATGCCCTTCAGTTACCAAGTCCCAAACTTACACTGAATGCCTCCCTAAACTGCAGTTAAAGAGCGAGGCATACCTTTGGCAAATGGGCTATCACAGCTGAAGATCCCTAGGCACTTGTGCTGCTAGGAGAACTGAAAGAATTGGAAAGGGCCTGGAAGTTATCCACCATAAAAAAGGAAAATCATATTTCTTCATATTCAAGCAGTTCTTTTGTGTGTCACCTTGTGTCAGGCCATTATCAAACCACATCTAGATTTTTTTAGTGTCTTTAATTGAAAAATAAGTAACTAAAGCAGAATAATAAGAATTATTCTTTTACAATGTATTTTTAAAATGTACTTCTCAAATTTGAACATTATATCATGAAAAAAGTAGTATTACTACTATTATCTAGATTTTATAGATGAGAAAGTTGAAGCTGAGAGTGCTTTAAGTAAATTTCTCTTGATAACTTAAACTAAAAATCTCAAAACATTGCCCTATGCCTACTTTGTCATGCTGGTTTCCTCCTTGTGTACCTAAATTTGTACAACCCACATTTCCCCTGGCAGTTGAGGAAAGCCATTTTTCCTCACTGTAAATGTATTTTGCTCATGGAGTAGAGATAACAATGCAATATTTATTCTGTAAGATTAAACTCAGCTTTGAAGAGCCTTCAAACATTAGTATTATTTCAGCTATTTGACTTTATTTCCTGTCTCTCCCCCATATATCATACCTTTGTTCCCTCTAGGCTACTTTTTTTCACCATCTTCCATATTCAAGGCAAAATCTCCTAATTCTGTGCTTTCATTCATAAAGTTCTTCTCCCTCAAAAGCTCTATGTTCTCCCTTTCTTACTTTCATCTTCATCATTTAAAATGCACTTCAAATTTTACCTCCTCTGTGAATTCATTTATGTATGGACATGTTCACTTATAACTATGGCTTTCTGCATTTGTGTGTAACCACAGTCTAAAAGGGAGAAATCAATCACATGTTTAGATCTTTACAATAAGATGTGGTTCATATATACAATGGAATATTATTCAGCCATTAAATATAAAGAAATAATGTCATTTGTACCAACATGGGTGGGCCTGGAGATTATCATACTAAGTGAAGTAAGTCAGACAAAGACAAATATCATATGATATAATTTGTATGCAATATATAAAATATATATATAAATGACCTTATTTACAAAACAGAAGCACTCACAGACTTAGAGAATGAATTTTTGGTTACCAGAGGAGAAGGGAGGGGATATATCAAGAGTTTGAGATTCATATGTATACACTTCTACATTTAAAGTAGATAACCAAGGACGTACCTGACAGCATAGGAACTCAGTTCAATATTCTGTAATAACCTAAATGGGAAAAGAATTTAAAAAATAATTTATACTTGTAGAGGTATAATGAAATCATTATATTGCACACTTATAACTGTACATCATTACTAATCAGCTATACTCTATATTATATAAAAATTAAAATAAATTTTTAAAAAGCATGGCAAAGACATAGATATTGAATTCTAAACATAACACAATTTTGTGTTATAATTGTGTTATAAAAATCTAAACATAATCCAACACATAATATAACAATTAAGAAAGGAATAACATTCTGAAAAGAAAGAACTATCTCAGAAAATCCATATTTTATTATGATATGATGCTTGATTGTTTCCTTTTAGAAATTGTTAGTTTTTCATAATTTTAATGTTTAGCATCTTATACATTATAGCTGGAGAAGGCAATGGCACCCCACTCCAGTACTCTTGCCTGGAAAATCCCATGGACGGAGGAGCCTGGTGGGCTGTAGTCCATGGGGTCACTAAGAGTCAGACACGACTGAGCGACTTCACTTTCACTTTTCACTTTCATGCACTGGAGAAGGAAACGGCAACCCACTCCAGTGTTCTTGCCTGGAGAATCCCAGGGACGGGGGAGCCTGGTGGGCTGCCGTCTATGGGGTCGCACAGAGTCGGACACGACTGAAGCGACTTAGCCGCAGCAGCACATTATAGCTATATTGTTAACTCTTTGAAGGGACCCTCATATATATGTTGATTCCCTGGAATACTAAGATCACTGTTGAGGTTAAAAACAATGCAGAATGGTTTTTCTATGAAACAAACTATAAACTTCAAAGGATAAATGTCACCACATCTTGTCTTGACCTTCCATATTTTAGTGCTAATCTGTTCTAAAAAGAGAGAACAGTAAAGCCAGGAATGCTGAAAAACATGTATATTTATTTGGACTTAATAAATCATCTGCTAAACTTTATGTTTATTTCTCTAATATATTTATAGCTAAGTTATCACATGCCCATGTGTTTCTTTCGTTAAAGAACTCTATGTAAATCTTGGCTCATTTTGTTAATATTTATGCTAAAAGATAAATCTAAGCAGATTCTAACTGGTTACTTAATAGGTCAGACTCTCATTGTATCGTACATCAAGCCTATAATTCTCCTAGGAGCAGACAGATGAAGCAAGGTCATCTGTCAATTTACAAAGGATCCATACCAGACAGACAGGTAGCACTTGCTCTAGTCACAGACTGATCCATTTATAGAGGATTTATACATGTAAAAGAAACATACTTTGACTTAGCAACTTGGGTTATGTATTTAGAGAATCATACGAAGAAGAATCTAACACACATAAAGAGACATTGTCTATTAACAATATTTCACACCACATTATAGCAAAATACCAGTTAGGAGACAGATAAGAGATATCCCAGTGACTTTCAACAAAGAGCAGAACCTTCATGGAAAACCAGTATGAGAACAAACAAACCAATTGCCTTCTCTCCTTTTAGATTAAATGTTGTGAAACATTTCTAAAGGATTCATTACTAAAATGTGAGGCTCTTCCAGCAATGACTAGTCACACAGAAGAAAAAGACAAAAATATAGATCCTAGTGATGACTATAATTCTAAAATTCTGAACATTTTCTGTATTATTTATAAACTCAGCCATAAAACATACTATACAAAAAATTACTCATAAGACGTATTGATTTGAGATTGTAGGGAAAAGAAATGAAAAGATTTATTTGTAATATACTGTTTCCCATTAAAAGGAAAAAATGAATTTTATTATTTTCAGAGTCACTGAATGAAATGAAGTATAACTATTGGCATTGTAGGAAAGGATGAAATAAGGGACAGCTTTATTCATTGACTTATTTCCTGAGATCAGGAAGCTATAAACAGAGCATAGAGACCTTTTATCTTTCCTATAAAGCTTATATCTAAAGAAATAGTAAATAAAACTCCCTGATGGTTTTATTTTATTCAACATTTCACAATGGAATTCTGTTAGCTTTTATAAAAAGTCTCATTTATAGAATGCAAGAAATGGGAACAACTTTAGGAATCATTAAACCTAACTCTCTAATTTTATAGAGTTAGACCCAGAATTTTTGCCTAAGGGAAACTAGACATTGAGACACAGAGATTTTAGTTTACATGTCCAAGGACACACTGATGACAAAAGGAAGGTGATGGTAATGCAAATACTATGGATACCAATGCAGGATTCTTGCCACTCTACCATGCTGCCTCTCACAGCATGACAATGAGAAAGAGCAAAACAACCTTCGACATCTGGTTACTGGCCTGGCACTCACAGCTAGACACTGGTTTTCTTCTGTTGAACATACATACTTTCAAAGAACATCAACATCAGACAAGGTAAATCTGTTATGCTGATAAATTAAGACAAAAACAAAAGCATTTCACACTCATGGCTGATAATCATAATAATGAAATAATCATTATCTTTGCCACAAAAAGAGACCAAATATCCCAACCCTAAAAATTATGAGTGCTACCTCTTACCAATTACACATTCAACCTCAATTTATTTCTCCTGCTTTAAAGATGATATATATTACTCAGTCAAAGCCTTTCTTCCTTGAGTCTTTAGCAAAGTAATTACAGCCTCTCACTGAGACACTTTCCCGTTATGCGTCTCTCCCTACTTTGCAGGAGAAACAAAATAACTTTACTCAACTGTAAGTGTATTTTCAGTGTCTTTGGCTGAAGAGCAATGACAGTGTATGCTCAGTCACTGTCATGTCCACCTTTTTGCGACGCCATGGACTATAGCCTGCTAGGCTCCTCTGACCATGGGTTTTTCCAGGCAAGAATACTGGAGTGAGTTGCATTTCTTTCTCCAGGATGACAGTATAAGAGAAAGCATTTATTCAAAGCACAAAAAGATTATCTATGTTGAAATTCATAATGATGATCCAATTATTGGATTAAAATTGCAAATTTTTAAAAAAATGCTTATATCAATTTTATTGATACACATCAATACTAATATCTGACCAAAGTTTTATTGCATTCAGTTAAACCTAGCAAAGATTACTCATGAACAAACACCCCTTCCTGTCTCCAAATTATTGTTTTCCTCTGACTTTCATAAAAGAAAATAATTATTGTTATTCCACTTCCAGACAAGATCTGAAAGGAACTGTCCCCTTGATTTGAAATAATTGAAAGGAAAAAAAAAAAGACAAAATATATAAAGAAATGGTTCTCATATATATACATATATATATATATATTTATATCTGTTTATATACATAAACAGAGCTATAAACTAAAATATATATACATCTGTTTATGTATATATATATGTTTATGTATGCTTATATGTAAGTGAAATGAATTACACCAATTTTACAAGAGACAGAAGGAATGAATTAGGGTTACTTTGTCATTGTAGTTATTTACACTACCTAAGAGTAACAAATATGGAAGATACTGATCTAATCATATCAATGATAATTTTGAACATTAATGATCTACATGTGTCGGTTAAAAGAGTGGATCAACAAACAAGACCCAGTGATATGCTTTCTACAAGAAACTCACTTTCAATATATAGACAAATAGATTAAAAGTAAAGAATGGAGAAAATACAATAACACTAACAGAAATAAGCAGAAATGGCTATGTTAGGCTTTCCAGGTAGCGCTAGAGGTAAAGAACCCATCTGGCAATGCAGGAGACATAAAGTGGTACGGATTTGATCCTTGTGTTGGGAAGATGCCCTAGAGAAGTGCATAACAACCCACTCCAGTATTTTTGCCTGGAGACTGCTCCCATGGACAGAGGAACCTGGAAAGCTACAGTGCATAGCGTTGCAGAGTTGGACACAACTGAAGTAACATAGCACAACCATGTTAATTTCAGTCAGAGCAGAGTCCAAAGCAACGAAAGTTATCAGGGATAAAGAAGGATGTTACATAATGATACTGGAGTCAGTTCTACAAAAGAGATAATTTTTGATGACAAAATATCAAATTACATGAGACAAAAATGATAGAACTACACAAGGGGGAATAAATGAATTCATTATTATAGTTGGTGACTTCAACACTCCTATCTCAGAAATGGACAAAACCAGAAGTCAGAAAATCAGGATAGAAATTATACAATGCCTTTTCTTAGACTACAACGGGATTAAACTGGAAATCAATAACAGAGAAATTTCTTACAAGATAGTGGAGATTGAAAACTATATTTCTAAATAATGGGACAATGAAGAAATATCAGGAAAAATCAAACAACAGTTTTTAACTAAATGAAATGAAATATCAAAATTTGTGGGAAAAATTGAAAGCAATACTTAAAAGGACATTTATAGCATTGAACACATATGTTAGAACAGAAGAAAAAATAGAAAGTTAATCATCTAGGTCTCCACCTAAGGAAACAAGAAAAAGAAGAGCAAATTAAATCCAAACTAAGCAGAAGGAAAGAAATAATAAGAATGAATGCAGAATTCAATGAAATTCAAAACAGGCAATCAATAGAGTCAGTGAAATGAAAAGCTGATTAAAAGCTGATTCTTTAAAAAGATCAGCAAAATTGATAAATCTCTAGCCATGCTGAAGTAGAGTTGATACACAAATTACTAATATCAGAAATGAAAGAGGTGACATCAAAAGATGTCATCAAAAGATGGACATTAAAAGAATAATAAAGGAATATTATGAACAACTCTATGGTCACAACTTTGATAACCCAGTTGAAATGGACCAACCTCTTGAAAGACACAATTTCCAAAACTCACAGAAGTAAACATCCTAAATAGGTCTAAATCTATTAAATGCATTTACTCAATAAATAATAGCCTTCCAAAAGACAAAGCATCAAGTCACTGATGAGTCATGAGTTCACTGGTGAATTCTACCAAACTTTCAAGGATGAAATTATACGAATTCTCCACAATCTTCTTCAAAGAATAGATGCAAAGGGAATTCTTCCTAACTTGTTTTGTAATACTAAGACTACCCTAAAATCAAAACCAGACAAAGAAATTATAAGAAAAGAAAACTGCAGACCAATATCTTTCATGAACATAAACATAAAATTTCTCAACAAAATATAAATAAATTAATCCAAAAAAGTATAAAAATAAATATACACCAAAACCCAGTGGGCTTTATCCCAAGTATTCAAGGCCATTTTACTATTCAAAAGTCAATTAAAGTAATCCATCCAATCAACAAACTAAAAAAGAAAAGTTACATAATCAAAGCAATAGATGCAGAAAAAGCATCTGACAAAATAAAGCATTCATTCTTGGTAAAAATTCTGAGTAAATTAGGAATAGAGGAAAACTTAACTTGATAAAGACTGTTTACAAAATACCTACAACTAACATTCTTAAGTGAGGAACATGACGTTTTCCCACTAAGATAAGAAACAAGGTGAGGATATCCCCTCTCAGGACTTTTTTTCAACCTGGCATTAGAAGTACTAGCTAATACACTAAGGAAAGGAAAGGGAAAAGGAGAGGAGAAGAGAGGAGGAAAGGGGGAGAAGGGGAGGAAAGAAAGCAGTGGGGAGTTAAAGGAAGGGGAAGAAGGGATATAGATTGATATGGCTGTCTATGTAAAAAATCCATAAGAACTGATCAAAAAAATAAAAAAAACCCTCCTACAACTAACAAGCGATTATAGCAAGGTTTCTGGAAACAAGGTTAATATACAAAAATCAATCTCTTTCCTGCAGTGCAGGAGATTTAGACCCTGACTCGATCCCTGGGTCAGGAAGATCCCCTGGAAAAGGGCATGGCAACCCATTTCAGTATTCTTGCCTGGGAAATCCCATGGGCAGAGGAGCCTGCTAGGCTAGAATCCATAGGGTCACAAAGAGCTATGACTGAAGCAACTGAGCAGGAGAGCAGAATCATTATACCAACAACGGACAAGTGGAGTTTGAAAATTAAAACAATACCATTTATATCAGGACCCACCAAAATGGAATATTTATGTATAATCTAATACAGTAACCTAATAAACTAACAAAATATGCAAAAGAGTTATTTGACAAAACCCACCCATCTCTGAAGAATGAGATCAAATAGGTGATCAAATGAAGAAATATTCCATTCCCATCTGATTCTGGGAGGTTCTAGCCATACCTTACCTCATTTTCTATGAATGATTTACAACCCTTGAGTTAGGGTTGGCCCAGATATTCAAGCAGTATATTGATATGCCATTAATTTCTTTTAATTCAAATGAAAAGCTTCTTAAACCTTGGAAAGATCAACATCTATGGCTCAAGTATATTCGCCTTTTGTTGTTGTTGTTTAGTCACTAAGTCATATCCAACTCTTGTGACTGCATGGACTCTAGCCCACTAGACTCCTCTGTCCATGGGATTTCCCAGGCAAGAATACTGGAGTGGTTTGCCATTTCCTCCTTTGGGGATCTTCTAACCCAGGGACTGAGTCCATATCTCCTGCATTGGCAGGCTGATTCTTTACCACTGAGCCACCAGGGAAGCCCAACATAGTTAGACCTGAATGTACTAATTAAAGTGCATCTTGTTTTCTTCTTATAACTAAGCTATTCACAGTTCAACTGTAACAGAGTAATTGAAACAGAATATTTACATAAATGAAAGTGTGCCTCTTAACTTTACAAGCCACCGATTAATTAATACCAGAGGCAAGATTACTGCTCTGGATGATCTGAGGTACTGAACATTATTTATGTCTGTTTAAAAATCATATTGTGAGCAAGAGGTGAAGCAGACATGTAGCACTGCCTATCAATGATAATAAACATGGACCTGGAACATAATTAGCTTTTATTAAAGTAAACCATTTTAGTTGAGGGAAGATATATCTAGTGGCTTTGACTTGTGTCCAAAGGTGATATCAGTAGTCTTAAATCACAAAATACACAATTATATTCTTTCAGTAAATGTGCAAATGCATGTTCATTTTTTCCTTTAATTTCTGTGTTATGTAAATGGTATCACTAATTCATACCAGCTTTAAGTTCTATTATCACCTTCTTATCTGGTAATAATTTCTTTTCCCAAATTTTCACTTTGTACTTTTATCAGTCAGTATTCGGGAGTATTCTACTAAAAAGTAATTGAAGCTTTTAAAACTCAATGTCTAAATATATTTATATATGTATAGATACATTTAGATGTATTTTTATGCTACTCTTGCTGTCTATTTATTGATTTCCTCATTTCTTTTTCCCTGTATTTCATATTTTATTTTGTGTTAATACAAAACTGTTTTATCTCTACTTCTACTTTTATCCTCTCTCTCAAACAACTTTTTAAAATAATTAGAAAAATAGTTCTGTTTATGTATGTGAATGTGTGTGTGTCATTAGCCTTGAAATTTTTACATGCAAGCCTAACTTAAAAGATTAAATATGAACAGTTTCTTTTTCTGCTTTCTAAACAACTTAAGGATCCTAAAATCTTTAACCTGTTCCAGCTTACATACTATTATTGTCTTGACATTTAATTGTGACCTTTTAAAAATCTCTACAATTTATATGTTATTATTACTTTTTCTAGATAGTCAACTTTTTCTAGATAGTAAGTTTTATCAAATTTACCCATATATACTTCTTTTTTTTTAACTCATTTTATTTACTCTCATTCTATACTTTCCTTTGGGGCTTGAGGATGCCTTATCAGGTTTTCATTTGCTCTAGTCAGAGACAGAGTGGTGTTACCAATTACCTTTATAGTTATATGGGTACAAATATTCAGACAATGCATGTAGCATAGCTCAGACCCAAAAACACCTAAGTACCTTTATGTTATTTTAATCCCCAACTGAACAAGAACTTGGAAAAATGGTATTACCTTATTGGAAGCATAATGGGGTTTGTGCCAATACACCTTTTTCCCAGGCCCAGCTTTAGGTGCAGGGTGTGCTAAGCTGACTCCCCTCCTGAACAGACCTGAGACTTGGTCAACAGTTCCCTGCTCTTTGCTACTTGCATCCTCCTGCAGCACTCACAGCCTCAGATTTTGTCTTGCTTTCTTCCTGGCTTCACAGAAATGTCTATTTGTAGAAACATACCTTCACTGGATAATATTTTGTATATTTTGCATGGAATTTTGTACATTTCATGACCTGAGCTTTTGAGGCTCTTTAAAATTTGCACCTTGAAAACTCTGTGAAATATTCACTTATCCACTTTCCAAGCTTCACTTGTTTCTCAAGTTCTTTTTCTCAGCCCTGAGGGGCTCTGTCCTTCAGAGAGCATTGCCACCAAAGAATTAACATATAATTGCTCAGCTCTCAAGTTAAAGCTGATAATAAAACAAGACAGAAGGATTATTTACTGAGGTGGTTCTTCCACTGCCCTTCTGACTAAAGATTTTCCAAGCAGCAGAAGGAAACAAAGTGGAAGAAAAATTGTTAACAGTGGTTGGAAACAGGATAAGTCATATACTTGTCTTTCTTATTAATTTTAAGGGAAAAAGAATGATACTAGAACCTCCTGAAAATGTTCATATACAAGATTAGAGGTGATACTGCCCCTTTCCAACCAGGAATATTGAGAAGGGGAAAGCTTAAAGGACTCCCCTTTCCCTCACAGTAAAGGAACTTAGAAGAATGAAGTAGGTCAGAGAGATAAAGACAAATATATGATACCATTTGCATGTGAAATATATTTTAAAAAAAGGTAAAATCAACTTATTTACAAAACAGAAATAGTCACAGATGTGCAAACCAAACTTACAGTGACCAATGGGAAAAGGAGAGGAGGGATAAATTGGAAGACCGGGATTGACAGTTCAGTTCAGTTCAGTTCAGTCGTGTCTGACTATTTGCGACCCCATGAATTGCAGCACAACAGGCCTCCCTGTCCATCACCAACTCCCAGAGTTCACTCAGACTCATATCCATTGAGTCAGTGATGCCATCCAGCCATCTCATCCTCTGTCGTCCCCTTCTCCTCCTGCCCCCAATCCCTCCCAGCATCAGAGTCTTTTCCAAAGAATCAACTCTTTGCATGAGGAGGCCAAAGTACTGGAGTTTCAGCTTTAGCATCATTCCTTCCAAAGAAATCCTAGGGCTGATCTGCTTCAGAATGGACTGGTTGGATCTCCTTGCAGTCCAAGGGACTCTCAAGAGTCTTCTCCAACACCACAATTCAAAAATATCAATTATTCGGCGCTCAGCTTTCTTCACAGTCCAACTCTCACATCCATACATGACCACTGGAAAAACCATAGCCTTGACTAGACGGACCTTTGTTGGCAAAGTAATGTCTCTCTCTGCTTTTGAATATGCTATCCAGGTTGGTCATAACTTTTCTTCCAAGGAGTGACTGTCTTAATTTCATGGCTACAGTCACCATGTGCACTGATTTTGGAGCCCAAAAAAATAAAGTCTGACACTGTTTCCACTGTTTCCCCATCTATTTGCCATGAAGTGATGGGACCAGATGCCATGATCTTTGTTTTCTGAATGTTGAGCTTTAAGCCAACTTTTTCACTCTCCACTTTCACTTTCATCAAGAGGCTCTTTAGTTCCTCTTCACTTTCTGCCATAAGGGTGGTGTCATCTGCATATATGAGGTTATTGAGATTTCTCCTGGCAATCTTGATTCCAGCTTGTGTTTCTTCCAGTCCAGCGTTTCTCATGATGTACTCTGCATATAAGTTAAATAAGTAGGGTGACAGTATACAGACTTGACATACTCCTTTTCCTATTTGGAAACAGTCTGTTGTTCCATGTCCAGTTCTAACTGTTGCTTCCTGACCTGCATACAAATTTCTCAAGAGGCAGGTCAGATGGTCTGGTATTCCCATCTCTTTCAGAATTCTCCACAGTTGATTGTGATCCACACAGTCAAAGGCTTTGGCATAGTCAATAAAGCAGAAATAGATGTTTTTCTGGAACTCTCTTGCTTTTTCAATGATTGCGGATGTTGGCAATTTGATCTCTGGTTCCTCTGCCTTTTCTAAAACCAGCTTGAACAACTGGAAGTTCACAGTTCACATATTGTGGAAGCCTGGCTTGGAGAATTTTGAGCATTAATTTACTGGAGTGTGAGATGAGTGCAATTGTGTGGGAGTTTGAGCATTCTTTGGCATTGCCTTTCTTTGGGATCGGAATGAAAACTGATCTTTTCCAGTCTTGTGGTCACTGCTGAGTTTTCCAAATTTGCTGGCATATTATGTGCAGCACTTTCAGAGCATCATCTTTCAGGATTTGAAAGAGCTCAACTGGAATTCCATCACCTCCACTAGCTTTGTTCATAGTGATGCTTTCTAAGGCCCACTCGACTTCACATTCCAGGATATCTGGCTCTAGGTGAATGATCACACCATCGTGATTATCTGGGTCATGAAGATCTTTTTTGTACAGTTCTTCTGTGTATTCTTGCCACCTCTTAATATCTTCTGCTTCTGTTAGGTCCATACCATTTCTGTCCTTTATTGTGCCCATCTTTGCATGGAATGTTCCCTTGGTATCTCTAATTTTCTTGAAGAGATCTCTAGTCTTTCCCATTCTGTTGTTTTCCTCTATTTCTTTGCATTGATCGCTGAGGAAGGCTTTCTTATCTCTTCTTGCTGTTCTCTGGAACTCTGCATTCAGATGCTTATATCTTTCCTTTTCTCCTTTGCTTTTTGCTTCCCTTTTTTCACAGCTATTTGTAAGGCCTCCCCAGACAGCCATTTTGCTTTTTTGCATTTCTTTTCCATGGGGATGGTCTTGATCCCTGTCTCCTGTACAGTGTCACAAACCTCAGTCCATAGTTCATCAGGCACTTTATCTATCAGATCTAGTCCCTTAAATCTATTTCTCACTTCCACTGTATAATCATAAGGGATTTGATTTAGGTTGCAAGAGGGCATCAGAGTACAGACACACTGAAATCATACTCACAGAAAACTAGTCAATCTAATCACACTAGGACCACAGCCTTGTCTGACTCAATGAAACTAACCCATGCCCATGGGGCCACCCAAGATGGGCGGGTCATGGTGGGGAGGTCTGACAGAATGTGGTCCACTGGAGAAGGGAATGGCAAACCACTCCAGTATTCTTGCCTTGAGAACCTCATGAACAGTATGAAAAGGCAAAATGTTAGGATACTGAAAGAGGAACTCCCCAGGTCAGTAGGTGCCCAATATGCTACTGGAGATCAGTGGAGAAATAACTCCAAAAAGAATGAAGGGATGGAGCCAAAGCAAAAACAATACCCAGCTGTGGATCTGACTGGTGATAGAAGCAAGGTCCGATGCTATAAAGAGCAGTATTGCACAGGAACCTGGAATGTCAGGTCCATGAATCAAGGCAAATTGGAAGTGGTCAAACAAGAGATGGCAAGAGTGAACGTCGACATTCTAGGAATCAGTGAACTAATATGGACTGGAATTGGTGAATTTAACTCAGATGACCGTTATATCTACTACTGCAGGCAAGAATCCCTCAGAAAAAATGGAGTAGCCATCATGGTCAACAAAAGAGTCCGAAATGCAGTACTTGGATGCAATCTCAAAAATGACAGAATGATCTCTGTTCATTTCCAAGGCAAACCATTCAATATCACAGTAATCCAAGTCTATGCCCCAACTAGTAATGCTGAAGAAGCTGAAGTTGAACAGTTATATGAAGACCTACAAGACCTTTTAGAACTAATACCCCAAAAAGATGTCCTTTTCATTATAGGAGACTGGAATGCAAAAGTAGGAAGTCAAGAAACACCTGGAGTAACAGGCAAATTTGCCCTTGGAATATGGAATGAAGCAGGGCAAAGACTAATAGAGTTTTGCCAAGAAAATGCACTGGTCATAACAAACACCCTCTTCCAACAACACAAGAGAAGACTCTGCACATTGACATCACCAGATGGTCAACACCGAAATCAGATTGATTATATTCTTTGTAGCCAAAGATGGAGAAGCCCTATACAGTCAACAAAAACAAGACCAGGAGCTGACTGTGGCTCAGATCATGAACTCCTTATTGCCAAATTCAGACTGAAATTGAAGAAAGTAGGGAAAACCCCTAGACCATTCAGGTATGACCTAAATCAAATCCCTTATGATTATACAGTGGAAGTGAGAAATAGATTTAAGGGACTAGATCTGATAGATAGTGCCTGATGAATTAATGGATTGACATAAAGACACTAATTCATATAAAATAGATAACTAACTAGGACCTACTGTGTAGCACAGGAAACTCCATTCGTTTATTATGTAATGACATCTATGGAAAACAGATGGTTTCCCTGGTGCTGCTGATGATAAAAGAATCCACCCACAATGCAGAAGATGTGGGTTCAGTCTCTGGGTTGGGAAGATCTCTTGGAGAAGGAAATGGCAACCCACTGTAGTATTCTTGCCTGGAGAATTCCATGGACTGAGGAGTCTGGCAGGCTACAGTCCATGAGGTTGCAAAGAGTCAGACACAACTGAGCAACTAACACTATAGGAAAAAAAAAGTCTATAGAAGAATGGATATATATATATGTATAAACAATTCACTTTACTACACAGCTGAAACTAACACAGCATTATATGTCAACTATAGTCCAATAAAAAATAGATAAAGAAGAAATATAGAAGAAAGATGAATATTTACATACCAAGGGCTTGAACTAGTATTGAGAGTCAGCCTTGAATCTCAGTCTATTTCCTATGCCTGGGAGGTCATAAGCAAGCAAGCAGAAAACTCTGACAGAGTTCTATATCCATGGCCAGGGGATACAGCAGGAGAAGGCATTCACCATATGGTCATAGACCAGGCAGGAACACAGAACAGAGGAGGCCATTATGGAAGGATAACCATGCAAAATAGTTTGGGCATATTTGTACACTTTAGAGGATGCCAGCATGGAACATGGGCTTTCCTTGTGGCTCAAATGGTAAAGAATCTGCCTGCAATGTGGGAGAGCTGGATTCAGTTCCTGGGTCTGGAAGATTCCTCTGGAGGAGGGCATGGCAACCCACTCCAATATTCTTGCCTGGAGAATCCCACAGACAGAGCTGGCTGGCAGGTTACAGTCCTTGGGGGTCACAAAGAGTCAGACACAACTGAGTGGCTGGCACTTTCACTTTTCAGCATGGAGCATTTGTGTACCATATACTTTTATTTAACCCACCTGGAACTATGATGCTGTCCCACCACAACTCTACCACCATCATTGCTCAGATAAATCCTATGGAGATTTATCTGAGAAGGAAAGAATGAAGAATGTCAGAGTGATTACAGTACTGAACTGACTTAATTCAGTTCAGTACTGAGTAAATAACTGCTATCCTATAAGAGTTTACATATTTATTGATTTCTAATTTATATTTATTTATTTATTGATAATAAATAACTGCTATCCTATAATTTATTAAGCTATTTGCTACTGTCATGTCAAATGTCTGCTCAAAATAGAATTGATGTTGAATTAAAGAAAAGCAATTATTTATATACCTGAATTTACTGTCAGAAACCCAATCTATTAATACATGACTTTTATACTAAAGAGCCACATTTGCATCTTGATTCTATAAATTATTGACAGCTTCAGGAATTTTATGTCATCAGGGCTCTGCTCAAATGTCACCTTCTCAAAGAACCTCACCTTTATCTCTCTATAAAGATAGCTTCTCTGTTAGAAATGATCACTTCTCACTATTTACTTTTTTTTCTTTTATAGCACTTACTACTACATCATGTTATAGACTTATTTGGGGAAATAAACTTCAAAGGGACATGGCATTTGCATTGTTCACTGTGATATTCCCAAAGCAAATCTTTGGTACAGAAAAGGACTAAATATATGCAAAATAAATCTACCTATATAAATATAAATGTATATATAATCAAAATACATGGTAGAATACTATACATTAGATATTACATAATGTGATTATGTTTCCTTTGTTCTGCTGTTCCAATTATTCCTGAGAAGACTTTAGGTTATGTCATAACAATCCCTAAAGAGTTTACTGAATTATGGCATCTGGGAAGAGAATCAGACACATGCTCTTGACCCTAAATTCATAGAAGGGAAGAAAATGTTCAAAGAGATGACCTCAGAAATAATAGTTTCTTATTTTATAATTTCACCTTTTTGTAGTGGTTTATTTATTTATTAATACATCAGTAATTTTAGAGAATGAA
Organism: Bos mutus; assembly: GCF_027580195.1. Lineage (NCBI taxonomy): Eukaryota > Metazoa > Chordata > Mammalia > Artiodactyla > Bovidae > Bos > Bos mutus. The sequence goes on along the minus strand of NC_091617.1, from coordinate 89,854,907 downwards.
AGAAAGGAAGACAGCTTCAAATACTTTTGAAACTCAATTTACACTGGAATTTTTTCTTTGGATCTCATAGGAAGACATATGAATAAATTAAAATTTTTGCGTTATGGCACATACCATCTGGTCCACAAGGATTCTTCTCTTGTTTTGTTTATCTGCCTACCTATCCATCCAGCCAGCCATCTGCTTTTATCTGCCTTTCAACTTAGGTAACAATTCTAAACTGTTTTTTATATATTGCTTTATTCTATGCCTTTCTAAACATGTGTATTGTTATTTTGAATGGATGTTTGTTAATTAACATGTGCGCTATTTTGTTATGCATGTAAATCTCTCTTCCTTTCTTTAATTCATTTGTATGTTATTAAGATCTGAACTCGTTGCTATGCACACTCTAAGGAAGTCTCAAAGACTTGTATTTTAAGTTCTTTCTTTGGTTGAATTTGGTTTAAGATATTTTTTCAACCACCTGACATACTCAGTCTTGTATCTTAAACTAAAAAGTGGGTAAGTGTTTTTCACATTGGCAAAAATTCCTTACATTCATGCATTTACATGTACACACATTCAAGTTTATTTTCAAAAGGGCAAAGGGATCCAGAGAGAGGCTTTCTCCTGCTGTGAAAGACAAAAACTCAAGATAGTGTACCCTGACACTGAGAGCACTGCTTTGCCAATCTCTAAAATGTCACCTCATGGGTAGCCTGCTGGGCTCAGCTCAGAGCCAAGGTTCCAAGACTGCTAATAAAAAAGAATAAAGGTTAATGAAGGCATTAGCTTATTTATTATCATGAATAAAATAGCCTAGGTTTTATCTGGATGGTTTGTTCAAGGCATAATATCTTGCCTATGATTTTTAATACTGTATTTTTATTTTCTGCAGGCTGTGAATTTTAATGCTTTTATTAGGAGATAGTGTTGTATTTATAAGATATGAAATTATATCACAAAAATTAATGGAGACATAGATATTAAATATGATGGTGCACACACATGTAAAATAAAATAATAAATCCTTCAGAGAACTCACTTTGAAAATCACTAGGTGAAAATCTTGAACTTTAAACATCATTTTATAATGAATAATTTACTTAAAGAAAATAAACCTAAACATTTATCAGTGGCATTGTGACATAAGAAAATTGATCTTTTATGGGGAATATATAATGCTGTATTTGCACACTTCAGATTTAGGTTTGGGTAATACAGTTTCATTAAAAACAAAAAAAATCTCTGCCTTAAACCAGTCTTTCAGTCAACTGATAGGATATAAAATATCAGAAGGATGCTGTGCTCTATAGTCAGGACCTCAGCTTAAAGATTTTAAGTCATGTGAGAGTGAGTTTATATGCTATTAATCCTTCAACTGGTGATTCCAAGAATATCAAATGCGTGGATTACAAAGTGGTTCAGTCTGTGCTATAATCCAGAATAGGAATTGTCCAGATTTAAAATATACACAATTTGAAACATTAGCTTTGCTGTGACAAAGCTCATAACAATGTATAACCACCTCCAAGACCTTAGATTGTTCTCAAGTACTAAGTATAAGTTAACCTTTAAAATGACCACAAGCAGCTATTCCTGTTTCCTATTTTACCCTACCATAGGACAATATAAACAGAACCTCATGAAAAAATCAACCTATTTTCACATACATTGTACTATTAGGTCACTTAGTACATAGCCTCTTTGTGAAAAAATATACCCTTCTTTTGAGAAACTATCAGTCAAAAAAGTGTTAACTGAAACAGTACAATGTGTGAAAAGTGCTTTATCTCATCCATTTCCAGAATTATTACATGCTACAACATGAATGAAACTTGAGGACATTAGGTTAAGTGAAATAAACTAGTAGTAAACCAACAAATATGATATGATTCTTCTTATATATGATATCTAGAGTACTCGATTTCATAGAGACAAATTAGAATGGTGGTTGCCAGAGGCTGGGTGGAAGGAGGAATAGAAAGTTCTTTAATGGGTACAGTGTTTAATTTTTACAAGATGAAGAGTTCCAGAGATTGGCTGAACAATAATGTGAATGTACTTCATACTACTAAACTATACATTAAAATGGTCTATATGGTCAATATTATGTTATGTGAATTTTACCACAATTAAAAATAAAAATAAGGTAAATAGTATCTACTACATTTGGTTGAGTGTTTGTCACTTCTTGCTTGCTTTGCTTGTCATATCTGACTGTGATCACATGAACTGTAGCAGGCCAGGTTCCTCTATCCATGAAAGTCTCCAGGCAAGCAAGAATACTAGAGTGAGTTGCCATGCCCTCCTCCAGGGGATCTTCCTGACCCAAAGACTGGACCCACATCTCTTGTGCCTCCTTCATTGGCAGGTGGCTTCCTTACCACTAGTGCCACCTACAATTGGTTTAGTGTTTAGCAAACAAGAAGAGTTTTCCTACCTTGATTCAGATATATCAATCTCCATAGCTATCAACATAGAAGAAAGAATCTCTGCATTCAAAAATAGCCAAAAGACTAATAAATCATACTCCAGTCTTGGGTTTTTAAAATATATATGTTAAAAGCATATTGTTAATTCTAAAATTATCTATCAACAGAAGATGAAAATATTATTGTTGATTTCAAAATTGACTTCAAAACCTCTAGTTTTAGGGGTGGTTGCAATATATTTTCAAGGTTGCTTTATATAGTGCTTATGGTCTACCCCTTAGTGTGTGCACCGTAGGAGTTGATGATGCTTATCTGAAGGTCCTGAAAGTAAGATTGTGAGATAAGAGGATGTAAGAGGTGTGAATTAACAGAGGAATAAAGTATCTATTATCACCTGAATACACATAAGGATGAATATGTGAATGAAGCACTCTACCCTTATGATTTCAAGGGGTATATTATCTAAATTCACTGTTCACTGTTTTAATCAGCCATGCTAAATGCTCAAGCCTTTTTTGATACCACAGATTGAGTTGTACAGGAGAGAAATTACAATTCCAGCAGAGAAATTAGACATTGATGTTCTGACTAAAGAATGGTTGCTATGGAATGTTTTAAAAACAAGTTTGTTGAGTATAACTGAGATACAATAAACTGTGCTTGTTTACAGTGTACAATTTTATAAATACCACATATGTATACAAATGAAAGATAGTTGCTATAATCAAGGGAGTGAAAATAGCCATCACTTTGCAAAGTTTCCTCATTGGGAATTCCTGTCTTCCGTTTCTCCCTGCACCCACAAAAGCAGCAACCAATGACCTTCCATCCATTATAGATTAGTTTGCATTTTCTAGAATTTTATATGAATGAAATCATACAAAATACTTTTTGTATGGTTGGCTACATTCACTCAACATAATTATTTTGAAACTCATATTATAGTATCTATCAAAAGTTCATTAAAAATATTTTTTGTTATATTTCATTATACAGTTGCAGTAACAGATTTTATTTTCTTGGGTTCCAAAGTCAATGTGGACAGTGACTGCAGCCGTTAAATTAAGAGATGCTTGCTCCTTGGAAAGAAAGCTATGACCAACCTAGACAGTGTATTAAAAGCAGAGATATCACTTTGCCGGCAAAGGTCCCTATAGTCAAAGCTATGTTTTTTTTAGTATTCATGTATGCATGTGAAAGTTGGACCATAAAAGCTGAGCACTGAAGAACTGATGCTTTTGAACTGTGGTGTTGGAGAAGACTCGTGAGAGTCACTTGGACTGCAGGGAGATTAAATCAGTCAATCCTAAAGGAAATCAACCCTGAATATTCATTGGAAGGACTGATACTGAAATTGAAGCACCAATACTTTGGCTATCTGATGTGAAGGGCTAACTCATTGGAAAAGGCCCTGATTCTGGGAAAGATTAAAGGCAAAAGGAGAAAGAGGCAGCAGAGAATGAGATGGTTAGATAGCATCACTGACTCAATGGACATGAATCTGAACAAATTCTGCGAGATAGTGAAGGACAGGGGAGACTGGAATGCTGCAGTCCATGGGGTCACAAAGAGTCAGACACGACTTAGTGACTGACTGAAGAACAACAATAGTAGAATATGTATTTTTAAAGAACATGCTAAACTCACCAACAAAGTGTTTGCATTATTTTTCATTCCAACTCATAGTGGATGAAAGTTCTACTTACTTCATTTTCTCATCAGAATAGAAAAGATCACAATTTTATTTTTTAATCAGTTAAATAGGAATGTGGTAGTATTTTATAGTGGTTTTAATCTGCACTCTTGTAAAAACTAATGATGTTGAGCATCTTTCCATGTACTTATTTGCAATAGTATGCCTTATTTGGTATAGTTGGTGTTCAAATAAGGTGTCCATCTTTAGGGTTAATTTATTTCTTCTGCTACTTGATGCTGTCTAGTTATTTTGCCACTACCTAGTAAGGCAAAATTGGACTGATAATAATTAAGAGCAAGTGAGGGCACTGCATCATTGATGCCATGATAGCTGACTTGGGGAAAGACATACAAAAGGACTAATGACCAGCCATCCTTATGTAGCTAATACAGCCAGTAAATTTCAGGATGCAACTGTATTTGAAAACCCAAAGGACTGCATGAACTAGAGTATTAAGAACCATTTATTAAGTTGTGAGAAATAAGCAAATAAGCTACTGTTTCTCAGAGACCAAGGTGGGAATCAAGAAGCTGAGAGACAGATAGGTTTGAGGGGTTTTGGTGAAAGCATATTCCTCATCTAGAGATCTTTTGGCCCAATTAACAAAGTCACCAAAAAGAATCTGAATCTGAATGGGCAGATGCCTGTTCAGAAGCATGCTTCAAATTTTCCAGAGTTCCAGAGCACAGGCAATCCTACTAAGCTTTTGGTATCTGATGGCTCAGATAATATGACCTATATTGGAAAATAAATATACACAGACTGGAACTTTTGGCAGAAACGAAGAATGGTACTCAGAAGAAACTCCTCAGGTTTTGGTCTAGAAATATGTGTGATGTATCTATTCATTATAGCACATTTAAAATAAAACTTCTAACTTGTTATGGGGTAGTGATTGAAACAGTCCAAACCATAAAAGGATAAAGGAGATTAGAGCACCCTTAGGTTGGAAATAGCAATCACTCTAGTAAGATGTCAGAATAGAACAAAGGAAGAAAGCCCAAGAAAGTTTGCATATAAAATGAAAGCTGTAGTGAATTCAAAATTGAACTATGGGGAGGGAGGAGGACCCCAGGGGAATGCAGTACGTGAGTGGACTGCTTTGCTCCTTGTAAGGCCCACCAGGAGCCCCCAGTGTTACCCAGCTCTACCACTGTGTGCCTTAAAGCTGATGATTTTCTTCTAGCTGGCTCATTAAAACCAATGGCCAACCATCACAGGAAAAAGTACATAGTCATTCAGTTCAGTTCAGTCACTCAGTCGTGTCCGACTCTTTGTGACCCCATGAATTGCAGCACACCAGGCCTCCCTGTCCATCAACAACTCCTGGAGTTCACTCAAACTCACATCCATCGAGTCGGTGATGCCATCTAGCTATCTCATCCTCAGTTGTTCCCTTCTCCTCCTGCCCCCAATCCCTCCCAGCATCAGAGTCTTTTCCAATGAGTCAACTCTTCTCATGAGGTGGCCAAAGTACTGGAGTTTCAGCCACAACTGGGTATTGTTTTTGGTTGGACTCCATCCCTTCATTCTTTCTGGAGTTATTTCTCCACTGATCTCCAGTAGCATATTGGGCACCTACGGACCTGGGGAGTTCCTCTTTCAGTATCCTATCATTTTGCCTTTTCATACTGTTCATGGGGTTCCCAAGGCAAGAATACTGAACTGGTTTGCCATTCCCTTCTCCAGTGGACCACATTCTGTCAGACCTTTCCACCATGACCCACCTGTCTTGGGTGCCCCACAGGGCATGCCTTAGTTTCAATGAGTTAGACAAGGCTACGTTCAAGGTCAGGAGGGGCGGTGGTGAGAAGATACCCCTCGCCCAAGGTAAGGAGCAGCGGCTGCACTTTGCTGGAGCAGCCGTAAAGAGATACCCCGTGTCCAAGGTAAGAGAAACCCAAGACGGAGGTGTTGCAAGAGGGCATCAGAGGGCAGACACACTGAAACCATAATCATAGGAAACTAGTCAATCTAATCACATACTCATTAGTAATTAGTAAAATGCTAACTTAACAATGAAGAAAAAAAATTATAAGAAAATACTAAGTACAAGCAAAGATATATAGAAAAAGAATTCCTATACATTGCTGGCAACAACATAGAGTTTTTAAAGCACTTTGGAAAAGCATCTTGAATTATCTATTCAATATAAAATTTTTATCCTCCATTCTCCCTTTATACATATAATATTTTCTATAGGGAACATACCTAGGTTTACAAATGCTGAATTTTAGAGTATGTGACCATCTCTAAAGAGAGACGGGGGAACATGGTTCTGTAGGGTAACATTGGATCTCAAGGCTCTCAGTAATTTTTTTTTAATAATTTGAATAGCATTGTGAATACAAAGGAGACTTTAATTTTATTTTAGAAAATCACATATTACACATATATTTGTGTTTCATACACAAAGCATATTTAATATATTTCAAATGTCTAAAAATGGGATGATGTTTGCATATTTTATAGACTGAATGCTTATTTCACAGAGGTCTCCTCTTTTAGAAAATCATAAATAAGACTTACATGTAGAACTTGATCAGGTAAATGCTTCTGAACATTGATATAAATCATATGATGAAATACTTGTTTCCCTTGAGGAGACTAAATTGGAGACCTGTCCAGGTTTTTGACAGGCAGATGTAAACCAGGAAAGGGGGTGATCAGGCTATGCTAATGAAATCCACGCCTGTCCATCTCTTCAAGAGCTCCAGCTTCCAATGTTTTGTGTGAGTAAGGACAACTCATATTAGTTACTTACCAATTGAGAATTTCAAATTATTTTGTAAATGCAGTCAGAGAGGTTTCAATGCTGAGTGGCAGAATGAAATACCAGACAATTTCCAGTCACCCACAGTGAAAGAAGGAGGTGAAAGAATGATGCCAAATAAGTGTTGGATTCTGCCTCTAAATTTTAGAAGCCTGAGTCATCAAAAGTATGACTATATACATTTCTTCTAGGAAATTAAACAAGACAATGAAGTGAATGGGGGGAAAAAGTCATCCAAATTAAATGTATAGATTAGCTAAGCAAATAAATAAATAAATACCATGGAGACAAGCTGGAAAGAATGGGGAGATAAGTGTTAGAATAGCTGTGATGAACAAGAGGGTCTTACCTAAATGAAAAAAAAAAAAAAAAAGCTGTGAGTAAGAGTAAGCCTAATTTTACAAACAATAAATTCTGGAGAGGTTGTGGAGAAAAGGGAACCCTCCTACATTGTTGATGGGGATGTCAGTTGACATGGCCTTTATGGAAAATGATATGATTCAGCAGTCCCATTACTGGGCATATATCCAGAGAAAACCATAATTCCCAAAGATGCATGTACCCCAATGTTTACTGCAGCCCTATTTACAATAGTGAGGACATGGAATTAACCCAAATGTCTATCAACAGAGGAATGGATGCAGAAAATGTGACACATATGTACAATGGAATATTACTCATCCATAAAAAGGAACAAATTTGCAGAGATGTGGTTGGACCTAGACACTCATACAGACTGAAGTAAGCCAGAAAGAGAAAACCAAATATCATATATTAATGGGTATATGTGGAATCTATAAAAAGTGGTATAGATGAACCTATTTGCAAAGCAGAAACAGAGACACAGCTGTTGAGAACAAACATATGGATGCCAAAGTGGGGAAGTTGGGGTGGGATGAATTGGAAGATTGGGATTGACATATATACCCTACTGATACTTTGTATAAAATAAATAACTAACGGGAATCAACTGTATAGCAGAGAGAATTCTACTCAGTGCTCTGTGGTGACCTAGGTGGAAAGAAAATCCAATAAAGAGGAGATAAATAAAGAGGATGTATATGCATAGATGATTCATATTTCTGTACAGCAGAAACTAACACAAATATTGTAAAACAACTATACTATAATAAAAGTTTTTTTTTTTTTTTAAAGAGGAGGATATGGAGAGATCAGTGAAGAGATAAAGAAAAGGAGAGATCAGTGAAGAGATAAAGAAAAGGAAGTGAAGGAAACTCCCTAAGACATGCCCATATTTGAAAATTACCAAAACTATCACCTTCTGATAAATTTAAAGATGTTAACAACAGCATAGTTTTAAAGATCAGTGAAGAGATAAAGGTCAGTGAAGAGATCAGTGAAGAGATAAAGTGAAGAATGGAGAGATCAGTGAAGAGATAAAGAAAAGGAAGTGAAGGAAACTCCCTAAGACATGCCCATATTTGAAAATGGAGTGATCAGTGAAGAGATTAAAAAAAGGAAGTGAAGGAAACTCCCTAAGACATGCCCATATTTGAAAATTACCAAAACTATCACCTTCTGATAAATTTAAAGATGTTAACAACAGCATAGTTTTAAAGACCTCTTCAAACCTTCTTTTAAAAAAAAGGATGTAGAATCTAAGATAGTAGAACAAGAAGCTGAAAATAATATGTCCAAGTAAGACCAGGTGAATCTACAGCTCTATCCTGAGTGTGTGATGATACTGAATCAAACCAGCAGCACAGCGGCCACGTGTGAGCAAATGGAGACAAGAGCAAGTAACCTAAGGGCTGGGAAACCCAGCCAAGAAGTACTTCCCATTACAGACAAGATCACCCCACTTGGAGTAAAGAACCTGACAGGTGGATCTCAGAGCAACAGTTAAAATTAATAGGTGAATTCATTGGGTCTTTGGGAAGGACTGAGCATGACTCGTGATCTTGGACAGGATAGCTACTGAAATATTCAATGAAAAGAGTAAGCCACACTGGGATGAATCAACTGGAAGTAAGACACAAATTAAATTAAAAATAGAACAAACTGGGGGTATAAGAAAGGCAAATTCTGATGTTACCTGAGGAAAGAATGAGAGAAAACAGGTGTCAGAAATTCTGGAGTCAAAAATAAACAAAAGACCAATTTATCAGTGTTAGGTTGTAACACAATGGACATTCCTAAGTTAGGGTTTAGCATGTGAAAGTGAATCAATCAGTACTAGGCAATCAGTCATGTCTGACTCTTTGGGGGACCTCATGGACTGTAGCCCATCGGTTCCTCTGTCCATGGAATTCTTCCTGCAAGAATAGTGGAGTGGGTAACCATTCCCTTCCCCAGGTGATACTCCTGACCAGGGGTGGAATCCATGTTTCCTCCATTGGTGGATGGACTCTTAGCCATCAGAGAAGCCAAAGTAAACTGAGATTATGGGGAGAAATAGAACCAATGGTGGAATAAAATAAATCAAGTTTGGAAAAAAAAGTTAGAAATGAGAAAAACATGAAAGAGCGCTAAATGAGCTCAAGAAATAATTTGAAAAAAATAATAACCTAAAAAGGATTAAACTAGGTTAAAAACAAGAGTGACTAGACATGACAGAAGATTCTAGTGTTGAAACAGATATGGACAATCTAAAATGAAAGAAATCAGACATTAAAAGAAAATACAAAGGATTCTTCAACACTGAAAAAAATAAAACAATTAGAAAATCACTGTTTTACAATATCCACCAAAATAATTGAACTAGGTCAAGGTTTCTCAAAATGTGGTCTGACAATCCATGGTAGTTCTAAGACTTTTCAGTGTAGCCACAACTTCCTCTTTTTTCCAACTGCATATCTGTATGACTCCAGATTTTCTTCAAACACTTTAACTAAAACAACATATTGCAACAGATTGAATATAGAAACAGACATGAGACTTTAAATTCAAAGAGACATGAAAGAGTTTTACAAAAATGTAAAATGCTACTTTTCCCCCCTTTTTTGTTTTTGAAAATATTTATCATAAAAATATGCTTTCATGTTAAAATAAACAACTGAAAACATTGAAATAATAAGTTTATGTAGGAACATGACACATTGCAAGTTAAGGACATGCTCTACTGTCAAGGAAGAAAGTAATGTTTACAAAATTTACAATGTTTTCATTCATTAAAAAGAAAACCTACAATTTTTAAAGAACTGATAAAATGCAGAATATGTTCTCTGACAACAAAGTAATTAAACTGGACAGCTATAACAAATGACAACTAGAAAAGCTCTGATATTTTCTAAGTCCTATTTAAATTTGACTAAATGAAGAAATAATAGAGATTAAAACTGTTTTGAACTGATTGATAACAAAAATATTATATGTAAAAATCTGAGAATATAGTCAAAACATTAATAGAGGAAAATTTATAGAGTTAAAGGTGAGTAATAGGAAATAAGGAAGGTTATTTATTAACAGAAGCTAAGCATTTGTCTCAAGAAGTTGGAACAGCAAAATCAGCTCTAAAAGGCAAAAGAAGAGATAATACAGAAATATCTGAAAATAATAAACTGAAAAGAAATAATTGAGATAATACATTAAATTGTTAATACTTTGAGAAGGCTAAAAAAAAATACTAAAAATCTGACAGAATGATTTTTAAAAGGATAGGAGGGTGGTTGAAGGCATAAATAATCTATAACATAAATGAAAAAGTCTGGAGAAGGAAATGGCAACCTACTCCAGTATTCTTGCCAGGAGAATCCCATGGACTGAGGAGCCTGGCAGAGCATGAGATCACAAATAGTTGCACACAACTGAGTGACTAACAATAAGTGAAAAAGTAGTTGTCTCTAAAATCAAACAGGTAATAAAAAGGTAGTAAGTTACCTTGAAAAATTATAATTTTTCAAATTTAGATGACATGAATAAATTTAGAAAAGCATAATATTAAAAATATGTGCAAGAAAGAATTAGTAAATCCAAATAGTCCACTGTCTATAAAAGAAATTAAACTTATAATTTCAAACTTTCCTACAAAGAAAACTCTGGGCCCCCATGGCCTCACTGGCAAATTCTACAAAGAAATAGAGAAACAGTTCCAATTTTACACAAAATTTCAGTATATTAGACAATGATAATACATTTTCAATCTCATTTTGTTGTGGCTAATATAACCTTGATTCAAAAGTTAACAAGGATGCTACAAGAAAGAAATGTATAACCCAAACTCATTAATGAAAGTAGATGTAAAAATTCTAAACAAAATATTAAGAAACAAAATCTACAGTAAACTAAATATTCTAAACAAAGATGAGTTTATTCAATACACTATTAGGTTAACATCAAATATAAATTATTCCAGTTAGTTTGCCACTTAATAGAAGACAAAGCATATGTTCAATATTATAATGAGAAACAGTATTTGATACTAGCAATCTAGGAAAAGACAGGAATTTCCTTAATAAGATGAAGGCTACAGCTATAGCTCTAACATTTAATGTAATTATTTCTCATTATAATATTGACCATATGCTTTGTCTTATTCTATCAAGTAGCAAACTAAGTAAAATACTGAAAATGTACTCTTCAGACTGGGCACAAGACAATGATGTTTGCCCCTTCCTTTTATATTCAGTGGTTTCAGACTGGGCACAAGACAATGATATTTGCCACTTCCTTTTATATTCAGTGGTTTCCTAAATGCCTGGTCAGTTCACTAAACCTACAAAAATAAATAATACATTTGAGAACTGGAAAGGAAGAAAAAACCTAACTTATTTTCTAGCTGACATGATCCTTTATGTAGAAAATACAGAGGAATCTACCCATAAATTATTACAAAGAAGGAATTAGCAAGTGTGCCTGATATAAAGATATGTTTATAATCATATCATGGTATAATATCAATCAGTGAAAACATCTTTTTAAAATGTCACTTATAATAGCATAAAATATCAAAGTATAAATATCTTAGAATGAATCCAACAAAAAGCATATATGAGTTCTCAAGAGAAAATTAGAAATTTTTATGGAGAGAAAATAAAGAATACCTAAATATACTGGATTTGTGGTATAGAAAAATTAGTATTTTTAAAGATATCCATTCTTCCTATATTAATCTAGAAGTCTCAATACAAATCTAGAAACTCTGAGAGTTTGTGTGTCTGTGTATTTGTAGTTTTTCAAGCTGATTCTAATAATTCTATGGCAATAAAATGACCAAGAATAGGCAAGCCACTCCTAAGAACAAAATTATATTTCTTCTACCAAAAAAGAGGATCACAGTAAAGTTACAGAAGTTAACATAGCTATCATTTTGGTACAAAAACATACATACATTTTAGTCACCATTACCAGGAACTGATTTGTGAGTGGTTTAATCATGATCAAGATCATTGTACAGTTGTGATTTCTCAAACAATAACACAATAATAGTAATAATGATGTGAATTTTAAATGATACTAAATAATACAAATGTACACAGACAGATGAACCAATAAAGAATATGTTATATATACATAATGGAATACCACACAACCATAAAAAAGAATGAAATAATGCCATTTGCAGCAACATGGATGGACCCACACTGTTCGTGACATTGTACAGGAGCCAGTGATCAAGACCATCCCCAAGAAAAAGAAGTGCAGGATGGTTGTCTGAAGAGGCCTTACACATAGCTGAGAAAAGAAGAGAGGCTAAAGGCAAAGGAGAAAAAGAAAGATATACACATTCGAATGCAGAGTTCAAAAGAATAGCAAGGAGAGATTTTAAAAAAAGCCTTCATCAGTGATCAATGCAAAGAAATAGAGGAAAACAATAGAATGGGAAAGACTAGAGATTTCTTCAAGAAAATTAGATATCAAGGGAACATTTCATGCAAAGATGGGCACTATAAAGGACAGAAATGGTATGGACATAAAAGAAGCGGAAGATATTAAGAAGAGGTGGCAAAAATACACAGAAGAACAATACAAAAAAAAATCTTCATGATCCAGATAACCACGATGGTGTGATCACTCATCTAGAGCCAGACATCCTGAAATACAAAATCAAATGGACCTTAGGAAGCATCAATATGAACAAAGCTAGTGGACGTGATGGGATTCCGGTTGACCTATATCAAATTCTAAAAGATGATGCTGTGAAAGTGCTACACTCAATATGCCAGCAAATTTGGAAAACTCAGCAGTGGCCACAGGACAGAAAAAGGTCAGTTTCCAAAGGCAATGCCAAAGAATGTTCAAGTTCAGTTCAGTGCAGTCACTCAGTTATGCCAGACTCTTTGTGACCCCATGGACTGCAGCACACCAAGCTTCCCTGTCCATCACCAACTCCTGGAGCTTACTTAAACTCATATCCATCGAGATGGTGATCCCACCAACCATTTCATCCTCTGTCATCCCCTTCTCCTCCTGCCTTCAATCTTTCCCAGCATCAGGGTCTTTTCAAATGAGTCAGTTCTTCACATCAGGTGGCCAAAGTGTTGGAGTTTCAGCTCCAGCATCAGTCCTTCCAAAGAATATTCAGCACTGATCTCCTTTAGGATGGACTGATTGGATTTCCTTGCACTCCAAAGGACTCTGAAGAGTCTTCTCCAACACCACAGTGCAAAAACATCAATTTTTTGGCACTCAGCTTTCTTCATAGCAAAAGTCTCACATCCATACATGACTACTAGAAAAACCATAGCTTTGACTAGGTGGATATTTGTTGGCAAAGTAATGTCTCTGTCTTTTAATATACTGTCAAGGTTGGTCAAAACTTTGCTTCCAAGGAGCAAGTGTCTTTTAATTTCATAGGTGCAGTCACCATATGCAGTGAGTTTTGAACCCCCAAAATAAAGTTTCTCACTGTTTCCATTGTTTCCCCTACAGGGTGTAGTAGTAATGAAACATTAGCAAAGTAATGTTCAATCTCCAAGCCAGGCTTCAACAGTACATGAACTGTGAACTTCCAGATGTTCCAGCTGGATTTAGAAAAGGCAGAGGAACCAGAGATCAAATTGCCAACACCTGTTGGATCATCAAAAAAGCAAGAGAGTTCCAGAAAAGCAGCTACTTCTGCTTTATTGACTACGCCAAAACCTTTGACCGTGTGGATCACAACAAACTGTAAAAAATTCAAGAGATGGGAATACCAGACCTCCTGACCTGCCTCCTGAGAAATCTGTATGCAGGTCAAGAAGCAACAGTTAGAAATGGACATGGAACAACAGACTGGTTCCAAATAGGAAAAGGAGTACATCAAGGCTGTACATTGTCACCTGCTTATTTAACTTATATGCAGAGTACATCATGCGAAATGCCAGGCTGGAGGAAGCACAAGATGGAATCAAGATTGCCAGGAGAAACATCGATAACCTCAGATATGCAGATGACACCACCCTTATGGCAGAAAGTGAAGAAGAACTAAAAAGCCTCTTGATGAAAGTTAAAGAGGAGAATGAAAAAGCTGGGTTAAAACTCAACATTCAGAAAACTAAGATCATGGCATCCAATTCCTTCACTTTATGGCAAATAGATGGGAAACAATGGAAACAGTGAGAGACTTTATTTTTTGGGGTCCCAAAATCACTGCAGATGATGATTGTGGCCATGAAATTAAAAGATGCTTGTTCCTTGAAAGAAAAGCTATGATGAATCTAGACAGCTTATTAAAAAGCAGAGATGTTACTTTGCCAACAAAGGTCCATCTAATCAAGCCTTTGGTTTTCCTGTAGCTATGTATGGAATCAAGATTTGTACTACAAAGAAAGCTGAGTGCTGAAGAATTGATGCTTTTGAACTGTGGAGTTGGGGAAGACTCTTGAGAGTCCCTTGGACTGCAAGGAGTCCTGTCTAAATCCTAATAAAATCAGTCATGAATATTCATTGGAAGGACTGATGCTGAAGATGAAGCTCCAATACTTTGGCCACCTGATGCAAAGAACTGACTCAATGGAAAAGACACTGATGATGGGAAAGATTGAAAGCAGGGGGAGAAGGGGACAACAAAGGATGAGATGGTTGGATGGCATCACCGACTTGATGAACATGAGTCTGAGCAAGCTCCAGGAGTTGGTAATGGACAGGAAAGCCTCACATGCTACAGTCCATGGGGTCACAAAGAGCAATGGAACTGAACTGTATTGACCTAGAGACTGTCATAGTAAATAAAGAAAGTAAAAAACAGACAGGTATCATATGATATTACATATGTGGAATCTAAAATATGATACAAATGAACTTACTTACAAAACAGAAACAGACTCATATAGAAAACAAATTTATGGCTCCCAAAGGGGAAAAGAAGGAAGGAAGGATAAATTTGGAGCTTGAGGATTACCAAATAGAAATCACTATATACAAACTAGATAAACAACAAGGTACTACTATAGCACTGGAAATATATTCAATGTTGTATAATAAATCATAATGGAAAATAATATATATATAACTGAATCACTTTGACATACTCTAGAAATAACATCCTGCATAATGTCATGAACCTCTGTCCATAGTTCATCAGGCACTCTGTCTATCAGATCTAGTCCCTTAAATCTATTTCTCACTTCCACTGTATAATCATAAGGGATTTGATTTAGGTCATACCTGTATTGTCTAGTGGTTTTCCTCACTTTCTTCAATTTAAGTCTGAATCTGGCGATAAGGAGTTTGGCAGAGGAACCAGAGATCAAATTGCCAACATCCACTGGATCATGGAAAAAGAAAGAGAGTTCCAGAAGAACATCTATTTCTGCCTTATTGACTATGCCAAAGCCTTTGACTGTGTGGATCACAATAAACTGTGAAAAATTCTGAAAGAGATGGGAATACCAGACCACCTGACCTGTCTTTTGAGATACCTATATGCAGGTCAGGAAGCAACAGTTAAAACTGGACATGGAACAACAGACTGGTTCCAAATAGGAAAAGGAGTATGTCAAGTCTGTATACTGTCACCCTGCTTATTTAACTTATATGCAGAATACATCATGAGAAACGCTGGGTTGGAAGAAGCACAAGCTGGAATCAAGATTGCCAGGAGAAATATCAATAACCTCAGATATACAAATGACATCACCCTTATGGCAGAAAGTGACTAAGAATTAAAGAGCCTCTTGATGAAAGTGAAAGAGGAGAGTGAAAAAGTTGGCTTAAAGCTCAACATTCAGAAAAGGAAGATCATGGCATCTGGTCCCATCACTTCATGGGGAATAGATGGGGAAACAGTGGAAACAGTGTCAGACTTTACTTTTTGGGGCTCCAAAATCACTGCAGATGGTGACTGCAGCCATGAAATTAAAAGATGCTTACTCCTTGGAAGGAAAGTTATGATCAACCTAGATAGTATATTGAAAAGCAGAGATACTACTTTGTCAACAAAGGTCCATCTAGTCAAGGCTATGGTTTTTCCAGTGGTCATGTATGGATGTGAGAGTTGGACTGTGAAGAAAGCTGAGCACCAAAGAATTGATGCTTTTGAACTGTGGTATTGGAAAAGACCCTTGTGAGTCCCTTAGACTGCAAGGAGATCCAACCAATCCATCCTAAAGGAAATCAGTCCTGGGTTTCATTGGAATGACTGATGCTGAAGCTGAAACTCCAATACTTTGGCCACTTAATGCTAAGAGTTGATTCATTGGAAAAGACCCTAATGTTGGGAGGGATTGGGGACAGGAGGAAAAGGGGCCAACAGAGGATGAGATGGCTGGATGGCATCACCAACTCTATGGACATGAATTTGAGTGAACTCTGGGAGTTGGTGATGGACAGGGAGACCTGGCATGCTGTGATTCATGGGGTCAGAAAGAGCCGGACACAACTGAGCAACTGAAATGAACTGAGAAATAACAGCAGTCATGTCCGACTCTTTGCAACCCCGTGGAGGCTCCTCCGTCCATGGGATTCTCCAGGCAAGAGTACCAGAGTGGGTTGCCATTTCCTTCTCCAAGAAATAACACATTTTAAATCAACTATACTTCAATTAAAAAATATGTGTATATGCACTATCTACTGCACTCTTTCTTACAAAATCACTATTAAAATTATTCCCATTTTATTGTGGGGAAAACTTGAACATGTGAATCAATTTGTTCACAAGCTGAATGGACACGGTTAAGTC
This sequence comes from Bos mutus, assembly GCF_027580195.1. Taxonomy (NCBI): domain Eukaryota; kingdom Metazoa; phylum Chordata; class Mammalia; order Artiodactyla; family Bovidae; genus Bos; species Bos mutus. Next base: position 89,837,961 of record NC_091617.1, on the reverse strand, counting down.
AGACATATACTAGATATTCTAATCTGTAAATCACATTTATTTTTGCTTCTTTTCCCAAACACTAAAGTACACATAATATACTTTATGGATATTATACTTATTTATTCATAATACTCCCATATAGAAGGTTTTAGGGTATAAAACTTTTGACTTACTGTGGTGAAGCAGTTTTTTTTTTTTTTTTTTTTTTACTTTATACTTATTAATAGAAAAAATAATGACAATTAAGTGACAATTTAGAAACAATTGTCCAGAGCAAACAGTGATATGCTAAATTAATTAGTGAACTATATTCAATACAGCAAAAATAAATCACAATTTATTGTTTATTTTTACTATTCTAATTAAAAATACCACAATCATGCCTATGATTGTAAATCAATTTTGGTTCACACTGATTTTACCTACCATAACTCCTATTTTAAATTAGTCTGGCTACTATTTCTCTTAAGTCTATTTTTTCTCTTGTAAATTTTTACAAATCTAAAATTTTTAAAAGACAACTGAATTTTTCAATATACTTTCATCACAGCCTGTATTTTAAGCTCCCATGTTGTTCTGGGCTTATTTGTTTTATGAAATCTAATTTTACCCAAATAAATGTTTTCAAGTATCTGTTATGCCTGCAAGATATATTTCTTCATTTAGCTTTTCATCCATAATAAATTTTATCTTGGACCCAGTCAAAATGTCAAGTTAAAACAGTTGTATAAAAATTTCTTGCTTTATAGCTGTTTTAATTTCAATTTTTTCAGATAGTGAAATTGACATATATACAGAAACTGCCGTAGCATAAACGTGAATACAGTTGTCTAAAGCAAAGTATATGTGTTTTCTCTTGTATGCCAAAGTCTGACATTAATTATCACAAATTTTATCCTGAAATTGAAGATAATTTTGCCTTACCTCCCTCATAGATTATTTGAATAAAATGAGGCTATGAATGTAAAACTTTTTTTATAATCTACAAACAGTATGCAAGTATATATCAATTTCTTTATTATTGTGAGCTTCCCCAATGGCTCAGTGGGGAAATAATTTTGTATCAATTTCTTTATTAGTAGTATTATTATAATTGAATTTATTAGATTAACACTATTGTCTTACAGTTCAATCAACTTCTTTCACCCACTTTAAATGGCTGAATATGTTTCCCATTTTATATTTTCATCTAATTTTTTAATTCATGCTTGATGTCTTATGGAAGAGGTCTTCTATGCCTATTTCAGATGCTACTCAGAATTTTAAATTATAATTGTCAATTCAGGAATCCTCCCATCTTTTTGAACAAAGCTGAAGGCTGTTTTTTCATCTGAGAAGTCCTTAACCTTAACGTAAATTTACATTTAGTCACATGTGAGTTATAAACACAGAGGACAGTGTGACTGTGAGTAGGAGAAGCTTAGTTTCCTGTGTTCCTCCTTTACTTTCACACTACTACACACTCACAACATTTCTGATACTAGATGTTTAAGGGATTTTCCTACACCAAGCCATTCTCGGTGACATCAGCTGGATGTTCTCAACTGTAACTCAATTCTGACACTGTCTTCTTGGAGATAGTGTCAGGTTTCACAGGTTAAGGGCTCAGTCCCACAAGACTGCCTTCACTTAAAAAGCCAATCACAAGTAGTAGCTCCCAAGCTTACCCACAGCTGTCTAACAGGTCTATAAATCAGAGGTTTCTAGGAACTCTTCCCTTTCAGATTTATTTGCTAAACAGCTCGTGGAACTTAGGAAAATTTACTTATGCTAGCAGCTTATTATATAATAATGGATATGATAAAGAAGCAAGCTATTATGATAAAGAATACAGATAAATATCCAGACAAAGAGACACAAAGGGTGAGATCTGGGAGAGTCCCAAGCACAAGAGCTTCTGCCCCAGTGTAGCTGGGTGCACCCACTTTCTGGTACATGTATGTGTACTCCAACTTGGAAGCTCCCCAAATCCTATACTATTGAAATTTGTATGAAAGCTTGATCAAGTAGGCTGGATCAATTGATAACTCCATTTCCAGCTCTGGAGAAGGGTGGGCGGGAGGATGGCAATTCCAGGGCTCTAATCATGGCTTGGTTTCTCTGGTGACCAGCCTCTATTCAGGAGCCCACCAAGAGTCACATCATTAGAACAATGACACTGCTATCACACAGGAAATTTTAAGGGATTTAGGAACTCCATGTCAAAGACCAAATATTAGGACAAAAGATGCTCCTACTACTCTTATCCCATAGCTAATTACAAGGGCTTTAAGAATTGTGTACCAAAAGCTGAGGGCAGAGATCAAACTATATTTTTCTATTATCTTGCAAATCACTAAATAACTTTTATAATATTTTTATCTTCTTTTTTTCTAAAATACATTTGATATGATTTCAAACTATATAAACTAAAATAGATTTTCACTTCTGATATGGTTAACAGGATGTACCCTCATGTTGTAAATACCAGAAAACAGGACCAAATATATGAAACAACTGTTTTCCAACATTCAATGAAGGGCCATAACCTCTGAGAGTGGGGGAAACATAATGATAAAGCCAATGGTTTCCCAAAGCTTTCCACCTGGAGGGAACTGCCAGCAAAGTTTACCAGGTAAGGGGTTGAACACTAAGAGGAGGAAGGCTGCTACCAACTTAAGGATCCAGAGATCAGAGTTCTGGCAGGTTGTTACTAATACATAGGGAAGCTTTTAAAAACTGAGAACAAATAAACAAAACCTTATGGGACAGAATCAAGTGGTTAAATATACGAGTATTTAGATTTCCATGAAAGAGAGAAAAATATTTGGAAAAATGATGCTAAAAATTTTGTCAACACTGATGAAACTCATGAACTAAGAATCCAGGTAAATTATAAAGCCACAAATAGGATAAATAAAAAGAAAACCAAACCAAAGCAGATCATAATATCATAATCAAACTACAGAAAAACAATTACAAAAATATTGGAAAATCATTTAGACAAAAGAGATAAATTAGGCAGAGAAACAAATATAAGAATGATGTCAGGCTTCTTAGCAGAAACTTGCAAACTAAGGGAAAAAAATTCTATGTCCAATAAAAATACCCTTCACAAATGAATGTGAACTAAGACCTTTTCAGACGAATAAAAAGAGGATTTTTCACCATCAAACCTCTATTATATGTTAAAATCTTCTTGGGATGAAGGCAAATGATCCCAGATGGAAACTTGCACAAAGGAATGAAGATTTCCAGAAATGGCAATTATGTGAGCAAATATGTAACAGCTTTCTCTCCCTTTTAAATATTTCTTTGAAAGAAAATTGTTTAAATCAAAAAGAATAACAATGTATTGTCATAAGCTCAATGAGCTTTTGACATCTGTAGAACTGAAATATATAACAGCATAAAATAAGAAGCAAGCTATTAAAATCACACTGAGTAATGTGCAGTTGTACATAAATAACTTATGTTATTGATGGGAATCTAAAATTATATACCCATTTGGCAAATGTCTAGTAGCTTCTTATAAAACTAAAATAATCTTACCTTATGGCTCAGAAGTTCAATTTACTGACATTTTTCCAAACAAAGCATTCAAGAAATATACATGTATACCAGTGTTAAAAAATGCATTCATAGTAGTCCAAAAGTGAAAATTATTCCTGTTATTCTATGTGCCCATCAATAGGAAATGGATTTAAGAAAACACTGATGTAATAATACACCTTCATTTGGGCTTCCCTTGTAGCTCAGTCAGTAAAGAATCTGCCTGCAGTGCAGGAGACCTGGGTTCGATCCCTGGGTTGGTAAGATCCCCTGGAGAAGGAAATGGCAACCCACTCCAGTATCCTTGCCTGGAAAATCTCCTGGACGGAGAAGCCTGGTGGGCTGCACTGCATGGGGTCACAAAGCATTGGGCATGACTGAGCGACTAACACTTACTTACTTGGGCAGCAATAAAAGGGAACAAACTCCATGCAACAACATGGATGCATCTCAGGAACAGCATGCTGAGAGCAAAGGACAACAAATACAAAGAATAGATATTAAACGATTTCATTTATATAAAGTTCTAGTAAAGCAGCCTACTATATGCTGAGAATAAATCAGAACATTTGTTGCTTCTGACATGGGAGAAGGTTACCATCAAGTCTTCTACTTTAAGTAGCAGTTCAGTTCAGTTCAGTCACTCAGTCGTGTCCAACTCTTTGTGACCCCATGAATCTCAGCATGCCAGGGCTACCTGTCCATTATTAACTCCCAGAGTCCACCCAAACTCATGTGCGTCGAGTCGGTGATGACATCCAGCCATCTCATCCTCTGTCGTCCCCTTCTCCTCCTGCTCCCAATCCCTCCCAGCATCAGGGTCTTTTCCAATGAGTCAACTCTTCGCATGAGGTGGCCAAAGTACTGGAGTTTCAGCTTCAACATCAGTCCTTCCAATGAACACCCAAGATTGATCTCCTTTAGGATGGACTGGTTGGATCTCCTTGCAGTCCAAGGGACTCTTGAGTCTTCTCCAACACCACACTTCAAAAGCATCAATTCTTCGGCGCTCAGCCTTCTGCACAGTCCAACTCTCACATCAATACATGACCACAGGAAAAACCATAGCCTTGACTAGACGGACCTTTGTTGGCAAAGTAATGTCTCTGCTTTTGAATATGCTATCAAGGTTGGTCATAACTTTCCTTCCAAGGAGTGTCTTTTAATTTCATGGCTGCAGTCACCATCTGCAGTGATTTTGGAGCCCCCAAAAATAAAGTCTGACACTGTTTTCACTGTTTCCCCATCTATTTCCCACGAAGTGATGGGACCGGATGCCATGATCTTCGTTTTCTGAATGTTGAGCTTTAAGCCAACTTTTTCACTCTCCTCTTTCACTTTCATCAAGAGGCTTTTTAATTCTTAGTCACTTTCTGCCATAAGGGTGATGTCATTTGTATATCTGCGGTTATTGATATTTCTCCTGGTAATCTTGATTCCAGCTTGTGCTTCTTCCAGCCCAGCGTTTCTCATGATGTATTCTGCATATAAGTTAAATAAGCAGGGTGACAATATACAGCCTTGACATACTCCTTTTCCTATTTGGAACCAGTCTGTTGTTCCATGTTCAGTTCTAACTGCAGGTATTTAAAAGGGAATAAAAGTTTTATTTTTGGAAATTTGGGTGAATGTTAATGATTTTTATCTGAATTTTCTAGATAATAATATTTTTACTTTAGTTTTCTCTTTGATATTTTTTAACATAACAAAAATATATCTGCAGAAGACAAGTTTATCTAATAGAATAGTAATGCCACAATAAATAATTTCACTTACTGATGAGATAATTAATTACACAGATTAATCAGTTCCAGATTGAAGAGTAGCTTCTCATTTAATGGATTTAAAATCTAGAAATTCAAAGCTGAAAATATTTAATATTTCACTTAAGAAAATCTTATTTTACAGATCAAGAATAGGAGGCAGAGAAAAATTAATTACTTAAATTCTGAGGCTACTGAGAGGAGGGGCTATCTCTGAAATTAGCTCATTTGCAACTGAAGTCAATCTCATTTCTTAGTAAGGGAAAAAAAAATCAGCAGGAAAATATCTAGTTCATTGAAAACATTGCTGCAAAACTAAGCTGTGTTTCTCTAAATCTAAGATTGCCAACCCTGGATACACACTGGTGGAGGCTTAACAAAGTGTTAATGTTGGGCACCAGTCCCCAGAGATTATCAACTGAACTCTGCAAGCACACACCCATGTATTTTTTTTTTCTTTTTTTTTTAATTGAAGGATAATTGCTTTACAGAATTTAGTTGTTTTCTGTCAAACCTCAACATGAATCAGTCATAGGTATACATATATCCCCTCCCATTTGAACCTCCCCCCCATCTCCTTCCCCATCCCACCCCTCTAGGTTGATACAGACCCCCTGTTTGAGTTCCCTGAGCCATACAGCAAATTTCTGTTAACTATCTACTTAACATATGGCAATGTAAGTTTCCATGCTACTCTTTGCATATATTTCACCCTCTCCTCCACTCTCCCCATGTCCATAACTATGTACTCTATGTCTGTTTCTCTATTGCTGCCCTGTAAATAAATTCTTCCATACCATTTTTCTAGATTCTGTATATGTGCGTTAGAATACGACATGTATCTGTCTCTTTCTGACTCACTTAATTCTGTATAATAGGTTCTAGGTTCATCCACATCATCAGAACTGACTCAAATGTGTCCCTTTTTTATGCCTGAGTAATAATCCATTATGTATATGTACCACAACTTCTTTATCCATTCATTTGTCGATGGACATCTAGGTTGCTTCCATGTTCTAGCTATTGTAAATAGTGCTGCAATGAATAATGGGATAGTGTATTTTTCAGTTTTGGTTTCCTCAGGATATATGCCTAGGAGTGGGATTGCTGGGTCAGGTGGTGGTTTTATTCCTAGCTTTTTAAGGAATTTCCATACTGTATTCCATAGTGGCTGTATCAATTTACATTCCCACCAACAGTGCAAGAGCATTCCCTTTTATCCACACCCTCTCCAGCATTTATTGTTTGTAGACTTTTTGATGATGGCTATTCTGACTGGTGTGAAGTGATATCTCATTGTAGTTTTGATTTGCATTTCTCTAATAAAAAGTGATGTTGAGCATCTTTTCATGTGTTTGTTAGCCATCTGTATGTCTTCTTTGGAGAAATGTCTGTTTAGGTCTTTTCCCCACTTTTTGATTGGATTGTTTGTTTTTCTAGCATTGAGTTCTATGAGCTGCTTATATATTTTGGAAATTAATCCTTTGTCAGTTCTTTCATTTGCTATTATTTTCTCCCCTTCTGAGGGTTGTCTGTTCACCTTGCTTATAGTTTCCTTTGCTGTGCAAAAGCTTTTAAATTTAATCAGGTCCCAGTTGTTTGCTTTTGTCTTTATTTCCATTATCTAGGAGGTGGGTCACAGGGGATCTTGCTTTGATTTATGTCACTGAGTGTTCTGCCTATGTTTTCCTCTATGAGTTTTATAGTTTCTGGTCTTACATTTAGGTCTTTAATCCATTTTGAGCTTATCTTTTTGTATGGTGTTAGGAAGTGTTCTAATTTCATTCTTTTACATGTAGCTGTCCAGTTTCCCCAGCACCATTTATTGAAGAGGCTGTCTTTGCTCCATTGTATATTCCTGCCTCCTTTGTCAAAAATATGTTACCCATAGGTGCATGGGTTTATTTCTGGGCCTTCTATCTTGTTCCTTTGGTCTACATTTCTGGATTTGTGCCAGTTCCATACTGTCTTGATGACTGTAGTTTTGTAGCATAATCTGAAGTCAGGAAAGTTGATTCCTCCAGCTTCATTTTTCTTTCTCAAGATTGCTTTGGCTATTCAGGGTATTTTGTATTTCCATATGAATTGTGAAATCTTTTGTTCCAGCTCTGTGAAAAATGCCATTGGTAATCTGATAGGGATCACATTGAATCTGTAGATTGCTTTTGGTAGTATAGTCATTTTCACACAGTGATTCTTCCTACCCAGGAACATGAAATATTTCTCCATCTGTTTATGTTGTCTTTGATGTCTTTCATTAGTGTCTATGTTGGGTGCATAGATATTTACAATTGTTATGTTTTCCTCTTGGGTTGATCCCTTTATCATTATGTAGTGTCCTTCCTTATATGCTTTATTTTAAGGTCTATTTTGTCTGATATAAGGATTTCTACTCCAGGTTTCTTTTGCTTTCCATTTGCATGGAATATATTTTTCTATCCTCTCACTTTCAGTCTATATGTGTCTTTAGGTCTGAAGTTGGTTTCTTGTAGACAGCATATATTTGGGTCTTGTTTTGGTATCCATTCAGCTAGTCTGAATTAACCCCTATAATTTGAACGTTAGTGTGTTTGATATTGTCCCAGAGGGCTCTGAGACTATCCTCAGTTCTTTTAATTTTTTTTTTACTTTATTCTGCTCTTCAGAAGCTATGTCCACCATTTTATCTTCCAGCTCACCGATTTGTTTTGCTGCTTCAGATATTCTGCTATGATTTCCTCTAGAGTATTTTTTTTAGAGTATTTTTAATTTCAGTAATTGTGTTGTTTGTCTCTGCATGTTTATTCTTTAATTCTTCTAGGACTTTGTTAATTCATTCTTGCATTTCCTCCAGTTTGTTTTCTAGGTTTTGATCATCTTTACTATCATTATTCGAATTACTTTTCAGGTAGTTTGCCTAGTTCCTCTTCATTTATTTGGACTTCTGTGTTCTAGTTTGTTCTTTCATTTGTGTAGTATTTTTCTGCCTTTTCATTTAAAAAAAATTTTTTTTTTAACTTACTGTGTTTGAGGTCTCCTTTTCTCAGGCTTCAGGATTGAATTCTTTCTTCCTTTTGGTTTCTGCCCTCCTAAGATTGGTCCAGTGGTTTGTGTAAGCTTTGTATAGGATGAGATTTGTGCTGAGGTTTTTTTGTTTGTTTTCCCTTTGATGGGCAAGAGTTGAGTGAGGTGGTAATCCTGTCTGCTGATGATTTGGTTTGTATTTTTGTTTTGTTTGTTGTTTAGATGAGGTGTCCTGCACTGGGTGCTACTGGTGGTTAAGTGATGCCAGGTCTTGTATTCAAGTGGTTTCCTTTCTGTGATTTCTCACTATTTGATACCCCCTAGGGTTAGTTCTCTGATAGGATAGGGTCTTGGAGTCAGTGTTCCAAAGGCTCAGGGCTTGATCTCTGGTCTGGAACGAAGATTCCACAAGTCGTTTGTTACAGCATTAAGTGAGACTAAAACAAATATCCAAAAATGAGAAACCAAAGATGAACCCCAGACAAATGACAATTACAAAATTAGGCAAATAATAATTAAAATAATTAAATATATATATATACACCCATGACAAAAGTCAAAACAGTCCAACAAAGGCTTAGGGCTTCATCTCTGGTCTGGAACGAAGATTCCACAAGTCGTTTGTTATGGCATTAAGTGAGATTAAAACAAATATCCAAAAATGAGAAACCAAAGATGAATCCCAGACAAATGACAGTTACAAAATCAGGCAAATAATAATTAGAATAATTAAATATACACATATACATATACACCCGTGACCAAAGTCAAAAAAGTCCAACAAAAATAAAGTATAATAGATTGACCCAGTGAACAAGGGAAATCAAAAATTATATTTACCAGTTAAAAACAAAACTAACTAAATTGCAAACTGGAAAACAAAACTAAAGTAAGGTGCCAAGTGAGGAATAAAGCAATGAAAACAAAACTAACAAATACATTGAGAGGAAAGGAAAGAAAAGATATGCAAAGTTAAATAGAAGTAGATGAAGAAGATTTATACACATTAAAGGTTAACTGAAAGGGGAAAAGAGCAGTAAGAAAGGCAAACAAAGGAATAAATGTAGAAAAAATATAATAATTTTTAAAAAATTAAAAATTAAAATTATAAAAAAGAGGAAAGAAAAAAAAGGAAGGAGAAGGGAGAAGAAAAAAAAAAAAGGAAAACTCCACAGAACTGCAAAGGCCAAATGTAGAGGCAGAGGTTTATAACAACAATAAAAAGTGTGACTGAATATACACATATATATATACACCCATGGGCAAAATCATAATAATCCAACAAAAATAAAATACGATATTGACCCAGAAACAAAGGAAACCAAAAATTATATCTGCTAGAACAAAACTAATGTAAGCACAAACTGGAAAACAGAACTAAAGCAAAGTGCCAATTGGGGAATAAAGCAATGAAAATAAAACTAACAAATATGTTGAGGGGAAAGAAAAGAAAGAAAAGAAAAAATAGATATGCAAACTTAAATAGAGGTAGATGAAGAAGGTTTATATACATTAAAGATAAACTGCAAGGGGAAAAGAACAGTAGGAAAGGCAAACAAGTGAGTAAATGTAGAAAAAAATATAATAGGCTTTAAAAAATTAAAATTATAAAAAAGAGAAAAGAAAAGAAATGGAAGAAAGAAAAAAGGAAAAAAAGGAAAACTCCACAGAACTGCAAAGGCCCACTATAGAGGCAGAGGTTTATAACGACAATAAAAAGTGTGACTGAATATATACATATACACCCATAAGCAAGATCAAAACATTCCAGCAAAACTACAGAACAATAGATTGACCCGGCAAACAAAGGGAACCAAAAATTAGGTCTACCAGAACAAAAGTAACCAAGCACAAACTAAGACAAAACTAAACAAGGGGCCAACTGGGGAAAAAACCAATGAAAATAAAGCTAACAAATATGTTGAGAGGAAAGAAAAGAAAGAAAGAATAGATATGCAAAGTTAAACAGAGGTAGATAAAGAAGACTTATATATAATAAAGATTAACTATAAGGGGAAAAGAAGAGTAGGAAAAGCAAACAAAGGAATAAATGTAGAAAATAATAATAGGTTTAAAAAAATTAAAAGCTAAAAATTTAAAAAAAAGAGAGAAAAAAATAATAATAATAAAGGAATACTCCTTAGAACTGCAAAAGCCCAACGTAGAGGCAGAGGTTTACAACAACAATAAAAAATGTGACTGAGGAAAAAAAAAAAAAAAAGCTCAAAAGCTTAATTAGATTTCATAGTGCCAGTAAAATTGACAACTACAACAGAGGGGAGAAAGAAGGGGGGAAAAAAGAAAAAAAAATCCAGAAGAATCTACAGAACAAGTCAAAACATAAGACTAATAATGTTTTTCTTGAGTCACTGCAGTCAGTGTCCTTTCCATCGCTGGGAGTCACAGTCCACCTCACCTGCCTAGGATGCTCTCTAACACTGTGCTGATCTCTGGACCTGCTGTGGGGGCAGCTCAGATCCTAATCTGGTCCTACTCCTCTGTGTTCTTGCCTCCAATATCCACAGCTATCAGAACTAGTGCATTTTCTTTTGTGGGCACTCTCAATGGACTTTTATATATTCCATAGACACAAAGTCTGCCTAGTTAATTGTGTGGATTTAATCTGCAGCTTGTACAGTTGGTAGGAGGGTTTTGGGTCTTCCTCCTTAGTCACACTGCCCCTGGGTTTCAGTGATGGTTTTATTTCCACCTCTGCATGTGGATCGTCCACTGGGGTTTGCTCCTGAGGCTGTCCTGGAGGACTTGGGTTTGCCCCTGTGAGGCCCATGTGTAGAGGTGATGCAGCTGCTTGGGTCGTAGGGGTTCTGGCAGCACCAGGTACTCAGGGGAGTTGGCGGCTAGGGCAGCAAAAAATATAGTGCTCTAGAAGGGTATGGCAACCAGTATTGACCAATATGCTCCAGTATTCTTGCCAGGAGAACCCCACTCCCTGACAGAGAAGCCTGGCAGGCCACAGTCTACAGGGTTGCAAAGAGTCAGACACTACCAAAGTCACCCAACACGCAGACGCGTAAGACCTTTTTGCCTGTGGCATCTCTGCCTCAGTGAGAGTTGAGAGTGAAGGTGGTGCAGCTGCTTGGCTTTGGGGACCGTGGTGGCACCAACTGTGCAGGGACATGGACTGCCTCTGCTGCAGGAGTTATGGCCCTATCAGAATCATTTTCTGAAACTCTGGCCAGTCTTTCTCTGTAGTTCTGCCCATTTTGGCCTTTAGAGAGCTTCCTTGCCTGTGATACTTCACTGTTGTTAGGTATCAGGCACATAGAGGGCCTCCCCCCCCACACCCACCCCCCGGCTGGGGTCCTACTCTGTAGATCGGCACATCAGGCACTTAAAGGGGCACCCTGGGTAGGGTCCTACTCTGTAGTTCAGTGCCATCAGGCATTTGATAGGCCAGCTTCTCTATTGTTCAGCTGCCAGTGCTGGTGTGTGGGGGAAGAGAGGCTATGGTGATGGCTCCACTCCCTATGCATGACTCAGCAGTATTGCTTTGCTTCCATGGCTGCCCAGCTTTCCTCCATATGCATTTCTCACCACAATCTCCTCCCTCACATCCCCTCAGTCTGTTTTTCCGCAGTCAACAGCAGCTCTCACCCGGGGATAGCTCCACAATCCCTAAACTTCAGCTCTCAGCTGCTGCACCATCTGGGGTATGCATGGCTGCAGCAAGGACTGTCTGTTTCTCATTCCATTTAGGCTGCCACAGATCAGCTGTTCCACTCTCAGCCTTAACTGTTTCTCCTCTGACTCAGACAATTGCCCTGATGTGGGGATCGGACCCCTACTTCAGTTCTCCCACCTGCTGAGGGCAGGTCCAATCCTATTAAAATTCCTGTTCTTCCCCCTTGTTCTGTTCATCCTACCGAGTTTTGCATGGGTCTATATATTCTTTTCTGCTGATCAGGTACTCCTGTCCACTTTCAGCTGGTGTTCTGCATTCACTTCTGTGTCTGAAGGTGTATTCCTGATGTATCTGTGGAGAGAGATGTACTCCACGTCCACCTACTCCTCCACCATCTTGTTCTTCTCCATCCCCACCCATGTAGTAATACTACAATGTGTACTTGGGGTTGAGAGACAAGGTAATATTCCATTTTCTATTTTCAAGTCATAAATATTTTTTTAACATGCTATTACTTTATACTTCAAATTTTTTATTTGAATTTATTTAATTTTTAGTTGGCCATTAGACAATATAATGAATTGTTCATAAAAAGCATATTAAATGTTAATATTTCAAAATTTAAATATTAAAAATTATCACACTGCTTCAATTAATAAATTATGGCAGTCTAGGGACTGGGTATGGCTAACACCTACTTAAAAATTTTATTGTACATCATATCATTTTTCTGTGGGTATTCCTGGTAGCATGTATCACTAGAAACATGAACAGACCACTTTAGAGCCTCATCTATATTATACTACACACTGTTATAACAGGGTTGTGGCATGGTGTATTATAGCTAATGTCTATGTTAATACAATGTAAATGTATCACTTAACTCAGTAAATTATGACAAGATATTTTCAAGTATTAAGTTGAAATACAATTCAACTTTTAAAACATCAATATTTAAGCTAAATACCCTATTTTCAAAATGCTATTAAATGTACCAGTATTTTTAATATATTTTTGTAATTTTTTATGTTACTCTTTATTAAGCTGATGGCAAAATTAGAATTGACACAAGTATTTCGGTTTTCAGCAGGGATTTGAAGTATCATCCAACTTTTAAATTACTGTAAGTTGTTCACGTGCTGTGTGCACTCATTCACTCAGTGTCCCACTGTACACAACCCCATGAACTGTAACCCGCCAGGCTCCTCTGCTCACTGGATTTTCCAGGCAAGAATACGTTAGTGGGTTGCCATTTTCTTCTCCAAGGTTGTTAATATTATCAGCCTATTTTGATCTGAAACTATGAACTATAACTGAATGATCCAATTACATCACAAAACTTAACAGAATATATAATCCAATTGAGACAAGTAATAGCTGTATTTCATGGAAATGTTAATGGTGTACACTAACCTAGAAGATAGACTCAGGGTTCCTTCCTCATTCCAATTTTAAAGACAAAATGCTCTATCAATGGAAACATGGCATTCTCAAGGCCATAAGGAAGGCCAAAGGAACTGAGCTTCCAGTAGGATGAGGAAAATAACACTAGGAAAATGTTATCTGAGAAAAAGTATCATGATGATCAATTCTTTCTGAGATGACATTTACAGATTAGTTTAAATTTCCTGAATGGGTCAATATCCCTTCTTTTTTATTTTATTTTATTTTTTTGCTGGCATTTTTTAAAATTTTATTTTATTTTTAAACTTTACATATTGTATTAGTTTTGCCAAATATCAAAATGAATCCGCCACAGGTATACATGTGTTCCCCATCCTAAACCCTCCTCCCTCCTCCCTCCCCATACCATCCCTCTGGGTCGTCCCAGTGCACCAGCCTCAAGCATCCAGTATCGTGCATTGAACCTGGACTGGCGACTTGTTTCATACATGATATTATACGTGTTTCAATGCCATTATCCCAAATCTTCCCACCCTCTCCCTCTCCCACAGAGTCCATAAGACTGTTCTATACATCAGTGTCTCTTTTGCTGTCTCGTACACAGGGTTATTGTTACCATCTTTCTAAATTCCATATATATGCATTAGTATACTGTATTGGTGTTTTTCTTTCTGGCTTACTTCACTCTGTATAATAGGCTCCAGTTTCATCCACCAAAGAATACATTTGGATCAATATCCTTTATTATTGACCTAGCTCCCCCTATGAGAATGATGACAATCTTTGTGACAGTGGTCTCACATAAAAGCACAGGCAGGCTTTGAGACAGAGGAATACAGCAAGTCCCCTACATATGAACAAGTTCCGTTCCAGAGCACGTTCATGAGTTCAATTTGTTTGTAAGTCCCGCAGAGTTAGCCTAGGTACCTAACACAATCAGACTATACAGTAGTATACTATAAAAAAATTTATAATACTTTTCACACAAATAATGCATAAACACAAACAAAAAATAAAGAATATATTTTTAATCTTACAGTATAGTACTTTGAAAAGTACAGTGCTGCTGCTGCTGCTAAGTCACGTCAGTCATGTCTGACTCTGTGCGACCCCATAGACGGCAGCCCACCAGGCTCCCCCATCCCTGGGATTCTCCAGGCAAACACTGGAGAGAGTTGCCATTTCCTTCTCCAATGCATGAAAGTGAAAAGTGAAAGTGAAGTCACTCAGTCGTGTCCGACTCCTAGCCACTGCATGGACTGCAGCCTACCAGGCTCCTCCGTCCACGGGATTTTCCAGGCAAGAGTACTGGAGTGGGGTGCCATTGCCTACGAAAAGTACAGTAGTACAGTACAACAGCTGGCATACAGGAGCACATTCACATCTTTGAAAGTTCACAGCTTGAAGGTCTGTATGTAGGGGACTTAGTGTACACCTGATTGACGATTGGTTCAATTCCTAATATTGCTATTTCCAAAACAGTCTGCCTGTAAATGGCCACGTGATTTTCTAATTTTTTTCAGAATAGGAGAAATGCAACATATAAATGCTAAAAAAGCAGCCAATCTTCCTTCCTCAAAAGAGACTTAATATCATGTAGGTTCAGCAATTGTTAAAAAAAAAAAATGCATGATCCGCTGTGGCTTAACAGTGGGGCAGGTTGTGCAGATAGGAGGACAGTAGACATTCAGGCACACTTTGTATTTTCCACTTAATCTTACTGGGAACCTAAGAGTTTATTTCCAGATAGAAGAATAATAAACAAGACTAAGCCATGTTTACTGAGCCTGAGCCTGGACAGTGAACATTCTCTCCAGAAAGTATCAAAAGTAGAGAAAACTACAGTTTGAGTAGCCCTTTACCAGACAATCTCATTTAGTGAGAAAGAAAACTAAAATACTGATTCTCAGCTTTCACTCGGCCTCAGATTGCTTGGGAAAGTTTTGAAAAGACAGATACTAGGGTCTCAATCTAGTGATTCAGATGTAGTTGTTCTGGAATATGGAGAAAATCCTCATATTCTTTATATAAATCCCTAGGTTACTCTATACAAGCTATTCTGTCATTATCTTAGTCATGAGGACACAAAAACCTCATTCATACTCAATTTTGTGTCCTAAGAAATATTCCTGATGACTTATAAATTATTCTGCTTTTTCTCTACACCAAAGTCCAAAAAATGCTCATCAGTGAAGAACTAACTTACTGTAAAGATGAAATAATTCAGAAGGATTTCTTATGGAAATTATTTATGAATGATATTGATTCAACAGAAAAAGAAAAGAAAAATATTAGAAGATAAACACTCAAAAGTAATTATTGCCAAAAATGATGAAATTTCTGAGCCTCAATAATGCAACAACTTTTATAAAAATCTATGAAGACATCCTATCACTTCATGGCAAATAAAAGGAGAAAAAGTGGAAGCAACGACAAATTATTTTCTTGGGCTCCAAAATCACTGTGGAAGGTGACTGCAGCCATGAAAATAAAAGACACTTGCTCTTTGAAAGAAAAGCTATGACAAAATTAAGCAGCATATTAACAAGAAACCACTTTGCCAAGAAACGTCTGTCTAGTCAAAGATAGAGTTTTCCCGGTAGTCATGTACAGATGTGAGAGTTGAACCATAAAGAAGTCTGAGTGCCAAAGAATTGATGCTTTCAAACTGTGGTGCTGGCGATGACTCTTGAGAGTCCCTTGGACTGCAAGGAGATCCAACCAGTCAATACTAAAGGAAAGCACACTAAATATTCACTGGAAGAACAAATGGTGAAGCTGAACCTCCAATACTCTGGCCACCTGATGTGAAGCGCTGACTCACTGGAAAAGATCCTGATGCTGGGAAAGATTGATGGCACGTGGAAAAGGGGACAATAGAGGATAAGATGGTTGGATGGCATCATCGATTCAGTAGACATGAGTTTGAGCAAACTCCAGGAAATAGTGAAGGACAGAGAAGCCTGGCATGCTGCAGGGCTACAAAGAGCTGGACACAACTGAGCAACTGAAAACAACAACATGAAGACACTACATAGAAGTTTAGTGAAGACATGGCAAGATCACAGACAAAAATAAGCAAAAACCATCATACTTCCCTACACAGTTATCTCACCAAAACCCTTTCTTCTGATCCCAAATTTCCTTAATATTCAAATTCCTCCCTATTTCAACATGATTCTTATTGGGTTTCATTGTCCTGAACATATTTTACTTCATATCTAGTAAGCTAATAGTGAATGTTGTGATTTAAATTTGGGAAAGCTATTCTCAGATTTGCTGTTCAACAATAGTGTTTTGAACATTTTGAGTTTTCTCAAGTGAGAACAATTCCAAATTAATGACCCTTTCTTTCTCAAATTGAAAACAACTTCAAATGCTATTTCAGTGCTCACAACATCACTGCAACTGAAAAAAAAAAAACCAACTCAGCACAAATCACAAATCATATAAAAATTCATTTTTAACTGAAACCAACTTGAATATTTTGAAGAGATTCTACATTTATTAAACCAATAACAAAGAATCTATTCAAAGAAGTGTTCAATTTCCAATTTCTTGTAGGGCATGGTGTTGACATTTATGAGGGAAAATGAATATCTGAAAGACTGCTGTTCTCTATTAATCAAAAAATAGACAAATCTTGACAGGAGAGGCAGAGATAATTAAACATCCTCTCACCTCTACCCACTAACACTCCTCAAACTTATATCAGACAGATCCTTTCTAGAAGCAATGAAGAAAGTATTCAATTTTCTATGGCTATTCTACAAGCCTCAAGGCCAATCCTTTCGTCACAGTTACTGGCTGGACTTTCCTAGTTCTATTATTTTAAGTGTATGCCTGGTCCCACTTTTTATCCATTTTCTCAGATAAAATATAAACAAAGTAATTCAAATGTGATGTATAAATAGGATAATTTGGAATATAAAGTAAATATTCATATCCATAATGTAAAACACTAATAAACTTCCCTTTCTGATTCAGTCTTAATTATGATAGTGATTAACATAACAGTTCCATGAAGACATTTATTTTTTTGTTAAAGGAATTCTTTTCCTTTGCATCTAACATATATGGATTGAGTAAAATTAATATTTTATTTTGCTCAAAATTTTGGATAGTCTTCAAGTTATCTGGACAATGACAGATTTCTTCTTGTGAAGAGGTAATATAAAGGAGTGATATTTTGATAGACACCATGATGAAAAAAATCCTAAGTTTTGATGACATGGTAGCAACATACTGCTAAGATACTCTTTTCCTCTTGCTTTCTTCTCTTTTCAAAGATTTAATAAACTGAAATTGACTATTAGTGGAAAAAATCTGATTTTATTTAAAATGAAAGTTGTTCTGTCATGTCTGACTCTTTTCAATCCCATGGACTATATAGTCCATGGACTTCTCCAGGCCAGAATACTGGAATGGGTAGCCATTCCCTTCTCCAGCAGATCTCCCCAACCCAGGAATCAAACCCTGGTCTCCCACTTTGCACATGGATTCTTTACCAGCTGAGCCACCAAGGTAGCCCACTGGAGTGGGTAGTCTATCCCTTCTCTAGCAGATCTTCCTGACCCAGGGATCAAACCGGGGTTTCCTGCATTACAGGAAGATTCTTTACCAGCTGAGCTACCAAGGAAGTCCTCAATTTACCTTATTTAAAGTGACCTCACAGTCTTATGAACTCTGTTGGAGAAGGAGAGGGTGGGAAGATTTGGGAGAATGGCATTGAAACATGTATAATATCATGTATGAAATGAGTTGCCCGTCCAGGTTCGATGCACAATACTGGATGCTTGGGGCTGGTGCACTGGGACGACCCAGAGGGATGGTATGGGGAGGGAGGAGGGAGGAGGGTTCAGGATGGGGAGCACATGTATACCTGTGGCTGATTCATTTCGATGTTTGGCAAAACTAATACAATATTGTAAAGTTTAAAAATAAAATAAAGAGATTGTCTTTAATCCATTGTATATTCTTGCCTCCTTTGTCAAAGATAAGGTGTCCATATGTGCGTGGATTTATCTCTGGGCTTTCTATTTTGTTCCATTGATCTATATTTCTGTCTTTGTGCCAGTACCATACTGTCTTGATAACTTGGCTTTGTAGTAGAGCCTGAAGTCAGGTGGGTTCATTCCTCCAGTTCCATTTTTCTTTCTCAAGATCGCTTTGGCTATTCGAGGTTTTTTGTATTTCCATACAAATTGTGAAATTATTTGTTCTAGCTCTTTGAAGAATACTGTTGGTAGCTTGATAGGGATTGCATTGAATCTATAAATTGCTTTGGGTAGTATACTCATTTTCACTATATTGATTCTTCCAATCCATGAACATGGTATATTTCTCCATCTATTAGTGTCCTCTTTGATTTCTTTCACCAGTGTTTTATAGTTTTCTATATATAGGTCTTTAGTTTCTTTAGGTAGATATATTCCTAAGTATTTTATTCTTTTCGTTGCAATGGTGAATGGAATTGTTTCCTTAACAAGTGGTGCTGGGAAATCTGGTCAACCACTTGTAAAAGAATGAAACTAGAACACTTTCTAACACCATATACAAAAATAAACTCAAAATGGATTAAAGATCTAAATGTAAGACCAGAAACTATAAAACTCCTAGAGGAGAACATAGGCAAAACACTCTCTGACGTACATCACAGCAGGATCCTCTATGACCCACCTCCCAGAATATTGGAAATAAAAGCAAAAATAAACAAATGGGACCTAATTAAACTTAAAAGCTTCTGCACATCAAAGGAAACTATTAGCAAGGTGAAAAGACAGCCTTCAGAATGGGAGAAAATAATAGCAAATGAAGCAACCGACAAACAACTAATCTCAAAAATATACAAGCAACTCCTCCAGCTCAACTCCAGAAAAATAAATGACCCAATCAAAAAATGGACCAAAGATCTAAATAGACATTTCTCCAAAGAAGACATACAGATAGCTAACAAACACATGAAAAGATGCTCAACATCACTCATTATCAGAGAAATGCAAATCAAAACCACTATGAGATACCATTTCACACCAGTCAGAATGGCTGCGATCCAAAAGTCTCCAAATAATAAATGCTGGAGAGGGTGTGGAGAAAAGGGAACCCTCTTACACTGTTGGTGGGAATGCAAACTAGTACAGCCACTATGGAGAACAGTGTGGAGATTCCTTAAAAAACTGGAAATAGAACTGCGTTATGATCCAGCAATCCCACTGCTGGGCATACACACTGAGGAAACCAGAAGGGAAAGAGACACGTGTGCCCCAATGTTCATCGCAGCACTGTTTATAATAGCCAGGACATGGAAGCAACCTAGATGTCCATCAGCAGATGAATGGATAAGAAAGCAGTGGTACATATACACAATGGAGTATTACTCAGCCATTAAAAAGAATACATTTGAATCAGTTCTAATGAGGTGGATGAAACTGGAGCCTATTATACAGAGTGAAGTAAGCCAGAAGGACAAACACCAATACAGTATACTAACGCATATATATGGAATTTAGAAAGATGGTAATGATAACCCTGTATACGAGACAGCAAAAGAGACACTGATGTATAGAACAGGCTTATGGACTCTGGGGGAGAGGAGAGGGTGGGAAGATTTGGGAGAATGGCATTGAAACATGTGAAATGTCATGTATGAAACGAGATGCCAGTCCAGGTTCAATACACGATGCTGGATGCTTGGGACTGGTGCACTGGGATGACCCAGAGGGATGGTATGGGGAGGGAGGAGGGAGGAGGGTTCAGGATGGATTTTCTTTTAAAAATTTAGAAAAAAAAAATAATTAATAAAAAAAAAAGAAAAAAATAAAAATAAAATAAAATTAAACTGAAAAACAAAACAACAACAAAAAAATAAACACATGTATAATCAACCAGCTATTGTAAAATATTAATAATTCTATGTCTTGATGGTAGACAATAAAACCTATTAATATTCATTGTTATGAAGGCCATATATTTTGATGATTACTTCAATTAACAACACGACAATTTTTTTTTTTTTGAGAGGGAAAAGGGATTTTATTTCTTCATAATAATAAAAGTAGTACCTCATTTTTTATTCCACCCAAAATAAATATATCAAATAAACCACCCTACAGCTTAGGCAATCTCCTTTCAATAAATGACTTGGATCTCACCACATAATCAGGCACTTTTTTTTTTTTTATAAAAAAATTTTCACATGTTTCAATGCCATTCTCCCAAATCTTCCCACCCTCTCCCTCTCCCACAGAGTCCATAAGCCTGTTATATATGGAATTTAGAAAGATGGTAACGATAACCCTGTATACGAGACAGCAAAAGAGACACTGATGTATAGAACAGGCTTATGACAATTTTTATTACCACTTATAGTATTTAGATCCTTCTATGTACAAAATTCCAATTTCTCTTAAGATGCCTCATCTTCCCCTCCTAGAGTTCTCTTATTTTTCTCTTCCCTGCTACTATTTAGGGTTTAGTCCCAAAGGTATATTGTTATCTCTTTACTTACCAATTTAGCCACAGGACAAAAAAAAGCAGAAAGAAAAAACTTTTTCCCTATTGTATTAACTGAACCAAGATAGGCTGGAAAATTGCAAAGAATTTAACTTTAAAAAACAGGGAAAATATTTTAGGAAATTGTGATCCCATCAAAGTACATGAAATTCATTTCCAGGTGCTTAGTTCCACATCTTTTTTCCTAATGACTTTATTAATAGGGGCCATGGAAGAAAAATCAAGTAAGTGTATTAAATGAGACAGACGGTAGCTATCAATTTTGCTTGTTAGGTTTAACAAATGTTTAAATGTTGAGTAGGAGGAAATAATTAAATCTCAAACTAAAATTATAAAAATTAACATTGAGCATTTAATTTTTTTTGTTTTCAAATGATGTAATGTTTATTCAAACTGTTAATGAATCTTAGTGTCTTCAGTATTGCACAGATCAGAGGCAAGAAGGCACTGATCTTCAAATATTCTCATTCCTACTCTGAGTGTATCTCCAGTGGTGCCCATAAATATTATTGAATAAATTAATACGATTTGATCAGGATTACCTCCTAAGTAGGCTCTCACCACAGTCTTTATTTCCTCCAGTCCAATTTATATGCTTTCAAAAAGAATTTTCAGGCACACAAGTTGGGTGTATTCTCAGAAAGAGTTAATGGGTCTCCATCAACCATCTGAGCCACCACAGGCTTCCCTCCCTTGTGGCTCAGATGGTGAAGAATCTGCCTGCCAGTGCAGGAGATCCGGGTGCAATCCCTGGGTTGGGAAGGTCCCCTGGAAAAGGGAATGGCTACCCACTCCAATATTCTTGCCTGGAGAATTCCATGGACAGAGGAGACTGGTAGGCTACAGTCCATGGGGTTGCAGAGTCAAACATGACTGACCGACTTCCACTTAAACTTTTACTTTCATCAACCACAATAGGACCACCACCCTAGGTGTATTAGGCTCATCAGTATAAGGGCAGTTAATTCTTAATAATGGAAGTGAATCAATTCATTTTTCAGGAAGAACAATCCTTTCTTATGGAAAAGTGCATTCATCATTTCAGAGGTAAAAATATAAAGCAACCCCAAAGGCAAAGTTTTGGACTGTGAAAAAGTCCTTTTGTACTATATTTAGAAATATATTTCAAGAAAGCCAGGTACAAAGAGCCTTTGTTGTTTCTTTGGAAAAGACATTTCCTAACCCCATATAAAATTGAAGATGGGAGTGCCACACATTGTAGCATGTTTTCGGAGAAATGTTTGTGTTTGCCAGAGTGGACTCCCAGAAAACAGAATCTGAGATGGTGTTTACTGTTTGAGGTGTTTACTAGAGTTCCTTTGGATGAACACTCATGGAGGAGGAGAAGGAACGGGGAATGTGAAGGGCAAGAAGTCAAGTTGTGACAGCAGTCTCAGATTAACCCCTGGTGAGCCCTGCAGCAAGAGGAACTCTTCAGAGTTGTCCCATGTTGAGCTGTAATGATCAAGCCTCACACTCCTAACTCAATCAGTCACTGGATATGGACTGTCTTGTTAAATGAAGTGACACTCAACATTTAGAAAACGAAGATCATGGCATCCGGTCCCACCAAATCATGGGAAATAGATGGGGAAACAGTGGAAACAGTGTCAGACTTTATTTTTCTGGACTCCAAAATCACTACAGCTGGTGACTGCAGCCATGAAATTAAAAGACACTTACTCCTTGGAAGGAAAGTTATGATCAACCTAGATAGCATATTCAAAAGTAGAGACATTACTTTGCCAACAAAAGTTCATCTAGTCAAGGCTATGGTTTTTCCTGTGGTCATGTATGGATGTGAGACTTGGACTGTGAAGAAGGCTGAGCGCTGAAGAATTGATGCTTTTGAACTGTGGTGTTGGAGAAGACTCTTGAGAGCCCCTTGGACTGCAAGGAGATCCAACCAGTCCATTCTGAAGGAGATCAGCCCTGGGATTTCTTTGGAAGGAATGATGCTGAAGCTGAAACTCCAGTACTTTGGCCACCTCATGCGAAGAGTTGACTCATTGGAAAAGACTCTCATGCTGGGAGGGATTGGGGGCAGGAGGAGAAGGGGACGACAGAGGATGAGATGGCTGGATGGCATCACTGACTCGATGGACGTGAGTCTCAGTGAACTCTGGGAGTTGGTGATGGACAGGGAGGCCTGGCGTGCTGTGATTCATGGGGTCGCAAAGAGTCGGACACGACTGAGGGACTGATCTGATCTGATCTGATAGGCAAAGTGACTCATTTCAACTAAGTCTAATCCCTGCAGGAGCTGAGTGTTGAAGCTTATCTACCAATAGCAATTTCAGCAGCTGGGGCAACAAGTACATCACTGAAGGGGTATCTACATGGCACATCAAAGTTTCTACCAGTTTTCACCTCTTGCTAACTCAGATTCACCTTGGCATGGATACCGTAGTGGACCTGTTTTCCTCGAGAAACTTAGTAGAAGAAGGTCAGTGAAACAAAAGCAGCCTCTGCCACTGCCACTGCAACGGGAGGATTATCGTGTGCCTCTGCACTGTCTAGTCCCCTTAGTATCACCTAGTGCCTCCTCTAGTCTCAGTGGCTGACTTGGTGCTATGAACCTGTACCTCTGACCCTTTGGTCATCATGGTCTCTTCCCGTTAGGGCTGCCAGCACTAAAACTGAGCAAAGGAGTCCCGAAAGGGATCTAAATGGAATACTCTGATAACAAACACATGTCGTCCTGCTCCCATTATGGCACAGCAGCCATGGACCTCATTTCACATTCACTGATGGGTTTAAAGTAGTATTACATTGTATTAAGTATGCTCGTTATACTTAAAACCAATGTTACCTAGGCATGCATATATATATATATATATATATATATATATATATATATATATATGTATGTAATATATATATATATTTGAATTAGACTATCTTAAGTATGAATTCTATCTTTTATTTTTTAATTTTAATTTTATTTTTAAATTTTACAATATTGTATTAGTTTTGCCAAACATCGGAATGAATCTGCCACAGATATACCCGTGCTCCCCATCCTGAACCCTCCTCCCTGCTCCCTCCCTATACCCTCCCTCTGGGTCGTCCCAGTGCACCAGCCCCAAGGATCCAGTATCGTGCATCGACCTGGACTGGTGACTCCTTTCATATATGATATTATACATGTTTCAACGCCGTTCTCCCAAATCTCCCTACCCTCTCCCTCTGCCACAGAGTCCATAAGACTGATCTATACATCAGTGTCTCTTTTGCTGTCTCGTACACAGGGTTATTGTTACCATCTTTCTAAATTCCATATATATGCGTTAGTATACTGTATTGGTGTTTTTCTTTCTGGATTACTTCACTCTGTATAATAGGTTCCAGTTTCATCTATCTCATTAGAACTGATTCAAATGTATTCTTTTTAATGGCTGAGTAATACTCCATTGTGTATATGTACCATTGCTTTCTTATCCACTCATCTGCTGATGGACATCTAGGTTGCTTCCATGTCCTGGCTATTATAAACAGTGCTACGATGAACATTGGGGTACATGTGTCTCTTTCCCTTCTGGTTTCCTCAGTGTGTATGCCAGAAGTGGGATTGCTGGATCATAAGGCAGTTCTATTTCCAGTTTTTTAAGGAATCTCCACACTGTTCTCCATAGTGGCTGTACTAGTTTGCATTCCCACCAACAGTGTAAGACAGTTCCCTTCTCCACACCCTCTCCAGCATTTATTGCTTGCAGACTTTTGGATCGCAGCCATTCTGACTGGTGTGAAATGGTACCTCATAGTGGTTTTGATTTGCATTTCTCTGATAATGAGTGATGTTGAGCATCTTTTCATGTGTTTGTTAGCCACCTGTATGTCTTCTTTGGAGAAATGCCTATTTAGTTCTTTGGCCCATTTTTTGATTGGATCATTTATTTTTCTGGAGTTGAGCTGTAGGAGTTGCTTGTATATTTTTGAGATGAGTTGTTTGTCAGTTACTTCATTTGCTATTATTTTCTCCCATTCTGAAGGCTGCCTTTTCACCTTGCTAATAGTTTCCTTTGTTGTGCAGAAGCTTTTAAGTTTAATTAGATCCCATTTGTTTATTTTTGCTTTTATTTCCAATATTCTGGGAGGTGGGTCATAGAGGATCCTGCTGTGATGTATGTCAGAGAGTGTTTTGCCTATGTTCTCCTCTAGGAGTTTTATAGTTTCTGGTCTTATGTTTAGATCTTTAATCCATTTTGAGTTTATTTTTGTGTAAGGTGTTAGAAAGTGTTCTAGTTTCATTGTTTTACAAGAGGTTGACCAGTTTTCCCAGCACTACTTGTTAAAGAGATTGTCTTTAATCCATTGTATATTCTTGCCTCCTTTGTCAAAGATAAGGTGTCCATATGTGCGTGGATTTATCTCTGGGCTTTCTATTTTGTTCCATTGATCTATATTTCTGTCTTTGTGCCAGTACCATACTGTCTTGATAACTGTGGCTTTGTAGTAGAGCCTGAAGTCAGGTAGGTTGATTCCTCCAGTTCCATTCTTCTTTCTCAAGATCGCTTTGGCTATTCGAGGTTTTTTGTATTTCCATACAAATTGTGAAATTATTTGCTCTAGCTCTGGTAGCTTGATAGGGATTGCATTGAATCTATAAATTGCTTTGGGTAGTATACTCATTTTCACTGTATTGATTCTTCCAATCATGAACATGGTATATTTCTCCATCTATTAGTGTCCTCTTTGATTTCTTTCACCAGTGTTTTATAGTTTTCTATATATAGGTCTTATGGAATTGTTTCCTTAATTTCTCTTTCTGTTTTCTCATTATTAGTGTATAGGAATGCAAGGGATTTCTGTGTGTTAATTTTATATCCTGCAACTTTACTATAGTCATTGATTAGTTCTAGTAATTTTCCGGTGGAGTCTTTAGGGTTTTCTATGTAGAGGATCATGTCATCTGCAAATAGTGAGAGTTTTACTTCTTTTCCAATTTGGATTCCTTTTATTTCTTTTTCTGCTCTGATTGCTGTGGCCAAAACTTCCAAAACTATGTTGAATAGTCAAGGTGAAAGTGGGCACCCTTGTCTTGTTCCTGACTTTAGAGGAAATGCTTTCAATTTTTCACCATTGAGGATAATGTTTGCTGTGGGTTTGTCATATATAGCTTTTATTATGTTGAGGTATGTTCCTTCTATTCCTGCTTTCTGGAGAGTTTTTATCATAAATGGGTGTTGAATTTTGTCAAAGGCTTTCTCTGCATCTATTGAGATAATCATATGGTTTTTATTTTTCAATTTGTTAATGTGGTGTATTACATTGATTGATTTGCGGATATTGAAGAATCCTTGCATTCCTGGGATAAAGCCCACTTGGTCCTGGTGTATGATCTTTTTAATGTGTTGTTGGATTCTGATTGCTAGAATTTTGTTAAGGATTTTTGCATCTATGTTCCTCAGTGATATTGGCCTGTAGTTTTCCTTTTTTGTGGGATCTTTATCAGGTTTTGGTATTAGGGTGATGGTGGCCTCATAGAATGAGTTTGGAAGTTTACCTTCCTCTGCAATTTTCTGGAAGAGTTTGAGCAGGATAGGTGTTAGCTCTTCTCTAAATTTTTGGTAGAATTCAGCTGTGAAGCCATCTGGACCTGGGCTTTTGTTTGCTGGAAGATTTTTGATTACAGTTTCAATTTCTGTGCTTGTGATGGGTCTGTTAAGATTTTCTATTTCTTCCTGGTCCAGTTTTGGAAAGTTGTACTTTTCTAAGAATTTGTCCATTTCTTCCACGTTGTCCATTTTATTGGCATATAATTGTTGATAGTAGTCTCTTATGATCCTTTGTATTTCTGTGTTGTCTGTTGTGATCTCTCCATTTTCATTTCTAATTTTATTGATTTGATTTTTCTCCCTTTGTTTCTTGATGAGTCTGGCTAATGGTTTGTCAATTTTATTTATCCTTTCAAAGAACCAGCTTTTGGCTTTGTGATTTTTGCTATGGTCTCTTTTGTTTCTTTGCATTTATTTCTGCCCTAATTTTTAAGATTTCTTCCCTTCTACTAACCCTGGGGTTCTTCATTTCTTCCTTTTCTAGTTGCTTTAGGTGTAGGGTTAGGTTATTTATTTGACTTTTTTCTTGTTTCTTGAGGTATGCCTGTATTGCTATGAACTTTCCCCTTAGGACTGCTTTTAACGTGTCCCACAGGTTTTGGGTTGTTGTGTTTTCATTTTCATTAGTTTCTATGCAAATTTTGATTTCTTTTTTGATTTCTTCTGTGATTTGTTGGTTATTCAGCAGCGTGTTGTTCAGCCTCCATATGTTGGAATTTTTAATAGTTTTTCTCCTGTAATTGAGATCTAATCTTACTGCATTGTGGTCAGAAAAGATGCTTGGAATGATTTCTATTTTTTTGAATTTACCAAGGCTAGCTTTAATGCCCAGGATGTGATCTATCCTGGAGAAGGTTCCATGTGTGCTTGAGAAAAAGGTGAAATTCATTGTTTTGGGATGAAATGTCCTATAGATATCAATTAGGTCTAACTGCTCTATTGTATCGTTTAATGTTTGTGTTTCCTTGTTAATTTTCTGTTTAGTTGATCTATCCATAGGTGTGAGTGGGGTATTAAAGTCTCCCACTTTATTGTGTTATTGTTAATTTCTCCTTTCATACTTGTTAGCATTTGTCTTACATATTGTGGCGCTCCCGTGTTGGGTGCATATATATTTATAATTGTTATATCTTCTTCTTGGATTCATCCTTTGATCATTATGTAGTGACCATCTTTGTCTCTTTTCACAGCCTTTGTTTTAAAGTCTATTTTATCTGATATGAGTATTGCTACTCCTGCTTTCTTTTGGTCCCTATTTGCATGGAAAATCTTTTTCCAGCCCTTCACTTTCAGTCTGTATGTGTCCCCTGTTTTGAGGTGGGTCTCTTGTAGACAACATATGTAGGGGTCTCGTTTTTGTATCCATTCAGCCAGTCTTTGTCTTTTGGTTGGGGCATTCAACCCATTTATGTTTAAGGTAATTACTGATAAGTATGATCCCGTTGCCATTTACTTTATTGTTTTGGGTTCGAGTTTATACACCGTTTTTGTGTTTCCTGTCTAGAGAATATCCTTTAGTATTTGTTGGAGAGCTGGTTTGGTGGTGCTGAATTCTCTCAGCTTTTGCTTGTCTGAGAAGCTTTTGATTTCTCCTTCATATTTGAATGAGATCCTTGCTGGGTACAATAATCTGGGCTGTAGGTTATTTTCTTTCATCGCTTTAAGTATGTCTTGCCATTCCCTCCTGGCTTGAAGAGTTTCTATTGAAAGATCAGCTGTTATCCTTATGGGAATTCCCTTGTGTGTTATTTGTTGTTTTTCCCTTGCTGCTTTTAATATTTGTTCTTTTGTGTTTGATCTTTGTTAATTTGATTAATATGTGTCTTGGGGTGTTTTGCCTTGGGTTTATCCTGTTTGGGACTCTCTGGGTTTCTTGGACTTGGGTGATTATTTCCTTCCCCATTTTAGGGAAGTTTTCAACTATTATCTCCTCAAGTATTTTCTCATGGTCTTTCTTTTTGTCTTCTTCTTCTGAGACCCCTTTGATTCGAATGTTGTAGTGTTTAATATTGTCCTGGAGGTCTCTGAGATTGTCCTCATTTCTTTTAATTCGTTTTTCTTTTATCCTCTCTGATTCATTTATTTCTACCATTCTATCTTCTAATTCACTAATCCTATCTTCTGCCTCTGTTATTCTACTATTTGTTGCCTCCAGAGTGTTTTTAATTTCATTTATTGCATTATTCATTATATATTGACTCTCTTTTATTTCTTCTAGGTCCTTGTTAAACCTTTCTTGCAACTTCTCAATCTTTGTCTCCAAGCTATTTATCTGTGATTCCATTTTGATTTCAAGATTTTGGATCAATTTCACTATCATTATTTGGAATTCTTTATCAGGTAGATTCCCTATCTCTTCCTCTTTTGTTTGGTTTGGTGGGCATTTATCCTGTTCCTTTATCTGCTGGGTATTCCTCTGTCTCTTCATCTTCTTTAAACTGCTGAGTTTGGGGTGTCCTTTCTGTATTTTGGCAGTTTGTGGAGTTCTCTTTATTTTGGCGTTTCCTCGCTCTGTGTGGGTTTGTACAGGTGGCTTGTCAAGGTTTCTTGGTTAGGGAAGCTTGTGTCAGTGTTCTGGTGGGTGGAACTGTATTTCTTCTCTCTCCTTTCGAAGACTTGGGTTGCTTTTCTGTGTGCCTGATGTCCTCTGCTGGCATTCAGAAGTTGTTTTGTGGAATTTACTCGGCATTTAAATGTTCTTTTGATGAGTTTGTGGGGGAGAAAGTGTTCTCCCCGTCCTACTCCTCCGCCATCTTAGCTCTTCCCTCGAATTCTATTCTTATTCTTTGCTAAGACTCTGGGCAAGTTAAACTCTCATGCCTTAGTATCATTGCTGTAACGTAAAAATAATAATAATACTTACCCCACTGTTTTGTTGAAAGAAGAGAGATAATTATGTAAAATGACTTATAAAACACCTTAACACATAGCAGGGCACAAGAAATAGTAATTATTATCACA
This sequence comes from Bos mutus, assembly GCF_027580195.1. Lineage (NCBI taxonomy): Eukaryota > Metazoa > Chordata > Mammalia > Artiodactyla > Bovidae > Bos > Bos mutus. The sequence continues at coordinate 89,808,604 of NC_091617.1, read as the reverse complement.
AAGTTAATTTTTATTTAGGGCTTTCATTTGCATGCCTGTTGGAAAGATAAATGGGAACGGAGAAAGAAAATTAAAAGCTTCAATCACATTCACTATTTATAGAAAGAAACACAGGTATGTAATGATGTCATTTAAACAGTTCAGACTGATCCCTTTGATTATGACTATTTACCTATTTGTTCTGTTTGCCAATTCCTTTTTGCTTATAGAATAGTTCTCTAAAGACTTGCATTTAGTTATATTACAAACAGATCGGTGTATGGAAATGTGCTAAACAGCTTATAATATGTGTTTCCCCTTTAGTTTTACCCTAATTACTAATGAGTGCAGATAATTTCTATGATCCAGGGTTCATCTTACTTTCATAAGAACCAATACAAATAGCTTTTCAACAGATTAAAGTCTTATATTACTATAAACACTTGTTGATAAATTATAGATGGGTAAGTAGATATAGCTATAGAAAGAGGTATATGCACACATTTTTCAACATTATAAATGGTGTATAGCACAGGGAACTCTACTCAATGCTCTATGGTGACTAAATGGAAAGGAAATCCAAAAAATAGTGGATATATGTATACATGTAGCTGATTCACTTTGCTATACAGCAGAAACTAGCACATTGTAAAGCAACTATATTCCAATAAAATATTTTTTTAAAACACATTATAAATGGCTTGCTAGATATCAGTAATGGCCCAAGTTCTTCGTCTCTTCCTGTATGGATTCCATTTGTCAAGCACCTTTGCTGTAGCTTTTGGGGTAAGTGGAGTTTCTCACCCACCCCTGGGCTCTTGCTTGACCATTGAGTTTCCATACCAATAAAATTTCAGCAGACATGATAAAATAGGAAGCTTGTAAAATGCCTCTATTTCTTGCACTTCTGCTGTCACCATGATAGAGATGAGCCCCAACTGGCACCTGGTCCCATGAGAAGAATAAGAGACATGTGGAACTAAGACAAACCAAGCCAGCAGATCAGCTGCCGTTCAGAACTAAGCTCGAACCAAAGAATCACCAAGTAAAACCCAGCCTGGATCAGGTGGTCCTCAGAGGACCTGACTGTTTGTGAAAGATGATAAGTGCTTGCTGTTTTAAACCACTGAATTTTGAGTGGTTTGTTATACAGCAAATTTTCCTGAAATTGGTTATCTTTTTTTTTTCACATTTCTGAAATTGGTTAATTTTCAAAAAAGGGACATTTATTTTCTGATTTCCTCAGATGTCCATAAAATAGTGGTTTGACTTTTGACATTAGAAGTTCTAAGCATGATACAAATTTGTGTATAGCAAGAATAACTCATTTTCACTCAGGGAAAAATCTTCTTTAAATTAAGACAGTGTAAATCAAGTTATACAGTAGATGAAATTTATGCAATTAGAATTCAAATTATATTAAATAAAGGAGAGAATATGGTGCAATTGTAAGTATGGAAGATAGTGGGTGGGTTTGGCATCTACCTCAGCATTCCTGCCTTACTGAGGAGATGGCAGAAGTTAGGAAGACTCTCATCCTCTTTATGTTCCATATTCAGCATTTCATAAACTTATGACTCCCCAAATATAGTTTTGTATAATTTCATAATCTTAAATAAATATTATTTGCTAAGCAGTAAAAGCAAGAGAGTTCCAGAAAAACATCTATTTCTGCTTTATTGACTATGCCAAAGCCTTTGACTGTGTGGATCACAATCAACTGTGGAAAATTCTGAAAGAGATGGGAATACCAGACCACCTGATCTGCCTCTTGAGAAATTTGTATGCAGGTCAGGAAGCAAGAGTTAGATCTGGACATGGAACAACAGACTGGTTCCAAATAGGAAAAGGAGTACATCAAGGCTGTATATTGTCACCCTGTTTATTTAACTTAAATGCAGAGTACATCATGAGAAACGCTGGACTGGAAGAAACACAAGCTGGAATCAAGATTGCCGGGAGAAATATCAATAACCTCAGATATGCAGATGACACCACCCTTATGGCAGAAAGTGAAGAGGAACTCAAAAGCCTCTTGATGAAAGTGAAAGTGGAGAGTGAAAAAGTTGGCTTAAAGCTCAACATTCAGAAAACAAAGATCATGGCATCCGGTCCCATCACTTCATGGGAAATAGATGGGGAAACTGTGTCAGACTTTATTTTTCTGGGCTCGAAAATCACTGCAGATGGTGACTGCAGCCATGAAATTAAAAGATGCTTACTCCTTGGAAGGAAAGTTATGACCCACCTAGATAGCATATTCAAAAGCAGAGACATTACTCTGCCAACAAAGGTTTGTCTAGGTAAGGCTATGGTTTTTCCTGTGGTCATGTATGGATGTGCGAGTTGGACTGTGAAGAAGGCTGAGCACTGAAGAATTGATGCTTTTGAACTGTGGTGTTGGAGAAGACTCTTGAGAGTCCCTTGGACTGCAAGGAGATCCAACCAGTCCATTCTGAATGAGATCAGTCCTGGGATTTCTTTGGAAGGAATGACGCTAAAGCTGAAACTCCAATACTTTGGCCACCTCATGCGAAGAGTTGACTCATTGGAAAAGACTCTGATGCTGGGAGGGATTGGGGGCAGGAGGAGAAGGGGACGACAGAGGATGAGATGGCTCGATGGCATCACTGACTTGATGGCCATGAGTCTCAGTAAACTCCGGAGTTGGTGATGGACAGGGAGGCCTGGCGTGCTGTGATTCATGGGGTTGCAAAGAGTCGGACATGACTGAGCGACTGATCTGATCTGATCTGAAGCAGTAAAATAGAAAAATAAACCTAAATATCTTGAGGAATTTATCTTCTTGTAGGATACTTATAGTAAATTCATGAAACTACGAAGCTGTAATTACATGAAAAAGGAGACTACACATCCATTCTTCCACTAGATTAATAATTCTGAGGTTTTCTTTTGAGAAAGAAAATTAGATGTACAGATCCCTTAGGGAGGATAAACAAGACAATCATTTAGGGACCATATTACTGGTGTCACTTTGAAAGAACAAGGTGGCTGTGTTAGTCACATCTGGGATTAGAGTGAAAAACTGGGTTTAATGGAAAAAATTCAGTTCATTATTAAATAGGTAATGATACTGGGAAAGCAAATTTTACCTGGGAGTTAAATAGGAGAGGCAAAAACAGCCACCGTTTGGCATCAATGATTGGAAAATAGAAGAAGCAACCAAGCAAAATGGACAAGAAATGCCAAGGTCCATGTCCAGGACCATCTGACTACTGCCCAGAGTATCTAAGAGGCAGAAGAGCACCTGACTTTCGGCATCTTGAACACAAAAGACACACAACATGCAGTGGAGAAGATGCGCACTGACAAATAGCACTGAAGAAAAGAGGGCATGGGTCAAAATATTATGAACTGTTAAATAATTCATAATTCTTTAAGAAAAAAAGAAAAAGCAGCAAAATGTGTGAAGTATCAAGCAAAAAGCTTTTACATTTACTGTAGAATGGAGATTTGGAGACTGTGGAAGTGGGAGAAATGTTTAGAAAAGAAAAAAGATTAATGTTCTCTTCCTTTTACGATTGCTCCATCCTGCTTGGTTTTGGTTATTAATACAGGATACACATCAGGAGTTGAAGAGATTTATACACACCCCAGAGGAATTGTATAAGTTGTTCTCTGTTTCTCCAATACAGTTGCAAACCCTGAAGCGGCTCAATGCACTGCATGTTAATGGCCTTTCAAATATTCTGTAGCAAGTCATCAGAAAAGAGTTGGCCATGAGCTCCGATTACTGGAATCTGAGAGTCTCCTGTGGCAAGTCTAACAATATAGACTTTGAAAAACTAATGAATCTCTCAAGACCAAGAGAAAGTTGATAGCCTAACACAAGGAAAATAAGAATATGTTTCATGATTTACATTTTTGTATTCTGTTTTCAGAGGTGAGATATTTCAGAGGGGACTTTTTAAGGCTGAATATTAAAAAATCAGGATTTTTTTTAATAGAACAGCTTTTATAATGTTTTATGAAAATAAAAATAGAGTTAAATGGGTAACACATTTTGCTAAAATATAGCATAACAATTATTATTAAATATCAAAATTAAATAAATAAAATGTTGCAAATATTAGGGTAAATGTAAGAACCTAACAGTACCACAATTGACATACAAATCAGATTTTAACTCAATTTCAATTTGATTGTGGCATTTTACTTTTACTACTATAATTAAGGAGTTGAAAAACTACAATAGGAAAGGGTTTTAACCATATCTGTCATTTTCTCTACTACCCAGAATCTGAAGATTATTCTTTTCGGGGAAATTTCCTGTTTTATGAGGTTCAGTAAAACCAAGTTCCTGATTCCCACTTTATCTCACCCCATCTGAGGTAGGGAAAGGACTGAAACCTAACAGGGTGAAAATTTTGCTCCTCTTTGGAATTGCAAATCTAGTAGAAGTGATGGGAAAATACATGGAGAGTTGAGAAGGTATTCATGATATGGTATCAAGAGACTAACTTGAGGGTCAGAAATAAAAATTCAGCAATAGTGCCTTCCTAGCCACCAAAACTGTTATCAAGCTAGACTGTCCTTCCGCTGTCTGGTGTTTCTTGGACATGGTCAAGCAGGAGGTGGCAAGTGTGAACATCGACATCTTAGGAATCAGTGAACTAAAATAAGATGGGAATGGGCAAATTTAATTCCGATGACCATCATATCTAATACTGTGGGCAAGCATCCCTTAGAAGAAATGGAGTAGCCCTCATAGTCAACAAAAGAGTCTGAAATGCAGTACTTGAGTGCAATCTCAAAAACAACAAAATGATCTCAGTTTGTTTCCAAGGCAAACCATACAATATCACAGTAATCCAAGTCTATGCCCCAGCCACTGATGCAGAAGCTGAAGCTGAATGGTTCTATGAAGACCTATAACATCTTCTAGAATTAACACCAAAAAAAAGATGTCCTTTTCATCATACAGTCAGTTCAGTTCAGTTGCTCAGTCGTGTCTGACTCTTTGCGACCCCATGAATCACAGCATGCCAGGCCTCCCTATCCATCACCAACTCCCGGAGTTCACTCAGACTCACGTCCATCGAGTCAGTGATGCCATCCAGCCATCTCATCCTCTGTCGTCCCCTTCTCCTCCTGCCCCCAATCCCTCCCAGCATCAGGGTCTTTTCCAATGAGTCAACTCTTCGCATGAGGTGGCCAAAGGACTGAGTTTCAACTTCAGCATCATTCCTTCCAAAGAAATCCCAGGGCTGATCTCCTTCAGAATGGACTGGTTGGATCCCCTTGCAGTCCATGGGACTCTCAAGAGTCTTCTCCAACACCACAGTTCAAAAGCATCAATTCTTCCACACTCAGCTTTCTTCACAGTCCAAGTCTCACATCCATACATGACCACTGGAAAAACCATAGCCTTGACTAGACAAACCTTTGTTGGCAGAGTAATGTCTCTGCTTTTGAATATGCTATCTAGGTTGGTCACAACTTTTCTTCCAAAGAGTAAGCATCTTTTAATTTCATGGCTGCAGTAACCATCTGCAGTGATTTTGGAGCCCCCCAAAATAAAGTCTGACACTGTTTCCACTGTTTCCCCATCTATTTCCCATGAAATGATGGGACCAGATGCCATGATCTTCATTTTTTGAATGTTGAGCTTTAAGCCAACTTTTTCACTCTCCACTTTCACCTTTTTTCAAGAGGCTTTTGAGTTCCTCTTCACTTTCTGCCATAAGGGTGGTGTCATCTGCATATCTGAGTAATGTCATCATACAGTAATGGCATGCAAAAGTAGGAAGTAAACAATACTTGGAGTAACAGGAAACTTTGGCCTTAAAGTACAAAATGAAGCAAAGGTTAGAATTTTTTCAACAGAATACAATGATCATAGGAAAAATCTTTTTCAAATAACACAGGGGTGACTCTACACATGGACATCACCAGATGGTCAATACTGAAATCAGATTGATTATATTCTTTGCAGCTGAAGATGAGAAGAAGCTCTATACAGTCAGCAAAAACAAGATCTGGAGCTAACTGTGGCTCAGATCATAAGCTACTTATTGCAAAATTCAGGCTTAAATTTAAGAAAAAGTAGGGAAAACTAGTAGGGAAATCAGGTATGGCCTAAATCAAATCTCTTATCAGTATACAGTGGAGGTGATGAATAGATTCAAGGGGTTAGTTCTGGTAGAAAGAGTGCCTGAAGAACTATGGATAGATATTCATAACACTGTATAGGAGTCAGTGATCAAAACTATTTCAAAGAAAAAGAGATGCAAGAAGGCAAAGTGGTTTGAGGAGCCCTTACAAATAGCTGAAGAAAGAAGAGAAGCAAAAGGAAAGAAAAATGGAAAGATATACCCATCTGAATGCAGAGTACCAGAAAATAGCAAGGAGAGATAAGAAAGCCTTCCTCAGTAGTCAATGCAAAGAAATAGAGGAAAACAACAGAATGGAAAAGACTAGAAGTCATTTCAAGAAAATTAAAGATACCAAGGGAACATTCCACGCAAAGATGGGCTCAATAAAGGACAGATATGATATGGCCCCAAAGGAAGCAGAAGAGATTAAGAAAAGGTGGCAAGAATACACAGAAGAACTACAGAAAAAAGGTCTTAATGATCCAGATAACCCAAATAATGATGGTCACTCACCTAGAGCCAGACATCCTGGAGTGTGAAATCAAGTGGGCATTAGGAAGCATTACTACAAATTACTGCAAAATTGTGCTCATTTTGCAGCTAGTAAGGTTATGTTCAAAATCCTTCAAGCTAGGCTTCAGTAGTATGTGAACCGAAAACTTCCAGATGTTCAAGCGGGATTTAGAAAGGGCAGAGGAACCACAGGTCAAATCGCCAACAATCATTGGCTCATAGAGAAAGCATGGGAATTCTGTAAAAACAACTACTTCTGCTTCATTGACTACACTAAAGACTTTGCCTGTGTAGAACAAAACAAACTGTGGGAAATTCTTAAATGATATGTGAATACCAGACCACCTTATCTGTCTCCTGAGAAACCTCTATGAGGATCAAGAAGCAACAGTTAGAATCTTGCATAGAACAATGGACTGGTTCAAAATTGGGAAAGGATTACAACAATGCTGTATATTTTCACCCTGCTTATTTAATTTGTATGCAAGATACAGCATGCAAAATGTCAGGCTGAATGAATCACAAGCTGAAATCAAGATTGCCAGGAAAAATATCAACAACCTCAGATAGGCAGATGATATCACTCTAATGGCAAAAAGTGCTAAAGAGCCTCTTGATAAAGGTGAAAGAGGACAGTGAAAAAGCTAGGTTAAAACTCAACATTCAAAAATTAAGATCATGACATCCAGTCCCATCACTTCGTGGAAAATAGAAAGGGGAAAAAATGGAAGCAGTAACACATTTTATTTTCTTGGGCTTCAAAATCACTGCAGATGGTGACTGCTGCCATGAAATTAAAAGATGTTTGTTCCTTGGAAAGAAAGCTACGACAAACCTAGACAGAGTATTAAAAAGCAAAGACATTACTTTGTCGACAAAGGTCAACATAATCAAATCTATGGTTTTTTACAGTAGTCATGTACGGATGTGAGAGTTGGACCAAAGAAAGCTGAGAGTTAAAGAATTCATGCCTTTGAATCGTGGTGCTACAGAAGACTCTTGAGGGCCCCTTGGACTGCAAGGAGATCAAACCAGTCAACCCATAGGAAATCAACCCTGAATATTCATTGTAGGGACTGATGCTGAAGCTGAAGCTTCAATACTTTGGCCACCTAATGTGAAAAGCCAACTCATTGGAAAAGACCCTGATGCTGGGAAAGATTGAAGGCAAAAGAGAAGATGGTTAGAACCACTGACTCAATGGATGTGAATCTGAGCAAACTGCAAGAGATAGTGCAGGACAGGGAAGCCTGGTGTGCACAATTCATGGGGTCACAAAGAACTGGACATGACTTAGTGACTGATGATCAGCAACAACATAATAATAATTTCTCTAATTTAATCATGACCTACCTTTCAGACACATGGTTCAATTTCCATGGAGCACTGCAAATTTTCAGCTCTATTACTTTCCCATTTCCTAGTGTCTGATGTTGCAGGCAGAGAGACACACTAATGTCAGCCCTAAGGTAGGTGCCTGCTTGCCAAGTGTAAGACAGAGAGAATTTGAGTATAGACAGAATGGATTGAGTGAGGATGATAAGAGAAATAGATGAGGCAGCTTCTTTGATACTCTATTCCCCTCCCATCCCAATTAATTAGTCTAGGGAGAGAAACCTGATGCAGAAAATTTTTTTTTTCTTCTTGTGATGTTTCAAATAGGACCTTGATAGGAAATGTAGCTATTCTCTAATAGTGATGCCATGAGTTGAGATGCAAGGTAAAGGAAGTGGCAGACAGCCATGTCAACCTGATGTGAACTATTTGAAAAATATGAACAATTATGTGTCACATATCACAAGCAGCCATGTGAAGCTAAAAAAATAGGTATGTTCTAGAAATATTCTTCCAGTACTCTTGCTTGGAGAATCCCATGGACGGAGGAGCCTGGTAGGCTGCAGTCCATGGGGTCACTAAGAGTTGGACACGACTGAGCGACTTCACTTTCACTTTTCACTTTCATGCATTGGAGAAGGAAATGGCAACCCACTCCAGTGTTCTTGCCTGGAGAATCCCAGGGAGGGGGGAGCCTGGTGGGCTGCCGTCTATGGGCTCACACAGAGTCGGACACAACTGACACGACTTAGCAGCAGCAGCAGAAATATTCCAATCCTCACTCCTCAATTTAATTTCCTGAAACCTGGCTATAATCCTGCCCTTTCTCTAGTCTCTTTACTCACCAATTATCCTTTCTACTTCCCTTAAATTTAAGTAGTATTTCTAGTACTTTAAACCAAAGCTGATTCTCCTCACCAAAAAAGAAAAAATAAGGGGGGGTGGAGGTGGAGGAGAATATAGATGAGTTTCTCTAGTTGAAACCCAGATAGTGGCTCTGCTTGTTTGGCTATTTGGAATCCTCCCCTGCTCTGGTTTCTGAAGCACTTCCAGCAACTCTCTAGACCTACACAAAAAATTATAATCATAATTTTTAAAACAGTGCCCCAGCAAGGCAATTAAAATTATCTAATGGTCTTATGAACAATTCTTTATCCACCCCCATTTGTCTTGTTTTCTCCTTTCACTCTTCTCCCTTCACCTTATCCCCCTTTGATTTGTTTGCTTTTTATGAATAGGACATCTTCTTCCCTTCTTGAGATCACCCCTCCACATGCCAAAACCCTCCCAAGAATGCAGCTCAGTTTGTATGTCACCATCTACTCCATTAATCTCTGACCCCATAAACTAGGAGGGATCTCTCTCTCTCTCTCTCCTCTGAACTCTTGGGCACTGTGCCACTGCTCTTCCTTCATACTTATCAATCCTGGCCAGTACTATTTTTATTTAAATGCTGCCTATATTAATCCATGAATATATCAATTGAAACAGTACAAAAATAAACTGAACCTAGTGACAACATCTATACAACATATATGTATTCTATAAACATTATTTGACTGATGGATGAAATATTTATAGAAGATCATCCAAAGGATATGATTCACTGTAGCCATAGTTTAACAATTATCTTTGCATTAAGATAGACTACAAATTCTCCAAGCTCTTGAATTCTCCAAGTTCAAGTGAACCATGAACTTCCAGATATTCAAGCTGCATTTAGAAAAGGCAGAGGAGCCAGAAATCAAATTGCAACATCTGCTGGATCATTGAAAAAGCAAGAGAGTTCCAGAAAAACATCTATTTCTGCTTTATTGACTATACCAAAGCCTTTGACTGTGTGGATCACAACAAACTGTGGAAGATTCTTCAAGAGATGGAAATACCAGACCACCTGGCCTACCTCCTGAGAAATCTGTATGCAGGTCAAGAAGCAACAGTTAGAACTGGACATGGAACAACAGACTGGTTCCAAATAGGAAAAGGAGTATGTCAAGGCTGTATATTGTCACCCTGATTATTTAACTTATACACAGAGTGCATCATGAGAAATGCTGGACTGGATGAAGCACAAGCTGTAATCAAGATTGCCAAAAGAAATATCAATAACCTCGGATATGCAGATGACACCACCCTTATGGCAGAAAGTGAAGAACTAAAGAGCCTCCTGATGAAAGTGGAAGAGGAGAGTGAAAAAGTTGGCTTAAAAATCAACATTCAGAAAACTAAGATCATGGCATCTGGACCCATCACTTCATGGCAAATAGATGGGGAAACAATGGAAACAGTGACAGACTTCATTTTGGGGGCTCCAAAACCACTGCAGATGGTGACTGCAGCCATGAAATTGAAACACACTTGCTCCTTGGAAGAAAAGTTATGACAGCTTATTAAAAAGCAAAGGCATTACTTTGACAACAGAGGTCCATCTAGTCAAGTCTATGGTTTTCTTGGTAGTCATGTATAGATGTCAGAGTTGGACTGTGAAGAAAGCTGAATTGGTGCTTTTGAACTGTAGTTTGGAGAAGACTCCTCTTGAGAGTCCCTTGGACTGCAAGGAGATAAAACCAGTCCATCCTAAGGGAAATCAGTTCTGAATATTCATTGGAAGGACTGATGCTGAAGCTGAATCTCCAATACTTTGGCCATCTGATGCAAAGAATGGACTCATTTGAAAAGACCCTGATGCTGGGAAAGATTGAGGGCAGGAGGAAAAGGGGACGACAGAGGATGAGACTGTTGGATGACATCACTGACTTAATGGACATGAGTTTGAGCAACTCCAGGAGTTGGTGATGGACAAAGAGGCCTGCAGTTCATGGGGTCACAAAGAGTTGGACATGACTGAGAGACTGAACTGAATTGAACTGATGCTAAGTGAAGTAAGGTAGACAGAGAAGACAAATACCATATCCCTTTACTTATAAGTGGAATCTAAAAAATACATCAAACTAGTGAATATAACAAAAAAGAAGTGGACTCACAAAGAGAACAAATTAGTAGTTGCCAGTAGGGAGTGTGGGAGGAGCCATTAGGGGTGGGGGAGTGGGAGGTACAAAATTGGGCATAAGGATGTGTTGTACAACACAAGTAACATAGCTGATATTTGTAATATCTGTAAATGTAAAGTAATCTTTAAAATGCTATAAAAATAAAATTTAAAACAAATATTTAATGTTTTGTGAGTGAATCTTCATCTAAAATCACTGTGGGAATTGATTATATACAGTCTGGAGATAAGTATTAACTGTTATATAAGTGATAACTGCTTAACACATATACATTCATATAATTTATATATATTTATGTATAATTTATATATATTTATATATATATGTTCTAAAACTGAGGCACATGTGTATGGAATTTGCCTAAGAAGAGCAGAGATTTCTTAAGAATATACAGATGGCAACTGCAGCAGAAAAGCACTGTCATAACAGTTTTACAAATAGCTGTCACTGACCTATTGTTAGATTAACCACATCAGAATGACATAGGGTGATTTTTATACATTAGAGATTCTTAGATTCTACCAACAACTCTTCTGCTTTGGTAAGTCTTGGGTGCATGCTAAGTCGCTTCAGTCATATCCAACTCTTTGTGACCCTATGGATTTGTAGCCTTCCAGGCTCCTCTGTCCAGGGGCTTCTCCAGGCAAGAACAGTGGAATGGGTTGCCATGTCTTTCTCCAGGGGATCTTCCCGATCCAAGAATTAACGAGCCTCTCTTATGTCTCTCTCATTGGCAAGCAGCTTCTTTACCACTAGTGCCACCTGGGAAGCCCACAGGTACACACATTTCTTTTTTTCTTAAATTATTTTCTAAAAGTCCCCTTGGTGGTTACAATGAGCACTCTAATTTGTGAAACATAACAAAGCATTTTTGCAGCTGGGTTGGACCAGGGTGAACCTCAATGGTTTAAACATTTCAGGTGTACTCTCCACTTTAAAGGTCAGGGAGGTATTCTCGTCAGGTACAAAGCGGTCAGTACCCAAAAGACTTGTTCTTGTTATATAAAGGATATGAGAATGTCAGTATGTTAATTGTCAGTGAGAAGTATAAACATCACATGTATGCAAATTACTGCCATAGCAAGATATATGGGAAACCAATCAACATTTGAAAATTTGGAGTTAAATTGAAATCAGTAAAACAGAGAATTAGATAAACTGAATTTTAACATCATAAGCCTAGAATTGTCAAAAGCAAGTTATCTTACATTTATGATAGTTCTGCTAATGAGGTTGAAAATACTAAAAATCAGTTTGCTAATACCTCTTTCTCCTAGATTGGGTGTATTTGGGCATTGGCAACATTTTCTTTGTAATTCTCTCTTCATTTGTTGCCTCTTTAGGTTATAAGCAAATCTTCCAGTTGATACACATTTTCTTCAGATTTTCCAATACATTCACTTAAGACACATTCTAACCACAAGACTTAGGAGCTAGGTGTTTCAATGAATGAATTGAATGAATTCAGTTACCTAAGCTCTAGGATCTTGATGAAAGTGAAAGAGGAGAGTGAAAAAGTTGGCTTAAGGCTCAACATTCAGAAAACTAAGATCATGGCATCCGGTCCCATCACTTCATGGCAAGTAGATGGGGAAACAGTGGACACAGTGGCTGACTTTATTTTTCTGGGCTCCAAAATCACTGCAGATGATGATTGCAGCCATGAAATTAAAAGACACTTACTTATTGGGAGGAAAGTTATGACCAACCTAGACAGTATATTAAAAGGCAGAGACATTACTTTTCCAACCAACGTCCATCTAGTCAAGGCTATGGTTTTTCCAGTGGTCATGTATGGATGTGAGAGTTGGATTATAAAGAAAGCTGAGCACCGATGAATTGATGCTTTTGAACTGTGGTGTTGGAGAAGACTCCTCTTGAGAGTCCCTTGGACTGCAAGGAGATCCAACTGGTCCATCCTAAAGGAGATCAGTCCTGGGTGTTCATTGGAAGGACTGATGTTGAAGCTGAAACTCCAACTTTGACCACCTGATGAGAAGATCTGACTCATTTGAAAAGACCCTGATGCTGGAAAAGATTGAAGGCAGGAGGAGAAGGGGACGACAGAGGATGAGATGATTGGATGGCATCACCGACTTGATGTACATGGGTTTGGGTGGACTCCGGGAGTTGGTGATGGACAAGGAGGCCTGGCATGCTGCAGTTCATGGGGTCACAAAGAGTTCGACACAACTGAGCAACTGAACTGAACTGAGTTCATTATGTCTCATTTATAATTTAATTTTAGGAGGAAATCTGATTTTTCTAAATATTTTATAAGAACTCCAAAATAGCACATAGGTAAGGACATAAAGACCTGTTGACACATAAGGTATTTTCTATATCCCTTCAAATACATGTGTGTAGGTATAAATATACTCACTTTTTTTTTTTTTAATATAAACAGAGGTTTAGGGAATTGTTAGGCTGATGCATTTAAGGGGGAAAAGTATCGGCAGTAAGAATAGGAGGAACTGATTAGTTCGTGTAATCACATAAACATATATAGACATCATAAGATGGGAAATGAACCCTAACTTCAAGAGATGAGCAAGCTTCAGACAGTTTTTCTGTCACTGGAAGGTTAAATTAAATCTAAATCTAATTAAATGAGATGGTGATGGTAGAATAATAAAAGATATGTAGACAAAAAGGGAGGTTCTAATGAAGGATACAGAGATGTGAAAGGAATAAAAAGCAGGAAACTGTACTGTAAATGGGTCGTATTTCCCACTGGCTATTAAGTAAGACCCAGACTGCCTCTGAGCATAGGTTCTCCTCAGATGGAAAGGCACTAATAGGAACAGAGTGAAATTGTTCTGGCTGAGTTGTTTCTCACATGTTCTAAGTGACCAAGTGCAAGATGATTGAGGAAGTATCATTCTTAGCTGGTTTGATTTAGCTCTAGTGATCTGGGACTTTGTGATAGCAAATTCTTAGATCAAATTCTTATAAGTGGGCATGATCCAATTTCAAAAAAATATACTTCATTTGTAAGATTGTTACATTCCTGGTCATGTCCACATACACCTTTGTCTTTTATTTTCAAGTAGTTTTAAATCCCTATTTTCACTACTTCATAGGGTGAAGTGAAGAAGTCCAACTTATCAGTCCAACTTATCTGAACTTGGGTTACTAGGAGATTGACTTTCTGTCAACAAAATACATGATATTTTTTGTTGTGCAGTTTCTCTTATTATCTTTCCCTATTTACCCCAGGGATAAAGACCATGGACTGTCCTTTAGTGCCTATTTTTCATTCTCTTTGCAAACAGAACATTTTAAGTGTCAGATATGGGGAGGGAGGAGGGAGGAGGGTTCAGGATGGGGAACACATGTATACCTGTGGTGGATTCATTTTGATATTTGGCAAAACTAATACCAGGTTTAAAAATAAAATAAAATTAAAAAAAAAAAAAAACGAGAAGGTGCCAATATACACTTTCCATCCTCCCTTAGGTGCCAATATGGCCACAACATTCTAATAATTATGTTATCTTCTGGTCAAAGACATAAAAACTATAAAATATATTCTTATAGTCTTGTAAAAACTGAGAAAATTTGGAAATGGATGGTATATTAGTTATTATGGGATTATTGTTACTTTTCTCAATTGTGACAATGATAATATAGCTATGGAAGAGAAAATTCTTATTTTAAGTAATGATTCACAATGTCTTCTACCTATTTTCAAATTGTTAAAATATATATCCAACACTTTTAGATAGATAAGTTTGAACAAGGACTTGATATTAGATGATATTAAAGAAGCAATGTCAATTTTGTTTTATATAATAAACATGTTTATACAACCAGATCCCTAAATTCACAGAAGACAAGGGTAGCAATAAAATCACAAGAGAGACTGTTGCATTATCAGAGTTAAAAAACTGTCAACAGCCACTAAAAATGTGGCCAAATATACCAGGGCAAGTTCTCAATTTAGAATGCAATATATGCCAGTTCAAAAGCTAAGACATTCAAGAGAAGTTATGACACATGGGGAAGAGAAAATGAATCAAAAGGATGAATTCTCCCTGTATATTAAAAATAAAAAACAAGGATCACTCCTGAGGCATTTCCTTCCATTTAATCTATTTTAAAATCTGCTATTAATAGAAAATAAGATGTAACTTTTAATGAGAATGACAGTTTTCAGTTCTCTCCCTCCTAATTTGTTAATATCTCCTGTCAGTCTAGAAAGATCATAGGCCTTATTTCCATGACCAGGTATCTTGTCCAGTGTTCAGAATATTAGAGATTTTAGAAACAGGATCAAAGGTAAAACTAATTTCAGGAAATCTAAATCACATGAAAGTAATATCTTATCTATTGGAGGATACAGAAGTGAAAGCATCTTATGAATGTCTACAATGACCTTAGAAGAGAATATACAACTCTCTGCCTATCAGGTCACTCTCACACAGTGTTATATTTTTCAAGAGGAATAATGAAATATGTGAAGCTGTCATTCATGAGGATATCAATAGCCTCCATGCTACCCAAATACAAATTTGATTTTTCTAACCACATTTTATTTGACTCCTTAGTGATCGTCAGATCTTCTTATACACTTTTTGTCTCTTGGCACAACTGATGTCATTGGCAACTTCTTATTCCTTCTGTTTCAAGGGACCTATAAAATTATTGTGTCCTTGGCCATGTTCTCTCTCTTCTCTTTTATTAATATTCTCTCCCAGTAGTCTTATCCATGCTAAGAATGTGTAATCTATCTTCACTCGGTTGATTCCATATTCCTTTGAACTCTTCCTTGAACAGACTTAAATATTTTCCACATAATCTTTCCTTAGATTTATGAGACATATCTGATTTCTTTCTTTTCCTTAATGCCTTCATTAATTCATTAGCCTATCTTGTTAGAGCTTCCAAATTATATCCCATACTTACTTTCCTCCATCCATTTTTATCATCCTATTCCAAATCTCTTAAAACAATGCCATGTACCTACTACCACCACAAATCAGGGCTAGTAAATTTAAATTATCATGCAACTTTCCAAAACTACACCAAGAACACAGTCTGATAAAACAAACCATTTTATATCCATCACCCATAGTCATTAATTATCAAAATATCTCCACATTTACCTAATCTCTCTTTTCCTTTTGCTTTTTATTTTTTTTATTTATTTTTTAAACTTTATTTTATTTTTAACTTTACAATATTGTATTGGTTTTGCCATATATCAACATGAATCCTCCACAGGTATACACGTGTTCCCCATCCTGAACCCTCCTCCCTCCTCCCTCCATGTACCATCACTAAAAAGCAAACCACAGACTTCCTCTTATTTCACTAATAAAAACTTTGGTATGAGTGTATTTTCACATAACCATCATGCCATTGATACATTAGCAATAATAATAATTCCTAAATATCGCCTAATATTCAGTTCATATTAACACTTCTTAACTACCCTTAAATGTCTTTTCAGAGTTGCCTTCTCTGATTTGTCAGAATGCAAACAAGTTCTACACAGTTCACATCATTGAAATATCTCTTACATCTCTTTTATAACTATTTACTACATTTTGTCCATTGTTTCACTGGATAAACTAGGATATATCTCCTCCAGAATTTCTAATATCTATATTGACTGATTTTCCCCCCTCAACATGTCCTTTGCTTATTCCTACAGCTGCTATACTTTCTGAAAGCAGTTAGTTAAATCAAGGGGCTAGATGATATTTAGGCTCCATTTTATAGACAACAGTCCTTTTTTTTTTTTTTTTTTTTGAGTTTTGAAAGTGGGATAAAACTTCTTTTTTTTTTAACTTTGCAATATTGTATACTTCCTGCTGAATGACATCACGGAGTTTATTACATTGTTTATCCCCACTGTATGCTAAGATAGATCAACTTAATCAGGTGGGTTCATACCTCTTCCTACCTTTATTGTTCCCTGTCAAAGTAATATTTAATGTTCTATTTTACTCAATATATCTTCCTGTATCTATGATAAAGGCATAGGCTATTTGACTAGATGGTCATATATATATTTATAGAGATTAAGCCATTTTTCATTCCCACCAACAAAGTTTGTGAAATGCCTATTTTCTCACATTTTTACCAAAATAATATATAGTCCAGCTTTTGAATTTTTGACTATTTGATACATAAGAAATAATACCTCAGGATTATTATTTTATATATTGTATAATTATTAATAATTAATAACTATGATAATATTGCTAGTTATTAGAGAAATGAAACTCAAAACAACAACAAGGAATCACCTCACATCAGAATGGGTGTCATTAAAAAGTCTACAAATAATAAACACTGGTGAGGGTGTGGAGAAAAAGAAACTCTCTTACACTGTTGGTAAAAATGTAAATTGGTACAGCCTCTGGGAAATTCTATGGACAGAGAGTCTGGCAGGCTATACTCCAAGCGGTCGCAAAAGAGTCTCACATGACTTAATGACTAAGCAGCAACTATGGAGAACGGTTCAAAGGGTCCTTCAGATCAGATCAGATCAGTCGCTCAGTCTTGTCCGACTCTTTGCGACCCCATGAATCACAGAACGCCAGGCCTCCCTGTCCATCACCAACTCCCAGAGTTCACTGAGACTCACGGCCATCAAGTCAGTGATGCCATCCAGCCATCTCATCCTCTGTCGTCCCCTTCTCCTCCTGCCCCCAATCCCTCCCAGCATCAGGGTTTTTTCCAATGAATCAACTCTTCGCATGAGGTAAAAACATAGCTACCACATGATCCAATAATCCTACTCCTGAACATATATCCAGAGAAAATGCTAATTCAAAAAGATACATGCACCCTCGTATTCAATGAAGCACTATTTACAACAGCCAGGACCTGGAAGCAACCAAAATGTGTATTAACAGATAAATGGACAAGGAAGATGTGGTACATACACACACACACACACACACACACAAACATCTCAGCAACAAAAATAATTAACTAGTGGTATTGTCAGCAACATGGATGAACCTAGAGATTATCAATTAAATGAAGCAAGTCAAAGACAAATATATGATATCACTTATATGTGGAATCTAAAATATGACACATATAGTTACCTATGGAACAGAAACAGACTCAGAGACGTAAAAAGCAAACTTATGGGTGCCAAAAGGGATGTTGGGGGGTGGGAAGGGAGAGACGAATCAAGTTTGAGATGACATACATGCACTACTATATATAAACCAGGTAAACAACAGGGACCTACTGTGTGCCACTTTTTGTGTCCCAGTTGCGTTGCTTAATGTCTCAAAATCAGTGTTACATATCAGTGGCTATACTATTTTTCCTAGTTGTGTTTCTGACTTTATTAAGGAACCTCTTGTGTTTTTTCATTAAACACTGGCTTTGGACTGATATATTAAAAGATATTAAATCACATTAAGTATCCGTCAATTCCTACATTATTGAGACATTTTCTAATCAAGGATGGGTATTCAATAATGTCAAATAGCTCTATGTGTGAATATTACTACATGAATTTCTCCCGAATATGATGGAAATATTTTTCAGTATTCAGTCACCCTTGAATTTCTGCCCAAATCACTTTATTCACAGTATGATATTTTTATTGCCAATTGGATTTTATTTGCTAATATATTAAGATTTATCAGAATAAAGGTGAGGTAGTAATATCTTTTGTTTCTACATGCAAACTTTCTGAATCCTGTTTAATTTTATGTACCTTTCACAAAAATAATTTATAAGTTTCCTTATTTTGGATACCCTGGACAGTTTAATTAACAATTAGAATTTGAAAATTGGTATTTTCTGATCTTTAGGTTTTATATTACCATACATGCTCATCTGAGCCTAATGGATCTATGAGAGGGCTCTTTTATAAATTTCTGTACATTTTCTAAAATAGAAACTATCTTCTAAAAATTTCTTTCTATCTCTTAGGAAATTGTATTTTCCTAAAGCTACTCATTTCATCTGGATTTTCAAGTTTATTGACAAAGAATTTAAGAATGTACTCTTATAATTTTTTTAAAACTTCTCTGTTATGAGGGTTATATTCAGTAACATTTCTTTTGTGTATGTTTATTTTCTCCTATACACAGGCTCATGCATTACTAATCACCACAAAAATGATCATATAGACAGTTTAAATCTTAGCATTTTCTCTGTGCAATGTCAATTCCTCCTTCCCCTACTTGGCCTGTATTCCCCTGTACTGGGAATCAGCAAACACCCTAAAAAATAAATATGGGGTGGAATATTGTTTTATCTCAGGGCTTTTCCCTTTTATCTGGGATCATGTCCAGTGAAGTCCTTGTGGCTTTCATACTCTGTGATGTGTTCAAATGGTCACTGATGCAGTAGTAGTTGTATATTGTTACCCTGCTCATTTAACTTATATGCAGAGTACATCATGCGAAATGCCAAGCTGGATGAAGCACAAGCTGGAATCAAGATTTCTGGGAGAAATACCAATAACCTCAGATATGCAGATGACACCACCCTTATGGCAGAAAGTGAAGAGGAACTAAAAAGCCTCTTGATGAAAGTGAAAGAGGAGAGTAAAAATATTGGCTTAAAACTCAACATTCAGAAAACTAAGATCATGGCATCCGGTCCCATCACTTCAGGGCAAATGGGTAGGGAAACAGTGACAGACTTTATTCTTTAATGCTCCAAAATCACTGCAGATGGTGACTGCAGCCATGAAATTAAAAGATGCTTGCTCCTTGGAAGAAAAGCTATGACCAACCCAGACAGCATATTAGAAAGCAGAGACATTACTTTGCCAACAAAAGTCTATCTAGTCAAAGCTATGATTTTTCCAGTAGTCATGAATGGATGTGAGAGTCAGACTATATTAAAGCTGAGTGCTGAAGAATTGATGCTTTTGAACTGTGGTGTTGGAAAAGACTCTGGAGAGTCCCTTGGCCTGCAAGGAGATCCACCCAGTCAATGCTAAAGGAAATCAGTCCTGAATATTCTTTGGAAGGGCTGATGCTGAAGCTGAGACTCCAATATTTTGGCCACCTGATGCGAAGAACTGACTCATTTGAAAAGACCCTGATGCTGGGAAAGATTGAAGGCGGGAGGAGAAGGGGACAACAGAGGATGAGATGGTTGGATGGCATCACCTACTCAGTGGACATGAGTTTGAGTAAGCTCTGGGAGTTGGTGATGGACAGGAAAGCCTGGCGTGCTGGCATCCATGGGGTCTCAAAGAGTTGGACAAGGCTGAGCGACTGAACTGAACTGAACATCAGGTTTTACAATTGTAGAATTAGTTTGATACAAACCACAATATTAGTACTATTCAGTTCAGTTCAGTTATGTTCTTGCAATTATTATCTACAA
Source organism: Bos mutus (assembly GCF_027580195.1). Lineage (NCBI taxonomy): Eukaryota > Metazoa > Chordata > Mammalia > Artiodactyla > Bovidae > Bos > Bos mutus. Next base: position 89,788,326 of record NC_091617.1, on the reverse strand, counting down.
GCAATTCTCAAAATGGAAATCAGAGCATATTAGTTTCCTACCTTTAATTTTCCAACAACTGTCATTTGCATTTGAGTTTAAATTCCTTACTAATTCCATAAGCTGGGGCTTATCTCACTTTCCTATGCTCTGGCATTCATGTATGTTTCTCAAACGCTGAAGCATATTTTTTCTGGAATTCCTGCCCCTCTTATTTTCTCCTCTTGAGACTCTTTGGCACAATATCTTTTTAATATTAGCTCTATCTCATTTTTCGTACCTTAGCTCAAAGGTCATAGCTGACCACATTCTAGTCACTTTTCAGCATATGGCTGTGTTTTATTTTCTTTGTTATCATTATAACTTGGAAATTACCTTTGTTTGCTCACTGTTTCATTATCCATCTTATGAGAGTAGGGAACTTGACTGCTTTGTTCTGTAATGTGGCTTAAGGTCTTGTAGAGTAATTGGCAAATAACATGAACATAATACAGTTTTGCAAAATGAATAAATGACCATTACATTATCACTGTTTTTAATATAAATAAATAATATCTGTAAAATTTTGAGCCCCTTAAACATATTATAATAAGAAATAAATATTAAGTCCAAAAAAACTTGAAACACAACATTTAGGGTCTGATTCAGTTCAGTTCAGTCGCTCAGTCATGTCTGACTCTTTGTGACCCCATGAATCACAGCACGCCAGGCCTCCCTGTCCATCACCAACTCCCAGAGTTCACTCAGACTCACATCCATCGAGTCAGTGATGCCATCCAGCCATCTCATCCTCTGTCATCCCCTCCTCCTCCTGCCTCCAATCCCTCCCAGCATCAGAGTCTTTTCCAGTGAGTCAACTCTTCTCATGAGGTGGCCAAAGGACTGGAGTTTCAGCTTTAGCATCCAAAGAAATCCCAGGGCTGATCTCCTTCAGAATGGACTGGTTGGATCGCCTTGCAGTCCAAGGGACCCTCAAGAGTCTTCTCCAACACCACAGTTCAAAAGCGTCAATTCTTCGGCGCTCAGCTTTCCTCACAGTCCAATTCTCACATCCATACATGACCACTGGAAAACCATAGCCTTGACTAGATGGACCTTTGTTGATTAGCTGTGTTCATTAGTAGAAATTTGGTCAAGCAGTTTAACTTTTCATGAGATTCTATTATTTTCAGCTATAAAATGGGAAGGGTAATTAGAACACCTGAAATTTACCTTCCAGTTTGAAAATGTCATGATTTATTTTCTGACTTTTTACAGTATACTTTGTATTTTAACATTTTAATTTATAGTATAATCTAGTTCATTAAAAAAAATCATCAGTACTGCCATATGGCTTAGGAATTTGACTCTTGGGTATATATTTCAAAAAAACACTAATTCCAAAGATACATGCACCAATGTTTATAGCAGCTTTGTTTATAATTGCCAAGATATGGAAGCAGTTTAAGTAGCCATTAACAAATGAGTGAATGAAGGTGTATTCCATTACATGTATGTATTAATACAAGTCAGTCATAAAAAAAATGAAATAATACAATTTACAGCAACATGGATGAACTTGGAGGGCATTATGCTAAGTGACCTAAATCAGACAGATAAAGACAAATACTGTATGATATAAATTATATGTGGAATCTAAAAAAAAAAAAAAAAACACACAACAAACTAGTGAATGTAATAAAAAAGAAGCAGAACCACAGATATAGAGAACAAACCAGTGAAAAGAGAAGGACAATATGGTGGTGAGGAAGGGGAGGTACAAACTATTAGGTATAAGACAGGCTACAAGGCTATATTGCACAACATGGGAAACATAGCCAATATTTTGTAATAACTGTTAGAGGAGGGTCACCTTTAAAAAGTATATAAAAATTCATCAGTGCATTTGTTCCTTTAGGGTTTTTATTAACTATAAATATTTCAAGGAAATTGTCTTCTATTTTCATCTCAAATATTTTTATTTAATAGTTTTAAAATCTGTTGAATAATGTTTTGAACAAATATCATGATCAAAAGATAAAATCAATATGTCTATGTCATAGAGAGAATATTAGTAATATTAAACTTTCCTGGATGGTTTCTACTCTGCATAATGAATTTGCCATGTTTTTACATGAATAATGGAATATACTAAAATTGATGACACAATTCTTTTGTTAGAGCAGTTATGAGATGAAAAGACAAAATCTACAAGAAAAAGTTATTAAAAAACAACACATCTCTAATAATAAAAAGATGAAGTTTGTCTCACCATTTACATTTGTCTCTAGTGTTATGAATATTAGATCATATTTTAAGACTCATTCATAGTTTCATAGGATGGTCCAATTTTGATAAGCTCTGGTAGTGCTACTATAAATGTAAAAAGATTTATGAATTAATTTTCATATTTAAATTACAAAGTCTTCCGGTACAACTGAAGTTTCAGCTTCAGAGTTAAACTGGATATGTCTTTAGCATTCAAGACACTAACATATTTTAGAACATAGATTAATGTAAAATGTCTTCATCTCTAGGAAAGTACAATAAAACTACCTTGCAAATCGGCCTTCTGGGTATATTATAAAAGAATGAAAGCTTTCCTTTTTAGCCATTAAAAAAGTGATATAATTCAAGCTTCTCTCTTCAAATTTTATCCTTATATCACATAGATTATTTCACAAGAGCAATAAAATTTAATAAATTGAAAATATTACATATATAGTATAATTAAACCATTAAATTCTATTAAAGTGTTACATATTTGAAAAATAACATTAATCACTCTATCTAAGTTTCAACTGTATAATAACAATTAGAAACTTATGCAAAGATTAAATCCAAATAATTCCTTGAGAATTTAATATGTCACTGTTTTACCAATGATTATTTTCAGACACATTAGGAATTCATGGCCATATTTTATGTTCAGTAAACTTTTTTAAAAAATGAAAATATCTTTATTGTTTCCTATAATTATAAAAATTTTCATAAAAAGTAAAATTAGAATAAATCAGAAAATGGAAGTCTTTTCCAGTTCTAATCTCCAGGGACAGGGGGCATCCTTCCTTCTGGCTTTTGGAACATGTCCTTTCGAATCTTGTTTTTGCTGATTGCAGACATAAAATCCCTCAGCAGAGATGAGATGACTATCAGCTGCAACTATTTTAAAGCAAAATTACACAGTGAAAAAGAAGAATATATTGACGGTTTCTATAAACTATAGTGGAATAGGAAGTGTTCAGACCAGTGTTCATAAGTAGGTAAACGATTATGTTATTGTGCCACCAAAGAAAAATCCTATAATATCAAAGAGAAGTAAGGTATGAAGTGACCCAACTGAAATCTTACTGCCCATACAAATTATATGCTGCTGCTGCTACGTCACTTCAATCCTGTCCTACTCTGTGCAACCCCATAGATGGCAGCCCACCAGGCTCCCCCGTCCATGGGATTTTCCAGGCAAGAGTACTGGAGTGGGGTGCCATTGGCTTCTCCCAAATTATATGATTTGAGGATATATATCCAAATTGGGTTTTTCTTTGGCCAAAATGAAGCAGTACCTTATCTAGTTGATTAGTTTTGCTTGGAGGTTAATTTTCACAAAGAGCTTGCTTAGTGTTCAGGTAACCCCTCTACATTAAAATGAAGAAGGGCTAAGGGACGTTGGATTGAGTTTAGGACTAGCAGTTGCAAGCTATCATAGACAAAATGGATAAACGAAAGGTCCTGCTGTATAGCATAGGGAATAATACTCAATATCCTGTAATAATAAACCATAATGGAAAAGAAAAAAGTTAACTAAAAAAAATCAGGCCCCTCTGTCCATGGGATTTTCCAGGCAAAAACATGGGTGGATTGCCATTTCCTTCTCCAGGGGACCTTTCCAACCCAGAAATCAAACCTGGTCTCCTGGTTTGTGGATTATTTCCCAGTGAGCCACCAGGGAGGTCCTATATATATACACCATGCTTTGCCTTTTTATTTACTCAAAAGCATAATTGTCAAAACAATAAATTGTGATATAAATGATTGATATTTATCACTGAACCCTCCTGGCATGCAGATATGTAGTTTTCCTTCTCTGCCTCATTCCAGTATATAAGGAAAACTACGTATCTGCATGCCAGGAGGGTTCAGTGATAAATATAAATCATTTATATCACAATTTATTGTTTTAATAATTATGCTTTTGAGTAAATAAAAAGGCATAGCAATGAGATAAGTATATAAGAGTTGTTTCAAATCTGGTGGATGATCAGAATCACCTGGAGATCTTTTTTTAAAAGAATTTCAGATAATTGGGTCCAATTTTAGACCATCTGAATCTGTTTCCCAGGCATGGCCTATAAAACTGTACAAAAATATAATTAAAATATACAAATGATCTTATTATTCAGATGTATTTGAAATCATTGCATAAAAAGTCAAAGGTACGAATAATCCCTGTGCCTCAATTCTAAAGTCTATGGTTGGGGGTAGGAGTTTGCCACAAAGAAGCAATTTTCCAGTACCAGCAGCGTTTCCCACGGTTCAACTCAAACACACTCTACCTGGATATAGCATTGAATCCCATAGGTTAGGAGCTCAGTCCCACAAGACAACCCTCACTCCCAACATCAGATGTCAGTGGCAGGTCCATGTTACCACCTGTCCTTCTGATAGACTGGCAATAGTTGGGAGGTTCTAGAGACTCCCCTCCTTGAATTTGTTAATCTGCTAGAGTAGCTCACAGAAGTCAGGAAAATATTTTACTTACTAAATTACCAGTTTCTTATAAAAGACTATAACTCACCAGAAATAGCCAGGAAGAGATGTACAGAGCAAGGGGTGTGGAAAGAAAGACATGGAGCTTCCCTGCCCTATTCAAATGTACCACTTTCCCCAAGTCTCCACATGTTCAGCAGTCCAGAAGCTCTCCCATCCCTTTGCTTTGAAGATTTTTACAGCAGCTTCTTTACATAGGCATGATTGCTCAAGTCATTGTTCACTGGTTGTCAATCCAACCTCCAGCCCATACCACATCCCTAAGTCCCCAGAGGTCACAGGAGAAGGCAGAGGGGGACAGGGGATTCAACCTTCTGATTACAGGCTTGAGTCTCTGTGCAATAAGCCCCCATCCTTAGGTACAGCCCAAAAGCCACATTATTAATAAAACAAAAAGACAACTATGTGGCTCTCATCCTTTGGAAATTCCAAGGATTTTAGGAGCTCTATGCCAGGAAAAGTGGACTAAGTATATAAAATATATTCATATATTTTATACTTTTCATTGAATTGCATATATATATAATAGGTGTGCAATTCAATGGAAAGGATAATTTTTTCATAATGTTGCATGCTTTCAAAAGATAACTGAAAATTATTATTTTCCAGTTTCTAACTGTAACAAAGCTTTAAAAAGAAACAAAACAGCCTGAGGTAGAAAAAATTAAACTGACAAAGAGACAGTAAATAATTAACAACTTGTCTACTTTTTATGTAACTTATTTACTGCTATGATTTCATACAAATAAAAACATCATCATCTTTCCAGAGGCATAACACTCTATAATTATTAATGCCCAAAATATAGCAATAAAATAGAAGAATTGTAGAATGATAGAACTGTATTTAATAGATAGAATTGGTCACCTATGGACATGGACACAAATGATAATTTATGAACAATCATGTAAAATGAACTAAAGTCACTAAATGTTAAAATTGCTCTAGTGTTTGAATCATAATTTATATTAGCTTTCATCCTTTGATATTGAGGTGACTTTCCTCCTGCATAATAATAGGATTATATTAATTGCACTGACTTCATTTGGAGAAATGAGTACAGTAGATTGCAAGCAAATTTGAATATAGATATTTTTTCTTCCAACATGGACACTTAGCTTTTAAAAAATTATCTTCAATAATCAGCGTGAAATAGCTGTTACTATTTTCAGAGCAAAAATAAAATGTACAAAGAAATATTTTAATAGTTTGATCATACATTTTATAGAGATAGTTACTATATGCCATCTTTTACTGTTTATGTTCACTTAATTCCCTTTAAATATTTCTCTTCCACATCTCATTTTATCGTACCATCATTTATGGATGATATTTTTATTCTTGCTGGCATTTTAACCTTTTTTAATGGAGAAAAATCCACATATATATGAACACAGATAAATATACCAACAATGCAGTTTATGTTCTTACAAATAATGCAAAATTTTTCATTACATTTTGAGAGAAATACACTGTCATTACTTAATTTGATAAGTAAAATTGCTTTATATCATAATGATTAGATAATACTGCTTAACACTAAATATGTAACATTAGAAATGTAAATGACAAAATGTAAATTATTAAATGTTCATAAATGCTAAAAACAAACAAGAAAAATTAATTATATGTACAAATCTTTTGTATTCTGAATTTAATTCTCTCAACAAATAAATCTGTCTAAGATCCAAATTTATGAATTTTCTCTGGCATTCTCAATGCCAAAATAATGTCTATGGCAATAAAACTTGTTTCTTTAAGAACATGGAGTTTAGGATAATTTCTAAAGTGTTTTCTTTTTCTTAAGCTACTAAGGACAAGAAATGTTTTCACTACCTATTGGGACATCAAAACACAACTCACAGAATTTATTATGGAAAAGTATTAAGTAGAAATTTGACACAGAATTGAGATGAATTCATTGAGATAAAATGTGTTCTCTTCAGCTTTGTTTTTATTTTTTGTTTTACTTTTTGATTGATTCATGTTAGTACAGAAGACATTGTCCCATTCCATCTAGTTTCATTCCAGAGCATAAAATATCATTTGAACAGAAAAATTCCCTAAAGGTTTTCGTAGTTTATCCTTTTGTGGAGGAGTGACACTCAGAATTGGACAGTATAAAGCTTGAGATGTTTTGGTTTTTTACTCAGGCAAAGGACTATAAAATGCATAGTATCAAAGTTAAAATAGGCATAGCCCACACTGGCCTTTTGTACGCCATATATATTTATTGAAGTTTTATGTATCATATGAAAATACCATACATCAACTTTTAATTGGCTCATGCCACATTCCATCAGAAGGACTGGGCTCATCAGTGATCACTCAGGCGCCCAGGAGGGTAGTGTAGCCATGATCTCGCAACCCTGCCATCTCACTATGAGGTTTCAGGGTTTGTGGAGGCAGAGATGAGAGGAGTCAGGAATTGAGCGCTGGTAACTACATTGTTCAGGAAACCCGACAACACGTTTTAGAAGCAGAACTAGTCGTATGTATATTTCTGTTCTCAAAGGGGTAGAGAAAAGTAATTTTCCAGACAACTGGAAGTAGAGAAGAACCAGATATTGTGCCTATTGCTAAGTTGTACCATAACATTTGAACAGAAATATTTATTTCAGTAACATACAGTAAACATTTTAAATCCACTTATTTTATTTTATTTTTTATTATGTTAGTAATACTTGTATGTGTATGTTGAAATGGAAGGTCATGTTCATAAAATAGCGCATAGCTAAGACAAGACTGTGTGGGTCACAACAAACTGGAAAATTCAAGAGATGGGAATACCAGACCACCTGACCTGCCTCCTGACAAATCTGTATGCAGGTCAAGAAGCAACAGTTAGAACTGGACATGGAACAACAGACTGGCTCCAAATTGGGAAAGGAGTACATCAAGGCTGTATATTGTCACCTGCTTTTTTAACTTCTATGCAGAGTACATCATGAGAAATGCCACACTGAATGAAGCACAAGCTGGAATCAAGATTGCTGGGAGAAATATCAATAACCTCAGATATTCAGATGACATCACCTTTTTGGCAGAAAGTGAAGAACTAAAGAGCCTCTTGATGAAAGTGAAAGAGGAGAGTGAAAAAGTTGGCTTAAAACTCAACATTCAGAAAACTAAGATCATGGCATCCGGTCCCATCACTTCATGGCAATTAGATGGGGAAACAGTGGGAACAGTGACAGACTTTCTTTTTGGGGGCTGCAAAATCACTGCAGATGGTGATTACAGCCATAAAATTAAAAGATGCTTGATCCTTGGAAGAAAAGCTATGACCAAACTAGACAGCATATTAAAAAGCAGAGACATTATTTTGCCAACAAAGGTCTGTCTAGTCAAAGCTATGGTTTTTCCAGTAATCATGTATGGATGTGAGAATTGGACTATAAAGAAAGCTGAGCACTGAAGAATTGATGCTTTTGAACTGTGGTATTGGAGAAGACTCTGGAGAGTTGGAGATTCAACCAGTCAATCCTAAAGGAAATCAATCCTGAATGTTCATTGGAAGGACTGATGTTGAAGCTGAAGCTCCAATATTTTGGCCACCTAATGTGAAAAGCCAACTCATTGGAAAAGACCCTGATGCTGGGAAAGATTGAAGCCAGGAGGAGAAGGGGACAACAGAGGATGAGACTGTTGGATAGCATCACCTACTCTATGGATGTGAGTTTGAGTAAGCTCAGGGAGTTTGTGATGGACAGGGAAGCCTGTCGTGCTGCAGTCCTTGGGGTCGCAAAGAGTCAGACATGACTGAGGGACAACTGAACTGAAGACAAGACAAAGGTTTCAATCTAACTTTATATCAGAAATAATTTTGTTATAGCTTTTAATTGTAACATGTTTGTGAACATTTCAAGATGTTTCAGAATTTGCAATAAGGTGCATTCCCCTCCATTACCTGACATCAGTTTCAAATAATAGTTACTGTCAGGAGTTGAAAATGAAGTAGGAAGATACTATCAAGATGGTTTATTGTATCAAGGATAGGCTTTGGATTACACAGATTTGGAGCATTACATTTATTTTTCAGCCAGTTAGCCATGCAACAGTTACTAAAAAGTTCATAAAATTCAGTTTCAAAATTGGTAAAACAGGGGCAAGATAACCTCTTTCAAGTGTTGTCTTGAGATTTAAAGGTATATATCAAAAATGCAGAATATAGTACATTTGACACACAATGTTTCAAAGTGTTATTATTAATATTTTTATGATACCAAAATGTAATACTCTTTTAACTCTTATATTTTAGTGAATAGTTTTATAATTCAGCTGTAAGAATCATTTATGTGGTGGGATGTCTAGAGAAAATTTTTATAATGTGAACCACCCAATAAGCAGTCAGTCAATGTCTGTGGTAGTCTACACTGACTATTGATATCATTAAGTACAAGAGAATTACTAATCAAGTTATTTCTGTATTTGGGGGTGTGGTTTAAGGTTCCAAGGAGACTGAGTCATTTCTGAGACAGACAAAGTTTCAGAACATCTCAAGGATAACTTTTTGTAAAATATTTTTTTTTATTATCCTCCCCCTACCTTCCTCATCATCCACATTTCTACTCCTAGGACCACATTTCAAAGACTAAAGCAAACATATTGGCAACTCAGATCACTAAGGCAAAACCTGCATTTGCCAAAGGATTGAGGCACATTACCATGTTGAGCACTTTCCTTAAAAAAATTAACTATCAAGGCAATCATCTCCAAGTTCATAACTAGGAGCAGGAGACTAATTGACAACTAAATTTGTAATACAAGCAACCATTTACATTGCCTTTCATGTAAAAGTATTATTAAAGGGTAAGACACTAGGAATTATGTCTATTTGTAGTATAAATAAATCAATATTATAAAGTAGACATTAATGATCAATATTATGATAGAGAATAGGAAAAGTCATGGAACATAAAAGGAAAACATGCAAATGTAGGGCCCTCTCCTATAAATCTGGAGAAGGCAATGGCAACACACTCCAGTAGTCTTGCCTGGAAAATCCCATGGATGGAGGAGCCTGTGGGCTGCCCTTTATGGGGTCGCACAGAGTCAGACACTACTGACGCAACTTAGCAGCAGCAGCAGCTTCTGTAAATCTACCTCCGTTCCTTTAAATACTTTCCTAACCTGCATTTCAGTTACCACCTTGAAGTTATATGCTTTTATTTTCCTTTTGAAGGGTGAAATTGCTTCTATAGACCATGTTAAATGCCATCAATTTTAAGAATAAACATTAAAATATATTTTGTGTATGAAATATAATTTAATCATAAATTATACATACACAAAATACATACAAGTAATAATTTTTTACAACCTAGTAGCAGGATTGTAACACTGTCATTTTAAATAAGTAGCTAACAATAGTTTCATACCGGTATGTATATGACAAGGGGGAAATTATTTTCATCTAATACATGAATTTACTTGTACTAACTGCTTTGGGAAGCTTGATTTAAAACTTTATTTTATGAGCACAGCTTCGCACCTATGGACACCTTTTCTTTGACAAAGGAGGCAAGAATATACAATGGATTAAAGACAATCTCTTTAACAAGTGGTGCTGGGAAAACTGGTCAACCACTTGTAAAAGAATGAAACTAGAACACTTTCTAACACCATACACAAAAATAAACTCAAAATGGATTAAAGATCTAAACATAAGACCAGAAACTATAAAACTCTTAGAGGAGAACATAGGCAAAACACTCTCCAACATACATCACAGCAGGATCTTCTATGACCCACCTCCCAGAATATTGGAAATAAAAGCAAAAATAAACAAATGGGATCTAGTTAAAATTAAAAGCTTCTGCACAACAAAAGAAACTATAAGCAAGGTGAAAAGACAGCCTTCAGAATGGGAGAAAATAATAGCAAATGAAGCAACTGACAAACAACTCATCTCAAAAATATACAAGCAACTCCTACAGCTCAATTCCAGAAAAATAAATGACCCAGTCAAAAAATGGGCCAAAGAACTAAATAGACATTTCTCCAAAGAAGACATACAGATGCTAACAAACACATGAAAAGATGTTCAACATCACTCATTATCAGAGAAATGCAAATCAAAACCACTATGAGGTACCATTTCACCCCAGTCAGAATGGCTGCGATCCAAAAGTCTACAAGCAATAAATGCTGGAGAGGGTGTGGAGGAAAGGGAACCCTCTTACACTGTTGGTGGGAATGCAAACTAGTACAGCCACTATGGAGAACAGTGTGGAGATTCCTTAAAAAATTGGAAAAAGAACTGCCATACGACCCAGCAATCCCACTGCTGGGCATACACACCGAGGAAAGCAGAATTGAAAGAGACACGTGTACTCCAGTGTTCATCGCAGCACTGTTTATAATAGCCAGGACATGGAAGCAACCTGGATGTCCATCAGCAGATGAATGGATAAGAAAGCTGTGGTACATATACACAATGGAGTATTATTCAGTCATTAAAAAGAATACATTTGAATCAGTTCTAATGAGGTGGATGAAACTGGAGCCTATTATACAGAGTGAAGTAAGCCAGAAAGAAAAACACCAATACAGTATACTAACACATATATATGGAATTTAGAAAGATGGTAATGACAACCCTGTATGCGAGACAGCAAAAGAGACACAGGTGTATAGAACAGTCTTTTGGACTCTGTGGGAGAGGGAGGAGGGGGATGATTTGGTAGAATGACATTTAAAAATGTATAATATCATATAAGCAAAAAAAAAAAAAAAAACATTGAATGGACTAATCTGATTCTAGAATTATCTGTTTAAACTTTAATAAGGAGGAAAATTTAAAGAGTGTGTTATTGAAAGACAAGATTTGGTCAAACTCAGTAATTAAATTGATAAAGCCTATGATAGAATTCAGCTACTTTTCTTTTTGAACTTAATTTGATAAAATAATGGCATATTTTAAGTTTCATTTAGTTTGTATCTATATAACATAACTATATATAATTTTGTATTTGTATGCTTGTGTCTATGTAATAAATGCATTATAATAGCAAGAAAAAAAAAAAAAAGTTGTTCTCGGAAAACTGGATGGCAATATGTAAAAAATGAAATTAAAACATTCTCTAACACCATATACAAAGATAAATTCAAAATGGATTAAATATAATATTGGGCACTTTGAAACTCTTAAAGAAAAACATAGCCAGTACAGTCTTTGACATAAATAACAGCAATATTTTTGGATATATCTCTTCAAGGAAATAAAAGTAAAATGAAAACAAATGGAATCTAACTAAATGTAAAAGCTTTTGCACAGCAAAGGAAATCATCAATGAAACAAAGAGACAACCTACAGAATGGGAGAAAATATTTGAAAATTACTTGACAGATAAGGGATTAATGTCCATCATATAAAAACAGTTCATATAAATCAATATTTAAAAAGCCTGATTAAAATATTGGCAGAACTGAATAGACATTTTTCCAAAGAAGCCATATAGATGGCCAACAGGAACATGAAAAAAGCTCAGCATCACTAATTATCAGGGAAATGCAAATCAAAACCACAAAGAGATATCAACTCACACCTGTCAGGATGTCTGTCACCAAAAAGAATGCAAATAACAAAAATTGGCAAGGTATTGAAAAAAGGGACCCTTTGTACACTGTTTGTAAGCATTTAAATTGGTGCAGCTGCTGTGGAAAATGGAATGGAGGTTTCTCAAAAAACTAAAAACAGAACTACCATATGACCAAGAAAATCTACTCTTGGGTACCTGTCTGAAAAAAAACAAAAACAGTAATTCAAAAAAATATAGGCACCCCCATTATTCATAGTAGTATTACTTATAGTTGCCAAGATATGGAAGCAACATTAGTGTTCATCAACAGATAAATGTATAAAGAAGATATGGCATACTCACACAAATGCGTCCATATATGTACGTTTATACATGCACAGTGAAATACTGCTAAGCTGTAAAAAAGATGATTTTTTTTTTTCCTTTTGCAGCAATACGGATGAACTCGGAGGACATTGTGCTTAGTGAAATAAGTCAGACAGAGAAAGACAAACTACTATATGATATCAACGTGGATTCTAAAAAATACAACACACTAGTGAATATATTTTCTTAAAAAAAGCAGACACAGATATAGAAAACAAACTAGTGGTTATCAGTGGGGAGGGCAGGAGGAGAAATATAGGGGTGGGGAAATGAGACATACAAGTTATTGAGTGTAAGATAGAGAGCCAATAATTTTTAATAACTATAAATGAAAAGTAACCTTTAAAATTTGCAGGACAGTTTAAAAAGAAAAAAGAACAGAAATCAATCCAGCACAGCCTAATACTAAGATCATTTCATATCCTTTACTTTCAATAAGAATTTGTAGAATTTTATAGCTTGCAGGCAATTTAATTCAAATGTTCCACTTGGATAAACTAAAAAATAATGCCTCAAAAGATTTGACCAGCTGTCCAAGGTCAAAGAACACAGTGGCACTCTGAGTTAAACTGGGTATTTTGATTGCTGGTTTAGATATCTATCTAATTTTATAATTTCTCTAATTATAAAAGTGTAAGAATATAACAACAACACCAACAAAACCATTTTCAAGGAAATTAAGAGTGCTTATTGACACTATGGATCACAATAACTGTGGAAAATTCTGAAAGAGATGGGAATACCAAACCACCTGACCTGCCTCTTGAGAAACCTATATGCAGGTCAGGAAGCAACAGTTAGAACTGGACATGGAACAACAGACTGGTTCCAAATAGGAAAAGGAGTACATCAAGGATGTATATTGTCACCCTGCTTATTTAACTTATAGGCAGAGTACATCATGAGAAACGCTGGACTGGAAGAAGCACAAGCTGGAATCAAGATTGCTGGGAGAAATATCAATAACCTCAGATATGCAGATGACACCACCCTTATGGCAGAAAGTGAAGATGAACTAAAAAGTCTCTTGATGAAAGTGAAAAAGGAGAGTGAAAAAGTTGGCTTAAAGCTCAACGTTCAGAAAACGAAGATCGTGGCATCTGGTTCCATCATTTCATAGCAAATAAATGGGGAAACAGTGGAAACAGTGTCAGACTTTATTTTTCTGGGCTCCAAAATCACTGCAGATGGTGACTGCAGCCATGAAATTAAAAGACACTTACTCCTTGGAAGGAAAGTTATGACCAACCTAGATAGCATATTGAAAAACAGAGACATTACTTTGCCAACAAAGGTTCATCTAGTCAAGGCTATGGTTTTTCCTGTGGTCATGTATGGATGTGAGAGTTGGACTGTGAAGAAGGCTGAGCACCGAAGAATTGATGCTTTTGAACTGTGGTGTTGGAGAAGACTCTTGAGAGTCCCTTAGACTGCAAGGAGATCCAACCCATCCATCCTAAAGGAGACCAGTCCTGGGTGTTTATTGGAAGGACTCATGCTGAGGCTGAAACTTCAATACTTTGGGCACCTCACGCGAAGAGTTGACCCATTGGAAAAGACCCTGATGCTGGGAGGGCTTGAGGGCAGGAGGAGAAGGGGATGACAGAGGATGAGATGGCTGGATGGCATCACCAACTCGATGTACGTGAGTTTGGGTGAACTCCAGGAGTTGGTGATGGACAGGGAGGGCTGGCTTACTGCGATTCATGGGGTCGCAAAGAGTTGGACACGACTAGCGACTGAACTGAACTGAACTGATTCAAACATGAGTTTTGATAATGTTAGTCTAAAAACTAAAGAAAAAGCAAAATGTTTTAGCTCTATCTTGCCATTAAAATCTCTTTATTGATAGAAAGAGAATCAGGGCATTTGAATTGCTATCTCTACAATGAAATGTCCTAAGATGGAGGAATGATTGGGCATGAAGGGGAGGGCATCAGTTATAATCATTAGGTATACACTGTCTCCGTGTTAAGTTATCCCATGGCAAGAGTTGACTTGATTCTTAGAGAAGCTCTGCTTGCAGAAACAAAATCAGTGTTTGCGACAAAGTAGAAATATGGAGGGGAAAAAGTAAACTTATTGACCTCTAAATAGATTGCAAAGCCTTGGTAAAATGAACCATGTGAATTCTTTTCACAAGGGCTCAGTGTGATTGTGATGGTGGTTTTTATACAACCACATCGATGTATTAGCTTGATTCAGAGTTTTATTGTGCTCTTGTAAATGAAGCACAGTAAAATCTGGAGATATTATATATAAAAACTCTAAGTATAAGTAAGACAAAAAATTATTTTCCTAAAATGCTTTTCCCATAATATCTGTTGTTTAACAAACATCAGGAAACATTTAAAGTTGTAATACAATATGAAAATGAATGCCAATGGTGTATAACTGTCTGATAAAACGTGAGCTACCTGAAGAATTGAAATTAATTTATACTAAAACATTATCTTTTTATGGCAGGCAGATGTTGGGGTTATAGTATTAGTGAACTAAGGGTTCTTCTCATTCACAAATCAGAGTCTGTTTTTTAATAAATTGAGAAGCCAAGGTCTAACCCTTCTGGCAGAAGATTGGCTTCCTAATTATCCTAGTAATAGCTCTAAATTATTATTCAATGTAGGTCTGCGTCCTACTGTTAGTGGGTCATAATATCCCTCTGGATTCATACTTTTTTCTTGTTTTAGTAAAAGACTTGCCATCTGCAGATGATTCAAGTTCATTGTCTAGATTTTTAAAATAACACTGATGTGGTTGGGAAGCTATTTATGCATTTGAAAGGATTCACAAGTGATCTGGGAGACAGACAGTTGATTTCTCTTTAAGATTTATTCTCCCTTCTCTCCTGAAAAAATAACATCAGAAGTTTCACATCACAATACATTATGTTTATCTTCTTAATTTTTCTTTCACTCTAATATAGACAATATTCTGTTTATTTGCTTCATTTTTTTTACATTCCATAAAATTTATTACAACATGGGTTTAGATGCAAATTGATTCCACTGATTAAGTGGGCTCCTAATATTTGGAATCCTTCAGCTCCTTCAGAATAAAGAGCCATTTGCAATGGAGACATTAACTGCATTGGATTGATTATGGATTCTTGACACCTGAATTAGGTTCAGAACTAAACTAATTCCTAAGGACTATATATTATCCCATTGCATATGTATACCACTTTTTTTTTTTCCCATTTATCTATCAATGGACACGGGTTGTTTGCATGTCCAGGCTATTATAAATAGTCCTGCTATGAACATTGTGGTGTATGTGTCTTTTTAAATTTAAATTATTCAGGAGACATAGGAACCATGGATTCAATCCCTGGGTTGGGAAGATCCCCTGGAGGAGGGCAGAGCAACCCACTCCAGTATTCTTGCCTGGAGAATCCCATGGACAAGAGACTGGAGGGCTACAGTCTAAGGGTTGCAAAGAGTTGGACAAAACCAAAGCAACTTAGTATTTACACACAGATACCCAGGAGTGAACTTGCAGCATCATATGGTAGCTCTGATTTTAGTTTTTAAATGAACCTCCATACCGTTTTCCATAGGGAAACAATATATATAGTTTTATATATACATGTATATATACATATAGTTAATACAGTCAATAAGTTAATGCAGTTCCCTATGTTATAAAGTAAGTTCATGTTCATTATAAATTTTATTATATATATACATATAATACTATATACTATATAGTAGTTTGTACGTGTTAATTCCAAATTCCTAATTTATCCCTCCCTCCCTGCCCAATTTACATTCCCAATAACAGTGTGGGAGGGTTCCGTTTTCTCCATGCTCCATCCCTCAAATGGCAGAAGTGATTTCATTGATTTAATGTTACTATTTCTCAATTTCCACATTACCACCAACTACTCTAGTTTTCTGTGTCTGACTGTGATTATAAGTTTATAATCAATGTTTTGGCCAGGGAGGGGGGAAATAAGAACCCCAAGAACACAATATATCTTTCCATATTTTTGTGTCATCTATAATTTCTTTCATCAATATCTTACAGTTTTGGGGGCCCAAGTCTTTTGTCTTCTTGGGTAGGTTTATTCTTATGTATTTCATTCTTTTTGATGTTATGGTAAATGGGATTATTTCCTTAATTTCTCTTTCTGATATTTCATTGTTAGTGTATGGAAATGCAACAGATTATTGTATGTCAATATTGTTAAGTATCCTCATTGTTAAAATGACCATACTACCCCAGGAAATGTACAGATTCAATGTAATTCTTATCAAATCAGCAATGGCATTTTTCATAGAACTAGAACAAAATTTTATTTGTACGGAAACATGAAAGACCCAAAATAGCCAAAATAACCTTGAGAAAGAAGAACAAACCTGGAGGAATCATGTTCCCTAAATTCAGACTATACTACAAACCTATAATCATCAAAACAATAAGGTAATGGCCCAAAAGTACTTAGGTCAATGGAACAGTTGAGAGAGCCCAGAAATAAACCCACACACTTATGATCAATTAACTTGTAACAAAGGCAAGAATATACAATGAAGAAAAGACAGCCTCTTTTAATAAGTGATTTTGGGAAAACTGGATGGCAACATGCAAAAAATGAAATTAGAACACTATCTAGCATCATATACAAAAATAAACTCAAAGGGGACTAAAGACCTAAATATAAGACCAGATACTATTAAATACCTATATAGCCAGGAAAATTTGGGCAGAACACTCTTTGACTTATATAGCAGCAATATTTTTTGCATCTGTCTCCTAGAGTAATGAAAATAAAAACAAAAATAAATGAGACTTAATTAAACTTAAAAGCTTTTGCATAACCAAGGAAACCATAAATAAAACAAAAAGACAACCTACAGAATGGGAGAATATATTTGCAAACAATGCTACTGACAAAAGGTTAATATCTATAATATACAAACAGCTCACACAGCTTAATATTTTAAAAAGCCAATCAGAAAATTGGAAGAAGAACTAGATACACATTTCTCCAAAGAAGATATGAAAATGGCCAACAGGCACATGAAAAGATGCTCAGTATTGCTAAGTATTAGAGAAATACAAAGCAAAAGTATAAGGAGGTACAACTGACACCAGTCAGAATGGGCATCATCAAAAATTTATGAACAATAAATGCTGGAGTGGATGCGGAGAAAAGGGAACCCTCCTACACTGTTGGATATGTAAATTTGTGCAGCCACTGTGGAGAACAGTATGGAGGGTCCTCAAAAAAATAAAAATAAGATTAGCATATGGCCCAGCAATCCCATGCCTGGGCACATATCCAGAAAAAAACATAACTGAAAAAGATCCATACATCCCAATGTTCATTGCAGCATTGTTTACAATACCCAGGACATGGAAGCAACCTAAATGTCCATCAACAGAGGAATGAATAAAGAAGATGCACATATATACAATGGAAAAATATTACTCAGTCATCAAAAGGAATGGAATAATGTAATGTCATTTGCAGAGATGTGGGTAGAACTGCTGCTGCTGCTGCTAAGTCGCTTCAGTCGTGTCCGACTCTGTGCAACCCCATAGATGGAAGCCCACCAGGCTCCCCCGTCCCTGGGATTCTCCAGGCAAGAACACTGGAGTGGGTTGCCATTTCCTTCTCCAATGCATGAAAGTGAAAAGTGAAAGTGAAGTCACTCAGTCATGTCCGACTCAGTGACCCCATGGACTGTGGCCCATCAGGCTCCTCCATGCATGGGATTTTCCAGGCAAGAGTGCTGGAGTGGGGTGCTATCGCTTAGAACTAGAGACTATCATACTGAGAGAAGTAGGTCAGAAAAAGAAAAGCAAATATTGTATAATATTGTTACATATGGAATCTAAAAATATAGATTGATTTATTTGCAAAGCAGAAATAGAGACACAGATGAAAGGAACAAACTTATGGATACCAAGGTGGGAGTGGGGAGTGCAACAAATTGGGAGATTGGGATTGACATATATATATATATATATATATATATATATATATATATATATACACACACACACTATTTATAAAATAGGTAACTAATAGATAACTACTGTATAGCACAGGGAACTCTACTCAGTGTTCTGTGGTGACCTAAATGGAAAGAAAATCCAAAAAAGAGGCTGCTGCTGCTGCTAAGTCGCATCAGTCCTGTCTCTGTGCAACTCCATAGACGGCAGCCCACCAGGCTCCCCTGTTCCTGGGATTCTCCAGGCAAGAACATTGGAGTGGGCTGCCATTTCCTTCTCCAATGCATGAAAGTGAAAAGTGAAAGTGAAGTCGTTCAGTCGTGTCCGGCTCTTCACAACCCCATGGACTGCAGCCTACCAGGCTCCTCCATCCCTGGGATTTTCCAGGCAAGAGTACTAGAGTGGGGTGCCATTGCTTTCTCTGCTAAAAAAGAGGACATGCATATATATGTATAACTGATTCACTTTGGTGTACACTGGAAACAAATATAATATTGTAAAGCAAATATACTACAGTAATATTTTATTTAAAAAGAAGATTTAGAAAAAGAATATCAAGTGTTAGTGCAAGTGTGAAGCAACTGGAATGCTCATATATTGCTGATTTTAGTATATGTTGATACTACACCATCACTCTAGAACCTTTTTTGACAGAATCTACTATGTTTGAACACATGCATAACACTTGACAGGGCACTTCAACTCAAAGATAAAAACTTAATAGAAATGTATGTGCATATTCATCAAAATACATGCAGATGGAGGTCCCAGAAGCACTACTGTAATAAACAAAACTGGAAACAGTATAAATACCATCAAATCAAAGGCAGACAAACGAATCATGGTATATTTATGCAATGGAATACTACCTAATAATTCAAATGTTCTATATAGCTATATGCAAGAACATAGATGAATCTAGGAGTGAAAAAAGTAAGACACAAAAGAATATAAGCAACTTGATTCCAAATATAAATTTTAAATTTTAAATCAGACAAAATTAATGTGCAGTGCAAAAGTCGTTATATTTTGAGAGTAGTTATATTTGGAGAGTAGTTATATTTGGAGAAGTTGAGTGACTAGGAAGGACATCATGGTTTCTATTGTGTTGTCAATCTTTCATTTCTCATTCTGAGTGACTGCTATATCAATGTTTTCATGTGGAAATCCATTGTGTTATATACTTCCAAAATATCCACTTCATGCATATGTGTTATACATCAATAAAATGTGTATCCTTAAAACAGTAATGAAAAATATTGTCTCACAGTTTTATTAGGTGGACTAAATGAAGCCAGGTATGCGGAAGCACTATGGTGTCCATGAAGTGCTGGTAACATTACGGTAATGTAATGCTGGTAACTACGATTGTTGCACAGGAAATGTGATTGCTGTTATGAGTGTGTGGGGTCATAATATGAATTCTGACCCAGTAAAATATTACTATGTACATCACTGACCTCTTTTCAAATTTTCTTTCTTGGCTGTGTTTAGAGAACACCTTGAATCCCACTGAATTTCTCCTTCCAGCTTTGTGAATGCCAAAAAAGTCATTTTAATATACATTTTAATATACCCAGATTCACCTTCAGAAGAAAGTAACTCTGCTTCTCCAATATAAAGTTTCAGAAGGGAGAATGGGTTTAGTATTGCATAGATCTTTAGGATCACTACCTATTTTAAGTTCTTCCACTCTCCTGGAAAAATGAAATTCTGAGGCAAGTATTAACAAAGGAATTGCCAGCAAATATTAGGACAAGCTTGCAATCAGCAAGAAGACCCCAAGATCTGGCCTTAGAATCTTTCTTTAGAAAGAAATATAATAAAGTTGGACTTGAGATCAGAACACAAGAAGCAAAATTTTAGCTTCACCAGTTATCAGATAAATGCAGGTAAAGAAGTTTTGTTTTTTTAACTTTCCTAGATCCATTTTCAGTAAAATGAAAATAGGCAGCTAATAAGTTTGTTAGCAGATTACATTAATACATGTACAGTGCATTAAAAAGTATTTAGAATATAGCAAGTATTACCTAACAAAACTGTAACAGACAAACCTAAAATTCAGTATATTGACTTGAAATTGGTGCTCCTGACATTCAACTCTCTTCCTCAGTCACAATAATCTCCTTCTTGAGACTCAGCCAACAACCAAAAACTGGTTGTTTCTAAGATTTCTAAACTTGTCTTGCCGCCGCTGCTGCTGCTAAGTCACTTCAGTCGTGTCCGACTCTGTGCGACCCCATAGACGGCAGCCCACCAGGCTCCCCTGTCCCTGGGATTCTCCAGGCAAGAACACTGGAGTGGTTGCCATTTCCTTCTCCAATGCATGAAAGTGAAAAGTGAAAGTGAAGTCGCTCAGTCATAAGCTTATATAAAAGGAAAAGAGTAGGAAGGACTGTGTGTGTGGCAAGCTGTAAAGTGATTTACATCACTTTTATCCATTCCTTTCTCTTAAACACGGACACGTCAACTCAACTAACTGAAAGGGTGGGGGGTAGTTCAGTTATGTGCCCAGGAAGAAATGAGAAATGGAGATGGAAAACACCTAGCTGATTTCTGCCTTAGGTCTCTGTTTCATTCATCCTCCCTTTCAGATAATTATAGTTCTTTAGTAGTTTAGCTTTGAAAAAGCTAACTACTTATATAGCCAAAGGTAAGGAATTAAGCAAAATGATGTTCTAATTACATTGGTAGGATGGAATGAAATGGCAGAAGGAAATGTGTGCATTAGTGTGTGCTGAAATGAGGGTTATAAGATAGCTAATTTCTTACAATTATCACTTATAATTCAGTAACAAATGTGTAAAATTGAAAGATTCAAGAAATATTTGTATTAATGTGTCACTTAGAACAAAAGTAAAAAAAAAGAGAAATAGCTAAAAGGAGCTGAAATTGCCTCAGTGTAGTAAGAATCAGGAGTAGGAAAGGATGAAGCCATGTCTTGCTACGAACATTATGAAGTTAATATAATTTGACTCTTTAGCCTTTTTGACCATGTTGATGTGTTATTTTGACTAAACCAAAATAAATAGAATGGATAGAACCAATAAGATTAGGAAACCATGAAAACTCATCAGATTAATGTGTCAGCGTGAAACTTGAGCACATGCAGGTGATAGAGATGTAAATTCTTGTGATTACAACAAAGAGAAAGGAAGGGAAGCAGGATGAGAGAGCAGTTCTGATAGGGAACAGTGACCGAGAACATACAAAGTTTTTGTCTTTAGTGGATGCCCTGGATCATGAAAGATGGAGAACTTTGTGGGAGTGGTCATGTCAGCTATTTCTTCTTGTGTTGTGGTTACACAGAATAAATAAATAAAGTTTCAGAAACCAGGTTGTGTCAACTGTTCTGCCAATTGAATTCTATACTGGAATATTATGGTGCTTACCCCTCTGTTGACTTTTATAAATTGATTTAGATTGTAGCATTTGTAGTTGCCTTGACTGTTATTCTTAACCTTGGCTGTTTTCAGAACATTGACCCCAGTGATGGGGAAAACAGACAAAGTCAACATTATCTAAATTCACAGCTCTTACAATTAGGGAGGGAACATGCATTACATGAACATTTACTTGGAAGAACTTCAAGTGTGTTTAATATAGTCATCAAAAATAATAGGAAAATATTAAAAATGATTTAAGAAAGGCAAACTTGGTACTTGGAGAAGCCAAACAATCTTGGGAAGGTCAGTTCTCAGACCAGTTAATTCTTGGATTCTTTTAATGAAGTCATACATTGCAGCAACTACAGAGGGTAAGAAAATGCAGACACTCATGACACACCACTCTGCATACAAATGTAGCCCTTTAATAAAGACAAAGGATACAATACAGCAAGAGAAAGAAAAGACCAGGCAGGATGAGGCATCTGAGCATAGCTTCTAAAGTCCTTTCAGTCACACAGGACAAACTTAATCTACACATCACAGATCGCTAAGATAAATACAAGTGGTCTCAGTCTCATGTTTACTGAGAGATCGATGGTCATCCATAAGGTCCTTACCAGTTCTCCACCAGGACATGTAATTTGAAAAACCAGGTTTAGACCATCAAGTAATATATTTACTATAATAATTTAGACAAGATGGTAGAGGATGCCCCTAAGGAAGTTTTGGTCTTAGTACACTGCAATTTATTAGTTCAAATGCTTCCTTGTTATTTTGTCCAACAGTCAATATTATAGTTGGTTCCATACATCTCTAGGGATAAGTATAAAGTTCCCACTGATGATGTGTAAGTCAGATCTATACTAATGCAGACATAAGTGAGTCCGAAGCTATTTTTAAAGAAAGAGGGCTATAGTAGAGGCACAATGGACAACATTTTTTAGCTTTGTGGGCTTTACATACACAGATCTAAACCTTTGATACAACAATGTGTGTGTTTTATTGACTCTGTTTCATTTTTTAAATTTCCTCTATGGATTCATATAATTGCAATATTAAAATAGAAGTAACAGATGAACATTAAGGAAAGGCATGTAACATTTAAATCTATTTATTTGTAAATATTTTAAAAATCTCTTTTACCTTGAAGAATATAATTTTCAATACCAATTTTACAGATATCATACCATGTTCTATATATGTTAAAATATGACCCAAATAAGAAGCCATGAAATACTGGCTGAGAGAAAAAATACAATGGCATCTGTAGGGTGCCCGAAAGAAAAGGAAGTTGACTGATTAATTTTTAGACAATGTTACCCTGACTAAAGAAAAACAAGTCTTAGGAATCTAGGAAATAGAATAATTGCTATAATTTTCACCTGTAGAGTTTCAAACAAAGGACATTCAAAAGCTTTATTTCTTCTTAATTTACAGGGAATAATCATTTAATAACTGCAAAGATTAAATACTGAAAGATACTAACAAAAGCTTTCAACCAATTTGAAAGCTTAAATGAATACAACAGCATGAGATATTAGATAAAATTTTCCAGCTTCAAAGTCAACTACTAGACATAGACAGTTCTTGTTTTACTTTATCAATATGAGAAATAATAAATATTAAATATCTACTGATTTTTGTTTCTATCAAATTTTGTTTTAATTATACAATATTTTTCTATTATAGTTACATTGTGATTGTTTTCTAATGACAAAATTTTATGTCATCTGAAGATCTTAATTTGTTTGAGGATTGATTTAGAAAGATGCAATTGTGTCACCTAAGTTAAGGCTAGTAACACATGTTGAGTCTTTTGCTTTCTAATCTAATGATTTAGAAGAGTATGGTATAAACGATATGCTACTAAACAATCAATGGATCATTGGTTGGATCCATTCAAACCATATGGATCATTCAAACCATACTGAATCTCTAGAAATCAAAGAGGAAACTTTAAAAAATATATTATCTAGAGGTAAGTTAAGCAAAAACATAATGATCCAAAACCTGTATGGTATAGGGAGTACCGTGAAAGTTGTTCGGTCGCGTCTAACTCTTTGCAACCCAATGGACTGTAGCCTGCCAGGCTCCTCTATCCATGAAATTCTCCAGGCAAGTATACTGCAGTGGATTGATATCTCTTCTCCAAGGGATCTTCCCAACCAGGGATCAAACCTGGGTCTCCTGCTTTGCAGGCAGATTCTTTACCATCTGGGCCACCAGGGAAGCCCAAGGAATGCAGCAAAAGCAGTTCTAAAAGGGAAGTTTATAGTGATACAAGCTTACCTCAGGAAAAACCTCAAATACCAATGTAAATTTACACCTAAAGCAACCAGAGAAAGAAAAAAAAACAAAACCCAAAGTTAGTAGAAGGAAAGAAATATTAAACATTAGAGCAGAAATTAAAATAGAGACTAAAAAAAATTAGGGAAAAGATCAATGAAACTAAAAACTGGTTGTTTGAAAAGATAAACAAGACTAATAAACCTATAGCCAAACTCATTAGGAAAAAAAGGAACACAGCAAAGGAAACTATAAACAAAGACAACACTATTTGCGAATGAAGCAACCATCAAGGCATTAATCTCCAAAATATATAAACAGCTCATGCAGATCAATATAAAAAAAAAAGACCAAATGAAATAATGGGCAGAATATAAAGAAGACATACAGATAGCCAAACACATGAAAAAATGTTCAATATAATTATTATAAAACTGTAAATCAAAACTGCAGTGAGACATCACCTCTTATCAGTCAGAGTAGCCATCATCAAAAAGTCTTCAAATAATTCTGGAGAAGGTGTGGAGAAAAGGGAATCTTCCTACACTATTGGTGAGAATGTAAGTTGGTGCAGCCACTATGGAGAATAGCCACTAAGAGTCCTTAAAAATTAAAAATATAGCTACCGCATGATCCCACTCCTGGGCATAAATCCAGAGAAAACCATAATTTGAAAAGATACATTCACTCTGATCCTCATTACAGCACCATTTACAAGAGCCAGAACATGGAATCCACCTAAATAAATGTCTATCAAAAGAGGAATGAATAAGGAAGATGTGGTATATACATACAATGGAATATTAGTCATAAACAAAGAAAATGAAATTTTGCTACTTTTAACAACACAGATGGACTTGGGGTACATTATGTTAAGTTAGACAAAGACAAATTTTATAAGCTTATACTTGTATTTAAAATGATCTTGAGTTTGTTACTTTAGGCATCTAGAAGAAAAGTGATATTTGGTTTTGGTTTAGGAACATTTTTGAGAAGAATGGTTTTGAGACTTTCAGGAGTTCATATTGTCTTTGAGTTTCCTATCTGTCAGGGAGAAAGAGACACGATAAAATGTAAGACTTAGCGCCTCCAACCAAAATTTCTTCAGGAGTGAAATTTTTTTATAAGGGGCAACTTTTTTGCTACTGGTAGTATTCATGAGGAAGAATTCTTTCTGAAGACAGTTTGTCTGTCTCTATAGACTTTCATGGAATCTTTCTTTTAGCAGGTAGGATAACTTGTTTCATTATTTGAAAAAAAAGACAAGCATACTTGGCTCCACTGTTTCCCGGGATGAATGTAGAAGTAGCACTTTGAAATCTTTTGCTTTTTCAAGAAAAGCCAGATTCTGATTTATTTTATGTGAAATGTCCCAGTTTTTAAACAGGACAGCTAATTGAATTATTTAAAAATACTGTTCAGGTTAAAAACAGAATTACTTCAGCCTTTGATTGTCCATTGTAACTTTTATCCTCCACCTAAACTGAGACATAACAGTATTAATTATTGCTGACACAGCACACGGTGCACTAAGCCAAATACATTTAGCTACCAATATGTCAGCAGTATGTTTTGGCTTTTATTCATTAGGTGAAAGAAAGTACTTGTAGAATTTTACAAAAATACTCCTTATTTTGACTCAATAGGGCAATTAAGTTTCTGTAGTCAGTATTTTTATTAATGAAAAATAAATTGCAGAAAAATCATATTGAATCTCTGCTGCTGCTAAGTCACTTCAGTCGTGTCCGACTCTGTGCGACCCCACAGATGGCAGCCCACCAGGCTCCGTCGTCCCTGGGATTCTCCAGGCAAGAACACTGGAGTGGGTTGCCATTTCCTTCTCCAATGCATGAAAGTGAAAGTGAAGTCACTCAGTTGTGTCAGACTCTTCGCGACCCCATGGACTGCAGCCCACCAGGCTACTCCGCCCATGGGATTCTCCAGGCAAGAGTACTGGAGTGGGGTGCCATTGAATCTCTAGAGACAGGAAATAGTATGTCTGTTTATATACCATGCCCAACTAATCCATCCAACAAAGTGTAACAGCTAGAGACAGAAATTTCCTCTAAAATTTGTTTTCCATATTTATATTCATATTATGTTTCATAATATAAAACTATACAAAATTGCAGTGGCAGTATGTCTTATAAAAATGTTTGCTTTATTCCCTTTTAAATTATTCATCTTCAGTGTATTATTGTTTAATAAAATTGAATTAGTAAAAAGAACCATCACTATAATCTCTGCATTCTAACAGCAATTTGTCAAGCCTTATGCCTAATATAAAATTAGCATGTAAATTATACCATATAAACTTGAAAAAAGAGTAAGTGGCAAATAATTTTTAATTGTTGATACGCTAATAAACATCCCATTATCACCCATTATTATGAATAGCTTTTACATATTAAGATGCAGATTTCTTCCTTTTAATTAAACCACACAAGCTTAGTGGTGTCAGTGGGGTCTGTACATGTGCTGATACTGATGCGTACCAGTAGTAAACAAACCAGGAAATGATGGCTTGAGCTGAGATTCTGAGGATTGGATCATTCTGATTTGTGCTCATAGTTAAGCCTTGTCTTTTAATTTATTATTTATTTAATTAAAAGTGCTTGTAACATATAAAATCATGGGTACAAACTAAAAATAGAAAAAAAAACAAATAAAATGTTGATATTTAAGCACAACAGTAAATGACATAAAAAGAAAAAATGCTATTTTATTGTTTAATAATAAGAAAAGTTCATGTTGATATGAAAAGATCAATTTTTTCAAAGCTTGTATTATGTTTCCTGGCATCTGATCAGCAGTTTTAATGGCATCACCCTACCTTTGGAGGAGTTCACAGTCTCTACTAATTACTACTTCTGATACAGGCCAACAATATGCCATTTGAAAATACAAAAACTAAGACTCAGCTCTAGCTTGTGAGATTTTGTTAGGGCAGAGATTTAAATGTAGCAGAGATTGCTACATTGCCAGTTTAAATGGGCAGAGATTGACGCAAATGCTTACCTCTGTGTTTGCCTTTCTGTGTATCTTGCTAAAGGATAATGAAATTCTAAAGCTAAAATCAGGATGTGGATTTGTGAAGTAAGAGCCAAACAGTCTACTTTCTCAGCATTGAAATGATGTTTCTTAACCTTGGCTCCTCTCTGAACCAATCTTTGATACATAGGAATCTCTAGTATAGGCTTTTGGCATCAATTTATTTATAGGTTGCTCAAGTGATTACATTATGAAACTAGGAGAGATAGCCACTGATCTAGGCTAGCTGGGGTATAAACAGTCTAGCACAGCTCAACACGTAGATTACTGCAGCACTACGTAGAAGTTTAGAACCAAAATACATATATACAGTTGCTGCCAGAAGCATGGTAAGCAAGACAAAAAGCATTGAACTTTCATGCTATCAGGCTTTTGACATAATTAACAATCACAATATGAAACAGCCCTAAATAAAATATATGAATGCAAATTTATATATTTTTAGCAAGAAACAGATGATAGAATGTAGTGATGAATATGAGAACATTTGGGAGGAGAAGCAATGCCTATGAAAAATAAAAGGGAAAGTGTAAATCAATTATACTTCAATGAGAAATAAAATAAAAGGGAGAGGAAGTAGATTTGGACAGAGAAAGTGTTCAGACCATGATGTAGATCTGACACCTGTGAAAGGAATGTCAAGAGAAAGCAGGATTGGGTAGGGAGGACTGTATACAGATCTTGATTACGTTAATCAGTCTGGAAGTGTGAAACTGTTAGTCATTCAATTGGGTCCAACTCTCTGTGACCCCATGGACTGTAGCATGTCAAGCTCCTCTGTCCATGGAATTCTCCAGGCAAGAATACTGGAGTGGGTAGCGATTCCCTTCTCCAGGGGATCTTCCTGTTTCAGGGATCAAACTTGGGTCTCTAGCATTGCAGGTAGATTCTTTACTATCTGAGCCACCAGAGAAGTTCTTAGCCAGTTTAGTTAAGAATAATAAGGCTTATCAGTTATAGTTGCACTCCATTAGATTGAACAAGTCTGGCTCTATTGTCCCTATCATGCCTGGTTTGGCTGACCAGGAAGATGTTGGACCCACCGGGGAAAAAAATGAGGTGAATCCTGAAGCTTCTGTATGTAGGGTGACAGGTAACTACATTCTTTGCAGCTGGAAGGCCAAGTTTCTTCTTGAAGGAACACTCAACTGCTGTGCCTGCATGACTACCACAAAATGTATATAGGAATTTGTCAATACTCTTAATTTCTCCTTTCAATGAGCATCCTCTACTCATATACATATCGGAGAAGGCGATGGCACCCCATTCCAGTACTCTTGCCTGGAAAATACCATGGATGGAGGAGCCTGGTAGGCTATGGGGTCGTGAAGAGTCGGATACGACTGAGCGACTTCACTTTCAGTTTTCATTTTCATGCATTGGAGAAGGAAATGGCAACCCACTCCAGTGTTCTTGCCTGGAGAATCCCAGGTACAGGGGAGCCGGGTGGGCTGCCGTCTATGGGGTCACACAGAGTCGGACACGACTGAAGCGACTTAGCAGGAGCAGCAGCAGCAGCAACTCATATATCATGGAGTTTCCCTGGTAGCTCAGCTGGTAAAGAATCCGCCTGCAATGCAGGAGACCCAGGTTCGATACCCGGGTGGGGAAGATCCCCTGGAGAAGGGCATGGCAACCCACTCCAGCATTCTTGCCTGGAGAATCCCCATGAATAGAGGAGCCTGACAGGCTACAGTCCATGGGGCTGCAGAGTCGGATGTGACTGAGCAACTAAGCATAGAATGGCACTCATAAATCATTAGTCAGAAATTAGTCTCCTGCCAAGGATATTTAACCATCAAATCCAGAGTAAGAGGCAATAACTTGCAACCACCGTTAAGTCTCCACAGATTAATGCTTGCCCATATCCTTGATTCTTGGTTAATCATGAAATTTTGTTTTTTTGTGGAGAGAACTTTCTCTTTTTGTATAAACTTTATTGACATCTTGGTCTTACAGTAAAACTTTCTATATTCAGTTATCCAGCCAGTCTAGAGAACACTGTTGTGTAAATAAGAAAAAGCCAATATTTAGAATGAATACATTATTCTTTAAACTGTTTTTTTTTAATATTTCTAGACTGTATTACACACTCTCTGAGTAAGTAGTCTTACTGCAAATTGATTTATCTTTTCTTGAGGAATATGCATTGTGACCACATTCAATTATTGTACTATGCTATAGTTTCAGATGGGCTTCCCAGGTGGCTCAGTAGTAAAGAATCTGCCTGCCAATGCAGGAGACATGGGTTTGATCCCTGGGTCAGGAAGATTCCCTGGAGAAGGGAATGACAACCCACTCCAGTATTCTTGCCTGGAAAATTCCATGTACAGAGGAGCCTGGCGGGCTACAATCCATGAGTGGGGCGGGGAAGGCAAAAGAGTCAGACACAACTGAGCGACTAAACAACAATATATACACAAATTTCAAAGTATTTTTTATTCTACTCTTTCACTAACATATATGATAGATTGATCTCCTCAAATGGATAACAGATCTAAAAAAGTAATTATTGAGACCAAGTTAAGCAGTATATCCATTAATTGTATTATGTCCTCAAAAACTGTGTCTTTAAAAAAATCAGTGCCTTTCACTTTTAAATGACATTCAAAGGATGATTTAACACACTACTTTGTTCCCCAAGACATATTCAATCATCTATTTCAATCATATCAATTTCTTAAGAAAACATCACCTTTTCTGAAATTCCAGAATTGATTTTTTTTCCCAACACAAATAGTCCATGACTTACTGCTATTTTGCCTTGTTCTAACAATTAAATACAAGATACTATGAGCAACATGAAAGGTAGTGAAGGAATGTCTGTTATCCTGACACTTTAGGGGTAATGTATTCAATTTAAAAATCTTTATTATGTTCAGCATGCAAGCAGATAACTTTTAGGCAGACTTATTTTTCAGGTAGAAGGCAAAACACAAGTTCGGAAACAATTTCACCAAATTTTGCAGACTAACCACCTTTTGGAGCTTACATTTTAATAGAAGTCAGTTACTAATATAATGTTAAATTTTCCAAATGAATTGCTAGAACAAATTATATACATATTTTTAAATATAAATAATGAAAAATTTTATATGTCCTGCTTTAATAAAACAGAATTGTATTTTTATGCATTTTTTAAGTTAGGAAACAACTTCTGCCCATATTTTTTGGTAAAATGTTAGATTAAATATTAATACAATTGTCACCACTATGATATGCCTATAAAAGAAAGAAGAGGGAGGAACTTAAAGTTTGAAATCCATTAATCTGGATCAAAAGTTATTCTTATATTCAACAAATATTTGAGTTGCTTATTCATGATAGACCTTGTTCTTTGGGTTAAGATAATACTACACAAAACAAAGCTCCTACACTGATGTAACTTTCACACTGTAGTATGTTTGGGAGGGACTCAGTAAACAGGCAATAAAGAGAAAAGTAGAAACAATGAATAAGAACAAACTAGAAGGAGTACTATAAAGCAAAGTTAGAAAAATAGATATAATAATGGAGTGCTGTTTTAGACAGATAAATGGTAATACTCCTTGCAATTTTTCCCCAGTCCCAGTTCAAAATAGCACAAAAAATAGAAGCAGGGCAATGTAAAAGTCTGCAAGTCCCAGAGGTTTGTTTTGTCTCTTTCTTGATGAGGTAAAGAAAAGTGTGTTAATTTATAATTTTTCAAATGACAACAATAGCATAATATTAACTGAATCAAGACAAGAACAATGTTTTGGTATGAAATTTTTATAATATTCTAAGATAAACCCATTTTGTTAAGAGTTTTTAAATGTATGTATGTGAATCATTTATCAAACACTATTACTATTTATTTGAATGCTAATCTTTGATTTAGACATTCAATTTGCTATCAAATTTAAATACAGAAGATTAAAATTATTGAAGATAAATAACAGTGGGGTTAATATTCTAGGATCTTTATCTTGTTGTCTTGTTATTTTTTATACGAGGAAGTGTTTGAGTTAGTTTTAATTTGCATTGAAAAATATACATAAAAGTAAGTTCATATATCATAATGGTGCAACTAGCTACATTTTTGCAAACTTAACACAGCCATGTAAACAACACCCACCCACACATCAGATTTTAATACCAGCTTGACTTCTAACAAATTAAATCAGTTTTTCTGTTTTTATTCTGATGGAAATGGAATCAGAGTCTAAACTCTTTGTGTCTGGCCTCTTCCACTCACCATTATATTTGTGAGGTTTACACATATTGAGTGCAGATGTAAATTGCTAATTCTCATTACTATGTAATTATGGCACATTTTATTTTTCCATATTGGAATAACAGATGTAAATTCAGGTATTTTTCAGTTTGGTTTGTTTTCAGCAATATTGCTATGACCATTTTACTACACATCTTTGGGAGAACATATGTATGCATCCCTAATGGGCATTTGCATGGGAAAGGAATTGCTGGACGACAGAGTCTGTATGTGTTGAGCCTTAGCACATGTTGGCAAGAGGTTTTCTAAAGTTTACCAATGTACACTACCATCAGCAGTGCATCAGTGCTCCAACTGCTCTGCATCCTTGCTAACACTCTGTATGCTTCTGCCTGGCTTTTGTCTGGTTTGCAGTTCAATCATTCTGTTAAGTATGTAGTATCCCACTGCAGTTTTAATTTACATTTCCCTAGTTACTAATGAACTTCCATCTCTTTAGGTGAATATCTGCCAGTACTCTTGCCTGGAAAATCCCATGGATGGAGGAGCCTGGTAGGCTACAGTCCATGGGGTCGCAAAGAGTCGGACACGACTGAGCGACTTCACTTTCACTTTAAAAACTATTTGTTCATATTTTGGACCACTTGTTTCTATTGGGTTTTCCTTTTCTTAGTGACTTGTAGGAATCCTTCATACATTTGGAATATGATTCATGCATTAGAAATATATATTGCAAATATTTTCTCCCACTTGTATTGCCTTCTTACACTCCTAATGTTGTTTTATTTATTTTATTTGATGTATCACAAAAAGGAATAATCATAAAAGTGAAAATGGGTAAGCTGGAGTTAATAATATTTTTTAATTTCTGATTTTATAAAACATTGTTAAGAAGATGGGTAAAGAATCTGAAATAGAATGAATATATGTATATGTATAACTGAATCACATTTCTGTGTACCTGAAACTAACACAACATTGTAAGTCAACTATACTCCAATAAAAAAATTTTTTTTAAGTGTGAAAAAAAAAAAAGATGCTGGGGGTGAGGGGGAAAAATTTGCTGTACGAAGAGGCCAATATATCTCTATGAGAATGACTAATATTAAAGCATAATTATATCAAGTATTGGCAAGAATTCAGAACAGCTAGAAATTTTAAATATTTCTAATATAAATGAAATGTGATATAGACAGTTTAGAAAACAGGTTGCAATTTCTTATAAAGTTGGATACACATTTACCACAAGGACCACCAACCTCACTTCTAGATGTTTCTCTAAAAGAAATGAAAAACCACATTTACACAAAGACTTGTCTACAAATATTCATAGTAATTTTATTCACAATTGTCCCAAACAGGAAACAACTCAGGGCTTCTGTTTCCCTCTTTCAGGCAGATTGGATGAGCACCAGGGAGTAAGACCCAAAGGGTTTCTGGTTCTTTCCTGTGTCTTAGGCTTTTCCTTTCCATGTTTTTGATAAGAGCCTGGTTATCTCAAACTGCTTAGACAGAATGTTTGTGAGAAATTTAATATTTTTTTCAGAGGTTTTGAGTTTTGCTCTTTGGTTTACCACATGCCACACTACTTTAAAGTTTGGCAAATATTTTGAAAAGGTGACCAGTTTTGAGTATGAGACAGGCACGTCCCTGAAGTAGGATTTGTTTTCCTAAATAATGGAAGACCACAGGACATCTCAGTTTCAACATTTTTAAGCCCCTACAACCTACATGATCCAGCCTGCAACAGGTAGATGGAAGGGGAAAAAAAGGGCCTTTCGGATCTTTTAAGGACCTAACATTTTCCATAATGCACTCAGCAAACAGGATCATTGATGGTTTATATACTCTGTCTAGTAACATTACTCTGCTTGTTAGTTGCTAAGTCATGCCCAACTCTTGTGACCCCCATGGACTGTAGCCCACCAGGCTCCTCTGTCCATGGGTTTTCCCAGGCAAGAATACTGAAATGGGTTGCCATTTTCTTCTCCAGGGGATCTTCCTGACCCAGGGACTGAACCCAGGTTTCCTGCATTGCAGGCAGATTCTTTACCATCTGAGCCACCAGGGAAGCCGATTCTTCTGCTTTGGCACTCCCAATTGCCAGTCCAATTTGAGCCTAGAAGTGACCACAGAGAAGGAAATGATTGGAATTTCCATTCATTTAATCTTCTCTGCTTCCATGGCTCTCCCTCCAGTTCTTTATAAAAAATTTTTTTCTCAATTAATCCTGTTTTTATGTTGTAACGGGGACATAGTCTATAGCATCTACTATTGCTTTCTTTTCTTCTATAAATGTTTATGTCAATGTTCAGTTTTCCAAGAAATATTTTAAATATTCTTCTTATAAATTAAAACACAGATTTTAAAGTTTCAATAACCTATCAATTTATAAACTGAGAACATTCCTAAATTTTTAAAAATACGTAAAATAGTTAATATGAAAATCAATCTGATGTAATATTTATTTATCTTTATGAAATATGTCATTGTATTTATTGTCTTAAATACTTTTACAAACTATAACTCTGTTATTTTTCTAAAATGCAGACTGAATCACATAGTCCCCTTTGGAAAAAACCTTTAATTTGTCTCTTTCTTTTAAAGAATAAAATTCTAATTCCTTTGGTAGTTTGATTACTTTCCATGGTTTTATCTTCATTTTTTAGGGGCTACCTCCCACTCCATCTATCAACTCATCTGAATCACTGATATTCACATTTAACTTATTCTCTGGATATGCCCTGTTCTCATATACCTCTGAACTCTATTGTATCTAAATAGAACACAACACTTAGCCTCTCCACTGTACCTACTAAAACCTTACTTTTATTTTATGGATTAACTCACAGGACCCCTCTTCCATTGAGGCTTCTTCTAATCAAAAATATATTCATCTTCTTTAAATAACAATTATTGTATTTCTTTTTGGCATTTACTTTTTCCAACTCTTTTTCTTTATATTCAGTTCAGTTAAGTCACTCAGTCATGTCAGACTCTTTGTGACCCCATGCCCTGCAGGACGCCAGGCCTCCCAGTCCATAGCCAACACCCAGAGTTTACTCAAACTCATGTCCATTGAGTCAGTGATGCCATCCAACCCTCTCATCCTCTGTCATCCCCTTCTCCCCTGCCTTCAATCATTCCCAGGACCGGGGTCTTTTTCAATGAGTCAGTTCTTCACACCAGGTGGCCAAAGTATTGGAGTTTCAGCTTCAACATCAGTCTTTCCAATGAACACCCAGGACTGATCTCCTTTAGGATGGACTGGTTGGATCTCCTTGCTTTCCAAGGGACTCTCAAGAGTCATCTACAACACCACAGTTCAAAAGCATCAATTCTTTTGTGTTCAACTTTCTTTATAGTCCAACTCTCATATCCATACATGACTACTAGAAAAACCATAGCTTTGACTAGACAGACCTTTGTTGGAAAAGTAATGTCTCTGCTTTTTAATAAGCTGTCTAGGTTGGTCATAGCTTTTCTCTCTAGGAGCAAGCATTTTTTAATTTCATGACTGCAGTCACCATCTGCAGTGATTTTGGATCCCCCAAAATAAAGTCTGCCACTGTTTTCACTGTTTCCTCATCTATATGCCATGATCTTAGTTTTCTGAATGTTGAGTTTTAAGCCAACTTTTTCACTCTTCTCTTCCACTTTCATCAAGAAGCTCTTTAGTTCTTCTTCACTTTCTGTCATAAGGATGGTGTCATCTGCATATCTGAGGTTATTGATATTTCTCCTGGCAATCTGGATTCCAGCTTGTGCTTCATCCAGCCCAGCATTTCTCATGATGTACTCTGCATAGAAGTTAAATAAGCAGGGTGACAATATACAGCCTTGATGTATGCCTTTCCTGATTTGGAACCGGTCTGTTGTTCCATACCCAGTTCTAACTGTTGCTTCTTGATCTGCATACAGATTTCTCAGGAGACAGGTCAGGTGGTCTGGTATTCCCATCTCTTGAAGAATTTTCCAGTTTGTTGTGATCCACACAGTGAAAAGCTTTGGCGTAGTTAATAAAACAGAAGTAGATGTTTTTCTGGAACTCTCTTGCTTTTGCAATGATCCAACAGATGGCTCTTTATACTTAGTGGTTTTTAAATATTTCCCAGGTTAGTGTAGAATTCTTAAAAGGAAGCCATACCTCAATCATGTGCCATATTTCTTATATACCACTCATGGACTTCATAGTAAAATATTTTTGAATGAATATGACCACTGATTTTTTAAAAAATTATATGAACATTGTTTATTGATAGAAAAGAGCTCTTATTTCATTTTTTGCATGTGGTTGTCTAGTTTTCCCAGCACCACTTATTGAAGAGTCCTCTTTTCTCCATTGTATATTCTTGCCTCCTTGTCATAGATTGGTTGACCACAGTTGTGTGGCTTTAGCTGAATTTTCTATCCTGTTCCATTGATTTATATTTCTGTTTCTGAACCAGTATCAGACTGTTTCATGACTGTAGCTTTATTGCATAATCTGAAGTTAAGGAGCCTGATGCCCCCACCTCCATTTTTCTTTTTCAAGATTTCTTTGGCTATTTTGGGTCTTTTGTGCTTCATACAAATTTAAAATAAAAAATCTAATTCTGTGAAAAATGCCATTGGTAATTTAATAGGGATAACATTGAATCTGTAGATTGCTTTGGGTAGTACAGTCATTTTGATAATACTGATTTTTCAAACCCAAGATCATAGTATATCTCTGTCTCCATCTGTTTATGTCATCTTTAAGTTCTTTCATCAGTATCCTATAGCTTTCTGAGTATAGGTTCTTTGACTCTTTAGGTAGATTTATCCCCAGGTATTTTATTCTTTGGGTTTTTTGTTGTTGTTAAATATTTATTTATTTATTTGACTGTGCCAGGTCTTAGCTGCAGCACATGGGATTTTCAATCTTTTTTGCAGCATGCAGGGTCTTTTAGTTGCAGCGTGTGGGATCTAGTTCCCTGACTAGGGGTCAAACCCAAGCTCCCTCAATTGGGATCTTGGAGTCTTGGCCACTGGACCACAAGGGAAATCCTATGCTGATACAATGGTAAATGAGACTGTTTCTTTAATTTCTTTTTATGAGATTTTATTGCTCGTATATAAGAATACAAGAGAATTATGTGTATTAATTTTGTA
This sequence comes from Bos mutus, assembly GCF_027580195.1. Taxonomy (NCBI): domain Eukaryota; kingdom Metazoa; phylum Chordata; class Mammalia; order Artiodactyla; family Bovidae; genus Bos; species Bos mutus. The sequence goes on along the minus strand of NC_091617.1, from coordinate 89,751,676 downwards.
TCCTGAAACTTTACCAAATTCAAAGATAAACCATACGTTGAAATAAACTCAAAATGGATTAAAGACAAGTGTAAGGCTGGATACTATAAAACTCTTAGAGAAAAACATAGGAAGAACACTCTCTGACATAAATCACAGCAAGATCTTTTTCGACCCACCTCCTAGAGTAATAAAAATACAAACAAAAATAAACAGGACTTAATTAAATATAAAAACTTTTTCACATCAAATAAAACCATAAGCAAAACAAGAATCCAACCCACAGAACGGTGGAAAATACTTGCAAATGAAGTAACCAACAAAGCATAATCTCCAAAATATATAAACAGCTCATATAGCTCAATATCAAGAACAAAAAAACAATAAAAAATGGGCTAGGGTTTCTCTGGTGGTCCAGTGGTTAAGAGTCTGATTTGCAATGCAGGGGACACGAGTTTGATCCCTGGACCGGGAAGATCTCAAATGCCATGGAGCAACAGAGTCTGTGAGCCACGACTACTGAGCCTGCATTTAGAGCCTGTAAGTCACAATTCCAAGACCATGCATCACAGCTACTGAACCCCATGCACTCTGGAGGCCATGCTCCACAAGAGCAGCCTCTGTAATAAGCCCGAGCACTGCAACCACAGAGTAACCCCTGCTTGGTGCCACTAGAGAAAGCCCGCATGCAGCAACAAAGACCCAGTGCAGCCAAAAATAACTAGCTAAATAAATAAAATGTTTTAAAAATATTTCAATGGGTAGAAGATCTGAATTGACATTTCCAAAAAAGATATACAGATGGCCAAAAAACACATCAAAAGATGCTCAACATCACTAATTATTAGAGAAATGCAAATCAAAAATATAATGAAGTATCACCTCATACCCACCAGAATCACCATCATTAAAAAATCTATCAACAATAAATTCTGGAGGTGTGAAGAAAGGGAACCCTTCTACACTGTTGAAAATAGCTACACCCACTGTGGAGAATAGTATAGAGGTTCCTTATAAAGCTAAAAACAGAGCTACCGTATTATCCAAGAATCCCACTCCTGGGCGTATACTCAGAGAAAACCACAATTCAAAACGATAACATACCCCAATGTTCATTGTAATGCTATTTACAATAGCTAGGACGTGAAAGCAACATAAATGTCTCTAGACACAGCAATGGATAAAGACGATGTGGTACATAATGAAATAACACCATTTCCAGCAACATGAATGGATCTAGAGATTGTCATTCTGAGTGAAGTAAGTCAGACAGAGAAGGACAAATATCATATGATACCATGGTCCTAGTGGTAAAGAACTTGCCTGCCTATGAAAGAGATGTAAGAGTACTGGGTTTGATACCTGGGTCAGGAAGATCTCCTGGAGGAGGGCACAGCAATCCACTTCAGTATTATTGCCTAGAGAATCCCATGGACAGAGGAGACTGGTGGGCTACAGTCCATAGAGTCACAAAGAGTTGGATACAAAGGAAGTGACTTAGCATGCACCGTTTAATGTGGATCTTTTAAAAATATGGTACAAATGAACTCATTTACAAAACAGAAAAGAATTATAGATGTAGAAAACCATTTAGGGTTATTGAGTGAAAGTCTTTCAGTCATGTCCAACTATTTAGGGCTCCATGGACTATACAGTTCATGGGATTCTCCAGGCCAGAAGACTGGAGTGGGTAGCCTTCCCTTCTCCAGTGGATCTTCCCAACCCAGGGATCAATCCCAGGTCTCCCACATTGCAGGTGGATTCTTTACCAGCTAAGCCACAAGGGAAGCCCAAGAATACTGGAGTGGACAGCCTATCCCTTCTTCAGGGGATATTTCCAACCCAGGAATCGAACTGGTGTCTCCTACATTGCAGGTGGATTCTTTACTAACTGAGCTATCAGGGAAGCTTGGTTACTGAGGGGAGGGATGAATTGGAAATTGTGATTGACAAATACACAATACTATATATAACATAGATAACTAATAAGGACCTACTGTATAGCAGAGGGAACTCTACTCAATACTCTGTGTTGATCAATATGGGATCATAATGACCAATATCTAAAAATTGGACATGTATATATGTATAACTAATTCACTTTGCTGTACAGAATAAAGTATCACAACATTGTGAGTCAACTATACTCCAATAAAAATTGTAAAACAAAAAAGAGAGCTCTGCTATTTTATAGTTACAACCCATTACCCTAAAATAGATATTTCATCTTTGACTTTCTAGCCAATTGTCTACCTTTTAAATATCTAAAAATATAAATGTTAATTACTAGTTCAATTCAGTTAAGATGTCAATTCATGTCTGACTCTGTGACCCCATGGACTGCAGCACACCAGGCTTCCGTGTCCCTCACCAACTCCTGGAGCTTGCTCAAACTCATGTCCATTGAGTCGATGATGACATCTAGATATCTCATCCTCTGTTGTCCTTTCTTCTCCTGCCTTCAATCTTTCCCTGCCTTCAATCTTTCTCAGCATCAAGGTCTTTTCCAATAAGTCAGTTCTTTGCATCAGGTGGCCAAAGTATTGGAGTTTCACCTTCAGGATCAGTCCCTCCAATGAATATTCAGGACTCAGATTGACTGGACTGATCTCCTTGCAGTCCAAGAGACTCTCAAGAATCTTCTCCAACACCACCGTTCAAAAGAACCAATTCTTCAATGCTCAGCTTTCTTTATTGTCCAACTTTCACATCCATACATGACTACTGGAAAAATCATAGCTTTAACTAGATGGGCCTTTGCTGCAAAGTAATGTCTCTACTTTTTAATAAGCTATCTAGGTTGGTCATAGTTTTTCTTCCAAGTAGCAAGCGTCTTTTAATTTCGTGGCTGCAGTCACCATCTGGAGTGATTTTGGAGATCAAGAAACTAAAGTCTGTCACTGTTTCCATTGTTTCCCCATCTATTTGCCATGAAGTGATGGGACCAGGTGCCATGATCTTAGTTTTCTGAATGATGAGCTTCAAGCCAGCTTTTTTACTCTCCTCTTTCACATTTATCAAAAGGCTCTTCAGTTCCTCTTCATTTTCTGCCACAAGGGTGGTGTCAGATGCATGTCTGAGGTTATTGATATTTCTCCCAGCAATCTTGATTCCAGCTTGTGCTTCATCCAGCCCAGCATTTCTCATGATATACTTTGAATATAGGTTAAATAAGCAGGGTGACAATATACAGCCTTGACGTACGCCTTTCCCTATTTGGAACCAAGCTGTTGTTCCATATCCAGTGCTAACTATTGCTTCTTGACCTGCATATAGGTTTCTCAGGAGACAGGTCAGGTGGTCTGGTATTCCCATCTCTTGAAGAACCTTCCACAGTTTTTTGTGATCCACACAGTCAAAAGCTTTGGTGTAGTCAATAAAGCAGAAGTAGATGTTTTTCTGGAATTCCCTTGCTTTTTCTATTATCCAACAGATGTTGGCAATTTGATCTCTGGTTCCTCTGCCTTTTCTAAATCCAGCTTGAACATCTGGAAGTTCTCAGTTCATGTACTATTGAAGCTTGGCTTGGAGAATTTTGAGCATTATTTTCCTAGTGAATTGAGTGCAATTGTGCAGTAGTTTGAACCTTCTTGGCCATTGCCTTTCTTTGGGATTGAAATGAAAACTGATCTTTTCCAGTCCTGTGACCACTGCTGAGTTTTCCAGATTTGCTGGCATTTTGAGTGCAGCACTTTCACAGCATCATCTTTTAGTATTTGAAATAGCTCAGCTGGAATTCCATCACCTCCACTAGCTTTGTTCACAGTGATGGTTCCTAGGGCTCACTTGACTTCACACTCTAGAATGTCTGGCTCTAGGAGAGTGATCTCACCATTGTAGTTATCTGGGTCATAAAGATCTTTTTTGTATAGTTCTTCTGTGAATTCGTGCCACCTCTTCTTAATATCTTCTGCTTCTGTTAGGACCATACCATTTCTGTCCTTTACTGTGCCCATCTTTGCAAAAATCTTCCCTTGGTATCTCTAATTTTCTTGAAGAGATGTCTAGTCTTTCCCATTCTATTGTTTTCCTCTATTTCTTTGGATCCCTGGGTTGAGAAAGGAAAGGCTACCCACTCCAGTCTTCTGGCCTGGAGAATTCCATGAACTGTATAGTCTATGGGGTTGCAAAGGGTTGGGCATGACTGAATGACTTTCACTTCACTTTAATTACTAAAACATATTCATTTTTCCTTTTAAAGTAACTTTTAATTATCAGTTTTCTTAAAATCTTTTTCTACTGCATTGTTTGAAACAGAGTAATATTGTACATGAAGCACAATTCAACATACGGGTAATGTGAACGATGTCTGCATTTCAGTGTACTGAGATCAGAGTTTCAGATGAAAATGCAGTAAGTAAATATAAGCTTTTCCCAACTTACAAAATATTCTGATGGATGCTTTAATTTTATAAGTGATGTGTTGTAAACTTTATGCAGACTACTCAGATACAGAGCATGCATTGCTCAGTTTGGGCATCAATACAGTTCTCTAAGGGGAAAAATAAGAGCAGTTTTGATTGTAAGAAAATTACAGTCTTTCCTATATTGTAAATATCAAAGACATCATAAGGCAGACAGAGAGTTGTAAAATGTCTATCTTTCAGTAGCTGGACCATAAAGAGAAAAATGAGCATCATCATAGTTGTTAATGTGCACAGGAAACAAAATGTTCAATAAAAACTATTAATTATGTCTAGTTTTTCATTTTTCTTATTTATGCAGGTAATATATTTCAACTGAATTTTTGTACCTTTAGAGATGAAAATATAAAAGAGCATGATGAGGAGAGAGCCATAAAGTGAATCAAGATGCCTTAGCTTGGTTGTCCACAACAGGGAGATTAAAGTAATCTCAACATTCTCTTGATTTCTTAAGGTCTAACAAGTCATATCCTCTGCTAGTAAATGTTGCTGGGAGTCAGTACTCCCAACTGACAGAGGGATTTGAGGAAAATTATCAACTGTTATTTAAGATATAAAATTGAAGATGTGGGTAGAAATAAATCTCTCTATATTAAAAAAAATAGTAAGTCTTTACATATAGACTTATAAAATATGCTCCTAGAAGAGTCCTTGGAGGCAGACTAATACAAACTTGCATTTAAAGAATGAGAAACTTGAAGTCCAGAAAGTGAAGAGACGGCCACAGTTATATGGTATCAGCTTAAGAATTAGAAACTGCTTCTAAATAGAATTAAGACCCAACCTTCTATGAACATTTCTAACAGAAATTTGTCTCCTTTTACTTTTAATCTGATTAGATCAATTAGAATTTGTCTATAGTGAAAGTGAAAGTGATGTCACTCAGTCATGTCTGACTCTTGGTGACCCCATGGACTGTAGCCCACCAGGCTCCTCCATCCATGGAATTTTGTAGGCAAGAGTACTGGAGTGGGTTGCCATTTCCTTCTCCAGGGGATCTATAAATACCTTCAAAAATAACAAAAATCAAAATGAGATTTAGTTTAACACTTTCCAATAGTTTCATTTAGTTTTTGTCGCACTCAAAGTTCCCATAGTCTGTGAACTGAATAAACACAAAAACCAAAAATTTGGATTTTTAAAAACTTTCTATTGAATATTTATATTTACTGGAGGGAGGCTAATTTGACTTCAAAAGTTTAGTTGTCTGAAAGTAGAACAAGGTTGGCCTTGCTCAGTTCAGCCTATCTTAGCAGCATCCTAGCTTCCTTTCTGCTGCTGTTGCTGCTGCTAAGTCGCTTCAGTTGTGTCCGACTCTGTGCAACCCCATAGACGGCAGCCCACCAGGCTCCCCCGTCCCTGGGATTCTCCAGGCAAGAACACTGGAGTGGGTTGCCATTTCCTTCCCCAATGCATGAAAGTGAAAAGTGAAAGTGAAGTCGCTCAGTCGTGGCTGACTCTTAGTGACCTCATGGACTACAGCCTACCAGGCTCCTTTGTCCATGGGATTTTCCAGGCAAGAGTACTGGAGTGGGGTGCCATTGCCTTCTCCGAGCTTCCTTTCTACCTGCCAGCTAATCACACCAGCCCAGAAAGTGCCTACCTATAGAGGCAAAGCCTTTGTCTTCAGTCTTCTTTGGTTCCCATAACCACCACTAAGGCCTCCTATTTCAGGCATGTTCCACATAAAGCCTGATTCTTATCTCGTTTCAGATCTGCCTTGCCAGTTTCCATGTTCAACCAGCTGATGAAGATGAGCTGCTCCTATGCTATCTGCAAAGGGGAAAAACAATTCTAGTCTGTACCACAGTCACCATTCTCTCCAAGAACAGCAGCTACTGGCAGCATTTGGGGCTAATTTCAATAAAAAGCATGTGACTTCATTTACAGGAAAGGACTGGTTTACATAAGATTTCTTGCTGTGGCTATCACCAACAGAGATCCATAATGTAGGAGAGTTTACACATTCTGACTTGGCAAACCTGGCAATGATATTCCTGCTAAAAAATGCAGAATGACTTCAGCAGTTCATTTTCCACTCCCTCAAGACATATTCATTTTTTGGAGATTTGTGGGCCCAGAAATATCGACTTACTATGACATTTTATGATAGTTACCTACTGCTTGTTTCTTGGTCTCTGGGAAATGACCATGGGGACCAATGCTGGATTTTTTTTTCCTTTGGGGATAAAGCTTGGAAGAAGCAGTAGAAATAAAACAGGAGAGAAGTAATTCAGGTTGGGCATATTTAACTATTCATAATAAACTTAGTCAATATTAATGGAGGCATAATTGCCAGATCAATTCAAATAATTATCCCTCTGTCTCTGCACCGTGAAGTCTACATTTACAGACAGCCTAGAAAGAGTGCTGGAGGTGAAATAATACAGATTTATCACAATTCCACTCCAAGGTCTAAGGTCTATATTTAACACACAAGTATAATAGCTGTCCTAGTGACACATGATTTTTAACCACTTACCCTATTATTATCTATGATTACCTAAAGTTCAATTACAGTATATAGACATATTACTAGAAAGACTTGCAATCCATTTATTTCTCTGGATGTTCTGAACTTTACCACTGATCTAGTAAAGAAATAAACAAATAGAACTCTGGGTATCCAGAGCATAACCAAGTTCTCTTGGTTTCCTAGAGAACTGCCTTTTTAATCCAGGTTTGATGTCAACATTGATCCCGTCAAGAGACACTATAAAAAATAGCCTATGAAATTTACTGTTATATCTTTTATGAAAATGTTCATCTCCTCATATTCCTGTCTTTTTTTTTTCTTTTTTGAGTATACAGCAGAAAGTTTTATTCTTTCTTTTTTCTTTTTAGAAATTCTTCATTTTTAGTGCCAAATCTAGTAGTATTTTTAAAAATAACTTGACTTTTTATTTTATTGTATTGATTTTATTAAGCTAATCATTGGCCATTGTCTCATATTCATTAAGAATATCTGTATCATACCTGTGACAATTTATAGCAAGTACATTATTTTCATTTTTTTACTAGCCTTATTCTTGATTTAATTTCATTCTCTTAATTTTGATTATTTCTTCTTGTTTCTTTTTTCTATTTTCTATATATAATCTATATGGTTATATGTGTGTATCCTGAGAAAAGGTCTGAAATACCTTCTGAATCAACTTGGAGTATAAATAAGCAAACAAATACACAGATCTTCAACTACCTATGAATGATCTTGAACAATTTAACTCATCTCTTTAGACATATTTGGTCTTCCCTGGTGTCTCAGTTGGTAAAGAATCTGCCTGCAATGCAGGAGACCTGGGTTTGATCCCTGGGTTGGGAAAATCCCCAGGAGGAGGGCATGGCAACCCACTCCATTATTCTTGCCTAGAGAATCCCCAAGGACAGAGGAGCCTGGTGGGCTACAGCCCATGGGATCACAGAGTAAGACATGACTGAGCAACTAGCACAGCAAAGCACAGACATATATATGTGTAAAATTAGAATACTATTTCATATAATGTTTTTAGAATTAAAATAATATTTTGAGTACCAAATATAGTGCCTGGAATCTAGTAAATGCTTAATGAAAGTTAATTATACCTGCATTTATATTTAGTCCCACGTGCAACATTTCAAGAGATTCACTGACAAATAAAAGCTAAGAGAACCATAGCTAATGATGGTTTTGTGGGAGACAGAATGGAATAGTGACATTATAGCAAGTTATGTTTTTCTTTGAAACAGAACAAAACTCCAAAATGCATCCTAGGTTGTGTGTGTGTATGTGTGTGTGCACACATGATAATAAGCAAAGCTAATGTTATGGAAGAATTTAACTCAAACTGTTGACTATGGTTACCTGTGAGAGGCAAAATGAAAAGGCAGAAGAGAATACTTCATCTTTTCATTTACACATATTCCCAATAGGAAAAATGAATAAAAAAGTGTATGAACCATTGGAAACATCTATCTTTTCCCATTTCTTATTTTTTTTCTCAAATAATTAAATAATTAAGAGAGAATGGAGATCTGGATATCATTTGACAATAGGGAAAAAAACTTCAGATGTTTAACCTAAAGAGGAGATAGAGGAAGAATTATGGCTGCCTTCAAACATTTGAAGGACTCTCAAAGGATAATTTAGACTCACTCTACAATGTTTCAAAGAATGGAAAATGGTCTTGATGAAAGAAATACTGACCTAAAATGAGTAAGCACATTTCGAATGACCTGCTACTCAATGTTATCTTTAAGAAAAGGTCAGATATTCATCTTTCAAGGATGTTATATGCCAATGAAAATTACTAAGGTAGATCAAACTAGGCTCTGAAATAGCATTGTCATCACAATTTTCTTTACATGATAAATGATATCTAGCTGTTTTGATATACCAAAATTTGCTAAATGAACCAAAAAATATTTATTGAGTAAACAGTACATTTCACACACTAGCAAAGTAAAATTTAAAATTCCCTAAGCTAGGCTTCAACAGTACGTGAACTGAAAACTTCAAATGCTCAAGCTGGATTCAGAAAAGGCAGAGAAACCAGAGATCAAATTGCTAGCATCTGTTGGATCATAGAAAAAAAACAAATGATTTCCAGAAAATCATCTACTTCTGCTTCATTGACTATACTAAAGCCTTTGACTGCGTGGATCACAACAAAATGTGGAAAGTTCTTAGAGATGGGAATACTAGATCACCTTACCTGTCTTCTGAGAAACGTGTATGCAGGTCAAGAAGCAACAGTTAGAACAGGACATGGAACAACCGACTGGTTGCAAATTGGGAAGGAGTACATCAAGGCTTTATATTGTCACCCTGCGTATTTAACTTATATACAGAGTACATCATGCAGAATGCCAGGCTGGATGAAGCACAAGCTGGAATCAAGATTTCCAGAAGAAACATCAATAATCTCTGATATGTAGATGACACCATCCTTATGGCAGAAAGCAAAGAGGAACTGAAGAGCCTCTTGATGAAAGTGAAAGAGGAGAGTGAAAAAGTTGGCTTAAAACTCAATATTCAAAAAACAAAGATTATGGCATCTGGCCCCATCACTTCATGGCAAATTGATGGGGAAACAATGGAAAGAGTGACAGACTTTATTTTCTTGGGCTTCAAAGTCACTGCAGATGGTGACTGCAGCCATGAGATTAAAAGATGCTTACTCTTTGGAAGAAAAGCTATGACCAACCTAGACAGTATATTGAAAATCAGAGACATTACTTTGCCAACGAAGTTCCGTAGTCAAAGCTAAACGGACAGTCACAGCTATACAGTAGTCACATATGGATGTGAGAGTTGGACCATAAAGAAGGCTGAGCACCAAAGAATCGATGCTTTTGAACTGTGGTGTTGGAGAAGACTCTTGAGAGTCCCTTGGACTGCAAGGAGATCCAACCAGTCCATCCTAAAGGAGATCAGTCCTGGGTGTTCATTGGAAGGACTGGTACTGTAGCTGAAGCTCCAATACACTGACCACCTGATGCAAAGAGCCAACTCATTAGAAAAAACCTAGATGCTGGGAAAGATTGAAGGCAGGGGGAGAAGGGGATGACAGAGGATGAAATCGTTGGATGGTATCACCAACTCAGTGGATGTGAATTTGAGCAAGCTCTGGGAGATGGTGAAGGACTGGGAAGCCTGGCAGGCTGCAGTCCATGGGGTCACAAAGAGTCAGACACGACTGAACAACTGAACAATAACAACGAAACAGTACCTTTTGGATAATAAACTACACATTGGGAATAAATAGGTAAATAAAATATAGCCAATATTTCAAGGAGCTCATGGTCCAATTAGAAAGATATTCACAAATAAGAAATTTTATAAAATAATAATTTTAGCACAGAAATACTAGCATTTTGGAAGCATAAATGACAAATTCATAGTTTAAAATGATTTTCTATTCAGTATTGATAATATTTGTTTTGAAAGTTCACTAGCTAATTTTTTTCCAACATAAACTGGTATGTAAGTAACATTTGCAAAGAGTTTGACTTTAAATTTGGACATAATCTGTACATAGTTAAAATTCTATACTATTATACAGATAAGAACAGATACTGTCATATCCCAAGATATACAAATATGCCCAATGAAAATGTAGAAATGCTTATGAATCAAGAAAAAATAAAGACCTTTCAATGAGGTGAAAAGCTTGACTACAGGATAATTACACAGGAGGCAATGATGCAATTCCAATTTTGAAAGATATAAATTATGCAAGTGATTTCAACAGCAGGGGGGTTATTTGTCCTGATGTGAAGATGTTGCAAAGCTCATGAATTTCAAATCTGTAAATTAGTAACAAAGGGTTTACAGCTTTGTTAGAAGCAAAGGAAAAGACTAGTTATGCCAATAGAGGTCAATGCCATGTCTTACTGTTACCTCTAGGGATTATTCATTCAGTGCCACTCTCTCCCCCTACTCCACCCCAGAGGAAGAAAGTTCTGATGGATCAAATCCAAGGACATAGATGACAGAGGTGACAGCAGTCTGAATATTTGGAGATGATGTTTTAATATAGGTTGAAAGTTCTCACATCTGCCTGTTGTGTTTTATATGCTACCCACTGGATTCCTTCTCCTGGTCATTTTCTTCTGGCTTTGGCTTTTAGCTTTGGTCTTTTGGCTTTCTTTCTTTATTTATTTTTTTTCAAGTAACTGGTGAATTAAGAGGGATCTGCTCTAGATATAAGAGAGGTAAACTCAATTTTCATGTTAACAGGTCCTATCATATCTCTGCAAGGAACACAAATGTATTTACCTGTTCAATCTCAATGTGTTATCCATAACATTGTCTATTATATTTTGTTTCAATTTCATTCATTCACAATATGCAAAAAAACTAGGTAACTAGCCTTTTCTTTATTTTTAATGGAACTAAAACTAGCAAGTAAAGTAAACACACTTGCTGTTTTATCCTGGTTTCTTCCAACTGATAGACTATCAGTTCTACCAATTGAATCAGCTATTGCAGACTGTCAACGAAAAGAAAAAGATTGACCAAAAGAAGCTCAATCCAATATGCACATAGGTATTACCTATATTCGACACCATATGGCCCTGTGTACTTGCATTTTTCCTCCCATTTCAACAGATTCCAAATACAGCACAGCCAAACAGATAGAACAAGAATCGTTCGTTAAGAGACTTGCATTAGTAGAGCTGCCCTTTAGACATTTACCAAGTGAGTAAGTTCAATAACAAAATCAGATCTCTGAAACAACTGGAATCTGATGGAGATAAACACCAGATCAATAGGCTTTTAAATCACAGAAATGATGGAAGTAGCAAGTGAAATTGAAGTGGTTCTTTGTTTGAATTTAATTTCTCTGCCATCTTATATACTTTCTTAGTTAAAACCTCTTCAAAAATCACTTCACTGAAGTGTGCTTTTTGAGGAAAAATAAATGCAAATATATGCCTTTTAATTCATCACACCCTTACGAAGTTTAATTAAAAGATTTTTTTGCAAATGTATGGTTCTATAATCCTGTGTTGTTTTTATTAGTTTGGTTTTAATAGATGCCTTTAGAAAGGCTGTTATCACAAAAGGAAATGTAGTTATCCTGTGTATTATGCCCATAATTATTGAATAATTCATTTCAATGAGTGGGTTTTTTTCCCTTATGAAATGTTATTTACCACAGCTATACTGTTTGATCATCACTACAGTACTTTTTATCACTACACTGCATTAGACCAACTTTACCTTGACTTTATTTTCTTGCTTGTGAATTCTAAGAACAATAAAAAAAAATGCTTGTGATGAATCAAGTATTTTTAGTACCAGTTTATCACTATTGGGGAAATTTGTGCTTCCAAATTTCAACATAATATTTTATGATCACGGTAGCCAAAGCTACCAGCAATGGGTTAAACCAAACAAAGAGTAGAACAAGGATATGCAAAGTCATCCTTGAAAGTCTGACAATTTTAGTTAAAATACTCACTAAGTTTCCCATTACTTGGACCTAACACTTTGCCTTTCCTCATTTTCTTCTGTGAAAAATTCTCTCTGGCACATTTTCTGTTGACTTGTTGCTTGCTTTGTTATTGCTCCTCCTCTCCCTTTATTTATAGACTGAAAATTCAACTTAATTCTATGTGTGTGTGTGTTAGTCACTCAGTCGTGTCTGACTCTTTGCAATCCTATGGACTGTAACCCACCAGCTTCTCCTGTCCATGGGATCCTTCAGGTAAAAATACTGGAGTGTATTGCCATTTCCTACTCCAGGGGATCTTCCCTACCCAGAGACCGAACCTGGGTCTCCTGCATTGCAGACAGATTCTTTAACATTTCAGTCACCAAAGAAGCCCACCTACTTCTATAAAAGGTTTTAAATCTATGTTTAAATCTTTATCAAATAAAAGTGAATATGCCAGGGATATATGTTAAATCTTCATGGTTTGATGTTTTAGAAACTTCCATCTTAACCCACAAGTTTCACTGCTATGATGCTGCCAAAAGGGGGGGTTTCCTTTTTTTGTTAGACTTAACTGATTTTTATAATGAACCAAAAGTGTCAGGATAACTAAAGACAAAAATCAGTCAAAGGTGTTTATATTCTTTCTTCTTTTCCCTCTAAACAAAGCATCATGAAGCAACAGAGAGGCATGGTCAACTGATTTTCTGTTTGTGTTGCAAATGTTTCTTTCTCTTAGAATTTTAAAGGGCACAGACTAAAAAGTGCCCCACAAAAAAGCCAAATGCAATGGACATGACTGGGAAACCATTTCAAAGAAGAGACGTGGTTGGACCAGTTTTGTAGGCTTTCTGGTATCTGAAAGATAGGTAGTGCTGATATCCAATTATCAAATAAAAATGCATTTAGAAAACCAACAATTTCTGACATTTAAAAATTTTTATTACTCTCAGTACCTCAGTATATCTGATAAGGAGGTATAAGCCACCTATGTGCAATTTGAGGAGATCATGCCTTTGGGGAAAAAAAAAAAAGTGATAACCTTAAGTAAGAATAAGGTCTTAATTCAGGTAAAATTCAGTAAAGATCTTAATTCTTTGGGCTTCCCAGGTGGCTCAGTGGTAAAGAATCTGCCTGCCAATGCAATAAGCTGCAGGAGATGCGGGTTCCAGCCTTGGGTCTGGCAGAAAGCCTGGAGAAGGAAAGGGCAACCCACTCCAGTGAATCCCATCGACAGTGGAGCCTGGTGGCTGCAAAGAGTTAGACATGACTGAGCATGCATGCAGTGAAAGAAAGTAAGAATAAGCCCTTAATTCAGCTAAAATTCAGTAAAGATCTTAATTCTTTAGGGACACTCCAAAGTTTCATTCTTGATCCTCAATCAGACTAATTGCAGTCTCATATCATAAAAATATACCTTAACTCATACCAATAAAAAAGAAATTCCCTGCTTTAAATATAAATTCTTATAAACATTAAACATTCTTCTGAATATCATTGATTTACCAAGAAAACTATATTAAGATTGGAAAAATTTATGTTTTGTTAGAAGGCCTGATTTTGATTCCCAGCTCAGCTAATTACTAGCAATGTAACAAAGGGCAAGTCAAATATCTCTGAGCCTCAGTCTCTACACCTGCAATCATGCTGCTGTTTAGTCACTAAGTTTATCTGACTCTTTTGTGACCCATGACTATAGCCCATCCGACTCTTCTGTCCATGGGATTTCCCAGGCAAGAATACTGGAGTGAGTTGCCATTTCATTCTTCCAGGGATCTTCTTGAGCCAGGGATTGAACCCACGTCTCCTGCATTGCAGGTGGATTCTGTACTGTTGAGCCACCTGGGAAGCCCTCTGTAATTCTAATACTTCACAAAACCAGCACTTGATAACACAGGTAAAGTTTTATTTTCATGTGCTATATACTTTGTTCACATTTATTTAGCATCTAGCAGGAGCCAGATACTATACCAGGAACTGGGGAGAGTAGAAGATATGATTTCTATATCCTTGAAGTCTGTACTGTGGTTGGGAGAGGCAGATGTATAAACATCAACAAAATATTACAACACTTTAATTAAGGAAAATTGTAAATACTGTGAGGCCTCCAAGTAGAGAGGGACCATGTCTGTCTTTGGCTATCAGAGAAAACTTCATATAGGGACAATACTTGAGTTGAGGCTTGAAAGAAAAAAGCTTTTCATGGGGAGAGAGGATTCACTATGGAATAAATACCACATATACATTATATGAGAATGGAGGGATGACAGCAAATATTGCTTAAGAAAATTGGATACTTGGGTGGATAGCACATAAAGACTCTGGGAGAATGGTAGTTGATAATCAGGGGCTTAAAAGCTTAAATAGAGACAGATTGTGAAGCTGACTGACATACAGACATTCAGACTTGATGTGAAGGATATGAATGAGCTATAAAATCACAGAACTTTAGGACAACTAGTCTAGGTGTAGTGTGAAGAATAGTCTTAAGACTAGTCAAAGAGATTAAATAACCATGACTGGAGCCATTCAGGTGTGGGATGAGGAAGCCAGGGATAAAGGGCAGAGGCTACTGTTTTGAAATAGATGATGTGTTTGGTTTGTGTGTGTGTGAAAGTAGCTCAGTTGTATCCGACTCTTTGAGACCCCATGGGCTATACAGTCCATGGAATTCCCCAGGCCAGAATAAGGGAGTGGGTAGCCTATCCCTTCTGGGACATGCTTAATTTGATGATTATATTAGGTTTGCTAGGAAGAGAACAACTGGGTTGAAACAGCCCTGTGCTCCACTGCAACTTTTATTTCACAGTAAATTTTTTTCAATATTTAATTTCTGTTTCTCACTATAGGAAAAAAAAAAATCAAAGTTCTGCATGCAAGGCATTTCTGCAGCATCATCTCTAGCTGATATCCAGGTTTCAATAATTTGTAGCAGTTTCCCAAATGGATGATACTCTCTTTAGGCTCTGTACACTCTGCTTCCTATGCCTAAATATTTGGTTTTCTCCTTTGTACACTCATTACTTAGATTGTTATGATAACATGAACTCTATTGGACTAGTTTCTATATTTATTTTCCCCCTCTGGCACATGATAAGCACACAGGGAAATTTTAGCAAATAAATGAATGTGTAAATGAGGGATGAAGCATTGCATTGGAGTAACTTTTCATAAGTAAGTTCTGCCTTGTGACAAAAATTTTTTTCCACAGATTCTCATAGTGGACCTGAAGGGACTCAATACACTAGACATTACTCATCTCCATTGTGGGTGTCTTTTTCTAAGAATAATAGCAATAAATTTCATAATTAGAAACCTGATTAAAATTTTAAAAATTAAACTCTTTATTAAAATGCCTAGTTTCTTAAACTAGTATTTTTATGCAATTTACATGCTTAGACTGGCAGGTACTTACTCTCTAACGAATGCAAATTAAGTAAGTCCCAATCTATGTTTTGACAGTGTGAAACACAAAGATTCTCAGTTCCTGTTTTCTTGGCATCCTTGCCCTCATCACCTTCACTGTCTTGCACAGGGGAGCATTGTTTGAGAATGATCAAGAAAATGAGACAGAGAAATACCAAAGTTAATGCCATTACCGTATATTAAAAGAATTACCTCACCACCAAATGATTTTTTTGTTCTCTTCCTGACCACCTAAATGAATAAAGCAAGATAATGACATTCTCATTATTTTAGAAACACATTTGCATGTGTAATGAAAGAGTCCCTAAAGGGCATAGACACCATAGAGGTAACTGTCTGAATTAATTAAAATTGTTTGCCTGATTAGATAAAAATGCAAGCATAAACTGTGTATCCCAGGAAAGTTTCTCTCTTTTCATCAAAACACAGAATAAACTATTTTTAACACAAAGCTGTATAGATTAATCTTTAGAAAACAAAAAATAAGTTTGCAAATATTTCTCTACTTTAAAAAGATAAAGTTGATTCTAGTGGCCACTAAAAATTGTAATATCTATATCCAATATTTTTGTATTTTCTTCTAAATTCTTCAGTAGTTACTTTGTTATCATTGTTCAGTTACCAAGTCATGCCCGACTTTTTGCAAACCCAAGGACAGCAGCATGCCAGAACTCTCTATCCCTCACCAATACTAGAAGATTGTTTAAATAGTGAACAACAAATATCTTAGAATAAAAAATGCACTTAATATTTTGTTTCAAAAATTTTATAGATGATTCCTCTACATTGATTATAATTTCTTACTATTTTTATAAATCAACACACGTTTATCAACATAAAAAATCATTTTCTCCTGTATGAAACATTCTCCTCAATGTCAGAAAGCAATCAAACACATTTTTCTCATTTAAAAATATGTCTTCAAGTGTGCAAATCAATTTAAATAAGCTATTAATGTAGTGTTTAATAGAGCCATTAAAATGTGAATTATCTTGAAATGATTGTATTTCTTTTCCAGTGTTTTCCTAATATAGTTTCAGTACAAGGACAAGAGATGTTTTTGAAAGTAATTATGGTCCTCAGTAATATAAACTTTGATTTAAAAAAAAAAGAATACAATAAAGATGCATGGCATACGTCCTTCTAGGATAATTCCACATGAGAACAAGCCCAGGTTTATTTTCATCTTCAGTTAGTGTGAGAAAGTAGATTTAATGATTATGTACAGTGTTCCCATTTACAGTGGTAGAGAACTGGCAATTCTGAGAGGAATGAGTAGTTCACGCAGTGTCAGCATCAGATCCAGAAAATGGAACAGAAAAAAGTAAAGTTAGAAACACAGAGAATCATAGAGGAGAGCAATAAATGTTATCCTAAAATTGCTACATATCTTATAGGAAACCAAGGGTAGTTAATAGTATAATGATATTAACAGCACTGTGTTTCAAAGTCGAGTACACAAGCAAGTTGGTAGGGGTGATCAGTTGAAATGGTGAATTAAGGATGGACATATGTTTAGTTATTTATTAGGAAAGTCTATGCAAGTTATAGTTGAGCACAGAGGAGGATGAGGAGCAAGATATCATGGGAAAATCTTAATACATGATGACACTAATATTAACATGGTAACTAACATTTATTGAATTTATTGGTGCTTTCAAATTGTGATGCTGGATAAGACTGTTGAGACCCGCTTGGACTGCAAGGAGATTAAACCAGTCAGTCCTAAAGGAAATCAATCCTGAATATTCATTGGATGGACTGATATTAAAGCTGAAGCTCCACTACTTTGACTGCCTGATATGAAGAGTTGACTCATTGGAAAAGACCCTGCTACTGGAAAAGATTGAAGGCAAAGG
The DNA here is from genome assembly GCF_027580195.1 of Bos mutus. Lineage (NCBI taxonomy): Eukaryota > Metazoa > Chordata > Mammalia > Artiodactyla > Bovidae > Bos > Bos mutus. Next base: position 89,734,069 of record NC_091617.1, on the reverse strand, counting down.
AGAAGAGGATGGCAGAGGATGAGATATTTAGACGACATCACTGACTCAACGGACATGAACTTGAACAAACTCTGGGATATAGTAGAGGACAGGGAAGCCTGGCGAGCTGCAGTCCATGGAGTATCACAGAGTCAGACATGACATAACAATTGCACAACAGCACTATGTGCCAAGCCCTGGACTAAGCACTATACATTATTATCACTAAGCTACAATCATGAGTAGAAGTGTCATCTATATCTTTCCAATGAGGAAATGGAGATTCCAAGAGGTTTAACAACTTGTGCAACCTCTCATAAGTAATGATAAGTGGAGGCAGGATTTGAATCCATAATTTCTGACTCTAAACCTGCATTATGAACAACTACAAATTAGATAATTTATTATTCTGAAGAGGAAAAGTGAAAGATGACAAAGCTTTGAAGATGAGTCTCTGGAAGGAGAGTTGTGCCATTAGTAGAAATTGGGACATTAATCAAAGTGTTTCTTATCAGTGAGTCTTGGCCTTCACAGAACTGACTTTAGTCTAACTAACTTTACCGTATATGTAAAAAATGTACCCAGGCAGGAAGCTTGCTGAGAGCACAGAGAGTCAGATAAAAATAACCTTACATCTATGCCAGCATTCAAAAATTTAGTGTGCTTTATTTTCATGCCTGCCAAGAAGGAAATGATAGGATTCCAATTTTTAGATGGTGAAAGGGGCTCATAAAGGTTAGGCAACTTACCCAGAGTTATCTGGCTAATAACTGATGAAGACAAAATTCTTTTCTGCTTTGCTTCTCTCACCAGAGTCCAGTTCCTTTTCAGAATATTCAAGTTCAGACCACTTATAAACCTGATAATTTAATCCTCAAGCATACCTCACTTCCAAAAGAATCTTTGATGGCCATCTCTTCAAAAATAGAAGCTTGCTCACTCTAGAAGTGTTAAACTGCAGTTCTTTCATGATAATTACATTAAATGATGATAAATGTCTAAATATGTCCTTCTTACTAGGCAGCTATTTTCAAACTCTATATTCTTAGTGGACATGACTTCCCACCTACAGTTCACTCAGTAGACTCTCAGGTGTCCATCATGAATTCTGGCATCCCCACAGACTGTCCTCAGTCTTAGCCTCTGCCACCTCTCTGCTGATCACTGCTTCCTTCCACAAACTCTCCTCGACTTTCAAAAACACTGCACTTCATTCTTTTCTACTCCTTAACCTTGCTCCTGTACTCCTTGGTCTCCACTCTTACCTATTTTTCTGCTACTCTTTTAACAATCCTTCCCCTAAATCCTGTTTTGTTTTTCCTATTTCTCTCCCTTTTCATTTTGGGACAGCTCATTTAATTCAATAAATTTCCTCCCCCATCATCCAAGAAAGACTCTATTAGCCAAGTCTCTACTCTGTATTTCAAGATGTGGCTCCATGGAAGTCTCTCTCTAAATCGTTTCCCTTTCCTGGTTTCCTATCTCAATTAACAGGACCACTTTCCTCCTGGGATGTAGTCTAAAAATGTTAAAGCTGACTTATATGTGCTTTTCTCTATGATTCACTGTAGCTAATGAGTTGCCAAATCCTTTCATCTACCTCCCCAATATTATTCATATGATAAGACAATGATAGCAACAAGGATACTATCAAGTACCCCCACCAATACCACCATTCTTGGCATATATTTTCCAATTAGAACTATATGAAGCATTTTCTGCAAATTATCATTTAACCTTCTAAGTGGCACCATAGAGAAGATATCTGAAGTGAAGAAACTGAGAAGATTCAGAGAACACTTGCTCTTGATCACAAAATAGGGAAGACATCCCTGATTCAAACTCAGATATGGTTAACTCCAGCTCTGAAGCCCTCTGCTCTCCTGCCTCATCTTTCCACTTTCTAAGTTTGCCTCTCATTACTTTTTCTTTGAACCAATGCAGGAGCCACTCTTCCTTTAACTGTGGATCTCCCTCCTAACTTTTCTTTGCAACATATTCATCTTTCTAGAAACAATGTTAATCACAATGCATTTTTATTGGAAAACTTTCCTAGAGTCCTCGAATAAACAACAAGCTGTTAGTACAGGCAAGACTTCCTGGACTGGGTACCCATAACGGACTCTTAGCAACTCAATTTCTAACTCAACAGACATTGATGCAGTTTTTCTTATGTGCCAGAACTAACTTTTTTTACATTTATTAACACAATTAATCTACAAAACATCCATGAGAAAGATACTTTTTACTCCATTCTACAGATTTAATAATTGAGCACGAAAAAGTCACATCAATTGTCCTAGATCACAAAGCTAATGCTTGGTGCCACTGGGCATCAAACTCCTGCAGTCTGACTCCAAAACGCTTATCCCTGAAGCCATGCAGCCCCTTTATCGTGTAACTTAATGATTTTAGAGGTTGGCAAGCACATTTTTCTCAGACTTTACGTATTTTTAAATTTTCTTTATTTATTTTTGACTGTGCTAGGTCTTTGTTGCTGTGTAGGCTTTTCTCTAGTTGCAGAGAGCAAGTCCTTGTTGCAGTGTGCGGGCTTCTCATTGTGGTGGCCTCTCCTGTTGAGGAGCACGGACTCTAGGGCACATGGGTCAGTAGCTGTGGTGCATGAGCTCAGTAGCTGTGGCTCCCAGGCTCTAGAGCACAGGCTAAATAGTCAATAGTCATGGTGTACCAGCTTGGTTGCTCCACAGCATGTGGGATCTTCCCAGACCAGGGATGGAACCTGCATCTCCTGCTTTGGCAAGCAGATTCTTTACCATTGAGCCACCAGGGAAGATAGACTTTAGATTCCTGGAAATATCCATCTTTTTATCATTTTTCCCTACTTACAGCAAAGGCCATAGTAATATAAGCAATGAAATAGTAATGTGAGATCATTCATTTTACAACTGTTGAACAGCAGCAGCTGTCAAAAACATTAGAGATACATACACTGTTTATCTGCTTAAGCTAACTGCAAGTTAATGTGTGGGTGAGGCAATAATAATAATTAACGTAAAATTTAAAATAAAAGAAGGTAATATGATAGAGATGGGGAGAGTGGTGAAATTTATATATTAATAGATGAGACAAGGTCACATTTTATGCTGCAAACTGAAGTATAAGAAAACATCTCTTGATCAATGATCAGATAAGTACCTTCTAGTCAGAAGAAGGAGTGGGCAAAGGCTTCATGAAGAGTAAGTCTGACATTTTGTCACGCTTTATAAATTGATGGAGTATCAATGGATGAAGATTTTAATGGATGAAGGAGAGGATGGTACAATTTTAATTGTAGATTTTAATGGATGAAGGAGAGGATGGTACAATGAGAAGCAAAATCTCTAGGCATGCAAGGTTAGATCATGTAAGGCCTCATAAGTCATGATAAGGAGTATTAAATTTACCCCAAGTTCAGCACAAAGCCACTGGAGAATTTAAACGGGAGAGCAAAATGACCTTATTTACATTTTTGAAAAATTACTTTGCTGGCCATGTGCAGAGCAGATTATTGTGCTCAAAGATAGAAGCCAGGAGGCTAACAAAAAACTGTTTGAATGGTCTAGATAAGGGATCAGCAAGCCTTTGTTGTAGTGGGCCGGAAGATAATGACTACTCAGTTCTGCCGTTGTAGCAGATAATACATTCATAGACAATATATAATAAATGAGCTTGGCTGGACTGGAATAAAACTTTATTTACAGACATGGAAATTTGAGTCTCATGTAACTTTTAAGTATCATCTAATATTCTTTTTAAAATTTTTCAGTCATTAAAAAATGGTAAGAATGTTTTTGTTTTTTTTTAAAGTAGGTAATCTATATGTGAGATGGCTTAAATAGGTTCACAGAGATAAAAGTATATTTACTGATATGAGACTTTAAAGGGATGGATTAGGCTACAAAAGAGGGGAAAGAATATTAAAATCTTTATTTGGGGTGTATTACATTCTCAACTTTAAAAAATAAAAGTGCTCCTGAAATTTATTTTCTTCCTTGTTAAAATTTTGTAATGCTCAGAAACTAAATTTCTCATAAGACAATGTACTTCATTTGTGAATATTAGCACTTCAGTTTATTAGGAAAATTATCTTTGTTTTAGTTGAAAATCCATTGCTCTAATATTATGCCTTTTGATTCTTTTTTTTTTTAATTAATTTTATTCTATTCTCAAACTTTACATAATTGTATTAGTTCTGCCAAACATCAAAATGAATCCACCACGGGTATACATGTGTTCCCCATCCTGAACCCCCCTCCCTCCTCCCTCCCCACACCATCCCTCTGGGTCGTCCCAGTGCACCAGCCCCAAGCATCCACGTGATTCTAACTCTCCCTTCTAAGACCACATATAATTATGGGCATCTGTTTCAATGAGAGTGTAGAAAAAGTCTGAAGACGTCTGTTCTCTTTCTTTCTTATATATCTCCAGGATGAACATAACCAGCCTTCATTTTAAGACCTAGTTAGAATATCTATCAACCTGGTAGGCCACTCCAACTTTATTTTAATATCCTCCTTAAAACTGAACTTAAAATGTCCCATTGTCTTAACTGTCAACAAGATTATATAACTTCTCACTTACCTTCTATTCAAGGGTAATGAGAACTGTCAAACAAAAAGACTAATACAAATCGATCCATGTCACCATCTATATAATTTGACATTATTTAGATCAAGGACCAGAGACATAGAGCATTAAGGAGTTAATTATCATTCAGTTTGAAAAACTCTTTCTTCACTTTTCTAAGTCACCTCCATAGAGTCTTAGAGTACAGCTGGAATTACTTACAGCAAGGGCCAAATTACTATAACTACAAACTTCAAGTCAAAATACTACCAATGACAACCATTGAGCAAGTTCAAACCATAAATCTCATCTCTGCCTATAGAAGAGTCAGAGATTATTTACCCTGTTGGATAAGGCATTACTTCATCCAAATGAATCAAACATGAGAGGCATCAGAATTTTTTTTTTTGTCTCCTTCATACCTTTCCTTGTTTGTCACATATTTTATGGTTGGGGCTCCTGTTTTCTATCTTTTGTTGCTTTATATAGGAAAATATGTTCTGAGGATAATTACAAAATATAGGTGAGCTTCTCTTTACAAACTTTATTCCAGAGAGAGTATTTTAAAATGAAAACCTAGAAATAAGCAAGCAAAGCTGTTTTTCTGGATGAATTGTATAAAGTCCTGTTGAGCAGTGCCTAACCGCCCTTCCCTGGAAGACAAAGCACTCTTAGGAAACTTCTACTATGATATTGTCTCTGGCACCATTATTGACTTAGCATGCATCACCACAAGCGACTATGATTTGATTTTCCCTAAGAATGCCTGCCTTTATATTTGACCTTCACAAACCAATTTTCTCCAAGAGCCCAATTCCACTAACAAAGAGTGTGGTGATCATATAAACAATATCACAGATTCATACTTGGATAAATGGCATTAAGCATAAAAACCACTGTAAAATTATACACACACACACACATACAAGTTGTTTTCTTCCTATTGCAAATACTGAAAGTGTAAAACTTTGAAGAAGAGAATATAATCTTTCCATTGTGGAGCTCCAAATCAACCATGACTTAGTAGAAAAACAGATATCACTAGGAATTTCAAAGGAAGATAATGTAATATATAGCATCAGTTTCATAGATTACAGAAGATCTGGGAAGTCAAAGAGGAGACAGGAAGTCCAGTTATAAGGAACAACAAAAATCAGGTACAATATCCAGGATAGGAAGAATTCTGGGAAGAGGTAGTTACCACAAGCATGTGAAAGGATTTAGAATCACAACTCTGTAGAGACTATGGGGCAAGAGTTATGATCTTAAGAAAGGATTACATAGCAGGGTGTCCTTTGGCTCATCTTACTGAAGATTCTCCAAATGTGGCTTTATCCTAGCTGAAACAATGTGATCCGGTCCTGATTTCATCTTTGTATTTCCCAACTCTTCCTTTTCAGTTTTGATGTTATTCCTAGGGCAGCTCTACCCTACGGTTGCACAAATGGGGGCTAGAAGTTGTATGCTCCTTTGTTCATATCAAATGGGAAAAAGAGAATGCTTGATTTTTCCAGTTACTGAAAAAAAATGGGAACTTCATTCTAATATGGATCGTTTATGACAGGTGCCCAGTTTTGTACCAAGTACTGTAGCAAAAGAGATGAGATTAAAATGAGGGCCTTGGGCCCATCTAGGGCTACCTCTGGGGCTTGAGATAGGTCAATTCCCACCCAAAATTCCAGCCTGTCATGTAGTGGATCATGAGTGAAGGGGAACCAGGGCATCATAAGTGATGCCTAAATTGTAACTTCGTTGTGAATTCAACTGTGAAACTCAAGCCAAAATTAACTTTTCCCCTTTGATACTTAAATTATTCCAGATTGAGAATTAACAAAACTATTACTGGAATAATAGATGAATGAACTAATAATTCACTTAATCATCAAATCAATATGAATATGTTTAATGTTGAAAAAATAGATTATGGGGAAATTTGAGAGATTAATAGAATTTTCATAATGTAACAACCTTTAAAGCTCAACTTTGAGGCATTCAATGCCATTATTTACCAAATTAACAATTATTATACTCAGTTCAGTTCAGTCGCTCAGTCGTGTCCAAGTCTTTGTGACCCCATGAATTGCAGCACACCAGGCCTCCCTGTCCATCACCAACTCCAGGAGTTCACTCAAACTCGGGTCCATTGAGTGGGTGATGCCATCCAGCCATCTCATCCTCTCGTCCCCTTTTCCTCCTGCCCCCAATCCCTCCCAGCATCAGAGTCTTTTCCAATTATTATAATATTATTCACTATTTATTAGGAAACTGCTATGAACTAAACAGTTTACTAAGTACTATAAACTAAGTACTAAGAACTATTATAGGCACCCTTCTTGCATTAACACATTTAATTTTCAACAAGTGAATGAGGTCCTTTTGTTATTTACATTTTACAAATGAGAAAACTGCCCCAGAGAGGTTCTGTATTAGCCCAACATTACCCAGTGAAAAGGTGCAAGAGCTGGAAATCAAATATAAATGTTTTAACACCACAGGAACTTGATACCTATGTTAAATAATTATGGAAAATGGAGGAAAATATAGGTAAATGTTTCAATTAGATCTTATTCTTTTTAAAAAAGAGCATCTGGAGTGACATTACACTGACCCTTCTTGTGACAAAACTGTCACCAGTCCCAATTTTAGTCAAATATTTGAAATAATTTTTCCTTGATTGGAAATTTCTTTATATTTATTATATTATATGGCTCCTCATCTTAAAATGTTGCATTAGAATTTGGTGACTCTCATTTTCCCAGAGAATAATGTCTAAAGTCACCACCCTAGCATTTTTAATGTCCATAATCTGGTCCCAGTCCACCTGTTCAGCTTTAAGTCCCATTACTCCTAATCACATATCCTGTATTTCAACAGTGCTTTCTGACAAATGTACCCTTCTCCATGCTCTTTTATAGATCTTTCAGTCAAATTCCAACTCCTCCAAAAAACTTTCTTAATTCCCTGTTCTGAATATATATATTTTTTAAGTTCCAAAAATATATACTCAGAACTCTGTTATAGCACATTTTACAGGACAGTTTTTATCATTATTGAATATTCACGGCATTCTCTGCTGAAATGCAGGCTCCTAAGTGGCCAAGACCATACCTTACTCAATTGTGTATTCCTATAGCTGTCAACACAGAGCCCATTAACATGCCCAATAGTGTTAAATGGAATTAGGGAAATAGTAGAAATGCTAAAAGGTATTTTACCCAGTAGTTTTAAATGTCTGTATCTCAAATCAAGGGAAGAAGTATGAAACTTATGAGTAATCCTGTTATTAGAAGTACCTGCTTTTATAAAAGTAATCAATATACAATAGATTAAAAAGAAAGAGTATATATTAAATAAAATTGTGTTTTGTACTTTGCAAATTTCAATTACCATTATCAATAATTTTAAACATTTGATGAATATTTTTATCACTTTTTACTTCCTCAAACTCAGAAGCATGATGTCTTTAAGGAATTCTGCCTTTTCATGTGCTTGTTTCTTACTTTCTGAATAATTTCTCATAATAAATTTTGTTATGATTTTTCCTTTATCATTTTGGAAAATACGAGTCATGACTTCCTCAGACTCTTATACTTACTTTGCATTGCAAAATAAGAAAAATCAACTTGTCTTAACCTAACAGTTTTTCATCACTTATCAATAATTTTCCATAATAAAATTTAATTAATTAAAATTATTATTTAATGTCTGTATAACAGGACTGTACCAAAGCTCCTTAGAAAGTTTAGTATTATATCGCTTAAATAATTAGCATCTAAGCACAAGTTTTCCATTAGATAACATGCAAAGCAAAGGAATAAGTTATCAACAGACCAGGATAGAGCTTTGCTGAATTTTGATTGGAGACTGGAGAACAGAGAAGTTCTAGATTAGTACTTTCCAATGGAGCTTTTTATGAGAATAGAAATGCCCATCTGCATTGTCCAATACAGAAGCCACATATGACTTGTATATACTTTTGATGTGTCTAGTGTCAATGAGGAAATGTATTTTTAATGCTATTAATTTAAATTTGAATGGCTATATGTGGCAAGTGACTCCTATATTGGACAGTGAATTTCTAGAGTATAATATGTCAAGAATAGGTCCAATAGGGGAATTGGTATTGGGAGGTGCTATGCAGCCCTGTGGCAGAAGATACCATGGAGATCTAGAATTAAAATTGCACATGCTTAAACAGAGAACAAGGTGGATACCAAACAAAACTCTGCACTATTTTATAACTATGTTGTGGATTTCCCTTGCTCACCCTCAGGGGTTAAAGAATTGCCAAAGTTGCTTTATGTTTTCCCAAATACTCATTCTACACTTGGCAAATACTTGTTGAAGGAATAGATAGACAAGGAAATTAAATCACTGATGTAAATACATAAAATAAATTACCCACTAGAAAAAAAATTATCAACAAATGTGAGAGTAGAGAAATTTCATGATCCACACATCAATCTGATTTAACAATGAGAAGACACACAACTAAAATAAAGAGTACAACTAAAATAAAAAATGCTTCTAAGTTTCAGCAAGTAGTCATTACTCATCTGTGTATGCTGCAGCAAATTGGTATTAATGTTTTTAGATTTATTTTCCATTCTTCTTTGCTTTTGTAGCTATAAATGAAGGTATTAACTTAATAATCTGTATGTAATGGTTTTTAAGCGAGAGTTACCAAAGTCATTGTCGACAAAGTAATTTCCACATCAGGGAGAAAAGTTACCATTATATCTCTGTTCTATTAAGAGAAAGCATCTTAGGACAAGGTAAATGTCAATTACTCATTACTACAGTATTCCCACTAGTTCAATGGGAATGATAAAAAATGCCACCAATTATCATTTTGTTGATACTCTCCATAATGAGAGCCTGTTAAGCTAACGACAAGACAGGTGTTCATCATTTAAGTGACTCCCAAGAAGCTCACACACTTATCCGTTAATTACATTTCTCAGATATTTTTCATCTATGGATTCCATAAAAAATTGGTTTCACTAGCATCTGGATGGCTAACGAGAAAGATAAACAAATAGATTATTAAATTAGGGTTGGTATTTTACAAAAAACATTTTTAAAGAAACCCAATTAGATCAAGACAGTCTTTTGCATTTAATACTTTAAAAATCATAATTACAAGGGTACAAGTATATTTCAGATGTACAAAAGTATGCTGACAAATTTTTAGGAGCTACCAACTTCAAATTAAATTTTACCAAATATATACTAAATGTAGGTCACTATTCAGGTGAAGTAAATAGAAATAAAGTAAGTATTAGTTTGCTAGGGATTCTGAAATAAAATATCATAGACTAGTCACTTAAACAGCAAATATTTATATTTTCACAGCTCTGGAGCCTAGAAGTGCAAAATCAAGGTGTCAATACAGTTGGATTTTCTTAAGTTTCTCTTCTTGTCCATGTTTATCTGTGTCCTATATCCTCTTTTTAAGGACACCAGTTGATATTGGATTAGGTCCATTCTCATGTCCTCATTTTAACTTAATTACTTCTTGAAGAACCTTATGTTCAAACACCAAAGGTTACTACATTCGTTTTTTAAAATTTTATTTTATTGTTATAAGAACACTTAACATGAGATCTACCCTCTTCATAAAATTACAGTATTCTGTTGTTATAGAAACGGTGTTGTACAGCAGATACCTAGACAATTAGATCTTATTTGTCTTGAGTAACTGAGACTTATGCCCCTTGATCAGCAACTCCCCATTTCACCATCCTCCCCATTTCAACTCCCCAATTCACCATACTCCCAGTGCCTCACAGCCAGTATCTTACCTTCTGATTCTATGAAACTGACTGTTTTAGCTATTTCATATATGTATATGTGATATTCACCCTCCTATGACAGGCTTATTTCACTTAGCGTAATGGCTTCAAAGCCATGTTGTCACATATTGCAAGATTTCCTCCTTTTTTGAGGCTTAATAATATTCCACTGTATATAAGCTACATGTTCTTTATCTACTTATCCAAAGGATCCTTTGGCTGTTTTTACAATGAGGCTATTAGGAATAATGTTGCAATGAACACTAGAGTGTCAACATTTCTTTGAGATCCTTATTTCAATTATTTTGGATAAATTCTTAGAAGTAGGATTGCTGGATTATATGATAGTTTTTATTTTTGAAGCATCTCTATACTGTGTGTTTTATAGTGGCTATACCATTTTGCATTCCCACTGACAATGTACAAGTGCGTCAACTTCTCTACATTCTTGCCAGCACTATTGTCCTTGTCATTTCAACAGCAGGCATCCTAACAGGTGGCATGTGATAGCTCATTATAGTTTTGATTTACATTTCCCTGAAGATTAGTGATGTTAATTGTTTTTTTCATATGCCTGTTGGTCATTTATATATCTTCTTTGGAGAAATGTCTGTTCAATCTTTAGATCTTTTTTTTGTTTTTCACTTTTGATTTATAGAAATTCCTTACATTTAAAAAAAAAAAAACCTTGTTTTTGTTGGCTTACCAGTTTAATTAGAAGCTCTACTGCTTTATTTTATCCTTAGTTGATGGAAGAAAATAACATTCTCAAACTATTTACATGAATGAATTCAAAGATGTGAATAAAATTGCCTAGAAAAGTGACATTCAGAAAATAGTTTTTTAAATGAGTATGACAGAAATTACTTTTTTGTAATTACTGTTCATTGGCTGCTATTCATTATTTTCTTTATGCTTTTTTCCCAACTTTGAGAAAAAATTAACATATATAACATTTTGAAAGTTCAAGAGAACCATACATTGACTTGATAGACTTACATCAACTCACTTCTCCAAAAAAATTACATTAGTGACTGTTTTCACAAACTGAAAGAAATCCAAGGTGAAAAACAAAAATAGCACTCAACACTTGTTTAGCAGTGAGTCATTATAGAGGCAGCACCGATCCAAGCAGTGAGTGGCACCACCAAGCTCCTTCTCTGGGAACTAGACTCAATCTCAGCCTCAAGCAACCATAGCTTTGAACTGTATGTGTAAGCATCTGTAGTTTAGCTCCAATTATTTTGTGTACCCATTATCAAGATGTATTCTAAGATTATTACTTCAATGGTAGGTCATTGCTCTCTTGATTTCCTCTCCCATCACTCCCTCTTCTCTCCTTACAGGGCAAGTGTAGGAGCACGCTTATTACTGGGTAAATAATACACAACTGTGGCTTTTGGAAATGCCTTTCACAGGCAAACCACCCATTTCAGCTGGCTCATTTCCAGGAAACATAGAGTTAAGCCCTATTTGAACATAGAAAATTCAGATTTATTTCTATATATTAATAGTAAACTATGTGAAAAGGAAATTAGATAGAATAATCCCATTTAAAATAGCACCAAAAAGAATACATACTTAGAAATAAACTAAGAGAAAGACTTGGATACTGAGAACTAAAAAACATTAATGAAAGAAATTAAAGAAGACAAAAAAACAGAAAGACAGTTCATGTTCATGGATTGAACTGCTCAAAAAAACCCATGGATTCAGTGCAATCCACAGCAAAGTTCCAATGGAATTTTTTAGAAATAGAAAAAGCAGTATTAAAATTCACATGGAGCTGCAAAAGATCGAGAGTAAACAAATCAGTCTTGAGAAAGAACAAAGCTAGATGCATCACACATGTTTACTCCAAAAGTAATTACAAAGCAAAACTAAATAAAAGTATGAACCGGCAGTAAGACAGGGATATAGACTAATACAACAATAAAACAGAAAAAAAGAGCCCAGAAATTATTCCACAGATAATATGGTCATTGATTTTCAACAAGAATGTCAATAACACAGAATAGGGAAAGAACAGTCTTTTCAACAATTCAGGTTGAAAAAACTGAATATCTGCATGCTGAAGAATGAAATTGGAACTTGATCTTTACGATACACAAAAATTGACTCAAAATAAATTAAAAACTTAAATATTAAACATGAAATTTAAAACTCATAGAAGAAAACAGGGGAAAAGCTTCATAACTTTGATCTTCAGTTAAGTTCAGTTACTCAGTCGTGTCCTACTCTTTGCAACCCCATGGACTGCAGCACGCCAGACCTCCCTGTCTATCACCAACTCCCAGAGTTTACCCAAACTCATGTCCATTGAGTTGGTGATGCAATCCAACCATCTCATCCACTGTCGTCCCCTTCTCCTCCTGCCTTCAATCTTTCCCAGCATCAAGGTCTTTTCCAATGAGTCAGTTCCTCACATCAGGTGACCAAAGTATTGAAGTTTCAGCTTCAACATATGTCCTTCCAATGAACACTCAGGACTGCTCTCCTTTAGGATGGATTGGTTGGATCTCCTTGCTTTCCAAGGGACTCTCAAGAGTCTTCCCCAACACCACAGTTCAAAAGCATCAACTCTTTGGCACTCAGTTTCTTTATACTCCAACACTCACATCCATACATGACCACTGGAAAAACGATAGCCTTGACTAGACGGACCTTTGTTAGCAAAGTAATGTCTCTACTTTATAAAATGCTGTCTAGGTTGGTCATAACTTTCCTGCCAAGGAGTAAGTGTCTTTTAATTTCATGACTGCACTCACCATCCGTAGTGATTTTGCAGTCCAAAAAAATAAAGTCACCACGGTTTCCACTGTTTCCCCATCTACTTCACATGAAGTGATAAGACCAGATGCCATGATCTTAGTTTTCTGAATGTTCAGCTTTAAGCCAACTTTTTCACTCTCCTCTTTCATTAGGCTCATTAGTTCTTCTTCACTTTCTGCCATAAGGGTGGTGTCATATGCATATCTGAAGTTATTGATATTTCTCCCAGCAATCTTCAATCCAGATTGTGCTTTGTCTAGCCCAGCATTTCTCATGATGTATTCTGCATATAAAGTAAATAAGCAGGGTGACAATATACAGCTTCGACAAACTCCTTTCCCTATTTGGAACCAGTCTGTTGTTCCATGTCCACATCTAACTGTTGCTTCTTAACCTGCATACAAATTTCTCAAGAGGCAGGTCAGGTGGTCTGGTATTCCCATCTCTTTCAGAATTTTCCACAGTTTATTGTGATCCACACAGTCAAAGGCTTTGGCATAGACAATAAAGCAGAAATAGATGTTTTTCTGGAACTCTCTTGCTTTTTTGATGAACCAGCAGATGTTGGCAATTGGATCTCTCGTTCCTCTGCCTTTTCTAAAACCAGCTTGAACATCTCGAAGTTCACGGTTCACGTTTTGTTGAAGCCTGGCTTAGAGAATTTTGAGCGTTACTTTCCTAGCATGTGAGATGAGTTCAATTGCGAGGTAGTTTGAGTATTCATTGGCATTGCCTTTCTTAAGGATTGGAATGAAAACTGAACTTTTCCATTCCAATGGCCACTGCTGAGTTTTCCAAATTTGCTGGCATATTGAGTGCAGCACCTTCACAGCATCATCCTTTAGATTTGAAATAGCTCAACTGGAATTCCATCACCTCCACTAGCTTTGTTCATAGTGATGTTTCCTAAGGCCCATTTGACTTCACATTCCAGGATGTCTGGCTATAGGTGAGTGACCACACCATTGTGGTTGTCTGAGTCATGAAGTTCTTTTTCTACAGTTCTCCTGTGTATTCTTCCCACGTCTTCTTAATATCTTCTGCTTCTGTTAGGTCCATACCATTTCTGTCCTTTATTGAGCCCATCTTTGCATGAAATATTCCCTTGGTATCTCTGATTTTCTCGAAGAGATCTCTAGTCTTTCTCATTCTATTGTTTTCCTCTATTTCTTTGCACTGGTCACTGAGGAAGACTTTATTATCCCTCCTTGCTGTTCTTTGGAACTCTGCATTCAAATGGGTATATCTTTCCTTTTCACATTTGCTTTTCACTTCTCTTCTTTTCACAGCTATTTATAAGAACTCCTCAGACAGCCATTTTGCATTTTTGCATTTTTCCCCGCCTTGGTGATGGTCTTGATCCCTGTCTGCTATACAATGTCACGAAACTCTGTCCATAGTTCATCAGGCACTCTATCAGATCTAGTCCTTTAAATCTATCTGTTACCTGCACTGTCTAATTATAAGGGATTTGATTTAGGTCATACTTGAATGGTCTAGTGGTTTTCCCTACTTTCTTCAATTTAAGTCTGAATTTGACAATAAAGTGTTCATGATCTGAGCCACAGTTAGCTCCTGGTCTTGTTTTTTGAATCTATAGTGCTTTTCCATCTTTAGCTGCAAAAAACATAATCAATCTGATTTCGGTATTGACCATCTGGTGATGTCCATGTGTAGAGTCTTCTCTTGTGTTGTTGGAAGAGGGTGTTTGCTATGACCAGTGTGTTCTTCTGGCAAAACTCTGTTAGCCTTTGCCCTCTTCATTTTGTACTCCAAGGCCAAATTTGCCTGTTAATTCAGCTGTTTCTTGATTTCCTACTTTTGCATTCCAGTCCTCTATAATGAAAAGGATATCTTTATTGGGTGTTAGTTTTGAAAGGTCTTGTAGGTCTTCATAGAACCACTTAACTTCAGCTGCTTCAGCATTATTGGTCGGGGCATAGATTTGGACTACCGTGATATTGAATGTTTTGCCTTGTAAATGAACAGAGATCATTCTTTTGTTTTTGAGATTGCATCCAAGTACTGCATTTCAGTCTCTTTTGTTGACTAATATGGCTATGACATTTCTTCTAAAGGATTCTTGCCCACAATAGTAGATATAATGGTCATCTGAGTTAAATATAACTATTCCAATCCTTTTAGTTCACTGATTCCTAAATGTTGATGTTCACTCTTGCCATCTCCTATTTGACCACTTTCAATTTGCCTTGATTCATGGACTTAATATTCCAGGTTCCTATGCAATATTGTTCTTTATAGCATCAGACTTTACTCCATCACCAGTCACATCCACAACTGGGTGTTGTTTTTGCTTTGGCTCCATCTCTTCATTCTTTCTGGAGTTATTTCTCCATTGATCTCCAGTAGTATATTGACCTGGGGAGTTCACCTTTCAGTGTCCTATAGTTTGGCTTTTTCATACTGTCCATAGGGTTCTCAAGGCAAGAATACTGAAATGGTTTGCCATTCCCTTCTCCAGTGGACCACATTTTGTCAGAACTCTCCACCATCACCCATCCGTCTTGGGTGGCCTTACATGGCATGACTCATAGTTTCATTGAAATAGGATATGGCCGTGGTCCATGTGATTAGATGGTTAGTTTTCTGTGATTGTGGTTTTCAGTCTTTCTGCCCTCTGATGAAGAAGGATTAGAACCTTATGGAAGCTTCCTGATGGGAAAGACTGACTGAGGGTGAAACTGAGTCTTGTTCTGATGGGCAGGGCCATGCTCAGTATATCTTTAATCCAATCTGTTGATGGGTGGAGCTGTGTTCCCTCCCTGCTATTTACCTGGGGCCAAACTATGGTGGAGGTAATGAAGATAATGGTTACCTCCTTCAAAAGATCCCATGTATGCACTGCTACACTCAGGACCCCCAACCCTGCAGCAGGCCACCACCAACCCACACCTCTGCTGGAGACTCCTAGACACTCACAGGCAAGTCTGGGTCAGACTCTTGTAGGGTCACTGATCCTTTCTTTTGGGTCCTGTTGCGCAAGGTCCAGTTTGTGCCCTTCAAGAGTCTATTTCCTAGTCCTGTGTAAGTTCTGGCAGCTCTCTCATGGGGTTAATGGTGACCTCTACCAAGAGGGCTTATGCCATACCCGAGTCTGGTGCACCTAGAGGCCCTGCCCCTGCAGCAGGCCACTGCTGACCCGTACCTCCTCAGGAGATGCTCAAAAACAGTTCCGTCTCTGTCTCTGTGGGGTCCCTGGGTCCTGATGTACACAAGGTTTGTCTGAACCCTTTTAGCATCTCTGGTGGGAATAGGGTTTGATTCTAAATGCAAATTCGCCCCACCTACCATCTTGCTAGAGCTTCTCCTTTGCCCTTGGATGTGGGCTATCTCCTCATGGCCAATCTAGTGCCTACCATCTTACTTTGGTCTTGGCAATGATTTTATGGATATGTCACCAAAAATACAGGCAACAAAAGCACTATTATGATAACTGAATTTTTCTGGATGAGGGTTAATTCTTGGAGGAATTAAACAGTTTCAACAAAATTTTATTAAAGTAAAAATTTAAATCTAATAGAGGAGAATATGCCAGACTGGAAAGTCCTCACTCATTTAAGGGTCAGAATTCACCTCTTTGCCTTCTAGTTCAGTTCAGTTCAGTCACTCAGACGTGTCCAACTCTTTGCAACCCCATGAACCGCAGCACGCCAGGCCTTCCTGTACATCACCAACTCCCGGAGTTTACAAAACTCATGTCCATTGAGTCAGTGATGCAATCCAACCATCTCATCCTCTGTTGTCCCCTTCTCCTCCTGCCCTCAATCTTTCCCAGCATCAGAGCCCTTTCAAATGAGTCAGCTTCTACGTCCTATACAAATCTGACTGTCCTCTGAAGAGCTACACTAAATTAGGCTAAAGAGAAAAGCCACTGAAATTCATAAGTTGAGGATGTAAAACCTGCAAAATTCAAAGATACTGAGATTTGATTATTCTTTTTGGAAGGGATGACTTATCATAGTATAACAGAAAAATAAAAAATGAAGAGCAGGAGCCTAGAGGAAGAAATCACAGAAAGAAAGGGAAGAGAAAGGAACAGTAACTAAGGAAGCTGTATGGATGAGACACCAGGGGTGGAGGTAACTCTGTGAAACTTCCTTCACCAGGCTAGGCTAGGGACCTTATTCCTTATGCAGTAGGAGAGAGTAAAGCACTTCACGGCACATCGAATCTCTAGTCCCAGCTCTGTACAGTATCAGTACTTTATAACTTCTTTTATTGGGCTGGTCAAAAGATTTGTTCAGTTTTTTCTGTAAGATGTTAAGATAAAAAACCCAAATGAACTTCCTGGCCAAATCAATACGAAGAATGCTTAAGCATTGCCTGATGTACACTAGATAAGGTCTCATGAATAATAGGGAAAATAACATCCAGAAGATGTGGAAGAGGGTATCACATTCTTCCCTCATCGCTGATGGCCAACTGCTCCCCTGTATGTCTACTGGAAGAAAAAGCACATGCCAATCAATGACCAGCAAAATGGGGAAACAGCAACAGTGGTGCCATTGCCCCTTACCTAAAGGTTACATCAGAGACCCTGTGCGGTGACAAAAGCCCTTGCTAAATGAAACTATCATACTAGCTATATAGGAACGTACTGTATGATAAACATGTTACTATAACCAATAAAGGAGAGTAAATTATCCAATTAACAAACTAAATCTTGTTGAAACTGGGGAAAAAAGATCTACCACACACCCAGTACATTCAAATATATTCCAAGTGCCTAAAGAATTAAATATATGAAAGCCTATAAAAGAATAAAAACAAGTTACGCAGTTATATATACAGCTGGGATATGGAAATTTCTTTATGAGGATGAAACTATAAGCAGATATAATAAATAAATGAGTTATATAGAGTTGGCTCGGAGAAGGAAATGGCAACCCACTCCAGTATTCTTGCCTGGAAAATCTCATGGACAGAGGAGGCTGCTGGGTTAGGGGTCACAAGTGTCGAACATGACTTAGTGACTAAACCACCACCACAGAGTTGGCTACTTAAAATCTTAAGATGTTTTAAGTGAAATATATCCAAGTAAAATAAAAAGGGACATGATAAAAAATGAATAGAGGACAGATCAACATCTATAATGAAAACAAGTCACAAGAATAGGGAAAATCATGAACAGGAAAATTAAATATATATATATTTATGACAGTCACATATGAAAAGGGAAAAGGCAACACTGACAGTAGTTACATAAATGCAAACTAAAGTAATAATGATATGTGGTTTGGCCTTTCAAGTGGGCAAAATTTTTACTAAAGGCAAGTGTAAAACAGAAATTGCAATAAGGTAATATTATGTGTTTTTAATGTTCTGTGCTGAAACACAACTATGAGTTGACAATGTTTATCTATATTAGCCCTCACCACAACGCTCTGGACAAGTTAGGACAGTATTTCCAATTTCACAAATAAGAAAATTTAAACTCAGAGACCTTGTAAGCTGTGTAGCTTCAAATACCTAGGTAAGTAAGAACACAAGTTTATCATCCACAGATCCCACAGTCCCTGCTCTTTCTGAGATGCTACAGTGTATTCCTACAGGACACGAGAAATACTATTAAAGGTATTTGATTTAGGAAGTAACATGATAAAATCAATAATTAGGAACATTTTACTGAGCAGTATTATGTAGTAAGGGTTCATGTATATCATTTTAAAATCTGTTCATCAGGGTTAAACAATTACATGACACCATTTTGCATGTTGGTTCTCACGTTTGAAATCTCTGCTAAACCTGGAGCATAAAGGTAGCATTTACAGTTGGTGGCATCAATATTTATGCCTTGTGCCTGCATGTCTGAATTTTTTCAGTAGTAATGCTATCCCACAGTAACCACATCCCTTTCCATTTCACTGTGCATCATGTGAACAGGAAATCTAGAATGATAGTAGCTGAGAAATCAGTATGGGCCAAACACAGTATGGATTTAAACTATCAGCCTCGTGGGAGTAAAACTGTCCCTTCTCACTGTGCCCTAAGTAAAGATTTCTATTACCCATCAAAGGCTGAGACTGAGGTCAAACATCAGCAAGCAGGGAACTGGGAGAGCTTCAGAATAGCTTAATCCTAGAAACCTCTGGCTCCATATTATAAAAGGCACAACTGGTTTTATGTTTGTTTTTGTACTTGCTTTTCAATTACAAAAAAAAAAAAAAAACCTCCAGATTGAGACAGCAAAATAGTTTCTGGATAGTTTGGAAATACACGATTGTAATACACTGTTTTCATGGTGCTACAATAATTTGGTTATGCTTGAAAATGTTAAGTTTTGGGTTTGGACCCATCTATTCTTTTAATATTCAAAAAGATGGTATAGAAGTTTAAATGCTGAGTAACACTGAAAGCAAATCAATGTGTTATTCATGCATGGTGTGCAGGAGAATTTTTAGTAATTCTTAACTTTTCAGATCATTAATCTCAATCGTTATATTACACAGACTTTAAACTACCCTCAAAATGACTAGTACGGCAATTCTTATAGTTCTGAAAATTGGGTCGCAAACATATTCCAGAGGCAAGTTTCAGAAGGCAAATGCTCCTCTAATTTAGACTTCTAGGTTGTTGACTAGTAACTCATGTGCCACAGTGGTAAAGAATACATCTGCTAAAGCAGAAAACACAAGAGATGTGGGTTTGATGCTTAACATTTTAATAGAGTTTCAAAATTTTCCACAAACTCATCTTATTCCTTCAGAATAAGGGGATGGCAGAGGATTAGATTGTTGGATGGCATCATTGACTCAGTGGATATGAGTTTGAGCAAACTCCAGGAGATAGCAAAGAATAGGGATGCCTGGCATGTTTCAGTCAATGGGGTCACAAAGAGTCGGACACAACTTAGGAACTCAACACCAGCAACAACATTCCTTCAGTAGAAGCAATTCCCAGTGAAGCTTTTTTTCAGCAATAAGCTTTACATCAGAAAAAAAATATATATATTGCCCTCGATAAAGAAATAAAGAACACTTTCCACAGTATGGTATAGACTTTTTTTTAGCATATCTGATTTCTCTAGAACTTCAGAGAGATCCATTTCATCACTCCTCCTGAAGTCTACAGAATTTTTTCCTGTACAAATCATACATTCATCTGGCAGTATACAGTCATTTACAATTATACACTTCTTCAAGCTAACATACTGATCACTGCTAATATTATCATAATATTTTAAGAAAAAGTTTTTAGGAAGGCAAAGAGTAATGAGAAGAGAAAGGTGGCCAGAAAGAAGGTGGTACTAGCATCTATTCTCAACATTTTCTTAGGTTTTATTGGGGTTTGCGGTTGTTTTTTGTTTGTTTTTACCTCTTTCCTTTAGCATTTGCATGCCATGTACTTCACAAAAAAAACATTCATTTTGACAGCTATGAGGAATTTTGGCCCACATCAATAGTTTTGGTCTTCAGAACAACTGTGTATGAGGTAACTGAACAATGAGTGACCAACACAAACCTTTATGGTCTTGACAATTAAAAAAAAAAAAAAGAAAGAAAGAAAGAAGGAAAGCACCTGAAATTCAAGGTCACTTCAGCAATTGTACCAATACAACCAAAAGCAACATGTGCAACTACCAATGACACGGGCCCCTGTACAACCAATCTATTTTCTCTGGCCAACTCAATTAACTGTATGTCATTCTCAGAGTTAACTTATGGCCAACATATTTATTCATAATGACAATTGAAATGATATGACCATCTTTTATAAAATACAGCCTTTTTAACTACACAGATAAGACAGTGACACTTGGAGAACTCTTCATTTAAATTTATTTCCCAAATCCTCAATACAAAATAAGGAAAACAAGCAAGTCCTGTCACTATTCAAACAGCATTTCAAGGGGTTTTCACAGGTGAAAGCTACTCAGTAAAGAACTATCGTTATTCAGTGAGAGTCAAGGAGAATTGCGACTAATGGAAACTTTCAAGTAATAATATACTTTAATTTTACTTTTAATTTCATTTTCTAATGCCTTTCAGAGCAGACTAGACCTCATCACAAGCTTTCCTTATGTTAAGTTTTCTATTAAAGCTGCAACAATTATATCCTGGTAATCTTGGGAACAAAGGAAGGAATTAAAGTTTTTTCACTAGTATATGAAAATGTATTATTACACAAAGGCCAAACAACTGTGAGTACCAATAAGTAAATAAATAGGTAGAAAAATAAAGAAGCCACAAATGTATATATAATAGTCATCTCTGCTGAATAATATTGTGTACACAATGGTATTTTCAACAAGAAACCACAACTAATTACTGGACATCATTTCCTGCTACTGAACTAGATGGGTCCCTGAAATACAGTTAAAAAAATATGGTCTCAACCCAGTGTTGAGGTCTGGCTAGAGTTGGAGATCCTGGCTAATCTTGAACAACTGATTGAGTATACACTTCAATCACTTCTTTATCGAGTCTTCACACTCTAGACTACCATGTACATACGTGTCTTAAGGCACTAAAGCCAAGAATCAAATAAGTAAGGACAGTCCCTTTGCCCTAGAGCCCAGGAAATCATTCAAATTAGCCAACCTACCCTAATTCAAATTAAGAACCCAGGGAACCCAGCTAACTCCTTCTCACTTGCCATGCACAATTGATACTGAAGCTACATTTGCTGTTGTGCTATCTCTGTCACAACTCCCTGTGTGGTCCTGCCCGACAGCTTTCTCCTGTTTGGAGTGACAAGTAAAAGAGCATCCTGCCTTTCCTTTAACCAAGTGTCAGTGTCTTTTGTCTTGTCATCAAAAACATGTTGAAATTTTATATAACAATCTGTAAGCACTAAAGTCCTAGTGACTCAGTTCAGTTCAGTCACTCAGTTATATCCAACTCTTTGCAACCCCATGGACTGCAGCACACCAGGCCTCCCTGTCCATCACCAACTCCCAGAGACTGTTCAAACTCATGCCCATTGAGTCGGTGATGCCACCCACCCATCTCATCCTCTACTGCCCCCTTTTCCTCCTGCCCTCAATCTTTCCCAGCATCAGCATCTTTACCAATGAATCAGTTCTTCACATCAGGTGGCCAAAGTATTGGAGTTTCAGCTTCAGCATCAGTCCTTTCAATAGTGACTAACTGTCCATTAATGGAGGAAATTCATCCTTAATCTGTGGAATTATTTAACTCTCATGTTTAAGCACAGATGAGCATACTTTCAGAAAAAAAAAAGAAGGGGGTAGTGGATTTGCTTCTTTTTATTCCTCATGCTATGCACAATTAAAAACAATATATGTAAAATAGAATATATGTAAAATAAACATAGAAGACCCTGAAAGAGGAGTTGAAGAAAGCAGTCTGGTCAAGGACCATGGAATCCAACATACAAAGATTCTATAGGTTTTGTTTTGTCTCCTACATCTCAGATTTAGAGCTGAAAAAACTGGTAACCCTAAAATGCCAATAGATATAAACAGAAAAAAGCTTAATTAAAATTCTGATTTCAAATAAATGCATACCAATACACACCACAGTCAAACTCTTGAAACTAAAAATGAAAAGAGAATCTTAAAAAGAAGTGAAAGAGAAGTGTCATCATGCTTATAGGAGAAAACAACAATTCTAATTATAGCAGATTTCTCACCGCAAACTACTGAGCTCAGAAGAAAGTGATATAAAATGTTTTCAGTACCAAAAGAAAAGAACTGTCAACCCAGCACCCTATATCCAATGAAAATATCCTTCAGGAATGAAGGAGAAATCACAACATGTTCAATTGAAGGAACATTAATAGTGTGTGTTCCCAGTATAAATGACTAAAGAAAGTTCTATAAACAAGAAGGAAACTATAAAAGAAGAAGCCTTAAAACATAGGAAGGAAGAAAGGACATACAAAGCAAAACAGCGAGTGGATGCTATAGATGATTCTTCTCATCTTGAGTGTTCTTAATGGTATTTGATGATCAGAGTAACAATTGTAACATTGATGTGATTCTAGATGTAGAAAATAATGTCCTAAATAAGGAAAGTAAAAAGATACATAAGGAGATAAGATTTATATACTTTGCTCTATTTAGTAAAATTATATCAAGTAGACTTTGATAAAGTGACATATACATATCTACTATGAAACCTATACCAACCATTGAAAAAACTATAAACGAGCCTCCAAACACTAAAGATAAAAACGAAATCCTAAGTAATTGTTCACCTAAGCCACAGGCAGATAGAATAAAGAAAACAAATGAAAAAAAATTGTAAGCAAACAGAAAATAAAAGTAGTATGGCAAACTATAGGCTCAATATATCAATAATTACATTAAATGTAAATTGTTTAAATATACTAGATAAAACACAGAAATTGTCAGAGTGGATTAATAAACATGAACCGGCTATCTGTTATCTATAGGAAACTCACTTCAAATATAGCAATTTAGGCAGGTTAAAAAGATAGAAATAGATAACAACTCAAAGGTAGACGCAGTGAATATATTAATGTCTGACAATGTAAACTTCAGAACAAAGGGAAATGCTGGAGATAGAGAAGGATATTACATAATGATAAGATGGTCAATCCACCAAGAAGACACAACAATCCTAAATGTATGTGCATCGGACAAGAAATTGGCAAAATATGAAGCATGTATAGCACTGAAAGGAGAAATAGATGAATACATATTTATTACTGGAGATATTAACATTCTTCTCCTAAAATTAGTAGAACTAAACATAAAATCAGCATGGGTAAAAAATACCTTAAAAACACTATCAAGCAACAGTATCTGATTAACCCTTATAAAGCAGTCCACATGACTAGTGTAGAACACAAGTTTTATTCATGTCCACAGAACATACACCAAAAACAAACCAAATCCTGGGCTATAAAACAAATCTCAAAAAATTTTAAAAGAATTGAAATCATAAAGTGTGTTCCTCAACCATGATGGAGTCAAATGATAAGAGAAACACAATTAAAAAAAACTTCTAAAAATTTAGAAACTAGACAACAAATTTCTAAAAATTTCAACACATAAATTTAAAGATTAATTGAACTAAGGTAATATAAAAATATAGCATCATAATTTGAAAATTAACAACTTTGATTCAAAGATTAAGCACAGCTAAAGCAGTACTGAGAAAAAAAATGATAGCACAATACATACATTGGAAAAATGGAAAAGTCTCAAATCAATAATCTAAACTTCCACTTGCAGAATCAAGAACACCAAAGTAAACCTAAAGCAAGCAGGAGAAAAGAAATAATAGCAATATTTTTGCTATTGAAAAAAACTGAAAATCAAAATAAAAGATAATGAAAAGGAGTATATATTGAACAAATCAACAACTGCCAAACTTCAAGTAAACTAACAGAGAAATGATGCAAGTACCAATTTCAGAAATAAAATCAGATCACGATATACTCCTAATATAAAAAATGATGAAAAAGAAAAAATATAACAGAATACTAACTTGATCTTAGTCAAAAGGTCGAGAAGTGATAATATAATAGAATATTATTAACAAATCCACACAGATAAGTTTCACAATTTAGGTTAAATGGACCAATTTCTTAAAACAAAAACTACTACAACATTTCCAGTATGAAATAATTTATATAATCCTTTAACAAGAGGAAATTGAATTCATAATTCAAAAATTCCCAAAAAAAGTAATCTTCATGCTCAGGAGTTTTCAATACAGAACTCTACCAAATACTTAAAGAATTATCACTAATTCTATATAATCACTTTCAAAAAAACAGAAAGTAGAGAACTCCAATATCTCTCCTGAGTATAAATGAAAAATTTCTTGACAAAATATTAATAAGAAGAATTCAGCAGCATATAGAAAGAATTCTACACTGTGACCAAGTACAGTTTATTCCAAGGATGCAAAGCTAGTTCAGTATTCAAAATCAAATCAATGTAATCTGTCAAATTAATGAACTGGAGAAGAAAAATCACATAATCATATAAAACTATGAAGAAAAAGCAATGACAAATTTCATGTTATACACATGTTATAGAGGAGAACTTCCTCAACTTAATAAAAAAAATATGTACCAAAAAAAAAAAAGCTAACATCACATCTAATACAGGAAAACTTAATGCTTTCTAAGACTGGGAACAATTCATGGATGTCTTCTCTCAACATTCTTACTCAAAATAAAACCTGAAGTTTAAGCTATCAAAATAAGGCAATAAAGCAAATAAGCACCTATACATGAGAAAGAAGGGATTAAAAATGTCCTTATTTTCTGATGCACAGTTGTCTATGTAAAATATTCTAAGGAATTCACAAGAAAAATCAATCATTAACAAGTAAGTTAGGCAAGGTGGCATGTAAGATAAGGATGTAAGATAAACATTTAAAAACTCAGTTGTATTCTATATATTCCCAATGGATATATACATAAAAAACAAAATTGAAAATGCAGTAAAATTTATAATTACTCAGAAAGAAATGAAATAACATGTACGTCTAACAAAACATGCACAAAATCTGTATACTGATCATTAGAAAATGCTAATGAAAAAATTTTAAAAATTAAATAAATCGATAAATATGATATTAATGAATCTGAAGATGCAACACAGTTAAGACATCAATTCTCACCAAATTGCTATACAGGTTTAACATCTTTACTTTCAAAATCCGAGCAAGATTATTTGTAGATACAGAAAAGACTCTTCTAAAACATATATGGAAATGTAAAAGAACTAAAATTGCTATAGTAATTTTGGAAAAGAATAAAGCAGTAGTAAATAGTCTACTTCATTTTGAGACTTATAGATGTAATAATCAAAACCACTTTATACTGATATAGAGATACACTTATCAGTCAGTGCAATGTAAAAAACTTAGAAGTAGACCCAAATAAAGGACAGAAACAGTAAGGATCTAACAGAAGCAGAAGAGATTAAGAAGAGGTGGTAAGAACACAGAGAGGGACTGTACAAAAAAAGGTCTTAGTAACCCAGATAACCATGATGGTGTGGTCACTAGAGCCAGACATTCTGAAGTGTGAAGTCAAGTGGGTCTTAGGAAGCATCAATATGAACAAACTTAGTGGATGTGATGGAATTCCAGCTGAGCAATATCAAATCCTAAAAGATAATGCTGGTTTAATATGCTGGCAAATTTGGAAAACTCAACAGTGGCCACAGGACTGGAAAAGGTTAGTTTTCATTACAATCCAAAAGAAGGGCCATGCCAAAGAATGTTCAAATACTACACAATTGCACTCATTTCACATGCTAGCAAGATAACGGCTCAAAATCCTTCAAGCTATTCTCCAACAGTATGTGAACCAAGAACTTCCACACGTACAATTGGATTTAGAAAATGCAGAGGAACCAGAGATCAAATTGCCAACATCCGTTATATCAAAGAAGAAGCAAGAGAATTCCAGAAAATCGTGTACTTCTGCTTCACTGTCTACACTAAAGCATTTGACTGTGTGGATCACAACAAACTATGGAAAATTTTTAAAGAGATGGAAATACCAGACCACCTTATCTGTCTACTCAGAAACCTGTATGCAGGTCAAGAAGCAAACCTCCAAAATCACTGTGGACAGTGACTGCAGCTACAAAATTAAAAGACGTTTGGTTGTTGGAAGAATAGTTATGGGAAACCTAAACAGTGTATTAAAAAAGCAGAGTTATCACTTTGCCAACAAAGCTCCATAGTGTCAAAACTATGGTTTTTCTAGTAGATGTGAGAGTTGGACCATAAGTAAGGTTGAGTGCCGAAGAACTGATGCCTTCAAACTGTGGTACTGGAGAAGACTCTTGTGATTCCCTTTGACAGCAAAAAGATCAAACCAGTCAGTCCTAAAGGACATCAACCTTGAATATTCATTGGAAGAACTGATGCTGAAGCTGAAACTCCAATACTTTGGCCACCTGATACGAAGAGCCAACCCACTGCAAAAGACCCTAATGCTGGAAAAGTTTAAGGGCAAGAGAAGAAGGGGGTGACAGAGGATGAGATGCTTGGATGGCATCATTGTCTCAATGGACATGACTTTGAGCAAACTCAGGGAGATAGTGAAGGACAGGGAAGCCTGGCATGCTGCAGCTCATGGGGTCACAAAGAGTCAGACACAACTTAGCGACAGAACAACCGGTGGGAGCCGCGTTAGGCATTACTGACAAACTGGAGGCATAGTCCCCAGCCCCCTCTCCTCATTCCGCAGGCACGGATCCCGGGATGAAGGAGTTAGGCCTTGTAATTCTGACTTATCCTTTCCTCTCCTTGGCTGAGTTGACTGAAAAGGAATATTAAGGTGCTTATTGTTCTTGAGAGGAGCATGAGAAGGCACAAAGCCTTCTGCAGTTATGCTCAGAAAATAATTCATAAAGTTAATCATTGACATTTGTTCAAGGACTTTTACAAAAGAGTGTTCCCGGACGAGCACATAGGCTGTAGCTTGAGGCCATAAGAGGGATTGATATCTGAAGCCTATTTGTGAGGAGAAAGTTTATGGCAAAGGAGTTAACTGAATTTAGGACTTAGAAATAATTAAAATAGTTAGAAGTTAAAGATTTAAGGAATGTTGTAAAGTTAGCATATTTTACTATAGCTTATAGAAGTTAGGGTTAGAGGCCTGGCGTGCTGAGATTCATGGGGTCGCAAAGAGTCGGACATGACTGAGCGACTGAACTGAACTGAACTGAACTGACAGAAGTTAGGAATTTTTTAGAGACATTTTAGCTAGAAGCCTTTTTGAGAGATAGTGAGCTCAGGATGTTAGGGGCAAACAGGATTTAGGAAGATAAGTAGTAAACTGAGGAATGTAGCATGAGTTACAATATAATCACAAGTTAACTATAGGAGGAGGACACATTAGAGGAGGTAGATAATAGATGATAAGGCTTATTCCGAGAGAATCACTGACGCAGAAACTCTGTTTGAAGAGCAACAATGATTTATGGAGATAATAAATCTGGGAGAGGGGGAACTGAAAATGTCAAATCTCTGGCCTAATGTTTTTGTAGAAGTATAAAAGAGAATCTTAAATTTGGAATAAACAGGCAGTCCATAGAAAAATGAGAGGCTGTCTCATTGACAGACACCATCATCTCTTCAGGTTGAATCCCTGGTTGCTGGAGTTGGACTCCAGCAAACAGCAACAATGACTCACGTAAATATACCCAACAAATTTTTGATTAGCATGCATGAGCAATTCAATGGAGGAAAGATAGCTTTTTCAAATAATGGTACTGCTACAATTGTACATTCATATGCCCACCCAAAATTAAATTCAATCCAAGTCTCAAATCTATACAAAAATTAACTCAAAATGAATTGCAAACATAAATGCAAAACATATAATTTTTAGAAAAAAAAAAAAGATAATCTTTGTGATCTAGGGCTAGGCAAAGAGCTCTTAGATCTGACATCAACACGATACATAAAAGGAAAAAATAATAAATCAGAATTCAGCAAAATTTTAAAATTTTCTTCTGTGAAAGGCTGTTTAGAACAAGAAAAGAAACTTATAGACTGGTGGAGAATATGTGCAAAGCATATAATCTTACAAAGGACTAAAATTTAGAATACTTGATAAACTCTCAAAACTCAGTAGTAAAATACACAGTTAGAAAAATTCAGTTAGAAATACATGCATATGTATTTCACAAAGGAGGATATACCAATGGCAACTTGTGTTTTGTTGCTTGTGCATAGTTACTCTGTCACGTTCGACTCTTTGCGACCAGTAGCCCACCAGGCTCCTCTGACCATGGGATTTTTCAGACAAGAATACTGGAGTGAGTTTCCATTTTCTTCTTCAGGGGTTCTTCCTGAGTCGGGGATCTAACCCACATCTCCTGTGTCTCCTGCACTCCAGGTGGATTATTTTTATGCTGAGCTATTGGGTAACCCCAATTAGAGAAATGTTAATTACATCCCAATGGGATATCACTACACACTTATTAAATGGCTAAAATAAAAAATACTGTCAATGCCAAATGCTGACATGCGTACAGGGCGATTTGATCACATACATCTCTGTTGGGAATGTAAATTGGAAGAGCCAGTCTGGAAAACAGCAATTATTTAAAAAACTAATCATGCATCATCATACAACCATTGCGTTCCTAGGCATTTATCCTAGAGAAATGAAAACTAATGGTGATACAAAAAGCCTGTACATAAAATTTATAGAAGCTTTATTTGTAATAGTCTAAAACAAAAAACAAGTCAGATGTCCTTCACTGGGTGTTTGGTTAAACAAACTGTGGTACATCCATACTATGAAAAATTACTCAGCAATAAAAAGGAATAAACTATTGATATAAACAATAACATGGCAAATTTCCAGGTGTTGTTGAACCCAAATTTGTATGCCCAACTTACAATGAGGTCAAACTGAAATGTTGCAGTTTGGAACAGAGAAAAGTTTACTGCCAGGCAAGAAGAATGGATGGCTTTTCCTCAAAAACCTCAAACTTCCTCATGGTTTGAAGGGAAGAGTTTCTAAAGACAAATTTGGAGGGCTGCAGGATGTATGACTTTCTTCTGATCCATTGGTGGTGTGGTAACAAAGCAGTGATCCAAGAATCTTGTTCTCAGTCTGAAGTTACCATCTCCTGAATGGGTGAGGGCCTTAGTTTCTATAGAACTGAAAGATTTATTAATGACTATATCCCTTTATTATATCTCTAGTGGAGGTGATAGAATTCCAGATGAGCTATTTCAAATCTTAAAAGATGATGCCTGTGAAAGTGCTGCACTCAACATGCCAGCAAATTTGGAAAACTCAGCAGCCACAGGACTGGAAAAGACCAATTTTCATCTCAATCCCAGAGAAAGGCAATGAATCTTCAAACTACTGCACAATGGCACTCATTTTAATTCTCCAAGCTAGGTTTCAACAGTCCATGAACAGATAACTTCCAGATGTTTGAGCTGGATTTAGAAAAGGCAGAGGAACCAGAGATCAAATCGCCAACATTTGTTGGATCATAGAAAAAACAAGAGAATTCCAGAGAAATACCTACTTCTGCTTCACTGACTATGCAAAAGCCTTTGACTGTGTGGATCACAATAAACTGTGGACAATTCTGAAAGAGATGGGAATACCAGACCACCTTACCTGACTCCTGAGAAATCTGATGCAGGTCAAGAAGCAACAGTTAGAACTGGACATGGAACAACAGATTGGTTCCAAATTGGGAAAGGAGTACATCAAGGCTGTATATTGTCACCCTGCTCATTTAACTTATATGTGGAGTACATAATGTGAAATGATGGGCTGGATGAAGCACAAGCTGGAATCAAGACTGCTGGGAGAAATAGCAATAACCTGTTATGCAGATGATACCACTCTTTTGGAAGAAAGCAAAGAACTAAAGAGCCTCTTGATGAACGTGAAAGAGCAGAGTGAAAAAGTTGGCTTTAAACTCCACATTCAAAAAATGAAGATCATGACATCGGGTCCCATACCTTCGTGGCAAATAGATGGGAAACAATGGAAACAGTGACAGTGACAGACTCTATTTTCTTGAGCTCCAAAGTCACTGCAGATGGTGACTGCAGCCATGAATAAAAGACACTTGCTCCTTGGAAGAAAAGCTATGATCAACTTAGACAGAATATTAAAAAGCAGAGACATTACTTTACCAACAAAGGTCCATACAGTCAAAGCTATAGTTTTTCCAGTATTCATGTATAGATGTGGCAGCTGGACCATAAAGAGGGCTGAGCACTGAAGAATTGATGCTTTTGAACTGTGATGTTGAAGAAGACTCTTGAGAGTCCCTTGGACTGCAAGGAGATCAAAGTCAATCCTAAAGGAAATTAACCCTGAATATTCATTGGAAGAACTGGTGCTGAAGCTGAAGCTCCAATACGTTGGCCACCTGATGCAAAGAGCTGACTCATTGGAAAAGACCCTGAAACTGGTAGACTCAATGCAGGAAGAGAAGGTTGGAGGGCATCAATGTCCATTGGCACCAACTCAATGGACATGAGTTTGAACAAGCTCCAGGAGATGGTGAAGGAAGAGAATCCTGGTATGCTGCAGTCCATGGGGTCACAAAGAGTCAGGGAAAGACTGAACAACAACAAAATATCCCTTGATGAGGAACCAGAAAAAATGTTTTATTGCTCTACTATTGTTTCTTGATTGCCCTTTATCTCTGCATTCTCTCCCTAATTAGCAACTGTTTAAATCTTCCCTTTAGAACGGGAGGAAAGGATGGAGGCTGAAGTCTATTTTTATTTATTTATTTTTTTAAACTGGACATGCCCTGTGACACGTGGATCTTAGTTCCCTGACCAGGATCGAACCCACACTCCTTGCATTGAAAGTGCAGTCTTGACCCTTGGACCAGCAGGGAAGTCCCAGAAACCTATTTTTCTACAAACAAGAAATGGAGGATATGGAAAGGCTTTTGTATCTGGGAGGGTCCCACAAGGTCCTGCTCAGTTTCACAGGTATCATAAGTGAAAAAAATATATATAGCCGGTTATATTCTATATGATTGCATTAATAAAACACTCTTTGAAAGGATGCATTTTTGTGTGGAGAAATAGAAATGGAGAATAGATTAGTAGTTTCCAGGGGATCAAAAACAGGGTGATTGTGAGTGAAATGGGTATGGTCCTAAAAGGTAATATGAAAGATCTCTGTGGTGATGGAAATGTTCTGTGTCTGGACTATATTGATGCTAATATCCTGACTGTGATAATATACTATAGTTTCACAAGATGTTGCCATAGGAAACAACTAGGAAAAGAATACATAGGAATTCTATTATTTTTACAGCTTCATGTGAACATACACTTAAAATAAATTTTAATTAAAAATAAAGGTTTAATTAAAATAAAGCAATAATCTGATGTAATATTTAGTTGACATTTCAAGTGTGAAAACAAATGCTGGTCATGTGTTTGAAAGCTAATGTGCAGTTTTGAATCACACAAGTAAGATTCTTAAAGAAAGGGTAAACATTACAATGTATTTAGGAAATCAAATATGTTATAACTTGGCTGCAGTGAAAATTGTTTTCGTCAAAGGGAAATAGGTTTAAGGACTTGCATTACAATAATTTACATTTTTTTCAATAGTTGTAAATGGAATACCCATTATGTACCAGGAACTATTGAGGTAGAGAAAAATTGATGAGCAAAATGCCATGCCTAATAGAATGTGATCATAAGAGGCAATGTTACAACTAGGAGAATAAAGAAACTTGAGTTTGCTAGAATTTGAAGTCTCTGACTACAGTATCATTATTTTTTTTAATTTTCTGATGGAGTTTCATTTTTTAAAGCAGGTTTGTAGCTATTCATCTATACATACAGCATTTTTCTTTCAAAAGTAATAACTTAGCAAGACTTCATATGACTCATGTGTTCTATTTGCACCAAAAACACAATACAAGCTAATGACTTTCAAAAAGAGAAGATATTTAAAGTTAATTTACATATGAGGCAGAGATAGGTTTAGGTTACTTCTATGAAATAAAATATACATTTAATAGCAAGACAAGAAAAAAAATTAAACATAAATTTTGTCTTGTCTCTTTGTCCTCCTCTGTCCCCTCTACTGTGCGCTGTATATCTGCATTACGCGTTGACCAAACCTCCCCCATCAACAGAAACTGCTGCTCAACCTTAAAGAACAACATTCTCGTAGCACCAAGACAACTCTTTAAAGGCAGCATTTCTTCTTGATCTTGTAAGGGGGTCACAATGACCCATCACTTTGTACATTCAAATCTGCACAATATAAACTGTCAGTAATACATCTAATATATAGCCCTCTGTCTCAAAACTCTGTCTCTGACTCTGCTTTGACTATGCAGAACTATTCTTAGAGCTTTCTGAGGGGCTATTCCTGGGTTATGATTCTCAATTTTGCTTGAAGAAAATTTTCCATTTCTTTCTTAAATCAACTGATTAATTTTTCATTGACATTTTTTTGTATTGTGAAACCAATTTTGTTGATTTCTGGTTTTTAAATAAAAGAAATCCAACAAATACCAGAATAGATTCTACATGTTTATTTTCATTTAGCAAACAGGAGCACGCACAGTCACTTAGAGGAGAACATGTCTCAGAGAGAATTGCTAAATATTTTTTTTCATTTATCGATATTAGTACATTTCAATGAAATACCCACCTGACTTAATTCCTTCATTCTTCACAAAATGTAAAATGAAAGGGTAAACATTTGCTTAAATAAACAAAACATAATATGCAGCTCTATCCACAAGAAAGCTCATAAGATAAAAGGCAAAGAGGAAACACAATAGCTATCTCATGGATAGTTGAGATTTATGCAATTTCTTATACAGAAAAAAATTGTTCCCAGAGAAAAATTCTGTCTGTTCCCGGGTCACACAATAATCTGTCCTTGAATGGCAGAATATCAGATTTTCATAGGATTTGTTTGAATGAATTGAATTTAAAGTCCAGTAAAGCAGTTTTTCTCTCATTTATTATTGGTAGCATACATATATTCTTACTTTTTCTAGTTGTTTAAGTGTTCTCTATTATTTTATAGATAACTCCTGTGGCTATTAAAGGTAATATCAATTTTCCAAAGGATAACCTTTTTTTTGGATGACGTAATAAACACAAACTACTTTACGATGTGAAATTTTTCTTCCAATTCTTTGAGCTTCACTATTGAAAAATTATTTGCTTCTTTTCTAAAACTGAAAGGATTCTATAACAACATAATAGCTACAGTGAACAACAGAGATTTAAACCTCTGTTGCTCCATTATTGAACTCTGCCTAGAACAAACCAATGCAAGATTTGGAGAAAAGACGTCAAGGTCATATAAAAAAGAAGAAAATTTTTTAAAATGACCTCTTTTTAAAAAAGAAATCTAATCATTCATGTCATCTCCACTATCCAGTCAGAGACAAATCCTCAAGAGATGTCAATATCAGTTCAGTGTCTCAGTCCTGTCCAGCAATTTGTGACCCCATGGACTGCAGCACACCAGGCTCCCCTAACCATCACCAGCTCCCGGAGCTTACTCAAACTCATGTCCATCAAGTCGGTGATGCCATCCAACCAGCTCATCTTCTGTCATCCACTTCTCCTCCCACATTCAATCTTTCCCAGCATCAGGGTCTTTTCAAATGAGTTAGTTCTTCACATCAGGTGGCCAAAGTATTGGAATTTCAGCTTCAGCATCAGTCCTTCCAATGAATATTCAGGACTGATTTCCTTTAGGATGGACTAGTTTGGATCTCCTTGCTTTCCAAGGGACTCTTTTATGCTCAACTTTCTTTATAGTACAACTTTCACATCCATACACGACTACTGGAAAAACCATAGCTTTGACTAGACAGACCTTTGTTGGCAAAGTAATGTCTCTGCTTTTTAATATGCTGCCTAGGTTGGTCATAGCTTTTCTTCCAAGGAGCAAACGTCTTTTAATTTCATGGCTACAGTCACCATCTGCAGTGATTTTGGAGCCTCCCAAATTGAAGTCTGTTTCTATTGTTTCCCCTTCTATTTGTCATGATGTGATGGGACTGGATGCCATGATATTAGTTTTCTGAATGTTGAGCTTTAAGCCAACTTTTTCACTCTCCTAATTCACTTTCATCAAGAGGCTCTTTAGTTCCTCTCCACTTTCTGCCTTAAGGGTGGTTTCATCTGCATATCTGAGGTTATTCACATTTCTCCCAGCAGTCTTGATTCTAGTTTGCTCTTCATCCAACCTGGCATTCCACATGATGTACTCTGCATATAAGTTAAATAAGCAAGGTGACAATATACAGCCTTAAAGTACTTCTTTTACTATTTGGAACCAATCTGTTGTTCCATGTCCAGTCCTAACTGTTGCTTCTTGACCTGCATACAGATTTCTCAGGAGGCTGGTAAGGTGGTCAGGTATTCCCATCTACTGAAGAATTTTCCAGTTTGAAGTGATCTACAGTGTCAAAGGCTTTGACATAGTCAATAAAGCAGAGACATGTTTTTCTGGAACTCTTTTTTTTTATGATTCAACAGATGTTGACAATTTGATCTCTGGTTCCTCTGCCTTTTCTAAGATGAGCTTGAACATCTGGAAGTTCATGGTTCATGTACTGTTGAAGCCTAGCTTGGAAATTTTTGAGCATTACTTTGCTAGGTGTGAAATGAGTGCAACTGTGTGGTAGTTTGAACATTCTTCAGCATTGCCTTTCTTTGGAATTGGAATGACAACTGATCTTTCCCAGTCCTGTGGCCACTGCTGAGTTTTCCAAATTTGCTGGCATATTGAGTACAGCACTTTCACAACATCATCTTTTAGGATTTGAAATAGCTCAACTGGAATTCCATCAACTCCACTAGCTTTGTTCGTAGTGATGCTTCCTAAGGCCCACTTGACTTCACATTCCAGGATATCTGGCTCTAGGTGAGTGATCACACCATCATGATTATCTGGGTCATGAAGGTCTTTTTTGTTCCATTCTTCTGGGTATTCTTGCCACCTCTTCTTAACATCTTCTGCTTCTGTTAGGTCCATACCATTTCTGTTCTTTACTGTGCTCAACTTTGCATGAAATGTTCCCTTAGTATCTCTAATTTTCTTGAAGAGATCTCTAGTCTTTCCCATTCTGTTGCTTTCCTCTGTTTCTCTGCATTGCTCACTGAGGAAGGCTTTCTTATATCCCCTTCCTATTTGTTGTAACTCTGCATTCAAATGGGTATATCTTTCCTTTTCTCCTTTGCCCTCAGTCTCTATTCTCTTACCAGGTATTTGTAAGGCCTCTTCAGACAACCATTTTGCCTTTTTCCATTTCTTTTCTTGGGGATGGTCTTGATCACTGCCTACTGTATGATGTCACAAACCTTTGTCCATAGTTCTTCAGGTACTCTGTCTATCAGATCTAATCCCTTGTATGTATTTGTCATTTCCACTGTATAATTGTAAGTGATTTTATTTAGGTCATACCTGAATAGTCTAGTGGTGTTCCCTACTTTCTTCAATTAAGCCTTAATTTGGCAATGAGGAGTTCATGATCCAAGCCATAGTCAGTTCCTGGTCTTATTTTTGCTAACTATATAGAGTTTCTCCATCTTTTGCTGCAAAGAATACAATCAATCTGATTTTGGTGTTGACCACCTGGTGATGTCCATGTGTAGAGTCTTCTCTTGCATTGTTGAAATAGGGTGTTTGCTATGACCAGTGTGTTCTCTTGGCAAAACTCTGTTAGATTTTGACCTACTTCATTTTGTACTCCAAGGCCAATTTTGCCTGTTACTCCAGGTATCTCTTGACTTCCTACTTTTGCATTCCAGTCCCCTATCATGAAACAGATATCTTTTTTGCATGTTAGTTCTAAAAGGTCTTGTAGGTCTTCATAGAACCATTCAACTTCAACTTCTTCAGCATTGCTGGTTGGTGCATGGACTTGGATTACTGTGATATTGAAGGTTTTCCTTGGAAACAAATAGAGATCATTCTGTCGTTTTTGAGATTGCATCCAAGTACTTCATTTAGGCTCTTCTGTTGACTATGAGGGCTACTCCATTTCACCTAAGGGAATCTTGCCCACAGTAGTAGATATAATGATCATCTGAGTTAAATTCACCCATTCCAGTCCGTTTTAGTTCAGTTCAGTTCAGTTCAGTCGTTCAGTCATGTCCAACTCTTTGCGACCCCGTGGACTGCAGCACACCAGGCCTCCCTGTTCATCATCAACTCCTGGACTTATTCAAACTCATGTCCATTGAGTGGTGATGCTATCCAACCATTTTAGTTCACTGATCCCTAAAATGTCAATATTCATTCTTGCCATCTCCTGTTTGATCAGTTACACTTTACCTTGATTCATGGACCTAACATTCCAGGTTCCTATGCAATATTGTTCTTTATAACATCAGACTTTACTTCCATCATCAATCACATCCACAAATGGGTGCTGTTTTCGCTTTGGCTCTGTCTCTTCATTCTTTCTGGAGTTAATTCTCCACTGATCTCCAGTAGCATATTGTGTACCTACTGACCTGGGTAGTTCATCTTTCAGTATCTGAACTTTTTTATTTTCATACTGTTCATGGGTTCTCAAGGCACGAATACTGAAGTGGTTTGTCATTCACTTCTCCAGTGGACCATGTTTTGTCAGAACTCTCTACCATGGCCCGTCCATCTTGGGTGGCCCTACACAGCATGGCTCATAGTTTCTTTGAGTTAGACAAAGCTGTGGTCCATGTGATCAGAGTAGTTAGTTTTCTGTGATTGTGGTTTTCAGTCTATTGGCCATCTGATGGATAATGATAAGAAGCTTATGGAAGCTTCCTGATGGGAGAGACTGATTGAAGGAGAAACTGTGTCTTGTTCTGATGCATGGGGCCATGCTCAGTAAATCTTTAATCCAATTTTGTTAATGGGTTGGGCTGTGTTTCCTCTGTTATTTGATCTGAGGCCAAACTATGGTGGAGGTAATGAAGATTATGGTGACCTTTTTAAAAGGTCCCATGCATGCACTGTTGCACTCAGTGCCTGAGACCCTGTAGCAGGCCACTGCCAACCCAGGCCTCTGCCAGAGACTCCTGGACACTCATGGTCAAGTCTGGCTCAGTCTCTTATGTGGTCACTGCTCCTTTCTCCTGGGTCCTGGTGCACACAAGGTTTTTATTTGTGCCTTCCAGGAATCTGTTTCCCCAGTCCTGTGTAAGTTCTGGTGGCTCTATGGTAGAGTTAATGGTTACCCCAAGAGATAAACTGTTCTAATTGTTCTGAGTTATTTTGCCCATTTGTTGACACAACACAAAGAAAGTTAAAGGCATAAATAATTTACAATCTATTACTATCTTCGGGCCCAGAGATTTATTTCTCCATTTTACACCACGGGATTTATAAAAGCAAATTAAAGGAGCCACAATACATAGTATTTGTTAGTTTGAATATTAATTTCAAATCCACTACATCTAAGTTTTCATAATAAACCTTGATTGTTTCAACCCTTGCTATAAGGGGAAAATGAGAATCAGAAGATATAGAGACTACACCACACAATTGCACAGAATTCTTGAGTCAGACAACATAGTTTATAAATGTGAAAATAATTTTGTTTGTTTCTTTTCTGTATCTAGCACTGAAGAGAATTTATTTTTAATGCAGAGTTCCTCATACATACATTTTATTTATTCATTTTCATATTATGTATCAGTGATTTTGTACAAAATATTAAAATGGACAAATAAAAATTAAAATTGTGAAACATTCATTTTTTCCATTAGGAATTCATGACACTAAATAAAGCTAATAAAAATAATGATTCATATCATAAATTGATCATAGTGCATATGCCAGTTGCACACATTTACATGTATTAATTCATTTAATCTCAAAGTATTTCTATGAGAAAGATATTGCTATTATCCACATTTTTCAAATGGGAAAAGAGGACAGAGAACTTAAAAGCCCAAATATTTAGTAACATTTTCAAAGAATAGCAATCAGATCAGATCAGTCGCTCAGTCGTGTCCGACTCTTTGCGACCCCATGAATCGCAGCACGCCAGGCCTCCCTATCCATCACCAACTCCCGGAGTTCACTCAGACTCACGTCCATCGAGTCAGTGATGCCATCCAGCCATCTCATCTTCTGTCGTCCCCTTCTCTTGCCCCCAGTCCCTCCCAGCATCAGAGTCTTTTCCAATGACTCAACTCTTCACATGAGGTGGCCAAAGTATTGGAGTTTCAGCTTTAGCATCATTCCTTTCAAAGAAATCCCAGGGCTGATTTCCTTCAGAATGGACTGCTTGAATCTCCTCGCAGTCCAAGGGACTCTCAAGAGTCTTCTCCAACACCACAGTTCAAAAGCATCAATTCTTCAGCGCTCAGCTTTCTTCACAGTCCAACTCTCACATCCATACATGACCACAGGAAAAATCATAGCCTTGACTAGACAAACCTTTGTTGGCAAAGTAATGCAATAGGTAAATATAAATTCCAAACTGCAGTTAGCATTTTTTTCCCCTTTTTCTTGAAATCAAGATACAGGTTTCAAAATCTTACTGCAAAATCCCGTACAGATTATTTTGCAAAATCATCACTATGACTATTGCCTGTAAATAACTGCCTTAAAATTCAAACAGAAGCACTAACATCTTAGCAATTTCCTGTTTACATTCTGTCTTTCTGATCTCAAGGAGAGAGTAGTAAGCAGTGACTTGAAGCAAGATCTTAGTTCCCTACCCAGGAATTGGACCCAGGTAGCCTGGATGAAGAATCTGTTTGCAATGCAGGAGATCCGGGTTTGATCCCTGGTCAGGAAGATCCACTGGAGAAGGGAACAGCAACCCTTTCCAGTATTTTTGCCTGGGAAATCCCATGGACAGAGGAGCCTGGTGGGCTATAGTCCATGGGGTCACAAAGAGTCAGATACAACTGAAGCAACTTAGCTCACACAGCTTGGATGAAAACTAGAAATCCTAGCCACTAGACCAGCAAGTGCTACAAGACAGAAGCAAAATTCCTCTCGTTCTTGCCCCCATTTGAAAGCAAGAATGTTTCAAGGAGGGAAAAACTGTAAAAACAGGTACAAAGTTCATTATTATAGACACAGCACAACATGTGGGAGAGCACACAGAGAAAAAGCTCATTTATTTAAGACAGAAGCAAGGCAGAGATACACACCTGAAGAGAAAAGTTGTGGGCATTCTCCCTAATGAGGAGCAGCATTATAAAGAGGCAATTAAGTCCTGTTACCTTACCACTGACCAATCAGAAGAACGTCACACACCTTGCAGTCCTTATCCCAAATTTTGCCTCAATCCTAAACCATCAGGGAGTTTGGGATTTTTGACCACAAGCCACCAGTTTTCCTTCCTTGGTGCCGCAATAAACCTTTCTCTGATCCAAACTCTTACGTTTCAGTCTGTTTGACCTCACTACACATCAGGCACACAAACTTGCATTTGGTAACAAATTCATGGCTTTGAAAAATTATCTTAGCAAACTTGGAGTAGAGGACAAACATCTCAATGTGATAAAGAATATCCATTGGGGGTGGGGGGAGGGGAATACTACTGCTAAGTCGCTTCGGTCGTGTCCAACTCTGTGCGACCCCATAGATGGCAGCCCACGAGGCTCCCCCATCCCTGGGATTCTCCAGGCAAGAACACTGGAGTGGGTTGCCATTTCTTTCTCCAATGCATGAAAGTGAAAAGTGAAAGTGAAGTCGCTGAGTCTTGTCTGACTCTTAGCGACCCCATGGACTGCAGCCCACCAGGCTCCTCCATCCATGGGATTTTCCAGGCAAGAGTGCTGTAGTGGGGGCCATTGCCTTCTCCAGGGGGCGGGGTGGGGCAAGTGGCGGGGGGGTGGAATAGCCAATAGCAAACCTCATAGTCAATGGTAAAATGTTGAATACTTTCTCTGCAGATTAGAATTGTGATATAAAATTCATATTTATGGCAAGACAAGAACAATTTGAACATAAAATATTCTTCTCTGTCCTTTGGCCTCCCCTTCCCCTGCACTGTACATTGTGTATCTGCATTAAACAAAGCTTCCCTATAGGAAGGAATATCTGCTCATCCATAAACAGTTACATTCTCCTAGTATCAACAAGACAACTCCTTAAAGATAACATTCCTTCTTGAGCTTGAAAATAGTCACATGACTCACCACCATGTAGCTTAAATCTAGATTATGTTAATTATCAATAATATGTCATTAAATGTATAGTCTGTCTCAAAAAAACTTATATAAATTGTGTCTTGACTTCTAACAAATGAAACAGTTCTCAGAGCTTTCTAAGATGCTCTTCTTGTGTTATAATCCTCATTTTGCCTCAACTCTTTTTTACATCAGCTGATTAAATTTCTATGCACAGAATCAAAAAAGGACACCTAAATTGAGGTAGAAATTGTTAGACTGTTAGTGTAGGAACTTTGAGACCTTGGTCTGTTTCAATAAATACACCACTCCACTAACCTAAAACTATACCCTTTATCCCAAATTCCTGGCTCTCAGAGGAATGTGTCTGGTCCAACAAATAATCAAAACTGAGATCCAGGAGAGGGTAGTAATTAACTTTTTTTCCATATGCCTGAGGGAAAAACAGTTAGTGATCATTATCTTTAGCCCATACATCTGGTTCATTGTAAAATGGCTGGGGGTCATGAGAAAATGGCAAGGACGGTGACTTCATGTCTAAGAAAACTAAGAATCCGAGGATCAAAAGAAGCCATAAAAATGTCAAGTTAAACATCATGACCTTTAAGCTGATTGGTTAGAAATGACATATGTTAAAAGTAAGACCCAATCAAATGTGTATAAATCAATACTAGCAATGATATAAACTGCTTTAAGTCTCACCTTTTCAGGGCACTTTACACCCTCTCTATGCTGAGAGCTTTGTACCTTCTCTCTGAAATGAATATTGTTTGCTTGCTACAGTATTTGCAAACACATGAGTGTTTGCATGTTTGCAAAGCTCATTCTTCAGCTCCACGAACAAGAACTTGATTTCCGTTTCATCATGACCACTTCTATTAAAACCTCTACTGAGTGACCTAGTCTGTTCAGTAAGCCAAAAGGCAAAATAGTCACAGAATTGCTACAGAAAATGTGGTTTAAAAAGTCCAAAGTGATGGAAATAAACAAATTTATCAAGGTAGTTGTACATAAAGACAATATATAAAAAATACTCATTTACATACCAGTAACAGAAATTATAAATTTAAAAATATATTTTACAATAGTATTTTTATAGCAAATATTCAGCTCCAATACTTTGGCCACCTGATGTGAAGAGCCGATTCTGGAAAAGACCCCCATGCTGGGAAAGATTGAGGGCAGGAAGAGAAGGGGGTGACAGGTGATGAGATGGTTGGATGGCATCACTGACTCAATGGACAAGAGTTTAAGCAAACTCTGGGAAATGATGAAAGACAGGGAAGCCTGGTGTGTTGCAGTCCATGGAGTTGCAAAGAGTTGGACACAACTTAGTAACTGAACAACAACAACAACAGAAATATAGCTGCAAAAAATGAGAAACTGAAAAAAGATTAAAAAATTAAACAAAAAGCTAAACTAGGTTCTTACTTTGTAAAACCAAATAACTTAAAGATATCAATTTATTTAACTGATCTGTATATACAGTGCAATTTAATTTTTTAATTTCATTGCTGCTTTTATGCAGAAATTTACTAGCTGGATTTAAAATTTATAAGTATATGCAAAGGTCAAGAATGGTTGAAAAATATTTAAGAAAAAAATGAAGCAAAAGGAATATTTGAAATTAAGATCTATTATAAAACTGAAGTAATTAAGGCTGTGCTATTTGTATATGAATAGATGAACTCTCCAGGAAAGAGAACAGCTTCCAGGAATCCAAGGAGAAAGTGAAATACAAAGGAAGAAAATATGGTGTTTTGAATAAAAGGCAATGAATCATTTGGACTAGAGTACAGATAAAATGAAAAGGACGAAAATTCCAAAATTCTATTAGAAAGCTTTGGAACAACCACAATTCTCCAATGATATTGACAGGATGTATCAGTTGGTAGAATAATTTGGTACAACAAAA
Organism: Bos mutus; assembly: GCF_027580195.1. NCBI lineage: Eukaryota > Metazoa > Chordata > Mammalia > Artiodactyla > Bovidae > Bos > Bos mutus. The sequence goes on along the minus strand of NC_091617.1, from coordinate 89,691,476 downwards.
AGGTTTAAAGAAGTGTTTGGAGCTACCTCCAAACATAGGAATAAGCTATGATCCAACAATTCTACATACAGGTATATAACTAACAGAATTGCATACACATGTTTTCTTAAAGACAAATACTAGAATGTTTATAGCAGCACAAATTAAATTAGCCCTGAACTTGAAACTACTCAAATGTCAATCAATAGTAGAAGGGATAAAATAGATTGTATATTTTACACAAGTTTATGCAGTTTGAGAAAACTCTACCAGCTACAGGGAGTCTGGTATATAAACTTTTACATATATGTTATATTATAATAAAGGAATTCTAAAAAAGATTTTAAAAAGAAAAGCCATCACTTGTGTGGTGTTTAAAATCTCCAAATTCTAAAACAAAAGCCACAAGCTTGAGCTCATAAGTTAAAGTGATTTAAAGAAAATTAAAAATTTAAATTAAAGCATAATACTCTTATTAACATAATTTTATTTGCTACATGTTAATAGAATGGTTTTATTAAAAATCGTTTAAAGCATTTGCATATTTGTGCAGTTCTGGCAATGAACTTGTAAATGTTTGCCACCTGGTAGGCACTGATTCTATAGAACAAAACATGTAACAAAATCAACCAACAATTATATATAATTTTTATTCCCCCTAATCAAATATTACTACTCTAGATACTTTGTGTCTCTATGGAAAATTTAAAACTTAAATGTCTAAATTAAAGCGTTTAGATAAATACCTCAATTTAAAAAAATGCATTTTGGGTCACTGTAATATCCTTTATCACCCCATATCTTAGACAATGGTTTTGAACTATTTATGCCATTCTCATGTCTCCACTGTCATTGCTGTGTCTAAGAACTAGATTGAAGTATATATGTCATTTTCCTCTGAAAGTTTTTAGTGAATTCCAATATCAATTCAAGGGCACATGTGACAAAATGAAATGGATCTTCAAGTCTCCCTGCCCACATTTTGCCATGATGTCTCAGTGCCCTGTCCCCACCCCTACCTCCCCACATACACACACATATTCAAGGCCACTACCAGTCATTCTGTGTCCTCCTGGCCATGGAGGAATCATCCTGAGCAAGCCCTCTAGGAGCCATGTCAAACTCGTTCTGACCTTCCTGCCAATAAAACTTGCCAATATTTTCACTCTCTCAGAACCAAGTGTACTTTGCAAAGGAGTAGCTAAAAGTTATCTAATCTATAATTATACATACACACACACAATAACCCCTGCTTCTCTATCCAGGGAAATGTAGCTCCCACAGTAGTCCTCTTGAGATTAGGCTTTCACTTTAAAGCATGATACTAATGATAGCCTCATTAGACTTGGAGCATTTGTGGAAGAGTTTTTGTGGGTATAAAGAGACTCTCAGTGCCCTTCTAAGAAGTCTTTTCATGCAAGTATCTAGTCTATGGCACGTCTTGTGCAATCCATTGTCATATCATCGTACTTCAGTATTTACCATAGTCTCTTAAAAAACAGTCAAATAGATCTCAAAAATTGACAATGTTCAGTCAGTTCAGTCCAGTCACTCAGTCATGTCCAACTGTTTGAGACCCCATGAATTGCAGCATGCCAGGCCTCCCTGTCCATCACCAACTCTCGGAGTTCACTCAGACTCACATCCATCGAGTCGGTGATGCTATACAGCCATCTCATCCTCTATTGTCCCCTTCTCCTCCTGCCCCCAATCCCTCCCAGCATCAGAGTCTTTTCCAATAAGTCAACTCTTCACATGAGGTAGCCAAAGTACTGGAGTTTCAGCTTTAGCGTCATTCCTTCCAAAGAACACCCAGGACTGATCTCCTTTAGAATGGACTGCTTGGACCTCCTTGCAGCCCAAGGGACTCTCAAGAGTCTTCTCCAACACCACAGTTCAAAAGCATCAATTCTTTGGGGCTCAGCTTTCTTCACAGTCCAACTCTCGCATCCATACATGACTACTGGAAAAACCATAGCCTTGACGAGACAGACCTTTGTTGGCAAAGTAATGTCTCTGCTTTTGAATATGCTATCTATGTTGGTCATAACTTTCCTTGCAAGGAGTAAGCGTCTTTTAATTTCATGGCTGCAATCACCATCTGCAGTGATTTTGGAGCCCCAAAAAACAGTCTGACACTGTTTCCACTGTTTCCCCATAAAATATTCCATAAAAGTAAATAACTTTGAATAGCCATTGTTTAGAACTGGACAGTGAAAGGTTAGCCACTTTAATTTCCTATAGCATGAAAATTTAGGTATTTCCTTCTAATTTTATATTTTATATTAATTAATTTACATCAATCTATCTTTAGAGAGTCTGATTATTTGAAAATTTATTCCACTGGATCCTATTTTTCCAGTTGTATTTTTCTAATATAGTCTAGAAATGCCAAGCATATTGGAAAGTTCTGACCTTTGAAATTAATAACTTCCTTTTAAATAATTGATCAGAGTGTTCTAATATCTCAAAGAAGGTTGGATATAAGTTTTATTCACAATATTTGGGATGGCAAAATATCAAGGTAATTCTTTACCCTTTTTAATTAAAAACATAATAAAACTAAAAAGAAAAAAAATTGTACCGAGATCTTCCTGTAGAAAGGCAAAACTGTCAAGTTAAGCAAAAAAAGAAAAACCTCTCCATTCTTTTTATGACATTTTCTCAGCACCCAAGTGAATGCAATGCATATGAAAACTAGTTTCTTTGAAAATCTCATCTACTTTATAAAGTTACTTAAGATTTCATGGGAATTTTCAATTGAATATAATCAAAGGGTACAGTATTTTATTTTAACTCAGCAGTTGTTCTAGTGCATGAATACTCTAAAGGTCTTATTTCCTTTGAAGGGCATTCACTTTCTTATTATATATTTATAATACCAAAGAAGAAGATACAACATATATGCTGCAAACACATTTTGTATTATTGAAGAAGCCATGGAAAGTCTACTGGATGGGTAACATGTATACTCAGTTGCTTCAGTCATGTCTGACTCTTTGCAACCCTATGGACTATAGTCCACTAGGCTCCTCTGTCCATGGGATTTTCCAGCCAAAGACACTGGAGTGGGTTGCCATTTCCTCCTCTAGGGGGATGGGTAACATAGATAGGAAGTAAATCAAGGTCACTGGAGACTAAGGTTGTGACCTTGTATCAAGTTTAAGACAGGAGCTGTACTGAAGAGAGAAATTACAAGAATCTGTCAATGAGATGCAAGTTCTGGGAAAAACAAGGTACCATGGCACCAATGGAGGCATGAAACAGGAAATTCCAAAAATACTATTGAATGAAAACAGCAAATTTCAGGGAAATATATGAAATACTAGCATTCTAAATGAAATAATAAAAGCAAAAAAACTCAAAGCATTTAATGTATGATTGTGTCAGCTATATTTCCCTATGTTTCCTTCTCTTTTGTCCTCTCTCACGTATCCCTAAGTATATTTTTAAGCCTTTTAAAAGTATGCATATGAAATAAGTCATAGTGTTACTGTTACTTCTAAACTTCCATTAAAAAGATAAAAAGATTTTGATAGAGAGGGGTGATGAAAGGATGTTTTAGGTTTGGAGTTTACTTTTGCCTGATGAGGAGAAGAAGTAGTGTAGGAAAAAAAGTTGGAGGAAGGATTTAGTAAAAGTGCAGAGAAATTTAAAGAGGATGAAATGTTTGGATGGCATCACCGACTCTACGGACATGAATTTGAGTAAGCTGCGGTGGTTGGTGATGCACGACAGGGAAGCCTGGCATGCTGCAGTCCATGGGGTCCAAAGAGTTGGACATGACTAAGTGACTGAAGTGAACTGAACTACTCTGATTTGGATGTTAAAAATTCTGACCTGAACCAGATCACCCCCTCGATGAATAGAATATAAGCCTCACTGAATTCTTTGAAATTTAAGTTGGTCAAAATGGAAACTGATCTCTGTTGAGTAAATACACTTTCCTTTAGACGGCACCCTTGAAATTTGCCAGAATAAACCACAAAACAGGAATGTAGGCAAAGACTGCACAATGTCTCCCTGTGTCCATATAAACTTTCACCTACTTTCAATGGCTTGATGACATTTCACATGAATTCACAACTGCGATGCCATGCATGCTCAGTAGCCTCAGTTGAGTCTAACTCTTTGAGACCCCACAGACTGTGTAGCCTATCAGGCTCCTCTGTCCATGGGATTCTCCAGGGAAGAATACTGGAATGGGGTGCCATTCCCTTCTCCAGGGCATCATCCCAACCCAGAGAGCGAACCCACGACTCTTACGTCTCCTGCATTGCAGGCAGATTCTTTACTGTTGAGTCACCAGGGAAGCCCCTGGAGATGACAAATTAGTGTGCTTCTTATAATAAATCTTCTATTATTGATTGATTTAAGATCATGTGTATATGAACTGACTAGTGTCTACATTTTCATAAATTGCTTTCAAGCTAAAATTTAGCATCTTTTAGTTATGTTTCTTAACTTCTCAGATGGCTCAAATATAGGCATTGAAGCTTTTCCCCTATAGGTGAAGACTCTTTGACACCTAGTCAATCCTGACCAAAGTGAAGAAAATATTTGTAAGCTAATTTGCAATAGCAGCTGAGATCAAGAATGAGCATGCAGTGGGTTTGAGGATATGCCCACTAAATTGCAAAATATAAAACTTGGCTTATGGTTCTGTTTCTAGTTTGATATTTTGTTAGAACCTGCCAAAAATTGAAATGGTTTCCCTCTCTTGGCCCTCCATAATTTGATTACTTTGAGACCAGATGATAATTTTACATACTTGGGGCCAGATGATAATTTTAAGTAAACAAGAGGTAGAGATGGGGTAAATAATTTCCCTATCAAATTTTCCCAATTAAATGAAAGGTCGGGCTATTATCTGAGCTGTTTCTTCTGTCTTTCTGAAATTGAGAGTCTTCAGCTGGCAGAATGGCTATCAAATTAAAGCAAAATGGCACTTAGATAAGGAAAGACCTTATCAAAAATACTATTGCAACAGAGAGAATGCCCTACTCATAAATCTTCAAGTGTTGAAATAAAATAGAAAATGGCCCATAAGGCAGAAAAGGAAGTTTGTCTCAATGTTAACATCTCCCAAACAATAACAGACTATCTCAACCAAGACATTGATATTGATAAATCAGGGCATAGGGCATTTTTATCAGCACAAGGATCCATTTTATAATCATACTCACTTCTCTCACACTTTCTCCAACTACTGGAACCACTGATATCTCCTCCATTGCTATAAATTTGTCACCTCAAGAATATTATATAATGGAATGATACAGTGTGTAACCTTATGAGACAGGCTTTTTTTCACCATTCAAAATTCCCTGGGGATTCATTCAGGTTGTTGCATGTATCAATATTTCATTTGTTTTTATTGTTGACTAGTATCTCATTGTATGACTGTAACACTGTTCTAACACACACAGATTGAAGGGCAACTGGGTTGGATCTATTTTTTGGATATTATGAATAAAGTTCCTACAAACTTTGTGTACATACTTGTTATGTAAGCATAATTCTTTATTTCTCTGAAATAAGTACTCAGCAATGCATCACTGGGTTTTGTGGTAATTACACATTTAGTTTAAGAAAGAGAAAAAAAGTTTCCCACCATGGCCAAACTATTTCACATTCTCAACAGCAATGTATGAGTGATCAAGTTGTTGCACATCCACGTCAGCATTTGGCATTGTCAGTGTTTTTGATTTTAGCTACTCTGATACATGTGTAGCAAAACCTTATTGGCATTTTAATTAACATTTCCATGATGGTATATGATGTTGAACATTTTTTCATTTGCTTACTTGCAACCTGTATGTTTTCTTCAATGAAAAGTCTATTTATCTATGTTGTTCTTGTTATAATTAAATTGTTCATTTTCTCACAGCTCCAGAGTCTGGCAGTCCAAGACCAAAGTGTCAGCAGAGCTGGCTTCTTCTGAGGTTTCTCTCCCTGGCTTGCACATAGCCATCTTCTCTCTGTATCTTTGCATAGTCTTTAGTCTGTTGTTGGGGGCCAGAGTGAGGTACTCCGCCCGTGACAAAGGTCATGAGGAAGGAGGCTCAACATACGCAAAGGCAGGATCGAGCCTCAGGAGTCCCCCTGGAAATCCTCAAGCATCTACCCCCATAACCAGAGCCTGCCTACTTTACTACTTTGTGCTCTCACCTACATCTCTGACTTTACGGGGGGCTGTCCCCCACCACCTCTTTCAGAGAAGGAGTTAACCTAGAGCTCCAGTTAATAATAATTCCTGGGCGTGATAAGAGTGTTTTAACCTACAAACTCCTCTGAAGGTTCTCTTGCCTGCCTGACAGGTTTGTCGGGCCACATGTGATTGCTCACAGCCTCCCAACCGTGAGAGGCACGAGATGCTTTAAACCCTCTAAAAACAGGTTCCTTAGAAAAGTTAGAAAACTATTAGTATAAGTATAATGGGCTGATTAGAAATTGTATTGGTAAAGGGTTTTTCATTTGTTGAGCCAATGTTTGTTGCTAAGTCTCCACATCCCCTGCCCTTACACACATTAATGAATATATAGAAGAAATAAGTATTAACCTTTGATATTAATCACGTTAGACCTTAGGCTAAGTAAATTCTTTCCTTAACTAAAACCCACTACACCCTCACCCTATAGGAATGTAACTTTATTTGGGTGGCGTCTGTTTTAAGAATAATCACCCCTGGAGAAATAAGTGTCCTGGTTGACTGACTGTTGTCACAAGGAGAGGGTCATAAATTGTCAGCAGGCCCCCTGGCCAGAAGATGATGTAACACCCCTAAGACCTCTGTATGCATTTGTGTGAAGCACCTGACTTTGATAAAAGTCAGGACTGCTGTCCCCACGTGACTTTTGTATAACATCTCAGTGTATAAAAACAGACTCTGGAAAATAAAGAATTGGGATCAGTTTCTCGAAATACTGGTCTCCCCATGTCACTCTCTCTCTCACTCTGGTTGAGTCTCCATCTGGAGCACGGAACCCGCCATGCTTACTAATTATGCCTGGGCTTTTAAGATCCGACCGGGGAGGCCTCAGTGTCTCCTCTCCTTCGGGAGAATGGAAGGACGCCTGCGGCCTACGTAAGTGGTGCAAAGTTCTTGTCTTGAAGTTTTATTGGTCTCCCGCGTAAACCAAGCTACTCAGCCTCTTTTCTCCACTGAATTTTCCTACTGAGCTATCCTCATCCTATTACTCTGTATATCTTTGATAAAATATTTAAATAAATAGGTCGCTGACGCCGTCCCCGCTTCGAATACCCTGGATCAGCCGGGGCAGGACCCCGGCAGTCTGTGTGTCCCAGTTTCCTCTTCATACAAGAATATCAGTCCTATTAGATTAGAGCCTATCCTCATGGCTTCATTTAATTTAATTATCTCTATAACTTTGCCATTACAAAGGCCTTGAAGAGAAGAAAAAGCTCTGTTAGAGGGAATAAAAAGATGGTGGTTGGTCAGTCTGTCTGCAGAAGATAAGAGCAGCCTATGAGGAGGATGGTGAGATAGGCCACCTCATTCAAGCCTAGTCAGTCACATGAGGCAATTGCTGCTTCATCCTAAGAGCAATGGAGGTGGCAAGATGATGAGATGCATCCATCACTCAGTTCAGTCACTCAGTTGTATCTGACTCTTTGCAACCCAAAGGACTGCAGCACGCCAGGCCTCCCTGTTCATCACCAACTCCCAGAGTTTACCCAAACTCATGTCCATTGAGTCGGTGATGCCATCCAACCATCTCATCCTTGGTCATCCCCTTCTCCTCCCACCTTCAATCTTTCCCAGCATCAGGGCCTTTTCAAATGAGTCAACTCTTCACATCAGGTGGCCAAACTATTGGAGTTTCAGCTTCAACATCAGTACTTCCAATGAACACTCAGGACTGATCTTTAGGATAGACTGATTGGATCTCCCTGCAGTCCAAGGGACTCTCAAGAGTCTTATCCAACACCACAGTTCAAAAGCATCAATTCTTTGGCACTCAGCTTTCTTTATAGTCCAACTCTCACATCCATACATAACTACTGGAAAAGCCATAACCTTGATTAGACAGACTTTTGTTGGCAAAGTAATGTCTCTGCTTTTTAATATGCTGTCTAGGTTGGTCATAACTTTTCTTTCAAGGAGCAAAGTGAAAGTGAAAGTGAAGTCGCATCTGACTCTCTGCGACCCTGTGGACTGTAGCCTACCAGACTTCTTCGTCCATGGGATTCTTCAGGCAAGAATACTGGAGTGGGTTACCATTTCCTTCTCCAGGGGATCTTCCCAACCCAGGGATCAACCCTGATCTCCCCCATTGGAGGCAGACGCTTTAACCTCTGAGCCACCAGGGAAGCCACATCTTTTAATTTCATGGCTGCAGTCACCATCTGCAGTGATTTTGGAGCCCCAAAATATAAAGTCTGCTACTGTTTCCACTGTTTCCCCATCTATTTGCCATGAAGTAATGGGACAAGATGCCATGAACTTAGTTTTCTGAATGTTGAGTTTTAAGCCAACTTTTTCACTCTCCTCTTCCACTTTCATCAAGAAGCCCTTTAGTTCCTCACTTTCTTCCATAAAGGTGGTGTCATCTGCTTATCTGAGGTTATTGATTTTTTTTCTCTGACAATCTTGATTCCAGCTTGTGCTTCATCCAACCCAGCGTTTCTCATGATGTCCTCTGCGTATAAGGTAAATAAGCAGGGTGACAATATTCAGCGTTAACGTACTCTATTCCTATTTGGAACCAGTCTGTTGTTCCATTTCTAGTTCTAACTGTTGCTTCCTGACCTACATAGATTTCTCAAGAGGCACATCAGGTGGTCAGGTATTTCCATCTCCTGAAGAATTTTCCACAGTTTTTGGTGATCCACACAGTCAAAGGCTTTATTATAGTAAATAAAGCAGAAATAGATGTTTTTCTGGAACTCTCTTGCTTTCTTGATGATCCAACAGATGTTGGCAATTTGATTCCTGGTTCCTCTGCCTTTTCTAAAACTAGCTTGAACATCTGGAAGTTCACGGTTCATGTATTATTGAAGCCTGGCTTGGAAAATTTTGAGCATTACTTTGCTAGCATGTGAGATGAGTGCAATTGTGCAGTAGTTGAGCATTCTTTGGCATTGCCTTTCTTATGGATTGGAATGAAAACTGACTTTTTCCAGTCCTGTGGCCACTGCTGAGTTTTCCAAATTTGCTGGCATATTGAGTGCAGCACTTTCATAGCATCATCTTTTAGGATTTGAAATAGCTCAACTGGAATTCAATTCCATCACCTCCACTCCTTTGTTGGTAGTGATGCTTCCTAAGGCCCACTTGACTTCACATTCCAGGATGTCTGGCTCTGGGTGAGTGATCACACCATCGTGACTATCTGGGTCATGAAAATCTTTTTTGTACAGTTCTTCCATGTATTCTTGCCACCTCTTCTTAATATTTTCTGCTTCTGTTAGGTCCATAGCATTTCTGTACTTTATTGAGCCCATCTTTGCATGAAATGTTCCCTTGGTATATCTAATTTTCTTGAACAGATATCTAGTCTTTCCCATTCTCTTGTTTTCCTTGATTTCTTTGCGTCCATTTCTAAATGTAGTCTTATTTCTTCATCAAGATGAAGAAGTCCACCTCTATGTTTATTGCTCTGGTAGTTTTTATCATGAATGAGTGCTGAATTTTGCAAATGCTTTTCTGATTAAATGATATAATAATTATAACATTAAATTAATTATATATTAAATAATGATATTTTTTATTCTTCAGCTGATTCATCAGATAGATTATATAAATTATTCTATGAATACTGACTCTTCTTTGCACCCTTAGAATAAATTCCACTTTGTCAAAGTACAAAACTCTTTTTTACATTGCTGAATTCTTTTTGTTAATTTCCTAAATAGTTATAAAGATATTCAAATTATTTCACACTAAGTGAACTATGGTAATTTTTGTTTTTTAAGAAACAGTCCATTTCAACTACCTTGTCAAACATATGGTGCATAATTTTGCATAGTATTCCCTTATTAACTTTTTTGAAATCTGTAGGTTCTATTGTATATCTCTTGTTTCATTAATATTTTTTCAGAGTACTATGTTAATTTTCTCTGTTTTGTTTGGTATGATACATCTAGTTCTACCCTTTTGCTTTTAAATTGCCTGTATTGTTAATGGAAGCAAATTTCTTTTTTGTTTTTGTTTTTCAGAAATGAATTTCTTATAGATAGCATATGGTTGGTTCAAACATGTCAAGTTATTTTTTGTTTCTTCATTATGCTTTTGTTTGTCTGCTTTCTTTTTCCTATCCTCTCATGGTTTATTTGAACCTATTTTTAAAATTTCATTTTGATTTTTTTGAGTGTTTTTGAGTATATTTCTTCTCATGCCATTTTAAGTAATTAAGAATTACACTACATATACATAACTTGCCATGGACTATAAACGTTACCATTTTTCGTAGTTAGACCTAATGTACAAAATTTACTTCCCTTTATATCCATTTACTCTTCTCTGTTTAGAATATTTTCTCTAGATACATCTAGAACCACATCACATCATCATCACTTGCTCACTCAGTCATGTCTGACTCTTTGCAAACCCATGGACTGTAGCCTACCAGGCCCTTCTGTCCATGGAATTTTCCAGACAAGAATAGTGGAGTGGGTTGTCATTTCCTCCGCCAGGGGAATCTTCCCTATGCAGAGATCAAACACACATCTCCTGTATCTCCTGCATTGCTAGACAGATTCTTTACAACTGAGCCACCTGGGAAGCCCAGATACATCTGGAACCACATTAGTCAGCATTATAAATTTTCTTCAATTTTCAAACATTGCTTAAAACACTCAAGATGAGAAGCATCATCTACTGCATTTAACTGTACTTTGGCCTAACATAACTTCCTTCCTGATGTTCTATTTTGTTTATAAACTTCCTTTAACCTTTATTAGAGTAAGTTCTGCTGGAAAGAAATTCTGTTAGTTTTCCTTATTTGACACAGTTTTGTTTTTTTTTTTTTAATTTCCCCTTTCATTGCTAAAGGAAATCTTCTCCAACTATAAAACTCTGTATTGGCAGTTCTTTTCTTTCAGCACCTGAAACATTTGGTAACACTTCATTCTCACCTGTTTTAGGTAAGAAATTCAATGTCTTCTGAATTTCTTTTCCACTATATGTAAAGTTCTTTTTTTTTTTCTGGCTGCTCAGTAGATTTGTGTTTGTCTTTATTTTTCAGAAAGTTAATTATAATTTTGTATTGGATTTGTTTGAATTTATTCAGTTTGGGTTTTGCTCAGACTTAAATTTGTAACTTCTTTTGGTTTGTTTTTTGTTTTTCCCTTTTCACACATTTGGAAATCTTTCAACTGTTTTTTTTGTTTGTTTGTTTGTTTTGTTTTGTTTTGTTTTTTACATTTTTAGCTCTGCACTCTTTATCCTCCTCCTTTGGGACTCTCATGACATGAATATTACATCTTTTGTTATAGTCCATCATGTCTCTGAATTTCTTCATTAATTTTTCATCTACTCCCTCTCTGTTTTTCAGATTGAGTAACTTCTCTTGTTCTGTCTCAGACTTTGTTAACTGTCCCTCTATTCTCTCCATTCTGTTATTGACATTATTTACTAAGATTTTTATTTTAGTTATACTTTCAGTTCTGATCTCTCCTTTCATTATTGCTTCTTCTGTTTCTTTGCTTGGGCTTATGCCTGTGCTCAGTTGCTTCAGTTGTGTCCCACTCTTTGCGACCCTGTGGACTGTAGCCTGCCATGCTCCTCTGTCCACGGGATCCTCCAGGCAAGAATACTGGAGTGGGTTGCCATGTCCTCCTCCAGGGGATCATCTCGATCCAGGTATCAAACTCACTTCTGCATTGCATGCAGATTCTTTACCACTGAGCCAACTGGGAGGCTTTAAGTAATTTGCAATTGTTTGCTAAAACAATTTTATCATGGCTGCTATGGGATTCTTATTTAAAAATCCCACTAAATTTGATGAAACTGAATATTTGGATAAGGGCAGAAGACTCAAAGCTGTAGTTCCCAAGTGACTTCTCACTACATAGATGGACACAGGTGACGCTTTTAATCAGTCTCTCCCAGATTCAAGACACACCACTGCTTAATTCTCCTTTCCAATTTGGATCTAGTATTCCACACAGGCTGTAGTTAACTTCTTTCATTGTGGAGTTGGACTTTACAATTATCCCATATTTTTGTTATTTTCATATTTTAATTCCTTCTCATCTGGTACTAGACACATGTTACTATCATTCCATTAGATATTATATATCTTTGTATTTATTTTTTTATCTCTGTTAAGTTTATCACTTAGTTGATAGATTTCCTATATCTCATATATTTTTTCTATCTAACAGTTTTCATTAAACATATATATCAATGGAGTATACAGTTTGCTGACCCACTCCCCCAGCTGCCAAATGGACAATATTCCAAACAGACTAATCATCAAGTGCTATGAATTCATTCCCTGAATAGCTGTGTATCTATGCTACCTAAAGTCACCAAACGATGATGCCTTACCCATCAAGTTAGATTACCTTTGTTCTGACTGAATTTGCAATGACCCATTCAGAAATTACAGTAAATATGGATCAGCATCGCTTCGCAGCTCACAGTAATTCCTCAGCACCCAGGCCTAGGCGATCCTGCCTTCCCAGGGGGAACTACTTCATTCACACATTTGTCACTGGTTCTAACAGGAGCTTCAATTAGTGATACTTATTATTACCCATGCTCCAGAGATGAGCACATGAAAATGTAGTATCTCTGCTCCAATCCTATGGGGCAGAAATTGGATTACAAATATGATAGATTTCTACCCATCTATAGTTCTTCCTCTGAATTTTTCCCAAGCATTGCTGAGGGTAAAATCCTCTTCTCCTCTGGTAACGAAGCTGTATAAAGCTGAACCTGTACTTCCAGTGATCCATCCATAATCATATGTTGAAAAGTGGTTAGTGGTAGAAGATGATTAAGGTAGTATACAGAAAGGCGGGGGGCGGGGGGGAATCTCTAGTGAAATGAAGGTTCAGCTTCTAGTCATTTACATTTTCGCATCTGTAATTATTGGTTACATAAGTCAGTATATTCCTCAGTTTATCAAAGTAGTTTCAGGTTTTTTGTTTGTTTTTGTTACAGGCAACAGAACAGACCCAACTACCATAATCACAACTTGCTGCCTTCCTCCTCTGATAGGTTAGCATTGCATTCCTATTTCTTTCTTCCTACCCTCATGCCCATTCGAATTATAAATACATGAGATTTATCTTAGATTCTATAGCCAGTTTTTAACATTCATAATCAGAAAAAATTCTCTAATACACAAAAGAAAGGCATCAATGTGGTCTGATACCCTATTTGTAAATTGAAAACAGTTGGTCTGTTTATGGAGTTATTATGCTGGAAGGTTATTTTCTTGGTTTGTTGGGTTCCCAGTAGTATTTTAATGATATAAATTAATATGATTTTATTTCCCTAAAGGATATCATCTATGCTATTCACTCGTTCTAAATGGAGGAAAAAGTCAGAGAAAAAGAAGCGTAATTTGTCATTGTGACTTTCTAGAATTTGCTTAGCATCTCAATTTTTCACATTAGTTTTTGTCTTCAGTTCCATTTATAGTATTCCAAAACTGCTGAGAAATTATCCCCTGAAAGAAAATAAGTTCATATTCTTAATAGCTATGCTCAGATAAGGATACTAATCTCTGCCTTACAGAATTATTCTAAAGATAAAATGAGTTGTCTTGTCTCTCCAATTACCCTGAAAAGCTCCTTGAGAATAAGAATCTTGTCTTCTGCTTCTTTTTCCCTTACACTGTGCCAGCAGAGTATTCTTATCTCCTAAAAGGCCCACAAAATTCTCATTGATCAGTTAAAAGTATAGTATACTTTTATACTATACAGAACAATTTGAAATCTTCCTATTCTGAGCGTTTAAATCTTAAAGCTATTTAGTGGCTAAAGCAGGGTAAATGTCTATAATGGGGGAAAAGAGGGGTTGCCTCTCTGACGTCCAGAGTAGGACGTCAGAGGCTATGCAGAATGAGGACGTGTCACTGCGAAAGAGCAGCATGGCTTGGGGTGTGAGAGTCAAACGTCAGAGTGGCATGTTGAGAAGGGTGATGAGTCACCCCACAAAACTGGGAGCATTTATCCAGGAATGGACATCCAGAGCCTGAGCTGGACAAGGACAGCATCCACAGAAGGGAGGATGAAAAGGCAGTGATGGGAGATCGAATATATACAAGATCAATGAAAATAATCAAAGCTCCTTGGAGAAATGGCTTATTCCAGGTTTGGGACAGGGAAAGTAGACCTGAAACATATTTTTATTTTAGGAAAAAAGTGCTCAAAGAGCAATGGGAACATGTAAAAAAGGAGAGAATAGCTAGTTAAAATGAGTTCAAATTGATCACATCCAGAAATAATTTGAGATTCAGGATAAGTAATAAATATCCATGGATTATCCCCTGCAGAAGGGAATGGTAACCGTCTCTAGTATTCTTGCCTGAAGATTTCCATGCACAGAGGAACCTGGAGGGTTACAGTCCATGGGGTCACAAAGTCAGACACAATTGAGTGGCTAAGACACACACGTCATTGGATTATGACCCATTGAACAGAAAATGGAAACTGAGAGTCCACATGTTATGAAAAAAATTAATACATTAAAAGTTTAAAAAGAAAGGGGTATTTTCATAGATTCAGAGTAACCTCCTAAGTGCTTAATTTCAAAAATAAACTGAAGTAATTTTCTGACATATATGATTGTAAACAAGAGATTCAGGTGAGCATCATCAGTAATGGAACAACTTGAAATTATATGCCACCAAATAGGCTACAATGAGAGGAATACAGCATTATTTCTGTAACACTCCTGCCTATGAGGAATAGCTTGAATTTAAATATGAGGAAACATCACACAACTGCATATTGAGGGCTATTGCATAAGACAACTAGACTTTAATTCTCAAAAATGTTGAAGCCATGAAATCAATGTAAGATTGAAGAACTGCTGCAGATAGTGGGAGACTGACAACTAAATGCAATGACTGATTCTGAACTGGATTCCTTTGTCATTTATAAAGTACATTATTAGGGAAACAGGCAAAATTGGAATGAGACCTGAATACTTGAGGGCAAAAATTAACTTTCTGGGTTTAATGGTTACAGTTATATAAGAGAATGTGCTTGTTTGTAAAACAAAATACTGGTTCTAAATGTTGTGCATGTATGCTGAGTTGCTTCAGTCATGTCCAATCTATGTGACCCGATGGACAGTAGCCCGTCAGGCTCCTCCTATGTGCAACTAAATACAATTAAATACTGTCCTTCTTTGTAGAGTTAAGTATTGGAATTTTATAGGGTATCAGGTTGGTAAGTTAATCTCAAATAGGTCAGAAAAAAGGAATGTCATTTGTCCTATGCACACAACTTCTCTGATGTTTGTTACAGAATTAATAAAAATACTATCTGTTAACACTCCTGAACATTAAAATACCTTATAATTAAAAACCTGTACACATTCACACAGTACAAACTATAAACAAATACTATTTATTTCATGTACTATGTATCTACAAAGTTAAGCCTTATACTTCTACACAGAGATCACACATTCTCTCTTTAAATGAAAAGCAAACCAACTACTGTTAAATAAAAATACAGAAACAGCCTATTTGTGTCAAGTAATGGTGTTATATTGTTGTATATGTATACATGACGAATAGGCTGCACTTTCCATCCTTTGCTGTGCCCCTAGGTAAATGGCACTTTGCAATAAGAACAGAGTTATCTCCATTCACCTTACATATCAATTGCAATTGTAGGATTTCTTGTCTGTCCACCACCTTGTGACCACCTCAAGAATAAGAATCCTTATATACTTCAGCTTTATACAGCTTCCAAATGACCATAATAATTAGAAAAAAAAAAAAAAGGTTTTTCTGAGACTCATAGACATAGAAAGCAAATTCCTGTTTACAAAAGGGGGAAGGGGATAGATAAATTTGTAATAACCTATGAGGAAAAAGAATGAGAAAAAGAATATATATGCTTGTGTGTATATATATACATATATATATGTATATATATAACTAAATCATTAGGCCATACACCTGGAATTAACATGATACTGTATCAAATATACTTTAAGTTAAAATAAAAAAGCAAGATATAAATAAAATACAAAAGAAAGAAAAAAGACTTTTCTCACAGATTGGGGAGCAATCTGATCAGAAAGTAAATGATCATTATCACTTAAAATGAAGAAGTTGTATTAATAGAAGATCCTCTAGGGGACATCAGCACACCTGAGACAGGTACAAAGGTAAGAGGGAATGAGAGAATCTGTGTATGAACACAAAGGTCAAAACAGAAAATGTAAAATACCATCACCATCAATTTTAATTATATAGGTAATACACATTTCCCTTTCTCCTCCTCCTATGAGAACTGCTTTTGTCTCAGAGGTAGAACCCTGAGATCTTTGTTCTATATTAACAAAAGTCTATGACTCCATGTTCATAGTTTATTGGGAGGTGAGGGCACACTTTTATAGTTTATTTAGGGAACTGCTTGGTCTTTCTGTGCCTGTCCCTGTTTCTCCTCTTTCCTCAGGCCAGTTTTGTAGCTTCTATACCTATATTCACTAGTTCAATGTCTATACTTTGCTTGTTCCAATTCCAAACTTCTGAAAGACAGAATTTAATTGGTCCAAGGATGGCTACCTACTCCAGTATTCTTGCCTGGAGAATTCCATGGACAGAGGGGCCTGGTGGGCTGCAATCCATGGGGTTGCAAAGATCCAGACATGACTAAGCACACACACGTGCACAGCCTCAAAAGATACTCTCTCCTAGTTAGGTGGAGAGTGGTCAGTCAGAGACATATCCACAAACTAGATTATGGAGGAATTTGGGGGTCTTAGTAAAATATTTGGATTATTCTGAGTAAAATAGAAAGTCACTCAAATTTCTCTCTTATTTTTAACTCAAGATGTAATACACAAAAAGGGAGTACAAAAAGTACCCTATTACAAATGAGTTCTGTTCTGATAGTTCACTCATAAATCCAATTTGTTCATAAGTCCAACAAAGTTAGCCTAGGTACTGGCGATGGCACCCCACTCCAGTACTCTTGCCTGGCAAATCCCATGGGCGGAGGAGCCTGGTGGGCTGCAGTCCATGGGGTCGCTAGGAGTCCGACACGACTGAGCGACTTCACTTTCACTTTTCACCTTCATGCATTGGAGAAGGAAATGGCAACCCACTCCAGTGTTCTTGCCTGGAGAATCCCAGGGACGGGGGAGTCTGGTGGGCTGCCGTCTATGGGGTCGCGCAGAGTTGGACACGACTGAAATGACTCAGCAGCAATAATACTTTTCATACAAATAATATATAAAAAACAAAGATACTGTCCTACAGTATTCATATACAGTTTTTGTTCAGTTACCCAGTCATGTCTGACTCTTTGCAACCCCATGGACTGCAGCATGCCAATATACCTTGACCAATATATGCCTTGACATACTCCTTTCCCAATTTGGAACCAGTCCGTTGTTCCAAGTCCAGTTCTAACTGTCGCTTCTTGATGTACATACAGATTTCTCAGGAGGCAGGTAAGGTGATCTGGTATTTCCATCTTCTGAAGAATTTTCCACAGTTTTTGGTGATCCACACATGGCTTTGGTGTAGTCAATAAAGCAGAAGATGTTTTTCTGGAATTCTCTTGCTTTTTCTGTGATCTGACAGATATTGGTAATTTGATCTCTGGTTCGTCTGCCTTTTCTGCAACCAGCTTGAACACAGGGAAGTTCATGGTTCATGTACTGTTGAAGTCTGGCTTGGAGAATTTTGAGCGTTACTTTGCTAGCATGTGAAATGAGTGCAATTGTGCAGTAGTTTGAGCATTCTTTGGCATTATCTTTCTTTGGGATTGAAATGAAAACTGACCTTTTCCAGTCCTGTGATCACTGCTGAGTTTTCCAAATTTGCTGGCATATTGAGTGCAGCACTTTAACAGTATCCAGCTCAGCTGGAATTCCATCACCTCCACTAGCTTTGTTTGTAGTGATGCTTCCTAAGACCCTTGACTTCAGACTCTAGGATGTCTGGCTCTAGGTGAGTGATCATACCATCGTGGTTATCTGGGTCATTAGGATGTTTTTGTATAGTTCTTCTGTGTATTCTTGACATCTTTTCTTAATATCTTCTGCTGCTGTTATGTCCATACCATTTTTATCTTTTATTGTGCAATTTTTGCATGAAATGTAAAGGCCATTTGTTACTCATTTGGGTGGCTTCTAATTTTAGACTATTATGAATAAAACTGCCAGCAATATACTAGTACATATCTTCCTTTGTACATATGCACTAATTTTCCTAGGCAGATATATAAAAATAGATTTGCTTGATCATATAGTAAAAGTATTTGTATTTGGTAGACACTGCTAAAGAAGTTTCTAACGTGATTTTGTTGGTGATAAACATGGAAGCCTGGCATGCTGAGGATCATGGGGTCACAAAGATTTGGACACAACTGAGTAACTGTTGTTACTGAACTGAACTGAACTGAATTGAAAGTGATTTTGCCAATTCACACTCCAACTAGAATCTAGCAGGTATAGTGTATAATGTATAAAAATATAATGCCCTTGTGAGCACTTGATATTATTAGGCTCTTTAAATTTGGCCATTATTTTGAGTCTGTATTTGTGTTGCAATGTGGTTTTAATTTGCATTTTCTTTATTACTAAAAAATTAAAGCAGTTTTTCATTTGTGAAGTGACAATTGGAACATCTGGAATATTTAGAACTGTCTATTCAAAGATTTCTGCTCACTTTTGGGTTTTTATCTTTTTAAATTGAACAGTATGAAAAGGCAAAAAGAAAGGACACTGAAAGATGAACTCCCCAGATAAGTAGGTGCCCAATGTGCTACTTGAGATCAGTGGAGAAATAACTCCAGAATCAATGAAGAGACAAAGCCAAAGCAAAACCAACACCCAGTTGTGGATGTGATTGGTGATGGAAGCAAGGCCCAAAGCTGAAAAGACCAATAATGTATAGGAACCTGGAATGTTAGGTCCATGAATCAAGGTAAATTGGAAGTGGTCAAACAAGAGATGGCAAGAGTGAACGTTGACATTTTAGGAATCAGGGTACTAAAACGGACTGGAATGGGTGAATGGGCAAGAATCCCTTGGAAGAAATGGAGTAGCCATCATACTCGACAAAAGAGTCTGAAATGCAGTACTTGGATACAGTCTCAAAAATGAGAGAATGATCTCTTCATTTCCAAGGCAAACCATTCAATATCATGGTAATCCAAGTCTATGTCCCGACCAGTAATGCTGAAGAAGCTGAAGTTGAATGGTTCTATGAAGACCTACAAGACTTTTTAGAACTAACACCTAAAAAAGATGTCTTTTCATTATAGGGGACTGGAATGCAAAAGTAGGAAGTTAAGAAACACCTAGAGTAACAGGCAAATTCGGCCTTGGAGTACAGAATGAAGCAGGGCAAAGGCTAATAGAGTTTTGCCAAGAGAACACACTGGTCATAGCAAACACCCTCTTCCAACAACACAAGAGAAGACTCTACACATGGACATCACCAGATGGTCAACACCAAAACCAGATTGATTATATTCTTTGCAGCCAAAAATGGAGAAGCTCTATACAGTCAGCAAAAACAAGACCAGGAGCTGACTGTGGCTCAGATCATGAACTCCTTATTGCCAAATTCAGACTTAAATTGAAGAAAGTAGGGGAAACAACTAGACCATTCAGTTATGACCTAAATCAAATCCCTTACAATTAGACAGTGGAAGTGAGAAATAGATTTAAGGGATTAGATCTGAAAGACAGAGTGCCTGATGAACTATGGATGGAGGTTCATGACATTATATAGGAGACAGGGATCAAGACCATCCTCAAGAAAAAGAAATACAAAAAGCAAAATGTCTATCTGAGGAGGCCTTACAAATAGCTGTGAAAAGAAGAGAAGTGAAAAGCAAAGGAGAAAAGGAAAATATACCCATTTGAATGCAGAGTTCCAAAGAACAGCAAAGAGAGACAAGAAAGCCTTCCTCAGTAATCAGTACAAAGAAATAGAGGAAAAGAATAGAATGGAAAATACTAGAGATCTCTTCAAGAAAATTAGAGATACCAATTGAATATTTCATGCAAAGATGGGCTCAATAAGGGACAGAAATTGTATGGACCTAACAGAAGCAGAAGATATTAAGAAGAGGTGGCAAGAATACACAGAAGAACTGTACAAAAAAGATCTTCACAATCCATATAATCATGATGGTGTGATCACTCACCTAGAGTCAGACATCCTGGAATGTGAAGTCCAGTGTGCCTTACAAAGCATCACTACAAACAAAGCTAGTGGAGGTGATGGAATTCCAGTTGGACTATTTCAAATCCTGAAAGATGATGCTGTGAAAGTGCAGCACTCAATATGCCAGAAAATTTGGAAAACTCAGCATTGGCCACAGGACTGGAAAAGGTCAGTTTTCATTCCATTTCCAAAGAAAGGCAATGCCAAAAAATGCTCAAACTACTGCACAATGCACTCATCTCACACTCTGGTAAAGTAATGCTCAAAATTCTCCAAGCCAGGCTTCAATGATACTTGAACCTCCAGATGTTCAAGCTGGTTTTAGAAAAGGCAAAGGAACCAGAGATCAAATTGCCAACATCCGCTAGATTATTGAAAAAGCAAGAGAGTTCCAGAAAAACATCTATTTCTGCTTTACTGACTCTGCCAAAGCCTTTGACTATGTGGATCACAATAAACTGTAGTAAATTCTGAAAGAGATGGGAATACCAGACCACCTGACCTGCATCCTGAGAAATCTGTAATGCAGGTCAAGAAGCAACAATTAGAACTGGACATGGAACAACAGACTGGTTCCAATTCAGGAAGGGGTACATCAAGGCTGTATATTTTCACCCTGCTTATTTAACTTATATGCAGAGTACATCATGAGAAAAGCTGGGCTGGATGAAGCACAAGCTGGAATCAAGATTGCCAGGAGAAATATCAATAACCTCAGATATGCAGATGACACCGCCCTTATGGCAGAAAATAAAGAAGAACTAACTAATGAGCCTCTTGTTGAAAGTGAAAGAGGAGAGTAAAAAGTTGGCTTAAAGCTCAACAATCAGAAACCTAACATCATGGCATGTGGTCCCATCACTTCATGGCAAATAGATGGGGAAAGAGTGGAAACAGTGGCAGACTTTATTTTTTCAGGCTCAAAAATCACTACAAATTGTGACTACAGCCATGAAATTAAAAGATGGTTACTCCATGGAAGGAAAGTTATGATCAACTTAGACAACATATTAAAAAGCAGAGACATTACTTTGTCAACACTGGTCCATCCAGTCAAGGCTATGGTTGTTCCATTAGTCATGTATGGATATGAGAGTTGGACTATAAAGAAAGCTGAACACCAAAGAATTGATGCTTTTGAACTGTGGTGTTGGAGAAGACTCTTGAGAGTCCCTTGGACTGCAAGAAGATCCAACCAGTCCATCCTAAAGGAAATCAGTCCTGAATATTCATTGGAAGGACTGATGCTGAAGCTTAAACTCCAATACTCTGGCCACCTGATGCAAAGAGCTTACTCATTCGAAAAGACCCTGATGCTGGGAAAGATTGAAGGTGAGAGGACAAGGTGACGACAGAGAATGAGATGGTTTGGTGGCATCACCAACTCAATGGACATGAGTTTGAGTAAACTCTGGGTGTAGGTGATGTACAGAATGGCCTGGCGTGCTGTAGTCCATGGGGTTGCAAATATATGGACACGACCTAGAGACTGAATTGAAGTGATTCAAAGATTTTTGCTCACTTTTGGGTTTTTGTCTTTTTAAGTTGACTTATAGATGCTCTCTGCATTCTGTATGGAATTCCTTTGTGAAGTCTGTGTATCTGATATGTTTTCTCAGTGTGTGGCTTGCGTTTTGTCTTAATGGTGTCTTTTAGTAAACAAAAGTTTCTACTTTTAATTAAATTAATTTATTTAATTTAATTTATTAAATTAAATCCAATTTATCTACCCTTTCTTATATGATTAGTGCTTTTCTGTGTACTATGTAAAAAGTTATACCTACTCTGAAGCTCCAAAAATATTCCCTTATACATTTTATTGAAACTTTCTTATTTGCTTTATGCTTTCATATATATAAACCACTTGTTATTGAGTTTGTATAGACATTAAGTTTAGTAGATTACATTTCAGTGGTTCCCATATGATTACCCAATGATTCAATATTACTTACTGGAAAAAAACCTTTTTTCCGACCGAATAGCAGTGGCACTTTGTCATCCATCAAGTGAATATTTACATGCAATCTCTATTTCATTATTTGTTCATCCTTGTGCTGGTATCGCAGCATCTTAATTTCATTCTTTTATGATATTTCAAGAATTTACCAATACAAATTTCTGATTTGTTCCTTTTTAGTATTGTTTTGGCTTTTTATGTCCTGTAAATTTATAATAAATTTTAACATCTACTTGTCAATTTTGATATATATAAATATTAAGTCAAACTCTCTCAAAGAAAGAAAACCTTCTGGAATTTATTCTGGCACTGTATCAAGCCTACAGCTGAATTTTGGAAGCACTGACATCTGTATAATATTGAGTCATTCAATCCTTAGCATGGTAAACTTCTATATTTATTTATCAAAATAAATTTATTTATTCTTTCAATAATATTTTATGAGTTTCAATGTACAAGTCTCACATATCTTTAAGGAGATGATTTTCCTACTATGGTAAATAGAATATTTTAATTTTATTTTATAATCTGTTACTTATGTATTAAAATATTATTTATGTTTGTATATAGATTTTATATCTTTTGTATATTAACTTTCTACATGTATATGTAAAATGTTTTATATGTGTGTATGTATATATATATATATATATATTTGGACTCTTTTATATATATATATATACAAAAGAATATATATATATATAATTTTGGATTCTTTTATATTGATCTTGCTAATTCACTTAATAATTCTAATAGTCATTTTGGTCTTCTATTTATATAATCATGTCATTTGTAAATAATGACAGTTTTACTTCTTCCTTTCAAAATTTTCTCTCTTCCATATTCTTATTTTATTATCATAGCTAAAATTTACAAAAAGTTTAAGTGGCAAAATCATAGGATAAAATATCCTTGTTACTAGTGTCTCCGATAGTAAAGAATCTGCCTGCAATGCGGGAGACCCAGATTCAATTCCTGGGTTGAAAATATCCCCTGAAGAAGGGAATGGCTACACTCTCCAGAATTCATTCTTGCCTGAAGAATCCCATGCACAGAGGAGCCTTGTGTGCTTCAACCCATGTGGTAACAAACAGTCGGACATGACTGACTTACTAACACTACTTTCTTTTCATTAAATTCTTAGTAAAAAAGCTCTGCTCATAATTAAATATAACAACCTGAAAATTAGGAGGGAGGTTTGCATTTTTTAGATATATATTTAGAAGTCATGAGCATATAAACTGATATTTAAAACTATTTGAAATAAAAGTAGCTACAGAAAAGTACAAAGACATAACTGTGGGACACTTCAACATTTATAAGATGGAAAGATGAAAGGATTATATGGAAAAGTATAATGAAAATGAACTGCCACTATAGTAAGAGGAAAATCGTGACAGTACATTTCTCCTACTAGCCAATGAAGTGTTAGAAAGGCAAAAGGAATGATCGACTATGCCAAGTGCTGCTAATTGTTCTACTAAAGGGAGGACAGAGAATCATTGCATTTAACTACTTGGAGATCATTATATAATGGGAATTGTAACTGATGAATCTTCCAGAAAAAGCACTTCTCCTTAATGACAGAGACTGCCTACCACATGTAGAGCATATAACCGTATCAAGGACATCAGTGACATATGTCAACATTGATAGTTTTTTGGTTTTTGGTTTTTTTGAGGTTTGGAAAAAAATAATAAGTCCATAAATCAGTAACAGTTCAAAATGGTAGCTGTATTTTCTTTTTCATCATAATTTTCAAGTTTAGGCAAAATTTGTCTTAACTCCCCAGTCTTTATTTTCTGTATTTTTCCCAGTTTGAGTTCCTCTCCCCCAAAGCACAAATACTCTAAGGAAAAAATGGAGTCACCTTATGCCTTATTCACTCTGAAAGGTAAAGAGCTCGGTACATATTTAACATATAACATTTTTCCAAAAGCATTTACATTTTAAGACAGAATCACTGGTTGAACATAACTTCAATAAATAGGAATTTGCCACTAAAGATAGCATTTTAATAAATACCTTGGTTGATTTTATGGGTCTTTCATATCATGTCTCTTGGCAACCAATGCTTGACAAGAAGGCAAACATTCATGAAGAACGGAGGCACAGACTGACAATAGTCTACTACTAGTTTATATATTTTAGGATTAATAAGGAGAGTTCTTGTTTCAAAAAGCTCTTAAGCCTAGATTTAATTCTGACAAAAAGAAAAATTAATCTTTTATGTATTACAATAGGATACCATAAGTTTATTTCGACGCCCCAATTCTTATATGCTTCCCACATATATTTCCAAATCAGTTCAGTTCAGTTCGGTCAGTTGTGTCCAACTCTTTGCAAACCCATGGACTGCAGCATGCCAGGCCTCCCTGTCCATCACCAAATCCTGGAGTTTACTCAAACTCATGTCCATTGAGTTGGTGATGCCATCCAACCATCTCATCCTCTGTCTTCACCTTCTCCTCCTGCTTCAATCTTTCCCAGCATCAGGGTCTTTTTAAATGAGTCAGTTCTTTGCATCAGGTGGTCAAAGTACTGGAGTTTAAGCTTCAGCATCAGTCCTTCCGATGAATATTCAGGATTGATTTCCTTTAGGATGGACTGGTTGGATCTCCTTGCTGTCCAAGGGACTCTCAAGAGTCTTCTCCAACATCACAGTCCAAAAGCATCAATTCTTTGGCACTCAGCTTTTTTAAAGTCCAACTCTCACATCCACACGTGACTAATGGAAAAAACATAGACTTGACTGAATGGACCTTTGTTGGCAAAGTAATGTCTCTGCTTTTTAATATGCTACCTAGGTTGGTCATAACTTTTCTTCCAAGGAATAAGCGTCTTTTAATTCATGGCTGCAGTCACCATCTGCAGTGATTTTGGAGCCCCCAAAATAAAGTTTGCCACTGTTTCCACTGTTTCCCCATCTATTTGACATGAAGTGATGGGACCAGATGCCATGATCTTACTTTTCTGAATTTTGAGTTTTAAACCAACTTTTTCACTCTCCTCTTTCACTTTCATCAAGAGGCTCTTTAGTTCTTTTTCACTTTCTGCCATAAGGATGGTGTTATCTGCATATCTGAGGTTATTGCTATTTCTCCCAGCAGTCTTGATTCCAGCTTGTGCTTCATCCAGCCCAGCATTTCACATGATATGCTCTGCATATAAGTTAAATAAGCAGTTTGACAATATACAGCCTTAACATACTCCTTTCCCAATTAGGAGAATAAATATACCATTGGGATTATTATTTAGGTCACTTAGTAGAATTACTGCTTTAGATTGAGATGTTTGTTTTTAAATAGCCATGTATTTCTCTTTTATGAATATAACAACAAATAGTTATCACGAGCATTGCCACTAATTTTTGTTAAGTATTCATATATCATATGCACATTATCCTCAAATGTCCTCTTTTATAAAATTTGCTGATACAAAAGTGAAAGTCAGTATAATTAAGCTCAATACATTCTGCTCTTGTCTGGCTAAATCTTCCCATTTAACTCATTGCCAAAATCTGAAAAAGTTTATTTTAATACAAAGAGTTAAAATAATCAAAATAACCTTAAAGTAAAATAATCAAAACAACCTTTAAACCTGAAACAGTGTATTTTAATATAAATAGTTAAAATAATTTAAAAAAACTTTAAATAATCAAAGATATAGTTTTGGATGTATGAAGGAGAGAACTGAACTTAAGCATTTAAAGACCAAATTTACCTGCTCGAAATAATATAAGGAATCTTACTCCCCATCTTGCAGTGGGTTAATGATTAAATATAATGCTACTATATAAAGAACAGATGTGATTTTTTTTTCCTACTATGCCACTACTGGTCTTCCCTTGTGGCTCAGCTGGTAAAGAATCCGCCTGCAAGGTGGGAGACCTGGCTTCGATCCCTGGGTTGGGAAGATCCTCTGGAGAAAGGAAAGGTTACCCACTGCAGTATTCTGGCCTGGAGAATTCTATGGACCATATAGTCCATGGGGTCACAGAGTCATACACGACTAAGCGACCTTCACTTTCATGCCACTACAGCTCCTGGTCAGACCTTTAGATATGAGACATTTAAAGTATCTTTCAAGAAACCTAATTTGTCTACACATTTTACAAAGACCAATAGATATCTATTAAGATCCTTGAGTATCATGTTTACTTTTAAGAAGCACAAATTTCAATAAGAAATCAAGCAAAAATTACCATAACTCAGCTAGAACTGACTTACATGAAACATTTCCAAATTTAGCTCATAAAATGCTTCTCTAATCTTTATTCAGATTCATCTGAAAGTATGATTCCATTAACCCAAACTAAGGTTACATTATGAGAAAAGATGCTTTTAAAATGGAGATATATTTAGCTTAGCTATAAACATAGGAGCTTTTGAATCTTTTTCCTAAGGAAATGATATAATGCAAATAAAAAAGGAAAAAAGTTTTATTAAAAGCAGAGAAAGTATTTAATTAATTTGGCATCTAAAATAAATTTGTTTTAAAGTTACCAGATTCAGGGATCTTTCTTTTTTTTATCTTCTGGATTATTATTAAAATAGTCTTAGAGATATTTGCAAATAGACTCAGATAAGGATTTTTAGACTCTACATTTTTGAGAATAATTTACCTGATTTTCCCTAGAAAGAAAATGGGCAACCTTTAGTATGAAGTCAGTTGTAACCCAATTTTCCCAACTTCCTTTGAGACACCAACTTCCAGGAAGTTGTTGCTATAAGTCAAACTCAGAATTTCTGTTCCCAATACAGAATTTTAAAATGCATTGGAAATTGGTAAACAAATAAATATAAAACATGTTGTCGATGTATTATAATTTATATCAACTAAAATTAGGCAATTATAACTGATTATATAACTGAAAAAGGTAAAATAAAGCTTAATTACTATTTCTAGAAGTGTGAGGTGACAATTATGAACTGGAAAGGAAGAGGGAGAAATCACTCAAAAATTTTATGATGCAATATTTAATTCTGCATTTGAAAAAGAAAAACAAAACATGTTGCAATGTAAGATAGAGAGGATACATGTTCTGGCGTTTGTTGTGGACAGAAATAAAATGTCTTTCCCATGAGTTCTTTTCTATTACTCATTTAGCTTTGGACCTTCACTCCGACTATCCAAGTAATTCAAGACACCTCAAGACAAAGATCTAGTTTAGAGCACTTCTTGATTGGGCACCAACCATATGATTAGAAGCAATAGTAGAATCTCTTTGGAGAAAAATACTTTTAAACAGGCCATACATAACTGTTTTTCAAAAGTTATTACCAGACATTTTCCAACAGAGTCTTCAAATAGAAAAGTTGAGCATAATTTCTCACACTGCTATCTTTTCCCATGAAAAGGATAAATCCTGGGTGGCCCACTGATACAAGAAGAAGAGACACCAGACTTGTACTCAACTTGTCTTGAAGTCAACAATAGAGTTTACCAGCAGATTTCCCAGATAACCCACAAGTATACATGATTGTGTTTTAAGTCACTAAGCCTTGGAGTGGTTTGTTAAATAACATTACTGAGGCAAAAATGAACCAATGTATACATTGACCAGAATGTGTTGCTGCTGTAACAAAAAATCTAAAATATGAAGCACTGGATTTTGGACCAGGCAACTGTAAACAAGGAAACAATTATAGGAGGCTAGAAAAAACAGTGAGAAATGTGGTAAAAAACTGAAAAAGTAAAGTGACAACCTATGCTATATACTGGAATAGCATTTGGTGAAAACATCGTATGAGATTAGGTAAGGGGTATAATATATGATAAACCTGCAAAGTTGGGGAGAGGAACTTCAGACAAGATGTAAAAAGCATGAACTCTTGGGTTTTCACTTGCTTCCTCTTATTTTTTTTTACCATCTTCTTTTTTTTATTATTTTATTTTATTTTTAAACTTTACAATATTGTATTGGTTTTGCCAAATATCGAAATGAATCTGCCACAGGTATACACGTTTTCCCCATCTTGAACCCTCCTCCCTCCTCACTCCCCATACCATCCCTCTGGGTCATCCCAGTGCACCAGCCCCAAGCATCCAGTATCATGCATCAAACCTGGACTGGTGACTCATTTCATATATGATATTATACGTATTTCAATGCCATTCTCCCAAATCATCCCACCCTCTCCCTCTCCCACAGAGTCCAAAAGACTGTTCTATACATCAGTGTCTCTTTTGCTGTCTCGTATACAGGGTTATTGTTACCATCTTTCTAAATTCCATATATATGCGTTAGTATACTGTATTGGTGTTTTTCTTTCTGGCTTACTTCACTCTGTATAATAGGCTCCAGTTTCATCCACCTCATTAGAACTGATTCAAATGTATTCTTTTTAATGGCTGAGTAATACTCCATTGTGTATATGTACCACAGCTTTCTTATCCATTCATCTGCTGATGGACATCTAGGTTGCTTCCATGTCCTGGCTATTATAAACAGTGCTGCAATGAACATTGGGGTACACGTGTCTCTTTCAATTCTACCAGCTTCTTTTGACAAGAAAATTTCATGAAACAGATGCAATAAGGAAACTAGTAAATTTTAGCAAAATTTAGAAGACATATAAAGCCAACTAATTTTGAGTTTTAAAGATAACATTATTTTCCATCAAATCAAAGATATGACCATTGCATCAAGGCCTTGTGGAAAAACTAAATCCAGAGCTTTGCCAGTAAAATAAGGCATCAAGGTAAAAACCAAGAGTGGGATTGTGATGCGCTTTAAGTTCTTCAACAAGCTCTTCAGTTTGTCAGGATTCTTAGCTTGGTGGGGTAGCTCAAAATGTCATTCATGAAATCCCTGTGTCATTAGTGGCTTTGTCCTTTTTGGGTTTGATGACATATCTCAAGTTATCAAAAATCAAAATGGAAATGGGCAGCCACTGTAGATGTGGTTTCAGACACATCCCTACATCAGTTCAGTTCAGTCACTCAGTCATGTCCAACTGTTTGTGACCCCATGGACTGCAGCACGCCAGGCCTCCCTGACCATCACCAACTCCTGGAGTTTACTCAAACTCATGTCCATTGAGTCAGTGATGCTATCCAACCATCTCATCCTCTGTCGTCCCCTTCTTCTCCTGCCCTCAATCTTTTCCTGCATCAGGGTCTTTTCCAATGAGTCAGCTCTTCATATCAAGTGGCCAAAGTATTGGAGTTTCAGCATCAGTCCTTCCAATGAATTTTCTGGGTTGATTTCCTTTAAGATGGACAGGCTTGATCTCTTTGCTGTCCAGAGGACTCTCAAGAGAAAGTGGAGCAACATTTGATGAAAACATCATATGAAACTAAGTAAAAGGTAGAATATGATAAACCTATAGAGTTGGGGAGAAGAATTTCAGACAAGATGTAAAAAGCATGAACTCTTGGGTTTTTGTCTACTTCCTCTTCCTTAATTCCCACCACAGTTCAAAAGCATCAGTTCTTCAGCACTCAGCATTCTTTATGGTCCAACTCTTACATCCGTACATAACTACTGGAAAACTCATAGCTTTGAATATACAGACCTTTGTCATCAAAGTGATGTGTCTGCTTTTTAATATTCTGCCTAGGTTTTTCACATATTTTCTTTCAAAGAGCAAACATCTTTTAATTTCATGGCTGCAGTCACCATTCACAGTGATTTTGGAGCTGGCGGTAGCTCCTGACAATCCTTGGCATTCCTTGACTTGTTTCAGCATCACTCAAAGGCACAGAATTGAAGAATAGCTAGGTGTGTACAAACAGCTTTTCACTCCTGGATTATATACCCATAGGAAGTATTGATGAGAGATAATATTGGAGAATTGGGCAGTAGCCAGAGAATGGGGGACCTTGATTAACAAATTAGCATAATGGACTTTCCCTTTTAGACAATGAGAGGTATAAAAATAATTCAAATGGAACAATGTAACACATTCTGGTCTATTTAGCAAGCAAAATATATTTGTCAATATGATGACAACCCCCATCTACCCCAAGTGTCTTATATCTATTTCAGTTCAGTTCAGTTCAGTCACTCCCTTGTGTCTGACTCTTTGCAACCCCATGAATCTCTCTGTAAAAATAATCATGCTCCTTGGACTTGATCAATCTAAATCACATTTTCCCTTTTATTAATAAATATATCACAAGGAAAATTTTCAGAGTTCTGACCAAAATGTACTGTATTTTACTCTAACCTATATAGCCAGAACGGAGAAGGCAATGGCACCCCACTCCAGTACTCTTGCCTGAAAAATCCCATGGACGGAGGAGCCTGGTAGACTGCAGTCCATGGGGTCACTAAGAGTCGGACACGACTGAGCGACTTCACTTTCACTTTTCACTTTCATGCATTGGAGAAGGAAATGGCAACCCACTCCAGTGTTCTTGCCTGGAGAATCCCAGGGACAGTGGAGCCTGGTTGGCTTCCGTCCATGGAGTCGCACAGAGTCGGACACAACTGAAGCAACTTAGCAGCAGCAGTAGCATATAGCCAGAAAAAAAGAATACACACATACACACACAAACACACAATAATCTAAATAAGATTTTCAACCTTTATCTGTAACATTTTTCCTGGGATCAAAATCACACTCTTTACTGCACCAGCTCTTCCTTTCTTATGTGTATGTATACTAACTGCTTTATACTTGCTTCCTTATTTTTCCACATATTCAAAGTTAAGCTTGCACATCAATGAGTTTGCATTATCAACCTAGAGAAAAGTCTTTTGATTATGCCTTTTAAATTCAAAGAACAAATTCACTGAGTTACTGGAGTCAAATCACCTTGCATTTTACAACAAAATTTACATTAAAAAACAAGCAAAATAATCACAAATATATTGCTACACATTGCAGTGTGACAATGTCACTGCTTTATTCCTATAAAGGATGAACCACACACCAAAACAGAACTGCTAAAATATTCCTATTCTGAATCTCCATCAGGCTCAATTCAGGTGCAATTGGTCTCTTGTTTTCTCAGAATAAAAGAAGCAAGTGGCAAATTAAAGTAGGAATGAGCCCACTGAATGGTCAATAATTGGCGGGTATTAAGTTGCAGATACAAAAAAAAAATTTTGTTCTAACCTACTCTGAAAACTAAGCCATACACAGAGAAGTATACAAAAGAGGGAAATCTTGATAGTGGTTTAGTCTCATAACTACCAAGAGAGGAAATAAAACCAGCAGGTTTCACTTACTGAGATATTTGTGTGAATCCATTGCAACAGTTAAATTTTCTCTAATTTTGTTGATGAATATGATCACCTCTTCTAGCTACACATACACTTCACTAACAAAGCACAAAGCAAAAAAACAAACAAACAAACAAACAAAAACAGGTATATAAGCTAATATTTAGTCTGCTGCTGCTGCTGCTAAGTCGCTTCAGTCGTGTCCAACTTTGTGCGACCCTATTTGGCCTAACCAGCCTCAAAGAATCCATTTGACAGAGTTGTAGAATTCTGGTGTGTTTTGGTCATAACTCAATATGCCTTTGACAGGATACAACTTTAGCCTTCCTTCTTTAGCAACAATACATATTCAAACACCTTTTGCATGCAGTTGTATACTTATCCTTATAAAATATTATTTGTGTGTGTATGTGTGTTTGGAAATTTGGGGTGTGGCAAATACCTGGAGAGTCATATTGACATTCATAATGAGACTGGACAAAGATATTCTACTTCCCTGCATATTAAAACACTATCCTCATATTTGGCCATATTTGAATCAGAAAGCTATAAAAAGTTTTGTTTGATGGGGCTCTAAGAGTTTCCAGAATTAAGGATCTACTAAATATAAAGAGTGGGGCAAAGATCTTAGCACCAGTTACAGCAATTGGAGAAAAAAACCTTGAGGTAAAACAGCTCAAGTTCATAATTGAGCAAGCTTACACACATACAACTACACACACACACACACACACACACACACACACACACACACACACACCATGAGTCAGGGTTCAAAAGAATTAAGCCTTTTTAGTAACTTTATTCCTGCAATTGCTGGTAGCATTCCAGCACAGAGCACACATCCTTTTCAATTCTTGCAGTATAAAAGGATCTAACTAAGAATATGAATTCTTTTCTACTCCAACCCCACATTTAATTCTGTAAACTTTTTGCCAGTCACATCACATCTTTAAGTCTCAATTTTCTCATTTGTACAATTAATGGGCTGGACTAAATGATTCCAAAACTTTTATCTACTTGTTATGTTCAAGGATTCTACCCTTAGCATAAAGGTGCAGATGTATCTTCTTTAGTATACACTGCTCTATGGGTTTATTCCTTTTGCAGCAAATGAAGTAAAGTATCCAAGAATATCACAGGTTGTTTTTATTAAAAAAAAAAAACACAATCTGACTCAAATTTTAGTTAAACTTGTCATACAAATATTGACTAAAGCAATATATCATGGAATCAAAGTAGCACACGCATTCCAACTACTCATTCAAGACTCCATGTCACTGTAGAGCAGCCCTTGCAAATGAATGCAAATCCTTATACATTTGTCCACTGATCCAGTGCGCAAACCCTGCAGAGGCAGCCTTCCTTCCTTAGGTAATTTGGACTCAATATTTTGCTTTTACTGAGCTGAAACTTAACTCCCTATGGCTTCTACTTATTTTTCCAAGCTCTCATCTTCTGGAGGGCAATACATAATGAGTTTAATCCCTCTTCTCCATGACAACTCTTAACACATTTGAAGATAGCAATCATATCTTCTCTAATCTATCTCAGTTCTCTCAACTGCTCCTAATATGAGAGCTTCATATTCCCTTATCATTATCTCTAAATGTGTTTATATCCCACTTAACATGTGGGTCCAAGCACAAAATGATAAATACCAAGAAAAGTTGCCATTATTCTGCTTTTATTGTGGATAAATTTTCATAAAAGATTAATAGAAACTATATCCCACTATTTACCCAAACAAGGTTTACAATGAACTAAGTTCAAATCTTCTTAAATGAATTCCTACTAAGCCAAATCTCTTCCTTTTCATATTTGGACAATGGGTAAAAAAAAAATTTAAGAGAAAAGATTCATAAACCACAAGTTAAGTGTTTTCCAACAATGGAAATCTGTTTTCTGGTTCATGTTATGTGATCTCTGGGGAGATTTTAAAATGAAAATATTTTCCTGTCATCTTGGATGTGTGGTCTTCCATTTGGGATCCCTTTCCCTTTGTTTTAAACTGAAAAACTAAGAATTCTTCAGTGCCCAAATTAAACATATACCACTTTGTTTTTCAACTCCATGCACATGTGTTATACAAGAATAAGCAGAGTGGAAACAAATGCCCAGTTTCAGCTCGATGTCACACCAGGCCTGAAGCTTTTGAGATAATGGCACATTACACACGAATACACCCAAAAGGTTTGAACGCTTCGGTCACTGAGAACAAAACACAATAACATTTTCTCTCTGAAATGCAGAAAACACATGACAGTCTTAGTAGTTAATGAAATATGAATATCTTTTTCCAGCTCAAAAATATACTCAGAAAGCCAGAGTGGTGATATGAGAACGTGGGTATAATCCCTGTGCCTTTGATGTTATAGAGTGGATATACCCCCAAAGGGTGCATTAATTCATCAATGATTCACCACAAAACAAAAAGTGGTATCCAAATACATAATGTTGAATAAGAGTATTGAAAAAACTCTCTTGGATGGTCAGAAATTTTAAAAATCAATGTTTTGGGGGGCTTCTCTGATGGCTAAGCAGTAAAGAATCCATCTGCTAATGCAGGAGGCAAGGGTTCGATCCCTGGGTCAGGAAGATCCCGCAGGAAAAGGAAATGGCAACCCACTTCAGTATTCTCGGTATTCCCATGGTGTGAGGAGCCTGAGGGGCTGTAGCCCATAGCGTCACAGAAGAGCCACAAACAACTTAGCAAGTAAGCAACAGCAATGACAAGATGTGTTGGTATTCTAAAAAAAAGGGCGGCGGAGGGGGTGAGGGGGTTAAAATCAATGTGTTTTTGAACTATTTCTTTAAAAAACAAATGTTTATCTAAAAAGAATAAAGTGGCTTAACTCTTGAGTGACACTTAAGATACACAAGTCTAAGTTTTGAACTCAAATGGGAAGCATTTAGAATTTGGCATATACCATAATCATAAGGAAGCAGCCAAAGCAAAGTTTATTTCACATAATTTGCAAACTAAATTATTTTGATAGCAAGAAAGGCAAACTCAAAGCAGCTGTTTCTTCCTCATATGTCTACACAGTGTTTTAATTCACATGTTACCATAAATATAAGGATGATCATGGGCATAACTGGGCTTCCCAGGTGGCGCTAGTGGTAAAGAACCCACCTGCCAATGCAGGAGATGGAAGAGATTGGGGTTCAACCCTTGGGTCAGGGAGATCCCCTGGAGGAGGGCATGACAACCCACTCCAATATCCTTGCCTGGAGAGTCCCATGGACAGAAAGGAGCCTGGTGGACTAGAGTCCATAGCATTGCAGAATCATACACGACTGAAGCAACTTAGCACACACATACATGGGCATAACTGCCCTCCAAACACAAACTATGCTCTGGCCCTGACCTTGGTGAAACCTCCTCTGAACTCCTTTTATTGATATGAGATTCCTATAACCTTGCTCAGAAAGACAGACTGTGAATGCTTGGCCTTTAGACAGTTGTGAAAACCCCTTTGGGGAATTGTCTTTTTATCCTCCTCTGCTTCAGAACAAGAGAAGAATTCAGGTCAAAGTGATAAACTTCTTAAATCACTTAAGGTGAGTCAGACCATATCTCAAATCTGAACCACCTCTTATGGCACCACCTATAATGAATATTCTTAGAACTGGTCAGCTTAGAGTACCAAGGTCAGTATGTTGTGACCTCATCCATTTCTCTTTAATTCTCTTCTTTCTCCATCAGTGTAATATAGAAAGCAAAACTTCCAAAACTACACTCTCTGTGAAAAACACAGTTCTCTCCTGGCACAGGGAGACTTTAATCCTACATTTGCACAGATCTTAATCCTATAAGGTTGCCAAACACTCCTGGGCACTGACTGGTCCCAATCACCTGAAGTTTACATGAAAACAAACCCAGGACTTTTCAGTATCAGTTCAGTGGCTCAGTTGTGTCCGACTCTTTGTGACCCCATGGACTGCAGCATGCCAGGCCTACCTGTCCATCACCAACTCCTGGAGTTTATTCAAACTCATGTCCACTGAGTCAGTCATGCCATTCAACCATCTCATCCCCTGTCATCCACTTCTCCTCCTGCCCTCAATCTTTTCCAGCATCCGAGTCTTTTCAAATGAGTCAGTTCTTTGCATCAAGTGGTCAAAGTATTGGAGTTTCACCTTCAGCATCAATCCTTCCAACGAATATTTAGAACTGGCAATTTGATTTCTGGTTCCTCTGTCTTTTCTAAAACGAGCTTGAACATCTGGAAGTTCACGGTTCACATACTAATGAAGCCTGGCTTGGAGAATTTTGAGCATTACTTTACTAGCATGTGAAATGAGTGCAATTGTGCAGTAGTTTGAGCATTCAAGGCTGTATATTGTCACCCTGTTTATTTAACTTACATGCAGAGCACATCATGAGAAACGCTGGACTGGAAGAAGCACAAGCTGGAATCAAGATTGCCGGGAGAAATATCAATAACCTCAGATATGCAGATGACACCACCCTTATGGCAGAAAGTGAAGAGGAACTAAAGAGCCTCTTGATGAAAGTGAAAGAGGAGAGTGAAAAAGTGGCTGAAAGCTCAACATTCAGAAAATGAAGATCATGGCATCTGGTCCCATCACTTCATGGGAAATAGATGGGGAAACAGTGTCAGACTTTATTTTTGGGGGGCTCCAAAATCACTGCAGTTGGTGATTGCAGCCATGAAATTAAAAGATGCTTACTCCTTGGAAGAAAAGTTATGACCAACCTTGATAGCATATTGAAAACCAGAGACATTACTTTGCCAACAAAGGTCCGTCTAGTCAAGGCTATGGTTTTTCCAGTAGTCATGTATGGATGTGAGAGTTGGACTGTGAAGAAAGCTAAGTGACGAAAAATTGATGCTTTTGAACTGTGGTGTTGGAGAAGACTCTTGAGAGTCCCTTGGACTGCAAGGAGATCCAACTAGTCCATTCTAAAGGAGATCAGCCCTGGGTGTTCTTTGGAAGGAATGATGCTAAAGCTGAAACTCCAGTACTTTGGCCACTTCATGTGAAGAGTTGACTCATTGGAAAAGACTGATGCTGGGAGGGATTGGGGGCAGG
Source organism: Bos mutus (assembly GCF_027580195.1). NCBI lineage: Eukaryota > Metazoa > Chordata > Mammalia > Artiodactyla > Bovidae > Bos > Bos mutus. Next base: position 89,654,956 of record NC_091617.1, on the reverse strand, counting down.
AGGAAAAGGGGACAACAGAGGATGAGATGGCTGGATGGCATCACCGACCTGATGGACATGAGTGTGAGTGAACTCCGGGAGATGGTGATGGACAAGGAGGCCTGGTGTGCTGCAATTCATGGGGTCGCAAAGAGCTGAACATGACTGAGCGACAGAACTGAACTTGAGCATTCTTTGGCATTGCCTTTCTTAGGGATTGGAATGAAAACTGACCTTTTCCAGTCCTGTGGCCACTGCTGAGTTTTCCAAATTTGCTGGCATATTGAGTGCAGCACTTTCACAGCATCATCTTTCAGGATTTGAAATAGTTCAACTGGAATTCCATCACCTCCACTAGCTTTGTTCATAGTGATGCTTCCTAAGGCCCACCTGACTTCACATTCCAGGATGTCTGGCTCTAGGTGAGTGATCACACCATCGTGATTATCTGGGTCATGAAAATCTTTTTTGTATAGTTCTTCTGTGTATTCTTGCCACCTCTTCTTAATATCTTCTGCTTCTTTTAGGCCCATACCATTTCTGTTCTTTACTGAGTCCATCTTTACATGAAATGTTCCCTTATACTGGTATTTTCAATAAACCCATCTGAGCATATACAGGACTTTTCAGTTAGCTACAAATATGATAACTGATCAATCAGTTGTACAGTAGTCCTGATTACCTCTGAGTTACCAAATTGAATTCCAGGACCCACTCTCATCAACTGTTAATGCTTTTCTGGACCATCAGCCTTATTCTTAGGTTTTGTAATTGTAATTTCAAATGAGATTTAAGTTAGAAACAATTCCTTTGCTATTCAAATACACACTATCACACCACAAAATCAATTCTATTAAGCAGAATATGTGATCTCAAGCTGTTAGAAATACTTTGATGATTAATAAGATGCTTGTTCCCACTACACAAAAAGTTCTTGAGACCCAAATTGAAGTAGACCATAGTTCAATGTGTTTGTATTGACTGGCTCTCCATAACTATTTTGTGGGGGGAAAGGCTAAAGGCCATAGCGAGCATTTGTATACAGAGGAATGCAATTAATGCCTCATGTGTTTCATGAAAAGATTAGGGATTTGTTTGTTGTTCACATGTGGAGAGAGAGAGTATAATTAATAAATATCTTGGCAAGTGAGAAAGGCCAAATTCCTTATGGTGAAGAAAATAGACTTTAAAGAGAAAGCACACAAAGTTAAATCCCAACTGTACCTCCTTCTGAGCTGCCTGAATTTGGACAAGTTATTTAAGATGGCTACAATTTCACCATCTATAAAATGAGGATAATACCAGGATAAGTGTAATAGCTAAAGGGATAAAATCCTCCAGCAAAGTCCTAGTTAGCACTTCATAAAGTGTTACCTAACAACATTTTTATGAAGAAATCAACAGAAAGATAAAGTAGCTACAAAGGAATGTTGAAGTAAAATTGTAAACTGATATAGTGTTTGCTAGGTTAAATTTCAACAGAGCTACAAAAATACATTACCTTTGGAGTTGATATATCTCCAGGGCTATTAACATATAGGAACTTGTTAATTTCTGCAAGTCAACTTCTAACCTAAAAAAGCCATAAACCATCTGCACATTTATCAGTCATTGATTGTTAGCCAAACAAAGTTACATATTGTGCATGTGTCAGATGATGCTCAGATGGGTTTATTGAAAAAAATCTAGCATGAAATTTTAAAAATCAAGAAATAATCATTTTGCCCTATCTCCAAGCTTGTAGTAAGTAGTTTTTAGCAGTTTTGCAATAAGTTTTATGTAAGTTCATATTTGTAAAGCACTTAGAGTTCAATAAAATACCCACTACTGAGGCAGTAGCAAAAAGATATTGCCTACAGAATCTTTGTGATATTAAAACAGCTTACATCATTTGCCTGTGATAATCTTTAGGGAAAACATAAGAGATGGTTTAGTTATGGATCCACTCCATAAAAAGGTTTTTGATCCATGTGTGACATCTTTTATCTTCTAAGGAATTTATATAGCAATTTAGAGATATGTTTGTGCTTAAGTTCTTATTACAACTATTGTACATATGCAGCTTAATTCTAAAAGGCTACTAAAACAGAATTTCCACATTTTCCTGGAAGTACCTGTCTTTCTTAATATAGTTTCTCAGAAGGAAAAATCAAGCAGCAAAATAAAAAAGAAACATTCAAACTGATTGCAATGTCTTAATATGACAATTATTTATGGGACAAACATATTCAGTATCTTACTTTTTATTTCCAAAATATCTAGGTACTTATAACACAGGCATATGTTTCTCATTTTTTCCTACCCACTGTGTAAACTTGGAAAAATATGGATATTAATGAAGTCATACTATGTTCATAATCCATTAAAATAACATATATGTTATCAGAGAGACTTTTGCTGCCACTAAAATTCCAAAATACACTTTATCTCCAACAGTCTTAAAGATGGTATTTGTTTAATACTGGAGGGTTGTGCTACAGCCACTTAATCAAATTCCTGCTTAGTGTCAGTATCTCTTCAATTTTGCATGTCCCCAGCTTGATGGAAAGTAACTACCTCATAGCACTAAATAAATATTTATATCATAATCCATTATTGATATCTTCCAAACATTTTACTATAGCTTGCTAGTGCCAACAACATAATATTTCTGGGTGGAGCTGAACCATGGTTTAATTTTGTTTCCATAAGAGATGCTTTACACACATAAAAACAAAAATGTCAATGCCAATATTTAATCAATGCCAGTGTTTAATCAACATAAAACAAAAGCAAAGTATCTAAATCTAGACTTGAAAATTAATCCAAAAATATGTACAAGGATATTTTAACATGGAAATTCCATTTCCCCATTAGGTGAAAATTTCTCTTTACTCCTTGGTTTGGTGACCTCTTATTCTCAGATGATCTCACAATATCACTATAATGCAGAAAATATTTCTGAACACCCAATTTACAAATGAAGAAACTGAGTGGTTTACAGAGGTTAAATGACCTGTGCAAAGCCACATACATTCAAACCAGGGTTTCTGCTTCTAGGGCACTTAATGTCCATAACTAAGCTTTGCCACAAGCATATCCTCTTTTTACTGATATCCCTTGCCTTAAATGTATGCCAAATGCCTTACCTATACCACATATATAAATAATACAAATTTATCCTTGTCTCCCACCTAAAATGAGGTCACCCTAACAGGTACCTAATGTTTGAGTCTGTTTTGGTCTTTACTGCAATCAATTTCTGTTTTAGATGATCAGTTCACTGAACTAGAGTTATGAGCTTTGAAAAGCAGGGCAAGTAGTTTTCAGTATCAAGTGAGCTAGTGGATAGAGATGGGATCAGGTCAGGAAGCAGCATGCCACAGGATGTGGCAGCAGCAACATCAGCAACATAGGAACCAGACCGACAGGTGTTTTGGTCCTAAACCTGCCAGTTACTTGTGTGTGATATTCAAAAAATTAGCTTCACTAAGTACTTAGACAGTGTAATAAAAGTGCTTTCCACAACCACAGTACAGAAGAACTTTTCAGTAATTTAAATGATGATCAATCCCTGTACCAAAAAATAAATCAACTTATCATACATAGCATTTGTAACAAATAAAGAGGTTATCTATTCAATAAACAGAGATTTTTTGTAGTACTATTATTAAAGGTAGGTATACTCCAGGGGCGGCGGCCAGGAAGAGCTACCCCATGTCCAAGGAGCCGTGCCTGCATGGGCACAGGAGGGCCAAGAGGGGCTACTCCACATTCAAGGTCATGAGGGGTGGCTGTGAGGAGATACCCCTCGTCCAAGGTAAGGAGCAGCAGCTGCACTTTGCTGGAGCAGCCATGAAGAGATACCCCAGACCAAGGTAAGAGAAACCCAAGTGAGATGGTAGGTGTTGTGAGAGGCATCAGAGGGCAGACACACTGAAATCACAATCAGAGAAAACTAGTCAATCTAATCACACGGACCACAGCCTTGTCTAACTCAATAAAACTAAGCGATGCTATGTTGGGCCACCCAAGACAGGCGGGTCAAGGTGAGACATCTGACAGAATGTGGTCCACTGGAGAAGGGAATGGCAAACCACTTTAGTATTCTTGCCTTGAGAACCCCATGAACAGTATGAAAAGGCAAAATGATAGGATACTGAAAGAGGAACTCCCCAGGTCAGTAGGTGCCCAATATGCTACTGGAGATCAGTGGAGAAATAACTCCAGAAAGAATGAAGGGATGGAGCTAAAGTAAAAACAATACCCAGTTGTGGATGTGACTGGTGACAGAAGCAAGGTCCAATGCTATAAAAAGCAATATTGCATAGGAACCTGGAATGTTAGGCCCATGAATCAAGGCAAATTGGAAGTGGTCAAACAGGAGAAGAAAAGAGTGGACATCAACATTCTAGGAATCAGCAAACTAAGATGGACTGGAATGGGTGAATTTAACTCAGACGACCATTATATCTACTACTGCGGGCAGGAATCCCTTAGAAGAAATGGAGTAGCCATCATGGTCAACATAAGAGTCTGAAATGCAGTACTTGGATGCAATCTCAAAAACGACAGAATGATCTCTGTTCGTTTTCAAGGCAAACTATTCAATACCACAGTAATCCAAGTTTATGCCCCAACCAGTAACGCTGAAGAAGCTGAAGTTGAACGGTTCTATGAACACCTATAAGACCTTTAAGAACTAACACCCAAAAAAGATGTCCTTTTCATTATAGGGGACTGGAATGCAAAAGTAGGAAGTTAAGAAACACCTTGGGTAACAGGCAAATTTGGCCTTGGAATACAGAATGGAGCAGGGCAAAGACTAATAGAGTTTTGCCAAGAGAACGCACTGGTCATAGCAAACACCCTCTTCCAACAACACAAGAGAAGACTCTACACATGGACATCACCAGATGGTCAACACCGAAATCAGGTTGATTATATTCTTTGCAGCCAAAGACGGAGAAGCTCTATACAGTCAACAAGAACAAGACCGGGAGCTGACTGTGGCTCAGATCATGAACTCCATATTGCCAAATTCAGACTGAAATTGAAGAAAGTAGGGAAAACCACTAGACCATTCAGGAATGACCTAAATCAAATCTCTTATGATTATATAGTGGAAGTGAGAAATAGATTCAAGGGACTAGATCTGATAGATAGAGTGCCTGATGAACTATGGAATGAGGTTCATGACATTGTACAGGAGACAGGGATCAAGACCATCCCCATGGAAAAGAAATGCAAAAAAGCAAAATGGCTTCCTGGGGAGGTCTTACAAATAGCTATGAAAAGAAGAGAAGCAAAAAGCAAAGGAGAAAAGGAAAGGTAAAAACATCCAAATGCAGAATTCCAAAGAATAGCAAGGAGAGATAAGAAAGCCTTCCTCAGCGATCACTGCAAAGAAATAGAGGAAAACAACAGAATGGGAAAGACTAGAGATCTCTTCAAGAAAATTAGAGATACCAAGGGAACAGTTCATGCAAAGATGGCTCGATAAAGGACAGAAATGATATGGACATAACAGGAGCAGAAGATATTAAGAAGAGGTGGCAAGAATACACAAAAGAACTGTACAATTTTCATGATGGTATGATCACTCACCTAGAGCCAGACATCCTGGAATTTGAAGTCAAGTGGGCCTTAGAAAGCATCACTACGAACAAAGCTAGTGAAGGTGATGGAATTCCAAGGGAGCTATTTCAAATCCTGAAAGATGATGCTGTGAAAGTGCTGCACTCAATATGCCAGCAAATTTGGAAAACTCAGCAGTGGCCACAGGACTGGAAAAGGTCAGTTTTCATTCCAATCCCAAAGAAAGGCAATGCCAAAGAATTCTCAGACTACCACACATTGCACTCATGTCACACGCTAGTAAAGTAATGCTCAAAATTCTCCAACCCAGGCTTCAGCACTATGTGAACCATGAATTTCCAGATGTTCAAGCTGGTTTTAGAAAAGGCAGAGGAACCAGAGATCAAATTGCCAACATCTGCTGGATCATCAAAAAAGCAAGAGAGTTCCAGAAAAACATCTATTTCCATTTTACTGACTATGCCAAAGCCTTTGACTGTGTGGATCACAATAAACTGTGGAAAATTCTGAAAGAGATGGGAATACCAGACCACCTGATCTGCCTCTTGAGAAATCTGTATGCAGGTCAAGAAGCAACAGTTAGAACTGGACGTGGAACAACTGACTGTTTCCAAACAGGAAAAGGAGTACGTGAAGGCTATATATTGCCACCCTGTTTATTTAACTTCTATGCAGAGTACATCATGAGGAATGCTGGGCTGGAAGAAGCACAAGCTGGTATTAAGATTGCTGGGAGAAATATCAATAACCTCAGATATGCAGATGACATCACCCTTATGGCAGAAAGTGAAGAGGAACTAAAAAGCCCCTTGATGAAAGTGAAAGAGGAGAGTTAAAAAGTTGGCTGAAAGCTCAACATTCAGAAAACGAAGATCATGGCATCTGGTCCCATCACTTCATCTGGAATAGATGGGGAAACAGTGGAAACAGTGTCAGACTATTTTTCTGGGCTCCAAAATCTCGGCAGATGGTGATTGCTGCCCTGAAATTAAAAGACGCTTACTCCTTGGAAGGAAAGTTATGTCCAGCCTAGATAGCATATTGAAAAGCAGAGACATTACTTTGCCAACAAAGGTCTGTCTAGTCAAGGCTATGGTTTTTCCAGTGGTCATGTATGGATGTGAGAGTTGGACTGTGAAGAAAGCTGAGCACCAAAGAATTGATGCTTTTGAACTGTGGTGTTGGAGAAGACTCTTGAGAGTCCCTTGGACTGCAAGGAGATCCAACCAGTTCATTCTAAAGGAGATCAGCCCTGGATGTTCTTTGGAAGGAATGATGCTAAAGCTGAAACTCCAGTACTTTGGCCACTATGTGAAGAGTTGACTCATTGGAAAAGACTCTGGAGCTGGGAGGATTTGGGGGCAGGAGGAGAAGGGGATGACAGAGGATGAGACAGCTGGATGGCATCACCAATTCGATGGACATGAGTTTGGGTGAACTCTGGGAGTTGGGGATGGACAGGGAGGCCTGGCGTGCTGCAATTCATGGGGTCGCAAAGAGTCAAACACGACTGAGCGACTGAACCGACCTGAACTACATCAGTATTGTAGTCACCTGATGCAAACAGCCGCCTCATTGGAAAAATCCCTGATGCTAGGAAAGATTGAAAGCAGAAGGAGAGTGGGTGTCAGAGGATAAAATGGCTGGATGGTATCACCAATGCAATTGACATGATCTTGGGCAAACTGGGAGATGGTGAGGGACACGGAGGCCTGGCATGCTGCAGTCCATGGGGTTGCAAAAGAGTCAGACATGATTGAGCAGCTAACAATACCAGCAACAACAACACCACCTCATACAAATGGGTATGTTAAAAGATGATCATTGATGGTAAGAGGTCCTCTTCACACATGTATTGTTATTTACATAAAACACATATACCTCCATTTCCCTATTTGATGCACTCAAGAAGCTCTGCAAATTAGTTTAGCATCCTCATCATTTCTGTACTTAAAATCATTTACAAACTGAGTTTAGAAGACACAGATAACAGAAGACACACCCAGTAAAAAGTAGATAGATTCAGGAACTCATATTCTTTCTTTCCATTAAATCAACATTTTTCTCACCTTCCTAATTCTTGAGAGTGCCATATGTGAAATCTGTCATCAATTGTAAAACAACAAGCAAACATTTTTCTGATGACAGAAAAATCATCAGCCAATCTTTTTTAAAACGTCTTCAATCCCATAATGCTAATTGGTTCAACTCAAATAGAATTTCAAAAGGAAGGGGAAAAAATAAATAGGAGGGAATCTACCAATATATCTTTTGCCAGTATATGACAGGAACAGTTTAATGTAATAAGTAAATGTATTAATCTGTTCCTATGTCAACCTCAGTAGCACATTTCAGTTATTCTTTTCAAGACTACTAAAGTGAGGTAGCAGACATCTGTGTGAAAGAACAGGATTCTCGATTCATAACAGCATAATTAAGATGCAAGAGTATTGAAAAGAAATGAGAACTATTCCCTTTAGCTAGTTGACAAGATGCAATGCGGAAATGAATTGATGCAGAACCAGTAAACCTGTTCTACCCCATTCATCCTCTCTTAGCTGGTTTCTATTCAGTCAGACTTCCTCGCACCATTTAAAGCTTTAATGGACTGTAGTTATATGTGACTACTCTACAGAGTTTCAATCTGCAGCAATCATCTGCTAACAGCTCTAAATCTTCACCAGCCTAGTTTTTGTTTTCCATGTAATACATAGCCAGTATCACGCATTAAAAAGGCCATAAAACCAATCCCATTCTTTGTTCCTGTTAGAAAAATATGGCATTTCAGACACTTTCCTCTCTCCTTTGTCTGTCTTATATGCACGACATTTTAGAAATCTAACTACTTGCATTTACAGATAAGGAAATCAAGGCCCAGAGAGTTGATGTATCATATCCTGTGCAAACCAAGTGCAACTGGTGCATGCAGAGTCAGAATTTAGACTCAGGTACCCTGATTTCAACAGCAATTTGCTTTCTGCTACCAGGTTTCCTCAGGTTAAAGGAATGAGGACTTAGAAACTTTCCCAAGTGATACTATTGAATGCCGTATTCATACTTGCAGAGGTTTGGTCTTGGGCATAAGGTGTCCTGCTTAAGTATTCCTGTTTAAGTAAGCTCTATCCTTTTTAATTCTATCTAAATCTACCAGAGATGAACAAAGACCAGAAGAGGGGTTACAACCAAAAGGGAAGAGAAACAGGAATTAAAAATGTATATATATATATATATATATATTTACATCTTCTTCAATAATTGGCAAATAATTTAGCAGAGCAAAACAAAAAAAAAATAATAAAATTATGAATAGTGTGTAGGAAGTCAAAAACACATTTTTATGACACTGAAATCATCACAAGCAGCACTCAAAATGGCGAGAATGTTTCGCCACGTATTTGTGTGTGTGTGTGTGTGTGTGTGTGTGTGCGTTTGTGTGGACGGATAGAGAGAATAAAACGACCAAAACTGGGAAGAAAAAAAGTTAAAATAAAATGAAGATACTGTGAATATAGGTAAACTTGTTCAATTTCAAATGTTCCTCATTGTTACCATAACTTAACTACAATGAATGCTTGCTCCTATGGAAATATTTTTTAAAATCTTTTTTTGGGGGGAAGGACACTTCTATATAAGGAGATTTCTTGATAGCTTAGATAATCATCATTATCTTTATTTTTCTGTGCTTATAATTATCAAAAATCTGAAGATGAGTGAAAGAGCAAACCTAAATTAAACTCCAAATTTGTTAAAATAATTTATAATTATAGTCTAGTTACATATACTTTTTTTCAGAAAAAAAAATCATCTTGATAGAAAATAATAAACACCTTCCAATGATGACTGGTGGGTTGTGAGCAAAAGGTGCTCAAATTTTTCAAAATGGTAAGTTTATTCATTGAAAGGGAAAGAACACAAGCCTAATACAAGGAAGTAAAATGCTGATGAAAAGCTTACAGTCTTAAAACAGTGAATGATTTGACCTCAGGTCTATTTCATTTACACGACAAGTAATGAAAAGCAAAAGTAAAAAATTATTTTGAATCTTTTGGCAGATGCTTTAAAATCACTGCTGTATAATTACAAAAGAAAACTTACTCTGAAAAGGAAAAAACAAATAAACTTACTGAACCTCTGAGAAGTATTTAAACCTGAGAAGAATGACTCGCTGGAGATTCCTATCAAAGTTTGTGGGGTTTTTGTTTGTTTTAATTTTATTGCCAGGGAGGATAACCAAAGATAAAAGCCGTTTGCCACACAGATACCACTCATCTCTTTTCCTATACCTAATTTACAACAGACACTCATTTCTATCAAATGCTACCCTTCTTTAAAGAATCAGCTCAAATTCTACCACTCTGATCACATACACACACTCTCACACACACAAATACACGTTTTTCCTTCTGAACTTCTATTACTTTTTCTGTCTTTATGCATATAGAGTATTTCCTAGCATTGTTAATTAAAAGTTTGTAAGTCTTACCTACACGCAGAAGCCCCTTTATTACTTCTGGGCAGCACTTTCTATTTCTCTAGTTATTTGTACAAAGTAGGTGCTCCATCTTCAAGAGAAGATAAAATGACATTAGAAGACCAGAAGTTAAACTGAATTTAAATTTAAACCCAAATATTTGAACTTGAGAAAGGGATTTAAACTCCTGAATCTCAAAACAGAATCTTAATGTTGGTTTAGCTAGCAAACTTATCCCATGGTGTTGTTGTGAAGATAAATTAGGTAATATCTATAAAATGATTTACAATTTACTACACTATTAAAAAAGTGTAGTTTATATTGGAAACAGATTCTAATTCTATAGAGGAAACAAACAGCAAGCAAACCTCAGGCTACAAAGACAAATAGACATGCATTCTAATTCTGGTCTCTGCCCTTTCTGTTGTTTATTCACTCAGTCTGTCCAACTCTGTAATCCCAAGGACTATAGCCCACCAGGCTCCTCTATCTATGGGGATTCTCTCTTCACCACATAGGGATTGAACTCCAGTCTCTGACATTACAGGCAGATTCTTTACCACACGAGCCACCAGGGAAGCCCAAGAATACTGGAGTGGTTAGCCTATTCCTTCTCCAGGGATTTTCCCAACCCAGGAATCAAAATAGGGTCTCCTGCACTGCAGGTGGATTCTTTACCAGCTGAGCTACCAAGGAAGCCCAGCCCCACCGCCCCCCACCCTGCCCACATCAACAGGAAAGTGACAATTCTGCAAAGACGTCCCAGGACAAATAGGGACCACACAAGTCTATTCCCAGCCTGAGTGGAAATGAGTAAAAAGAAAAGGAGAAAGTGTTGCACCGTTAAGGAACACTTGAGTGCACTGTTAAGGAACATTCCAGGTTGCCCACCCACCTGAAAGCGAGGCACATGCCAGGGCCTCCACGCACCCACTGTCTATAAAGGTCCTTTTTCAGCTCTATCACCATATATAAAACTGTAATAATAATACATATCTAGCAGAATATTGTGAGAATTAACATTCACAGAGTATGGGAAGTGATCAACAAATGGTAGATTTATCATTAATATACAAGTATCAGTTCAGTTCAGTTGCTCAGTTGTGTCCAACTCTTTGCTACCCCATGGACTGCAGCATGCCAGGCTTCCCTGTCTGTCACCAACACCTGAAGCCTACTCAAACTCATGTCCATGAAGTCAGTGATGCCATCCAACAATCTCATCCTCTGCCATCCACTTCTCCTCCTGCCTTCAACCTTTCTCAGCATTAGGGTCTTTTTCAAAAGAGTCACTTCTTCGCATCAGATGGCCAAATTATTGGCGTTTCACCTTCAGCATCAGTCCTTCCAATGAATATTTAGGACTGATTTTCTTTAGGATGGACTGGTTGGATCTCCTTGCAGTCCAAGGGACTCTCAAGAGTCTTCTCCAACACCACAGTTCAAAGGCATCAATACTTTGGTGCTCAGCTTTCCTTATAGTTCAACTCTCACATCCATACATGACTGCTGGAAAAACCATAGCTTTGACTAGATGGACCTTTGTTGGCAAAGTAATGTCTCTGCTTTTTAATATGTTGTCTAGGTTGGTCATAGCTTTTCTTCCAAGGAACAAGAGTCTTTTAACTTCATGGCTACAGTCACCATCTGCAGTGATTTCAGAGCCCAAAAAAATAAAGTCTGACACTGTTTCCACTGCTTCCCCATCTATTTGCCATGAAGTGATGGGACCAGATGCCATGGTCTTAGTTTTCTGAATGTTGAGCTTTAAGCCAACTTTTTCACTCTCCTCTTTCACTTTCATCAAGAGGCTCTTTAGTTCTTCGTCACTTTCTGCCATAAGGGTGGTGTCATCTGCATATCTGAGGTTATTGATATTTCTCCCAGCAGTCTTGATTCCAGCTTGTGCTTCATCCAGCCCAGTATTTTGCATGATCTCCTCTGCATATAAGTAAGCAGGGTGACAATGTATAGCCTTGACGTACTCCTTTCCTGATTTGGAACCAGTCTGTTGTTCTATGTCCAGTTCTAATTGTTGCTTCTTGACCTGCATACAGATTTCTCAGGAAACAGGTCAAGTATTATTATACTTATTATTTCAAAAATAGACATGATGCAGAAAACTACTAATACAATCTAAAACAGCACTAGAAGTTTGAAAATGGGTCTTCATGCCACATTAGTTGCTCCTTGAATTGAAATACAAGGAAATAGGGTCAATTCAATAATTCTCATAAATTGGACAACAACTGATTAACAGAAGTAAACTCTGATTTTGTGTTACTTTCAGTCTATATAAATTTACACAAACTGTATAACAGAAACACCTGTAGAATTTCATAAAATGCTGAATCTTATTCCCTACAACTGATACATTGAACCAACTGGTGTGTGAGCATTCTGTGTCCAACTGTTTGCAAACCCATGGACTTTAACCCTGCAGGCTCTTCTGTCTATGGAATTTTCCAGACAAGAATACTGAAGTTGATTACCATTCCCTCCTCCAGGGGATCTTAGCAACTCAGGAATCTTAACAAACCCGGGTCTCTTACATCTCCTGCATTAACAGGCGGATTTTGATGCCACCTTGGAAGCCATTGAACCAACTATCCATCCAACTAGCCACTGAATCAACTATCCATATTGATCAAACTACCCATCAGTTGTTTGATACAGTTATATCAAACTTGCCATTTCTAAATCAAATATATATATGAATAGGCTAGCTCTAAAGGTTTCTTCATTAAATCTAAATTTAATGATGAGACAACACCCACATTTTAAAATATGGATAATATAAGAAAGGGTGTAACATTATTTTGAATGCTGTAGAGGTGTATTAAGAGCCATATTAGAATAAAAAACTGTAAAAAATGTCTACATTGTCATCATTATTACCATTATTATCATCATTACTGCTATTATCAGTATTATTTTAAAGTATGTGTGCATATGAGCTCATCTCAAAGAATCAGCATGAATCCTTTCTTCCTATTGGCTACTTCAGTGAACTGCTTCTTCACTATATCCTATTACCCTGCCTTTCCCAGATGGCACTAGTGGAAAGAACCCAGCTGTCAATGCAGGAGACATAAGAGACACACATTCGATTCCTGGGTTGGAAAGATTCCCCTGGAGAAGGGCATGACAGGTCACTCCAGCATTCTTGTCTGGAGAATCCCATGAAGAGAGGAGCCTGGTGGGCTACAGTCCACAGGGTCGCAGAGTTGGACATGACTTAAAGCAACTTAGCATGCACAGATGCCACTTTTACTATGTTTAATCTTCCCTAATTTCAAGTTCTCATGTCCATGATTGTTCCTAAACTAAGAGATCTTAATTAATGGCATATCTCCTACCATTTCAGAAAATGATACATAAAGACAGCTGTTTGCCTCCATGTGTGAGATAATGCAATATCCAGGTTCCCTAGATTTCATTATATCTCTAGATCCAACAGCTGCATCCAGAGCTTTCAGAAATTCCTGAATTTTACCTCTGACATTTTCCATTAGCTAGCTAGCCTTTTTGCCTGGGCTAGTGCTAGAAATAACTGAGAAATGCTCTGTGTTTTAGCTCTATAACGTGTGGAAGAAAAACCACAAGACTAACTCTCAAATCATCCTCTGCCCTTAGAGTTCATCTTCAATTAGCTTTGAGGTTCTATCAATCCCCTGAAATTGCTCTCAAATTCTTTCTTTTACTTTCTGATAATTTTTGACCTGGATTTTCAAAAAACGTCTAAAAATATACAAATGCCCTGCCTCTCCCTCCTTCAAGCAGCCCCACACACTACCCCATGAATAATCAGCCTGATGCCCTGGTCCAGGCATGCTAGGAGACAATGGGGTGCACGTGGGCTGCCATTCTCTCCCACATGGAAGAACAAGTTTAGGTGATCACCCTTGGAAACAGAAAGAAAGGAAAATTCAAGAGAGAACAGATTGCCATTTTCATGATAACTCACCCCATGAAATGTTTCTTTAAATATTTTCCAGATTAAACCAGATTGCTTCCCAATTATCCATCAAAAGTACAAGGTACATTCCCAGAAGGAAGTAATTGGAATAGTGATTTAAGCAAGCCAAACAAAATAGCAACTAACTCTGTTATGTCTGTTCTATTATAATCTGACTGAAGACATATTTATATTTTTAGCCCAGAGCACTTTTTTCAGCCTTAGACCTACATATCCATCTGCCAACCTGACATCTATACTTGAACATCTTATGAGCATCCCAAATGTAATGTGGACAAGTATTAACTTTTGAAAATTCCCTTTCAAACATTTTCCAAAAATTGGAATATCTACATTTTAGTGTATGGTCCCTTTATCCTCCACTCCAGAACCATCTTTGATGATTTCATCTTCTCTTTGCCACTCATCCAAGCCTTCCTGACTGTTTATATTTCCACAAAATATCTACATTCAAATCACTTCCCTGCATTGCTACTGCCACAGTGGCAGGCTGACACCTCGTTTTCTAAACAATTCTGTCAACAACCCTGTTACTGTCTTTCTGCTTCCATTCTTACCCCCTTTGATCCACTCTAAATAGAGCAGAAGAGTGAAATTTTTAAATTATAAACTGTACCATCTTTCACCTGCTCAAACCAATTCTTACTGAACTGAAAATAAAAGTTCTTAAAGTAATTTCCAACTTGTTGCCTCACCTGGCTGTTCTCTTTCTCTACAGTCTCAGGGCATGTCTAAGTTTTCAGATAAACAATGGGTCTCATACTCAGAAATTTAATTATCCATTGTTCCCTGAAATTTGAATTTAGCCTAGTGTCATGAATTTTATGTGACAATCCCAGTTGTGCCATGATTTTGCTCATGACACATCAGTCACAGCAACCTTTCAAAAGTTTCCTTCTGAGCTACACCCTTCCCTGTATAATGCCTACTATTTCTATTAATGAAAAGTCTCCTTCAGAAAGATACATGCACCGCAATATTCATTGCTGCACTATTTACAATAACCAAGACATAGAAGTAACCTAAATGTCCAACAACAGATGAATGGATAAAGATGATGTAGTTGTGTATATACACAAAGGAATATTACTCAGCTATGAAAAATGATGTCATTTGTAGTAACATGGACAGTCCTAGAAATAATGATATTAAGTGAAGTAAATCAGACACAGAAAGACATTCATATGACATCACTTGTATGTGGAATCTTACAAAATGATACAAATGAACTTATTTACAAAATGGAAATAGACTCATAGACATAAAACACAAAATTTATGTTTACCAAAGGGGAAAGGGGAGGTATAAATCAGAAATTTGGGATTAACAGATACACACTACTATATATAATATAAACAACAAGGACCCACTGTGCAGCATAGAGAACTATATTCAATATCTTATAATAAGATATTTCCACCTACAGTGGAAAACAATCTGGTAAAAGAAACACACTGAATCACTTTGCTGGTACACCTGAAACTTTGTAAATCAACGATTTGTTGTTTAGTCACTAAGTTGTATCTGACACTTTTGTGACCCTATGGACTGTAGCCTGCCAGGTTCCTTTGCCCATGGGGTTCTCTAGGCAAGAATACTGAAGTGGGTTGCCATTTCCTTCTCCAGGGGGTCTTCCCAAGCCAGGGATCAAACCCATGTCTCCTGCATTGGCAGGCAATGGTAAGCAAATTCCTTATTGCTGAGCCACAAGGGCAGCTCCAAATCATCTATACATCAATTTAAAAACAAAGAAAAAAAGAAATGATCCACTGTCCAATGTTTACCTGAAAAGCTACTGCTTTTTTTCTAAATGCTACATTGTAAAAGACTCATCTAATATTTCAGTGTGACTGAGGCTACATCATTAAATTGTCACAACGCCTCACCTACTTTTCTCCTTGCTCCTATCATAGTTTATGTAGTTATTTACATGAATATGAACATGTAACTATGTGTTTGACCTACCACTGCATTTGCCATTCTAGTAGAAAATCATGGACACAGAAGAGCCTCAATATGTTTTTTGAAAAGCAGGAAGGAAGGCAGGGAGGAATAGAAGGAGGGATGAAGGAAGGAGGAGGAAAGAAAGAAAGGGAGGGAGGAAGAAATTTTATTTAAGTCAACTCCTTTATTTGAAGTCCATGCTGCCAATGCAAACTTCTCTAGTTCAATTTCCTGAAAGCATTTACCCTTTTGGACCAATGTAACTGACTGAAACCATAAAATACTGTTTAGTCATTCTTACCAAATCTACTGAGCACTGCAAATGAAGGTATTGGTACACTGGTTTATGAACTCTGCCCTAAACAAAGAAATCAGCCTCCTCAACCCAGGAAATTGTTGCCATGTGAGAATATCAACTCAGTATTTTGAAATAATCTGTTTTTTTAAAACAGATAAGAATTTTTTATGACAATTTTCCATTTTAAAATATTGGGTACTGGTTTAAATAACTTCAGAACTTGGCAAAAAATTACCAATCAAATTGGTCAGTGAAGACTTAACAACATGCCTTCATTTCTGCACACATGGCAAGGACACAGATGACAACTAAGATATAAATGGGGGGGAAATACACAAATAGGATAAGGAAAAAAAAACAATAATATCTCTGAGGATCATAAATCGAACATGAGAAACAGGTAACAAAATTAGTTTCTTTGTGTTTGAAGTCTGGCCTTAATTTATTCTATATCAGGGGTCCCCAGCATCCAGGATCTCATGCCTGATGATCAGAGGTGGAGCTAATGTAATAATAATATAAATAAGTGAACAATAAATGTAACACATTTGAATCAGCCACAACCATCCCCCATCTTTCCAGTTCATGGAAAACTTTTCTTCCATGAAACCAGTCCCTGGTGCCAAAAAGGTTGGGGACCCCTGCTCTGCATGGTCCATTCTGTAGGTCCCAATGTAAAAAATATGTTTAGAGAAGCAGTTAAGTCAATACACCTATCCCAGCCACTCACTCTCTGCCACTGTCACCAGGACTCTATCATTCTGAGTAAGCTAACCCAACCGTTCCTTTGTAGTGCTTGAGAGCAGAGGCTGGCCCATCAAGAAGGGAGTGCCCCAAGTTCCCAAATCCCCTTTTTGGGAGGCAAGGGGTGTAGGTTCTAATGTTAGTGGAGACAAGAACTAACCCACATTCCTATGCATTGTGAAAAATAAATCAGGCTTCTGAGGATACTTTATTGTTGTTATTCCTTTGCTTTCTTGTTTATTTTACATCCAGGTTCAAAATAGATTGACCATCCACACTTCAGGGCTTTCTTGCAGAAAAGAAGTATTAAGGTTGTTAGAAAACAAATCTTTGTACTGACTCACTAGCTCCAGTATAGAGCTCGCTGCAGCCAAAGAACAATCTGAGCAAATTTACAGTCTTTGGTTAATTCCTCAGATGGCTTTGCTGTAGATGCATCCCTGGAGCTCTCTCCTGAGTCATCTCTCCTTTATGTTTGTATATTTTAAGCAAATGAAACCACCAGTATATTGTAATAAATGTTTTTCTTTCCTTTTAAGGAAAAATAGGGAATATAAATTGTTTGTGGGAAAAATGGTAGAAAGTAAAAAGCTTCAGTTGACTACATGTGGCATCTCTCAAACAGTAAGTCAGAGTTTTCCATAGCTCAAGGGACTTCTAGTCAATAAATTTAACAAGCTGCAGCCAGAGTCCAAGCTTCAGCGCAGTATGTTAATGAGAGTTCAGGAAGCTGTCTGCTTCTCAACCCTAGGACAGAGTTAATAGAGGGGAAATGACAAAATGTGTGGGGAGGATTTGAAAGACAAAGTTTTTTACCATTTTTGTTTCTTTCCTATTTAACTTAAGGACAAATCTTAGTTTTGAGAAATAAACCAAGCTGGAAGTGTTACCAAAAAAAAACTTCATATATGAAAATATTTCCAAGGCCAAGAGATTTTGAACCTTTCACAGAACAGATAAAGCTCTTTAGAAAAGCATGATTCTAGCTGTGGAAACTATAATACAAGCTAGCTATAGTGAAGTTCATAACATAGGCTAACCATCTGATTTTACAAATTAATAAAATTTATGATGTGAACTGTGATATTCCAAAACAGCACAAGGCACACCTGTTGATCAAGCCAAGCTAAGTTTGTTAGACTTACTGTAGAAAAAGAGACCATGAATTTGACCATATCAATGGTATCTCAAAATGAGGAAACAAGAGGGCTTCCCAGGTGATGCTGGTGGTAAAGAACCCACCTGCCAATGCAGGAGAGGTAAGAGATGCAGGTTCGATCCCTGGGTCAGGAAGATCCTCTGGAGGAGGGCATGGTGATCCACTCTAGTATTTTTGCCTTGAGACTTGTGGGCTGTGCCCCATAGGGTGGCAACGAGTTGGACACGACTGAAGCATGCATGCAGAGGGATACTAACTGGGCTTGGGCCAGGTTTTAAGGCAGATGGCTCAGACGGTAAAGCCTCTGTCTACAATGCAGGAGACCCGGGTTCGATCCCTGGGTGGGGAAGATCCACTGGAGAAGGAAATGGCAATCCACTCCAGTACTATTGCCTGGAAAATCCCATGGACAGAGGAGCCTGGTAGGCAACAGTCCATGGGGTCGCAAAGAGTGGGACACGACTGAGCGACTTCACTTCACTTCACTTTTCAAGACCCAGAATGGTTTAACTGGGCAAAGTTTACACTGAAAGAGCTTTTGATTGTAGGGTACAGCAAAACTAAGGTCCAGAAATGAGGCCTGATGCTCAAACCATGCGCCTTTTAAACTGGTTCACAGTCTTAGCTTTCAGAAAAACGTATTTCCTAGAGAAAGTGGCTAAGTTATCTTTTCCTAGCCCCAGTGTTATTTTGCTATTTTGCACAGACAACAAAACGTATGTTTGTCCCCAGAACTTTTTAGCACACAGACACAAAATTGTGTTGGCTGCAGTTTCCTCTTCCCAAATGCATATACCTCATTTCTACAAAATTCCTATGGTAGAAATCAGAACTACTTTGACTTCAGCTCTCTCTGACTTTTCTACTACCTTTATGAAATGCCTTAGATATCCCTAAAAAGAGCCCACCTCCTTATTTAACGTTCTTCTGGCTATGTATGTGTGGTGTGTGTGTGTTAGTGTGTGTGTGTTATTTGCACAGGCATGTCTGATCTATACATAGGATCTTTGTGACCCCATGGACTGTAGCCCACAAGGTTTCTCTATCCATGAAATTCTCCAAGCAAGAATATTAGAGTGGGTAGCCATTCCCTTCTCTGGGGCATCTTCCCAATCTAGGGATTAAACCCAAATCTCCTGCACTGCAAGCAGATTCTTTACCAACTAAGTCACCAGGGAAGCCCTCCTCTTGACCTACATCAAAGAAGTTTAATCCTTAGGACTTAAGTCATTGAAAATACAACAGAGCCATTAATTATTAGTATCCCACTTCTTATGTATCATCCAAAAAACTACATATCTAATCTACCAAATAGAATAGTAAGAAAAAAAACCAATTTATTAAAGTAAGGGGATTTTTATATTATAGACTGCATGAAGGTCAGAAGCATGGAATATTTAGAATCTGACTTTATCCAGTTTGGCAGATTAATTTGGTTACTCTCTTAAGAACTGAATTTGATGACTGAAAAGAAACTTGGAGAATACCTAATTCAAATTATTTTGTTTATTTCACTTAAATATCAGGACATAAATAAATATGAGGAAGCATTGACATCCATCTAAAGTCGTACAGTGACTTAGCTTCTTTTAGGTGCCATATCTTAGAGACAGTTCATTTTTCTTTCCACATGCTCTTATTCTGCCTCAGTTTATCTTTCTTTCCCACAGACTCACATCTCTGAGGAAAGAATGTCTCTACTTGCTGGCACTATACCCCATCAGAGTTGTTCTTACCAGCAACCCCTGATGACATCATACTTTGTATATTTTCCCTCTGTGTCCTGTCTCCTGAAATCTCATGAATGAACTTATATCCAACCATACCTCTCAGGAAAGCATCCTGCATTCTTAATTGGACACTATTAAGCCCCTGCTGAAGCTATTGGTTCATTCTTGGGATTCAGATATAGCATGGTTAAGCCCAGGTGGGACACCCTGTCAGGTACCCAACTGCTTGAGGGGCTAAAGACAATCCTAGTGGACAACACATCTTGAAAAGTGAAACTTGAAGTATGGCCCAATGACAGGACTGCAGTCTTCAAAAAAAAAGAAAAGAAAATTATGATCATACTTGGATTTGTCCAAGCCATGAACACCATGAATACCATGATCACCATGAACATGAACACATTTGAAAATTAGGAGGAGTAAAAGCTAAAGTAACTCTTTTAAACTAATAAAGATAATGCTAAGTCACTAAAGGGTTAAGAGGAACATATAAGCAAGATGATGAAAGACCTTTGCGCATCAGGCCTAAAACCTACAAGTGCCACTGGTAACAAGAAGATACCGGGTTTACGGCTTTGGCAAAGAATCCGGAGTATATCACTGGCACTGGCATTCATGCTGGGCATCAACAGGAGAGATAACAGCAATCCTTATTAGCATGTATCACCAATAGGATCTATACGAGCAGAGGATTATACTGCATAATAACCAAGAGAACTTGGTTTACACACTCACATGAAAAGCTTACTAGGTTAGACCTTTAGGAGCCCTGGAGACTCTTGAAGGAATAAGTCAGACTATGTCTAAAACAGTGCTTCTGATTAGCTTTCCCTGGAGCCCTGGGCCTAAGAAACTATGCTACTGCCTGATTTCTTTCTCTTTGCTCTAGCTCAAATCCAAATCAATCAGTTTTAAACTTTACAACTCAACTGTTGAGCAATTTCTTTGCTCTACTTGTTTTCTATTTTCATTCTTTTTATTTCTGATCAATCACAAGGTGATCGTTTACAGCATTACTTTTTAGTATTTTAAGATACCTCTTGACTGATGCCTTGGGTCACTTATAAATCTCTTTAAAAAAAACTTCCTCCATCTTGTCCTGTTTTGTATGACAGCATGGTTCTGAAAGAGATCTCTTCTCGATGCAGTCCATCTACAGAGAAATGCCCCTTCATCAATCTCCAGTTGGGCCAACTATTAACGTAGGGCTCCAAAACGCAAAGTGCAACAGCAGCTTATTCTACCAACCATTGGCAGACACTCTGAATTCAGCACAATGTGATTTCATATCCCATCTGGGCCAGATTTCTGTTTCTTACCTGGTTTTGCACAAATTCTAGTGCTTATCTTTCTAAGTTGAATAACTGCACCAAAGATAATTAAGAATTATAGTGGATATTTGGGAAAAGTTTTAATACTAGCAAAGAAGTGAAGGGTTAGTTGCTCAGTCATGTCCCACTCATGACATGGGATTCTCCAGGCAAGAATACTGGAATGGGTTGTCATTCCCTTCTCCAGGAGATCTTCCCAACCCAGGCATCAAACCTGAGTCTCCTGCATTACAGACAGATTCTTTACCATCTGAGCCACCAAGGAAGCCCAATACTAACAAACTCGCCCATAACAGCAGCACCTTAAAACAAACAGGGATTAAAATTGAAAATATCTGTTGAATGAATTTTTCTTTGCATGAAGAAACTCCTCAAACAAATTCAGATTCCAAAACTATTTCCTAAAAAAGAGTTCTTAGCCAAGACACAGGTAAAACATAAAAATTCAAATATATCCATTTTAGATCTCCCAAAGCACAACTTGAACCTAACAGCCTTTATCCCACTTGTCTTCATCCCCTCTCCTGTGCTTCTCCAGTACCCTCTGCTCCTTCCTCTCTTTATGACCCAATTTCTTTCCATTCTGGGCAGCTATAAATCCCTAAAGCTCAATTGCCTCTCAAAGTTAAATTCATTTTAAACGGGGTAAATCCCTGTTCTGGCATTAGCACTCATATTGAACATCAATACAGGCTATTATACATGTATTACTACTAACCCTAGTATGTTTTATTAGCAAAAAAAATATTTTTCAATATTTTATTTTGGTATGCTTAATTATACTTCTTTCTAGATTTCTGAACAAGGGGCTTCACATTGTTATTTTTTACTGGGTCTCACAAATTATGTTGCTAGTATCTATGCTATGCAATAGTGCAAAGTGGAGCAGGGAAAGAAGAATGTCACTATAGCCATAAAATTCCTCCCTTGCAGTTTTCATAAAATTATACAGAAAATGAATCAAAATAGGCCACTTTAGATAAGATTTTAGTTTTTCTTTTAAATGAAATTACGTGAATCTTAGGGGAAGAATATTGTACTGATATCACTACAGACTTCTCTGTATAAAAAAACAAAGAGAAAAGCAAGGAAATGATGACATGAAGAATTGGGTCATTTGTTTTATATCCCCACAGCTCTTTCTGTCAACAATTCTGATAGGAAATAAGTTCTGTTCTCTTCATTTAATTGACCACTCCTGGCTTCTGGGTTAGAGGTAGACTACAAAGTCCAACCATAAATACCCTGTTAGTATTTGCCTGAAGATAATTCTCAAAGGTGGTATCTCTAGAGGTTTAAATGCCACCGTGCAGTCTAATTAAATGATTCTGAAAATAGTCATCCAACAAAAACAACAGATAAACTTGATAGTGGTTAAAATCAACACCACTGGAAAGCTAATACATGATCACCATCCCTTCAAAAGTGGTTGCAGAGCTGGGTTGATCACGTCCTCAGCTCAGGCTGAGGAATGATTCTGAGGAACAGGAAGCAAGGGTTGAAAACAGACACCGCCAACATCTATTTAATTGACCATTAGGACAGAGAACTAAGGCCACTTGTGTCAACATGACTTAACTATATCTTCTAGGAAATTCTTGCCCAGGAATATAAGTCAGTTGTTGTTACTGAAGTTCAGTCACTAAGTCGAGTCCAATTCTTTGTGATCCCGTGGACTGCAGGGTTCCCCATTCTTCACTGTCTCTGAGAGTTTGTTCAAATTCATGTCCATTGACTCAATGATACTAACTAACCATCTCATCCTCTGCCACACCCTTCTCTTCCTGCCCTCAGTCTTTCCTAGCATCAGGGTATTTTCCAATAAGTCTCCTCTTTGTGTCAAGTGGCCAAAGTAACAGAGCTTCACTTCAGTCCTTTCAATGAATATTCAGGGTTGATTTCCTTTAGGATTGACTGGTTTGTCCTCCTTGCTGTCCAAGGCATTCCCAAGAGTCTTCTCCAGCACCACAATTTGAAAGCATCAATTATTTGGCACTCAGGCTTTTCTGTGATCCAACTCTCACATCCATACATGATTACTGCAAAAACTATAGCTCTGACTCTTCGGACCTTTGTTGGCAAAGTAATGTTTCTATTTTTTAATATGCTGCCTAAGTTCGTCATAGGTCTCATTCCAAGGAACAAGCATCTTTTAATTTTATGGCTGTAGTAAACATCCACAGTGATTTTGGAGCCCAAGAAAATAAATCTGTCACTGCTTCCACTTGTTCCCCTTCTATTTGCCATGAAACAATGGGACTGGATGCCATGATCTTAGTTTTTTGAATGTAGAGTTTTAAGTTTTATCTTACCCCTTTCCCAATTTTGAACCAGTGAATCAGTTGCTCCATCTTATGTTCTCATTGTTGATTTTTGACTCACATACAGATTTCTCAGGAAACAGGTAACATGGTCAGGTAGTCCCATCTCTTTAAGAATTTTCCACAGTTTGTTGTGATCCACACAGTTAAAGGCTTTAGCATAGTCAGTGAAGAAGAAGAACATGCTTTCCGGAATTTCCTTGCTTTCTCTGTAATCTAATGAATGTTGGCACTTTGATCTCTGGTTCCTCTGCCTTTTCTAAACCTATTTTGTACATCTGGAAGTTCTAAGTTCATGTACTTCTGAAGCCTAGATGGGAAAATTTTGAGCATAACCTTACTAGTATACAGAATGAGTGCAACTATACAGCAGTTTACACATTCTTTGGTATTGCCTTTCTTTGGGATTGGAATGAAAACGGACCTTTTCCAGTCCTGTGGCCACTGCTGAGTTTTCCAAATTTGCTGACATACCGAATGCAGCACTTTAATAGCATCACCTCTTAGGATTTGAAACAACTCAGCTGAAATCGATGCTTTTGAACTGTGGTGTTGGAGAAGACTCTTGAGAATGCCTTGGACAGCAAGGAGATCCAACCAGTCCATCCTAAAGGAAATCAGTCCTGAATACTCATTGGAAGGACTGATGCTGAAGCTGAAACCCCAATACTTTGGCCACCTGATGTGAAGAACTGAAAAGACCCTGATGCTGGGAAAGATTGAAGGTGGGAGGAGAAGGGGACAACAGAGGATGAGATGGTGGGAAGGCATCACCGACTCAATGGATATGAGTCTGAGTAAACTTCGGGAGTTGGTGATGGACAGGGAGGGCTGGCATGCTGCAGTCCATGGGGTCACAAAGAGTCAGACATGACTGAGCAAATGAACTGAACTGAACAACTCTAATTTCATCACCTCCACTGAGAATAAGGCTGAGCGCCAAAGAATTGGTGCTTTTGAACTGTGGTATTGGAGAAGACTCTTGAGAGTCCCTTGGACTGCAAGGAGATCCAACCAGTCCATTCTGAAGGAGATCAGCCCTGGGATTTCTTTGGAAGGAATGATGCTAAAGCTGAAACTCCAGTACTTTGGCCACCTCATGCGAAGAGTTGATTCATTAGAAAAGACCCTGATGCTGGGAGGGATTGGGGGCAGGAGGAGAAGGGGACGACAGAGGATGAGTTGGCTGGATGGCATCACTGACTTGATGGACATGAGTCCCAGTGAACTCCGGGAGTTGGTGATGGACAGGGAGGCCTGGCATGCTGTGATTCATGGGGTCAGTGGCCACTCACCTCAACATCCTGGAGTCAAGTGGGCTTTAGGAAGCATTCAGATCAGATCAGATCAGTTCAGTCGCTCAGTCATGTCTGACTCTTTGCGATCCCATGAATCGCAGCACGCCAGACCTCCCTGTCCATCATCAATTCCCAGAGTTCATTTAGACTCATGTCCATCAAGTCGGTGATGCCATCCAGCCATCTCATCCTCTGTCGTCCCCTTCTCCTCCTGCCCCCAATCCCTCCCAGCATCAGGGTCTTTTCCAATGAGTTAACTCTTTGCATGAGGTGGCCAAAGTATTGGAGTTTCAACCTCAGCATCAGTCCTTCCAATGAACACCCAGGACTGGTCTTCTTTAGGATGGACTGGATGGATCTCCTTGCAGTCCAAGGGACTCTCAAGAGTCTTCTCCAGCACCACAGTTCAAAAGCATCAATTCTTCGGTGCTCAGCTTTCTTCATAGTCCAACTCTTATGTCCATACATGACCATTGGAAAAACCATTATCCCAGTCATTAAGACCTTTTTTTTTATAGTTCTGTGTATTCTTGCCACCTCTTCTTAATCTCTTCTGCTTCTGTTAGGTCCTTACCATTTTTGTCCTTTATTGTGCCCATTTTTGCCCTTTATTGTGCCCATTTTTGCATGGAATGTTCGCTTGGTATCTCTAATTTTCTTGAAGAGATTTCTAGTCTTTCCCATGTTATTGTTTTCTTCTATTTCTTTGCATTGGTCACTTAAGAAGGCATTTTTATCTCTCCTCTCTATTCTTTGAAACTCTGAATTTAGTTGGATATATCTTTCCCTCTCTCCCTTGCTTCTTAGACAACTGTTTTGTCTTTTTGCATTTCTTTTTCTTGTAATGGTTTTGGTCATTGCCTTCTGTACAATGTTATGAACTTCCATCCATAGCTCTCAGGCACTCTGTTTAACACATCTAATCCCTTGAATCTATTCATCTCCTTCACTGTATAATCATAAGGGATTAGGTTTAGGTCACACCTGAATGGCCTAGTGTTTTTCCCTACTTTCTCCAATTTAAGCCTGAATTTTGCAATAAGAAGCTAATGATCTGAGCTCCAGGTCTTGTTTTTGCTGACTGTATGGAGCTTCTCCATCTTTGGCTACAAAGAATATAATCAATCTGATTTCGGTAATGACCATTTGGTAATGTCCATGTGTAAAGTCATCTCTTGTGTTGTTGGTAGGGGGTGTTTGCTATGACCAGAGTGTTTTCATGACAAACTCTCTTAGCCTTTGCCCTGCTTCATTTTGTACTCCAAGGCCAAACTCACCTGATATTCCAGAATCTCTTGACTTCCTACGTTTGCATTCCAATCCATATGACCCAGTAGACCTGTAAATAATGTAACTCTTTGCTTCCAATCTGTCTGGGAAAATAGTTTGCTCCTCTGGGAAAACAGTTCTCCTTTCAAGACCATATGTTGTTAACCAGGCACACAGCTTGCATCTCAAACAGTAGTTTACTTATTAAGACTCACTTAAGTGATCTCATCTCCCTGTCCACCAACATTAACTTATTATGCCACAAAACTCGCTCAGTCCAAATCAGTGTTCTCTCTGGAAGTTTCTAAACCACTCAAGGCATATCCCATAATTTAAGAAATATTTTTCCTTGCATTTCTTCTTAGACACTACTGAAACTTTGTCAGGAAAGTGTTTGTTCTTACTTCAGAAAAACTAATAATCTAGGTTTTGCTTAACTAATAAACTATTTTTGGTGATCTCTTAAGGAGTGGCAATCAACAGGCCTCTTTATATCAACTTAGTTAAACTTGTCAATGTAGCAAGATAAGTAAAAACAAAGAGAGAAGAGCTGTAATCCTTCAATGTAACCAAAAATGATAAAATAAAAGAGCTTCTCTATCATCCTAAATGTACTATTGAATGAAAATGAATATCCCTAGTGGCTCAGACAGAGAAGGCAATGGCACCCCACTCCAGGATTCTTGCCTGGAAAATCCCATGGACAGAGGAGCCTGGTAGGCTACAGTCCATGGGGTTGCTAAGAGTTATACACGATTGAGCGACTTCACTTTCACTTTTCACTTTCATGCATTCAGGCTGCTGCCTATGGGGTCGCACAGAGTCAGACACGACTGACGTGACTTGGCAGCAACAGCAGCAGTGGCTCAGATGGTAAAGAATCTGCCTGCAATGCAAGAGACCCAGGTTTGATCCTTGGGTCAGGAAGATCCCCTGGAGAAGGGAATAGCAACCCACTCCAGTATTCTTGCCTGAAAAATATCATGGACAGAGGAACCTGAGGGCTACAGTCCATGGACTTACAAAGAGTCTGACATAAATGATCAACTAACACTTTAATACCCTCAAATTATAATTTTCCTCAAATATTTTAATAGTTAATATATTAAATGACAATGACAGGTGGCAGAGCAATAGTCAGACATAAAATGTTATCTGGCTTGTCCATATAATTAGAATTAAAATTATTTTCTGGATTTTGTGTCAGAAAAGCAGACCAAACATACAGTTTTACAACTCATCTCTGCAAGTTTGTAAAAGTCACTGATTATTTCTTTGTTTAGCTCTTCACTTCTAAAATAAGGTAAATATATCTACTGAAGAATTATAATTTTGATTTCCTGTTCTGCATCCGTGCTCTAGGAAATGGATTATGGCCATGCAATCATTAAGTCACAAAATGTATATAAGATAAATTTGTAAACATTTTTTTAAAAAGTAAATGGTAAAGTGGTCTTATTTTTATTATCATTAGTAACATTATCTTAATTCTCTAATATGTAGAGTCAAAATGTGTTTTAAATGTGAAATTATTAGCATCTTCACAAGCCAGAACTTCTTTAAAACCAAAATCTGTCAATGTGTGTTTTGTCACTATGAGTTAACCAGGTTTATTTTCATTGGGACACTGTGATTTGAGATTATGGAAAACAAATGATAAAAGAATATTACTGGGCTTTTCTAAGGGTGATTCTTATCAAAAGCACATAGCAAAAGGATTGTTCTAATTTTAGATGAAACTATATATTTTTTCCTGTGGTAAAATATATATATATATAACATAAAATTTACCATTTTAACCGTTTGTAAGTATGCAGTTCTGTGAAATTTGGTACACTCACATGTGGTATCAGCACCATCCATTTCCAGAACATTTTCGTCTTCCAAAATGAAATTGTATACCAATTAAACACTTATTATCCTTCATTCCACCCTCTCCACAGCCCCTGGCAATCACCATTCTGCTTTTTTGTCTCTATGAATTTGACTACTCCAGGTACCTTAACACATTATTGATTGGGGGATTTTTGCAGAAACTAATGCCCTGGCAGTAACATGTCTCCAGTCCATAATGTGTTAAATAAGTAGAATCATTCAATATTTGTCCAGGCTTTTTTCACTCAGCTTAGTGTCCTATAGTTTCACCCACTTGGTAGTATGTGTCAGAATTTTATTCCTTACTGAGACTGTCTGTGTGTGTGTGTATACACATATTTTGATTATCCAATCATCCATTAATGGACACTTGGGTGACTTCTACCTTTCAGCTTTTGTGAATAATGTTGCTATGAACATAGGTGTTCAAACATTTCTTTGAGACTCTATCTTCTAATGGGAGTAAACCCAGAAGTAAAATTGGAGAATCATATTGTAATTCTATTCTTTTTTTTTTTTTTGATGAATAACCATACTACTTGCCACAGAGGTTTCACCATTTTGCATTCCCTCAAGCAAAGCACAAGGGTTATAACTTCTCTACATCCTCTCCAATGCTTAGTTTTTGCTTTTATTTTGTATTTAATACCCCTGAATTTGTGTTAAATTGTATTTCACTGTGGTTTTGATTTGTGTCTCTTAATGATGAATGATATTAAGCATCCTTACATGTGCTTATTAACCATTCTATATATTATTTGGAGAAATGTCTACTGAAATTCTTTGCCCAGTTTTAATTGGGTTGTTTATTTGGTGTTGAGTGGTAGGAGTTCTTTATATATTCTCAATCTCTTAGCAGAGTATGATTTGTAAATATTTTCCACCATTCTACAGGTTCCCTTTTACTCTACTGCTAGTGAGTTTTGATGCACAGTTTTTAATTTCCTATTTTTAATTATCTATTTGCAGATGGAATTACATGTCTTAACTCTTGTGAAATGCATGTGTGATTCCTACCTCCCAAGAATTTACTGATGCTGGAAAAAACTCTGTTGGAATTGTACATTTTTTATAGAAGCCAGAACGTAACTGAATACATGAGATGTGTCCATTTGCAACTAGTAAAAGGAGAAGCAGATGGGGAAGTCTGTTAAAAATAAGTACTTGAAAGAATAATCCACTTTACTCTTCATTTAAGGATAAAGAGAAATACACTGACTTACCACATTTCTAATGGGAAACAATGCTAAAAGTAAAAAGCTGATAAATCCTTTCAAGTTAGAGCTGTAATGTATTCACAGGTCAAAACCAAAAAGCACCACAGAGCCAGGTCTTGTTTTATCAACCAGCAAAAATAACTTCCTGTTCTACTCTACCAAGACCAATTATTTTCTATTCGAACACAGAATATTCCCATAGTAAGTTAAGTACCCTTGCTTTTGAGAGTGAAAGGAGGAAAAATGAGTAAAATATGTTTGTTGCATATCATCAAGTACTACCCAATATCGAGAAACCATAAGAGACACCTATGTTGAGTATCATGGAGAGCTCTTAAAAACTGTGCAGTGAAAGTATTAAACAGATTTTTATTAGTATAATTTTAAAATTTAGAACCAATATAAATAAAAGTACATATTTTATAAAGATAAATATTCAAAGATATCTATCAAACCTAGTAGAAGTGGGTTGGAGAAGGCAAAGGCCACCCACTCCAGTACTCTTGCCTGGAAAATCCCATGGACAGAGGAGCCTGATGGGCTGCAGTCCATGGGGTCACAAAGAGTCAGACACGACTGAGCAACTTCACTTTGACTTTTCACTTTCATGCATTGGAGAAGGAAATGGCCACTCCAGTGTTCTTGCCTGGAGAATCCCAGGGACAGCGGAGCCTGATGGGCTGCCGTCTATGGGGTCGCACAGAGTCGGACACGACTGAAGTGACTTAGCAGCAGCAGCAGAAGAGGGTGCTTTTGTAAAAGAGAAAAATATCAGGTAACAGAAATAAAAAAAAAAAAATAGTAATTAAATGAGGCAGACTTCACAGACACAGGTGATTACAGTGTATTACTAAGCAGAAATTAGAATTAAGTAAACTCTCTGCTTCCCTGGTGGCTCAGACAGTAAAGAATCCGCCTTTAATGTGGCAGACCTGGGTTTCATTCCTGGGTTGGGAAGATGCCCTGGAGGAGGGCATGGCACCCCACTCCAGTATTCTTGCCTGGAGAATGCTCATGGACAGAGGAGCCTGGCTGAACTACAGTCCATAGGGTCACAAAGAGTTGGATACGACTAAGCAACTAGGCACAGCACACAGCACAAACTCTCTGCATGCATGGTCCCATTAAAAAAAAAAAGAAAGAGAGAGAGTACACATTACGGAGAGGTAACCAAACACATCTATAACTTAAATGGCCCAGAGAGGTCAAGTTGGGACCACTTACTTAAGTCGATAATTGGAGGTTTGTCCTTGGGAAACAAGGTTTGCCCTTGGTAACCCTGTAATGTGCATCCTTTATGGAGCATCAAATGAAAATAAAAGTAGAGAGCAGAGAGTGAAAGTTAAATAAATGGAGCAAAATTGAGTCTGAATTTAGTGCAAATAGATAGAGCAAAGCCAAAAGGAATTCATGGAGAAGCGGCAACAACAGCATAAAAAATGACAGAAGGAGAAAATTAGATGGGGGGAAAATCTGCAAAAATGAAAAAGAGTTTAGAGAAGAAAGAAAGTAGGACAAATTTTAAATAGTTGTAAGAGGATTCCTAGTTAAACTATAGGTTATATAGGTAGGCAAACTATAATGCCCATATGTTGATAAAGATATTTAGAAACTTTCTCAAAGTCCTTTGAAAGATAGTATTTAACAGTAGAAATTTTGAAGGAAAAACGTATTTTTTTTTCTTTGTTTAATTCTGAGCAGAATTTTAAAGTGGAAGGGTGAATTGACAGTTTTCTAATTGTAGCATATATCATAATCCCCTGGGTATCTTGTTGAAAGACAAATTTCTGGGACCGATCCCTTGAGTTTCTGATTCAGTAACTCTGGCCTGTGCTTCAAGAATCTGTATTTTTAACAGGTAGATGACACATATGTTGCTATTCCTGGGACTATCCTTTGAGAATGACTGGTCTCAAAAATATTAAGACTAACTAGGCTAAGCAGGTGTTTATAAAATAGCCAGTTCATGGCATTGTGTTTTCCCTGGGGAACTTTTCCAGAGACAAAGCCTTTGCTTAATAAATAACCAGAAACTCAAGTTCTTAAGGGTGGGAGTCTTTAAGGGTGGGAGTCTTCCTGGCCAAATCATTTTTAAGATGCAGGTCAGGCCATAGTAAAAAGTAACAAACCAAAACAATAGAAGGATGAGATTCAAGTACGCCTCAGTTTGAAGACTAAGAAAGATTCTGAATAGTGATCCAGACTCTAAAGCCGGTACTTGAGATATAAGGAGTAATAAGGCTGCTGGAGTACAAGTCACAGAGCATCTATCGGAAAGTTTCTGTTCCATGGAATATTTTGGTATGCCACAGTCAAGAGCATATCCTTAAGGATTAGAAAACCAAAGTTCAGGTCCTGGATCTGGTCTTCTCTAACTGTTGATCTCTACACAAGTTATCCAACATTTCTCAGCTTGGTTTCCTTATCTAAAAATAGGGATGACAATATACAACTGTGTAAGTCAGGAAAGGTAATGTGCTGTAACAAACAACCCCAAAATATCAGTGGCTTGGCACAAAAAGTATATTTCTTGCTAACACAAATTTCAATGTAACCTTCCTGACTGGAAAGATCTTTAAGGCAACTTCCTTCCACCAGTGACTCAAAGACATTGGCTGATTTCATCTTGTGATTCCACCATCCCCTGTCTTCAAGATTTCCCTGGTATCATCCCAACACCAATGAGGAGGAAACAGGTGAATGGAAAAGAAAACTTAGAGCACTGTGCAGTAATATTTAACCCCCTAAGCCCGAAGATACTCATTACACTCATTAAAATCACAATG
The DNA here is from genome assembly GCF_027580195.1 of Bos mutus. NCBI lineage: Eukaryota > Metazoa > Chordata > Mammalia > Artiodactyla > Bovidae > Bos > Bos mutus. The sequence goes on along the minus strand of NC_091617.1, from coordinate 89,622,978 downwards.
GTATGAACCAGTCACATGGTCACGCCCAGATGCAAAAGGGACTAGAAATGTGGTCCAGAGGCAGCTGCTTCCCCACTTGAATCTACACTCTGAAATGGGAACAGGACTACTGATGCCAACCAGTCATCTCTGCCACATTAACTCTCAGCAATGTTTAAAGATTAAAATAAACTATTGAGCATAAAGTGCTTAGGATACAGTGATGATGGCCATTATCTTCACTTGCTGGTTTTTTAATGGCCAATGGGTATGGCCAGGCATGGGAGCATTAAAAGACAGACCAGGAATTTTTAACACTATAATGATTTTAGCTGCCAAGAGTATTTACTAGTTCCCTTTGAAGAAAATTTAGTAATCAAAGCCTAAATCCATTCTTTTAACTTATTATAAATATTTCTAAACATACCTGTAGTAGACAGAGCAGCATAATGACCCTCACACACTTGCCATCTAGCTTCAACAATTAACACTTTTTATATATACCCATCACTTTTGTTTTAAAGCAGATTTATGTTATTGTATATTTTACTTCTACATGCTTCAGTATTATCACTAATGAAAAATGCCTTACACGAAACAAAGCTTGTGTTAACTCCTTAGCAATATCTCATACACAGATTGTGAACTTACTTTTCTTGTTATATCAAAAACATCATTTTAGAGTTGGCTAATTGGAGTTAGAATTCAAATAAGTTCCTCACGTTGCATTTGGTTGATATGACTATTGAATTTCTTTAAATGGAAAACATTTTCACCTATCACCCAATTTTTATATTAATGTCATTTATTTGTTGAAGAAAACAAAGCATCTGTCCACTCAAAATTCCTATATTATGGATTTGGATTATAGCATCCATGTTATGTATTCACGTCCTATATTTCATGTAAATCAGTAAGTATATTCTAAAGGCTTCAATAATTTTAATTCTTTCCTAGAGATTACTACATAGGTGGCTGTATTTTGTCTTTCCTAGAAGACAAAGTGGATGCTTTTTGTATTCAGAAAGTGCATACAAACTGACTGATTCTTCTGGTGATGTAAAGACTGATCAGCGGGTTCAACTGATGTTATCCTAATCTTCCTGTAACAAGTTTCTCATCAATCTGTCATTTAATGGTTTTAGGCGCTTTCATGATAAATGCCTAGAACCATTCAATAATGTTGATTTTATGACACTGCAGTTAATGTTTAGTTATTCCACACAAAAAACTATTAACTTTTTATTTCTAAAGTACCATTCAGACAGCTATCAGTTTTCAAAATAATGAATTGGTACTCTAAAAATATTCAGTAGTGATGGTGAGTTTTCTCTTTGCATCATTATGAACTCATAGATATTTATGTAATTGATGTGTTTTAATGTTTTGAGTATTAGTATTCTGATACTAAAATTTTCCCACTGTTGGCTAGTGTGAGCCCCATCAATATGGCCTATGTCTGTTTGTAAGACTTCAATTGTCTTTGATAGAGTCCCTGCTTTCTAATATAACCTAATGTCCCCAGGAGCTTCCCCAGGTGGTTCAGGGGTAAAGAATCCACCCACCAATGCAAGAGACATGGGTTCGACCCCTGAGTCAGGAATATTCCCTATAGAAGGAAATGGCAACACACTTCAATACTCTTGCCTGGGGAGAGGTGCTTAGCAGGCTACATACAGTCCATGGTATCGCAAAGAGTCAGGCACAGCTTAATGACTAAACAACTACAATGTTCACAGGCTGATTTTGAACAGTTTCTATCCCAGACTTGCAATGAATCACTTCTCTGAGGTAACTTGGTACCTTTTAGTGAAAAATTATAGTTAAGAGGTATAATGTAGATTCTAGGGGTCACATTGCTACTGGTTTGGCATTATTTCTAGGAATTTTCTACCTGGAGTGCCTTTCTTCCTAACATTTACATGACTCAGTTCTCTAACCTTTTCCTCAATATCATCTGCTCAATAAAATTGCTCTCAAATACACATTAAATTTGCATATTTATTTATTCTACTTTTTTTTTTAAATTTTCCTGTAAAATACAAGTTAAGTGATAGCAGGAATTTCTTTGAAGTTTGTTCATGTTTACTAAAGTATCCTCAACAATAAAAATAGTCCCTGACACAGAGTAGGCATTCAGTAAATATTTTATGACTTAATCAATTAGATTAATCTGTTATTTTTCATACTGGGTGTTAATAGTAGATTCAGCAATGTTCAATTGATAAGAGTGGCAGTCTAAATATTTTAGAGATGCTAACCACCACGTATAAATTACAGGTGAACAAGGTTTAAAATCTAGTGAACTGGAATTCTGTACCCTTTGGGATGGTGTGTAGGACTTGGTTCATTTCTAAGTTAATTCTCCTGTGTTCAGAGAAGATAGTTTGTATGACTTTGGTCCTCTTAAATTCACTGATATTTGTTTTATGGTCCAACACATTGTCTAAACCCTGACAATTCACCATGTGCATTTGAAAAGAACATGTATTCAATGTTTATTGATTGGAGTGTTTCATAAATGTCAGTTAGGTCAAGGTGGTAGTTAGCATTGTTAGGTTTTCTATATCTTTGCTGACATTCTGTCTAGTTTGTGTATCAGTTTTTGAGAGTGGAATGTAAAAGTCTCTTGTTATTGTTCAAATGTCTATTTCTCCTTTCACTTCTGCTGGTTTTTGTATTATATATTCAGGAGTACTCTCATTATCTTCTTGAAAAATTGACCTTTTTATCACTATGAAATATTCCTCTTTGTCTCCCGTAATATATCTATCTTAAAGTCAATTTTGCCTGATAGTAATGTAGTCATTTCAGATTCTTGATGGTTATTGTTTGCATAGTGTATTTCTTCCATCCTTTTGCTTTCAATTTAATTGAGTCTGAATCTACAGTGTGTTTTTTGTGAGGAGCATAGAGTTGAATCTCACTCTCTTTGTTTTCAGTCTGACGATGCTGACATTTGGTTTGAGTGCTCAGTCTACTTACACTTTAGGTAATTGTTGGTATGGTTGGATGTATGTCTGCCATTTTGCTGTTTATTATCAAAGTGGATGCAGCTTCAGGTAAGAATTCTTTGAATTCCCAGTTTCTTTATTTGAAAGTTAACTTTCTAACCAGTGCTTCTCAGCTTGTTTTAAATCATTATCAATTTCCGGGCTCTGACTTGTTGATTTTGATAATTTTCTATAGTTTTATAGTTGGTTTTTGAGGAAAGAATACAGTACCCTCTTCACTTTATATGGTGAAAATCTCTAATTTTGAGGCTTTTGCAATAGTTCAGGAATAAACCAGACAGTCTGAACTAGGAATGAATATTGACAAAGATTATAGAATGGATGTAATAAATCTTTAAAAGGTAAGGTAGACAAAACTTGAAGAAAAATTGTCAGAAGAATGAATTCCAGGTCGATAGAATATAAAGGTTAAAACTGTAAGTTTAAATCCTAAGTCTGGCACTTTGGGTGGTCTTTCAAAGCCTCAGTTTCCTCATGAAAAACAGTGATAATAATAATTCTTGTGTAAGGAATTAAGGCATATAAGATTGTTTGCATAGTACCGGCCATCTTGTAACTTCTTAAAATTTATAGCTATGACTTTAATGATTATTAGGCTATCCTTTCTTCCTATCAGATTTTTGTTAAAGGCCATTGAAAACTGATCACAACCACCTAGAACGTACTCTGCAAAACTCTGTAGAAATTAGGATACTTAGAATTCTTGCTAATCACCAATAAGATAAATTTAAGCAACACTGAAAGCAATTAGAAACATACTATGTTCAATACTAAAAGTTCTAAATATGTTATGGCATAATTGTCATATTAGAAAGGAATATGATATTTTTTAAGAGATGCTGTCAATTACCTTTAAAATAGCTGTCAAATTTTCTCCCCAACTAATATATTCCAAAGGGGTTTTAAAAATAACGTTTATTTCGCTTCCAATTTTCCTCATTCCTTTGGCAAACACTGATTATTTTCCCTAGTGTCCTGAATAGAGATTGAAATCAATGTGGATTTAGGGTTTATTATTTGATTAGTGCACCTGAATCATTAATGATATGAGTTCAGCTCTTCAAATAGTTTGAATAAAGAGCTGCTGTCACAGATCACACAAAGAGAGACTAACAATCCAAGCATTCATTTCTACACATTAATATTAACTACTAATTCATGCCCTAGACTTTGTTTCAGTAGAAATATCAAATGAATTCTAAAATACATCATGATGGTGATGTTTTATTTTTAGGTATTTATAATTTAGACTCCCCATCTTTCTAAAGTATGCTTTCAATTCCTTTTAATAAACACAAGAACATAAAAGATGAAGGCAAAAAGCAATCAGGAAAGAGATAGCCAAAGGAGCAGATATTATTCTACACAGAATATGAGACAAGAAGATCACTAAGATTGAGCACTTCTTTTAGCTCTGATCTTCCTGGCAGCCAAGAGAAAAAGTGAAATAATGGATCACATATTCTCATGTCTGATTAAGGAAATGTAATAATTCTGCAGATGACAAAAACTTTTCTTACACTAAAGCTTGAAGGAATTCAATTTGACAGGACTGTACAAGACACATTCTCTAACATACGAAACAAAGTTTTCCTCAGGAGTTTGCAACAGATGAAAACATATTTCAACGTAGTTATTTTTCAATCATTGCTTTAGCTTAAAACCAAGAAAACAATATTAAATATTGGTTCAGAGAATGCTTTTAATGATAACATCGACTGTCATTTAAATTTTCACATCTAAGACTCTGCAGACTCATCTCATTCAATTCCTCTTACAGCAACGTATGCTCGCTCCTGTAGGTCTCCTCTGTAGCTTCCTGTGAGCTATTGCATCCAGATTCCCTCCTTCTCTGATCACTCCTGTCCTGATGTACCCCTAATGTTCTATCCTTGGCTCTTTCTTACTCTATATGTTTATTCTAAGCAATCTCATGAACACCCATGCCAACTACACACTGACAACTCAAACATCCAAATGACTATCCCGGGACTCTTACCTTAAGTCCAGTCCTTCACATCAATTTCTATATGTTGGATAAGTATCAAAACTTATTAGATTTCCTATCAAAACCTGTTTTCCTTTTGTATTCTCTATCTTAAAAATCTATATCATTAGCCAAACATTACCAGCTCCTTCTCAATTCTACCTCCTTACTAGTTTCTATATTTATTGGATCTTTCTCATCCTCACTATGACTGTCTTATTTCAGACTTTTTACCTTTTTATTTGTGTGCAAGTCTGCCTTGTCGGCAATGAGTTCTCTGAAGACAGGGGTCTGATTCACCTTTAACCCCAGCACCAAGTATAGATGGGACGAGAATCCTATTGGTTAAGTAAATACATATTACTGAATGAATAAAGAAATAATCACATGAGAATGTAGTGAAAGTTCTCTAATGTTCTTCACATCATACTTCATCAAATCTTAAAGGCTCAACTGTAAGATACAGTATTGAGTCATTAAACAAAAAGAAAATATGATAAGAAAACATCGATTGTAAAACACATTCTAGTTTCAGATATAGAAAAATATGAACAACATGTTTCACAATTGATGAAAAATGATATATATTATCTTAGTAAAATTATATCACTTTAACAGTGATCTGAAAAACAAGACAAATCAATGAGCTTTAAAGTCTCACAATAAATAGCTGATAGCACAAACCTCTGGGAACCTTTTTCTCTGGTTACTCTGTACAACTCTGGTTAGCTCAGTTGGATCATTATGGTATCATACAGTTTGTGTTGTTAATTAAAACAAGATTCACACACTCCAGGTGCTGTTTCTTCTTTTACCTTCTCCTGGTTATACGCTGCCAATCACTAAGTCCAAAGAGACTGCCTGCATCTGCGTGGGCTAGCATAACAAAACACCCTAGACTCAGTGGGTGGTTTAAGCAATGGAAGTCTATTTTCTCACAGGTTGTGAAGCTGGAAACTGAGAGCAGGGTGCCAACATGGTCAGGTTCTGGGGAGAGCTCTCCTCATGCACAGATGGCTACCTTCTCACTGTGTTTTCACATGTCGGGGGTGGGGGGGGGGGAAAGCCCTGCTTTCCCTTCCTCTTCCTATAAGGTCACTAATCTCTTCACTGAGGCCCCACCCTCATGACTTAATCTAAACCTAATTATCTCTTAAAAACTATACCTTCAAATATTATCACATTGGGGATTAGGGCTTCAAAGTATGAACTTGGTGATGTACATATTCAGTTCATAACAGGATCCAAATGAAGAGCCTGGCTCAATTTCTCCTACCTGGGCTTCCACTCATTTTAAAAATCTTAACTATAGGAGTTAGAGAAAATAATTGAAAGAAGAAAATAATTTCATTGGTCCAGAGAAGATAGCCATCAACCTGTCCTCTTTATAGAGATTTTGCTTTAAGGTCACACATACATGGAGTGATTCTATAACCCACTGAGGCTTCCAAAACTTTGCAGTTATCCTCAGATTCTCCCAGAAGAGAGGCACACCAGGAAAATAAACACTATTTGGGTAGGGGTGGAGGCGCTGGTCGTTCATTCATTCAATGTTGATGGTACATCTACTATTTGCCAGCCATTGTGTCATAGCCTTAGTCCATATATCAAGGTGGGTTTAAGTGGTAGCCTACTCTAGAAAGTTCACTTTAAATATATTTTCCCTTTTAAGCATTTGAAATGTCTTGGAAATTTAACTCCATTTTATCATTGCTGTATGGGGCTTCCCAGGTGGCTCAGTGGTAAAGAAACCACCTGCAATGGAGGAGATGCATGTTCAATCCCTAGGTCAGGAAGATCCCCTGGAGAAGCAAATGACAATGCACTTTAGAATTCTTGCCTAAGTAATCTGAAGGACAGAGGACCCTGGCAGGCTACAGTCCATGGGGTCACAAAGAGTCTAACATGACTTAGAAACTGAGTATGCATGTATCATTATTCTAGAAAGCCAAACTTCTAGTTACATAGCAAGGTGGGGAGGCATTTATAATAGTTTCTGCTTTAAAACCCCAGAAGAAAAGACGTTCGCATGATTCTTCCCCATTACATCCACTTAACACCAGAGTCAAGTAGGAAAAGAACATTTTCTGGTTTCATATCTAACCTAGACCTGTACTTTTATGATTTGCTTCCCTGTTAATTGCTAAGGTAATAGCCCTGTTTTTTTGTCTTTGTTTAAATTTATTTTTTAATTGAAGGACAATTTCTTTACAGAATTGTGTTGCTTTTCGCCAAACATTGACACAAATCAGCCATAAGTATACATATGTTCCCTCCCTCTTGAACCTCCCTCCCACCTCCAGCCCCATCCCACCCCTCTAGATTGTTACAGAGCCCAGGTTTGAGTTGCATGAGTCAGACAGCAAATTCCCATTGGCTCTCTAGTTTACATATGGTAACATAAGTCTCCGTGTTACACTCTCCATAGGTCCCATGCTCTCCTTCCTACCTCCCAGCCGTGTCTATATTTCATCAGTACCATCTCTCCAGGTTCCATATATATGCATTAATATACAGTGTCCATATATATGCATTAATATACAGTGTCCGATGAACCTAGAGTCCTGGTTTTGTTTTAATCTACTTTACCCACATAAAGATACTGAAGGAAAAAAGAAGAAGAATAGCATGATCCCAGCTACATGCTAGTTTTGCACCTCTTTCCCTTGCAAAAATTAATTCTCTGCTTTGGAACCGTGGGCTCTTTTATATACTTGCTGATCTTGTGTGTACTTGCACAAATCAAGTCACCCTCTGCCACTGGCAAAGACGATGGTGATGATGGTGATAGGAGAGAACTTTATACTGGTTATCATGTTACAGACTTTAGGAAAAGCATTTTATTTCCAATAATAATCTCATCAGACAGAACTCTCATTATGTTATTTTGAGATTAAGAAAAGTGAGGTTTATAGACATAAGGAGTTTGCCTAGGGTTAACTAGCTGGGAAATGGCTGGGCTGGGATGTGAAGCAGTCTGCTCATTCCAGAGCCCAAGTATATAACTATGGTGGGTTTGGACAGCTTTGGGATTCATCATAAGAAGGAAGTGGATTTGGGCCTAGCTCCAACGGTTTTTCATCATGTGATATCAAGCAACTTGCAGAATTTTTAAAATTCAGTGTCTTTTTTAAATAGAAATTAGGATAATATTTCCTCTTAAGATTTGTTGTATTTATCAGTATAATAAAAGAAATATAGCCTAAGGTGGATACTGTTTCTTTCCTTTTAAAATTGATCTGTTGACAATTTCTGGAGCTAATTACAGTAGATCACTGTAAGTAATTCAAAGGTAAGATTTTAAAATTAATAGACCCTTTATTTTACTGACCAGTTTTAAATTTATAGAAAAATTGAACAGCTAGCTTTGCTCTTTGCACAATGTCATAGAATTGGAAACATACACTAAGTAGACTTTCAGGTTGTCTTCATTCACTCAGCAAGACTCATTTAAGTTTCTCTCCTGTATTTTCATGGTTTGATAATTCATTTCTTTTTCTATTAGTGAATAATGCTCCATTGTATGTATATATGTGCCACAGTTTTTCCATTCACCTTGATTGATTCTAGCTTGAGTAATTACAAATGTCTGCTATAAGCATTTGTGCACAGGATTTTATGTGGATATAAGTTTTCAAATTAAATGGGTAAGTACTTAGGAACATGATTCCTGGATCATACAGTAAGACTATGTCTAGCTTTGTAAGAAACTGCCAAACTGTTTCTCAATATGGCTATGTCATTTTTCATTCCCAGCATCAACAACTGGGAGTCCCCAAAGCTACACATTCTTGCCAACATTTGCTAATGTGAGTTGTTTGGATTTTAGCCATTCTAACAGGTGTGTATTGATATCCTCATTTTAATTTGCAATTCCTTTATGACATATGATACTAAACTTACTTTCATATGCTTATTTGCCACTTGTAGATATTCTTTCTTGAGATGTCTGTTCAGCTTTTTGCCTATTTTATGATTAGGCTGTTCATTTTCTTAACATTGAGTTTTAAAATTTCTTTGTATATTTTGGAAACAAATCCTTGAGTATGTGCTTCGCAAATGTGTTCTACCAGTCTGTGGCTGATACTTTCAATCTCTTCACAATATCTTTTTGTCTTCAATTTAATTTTATTTTTGGTTATTTAAGTCTTGGGTGTACAACATTATAATGTAGCATTAACATATACTACAAAGTGATCATTAGTGTCTTCAAAGTGTATTTTGCACAGCAGTTTTTAACTAGAATAAAATCCAACCTAATTTTTCCCTTTCATGGATTATGCTTTTGGTGGTTTATTTAAAAACTCATCGCCAAACCCAAGATCACCTAGATTTTACCCTATTTTATCATCTAGAAGTTTTAGAGTTTTATATTTTACACCCAGATCTGTGACCCATTTTGCATTGGTTTTATTGAAAGGTATAAGGTAAAAGTCTAGATTTTTTTTTTTCCATATAATGTCCAGTTGTCCCCATATCATTTGTTGAAAAGGTCCCATTTACCTTTGTTTTTTAGTTCAAGTTGCTTAAGTGTATGCTTATTGAGTTCTCTTTAGCAGTTTTGCAAATACTTTTACTACTGAGGGCAGAATGTTCTAATCAACGACAAAGAGCAGGTTTCAATTTGGACCTAAACCATTGGTGATGTTTTCTTGTTTGTGACCAACAAAATAATGTTTAAAAGTGCTGCTGAAATAAAACTGAATAAAAAATTTTAAATGATATTTAAAGAAGGTCCATGCCCCAAGGTCTTTTAAGGAAATTGTGTGAGATAATTGCTTGTCAACTACTTGCCTGAAGTGTATTCTTTTCAGCTCAAGAATGATAGGCTACATTTTTTATCTCATTCTTCACATTACCTACCAGTGTATCTTTTGACAGCATCCTGACTAGACAGTAGAATTCAGTTTTGTCCAGTGGATGTTTTCGTTATTTCTGGCCCTTTTTTCCAAGCTGCTTCCGTAACTCATTTCTTCTTTATGTTAAGCATAAATTCACCAAGCGAGCCAAAAGCTCTTCATACCTTCTTATTTCAATCCAACTTCCCAGGTGGCTCAGTGGTAAAGAATATGCCTGCCAATGCAGGAGACACAGGTTTGATCCTTGGGTCAGGAAGATTCCCTGGAGAAGGGAATGGCAATACACTCCAGTATTCCTGCCTGGGAAATCCCATGGAAAGAGGAGGCTGATGGGCTACAGTCCACAGGGTTGCAAAGAGTCAGACATGACTTAGCAACTAAACAACATATTATAATCTACCAGTGAGAACCATTCAGGTATGACCTAAATCAAATCCCTTATGACACTACAGTGGAAGTGAGAAATAGATTTAAGGGACTAGATTTGATAGACAGAGTGCCTGATGAACTATTGACAGAGGTTCGTGACATTGTACAGGAGACAGGGAGCAAGACAATCCCCAAGAAAAAGTAAAGCAAAAAAGCAAAATGGCTGTCTCAGGAAGCCTTACAAATAGCTGTGAAAAGAAGAGAAGTGAAAAGCAAAGGAGAAAAGGAAAGATATACACATTTGAATGCAGAGTTCCAAAGAATAGCAAGGAGAGATAAGAAAGCCTTCCTCAGAGATCAATTCAAAGAAATAGAGGAAAACAACAGAATAGGAAAGACTAGAGATCTCTTCAAGAAAATTAGAGATACCAAGGGAACGTTTCATGCATAGATGGGCTCAATAAAGGACAGAAATGGTATGGACCTAACAGAAGCAGAAGATATTAAGAAGAGGTGGCAAGAATACACAGAAGAACTGTACAAAAAAGATCTTCACAACCCAGATAATCATGAAGGTGTGATCACTCACACTCACCTAGAGCCAGACATCCTGGAATGTGAAGTCAGGTGGGCCTTAGGAAGCATCACCACCAACAAAGCTAAAAGATGTTGCTGTGAAAGTGCTGCACTCAATATGTCAGCAAATTTGGATAACTCAGCAGTGGCCATAGGATTGGAAAAGGTCAGTTTTCATTCCAATCCCAAAGAAAGGCAATGCCAAAGAATGCTCAAACTACCGGACAATTGCACTCATCTCACACGCTAGTAAAGTAATGCTCAAAATTCTTCAAACAGGCTTCAGCAATATGTGAACCATGAACTTCCAGATGTTCAAGCTGGTTTTAGAAAAGGCAGAGGAACCAGAGATTAAATTGCCAACATCCCTGGATCATGGAAAAAGCAAGAGAGTTCCAGAGAAACATCTATTTCTGCTTTATTAACTCAATCAAAACCTTTGACTGTGTGGATCACAATAAATTATGGACAATTCTGAAAGAGATGGGAATACTAGACTACCTGACCTGCCTTTTGAGAAACGTGTGTACAGATCAGGAAGCAACAGTTAGAACTGGGCATGGAACAACAGACAGGTTCCAAATAGGAAAAGGAGTACATCAAGGCTGTATATCAGAGAAGGCAATGGTACCCCACTCCAGTACTCTTTCCTGGAAAATCCCATGGATGGAGGAGCCTGGTGGGCTGCAGTCCATGGGGTCGGTAAGAGTCGGACATGACTGAGCGACTTCACTTTCACTTCTCACTTTCATGCATTGGAGAAGGAAATGGCAACCCACCCCAGTGTTCTTGCCTGAAGAATCCCAGGGAGGGGGGAGCCTGGTGGGCTACCATCTATGGGGTCGCACAGAGTCGGACACGACTGAAGCGACTTAGCAGCAGCAGCAGCAGCAAGGCTGTATATTGTCACCCTGCTTATTTAACTTATATGCAGAGTACATCGTGAGAAACACTGGGCTGGAAGAAGCACAAGCTGGAGTCAAGATTACCAGGAGAAATATCAATAACCCCAGATATACAAATGATATCACCCTTATGGCAGAAAGTGACTAAGAACTAAAGAGCCTCTTGATGAAAGTGAAAGAGGAGAGTGAAAAAGTTGGCTTAAAGCTCAACATTCAGAAAACTAAGATCATGGCATCCGGTCCCATCACTTCATGGCAAATAGATGGTGAAACAGTGGAAACAGTGGCTGACTTTATTTTTCTGGGCTCCAAAATCACTGCAGATGGTGATTGCAGCCATGAAATTAAAAGACATTTGCTCCTTGGAAGGAAATTTATGACCAACCTAGACAGCATATTAAAAAACAGAGACATTACTTTGCCAACAAAGGTCTGGCTAGTCAAGACTATGGTTTTTCCAGTAGTCATGTATGGATGTGAGAGTTGGACTACAAAGAAATCTGAGCACCGAAGAATTGATGCTTTTGAACTGGGGTATTGGAGAAGACTCTTGAGAGTCCCTTGGACTGCAAGGAGATTCAACAACCAGTTCATCCTAAAGAAGATCAGTTCTGGGTCTTCACTGGAGGGACTGATGTTGAAGCTGAAACTCCAATACTTTGGCCACCTTATGCAGAGAGCTGACTCATTTGAAAAGACCCTGGTGCTGGGAAAGATTGAAGGCAGGAGAAGGGGACAACAGAGAATGAGATGGTTGGATAGCATGATCAACACAATTGGCATGGGTTTGGGTGGACTCCGGATGGTCTTGGACAGGGAGGCCTGGCATGCTGCAATTCATGGGGTTGGAAAGAGTTGGACACAACTGAGTGACTGAACTGAACTGAACTGAACCAGTGAGAAAAGTTGCTGAAAGATTTCACCTACCGAAAAAAATAAATGTTTGTACATTTCATGGAGTGTTACTCTTGTAGCTAAAGAATATTCAGTTGCTTGGAGAATTTCAAGATGAGTTGAATGGATAAGCTTAGGAGATAACTTATGCTGCCATTTCTTTCCAACCCTGCTTCTTCCGAGATTGCCTTTTGGGGAAGGTGATACAATCGAAAACAAGAAATCTGACACATTCATCTCTATACAGTAAAAACCATAAAACAGTGTTTTAACCAGGAAAAAGGATTTTTCTTCTCAAATAACAAGAGACCTGGGTTTGGCAATTCAGCACTGGTAAAGACGTTCAAGTATCAGTCTCTCTCAACATTCCTGTTTTATTACTTCTGATGTGTGGTCACAAAATGCCTCTCCCTGTTTATCTGGCCATTGCAGCTGCTTTGTAGCAGGAAACTAAGTGTAATAGATTTATCAAACTAACAAAATCTTCCCAGAATCCCCAAGAGGCTCCCACTTGTATCTCATTAGATAGATTTATGTCACATGGCCACTTGTAACTACAGGAAACAAAACAAAAATTTTAGCTGTGTGGATTGTTGCCTTATTATCTTCTTTTAATAATGAAGAAGGAGCACAAAAGAGAAGGGTTGGCTATTTATACCATTGGTGACATAAATTATGCCTCCTCAACTACTTGGAAGCTTAAAGACACAGAGGTTGAGCAATCAAACTTAAAAAAAAATAAAACCTGAAACTACAATCAAATTTTAGTTATAACTAACATGTATATGGACCCATAACTATTTAAATACTGAAAAAGGTCACTAAATTTGATTTCCCCATAGCCCAATATTTTTAATCAGCATATGTCATAAAATGCTTTCTATATCCTAAGGTAGGCCTGGGTTATTACTATTACATTTGAATTGGTTCCCATCCTTACAACTCTTACCTATTTCAACTTCATCGTCCAAATATCTGACTAAGTTGAACTTGGGTTCAACATTTTTCAATATTTCCTCATTCAGAAAACAAGCCCTAGCTTCTTCACCAAACCAAGCCCAGGATCCTCTTAACATGCTAGCCTCCTAGTCCCTCACATCTGATGTTCACAACCAACCATAATAATAGTTCTAATTTATGGATTTGTTTTAGATTGGATGATAATTGCTTTACAACAGCATGTTAGTTTCTGCTGTACAATACTGTGAATCAGCTATAAGTATACATATATTAAAAAGCAGAGATATCACTTTGCTGACAAAGGTCCACATAGTCAAAGCTATGGTTTTCCCAGTAGTCATGTACGGATGTGAGAGTTGGACCATAAAGAAGGCTAAGTGCCAAAGAATTGATGCTTCCAAACTGTGGTGATAGAGAAGACTCTTGAGAGTCCCCTGGACAACAAGGGGATCAAACCAGTCAATCCTAAAGGAAATCAACCCTAAATACTCATTGGAAAGACTGATGTTGAAACCAAAGATTCAATATTTTGCCCACCTGATGCAAAGAGTCCACTCATTGGAAAAGACCCTGATGCTGGGAGAGATTGAGGGCAAGAGGAGAAAAAGGAGGCAGAGAATGAGATGGTTGGATGGCATCATCAACTCAGTGGACATGAGTCTGAGTAAACTCCAGGACATGGCGATTGACAGGGAAGCCTGACATACTTCAGTCCACGGGCCTGAAAAATGTCAGACATGACTTAGTGACTGAACAACATACGTATGTATATTCTTTCCCTCTTGAGCCTTCCTCCTACTCCCCTCCCTCATCCCAGAGTACCAAGCCAAGTTCCTTGTGTTATACAGCAGCCTCCCACTAGCTATCTGTTTTACATGTGGTAGTATATATATGTCAATGCCACTCTCTTAACTTGTCTTCTCTTCCTCCCCCTGCTGTGTCCACAAGTACATTCTCTTCATCTGCATCTCTACTTCTGCCCTACAAATAGTTTCAGCAGTACCATTGTGATTTTTACTGGAATTCAACAAGAGGCACAGCCCAATGCCCAGCACATAGTACAACACAGAGCCATTCTTTCCAGTTCTGCTCACTTGATGTTCTAGTGACTCAATTTCCTTTTCTTGTTCTCTTCTCTTTGTCAGGCTAACTCCCTCTCATTAAACATTAACAAACAGGCAAAACTAAGAGGAAAAAAGTCACTCCAGTTGAGATATCATCTTTTCAAAGTTGTCTTTCCTGGCTTTCTTCTGTGCTCTCACAAGATTGTGCAACTAAATCTATCATAGAATCCAGTTCCTACTACTGATATTATCTGTATAGATGTTTGCACAGTGATAGAGCTGGCCTGTTGCTTGTGTTTCTATGAACAACTGTGTTGTCAGTATGTCCAAGGTCTCTAGGATATAGTAGCCACTTTGTAAATGTTCAACAACTGTAATACATCAGACATGTGTCCCTTAGTACCCATGGGAAATTGCTTCCAGGATCCCTAATAGATAACTGTTCCCATTATACCCAAGTCCCTTGGATAAAATGGCCTAGTACAATCAGCCCATGGGCTTCTCCAAGCAAGAATACTGCAGAGGGTTGCCATTTCCTCCTCCAGTGGATCACATTTTGTGAGAACTCTTAAGTACGACTCATCCGTCCTGGGTGGCCTTGCATGGGTGGCTCAAAGCTTCATTGAGTTATACGATGAAGGCTGTGATTCATGAAGACCCTAATGCTGGGAAAGACTGAATGCAAAAGAAGAAGAGGGTGGCAGAGGATGAGATGGTTAGATAGCATCAGCAACTCAGTGGACATGAATTTGAGCAAACTCTGAGAGATAGTGGAGGACAAAGAAGCCTGAGGTATTATAGTCCACAGAGTTGCAAAGAGTTGAATATGACTGAGCAACAGAACAACAACAAAACAATCAACCCCAGCATTCACATGATCAGGAGATTGACTGTATCCATGTATCCTTTAGTTACAGAAAAGGTAATCTTATTTCAGTATGTAAAAACTATTTTCTTTATTAATCTTTTAAATTCACACATAAATTAATGTTACCACTGAAGAAATTGCAAAGGAAGAAAAATCAATCATTAAAAACTTCTCAGAAAAACAATAACATAAATAATTTGGGGAGAAATTTGTCAATTTCTCAAATGACATTGAGAAATAAGTGTTTAAAAAATCTAGCTTGAAGTGGAATACTTTTCTTCTTTTCTTTAAGCTTGCCTTCATGGTTCTAGAATGCAGTCAAAGTCTACTTAGAGAGTTCTTATTTTTATCCTGGAAAGAGTAAATGCATTTTACCAGACTTGTATCTAGTGCTTTATTAGATTCCTATAATATGACTATATATATCTTTATTGTGCTTCTACAAAATACTATTTTAACATATTGTATACAGGAGTTGGCTGAGGATGCCTCTAATTCTCTTCATAACTCAACATTGACAGGCATGTCTTTGTCTCACTTCTGCTTGGTATATAGATTCATCTAGATTCCATATAGATGACGCCACCCTTATGGCAGAAAGCGAAGAAGAAATAAAGAGCCTCTTGATGCAAGTGAAAGAGGAGAGTGAAAAAGTTGGCTTAAAACTCAACATTCAGAAAACTAAGATCATGGCGTCTGGTCCCATCACTTCATGGCAAATAGATGGGGAAACAGTGGAAACAGTGACAGACTTTATTTTGGGGGGCTCTGAAATCACTGCAGATGGTGACTGCAGCCATGAAATTAAAAGACACTTACTCCTTGGAAGAGAAGCTATGACCAACCTAGACAGCATATTAAAAAGTAGAGACATTACTTTACCAACAAAGGTCTGTCTAGTCAAAGCTATGGTTTTTCCAGTAGTCGTGTATGGATGTGAGGGTTGGACTATAAAGAAAGCTGAGTGCTGAAGAATTGATACTTTTGAACTGTGATGTTGAAGAAGATTTTTGAGAGTCCCTTGGACTGCAAGGAGATCCAACCAGTCAATCCTAAAGGAAATCAGTCCTGAATATTCATTGGAAGGACTGATGCTGAAGCTGAAGCTCCAATACTTTGGTCAACTGATGTGAAGAACCTACTCACTGGAAAAGACCTTGATGCTGGGAAAGATTGAAGTGGGGAGGAGAAGGAGCCAACAGAGGATGAGATGGTTGTATGGCATTACCCACATGATGGACATGAGTTTGAGTAGGCTCTGAGCATTTATAATGGACAGGGAAGCCTGGCATGCTACAGTCCATGGGGTCACACAGAGTCGGACACGACTGAGTGAATGACTGAATTGACTGAGATTCCATATAGGCAGGGTAGAATAAATTGGGAGATTGAGATTGATACATATACACAACTACTGAGAAATAATAAGAACTAATTATTAGTTTATTAGATAGCTAATAGCTATCTAATTGCTCAGTTGTGTCTGACTCTTTGCAACCCCTCAGACTGCAGCCCTCCAGGATCCTCTGTCCATGGACTTTTTCAAGCAAGAATACTGGAGTGGGGTTGCCATTTCCTTCTCCAGCGGATCTTCCTGATCCAGAGGTCAAGCCTGTATCTCCTGCATTGGCAGGCAGACTCTTTGACCACTGTGATTCCTACCATCCTCCTTTCCAGTAAACAGTAGGTGCAGACAAATGCTGTTTGATTCCACTTCTACTAGATATCTAGAATAGCCAAATTCATAGATTCAGTAAGCACATTGCTAAATGCCAGGGACCTGGGGAGGAGTGGGAATGAGGAGTTAGTGCTTAATGGGGACAGAGTTTCAATTAAGGAAGGTAAAAAATTCAGGAGATGGATGCATAGTGAGAGTTGCACAACAATGAGAATATACTTAGTGATGCTAAACAGTGTGGTTAAATATGGTTAAAATGGTATATTTTATATTATATGACTTTTACCACAGCAAAAAATAAATAATAAAAATAATTATTTTGAAAAATAAATATCAGCAGAAAATAAAAGAGATGTGCTATGCACTCTTCCCCTCAAAATGAGAAAATATGGAAAATGAAGCTAAAAATAAGTCTCTTGCCCAAAACCACACAGCACTAATGGTAGAGTAGGACTAGAACTAGGACACACGATGCAAAACATTCTTCTCTGATAGAAACTAGGAATATCACAAATTGCATTGTGGTGGCTTTATTCTGTCTCAATTTGTGTAAGTTGGAACTTCTCTTCCCATCATTCCCTTCCTTGATGATTTTCTTGTTACAGTTGTCTGGGAAAAAAAGTACGTGAGAGATTTGGATGGCAGGAGCACAGCATCCACCATCACACTTCGAAAGGCATCAGGATTATATGTGTGAAACAGAAATGCAAAGCGGCATGCAAATTCCAATTTGTCCTCCCCGGCCCTCACTCCAAGTCCAGCTCTCCCTCCCACCTGCTGATCCTGCTGACTGATAGTGACCCCAGACACAGAAAACAGCCTTCCATGGTCCTCTCTACCAGTGCTACTTTTTGGTCCCACTCTAGCAACTGAATGTCCCAGGTTTAGAAGGTTTATTAGTGATTTTTCTCTGACCGTCTAACTCCTCCTTGCAGACCTTCCTTTCCCAATGACTCCTAAAGCTGTAGGAGCTACAATTTCACAATAAATTTCTTGTTCCACAAAATTCATAATATTTCTGTTTCCCTGACTGAACTCTGGGCTGACATGCCAATTAACACATTATTTGGTGTATCTTAAACATTTTATTATTATTTATTTTAGAGGAAAAAACAAAGGTTTGCTGAGCTGACATTTAGCAGATAACAATTACAACAAAAGAAGCTTTGTAGAATAAATTTTCATAGATTTACGTATACAGATCAAGCCTTATTCCTAAATATGTTTGTACAATGAAAGCCTAATACAAGATGGCTTTGTTTCTCAAAGAATATCAATAATTAAACCACACAAAGATTAGACATTATTATACACAAGCAAGTGTATGTATTAAAATATCTAAGTTCTACAATAAAGAATTCCCTTAAAACCAGTCTTTTCCAACCTCGTTTGTGAACAGAAACTACTTTTTTTTCAAATGCATGGGACGGCTTATACCTATTTATAAACAAGTAACTGACAGTTTGCCAATTTAGGGAAAATAGCATTTTTTAAATATTAAAATTTTAAATTACAATTTAAGGAAGGTATTTGTTCTGTCCCTTGGCATGAATAATAGAAAGGAATTCCACTGGATTTTAATTATAAAAGTATCAATACTAAAAATGACCTTGACAACATTATCCAGTTCAAAACTTAAGCATGCTTTTTAACTGACTCAATAAATAATGACCTGTTGGTTGGCTGAATAAATGAAAAAATGAATAAAAAGTATCTGTGTCTCGCAATTAGTACAGAACAGGATTATTGCTATTGAAAATGAGTTTGGCTCTCCCTCTTGTTATTATGCACTGCCAACCCACAACAGCCAAGATGTTTCTGAAAAATGTTGGTATGAATACACCCTTCAATATTTCTGCCACACCGATTGTAAATATAATCTAGGCATAAATCATCAAAAGTAAATACCAGTGAGCACTTTAATCCTTTATAATAAATCAAGGAAATGGGAAGTCTATGCCTGATGATGAAGTTTTAGTGTAGGTCAAACCAGTGGTTTGCTGAAGAGGCTGCACTTTAAAAAACAGGCAGCATTTTCTTAAAGACTTGGGAGTTCTACTAAAGGGCAGAGGTTGTTTGCATGTATTTCTCTCATTTCTGTTATTAAGTGGTACTGTTGTTTTACTTCAGCAAGCCAAATCAAATAAGAACAAGAATTTTTTGTTTGTTTGTCTTCTGTTTTTATTCTTCTGCATGCCTATTGTTACAAGGAACTTAGCTAGATGTTAAAGAGGGTAGAAAAGTCAATCATACATAATTTTGGCCCCCAAATAATTTCTATTTAGTAGAGTAGTTAATATATGAAAATTTTAAATAAGCTTTTATTGACTATGCCTTTGACTGTGTGGATCACAATAAACTGTGGAAAATTCTGAAAGAGATGGGCATACCAGACCACCTGACCTGCCTCTTGAAAACCTGTGTACAGATCAGGAAGCAACAGTTAGAACTTGATGTGGAACAACAAACTGGTTCCAGATAGGAAAAGGAGTACATCAAGGCTGTATATTGTCACCCTGCTTATTTAACTTATATGCAGAGTACATCAGGGAGAAGGCAATGGCACCCCACTCCAGTACTCTTGCCTGGGAAATCCCATGGACAGAGGAGCCTGGTAGGCTGCAGTCCAAGGGGTCGCTAAGAGTCAGACATGACTAAATGACTTCACTTTCATTTTTCACTTTCATGCATTGGAGAAGGAAATGGCAACCCACTCCAGTGTTTTTGCCTGGAGAATCCCAGAGACAGCGGAGCCTGGTGGGCTGCCATCTATGGGGTCGTACAGAGTCGGACACAACTGAAGCGACCTAGCAGCAACAGCAGCAGCAGAGTACATCATGAGAAACGCTGGGCTCGAAGAAGCACAAGCTAGAATCAAGATTGCCGGGAGAAATCTCAATAACCTCAGATATGCAGATGACATCACCCTTATGGCAGAAAGTGAAGAGGAACTAAAAAGCCTCTTGATGAAAGTGAAAGTGGAGAGTGAAAAAGTTGGCTTAAAGCTCAACATTCAGAAAACTAAGATCATGGCCTCTGGTCCCATCACTTCATGGGAAATAGATGGGGAAACAGTGGAAACAGTGTCAGACTTTATTTTTCTGGGCTCCAAAATCACTGCAGATGGTGATTGCAGCCATGAAATTAAAAGATGCTTACTCCTTGGAAGGAAAGTTATGACCAACCTTGATAGCATATTCAAAAGCAGAGACATTACTTTGCCAACAAAGGTCCGTCTAGTCAAGGCTATGGTTTTTCCAGTGGTCATGTATGGATGTGAAAATTCGATTGTGAAGAAAGCTGAGCACCAAAGAATTGATGCTTTTGAACTGTGGTGTTGGAGAAGACTCTTGAGAGTCCCTTGGACTGCAAGGAGATCCAACTAGTCCATTCTAAAGGAGATCAGTCCTAGGTGTTCTTTGGAAGGAATGATGCTGAAGCTGAAACTCCAATACTTTGGCCACCTCATGTGAAGAGTTGACTCATTGGGAAAGACTCTGATGCTGGGAGGGATTGGGGGCAGGAGGAGAAGGGGACAACAGAGGATGAGTTGGCTGGATGGCATCACTGACTCGATGGACATGAGTTTGGGTGAACTCCAGGAGTTGGTGATGGACAGGGAGGCCTGGTGTGCTGCAATTCATGGGGTCTCAAAGAATCAGACACGACTGAGCAATTGAACTGAACTGAACTGAAAACTGGTAAATATCCCAAGTAAAGTGTAGATTAAATTCTGTCAGTTTAGGAAGATTCCCTCTTAGCTCAGTTGGTAAAGAATCTGCCTGCAATGCAGGAGACCTGGATTTGATTCCTGGGTCGGGAAGATCCCCTGGAGAAGGAAATGGCAATACACTCCAGTATTGTTGCCTGAAGAATCCCATGACAGAGGAGTCTAGCAGGCTACAGTCCATGGGGTCACAAGAGCCAGACATGACTTACCAACTAAACCATCACCAATTTAGGAAGAGGAAGAGATTACTTTCAGATGGAAAGATCAAGGAAGACTTCTTGGAGTAGGTGGCATTTGAATCAAATCTTAAAGGAAAAATCAGACTGGCAGTTATGAGAGATAATTTAACCAAACTAAGGAAAGCAAAAACTGAGGAAGTAAAGTCACTAGATAAAATCCAGGATTGCTAGATAAATTCAGATTTCAAGTAAACAACAACAAACTTTGGTATAAGAATGAATCATGTACTATTTAGGACATAATTACAATAAAAATTATTTGCTGTTTACCTGAAATTAATCTTTAACTGAGGCTCTTGTATTTCTATTTGCTATATCTGGCAACTCCACCTAGAGAGAAAAACAAATGTGATATAGTGGGAAAAGAGGGTGGTTCAGGTCATGTTATGGATTGAATTCTGTCCCCCAAAATGATAAGCTGAAGTCCTAGCTCTTAATACCTCAGATTGTGACTTTATTTGGAAATAGGGTCTTTTTAGAGGTAATTAAATTAAAATAAATTTATTAGGGTGGATCTTTAATTCAAGATGATTTATGTCCATACAAAAGGGGGAATTTTGGACATAGAGACTAACATGCATAGAGGAAAGAGGATATGAAGATGGAGGCAGACATTGAAATTCTGTTGCTATAGGCCAAGGAAGGTCTGGAGCCACCAGAAGCTGGAAGAATTAAGTTAGGAGCCTTCTTCCATGGGTTTCAAAGGAAACGTGCCCTGCCAGCTCCTCCATTCAGACATTTAGCCTCCAGAACTATGAAAAATTCAATTTCTATTTTTCTAAGGCACAGAGCTTGTGGTATTTCATTATGGAAGCCTCAGGAAACTGATAAGAGTTGGCTACATCCAAAGGTAGATACCAGAAGGAAAAGATAGGAATATTTTGAGCTAAGGCAAGATTATAAGGGGCCTAGAATCCTCAAGATGGAGAAGGCAATGGCACCCCACTCCAGTACTCTTGCCTGGAAAATCCCATGGACGAAGGAGGCTGGTAGGCTGCAGCCCATGAGGTCACAAAGAGTTGGGCACGACTGAGCGACTTCACTTTCACTTTTCACTGTCATGCATTGAAGAAGGAAATGACAACCCACTCCAGTGTTCTTGCCTGGAGAATCCCAGGGATGGGGGAGACTGGTGGGCTGCTGTCTCTGGGGTCACACAGGGTCGGACATGACTGAAGTGACTTAGCAGCAGCAGCAGAATCCTTAGGAAAAGAGTTTAAACTCCCTCTGTTTCCTGTACATTTTAAAATGGAAAAAAACTTACTGTTGGTTTCTATAACCATGGCCATAAGAAAGCTAAGCAATGGCCCAAACATATCTTATTTTCCTAGAACATTTATTTTATTTTTATATGAAAATAAAGCAAAAAGAAAAGGATATATGCAAACTATGCACAGGTTTTTAGAACAGAAAAAAATACTTGAAATAAATGTTAAGTTCTATTTTCTGCTTTAATTTAGGCCCCTGAGTCCTCAGAAATAATATTTTCTATTCTTTCTTCATCATAAATACTTTAGTGAAAAAGTCTGAGAAGCAGTAGTTAGTGAAGAGCCACAGAAGTTCTAGAACAAATATTCAGAGAACTTTAACTATAAAGCAAAATGGTACAGTAACATATTCCTGTACTCAAGAAGTTTGCAGTCAAATTCTGTAAACAAGAGACAAGAAGGAAATGTAAATAAAGTTAAATAACTATTCAAGATAAAAACAAAAACAAATGTTAAGGGAGGTCATTATAAATTAAACAAATCTACTTCACTACAGATATTCAGAAATACTACAGTGATCAGAGAAAATATCATGATGAGATTATTTCTTTTTTTGACATAGCCTAGAAAGATGGAACAGAGTAGGAAAGCATGTGTAAAATCATTTCATTATTATTTGTAATTAAGCTATGTAAAATCTCACTCAATATTTTTTAAAAATCTGAAGTATCTGTGAGTACTTCAAAATATCAAAGTATATTCAATCATGGGTTTATGTCATTTTGATAATCTTGAGAATGTATGCTCAATTAAAGATGACATAGAAGTCAATTTAACATATTCTTCAACCTTGTATTCAAAGCATGAGTTATGGGAAAAACACCACTTAAGAAACAGTTTTTAGAGAGTCAACTATGGAATGTTGCTAAGTTAGTATCTTTGCTGAGGGACTTGAGGGTATTCCAGCTTATATGTAAAGTTATCTAGCTTGCAAGGCACTGGAAATGTGATGCTCAAATGAATCCCTTCACTATCCCAAAAACTGACAAAAAAAATAAGAAATACCCAGAGAAAAACTGCTTATGAATCTCCCTGTGACTGGATAGTATTTAATTACAAAAAACTATTTCTTTGAAGAATGAATCTTCTATCTTTACCAGAAAGTTGTATCTTTACACAACTAAGCTTCATAAACAATAAATTTAATGAAAAAATAGAAAAAAGATAAGAATGAAAAATATGAATCATGGAGTGACCAGCATTATATGTCATAAAGTCCTGTACACTCTGTGAGGAATTCACTGCAATTCTTTTTTTCAATCATTTTAGGTGTTGGGAAGCAAGGAAAATAAAATTAGTTGTAGTTCTGCTTCTCAAACTATAATGTGCATATGAATCACCTAGAATCTTCTTCAGATGATTCTAATTCAGGAAGTCTAGCCCAGGATTCTTTATTTCTATAAAACTTTCAGAGCTTCCAATGCTGCTGTGTTATGGACAACATTGACTATCAAGAAGGTTTTAGACATATTTAACATCTGATGCTGTGAAAGTGCTGCACTCAATATGCCTGCAAATTTGGAAAACTCAGCAGTGGCCACAGGACTGGAAAAGGTCAGTTTTCACTCCAATCCCAAAGAAAGGCAACGCCAAAGAATGTTCAAACTACCACACAATTGCACTCATCTCACACGCTAGTAAAGTAATGCTCAAAATCCTCCAAGCAGGCTTCAGCAACACGTGAACCGTGAACTTCCAGATGTTGAAGCTGGTTTTATAAAAGGCAGAGAAACCAGAGATCAAATTGCCAACATCCGCTGGATCATCAAAAAAGCAAGAGAGTTCCAGAAAAACATCTATTTCCGCTTTATTGACTATGCCAAAGCCTTTGACTGTGTGGATCACAATAAACTGTGGAAAATTCTGAAAGAGATGGGAATACCAGACCACCTGACCTGCCTCTTGAGAAATCTGTATGCAGGTCAGGAAGCAACAGTTAGAACTGGACATGGAACAACAGACTGGTTCCAAATAGGAAAAGGAGTACGTCAAGGCTGTATATTGTCACCCTGCTTATTTACCTTATATGCAGAGGACATCATGAGAAACGCTAGGCTGGAAGAAGCACAAGCTGGAATCAAGATTGACAGGAGAAATATCAATAACCTCAGATATGCAGATGACACTTTTGCCATAGCAGAAAGTGAAAAGTAACTAAAGAGCATCTTGATGAAAGTGAAAGAGGAGAGTGAAAAAGTTGGCTTAAAGCTCAACATTCAGAAAACGAAGATTATGGCCTCTGGTCCCATCACTTCATGGGAAATATATGGGGAAACAGTGGAAACAGTGTCAGACTATTTTTCTGGGCTCCAAAATCACTGCAGATGGTGACTGCAGCCATGAAATTAAAAGACGCTTACTCCTTGGAAGGAAAGTTATGACCAACCTAGATAGCATATTCAAAAGCAAAGATATTACTTTGCCAACAAAGGTCCGTCTAGTCAAGGCTATGGTTTTTCCAGTGGTCATGTATGGATGTAAGAGTTGGACTGTGAAGAAGGCTGAACACCGAAGAATTGATGCTTTTGAACTGTGGTGTTGGAGAAGACTCTTGAGAGTCCCTTGGACTGCAAGGATATCCAACCAGTCCATTCTGAAAGAGATCAGCCCTGGGTGTTCATTGGAAGGACTGATGCTAAAGCTGAAACTCCAATACTTTGGCCACTTCATGCAAAGAGTTGACTCATTGGAAAATACTCTGATGTTGGGAGGGATTGGGGGCAGGAGGAGAAGGGGACGACAGAGAATGAGATGGCTGGATGGCATTACTGACTCGATGGACATGAGTTTGGGTGAACTCCAGGAGTTGGTGATGGACAGGGAGGCCTGGCGTGCTGTGATTCATGGGTTCACAAAGGGTCAGACATGACTGAGTGAACTGAACTGAACTGAACTAAACATCTGAGGTTACTACTTTTTTTATTCAATTGTTTGTCTACTCTTACTGGCTATGTGTGCAGTCCTTTATGACAAGAATAGTATCTTATTCATTTGTGCAATAAAAGATAGCTGGATAAATGATCACATAGGATTAATTTTCTTTGACAAAGGAAAAGTACTGTTCTAAAAAAGAATGTACCACCTCTGATCATGTTTGTACTTTGATGGAAATCATGAGAGAATAAGACCACTTCTAGCCAACATATTTGCTGACACTTCAAGGGAGAATCAAGTATAATAAAGTATGATCTATCCTGTCGAATATTGTGGAAAGGATGAGATTTAGAAAAGAAAATAGTTTTGAACCTAACGAGATTAAGGTTTTTGATCCACATCTATCACCAAAGTAACAAGGGAAAAATTATTTATACTTTCTGTCCTCAGCCCTTTCATCCATAATATAAGGTTTTAAGTTTAAATATATGTATTAAAATGTCAAAGGTGACCACCAGAAGAATAGAATAGGGGTGTGTAACTCAAATCCACTATAAGAAAAGAAAAAAAAGGAACGTTTTTCTTTTTTCAAGTCCAAGAGAGGACAAGAAAGAGATAAAACACTATCAACAAGAAAGCACAGGAACCAGAAATCATAACAAAAGAGACATGGAATAAACTTAAACACAATAGGAGTAAATAAAAATGGATTAAATTACCCCTTGAAAAGACAAAGAGTAATACTGGCTAGAAAAAATCCATTTCTAAGCTGTTAATCAGTTACAAGATAAAACAAAGTGACATAGAATGACTGAAGCTAAAAAAAAGTATATCAGAAAAATGATAACAAAACTAAGCATGTAAAAGTAAGCATGTACTCACACTAATTAATTAGTATTATTATCAAGTAAAATACAAAATGTATAGTATTAAAAATTATGTTTCCATGCTAGTAAAATCATAGAAAATTCAATAGTTATGAATTGCTAATCATCTAATGAACAGCATTTAAAAAGATAAAGAAAATACTCATGGATGGACAAGAAAAAAATGAAACAAATCTACAGTCATAGAGATTTAAATAAAATTCAGAAATTACCAAGTCAAATTGTCCAAAATAAGACTAAAGATGAATAGAATATTTTAAAGTAATCATAACTGATGTCTAGAGAAATTTATTTATTTTAGTTGTAGTAAGAATACTCAACATAAATTAGGCTTACCACGTGTTAAGTGTACAAGCAACACTTTTAACTATAAGCACAACAGATCTCTAAAACGTATTCATTTTGAATAACAAAAATTTACATCCATTTAATAACTCCCTATTTTATAGCCAAAAAAGAATACCCAATCTTTTAAAACACAAATAAAATACTTTTTAAAGACCACATTTTTTAAAGACCACATACTAGATCACCAAGAAATCTTAATAAAATCTTAATAAATTAATTAAATAAAATAAAATTTTAAAATAATTATACTAAATAAGTAATAAAATTAATGGTGTTTAGTCATGTCCGACTCTTTGTGACTGAATAGACTAGCCACCAGGCTCCTCTGTCCATGGGATTCTCCAAGCAAGAATACTGGAGTGGGTTGCTATTTCCTTCTCCAAATAAAATTAATAAACAATGATAGAATAGATAATTAATAATTACATAAATTGTAATACATCTCCATGACACAAATAATATTTCTGATAATATGCAAAAGAACCAATATATGATCCAGTGGAATTAAACAGAAAAAAACTCCTGAGTTGAAGGGTAAATAAAAGTTTTTTAAAATAAACAAATGTATAATGAGTGACAATGCAACCAAATGTGAAAATGTCTGAGGATGAAATTAACTGCATTAATCATCAAACAAGATATATTGAAATATAACTCAATGATAGAAGAAAAATACCAAAATAAATTCAAAACAATGCAAGAATAATCTAGTAAAAGTAGAAAATAGACATAATGAAGGTAAAGGCATAATATAAAAAATAAGGGGCAGAAGAGGTAAATGAATTATTGATAAAAACTATATATTTATTATTGAGAATACCTATTGGCACTCTGAAAACTTAAGGAAATTCTGAATGGTACACACATTGGAATCCTGTATATGTAAGGAGATGGAAAGTTTCAATAATTTAAAATTATTTTCCCCAATCATTCCATAAATTCAAAGTCCTCTTAATCAAAACAAGCTTCTTCATGAAATTTAACAATTCAAAAAATGATCATAGTCAAAAGCATTTAGAAAAAAGGAAACTAAGAGATGAAAATTTGTATAAGTACATGAATTGAAACCCCATGAAACTCATGTAGGAATAAACAATTGAAAGGAATGTCCCCAGCAGATCAGGTGTATATGTCAATGTAATTTATGGTAGAGGTGATATTTCAAGCCAAGTGTTGGCTTGCTCGATAAATGATCATTTTACAGAAGCAAAATAAATCTGTATTCTGTGGCAGAGCATGCCAGTTTGCTAAATCCACGTCTTCTTCCAGGGGATGCAGTATGACTCTGTGAACAGTCCTCAAGGATATCACTAGAGAAGTAATCCAGATCACCTGCAGACACAGCTCAGAACAACTCATGCACATTTTCCCCTCACACTGAGAGTATAATATACAGCACAGGGAGCACAGTCAATAATATTGAAATAACCTTGGTATAATATATGAAAATATCACATCACTTTGCTGTACACCTGAAATATTGTAAGCCAACTCTGTGTGTGTTTGTGTGTGTGTGTTTGTGTGTGCTCAGTAATATCTGACTCTCTTTCAACCCACAGACTGCAGTCCACGAGGCTCCTCTGTATGTGAGATTTCCCAGGCAAGAAAACTGGAGTGGGTTGCTGTTTCCTCCTCCAAGGGAATCTTCCCAACCCAGAAATTGAACCCACCTCTCTTGCATTGACAGGTATATTCTTTACCACCAGCACCACCTGGGAAGACCAACTATACTTCAATTTAAAAAATAGCAATAAAGTAAAATTAAAAACAAAATATTAAACTAGGGCTGAAAAGGAAAAAAGAAAACACTCAGGCAGGGAGAGAACAAGATGGCAGAGAAGTAGGTGGACATGGAGTTCACCTCTCTCCACGGATGCATCAGAAATACAGCTTCAGACACAGAAGTGCAAGCAGAACACCAGCTGAGAGCGGACAGGAGTGCCTTACCAGCAGAAAAGGATACATAGAACCACACAAAACTCAGTAGGATGAAGGAACTAAGGGAAAAACAGGAGTGTTAGTAGGACTGGACCTGCCCTTTGCGGGTGGGGGAACTGAAGCAGGGATCCGATCCCTGTATCGGGGCAATTGTCTAAGTCAGAGGAAAATATTTAAGACTGAGAGTGAAACAGCTGATCTGTGGCAGTCTAAATGGAATGAGAATCAGACAGTCCTTACCACAGCCATACATATCCCAGACAGGGTCACAGGTCCTCTGGAAGGCGCAGGGACTGGGAGCTGGAGTTTAAGGATCGTGCATCAATCTCAGGGCAAGGGCTGCTGTTGATTGCAGAGAGACAGATCGAGTGGATATGAGAGAGGAGATTGTGATGAGAGACGCCTGTGGAGGAAAGCCAAGCAGCCATGGAAGCAAGGCAATACTGCTGAGTATATGTAGGGGGTGGAGACATCACCATGGCCTCTCTCCCCTCACACGCCAGCATCAGCAGCTGAACAATAGAGAGCCTGGCCCATCAAATGTTTGACGCACTGAACAACAGAGTAGGACCCTACCCAACGTGCCCCTTTAAGTGCCTGATGTGCCAATCTACAGAGTAGGACCCCAGATAGGGGCATCCCTCTGTGTGCCTGATGTGCTGAACAACAGAGAAGGACCCCAGGCAAGGGAGCCCTCTAAGTACCTGGACAGGCGGAGCTATGGAGAAAGACTGGCCAAAGAGGCTTTCTGATTGCCAGCTATAAGAGGCTCAGAAAAAGACTCTGATAGGGCCATAACTCCTGCGGTGGAGGCAGTCTGTGTCCCTGCACACTTTGCGTCACCAGGGCCACAAAGAAAGAAAGAAAGAAATCAAAGATGAAATAAACAGATGGAGAGATATTCCATGTTTCTGGGTATGAAGAATCAATATTGTGAAAATGACTATACTACCAAATGCAATCTACAGATTCAATGTGATCCCTATCAAATTACCAATGGCATTTTCACAGAACTAGAACAAAAAATTTCACAATTCATATGGAAACACAAAAGACCCTGAATAGCCAAAGCAGTCTTGAGAAAGGAGAATGGAGCTGGAGGAATCAACCTTCCTGACTTCAGACTGTACTACAAAACTACAGTCATCAAGACAGTATGGTACTGGCACAAAAACAGAAATATAGACCAGTGGAACAAGATAGAAAGCCCAGAAATAAACCCATGCACTTATGGGTACCTTATTTTTGACAAAGGAGGCAAGAATATACAGTGGGGCAAAAACAGCCTCTTCAATAAATGGTGCTGGGAAAACTAGACAGCTGCATGTAAAAGAATGAAATTAGAACACTTCCTAACACCATACACAAAGATAAGCTCAACATGGATTAAAGACCTAAATGTAAGACCAGAAACTATAAAACTCTTGGAGGAAAACATAGGCAGAACACTCAATGACATAAATCAAAGCAAGATCCTCTATGACCCACTTCCTAGAGTAATGGAACTAAAAACAAAAGTAAACAAATGGGACCTGATTATACTTAAAAGCTTTGGCACAGCAAAGGAAACTATAAGTAAGGTGAAAAGACAACCCTCAGAATCTGAGAA
Organism: Bos mutus; assembly: GCF_027580195.1. Taxonomy (NCBI): domain Eukaryota; kingdom Metazoa; phylum Chordata; class Mammalia; order Artiodactyla; family Bovidae; genus Bos; species Bos mutus. The sequence continues at coordinate 89,592,932 of NC_091617.1, read as the reverse complement.
AATAATAGCAAATGAAACAACTAACAAAGGATTAATTTTCAAACTATACAAGCAGCTTATACAACTCAATAACAGAAAAACAAACTACCCAATCAAAAAATGGGGAAAAGACCTAAACAGACATTTCTCCAAAGACATAAAGATGGCAGACAAACACATGAAAAGATGTCCAGCATCGGTCATTAATAGAGAAATGTAAATCAAAACTACAATGAGATATCACATCACACCAGTCAGAATGGCCATCATCAAAAAATCTACAAAACAATAAATGCTGGAGAAGGTATGGAGAAAAGGGAACACTCTTGCACTGTTGGTGGGAATATAAATTGATACAGCCATGATGGAAGATGGTATGGAGATTCCTTAAAAAACTAGGAATAAAACCACCATATGACCCAACAATCCCACTCTAGGCATACACCTTGAGGAAACAAAAATTGAAAAAGATATGTATATCCCATTGTTCATTGCAGCACTATTTACAATAGCTAGAACATGGAAGCAACCTAGATGTCCATCAACAGATAAATGGATAAAGAAGTTGTGGTACATATGCACAATGGAATAGTACTTAGCCATACAAAGGAACACCTTTGAGTCAGTTCTAATGAGGTGGATGAATCTAGAACCTATTATACAGAGTCAAGTGAGTCAAAAAGAGAAAGATACATATCGTATTCCAACACATATATACGGAAGCTAGAAAAATGGTACTGAAGAAAAATGGTATTGCTTACAGGGCACCAATAGAGAAACAGACATAGAGAATAGACTTGTAGACATGGGGAGAGGGGGAGAGGGGAGGAGAGAGTGAGATGTATGGAAAGAGTAACATGGAAACTTACATTACCATATGTAAAATAGATAGCCAAGGGAATTTGCTGTATGGCTAAGAAAACTCGAACAGGGGCTCTGTATCAACCTAGAAGGGTAGGATTGGGAGGGAGATGGGAGGGAAGTTCAAAAGGGAGGGAATATATGTATACCTATGGCTGACTCATGTGGACGTTTGACAGAAAACCACAAAATTCTGTAAAGCAATTATCCTTCATTTAAAAAAAAATAATTAATTTAAAAAATCACTCAAGCAGGCCTTGCAAACCACATTTGCTAAGTAGCAGGATCAAACTGGCCTGGATCCCTGAGTCACCCTGTGAACTAAGCTGTTGCCAGTCTGCTCAAACTCTTCTAACAAAGTACCAAAAATTGAGTGGGTTAAACAACAAAAATTTATTTCTCACAGTTCTAGAGATAAGGGAGTTCAAGATCAAGGTGCCACCACATTCAGTTTTCAGTAAGGTCCCTCCCTCTCTTCCTGGCTTGCAGATCCAAAAATACATATGTACTTTAGATAACAATTCTGCTTCTAAATGTCTAATATTTTAAATACAACCTAATTCTACATTATGGGAAGACAGAATTTAAAAATGTTCTCTGAAACATTGTTTATAATACCCCCTCCAAATGTAAATGATCTAAATATTGTTTCATGAAAGAAAGGTTAAATTATGCTGTATATCCATATGATGGCATACTAAAAAATCAGATACATCAAAACGCAATGACATGGTATGACTTCTGATACACATGCAGATGAAGTTACTCAGAAGCAATGTGGATATATTTTTATTTGTATTATATATTCATATTTATATTTTATTTATTTATTTTTAAGAACATCTGCTTATATATGTACATGTGTGTCTATATAACAAGATATGCAGAAAGGGAACCTCTGAGGAACAAACAACAGGTCACAGAGGCCATCTCTGGGAACAGGAACCAGGAATGGGACTAGTAACCATAAGAGACTTTTATATTTTGTACTATGCATGTCTAGGCCATCCCTGGTGATTCAGACAGCAAAGAATCTGTCTACAATGTGGGAGACCCAGAGGTTCGATTCCTAGGTCAGGAAGATCCCCTGGAGAAGGGAAAGGCTATTGACTTCAGTGTTCTTGCCTAGAGAATTCCATGGACAGAGGAGCCTGGTGGGCTACAGTCCATGAGACGGCAAAGGGTCAGACACAACTAAGTGATTAACATGCATGTCTACATTGCTCATATCTTATACTAAGATACTATATCCAGGAACAATGAACTGGTTCCAAACTGAGAAAGAAGTACACCAAGGCTGTATATTGTCACCTTGCTTACTTAACTTGTATGCAGAGTTCATCATGTGAAATGCCCAGCTGGATGAAGCATTGCCAGGAGAAATATCAATAACCTCAGATACACAGATGACACCACCCTTATGGAAGAAAGCAAAGAGGAACTAAAGAGCCCCTTGATGAAAATAAAAGAGGAGAGCGAAAATGCTGGCTTAAAACTCAACATTCAAAAAACTAAGATCATGGCACCTGGTCCCATCACTTCATGGCAAATAGATGGGAAAACAATGGAAACAGTGACAGACTATTTTCTTGGGCTCCAAAATCACTGCGGATGGTGATGCCATGAAATTAAAAGATGCTTGCTCCTTGGAAGAAAAGCTATGACCAACCTAGACAGCATTTTAAAAAGCAGAGACATTACTTTGCCAACAAAGGACCGTCTAGTCAAAGCTATGGTTTTTCCAGTAGTCATGTATGGATGTGAGAGTTGGAACATAAAGAAAGCTGAGCGCCAAAGAATTGATGCTTTTGAACTGTGGTGTTGGAGAACAGTCTTGAGAGTCCCTTGGACTTCAAGGAGATCAAACTAGTCAATCCTAAGAATATCAGGGCTGATGTTGAGACTGAAGGATGCTGAATCCTTTGGCCACCTGATATGAAGAACTGACTCATTGGAAAAGATCCTGATGCTGGGGAAGATTGAGGGTAGGAGGAGAAGGGGCCAACCAGGATGAGATGGTTGGGTGGCATCACCGACTTTATGGACATGAGTTTGAGCAAGCTCCAGGAGTTGGTAATGAACAGGGAAGCCTAGCATGCTGCAGTCCATGGGGTCTCAAAGAATCAGACATGACTGAGAATTGGACTGACTGACTATATCCAGGTATTATTTATAAAAATTTTTTCTTAAATTCCAAAAAATGAAAACCTGGTGTAATCAATGTTTTTCTCAGTGCATTCCACAAAACACTGGTTCCTGGGATGTTTCTTGCAAAATGGGTTCCGGGATCAATTATATTTTTTCATTCACATGTTTCAGTTTTCTCTATATGAGACACAGCTCTCCATCAATGTCAAAAGAAATTCCTCAGCTTCCAGACAGGAGTAGTTTGTGAAGTAGCAGTCATTGACTGTTGGGGCAAACATAACTAAACATTTCAGAAGAGATCACAGGCATTTCAAAGCTAGGAAGAATCAGTGTGACTGATTCACAGCTTCTGAAGGATATCTGTAAGGTTAGATATCAAATGTTTCCAACTGCCTTTGAAGAGAAGCTATTTAACTTCAAGCAATATGTAATTCAATTAAGGAGGAAAATGAAACCAAAAATGTACCTAAATAAAAAACACAGAACAAAATTCAAGAATCTCTCAATGTGAGCCTAGATTATACTGTTAGTTCTATGAAGGTACAAACATAAGCCAAAATAATGAAAAACAGCATGTCACCTTGATGTTATACAACTACAGGCTGTAAGAGATTCAGAAGAGATTTTAGATGTCACATGTGAAAAAATCCTTAGCTTCAAACTAATAAAAAATAAAGACTAAAAAATGTGGCATGTGATGATAAATATGTTATTTATATTCAGTTTGTTTTTAAAATGTATGTACACTGAATATAACAGATTTCTTTTGTTTTCCTTTTTCTTTTAAATATTTGCTCCAAAGCTCTTTTCAAATTGATAGTGTCTCTTAAAATATACTAGCCTTCTGAATACTGGGATTCTCTTTGCTCCTCAAAAATCCCAGGCACACTCTGCCCCAGAGGCTCAATAGTCTTGTGCTATCCTTGTTAGAAGCTTCTCTGACAGCCACATGACTCGTCCCTTCTTGCTCAATGGGGCTTTGGTTTGGTCTCCTTTTTAAAATGAGACTCTTCATCTTTGTCCAGTACTCCCAGTCCTCCTTCCCTGCTTCATTATTTTTATTTTTCATAGCACTTATCATCTACTGACATACTCTGGAGTTTACTTATCTATTTGTTTGTTGTCCATCTCTTTCTGTGAGAACTTAAAGCAGAAATTTCTTTTTTTTCCTGCTTTCTTTACTCTTTTATCACCAATCCCTGTAACGGTGCCTAAAACACATTAAGCTGTAAATAAATATTTGTTGAATGAATAAATAAAGAGTGTATCTTGAAATCAATGATAGCTATGAGTTGCACGAATAAAATAATCTCTTGGAGATTCATAATAAATTAAATTCCCTGAGGCAATGCTGCTTTTAAAAAGCCATTTCATTTTGATGAAAGCTGTGTTTCCCAAAGTTAGTTGGCTATGACACATTTTTCCCCATGGAATATCAAAATATAATATAATTAATATACTATGTAAAAATTTTTAGAAAAGAAGAATCATGCTAAAATTCCATTAAATTCTATAATTCATTTAAAAAAAAATACTGTTACCTTTGAGTCCTTCTAATACTCTTTCTTTCTCATCTATCCTCTTGCTATTTCCCTCCTTACCCAAGTCTTTTTTAGGTCTGCACACAATATAGTATTACTCCAAGACACAGAAGTGATGGAATCTGGAACTAAGGACACAAGATGCAAATTGAAAACACATTTAAGATGATTTTAAGTGTATATAAAAAATAAACTTGCAATAATACTGATACATAAAAATGCTTTCTTGCTAAGTGTATTCTATGCTAAACCTTAGAATTTAGTCAAGATCCACCAGGAAAACAAAAACAATTTTAGATTTTTATAACAGAGAACATTTAATGCAAAAAAATCGTCACACAGGTGATGGAAAAGCTGAGAATCCAATCTAGGGACAGTGAGGCAGTCCAGAGATGATAGACAGCAAGCAACCCCTGTGACACTGTTGGCTGTAGATAAACCTCTGGAGCCCAGCAGCCAATCATGCCTGGCAGAAGGGGGACTACCACAGAGGAGATTCAGCCAGTACCAGAAACACTGCCCAAAGAGATTAAAGCATATTCTTCCTTCTTCACCCCTTCACCCTTTTGAACTCCCAAAAGAGCCTCCCATTAGCTGAGTTTGTTGACATGGGAGCCTGGGGAACATAGCCTGCAGGATTCCACCCCTTCAAGACACACACTAGGAAAAGTCAGGAGAGGCAAACATTCCCAGGACTGGTTCAGCTGACATGTGTCATTTACTACAACCAACACATAAACACTTGCCTTGATGTTCCTATAACAGTAAGTCCAATCAAAGATTACAAAGAAAAAGAGAATCACATTAAATTCAATTCACTCTCAAAGTCATGTTACTAATTTTAATATTCAATAATGAGTTTGTCAACTCTGTGCAACTAAGTGGGTATAAATTATCAGCTGCATTAGTCAGTTCAGTTCAGTGCAGTTGCTCAGTCATGTCTGACTCTGTGACTCCATGGACTGCAGCATACCAGGATTCCCTGTCCATCACCAACTTCTGGAGTTTACTCAAATTCATGTTCATTGAGTCAGTGATGCCACCCAACCATCTCATCCTCTGTTGGCCCCTTCCCCTCCTGCCCTCAATCTTTCCCAGCATCAGGGTCTTTTCAAATGACTCAATTCTTTGCATTAGTTGGCCAGAGTAGGAGTTTCAGCTTCTTCCAATGAATATTCAGAACTGATTTCCTTTAGGATTGATTGGTCTGATTTCCTTGCGGTCCAAGGGACTTTCAAGAGTCTTCTCCAAAACCACAGTTCAAAAGCATCAATTCTTCAGTGCTCAGCTTTCTTTATAGTCTAATTCTCACATCCATACATGACTACTAGAAAAACCATAGCTTTGACTAGATGGACCTTTGTTGGCAAAGTAATGTCTCTGCCTTTTAATATGCTGTCTAGGTTGGCCATAGCTTTTCTTCCAAGGAGCAAGCATCCTTTAATTTCAAGGCTACAGTCACCATCTGCAGTGATTTTGGAGCCCAAGAAATTAGTCTTTCATTGTTTCCATTGTTTCTCCACCTATTTGCCATGAAGTGATGGGACCAGATGCCATGATCTTAGTTTTCTGAATGTTGAACTTTAAGCCAAACATTTTCACTCTCCTCTTTCACTTTCATCAGAGGCTCTTTAGTTCTTCTTAGCTTTCTGCCATAAGGGTGGTGTCATCTGCATACCTGAGGTTATTGATATTTCTCCCAGCAATCTTGATTCCAGCTTGTGCTTCATCCAACCCAACATTTTTCATGATGTACTCGACATGTAAGTTAAATAAACAGGGTGATAATATACAGCCTTGACATACTCCTTTCCCAATTTGGAACCAGTCTGTTGTTCCATGTCCAGTTCTAACTGTTGCTTCTTGATCTGCATACACATTTCTCAGAAGGCAGGTAAAGTGGTCTGGTATTCCCATCTCTTTAAGAATTTTCCACAGTCTGTTGTAATCCACACAGTCAAAGGCTTTGGCCTAGTCAATAAAGCAGAAGTAGATGTTTTTCTTTGGAGAAGGACATGGCACCCCACTCCAGTACTCTTGCCTGGAAAATCCCATGGATGGAGGAGCCTGGTAGGCTGCAGTCCATGGGGTCGCTAAGAGTTGGACACGACTGAGCAACTTCACTTTCACTCTTCACTTTCCTGCGTTGGAGAGGGAAATGGCAACCCAATCCAGCGTTTTTGCCTGGAGAATCCCAGGGACAGGGGAGCCTGGTGGGCTGCCGTCTATGGGGTCGCACAGAGTCGGACATGACTGAAGTGACTTAGCAGATGTTTTTCTGGAACTCTCTTGCTTTTTCAGTAATCCAATGACTGTTGGGAATTTGATCTCTGGTTCCTCTGCCTTTTCTAAATCCAGCTTGAGCATCTGGAAGTTCACAGTTCGCGTACTGTTGAAGCCTAGCTTGGATAATTTGGGGCATTACTTTGCTAGCATGTGAGATGAGTGCAATTGTGCAGTAGTTTGAACACAACTGCAAATGTGGAAGCAATTATTGATCAAATGTTTTAATCACATATGCCAATATAACTAGTACTCTACCACAGAAATTTACATTTCCAAGCATGCATTCTAAAAATACTAGAATCTGCCATTATCTGCCATAATAAATATTACTTTAATAAATTTTGTTATTTTCTATAATGTATTATTACTTTTAGTCATTGTAGCAATATAACTTCTTAGATCATTCTTTTTTTTTTTAACTCCAAACTGGCTAAAACTGCTTCACATGGAATTCTCACAAACCATATGCAACCCATTTGCAATAGACTATGAGCTGGAGCAAAATGACTCAAATATAGCAATTTTAAAAAATGTTAAAGGCAACAAACTGAAAACAAGTTTATTTAAAAATACCCTAGATGTGGATATTTTATTTTTAAAAACTAGCTTAGCTGAGAAAAAGCAAGAAGTCATCTTACACCAATAAAATACAAAGATGGCTTTCATGCTGTGGTGGTTATTTTCATAAAAATTTGTGATGTAATCTATGGGTAGAGCCACAAACCATCACAGCTAAGAATGGATGTAACTATTATCCAGATTGATCAGTTTCATTGCACTCATTGACTTAAATGTATTTCTAAAAGAAATTCAATGTGGACTAAAATGAAAATACAACGGGAAAAAAACTGACCCGTTAGCCCGGAATTAAAGCTAGGTTAATAGTAAAGGGATAAAAATTAAGCTTACTGAAGACCATTAAGACTGAGCTTCCTAGGATCTGAAACAAAAAGGCAAATGCTTGGTTGTATAGTTCTCAATGTCAAATAAGAAGAAATGTATATACTCTTGATGAAAAGGGCTGTAGAGTTTTGGTCACGTTTTCAGCTTTACTCGGATTAAGCAGTGACAGCATCACACTGAACTCTGACAAAAGAAAGTTGGCCTGATCTCAATCAAAGTGCTGAAGTTCTGTGAAATAGATTCAAAGGATATTGAGCCAATTCCTTACTTACAGACTCAGTGTTCTTTGTCTGAGTGTTAATCATCATAATGTCATCAAATTCCTATTTCAATTCACTTCTTGTAGGTTTTTTAAAATTTCTGATTATATGTCTTGATTTTTTTTTTTAATTATATTTTTGCTTCCAGGACAGCAAAGTGGTTATTTTTGGGTCTTTGGAAAGCTGTCATGACAACGCTTTCAGTAAAAATCAGGCTATGCATGATTAGGAACAACTTAATAATTCAAGAATTCAAAATGGATAATTTTGCATTGGAAAACAGAATTGGAAATCCCAATCATTTTTGGTACTCAGTTTAATTTTGGTGGAGTGAGAGCCTTCGTAAGGTTTAACATGGAAATAGATCACTATTGCCATCTCCTGGTGAGTAAACCACATGACCACAATTCAAGTCTTTCTGAATAGCCATATATTATGGGAAGGCAAGATTACCTCATAAATAGGCAATAAAGTATTGAATATTTATTGTAAGACCATCATTGGATTTTTATTCTTCATTCGTATAAGACCTTTACAAAAATCCATTGGAGTTGATAAATAGTAGCATTTGTTTTATGAGCTCTTTATGTTGAACAGAAATTCTGCTTGTTATGACTTTTTAAATTAAATGCATATGATGGATCTACCTGTGATTGAAACAAATATTAGAGCCGCTTTAAAGAGAAAACCTAGAAAATGTTTTCAAGGCATTGGGGAAAAGGAGCCAGGACTGTACTACCACATGCAGCCAAGAAAGTGACAGGTAGCTTTCTATTATATAATAGAGCTGATGGGATGGATAACAGCTCTGACAGTATTAATCCATCTTTCTGCTGTGGGGGCTTTCACAGGAGATGAATGATACTCCCCCCTCCAACCTGCCTTGTCATCTTGCTGTGTTTTTCTTTCAGTCCTCTCCCTTGCTATTGTTCTTTAAAATCATCGATTGCTGATGCTGTGAACTCCCTTTTCTCCCTTCCTCACATCTGGACATCAGATCATCAGCTGCATCTGAGCCTGGTTCATATACTCCCTGTCTGAGATGCCAGCTGAGCTATTTATGAGCTCAGTGTGACTGAAGTCTGCAAGCTGTACTCCAGGGTGCCATCCAAACTCCTGCTGCAATTGAGTGAAAAGGGAGAATGAGATATGGCTTCAAGTCATTACCCTTCGTATCAAAATGTTACATCACACATGGTTCTGAGGCTTGACAGGTCACCTGCTCAAACTAATCATTTCTTCAAGGACGAACATGATAACTAACTTCCCCAAGATAGGCTGAAAGCAGGCAGACAATTGATATTAAAAAAAAAAGTTCTGAAGTCATTCCTCAGAGGAGAAAGAAATTCATCGTTGCTACTGATGTTGTTATTGTGGTTTTACTTTCATCTCATTTTATCAGAGATTTTACCTAACCTAAATTCCATTCCCTCTCACTAGCTCAAATCACTAAGCTTTTATACTAAGGTAAAAAAGGAATGAATGTTTGAGAAATCAGCCCCGACGTGAGCTTTGAAGCATGAAATCACTCCAGTTAAGTAGCTAGGTGGTCCTCTGTAACAGTTTCACATTGCCTGTCTGCCACATCTCTAGTCGAGCCAAACCCTGAAGAACAAGCTGTGTGGACAAAAGGAGAGGATCTTCCGTACCTATACTTAGATCACCCGATGAGGCCAGAGTACCGAGGGCAAATCAAAGGAAATGACCCTTCAAAAATGCTCCATTTCTGTATTTTAGCTAACCACCCCAGCCTAGGAACATTCCCCCTTCAAAGTGAAATTCAGATACATCTGTGAGAAGAAAAACCTCATGGATAAGAAATGAATTTTGAATAGGGAGAAGGAGGTCAATGTAAATAAATTACAGTAAAAATAAGAAGTTAAAATCATAAAATGAGAAAATCCAAACATTTAAATAAATAAGCCAAGCAGTAATAGCATTAAAAGTTCACACATACAGGCTGTAATCATTTTACATAAATTAAAGCATTCACTTCTCACAACAATCCTATTATCTCCATGTAACAGGTCAGGAAATAGAACACAAAGATTTGGAAACAAAGTTAGGCAATAATAGGAGTGGACAGAAGATTCCAATCCAGATAGTCTGGCTCTTAACCACTATGTTCTCCTAATGCTCCTAAATTTATGTCTTTGTCTAGATCTTAGAATTTCCAAAACTCTTTCTTTCTCTTCCTCCCCTCATGCCCTTTCATAAGTTGAACTATTGCCATAAATGGAATATGCATTTATTCCCCCATTTTACACTTAGGTTCACCAAAGCTGTCTAAGGTCAAGGAACTGCTAAGTGGCAGAGCCAGTATGTCAATTCAGATCTCATCTTTATCTCCTGCATATCTCACTACCTCCCAGGGTGTGATGGCCATGAAAATGCACTGCTCAGACCTCCTACTGCACAAATGTGTTTTCCTGACAGCCTCAGCTCTTTCCTGTGGATCCACCACCATATCTGCACCAAGGTCACACTTCAGAGCTGCCTTCCCCAGAGACCAGGCACAGCAGGGGTACTATCGCAGGTTCCTTCCCAAATTGAAGTAGGACTATTCTGTTAGGAGGTGGTGGTGATGGTGGTGTATTTGCTAAGTCGAGTCTGACTCTTGTGACCCCACGGACTGCAGCCTACCAGGCTCCTCTGTCCATGGGATTTCCCAGGCAAGAATACTAGTGTGCTGTCACTTCTTTCTGCAGGGGATCTTCCTGAACCAGGGATCAAACCTGCATCTCCTGTATTGGCAGGCAGATTCTTTACCACGGAGCCACCAAGGAAGCCCCTACTCTACTGGGAGTCTTTGGCTTAAAGTCTCCCCATGACTCTGGTTGAAACTTTCTATGAAAAGTTTTAACACTGCTCCTATGTAATCATCTTTCCTTCCCTCTCTCCTTCACAAGCTAGAGTTTCTTGCGATAAAAATAAGCAAGAGGCTATAGCAAGGGTGTATAACCAATAACAAGCAGACTGTCTCAAAATGGAATTGATTGCGAGTCTCCAGGAAAACTTAACATATTTCCTTCAACCTTGAAATAATAATAAGACTTAGCAAAGAACACTAGTATCCTTTCTCAAAGGAAAGAAAAAGGTTAGAGTTCTCTGACTTCATGCATCTCAGTATACTGTAAACTGGTTTAAATAATAACTAGCAACATATTTTTCCTCATGATAGTCTGATTTATGATGACCTGAGTTACTTAGCTCTCTGACTTATATCTCTCAAAACTTGTTCTCTTTTTGAAGATCTTGTCTCTTATTTGCCAAAGGGCTGATCTTGCATTTTCTTTCAGGACTACATGACCCTGGAAACTTAGTGGCAATTTCAATTCCCAGTTCCCAGATGTGTAGCACACAGGGAAAATGGTAACACTAGAAATGTGTCTTGTGAAGCAGTACCATTAAGCTGATGAACCACATTGCAAGTCAAGGGATGTAAGAGGCTCTTGTGAGTTAAGCTTCAATAGTACTGATCATAGCCATTGAATACACAAAGCATTTCAAATCAATATGACACCCTTGTCAATCAACACGATTGTACTTGAATAGCATACAAGTCTTACTAAATTTTCATAAAGATCTGGCTCTATCATTATAGATTAGCACTAGTTAGAAACTCTGACAAAGGAATAAAATCCTCTAACATCTCTGTACTGTTTCAATGACCAAGACAGCAATGAATCATTGAAAAAGTAATTGAAAAACCAAATTGTGTGGCACTGAAAAAAATGCAAACACAAGGATATAAACAAAGTGCTATTCTGTTGAAAAAATTACCCTACCTAATTCAAACTGCTAAGAAATTCATCTCCTACTTATGCAGTGACACTACAGATGTTGGCAATAGAGCACAGAATGATAAAGTGTGAGAACAGCATGCTATGGTGAAGTATAGGGTAGTACCTTAAGGAAAGATACAGTATGGTATACCTCACACCAGTGTGCCCCGAGTCCTTCAGATATCACTTTGCTAAATAATCAAGTTTTTGGTCAACGGGATTCAAATTTTTTGTCAGAATCAGTAAAAACAAAGAGCTTTCTCCAGAGTCAGAAATCAGTAACCACTGGCCACTTCTAGAATGTGGAAATATTATTCAAAACCTACAAAGTAGATAAGACTATTGACAAAGACTGAATGACAGTTTAATTTATAATCAAACTTACTATCAGAAAATCTGAAATTTAATAAGCATAATTTAGTTTTTAATCAGCAATGGTAACAGTAAGTATGACAGCTTTATTTGCATGCAGCTATTTTAAGTGAGAGCTTATTCTACTTGTACGTGCAAACGTGTATAATCGATAAGGTAACGACCTATTCAAGCAAAAGATTTTAACAGATAAACACATTAATAGTTGCACACTTATTTATATTCTTAACTCAGTTCAATTAAATCAAAAAGATAAAAATTCCTTGCTCAAACACTGACAAAAATTTTTTAGCAAACCTTAAACTACTATAAAAAATAAAGTCTATTAATTTTAAAAAGCAGCACATGGGAAAAAAAGCTAATGAAAGACATAAACAGAATGGAAACTGTCTATACAGGTCTTTACTAATGTAACTACCAATTGGCACAAAGTCCTTGAAAAGTGGACCAGTAGGCTTTACTAGTACCCAAATCACTGACTGCTTAACTAAATCTTAAAGAGGGCCTGTCTACTGTTGCAAATTCATTCAGATCAGATCAGTCTCTCAATCGTGTCTGACTCTTTGCAACCCCATGAATCACAGCACACCAGGCCTCCCTGTCCATCACCAACTCCCAGAGTTCACTCAGACTCATGTCCATCGAGTCAGTGATGCCATCCAGCCATCTCATCCTCTGTTGTCCCCTTCTCCTCTTGCCCCCAATCCCTCCCAGCATCACAGTCTTTTCCAATGAGTCAACTCTTTGCATGAGGTGGCCAAAGTACTGGAATTTCAGCTTTAGCATCAGTCCTTCCAAAGAAATCCCAGGGCTGATCTCCTTCAGAATGGACTTCTTGGATCTCCTTGGATCTCTCTCAAGAGTCTTCTCCAACACCACAGTTCAAAAGCATCAATTCTTCGGCGCTCAGCCTTCTTCACAGTCCAACTCTCACATCCATACATGACCACAGGAAAAACCATAGCCTTGACTAGACAAACCTTTGTTGGCAAAGTAATGTCTCTGGTTTTGAATATGCTATCTAGGTTGGTCATAACTTTCCTTCCAAAGAGTAAGCGTCTTTTAATTTCACAGCTGCAGTCATCATCTGCAGTGATTTTGGAGCCCAGAAAAATAAAGTCTGACACTGTTTCCACTGTTTCCCCATCTATTTCCCATGAGTGATGGGACCCAATGCCATGATCTTCGTTTTCTGAATGTTGAGCTTTAAGCTAACTTCTTCACTCTCCTCTTTCACTTTCATCAAGAGACTTTTTAGTTCCTCTTCACTTTCTGCCATAAGGGTGGTGTCATCTGCATATCTGAGGTTATTGATTTTTCTCCTGGCAATCTTGATTCCAGTTTGTGCTTCTTCCAGTCCAGTGTTTCTCATGATGTACTCTGCATATAAGGTAAATAAGCAGGGTGACAATATACAGCCTTGACGTACACCTTTTCCTATTTGGAACCAATCTGTTGTTCCGTGTCCAGTTCTAACTGTTGCTTCCTGACCTGCATACAAATTTCTCAAGAGGCAGATCAGGTGGTCTGGTATTCCCATCTCTTTCAGAATTTTCCACAGTTTATTGTGATCCACACAGTCAAAGGCTTTGGCATAGTCAATAAAGCAGAAATAGATGTTTTTCTGAAACTCTCTTGCTTTTTCCATGATCCAGCGGATGTTGGCAATTCATTACATAGAGTTAAACTGGGGTGAGAGGATTTACCCTTCTGATAGCAAGCTTGATATTACAATGTGCAAAGATAGTTTCCAGAAAGAATACAGAAAAACTTCATAAAGTAACCTTGGTTGTTTAATACTCAGGAACTCAATCTTTCTAGGTAATTCAAAATAGATAATTGAAAATTATTTCTGGTGTCTTACTGTCAAACCAAAACTGAAAAGCATATAATTATCAGGGTCATCCTTCCTCATGCATTTCTCATACCTTTACATGAACGGCATTCTATCCACTCTTTATAGCACTCTGAGCATTTCTCTTTTTCCCAACATTTCTAAAAATAATTAACACAAATCTACATTTTTTAATCCCTTAAACATTCTGTAGGAATCATTCCTTTGAGTCTGCTGATCTGAAAATAGCCCAACTTTCAGGCTACACAATTAACCATATTCTCAGCTTTTCTAATTTAGCTTTTCACCTTCCTTTCATGGACTAACTCTTTCTGTATGGTTAGAGCTGAGCTTTAAAAAAAAAAATAGTTTTCAAAAGCTTCCACTGTTTTTCCCTTTGGGTACTTGCTACTGGTGACCTTCACTGTGCATGTATATGTAATTTTGTAATAAAATTTGATGTCTTTATCATGCTGAATTTTCCATTGACTTCTAAAAGCTATCATCTTTAAATTATCTCCATCAAGACTGTCCTTTAAATTCTTGTTTGCTAATGCAAAGTAAGTACTTTGCAAGTACTTCCTTGCAAAGTAAGGAAGACTCCTCCCTACTGATATTTCTTCTGCATAGATGATGATGCTTCTTCTAAAAGCCTCTTAAAACCAGGCCAGAAGTATTGTCAGTCACTGGGAGGAAGCTCAAAAAAAAAAATAAAGTCTGACACCATTTCCACTGATTCCCCATCTATTTCCCATGAGTGATGGGACCAGATGCCACGATCTTCGTTTTCTGAATGTTGAGCTTTCAGCCAACTTTTTCACTCTCCTCTTTCACTTTCATCAAGAGGCTTTTTAGTTCCTCTTCACTTTCTGCCATAAGGGTGGTGTCATCTGCATATCTGAGGTTATTGATATTTCTCCCGGCAATCTTGATTTCAGTTTGTGCTTCTTCCAGCCCAGCGTTTCTCATGATGTACTCTGCATAGAAGTTAAATAACCAGGGTGACAATATACAGCTTTGACGTACTCCTTTTCCTATTTGGAACCAGTCTGTTGTTCCATGTCCAGTTCTAACTGTTGTTTCCTGACCTACATACAGGTTTCTCAAGAGGCAGGTTAGATGGTCTGGTATTTCTATCTCTTTCAGAATTTTCCACAGTTTATTGTGATCCACAGTCAAAGGCTTTGACATAGTCAATAAAGTAGAAATAGATAGTTTTTCTGGAACTCTCTTGCTTTTTCGATGATGCAGCGGATGTTGGCAATTTGATCTCTGGTTCCTCTGCCTTTTCTAAAGCCAGCTTGAACATCAGGAAGTTCACAATTCACATATTGCTGAAGCCTACTTGGAGAATTTTGAGCATTACTTTACTAGCGTGTGAGATGAGTGCAATTGTGTGGTAGTTTGAGCATTCTTTGGTATTGCCTTTCTTTGGGATTGGAATGAAAACTGACCTTTTCCAGTCCTGTAGCCATGCTGAGTTTTCCAAATTTGCTGGCATATTGAGTGCAGCACTTTCACAGCATTGTTTTTCAGGATTTGAAATAGCTCAACTGGAATTCCATCACCTCCACTAGCTTTGTTCATAGTGATGATTCTTAAGGCCCACTTGACTTCACATTCCAGGATGTCTGGCTCTAGGTGAGTGATCACACCATCGTGATTATCTTGGTTGTGAAGCTCTTTTTTGTATAGTTCTGTGTATTCTTGCCACCTCTTCTTAATATCTTCTGCTTCTATTAGGTCCATACCATTTCTGTCCTTGATCGAGCCCATCTTTGCATGAAATGTTCCCTTGGTATCTCTAATTTTCTTGAAGAGATCTCTAGTCTTTCCCATTCTGTTGTTTTCCTCTATTTCTTTGCATTGATCACTGAGGAAGGATTTCTTATCTCTCCTTGCTATTCTTTGGGACTCCGCATTCAGATGCTTATATCGTTCCTTTTCACCTTTGCTTTTCGCTTCTCTTCTTTTCACAGCTATTTGTAAGGCCTCTCCAGACAGCCATTTTGCTTTTTTGCATTTCTTTTCCATGGGGATGGTCTTGATCCCTGTCTCCTGTACAATGTCACGAACCTCACTCTATCTATCAGATCTAGTCCCTTAAATCTATTTCTCACTTCCACTGTATAATCATAAGGGATTTGATTTAGGTCATTCCTGAATGGTCTAGTGGTTTTCCCTATTTTCTTCGATTTAAGTCTGAATTTAGCAATAAGGAGTTCGTGATCTGAGCCACAGTCAGCTCTCAGTCTTGTTTTTGTTGATTGTATAGAGCTTCTCCATCTTTGGCTGCAAAGAATGTAATCAATCTGATTTTGGTGTTGACCATCTGGTGATGTCCATGTGTAGAGTCTTCTCTTGTGTTGTTTGAAGAGGGTATTTGCTATGACCAGTGCGTTCTCTTGGCAAAAACTCTGTTAGCCTTCGCCCTGCTTCATTTCGTATTCCAAGGCCAAATTTGCCTGTTACTCCAGGTGTTTCTTGACTTCTTATTTTTGTATTCCAGTCCTCTATAGTGAAAAGGACATCTTTTTGGGGTTTTGGTTCTAAAATGTCTTGTAGGTCTTCATAGAACCGTTCAACTTCAGCTTCTTTGGCATTATTGGTTGGGGCATAGACTTGGATTACTGTGCTTTTGAATGGTTTGCCTCGGAATCCAACAGAGATCATTCTGTCGTTTGTGAGATTGCATCCAAGTTCTGCATTTCAGACTCTTTTGTTGACCATGATGGCTAGTCCATTTCTTCTAAGGGATTCCTGCCCACAGTAGTAGATATAACAGTCATCTGAGTTAAATTCACCCATTCCAGTCCATTTTAGTTCACTGATTCCTAGAATGTCAATGTTCACTCTTGTCATCTCCTGTTTGACCACTTCCAATTCGCCTTGATTCATGGACCTAACATTCCAGGTTCCTATGCAATATTGCTCTTTATAGCATGGGACCTTGCTTCTATCACCAGTCACATCCAAAGCTGGGTATTGTTTTTGCTTTGGTTCCATCCCTTCTTTCTTTCTGGAGTTATTTCTCCACTGATCTCCAGTAGCATATTGGGCACCTACTGACCTGCGGAGTTCCTCTTTCAGTACCCTATCATTTGATAGATATCCTTTCAAACAGTGTCAGACTTTATTTTTGGGGGTTCCAAAACCACTGCAGATGCTGATTGCAACCATGAAATTAAAAGATGCTTACTCTTTGGAAGGAAAGTTATGACCAACCTAGATAGCATATTCAAAACCAGAGACATTACTTTGCCAGCAAAGGTCCATCTAGTCAAGGCCATGGTTTTTCCAGTAGTCATGTATGAATGTGAGAGCTGGACTGTGAAGAAAGCTGAGCACTGAAGAACTGATGCTTTTGAACTGTGGTGTTGGAGAAGACTCTTGAGAGTCCCTTGGACTGCAAGGAGATCCAACCAGTCCATTCTGAAGATCAGCCCTGGGTGTTCACTGGAAGGAATGATGCTAAAACTGAAACTCCAGTACTTTGGCCACCTCATGCGAAGAGTTGACTCATTGGAAAAGACTCTGATGCTGGGAGGGATTGGGGGCAGGAGGAGAAGGGGACGACAGAGGATGAAATGGCTGGATGGCATCACCGACTCAATGGACATGACTCTGAGTGAACTCTGGAAGCTGGTGATGGACAAGGAGACCTGGCGTGCTACGATTCATGGGGTCGCAAAGAGTTGAACACGACTGAGTGACTGAACTGAACTGAACTGGGAGGAAGCTGGAGAGGGAAGAGTTCCTATGAAGAAAGTCATAGCGTGCAGGATTTCAAGTGTTGATGGGTTAAATTTAAGAACATGTTGTACTCATAGCTCTTCATAATATTGTGTTCTGGCCTATGGCTATGAGTGTGTATGATGAAAACCCCAAGACTGAAAAAACAATTTTTCTCCAAACTGTCATACTTTGTTGTTATTTCTTATGCAAGTGATTCTTGGTAAATGATACAAAGTTTGAGGGTGTGTGGATGTATTACATCTCTAACAAAAATGTTATCAAGTTATCAATCTGCAAATTAGCATAGGTCTTTTTCAAATTAGATATCATATACTGAGATGACAGGTTGTCATTTCTGTTTCCAGTTGGGGTGAGATCTCCAGTAGATCAGTCATGTTGTGTTTGTCTATTCATCACTAACACAATTGTTGCTTTTTTTTAAAATTTTTGTTTAAAATTAAAACAAGAATTAAACAATTTTGTTTAATTTTTTTTTTAAATTTTTTCCAAGCCATGTGGCATGTGGGATCTTAATTTCCCAGCCAGGGATTGAACTTACACCCCCTGCATTTGAAACACAGAGTCCTAAACACTGGATCACCAAGGAAGTTCCCAGTATGTTATTTTAACGTCCTTTTCTGGCTCAAAATACAATGCTTGCATCAAGACTAATGCTTATTGTACTTACACTTTTGGGAGAAGAAATTTTGGATTTAGAATGAATTTCAACATGTTTAATGGCTCCCTGTTGAGCAAAACTGAAATCCAAAGTCCTTATCATGACTTGCAAAGCCTCTGAGGCTCTTGTGGTTTTCAGTTCTGTATTCCCTCCCACTCCACAGTGACACCAGGGCTGCAAAACCCCACACAAACACTCTAGCCACTCAAGAGTACTTCTTGGTTCTTTTCGCATCACATCTTTTGATTATGCCTGAAATCCTTCTTTGCTTTTTATGCTTGATTGATACTTAATTCACTTTTTCTTCCCAACTTAAATTGCCTCCATTCTGAGGGTTCCTTGACACTTCCTCAAAGTTATATTTGCCCCCTGTTTGCTATACTACACACACTGAATCTATTTTCACATCTAGCTTTTGTCATATTTTATTACAATTGCTTATGGATTTCTACCTCTCCTTCACATGGACAAGCTCTCTTAAAAACACGTACACATACTCTAAGCTCCACCAAGGCAAGTATTGTAGCATTCTGTTCTGTAGCCTCTTTACTTTGCATAAAGTCAGAAAAGTGGTTTTAAAATGTTTATGAATAAAATTACAGAGCAATTGTTTTCAAGTTAGAATTTACTCTTCCCCTTACAACTATATGCCATTGGTGAAAACACTTAACCTCTCTGAACTTCAGTTTCCTCATCTGTAAAAAGGAGAAAAATGCTTCATGATTGTTGTGAATATGATATTAAATGTTTTCCATGGAGCACAGTAGAGAGTTCTTTAAAATGTATTATGTGAGCTAGTCATATTATTAAGTATATAGCTAGAGGGGACTAATAAAAAGATGCTTATGTTATGGTTTCTTTGAAATGCTAGACTGAATGAGAATAAAGTATTCAGCTTAGTCTTAATGATTAAGTTACAGAGGACAATCTAATTTGCTCCCAAGAGACTTTTTATTTTAGAAACAGCCACAAAATGAAAAACAAAAACAAACAAAAAAAAACACAAAAAACTAAATTACTTAAAAAGTAGAATTACTTCAAGACACAATTGTATTTTTTTCCCCAAATATTGTAATGAGAAACAATATTAGGCACTGCCGTTACACTTTAGCAGAGGATTTGTTTATAATCAAGTTTAAAATCTGACTACACTAATTTCATTAGCATCTTATTTGTGCTTGGTTCACTTAATGTTATTCAAACATTCTATTTGAAATGAATCTCCTGAGATTTATTTTTCCCCTTGAAGATAAACTTACTTTAATGCTTTCACAAGGGTTGAAGTGTGGACATAGTAGATAGCTAATGGGCATGAAAAACTGTAGCACAGCATGAAGCAGAGAATGAGCCCCTGCTTGTGTATATAAATGCCTCCATTCTGTGGGCTTCCATGGTGGCTCAGCGGTAAAGAATGCGCCTACAGTGCAGGAGACACAGGTTCCAGCCCTGAGTTGGGAAGATCCCCTGGAGAAGGAAATGGCAACCCATTTAGAACTATACTTTGGCTTGCTGAAGACCCTACACCTGAGCCATTTCATTTGAGGGTTACATGGGCTGGAGAAGAACTTGGTAATTTACCCTATCCCCAACCACCAATGGAGGGTGTGACTGAAGCTGACTAGCTGTGTGGCTCTGGGTTATTCAACCTTGCAGACTCAGTCATTAGCATAGTCAATATGCCCTGAGGCAAAAAGATCTTACCTCAAACCCACTTTGGTAAAAAAAGTCAAAGGAAACTTCATTCGTTTAATTATTTCTTGGGGTTAATGTTCCAGGGGACTTTAAGTTCCAAGACAGGAACATTTTAGTATTGTGTTTGACTATAATTTATAGTTCATGGGGAGAATGGGAAAACACCTCAGTAGAACTGACTCACTTTCTTAAAAGATTCTTACAAGAAGATCATAGTCAACGACTTACAGTATTGATCTGTGTGTACTCCTCTGAGATTCTTACAGTCATTTTAACAATGATCTTTGTTTCCTTACATTGCCATACCATGCACTCACAAAATCAACGTTAGCAACTATGTAACCTAACTGTTGCCCTCTAAATCCAGGTAACTAGATGGTTTATAGAACTGGCAGTGATCTTTCTCACTGCATATAAAAATATCTACTGATCTACATTTTTAACTATCAGATCAGTGGCTCAGTCGTGTCCGACTCTTTGCGATCCCATGAATCGCAGCATGCCAGGCCTCCCTGTCCATCACCAAGTCATCTAATATCCTTAATATGCTGTTGCCTTTATGCAAAGTTAAATAATATCAGTTCTTTTCTTCATGAGTTGCATCCTTGTCTATTTGGGAAAAACATTGATTTTTTTTTCTCCCCATGGTTTTTATATATCACAAGCTGACATTTTTTATGCTGTTTTTTTAGCCCAAACGCCATCAAATATGTCAAGTGCCCATGGGAACATTAGACTTAAGGGCTATCTCTGCTATATAAGTAGTCTAAGAGTAGCAAACAATGAACTGTGTATGTTCAATCCAGACATGAATCACATTTCCTTCTTCAATTCTACCCTCATCTGCCAAGTTACAAAAGGAAGTTAGATATATATGATCTGGATACAGACTTGGTTTATTTAGGATTTTCCACTTGAGTCAAATATTACCTATCTTGCTCCTCAGTCTCCACTAGCTCTTAATTGGATAGTCCAGATCTTAAATAGTCTGATGTCTTGGGATATGGGGCATGCAGGTGAAAAGAGGTAGTATGATTTGTGACTAATGTCCTTTTTTTCAGTGATTAAGAATTATTACTTTGCAATACTGTATAAATTTTAAAAATAAATACATAATAAATGAAAGAAAAAGAATTATTACTTACATAGATTGAATAACTTTTCAATGAAGCTCTTCACTCTCTTACATAGGCTGGATATTAGGTAATGTTTTCTAAAGGAAACCATACAGATAGCTTGTTTATAAAATATTTTAAAAAGAGAAAATTTTGATTCAAACCAGTTAATCCTAAAGGAAATCAATCCTGAATATTCACTGGAAGGACTGACGCTGAAGCTGAAGCTCCAATACTTTGATCACCTGATGTGAAGATCTGACTCATTGGAAAAGACCCTGATTCTGAGAAAGACTGAAGGCAGGAGGACAAAGGGATGACAGGATGAGATGATTGGATGGCATCATGGGCTCAATGGACATGAGTTAGAGCAAGCTCTGGGAGTTGGCGATGGACAGGGAAGCCTGGCGTGTTGCAGTCCATGGTGTCACAAAGAGTCGGACACGACTGAGTGACTGAACTGAACTTATATAGTTGAATACTAACAATACTTGCAATAAATGCATTTAACAGAGAAGGAAATGGCAACCCACTCCAGTGTTCTTGCCTGGAGAATCCCAGGGATGGGGGAGCCTGGTGGGCTGCCGTCTATGGGGTCGCACAGAGTCGGACACAACTGAAGTGACTTAGCAGCAGCAGCAGCAGCAGCATTTTAAATAAAAGTGTCAGGTAGTGATACTGCTTGACATGACTTCATGACAAGAGCAACTGTATTTACTTTACTCGCAGTATAGTTTCCATTGTGCCCTGGAGATAATGGGACTGAAAAAAACAAGTCCTCACTAATTCCCGGCACTCAGCATAATAGTCAGATGTATACTGAATGGTGTTTCTTTGGGAAGAAATGTGAGCAATTTTTATTTCAACTATAGGGAGACAGTAAAAGGAAAAATCTTCAGATAAAAAAAGTGAATTTAATAGCATTATTATTATATGCAGTGTCTACACATCCACTGTTGTTAATGTTGCTCTGTTGTTTCCATTATAAATCTATATATTTACAGAATAAAAATTCTTACACAAATGTTGCTGTAGGTTTAATCATTGTAAGCAAATTGCCTATGCTAAAAAATGAAATATTTCCATAAATCAGTAGGACATGTTCATTAAATTTCAAAGGAAAGATAAATTCAAAGTAATTTAGTTAAAACAAAAATGTCCTTAAAGTTTTTAGTGTCTCTTTTTAAAAAACTGCTCATAGAAATTTTTCACTGTTTATAAGTGTTAAGCACAGAAAATAAGATTGAGACAAATTTTAAATAGGCACAGATAATCTTTCAAAGAGGCACTTTAGAAATGTAATAACAATGTAATTTAGAGCAAATGTTTAGTTTTTAATATAATTTCTTCCAGTATATTTATGCTTTTCATTTGACTTAGACTAGAAGACTTACTTGTCATTTCACCTTTCTTTTTGCAGTTGGTTTTATTTTCTGGTTCCAATGCATTTCTTTTTTTTTTCATTTTCTGACATTAGACTTGGCAATTCATAGACTAAAAGCAACAAAGAATAACTTCCCAACATGTTGAAATTTTACAAAAGATTTTTTGTTAGGCTTCACAAGCATTTGATAAAATAAATGTAAAATATAGGATGGAAAAAATAAGTACAAAGTCTTTGCAAAGCAGGTTATATTTTGCAGTTTTCAAATGCCATTATATTTTTTCTTTCTTACAAGAGTAAAGTGGATGATCATTTCCCAAACATGGAAAATAAAGCTCCATTTCTACTTCAAGTGACTTATTTAGGGTCTGTTATCTATCTTTCTGTTCAAGGGTAATTTGCCAAAGAGTCAGCCAATATTAGCCAAATATAGTTAAATTAAGGAAATCAAAGTTGTTTTTTTTTTCTTTAAATATGTTACAAGAGTTTCAATAATATAGTATATGCCAAGTGCAAATACTAATACATAAGTTTTTTCTCACCAATGCAGGCCTTTAATAATAACTGTATCATTATGTTAATAAGAGCTAATAATTATTCAGTAATATGATGTTTCTGGAACTGTTAAAAGTGTTTTGCATAGATTAACACATTTCGTCTTTACAATGATTCCATGGATAGGAACCACTGTTTCCAACTTCTAGATTAGGAAACTTGGACACAGAAAACTTAAACAGTTTGACAAAAGTCACAATATGACAAATTGAAATGAGAACTAAGCAGGAAAACTCCAAAGACAACACTCTGAATCACTGCTTCTGTAAAACTGCCCTTTGGACACTCTGTACTTCAAAGTCTTTTATATTAAGATTTAGTTCCTTTAATGGCAGATGAATTACAAACAAAACTTGAAAATGTCTAATAATTAGCAAAAAAGTTGGCAGAGATTCTGTAAAGGGGGATATAACAGGATATATATATATATATATACATATATATAAAACAGGATATAACAAACTAAGAAGCTCCCCAACATGGAAACTATGTGGCTAATAAGTAAGAGTCAAGGACTGTAAGTATAAGCAGAATTCTAAAACAACCTGGACACAACAGGGTAACATGACAGCAGATTTAAATGCCAGGTCATGATGGATTCTTTCTTGTTATTATTTTCAACCTATTATTTAACTATTAATAGCAGACAGTTGGGGCTTCCCTGATAGCTCAGTTGGTAAAGAATCCGCCTGCAATGCAGGAGACCCTGGTTCAACTCCTGGGTCAGGAAGATCCACTGGAGAAGGGATAGGCTTCCCACTCCATATTCTTGGGCTTCCCTGGTGGCTCAGCTGATAAAGAATCCACCTGCAATGCGGGAGACCTGAGTTCAATCCCTGGGTTGGGAAAATCCCCTGGAGGAGGGAACGGCTACCCACTTCAGTATTCTGATTTGGAGAATTCCATGGACTCTGTAGTCCATGCAGTCGCAAAGAGCAGACCACAGCTGAGCCAGTTTCACCTTCACCAGGCTTCTCTGGTGACTCAGTGGGTAAAGAGTCTGTCTGCAATGAAGAAGACCCGGGTTCAATCCTGGGTCAGGAAGATCCCCTGGAGAAGGAAATGGCAACCCACTCCAGTATTCTTGCCCGGAGAATTCCATGGGCAGAGGAACCTGGTGGGCTATAGTCCATGGGGTCACAAAGATTCAGACATTGCTGAGTGACTGTCACTTTACTTCATAGCAGACAGTGACAACCTAATTATCACCACGAGGAGCAAAATTACAAGAGAACCAGAAGGATAGAAGGCAACTTCCTTCTGACTATGAAACCTGCTTCCTGGTGGCTCAGACCACAAAGAATCTGCCTGCAATGCAGGAGACCCAGGTTCAGTCCTCATGTGGGGAAGATCCCCTGAAGAAGGGAATGGCTGGTTACCCACTCCAATATTCTTGCCTGGAAAATTCCACAGACAGAGGAGCCTGGAGGGGGTTAGAGTCCATGGTGTCTCAAAGAATTGGACACAACTGAGCAATTAACACTTTCACTTTGTATTTCCCAGGTGATGCAGTGGTAAAGAATCTGCCTGCCAATGCAGTAGATGCAAGAGAATGATAAGTGATACTAGTATTCTTGCTGGAAAAAACCCTTGGACATAAGAGCCTGATGGGCTACATTCCATGGGGTCGCAAAGTGTCTGATACGATTGAGCTTATGCGCACTCACACACACAAAACCTGTAATCTGCTATGGAGATAAAATGTGTGCTTAAAAACATGGTTCTAAAAATGCATGCTACATAGCACCAACAAGAAACAAAATGAACAGCACCATTCATAAAGGGAGCCTTCGTGGAAGAGAAAAAATAATAATAATAATGTTTTTGAAATGAGTCTACTAAGCGCCTCTTAGGTACCAGGCACTGCCTGTTCCCTGGGGTTACAGTAAGGTCAAAATAAGACCCCTAGCTAAATTCCAGTCGGGGAGGGAGATAGACAGATAGATAACAAGATGTGGCACAGCCTAATAAAAGGACAAAGAATGACAAGCTGAGCTATTTTAGTAGGGAGGCAGGGAAGACCTCTCTCAAGTTGTGATATTTAAAATGGGACTTAGATAAAAATGAGAACAAGCCAGTTAAAATTCTTTAGTTAATGATTTCTAGGCAAAAGGAGGAGAAGGCAATGGCACCCCACTCCAGTACTTTTGCCTAGAAAATCCCATGGATGGAGGAGCCTGGTAGGCTGCAGTCCATGGGGTCGCTAGAGTCGGACATGCTTGAGCGACTTCACTTTCACTTTTCACTTTCATGCATTGGAGAAGGAAATGGCAACCCCTCCAGTGTTCTTGCCTGGAGAATCCCAGGGATGGGGGAGCCTGGTGGGCTACCGTCTATGGGGTCGCACAGAGTCGGACACAACTGAAGTGACTTAGCAGCAGCAGCAGGCAAAAGGAACAGGGAAAGGAAAGTACTATGGGCCAAAAAGGTACAAAATGAAGTCAAAAGGTGACCAGGGTCAGATGATGTGATGTCCCTACATCACGTAGGGATGACTTGTAGGCCATGGAGGGGTCTTTGCATTTTAGTCTAAGGGAGACAGGAAGCTACTGGAGGGCTTGGAGATAGGGGCTTTACCATGCATGACCTTGTCAGAGGCTCACAGTGACTTTCAGTGAAGACTACACAATAAAAGCAGGTGTAAAAAATAAATGAGAGGCTACTATTCAGTCCTGGGAGTGAAGATGGTAGTTCTGACCAGGGTGTAAGCAGTGGAAATTTCAGAGAAGTTGAAATACTCCATATTGAATGTGAAGCCAGCAGAATGTGCTGATCAACTGGGAAGACCAGAATAGGACAAAAAAGAAAAGATACAGCAAAAGTCACAGGTGGTGCAAAAGAACAGCACTCATGCAGTAAAAACTCACAAAGTAAACCAGTTTGAGAGCAGCCATTGCCACAGCCTGACCAAGCGGTGCTTAATCACTGAGACATATTTCATTACAGAACTGTTCTTGCCACATGTTTACCCAGACATAAGATTGTATATGTTTTCATACTGCATACATATACAAGTATGCATATACATATATAATTGTGTATATTTAGTTACCAAATGGGCTTCCCAGGTGGCTAAATTGTAAAGAATCTGCCTGTCAATGGAGGAGACACAGGTTCAATCCCTAGGTCAGGAAGATACCCTGGAGAAGGAAACGGCAACACACTCCAGTATTCTTGCCTGGAAAATCCCATGGACAGAGGAGCTTGGTGGGCTACAGTTGATAGGGCTGCAAAGAGTCAGATACAACTGAGCGACCAAAAAATAGTTACCAAATACATCATTCCTATTTTCTGAAGACTAGAATTCCCTTTTCAAAAGAAGTAAAAATAGTATTAGTATTCCAAAAACTTTAACCCCAAAAGCATTAATAAAAAAATGAATCTAAAATGTCAGCATCTTTCCTGCTACATTGTCAATTTAGAGTTGTTACTTTACAGTGATTCATTCACTATCAAGCTTCCAATCTTACTTTAAAAACAAGCTACTTGGCTCCCTCAAAGAAGGCAAACACAGACCCAGTAAACATGCATCAAGACATTTGTATCCATTCATTTTCCCCCAAATGCTTACTCAGGCCTAATGTACATCAAGTATTATACAAGGTGGTAGGGTAATAGAAATGGATGATCACATGAGTCATGGACTAGTGGTCTCAATGTCTGGAAGGAAAGCAACCTTGAGTACATAATTACAAGTGATGGGCTGGAAGCAGAGTGATTTAAGGAAATATAAGGTTCCACACAGCACCTGCCACTAAAGGAGCTGGGCTCTACCTGATGAATACATTTTAACATGATACAGAGTTTCATTTGTTCAGGAAGCTGATTGTTTATTCTCCAGAGGAAGCCTTCCCAGTGATTTAAAATCTGTACATGGGCATTAAACATTAACGACTTCAATATGTCTCTGGGAGTGAGAAAACAGTAAATAATCTCAAATGGGTTTTTCGGGCTTTTTTTTTTTTTTTTTTTTTGGTTATTTTAACCTGTGGCACAGAACTTGTAACATGTCAGTACTCAAAATATTTACTGAAGAGTACATGAATGAATAATTGAGTCTCTGTGTTTAGAGAAAGAAATGAATGAGGGAATAGAATTTTCAAAGCAGAAAGAAAAATAAAGAAATTATCAAAAGTAAGAAAACTTCTCAGCTCTGTTTTGATGTTTTCACCTCTCACACACATCTTACATCTACATTCTTCATAAATGTGTTGAACTATGAATTGAAAAACCAGAGATTTTATCTTGTTGCTTTTTAACACAAGATAAGTTCTTAGAGCCTACAATGCACAGCAATATCTTCAGCTTTTTACTTAAATGCTACATTTTTTTAAAAGAGACTTCATTTTGCTTTATATCCATTGGTCTTAGAGACTGAAAAAATAGGAAAGATTTTTTTTTTAATTAACAGTAAGAGAAAGCTAATTTTCTTATGAAAACCCTCACTTTACCATACCCCAGACACACTTCTAATCTCCATGTTTTCTTAGAGATACAATAGGTTCAAAGAGCCTTTGCAGCGTGCTGCAATGGTTACCATGGATATATTTTTTTAACTTTAGTGAACAGTGTGCTTTCAAAGACATAATCTGTCAAGGCCTTCGGCAAAGCAAATTATGTATTTCTGAGATTTAAAAAGTAGTTTTGATGTCTTCTTTTTTCCCATTAAATAGTTTAAAATTTAGAAAATTACAGAGTTTAACAGACACTACCTCTCATTCAGCTAAACAATTTTTTATATTTTGCCAGTTTGTTTCAATTGTTCTGTTTACTGAACAATTAAAATATTGACATAGGAAACTGAAATTTCTGTGTTTTTTTTTTCTTCCCTATAGCCTTTATGATTCCAGCCTCCCTCCCCTTCATCATTTTCCAAAGGAAAAGATTTGGCATATTTCATTCCACTTCATGTTTCGACTTCTACTACATATACTGTATCCACAAATAAAGTATTTTTAAAATTATATGATTGACCTCTTATTGTATCAACCAGCAATTTTTTTTGTTACCCAATGTTAAATTTTTGAAATATATTCATGTTGATTCATGTAGATTACCCTTGTTTGAAATGCCAATTATATCATATGTCAAATTCTTGTATCTTCTTAGATCTCACTTCTTACATAGATCTTACTTCTTACTTAGATCTTACTTCTTGTATTTTACTTAATAACCTATTCTGGTCCACTGATATACTTTCTCCTACACTAAAACCATGTTATTTTAATTGCAATATAATAAATGTTAATATATGGAAGGCTCTACTCCTTTCTCATAATTGTCTTGGTCATTCTTAAAACTTCCTTCTTTGTATCACCTTTGGAATCATTTTTCTAGTTTAGAATTGTTATTGAATTTATAATGTATTAATACTTGAAGTTAACATATTTATGATATTGTGTCTTATCTACACTATATCTTTTCTTTTATTCAGGACTTTCTTCATGTTCTTCAGTAATGTAACTGTCCCCACACTTTTTTACTAGATTTCTTTCCAGATTATCTAATAATCTTTGCTGTCTCATAAAGTATCTATTACATTTTAAAATGACTATTGTTGATATAGTAGAATAATAGGCAATTTATTTTGATTGGTGTGGTCAAGAGAATCATGGCCCTCCACCCTAAGGATGTCCACATTTTAATCCCCAGAACCTAAGAATATGTTAGGTTATATGTCAAAAGGGAATTAAGGTTGCATATCAACTTCAGCTTATAGTTAGCTGACCTTGAGAAGGTGAGATAGTGAGATTGTGTTGATTTATCTCGGTAGGTCCTTTGTAGGAGCTTCCTTGGTGGCGTAGCAGTAAAGAATCCACTTGCCAATGCAGGAGACATGGGTTCGATCCCTGGATCAGGAAGACCTTTTAGAGAAGGAAATGGCAACCCATTCCAGTATTCTTGCCTGGGAAATTTAGTGGACAGAGAAGCCTAGGGGGCTATAGTACATGTACTGTACTCTATGTACTGCAAAGACTCAGACATCAATTATTGCTACCTTGAGAGGAATGATATTATTTTATAAGTCATATGATGTTGCCTGATTGGCTGATGCTAATTGTAAGGTAAGGAAATCCCTACTTAGTCTTTGTTCTAGCAGGCAAAACAAATGTCTTATTCAGTGTCTCTTGTTTGACATTTACTAGTCACCTCAAACTTAATATGTCTAAATTAGTATTATTTTCTCCCCAAATCTTCTCCTTTCCTAGCTTACCCATCTCAGTTAATGGCACCATCATTTATTCAGGTCCACACTTTTTCCTGTGTTTCTCATATCCATATTACTGGCAAATCCAATGAGCCCTAACTTTAAAACCAAGATATAATTAGCCCTTCTACCTCCCTGGCTCATACTAACTCCGACAAACCACTTCCATCTCTCATCTGGATTTCAATACTTCCCTTGATGCTCTTTTTTGCCCCATGAGTCCATTTTATCAGTAAGCAGAATGACCTTTGAAAAAATGTAAATTATTTGATGTCATTCTTGTGCTCAAATTTCTCCATTGGCTTTCTATCAGATTCAAAATTCAATCTAAATCCTTATTATGACCTTTGATATTCTATGTTATCTGACCTCATCTCCTACTATACTCTACGTCACTTAACCTGCCTCAGACACACTGCTTTCTCTGATGTTTCTTGAGCATGTCAAGCTGTACCAACAATAAAGTTTTTGTACTTGATGTTTCCTTTGCCTGAAACCCTTCTCCCTCAGATTTTCTAATGGATTATTTCCTCTGCTCATTCAGGTGTCAACCCAAATGCTCCCTCTTCAAAATGCAGTCCCTGGCCACATCATCTAAAATATCTAAAGAAATACACACATCCATGCAAAATGCCCTCAGTCATAGTTCTTTACTCCTTTGTTTTTCTACATAGGACTTGTTACTATCCATCAACATTATATAATGAAAGCAGTTTGTTTTTTTATTGTTTTCTTAATTACTGTAATGTAGGATCCTTGAGGGCAGAGATTTTTCTGACTTATTTATCATAGCATCCCCAGTGCCTGAAAATGTATCCATCATAATGGGTAAATTATGCTAAAGCAACATTTTTTTAAAACATGTTAAATTTAATCAAATACTTTATCTGTATCTAAAATATGATCATGGCTATTATCTATGTGGTGAATTACACACTCAATTTTTTTAAGTTTTCTGTTTTTGCTTAAAAAGAATCTGTAAACATTTTTTAGATCTACCATATCAACTAATTTAAATGCTTACTAATTTTATGTGCCTGAACCATTTAGTTTGTTTGAAATATGTTCTATTGAGATTATTTTTGTAGATCTTTTGCTTTCGATATATAAATCCAGGACAAAAAAGTGAATTGTGTGCAAGTTCTGAACTGTAGTATTTTATATTTTTCTCCTTTCTTTATTTTGCAAAATTTCTCTCCAATCTTAATAATGTATTTTTCTCTTCAATTTTGTCTCATTAATATTACTAGACAAGCTATATTTTGGTTAGAATTTTATAGTACATTTATTTCTTTTATTTAAAACTTTTCTGTACTTTAAGTGTTCTTCAGAATGAGCATTTTTTCTGAATTGTATTTCAATAAAATATGGCTAGTCTTTATTTTTATATACAAAAATTTAGTACATTAGTAGTTAAGTGTGCAATTATTTTTAATCTTTTTTATTTACCATTCTTTATTTTTATTTTTTCATTTTTTTTTAACATTTGTTGGATTAATTTTTTCTTGGATCTCTTTATCTCACATACATATAACTTTCCCAAACATGTTAAGAAAAAATGTGAGTTTTCAAATTTTTTAGTGTTTACTCTTAAAGGTTTATAAATGTTTACTCTTAAATGTTATAGGGCTTCCCTTGTAGCTCAGTTGGTAAAGAATCTGCCTGCAGTGCAGGAGACCCAGGTTCGATCCCTGGGTTGGGAAGATCCCCTGGAGAAGGAAATGGCAACCCACTCCAGTATCCTTGCCTGGAAAATCTCATGGACAGAGGAGCCTGGTGGACTGCAGTCCATGGGGTCGCAAAGAGTCGGGCATGATTGAGCGACTAACACTAACTAACTAACTAACTTAAATGTTTAGCATTAACAATGACTTCATACAGTTCCAACAAATTCTAAAGTTACTCAGTATATTATTTCTCCTCCTAAATAACAAATAATTAATATGCTTTAGCTACCTTCCAACTCCTCTGCAATCATACTCTAAGACTTACAGATGTATTTTTTATTGTCTTTAATAGACTTACCATCATTTACTACTCTTTTTGTCAATGAGTATTTACACCATCACATTTCTTTCCTTGAATTCATTTTTTTTTGTTTTTGCTGAAGAACATGTTTTAGTAATGTTTTAGCAAGAACTTTTCAATTATAAATGCTCAGCTTTTGTACTTCTGAAAATATCTTATTTCTTCCTTACTCTTGAATGATAATCGAGCTGGCTAGGATAACTTCCTCCTGAATGAATGCAAATAATTCAAAATCCTCTGAAAAAATAATCTTTAAATGGTTTTGAAAATGCCCAAAGTGATTTAAAAAAATAAAGTATCCCTAAAGAACAAAAAATATGAAACAAAGCAGATACATATGGATCAAAACTATATGGAGATTCTTTTTAAATCAATTATTAATCTTGGAAATGAAAATAACAACATTAAATTATGGGAGGTATGCTAATTTGGCCAAAACCATAGACAAAATGAAATAATTGGAATATCTTACTAAGAAATTGACCCAAAGTACTACATAGAATATATTAAAAAATAGATGAAATTGACCCAGAGTACTACAAAGGGATATATAGAAAAAGATGAAAAATCTGAAAGATGAGAGAAGAAGCACCAGGTAAAGATTCAAAGTTTCAATATAACTGTAATGTAAGTATCAGAAGTAGAGGGTGTAGGGAATAACATGTTGAATTTATGGCTGTCTGTCATGCAGTTGACTTTTTCTTGTGCTTTGCAATCTTAATTTTCAAGCTCACATTTTGGGGAATTTCTTGTAAAGTTTATTGTTGCTGTGGTCATTTTTGCTTTTTGTGTTTATTTGTTTCCCTCTCCAATTTCCAAATGCTTGGTCTGTGGTTTTATAGTTGTCTCCATACAACTCACAGGAATCGACTTCAGAAATAAGCCTTAAAATGAATGCCTGAGCCTTTCTTCCCTGAGGTTTCCACAAACAAAGTTTCTGAGTTAAGTGAGCACTTTGGCCAATGACCCAATATGCCTCCATCTCCCTTTCTTTCCTTGCTTTAGAAAGTAGCTCAACTCAGGTACAGTCAGATTTAATCCTCCTCAGATTAACACCACTGATACGACTGCAGGTCCTATCGGAGCCAGTCTGGTCCTTGTGAACACACAGCATTGAACACCAGCTACCTCAGCTTGAGTCCTCATCTGGGGCCTGCTTCCAAGAGCCTGGTCTTAGAAGTCTGTGGGTTAAGTGCCTACATGCTGCATTGTGTTTCTATTTGGTTTGTGAATCACAAAATCATCTTGCTGCTGCTGCTGCTGCTGCTAAGTCGCTTCAGTCATGTTCGACTCTGTGCAACCCCATAGACGGCAGCCCACCAGGCTCCTCCATCCCTGGGACTCTCCAGGCAAGAACACCGGAGTGGGTTGCCATTTCCTTCCCCAATGCATGAAAGTGAAAAGTGAATGGGAAGTCGCTCAGTCATGCCTGACTCTTAGCGACCCCATGGACTGCAGCCCACCAGGCTCCTCCGTCCATGGGATTTTCCAGGCAAGAGTACTGGAGTGGGGTGCCATATGCTAGATTAACCTATTTTCCTCCAAAATGGGTAAAGAAAATCAAAGAAATGGATTCCTATATTGTCTTACTTCCTATGATTGTGGTGATAGTAAAAGATATTCTCGAAACCAAAATTTACACTACCAACTTTAACACGGATCAATAGTGTCCATTTCCGCTGTACCCGCTGCACATGATGCTGTCCTCAGTAAGCAGACTCATAGATACACTTACTGCTCATGAGAATCCTCTGTTCAGTATGAGTTAGTTGTGATAGTTTTCAAACACACTATGCCAGTATACATACTAGTTATGATGCTTCTGTTGTTTAAATCAATGTGCACTGATTAAATATAGGTACCAAAACATTTTATTTCTGTGAAAATTTAGTTGAAAGTTTTCAAAAAGCTTGGATAGCAAAAGTTGCTGAATAAAAATGCAATCAAATTATATGTGGGTAAGGCAATGCAGAAAATTTAAGGAAACCTAATAAAAACCTAGAAGTTTTCTTTGCCAATGTCTTCAAAATTATGTTCTTCTCTAAAGGACTGAACTGGAAATTACATACTGAACTCTATATATGATTTATAGTCAATAGATCTATCCTCTAAGAAAAAATTTTAACTCTACTTAAAAATACTGTAAATTAATGTGCCAAAAATATTTACCATGGGCCTGTAAAGCATGATTCTCTGCTTTAGCTAACTTTTTTGATTATCCAAAGACATACCAGTCCCAAAAGCTTTTATTATATTTCTAGCAACATCAGAAGGGTATTGGGAAGAAAATAAACTGGTGGAATTTCTTCTTTACAAAGACAGAAATAAGATGAAAATTTTATCTAATCTAGAAATGAAATTTTTTTCTTCTATCATTTCAATGCTCAGTGATGTAAAAGGAGAAATGAGAGGCTGTCAGCAATGCTTTTTTTGTGACAGAGTGTGCTTGAGGATTAGTCTTATTTTGAAATTGTGTGATGTGGGACCAGGCAATACGAACTCAGGACAGAATAAATCACTCCAAGCCCTTGGGAATCAAGACATAAGCGCAAATGTCAGAGTGTCGGGGAGGATCTGTGGCTTAGTAAAGACTTAGGGTGAGAATCCAAGGAGCTGTCTCTGTTACACAAGCATGCACTGCGGGTGCTGGCTCAGTACTACAGGTTAGCCTTTGCGGGACTTTTGGACAATGTCCTTATGGTTATTTATTACCTTAAAAACAATCTACATTGAATTTAGTCTTGAGGAGAATATAATCTTTAGGAGATTTCACCAAATTTTTTTTAAAAATTTAGAAAAGAAACTACTAACTTTCTTTTTTTTTTAGGTAGGACTGAAATCTATACAAGCAAAATAAATTTGATTTTGTTGTAACAAATTGCCATGCATGAGACTACTAATTTCAGAGATTTGTTTCTTTCATCTGTAAAATAACTAGAATCTACAGATATCAAATATGTGCTAAGTCATTTCAGTCGTGTCCAAATTTGCAACCCCACAGACTATAGCCCACCAGGCTCCTCTGCCCATGGAATTTTCCAGGCTAGAGTGGGTTGCCACGCCTACCTCCAGGGGATCTTCCCAACCCAGAAACTGAACCCCTGTCTCTTTTGTCTCCTGTATTGGCAGCTAGGTTCTTTATCACTGGTGCCACCTGGGAAGCTCAAGATATATAGAACAATAATATTTCTAAAATCACTGGACCAGTTCAACCACTTCATTTCTACATGAAAATAAAACCTGTTATGAGAATCATGACATGCTTTCCCTAAGTAGAAAATAATTCAATATTTTTTAACTTGCAAACACAGATGTGGATCAGTCCTTCAAAAGAGCCTGTTCTAATGACTATATTACCCAGCTGTATGAAAGCTGAGGGGATGAGGAAGGAGAAGGCAGGACAGACAATCTCTACTTTTGATTCTTTTTGTACCAAGTAAACTACCCAAATTTGTGTAGACTGAAACATTTATTGGGATCATGTGACCAGGGTTGCAGTTTATTACATTTCTGGAGCTGTTTTTATTTAATTTTATGACCTCAACAATCAAAACACAACAATATGCTATACTAGATCACGTATCAACAAGGATGTAGAGAAACTAAGACTCTAATTTGCTGCTAGTGGGAATTACATTGGAACAACTGCTAATAAAAATAAAACTGAAGATATAATATGCCCTTTAATCCAGTAATCACATTCCTAGGTACAGATTCTAGAGAAACTTTCCCATGTGCTATTGCAACATTTACATATTCACACACATACACAAAAATGTAATTAACTTAAAAATCTAACATCAAGAAAATGGGTAAACAAATTCTGATCTGGTCACACTTAGGAGACCCTCTCTTGTAGCTAAAATGATTGTACTAGAAGTTGAAATAGAGTATCTACAGCATGAAGCATTTTTAAGAAGACTGAAAACAGGCACATACACATATATATAAATATTTTTGCTTACACACATATATATTATATGTATGTTACATAGAAATATGTTTATTTTTAAATATCTTCCCAACCCAGGGATCGAACCTGCATCTCCTGTGTCCCCTGCATTTCAGGCAGATTCTTTACCCACTGAGCCATTGGGGAAGTCAATTTAAATATATAATATATATTACATAAATATTTATATACTTAAATATTTAAATAATTTATATAATTTATATAAATTTAAATATTTATATACTTAAATATTTCTGTAAGCAGAAATTTACATAGAAATAAGAAAACACCACACTTAGGATAATGATTATTTCAATAGAAGGAGGAAAAAGAAAGGATTCAGGAATGAGTACACACGAGTTTAGACTGTATCTACAGTATAACATTGTTTTAAAAGTGTAAAAGAAATACTAAAATAAAGTTGGCATCTTATATTACTTAGCAAAAGTTTGTTATAGTTTCTTGTATGTTTACTGTTCTATTTCTTTACTTTTATCTATACGTGAAATACAACCGATGCTTGAACAATGTGGGGGCTAGGGCACTGCCCTTCCATGCCATTGAAAATCCACATTTAATTCATTGTTAGTCCTGCCTATAAGAGTTTCTCTCTACCTGAGATTCTGCATCCTCAGATTCAGTCAATCAGGCCTCATAGTACTGTAGTATTCATTACTAAAAAAAATCTAGGTATAGGTGGATTCACACAGTTTAAATTCTTGCTGTTCAAGGATCAGCTTTGTTTCATAATTATAAAATACACTCACTGCCTACTTTTCCTGAGTTGAAGATTTGGCAAACATTAATACCTAAAGCTTCACAGAAACAATAAAACACACTAAATGACCAAGAGTCAATGTGTCGAGTACCTTTTTTCCAGAGCCTATATGATTCTACTACAGGAAGTAAGCTACATCCTACAACATTGTCTTTAATGGTCCATTTAATTTTTTACATTTTCATCAGTATCAGGTATACGTCTGATATTGACTGCTTGCTGAATCTTTACATGATTGGAAGATATTCCAGAGTCAGTGTAAAGAAATTAGGGGTCTTTGTGTGGAGACAAAAATAAATGGAAGTTTTTCATTCACAATTTCCCTTGTTGTGAGGTAGGTAGCTCCAAGAATACCAAAAATAAAATTTTCACGTTGGCAGCTAGAAAACATGAAAGTGGTAAAGCCAATCTGTAGGTCTCTTCCCACTGCTTCTTTCAAAAGAACAGAGCGAAGGCGCCGACCAACTGACTGTTTTTTCAAGGTCTACTGTGAATATCTCAGGTTGTTTGGGTCATTTAGATTAAGACTAGGAGAAAATTAAACTCATTTTAGGGAGACTTTAATCTGCTATAGAGGAACATAAAGACTAAATTATATATCCCAGGCATTGGTTGTTTTTCTCCTCATTTTCTCTAATACTATTTCTTTTTTTAATTGGGAAAATTTTAATATCCACATTTCAATTAAAGGTTTATACTCCCTGCACTAATCTAAATTGAGAGAATCTTGACTATGCTACTGACCATTTTACCTAATGTGGAAAAGGCTTATTTACATTTCTTCTATCTCTGCCTCAAATGTTAACTAAAATTCACAAAGGGAGAGTTATATGTGTCTCCATAATACTTTATCTCTCATATACATGATTTTAGCTTTTTTAAAGTCCTATATTTACATAATTCCTAAGATTATGTTCACAAGAACAAAATCATTTTTAAAGCCCTGAACATTCTGCTCTAATAGCTCAGGGGGAAGCATGTTTTCCCAAGTATCAGTGTGGAGGAGTTGATGATAAATTACATAAAGGGAATAAAACTGGTTTCAGAGGAGATGAATAACAAGACTTCATCTCCCAGATGTTAACACCTGTCTTCTGCATAAGCTGATGGGCAAGAACTGTGTCTATTTAGATGACATGCTTGACCGACGCTCAGGTCTTTGGGACTCTCCATCCAGTCTTAGTCTTTCTGAGGTTATAATGTCTCCTTGCTAGATCAAAAGAAGCTGAACTCAGCTGTGTGGGGGAAGCTCTCCTGAGCATTTCTCCTTTTTGACATAGAACCTTTGATTCAAGGAGGAAAAAAATGGTACCGTGCACAGGCTTAAGTCAGTTTTTGAACTTTAGCTCTATTTTTCACAAGGCTAAATTTCTCTCAAAGTCTGAGGCACAAAGCAGACTACTCCTTTTCTGTTGGGTTGTGCTTTCAGGCTTATTCCCAATTCCCTGGAGTGCACCACTAATAGTAAAGCAAGATTGAGGATTCCAGATAAGTGCCAGTTTCCCTGTCATTTGGGTCACTGCTATTACTAAATCTATAAAACTAAAACTTCGAACAAGTGTCTAAATTGTTGTTTTTGTTAGTACTTACAAAACGTTAATGCTGCCTTGGTCACAGCAGTCAAAATGTGTGTTACTAAGCAGAGAGATCAAAGAAATCAACTGAACACCTAAGAGCACTCACTGTGTGTTGCATCACTCAATTTCCATGCAAATACTGCAAACTGTTATCATCTTTTTATGCAGAGTCCTGTTAAATAACATGGCCAGGGCACACACTCTGTAATATAAAATGTTGATTAAGCATCCAATGATTTCCAACTATAAAACATTAACTTTTCCATTCTGTTATCCTTTGTGTAGCATTTGGGTATTAATGATTGAGAGAAAAAGCAAAAACATTATGGTCCTTTTTATACATCAATAAAATATGCAATACGCTTACCAATGTGCTAAACTTACAGTGATTTTTAGGACAGCATTCCATTCTCTCTCAAGAAGGCTTACAATCTAGTTCAAATAAGCAAAGTATAGTATTGGTTGCAGACTTACTTTGGAATTGAAAACAACTTTAAAAGTTAGGTTGATTAAAAACTGTGGATATTTGAACAAAGTGTAAAGCAATCAAAGCACCCAGAATTTGGAGAGCTGAGAGCCTAGGTTCCTGAAAAAAGCCAGCCTCAGAGAAATGAGTTCAATATTCCATATGCAATTTTCCCTCAAGGTATTTGGCAGTTCCCAGCTGTGCATATGCAGTATGAAATGCCAAGATCAGGCAGAAAGCAGCTACTACAGGGCTATAAAAATAAGCAGAGTTTCTGTAATTTCACAGTTCTTAGAAGACAAATATTGTAGTTCAAGGTTCACCAAGGAGGAGGGGAATTGACTACAACCCTGGTTGTCTATTAAGATACCTGAAAGATTCCACCATAGGAATAAAGAGAGTCCTCTGTCTGTAACTGACAGAATAAGAAGCAAGGGATACATTAAAAAGTGTGTCTTAACGACCATAACAAAATTAATCAACAAATAAATGGCAAACAGATAGCTAGATCATCTTAAATGAATAAAATGTAAATATCATCTGGGCCAAAGAAAAATATAAATCGATACTTAGAAAATACTTGGAAAATATAACATATTTCCACTTTAAAATGTGGTGTGTATGTAACCTTAACTACATAAATTTTTAAAAGGAGCAAGGTTGAAAATCAATTATCTAAAGTTCCACCTCAAGGAGCAGAAAAACAGTTTTAAAAGAGCAGAAATCAATGAAACAAAAGCAAGACATATAAAATGAAAAAAATTAACAAATGCAAGAATTAGTTACTAAAGGTGAATAAAAGTAATAAGTTCCTAACAAACTGATGAAGCAGAAAGAGAGAGAACACAAATTACCAAAATCAAGAATGAAAGAGGACACGTTATTAGGTTCTACAAAAATTAAAATGGGATGCCAACAAGCACTTGAAAAGATGCTCAATATCTATAATCACCAGAGAAATGTCAATCAAAACCACAATGAGATATCACCTCAGACCTGTCAGCATGGCTATCATCAAAAAGAACAGAAACAGCAAATGTTGACAAGGATATGGAGAAAAAGAGAACCCTCGTACACTGTTGATAGGAATGCAAATTGGTGCAGCCACAATGGAAGACAGTATGGAGGTTTCACTAAAGCCAAAAATATGACCCAGAAATTCCACTTCTAAGCATATACCCAAAAACAAAAATCAAAAGCACCAATTCAAAAAGATATATGTGCCCAGAATTCATAGAATTATTTTCAAAATAGCTAAGACATGGAAGCAACCTAAGTGTACATCAACAGATGAACAGATAAAGAAGCTGTGGTATATATATACACACAATGGAATACTATTCAGCTATAAATGAAGATCAAAATTTTGCCATTAGTAACAACATGGATGGACTTAGAGGACATTATGCTTAGTGAAATAAGTCAGACAATTACTGTACGCTTTCACTTGTATGTGGAATCTTAAAAAAAAAAAAATGTGAATGTGTAACAAAAAAGAAGCAGACTCACATAGAGAACAAACCACAGGTTACCTATGGGGAGAAGGAAGGAGGGGGAATCTAGGGATGGGGCAGTAGGAAATACAAACTATTTGCTTTAAGAAAGGCTCAAGGATGTACTGTATAATATAGGGAATATAGTCAATATTTTGTAATAACTGTAAATGGAGAGTAACCTTAAAAATTATATAAATATTAAAATTTCAAATAAAAATAAATATTTTGTGGGTAATATGTAGATATGGCAAGATTCATAAAACTGGAAGTTTATGTCTCTCTTCACTAGGGTAAAGAACATTATGGATTTGCAAGTCAAAGGTTTCTTAAGGAAAATGCCACGCTTCCATGGTGCCTGTGAATGTGATGATTAAAAGGGTAGGAGAGATAAAGAATAAATCACTTTACCTCAAAAAGTATAAAATGGTAATAAAATATATTTTAATAACTGTCAAAAAGAATGATATTGAAATTAATTATTAAATGGACAAAGTTCAAGGAGAAATAGAAAATCTGATTAGGTCTATATCTTATAATAAAATTTAATCTGTATTTTAACAACTTATTACAAAGATAACTACAGGTCATTATAACATTACTAGTAAATTCCGTTGAGTATTTAAGGAAATAAGAACAATTTAATACAAAGCATTCTAGAAATTTAAAAAAGATAAAACACTTCCAATTTATTCCAGGAGGCCATCTTAACCTTAATGATAAAGATGAGAAGAATATAAAGAAAAGAAAATCACAGAACAATGACAAAAAATGATGCAAAATTGCTAACTGAATATAACAAATTAAGTTCCAGTTTACACTTACTTCCCTCTATAACTATTAACAGCTTACTGAAATATTTTATTAATACCAGCAAAGTAAGTTGGACCCCAAATGTTTCTTTCTTTTTGCATTTATTGAGATGATCATAAGAATTTTCATTTTTAGTCTACTAACATGGTAGATTACATTTATTGACTTGTGAATGTAAAAGTAATGTTACATTTCTGGGATAAAGCACATTCAGTTATGATGTATTATTCCTTTTTATATTGCTGATTCTATTTGTTAAGAAGCTTTGCATCTATGTGTTTGCAGACAATTCTCCATGAGTTTTTCTATACATCTTCTGAGTTCCTCTCTGCAGCTTTCTTCCTTCATGTACTTTACCTTGTGATTTATAGCATCTTTAGCTTCCTTAGATTTCTAGCTCTGCCTCTATTTTGGGACTGTCATCAAGTTCTTCCTGGATTCCCCCATCCTTTTGTAGAAACCTGGAAACTCTCCAGACATTCTGCTGGGGCAAGCATCATGTGGGGATGGGTCAATGTCTTTTACTGACTGATGATCAATGTTTTGAGAGGCATTGTTTTGTATATTTTGTCTTTTTTTCTTATTTTAGTTGTTTCAGTTGGGAGAATAACTCCAATTCCTACCATCTATATTGTACTGAAGTAGAATTAGACTTTTATTCCATATTTAATCTTATTTTTCAAGTAAATCTCCCAAGCTTCCTCTCTCAGCTAAAGACTCCACCATCCACACAGTTGCTCGTACCAGAAACTTGGTGTTGTCCTTGGTTCTTCCTCTTTGTTTACTTGTATAATCAAAGTCAGTCTTACCAAGTCTTCTCCAAAATATAACAGTAGGGCTTCTCTGGTGGTCCAGGGGTTAAGAATCCCCCTGCCAGTGCAGGGGTCATGGCTTTGATCCCTGGTCTGGGAAGATCCCACATGCTGCGAGGTAACTAAGCATGTGAGGTGCGAGTACTGAGACCACGTGCCCAGCTACTGAAGCTTGCCAGCTTGGAGACCCCGCTCTGCAACAGGAGAAGCCACCACGATGAGAAGACTGAGCACTGAAACGAAGAGTAGCCCCCTTCCACCGCAACTAGAAAAAGCCCACACACAGCAGCAAAGACCCAGAGCAGCCATAAGTAAATAAACAAAAATACACCAACAATATATTGACTTTTGCCATTAATACTGCCACTGCCTCTAGGTCAAGTCACATGTAGGTATATGAATTTGCATAATATGACCTCTGAAAGGCATCAGTTTTCCAGAATCCATAAAGGAACTATGATAGTTTCAGATAAGCTTCTGAAATTAAAGGTAAATGTAGGAGATTCTATATTAACGCTGGTCTATATGACAATGAAAACAAACTTCATAAGAGTAGGAAAAAAAGGAACCTAAATTTTGATAGAAAGGGGAAAGAGGAAAATCAACCATACCTTCTTCTCAATGTATTATTGTAATCTGAACAGAACTATTTGTAAGAATCTAGCTACCAAGAATATTAGTTCAAAAATATTCCCTACCATTCCATCCTCAGTCCCACTCATTGAGAAGACAACAGCTTAAGAAATAGGGGCAAAAATGCTCCTTAACATTTAGGTGCAGAGAAATCATTCTGCTACACATAGAATCATCATTTATAGCTGAAAGTTCATAGGCATCTGCAAATTATTTAGTACACTATTCATTCATTCAATTCAATTAATTCATTCATAGAGTATCTTTTGGCACCTACTATGTTCCAGGATCTTGAGTTCTGGAGTTATGATTATGAATAAGACACAGTCACTGTTCTCAAAGTAGTTTATCTTCTAATAAAGAAAATATATTTATGAACACAGAAACAAGAAACCACCTTTGGAAAGCTTATTTTGTAAGGGATAATACATCTTTTCTTTTATTTCATACACAATCTCAAACTTTAAGATTGAAGGTTCAGAACATGAGCAGGTATTTCCACCAAGATCATGTTCTACTACAAAAGAACTCTAAGAACAGCATTGTAGCCACTTACACAATCAAAATGGTTCAGATATCACTTATTATTTCTTCCTATATCTTGTATTTGGGCCTATGAGTGCTTGTTCTGCTGGAGACAGCAGCTTTTCTCTTTTGGTGGTATGTTTAGGAACGGGGGCCTCCCAGGTGGCACTACTGGTAAAGAAGCCACCTGCAATGTAGGGCACAAAATGGATTCAGGTTCAATCCCTCGATCAGGAAGATCCCCTGAAGAAGGGCATGGCAACCCACTCCAGTATTCTTGCCTGAAGAGTCCTCATGGACAGAGGAGCCTGGCGGGCTAAAGTCCATAGGGCTGCAAAGAGTTGACACAACTGAAGTAACTGAGCACACATGCATGCATGCATAGGAACGGGCTAATGACCCACTTTGTTCATTTTGTGTGAAAGTATTTAATGTAGACATGTGCTAAAGAAAACTAAATTTTAATATATTTTGGTGTTTATTTTCTGTTTGGTAGTTTTAACTTTCTAATCTGGTAGAATGTCTTCGTGATAATATCCACTAAAAATATCAGAGTACCCACATCAGGCCTTATGCTAAA
The DNA here is from genome assembly GCF_027580195.1 of Bos mutus. Classification (NCBI taxonomy): domain Eukaryota; kingdom Metazoa; phylum Chordata; class Mammalia; order Artiodactyla; family Bovidae; genus Bos; species Bos mutus. The sequence goes on along the minus strand of NC_091617.1, from coordinate 89,549,938 downwards.
GATTTAACCTGCAATATCAATTCAGATCAGTTCAGTTCAATCGTTGTCATGTCTGACTGTTTGTGACTCCATGGACTGCAACACGCCAGGATTCCCTGTCCATCACTAACTCCTGGAGCTTACTCAAACTCGTGTCCATTGAGTCAGTGATACCATCCAACCATCTCATCCTCTGTTGTCCCCTTCTCCTCCTTCTCCTGCCTTCAATCTTTTCCAGCATCAGGATTTTTTTTTCCAATGATCAGTTCTTTGCATCAAGTGGCCAAAGTATTGGAGCTTCAGCTTCAACCTCAGTCCTTCCAATGAACACCCAGGGTTGATCTCCTTTAGGATGGACTGGTTGGATCTCCTTGTAGTCCAAGGGACTCTCAAGAGTCTTCTCCAACACCACAGTTCAAAAGCATCAATTCTCTGGCACTCAGCTTTCTTTACTGTCCACATCTCATACCCATACATGACTACTGGAAATGCCATAGCTTTCACTAGAGGGACCTTTGTTGGTAAAGTAGTGTCTCTGCTTTTTAATATGCTGTCTAGGTTTGTCATAGCTTTTCTTCCAAGGAGAAAGCATCGTTTTAATTTCAGTATCAACTACGACTGTATTTAATGACTTATTTATTTAAGACACAAATTCTGGAGGTAGGCTGTTTGGTATTGAACAAGCTAAAAAAATATCAAAAAGAGACATTGTTCTTTCTGTCTTTTTATTCCAATTTAGATTTTGGCTTTTACCCACAGGATGTTAAGATAGCCTCTGTACTTCTATTATCAAAATCATTTTTTATTACCCAGCCATAAAAAAGAATGAAATATGCCATTTGCAGCAACAAGAATGGACCTAGAACTATTATACTAAGTGAAGTAAGTCAGAAGAGAAAGGCAAATTCAATATGATATCACTTATATGTGAAATCTAAAATATGACACAAATGAACATATCTACAAAACAGAAATAGACTCACAAACATAGCGAACAGACTTATTTTTGCCAAGGGGAAGGAAGGTGGGAGAGGGATGGATTGGGAGTTTGGGATAGGAATCATGGAGTAGGGCGAAGGAGATGCCAGGTGAATGAGTGAATTATATAAACTTTCCTGGCAACCTTACCTTACCCAGTATCTTTCTCTCGTCTTGCCTCCGCACCGCCAGCGGCGCCCAGCACCCTACTCGCTGCACCCCGCGACCTAGAGCAAAGAAGTTTGTGCGGCGAGTGAGGGCCAGAGAGGAAAGCGCGCCCGCGGAGTGCCTTCCAGACCCCTCTCCTATCATTTGGCTAAACTGGAGTCATATAGCCACTCATACTTGTAAAAGGACCAAGGCAGCCAGGCAGTATCCCTCACTGGATCCTTACACAAACTTGGTGATGTGGATTTTCAGGTGTTATAATATTGTTTTCATTATTTTCTGATCTTACAAAGACCAAAATCAAGAAGAATGCCTTAATTATTAAATTTTTAGTTGTATATGTGGCCGGGAAGCAAAGCATGGAAGCAGGTAAGGCTATCTGATCACAGAAACCATGAAGGATTTCTTCTTTAATTTTTTTTGATTGAAAGATAATTGCCTTACAATGTTGTTTTGGTTTCTACCGTACAACAATGCAAATCAGTCATAATTATATATATATTTCCTCCCTCTTGAGCCTCCCTCCCATAGTACTGATGAAATTATTTGCAGGGAAGGAATGGAGATGCAGACATAGAAAATGGACGAGTGGACACAGTATAGGAAGGAGAGAATAAGATGAATTGAAAAAGTACCACTGACATATACACTATTATGTGTAAAAAAGATACTAGTGGGAAGCTGCTATATAACACAGGGAGTCCAGCCTGGAGCTCTGTGATGACCTAGAGGAGCTTCTTCTTGATTCTGCTTTAAGAAACAGACATGAGAGGAGCTCAATGAGGAAGGATGACTAAATGTAAGGTGTGGTTCTGGATGGAGCATGGGACAGGAAGAGGTCATTAGGCAAAAGCTAAGATCTAAACAAAGTGTGAAATTTAACTGACACTAATGTTTCAGTGTTAGCTAGTTAGTTGCAACCAATATACCATATCAGTGTCAGATGTTAACAGTAGAGGAAACTGAGTATGGGTAAATAAGAACTATTAATTTTCCTGTAAATCAAAAGCTGCTCTAAAAATTAAGTTTATTTAAAAGAAAAAAAAAATCAGTCTAATACCTAAAATCATCCACTTGAACTCTTAGAAAAAAAATAGCATAATTGAAAGAGGTTATCAATGAGTATAATGAGTATTTATATACTGTTCAAACTTCAAATTTATATATATATATATACATATACACACATATATGAATGCACAAATTAGTCTCTGAACACTAAAGATTTAGAAATTCTAAAAATTCATATGAAAGCACGTCATATTGTATAACCAGGAAAAGACATTTAACATAGTAGAAAAGTCATTTAGTTGAACAGTGATTCCAATTAAATAGAAATTAAAGGCTTAAAAGCAATTACAAAGGGTTTTATAGTCTTCACAAAGTCATGTACTTTTTATTTAATTATGTGGATGCTTTAGTTTAACAAAAATAGATAATAAATTAGATTTAAGTATTCAAGGAAAGGCCAAGCCTCACCTGGCCTCTTGTTGTTAATTGTATATCTACCTCATGGCATAGTCTATTTAAAAGTGTATTAAAACATTTATTTTCATTAAATTAATATAAAGTGTTCTACAATTAATGTCTTGACACAGTGTCAATGTTGTAAGTAATACTCAAAATATGACTTTCTATATTAGACAGTGAAACAAAAGATGGGGAGAAAACTCAATTTTTGTACCATATTGAAATGCTTGGGAATACCGCTTGGTACTGTCACTCACCAAGAAAAATGTCTCCATTTTTCTCACGTATTAGACATAATCTCCTCCAGGAGATCTTCCTGACCCAAAGATCAAACCTGCATCTCTTATGCTTCCTGCATTGGCAGGTGGGTTCTTTACCACTAGTGCCGTCTGGAAAGCCCATTAGACAGAGTACCTAAATAATCAGGTTGTAGTGAGAATGAATGACTTAATACTGTAAAATGTCAGGCATATAGTTTTATCTTTGTGACAGGGCTTGACAACTGCACTTCTCTTCACAAGTTATCCAGATGACATTATCTTCACTGTGTTAGTGAAAGGGCCTTACTTCCATTAACACAGAAGAGAAAGCAAAGACTTGCATCGCTTAGCACATACACAGGGCAGAGCCTAGAGCTCAATCCTTTAGGACAGAGTTGGCAGTAGGCATCAGCTCAGAGTCCTGCTGCAGGATTGGCATGTAATTATGACAGCCCTTTCCTTCCAAGAGTTTTAGAGCTGGAAAAGGCTTATGCCTGGCAAAGACTGGAGAAGGACTGTCTCAAATCCAAGGGGAAGCAACTGTGTGGAATTAATAAGGAGAGAGTCCAATTCAGGTGGCTCAGTGGTAAAGAATCTGCCTGCCAATGCAGGAGACACAGGAGATGTGTGTTCAATCCCTTAGTTGGGAAGATCTCCTGGAGTAGGAGGCAACCCACTCCAGTATTCTGGCCCAGAGAATTCCATGGACAGAGAAACCTGGCAGGCTACGGTCCATGGGGTCACAAAGAGTCAGACACGGCTGAGCACACACACATCAATAAGGAGAAAAGCCATCGGAAGTACCAAGTGCCTTGGTGGATTCTTTGCAGATGATTCCAGCTTGGAACATCTGCTCTAAATTTTCTGCTTTGGTCCACATCTTAGTAGGCAATTTAGATTTGCACAAAAGGAAATGGCAATGCACTCCAATGTTCTTGCCTGGAGAATCCCAGGGACGGGGGAGCCTGGTGGGCTGCACAGTCTATGGGGTTGCACAGAGTCGGACACGACTGAAGCGACTTGGCAGCAGCAGCAGCAATCATACTTCTAGCCAATTAGTCTGGCAGACTTATTGCTGTGAGACTATTTACCCATTTCGTGGCCAGACACATGATTCCCAATGCTTTTTCACTGAATAGCTATAATCTTAGGATCTTCAAAATCAGTTTTTTCATTTATTAAAAAAGGTAATAACTTCTACAAGATATGTTTGTCATAATGACAAAATAAAAGAGATAAGTGTAAGGAATGTATCACATCCTTGGGCAATAAGCAAAATAGCTTTATTATTATAATGATCATCAGCAAACTGTAGTAAAATTGGTAAAGCCTGGTGGAGAGGGGACAGACAGCAGAGATTCCTGGGAAGAGAATTTCAGGTATCTGAAATCAAGAAGAGAGCAGCAACAGAAGTGTCATATAGACTTAAGAACACAGAGGGTTGGTACTATCAGAGTGCATGGTTGGAGCTGAGAGAGGAAGCAGCTAGTACAAGTCATGTTTGGAAGGATAAGGTGAAGAGTCACACCATAAACTTCACTACAAGACACACCACTGGGGTCATCATTTCAAATATCAGAGATTCTATGATGGATATAACCAGAGCTAAATGCCTGAGTATGTGATAAAAATTAGACTTTGATTTTTTTTTTTAACTTTTGCTTGTGCAGTGTGCATCTTTATTCTCTAAAGTTTCATTTTGATATGATGGAAATAATCCAAAACTAGATGATGGTGATGGTTGCCAACTCTGTAAATATACTAAAAGCCATTGAATTATATACTTTAAAGGGGTGAAACTTTGATATGTAAATTAAATCTCAACGAAGTTGTAAAGATGTGGAATGGAAAAAAATAACTTCCTGCTAAGTTATTGAGATTGCTGGGAAGCAATATAGAATAATGGAAAATGAGAACTTTATAATCTGAGAGACCAGGACATACATTTTAGACAGCCATTTATAGCTTAGTGACACTACATCTGTGTCACTTGGGAGCTGAGAGACTTGATAGTGGAAAGTTACTTGACCATTCTCGGATTATTATTCTCATTGCTACAGTGAGGGATAATGCTCTTCTGGCAGTGCCACTGCGAGAATTGCAGGAGAAAACAAGTAAATATACCAGCCTATTATATCCATGATAGTCGCTCAGTAAATCACAGCTATCATTTCAATTTTATTATTATTCTTCAAACAACGGCACTCTGATACATTAAAGTTAATGCAAAGCAGCATGATAAACTTTCATGTTTCTGAGTATATAAACATAAACCAGAGCAAGTCAGCTTTGGGTCAGGTCAGAGCTGGCAGTCTGACCCCAGGGCCATCGTCTCCAAGTCCTGCCCACCAATAACAGCACCTGTTACTCCTACTCAGACCGGCATATGCACAAACATTAAAAAAAAAATCATTTCTTGAATATTTCAGCCAGAGGAATGTAACACTGGACAAAACCTTGTTATTGTCATTCCCTCTACTGCAAACTTGATATTTCTCACAGAAAATATACCTGACAGACTTGCTTTCCAGGTCAGCAGAGACTTCCGTACTCATACAGACGCTGCTGCCTTGCATTATTCATTTCAGGAAGATGAGGCAAAGAAAAAGAAGCAAAATCCGGAAACTGAAATTTCCCATGAAGAACAGAAGCTAGCCACTAAATTCAGAGGGCCTACCTGGTACAGAAAAAAAAAAAAGGCCAATTACTGCTGAAATTGAAGAACCTTTTGAAACTAAAAACTGTCAAAAGACAGCCTGAGATCTTGATTAATTGCTCTATTTCCCTTTACTCTATAGGCCTGGCTTTTTATAATAAACATACAGAAATCACCATAATGCAGCAAAAATATTTAAAATGTAATTTAACTGCCTCTCAAAGTGCATGCCAATATTTTAGCATGGCTCTGGTGATATTTTGAAAGGCATTCGAACTATAAGTTATGAGTACCTCTTGCCTACCTGTCATTTTCAAAGAGGTTCTCTACCCTATCCCACACAACCACCTAATAAAGAAGTTATTGTTATCACTGTTTTCACCCACTTTTTGTTAATGAGGAATCAGACTCAAATAGGAAAAGTAACGTATGTAAAGTCACACAGCTAATAAGTCACAGAGACAAGACTCCAAAGCCAATATTCTGATTGGTGCTATTTTCCCAGTATAATCTCCAGAGTTATTGAGATTTCACATAACATGGGCACTGAATCTCAATATATGGGATTATAAAATGTAAATATGAGGGCAATTCTATGTTAAAATAGTGGAATAAGCCTGAATATGTATTCTCAGTTTCCCTAACTAAAAAATCATAGCAAGCAAACAAAGGAATCTTTTTTTTTTTTAATTACCTGGCAGCAATCAAAAAAAGGAACATTGTCATTGCCCCTAAACTTCAAAATTCATAGTCAACTATGGAAAGGATAAGATTTTATATTATTTTATGCAACTAAGGAAAGATAAGATTTTATAAGGGTTTACATGGAGGGAAGAGGAACAACACAACACATGGCAAAATTCCTAAGAACTCTCAGTAAACCTCTCAAATATAAAGAAAGAAATTGTGTGAGTAGTGTCTTTCTTCCAACTCTGGCTGAAGACTGATGGAAACACTAGTTGTGGAAAGTAGATAAATGAGGAAAGTGAACCAAAGGGCTGAAAGTGAACCAGAGAAATAAAACCTCTCTGATCATACAAGGACCTGGAACAACTGGCTGAAATCTACATATTCCACCACGGGAATGGAAGTTCCAACTTCCCAACCAAAAGGAGTGAAATGTCATATAATACATTTTATAGACTTTCAGAAAAGGGTAGACCAAGGCAATCTGGGTACCTCTGCATCTGAGTTCCCCTCCTCCCCCTGACAATTCTCTAGGCTGCAGAAAAACTTAGAAAGCATAAGACAGGCCCAGTCTTCAAACTTTTGTTGAAGGAGAAAAGACACAATTCTCAAAGACAGTGAGACGCTACACCAGACTGAATAAAAGCCTTGCACAGAACCATCCAAGCAAAAATAAAATGACAGAATTGACATGGCAGCTAAACAAAGGTACTATGGTAAAAGGAAAAGGAAAATCTTTTGTATGATAAATGTCTAACCTAGAAAAAACGAAGCCCCATAGAAAAGAGAAATCACCATACTACAGAACAAATTTGGGGGAATATAACTGGTACCAACAGGAGCTAAAAAATGATTTTGTATCATGTTTAGAATAAAAGTTTTAAAGGATATGAGGAGTTACAGATCAACTATGTATGTATGATATTGAGGATCCTATCTATTAAAAATTAACATTGAAAAAGTATTATTCCAAACAAATAAACATGTCTGCAAACCAACTGATATCACAGAAGAGCTTGAGAAAATTTCAGTGAAAGCACGTAAAAACAAAGAGAATAAATTAACAGATGCAAGTTAATAGACACCGAGGACAAACAAGTACAAGCCAACATAGTAATAGATGGCACCCCAATTAAAATACATAATACCAATATAGGCTTCCCTCTTAAAGGGCATTTATAATGAAATTTGAATTTTGAAATATATGAGGCTTGTGGAATACTTGGTATAGGATGTGCAACATCGAGACACATCCTGGTTAAGAATTTTGCAGACAGATGAAGAGTCCTCCATGTATCTGGGGAGAAAAAAAACAAGTCACATACAAGGGTGAGAAGTGATAGTTTGGCCTCAGACATGTCTACTATAACACAGTTAAGTCTACAATGAGTACAAGAAATTATTAACCAATGGTATCACACTGAACAGAGCCACTGTACAAATATAAAGGAAACAGGAAAGGCTCTAGAGAAGAGAGTGCCCATAAGCCCTCCTTTGAAAAACCACTTGGAAATGAAACATCCAAGAATGAGAAATGCTGGTATACACAGAATATGATTAAATATAGCTATAATAGGAAGCTACTGTGAGGATATAGTTATAGAATGTTACTTTTGTATACCTGGAACATGTAAAAATTATAACATAATAAATAAAATTGGATCTAAGAAGAAAATAGAATTATAAAGATCTACCTTTCATAACAGAGTCAATTGATACAGAATTAAATTGAAGCACAGTTTTGAAAACTTGATTCTAAACTTTTAATGTTCCATAACATTATTTTTTCATATCAGAAGAATCTTTTAAGCCAGGGTCCCCAACTCCCAGGCCACAGACAGGCACCAGTCCTCAGCATGTTAGGAACTGGACTGCACAGCAGGAAGCGAGCAGCAGACAAATGAAGGAAGCTGCATGTATATTTACAGCTGATCTCTCCACATCTCTCACATTACCACCTGACCTTCACCTTCTGTCAGATCTGTGGCGGCACTAGATTCTCATGGGAGTGTGAACCCTATTGTGAACTGCTCATCTGAAAGACCCAGGTTGTGTACTCCCTATGAGAATCATATGCCTGATGATCTGAGGTGGAGCTGAGGCTGTGATGCTAGCCCTGGGGAGGGGCTGCAAACACAGATTATTATTAGCAAAGATGTCTGACTGCACAGAGACCATAATAAATTAACTGCTTGCAGACTCATATCAAACAAGCTCAGGACCCCCACTGATTCTGCATTATGATGAGTTGCATAATTACTTCATTATATATCACAATGCAATAATAATAGAAATAAAATGCATGGTAAGTGCAAAGTGCTTGAATCATCCTGGAACCACTCCTCCCTCATCCCTGGTCCATGGAAAAGCTGTCTCCCATGAAACTGGTGCCTGGTGCCAGAAAGGTTAGGGACCACTGTCTTAAGCAAGATCTCTTGTGAAGAAAAGTGCATAAATTTCTGCAAGGACTCCATTTACATAGGGGACTTTCTTCTGTAATGTAGAATAATAAAATTCAGTGTCTTAATTAAAATTACATGGCTGTATTTAATAAAAGTGTTTTTATACTAATTTTTTCATGATATGTGTGTGTGTGTGTGTGTGTGTGTGTATCAAAAGGTTTCTGAAACAATGTAGAACAAATACCAAAAAAGATTGTTTCTGAGTTCTAGGGATTTCTACTTTTTTCTCTTTCCTCATTCTCATAATGATCCTGCATCATGTTTACAAAAAATAAGGTGATTTTTGGTAATTTTAAACAAATAAAACAAGATGGAAGAGCCATGCAACTAAAGAATTTTAAATCCAGTGCTTTTAAAAAGATTTTAGCACTTACACAGCAATGCCTGAGGAACAGGAGGTTATCAAGACAAAAAGTGATCTGAATAAGTTAATTTAGAAGTTGTTTCTTAGAAATAAATACTAACAATTCCTTTGAGATAAATACTAACTGTTCACAAGTTGCTTCTTGGAGGTAAACACAATTTCTTATGGAAGAAATTAGCCAAGATTGATAGAAGTGAAAATGTTCTACAAAAATTTCAGGGAAAGTACAAAATATGTTCAATTAAAAAATTAATAGATTTATCTGGACCAATGATCCTGTACTTAGAATAAGTAAGAAAAAGGAGGAGAAAGAAAAGAGAGATAGAAAGGGGAGAAGGGGCAGAAGGAAGAGGAAGAATGGCGGAACAGAGTGAGAAGGGAGAGAAGGAGGAAGAAGAGATGGATAAGATAAGCAAAAATTCTATTACGCCCTTATATGTTTTGCCATGTGCTAATTATAGCAATAGTATGCAACTAACACACATACACACACATGATATATTTAAATACAAAGAAGGGTAAAAAAAGGACACAGAGGTTTACAGAGACTAAGTAACATATCCAAGTGTGTGAGGCTAGTAAATATTACAACCATACCATCTTCCCAGAAAGTACTAGGGTACTTCTAGAATTGCTTCTAAACTGATATGAGACTTTAAAGACTAACCGTATCCACCTACCCCATAATCCCTCCTCACGGATAGTTCAAACTAACAATTCGAAGAACTTAAAAAAGAAAGTAGGGGACTTCTCTGGTGGTCCAGTGGTTATGAATCTGCCCGCCAAGGCTGGGAACACAGGGTCAATCCTTAGTGCAGGAATATCTGACATGCCTCAGAATAACTACTGAAGCCCACACCTCTAGGGCCTGTGAGCCACAACTGTGGAGCCCACAACTACCAAAGCCTGTGTGCCTAGAGCCAGTGTTCCACATCAAGAGGTCACCGCAAAGAGGAGCCAGCACGAGGCAAGAAGAGTAGCCCCCGCTCTGCAATTAGAGAAAGCCTGTGTGCAGCAGCGAAGACTCAGTTCACGGTAAACAAACAATTAATAAAAGAAAAAAAAAAAGAAAGTGGGACCCATTGACTGGGATTTGTATACAAGGAAAAATAAAAAGTAGAGATTGATTCAGATTGTCCATGTTTCATTTTCTCCCCTAGGTCAGACGGAAAGCTACTTTCGTTATCCAGGTGTTCACTCCCCAGCATGAAGGAGCTGACCAACTGACTGACTGTCATGAGCCCAACCCAGCAGCTGTTGGGCCTCCACTTTTGTCTATTTTGCTAGTTCTTACATGGCATAATTGGACTCACATTGGGTCAGGAGACATCATCTATGCAAACAAAAGGTATAACCCTAACCCTTGGCCTGGGCCCAGATGCTTATACTCCCCTGCCTACACCAACCAGATCTGCTTCAGTCTGTTCTGTGTTCTCCGAAGCTGTAGCTTCCTATCAGTGCACTTGATGTACAGATTAGTCTATGTTGTGATAATCTTTTAAAGAAGCTGTATATTTCCTGTGGGTGTTGGTGAGCATTTCTGACCTCTCCCATCTTCATTTTGCCAGACTGATGGCATCTTTCCCATCTGAAAAGTCACATTAGCAATAACAGCAGACTGGAGGGCAGCATATCAACAGTTAAATGTTTCCACCAAGATGTGGCACATCTGAGCAAGTCAACTCAGCAGGCCTCATTTCAAGGATAAAGTATAATTTCCCAGAGCAGAACTAAGGATCAAGAATTAGAAGTAAGATCTTCTACAATCAAAATCATTAACTGATTTTTGCTTAAGTCCTAAAGAAAGGTGTGGGGGTATACTATTGTTAATTTTGCTATCTTCAGTAAAAAATAAAAAAATATTGAATTTATATAGTTGAGTATTATTAAACTGTACAAAGTTATGTTTTACTGTCAGTATTAAACTAAAGCATGTGCTATCTTGGAACAGAAATGAGTCATTTTTATGCCTTCCTCAAGCAAGTTTACCATAACTTTACTTAAACTTTTTAGTACTGTTTTGAGTATATTTCTATAAATGTCAGTTACCAAAAATGAGTTTCAATGTAAGTGGTTTTAGCTTGTGTACAGCAATTCTGGCCTCAACACAAAAGAATAAAAAGGGCAGAAAGAACTCTGATATTGCTGGAAATCATGGACTCTTTTCCTGGGGCATTTGTTCTATATTCATAATAAAAGAAATTTTAAAAGGAAAAGAAGAGGAAATTGTAATGATAGTATGGTAACTTCTCTCTATATAAATGCTGACATCTTGCTTCCTTGTTTATTGGTCTTTCACAGGTAACATCATCACAAATGAGAATTACTGAAATTTAAACAGCTGAAACAAAACACCTAAGGACCAAGCACACACAGGTGGAAGACAGCCACCTGCTTCATGTGTGACTTTCCCCTGTTGTTGTTCAGTTGTTAAGTCATGTCTTACTCTTTGCAACCCCATGGACTGCATCATGCCAGATTTGCCTGTCCCTCATTATCTCCCAAAGTTTGCTGAAACTCAAGTCCATTGAATTAGTGATGCTATCTAACCATCTCATCCTCTCTCAACCTTTTCTCCTCCTGCCCTCAATCTTTCCCAGAATCAGGAACTTTCCCAATGAGTCAGTTTTTTGCATCAGGTGGCCAAAGGATTCAGCATCCTTCAGTCTCAGCATCAGCCCTGATTTCCTTTAGGATTGACTGGTTTGATCTCCTGGCTGTCCAAGGGACTCTCAAGGGTCTTCTCCATTTTGAAAGCATCAATTCTTCAGTGCTCAGCCTTCTTTATGGTCCAACTCTCACATCTGTACATGACTACTGGAAAAACCACAGCTTTGACTATATGAACCTTTGTTGGCAAAGTGATGTCTCTGCTTTCTAATGTGCTGCTAGGTTTGTCATAGCTTTTCTTCCAAGGAGCAAGTGTCTTTTCATTTTGTGGCTGCAGTCACCATCCACAGTGATTTTGGAGCCGAGCAAAATAAAATCTGTCACTGTTTCCACATTTCCCCCCATCTATTTGCCATAAAGTGATTGGACTAGATGCCATGATCTTAGTTTTTTGAATGCTGAATTTTAAGCCAGCTTTTTTTTTTTTTTTTTTCTCTTGTAGCACAGCTCTTATCCACACCGTGGAAGGTTGTTGGGATAAGCGATAGTGATATAAAGGAAAACTGTGTCTTTTGAGCCCAACCTTGTTGTAGCTAAGGAACGTGGGCCAAGTATACAGGAGAAACATCCAACACTGGCCAGGAAAACATCTCTTTCAACATACTTTATCCATGACAGTTGCTATGATGTTCCACTTGACTGGGTCATAGGGTACCCAGATATTTGCTCAGCATTATTCTGGGTGACAGTGAAGACATTTGGGGATGAGATTAACATTTAGATAGTTAGACTGGGTAAAGCAGATTTCCCTCCCTAAAGTAGTGGCTCTCACACAATCAGTTGAAGGTCTAAATGGAACAAAAAAAGCTGACCCTCCCACAAGAAAAGGGGAACGTCTCCTGCCTGCCTAAGTGGGATGTGGGTCTTTTCATGCCTTTATACCTGAGCTGAAATATTGGTTCCTCCTGGGTCTCAAGCCTGCTAACTTTGGAACTAGGACTTGTACCATCAGCTCACCTGGTTCTCAGGCCTCTGGATGTGGACACCAATTGATATCCTGGATCTCCAGGTTGCCAACTGCAAATGCTGAGATTTCTCAAACTCCTTGATCATGTGATCCAATTCCTTATCATAAATCCCTTTCTATCTACATACATCATATTTGTTCTGTTTCTCTAAAGAACCTTGACTAACAAGGTTGTTTGTCAATTGTTTTCTAATCAGCTAATGTTTCCAGGGTTTCCCAAGTGGCACCAGTGGTAAAGAACCTGACTGCCAATGCAGGAGACATAAGAGCCACGGGTTCAATCCCTGGGTCAGGAAGATTCCCTGGAGAAGGAAATGACACCCCATTCCAGTATTCTTGCCTGGAGAATAACATGGACAGAGGAGACTGGTAGGCTACCGTCCATAGTGTGGCAGAGTCAGACATGACTGTAGCGACCTAGCACAAAGATTCCAGTGGCTGGATTATCTAACATAACAACAAAGTAAGACAAGACCCATCCATCATTGTTTAGACCACTGCTTCTCAAACATCCCTGTGCATATACATTCCTGGAGTTGTCAAAATGCAGATTCTGACTCACAGGTCTGAGGTGGGGCCTGAGACTCTGCATTTCCGACAAGATCCCAGGAGATGTCAACACCAGTGCTGCAGATGAATGTACATACTTTGAGCAGCAAAGATGCAGAGACTCCACCTCTGCCTCCAAACAAAGTAATCAGACTTCCACAGGCCTAGCAGTCTCTGCTGCATTACCATCAGTCTTAGGCCTTTTCCTACATCAATGCAAAGCTGTAGTTAAAAGTATAATTTGAGGGTCGTCTATGAGGGAAATGAATCTCCCTCACAATGGTTGGTCTCTGTTTTCACTATCAGTAAGCCACATATTGGCGCCTGTCTGTGCATGAAGAAGAAAAATAGAAATGCACAAAAACAAAAGCATTTCCCCTCGGGCAGAAGCAATCCACTGTTCCAAGGATTATTTTCTGGCTACATAACTGTGGCAGGAGGAACTTCGTCCTCCAAGTGGAACTAAGTCCACGCTGCAGCACTCTGCTTCCTTAGAACATTCCCCTATCAATGTATTCTCTTGACAAGTACCTAAGCTTGCTTGCCTATCTTGACATAACAGAAAAACATGCATTTCTGAGCTACTCTTCATGGTATCAAGCCTATTTATTGAGAAGAAAATTATGCCATATATTAAAATAGTGCTTAGCCATGTTTGGAAAGAAAAGGCTTCATCTGTGACAATTTAAACATGCTCTTCAATACCCATAATAGAGATTATAGAAAACAAAACACCAACTCCATTTTCCATTAAGTCTTAGGTTAATAATTTGCAATTACTTGTCGTGACTTGACACAAGCGCTTGTTTAAGCAGTAAATGCTACCACATGTTTACCCAGTGGACACCAAGCTAATGAAACACAATAATATTTCACCACAAATGACAAGAGGCAGGTGCAACTTCTATGAAAAAAAAAAAAAATGTTCTGTTTTACCCAGACTTCTAAACAGTCAGCCTCATGATTGCAGGTAGCAGCCCAGGTTAGAAGACTTGGCATTTCATCAGATCCATAACCGATGCTGTGGACTGCCCAGGATTTTAAACTGCTTTGTGACAGAAAATATCATGCAGGTATGAAACAAGGGAGTTGAAAGGTACTTTCACTCACTTTACATTATGAATTCCATCCAGCGAAACTATTCACTGCTGCTCTTTCCTTTTAACACCACCCTGAGTTTCTCATTTCCTTGGCTGCATAGGTAGGTGTTTTGACATTTGACACTTGCAAAAGGGACAAAAAGGAAGAATTTTCTATATAGACATTTCTGTTTTCCACTAATGTGAGAAAAAGAATTCTTCTGGAAAATCAGATGCTCTGATTAGAGAATCTTCATGTGTGATTGTAAGACATTTAAATAGGTATACCACTAAATCTAGACTGTGTACAATGTAATATTCTTTGATGATCTAAAGGACTCCTAATGTTCAGGACAGGTGTGTGGAAATATCAGTTAATAGCCTAGTCTAGCTGATTAAGTGCAACAGGACATTTTTACTGAGTGCCAATGCAATAATGGTACCCAGTTGCTAGATTGCTAAGATAAAGTGAGTTATTGGCTCACATAGGTATTATCTAACATCTGGATCTGGTGTTTCTCATACACAGAAAAATCATTAGCCTAATGAGTTAAGGTTGCTTGACACCTTATATACATGGGCTCATGTATTTAGGAAAATTACCTCAAAGATCTGGAGAGCGTCTTCAGGGTGTTTAAGTTTCCAGAGTCTTCAGTAGAACCAGAAAACGCATTTTCATCTAATGTAGTGAAGAAGTTTGGGTGCCATGAAGTGAGTAGTATAAAATAGTTTAACCCCAGAATTAACTCCACCTTCAGTCCTATGGGGCTTCCCTTGTAGCTCATTTGGTAAAGAATCTGCCTATAATGCAGGAGACCTGGGTTTGATACTTGGCTCAGGAAAATCCCCTGAAGAAGAAAATGGCAACCCACTCCAATACTCTTTTAGGACTTTCCTGGTAACTCAGCTGGTAAAGAATCTGCCTGTAATGCAGGAGACCCCAGTTGGATTCCTGGGTTGGGAAGATCCCCTGGAGAAGGGACAGGCTACCCACACCAATATTCCTGGGCTTCCCTGGTGGCTCAGCTGGTAAAGAAGCCACCTGCAATGCGGGAGACCTGGGTTTGATCCCTCAGTTGAAAAGATCCCCTGGAGAAGGGAATGGCTACCCAACCCAGTATTCTGGCCTGGAGAATTCCAGGGACTGTATAGCCCATGGGGTTGATAAGAGTCAAACACGACTGAGCGACTTTCAGTCATTCAGTCCTACATTCTTATAGAACACTCACAAACACTAACCTACTCTCTCACCTGTCTCTCCCCCCTGCCCCCCAGCATCCCTACTTTAACGTGCAGTAAAGCATTTCAGCGGAGAAGGCAATGGCACCCCACTCCAGTACTCTTGCCTGGAAAATCCCATGGGCGGAGGACCCCGGTAGGCTGCAGTCCATGGGGTCACTAAGAGTCGGACACGACTGAGCGACTTCACTTTCACTTTTCACTTTCATGCATTGGAGAAGGAAATGGCAACCCACTCCAATGTTCTTGCCTAAAGAATCCCAGGGACGGGGGAGCCTGGTGGGCTACCGTCTATGGGGTTGCACAGAGTCGGACACGACTGAAGCGACTTAGCAGCAGCAGCAGCAGCAAAGCATTTCAGAAACAATATAATTGATTTCAAAAATCAGCTTTTTGTATCTATTTAATGAAAATAACATTTTACAGCAGTTTTCATTAGTACCAATTTATAAGCTCATAAAAGTGAAGTGAACTAACATTACAGAGTGGCCACTATGTGTCTGCATCAGGTAGACACTATATATGCATTACATGCATGATCTCACTTAATCTCTACCAAAAATCTGCAGGTCAGTAATTAATTCCACTTTCCAGAAAAGAAAATGGAGCCTCTGAGACTACAAACATGTCCCTGATTATATAACTGGTTATCAATGGAGCAAAAATATGAACCATATCCATAAAATTCTGGTACTTATTTTTGTCCTACATAGCTTCACATACATATGTCCTCACATACATATGATAAATTAACTAAAATAAAGTATAATTTAACTTTACCCTAAACAAGTTGCTTGGTTTACACTGCAGTGAGCATAAATATTACCTATAAGCCTGCCAATTGAGTTTCATAATGTGTGTATCTTTTATAAAAAGCATGTGCACTTAGCAATATATCATGACCATTTTCCATGTCATTAAATATGCTTCTAAAGATGATGTTCATGGCCACATGTTATCTATTTGTTCCCCATTGTTGAATATTCCTGTTATTTTGAAGTAAAATTCTTCAAAAATAAAAATTCTTTAAAAATAAAAAATAAAGAAGGCAACGTGAAGACCCTGATGCTGGGAAAGCTTAAAGGCAAAAGGAGAAGAGGGTGGCAGAGGATGAGATGGTTAGATAGCATTACGGACTCAATGGACATGAATCTGAGCAAACTCCAGCAAATAGTGTAGGACAGAGAAGCCTGGTGTGCTACAGTTCATGAGGTCGCAGAGTCATACAACTCAGTGACTGAACCACAATTGGAAATACAGAAAATCGAATCTTAGGTTTGCTATTTGCAAGCTCTGAAACCTTAAGAAAGTCATTTAACCTTTCTTGTATAATTTTTATCTGTAAAATAAAAGAATGCAAGTAAATAATATTTTGCACATATATTAGATTCTATGATTATAAGAGTAGTACATAAGTTATTATAAGAATAGTACATAAGTTATTCTAAGACACTCCTGTCAAACTGGAGTACTGTATACCCAAAGACACATGCAGCCAGGGACTTTCTGGTGCCTTAAGGATTGATAAAGTTACCAGCCCTGTTATCTCGACATCAACCAATCAGAGAACTGTGCATGAGCTGATCACAGACACAGGGACACCTCTTCCTCACCTGGCTTTTAAAAATGCTTTACCAAATGCTTACAGGAATTCGAGGGTTTGGGGCACAACTCACCCATTCTCCTTGCATGGTTCTGCAATAAACCCTTCTTTGTTCCAAACTCTGATGTTTTGGTTAGTTTGGCCTTACTGTGCAATCTGGTACACAAACTTACATTCAGTAACATTTCCATATGTATACCCTTGTGTTTCTCATACATGAGTATCTACTAAGATTAAAATATTCCATTCAGTAATGAAAATGCAAATATGAATGACATATGACTTTTATCCTCAAGAAGTTCAAAATCTATTGGCCAAAACTGAAAAGATCTTAAACACACAATGATAATGCTTCTAAGGGAATATTTTTCTCTTTTTTTTTCTTCTTTGTGTTTTAGAACTAGCCCAACTCATAAACTATTTGTCAGTTTCCCAGGATGATGCAGATACCAAGGCTAATATTTCAGCATTGATGATATGTTATGTTTCTGGAGAGATTTACTGTTTCTTCCCAAAAACAATGCCCATTTGATCTCACAGCAGGCGTGGAAAGTAAGTAAGCAGCAGTCATCCACATTCAAGAGCAAGCCAGAGAAATGATGTAACTTCTTCAAGGTCACACAATTAGAGGATGAAAGTTAGGATTCAAACTATTTCAGATCGTTGGTCTAATGTTTTCATTCTTTCTTTTGATACATACCAATTCTTTAACAATTTTGTTCAATTTTAGATTAGAATCAATAATTAGACCCAGCAGTTAGATTTAAGATTGATACAAAAAATAACCATGTACAGACCACATATTTCCCATAGTCTACCTTTTACTAGACTCAATTTTCCTAATCACTTTGAGCAGTAGAAAGATACAGCAGTACTGAAGAATGATCCGTTGAAGAAGAACATTTATTTACAGAATTAGAAAAGGAAAATCAGTAGGAAAATATTTTCCACACAGTAAAAAGCCTTATTTAGAAGAAGAATTTAACAATTTGGACATAAATAAAGGTGTTTAAAGGTTGTGCTGGAGTTACCATAGTAAGACATGGGAGAGGAAGCTATGAACTGTTAACAGGAATGAACTAAACGGAGAAAGCAGATGACTCAGGCTAAGTGAGTAAAAGATTTTCTTTCAGCAGAACCTGGACTATACAGGACTCCCTGGGTGTCGCCATGCTTAAACACCCCCTCTGCTGTATAAACACATTATTTGAGAATGTGAAAGTGTTAGTCTCTCAGTTGTGTCCAACTCCTTGCAAACCCATGGACTATAGCCCACCATGCTCTTCTGTCCATGGGATTCTCCAGGCAAGAACACTGGAGTGGGCTGCCATTCCCTTCTCCAGGAGATCTTCCTGACTCAGGGACTGAACCCAGGTCTTCTGCATTGTAGGCGGATTCTTTACCATCTGATCCACCAAAAAGCTCAAAATATATAATAATACTTAAACAGTAAACAGAACAGAGCAATGCTTAGCTCTGTCAGTTTCACTATAGGGAAAGATTAAGGAGAAATTTGTGCAAAGGAAAAAGGATGACGTCTTACGAATTTAAGGGATTTTTTTCTTTACTGTGCCAGCATGTTTGTTAAACTCCTAGACACCACAAGTCAGCTGGATCTCCTATTGACATTATCAGTTAACATATTAAACTCAGGATTTGGGGCATCCACACTGTCCTTTCTGCCTCTTTTACAGGATTGTCACTGGGAAAAACCTCAGGGCTAGGAGAAGTTTGGACAACTTCATGGGTTTGTCATGGGCTGTAAGCAATTGTAGCAGCAGCTACCTGCAGGCATCACCTCAGATCTGAGGCCTGCAAGCACACACAAAGGGTGAAAAGGGTTATAAAAGAGAGAGCTGACAAGGACACCCTAAGCTGAACATCACTGCCACGCTGTAGAAACACATGCCAACCGCCTTTCCAGGCCACTTTTGTGTTTGTCTAGTGGTCCAGTGTCTCTCTAATGGGAAGCATCACTGAGGTGTTTAAATTATTTACAGAAACTCCTGTGACATTGATTTTACCCTTTCTGTGAGCCAGAGTTCAGCAACAAAAACCTTTGCATGAAAGAGTCAGAAAAAATGCCAGAACTCAAAATGTCTCCTGGTCAATGCCTTATTTCCTTAGCACAGAGGGACAGCTTTGCCTTTGTCTATTACCAGATCTGTCCTTCAATTTGAAGCCATCTGTTCCACGAACTTCTGAGACTTGAGCCAAGGGAACTTTAAACCAAGAAACCATTTCACCAAATGTCAGTCAGTGTCGGGCATCTGGCTGAAATCTAAAAGCTCAGAACATGAAGTTTTAGAAGGCTGAAGCCTTTTCTCGAATTTTACAAAGTGTGGTGTGTACATAAAAATTTATATTTATTTTATGTTTCTGGTTACAAAATGATTTGATGTTCATCATAAATAGTTTAAAATGTAAAGAACCAGAAAAAAAAAGTAAATGATTCCTGATCACACCATACAGATATAACCACTATTATTGCGTTGTTATATTTCCTTGTCTCCTTTTATATCTTGCTTGCTTCATATACTCAGCACCATATTTTTATACTGAAGTGTATATCTGCTCCTCCTTATATATTCTCTGGGTCACTTAATAGTGAAATAAATATTAATCTATCATAAGGCAGTGTTTTATTAATCAATTCTAAACTGACATACCCATAGATTTTTTTCCAGTTTTAAGTAAAATAACTTAGAGAATGTCTTTGTTGGTGTAACATTGTGTGCATCTGATTTCTGCCTTAATTTTTTTCTAGAATCACTGCTATGATAATCATCAATGCGTATGTATAAAATTCTGAATCATTTGCCATGTTGACTTTTAGAAAGTCGGTACTCTCTCAAAGCACTGTATGTAGAGAAGGAGTTCTATCTCATGGTATACTGCCAACAGAATGAATACCCCAGGTATCTGAAAAGTATACAAATGTTATTTTGAATTCCCATTCCTGAAATTAATCATATTTCTGTTTCTCCTTCTCTTAACCTAGTCTCTAAAAGTTGCTTTCTTGCAATGGGAAAAGAACCTAAGTTCTGTGATACTCTGTTCCACCGTGTCCCCTAATCTCTGCCCACTGCCTGGCATTTCAGCACTTCTTAGGAAGGAAGCTTCCTGGTGGCTCAGTGGGAAAAAATCCGCCTGTAATGCAGGAGACAGAGGAGACCAAGTTCAATCCCCTGGAGAAGGGAATGGCTATGCACTCCAGTATTCTTGCCTGGGAAATCCCATGGACAGAGGATCCTGGCAGGCTACAGTTCATGGGGTTGCAAAGAACTGGACATGATTTAGCAACAGACTTTCTTTTCAGGAGGGAAAGGTGCAGGCATGTTAGTACTTGGAGACAATCTAATCACATCAAAACCACATACAACTGAATTTCTCAACATTTATACCTTCTTGTAGTTCTCAGTTGTTGCAGGTTTCCTAATTTTAAAAAAATCCTATACATATCTTCTCATGTGTACTACCTTTATTATTTTTATAGTTTTCGTTTATACTTTATTCCACCTTGCAGCCTACCAGTTTTGGTGGTTTTGTTTTGAGAAATCAATCAGTACCTTCTCCAACCACCTTCTCTCCCCACTTTCACCTCCAAATGCAAAGCAAAAAGCAAAGTCAGCTTCTCCTGAGATTGTCCTATTAGCACCCCTCCTGTCCCCTGGAGACCACTACTTCCCAGAGGAATCCTCTCTTCCAGACACCAACTAAAACCCAGGTGTGTGCTCCGCTAGCCATGACTTAATCCCCCAGTGTGAGATGATAATCAGTGTATTCGCTGAATCACTCATGCTGTGACTCCTTTCACTTAAAGGTTTTAAGAGAAATTAAAGAAAAATAGCAGCTTTCAAAGATTCTGAAGAAATAAGGGTTTAAGGATACATAATAGGGGAAACACTTTGGGTCAGAGAGCCTTATTTTGGGCTCCCTTGGAACTTGCTTCCAAGTGCTGTCTTTTGAAAGACTGCTATTTTGCCCTGAAATGTACATTTGAATCTCAAGTACATCTTCAATTTTCTTAGGCCCTCAGTTCCACAATTACTTCCATTTTTACAAACACAATCTTCTTTCTACGTGAACGGCCAGCATTTAGCTCTGCTTCTTCCAGTTGCTTTCAATTAGGGAGGAAGTTCACCTCCTGCTTTACCGGTCCTGCCCTATCAACTTTGCCATAAACTCAAACTCAAGAGCATTTTAAAACAAGAAGGAACTTTAATGGGACCAGATGAACCTCCAAGACCCAGGATGCTGAGAAATTAGGCAATTTACAAGACAATGCAGGTGATTAATGCCCTCCAGCACTCAAGCCAATGCTTCCTATTACAATTATATTATTTGCTTTGCTATGATTGAAAATGTCCTGTGAGATATATCCTAAAAGCTCAAGTGCATTTTCTTTCACCTCTATTAGTATCGCAGCCTCATGTTAACCTTTTCCTTTGTAACCAATTCTTCCTAAAAACTCATATAACTCCTGTGAAAAGGAATAGCTCCTAGGTCAAAATAAAAGTTACAAATACACAGGTGCAACCTCAGATGAGTCAAAAAGCGAGTGTGCCGCTGCCACAATCCTGCTCCTCACAATTACAATTTCTTTTCATCATGTGCTGTGCACCTGCTTTGAAGGGATGGGCTTCCAGGAAAGCAAATGATTCTTCATCTGAATCCACATTTATTCAGCTTAATGCACTTTATGCATATGCTAATCTTTGAAACATCATGCCTCAAAGAGATGTGAGAATATATATATGTCTACTATTCTAATATATGTTCATTATACATATATATTTTAATAAAGAGCAAAAGTAGGAAAAAGCAGCAAAAATCTAATAGCTCGATGGTGTGGTATAAAGTACAATGGCACAGTTGTTTCTCCCTTTAGCAGAGATAATAGAGTTGTTCAAAACCAAGAATAGCTTTCCTCTTGGGTTAGGAGTTTTACTTCATATAATGCGCAGGCTTTCAGTCTTGGCAGGTTTTCTTGTGACTATAAATGAAGTACAGTCATTGTCTTTTATGAAAAATAATTCTTGTACTGTTTGACTAACCAAAGAAATAGCATCTTAAGCACCAGGATCACATATGAAGGAAAGCTAAGCTGCCAAAGAGGAAAGGTCTTGTCACAGCAAGCCAAAGCATGAGATCTATGCAGGTCTGATGCCCAGACCCTCACCTAAATAAGAAAAAGAATGGAACCAGCTTGGTCTTCAGAATGTTGCAAGGCAGAGAGGGTGTTCCAGGTCTAAGAGGGACTGAAACATAAATGACTTCCACTCCTCCAAGACATGGGAGGCTGTCTGGTTCTCACTTTCATGGTGTCTACCCTTTAGGATTAACTCAGTTTGAACTAAATGAACACAGTGTGTTTGATTTTACTCGTCCACGTGACCATGAGGAAATGAGAGAAATGCTTACACACAGAAATGATGAGAAGTTTTTTGTTTGATTTATTGTGACAGGTGATTTTACTTAATTGGATACTATCACTAATCTTAAAATTTTGCTATTGTACTAATCTAAGGCAAAACCTCATTTCATGCTTAATAAAATGTTACTCTGTTCTTTGTTATATCCATGTTATTCTATTTTTTTGGACTTTCATAAAAATACATACGTTTTGAAAAAAGCCCATCTAATTCTGTAAATAATTATAGAGATATAAGACTTGATAAAATAAAGTGGAAAAATAAATAAAAATCAGAACCAAGTAAGTTAATTTAATATTAACATTAAGGCAAGGAAGTCAGTCATACAAATAATAGGATTTTACATAGTTTAATATTAAAGTTAAGGTGGCAGTTTGGGTTCAAGCTTCTGAATGCCCAATAAAAAGAAAAAGTTCACCAAATTTTAAAACATAACTGCTTATTTGACCCCGTAGATTGTTCATAATAATTGAGGACTATATAGTTCGGTTACAAAGTATTATATTACGGGTGCCTTTGCATTTTTTGTTGTTGTTATTGAGTTGCTAAGTCGTGTCCAACTCTGTGTGACCCCATGGATTGCAGCACGCCAGATTGTCTTTCACTATCTCCCTGAGTTTGCTCCAACTCATGTCCATTGAGTCAGTGATGCCATCCAACCATCTTGTTCTCTGTTGACCCCTTCTCCTCCTGCCTTCAATCCTTCCCAGCATCACAGTCTTTTCCAATGAGTATGCTGTTCGCATGGGGTGGCCAAAGTATTGGAGCTTCAGCATTAGTCCTTCCAGTGAATATTCAGGACTGATTTCCTTTAGGATTGATTGGTTTGACCTCCTTGCCATCCAAGAGACTCTCAAGAATCTTCTGTAGCACCACAGTTCAAAAGCATCAATTCTTCAACATTCAGCCTTCTTTATGGTCCAACTCTCACATCTTTACATGACTACTGGAAAAACCATAGCTTTGACTATATGGACTTTGGTCAACAAAGTGATGTCTTTGCTTTTTAATATGCTATCTAGGTTTGTGATAGCTTTCCTTCCAAGAAACAGGCATCTTCTAATTTCACGGCTGCAGTTACTGTCCACAGTGATTTTGCAGCCCAAGAAGAGAAAATCAGTCACTGTTTCCACCTTTTCCCCTTCTATTTGCCATGAAGTGATTGGACTGGATGCCATGATCTTAATTTTTATTATGTTGAGTTTTTAAGCCAGCCTTTTCATTTTCCTCTTTCACCCTCATCAAGTCTCTTTAGTTCTTCTTCACTTTCTGTCATTAGAGTGGCATCATCTACATATCTGAGGTTATTGATATTTCTCCCAGCAATCTTGATTCCAGTTTGTGATTCATCAAGCCTGGCATTTCACATGATGTACTTTGCATATAAGTTAAATAAATAGGGTAACAATATACAGCCTTGAGGTATTCCTTCTCCAATTTTGAATGAGGTAGTTCTTCCATGTAAGGTTCTAACTTGCTTCTTGATCTGCATACAGGTTTCTCAGGAGACAGGTAAGATTATCTGGTATTCCCATCTCTTTAAAAGAGACCTACTAGGACCTTTAACTTTTAGGAATGAATTGTTAAAAATAATCAAATGTTCCAAGATTTGGGGAAAAAGTACTTTGTGCATTACAAATCTTAACAAATAAAGTCTTTTCATAACTGTGCCTTCTTAAGCAGAGTATATGGATCATAATTTGATCTTTCTTTCATGACTCAAAGTTACCACACTGAAAATTTGTCACTGTGCTCTGCAGTTGTTCTTTGCAGCTCTCCCATTTAAATATATGTTTGTTTGTTTCTACATTAAACCTCATTAATTATTCTTTGTCAGTCATTTTTTATGGTTTTCATTTTAACCTCATCTCATTTCTACTAAAAGTTAACCTTTATTTAGAGATTATCTGTGCCAGGACACTGTTTTCTGCATTTTATGTGCTTTTACTCCTTTAAAAACCCTATGAAGTTACAATTTCTATTCTACTGAGGAAACTGAGTTACAGAGTTACTGGGTAACTTGCCAAAGATTATTTGGTTAGCACAGTGAGGGTTAACTAAGGTAGAGTGGTTCAAGTCCATACTCCTTAGTACTTTAGACCTCTTTCCATGTTCACCAACTCTCAATACATTCCTACCGCCATTTCTTACCTTGGAGCACTCTTCTGTTTTTTAATTTAATGTTGTGTGTTTACTGTGAACTTGGAAAAGCAAATGCATACTTTTTAGAATTTTGTGTAAAGGAGGAGTAAATATACTCTGAGCAAGGACCTAAGTGGACTGTTGATGAGTTTAATATATACTTTGACGTTTGTATTGTCAGCTCAGTGCTTCCCTTGGTCTAGACTATAAATGCATAAATATTTGGAAGTCTGATTTTGGTTTGGTGATGATGCTAATGCATTATTCTAAATCAGATCTAGTCTACTTATTAGAGCTTCAGTTCAGTTCAGTCGCTCAGTCATGTCCAACTCTTTGCAACCCCATGAATCGCAGCACGCCAGGCCTCCCTGTCCATCACCAGCTCCCGGAGTTCACTCAGACTAACATCCATCGAGTCAGTGATGCCATCCAGCCATCTCATCCTCTGTCGTCCCCTTCTCCTCTTGCCCCCAATCCCTCCCAGCATCACAGTCTTTTCCAATGAGTCAACTCTTCACATGAGGTGGCCAAAGGACTGGAGTTTCAGCTTCAGCATCATTCCTTCCAAAGAAATCCCAGGGCTGATCTCCTTCAGAATGGACTTCTTGGATCTCCTTGCAGTCCAAGGGACTCTCAAGATTCTTATCCAGCACCACAGTTCAAAAGCATCAATTCTTCGGTGCTCAGCCTTCTTCACAGTCCAACTCTCACATCCATACATGACCACAGGAAAAACCATAGCCTTGACTAGACAGACCTTTGTTGGCAAAGTAATGTCTCTGCTTTTGAATATGCTATCTAGGTTGGTCATAACTTTCCTTCCAAGGAATAAGCGTCTTTGAATTTCATGGCTGCAGTCACCATCTGCAGTGATTTTGGAGCCCAAAAAAATAAAGTCTGACACTGTTTCCACTGTTTTCCCATCTATTTCCCATGAAGTGATGGGACCAGATGTCATGATCTTCCTTTTCTGAACGTTGAGCTTTAAGCCAACTTTGTTAGAGCTTAGATGTATGTTTTTAACCAAATGCTTTTGTTAAAGCACATATACTACTCTTATTGTAATAGATTTGTGATTTAATTGGTGGCTCAGATGGTAAACATCTGTCTACAATGTGAGAGACCTGGGTTCGATCCCTGGGTTGGGAAGATTCCCTGGAGAAGGAAATGGCAACCCACTCCAGTACTCTTGCCTTGAAAATCCCATGGACAGAGGAGCTTGATGCAGGCTACTATCCATGGGGTTGCAGAGAGTTGGGCATGACTGAGTGACTTCACTTCTTCACTTCACCCTTTAGGAACTGAAGTTGGGACAATCGTGATGTGACCTCACTGGATCTTTCATGAAGAGATGATTGTGATGAGTTTCTTTATAGGTTACTATATTTATACCCAGGTCAGTTCATTTAAATGTGTGGGATTCATTTGGGAAATTTAATTAACAAATTTGTAAATCAGTAATCTGATTATCTTTGCTTGACTTAGAATAAGTCTAACTGTGACATAGTACATGCATACCTTGAAGAAGGACTAACTTTTTTTTAACCTTTGTTAAACTGAATTATATTACTCAGATAGTAAATTCTGAACCTCAATGTACTGAACCTGGACAAACTGAACCTTATTTTGTGAAATTACATCTTTTACACCACTGAGGAATGAATACATTAAGAAATATAATTATGTAAATTAGAATTGAGGCAAGTGGGAAGATTAAGCATTTTCAATTTACCAAGACTCATTTAAAGACAGAGAAGAAGGGATCAAGTTTAGTTCTCCATACCACAAAGATCACTAACACTGATAGACCTCAGAAGTTTATAATCTGGTTCACCTATATTATTTTGACTCTTCCAAATATCCTTAAGTTATTTGCAGAAGGCATTTTTATTTCAACTTTGAAACTATAAAAACTAAGACCAGAGAGGTTCTGTGCCCTCCAGAAGTAAAGTCCACTGAGGCACAGTGATTTTAACTTAATAAGTTGAAGCTTATTGCTTCTGCAGGCAATTCGAGTTAAAAAAAAAATTATCCCATTTACAATTACTTCCCAAGTTGTTGATGCATCTTCATGTGTATGTGTCTCCTTTATTTGATCTAAAATTCTTACTGAGCTGGGAATATGTCTTGGTCATCTTCATATCTTCTGCTTCATAACCTGATAACTTGCACATGTTGGGGCTCAGGGCAGCCCACACAAATTATGTCACAATGACATATTGATTATTTTGAATTAGAGTTTCATGGGAAACAGCCATTGCAAGAAGGAAGCTCTAATCTTCCTATGTTCCGATGAAATCAGGAAATAAATCTCCCATATGAAAGGTACCTTCCCTGTACAAGGAGGTAAAGAGACAGCCTCATCACTAGAGACAGGGAATTCAGGACTGAGAAGGCTGTATAAACAAACATTGTTACTTCTTGACTGATTTACTATCCCTTGCCCAAATTCTGTCTAAATTCATCACTAATTAAGTACCCAAGCCCAACTTTCTATATTGTCAATTCATCACAAATTTATTATTTTTGTCTTAAAAATACAAAAGCTGCCTGCTACAGCTATTTCTTAAGTCCTGTTTCCATTAAACCTCCACATGCACAAATTAAATTTTTAATTTTTTTCTCTTGTTCATCTGTTTTGTGTCAACATAATTATTAGACAACACAAAAGAATAAAAAAGATAAGGGGGAAATCCCACCCTTTCTGACACACACATTAACCTATATTTTGGACTATACTTTTAACAGATACTCATATAATTATTTAATAATCACATGTATACTTTTAACATGTACAATTCTCATCTGTTACTATTTGTCAGTGAGAAAATACTGTTTTCTCTACATTAAATCCTTTTTATAGGTAAAGCAAAAAATTATCTGGCTCTCTTTTATACAACCCTCCATTTGAGTTTTTCAAAATGACTTTGGACACTCTTTTATGAGTTTGTCTCAAGTTATTTTGTCCCATGTATGAAAATTGAGGCTCCTGGTAGACATATAAACTTCTGCTTTTAGTCAGAATGGGTAACTTATTCCTTAGCATCTAATAAAGTTTTAATTCTGTTTTGTTATCTTCTATAATCATTTCTTCATCTGTTTGGGGTTGCTATAATAGAATACCATAGTTGGGTAGCTTATATAATGGAAATTTATTTCTCCCAATTCTAGAGGCTAGAAAATCCAGGTTCGGGGTACCAGCAGATTTGCTGTCCAATAAGAGCCCACTTCCTGGTTTGTGGATAGCCGTCTTCTTTAAAAGCCTTCACGTGACATAGAGCAGAGAGAAGAAGTAAGCTCTCTCATGTCTTTTTACAAGGGCACTAATCTCATTTATTCCACTCTCATGACCTAGTTATCTCAGAAGGCCCCACTTCCTAACACCATCACACTGGAATTAAGGTTTCAGCATAAGAATTTGGAGGAGCACAAACATTCAACAGCAAGCTGGCACACTTGAAACTCCTAATCAGTTAAAAAAAAAAAAAAAGCCACATGTTATTCAGGATTTTTAAAAAAATATAGAACTCATTTGAAATTAAAATGTAAATGATTTTATCTAAAATCCTTAAAAAGTATTTCTCTGGTCAAGATGACCTAATAAAGAAAACATAAGGGTGTACATGCTGGCCTCAAACATGATACATGCCAAGATGATTTTCATAAAAAAAGCAGAAACAAATTTTAAATGATCTGTATGATCTTATGGGGCATTCCCTATCCTACCCCCAGAGAATGACTGAAGATGAAAGTGACTCCTGTCCCAGTCAGTCAAAGGGGTCACCACATCACATGATTGCCAGCTTTTTGTGACCTCTGCCATCAAATGTTAACTACCACAAATTCTGGGCTTCTTGCCACTGTAACTGCCTCCAAAACATATTCTCTAATTTCCTTTATAAACATTTTCATGCTAAAAATAATGAAAAACGGAATGGGCATAATAATCCAAAAAGTAGTTTTGACTGTTCATAAACAAAGATTCCAATTTGTGGCCCCCATTTGCAACTAGCACAACTTGGCCAATCATCACCACTAGCATAAATTTAATGGTCCCTTCCATGTATCCCTTGCTTCAAAGCTCATTCTCAAAACATAATCATTACAGCCAAATTTTGTGACTCTATATTGAAATGTGAAAAACCATTTTGATATGACTTATAGGGCTGGCAAAAAAAAAAATCAAATGCTACCATGGTGATACAAAAGTAGCAATATGAAAACATAATGCCTTGGGTTATTTTAAGTTTCAGAAGCTCGCTTTAGCTCAACCAAAGCAGAAAACAATTTAAAATAATAATAAAGGAACAGAAAGAAGCTAGACATGAAAGAAAGACTACATACTGTAAAGTTTCGTTTATATGAACTATTCAAAATAAGCATAGGGATAAAAAGAAAGGGCTGGGGATGGCAGAAGCGGCGAGTACTAATAAGTACAAGTTTTTCAGGGACTGATGAAACATTCTAAAATTACAAAATGGTGATGGTTGTCCAACTCCATGAAGTACACTAAAAACCACTGAATCATACATACACTGTGAGAGGGAAACTTTCATGGTATGTGAATTATATCTCGGTGAGAAAAAAAGATGGTGCTAGTTCAACCCCATACTGGTGAATGGAGTTTTGGATACATGGAACTTTTGTAGAAAAGTATAGTAAAGAATAAGAACTATTATTTCCATTCCATTAGTATGAAACATACAATTTTATTGGCAATGCTCTTGTGCTCCTGCATTCATACAATGATGTACAGTCACTGTTGGGGGTTGAATAGTATCCCCAAGAAATATATGTTCAAGTCCTAATTCCTGATACTTGTGATTATGACCTTATATGGAAACAGGGTCTTTGGTGCATATAGATAAAGTTATGCTGGATTAGAATGGGTTGTAACCCAATGATTGGTATCCTTTAAAAGGAGAGAAATTTGGACACAGAAAGGAAAAGTCAGGGGCATAGATTGGGGGCAGAATTGCATCTACAAGTCAAAAAATGCCAAAGACTGCTGGCAACTGCCAGAAGCTATGACAGAGAAGCATGGTACAGATTCTTGTTCAGTGCATTCAGGAGAAACCAATCCTGCTGACATCTTGATTTGAGATTTTCAGCTGTGAGATCATAAATTTCTATGTTCTAAGCCATCCAGTTTGTGGAAATCAGTTATGGCAGCCTCAGGAAACTACTACGGTAATACTGATATATTTGTTATTATAGACAAAGGGTTACAGGAATTGAGTCAAACTCCTGTAGTCTCAATTACTGTACATATAAATTGAGAATAATAATATCTGTCCATTCACCTGCTGAGAGAAAATGACGCGAAGTGCTTTATAAATACAGAATATTACTCCCTTAAAAATTAAAAAAAAAAGAAACAGAAACCACAAATAACTTTTAGAAAGTTACTTTATTTTATACCATTAGGAAAAAATTTTTCCCTTTCTCAAGAACCTTAATGCCTTAGTTTAAGAGTAAGGTCTGTCAAATTCAGCACTATCAACATTTTGGGCCTTATATAATTCTTTGTTGGGGGGCCATCACGTTTATTGTCAGATGTTCAACACCATCCCTGGTCTCTGTTCACTTGATACCATAGCAAAGTCTCCCTCAACAGTCTTACTCCAACTGTTGTGAAAACAAAAAGTGTCTCCAGGCACTACCAGGTAGCCCCCAAAGGACAGAATCTTCCCCTGATGAGAACCACTGGCTACAGAGTCAGGATGAAGATACCAATAAAAACAAATACGGAATTAAAACTTTTAGAAATAAAACTTTGAGTAATAGAGACAACGGTATTTATAGGAAAAGTGGACCATTTCTTTCTTAAGTCTTTTTAGCACTAATGAACAGCATACTATGTATGTATCAGGCACTGGCCTGTACTTCCTCACTTTGCTATTAATTTGGCTTCAGGAAGGTCAATCAGGTCTTCTCAAGACAGTTTTTCTATATATCACTGCAAAAGTAGAGTATGAGTTTGGACAGATGGATCTGATAGATTATTATTTCCTATTTCTGATAGCAGAAAAACCCTACTATTAAAAGGATTCAATACCAGCTGTATCACTACAGTTGTGTTACCAGTTGTGAGCTTGGGGAAGTCACTTTACATTCTAAGTCTCAGTTTTCTCTGTCAATGAATAAACCATTACATAATGTGTTAAGAATTAAAGATAGTATATGTGAAATACCTGGCACATTAAAGGTATTAATTACCATTACTTTCCACTAACAATTTACCTGCCATTAATATTTCCATTATTATTTTGTTCCCACAACCATTACTGCCGTTAACTGGGACAAAGGATCTGCTATATTTCTTTGTATCCTGAATTCAATCCAGTATCAGATCAGATCAGATCAGTTGCTCAGTCGTGCCCGACTCTTTGCGACCCCATGAATCGCAGCACGCCAGGCCTCCCTGTCCATCACCAACTCCCGGAGTTCACTCAGACTCACGTCCATCGAGTCAGTGATGCCATCCAGCCATCTCATCCTCTGTTGTCCCCTTCTCTTCCTGCCCCCAATCCCTCCCAGCATCAGAGTCATTTCCAATGAGTCAATTCTTCGCATGAGGTGGCCAAAGTATTGGAGTTTCAGCTTTAGCATCAGTCCTTCCAAAGAAATCCCAGGGCTGATCTCCTTCAAAATGGACTGGTTGGATCTCCTTGCAATCCAAGGGACTCTCAAGAGTCTTCTCCAACACCACAGTTCAAAAGCATCAATTCTTCGGCACTCAGCCTTCTTCACAGTCCAACTCTCACATCCATACATGACCACAGGAAAAACCATAGCCTTGACTAGACGAACCTTTGTTGGCAAAGTAATGTCTCTGCTTTTGAATATGCTATCCAGGTTGGTCATAACTTTCCTTCCAAGGAGTAAGTGGACTGAGGACAAACCCTCTTGATAGTGGTATATGTTTATTTCATTTGAGTCACATAAACAAGGTCATTTTATTCATTCCAAATTAGAAGTTACAAATTCTTCTGAACATAAAGGAACTGTATATGAGGACCTTATTATACTTTGTACTTTCCTGGGCCATAAACTCAATTTTTCTATTTCTGTCTACTACTATAAACATATCCCTATAACTGACACTAATAATTCAGTTTCTCACTTCAATGCAACCCACCTAAAATTCTACTTAGCCGTCTTTCTATGGAAACTATCAGTAGCTGTCTTGTCTTGAAGGAAAATGTCCTCTTTATCATCATTGTGATCTGACATTCTTACACTAGATTAATGTATCATTAAACTTTGTACAACACCTTTAAAACAATTTCAATGTTTTTCTTCCTCCTTAAAAAGCAATATATATTCAGGGTATCTGCTTTTTAAAATACAAATAAACAAAGATAATAAAATTTAAAACAACATTTTTCTCCGAGGCATCTCACCACTAATATGCTAATAATATGAAAACCATGCATATTGTCAAATCAGGCAGTATTCGGAAATATGTAACATCTAATTTCTGCTTTCATAGGAAAGCACACAATGCTGTGGGAGCACACTCAAGGTTTCTGACCCACCTTTGGTCGATCATGAAGGCTTCCTGGAAGAAGTGAGTCCTGAAACCTGAGAAGGAGTTAACTAATCAAAGGAACAAGGAGGTAGACATAAACAGTCTAGGCAGGGGGAGAGCACGGCATGAGCAAAAGCCTAGTGAGAAAGAGTATGAGGTCTTGAGATCAATGTTCAGAAACGTGTAGTTAGGATGCTGGTGGTGGTTATGGTGGTGCTGGGAATTTGTAAATGATGAAGCTGATGACATGAGCAAGGGAAAGGGTATGCAAGACATTATAAACCGTATCAAGCGATCTGATGTTTCTCCTGAGAGCAAAAAGCATCACTGAGACCTTTAAACAGAAGAAAGGTACATGCAGCTTTTTGTTTTATAGAAATCATTTTGGGGGAGAATGGATTAGAGAGAGGTATTTGTGGGGAATGGATTACGCAGAAGCCATACTGAAGCAGGGCAGTTAAAAGCCTGTTACGCTAATTTGAGAGAGAGATGATGAGAGCTCAACTAAGATAATGACAGTAAAGTTGGAGAAAAGTGGATGGGTTTAGGAGATATTTAAGAGGTAAATTAAGCTTTTAAAAAATGGTAATTGCTTTGATATGAATGCTGAGAGAAAAAGGTGCCGACAGGGCAAAAATAATGCCCACAGAGGTTTCAGATTTAAATATTTGAGTCAAATTACCTCACAGAATCTCCATTTTCAAATCCCTAACAAATTGAAGCAGATTAACAAAAACTCATTCATATTCTCCATCTCTCTTGCTCCCCCTCATTTATGTATATACATTATCATTATAAATTGTGTACATGTATATATAATTATATGTGGAAATATACAAATGCATATACGTAAAATAAATAGCAAACAAACATGGCAAGGGGAACAGCCCAATGCTCTAAAACTCAAAAAGCAGCAGCCAAAGAGAAAACCCAAAATTCCTGGAGTAGAACAAAGAGGCACATGCATATAGGCTTCCATCCTATGCCCCAAATCTGATAGATTTTGATCAGAAAAATAATGATAATTCTCACTACTACTCTCAACTCTAAAAGGAGGCCAAACAGTTGAGTAACGTGAAGCACAGAAGAAACGGCTCCTGACTGCTTTATAGAGGTAAAGTTTCCTGAATGGAAGGATGATACAACACCAAGGACTTTCCAAAGAGGAAGAACATACACACCTCAACAAAGTACCACAGAGTCCTAAAGAGTGCGTTCAACAACCTCAGGCGTAATCACAGATCCTCTACAGTTCTGAAGCCCTAAGCCTACCGCCACAGCCTCAGGCATACAGAGAATACAAAATAGAATACTATAGCTTTTTGGTTATGTAGCGATGGGCACATGGTTTATACATAGAGAGGTAGTCAAAAAGATGCCTACACTGTAACACAGCAAAGGAAAGACCTGCAAAGAGCCATGCAGGATGCAAAACGGGGTACAGCACACTTACAAATGCATGAAAGCAAATGAGCAAAAATAGAGAATTAGAAAAAAAAAAAAAATTTTAAGCCTAGAAAATGTAACCCTCAGAACAGAAGAGACTCCCTGAGGGAATATTGAGCCATAGAGTAATCTAATGAGAACATTTATATTACAGCTCTACTCAATGTAAAGATATTAAAATAACAGAAATGACATGCATGAGGAGACTGTAGTCCTTCAGAAATAAAGTTACTTGTTTAGAGGAGAACAAATTTATGAAATTTGTTTCAAATTTATGAAACAGCAAAGAAGAGAAAAGTCAATTAACTAATTAGGAGACATGACAAGGTGTAAACACTGCAAATGCAGGTGTGAAAGAGAGCATTTAAAACAAGAAAAGCTAAATTAAATTAATAAATCTGAAGAACAAAGGTTCTCCAACATGGATACCATTGGTAGCTCTAAATAGAAAATTCCACAAATGATACAGAAATTTTAAAATGTAACCCAAGAAAGCTTCCCAGAAAGAAAAGAAAGAAAAGGGAAAAGGGAAGAGAAGAGAACAAAAAAATAATAATAATAAATTATGTAGAAGCAGCTCCCTCAGTCTTTTTTCTAGATCCTTATGAAGTAAATTCTATTATTATCCTGTTTACAGATGTCAAAACTAAGGAATAGAGACAGACAAATAATTTGGCCACGATCACACAATTTAAACACAGTGTGACATCAAGCAGCAAAAGAACACACACTCCAGGAAGACTGGAAACTAAAATAAGCGAATATACTTGAGGCAAAAGAAATAACCTTAGTGATTCTTCAAATAGGAATACATTGTTTTCTATAATGAGAGATCTCAAACTAGTCCTGACAGCATGCTACCATCTTCCCTACCCCTCCGTGGCCCTCTGCTTCTCATTATATCAGAAGCACATTTCTCAATATGAAAAGGAGACATTTTTAAATGATGTCCATGATTTTTTTTAATTAATTTTATGATGTCCATGATTTTATGAAGCATTCTCTAAGCCACCCCCAACACCCATGCAGATGAAACATCACCCTACATTACCCCACAATGAAGCTCAAAGCCCACACATCAGCTACATATTTAGCACTTCTGAACAGATTTTTAATCTTCATCTTCATACCTGAGAAAACAACCCAAGGATTACAGATAGCTAAACAAAACTTCTTTTATGAAAGAAAAATAGCAGGGGAAAAAAAAAATCTAGAGGAGCCAGATTTCACAAAGAAGGAAATGTTCAAAACCTACCATTATATCATAAGAGAAATTTGACTCATGAAACAAGAGCTTCCTGATTTCAAAATTACTACAAAACTACAGAAATCAGAGTATAGTAATGATATAGAATAGACAAGACCCACTAATCTTAAGAAAAAAGGCCAGGCAATCCCAACTGAAGAATATTCTATAAAATATCTGATCAATAAAGCTGAGAACCGTTAAGGTCAAAAGAAAGAGAGAGAGAAAAAAAAAAAAAGGAAAGTCTGAGAAACGGTCACAGAGCAGAGGAACTAAGGACGCCTGATAATTAAATGTAATGTGATATCAAGGATGAGAAATGCTTCCATTGACAAAGAGCATTAGGAAAAAAGTAGTGAGCTCTAGATAAATTACAGAAGGTAGTTATTAGTAATATACAAATGCTAGTTCCTTAGTTCTGACAAATGTACCATGATAAAGCAAGATATTAGCAACAAAGGATCCTGGGTGTGGAATATACAGGAATACTCTGTCTATACTATTTTTTTCAATTTTTTCCTATGACTCTAAAGCTATTAGAAATAAAAACTTTATGGGGAGAAAAGATGAATGTCTGCTATGATCTTCACCTATTGTTGAAAATAATTATTTCTTGGGGGGTAGGAGGTTGGCATCTTATGCTTTTCCATTTTCTTTTCTAAAATATTTTTTACTTTCATTAATGTTCTTCTCTTTACTTTATAAATTATTTATAGTAATCATGTATTTTTCCAAAACCATAACCTAGTTTTTCTTAAAAATAAAATTCAGCTGTTAGGATGCCCAGGTTTCTGGCTTGAAATACTAGACGGATGGTGGTTACAGTAACTAGTTATTATTACAATAACACTACAAAACTAACCACTGCAAACTTGATGGCCTACATGGAACATTCATTTTTCTGGGGCTTCATAAATTGGCTCTAATTGGGTGGATTGAGCTTCAGGCAGCAGATTAGGTGTAAGTCAACTCCCTGTGTCTCTCATTCTCCTTGGACCAGTATCTATTAGTTTTTCTCAGAGCAACTGGCAAAAATCACAGGAGTATGAGAAGAAACAATACTTCTCAAAGCCTCAACCCCAAACTCACCACTTTTCACTTCACCAACTTCCCACTGGCTTTCACAAGTCACATGGCCTAACTCAGGATTGATCAGGCAGGAAACATATTCTATCCTCTCTAGTAATTAGTATCACAAAATCAGGTGGAAAAGAACATAGATGCAAAATTATAATGCAGAAAAGGTATGGAAAGTTAAATGCATTGATTCAATCTACCTTTTGTTGCTGTTCGGTTGCCCAGTTGTGTCCGACTCTGTGACCCCCATGGACTGCAGCATGCCAGCCCTCCCTGTCCCTCACTATCTCCCAAAATTTACCCAAATTCATACCCAATGCATCAGTGATGCAATCCAGCCATCTCATAATTTACTGAAAGGACAGCAAAGTCATTCCCTACCTATTTTTTATATAATCATTTCATCTAACATCTAGTCCCTTTGTAAGGCTTGGCAATCACAGGCCAGAGCTTGGGCTGGGGAAGCAACAGGCCCTCCAGTAGTCCCACTTGGACCTTGGACTAGAAGCTCATGACACAGGATGGTTGTTTGGTTTTTGTCCAGTTTTGTCTGACTCTTTTATGACCCTATAGATTAGGATTTTCGAGGCAATTGATTTTGTCCCTTAAATGAAATCAAGAGTAGGAACCTGAGTAGTCAGTGTCCCTAGAAAAATCAGCCTGCTCACAGAGTAGGTGCCCCCAACTCTTCCTCTGAGAGTGGTGATGAGCATTCAGATCCTTCCATGCCATCCGTTACAACAGAGCTTAATGAGCAGTAGAACCAATATTGACACTGCTTCAACATGAAGCATCCCATCAAAAAGCATTTTAAAGTTTTTAAATAACTATGGCTCTCTTCACATAGGCCCTGATCACTTCTTTCCCTTCCTTTTCCAAACGTACCTCTTCCTTTCACTTTATGAAAGTATTAGGCTAGGATTGTCATCTCAAGATAACTAAATTATCTAAACGCTAATTAACCATCACTTCCCAACCATGCCACTGTGGTGAACATCTCTAAGCCTCTATTTCCCATTCTATAAAAAGGAACAGGTATCGATCCCTGGGCTGGGAAGATTCCCTGGAGAAGGGAATGCCTACCCACTCCAGTATTCTTGCCTAAAGAATTCCACAGACAGAGGAGCCTGGTGGGCTACCATCCATGGAGTCACAGAGTCAGACACAACTGAGTGACGAACACTTTCAATTTCACTTTTACTTCATTCCTTTCTCAAATAGCTATTTTGAGAATGGATGAGTTAATTTATGTATAAACACTTCAGAATATCTAAAGGGCTCTCCAACCATCTTATGTCCTTATTTAATTAAAAATCAATTTGAGTCAGTGTATATGTTCTGGGAATTATTACAAAAACTTGATGATCTGATCAAAGGGTTAAAGAGTGGTAGTTTTGGTGTTTTTTTTGTTTTTGTTTTTTTCTTCTCTTGTCAAATATAATGAAGTGCAGAATTCGGTCTCATCAGTTTCTTTTGCCTTTCTCTGACAGCTAACACCATTGGCAGATATCCAGCAGGAACAAGTTTTCAGGCTTTGCCCAAAGGAAGACTGTGATGTTATTCCTGGGGTAAATTATTCAGCTTCTGGTACTCTGCTGTGGAAATTAATTTACAGCAGCATATTGCTAATAACTTAATTTAATGTTTTATTGCTTTACAACTAATCTTATGTTTTTATTTATTAATAGCTGGTTTGTATTTTAAGTAAAGAAATGCCTTTCGCTTTCATTATTCATTATTCATTTAGTGTTAGTTAAACTGAAGGTTAGATGCGACAGGAATGAAATTTTCTAAATAATAGGGTGGGTAAAACATTCCATTAATATTACGGCATTAACTTCACAATTGGATGTTTGTTACAGCCTAGTTACGCGTCTCTGCTATGGATTAGTTCTATATACAAATTGTAGCTTTAATTAAATCAAAGAAGTTGGTAGCTATGCTTTATTTATGGATTTTGTATACCAGAATAATGTAGGTTTCAGTACTAATAAAAAATAAAAACTACTTTCTTTCATCTATAATTTATATTGGTAACTATAATAAGAATTCATTAATATTTTTCAATGCCCACATAAATGATGAATAGCTACTTGATTTTTTTAGAACATTAAAACAAAAAAGTAAATTAAACCATTAGTGGTGAATGTAACACTGGATGATTTGCATAATGTACATCTTGCTAAATAGAACTTGTGCCATTCACATACAAGTGGTGCAGGTTGGGACAGGGCTCTGGTTTGATATTTTTAGGAGGAAAAAGAAAATATCTTCCCTAAGGTTATTAATTCTCAGTTATTGAAGTCTTGAAAATAACAACTTCCATAGCCCAAACACAGCAATTAAAGGAATCAGCAGAGATACAAACCAAGGCAGAACAAAGACCCAAAAGGAGAAGGGTGGGCCAGCGGGACAAGAGAAAGCTCAGGTGAAGACAAGCTTTTCACAATTCTCACCACAATTACAACAGACCACTGCTATGAAGCCACAGAATGCAACCACTAAACAATTACAGAGGTGTGTATATATGTACATCTACATTTCCCTTCCAGTTTTCAGCTTCACAAATGCTTTATCTACAAAAAATGAAAAAGAAAAAAAAAACACAGAAAATTTAACTGCAATGTAGAGTAGAAAAATTGAGAACAAAGGCTAGACAGCTAGATTAATGGTATAAATATTGGCTGTACCAACCAACTAGCTCTGTGGCCTTGCACAGATTACACCTTCTCTGCTTCAGCCTCTGCAAGTAAATAGTGTTTGGTACTAGTAGTATTCTGCAGGTTGTTAAAAGATAGAATAAACTGTTGATGGAATACACTAAAGTCTTTTTTAAAGGGCCAAAATACAATCCTAAACATTTCAGTTTTAGAATTTGACTTATTTGAGCATCACTACCTCTAGGTAACTAAAATTCCAAAGCGTTTTGTGGGCACATGGATATATCACTGATCAAGTGTATGTTTTGACAATGTCTGTATGATTTGGATAATATAGGCATGATTTTATAAGTAAAATTTTTCACTTTGAGATATGGGTAATCTGGTTTCTAAATTGCTTACATCCAATGAATAACTGACAAAATTTTAACCTTTGGTTCAGTCAGCACAGTCTCTCTAATATATTAATTCATTCTTCACTCTAGCCTTGTACAACCCAGTATAAGGATCTGTTCTGCACAAGAGCCATAGAGAATAACACAAAAGCACAAAATCTTGCATGTGCAGCAAAATCTCTGGTTTGGCTAAAGTCAACTGCATGGGGTAACCCATCTGAGAGATCATTTAACTGAAAGGCAAATTTGAAATACAAGAATTAATATCCGATCAAAAGAAAAGATTACTTCTGTTGTTTTTGGTTTAGATTATTCAGATGCTGTCAGTCAAACTTTGGTTTGGCAGGTAGAGCTAAAACAATTAAATTCTGAAATATTCTGGAATTCTCCTGACATATGATATACTGATCTGTTACCACAGGCCTTTCCTCAGAAGTCATTGGGATTACTGCCTGGATTTCAAAATTGCAATTTGATTTATAATATCCAATTCATTTAATCCACATTTTATGTGTACACGTTAATTCCCATCTGGATGCACACAACCCACCAGCCTGGAGTTTGATACAGAGAAGTAATTTTGTTTAACAGCTGTTAAATAGGAGAATCCACAGGTAGCTTTCATTCAAATGTTAATTGCTCTCAGTGCTTCACTCATAAACCCACTCTGAAGTCAGATACTTTAAGCTCTATTGAGAGAAGACGTAAAAGTAAGATGAATTACAAACATCCTGACAGAAAAGGAGGGTGGATTCCCTCTTGGGACTCAATGGATCTTGGCCCTGGAACCAATATCAGTATGGAAATCAAACAGTGAGGGATGCTTGAGAGGCAGTAGTTGTTTCCCAGATGGTAAAGAGTTGGCAAAAAAAAAGATTCGTAGGGCCCAATGGTGAGTCAGTCAGAAAGCCTTTGCAAATTCAGGCTGTAAAAAGAGGCTGGAAGAAGTCAATCGGCAAACTGCCAAACTGTAAAACTATACTGAGTGTGTTGTCAGTTCTTTTGGAATACACTAAGTAAAAATTAAGAGTGGATTTGGAACTAAACAAATGAACTTGGAAATTTTACTGGAGCCAACTGTTTTGAATGCTACATAGACAACCACTTTGTACATGGTTTTTCAGCAAGGTGCCCAGGAGGGATACTGGATTATCCTTTACCAGCAACTCTTCAGAGAAATGAGTAGCCAAAGGCGGAAGAAAAATCAACAGCATGATTTGGAGTGAGTCAATTTGCCACTTCAGACCTCAGTTTCCTCCTCTGTAAAATGAAAAGATTAAATGGGTCTCTGAGGTCTCACCAAGGTTCAACTACTGGGTTTCCAGTATTTGACCATCTCTCGGATCACTAAAAAAATATACAAACAAACACAATTCAAGTATTCTTGTTCATATATGATAAAAAATGCTAAGCTCTAACCAAATAGACTGTGGCTAGGGACACAACCAACAGAGTTCCATAGAAACATCTACTTCTGCTTCACTGACTATGCTAAAGCCTTAGGCTCCATGTATCACAACAAACTGTGGAAAATTATTAAAGAGATGCAAATACCAGACCACCTTACATGCCTCCTGAGAAACCTATATGAGGGTCAAAAAGCAAAAGAACTAGAGATGTAACAACAGACTGGTTCAAAATTGGGAAAGGAGTATGATAAGGCTGTATATTGTCACCTTGTTTGTTTAACCTCTACGCAGAGTACATCATGCAAAATGTCAGGCTGGATGAAGCACAAGCTGAAATCAATATTGCCAGGAGAAATATTAACAACTTCAGATAGGCAGATGATACCACTCTATTGACAGAAAGCAAAGAGGAGCTAAAGAGTCTCTTGATGAAGGTAAGAGAGGAGAGTGACAAATCTGGCCTAACACTGAACACTAAAAAAAAAAAAAAAATCATGGCATCTGATCCCATCACATTAAGGCAAATATTAATAGAAGGGGAAAAGGCAGACACAGTGATAGATTTTATTTTGGGGGGCTCCAAAATCACTGCAGATAATGATTACAGCCATGAAATTAAAAGACATTTGCTCCTTGGAAGGAAAACTGTGACAAACAGATTTGTATAGTCAAAGCTATGATTTTTCTATTAGTCATGTATGGATATGAGAGGTGGACCATAAAGAAGGCTGAGTGCTGAAGAATTGATGCTTTTAAACTGTGGTACTAAAGAAGACTCTTGAGAGTCCTCGGACTACAAGAAGATCAAACCAGCCAATCCTACAGATAATAAACCCTGAATATTCATTGGATGGACTTTTGCTGAAGCTGAAGCTCCATTACTTTGGCCACCTGATGTGAAGAGCCAACTCATTAGAAGAGCCCCTGATGCTGGGAAAGACTGAAGGCAAAAGAAGAGGGTGGCAGAGGATAAGATGGTTAGATAGCATCACTGGCTCAATGGACATGAGTTTGAGCAAACTCCAAGAGATGGTGGAGGACAGAGGAGCCTGGTGTGCTGAAGTCCATGGGGTCCCAAAAAGTTGGAAATGACTTAGCAACTGAAGAACAACAACGAGGGACAATCATAATTATCTGCAGGCATAACAGGTCTCAGCAAGCAAAGATACACTTCAGGTCACACTGGGTGATCCAAAAGGAAAAAAGAGGAGTTTCTGAGGCTGAGTTGCCTCAGAATTCTTAATCTCTTTTGTCCATTCAAACTCAACCATTACCAAATCCAAGCTCACTTTGCTTGTCGCACAACAGGCCAATGAATCCAAGAGACAAGGGGTTGAGGCAAGGAAGAGACTTTAATCAGGGAGCCAGCTGACCAAGAAGATGACTGGCTAGTGCCTCAAAATAACCGTTTTCTTCAGTCTGGATGCCAGGTTCTTTTGTAGATCAGAGACGGGGTAGGCGAGGAAGCAAAGTGAAAAGACCATTAATCTTGCAACATCTTCTAAAATGGCAAGTCTCAGACAGGGGATATGTTAATTTATTCCTTCCTGCCATCTACAGGGAGACAGAGTTCTGAACAAAGGCACTTTAAACAGAGAAGCAGAGGGGCAGGGTCTTTTTAAGCAAGCCATTATGTATGATTATAATAACAAAAGCGATTAAAAGCAAGGCAAAGAAACAGTTCCAACATGGAATCAGAATTGGCTTCCTCCCTGCAACAAACTGTCCAAATTTGTTTGTTTGGTCATTTAATTACTTTTATTAAGTATTACTAAGTATCTACTTGCCAAATACTCTTTTTTTTTTTTTTAACTTTACATAATTGTATTAGTTTTGCCAAATATCAAAATGAATCCATCACAGGTATACATGTGCTCCCCATCCTGAACCCTCCTCCCTCCTCCTTCCCCATACCATCCCTCTGGGTCGTCCCAGTGCACTAGCCCCAAGCATCCAGTATCGTGCATTGAACCTGGACTGGCATCTCGTTTCATACATGATATTTTACATGTTTCAATGCCATTCTCCCAAATCTTCCCACCCTCTCCCTCTCCCACAGAGTCCATAAGACTGTTCCATACATCAGTGTTTCTTTTGCTGTCTCGTACACAGGGTTATTGTTATCATCTTTCTAAATTCCATATATATGCGTCAGTATACTGTATTGGTGTTTTTCCTTCTGGCTTACTTCACTCTGTATAATAGGCTCCGGTTTCATCCACCTCATTAGAACTGATTCAAATGAATTCTTTTTAATGGCTGAGTAATACTCCATTGTGTATATGTACCACTGCTTTCTTATCCATTCATCTGCTGATGGACATCTAGGTTGCTTCCATGTCCTGGCTATTATAAACAGTGCTGCAATGAACATTGGGGTACATGTGTCTCTTTCCCTTCTGGTTTCCTCAGTGTGTATGCCCAGCAGTGGGATTGCTAGATCATAAGGCAGTTCTATTTCCAGTTTTTTAAGGAATCTCCACACTGTTCTCCATAGTGGCTGTACTAGTTTGCATTCCCACCAACAGTGTAAGAGGGTTCCCTTTTCTCCACACCCTCTCCAACATTTATTATTTGTAGACTTTTGGATCGCAGCCATTCAGACTGGTGTGAAATGGTACCTCATAGTGGTCTTGATTTGCATTTCTCTGATAACGAGTGATGTTGAGCATCTTTTCATGTGTTTGTTAGCCATCTGTATG
This sequence comes from Bos mutus, assembly GCF_027580195.1. NCBI lineage: Eukaryota > Metazoa > Chordata > Mammalia > Artiodactyla > Bovidae > Bos > Bos mutus. Next base: position 89,506,761 of record NC_091617.1, on the reverse strand, counting down.
TCTTCTTTGGAGAAATGTCTATTTAGTTCTTTGGCCCGAATCAATATAGTGAAAATGAGTATACTACCTAAAGCAATTTATAGATTCAATGCAATCCCTATCAAGCTACCAACAGTATTCTTCACAGAGCTAGAACAAATAATTTCACAATTTGTATGGAAATACAAAAAACCTCGAATAGCCAAAGCTATCTTGAAAAAGAAGAATGGAACTGGAGGAATCAACCTACCTGACTTCAGGCTCTACTACAAAGCCACAGTTATCAAGACAGTATGGTACTGGCACAAAGACAGAAATATAGATCAATGGAACAAAATAGAAATCCCAGAGATAAATCCACGCACATATGGACACCTTATCTTTGACAAAGGAGGCAAGAATATACAATGGATTAAAGACAATCTCTTTAACAAGTGGTGCTGGGAAAACTGGTCAACCACTTGTAAAAGAATGAAACTAGAACACTTTCTAACACCATACACAAAAATAAACTCAAAATGGATTAAAGATCTCAACGTAAGACCAGAAACTATAAAACGCCTAGAGGAGAACATAGGCAAAACACTCTCTGACATACATCACAGCAGGATCCTCTATGACCCACCTCCCAGAATATTGGAAATAAAAGCAAAAATAAACAAATGGGACCTAATTAACCTTAAAAGCTTCTGCACATCAAAGGAAACTATCAGCAAGGTGAAAAGACAGCCTTCAGAATGGGAGAAAATAATAGCAAATGAAGCAACTGACAAACAACTAATCTCAAAAATATACAAGCAACTCCTACAGCTCAACTCCAGAAAAATAAATGACCCAAATACTCTTGAGATACAAAATTACATGTGAAAAACTAATGGCTAATAATTACAGATTTAATTTAGTTTTTATTTTTCACATAAATGCACAAGATTTAACTCACATTTCCACATTCATGTTTTGTTGCAGGCACTTCTAGAGCACAGATGTTGCATATAAACAATTATTTTGTAAAAGTCACTCTATGAATGCCCTTGTTGATGGAGGTGACACTAATGATAAAGAAGAATTTCATCCTAAGAATTCTCCTACCTTGTGGTACTTGAATATGCATGCAGTTGGCCACAAGTGGAGATTTGAGGAATTTGGTTACACTTAAAGAATGTTGTCTGGAAGGGTGTGTGTGTGTGTGTGTGTGTGTGTGTGTGACAAGTGTATCCTTCATCAAGTGCAGAAGATAAATTTCTACTAATAGCAACTGATTTTGATATACTGTGTTTATAAAAATCTCATTTCAAACATTCCTAGATTATTGTCACAAAACTTCCAGGTTCTATTTTTAAAATAATTGCATGCATATGAAAATAGCAGATACACACACACACTGAAAAATGTGGGTTTGCTTCCATCAAAAATATAGGCTTCAGAAGATAGACCAGTTCAGTTCAGTTACTCAGTCATGTCTGACTCTTTGCAATGCCATGGACTACAACACACCAGGTTTCCCTGTCCATCACCAATTCCTGGAGCTTGTTCAAACTAATGTTCATCGAGTCGGTGATAACATCCAACCATCTCATCCTCTGACATCCCCCAGTCCTTCTGCCTTCAATCCTTCTCAATATCAGAGTCTTTTCCTATTGGTCAGTTCTTCACATCTGGTGGCCAATGTATTGGATTTTTAGCTTCAGCATCAGTACTTCCAATGAATATTCATGAAGGATTTCCTTTAAGATTGACTGGTGTGACCTCCTTGCAGTCCAAGGGGTTCTCAAGAGTCTTCTCCAGCACCACAGTTCAAAAGCACCAATTCTTAGATGCTCAGCTTTCTTTGACACTCAGCTTATAGTCCAAATCTCACATTCATACATGACTACTGGAAAAACCATAGCTTTGACTAGACAGACCTATGAAGGTAAAGTAATGTCTCTACTTCTCAATATGCTGTCTAAGTTGGTCATAGTTGTTTCACCAAGGAGCAACCATGTTTTGATTCCATGGCTGCAGTCACCATCTGCAGTGATTTTGGAGCCCAAGCAAATAAAGTCTGTCACTGTTTCTATTGTTTCCCCATCTATTTGCCATGACATGATGGGACCAGATGCCATGATCTTAGTTTTCTGAATGTTGAGCTTTAAGTCAACTTTTTCACTCTCCTCTTTCACTTTCATCAAGAGGCTTTTTAGTTCTTCTTCACTTTCTGCCATAAGGGTGGTGTCATCTGCATATCTGAGGTTACTGATATTTCTCCTGGCAATCTTGATTCCAGCTTGTGCTTCATCCAGGGCAGCATTTCACATAATGTACTCTCCATATAAGTTAAATAAGCTGAGTGACAACATACAGCCTGATGTACTCCTTTCCCAATTTGGAACCAGTCTGTTGTTCCACCTCCAGTTCTAACTGTTGCTTCTTGACCTGCATACAGATTTCTCAGGAGGCAGGTCAGGTGGTCTGGTATTCCTATTTCTTGAAAAATTTTCCACAGTTTGTTGTGATCCACACAGTCAAAGGCTTTGGCATAGCCAATAAAGCAGAAGCAGATGTTTTTCTAGAAATCTCTTGCTTTTTTGATGATCCAGTGGATGTTGGCAATTTGATCTCTGGTTGCTCTGCCTTTTCTAAATCCACCTTGAACATCTGGAAGCTCTCAGTTCACGTACTATTGAAGCCTGGCTTGGAGAATTTTAAAAATTACTTTGTTAGCATGAAGATGAGTGCAATTGTGCAATAGTTTGAACATTCTTTGGCATTGCCCTTCTTTAGGATTGGAACGAAAACTGACCTTTTCCAGTCCTGTGGCCACTGCTGAGTTTTCCAAATTTGCTGGCATATTGAGCATAGCATTTGCACAGCATCATCTTTTATGATTTGTAATAGCTCATCTGGAATTCCATCATCTCTACTAGCTTTGTTTGTAGTGATGCTTCCTAAGGCCCACTTGACTTCACATTCCAGAAGGTCTGGCTCTAGGTGAGTGACCATATCATCATGGTTATCTGGGTCATGAAGATCTTTTTTGTATAGTTTTTCCATGTATTCTTGCCACCTCTTCTTAATATCTTCTGCTTCTGTTAGGTCCATACCATTTCTGTCCTTTATTGTGCCCATCTTTGCATGAAATGTTCTCTTCATATCTCTAATTTTCTTGAAAAGATCTCTAGTCTTTCCCATTCTATTGTTTTCCTCTATTTCTTTGCATTGATCACTGAGGAAGGCTTTATCCCTCCTCACTATTCTTTGGATCTCTGCATTCAGATGGTATATCTTTCCTTTTCTCCTTTGCCTTTCACTTCTCTTCTTTTCACAGCTATTTGTAAGGCCTCCTCAGACAACCACTTTGCCCTTTTGCATTTCTTTTTCTTGGGGATGGTCTTGATCCCTGCATCCTGTACAATGTCACAAATCTCCATTCATAGTTCTTCAGGCACTCTGTCTATCAGATCTGATCCCTTGAATCTATTTGTCACTTCTACTGCATAATCGTAAGGGATTTGATTTAGGTCATACCTAAATTTAGGTCTAGTGGTTTTCCCTACTTTCTTCAATTTCAGTCTGAATTTGGCAATAAGGAGTTCATAATCTGTGCCACAATCAGCTCCCGGTCTTGTTTTTGCTGACTGTATAGAGATAAGATAGATATCAGAAGACAGGTAGATATAATATCCATCTCATCGGTTTCTAATTATTCTAACATTTTTTCTTTCTCAATATGCTTCTCCTCCATTCAATTGCTCTTATTTACTCCTCCTCTCTTCACCCATAGTTTCAGTCATTGCTGCTGCTGCTTTTGCTGCATCACTTCAGTCATGTCCGACTCTGTGCAACCACATAGACGGCAGCCCACCAGGTTCCTCCATCCCTAGGATTCTCCAGGAAAGAACACTGGAGTGGGTTGCCATTTCCTTCTCCAATGCATGAAACTGAAGTCGCTCAGTCGTGTCCAACTGTTCGAGACCCCATGGACTGCAGCCTACCTGACTCCTCCGTCCATGGGATTTTCCAGGCAAGAGTATTGGATTGGGGTGCCATTGCCTTCTCTGAATTTCAGTCATTAGGCTATTCCAAATGTTTTTCTTAATGTCTGCAAGTTCATCCTCTGGCATCTCTTGGAGTTACACTGCCAGGATAAGATAAGGTGCCCAAATTTATAGAAAAGGTCAATCTTAGAAGCCCTTTCACAAATGACTGTAAGAAGTGAAGGTGCTAACACATATTGCACTGCTTTTCTCCTGTCTCTTCCATATAACTTTCAGGTCAATTCAGTTCAGTCACTCAGTCATGTCCAACTCTTTGCAACCCCATGGTATGCAGCACACCAGGCTTCCCTGTCCATCACCAACTCCCGGAGCTTGCTCAAACTCATGTCCATCAAGTTGGTTATGTCATCTAACCACCTTATCCTCTGTCATCCCCTTCTCCTCCTGTCTTCAATCTTTCCCAACATCAGGGGCTTTTCAAATGAGTCAGTTCTTTGCATCAGGTGGCCAAACTATTGGCGTTTCAGCTTCAGCATCAGTCCTTCCAATGAATATTCAGGACCGATTTCCTTTAGGATCGATGGATTTGATCTCCTTGCTGTCCAAGGGACTCTCAAGAGTCTTCCTCAACACCACAGTTCAAAAGCATCGATTCTTCGGCACTCAGCTTTCTTTATAGTCTCGGCACTCAGCTTTCTTTATAGTCCAACTCTCACATCCATACGTGACTACTGGAAAAACCATAGCCTTGACTAGATGGACATTTGTTGGCAAAGTAATTTCACTGCTTTTTAATATACTGTCTAGGTTGGTCACAGCTTTTCTTTCAAGGAGCAAGTGTCTTTTAATTTCATGGCTGCAGTCACCATCTGCAGTGATTTTGGAGTTCAAAAAGGTAAAGTCTCTCATTGTTTCCATTGTTTCCCCCTATAACTTTATATTGCTACAAAGTACTCCTCACAAACACTGGAGAGAATCCCCAGGAGATATTTCACACATACTCACAAGCCAGTTCAAACTCACGTGATGTCTCTTGTTGCTCCACTGGCTACTACACAGTTCTTTCTTGTAACTACCATGCTCTTTCCACCAATGTGAATCCCCTCATCCGCACAGCTACTAGTTCTAGTGTCTTCTGCCACTATCAGTGGTGATCTAGGGCCCAGGGGATGCCAAAGCAACATTTTTCTCTATTACAGCATTTCTCAAAATAGCCAGTTCACAATCTCTTTGTTACCAAGAGTAAGGAGGTCCTTACCAGAATGTAAATGAACATTCTTCTACCTTCATCAAGAATGTCTTGCTATCAAAAAAAAAATGTCAGCTGAAGTAAAAAGTGTGCTCACTGACTTGGTAGATTTACATTCTGTTTCAAGCTCCTCATCTCATCATGGACCAATTCAGAGCCTGGCTCCAGTCCCCAGACTACCCTTTGCATCTCTCTGTTCTGTTGTATAGTCTGGAAGAACAATGCCTCACCGCACTGTGATCTTCAACACTTTACAGAGTACCAGGGTAGTAAAGCTGATGCCCCAGGGCTTGGAGAGTTTTCAGGCAAAAAGCTCTTTTACATTTATTCAAGTGGGAGTCACACTTAAGTCCAGTGAGAGGCAGCATTGACATGGTGCTGAAACCCATGCCCTCCTCACAATCAGCCCACTCCTTCAGTCACTAAGGTCTTTTCCTTAACAAGCCCCTTATGTCAGATTCTTTCCTTCCTTATGATGAAGTCCCTTCCAAGAGGCGTCTGCCAAACCTGTCCCACTAGATCACCACATGTATCTTATTCCACTGAATACACAAGCCTGTCAGCAGACCAGGACTCAAGGTTGATTCATTCTCAAAATCATTATTCATTTACCAATTATTGAACAGGATGTGCTAAGTAGCACATGGGAGCACAGAGGTGGATAGGGCATGATCTTCCCCAGGAGAAATCTGGAGAATAATTTCAAAAAGTTATGCATACAAATGCATAAAATATTACATGAATTTCAATATGTATAATGAAACAAATACAAAATGTTTACAAGAGACAGATGTGATGTGACAAAAATAGAAAAATATTTGTGTAAAAAGCTACATTTAAGCTAAGTTTTGGGCTTCCTTCATAGCTAAGTCAGTAAAGAATCTGCCTGTAATGCAGGAGGCCTGGGTTTGATCCCTGGGGTGGGAAGATCCTCTGGAGAAGGAAATGGCAACCCACTCCAGTATTCTCACCTGGAGAATCCCATGAACAGAGGAGTCTGGCAGGCTACAGTCCACGGGGTTGCAAGAGTCAGACACGACTTAGCGACTAAACCACCACCACCACCAAGCTAAGTTTTAAAGCACACTTATGATTTATTATTAGGAAAAAGAGTCAATGCAGAGTTAGCCGTGATGCGATTGTGAACCTAAAATTGGATGTTTTCATTTGTGTGTACTGGACTCACTTCATGCCATGGGAAAGGAATTCAGTGATACTGCTCACATTCCAATCTTTACTGACTACATAAAATAATAATAGCAAATGGTTGGAATGTAGTGCTGTATCCACTACAATTTTTATTATAATTTCTTAGCTTATATAATATAAACATTAAAGAAAGAAATAATATGATTTATTTCTCATGTTTTGTCAGACCAATGCTTTGAGGCTGTGAATAAAAGGACAATGATGGATCTAAATGGTTTGAAAGTTAATTTCATAGCAGCTATATTTGTGCAAGATTGTGATTATTATTCTGGGAGGCCCTAGAGTTATTTGAAAGCATTTCTCCTTAAATCAGGGAAAACTTTTATACTATCACTAATTTCCTTGCATTTTTACCTACTAAACTTTAATTGCTTCCTATGCTCACAGTTAGATTGATTTGGATCTCATTAATGCACAGTCTAAAAGCTTTAGTTTATAAAAATGAATAATTTGATGAAGAATGGCAATTAGCAGTTGTTTCTCTAAGAGCAATTTGTCAATTTAATGCAGACCACTAGGTGTATTTGACTGCATCTTGAGACTGCTGTTTCCTAATGTGTTTCACATGAACTAAATGTCTCATTGATCCCTGAAAAATAAGCAATAGTAATAACTCACCAAAATACTATCTCCCGTTTCTTGTAGTAAGATGTTTACATAAGAACACATGAAAAACACCTTCTCCCATATCGTTTAATAAAAGATAACTGCTTCCCAGGGGGCAGCTAAGAGATTCCATTGACTCAACACCTGTAAATACTTTGTCTTAGGCATGCCTCTGGGCTTCTAAGTGTCACTAGTGGTAAAGAACCCACCTACCAATGCAGGAGACATGTGAGATGCAGGTTTGATCCCTGAGTTAGGAAGATCCCCTGGAGGACAGCATGGCAACTCCCACCCCCCACAGTATTCTTGCCTGGAGAATCCCCATAGACAGAAGAGTCTGGCAGACTACAGTCCATGGGGTCGCAGAGTCAGACACAACTGAAGCAACTTAGCAGCAACAGCAGTCTTGCCTCTTAAATGCTATTCTACTTTAAAAAAAGAACTAAACAAATACAGATCTTTCATGGTCAGTACAGGGAAGGAAAATTATTGGAGGGGCACCTGCACTACATGGGCTTGTTGTCTGCAAAATCTCCTTTTCCAATGAGGACTCAATAACTTCTGCTGTGGGTATCCTCAGAGGGGACAATGATTCCTCTTCACAGGGCCCATATGCTACCCCTGCACTGCTGAGGCAGTCTGGAACACTTAAATAAGACTTACGGGAGGTCAGGGAATAACAAAAGAAAACCCAATGTGGAGAATGTTGGCTTCAGATCACCTAATTTAAATTTGAGTATAGCTGACTCAGTACATTCTCAGGCCACATATGTCTTTATATGGCCTCAAGAAAAGAGGGATCTTGTCTAAATCCCTTTCTTCTCAGTAGAATGGTGAAAATGGATTGTAGAAAGACCCCTTTTTTCACTGATCAGCAAGAAGGTGTAGTTATCAGATGTCTGTAAGTCGAAGAAGCTGAGGGAATGAGTTTAACCCTTTTCTTTCATCCAAGAGTATGGCAGTCCTCAAACGTCAGGGACCACAAGGATTACTAGAGAGATGAGTAATGAGAATCTACATAAAGTTTGATTCAGTAGAACTAGGGTGGTACCCAGATATTTCTGTTTTAACAGATATCCCAGATTTTAATGCAAGTTCTTTGAGTCACACATTGATAAACTCATACTAGAGACTTTGCCATGACTTTTCCAGATAATCTTCTGGTTATTATCTCTGGGAATGACCTCCAGGGAAAGCCCAACTCTAGCCCTAAGCCTCAGAATAGTCTTTAAGTTTTAATAGGCTTAACTGAGCCTAATGATCCTTTCAAAATGGTATTCAATTACATTAATATGAGACAGACATGGGATGATGCAGGTTCTTCTATATAGGACCTGCCACTACCTTTCACTGGGACCTTGAAAAAGGCACTTACCTATGGCCTAAAATCAAAAGGTTTGGCCAGATCTATAGTGCAGGTGTTTATTCCAACATACAACACACATTTACTGAGTGTCTATCATGTGCTAGGCACTAAAGTTTCCAACTTGTTTCTTAAATATGGACGTTTCAAATCTAGCACTTCTACATACCATCTTCTCCATATGATTGCCAGAAAATTTCTGATTCTAATGACTAAGAAAGTACTGTCAAGTCACTATTACAATTTTAGGAAAACTTTAACTCCATTTTATACTACTCAAAATAGCATTTAAATTGGTTAGAAAAGTAGTGAGAAATAGTACATGTAAGGGCTTCCCTGGTGGCTCAGTGGTAAAGAATCTACCTGCCAAAGCAGGAGACATGGGTTCGATCCCTGGTCTGGGAAGATCCCATAGGCCACAGAGCAAGTAAGCCTGTGCACCACAACTAAGCCTGTGCTCTAGAGCCCAGGAGCCACAACTACCGAGCCCACATGCCCTAGAGCCCATGCTCTGCAACAAGAAAAGCCACCGCAGTGAAAAGCCGTGCTCTGTGACTAGAGAGTAGCCCCCCCTCACCTCAACTAGAGAAAAAGCCCTCATAGCAATGAAGATCAGCATAGTCAATAAATAAATTAATAAACAAAACTTAAAAAAAAAATAGAACCTGTAAGTACTATTCAGCTAAAGAAAAGGACTGATGTCTATATAGAATTATGGACCTCACACCACAACCCTGAGATTCCCCTGAGATTCACAACCTATATCACAGAAATCACACAACTAGAAGCTCTTCTAAGACCCTTAAATTCCAGCTAGATGAGACCCTAAGACTGATATTATCAATAGGAAATATATTGCTAAGTTAAAAGTTACTAAATATTAATTACATTTTTCATTAAAAATTAAAGAATATAATCCAGCTTCTTTATTTCTTCTTTCAATATGACAAAAACTGGCTGAGATTGGAATAAAACTCTCAAGATGCAAACCCCTCAGTTGTAGGAAGAGGCACATAGGATAGGAGCAAGTATGACCATGAAATTAGCTTGATCAGGTTTATTTTCATTCACCTTGTGTGTGTTAGTCACTCAGTCACTTCTGACTCTTTGCAACCTCATGGACTGCAGAAGGACCCACCCGGCTCCTCCGTCCATGAAAGTCTCCAGGCTAGAATACTGGAGTGGGTAGCCATTCCCTTCTCCAGTGGGTCTTTCCATCCCAGGGATCGAATCCAAGTCTCCTGCACTGCAGGCAGATTCTTTACTGTCTGAGTCACCAGGGAAGTCAAGGCCTTACTAATTGATTGTCTTGATAAGTTTGTGCCTAAAACACCAAGTCTAACTGTATCAAAAGTATTAGAGTGGCTAAGTGCCCCTGTATTTTTTATGGTTATTTCTGGGAGCTAAAAACAAGCAGTCAAGTGGCCCAATATCACTTCATTATAATTTGGTCAGTCTCAGCCGTAGGGGAGCAATTTTGTCTATATCAGCATAGAGACTAACAGTCTGCACAAGCTAGTCAATTCAGTTAGAAGTCTATCACACTATGCACGAATTTATTTTTATAATAATGTAAGCAAACACTTAGGTAGAACTGTCTAGTTTCTTTTTTTTTTTTAACTGAATATGTTGGGTATAAGTCTGACCCCATGTTGTGGTCTCCTTGGGAGACCTAAGCACGTGTCATTCAGTGTACTGATCCTGGTGGCCATCAGGGCATTTGCACACAGTAGGTGCTTCACAAATTTGCATTGAATGAATGAACCAATAAAGGTAAATGAATGCTTTTCTCTCAGTTTTCTGTGAATCTTTTAACAGATAGATATGTGCACTTTGCTTTTAATGCCTTTAAGCTTCTTATACTTTGGTCTTAAGTATAATTTAGTGACCAAGAAATTTTAACATTCATTCCTGAAGTACCTATCTTGTATATCAGTGACTGTCTTACCTGCTGAAAGAATCCAGCCCCATGGTTTCTACACACCAATGCAGCTCTCTTGAATTTTACCCCCACTAAATGCAGGAGACATGGGTCTGATCCCTGTTCTGGGAAGATCCCACATGCACAGAAGGTCAATTTATTTAATAGCAATCCATTGAATGCCAACAATTAAAGGTGCAATGAAGGACAAAAAAGAGCATCTGGACTCGAGCCCTATCTGGAAGATCTTAAAATGTAGTGAGAGAGAAATCACTGATACTCAAATACCTAACAAACTGTTCATAAATGATATAGAAAAAGTACAGGTAAAGTAATCTGAAAATTAATTAAATAGCTCTAATTACTCTTAATTGGATTTGTGTAGACTCAGAGAAAATGCCTAAGAAATCCAAGCCCATTTCAGTAGTACTATTTCATCTGTTCTTTGGGAGGAAAAGTTCCCACTGACATTAATGTTGAATAGTCAGTTCACAGTTTATTCACAAAACTCTATTTCATTATAATACATAAGCACGTAATTAAATGTTTGTGTCTAAATCCAAGAATCCAAACATGCTTCTCTGCCTGAAATTTTAAGACCTTAATTTTATACTCAAATATTTACCAAGATTCCTATTATAATCATTTGGATTTAAGCCACAACTGATATCCAGCTGTTAGAGGTGGTCTTGGTAAGCCCAATACAGTAGTCATTACTTTTCAGTAGTGTGGCAAACCTGTATTATTATTATCTGACTCCTTAATTATAGGTGATAGTAGATGAAGACCTTTAATTTCCAAAGTTGAGACTTACTTTGTATTATTTAGAATCAGGCCAACAGTTTGGCATAGCTTTGTTTTTTTTACCGTACTTTTATTTATTTTGTACGGTGGTTTGGAGCTGTTTATTGACTCACCTTTAGCAGATCTCAGGCCCATTTGTGTAACAAGCAATGTGGTCTTATTTCCTTTATTTGCTTTCTTTAATTATACTTTTAAAATTTCACTCTCTATGTTATGTTTAAAGGCTGCGAAACAATTCATTTTTTTAAGCACAACCAGCATTTTGTAGAGTTAGATTTTTAAGGGGAGGAATTATTTATGACATAAAATCCACTAAAATACATTGGTTACCTCTCAACTTGAAAGATCAAAGGATTTAGATAAATATGGAGAAGTAAGAATAATATCAGAATCTAGCACCAGTGACATTTTTGTATAAAAATGACAGATGGCAATTTACATCTCATGTTGGATACACAAAATGTTGTCAAGCCTGATTAAAACTAAAACAGAAAATATCATTTTCAGTTTAATATCAGTTCAGTTCACTTTAGTCACTCAGTCGTGTCTGACTCTTTGCAACCCCATGGACTGCAGCATGCCAGGACTCCCTGTCCATCACCAACTCCCGGAGTTTACTCAAATTCATGTCCATCAAGTCAGTGATGCCATCCAACCATCTCATCCTCTGTCTTCCCCTTCTCCTCCCACTCTCAACCTTTCCCACCATCAGGTCTTTTCAAATGAGTCAGTTCTTTGCATCAGGTAGCCAAAGTATTGGAGTTTTAGCTTCAGCATCAGTCCTTCCAATGAACATTTAGGACCGATTTCCTTTAGGATTAATGGGTTTGATCTCCTTGCTGTCCAAGGGACTCTCAAGAGTCTTCTCCAACACCACAGTTCAAAAGCATCAATTCTTTGGCACTCAGCTTTCTTTATAGTCCAACTCTCACATCCATACATGACTACTGGAAAAACCATAGCTTTGACTAGACAGATCTTTGTTAGCAAAGTAATGTCTGTGATTTTAAATAAGCTGTCTAGGTTGGTCATAACTTATCTTCCAAGGAGCAACGTCTACTCTGATTAAGAGGAGATCACAAAACATTTGATAATTACTAGATGAGACTGTGACAAATTTATTTACTGGCCTGAATTTTTCCAAATTGCAAGATCAATCCTCATGGATCACAGCCTTGTCATTGCAAAGGGACCTGAGTAACTCAATAAAGCTATGAGACATGCCATGCAGATGTCCCAAGACGGATGGGTCATAGAGGAGAGTTCTGACAAAATCTAGTCCACTGGAGGAGGGAATGGCAAGCCACTCCAGTATTCTTGTTAAGACAATCCCACGAACAGTATGAAAAGGCAAAGAGATGTGACACTAGAAGATGAGCCCCTCAGGTCAGAAAGTGTTCAGTATGCTACTGGGGAAGAGTGGAGAAATAGCTCCAGAAAGAATGAAGAGGCTGGGCCAAACCACAGATGATGCTTGGTTGTGCATGTGCCTGGTGGTGAACATAAAATCTGACTCTGTAAAGAACAATACTGCATAGGAACCTGGAATGATAGGTTCAAGAATCAAGGTAAATTGGATGTGGGCAAGTAGGAGATGGCAAGAAAGAACTTCAATATTTTAGGAATCAGTGAACTAAAATGGATGAGAATGGGAGAACTTAATTCAGATGACCATTATATATACTACTGTGGGTAAGAATCTCTTAGAAGAAATGGAATAACCCTAATACTCAACAAAAGAGTCTGAAATACAGTTCAGTTCAGTTCAGTTTAGTCGCTCAGTCATGTCCGACTCTTTGCGACCCCGTGAATCGCAGCATGCCAGGCCTCCCTATCCATCACCAACTCCCAGAGTTCACCCAGACCCATGTCCATCGAGTCAGTGATGCCATCCAGCCATCTCATCCTCTGTCGTCCCCTTCTCCTCCTGCCCTCAATCCCTCCCAGCATCAGAGTCTTTTCCAATGAGTCAACTCTTCGCATGAGGTGGCCAAAGTACTGGAGTTTCAGCTTTAGCATCATTCCTTCCAAGGAAATCCCAGGGCTGAGCTCCTTCAGAATGGACTGGTTGGATCTCCTTGCAGTCTAAGGGACTCTCAAGAGTCTTCTCCAACACCATAGTTCAAAAGCATCAATTCTTTGGCGCTCAGCTTTCTTCACAGTCCAACTCTCACATCCATACATGACCACTGGAAAAACCATAGCCTTGACTAGACTGACCTTTGTTGGCAAAATAATATCTCTGCTTTTGAATATGCTATCTAGGTTGGTCATAACTTTCCTTCCAAGGAGTAAGCATCTTTTAATTTCATGGCTGCAATCACCATCTGCAGTGATTTTGGAGCCCAGAAAAATAAAGTCTGACACTGTGTCCACTGTTTCCCCATCTATTTCCCATGAAGTGATGGGACCAGATGCCATGATCTTCATCTTCTGAATGTTGAGCTTTAAGCCAAATTTTTCACTCTCCACTTTCACTTTCATCAAGAGGCTTTTTAGTTCCTCTTCACTTTCTGCCATAAGGGTGGTGTCATCTGCATATCTGAGGTTATTGAGATTTCTCCTGGCAATCTTGATTCCAGCTTGTGCTTCATCCAGCCCAGCGTTTCTCATGATGTACTCTGCATATAAGTTAAATAAGCAGGGTGATAATATACAGCCTTGACGTACTCCTTTTCCTATTTGGAACCAGTCTGTTGTTCTATGTCCAGTTCTAACTGTTGCTTCCTGACCTGCATATAGGTATCTCAAGAGGCAGGTCAGGTGGCCTGGTATTCCCATCTCTTTCAGAATTGTCCACAGTTTATTGTGATCCACACAGTCAAAGGCTTTGGCATAGTCTATACAGCAGAAATAGATATTTTTCTGAAACTCTCTTGCTTTTTCCATGATCCAGCGGATGTTGGCAATTTGATCTCTGGTTCCTCTGCCTTTTCTAAAACCAGCTTGAACATCTGGAAGTTCATGGTTCACATATTGCTTAAGCCTGGCTTGGAGAATTTTGAGCATTACTTTACTAGCTTGTGAGATGAGTGCAATTGTGTGGTAGTTTGCAGTACTTGGGTGCAATTTCAAAAAAGATAGAATGAGTTTGGTTTGTTCCAAAGGCAAATCATTCCACATCAAAGTAATCCAAGTCCATACCCCAACCACTAAAGCCAAAGAAGCTCAAGTTGACTGGATCTATGAAGACCTCCAAGACCTTCTAGAACTAACAACAAAAAAGATATCCTTTTCATTATAGGGGATTGGAATGCAAAAGTAGGAAGTCAAAAGATACCTGAAGTAACAGGAAGATTGGCTTTGGATTACAAAATGAAGCAGGGAAAAGGCCATTAGAGTTTTGTCAAAAGAAAATTGGTCATAGCAAACATTCTCTTCCAACAACACAAGAGACAACTCTACACATTGACATCACCAGATGGTCAATATTGAAATCAGATTGATTATATTCTTTGCAGCTCAGGATGGAAAAGATGGAAACGTTCTATACAATCAGCAAAAATAAGACCTAGAGCTTACTGCGACTCAAGATCATGAGATCCTTATTGCAAAATTGAGGCTTAAATTCAAGAAAGTAGGGAAAACCACTAGGCCATTCAGGTATGACTTAAATCAAATTCCTCATGATTTTACGGTAGAAATGACTAATAGACTCAAGGGATTAGATCTGGCAGACAGAGTGGCTGAAGAACTACAGACAGATTCATAGCATTGTATAGAAGGTGGTGACCAAACCATCCCAAAGGGGGGGAAAAATGCAAGAAGGCAAAGTGGTTTCCTGAGGAGACATTACAAATAGCTGAGAAAAGAAGAGACATGAAAGGCAAGGGGAAAAGGGAAAGATATACACAGTGCAATATAGAGTTCCAGAGAAAAGCAAGGAGAGATAAGGCAGCCTTCTTAAGGGAACAATGCAAAAAATAGAGGAAAACAATACAACAAGACTAGAGACTTCTTCAAGAAAATTGGAGATATCAAGGGAACATTTCATGTGAGAATGGACAAGATAAGGGACAGAAATGATAAGGACTTAACAGAATCAGAAGAGATGAAGAAGAGGTAGCAAGAACATACAGAAGAACTATATAAAAAAGTCTTAATGATCCAGATAACCCTGATGGTGTGATCACTCACCTAGAGCCAGATATCCTCAAGTGTGAAATCAAGTGTGCCTTAGGAAACATTATTACAAACAAAGCTAATGGAGGTGATAGAATTCCAGTTGAGCTAATTAAAATCCTAAGAGATGACACTGTTACAGTTGTAGTCAATATGTCAGTAAATTTGGAAAACTCAGCAGTGGCTACAGGAATGGAAAAGGTCAGTTTTCATTCCAATCCCAAAGAAGGTCAATGCCAAAGAATGTTCAAACTACCATACAACTGTGCTCATTTCACCTGCTAACAAAGTGATGCTCAAAATCCTTCAAGCTAGGCTTCAACAGTATGTGAACCGAGAATTTCCAAATGCACAAGCTGGGTTTAGAAATGGCAGAGGAATCAGAGAACAAATTGCCAACATTCATTGGGTCATTGATAAAGCAAGGGGAATTCCAAAAAACATCTACTTCTGCCTCATAGACTATACTAAAGCCTTTGATTGTGTGGATCATGACAGACTGTGGAAATTTATTAAAGAAATGGGAATACCAGACCACCTTACCTGCCTCCTGAGAAACCTGTATTTGGGCTAAGAAGCAACAGTTAGAACCAGACATGGAACAACCAACTGGTTCAAAATTGGGAAAGGAATACATAAAGACTGTGTATTGTCACCTTGCTTATTTAACTTATATGCAGAGTACACCATATGAAATGCCTGGCTGGATAAATATAGCTCAAGCTGGAATCAAGATTCCTAGAAGAAATATCAACAACCTCAGTTATGCAGATGATACCACCCTAATGGCAGAAAATGAAAAGAAACTAAAGAGCCTCTTGATGAGGGTGAAAGAAGAGACTGAAAAGGCTGGCTTACCACTCAACATTCAAAAAACTATGATCATGGCATCTGGCCACATTATTTCATGACAAATAGAAGGGGAGAAAATGGAAGCGGTGACACGTTTTATTTTCTTAGACTCTAAAATTAATTGTGATGGTGACTACAGACATGAAATTAAAAGACACTTCCTCCTTGAAAAGAAAGCTATGACCAATCTAGACAGCATATTAAAAGTAGAGACACAGGTTCATATAGTCAAAGCTATGGCTTTTTCAGTAGTCAAGTACGGATGTGAAAGTTGGACCATAAAGAGGGCTGAGTGCTGAAAAGTTGTCATTTTTGAATTGTGGTGCTGAGGAAAACTCTCCAGAGTCACTTGGACTGCAAGGAGATCAAGTCAATCAATCCAAAAGGAGATCAAATCTGAATATTCATTAGATGGACTGATGCTGAAGCTGAAGCTCCAATATTTTGGTCACCTGACGAGAAGAGCCAACTCACTGGAAAAGACTATTGATGCTGGGAAAGATTGAGGGCAGGAGGAGAAGCAGGTGACAGAGAACGAGATGGTTGAACAGTATCAACTAATCAATGAACATGAGTTTGAGCAAACTCTGTGAGATAGTAAAGGACAGGGAAGCCTGGCATGCTGCAGTCCACGGAGTCACAAAGAGACATGATTTATTGACTAAACAACAACAAGGTAGTTTCAAACTATTTACTTATTCCCTGAATGCAAATAATGTATTTATCTAAGGTAGACTCAGTCTTAACAGACCTGAAGTTTGTACAATTTAGGGGATCCCAGGAAGATCTGTGTAAAGAACACAAAATTACTTGCATAAATAGCATCTTGAAAGCATCCAGATCGAGAGAGAGGACCTGAAGCATAAACATCCTCAGTTTCATGGTGATCCCCTCTGACCAAAACTCACAATGCTTTTTGCAATATATTGGATATTAAAGGGGCTTCCTTGGTGGCTCAGATGATACAGAATCCACCTACAATACAAGAGAGCCGATTCGATTCCTGGGTTGGGAAGATCCCCTGGAGGAAGGCATGGCAACCCACTCCAGTATTCTTGCCTGGAAAATCCCCACAGACACAGGAGGCTGGCAGGCTTCAGTCCATGGAGTAGCAAAGAGTCAGACACAACTGAGCGAAAGGCTCGCTGTACAGAGGCTGACTCAATGCTCCTACATAATAACAACATAGTTATCATTATAAATAATAACATGATTATTCCTATGAATTGTGACTGAAGATTTCTACAATCTTCTTTGCCAGATGCTGCTGATAGTATAAGGCTTCCCAGATGGCACAGTGGTAAAGAACCCACCTGCCAATGCAGGAGACACAAGAGATGAAGGTTTGACTTCTGGGTCGGGAAGATCCATCCCCTGTTGTAAGAAATGGTACCCCACCTCAGTATTCTTGCCTAGAAAATTCCATGGACAGAAGAGTCTGGAAGACTACAGTTTATGGGATCACAAAGAGTCAGGCATGACTGAGTGACTGGTCACACCACAGCTGGTACTATAACATGACTGATAAGTCTATGTAGGGTTCATCCTGTTTGTAGATAGCAGGCTTAAACTTCAGAAGAGATGAATTGCATTGTTAAATTATTATATCCTTTCATTCTATCTGAAAAAAAAGTTACAAAACTGTACAGATAACTGTATGTCAGCCTTAGATTTTTATTATTATTGAAATTAACTTAATAAATATCAGATTCAAGCTTTGATCTCTAGATACTTTGATCAGTAAAACAAAAAATTATAATTATTCATGCATTTGGCCTTTCTTTAAATCTAGCTAGCCTAAGTTTCCAAAAGATTTTTTTAAAGATTAAACTAGAATTTCCCAAGTGGATTGATTTCTTCAAGAAAATTAAAGCAGTGCAGAAAGGAAGAAAGTTACTGAATAAATTGTCTTGGCTTTTTGATCAAAGACAAATAGATAGCTGCTTTCCTACTTTTAGTTTTAGTTCTAGAGAAGAAGGAAGAAGGCCTTGTTAAAAAAAATGGGGGGAGGTTTCTTGACTTTTAATATTAGAAAAGAAATAATTGAATACTATTCTCTCCTCTAAAATTACCTTCCAAAGATTTTCTTCAGGGGTTATAGAGTTTTGATAGATTCTTTTCCCACTAAACTAGTTACACTACATTTCAAGTCCTTTTCCTCCACATATTTAAGTTATATTTTATCTGAGCTAATTTATTTCTGAGAATTTGATAACCAGTGTAAGCATGTGCAGAAAGTTCGTATGTGTGTTCATGTATATACTACATACATGAAGTATGCCCTCCATATCCACAAGTTTCACATCTGCAAATTCAACCAACTGCTGCTCAAAAAATATTCGGAAAAAAAAGTAAACTCCAGAAAGTTCCAAAAAGCAAAATTTGAATTTACAAGTACCAACAACTATATTCATAGCGTTTCCATTGTATTTACAACTATTTACTTTATTTTCTTGGGCTCTAAAATCACTGCAGATGGTGATTGCAGCCATGAAATTAAAAGACGCTTGCTTCTTGGAAGAAAAGCAATGACAAACCTAGACAGCATATTAAAAAGCAGAGATGTTACTTTGCCAACAAATGTCTGTATAGTAAAAGCTATGGTTTTTTTCAGTAGTCATGTATGAATGTGAGAGTTGTATCGCAAAGAAGGCTGAGTGCTGAAGAATTGATGCTTTTGAACTGTGGTGTTGGAGAAGACTCTTGAGAGTCCATTGGACTGCAAGGAGATCAAACCAGTCAATCCTAAAGGAAATCAGTCCTGATTATTCATTGGAAGGACTGATGGTGAAGCTGAAACTCCAGTATTTTGGCCACCTAATGTGAAGAACTGACTCATTGGAAAAGACCCTGATGCTGGAAAAGATTGAAGGCAGGAAGAGAAGGGGATGACAGAGGAAGAGATGGTTGGATGGCATCACAGACTCAATGGACATGGGTTTGAGCAAGCTCCAGGAGATGATAAAGGACAGGGAAGCCTGGAGTGCTGCAGTCCATGGGATTGCAAAGAGTCAGACACACTGAGCGACTGAACAACAAACATAGCGTTTACACTGTATTAGACATGAAAAGTAATCTATAGATGATTTATATGGGGAAGATGTTTGTGGGATATATGCAAATACTATATTATTTTATATAAGGGACTTGTGGACTTAAGAACCAATGAGTCTTAGTATCTGAGACAGTCTCAGAAGCAATCTCCTGCGGATACCAAGGGTCAATTATATGTATAAATACAGAGAGAGATTATGAGATGTACACTTTGAGATAAACATCTGTATATGAGAAGATTATGAGATGCTGTGTCTGAGATATGTGTGTGTGTGTGTGTAAGAAAGATGCTTTTGACTTTGAGCAACAGAAATGGAGCAGATTTATTTTCTTATATGCAAAGGTTAGATACAGCAGATCACTAGTGTTGGTTTAATTGATCCATAATTCCATAAAAGAGTCAGGTTCTGGTCTGCTGCCTTTTGTATTTTGGATTGCTAGCTACATCTGTCCCTTTTATCAGAGAAAAAAACAAACCTTTCCCAAAATCTTCCCTTGCAGATGCCTACTTAAAACCACTGGCCAGAAATGCATTACTTTTCCCTATGGCTGAGGAAGGAAGCACCTGCTCTAAAGTCCATAGTGGAAGCAAGCAGGGATGAAAGGCCTGGGAACAGATGCTATACTTGCCATGAAAGCAAGCACAACCTTAGAGATAATACCATGTGATTATTATATAATATTTATGTTTCAAAACATCTTCAAATCTACCACATTGATTTGTGGAAATAAGGCCTCATCCTGGATGGTAATTGAAATTCTATATTTGGTGGTAATAATTTAAAAGCTTGATTTTTTACTCAATATTTAAACACATTTTGAATAACAACTGAAGGCTAGACACGACTCTACAGGCACTACAGATATATAGATGAACTATTCATAGTTTAGCTCACTCAGCAATGAGCAAAGTCATGAAAAAAAAGTTGTAGATAGAAGAACCTAGAGATGATCATACTAAGTTCAGTAAGTTAGAGAAAGACAAATATCACATAATATCACTAATATGTGAAATCTAAAAAGGTGATATAAATGAACTTACTTACTAAACAAAAACAAACTTACAGACATAGAAAACAAATCTCTGGTTATCAAAGGGGAAAGGGGCAGGGGACAAATTAAGAGTTTGGGATTAGAGAATATAAACTACTATATCTAAAACAGATAAACAATAAGGTCCTACTGTATAGCACAGGAACTATATTCAATACCTTGTAATAAGCTGTAATGGAAAAGAATGTGTGTATGTATGTATATATATATATATATAAATTTGCTATACACCAGAAACTAATAAACACTATAAATCAACTATACTTCAATTTTAAAAAAAGTTCTAGTGTGTGTTAGGTAGTAAAATGCCCCCAACCTCAAATTTGCTGCTGCTGAAGCTTAGTCGCTCAGTCATGTCCGACTCTTTGTGACCTTATGGACTATAGCTGGGCAGGCTCCTCTGTCCATAGGATTCTCCAGCAAGAGTACTAGAGTGGGTTGCCATGGCTTCCTTCAGGGGATCTTCCCAGACCAGGGATTGAACCCGGGTGTCCTGAATCACATGCAGATTCTTTATCACTGAGCCTCCAGGGTTGGTCATATCCTAATCTTGTGAATATGTTACATTGCCTGGCAAAAGAAAATTAAAATTGAAGATGAAATTAAGTTGCTAATCAGCCCACTTGGATGTAAGGAGATTATCATGGGTTATTTGGATGGGTCCAGTCTAATCACCCTTAAACATAGAAATGGAGACAGAAGGATGTGTCAGAGAAAGACATGAGAAGAACTTGACTTACCAGAGCTGGCTTCAAAGATGCAGAAAGGGGACCAGGAACTGAAAAATGCCGAGGTCCCTAGAAGACAGGAGGGAATAGTCTTCACCTATAGCTGGCAGAGGAACCAGAGATCAAATTGCCAACATCCGTTGTAATCATCGAAAAAGCAAGAGAGTTCCAGAAAAACATCTATTTCTGATTTATTGACTATGCCAAAGCCTTTGACTGTGTGGATCAAAATAAACTGTGGACAATTCTGAAAGAGATGGGAATACCAGACCACCTGACCTGCCTCTTGAGATACCTATATGCAGGTCAGGAAGCAATAGTTAGAACTGGATATGGAACAACATACTGGTTCCAAATAGGAAAAGGAGTATGTCAAGGCTGTATATTATCAACCTGCTTATTTAATTTATATGCAGAGTACATCATGAGAAACGCTGGGCTAGAAGAAGCACAAGCTCAAATCAAGATTGCCAGGAGAAATATCAGTAACCTCAGATATGCAGATGATACCACCCTTTTGGCAGAAAATGAAGAGGAACTAAAAAGCCTCTTGATGAAAGTGAAAGAGGAGAGTGAAAAAGTTGGCTTAAGGCTCAACATTCAGAAAACGAAGATCATGGCATCTGGTCCCATCACTTCATGGGAATAGATGGGGAAACAGTGGACACAGTGTCAGACTTTATTTTGGGGGGCTCCAAAATCACAATGATTACAGCCAGGAAATTAAAAGATGCTTACTCCTTGGAAGGAAAGTTATGACAAACCTAGATAGCATATTGAAAAGCAGAGATATTATTTTGCCAACAAAGGTCAGTCTAATCAAGGCTATGGTTTTTCCAGTGGTCATGTATGGATGTGACCAAAGAAAGCTGAGTGCCAAAGAATTAATGCTTTTAAACTGTGGTTCTGGAGAAGACTCTCTCAAGTCCCTTGGACTGCAAGGCGATCCAACCAATCCATCCTAAAGGAGATCAGTCCTAGGTGTTTGTTGGAAGGACTGATGCTGAAGCTGAAACTCCAGTACTTTGGCCACCTCATGTGAAGAGGTGACTCACTGGGAAAGACCCTGATGCTGGGAGGGATTGGGGGCATGAGGAGAAGGGGATGACAGAGGATGAGATGGCTGGATGGCATCACCAACTCAATGGACATGGGTTTGGATGAACTCCGGGAGTTGGTGATGGACAGGGAGGCCTGGTGTGCTGCGATTCATGGGGTCGCAAAGAGTCAGACACAACTGAGTGACTGAACTGAACTGAACTGATAGCTGGCAAGGAAATGGGAACCCTGATCTGATAACTGCAAAGAACTGAATTCTGCCAATGACCTGAATAAGCCTGGCAGAGAATTCTCCTGTGGAAGAGCCTCTGGTAAAAGATGTAGCCCATCTATACGTCTATACCTTGATTTTAGCCCAGTAAGGCTAAACTATCTACACAATAATACAATATATTTATGCTATTTTAAGCCATTGTCTGTAGTAAGTTTTTATAGAAACAACAAAAAAATTTATAATGATAATGAATATAGTGAACAAAAGATTATGATTTAGTGTACTAAGAGCTTCAGAGTGAAAGTGAAAATGTTAGTTATTAAGTTGTGTCTGACTCTTCGCAATCCCATGGATTGTACCCACCAGGCTCCTCTGTCCATGGAATTCTCCAGGCAAGAATACTGGAGTGGGTTGCCATTCCCTTCTCCAGGGGATCTTCCTGACCCAGGGATCAAACCCAGGTCTCCCACATTGCAGGCAGATTCTTTCTACTGTTTGAGCCACCAGGGAAGCTCTAAGAGCTTAAGAAGTATCTCTGATATCATGTTAAGAATTTTAGATTGAATAAGTAATAAGGAACCATCAGGAACTTCTTGCTGTGGTTGAACACCAGGAGAGAAAATATGTATAACTTTTTCTACATAGCACTTTCCCAAATCACAATTTCCCCAAGTCCCACAATACCTGAAACTTAAAATTGATAACACCTATGGTTTTGATTCTTAACTTGTTAAAGAGAGCGCTGTTTGGTAAATCTTTTTACTAGTAAACATCTGAGATGGTGCATCTTCAGGAAAATGACTAAATTATTTTTGTGAATTAGATCTCAGGATTTTTCATATGAGAATCCATGCTTGTACTGAACCTGTATATTCACTAAACACAAAATATTTTCTATTTAAGTCTTCCAATTAGAATAAAGCATTGCAGATAGAAAGTTTATTTTCATATTCTCACTACTGTGAAAATCCTTGTTTACCTATAGCAAGCATGCCTCAGGCACTAGTTCTGTTTAAGGCCTGCATACCAATGCAAGTTTGAGATTTTAAAGGAGGTCTCTATAGTGATCTTAATCTGTTTTTCACTTAACTGGTGAACTGATCATTCTCCCTGACACTATATACACCACTGAACATTTTAGGGGGGAAAGGCCAATCTCAATTCTTCCAGCTGAGGCAAAAGCAACTCAGGATGAATTAAGTTTAAGCAACAAAATGAAAGTTTTTAATATAGTGATGTCAGTATCATCAGAACAAATTTGAAAGTGACTGCTACATCCTACAGGCTGATTTTCAAACCTTATATGTTTACTTTTTATAAAGATTGTTGGAAATAGGGTTTAATTCGAAGTCTACACAGCCCGACCAAATTCTCTGGCTAAGCAGATTTGCAATTTTCTGTTGTTTTAATAATTGGCTTCAAGGCTAACCATCAGCTTGCCTATGTGGTAAGCCAATTTATTCATCAAGGAGATATAAAATCCTGGTTCAACTGTGCCTCAGTACACTTTTTGCAATTGCCTGGTTGTTAGAAATTCACATCTCGTTTATGACTAGAGGGAAGGATTTGGGTCTTACATTGCAATTACTATCCTGCATCAGGATGTTTAGTTGTTTGCAGAAAGACAGGCCAGGAGCTGTTGCTATACCCAGTCAATAAAGAAGGACAAATATTTGGGAGATGACAAGGGCAGAGGTTTGCAACACAAGTTCAGTTTGGGAAGTAATTACTTCATTTAAAGATCCAATGGTCTCTAGTTAAAATGGAAGCAAAATATTTAATTCTATATTAATAGCCTTCTAACTGGCCTACTTGAATTCACTCTGACCCCTTCGAGTTTATTCTCTACAAGGATGCCTGAAAGATCTTCTTCAAGTTGTGAATCTCAATAACACTTGTCAGAGTTCACCCTTCAACCTAGTCTTTCAATGGCTCCCCATTCCCTTGGAATAAACACAACACTCAAGAGGCTCTGAGACCGCATAATGCCCCCTCTCCACCTCATCTTACATTACCCCTGCTCCCCAGTCATACAGGCTTTTGGGTCCCTCATATTTGGTGGGCTGTCTCCCGCCATTGAGACTTAACATTGTTTTCTCTGCATGGAGGACTGTTCCCTCCCCCGTTGCCTCATTAATTCCTACTTGACTTCTCTCAGCTCAACGATCATTTTCTCAGACAAGCCTTTTCTGACCTCCTTAAGTAAAATCCTCTCTTTCAAATTCATACACAACTTGTATGATTTTTCATTGTGTCAACTTCACACACCAACTTGTATCACTTCTCATTGATGAAAATCAACTCTTTTCCAAGATTGTTTGATGTTATTTATCTCTGCCAATAATGGTAAACCCCACCATTGTGTATTTTTGCTTCGCCCCACCCCAGAACCTAGAAAACTGCCTGAGACATAGGCATTGAAAAGTATTTGTTAAATATACAAATAGATGCTCAGTCACTTAGCTGTGTCCAACTTTTCATGACCCCATGAACTGTAGCCCACCGTCTAGGCTCCTCTGTCCATGGGATTTCCAGACAAGAATACTAGAGTGTGTTGCCATTTCCTTCTCCAACAAACAGATGGGTAAGAATATTTTCAAAGATTCTTATATACCTTTTGTTATATACTGTTACTCCACTATCCTCCATGAAGAAAATGAATGACCATTTCACCTGGTATAACGTTTTCAACAATCAGTTGCTTAATGCAAGTTTAAGAAATAGAATTAAACTATATAGGCAGAATTATGTTTATACATAGCTGATAAAAAGGCCGACAATAGTTAGTTTTCATCAGTGAGTTATGTTAAGAGCAGAGACAAAGAATATCAGTTTTTCTACCTGGAGTAAAAGGGCCCAATATATAGTGGCTTTACAAAGATGCTGAAAGGCTGGGTTGTACTTACTTAATACTAAGTAAGTACTAATACTAATACTGAGAATTATAGTTAGTCCTAGAGCAAGGGTTATCACTGGATAGACTAATTAGGGATCCATGAACCCAAGAGTTAGAATATATTTCATAGATGTACAGGAGAAGGCAATGGCACCCCACTCCAGTACTCTTGCCTGGAAAATCCCATGGATGGAGGAGGCTGGTAGGCTGCAGTCCATGGGGTCACTAAGAGTCAGACACGACTGAGTGACTTCACTTTCACTTTTCACTTTCATGCATTGGAGAAGGAAATGGCAACCCACTCCAATGTTCTTGCCTGGAGAATCCCAGGGACGGGGGAGCCTGGTGAGCTGCCGTCTATGGGGTCACACAGAGTTGGACACAACTGAAGTGACTTAGCAGCAGCAGCAGCATAGATGTACAACTGCATTCTCCCTTTTATTGTGGGAAAACTAAGCCTAACACGCTTAAGAAATATATCTATGGTCACACCCCTGTGAAGGATCAGCATCAGAGCTAGGGCGCGAAAAGCATAGTTAGACATTTCTGAATGCTTTCTCTATGACAAATCTGTACTGATTCTACAGGGAAGTGGATTTTAAAAGATTTACACATCCATCTGTACACATGGAAACATTACAATAAATATTTGGCAGATCTGTCAAGCATTTAAAAAATAAAAGAGGTGTTCTGAATTCTAAAAATGCAATAGCCAAGGCAATTATTAGTTCTAAAACTATTTTTTTTAATTATACAAGAAAGGGAATATCATCATTACTTGGCTAAATGGTAAATAATATTTATATAGTCAGAAAACTATTGGAATGATTGAAGAACTTTAAGAATGAATAACATCAAAAACTGACAAATCTAGAAATAACAGTGTAAACAACTTACATAGAAATGTGGAGATAAGTATACAAGTGTTTTAAAGTATTACATCTGAGGAGTGCAGTGGGTGGTAAAAGATGGCTGAAGCAAGGGACTGGTGTTTTTCTTACTCCTTTCAGCACTTGTTTTAGTGATTTGAACAAAGAAACAAAAAAAATCTTAACTATAACAAGGTATCGGAATAATAGGGGATTAGGTACTAAAGGATGTAGAAGACTATCAAGAATATAAAAATAGCAGATATACAGAGAAGCCACTATTCCTAGGACCAAGGCAGAGGACCCAGGAAGGAAGAAATCTGGAAGACACCCCCTACGCCAGGGCTGGTCTCTAAGACCTGTTCTCAAGGGAGCAACTGGGCTGTACTGCACGATGTAACAGGACAGAGGGACTGCGCTGGCAGGACTCACGGGGACATCATTATCTGGGGTTCCAAAATAAACCATTGTAGGGAGGTGCCACAGAAGTGACACTCACCAAGAAACTTGTTTTCTGGGATGCCAGGTGTTGCTCCCATGAGAAGGTGTCTCAGAACTTGCTTGGATGTCACTTGAACGGCAGTGCTGAGAACAGGTATCCAAAGAGAAGTGCCAGGCCATGTAACTCACTCTGAAGCTACCTAAGGGGGTTCCAAGGAGGCTGTTCCCTGGGAGATGCTATTATTCTTTGCAACTTGCTGCCGAAGTTCAGCACTTTGGCATGAAGAGGTGCCAAAGGAAGCCATCTACTGGGAGGAGCAATGCCAGTGGCCCTTACACGTGTGCTTGCTTCTGCTGCCTCTCATTCCTATTTATATTTTCCCTGCTCTTGAGTCTCTGTTCTCCAATATATTTTATCATTGTTTTACAAAATGCATGTTTGAAGGTAGTCTTAGTAATGCCTAATTAATAAGACACAGTCCTTGCTTTCCAGAACTTTATCATCTGGCTGAGGTCATAAGTTAAACTCACTTAAAACAGTTAGGGAAAAACAAAATATAGAATCTTAAATGATAAGTTTTAAGTGATAAATTTTGCAGGACAAAATCCCATGTTCTAGGAGCACCCTAAAAGGAGACTATCCAAATTATAACAGTCAGTAAATGTTTCCTGAAAACTTCAAGTGACCTTTCAAATAAAAATATGCACTGAGGGGAAGCAAGGAGAGGGAGAGGGAGGCACTAACTGAGCCCACAAGGAGCTCCCAGGAACGGTGACCATCAGTGTTGGATTCGCTGGCACCTATGACTCACTATGGTCTGGCCCCACATGCTCCTTTATCATCATCTTTGACCCCTGTTCAACAATTCTCTATTCTTTTACTACAGTTTATCTACTGTCCTGAACAGACCTATTCTTATTGCTAGTCAACGTTCCTCTCACATCCTCTCCTTGGAAGTCACCTTTCTTCTCCCTTTTCAGCGGTTTCACTGTTGCCCAAGACCAACTATTCTGGCATACAGGGATTTCTCCCCTTTCTGAACATCAGTTGCGCTTAATTCTATACCACCCCCTGGAAGGTCGTATTCGTTTTTGGCAAAGTAGAATAGTGGAACCTGCATAGACCTGTAGTCAGACAGGCTGGATTCAAGTCCTGGCTCTCTTAACATTTTGGCTGTATTTCCTAAGCTCTCTAAATCTCTATGTTTTCATTATAATTTAGGGAAGGTTATACCTTCTCTGTAGGGTTGTTGTGAGAATTGAATTATATTACATGCATATATGTGCCTTGAAAGTGTTGCTAAATGACAAACACATACAGTTTGTGTTAGTGTTTCTGTGTTTCCACTCTATCTAGAATATAGGTTAGCAATAGAACAACAGTAATTATTTATATTCCCCTTAACATCTAGCACATTTTTCAGTACATAGTAGGCATACATACATAAACACTAAAATGATTAAAATCAAATCCGTTTCCATAAAAATATAAAGTGCTCTATCTGCACTGCATTTGCTTTATCCATCCTTATTTGTACCCATTAGATGCATCCAAGTTACAATATTCATCACTGCAGAAATTACTGGTGAAAAGCAATTTGAACTGGTAACATCCATCTTGGCTCTGTCAAACCCTCAGTTTGTAAAAGCAGTTTGGAACTCATGAGCTGTCATAGCAATAACACTCACTTGATACATTTTACAGATAGCGATTGCTGATAAGTGTTCTTGCAATGAAGTACTCAAATAACTGGTATGACTAGAAATGTCAGTCACAGATCAGTCAAGTGGGAAATGTTAGGAAATAAATTTCACCAGCAGTCCTAGAATTCCTAAAAAATTTTTTTTCTTTTAAAATATAAGGTGTGTCTTAGAGATTCCAAACAAAGTATACTGACAGAGCAGTTCGTGGGAGGGTGGGAAGGGGCAGAGCTAAACAGAAGTAGAGGTGGTACTGGTTCTGTGGCCTGGTGTAAAGAAAATGCACTTGGGAGCCAGTCACACCAGGGGCAAAACTCAACTCCATCGTTTACTATGGCTGGCACGGTAAACGTTGGCATTAGGCCTTCTTTGCTGTTGCTGCTGCTAAGTTGCTTCAGTTGTGTCTGACTCTGTGCGGCCCCATAGATGGCAGCCCACCAGGCTCCCCCATCCCTGGGATTCTCCAGGCAAGAACACTGGAGTGGGTTGCCATTTCCTTCTCCAATGCATGAAAGTGAAAAGTGAAAGTGAAGCCGCTCAGTCGTGTCTGACTCTTAGCGACTCCCTGGACTGCAGCCTACCAGGCTCCTCCGTCCATGGGATTTTCCAGGCAAGAGTACTGCAGTAGGGTGCCATTGCCTTCTCCTAAGCCTCCGTATTTTTATATCTAAAATGACCATAATGCAATTGTCCTAAAAATTAAAAATAGGTTTCTAAAGCACCTAATACAGGGCGCTTTGTGGAACTTGGGTGATGAGCACTGTATATGGTTAACTCAATAGAATGAGGTGATATTTGAAGGTTTGCCTACAGATCCACTCCACAAAATCTCCAACATACTGGTCCAGAAAATAAGAGCCTATGTCCTGACCTCAACAAAAACTCACAGTCTCCCCTCCTCAGTAAACATCTTTCCAAGGGTCACAGACTTAGTTAGTAGTTCACTTTAGCCTGGGCCTGCTGCATTCAAGACAACTTCTGTGATGGCTGTATTTAGCAACAGAATCCTCCCTCTCCCTCATGCCCATGAATGACTCATTAGAAATGTCACCTGGCACCCACGGGGTGAGCAGCACGCTGACAGTGTCTAATGGATTCAGTTATGATTAGCCAAGGTCTGTGCTTTAAAGGTAACAATGATCCTTGTGTTGTCCTCACTGGGGTACTAAGGTAGAGGCTGGAAATGAATTTGATGAGATCTGACATTGTATCTCCTGAAGAACTTAACCTCCATGAGTTTCTTGTAATATAGTTGTGAAGGTTGAATGAAATTAGATTTGTGAAGCATTTAGCATAGTGTCAAGCAAGTAGTGATCAATAGTAGCAACAACATTATCAGAATAAGTAGTTCCTATAAGGACAAAATCGCTAGAAATACCAACCCTAGAAACTTCTATAAAGGATTATGCATTACTTTTTAAATTAGATTGCTTTTCAGACATTAAAGTGACAGAAGGGAACAAACAGAAAACAGGCAGTAAGGTAGAAACTCTGTGACCTTCTTCTGTTGTCAGGGGCTGATTAGGGGAGCTATGTTTTACCCCTGGGTATGTTGTTGCTTTATGAGATGGTGGGGGTGGGGGCGGTGGGGGGAACCTTGGGCGAATCAATGAATATCACTCAGACTCAGTTTCCCTTTGTAAAGTGAGGTTGTTGGAATAGAACCATTTGGGTGGTTTTTAGCTCTGCTCTACTATGATTCTTAAACATGGGATCTGTGCTGGTAATGGTAAGAAGAAAGTTCTGTGGTGGGAGAAAGGAACAAAAATAGGGATAGAAGATCTTGGAGTTGAGATTAAACATGAAAGTGCTTTTAAGGGAGTAACCAAGCAATACATTTGCTTGGAGCCATGGCTTTTTAAATGTCTGCCTACTGACTGTGACACATATGCTTGAAAAGAGTTCCTATAGCAAGCTGACAATAATTTGATTTTTTTCTCTGTTGTCTGACACTCTAAATTCTTATTTCCTAGGTTACCATAGAGCTCTCTCTAGCCAATGTCACTCAGTGAGTTTTGACTGTGTAGGCTTAATAGGATGCCAGTTTTGTGTATTGCTATTTACTCCCTAGCCCTTCAAATGAAATGTTCTTCTAATTCCTCAAAATAAAATATCAACAATGCTACTAGACAAGTCTTCAACTTAAACTTCTCAAAAACAGAGCCCTTCTATTTCTGTCTGCTGAAGAAAAGAGGATTCCCCACCCCCCATCATGAAGCAATATATGCAACATGGGTGGGGAGGAGTGTGCTGGATGCAACAGGCCAGAATCTCAAGCTAGAGTGGAGATGGGTTTCCCCAGGAAGACTCTAAAGTCAGAAATACAATGTGGGAGGGAAGTAGGATGTCTCAGCTCAGAGCAGGTAAAAGAAATCAGACACTGAAATCTGTATATGAGAACAATGACAAAGAAGACAGAGAAGGGTCCACTCTCCCTACCACCAATAGAAATCCCCTCCAAATCCCACTTAAGATCTCATTTCCATTATAAGCTCCACGTAGGTCTTATTAGATGGAATGTGTTTGCCTGAAGGGCACTTTATTCCCCACTTCTTTGGTTCATTGGAGGTAGGATCCCCACCACCACTAAAGCTCCTGACCTCTTGCCCTACCTTGTCTCATATCCAAGTAGGAGTGATCTGTTCGGTGAAGAGAGGAATCCAGCATGCATAACTCAGCTTCTTGCACCCCCTGTTCTCTTGGGAGCAGCCTCTCCCCCAGAGAAAGGCCTTCTGCTTCTGCTGAAAGCTCCCTGCTCTGAGGGGAGGCTGGCTGACTCCGTACTTCAGCACGAGGAAGCCTGTATGAGGGCAGATGGAAACCACACTCTCCACCATTCAATGTGCAATCAACACATCTTTCCTACTAGTTTGCCTTATTTTACATTTTGTTCAGAACACAGGTGGACGGTGGGGGAAGCTATTGTTGCTTCTCTCCAGTCATAAAATTTGATGGATGTACATTCTAGTGGAAAATCTGCTACAACATCCTCAGCCATTTCTTACTGCTGGGGCCGACTCATTTCTGCTGATTTCTTCCTCTCCCAAGGCCTCTTGTTCCCCCAAAGCCATATGATAATCCATGAGATTGATTATTAAGGAATCCGTCTGTATGATGCAGTGATTAATGAAACGGAATAGTCTAGACCAAAAAAAGATTAACTTCATATTTAATGTGTTTCAGCCATCAATTTAAGTAGAACAATAACTGCTTGAAATTGAATCCTGCTGTAGTGAAAATGTGGACTGAAAATAGCTCTGTATCTGCCTAAACTGGCTGACTAAATCACAGAATTTAGTAGGGAGCATACAGAGTCTGAATTCACTCTCTCTTCTGCATCCAAAGTGCAGTGACAGGCATGATGTAGTCGCTCAGTCATGTCCGACTCTTTGTGACCCCATGGACTATAGCCCGCCAGGCTCCTCTGTCTGTGGAATTCTCTAGGCAAGAGTACTGGAGTGGATTGCCATCCCCCTCTCCAGGGGATCTTCCTGACTCAGGGATCGAACCTGGGTCTCCCTTATTGCAGGCAGATTCTTTACTATCTCAGCCACAGTAGAGGGTTAAAAGTAGCATGATTTCTCATCTTGGTTTTGTCACTGATCTATCACTGAGCTAATAGATAACACAGCTAACAGATAACCCTTCTGAACCCTGCATAACTGCCTTGCAATATTCTAGGAATATTATATAATGCATGTGAACAACATTTATATTCTGTAATATGTTTATTTGTTCTTTAGTTGCTCAGTCGTGTCCAACTCTTTGCAACCTCGTGGACTGTAGCCCATCAGGATCCTCTCTCCATGGGATTTTCCTGGCAAGGTTACTAGAGTGGGTTGCCATTTCCTTCTCCATAATATCATCAATTTGCTGCTGTTGATTAGTCACTTAAGTCGTGTCCAACTTTTTTGTGACAATACTGAAAAGAGACAGAACCTTACATGTTTAAAATCAGTTAAGCCATTTAGTGTATGGTCAAGAGAAGAGCCTGTCTTCTTGTCTTCTGTATGTGTGCTCAATTGTATTCAACTCTTAGAAGCCCCATGGACTGTAGCCCACCAGGCTCTTCTGCCCATGGAATTTTTCAGGCCAGAATACTGGAATGGGTTGCCATTTCCTCCTCCATAAGATACTTCCAATCCATGGATCAAACCATTGTCTCTTGCATCTCCTGATTAGCAAGCATATTCTTTACCACTTGTGCCACCTGGCAAACCCCCTTAATGTTTTCTAGTTTCTCCTAAAGTTTCTCAAACTGAGGTCCAAGGACTACTTTTAAATAAATACATTTTTAAACCCCACTCTGGTTCAAAATAGGAGTATCTATAGGCAAGCCCTGGAATCTGTATTTTAACAAAGAAGGCTAAGTTTAGGAAGGAACCACTACATCTGATCCAAAAGTTATTTTTAATGTTTACACAATACTGCATTCTCATCAATCATCAGTGTTACCTCTCTCCTTTACTTGAAACATCTTAAAAGAACCGGTTCAGTCAAAACATTTTCCTTGGAAGGAAAGGGAGAGAAGAATGGAGAGAGTACCATGAAAGCATGTACACTAACATATGTAA
Source organism: Bos mutus (assembly GCF_027580195.1). Taxonomy (NCBI): domain Eukaryota; kingdom Metazoa; phylum Chordata; class Mammalia; order Artiodactyla; family Bovidae; genus Bos; species Bos mutus. The sequence continues at coordinate 89,474,090 of NC_091617.1, read as the reverse complement.
AACAGATAGCCAGTGGAAATTTGCTGTATGACTCAGGGAACTCAAACTGGGGCTCTCTAATAATCCAGAGGGGTGGGGAAGGGTGAAAGGTGGAAGGGAGTTACAAGAGGGAAGGGACCAGCTATGGCTAATTCATGTTGATATATGACAGATATCAAACCAATATTGTAAAGCAATCATCAACCACTTAAAAATAAATAAAATGAAGACACATATGCAAAAAAAAGAAAACCAGTTTCCTGTAATTTGGTCTTCTTGGGTCACTCTAAGTTAAAGTACATCTCCTCACAATTTAAAAAAAAAACTTTTAAATTCCTACAACCAAACACCTCCATCTTAAACTTCCCACTTTTTTAATGATAATTCTAACATTCATGTTCTCTCCTTTAAAAGTCAGTTTGGAACTCTCAATCCTTGGGCAGTGAGAGGTCTGGATAAGAATCATTAAACCACAGCACAAATTATAATAACAGGTGAAACCCAATTATTACAAACTCCACAAAACCGCCAAATGGTTATATTCTAATAGAATTGGGTTATAGGGAACTCAGTGCCAGAAATTAGGTCCAGGTTTGTGGAACTTGGAAAGCAAAGCAACCTCTTTGAAATGAATTATCCAGTGAAAAGAAGTGCTTTGAATACAATACTGATACAAAGGCTGTAACATGTAGGCTAGGCTCCAGAGCTTCTAGGTGTTTCTGCAGGCTCCGCGCATGCCTGGCCTCGGACTGTGAGTAAGATGGAAGCTTTCAGAGTGTGCAAGAGAACAGCATGACATGACTTCCATTTTCACAGCACCTCACTGGATGTCATATTGGGACTGGAAGGAGACTAGATCAAAGACAGTTTTCACAATCTAGTTAAAGATGGTGGTCAGCAGCAGGGGAAGGGATGAGAGCCATTAGCCTCTTGGATATATTTAAAAGGCAGAACTGACAGGATTTGATCTTCAAAGTTAATTTAACTGAGCATTGTCCAAATGGAAACGACTCTGTTCTGCAAAACACTTTTTAAAAACTTGTATCTTTCAAGGAAGTAGTCTTAACCATAAAGAAAAATGGAGGCTAGAACCTAATGAATGTGTGTGTATATGTATGTGTGTGTGTGAGTGTGTGTATATGTATATATATGATACATAACATATGTATCATATATAATATAGCATAATATAAAACTACACATAAACACAAATATATATATATATATATAATCTATTAACATATACAACAAAATATACAGTCTACGCACATTCCTGGGGCTTCCCAGGTGACAATAGTGGTAAAGAACCTGTGTGCCAACACAGGAGATGGAAGAGACCTGGGTCCAGTCCCTAGGTTGGAAAGATCCCTTGGAGGAGGGCATGGCAACCCACTTCAGTATTCTTGCCTGGACGGAGAATCCCATGGACAGAGGAGTCTGGCAGGCTGCAGTGCACAGGGTCACAAAGAGTTGGACATATCTGAAGGGACTTAGCTTACATGCACACCAGTTCTTTGTCCAGGCATATTGTAAGCTAAGTGGTATACTCTTAAATTTACTTAACCAAATTCAGTTGTTTTGTTTAAAACCATGGTATTGTAAAAGCTCCAAAATAGAGCTATTAACAAATAGTTACATGTGTTGCCATGTTCTCTTTCTTGGTCTATACTTTAAAAAAAATATATTCAGTTTGAATTTTTTCTCCTTTTAACCAGCTCTTTGCTCTCAGTGAAGCAGTTTTTCCTCCCTTTCTACTTTTTTTGTGTAGGTTCAGCTTATCTTGCCCTTCTATTGTCCTTCAAGTTCTTAGTTTTCGAAACTCATCTTCCACTCTCGCACACTTCCCCTGGGAAACATCTGTTCCACCTTTCACATTGCTGACTAGTTTTCTTTATCTTCCCTCCTTTGTTTCCTTGAGCTAGCCTCCTATTGGTGGACCAATTAGGGCGAATGATTTCCCTTCACCCAGGAGACTTATAAAACCATCTCTGCAAACTAACTAGAAGTTCTGTGATTGAAGTCAAGATATCAGTTGAAGCTATAAATAAAATGTAGCACTCAAAGCTAAAGCAGGGTTTTTTTCTTTAAGTTATTCAGCAGGACACCATCATTTCATCTCTTCTACACATCTTTTTATTACATTGCATTTTAATGTTCAACATGACACCCCAAATGAAATGCTGAAACCCCCTGCAGACACGTTATTGTGTATTCCATCTCTTTTCTGCTTGGAATCAGGATATTAGTTTATAAAATGGTTTTCTCAAATGAAATTAGGGAGTAAACCAGTGTGACTCAGGCATTCACAATTGCATATCAGCCTCCTATTGTGGAAGGATTAAATGTGATTTCAAACAATAGAAGGCAATCCCAGGAAGAAATTATACAAGTGGGTGAGTTGATTATGATGTCACAATTGGGTTTTAGGTTAATAGTCCTCAGCAAAGATCTACTGATGACAGTTTTATAAGAGTCATGATTATCCTAGGAAGATCAACTTTGATCACTTGGCTTTCGAAATTTTGCTTTACCTTTGAGGCTCCTCCATGTACATTTTCATGTCAGATCCCTTTTCTTGTTTTATTGGGTAATTTTTCTTTATGATTGTCAGTATAATACAATATGCCTGGTTATTATCATTTTGTATTAATTGAACAAGACTTGAATTCTCAGTCAATATTTGTTTCATATTACATTTGTAATGAAAGTATAGCCTAATTATTATACTTAGAATTTTAAAAAACCACAGAGAAGTAATCAATCTATATGTAAGTAATTCCTTTTTAGTGTAATCTATGACTATATTATGTTCATTCACCAAAAAAAATTTATAGATTATACCCACCATGTTATCAAATACCTGAACATAGAATGAAATATGTTAAACATCTAGGTGAAGAGAAAATCGCTCAGGTATTCTAAAGAATGTTTCTGTTTCCATCCTGTCTACCATCATATTTGTTAACTTTTGTTAGGGGTCAAAGTTTATTCTCCACACCTTCCTCCTCTCAAATATGAATCACATTTAAGAGCTATTACAATCAGAATTTTATTGATAATTGCTAACACTTATAAAGTGTTATTCTGGGTCTGGCAGCATTCTAAGCTCATCCCACATATTAACATACTCAGTCATCACACCAGCCCTGCTATTGTTTCCACTGTACACATGGGATCACTTGGCCCACGGCCTAACTAATAAGTGGAAGAGCTGTGGGATGAAGCCAGAAAAGTCTGACTTGCTGCTCTCAACCCCGCACATTATCAACCCCATGGCACCACTCCATCCCTGCCAAGGAAGAAGATGTGTCTCCGGTTTGAGAAGCGGTGGTTTAACTATTTTTAAGAGTGCAATCTTGAAAAAATAAGTATTATCAAACACATGAGTAGACTCTCATCTTTCTACGTTTGGTACTCATGGTCCAGGTCAGAATTCCCACATCTGTGGCCAAATGATATTAGTAGCACCCTGATACAAAGATGATTTCTAATAGTGAGTGTTGACAATGACTAAACAAACTTGAAATTTCAGGCAATTATCCTAAAAGCATAACCTATACCCATGTCCTTAAAAGGGCAAAGCAAAAATATCTAGATTACCAAGTCAACATACACTGGTACCTAAATTCCACAGAAAAGGTCTAAACTGCATTGTGCTTATGTTGAGCTCTTCTGAGCGCAAAACCAGTTTATACCTTTAAGATCTGAGGCCAAAACACTGCCAAAAGAAAAATCATTCTCTTATCCAATAAATACTAGGTGAAACTCATTAGGTGCCAACTGCATGTCAGGAGTTATTATAGACCCTGAAGGACTGAACTACAGCACATCTGATTAAAACAAACAAACAAACAAAAGTGTAACCCTAACCTAAGTACAGCCAAGCTATATATTTAACATGACATTTTTATGAAAAAAATTTATACAAATTTTTTAATTTGTATCAGAAATTTTATATCACTACAAATTCAACAAATACTGAGAAAATAACCTCTTTTTCAATTGCTAATAATTTGTATTAATCCATCATCCCCCATCCCAACAGAATTGAGACCTGGAGACAGTTATAAGCAACGCAGTCTCTGCTCTCAGTTGAACATGCAGAGGAGACTTCATCGCTAGCTGGCAGAAATTCTCACAGCCCTTTCTACTTGGATGCCACCTTCTCACTCACCACTTTCAACACGTCCTTGACTGACCCAGTTCTGACCACCTCTTCATAACTCTTGTAGGTCATCTCGGTGCCTATTTTCATCCAGCCCGGCTTGATCCATGATGCTCCCAGGTTTGTGGGCATGGACTCACTCAGCACCTGTGTTCTTCTGAACCCCATCTGACCCACTGTGGGCATCCAGGTTCTGCTCCTGGGCATGCTTCCCGCTGGGCAGGCACCTGGCTTACCATTTGCTTGGCTTCTCCTGCAGCCTGGCTGCTCTCCTCACACCCACCTCACCTCCTTCCCCCACCTCCCTGGGCTGAATGAGTGCACACATAAATCGGTGTTGATTTCATGACATCCGGAAACATTTCGCACAAAAATATTCCTTTTTTTAAGCCAGGAAACAAAATGAAGCAAAAGACAGGCTTAAAGAGTAACACATTCTTACATACTTACAAGTTGAAGTTAAGAGATTTAATCAGAGAGATTTGCTCTTTTATCTCTATTAGAGATATTGAGACAAAATTTTAGGGAAAAAAAGCTAAATGAACAACATGCTATGCGGATCACCACAGGCAATCGAGAAGGATGCTGTGTAAAACCCAGTTTGTAAATCTCCAAACAGTCAATTAGCAGACCAATATGAGCAATGAGTAGACCTTACAGCCTTTCCCAAGCAAACACGGTAATTAAAAACAAATTACTGTGTAGCCTGGATGCAGTGCTTTACAGCGTACCCCACCTGCCAACCAGCAGCTAAATTCATTCCAGAACTGTCTGGCCAATTAGCTGCTTCCCTGTTGGGTGACGCAGGATCCTGGTGTGAGCACTATTTGCAAGAATCCACATCAGATTGGGCCTTTTGTACTCAAAAGACATCAGATTTTCCAGCAGACTCAAGAGCAGGTCTCTAGACTGGATGAATTCTGCCTTGTTCTCAGAATGTATTCTTTGTACTCACTTCACAAGGGCCTGGAGATATTCCAGTTTTAATACCAGAATAGAATCCCCAGGTTCTCACAAAAAAGGAATACTCTCACTTGTTTTCCCTACAGGTAATTGTAATTAGGAAAAGAAAAATCAAACACTGGGTTTTGAAAACTTCATCAAAGACCCTTAGCAAAAAAATTCAAGTAGAATTTCTAATTTTTTCTCTTAGAAATAAAGTAGATCCATGAAATCAGATAAAGTGAAATTTACTGGTAATTTTATAACTGGTTTTGTGCATGTATTTAGAAACACAGAAGGCTAGAATTAAAAGGAACAAAAAGGAAAATATTGTGCTTAAATCTTACAACTGAGGAAATTGAAACACAAGGTCATACAAAGGGGGAAGCAGGAGTGAAGTCCAGCTGTCTCTGATACTATTCAACTCTGAGTGAATTTAGGATAGTATATGTACCCACAATCTGTATAGATTTCATGTGCATAAACAGAGAACTCTCAATGGATCTTCACATCCATTTTTTTATGTGACTCTCAACTTCTACAGTTGAGAGTCCAATAATAAAGAACTTGGTTAACAGAAGCACCCTTACTTTATATCACAGGAAAGAAAAGACTCTAGCCACATGTATGGAGAATTTTCCTTTTTGTAAATTTCAAACATTTAATCATCCACTTAGTGAGCATTTATTTAACATTATTCATATGTCAGGTATATAGATAGTGAATCTTACAGCAAAGTAATAAATAGGTTTCAACTCTTGAACAAAACCAATTATCAGAAACTAATTTCTTTTTTTTAATTGGAGGATAACTGCTTTACAATGTTCTGTTGTTTCTGCCATACAACAACATGAATCAGCCTGCTGTTCAGTTGCTCAATAATATTTGATTCTTTAAAACCTCACGGACTGAAGCATGCCAGACTACCCTGTCATTCACAATCTCCTGGAGCTTGCTCAAACTCATGTCCATTGAGTCAGCGATACCATCCAACCATCTCATCCTCTGTCATCCCCTTCTCCTCTTGCCATCAATCTTTCCCAGCATCAGGGTCTTTTCTAATGAGTTGACTCTTCGCATCAGGTGGCCAAAGTATTGGAGCGTCAGCATCAGTTCATCTAATGAATATTCAAAGTTCATTTCCTTTAGGATTGACAAGTTTGATCTCCTTGCTGTCCAAGGAACTCTCAAGAGTCTTCTTCGACATCACAGTTCAAAAGCATTAATTCTTCACTCTCAGCCTTCTTTATAAGCCAACTCTCACATCTGTACATGACTGTTGCAAAACCATAGCTTTGATTGTACAGACCTTTGTCAGCAAAGTAATGGCTCTGCTTTTCAATACACAATGTTTGCCATAACTTTTTTCCCAAGGAGCAAACGTCTTTTAATTTTGTGACTGCAGTCACCATCCACAGTGATTTTGGAGACCAAGAAAATAAAGTCTGTCACTGTTTCCATTGTTTCCCCATCTATTTCCCATGAAGTGACGGGACTGGATGCCATGATCTTCATTATTTGAATGTTGAGTTTTAAGCCAACTTTTCCATTCTCCTCTTTCACCTTCATCAAGAGGCTCTTTAGTTCCTCTTTGTTTTATGGCATAAGAGTGGTTTCATCTGGGAGATTATTGATATTTCTCCTAGTAATCTTGATTCCATGTTGTGCTTCATCCTGCCCAGCATATCGCATGATGTACTCCGCATACAAAAGATAACAGAATTTTGCCAAGGGAATGCACTGGACATAGCAAACACCTTCTTCCAACAACACAAGAGAAGACTCTACACATGGACATCACCAGATGGTCAATATCAAAATCAGATTGATTATATTCTTTGTAGCCAAAGATGGAGAAATCTATACAGTCAGCAAAACAAGACTGGGAGCTGACTGTGGCACAGATCATGAACTCCTTACTGACAAATTAAGATGTAAATTAATGAGAGTAGGGAAAACCACTAGATGATTCAGGTATGACCCAAATCAAATCCCTTACGATTATACAGTGGAAGTGACAAATAGATTCAAGGGATTAAATCTGATAGACAGAGTTCCTGAAGAACTATAGACAGAGGTTCATGACATTGTACAGGAGGCAGTGATCAAGACCATCCCCAAGAAAAAGAAATGCAAACAGGCAAAACAGTTGTCTGAGGAGACCTTCCAAATAGCGGAGAAAAGAAGAGAAGTGAAAGGTAAAGGAGAAAAGGAAAGATATACCCATTTGAATGCAAAGTTCCAAATAATAGCACAGAGAGATCAGAAAGCCTTCCTCAGTGATCAATGCAAAGAAACAGAGGAAAACAATAGAATGGGAAAGACTAGAGATCTCTTCAGGAAAATTAGTGATACCAAGGGAATATTTCATGCAAAAATAGGCACAATAAAGGACAGAAATGGTATGGACCTAACAGAAGCAGAAGATATTAAGAGGAGGTGGCAAGCATACACAGAAGAACTGTACAAAAAAGATTTTCATGAGGAAGATAACCATGATGGTGTGATCACTCACCTAGAGCCAGACATCCAGGAATGTGAAGTCAAGTGGGCCTTAGGAAGCATCACTACAAACAAAGCTAGTGCAGGTGATGGAATTCCAGTTGAGCTATATCAAATCCTATAAGATGATACTGTGAAAGTGTTGCACTCAGTATGCCAGCAAATTTGGAAAACTCAGCAGTGGCCACAGGACTGGAAAAGGTCAGTTTTCATTCCAATCCCAAGGTAGGGCAGTGTCAAAGAATGTTCAAAGTACCATACAATTGCACTCATCTCACACATTAGCAAAGTAATAATCAAAATTCTCCAGGCCAGGCTTCAACAGTACATGAACAATGATCTTCCAGATATTCAAGCTAGATTTAGAAAATGCAGAGGAACCAGAGATCAAATTGCCAACATCCGTTGGATCATCAAAAAAGCAAGAGAGTTCCAGAAAAACATCTACTTTTGCTTTATTGACTATGCAAAAACTTTTGACTGTGTGGATCACAAAACTGTGAAAAATTCATGAAGAGATGGGAATACCAGATCACCTGACCTGCCTCCTGAGAAATCTGTATGCAGGTCAGGAAGCAACCGTTAGAACTGAACATGGACCAATAGACTGGTTTCATATAGGGAAAGGAGTACATCCAGGTTATATTTTGTCACCCTGCTTATTCAACTTAAATGCAACTTATATCATGCGAAATATCTGGCTGGATGCATACAAAATGGAATCAAGATTGCTGGGAGAAATATCAATAACCTCAGATATGCAGATGACACCATCCTTATGGCAGAAACCAAAGAACTAAAGAGCCTCTTGATGAAAGTAAAAGAGGAGAGTGTAAAAGTTGGCTTAAAACTCAACATTCAGAAAACTAAGATTATGGCATCCGGTCCCGTCACTTCATGGCAAATAGATGGGGAAACAGTGGAAACAGTGGCAGGCTTTATTTTTTTGAACTCCAAAATCACTGCAGATGGTAACCGCAGCCATGAAATTAAAAGATGCTTGTCTCTTGGAAGAAAAGCTACAACCAACCCAGACAGCATATTAAAAAGCAGAGTCATTACTTTACCAACAAAGATCCATCAATTCAAAGCTATGGTTTTATAGTCATGTATGGCTGCGTTTTGCTGGAGCAGCCATGAAGAGATACCCCACAACCAAGGTAAGAGAAACCCAAGTAAGATGGTAGGTGTTGCAAGAGGGCATAAGAGGGCAGACACACTGAAACCATACTCACAGAAAACTAGTCAATCTAATCACACTAGGATCACAGCCTTGTCTAACTCAATGAAACTAAGCCATGCCCATGGGGCAACCCAAGATGGGCGGGTCATGGTGAAGAGATCTGACAGAATGTGGCCCACTGGAGAAGGGAATGGCAAACCACTTCAGTGTTCTTGCCTTGAGAACCCCATAAACAGTAGGAAAAGGCAAAATGATAGGATACTGAAAGAGGAACTCCCCAGGTCAGTAGGGCCCAATATGCTACTGGAGATCACTAGAGAAATAACTCCAGAAAGAATGAAGGGATGGAGCCAAAGCAAAAACAATACCCAGCTGTGGATGTGACTGGTGATAGAAGCAAGGTCCCATGCTGTAAAGAGCAACATTGCATAGGAACCTGGAATGTCAGGTCCATGAATCAAGGCAAATTGGAAGTGGTCAGACAAGAGATGGCAAGAGTGAATGTAGACATTCTAGGAATCAGCGAACTAAAATGGACTGGAATGGGTGAATTTAACTCAGATGACCATTATATCTACTACTGTGGGCAGGAATCCCTTAGAAGAAATGGAGTAGCCATCATGGTCAACAAAAGAGTCCGAAATGCAGTACTTGGATGCAATCTCAAAAATGACAGAATGATCTCTGTTCATTTCCAAGGCAAACCATTCAATATCACAGTAATCCAAGTCTATGCCCCAACCAGTAATGCTGAAGAAGCTGAAGTTGAACGGTTCTATGAAGACCTACAAGACCTTTTAGAACTAACACCCAAAAAAGATGTCCTTTTCATTATAGGGGACTGGAATGCAAAAGTAGGAAGTCAAGAAACACCTGGAGTAACAGGCAAATTTCCCTTGGAATACGGAGTGAAGCAGGGCAAAGACTAATAGAGTTTTGCCAAGAAAATGCACTGGTCATAACACCCTCTTCCAACAACACAGGAGAAGACTCTATACATGGACATCACCAGATGGTCAACACCGAAATGAGATTGATTATATTCTTTACAGCCAAAGATGGAAAAGCTCTATACAGTCAGCAAAAACAAGACCAGGAGCTGACTGTGGCTCAGACCATGAACTCCTTATTGCCAAATTCAGACTGAAATTTAAGAAAGTAGGGGAAACCACTAGACCATTCAGGTATGACCTGAATCAAATCCCTTATGATTATACAGTGGAAGTGAGAAATAGATTCAAGGGCCTAGATCTGATAGATAAAGTGCCTGATGAACTATGGACTGAGGTTCGTGACATTGTACAGGAGACAGGGATCAAGACCATCCCCGTGGAAAAGAAATGCAAAAAAGCAAAATGGCTGTCTGGGGAGGCCTTACAAATAGCTGTGAAAAGAAGAGAAGCAAAAAGCAAAGGAGAAAAGGAAAGATATAAGCATCTGAATGCAGAATTACACAGAATAGCAAGAAGAGAAAAGAAAGCCTTCCTCAGTCATCAGTGCAAAGAAATAGAGGAAAACAACAGAATGGGAAAGACTAGAGATCTCTTCAAGAAAATTAGAGATACCAAGGGGATATTTCATGCAAAGATGGGCTCGATAAAGGACAGAAATGGTATGGATCTAACAGAAGCAGAAGATATTAAGAAGAGATGGCAAACATACACAGAAGAACTATACAAAAAAGATCTTCATGACCCAGATAATCTCGATGATGTGATCACTGACCTAGAGCCAGACATCCTGGAATGTGAAGTCAAGTGGGCCTTAGAAAGCATCACTACAAACAAAGCTAGTGGAGGTGATGGAATTCCAGTTGAGCTATTTCAAATCCTGAAAGATGATGCTGTGAAAGTGTTGTACTCAATATGCCAGCAAATTTGGAAAACTCAGCAATGGCCACAGGACTGGAAAAGGTCAGTTTTCATTCCAATCCCAAAGAAAGGCAATGCCAAAGAATGCTCAAACTACTGCACAATTGCATTCATCTCACATGATAGTAAAGTAATGCTCAAAATTCTCCAGGCCAGGCTTCAGCAATACGTGAACTGTGAACTTCCTGATATTCAAGATGGTTTTAGAAAAGGCAGAGGAACCAGAGATCAAATTGCCAACATCCGCTGGATCATGGAAAAAGCAAGAGAGTTCCAGAAAAACATCTATTTCTGCTTCATTGACTATGCCAAAGCCTTTGACTGTGTGGATCACAATAAACTGTGGACAATTCTGAAAGAGATGGGCATACCAGACCATCTGACCTGCCTCTTGAGAAACCTGTATACAGGTCAGGAAGCAACAGTTAGAACTGGACATGGAACAACAGACTGGTTCCAAATAGGAAAAGGAGTACGTCAAGGCTGTATATTGTCAACCTGCTTATTTAATTTATATGCAGAATACATCATGAGAAATGCTGGACCGAAAGAAACACAAGCTGGAATCAAGATTGTTGGGAGAAATATCAATAACCTCAGATATGCAGATGACACCACCCTTATGGCAGAAAGTGAAGAGGAACTAAAAAGCTTCTTGATGAAGGTGAAAGTGGAGAGTGAAAAAGTTGGCTTAAAGCTCAACATTCAGAAAACGAAGATCATGGCATCCGGTCTGACCACTTCATGGGAAATAGATGGGGAAACAGTGGAAACAGTGTCAGACTTTATTTTTCTGGGCTCCAAAATCACTGCAGATGGTGACTGCAGCCATGAAATTAAAAGACGCTTACTCCTTGGAAGGAAAGTTATGACCCACCCAGATAGCATATTCAAAAGCAGAGACATTACTTTGCCAAGAAAGATCCGTCTAGTCAAGGCTATGGTTTTTCCTGTGGTCATGTATGGATGTGAGAGTTGGACTGTGAAGAAGGCTGAGTGCTGAAGAATTGATGCTTTTGAACTGTGGTGTTGGAGAAGATTCTTGAGAGTCCCTTGGACTGCAAGGAGATCCAACCAGTCCATTCTGAAGGAGATCAGCCCTGGGATTTCATTGGAGGCAATGATGTTGAAGCTGAAACTCCAGTACTTTGGCCACCTCATGTGAAGAATTGACTCATTGGAAAAGACTCTGATGCTGGGAGGGATTGGGGGCAGGAGGAGAAGGGGACGACAGAGGATGAGATGGCTGGATGGCATCACTGACTTGATGGATGTGAGTCTGAGTGAACTCTGGGAGTTGGTGATGGACAGGGAGGCCTGGCGTGCTGCAGTTCATGGGGTCACAAAGAGTAGGACACGACTGAGCAACTGAACTGAACTGAACTGATGGATGTGAAAGTTGGACTATAAAGAAAGCTGAGTGCTGAAGAATTGATGCTTTTGAACTTTGGTGTTGGAAAAGACTCTTGAGAGTCCCTTGGACTGCAAAGAGATCAAACCAGTCCATCCTAAGGGAAATCAGTCCTGAATATTCCTTGGAAAGACTGATGCTGAAGCTGAAACTGCAATACTTTGGCTACCTGATGCGAAGAATTGACTCATTTGCAAGACTCTGATGCTAAGTAAGATTGAAGGCAGGAGGAGAAGGGGATAACATAAGATAAGGTGGTTGGATGGCATCACCAACTCGATGGACATGAGTTTGAGCAAGCTCTGGGAGTTGATGATAGACAGGGAATCCTAGCATGCTGCAGCTCATGGGGTTGCAAAGAGTCAGACATGACTGAACGACTGAACTGAACTGACTCTGCATATAAATTAAATAAGCAGGGTGACAATGTACAGCCTTGATGAACTCCTTTCCAATTCTGAACCAGTCCATTGTTCCATGTCTATTTCTAATTGTTGCTTCTTGACCTGCATACAGATTTCTCAGGAGGCAGGTAAATTGGTCTGGTATTCCCATTTCTTTAAGACTTTTCTAGTTTGTTGTGATCTATAAAGTCAAAGGCTTTAGTGTAGTCAATAAAGCAGAAGTAGATGTTTTTCTGGAATTCCCTTGCTTTTTCTGTGATCCAACAGATGTTGGCAATTTGACTTCAGGTTCTTTTGCCTTTTCTAAATCCAGCTTAAAATTTGGGAGTTCTCAGTTCACATACTGTTGAAGCCTAGCTTAAAGGATTTTGAGCATTACCTTGCTGGCGTGTGAAATGAGCATAATTGTGCAATAGTTTGAACATTCTTTGGCATTGCACTTCTTTGGGATTGGAATGAAAACTTTTCCCAGTCCTGTGGCCTTTGCTGAATTTTCCAATTTAGCTGGCATATTGAGTGCAGCACTTTCACAGCATCATCTTTTAGTATTTGAAACAACTCATCTGGAATTCCATCACTTCCACTAGCTTTGTTCATAGAGATGCTTCTGAAGGCCCACTTAACTTTGAATCTGGGTCTACATGAGTGATCACACCATCGTGATTATCTGGTTTGTGAAGATCTTTTTTGTATAGTTCTGTGTATTCTTGCCACGTCTTCTTAATATCTTCTTCTTCTGTTAGGTCCATAGCATTTCTGTCATTTTTGTGCCCATCTTTGCATGAAATATTTCCTTGATTTCTCTAATTTTCTTGAAGAGATCTCTAGTCTTTCCCATTCTGTTTTCCTCTATTTCTTTGCTTTGTTCACTTAGGAAGGCTCTCTTATCTCTCCTTACTATACTTTGGGTCTCTGCTTTCAGCTGGGTTTATCTTCCCATCTCTCTTTTGCCTTTTGGTTCTCTTGTTTTCTCAGCTACTTATAAGTCCTCCTCATACAACTATTTTGCCGTTTTGCATTTCTTTTACTTTGGAATGGTTTTGATCACTGGCTCTGGTACAATGTTACAAACCTCCATCCATAGTTCTTCAGGCTCTCTGTCCACCAGATCTAATCCCTTGAATCTCTTGTCACTTCCACTATATAATCACAAGGTATTTTATTTAGGTCATATATGAATGGCCTATTTGTTTTCCCTATTTTCTTCAATTTAAGTCTGATTTTTGCAAGAAAGAGTTCATGTCTGAGCCACAGTCAGCTCCTAGTCTTTTTTTTGCTCACTGTATGGAGCTTCTCCATATTCAGTGCAGAGAATGTAATCAATATGATTTCAGTATTGACCATCTGGTGGTGTCCATGGGTAGAGTCATCTCTTATGCTGTTGGAAGAGGTTGTTTGCTATAACCAGTGCATTCTCTTGGCAAAACTCTGTTAGCTTTTGCCCTGCTTCATTTTGTTCTCTAAGGCCAAACTTTCCTGTTACTCCAGCTATCTCAGGCTTAAGTATATACATATCCCCTCTCTCTTGAACCTCCCTCCTACCCCCACTGCTTTCCCACACCTCTAGGTCATCACAGAGCATCGGTTGGGGTTGGGCTCCCTGTTTTAAGTAGCAGCTTCCCACTAGCCACCTCTTTTACAGAAGACTCTTGAGAGTCCCTTGGACTGCAAGGAGATCCAACCAGTCCATTCTGAAGGAGATCAGCCCTGGGATTTCTTTGGAAGGAATGATGCTAAAGCTGAAACTCCAGTCCTTTGGCCACCTCATGCAGAGTTGACTCATTGGAAAAGACTCTGATGCTGGGAGGATTGGGGGCAGGAGGAGAAGGGGACGACAGAGGATGAGATGGTTGGATGGCATTATTGACTTGATGGACGTGAGTCTGGGTGAACTCCGGGAGTTGGTGATGGACAGGGAGGCCTGTTGTGCTGTGATTCATGGGGTCGCAAAGAGTCGGACATGACTGAGCGACTAAACTGAACTGAACTGAACTGAATGTACGTATGTCCATGCTACTCTCTCAATTCCTCCCACACTCTCCTTCCCCTGCTCTCTCCAACAAGTCAGTATTCTAGTCTGTGTTTCTATTGTGCTGTGCTTAGTTGCTCAGTCAAGTCAGACTCTTTGCGACCCCATGGACTGTAGCCCACCAGGTTCCTCTGTCCATGGGGATTCTCCAGGCCAGAATACTAGAGTGGGTTGCCGTGCCCTCTTCCAGGGGATCTTCCCAACCCAGATAGAACCCAGGTCTCCAGCATTGCACAGATTCTCTACCATGTGAGCCACCAGGGAAGCCCTTGTTTCTATTCCTGCCTACAAATAGATTCATCAGTACCATACTGCGTTTGTTAAGAAGGATTCTGAGGAGCTATCTGAACTGAGAATAAAAGAGTGATTATATCTGGTTTTTACTAATCATAATGACCATAGGAGTAATAGCAAATATGTTACTGAGATGGTGTGCCAATTATAGGACTATTCTTCCAGCTCCAATTTTCGCTAAAATCTTAGAGAAAGAAACCTTTAAAGGAAACCTCCTATGTTTCTATTTTAACACCTGAAGGTATACAAAAGAAGTGGTTGCTTGTAAGTAATTGCTTCCCTCTTTGTTATAACATGAAAAGAAGAAATGGGAGGATCCATGGAGTTAGGATGGAGGTGGTAGAAATGGAGGGTGATTAAAAACAACCAGTGTGTTCACTAGGGAGGTAGATCCTGAATCAGAGATCCCTGACTGCTGCTGCAGACCACACTCAGAAGGACTGCTTTGCTTTAGTTACTAGGAAAAAATTTGATGAGTATTTTGGAAAGATTCTTTAATATAAAACTTTGTTTTTCTTTGTGACTTATAATAGTGATTTATTGAGAAAATTTACTCTTTCCTCAATGACAAATGCAGTCCAAGCTTCAGGTGTATAATACTTTTTGAATAACTGTGAAATCAATGAGTCTTTCTTCATCAAAATGAAATCACAGATATACATTAAATAATTGTTTAAATAGGAAAGGAAAGAAAACCAAAATGGTTCTATTATTTCCCTGTTGAAAAGGCTTTTGTAATCAGTACAAGTCTTTCAATGGTGGCTTCTTTAATCATTTGGTTGGTATAAAACCGTAAGTGACATGCCCTCGAAATCAACAAGAGAAGCCAGGAAGTCAATATTAAGTTCACTGTAAGAATATGACGAATTTGCTCTATTGTCTGGTCTCATTATGTTCTTTGTCACAAAAATGAGTTATCACAGAATTATAATGTCTAGTATGTTCTTCTTTATAATACATTCTTATTCACATGACAAGAATTACGACAAGAGGAGAAAACGGACAAAATTAATCCACCCTCATGACAGAAAATATTGCATCAAATTAACTTGTGACAGGCAAGTATTTTTGTGAAGGCATTTATTGATGGCATCTGTCATATCAGTCTACCTACATCAGTTCTTTATGTGTCCCATCAAAGATCTATCATAAATGGAATCCTGGAAAAAACATCTGAAAATGGTCTAGATGTAAAGAAAAGAAACAAAGGTCATTTTGTACACGATCTTTGGAGGAAATCCCTAGCTAAATCAATAACTTGGACTATACAGCACTTCTCGGGAACAAACACCATCCTACTTTAACCTTTGTTTGAGAACTTTCTACTTCTGGGTTTGACAGGAAAAGTTCATTTGAAAATTATGTATTAGGGAAAGGAAAGGAATAGGAAGATTTCAAACAATAAATTCCTTAAGGTACATTTGCTTTATACTTTCTATCTGGGTAGTAACCAACATAGAATAATCTCACAATAGTAGATATAATATGTAATGTTTAACCAAATCAAATTAGTTGAATTGAATGTGAAAATGCAATGTGGTTTATTCTAGGCAAGAGGGAAGTGATGTTGAGGATCAGTGACAATCAGATCAGATCAGGTCAGTCGCTCAGTCATATCCGACTCTTTGCAACCCCATGAATCGCAGCACGCCAGGCCTCCCTGTCCATCACCAACTCCTGGAGTTCACTCAGACTCACGTCCATCAAGTCAGTGATGCCATCCAGCCATCTCATCCTCTGTCGTCCCCTTCTCCTGCCCCCAATCCCTCCCAGCATCAGAGTCTTTTCCAATGAGTCAACTCTTCGCATGAGGTGGCCAAAGGGCTGGAGTGTCAGCTTTAGCATCATTCCTTCCAAAGAAATCCCAGGGCTGATCTTCAGAATGGACTGGTTGGATCTCCTTGCAGTCCAAGGGACTCTCAAGAGTCTTCTCCAACACCACAGTTCAAAAGCATCAATTCTTCAGCGCTCAGCCTTCTTCACAGTCCAACTCTCACATCCACACATGACCACAGGAAAAACCATAGCCTTGACTAGACGAACCTTTGTTGGCAAAGTAATGTCTCTGCTTTTGAATATGCTATCTAGGTGGGTCATAACTTTCCTTCCAAGGAGTAAGCGTCTTTTAATTTCATGGCTACAGTCACCATCTGCAGTGATTTTGGAGCCCAGAAAAATAAAGTCTGACACTGTTTCCACTGTTGCCCCATCTATTTCCCATGAAGTGGTGGGACCGGATGCCATGATCTTCGTTTTCTGAATGTTGAGCTTTAAGTCAACTTTTTCACTCTCCACTTTCACCTTCATCAAGAAGCTTTTTAGTTCCTCTTCACTTTCTGCCATAAGGGTGGTGTCATCTGCATATCTGAGGTTATTGAGATTTCTCCCGGCAATCTTGATTCCAGCTTGTGTTTCTTCCAGGCCAGCGTTTCTCATGATGTACTCTGCATATAAGTTAAGTAAACAGGGTGACAATATACAGCCTTGACGAACTCCTTTTCCTATTTGGAACCAGTCTGTTTTTCCATGTCCAGTTCTAACTGTTGCTTCCTGACCTGCATACAAATTTCTCAAGAGGCAGATCAGGTGGTCTGGTATGCCCATCTCTTTCAGAATTTTCCACAGTTGATTGTGATCCACACAGTCAAAGGCTTTGGCATAGTCAATAAAGCAGAAATAGATGTTTTTCTGGAACTCTCTTGCTTTTTTGATGATCCAGCAGATGTTGACAATTTGATCTCTGGTTCCTCTGCCTTTTCTAAAACCAGCTTGAACATCAGGAAGTTCACGGTTCACATATTGCTGAAGCCTGGCTTGGAGAATTTTGAGCATTACTTTACTAGTGTGTGAGATGAGTGACAATAGATGACTATAATGTATATTTGTTCATATATGAATACCTTTGACAAAGGTAGCCTGGAATGAATGATGTAGAGATTTTTCAAAAGCAAAACATGTAATCATGTGTGATGAAGCAGAGAGATCACCAACATAGACCAAATAACTATCTTCAAAAAATTAGTTTCTTAAGAAGCATTTACTCTGGAGATTCACTAAACTCTAGGTTCTGGTCCATGGCACTATAAATTCAGAAGCTCATGCATGCTTTCCATACAGGAAAGTTCTCCAAGACTTGTGTGTCAAACCAGGAGACCAGTTTTATTATCTGTTTTGCTTAAAATGACTACTGTATTGAACCCATTCATTTTCAATGGTCCATGAAAGAAGATAACATATGTTTTTTTAAGGTACCCAGAAAACTAAATGGGAAAAATATTCCTCTTGTCATGAAGAAGAGAAAAACCTATTTCCACATTTTTGTGTGGGGGAAGTCACACCTCTAAAGAGAAGTATGACAACTTCCTCATCATGCCCCTATTAACTCTCATTTGGGTATGGATATAAGGTTGATGATAAATGAGAAAAGACACACATGAAGCTAATCAGACCCCCAGTGACTACAACAGCAGACCCAGCAGAATACAAGCTCCTCAAGCAGAGTTCTTATTGACTGATGCTTAAAAAATCTTTGTTGATCTTCCTCAGTCAGAAAATGCAAGTTAATGTGGTATTGTATCAATGTTTTCATGTCAGATTATATACTCATTTGATTTTCTTCTAAGATGAACACAAGTAGCATTCAGCTCAAGTGTCATTTCTGTAGGAAGTTATGAAACAGGTATGACAAATTTATCATACACGCAGTAAACACCAGATTTTGAAAGTACACAAGTTGCAATTCAATCCTGGTTTTTAGAGTCATTCTGATGTCATTAAAACACACAAATAAGACATCTCTTCTTCCCAGGAAATGTAACCAATGGGCATTTACCATTATAATTACCTGCTTCTTATGGAGCACACACACACTAATTACCTGACTTAAATTTAGAATGAAAATTTGGGGGTTGGAATCATTATTCTGAAGACTGTTGTCTTTGCTTAAATGGAAAACTGTAATGAACTGATCAAATGAAATTGAATTTAAGTGCTTTGGGAATTGCTTAATATTTTTAACCAGTAGAACAATCTATCTTCTAAAGAAACTGGCATATTCATTGCAAACAATTAAATTTTGGAGACTGACTTATTACAGAGGCATATACTCTATTAAAGTCATTTAAGATTACCTTTCACATTAAAACAAAAGAACAGCATCTTGTAAATATGTGATTCACTTATCCAAATCATTGTCTTAGTACATTATGAGAAATTTAGTAATATTTCATCACCAAAAATAGTAAAGTAGGTCTCAGCAGTTATTTCAAATGTAGTAAATGTAATAAAGCCCATTTTAGCAATTTGACACTAAGAAAACTTAATTTCAAGTTAGAAAATTAGGTGGATTCACACACATTACATACAAGCCTACCATAATGTGGTAGGCTAACACTATGTGTCTAAGGGGAAAAGAATGCATTAGTTAAATCCTTGAATTTTAAATATTCTATAACCATACAAATGTTGACCTTCTCCATCAGTCTGACCTCCACAGATCTGCGGAGCTCATCTAAAGAAATGATGTAGGATGCCACTATGACTTGCTGTACTTCTAAATTTTCTATTTTGATAATCCTTTGAATATCTTGAAACATGTGGGGCTATTGTGTCATTGGCAGTTACTTTAATAGGGGATGGGGATACAGGTGCATGTACAAGTAAATCATTTGCACATTGCTGTTGTCTCTAAAATTATTCAGAATCTTTTGTTTTTAGCTGAGAATGATAGGGCTTATCCTATTCATTTGGGGATGACACCTGTCCGTTAATGATTTCTCCTTCCCCTACACCCACTTGCTGCCAGGCAGAGACATCTTTAAACTTGTCCTGAACCCAATTCCACAGTTTGAGTGGTTGACTGCCTTCTTCCTTATGGATCTCTATGCCACATAGTCTTCCTTATACATCTCCAATGGTCCTGGGACATTCTTAATGAAGAACCAAGATTATTAGTTCCAATATAATTTAATATATATAATAATATAGAATAATATATATAATAATATTGAATTCACTCACATTATGAGTAGAGAAGGCAATGGCGACCCACTCCAGTACTCTTGCCTGGAAAATCCCATGGATGGAGGAGCCTGGTAGGCTGCAGTCGATGGAGTCTCGAAGAGTCTGACATGACTGAATGACTTCACTTTCACTTTTCACTTTCATGCATTGGAGAAGGAAATGGCAGCCCACTCCAGTGTTCTTGTGGAGAAGGCAATGGCAACCCACTCCAGTGTTCTTGCCTGGAAAATCCCAGGGACGGGGAACCTTGTAGGCTGCTGTCTATGGGGTCCCACAGAGTCAGACACGACTGAAGCAACTTAGCAGCAGCAGCAGCAGCCAGTGTTCTTGCCTGGAGAATCCCAGGGACAGAGGAGCCTTGTAGGCTGCCACCTATGGGGTCGCACAGAGTCGGACATGACTGAAGCGACTTAGCAGCAGCAGCAGTACATTATGAGTATCCAGGACTTAGTTAGACTTGACTAGGGTTGAGGTAGGTCATGATCTCCTGGCCTCTCCTGTTTCTGCCCAGTCTCTTTCTTCCATCATCTCTCATCTCTCCCTTCTCCTCCTCAGGAGCAACAAGCAAAACCTCCCTCTTACCCAGTAAGGTAGCTTCATCCACATCAAGTTCCCTTCATTCTCAGGTGTCAGCTTCTATACTGAGAAATAATCATGTTACCAAAAACTCATAGGTTCTTCTCTCTTAAGAGGAATCCTGTTGAGACTTAATCTCATTAACTTTCTATCACCCATATCCCCATGCACACAAATGATTTTCCTTAAATGTTTATTGAATGAACACTTCAGTTCAGTTCAGTTCAGTTGCTCAGTCATGTCCGACTCTTTGCGACCCCATGAACAGCAGCATGCCAGGCCTCCCTGTCTATCACCAATTCCCAGAGTTCACTCAGACTCACGTCCATCAAGTCAGTGATGCCTTCCAGCCATCTCATCCTCTGTCGTTCCCTTCTCCTCCTGCCCCCAATCCCTCCCAGCATCAGAGTCTTTTCCAATGAGTCAACTCTTCGCGTGAGGTGGCCAAAGTACTGGAGTTTCAGCTTTAGCATCAGTCCTTCTAATGAACACCCGGGACTGATCTCCTTTAGGATGCACTGGTTGGATCTCCTTGCAGTCCAAGGGACTCTCAAGAGTCTTCTCCAACACCACAGTTCAAAAGCATCAATTCTTTGGCGCTCAGCTTTCTTCACAGCCCAACTCTCACATCCATATCTGACTACTGGAAAATCCGCAGCCTTGACTAGATGGACCTTTGTTGGCAAAGTAATGTCTCTGCTTTTGAATATGCTATCTAGGTTGGTCATAACTTTCCTTCCAAGGAGTAAGCGTCTTTTAATTTCATGGCTGCAATCACCATCTGCAGTGATTTTGGAGCCCCAAAAAATAAAATCTGACACTGTTTCCACTGTTTCCCCATCTATTTCCCATGAAGTGATGGGACCAGGTGCCATGATCTTACTTTTGGGAGTTCACAATAAGCTGCTGAGTTTTAAGTGCAAGAGTCATGATATTAATTTGCTGTTATAGTGTTAATCGGTCGGTCATGTCTGACTCTTTGCAACTCCAC
This sequence comes from Bos mutus, assembly GCF_027580195.1. Classification (NCBI taxonomy): domain Eukaryota; kingdom Metazoa; phylum Chordata; class Mammalia; order Artiodactyla; family Bovidae; genus Bos; species Bos mutus. The sequence goes on along the minus strand of NC_091617.1, from coordinate 89,452,721 downwards.
AGGCTGTAGAACACCAGGCTCCTCTGCCCATGGAATTCTCCAGGCAAGAATACTGGAGTATATCACCATTCCCTTCTGCAGAGAGAGGATCTTCCAGATCCATAGATCAAACCCTGGTCTCCTGTATTGCAGGTGTGTTCTTTACCATCCAAGCCATCAGGGAAGCCCCATACTGGTTATGAAAGCTGGGAAAATAACAAAGCCCTCAGACTCTCATTTTCTTCATTTAGAAAATGAGAATGATAAAGTATGGTTGCCTTAAACCAAAATGGGTTGAGAGAGAGAAGTGAGAGAAAGAGAAAAAAATAACAGTTCAAGTAAAGCAAGAATTCTATCTACCATTTTACTCTTTAAAGTTGTGCCCATAGGTAATAGTATGAAATCTATATTGAACTCAATGATGGATGTAGGTTAAATCCATGGAAAGAATGGGGAAATGATTCCAAGGGTCTCTTGGCCTTTGACAAATGAAACATTGTTCAGGTGGCCTAACATGTTGTTATGATGACATATCTTCAACATTACCAAGAAAAATATTGAAGAATTAATAGGCAATCACTGAGAAACACTGACTAATGTGAAATTATAAGAACTGATAAAAATCTTCTCTACATAATTATGATTATAACCAGGAAGAGGATAGTCTGCTAAGTAAAATAGTTTTGTTTTTTTTTTTAATTTGTTGAAGTATCTCTAGCAGGGAAATACTGAATGATTTAATTTCTGAATGTAATCTCTACTTAATTCAAAAACATTATCATAGGCTTTATACATGTATTATTTGCATTACTGATAGATTCATTGTAATACAATTTGTTTAACTATACTGGGTCTACTAACATAACTTTTTATTATGTTTATGCACAAATTTCCATGAGTAATTCTAAAGACTCATAGAGCCAGAAAAATACATAAGGTCTTCTAGTCTCATCCCTTCATTTCCAACTAAGGAAATTGAGATATAGTTGCATTGCATTGCCCTATATGTGAATAGGAATTCAAAACTCTTGATTGCTAGAGATTCGTGATTCTTTTTCATCTCTTCCATCAGTGATTCTCAGCACTAGTTTACACATTAGAATCAACTAGGAAGTATTTTTAACATGGCTGTGCCTATGTGTCATCCTAGAGATTCTAAGTGAATTGGTCTGGGATGGGCTCTGTCATCTACATTTGTTCTAAAGTTCCACAAGCCATTCAAATATATAGTCAGAGTTGAGAACCCATTTTGTATGTAGTGCTATTTACATGCTAAATAGCTTTCTGGAGGCAGAAGGCAGGGAAAGAAGAAAATACATTATATTGAAGTTTATCCTACTGCCCCCTCTGGAGACCATACTTGAAGTCTGACTCATAATTCACTGATTCTCAGGCCATGCTCTCACTGGCCTCTAATCAAAATGTGCTGTTACTAATATCAAATACTCAATTTCTTCTCTTAATTCAGAAAATGATTTTAAGCTAATGAAATAGAATGCTCTGGATTTAAAGTTTTTATCCTATAACTATTTCTATATCTGACAGATGTTAGAGATTATGCTAAAGTATAGCATATGATGGTATCTAATTAAGAAAAACATTTCTATTTATTTGCTTTAAATTTAGTGTGGCAATATTTTATTATTTTGCTAGTTGCTCAATAAGCACCATGGATTGCATATCTATTATCTTCTAAACAATATAGAAAGCACAACCTAAATTTCTTAATCTGTACCCTAACTGATTTCTGTTTCCAACCCCAGAAAGGTTTTAGTCCCTTTGACTAAAACAATCTTAAAACCAAAATACATATTGGATTGACTTAACTTTTTCTGATATAACTTTCCAGTAATCTGTTGTTGAGATATTTCCACTTTTCTATTCACAGTTTTCTCAGCTTTGTCTCATTCACTTTATCTTCTCTCTGAAAATCCTAGTTGAGCAAGATTCAAAAAATAAGCTAGAGTGACTAGATAACAAAAAAAGCCTGTACAAAGCTCTGGAATTAAAAGTGAAATGGCTGGCTTAGTGAATAAAAAGCAGATGTTAAGTACAGTCCATGAAAGGAGAGAGGATGTGAGCACTAAGAAATGAGACATCCAACCACCAGCCTACCGTCAAGATCGGATGATATCCTGTGTCACCATGGGGCTTCCTGCTTATCTGGCTAGGTCTTCTCATGCTAAACATTGCCCTGATCATCTCTAAAGCTACTGATTTGGGGCTATAAACTTCCTGATCAACACCAACTGCCAAATTACAAGGTCCTAAAAATACCACTTGAAAATTTTTGTTCAAAAAATTACATAACCCTCCTTTGCTGAGTTTTAAAGTTCTACAGACTAACCTCAATCTATCTTTCATCTCTTCATTTTCACTGCTGAGGGAAATGAAGCCAAAATCAGAGTAGTAAATAGCAGTAAATATTCTGTGTCCAGTTTCCTAATTTAAACTATGCCTATCTCACACTTCTAGAGATTTTTATTAAAGGGACAATGTTGTGGTTATGCTGCCATTTGAACTGGACTTGGCAGTTATTAGAGCTGAAAAAAATGAAAAAAGAGAGGAAAAACACTGAGATAATCATTTTGTCCACCTGGCAACCCTAGTGTTATGGGGAGTATGTCCCTGCCCCACCCTACAGGTTTGTAATTACTATGAACATGGTATGTTATTAGTCATGATCCTACCATCCTGGCTACAGATGAATGATCCAAATTGAACCAACAGAACCTTTCCCAGGATATATGGACTTGTGACCCAGTAGGTGGAGTGGTTTTTGGCCGTATTTCCTGCAATGAAGACAGCATCTAGAGCAGGAATGAAGAATGATATGAATAAACAGAGAAAAGCAATGATGAGAGGCAGAGGGATTTCTGAAGGTGTGTAAGTCAGGGACTCATGTATGTGGCCTGACTGCTTAGTGATGCTTCCCACGGCCTTGTTGTTCTATGAAATGGCCCTGTATATTTTGAATAATTCCCATCTTTTGCCTGAGTGAGTCCATTTGAGATGTTACCACTTGAAATCCAAGCAATACTAACTTATACACATGCTTTGAGACATGAGCTGTTGCAACTGGCAGATCAGATTGAGTCTGGTAAAATGGGAGACAAGTGAGGACTCCAAGATCCTGAGCTGAGCAGATGGCAGTCCTTGTTCCTTAGCAGCAAAGCAGTTGGTTCAGCCCTCACTGATTGTCTTTTGAGTGCAGACTATGTGCTCACAATATCCAGAGCAAGTAAGGACAAGAGACCCAGATTTAAGGGAACTGGAGAATGTTGGCTAACTTTTATAAACTGAAGTATGGTGTTAGGAAAGAAAGAAAGAAAAAAAAAAAAAAAAAAAAAGCCACTTCTTGAAAGCAGTCCAGAATACCTAGAGGAGGAATCAAAGTTTAAGAGAAATGCTTGCTATCTACATCCGTGAGATCAAGGACTATCAGATAACCATGTATTTTTTTATGAATATGAGAAGAAAATAGATCTCCCACGCTGAAGGCAGGGGACTGTAAATACTAGAAATGGGAAGATAAAGGGCTGATAAGAGCCAGGGGACTCTGGGGAACCCAATCCTCCTTGGGTCTATAAGTGCACGACCCTCTATAACTCTCGTCTGACAAAGACAATGCTGCTTTACTTGGAAAGTAGTATTGGAGCAGCAGCCAACTTTCTAGGTATATTAAACCTGCCCAGCCTCCTCTCTTCTGCATCTATTCATATTTCATTGCATTCTAAGTTGCAGAGAAAGAACTCCCAGGGACAGTGTTTAAGAAACAGAAGTCAAAGGGCCCAAAGAGCCTGGACTTGACTTTCAAGGACAGACAGGATCTCTGCAGACAGAAAGAGGTGCCTAGAGAGGATAATCATGTCAAAAGATGAAGATGTCCACCTGTTGTAGGAGGAAGAATTACAGTCCAATGTAGCTGAGCAAGACACAGGGGAGCATAGAAAATCAAGATTATCAACAACATCCTGGGGTCTCAAGTACTTTTCAGAGGCTACTCAGAGAGTTCCTTTACTTATTCCTGACTTCTTAACCTCCTTTCTTATAAACACAGTTAATGGAATACTCACTTTTAGATAAGTAGAGAGTTGCTATAATTCATCTCAGCATACTTCTGGTTTCCTTTAAAACAAATCCCCAAATTCTTATTGGTAAAACATATTTACTACAAAAAAGCCTTGCAATGCAGGGTTTTTCTTAATTATACTATATAGAAATATGGCTGTCTCCATCTCCCCTTCTACAACCCATTTGTGCCAACACTAACAAACACAATAATGAGTGTATTTAATTTCACTACAATTAGAAAAAGTATCTTAAAAATGTATTTAAATTACCATCATTGAACTTGCTCAAAAAGCAAGGGTCAACAGTACCCTGAATATATATGTATATCGCTCTGTTGTTTCACTGTGGTGGCCAATAGTCTAATGTGCCTATTTAAATTAAAATTTCATTTCACAGACACATTAACCATATCTCAAGTGCCTAATTGCTACATGTGGCTAGCTGTTACTATATTAGACAGCATGACACAGAATATTTCTATCATCAAAAATGTTCAATTGAACAGCACTGGTTTGCACATCAATTATTTAGGATGACCTAGCAACTGTAAGGCTCGATAAAGTGGTTTCAAATCTTGTGCAATAAGCAAATAGGCTCCTCCAGGTTTTGAGGGGGACAAGAAGAAAAAACAGCAACATCCTGCAAACCAATTATCCTTCAATAAAAAATAAGTTAATTTTAAAGAAAAGAAAAAAAAAGAGGAATTAAGCTACAGAAAAACATCATAAAGGAACAGTAAGACTGACACTAAAATTAGCTAAACAAGGTCAGGACCAGCTTGGTGCTGATTTGACATTTCAGTAGTGTTTTCAACCTTCCTATTGGTCTTTTCTCAGCTAGAGTCTTTCCAGATTTAGTTGTTGTTCTAAAATCTCCTTCAGGATCCCTTTCTTATTTTTTTAAGTCACTGAAAAAGAATAAAACATCAAGATACAGCATGTCCAACAGTCATAAGAGGCTTGAACCAAAAGTCAGATCCAACAACGAACAATCATTTATTTTTTCAAGCGTCTAAACAAAACCAAGCCCAGCAAAGCCTCATAAGCAACCCTGTGGGGCAGTAGAGGGGAAAGGATGTGGGACCACCAGCAACCAGGCACTTAGAACACCGTTCGTGCTTAGGGCACCTCCACATACTAACCAAGCATTTGTCTCTGCCCTTAGAATAATTGCTTTCCGATGAACAGGAAATTTCCTCAGATGTCCTTTGAGATTTTGAACACATATCAGAGATCGAAACGGCAAACACTTGAGCGACCATTATTTGACTCTCCTTTTCACTTGCCCCCTGACTACTGGTTCACTCATGCTTCTCTACCTGGTGTCACTGGGATCCAAACATTATAATGAGCCAGCGTTTTCCTTTCTAACATAGTTGAAAGCTTAACATAGGCAAAATAAAATGTCTTAGAGACATATCTAAAGTCTTAGAGAAATAATATCTAATGTCTTAGAGGAATAATATCTATATGCATATCCATAATCACTGCTCTCCCCCAGAAGCTATGTCTTTAGTTTTGCTTAACCTCAACTTTTTAATATGACAGCACGACCAAGAGATTGCAACATCATCATGTATTTGATTAAAGATGCAGCCCCTTTATAGCACATTTCCAGTAAGATAAAATATTCAGTAGCATGATTTCTAGACAATAAATTTCCCACAGTATGACTTATAGCTGGCTCATCAGCCACAAAAGCTGAATAATAATCAAAGTTAACCTCCATATTTCTAAAAGGAAGACACTGGTGTTTCCGATTTTAATTCTTGGTCTGACATTGGTTAAAGAGGTGTTAATAGCCCACATTTTACAGTGCCATCAATATTGCAAATAAATGCACAACACAATGAAAATATTTATGTATGGTACTATCCAGAAAGATATAGTTAGGAAAAATATGGTAAAGTGTAAGTAACCTTGACAAATTAGGCTTCATTGAAATACTTTCTAGGCCTTGTCCAGAAACATAAATAATTCACAGAGCCCAGCACCAAATACAAATGAAGAACATTTGTTATTAAACCATCCCTCTTTTTTTGGCCAGAGCATTATTCTTCCATAATGAAACGCATTGTGAACCACTTTCTGTGATCTCCTGTGTCATTACCTGCAAGTTATGAAATCTCTAATTTATCTTTACGCAATGAACTACATCCAAGGATGGTGGATGCACATATTTGTATGTATGTATGTGTGTTGTGTGTGTGTGTGTGTGAGCTGTTCACAGGTCTCTTGTAACACTGAATCTTCATCAGGTCGTACATGACAAATTATTGTTTGGAACATTAATATCACCTAGGAACTCTTAATACAGACTGACCAATCCATTAGTAAAACATATATGACATATGTCCTTTATCAAAGGGTCGAAATTATTCCCATCAGTGGAGATTTAAATTCCATTTTCAGAGTTAAAGAGACACAGTTTATTCTTTAAGGAAGTAAGTGAGAGAATGGATGGATAAGACAGGAATCAATGAACTTGGACCTTGTCCTAAAGCCCTCTCATTAAAAACCAGAATGCTCTATTCAGCTGAATCGACTTTAAAAAAAAAGAAGGAAATGAATAGTTTGACCTGACTAACATCTGAAAAGGCAATTGATTTGTTTAAATAATAGCTGACATTCCAATCTTTTTAATTTGTAACTATTAGTTCACATAGCTGAATTATTTTATCCTTCAATCTGCTATTAAAATATGTATATATACATATATATATGTATATATATCCAAAGTAACTGTGAATATCTTCAATGAAGTAGGGAAAAAGCATCGATTATAAACAATGGGGGGAAGTGTGGGATGAAAAAGAGGTAATATGTAAAAATAGAAAGAGATGACAGGGAGACAAAACTGAAAAATCATGTGATCTAAAATATGAACTCATCCACATAGCAATCTGTGAGAGAAAGAGAAGAGAGATAATTACCTTTTTTAGACACTGCATGAGACATTGGAATAGAGTAAAAAATACACTTGAGTTTGAATTCCAGCTTTGCCTATTATTAGCTGCATGTCCTTGCTCAGGTTATGAAACCTCATGGAGAATCATTTCTCTCAATGATAAGGGAGATAAAGTAATAATCCTGCAAGGACATCTTGAGGATTAAATAACGCAAACTGTGTCTGAGGCAATAGTCTCTGGCACCCGGCAAGAACTCCATAAATGTTAGTTTCCATCCCCACTTAACAACTGGGGTGATTTGTCTTCTTACGATGCCACGTGAAAATGTCTCTAGGATCTGTTCTTGGGAGTAGAACCACTGGGTCATTATGTGGGTGTTCCTGATACTTAATCTGATTCAGGGCTGCTTTCCAGGGTGGTCTGCACAGACTCCACCCCCTACAACCAGTGCAAAGCATTCCTGGCCCCGCACACTGCTGAGGGTTTGATTTATTTAATCTGCATGATAACTCTAATGAAAAACAACATGCTCTTCTTTCCAACTTGTAAATAAGAAAATTAGGACATAGTGACATAAATAACCTGCCTAGTTTCATAGCTAGTGGTGGTGGAGATAGAGACAAATCCAGGTGGTCTGTTTTTGAAGATCTTTTCACGTTAAATTTGATGTAAAACCATTCCTCTCCTTGGCCCTGGACAGGATGGGTAGCCTGAACCACAGATTCTGACTCACAACCTCTCCAACTCTTTCTACCTCACACTTTCTAAACAGAAATTAGTATACTAGTTGTGCAGGGAATAACAGTCCAAGAAATCCTGAGAAAAATCTCCATGATTCTTGATTAGGCACGAATTGTAAATAAAGAGGATATATATTCAACCTAACTCGAACGCTCTGTGAGCATACATTTTTGCCAGGTGCTTTCTAGATGAAATACTGTACAGAAATCCAGTTGAATAAGAATTCTTAGACATCAGGAAAGTATGTAAGCATGTTTTTAGTCATTTCCTTTCGATCCCAAAAGTGCTGCTAACACTTTCTCCCTTCTCTGCAGATAGGACTCTGGTTCTTAAAGTTAGTAAGTCAAGGACAGTTGGCATTTGGGGAGGTTCCAAGCAGTGACAGATGAGGGGGCAAGTAATAGAACCAGCCCCCTTGCTCACCCTGCTCTCCTCTCTGCGCCATCAGTGAAAGAATGTATTGTCTATAGAGAAATGTAAAACAATAATAAAATCAATTTTAAAGAAAGTTAGACTTCTTTTCAATGTCACAATGCACTGGCCATTTTAAACACTATCAGTGATTAAATATTCAGCCTCACTTATTGAAGTGAACCTACCTTGATGTCACTTGTTCTAAGAAACTGCTGCACTTCAAAGGTGTAAGCTACAATTTGACCTTGGAGAGCCCTGTCTTAGGCCTTGTTCACCACTTTAACGAATCGTGTTCCGCTCTTTGCAACCTCATTGTCTGTAGCTTACCAGGCTACTCTGTCCATGGAATTTTCCAGGCAAGAATACTGAAGTGGGTAGCCATTCCCTTCTCTAGGAGATCTTCCCGACCTAGGGATCAAACCCAGGTCCTCCAACTGCAGGAAGATTCTTTATGGTCCAAGCCACCAGGAAAGCCCTAACACCAATTCAATGAATAGTTTTAGTCATTAATAACACAAGCATTTACCTACTGTTCTTGAACAATATCTCAATTAAAGAAGAAATGTTAATATATTCTGTTTTATAATGTAAAAGCTAACTTATTGAAAAGTATGCAATTCTATGGAGATTATTTTGTCAACTGTTTCTGCTACCTTAGTTTGGGATGAGATTTAAGAAGACAGTAGAGAAAGAAGATTCTCCAGTAGAGGAGGGATAAGCTGCTACTGGGCCAGGTCTTGGTAGAAAGCTGGTACAGAGCATAGAAGATCGGCTTTACAAACTGGTGTCAAATGCCTGGTTTTTCCTGCTCCATGATAAAGGAGAGTTTTGTCAAAATACTGCAGCCTCATACTAGCAATAGTTTTCTTTTCAGGAGTTATAGGAGGGATCCCTGTCTACATAGAGGAAGAGAGGGACGGATAAGTACCTTCAGAAGCCTAAAATAGCAACTATGAGGTGGCAAAAGTTTAGCACACAGAAATATGAAGTCAAGTGTCTAGGAACAAGAATGGGTGTGGGAAATATGTAAGCCTGGGAATCCCAATTATGAGCCTGGAGGGATTGTGGCAGAAAACACTATGAAGGGTTAGTGGAGGGCAGGAGAGCTCATGGCTCTCTGAAAGTTTTTCAATATTCATCACTAATCAGTAGCCTTCCTGTGTACAAAAATGTCTAGATCTACTGACTGTTCTAAAGGAATTATAAAATCTCTAAGTGGGCAATCTCTCATCCTGAAAGCTGCAAAATAACAGAAAAATTAATACCCTTCCTTATTGCAACTGCTGATTCTCATCTTGGAAATTTTCAGAATTTCCCAAGACATATGTGAGGAGGGGTCTGAAATGCACATGGCGGGAACATGATAAAGGGAAGGAAGGGCCACTAAAAGCAGAGCTCGAATGTATTCCTATGAGAACTATTAAATAAGGCAGAACATGCTAAGTGCCATAATAAAACTGCAACAAATGATCCTAAAAGATTCCATGGAAAAGGAGAACTTGAACTGGTCCTTAGCAACAGGTAAGTTATCCACAGGAAGACAAGATGGGGAAAAGCTGAAAAGGAAGGAAAGGCATATCTAGATTTTTAAAAACTGCATTAGTAGATGCAGCTAGAATTTTTTTTTTTTTAATTCATGTTTGAAGACACGAAGTTACAGATTCACTGGGTAGAAAATTATAAGGAGAGAAAATAAGACTATATGAAGTTGGGTACAATCACACCTGAAAAGGGCTTGCGGGACAAGATGAGTGATTTGTACAATGTTCAGTGTGCATACAGAAATCTTAAAGAATTTTAAAGCTCAGCTACTATAAGTTTATTCATTTTTTAAGTACCTAGAGTTTCCAAAAACATAATCAATAATGGCAGATCCATAGGATAAGTTTCTAAAGTATCACAGTACTGACATTTTCTGTCAAATTTTAAGCAACAAAAGAAGGTTGTGATTAACTAAAATAACCTTACCTGCTGCAATGAATGATTATTGTGGTGCCAGCAAATACACAAGATAATGTAAAAATTCTGTTACTAAGCAAAGGAGAAAAACACTTAAATCTAAGGGGAAAAAGCAGTGCCCTATGGCAACCGGGCTTATTTGTCACAAACACTAAGCATTTACGGACCCCAAATGCCTAGCATTGTTTTTCAGAGTTCCCCAACGTCCAATGTTTTTCCTGCAGTGCAACATATGTAAGCTGCTTAAATCAGCTTCTGACATCGCTTCAGCTTCAAACTGGAGGCTATGTGAGGCTTAGCAGATGGCAAAACCCATCCAGTTTTCTAAGTGTGTGTTCAGCATAAGGTGCTCGTATGTTCTCTTGGACCCGGCTGGGCTAAAATCTTCCCTTGGAGAAAAAAACATGGTGTTCAGTTTTATGGTGATGAGTCAGAATTCCGGCCACTTGAGCTCCACTGTGCTTTGTTTCTTTCACAAAGGTGAAGAGTGCAGTCACAGTGGCTTAACTGCCTCTCAACCAGGCTTAGAAAAACTGAAAGTTGACTAATTGCCTTGTGACTGTGACTAAATTAAAGTCTGGATAATTCAAGACCCTCTAATCATCCCAGAAATTTAACTTTTTCTTCCCTAAGATTCAGGTCTTCATTTTTTTTTTCGTGATCTGATCCATAATTTTTTAAATTTTTATTGGAGTATAGTTGATGCATAATGTTGTGTTAGTTTCCGCTGTACAGTGAAGTGAATTAGTTATACATACACATATATCTATCTTCCCTGGTGGCTCAGATGGTAAAGCGTCTGCCTACAATGCAGGAGATCCGGGTTCAATCCCTGGGTCGGGAAGATGTCCTGGAGAAGGAAATGGCAACCCACTCCAGTATTCTTGCCTGGAAAACCCCATGGATGGAGGAGCCTGGTAGGCTACAGTCCATGGGGTCACAAAGAGTCGGATACGACTGAGCTACTTCACTTTCACACATATATCTGGGCTTCCCTGGTGGCTCAGACAGTAAAGAATCTGCCTGAAATGCAGGAGACCTGGGTTTGATCCCTGGGTTGGGATGATCCCCTGGAGGAAAACATGGCAACCCACTCCAGTATTCTTGCCTGGAGAGACCCCATGGACAGAAGAGCCTGGGAGGCTGCAGTCCATGTGGTCACAAAGAGTCGGACATGACCGAACGACTAAACGCAGCACAGCGGCATACATGAGTCTACTCTCTCTATATATAGATATACTTTTAGAGTAGATTTTCCCATATAGGTCATTATAGAGGACTAAGTAGAGTTCCCTGTGCTGTACAGCAGGTCCTTATTGTTTATTTATTTTACATATAGTAGTGTGTATATGTCAGTCCCAATCTTCCTATTTATCTTGCCACCCGCTTCCTTCTTTGTAACAATAAGTTTGTTTTCTACATCTGTGACTCTATTTCTGTTTTTTAAACAAGTTCATTCTCCTTTTTTAAGAAAATCAAAATTGTCTTTTTAGGTCTTTCAAGTCTCTCTCTGAAGTTTAGGCTCAGAAAAACAAGGGCAATAAAGACACAGTTTCAGAAATAAGAATGGGCGAATACTTACATCCCCGAATAGAAAAAAAAAGACCAAAAAACTAAACAAAGCACGAAAGAATCCCCATTTACTGCAGAACAACTATAAATTTCCCCCATCTGACATTCAAGGCTCTCTACAATCTACTTGTCTTGCCTTACCAGAACTGTTTCTATAGGTGCTGTGCCATGCTTAGTGGCTCAGTCTTGTCTGACTCTTTGCATATTATCATTCAAATCAGGTCACTCTCTATTTTCTTAGAAACTAGTTGCCTCAGCTTGGCCTCTCTGCATAGCCTGGTCCCTTTTCTAGGAAGGACTTTTCAACCTGTTTCCCCCACCAACTCATTTTGTGATTCTGGCAAAGCTAAAATGTACTCCATGATGGAGGTGGGCTGGTGCAAATGGAGACTGGAACCAGAAGGCAGAAGGCCATGAATCATTTTCCAGGAAACTTGAACTTCATCCCCTAGGCCACTGTTGCATAAACTATCAATAAACCATCTGCATCTGAACCATATGGGGGACTTTTCAAAAGGCATATTCTTGGATCCAAGCATCCTAAATCAGCGTCTCTGGAGCCTTTGAATAAAACCCATTAGGTTTAGATGATAAGGACTTCTCAGTGATTCCATTATACATATATAAAAGTTTGAGTGCTATATCCACGTGTGCTCACTCAGTCATGTCCGACTCTTTGCAACTTCATGAACTATAGCCTGCCAGGTTCCTTTGTCCGTGAGATTTTCCAGGCAAGAATGCTGGAACAGGTTGACATTTCCTTCTCCAGGGCATCTTCAAACTTGCATACTCTTGCATCTCCTGCACTGGCAGGCAAGTTCTTTACCAGCTGAGCCACCCAGGAAGCCCTTTGGATACTATAGACATCTAATAACTACATACCTGAGAATGTGAATGGATCTGTGCACTAGGAGAGAGAATTTGGACAGAAGAATGAGGCTAGGGTACATGGAGGAAGAAACTAGAAGCAGAAAGCCTGGTTAGGATATTTTGCAGTGGCCACTATTAACTTCTTTCTCCTGAAACTATCTTCCTTCCTGGCTTATGAGGCATGACTATTTCTTGATCCTCTGGCTACATCTGCATCTACCCTTCTGAATCTCTCACGCTTGTCCTCTCATTTTGGCATCTCTTTCGATGTCATTGTTCCTCTGGGTTGTGTCGAAAGTCCACTTCTCATTGTAGAGTCTCCTAAATATCTCATCTAACCCTTTAGCTTCAAGTACAAACTTTACACTGCTGTCCCACAAATTTATATTTCAGGACAGAAGATTTATAATTCCATCTACCTAGTAAGATGCTCTACCTAATATTTCATGAGAATGTCCAAAATTTACACTTTTCTCTGTCTCTATACCTATATCTCTTTCTTTAGTTCCTGTTTTACATGCAGAGGGACAGCAAAATCCACCTATTACGACCCCAAGCTAGACCCCTGGGCATACCACTTAAAATTCTCTCTATCCTTCATGCCACCCACCCCCACACTGTTTGGTTTTTGCTCTATCTTCCACTAATAATTCTCTTTTCAATTCATACTTTCCTTTACATCTTCATCCCATATCTTTGGTTTAGATCTCAAATCCTGAGAAGTCTAGAACATATCCCACTTCCCCAGACAAAAACAAAAACAAATATCACATGCAGAACAGAGAAAAGGGGAGAATCCCCCTAAATCGAAGATAATTATGAGCGTGAAATAGTTGCAGTGAAGAAGAAAATCTATAATTTAAGGCTTTACAGCTGTAGTTTATTTGCCAAAATATAAATAACTTTCCACTACAGAATTCTAATTGTGCTTGCTAAAATTATAGCATTGGCAGAGTGGCCTCAACTTGTCACTATCAGAACATCACATGCTGTCATACCTACCATGTTGTGGCATGGTAGAGAAACACTAAGGGAAACTGGAACTGACTCTTTCAGGCCAGCTTCCAACTCCCTATCCTGATATGTAAATGTAAAAACAGTGTCTTGCAGAGTGAGAAAAAAAGAATGTGTGTGCACATATGTGCAACTACGACCTCTTGCATCTGCCTATTAATTGAGATGAGGTGAGTAACAGTGGTGGATTTTTATGTGATTCAGATTCTCAAGAACTCAGTTGAAAATGCTCCAGAGTCGCTGGATTAACTGCAGACTCCTGGAAGAATGGGAGTTCCCCACTCTTGTGCTTTTGGAGACTATTAAAGATCACTGGGCATGGAATTTAAGTTGTAAAACTATCACCATTGGGAGACCTAGTCTGTTTCAGTTCAAATAGAGACAGAAACTAGAAATCATGGATTCTGGTAAAGTCTAGTATTTAAAAATATTCTTTTCCCCTAAAATCATTGTCCTTAAACTATAGCTTTGAATTTCGTTTCAGTTGCTGAGATTTCAATATATACAGATCAGTTTAAATCTGGTTAATATTTTTATTGGGATTGTTTGTTCTTCCTTAAAAACAAAACTGTGAAAATAAGAGGAAGAAATAGATTGGCTGCATTTACTTTTCACACACTCAACACATGCTGTTATAGGAAGATTTGCCCTGCAAGTATGAATCTGCTGAAGATTCATAAGCTATGCCATTTGTATTTTTCAGCGTTTCTTCAGGCATAGATCCATACTTGATCTCCCTGTAAACAAAATATGCACACATTTTCCTTCTTTCAGATTTCCCAAACAAGTCTATTTCCTTCTCCCTGTTATTCTTCTTTCATCCCTTTCTACGGTTTTTTCCCTCTGCTTTCTGGCATGTAGCACTTAATTTCTTGGTAATTAGAAAGCAAATTAGGGGATGAAGTCAGTGAAAATGGAGTAAGGACCTCTAACACTTCACCTTCTCGTAAAACCAACTAAAACACTGGCAGGAGTGGGTGTAGGGGATGTCAAAATCAACTTCTAAGAATTCTGGATATTAACCAAAGTCCTTTAACAATATATTTAAGAATTTATTCAAGAAAATTTGCTGAATCTTGCTAAGAATAGTAACTTCTGTGACATTTGAACTTGCCCTAGTCTGATCGCCCTCTCCCTAGTTCTGTGATAAGCCTCAAATATTAACAACCCAAAATTACAGGATAAACTGGCAATCGTTCGAACATCTACTAGAAATGACAGAATGAGGGTGGAGGTCTTCCAAAGCCTCATCTCAGAAAACTGCGATTATTTTCTGTCCACAGTTCCCTGAGAAATCCTACTCACAAGTTGTCATTTGACCTGATTCACCGCTTACCCAATGAAAATGGCCTTTTTTCCTGGGCATGTTTGTCAAAACCAGTCAGCAGCTCTGTTTAAAATTACAGCTGCTGAGGTAGTGGTAAGAGTTAAGGCAAACAGCAAACTAATCAAAAAACTTAAAAGGCTGGGGGGAAATGTGGCAAGAATGTGGAGAAATTAGAACCAAAATATATATTGCCGGTGGGAGTATAAAACAGTGTAGCTACTTTGGAAAACAGTCTGGCAGTTCCTCAAATGATTAAATATAGAGTTACCATATGATCAGAAATTTCAGTCCTCTCTCTCTCTCTCTCTCTCTCTATATATATATATATATATCCCCCCAAAATTGAAAACATATGTCTACGCAAAACTTGTATATGAATGTTCATAGAAGCATTATTCATAACAGTCAAAAAATGGAAACAGCCCAAATGTCCATCAGTTAATGAACAGATAAAACGTGGTACTAGTACTTGCTCTGTCACTAATTTTTAAGTTATCTATACCAAGGTACCAAGCATTGTGGGTTTTATTTCCCTTGCATGCTACATGCTAAACTGCTTCACTTGTATCTGACTCCTTTCAACCCCATGTAAAATAAAGATGCCTGACTACATGGGCCTATCCCATCCTATCCCATGTGGCCTTGAAATTCTATGACTCTAGGATGGAATCATTTCTACTGTAATTAGAGACAAGTTAAAGAATGGCATCCTGGTTTCTAGTAAAAATAATAACAAATAATTATTGATGATCATTGAGCACTATCCTAAGTAGTTGGAATACATCACTGAATAAAATATGCAATGCTTCTTGTCCTATGGAGCCAAGATTCTAAGTGTATTTTTCCCTCCTCCCTTCCCCTATCCATAACTATGTAAGTATAGCAATAAAATTTCAAAATTCTGATACTAAAGTAGTTACTATATTTGATTTCTTAAATAAATGGTATACTGTGAAAGTATTCTTTTACAAATTTCTTACAAATTTGTAAGTATTCTTTCACAAATTCTCTTACAAATTTCTGTTAGCCACATTTCTTATAAGAAAGTGGCATCATTACCATTCATGGTGATTATTACCTGAGGGAAAGTCATAGCCAGGGGGTTGATTTAGTAAGTTACTGACTGAAGACCCACACCTTAGATCTACAGTAATAATAATTTAACTATAACCTTGAATAAATCAGAATCCCATGAGCTTGGTTAACATTTTCTAAAATATCCCTTGTTTCATTATGTTTATTAACACAGATATTAGAATTCAGGGCTAAATTAATCGTGTCATAACTCTCATGCTATGTGAGTCATGACAGTCATGATGCCTTAGGAAGCATCACTATGAGCAAAGGTCGTGGAGGTAATGGAATTCCAGCTGAGCCATTTCAAATCCTAAAAGATGATTCTGTTAAGGTGCTGCACTTAATATAACAGCAAATTTGGACAACTCAGCAGTGGCCACAGGACTGGAAAAAGTCAGTTTTCATTCCAATTCCAAAGAAGGGCAATGCCAAAGAAAGTTCAAACCGAACAACTGCACTCATTTCATACGCTAGCAAAACAATGCTCAAAACTCTTCAAGCAAGGTTTCAACAGTACATGAACCAAGAACTTCCAGATGGACAAGCTGGATTTACAAAACGCAGAGGAACCAGGTATCAGATTACTAACATCCATTGGATCATAGAGAATTCCAGAGAAACGTCTTCTGTTTCATTGACTATGTTAAAGCCTTTGACTCTGTAGATCACAACAAACTGTGGAAAATTCTTCAAGAGATGGGAATACCAGACCACCTTCCCTGCCTCCTGAGAAAACTGTATGCAGGTCAAGAAGCAACAGTTAGAACTGGACATGGACCAACAGACTGATTCCAAACAGGGAAAGGAGGACGTCAAGGCTGAATGTTGTCACCTTGCTTATTTAACTTACATGCAGAGTACATCATGTGAAACACAGGGCTGGATGAAGCAAAAGCTGGAATCAGATTGCAGGGAGAAGTATAAATAACCTCAGATATGTAGATGACACCTCAGACATGTAGATGGAAGAAAGTGAAGAGGAACTAAAGAGACTCTTGATGAAAGTGAAAGAGGAGATAGAAAAAGCTGGCTAAACAGTCAACATTCAAAAAAAACAATGATCAGAAATTTTTCTCAGGGAAAGAAAGCAATTAGTTATTGACATCTAACCCTTTCCTAAAAATATAAAATGGTATCAAATACAAAGTTAATATAGATTATAATAGACCAAAAAATTTATGTAGCTAAGGCTAAATCTAATAAAATATTTCTAAGACCACTACTAAGAGAAACTTTAAAATCTAACTGAAACACATTATCAATGATCTAAAATAGTGATATATACCATATTCATAGATATTATTACATTATTAAAATATCAGTTGTACACAAATGAACATATATTTAATCCAACAGCAGTCAAAATACTAAAAAAGTTTTCTGCTGAACTTGATAAGCTCATTCAAAACTTTACATAAACAACTAACAACCAGCACCAGCTAAGACTTTACCAAAGAATAAAGAAAGAGAGTTGACCTACCAACTCTCAAATTTTTCAGAATATATTAGTTATAGCTAGACACTGACACTAGATATTAAAATATCAATAACCTCAGATATGCAGAAGACACCATCCTTACGGCAGAAAGTGAAGAAGAACTAAAGAGCCTCTTGATGAAAGTGAAAGAGGAGACTGAAAAAGTTGGTTTAAAATTCAACATTCAGAAAACTAAGATGATGGCATCTGACCCCATCACTTCATGGCAAATAGATGAGGAAACAGTGGAAACAGTGACAGACTTTATTTTCTTGGGCTGAGAAATCACTGCAGATGGTGACAGCAGCCATGAAATTAAAAGACGCTTACTCCTTGAAAGAAAAACTATGACCAACCTAGACAGCATATTAAAAGGCAGAGACATTACTTTGCCAACAAAAGTCCGTCTAGTCAAAGCTATGGTTTTTCCAGTAGTCATGTATGGATGTGAGAGTTGGACTATAAAGAAAGCTGAGCACCAAAGAACTGATGCTTTTGAACTGTGGTGTTGGAGAAGACTCTTGAGAGTCCCTTGGACTGCAAAGAGATCAAACCAATCAATCCTAAAGGAAATCAGTCCTGAATATTCATTGGAATGACTGATATTGAAGCTGAAACTCCAATACTTGGGCCACTTGATGCGAAGAACTGACTCATTGGAAAAGACTCTGTTGCTAGGAAAGATTGAAAGCAGGAGAAGGGCACAGCAGAGGATGAGATGGTTGGATGGCATTACCGACCAATGGACATGAGTTTGAGCAAGCTCCGGGAGTTGGTGATGGACAGGGAAGCCTGGGGTGCTGCAGTCCATGGAGTCACAAAAAGTTAGACACACCTGAGCAACTGAACTGAACTGAGACACTGGCACAAGTTAAAGAGGATAAGGAGTTCATAAAGAATCCAGAAAAAGACGTGGACATTTTATACATAATAGATCAGTGAAGAAATGAATTTTTCAATAAATCATGAAAAATAATTGGTCTCCCTTAGAATATAATACATCAGATCTCTACTCCATGGTGTGTATGAATTTCAAATCCAGGCATATTAAAGATGAAAATATAGTAAAAGCAAAACTTTCAAACTCAATAGAAAATATGGGGACCAGAGGTGAAAAAGTATTTTATAAACTTTTAAGATGCAAAAACTTATCCCATAAGAGAAACTACTGATAAATTTAGTTTCATTACATTTAAAATTTCTACTCAACAAGAGACATAAAACTGAAACTGAAAGACAAATTTCACACTGGAAGATGCTCTAAATGTAAATTACACATAAAATGTTGAAGATTTAGTACCCTGGACTGGGTGGCTTATAAACAATAGAAATTTATTTCTAGCATTCTCTATGCTAGGAAGTCTTAGATGAAGACTTCTGCAGACTTGGTATCTGGTGAGGATAGTCTTCCTGTTTCATGGGCAGGTTGTCTTTTCCCTGTGTCCTTGTGTGGCAGAAGGGGCAAGGGATCTTTCTGCAGTCTATTTTATAAGCGTACTAATTCCACGGATGAGGGCTCTACCATCATAACTAAATTATTTCCCAGTGGCCCCACCACACATTGTGGATTAGGTTTCAACATAAGAGTTTGGAGAAGACTCAAACATTCAGTTTACTGCACTGCTTTTTTCTACTTTATTTTTAACTTCAGTTGTCCTCGATCACAAAGGTACGTGTATTGGACATTCAAAAACCACACGTAAGTCAATATGTATTTTTCCTTATTTCTCATAAACATGCCTTAAAAAAAAAAGCAACAACAACACTACTGCCTTTGTGTGTGTGTCTATACGCTCAGTCGTGTCTGCCTTTTCACTTCCCCATGGACTGTGGGCTTCCCTGGTGGCTCAGACGGTAAAAGTATCTGTCTGCAATGAGGAGACCTGGGTTCGATCTCTGGGTTGGGAAGATCCCCTGGAGAAGGAAATGGCAGCCCACTCCAGTATTCTTGCCTGGAAAATCCCATGGACAGTGGAGCCTGGTGGGCTACTGTCCATGGGGTCGCAAAGAGTCGGACACGACTGAGCGACTTCACTTCATGGACTGTAGCCCTCCAGGCTCCTCTGTCCGTGGAATTTTCCAAGCAAGAATACTGGAGTGACTTGCCATTCCCTCCTCCAGGGGATCTTCCTGGCCCAGGGATCAAACCCATGTCTCTTCTGTCTCCTGCATTGACAGGTGGATTTTTACCACTAGCGTTACCTTCCCATATACAGTCTTTGGAAAAAAAAAAAAAAAACTACTGTGTTTAGTAAAATATCAAATGCATAGGATGATTTCTATGGTGCTAAAATAACTATTTCCTGTTTATAAGAACCATTTGCAAAATATACAGAATTTTCTAGTATTTATTAATTAGTAAATATTAGTCAGAGGAAATCACATTCAAGCTGGGACAACATTGTTATATGCTATTTTATTTCCACACATATTTAAATGCTTTCTGAGAAATGTAACACCTGCAGACCCAAGACATTGGTTACACTCTAAATTTACTGGCAAAAAGAAAGTGAGTAGATATTCAATATGTACAATAAATATCCAGTCACTAATGTAAACGTCCTTGGCAGACAACTAACTGCTCCAACAGTCCCACTGAGTCCTGCTGGCATAGCAGAGGGTGCTGCAGAGTGAACACTGAGCCTGTTCCAAAACCCCGCAGCAACATTCTAAATAAACATGCCCAGATTTCTGAGCTGCATTTCATACAGCATCCTCAGAGTCACACAGGAAGATACCATGTCTATCTCTGCAGAGCACAAAGTGAAGAAATTCATAGTTGCCTGATGACTCAGAATATACATAAACTAGGAAGACAGTATACTCATATTGGTCTTGCCTAGACCCTTAATCTCACTGGAACTCAAGAAACACAAAAGCATACCACAAGGTATAGCTTCAACCTGACTTTGTCCCAAATCTAGGAAAATCAGTCCTTAAATAAGTATTTTCTTACTTATTCCGATAAGTAAAAGAAAAAAGCATAGCATGTGCCTTATTGTGGTTATGGAAGCCTATATTTTTGGTCAAAAGAATATACAAAGCATTTAGGCATATTTACCACTGGGAATGGTTAATACAGTCATTTCTATTTAGGGAATAATTTAACAGTTTAAAGAAAAGATAATGATCATTAGAAGTATGACAGAGAAAATAGTATTAATGTCATTGAAGTCACAATACTATATAAAAATCACCATTTTATGCCAGAGATCTGAAAGCTCTTCCTATAAGGGTCTGATAATCAATAAGCTGACTTTGTGCTCCATACAGTCTGTTGGTAACTGTTCAATTGCTGCCACTGCAGCATGATAACAGTCATAGACCATACAGAAACCAGTGAATGTGGCTGTGTTCCAATAAAACTTTATTTATTGTGTTGGCCAATAAGGTCATTCAGGTTTTTCCATAGATGTAATGGAAAAACTCTAACGAACTTTTTGACCAACTCAATACAAATGCGTTGGGTCAGATTTGGCTCATTGGTCATAGTTTGGCAAACTCTTGTCACACTATTCAGTGGTTAGAAATTGTGATTTTATGAAGGCTGTACTCCTGTTTAAGAAGATAACACAGTTTTAAATAATTCTTCATCTACTAATCAGATATTTAAACTAAATTAACTTTTCCTTTTAGCAAATATTTCTTTTACTACCCTAGACACGAGAAGAAAAGACGCAAGTTACAACTGCCTTTTGTTACACCACATGTAATACTAGATTTCTCTCCATTTTTAAAAGTAAGTTTTGGTCAATATCAGTATCTATAAAGCATTATGATAAAAATTAGTCAGAAGGTGAATGGAGAACAATTTACAAAATGGATTTCAGGAGCCATATCATTTATGAAACAGGGCATACTGATTCTTAAGACAACTCAACAATCTGTAATGATCAGATTTCTCATGCCAGGACGCATTTGTTTCATCACAAAGAAGTCATCTTTTCTCTTATTACCTTCATGAAATTTCAAAGACAAATATCTTTTGTTCTGTATTCAGAGAGGTAGAACACTCTTGAATGAACAGCTGCTGATCACTTGAGGAGCTTTTGAGCTTACAATCAAGGTAGATGAATATTTCAGCTCAATCAAAACACAAAACATAATTATCTCTTCATTGTGGATTCTCTATGACAACTCTCTCTTTCAAAACATGAAAATCCTCAGTGAAACTGAATAATAAAGAAACATAATAAACCAGATGCTTTCTGTCACTTTTCTGTTTTATGATTCACATCCTGAAAGTATAATTTATATCTATATAATAAATAAATTTTGTTACCAGCAGCCAAGCCTTATTTTCTGTGGAAAGAGCTGTGGACTGACAGAGGGCTGGGTTCTAGCCCTTATTCTGGGTTCTAGTTATTATTCTAATAACCAGCTGTGTGTCTGGAGTGAAGCAAAAAATTATTCCTGAAAATTGGAAGCAGGGTGAAGACATATAGACTTTATGGGCTCCAATGACCACAGCTTTACCTGAAACCAGAGAAATATCAATATTGGTCAATGAATATCCAATGATCCATGAAAATAAACTGGTGTGTCTTGTCAGATTAAGGAATATAGAAGCCTCATTAGAGAAGAGATGCCTCAAACTACTTGTAAGAAACAAGATGACCGGATCAGGAGAGATCTCTAAAGCTAAGGAGAATGGGCATCTCACTATGTGAGGGACTACACAGCTCCCAGGTGATTTCTACATCATCAGAAGCAATTGAGCTTCCAGAAGTATTTCCTGCCCCTGGAGGGTAATTCACAGTTCAGAGGCAACATTACAAAACCAACCAACCCCTGGCAGGATCAGAATTGGGCTTTAAGGCTTTCCAGCAGAGGGCAGCAGAGGTAAGAGCTGAGAAAGAAACCCCATAACAAGGGAGAAATGAAGGCAATAAGTAGGTACAATCTACAGAGGGCAAAGGTCCAGATGGTATCCATCTGGAAAAATGCCACTCTTTTTGATTAATGTATTTTATGGAACACTGAAGGAAGGAGGATCAAATGGTGTGATGTCCAGCCTTAAAGCAGATTTCAATTACGATTATTGATTTCATCATCCTCTTAGTTACTTTAGATTGTAAGCAATGTGCTTACTTCTTTAATACACACATGTACAAGAATATATACACACAAACTGGACACATAAGAATTAAACAATTTGCCATATATTTGTTCAAGCTGCAGTCCCAAGAACAACATTCCCTCTCTTCCAGATGCAATGGGGATAGACAGGGAATAAACTATTTGAAGAAAAGGTTCAGTCAGTGTTTGAGCAATGGGAGAAAGCCTTCTAGAGAGTACTTAACCCATAAGAGATTCCTGTTCCTTCTGAAACCATGAGTAACTAAAAAAGTGCTTGACATGACATCATGTGGACAGTGCCCAGAGGTGCCATCTTGATGTTACTACACAGCAGTAATTCCTACTTAACCCAAGTTCCTTCAATATCAAAAGGAAAAAGACTTCAAATTGTGACTGCTATAATGGAAACTGAATTCTTTAAGGACTGAACCAAGCATTTTGAGGGTAAGAAGAAAAGAAATCACAGCAATTGATACAAGGTGAGTAAAACTAGGAAGTGTCCATTCAACCTGTTTCAGTCCTCAAAACAGCTAATATGCAGGATGGCAAGATAGGACAACAGAGAATCCATAACCCACAAAAAGAAAAAGATCTGCAATACTTCCCCAACAATTTGTGGCTAATAAATTTACCCTTCACATGAGAGAATAGAAATTCTGATTTAAGAAAAGAAAAATGCTGTATTGTTCTTCACAGTGCTTAACTATATACCAGATCAGTTCAGCAAATCTTGAATCATAAGAAAAACCTATGCTAACATGCCTTTGCCTTTCTTACATTCTTGTTCCTAATATTCTTGCATTAGATTCAAGTATCTCATGATAGAATTGGGACCCAGTTGCTACACAGGGAGATAGTATATGCAAAGAAAAGACTCTTGCACCAATTATGTGGTAAGTGTTTGCAGCACTAATGCTAGGACATATTTATTGATTTATTCAACAAGTACTTACTGAATAACTTCCTTTGTCAGATATTATGCTAGGTAACAAAAGCCTGTGTATGAGATCACTAGAAGCGGGCCCTAACTATTAAAGATTTTGATGCTCAGACTAATCAAAGACACTAAGTCAACCTTACCTTTGACTCCCTACAGAATTTTTGGTCTTACCAAGACTTATTCATCGTTAAGTAGGCTACATTTAAAATTACACTGGAAGGGGGTACTTTCCTGGTGGCCCAGTGGTTAGGATTTAGGGATTTCACTGCCATAAGCTGAGTTCAGTCCCTTGTTGGGGAATTGAGATCCTACAGGGTGTGCAGCATGAACAAAAACAAAAAGTAACAACAACAAAAAATTACACAGCAAGAATAAAAACTAGTTTGCCCAGACAAGTGGATGGAGAATATGTCCATTAGACCAAGGTTCTTCAGATAGAACCTTGCAGGCCTCAGCACCAGGTCTTAATGGAACCTAGATAGAAATTGGGACAGATTTTAACCTGATGAAGCACAGATGCCCTTGTTTCTGAATGAAGGGAAAAAACCTATAAGTTTGATCACCTATAGCATAAGGAGCAATGGGAAGTTCTATATTGACAAATAAAAAACCTTGCTTGTATATTCACCCAGAAGGAAGCCATCTTAGCACTTCAAAGAGATAAACTGCAAGGGTGCCTTCAGGCAGACCAATATTTTCCTCAAATTGGATTTCTCTAATCCCTGAACTGTGACCAGCAAAGACTTCAGCCTAGAAAATTGATTTTTCAACTACACTTCCTGAGGACTCACCAGAGCCACAAAGTAAAAGAAACAATAATTCTTCTCTGTCCACTGCATTGATGAAATGAAGTCACATGGTATTTTTATACCCGCTAGTATAACTGAGAAATGGCCATGCAAATGGTTACCTTTTCATAGTTAAAATATTACATTCACTAAGGGAAGAAGGTTGTTTATGTGCCATGTGGGGTGGGGTTGTTTATGTACCATATATTGGCATTTTGCTCATTTTGATTTCTTTTAGTTTTGTTCAATAAATATTGAACTGCCTAGCCAGTGCTTCTTCAAATGCCTCTAGAAACAGAGATTGAAAATAAAGTATGACCTCAGCCCAATGCTTCAGTAGCAACACAAAGATAAATAAAACCTGGGTTCAGCACCCAAGGACTGAAAACGCAGAGGTTCGTGTATCCTACGACAATGACATAAATAATCAAAATAAAGAATCGTTTGGGTAAAAGTCTGCTGTGTGTTTCTATTTTAATAGTTTTGAGTTTGTATTATAGCATGGCACCATGTGGGGGTCGGTAGACTGGACACTCTTGACAGTTCGTGAAATAAGGGCAATGTTGTTCAAGGGCTGAGTGTCCCACTGAAGGCATATTCAACCACCAGTAGGAAAGCCGTCCCTTAAGCATCTTCAAAGGAGCAATGCCCACATCAAGGAAAGCAGATTTTGAATCATCTTCCTTCAGCGTGTCCTGAAGCAAAAGAAGGGTTTCATTTTATCTTATACCCTCCAGTCTCCTTTGGAGTCTTTTCTAGTTCTTCTGGGCTTTTCACCCATAAATAATTCAACAGGTAAATTCCCTTAATGACATGGACACATGTCATCTGGAGTCATTAATTAAGGTTCATTCACATTTGAAAATGTCTCTTACCCATTTTTTTTTATTAACAGAAATGTTTTTATTAGTTATTTTTAACTTCCAGCATTAGATTTTCTTTCTTGTCAAAAAAATTAATAACTCAGCAGCTCAGTCATTTTAGCACTATTATAAATTTTCAAGCCATGGTGAATTTTAAAAATTATTTCCTCTGTCATTTGTCATCTTTGGCTAGGTCTATATAGCACCAAATACTAGGTAATTACTTAAGTGTTTATCTCCATGAGAAGTTTGCAAGTTTCTTACAGACAGGATTTATTCGGAATAGACCGGTTTTTAAAGTAGCACTGCATCTGGCAGTAACTAGTTGTCTTCCATAAATAATGAGGCTATATTTATTGTTTCTTCAGTCTCAAGTCTGTGTAGGGTTTGTCTTTGACATTTATAGATCATTCCTTTACTCTCTGATACCTACATTTTAGCATCTATTGAATCTCTAGTCATTTTTTAGTGATCTCCTCAATGGTTGGAGAAGGCAATGGCACCCCACTCCAGTACTCTTGCCTGGCAAATCCCATGGACGGAGGAGTCTAGTAGGCTGCAGTCCAAGGGTTCGCTAAGAGTCGGACACGACTGAGGGACTTCACTTTCCCTTTTCACTTTCATGCATTGGAGAAGGAAATGGCAGCCCACTCCAGTGTTCTTGCCTGGAGAATCTCAGGGACGGGGCAGCCTGGTGGGCTGCCATCTATGGGGTCGCACAGAGTCGGACACGACTGAAGCAACTTAGCAGCCTCAATGGTTAAATGAGAGATGAGGAGATCTGAACTTCAGGCAGCAGTGTCCTTGACTTTTTAAAGAAATTTAACAGTTCTTATCTGGACTTCAATATCCTCCTATGTAAAGTAAGAATAATGGACAAGGTGGTATGTGTGTAAAGCTCCTTCTAGCACTAAAAACTGAAGTTTTATAATACAATTTTCTAAAGCAAGATTCAGTTTATGTGCCTATCTTAGCCATCTGGTTCAGAATATTCAAAATTAAGATTACATGAAAGACTGACAAGAATTTAAGCACTGATACCTCCTTAGAAGGGGCTTCCCAGGTGGCTCAGTGGTAAAGAATCTGCCTGCCAATGCAAGAGACACAAGTTCAATCCCTGGACCAGGAAGATCCCATGGAGAGGGAAGTGGAAACCAACTACAATATTCTTTCTGGGGAAATCCCATGGACAGAGGAGCCTGGCAGGCTACAGCCCCTGGGGTCACAAAAGAATCAGACATGACTTGGCCACTGAGCAACAAACAACAACCTCCTTAGAAACTTTGTAAGCATACATATTTTCTTTAGGATATAAAAATAAAATGATTTTATTAGAGTAGCATTAATCTGAAAAATAGATATTCTAAAGATGGAACTAAGATCAATGGTCATAGATTATAGGGAGATAGATCCAAGCTCAGTATATCAAGACCTTTTCAACAGTGAGTTTCCCAATAAACAGATTGGCTGCCCAAGGGGTATTGGGCTACGCACTCCAGGGAATTAAGACAGTATCCAACTAACCACTTGGCACTACTGAGAAGGTGGATGAAGGATCTTTAAAGTTCCCTCAAATTCTGAGATGTGGGGCATTAACACATAGAGAAGATTTTTTTATTTAATTTTAAAATATGTCTATTTATAAAAATCAGATGTGTTAAAGGATAGGAAACATTTTATCAAATTTTTCATCATTTTTTAATTGTGCTAAATCATTAAGGTACAGAAACTTTCAAAGATCAAGGCTCATAAAGGGCTTGAGATGCACTTGCTTTTCCTTAAGAAAGGATAAGAATCTGGAAGAGTCCATGCAGTAAACCATGTATGGACGTGAGAGTTGGACTATAAAGAAAGCTGAGCACCAAAGAATTGATACTTTTGAACTGTGGTATTGGAGAAGACCCTTGAGAGTCCCTTGGACTGCAAGGAGATCAAGCCAGTCCATCCTAAAGGAAATCAGTCCTGAATATTCATTGGAAGGACTGATGCTGAAGCTGAAACTCCAATCCTTTGGCCACCTGATGCAAAGAGCTGACTCATTTGAAAAGACCCTGATGCTGGGAAAGATTGAAGGCGGGAGGAGGAGAGGATGGCAGAGGATGAAATGGTTGGATGGCATCACCCACTCAATGGACATGACTTTGAGTAAACTCTGGGAGTTGGTAATGGACAGGGAGGCCTGGCATGATGCAGTCCATGGGGTCGCAAAGAGTCGGACATGACTGAGCAACTGAACTGAACTGAACTGATGCAGTAAACTAAATTTCTGATGTTTTGCCCTATAGGAAAAACAATCAGTTGCAATAGGTAAGAACTATGGCCTGCTGGTAGATCAGATGGACAGATAAGAGAGTCAATTCCTAGGCAGTGTCAACTACAAATTGGCACTTACCGAGGGCATTGCCAACAGAGTAAATAACAAAGGCATTTGCAGTCTGCCATGGAGATTGAACCCTGTGCTGCTATACCTGTTGACTTTCAGCAATCCCTGAGGGAGTTCAGGGTGGAGTGAGGCACTCTCTGCTCTAGGGAATCTGGTGGGACAGGTCTTTAGATAGTTGGATGCTTCAGGAACAGATTTTATGATCTCAGTCCTTGCATCTCCTCATATCTAAAGAAGCACTAAATCCTTCATGGTGACATCAGATCCTCATGACTAACAAAAAACCTTTTGTAAAATGAGTGCTTCACATTACTGAACTCCCTCTTCACCAAAACCTTATATGTTGACCTTCCCCCACTGCCGCTTTGGAGCAGTCTCTCAGAGCTATCTGAGATGCTGCCTCCCAGGCTGCAGTCCTCATTTTGCCCCAGATAAAACTTAACTCACGACTCTCAAGTTGTACATCTTTTTTAGTCAACAGCAGGTTGATAAGAAGTCCAGGGTTCCCGCGGCGGCGGTGGCGGTGGCGGCTGCGGAGGCGGAGGAGGAGGATGAGGAGGAGAAGAAAGGGATCTGGGACTCTTGAGGAGGAAATAGGGGTCTGGAATTCTCAAGGAGGATAAAAGGGCAAAAGTCTTCCTGAAAACCTCTGACTAATCCTATTGCCTTAAAATGTATATTATGGGAGTGGGTATGGTAGGATCTTTCTATTGTTAACTTCTAATCCTGTTACCTTAAAATGTAAATTGTGGGAGTGGGTCTGGTAAAAGTTTTACAACTTTGAGACATTCTTTTGATTTATTGTAATAACCATTTGAAAAAGTATATAACTCCCTTTAGCGAGGGGAGCACTCTCCATCCCCCTTCTGATATCTATGTCAGAAGCTTTTTCTGTCCTTTTTCACACTTTAATAGAACTCTGCTACACAAGAGCCCTGAGTGATCAAGCCTGGTCCCTGGTCCTGAAGCTAAATCTTCAGAGATCAGGAATCTGACATCATTCACCCTAAGCTATCACAGATAACAATCATGAATTTCCAGTAGTCACTGTCATCCATACACAAAGTCATTCCCAAAATAAATGTATTAAAGATATGGAGAATCCATGGCTTTGGCTTTCAGTTTCTATATTTGGAGAAGCAATTACTTTATGGGTCATAGACTCCTTTGAAAATCCAATCAAACATGGTTTAACACAGGACAACATAACAGTTCGTTCTTTCTCACCTCTTTCCTGCTCTATATCATTTAGAGCTTATTTATTTTTTAAGTCTTACAGAATATGGGGAAATTAGCTGATGCTCTACAAATAATGGTAATATATTTATTGGTTTCTCAGAAATTCAAAATCATGTCTAAGTTGGTCTCTGGCCTGTTTAGACTTACAGGCCAACTTTGTTAAAATAAAATAACTTTGTTCAAATAAAATCTGGATCCCGCTGTGTGATGAGAAACTTTATTTCCTATATCTGAACAAGCATTTGAAAAACAGTTTCTGAGCTCAGAAAAAAGAACAAAAAACTGTGGTCCTGAGAAGAGACTGTTTCTCAGAAATCAGGTGCCTCTAAAAAGAAGTATTTACATATGCTCACTCAAGCTTGCTGAATTTCTGAAAAGGTTTCCCTTTTTCAGAGGGCCAGGAAATGAAAAGCCTAATCCCTGAAACAGGGAGAGAGCAGAGAGATCAGAAATCAAGAGAATTTCTACCAGTAATCCAACAGAGCCTGACAACCTACACAATTATACTTGCATATAATGCATGTACTCCAGTAAGATTCTTGTTGTTTAAAATACTATAACCGATAGGCTTGAGCCCAGAAAAATCCAAGCAAAATGTCAACTTAGCTAAAAGGGGCTGAAAAGTTAGAGTTGATGATCAGGCAAAACAATCAGAACACTTACTCTGTGACAGTGAACTGCAAGAGGAGATAACCAAGGATCTGAATAAACACACATGCACTTCAGAATTTTTCAAGTGAAGCATAAAGACTTCTGGAGCCAAAAGATACAATTTCCCAATGTAAAAATTCAACAGATGAGTTAAAGGATAGGACATTATTGAGATGCAAATGAGTGACTTGGAAGATTGAGTGTGAGACGTCTCAAATTATCTTAAAGTACAGAGCAAACTACAGAAATGGAAATCACAGGGGACAATTAAATAAGAGAATTAAAGGATAGTTTCTGAAAAGCTTACACAAGAATATTATTAGTTCCATCAGAGGATTAAGAACAGATGGAAGAAAAGCAAATAAATAAATTTTTGAAGGAAATTTTCCCTATGATGGAGAGATATCTGAGTCTGCAAATTCAAAAGGCTCACCAAGGGCTGTATTACTGAGAAAAGATACACACCTAAGCACACCCCAGTAAACTTCTTGAACTCTTAAGACAATTTTTTTTAAATTATACACTTTCCAGCAGAAAGAATAACTAATGGAAACTACCAAAAATCTCATCTTCAATTTGGGTTAACTAGTAGCAGTGGAATAGCATCCACAGAACCACTGAAAGAAAAAGACTATAACAACAAGAATCCTACACCCAAACAATACAATCAACTACTGGCTTAGGTTAAAAAATATATTTTATGATATACAAGACTTCAGAGAATGTAACACCTATGTGCTTCATATGAGGAAAATGCTGGAGAAAAATTTCCTAATCAAGAAGAAGAACAATAAATATTACTTACTAGTAGTATTGTTCCTAAACTATGTTGCCCAAATAATTAGGTAGGAGAAGAAATAATACATGGAGAAGGAAATGTCAACCCACTCCAGTACTCTTACCTGGAGAATCCCATGGACAGAGAAGCCTGGTGGGCTACAGTCCATGGGGTTGGACAGTTGAGTTGGACACAACTGAAGTGACTTAGCACACATGCAGGAACAGTAAAAGCAGTTCAAATGTAATAATAAATAGAGTGGAAAAGAACTTCCAAATTAATAACAGGAAGGATAAGCAGATGGAACAGAAATTTGATCAGAGCAGAAATAATATAGAAAATATAGAAATAAAAACAGACTCCTTAAGTAAGAGATTATCTAACATTGAATTTGGAGGTAGGGAGCCCATCTATAGACTGTTTCAAAGTAAGTTAAATTTTAAAAGTTTAATGAAAGGATAAGAAGAGAGATATCATGTAAGGGACACAAAATGGAAAAGGAGTTTAGGGATGGAAGAAGTGGAGGAGACGGGGAAGAGGGCAAAGAAGAATTTAACATGAAATACACTAATCAGATAAAACAGACATAAATAGGAGATATTATGAGTTAATATAATAATGACCAAGAAACCAATATATGGGTATGTAGCTGTGTGTGTGTGCGTATGTGTGTGTTAGTTGCTCAGTCATGTCCAACTCTTTATGACCCCGTGGACTGTAGCCCACAGACTCCTCCATCCACAGAATTCTCCAGGCAAGAATACTGGAGTGGGTTGCCATTCTGTTCTCCAGGGGAACTTCCTGACCCAGGGATCAAATCCAGGTCTCCTGTATTGTAGATGGATTCTTTACCATCTGAGCCACCAAGGAAGCCCTTACGTAGCTGTAGCAAACCTTTATGCCACAACCAATAGAATTTCTAACTCATAAAGCTAAAACTTCCTAAAGTGTCCAAAGAGCCTATGAAAATAATGCAATTATTGCAAGAATCTTCAACATGCTTCTGTCAGAATTAGATCCAGTGAATAAAAGTTTGAGCCATGTAAAAAGTTTGTATATATATGCTGCTGCTAAGTCGCTTCAGTCGTGTCCAACTCTGTGTGACCCCATGGACTGCAGCCTACCAGGCTTCTCCGTCCATGGGATTCTCCAGACAAGAACACTGGAGTGGGTTGCCATTTCCTTCTGCATTATATATATATATATATATATATATATATATATATATAAAACTCATGTTAAATAAATTGTGTTATTTAGGTAACGTGAGTTATATTATTTAGGTAACATGAGTTATATTATATATTATTTGATATAGAACATGAGTTATACATTAATATACACACACACATATACGGCTTCCCTGGTGGCTCAGACAGTGAAGAATCCACCTGCAATGCAGGAAACCTGGGTTCAATCCCTGGGTCAGGAAGATCCCCTGGAGAAAATTACAAGGCTGCTGTATATACAGAGATTGGTGGATTTTATGGTATATAAATTATATCTCAATAAAATTGTTTTTAAAAAATTAAATAGCTCCGTCCATGGGATTTCCCACTCAAGAATACTGGAGTGGGTTGCCATATCCTTATTCAGGGAATCTTTCCAACCCAGGGATTGAACCCAGGTCTCTGGCATTGAGGCAGAGTCTTTATCAACTGAGCCACCAGGGAAGTCCCTACATGTGTTTAAAAGCTCCCATAACATTTTATATATTTGAAAAAAAAAATAAGATACAGAAAAATAAGCATAACATAATACCATTTTTTTCTTTTTATGCAAAACAAATCATTGAAGGAGATGAAAGGGAAGAGTAACAAAGAATTTAAAAAAAGAAAAAGATTGCACTGATATATAATGACATCTACGCTTTTATATAAAGTGATATGTGAGATATATGTTAAGATACATATAATCAGCATAAACAGTAGTATATCGTTAGATACATACGAATTAGTTCATGAATCCACTCTGGGGACAGTCAGTTGCCCTAATTACACATCCTTATTCCAATGGAGGTTATATAGACTTCCATTGAAATTTACAACTCAAAAGGGGCCATTACAGATGATTCTGTTTTCATTATCTTTATCATTCCTAAACAGAAAACATGTCAGAAAAGGACTTTTTCTGAGTAATTGTTGGCTTGTTAATTTTCATGGCAAATGTTAGAATTGAACTCTGGATGGTAAAAATTAAAAGTATTCAAAAAATGTGTATTAGCTAAAATACTTTGAGAATCCTTCTTTTCCTGATTCATTGCCTGAACAAGACAGTATTGTGTAGCCTGAACTCAGGGAAACCAACAAAGCTTTGTCTATTAAAAATCCTACATCCAGCCATTGAAAAATCAACATGACTATGAGCTTTTTCCAGAAACCCTGCCCTGCAGAAAAGCTGCCAAATCATCCTGGAGTAAACCTCTCATCCAATATGATAGGTCAAAGCATTTAAAAGGTTGGAAAACGACTTCATCAAGCTGACGGAAAAGGTTATATAAGCTGCTCTCTGCTTGATTATTTATGTGGGTCATTTAATAAATTTCTGTAGGTGTGGAAGAATTTGGTCTGAAATTCATTTCATTATTACCTAGTAGCTAGATTTAGGGGCACTGCTAACCCTTCCACATCAAATTGCCTACTCCCATCCCCAGCCAAAAGAACCTAAGACATGTGTAAGCCAAATTAGCTTATGTCCATGCACAACAGTAAAGAAATAAAAATACCTTTTAAAAAGACAAGTATAAGTTATCTATTCATGAAAAAAAAAATTAATACTATAAGTGTAGGTAAACTTAATACTGTAAGTATTATGTAAACTTAATACTATAAACTTACTTAATACTAAAAGTGTAAGTAAACAAATTTTTACAATTTAATTTTAATTTTAGGAGGTCACCCAGATCTTTATATAGACTTTCAGGTGGACTGCCAACTGGTAAGCACTTGAAATTTAGATATAGATGTGGATATAGTCACACGTTATGTCAGTACACAAAATATGAAAGATGAAGAACACAACAAATTAGTTCCCTGGTTCACTCTAACATCCCTGCTGGTTTACTCTAGCATCCCCGTAGAAGTAAACTTTTAACAATGGACTGCAACATAGAGTGGTTTTCTGGTCACAGACTTGCAGTTCTTCTTCTATAGGCATCGATCAGAGTATATGCATCTCTCTGCTGATTGCTGATCATTACCTGTTGATGAACAGCTGAGATTTTGCCATGAGAAAGTCACTGCAGAAGTTACCTTTATCATTGGGGAATTTGGAAAACAGAAACATGAATGAGGGAATGGCCAAAAAGCTTTGTCTCACTGGAAAACACAGCAGAGGAGGCAATCCTAAGAAATTAAAGCAATTAAATTAGACAGGGAAAGGACAAGAGAACCTTGAGCACATAATTGGAGATTTTGATTTAACTGAAATGAGAACCCCAAGAGAGGCTTTTGAGTAGCTGAATGGCTGACCTTCATCAACAAAAGTTACTGAGAAGAAAAAATAACTCTGGCATTTTAGAACTAATAGATGGGAAGTTGGGGGTCTGAAAGCAAATAAGAGAAAGATATAAAATGACAGTGGCTGATTATGAAATTGTGAGAAAACTGAAGAAAATGGAAGTCTACTTAAGACATATTTTCAAAGGACCTGTAAGATCCGTAGATACTGAAGCTATGGAGGACAAAGGATCATTTCCCAGTAATGGAAGGTGATGTAAATATACAACTCCTCCGCACATCAACATCAGATCAATCTTCTAAGAGTGTTCTATCCAACATACTACCTTTCAGTCCCCAAGGGAAAGAATCTTATTCTAGAGCCCCTGTATGAGGTTTGAATCCCTTATCCTGAAATTTAAGACTTCCTGTAGAGTGGTCCTGATCCATCTTTCTCAAAAGTACAATAAGAGGAAAGCTGGTGCCCGTGGTCAAGAACCCGCCTGCCAATGCAGAAGACGTAAGAGATGGAGGTTCAATCCCTGGGATGGGAAGATCCCCTGGAGGAGGGCACAGCAACTCACTCTAGTATTCTCGCCTGGAGAATTCCATGGACAGGGTAGCCTGGCAGGCCGCAGTCCATGGGATCACAAAAAGTCAGACATGACTGAAGCAATTTAGCACAAGTAATCTAGTTTAATTAATTAGCATTACTTTCTCTTCATCCCACCATCACCTTCCATGGCCTTCCACCTTTGATCTAGTGTGGGGAGATGTGCAAGTTTGGGAGGTGAAGTTAATCTATATTCTTCACATCTTGGTGGACATTGTCCACATGAAATGGATATTCAGGGGGCTGGGCCAGGGCAGAGTCATAGGTGCACACAAGATAAGCAATGAACTGTGCACTCTGCTGGCCTCACTAGAGGCCATCTCCTTCTTCAGGAGCTTTTTATTTCTTTATTTCATGCCTTCCTGCCATTGGCAGCCCAATTCCTTTTCCTCCAGTTTCTAGCTACTTTTTAACTCATCCCTCTGAGCTGGAAACCATCTGCATGCATGCATGAATCTGAATCTTTTGTAAAATATTACTTTGCCTAATAATTAAATATTTGCAACCGCTGTGGCTCCTCTGAATGACTTCAGACTTCATAAAATTTTGGCACAGTTCAAGTTGTAGGTAAGAAGAGACCTCAGGAGTTCAAGTAAAAGGAGGAAATCACAAAAATAACCTTGAAATAACATACTAGCTGGCATGAAGTTACTTCGCAGGTCCTAATTCCTAGTCAAGTTTGATTCATTCTTGAGCAAGAAATCCTTCTTTGTTTCCTTAGTATCTTTGTTTACTTTTGGTACCTGAGCCACATTTCTCAGACTGAGATGTTTCACTGTTTCATTTCTACTTAAGTTTATTACCAGTCCACTGCAAACTTCAAGCCTATGGCCACACTCTAAACACTTTTATCTATCTAAAATATTAAGCATAACCACCTGACAACAATGCCTTATTCCTTGGGCATGCTTGCTAAGTTTCTCTCATTGTAAGTTCTTTCCATCTTTCAGGGACTTCTTGATCCTTGATCTCATCTCTACTTGTTCCTTACGTTTTAACCCCTTCCTTAACTTCTCCTCTGCATGCATGCTAAGTTGCTTCAGTCATATCTGACTCTGCATGACATTATGGACTGTAGCCCACCAGGCTCCCCTGTCCAGGAGATACTCCAGGCAATAATACTGGAGTGGGTTGCCATGCCCTCGTCCAAGGATCTTCCTGACCCAGGGATCAAACCTGTGTCTCTTATGTCTCCTGCATTGGCAGGCAGGTTCTTTACCAGTAGGGCCACCTGGGAAGCCCAACTCCTTCCCTATGCAGCCTAATTTCTATAACAAATTATTCAGCTATTCTCTGCCAAAATTATATTTCTTGTCCTATATATTTTTCTTCTACCACC
Organism: Bos mutus; assembly: GCF_027580195.1. Classification (NCBI taxonomy): domain Eukaryota; kingdom Metazoa; phylum Chordata; class Mammalia; order Artiodactyla; family Bovidae; genus Bos; species Bos mutus. The sequence continues at coordinate 89,417,199 of NC_091617.1, read as the reverse complement.
TGTATGATAAAATTCCAGCCCAGCTTCATCAGAAAGTTGGCTTTTTCCGTATTTACACCTAGACTGTTAATCCATCACCCCTAGAGAAAAATCATGCAACTGCATAGATTTGATACTATTAAAATTTCAAGACCTCACACATTAACTGCCCAGCATCACATAACTTTTCTTCCAGCAAATCTCTTTCCTCTTCTCCACAATGACCATTTTATAACTTCTCCACCCTCCTTAAACCTCTGAACATGTCCCTTCCCTCTCAGCCAAGTCCCTGACCCCAAAACAGGATCAAAATCCTCACTGGGAATTCCCTCAATTCCTCCATTAAATCTACAAACTTATAACTGCAGAAATTTACATCTGTTCTCTTACTCCATCATTCTCTTTTTCATGTATTATTGGGTTGCCCAAAAGATTCATTCAGGTTTTTCCAAAAGATGTTATGGAAAATCTCAAATGAAATTTTTGGCCAACCCAGTATTTTGCAGTGATGCACAGGAGTTTGTGCTGAATGAAGATGGAGGCTGCTCCATGTTGCCTGGCAAGGAGTTATAGTAGCTGAGATTAGTAATTCCTCATTCTCCAATGAGAGACATTTCTATAGTTCTCAACTTCACACAAGGTAGCCAGGTTTTGTCAGGGATTTGATATCCATGATAGTCAGTAGCCAGTGATAAGGTATCTGTCTCTGATTCCTTGGAGTAATTGATACCCGAGTCCAGACTGTATGTCGTTGAAAGTGAAGCAATAAGAGAGTCAGAGACCCTTTATGAGAGCACTGCCCCACCGTGGGGTCAACTGTGTCCAGCTGAGGGCACCTCTCTGCAGACCCTGCTCTCTCTGAGTTCCAACTTGTACCCAGCGATATTTGCGCTATGATTTCTAACCCACCTCCACCGCATAATAGCTCTTTCCCAGTATTATACAAACATTCACCAATCAGGGAAATAAAATTCCACAATCCCATCTCCAAAACACCTCTCAAATCAGTCTGCTTTTCCCAACAGACCACTTTCTAGACAAGGCCTCTGTTCTAACGTCCCTCTATCTGGTACACATGCCCCCTCCCCTTGATTTATTTTCAAACTGTAGTCAGAGTGGTCATATAATCATAATTATGATTTTGCCATGCTCCTTCTCAAACACTTTCAGTGATTTTCTAATGTTATTAAGTACAGACTTCCTTGGAAAGGCCATTACTATCAACAACAATAATTATAACAACTAACATTTACTGAACATGTAAGATACACTTAGCATATCTTAGCATTCTAATCTTTATCAAAATGTGAGAACACTGGAAGCATTATGTTTATTTTATTAAAATTGAAATTAAAGCTACACAAAATAACTTAAGGTTCTACAGCTACCAAGAGTTGAACCAGTATTCAAACCCAAATTCACTTGTTTTCCTTCCTGGGATCTTTCCATGATATCAAATTCCCAGTCATTGTTAAGGCTTTCAATCTCTCTGCCTGACTCAACAAAGTGAATGAAAGTGAAGTGCTAGTCACTCAGGTGTCCAATTTTTGTGACCCCATGGACAATAATATGCTAGACTCCTCTCTCCATGGAATTCTCCAGGCAAGAATACTAGAATGGGTAGCGATTTCCTTCTCTAGGGGATCTTCCCAACCCAGGCATTGAACCCGGGTCTCCTGCATTGCAGGCAGATTCTTTACAGTCTGAACTACCAAGGAAGCCCATCTGACTCAACAGAAGCTGATATTTAATAAACAGTATGAATGCACATGTGTTTTTTTTCCAAGATGCTTTACATACTTCCACAAACTGAAGCAAATAAAGGTAAATTAAAATTAATTTTACCTTTAAAATTAATTTAACCAAGGTCACACATTTAGTAACTGACAGAGTCCTAAAATCAGTTGATTAATGCATGATAGATGTACTGAACTGCATGATGGAAGTACTGCCCTCTTTCCTTCACTGAATATAAATTACTAAGAGAGACATGAATTTCTGTATGTTATTTGATATCCCTACAAACAGATGTGGGAGAAAGAAGATTCAGAGAGTAGGTTAGGTGTATGGCTGGAGCCAATCAGATAGAAAACTATGATCTCACTCATTAACCATCATTCTTATTTTCATGGTGCCATTTCTTCTTCTGTAGGAAGACATACCACCTTTAGAGTTTACAGAAGTGAAGCCAGTTTAATAATAATGGGCAATGTTTGGTGAAAAATAGTTTGATCTTTTGCAAAAACTACAAAAACACACCAGACTAGTATTAAAAGCCCAAGGCTGGATACCAGACTTGACCCAAATTCCAGGGCCAGCCACATAAAAGGGCAGCAGGATCAACTAAGAGCAATCAGATTACAAGGAGCTAAAGTCATTACCTGGGCTTCCCAGGTGACTCAGTGGTAAAGAATCTGCCTACCAATGCAAGAGACACAGGTTCAATCCCTGGGAACCCCTGGAAGAGAAATTGGTAACCCACTCCAGTAATCTCACCAGGAAAATCCCATGGACAGAGGAGCCTGGTGGACTACAGTCCATTGGGTTGCAAAGAGTCAGACACAACTGAGAGACTGAATATGCACACATGCAAAGTCATTACATAGTTGAGGAAAATATCTAAACCCAAGTGTTTTACTTCACTCAGTATGACAATCTCTAGGTTTCTATCCATGTCACTGCAAATGGCATTATTTCATTCTTTTTTATGACTGAGTAATATTCCATTGTCTATATGTACCACATCTTTTTTATCCACTGCTCTGTCGATGGACATTTAGGTTGCTTCCAGGTCCTGGCTATTATAAATAGTGCTACAGTGACTATTGAGGAGCATGTATCTTTTCGAATTATGGTTTGCTGAGCAAAGTCAGAGAGAGAAAGACAAATATTGTATGATACCACTTGTATGTGGACTCTAAAAAAGAGTACAATTTAACTCATCTACAAAACAGTACAGTATTTCAAGTCATTTATCTGCAAAATGGCAACATTATTGAATATTAACCTCATGAGTTCTTAAGAAAATTAGTTTACTTCATGTATATAAAGCACTTAAATAATACTTGACATGGTACTCAGAAGAAGAGGAAAAAAATGTAGAGCACAACATGCATACTATTAAATATTTCCCACAAAAAAATGGGCAGAAGACCTAAACAGACATTTCTCCAAAGAAGGCATACAGATGGCCAATAAACACATGAAATAATGCTCAACATCATTCATTATTAGAAAAATGCAAATCAAAAACTGCAATGATGTATATCACCTCACACCAGTCAAAATGGCCATCATCAAAAAAAATCTACAAACAATAAATGCTGGAGAGGTGTGCAGAAAAGGGAATCTTCTTGCAAACTTGGTGGGAATGTAAACTGATATAACCCCTACGGAGAACAGATTCCTTTAAAAACTAGGACTAAAACTACCATATTACCCAGCAATCACACTACTAAACATATACCCTCAGAAAAAGTGAAAGTCACTCAGTTGTGTCTGACTCTTTGCGACCCCATGGATTACAGTCCACAGAATTCTCCAGGCCAGAATATTGGAGTGGGTAGCTTTTCCCTTCTCCAGAGGCTCTTCCCTACCCAGGAATAGAATCCAGCTCTCCTGCATTGCAGGAGGATTCTTTACCAGCTGAGCTACAAGGGGAGCCCAAGAACACTGGAAAGGGTAGCCTATCCCTTCTCCAGTGGATCTTCCTGACCCAAGAATCAAACCAGGATCTCCTGCATTGCAGGTGGATTCTTTACTAACTGAGCTATGAGGGAAGCCCTTCAGAAAATCATAATTGAAAAAGACACATGTACACCAATGTTCATTGTAGCACTATTTCCAATAGCTAGGATAGGAAGTAACAGAGATGTCCATCAATAGATGAATGGATAACAAGGTTGTGGCACATATATACAATGGACTATTACTCAGCCATAAAAAGGAACGAATTTGAGGCAGTTGTAGTGAGATGGATGAACCTAGAGCCTGTTATACAGAGTGAAATAAGTCAGAAAAAAAATCATATATTAATGCATATTTACGGAATCTAGAAAAATGGTAGTGATGAACTTATTTGCAGCGCAGGAATAGAAATGCAGACACAGAGAACAGAATTAGGGACACAGTAGGAGAAGGAGAGGGTGGGATTAACTGAGAAAGTAGCATTGAAACATGCACATTACCATATGTAACCCAGACAGTGGGAAGTGGCTGTACAGCCGGGAGTCCAACCTGGTGCTCTCTAACAACCAAAAGATGTGGGATAGTTGAGGATTAGGAGGGAGGTTCAAGAGGGAGAGGACATATATATACTTATGGTTGATTCACTTTGTTGTATGGCAGAAACCAACACAACATTGTAAAGAAATAATCCTCCAATTAGAAAAAATTGTTTTAAGTATTTCTCAAATCCTTTACACCTAAAGATCTTTCCTAAGGAGTAAAAACATCAATATAAGAGGTGAGAACTAGGATCTGTGATGTGACCTCACCTCAGGTTTAAGATGTTTATCTAATGGTGTGAAGGGCCTCAATCTGTCTTTTTTCCTTTGGGGCCCTTGGTATCTTGTATCATAGAGTCCTATGTCATTAGCAATGGGAAAATCTCCAAGCTAGAGCAAAGTGCTCTACTCATTCATACACCAGGTTATTCTCTCCCCAACAGGAAACTCTGATAAATACCCAAGTGACATGAATCAAGTGATATCATAGACAAAAGCAGCTCAAGTGATATCATAGACAAAAGCAGCCCAAAGTAAGAGTATTCAAGATGCTGAAGAATGAAAAGAGCCCTGCCTAGGGGAACAAACAGAACAAGAAATGCAAATCAAAACTATACCCTGAGCTAACCAAAGACTTGAATGGGTTGAGCACAGTTTTGTTTGAAAATCTCACTTTTTAGCCCTCCCTAAGATAGGACATGGAATGAATGAATTTAGCAAGCAGCCAGACTAATAATATGATTTCTGGGTACTCCATCAGCCCTGACTCAAGGCGACTGGCACCCCCACTGACTCCGTCTTTACCCACAAGGCGGTCAGTGGTTCCAAAAGAGGCTTTCTGGGGAACTGCAGACAGAAGCTAGCTAACTGCAGGGGACGTCAAGAGTCAAAGTGGATTCCAGCTGGTGCTTTCTGATGTATCAATACATTTGATGATAAATGGTAAGTATCCATCTTCCAGCAATTTAGGGCATGTAATTTCTTCCTTAAGTTTCTACAGATTGTTGCTCTGGCTCTATTATCATTTGGATTTTAGCTTACTTCAATACAGGTGGTTTTCCTTTGGTTTTACATTTTTCTCACGTGTGCTATGAACACACACAATGGGCTTCAAACAAGAGCATTTGATCTTCCCCTGTGCTTAACTTTCCAGGAGGATGTCACAATTGCCCCTTCACAGTAATCAAAGGGTATTTCTCTCTCTTCCTCTGAAAAAAAATCACAGCTCTCAAGTGGGGAGGCAAAGGGAAATAGTACATCTCTCACATCCTTAGTTCAGTATTGAGAGTGAGAAGAGATGAAAGAAGATGAAAACAGTCTTCAAAATACACAGAAAACTCCTGTCTTTACAAATGAAAAAAAATGGTGGCATTCAAAACACTACAGAGCAATGTAAGCAATATCTCCAGTTCCTAAATAAATAAGACATTTCACAAAAGAAACGCTACATGACCTGAGACAATAAGCCTCTATACAGTTCAGTAGTTGGTTTTTATAGCTAAAATAGTCAAGCTTTGCCTTCACATACCCACAATTCCAGTACCTGAAACTTTTCAATACCCACTGTGTTCAAATTATTGTCACTCCCCATAATTTTTTCTATCCCATTCAACTGAAAATTGAAGGTGAAGGTCACCTAAGCTAAGCAATCTAACTTTCCTTCATAGTGGCCATTTAGATCAAAAAGAGTTGAAGGTTATATACATTGTCTGTTGAGAACTTTCTTGACCGAAGTGACATATTTGCTATTCTGGGTAAGGAGAAACCAATGACAAATTTAAGATATGTTTTGTCTTTTAGTTAAGAAGCTTTGGAAAAGTTGGCAACTTAAAAGCCTTGTAAAAGGGGCCAAACAGATGTGGACTGTGGAGTCCAGGCAACCTCAGGAGGAGCTAGGACTTGGTATTAGGCACGAGCACTAACTTGGAGGAAACATCAGGACAAAGCTGATAACAGGGAAGGATAGAATGGACAGGTAGAGTGTCTAGAGCATATGGTATCTAGTGGCAAGACTGGTGATGACTGTCATCAGAGAGGTAATTGATAGGGTGAAATTCCTGCAAGTAGAGAAAGCACTGTGATGGGGTACCTGGGACAGTGGTCAATGGCTGTAAGACTGGCAATAAGGAGAGGAGCTCAGCTCCTGGACTGTTCTGTAGAGATGTGGTTTTTAGTGACTGAAGAAAAGTGGAAGGAGCAAGTCACGTTTATAATAAAAACAGCACCATGACCAACAACCAATGATAGCAGAGACTTGCTGGAAAACTACACAGGGCCAGGCCTTGTGCTTAACACATTATAAAGATCATCTCATTCATGAAGTATTGTACGACCTACAACTTAGAGGTGAGAGAATTGGTATTTTAATTACTCAATCTTCCCAAATTCTCTCCAGTAGTAAGATCCGCCTGAGGCAGATTTACCCAAAAGCAGATATACTTGACTCCAGAACTCTTATGCACCATGCTTCATTCCACTGTGCCACAAAGAATAGAGGTACAGGGAGCTCAGGGAGTACGGAACACAGTTGCTGTCCTAACATTTTGGCATAACGTTTTGTGATTACATGACTATACATAAGAAAATTAGGGTCATGACAGGTTAACTGATCTGTGAAAAATCACACAGTTAAAAAAATCTACTTTGTTGTCATTTAGTCACCGTCATGCCTGACTCTTTGCTACCGCATAGACTGTAGCTCACCGGGTTCCTATGTCTAGAACATTCTCCAGGCAAGAATACTGGAATGGGTTGTCATTTCCCTCTCCAGGGGATCTTCCAAATTCGCATCTCCTGCATTGGCAGGCAGATTCTTTACTACTGAGCCACCAGGGAAGCTCTCCACCCCCAGCCCCAAATCTATAGAACTCTAGAATTTGTACAACACTCCCATTTGGAGGCATGGTCTCAGAATCAAGATAGAAACCTAGATATGAGACTCAGTGTCCAAGGATCCAACAGAACAGCAAGATTGATTTAAACACTGAATCACCCTAAAAAATACCTACAAAAATAGGAGAAACATTTTGAGATCCTAGATTAGGCAAATAACTCTTATGATACAATGCCAAAAGCATGAACCATAAAAAAAAAAAAAAACAGTTAAATCTGGTCTCATTAAAAAAAATAAAAATGAAAACATTTTAATCTGAAAGACACTGTTAAAAAAAAAAACAAGTCATACTAGAAAATTTATTCACAAATCATATGTCTGGCAAAAGACTTGTATTCAGAACGTATAAAGCACTCTCAAAATTCAAAATTTTTAAAAAATCCAACTTTAATATTGAGGGAAAAAAATGCATACACATTTCACCAAAGAAAATATACAAACAGAAAACAAAATTAACATCATTAGTCATTGGGAAAACAAAAATTAAAATCTGAATCAGATAATACTATGCACCTATTTGAATAACTAAAAGCAAAAAAGCTAACAATACCAAGTCTGGCAAAAACCTGGAGCAACTAGAACGCTTACACACTGTTGGTAGGAATGTAAAATGGTCCAGCCACTCTGGAAGACAGTTTGATTGTTTCTTACATAAATATACATTTGTCACATGACACAGCAATCCCATTTGTAAATATTTATACAAGGAAAACAAAAATTTAAGTTCACAAAACAGGTGTAAGCTAACGTCTAAAAGCATTTATCATAATTGCTAAAATATTGGAAACAATCAAAACAGCCCTTGATTGATAAAAGCTGTTGAAGACACATTCAATGCAGTATTACTCAGCAATTAAAAGGGTCTAACTACAGATCGTGTGACAACGTGAATGAATTCCAAAAGCAAGACACTAAATGAAAAAACCAGACCTAGAGACCACATCCTGGATGATTTTAAGTGACATTCTGGAAAAGGTAACAACCATCAGTCAAGGAACAGATCATCAATTGCCAGGGGCTAGAGAGAACAGGTAGAGAAGGCAATGGCACCCCACTCCAGTACTCTTGCCTGGAAAATCCCATGGACCGAAGAGCCTGGTGGGCTGCAGTCCATGGGGTCGCTAAGAGTTGGACACGACTGAGCGATTTCACTTTCACTTTTCAGCTTCATGCATTGGAGAAGGAAATGGCAACCCACTCCAGTGTTCTTGCCTGGAGAATCCCAGGGACGGGGGAGCCTGGTGGGCTGCCGTCTATGGGGTCGAACAGAGTCGGAGACGACTGAAGCGACTTAGCAGCAGCAGCAGCAGCAGAGAGAAAGGGAGGTGATTACAAAGAGGCAAAATGAGGAAAAAATTTTTATGGTGATACAACTTCTGCATCTTGATTGTGGTGGGGCCACAAGATTCTATATGTTAGCAAAACTTAACAGCACTGTACAGAAGAATGGAAGGAAGGAAAGAAAAGGAGGAGGGAGGGAGGGAAGTTTGCTGTAAATGTAATAAATTAAAAAATAAACAAAACTTTGAAAAGTGATTAATCTTTGCACAAAGTGTATGTGTGTGTGTAGAGGGAAAGATGAGAGAGAGAGATTTCACTGAAAGATAGATCCTGTATGAACGGCTGGGAGGCATGGACCTTTCCCCAGAGAAAACCTCTCACAGAGCAGTCATTCAATAAGCATTTGTAAGTTGAAATGAATAAACAAAAGAATAGCAGGGTGTACAAGTTCTCTCTAACTTACTGTGCAAACTATGATTAAACCATTAATGTCATTCTTAATTGTCTCAGTAACAAGTCAGAACAAGATCTTGAACTATTACCACTGTATACACACAAAACTTGGCAAGTTACATAAAAGCAACAAACTCAATTTAATTAATTTCTTAGCACACCTAAAATTCAAGATGGACAATGATGATTTTTGTTGTCACTTGAAGTTATAAAGTAGCAATTTATAAAGCATGACAGTGGAAAAGAAGAATAAGACTCACACATATCATGCATGATTATGATTTTCTGGACATTTTAAAATTCATCTGTATTATAATTGATGAATATATAATATAGAATGTTAATTTAGAACAACGTGGACACAATGAAAGTATATCTATAGTAAATTTAAAGTATATATACTTTAAAGTATACTATATAAATAAGATTTAAATATAGATATATATCTATATATAATACAGAGATTTAAATATAAACTTAAAGTACACTATATAAATATAGTATACTTAAAATTTAAATATAAATTAAATCTCTATAGAATGATTCAATTCCAGTTTAAAAAATAAACTGACTGTAAAGAATACAAATTACAGTCATTATCATGATTTGTTTTAAAAACATCATTACACCTCAAATTAAATTTCAGCTTAAGGAAATCAACTACAAATCAAAAAGCAAAAGAAAGCATTGATAAAACAATCTATGAGTGATATTAGTGGGTATATTTTACTTCTGAATATAGATAAATATCAAATGATTTATCCTTTTAAAGTATAAATTTTTATAGGATTATTTAGATATTAAAAAACATCATCAGCTCTTAGCACAAAGCCTAATAGCATTTATTGACATGCACTGAGTTAGAAAAATAAGATACTATAGTGAAATGAAAAGTGCACACATTAGATTCAATTTTAAGACAGTGTATATTGCCCAAGCAAACCCTTGTTCAGTAGAGAGAAATAATCAGATTAACAATGAAGCCACTTCCCAATCTAAGAGAGTGAAGCAGCAAATGAAATTTAAGAAAAAGAAACTGTATCACTTTGCAATTATCTACTCAGCTTTAATTTTGCCTTGCAACATACAGTTTAATTTTCAAGATATACAATGCAATCTCATTTATTAACACTTCTGTTGCTATTTATTTCAGTAACACTTGACATATGGGCCTACAAGTACAGTGCAGCAACAAGGATATGAGACTTAGTTCCAACACACTTTTTTGTCCTGAATAATTAGTTCAGCATTTGCCCTGGAGCCAGCAATGCATTTTACAGTGATTACTAATACTTTCCTAGGAGTCCAATAAATATTTGTAGTAAGAATGGATCAGGCAAAAGTTATATTAACTTCTCTCTAATAAAGGTTTTAAATATTCAGAGAAAATGTTAATCTTTATGTCACCCATCCAAGATGATGATAAATTATTCACAATAAATGGATTGCAGTAGGTGCCACAAAATAAATGTGGTTTTCCTCCAATAAAAGTTAATCTAACTAGCTGTATTTATCTTCTCATCTTTTTCTATAAAAAACATTTGATGGTTATGTATTCAGACTATGACAAGATGCTGACTTTCTGGAAAATCACAGATAATGAATTTTTGTATATTTAGCACCTACCATAGTGACTGGGCTTTCCCAAGCTCTGGTGGCAAAAAAACAAAAAACAAAAAACACTTGCCAACGTAGGAGATGTAAGAGACGAGGGTTTGATCCTGGATTGGGAAGATCCCCTGGAAAAAGGAAGAGCAACTTATTTCAGTATTCTTGCCTGGAGAATCCCATGGACAGAGGAGCCTGGCAGGCTACAGTCCGTAGAGTCACAACGAGTTGGACACAACTGAAGCAACTTCGCACACACACACAGTGAGTGGCCCCTGCTACATACTCAGTAAAAGTACTGAACTGGCTAGAAATGTCAGTAATTCTATATAACAAGAACCGAGCAAAATAATGATCTTAGGGCATTATGCTGGAGTCAAATTTACATAAAATAGGATGCGGGGAAGTGGGAATATTCTCATATATGGCATGTGTGAGTAAATATTTATACAAATTTCCTGATGGCAGTTAAACTAGAGTTTTTAAAAGACTTAAAAAAATGTGCATACACTTTGATCTGACACTCTTTTTCCTAGAAGTTAGTCCCAAGAGAAGTATTTAGGATGTACACAAAGATTTGCATGCTTTTAATAATATCAAAAAGCTGGAAATCATCTTTTAAATATATAATATAAAGTAAATGGTTAAATAAATTATGACATAATCACACATCAAAATATTTTTCAGACTATTAAGAAGAATGCTATTTTGTCTAGGGAAACTTGCTCATTATTTATTAAGTTAAAATTTTAGTTTAAATTGAAATGTACAGTGTAATCCTATGTTCGGTGTCAATGCGCATATGTGCATCTTTAGTCAGAGAAGTGTTACACACTAAGTTATTCTTTATGGTTATCTTCAGATGGGGGATTGAGTTATTTTCTTCTTTTTCCTATATGAATTTTATAACTTTTAACAGTGGACCTGTATTTTTATGGAAATGCTGCTAAGTCACTTCAGTCATGTCTGACTCTGTGCAACCCCACAGATGGCAGCCCACCAGGCTTCCCCATCCCTGGGATTCTCCAGGCAAGAACACTGGAGTGGGTTGCCATTTCCTTCTCCAATGCAGGAAAGTGAAAAGTGAAAGTGAAGTCACTCAGTCGTGTCCGACTCTTAGCAACCCCATGGACTGCAGCCTACCAGGCTCCTCCATCCATGGGATTTTCCAGGCAAGAGTACTGGAGTGGGGTGCCATTGCCTTCTCCGTTTATGGAAATAAAAACATGCAAATAAGAAAATGAAAAATAGGTGCTTGCAATGAGATAGTGAGAAGGCCACCCACCGCACCAAGAGGACTAATGGCCCCTCTTCTGAGTAACCTGCATGATGCTGCTACTTCACAGTGCTGCCTCTCACAGGGCTTAATCCTCTCACTTATTACATAAAATGGATTAAGCTGCCCCTGTTTCTTGATAGCCAGAAAATCCAGAATGAGTTTCCACTTTATAATCCACCCTTAGACGCATCAGCACAGTCCAAATCCTGTAAGAAGATCCTCCCAAGACTCCTTCCCTGAAGTGCTTTCATCTCTACACTTGAAGGCCTCCTCACACCTACTGCACCAGGTAATTAAGCCCAGCTCTGTGACTATGGGTGTGTTCCTGGTGGTCTAGGGTTGTTTCTGGTGTTGTGATGATGATGGTGAAAGTGATATTGGTGATGCTGGCAGTGGTGTTGGTAGTATTTGATGGTGTTAGTAGTGATAGGGGGTGGTTGGGGTTGGGAGTAATAGAAGTGAAGGTGTGTGGGTGAGTTTTTGACACTGGTAGTATCAGAACCCCAGGAAACAAAAGAAAAAGGTGTTTTTTTTTAAACATATTTCAGCAATATAATAATAAATCCTATAATTCCCAGCACAGTAAAGTCAATACAGTGAAGTAAAAAGAAAGCATATTAGGAATTGGGAGTCACAGGTTTGGGTCTTGGTTTTTCCACCAGTTTAGTTGGTTACGTTAAGCTCATCCTTCACCCTCTCCTGTTCACCTTCTCCAGACCTCATCTAATTCATCTACAAAATGCAGTTACTTAACTTCTAAAGTAACTTCTCATACTATGTAGCTTTGTGATGCTCTTTCCAAGCTATCAGAGGCACAGCCTAGACCACATCACCTACAGTCAAAGGGGACTGCCTGCTTTTTGTAAGTAACGTTTTACTGACACACAGCCTCATATGTTACATACTGTCCATGGTGCTTCACATAACATGAAACCGACGGCTGAGTGATCACAGTAGAAACTGTATGCCTAAAGTATTTATTACTAATCCTTTGCAGAAAAAGCTTGCTGACCCCTGGTTTAGGCATATGATAAGTAGAAGTTTGACATGTTTAAGACATATTTGATTAGCAGAAGGTACATTTTAAAAACAGAGATTTTAGTTTTTGTATCCCAAGTGCCTACAACAGTGCCAAGCACCTAGATGGTGCTGAATAAATATTTATTAAATGAATGATTGCATTAGAATGAATGAATGAACACATTATAGCCTCTGGAAGCCTAAAATACCTTTTCATCAGTACCCTTCTTGCCATGGCATGGTTTTTATTTGCTGCGGAATTTAAAATACAGTCTGATAAAGGAAATCTATACATAAATACATCTGCAGTGTTGCCATGTAAGTTGCCAAGCTGTATATAGTTCCAACTGAACAATAGGGGGGTGAATAACAGGAAGTGAGCGTCAGCATGAATCTCAAATACAGTAGCAGCCCACAATATCTGATCCCACTTAGAAGATTAGCATGGATTAATAAAAGTAGACTCATATTTCTGGAAAATCACTCCTCTTTGATTCAGAAGGTGAAAGAATCAAGTAAAAATGGAAAGTCACCAAATACAATCTGAGTATCCAGTGTTTTCCTATTTCTAAAAGTAAGCTATTCTGATCTTTTATGTGTTTTCCGTCAGTTCACAGAACAAAAGTCATCAGCAATGAACCAAAAGTCAGAAACTTAGTAGCTTCATTTTTTTATATACTGACACATCCAGTAAACTCCTACTTTCAGAAAATTATATTCTATTTTGTTTACTGGATTAAAAAATGTATCCACTGTGTTACACATAGGTTTTTACTTACTTTGCACCTCATCCAAGATGGTGGTGATGATAAATAACTACTGAATAAAGAGCACAGCCTTTGAAATTATTGACCTTGTTCAAATTTACATAAACTTACAAGATCTGTAGATCTAGATAAGTTACTTAACCTCACTATGCCTCAATTTCCTCATTTTTTAATGTGGATAATAAAATGCACTTTACATAATTGTTATTATAAAAGTAATATATGTTGTCATATATAATATAATTTATATTATATTAATCACATAATGAATTAATCACTTAATTTATATTATATTAATCACATAATCACTTAATCACATAATGAATTAATATTTGAATATAAAAAGCCTAATACCGTTCCCTATACCCAGTCTGCACTAAATAATGACAGTGATTATGATATCCACCTTGACTATATTGTATATTTAAATGAAACGGTTGTCATATATTACACAATTACATTGCAGTATTTATAGCAAGCGGAGAAGGCAATGGCACCCCACTCCAGTACTCTTGCCTGGAAAATCCCATGGATGGAGGAGCCTGGTAGGCTGCAGTCCCTGGAGTCGTTAAGAGTCGGACACGACTGAGTGACTTCACTTTCACTTTTCACTTTCCTGCATTGGAGAAGGAAATGGCAACCCACTCCAGTGTTCTTGCCTGGAGAATCCCAGGGACGGGGGAGCCTGGTGGGCTGCCGTCTATGGGGTCGCACAGAGTCAGACACGACTGAAGTGACTTAGCATAGCATAGCATTTATAGCAAGTCTTTGAGAACTTTGATTGCAAATGGGAAGGACAAATGTTTCAAAGTACTATCTGATACAAGTCATTTTTTGCTTTAGAGTTTAATTTTAATCTTTTGTGGGGTCATCAACACCCAAGACATTTTTCCAATTATGAGTTTACTTTTTCTTTGAAAAGAAAGGCTGTTGCATTGTTTCACTAGTATTCTTCCCAAACAGTAACACCAGAGAGATTTGCTGTTCTTTGCTCTTAAAGAGGTCATAAAGGGTCAGCATTCTTTAGGAACTTTCTTAAATAAAGCTACTCATTCCCAGCTGGGCATAGGAAAGTGCTTACATGAAGACACAGCAAATAAGCATTGACCACTAAGATTATTAAAGAGTACAGAAAATATTCTTTTATTTCACTGAAGAGCACACTATAAAATCCTGAATGTGTACACAGTGCTATTTAGACGATAATTCCCTTTATCAGTATAACAACCACCAGCATCATTTTGAAATTACAAATCATTTTTTTAAACATTTTAAAAATTTTATTTAATTGGAGGATAATTATAGTATTGTGATGGTCTCTGCCATACTCAACATGAATAGGCCATAGGCATACACGTGTCCACTCCCTCCTGAATCCCCCTCCCACCTCCCTCTCCAGCCCACCATTTAAAAATTCCATTCCAAAAATATCTGAGTGTCTACTAAAATTTCATTCCAAAAAATAACTGAGTGCCTATGTAGAAGATTTCATTAAGTGTAGTGGTAGCTATAAGGATAAATAATGTAAACTTCAGGGAGATTAGATGGAAGATTTTCTGTTTCTGCCCTTTAACACTGGATCCAGCTTGATTGCCATAAACTAAAGTTTACATATTGTTCTCTCTTTGTGTTTTAAATGTGTCCATAAAACCCTTTGGGTATGTCTCTGCAACTATCTCAAAAACATTTGACGTTAACTTACTGATCTGAGTTCCTTAGAAGAATTGAGACATAGCTAAAAAAATTTAGCTCTATGTGAATTCAAGAAGTATGCTCAATCTTTTGTCCAGTGCCTAAATTAGTTGCATTCTTTCTTATCTATTCTATATTGCCAATGTTGTTAAGGGAACATTAACTGTGTAGTCACTCAGCCGTGTCCAGTTCTTTGTGACCCCATGGACTATAGCCCATCAGGCTCCTCTATCCATGGAATTCTCTAGACAAGAATACTGGAGTAGGTTGCCATGCCTTCCTCCAGGGTATCTTCTCAACCCAGGGATAGAACCTGGGTCTCCTGCACTGTAGGCAGATTCTTTACCATCTAAGCCACAAGGGAAGACCTTAACTGAAAAGTCAGTGCAGAAGAATATGTTATGGACAAAAAAAAAAAAAAATTTAAACATTATAGAGTTGTCGGATTTGGGGAAAAGTGATTGATACAATATATAGAGTTTTCCAGGTATTTAAATTTTACTTTGAATTCTGGCAGGAACACAAAACATCTTCCTTCTCCCACCCTCCTGAACCCACCAATAAGCTCTGAACCTGAGGTAAACATTAACAGTGAACAAGACTAGAAATGATTAGATTATTGGACTAAAGTGCTGATGCCAATAATTAAACCATCTTCTTTGGAGAGAATACATGCAAATCATTTTTATTCAGATAGCTCATTCCCCTGGAGTTGGTCCTCATTTTAGACTCACCTTATTTTGATTCTCTCTTAAATTTGTTAAATGGGACTGGGTCTACTTTCTGCTTAGAAGAGGCTCCATCTTCAAAAGGTTTTTAGATCAACTACTGAGGTGCTCAGGAAGAACTATTCCCATGTCTCCTTAAAGAGGTTTTCCTTGGCATTTTCATCTTGATTGCTTTCACCATCAGGCTGATAGAATCAAGACGACTGAGCTTAGGATACAGGCACTGGAGAAAATACACAAGCCTTCTTGGGGACCTCAGACTTCTTTTCTCTGAAAGCCTCTAATGTTTTAAATGAGGCCCTATATTATGGTAATTTGTTTTACTCGAAGTCTACTGATTTAAATGCTACTCTCATCTAAAAAATACCTTCATAGCACATCTAAGTACCCTGGCTTCATTAGGTTGACACATAAAATTAACCATCATACATGTCCATATAATTAGCCTTACTTAAATTTTAAAATGTAAACATAACCTTTTCACAACTGAAGTTATGTAGAGAAGTCTCTTACTTTTATATAAATTGATAAAAATTGGATAGCTTTATCAAGTGTCTCACCAAAAAGAAACATACATTCAGTAACAAATAGAACATGCCTTAACATCATATACACAAAAATAAACTCAAAATGGATTAAAGCCTTAAATGTAAGACCGGACACTACAAAACTCTTAGAGGAAAACATAGGAAAAGCATAAGCTGACATAACCACAGCAAGCTCTTTTTTGACCTACCTCCTAAACTAAAAAGCTTTTGCACAACAAAGGAAACCGTAAACAAGATGAAAAGACAATTCTCAGAATGGGAGAAAATATTTGCAGACAAAGCAACAGACAAAGGATTAATCTCCAAAATAGTCATCCAGTTCATGCAGCTCAATATCAAAAAAAAAAAAAAAAATCACCCAATCAAAAAATAGGCAAAAGACCTAAATAGACATTTCTCCAAAGAAGACATACAGATAGCCAAGAGGTCTATGAAAAGATCTTCAACTAATTATTAAAGAAATGCAAATCTAAACTATAATGAGGTATCACCTCACATCAGTCAGAATGGCCACCATTGAAATATCTACAAACAATAAATTCTGGAGAGGGTGTGGAGAAAAGGGAACCCTCTTACACTGTTAGGGGGAATGTAGATAGATAGATACAGCTACTGTGGAGACCAGTATGGAAGTTCCTTTGAAAAACTGAACACAGAACTACCATATAATCCAACAGTCCCACTACTGGGCATATACCCTGACAAAACCATAACTCAGAAAGACACAGGTACCCCAATGTTCATTGCAGCACCATTTATGATATCCAGGACATGGAAGCAACCTAGATGTCCATCAACAGACAAATGGATAAAGAAGATATGGTACATATAAATAATGGAATATTACTCAGCCATAAAAAGGAATGAAATTGAGTCATTTGTAGTGATGTAGCTAGACACCCTGGAATGCGAAGTCAAGTGGGCCTTTGAAAGTATCATTAAGAACAAAGCTAGTGGAAGTGATGGAATTCTAGTTGAGCTGTATCAAATCCTAAAAGATGATGCTGTGAAAGTGCTGCATTCAATACGCCAGCAAATTTGGAAAACTCAGCAGTGGCACAGGACAGGAAAAGGTCAGTTCTCATTCCAATCCCAAAGAAAGGTAATGCCAAAGAATGTTCAAACTACTGCACAATTGCAATGATCTCACATGCTAGCAAAGTATGCTCAAAATTCTCCAAGCCAGGCTTCAACAGTATGTGAACCATGAACTTCCAGATGTTCAAACTGGATTTACAAAAGGCAGAGGAACCAGAGATCAAATTGCCAACATCCACTGGATAATCAAAAAAGCAAGAGAGCTCCAGAAAAACATCTACTTTTGCTTTATTGACTATGCCAAGCCTTTGACTGTGTGGATCACAGAAAACTGTAGAAAACTCTTCAAGAGATGGAGATAGCAGACCACCTGACCTGCCTTTTGAGAAATCTGTATGCAGGTCAGGAAGCAACAGTTAGAACTGGACATGGAACAACAGACTGGTTCCAAATCAGGAAAGGAGAACATCAAGGCTGTATATATTGTCATCCTCCTTATTTAAGTTACATGCAGAGTATATGATGAGAAACAATGGGCTTGATGAAGCACAAGCTGGAATAAAGATTGCTGGGAGAAGTATCAATAACCTCAGATATGCAGATGACACCACCCTCATGGCAGAAAGTGAAGAAGAACTAAAGAGCCTCTTGATGAAAGGAAAAGAGGAGAGTGAAAATGTTGGCTTAAAACTCAACATTTAGAAAACTAAGATCATGGCATCCAGTCCCATCACTTCATGGCAAATAGACGGGGAAACAGTGGAAACAGTGGCTGACTTTATTCTTTTTGGGCTCCAAACTCACTGCAAATGGTGACTGTAGCCATGAAATTAAGATGCCTGTTACTTGGAAGAAAAGTCATGACCAACCTAGACAGCAAATTAAGAAGCAAACACATTACTTTGCCAACAAAGGTCCATCTAGTCAAAGCTATGGTTTTTCCAGTAGTTACATATGGATGTGAGTTGGACTATAAAGAAAGCTAAGAGCCAAAGAATTGATGCTTTTGAACTGTAGTGTTGGAGAGGACTCTTGAGAGTCCCTTGGACTGCAAGGAGATCCAACCAGTCCATCCTAAAGGAGATCAGTCCTGGGTGTTCATTGGAAGGACTGATGCTGAAGCTAAAATTCCAATTCTTTGGCCACCTGATGTGAAGAACTGACTCATTGGAAAAGACCCTGATGCTGTGAGAGATTTAAGGCAGGAAGAGAAGGGGACAACAGAGGATGAGATGGTTGGATGCCATCACGGACTCAATGGACATGCGTTTGAGTAAACTGCAGGAGTTGGTGATGGACAGAGGCCTGGCGTGATACAGTCCATGGTGTCGCAAAGAGTCGGACATGACTGAGCAACTCAACTGAATTGAACTGAAGGTGAACTTAAAGTCTGTCATACAGAGTGATGTAAGTCAGAGAAAAACAAATATCACATATTAATGCATATATGGGCTTCACAAATGGTTCAGTGGTAAAGAATCCCTCTGCCATTGCAGGAGACTTGGGTTAGATCCCTCAGTCGGGAAGATCTCCTAGAGAAGGGAATGAAAACCCACTCTAGTATTGTTGTCTGGAAAATTTCATGGGCAGAGAAGCTTGGTGGGCTACAGTCCATATAGGATCACAAAGAGTAGACCATGACTTAGTGACTAAGCACTCAGCACATTTATATGGAATCTGGAAAAATGGTATTAGTGAACCTATTTGCAGGGCAGGGATAGAGATGCAGACGTACAGACCCGACTCATGGACGTGGCAGGGAGTGGAAGGAAGAGAGGGTAGGATGAACTGAGAGAGCAGCACTGAAATATATACACTAGCCTGTTAGTTTACTAGTGAGAAGTTGCTGTATAACAGAGAACTCAGCTTGGTGCTCTGGGATGACCTAAGAGGGTGGAATGGGACAGAGGGGGCTCAGCGGGGAGGGGATATGTGTATACTTAGAGCTGATCACATTGTTGTATAACGGAAACTAACACAACATTATAAAGCAATTATACTCCAACTTTAAAAAAATACATTGAGCTGATTTTAAAAAGATGATGAAAGAAAATCATTGAAAAATTTATTAATATGTCTGGAAGAGGCAGCAAAGGGAAACTATATTCAAAACACACAGCAGTGGTTTTAAATAGTTTCCTTTTTTTCTTTTTTGTCATTCTCTAACCAGTCCATTCTAAAGGAGATTAGTCCTGGGTGTTCTTTGGAAGGACTGATGCTAAAGCTGAAACTCCAGTACTTTGGCCACCTCATGTGAAGAGTTGATTCATTGGAAAAGACTCTGATGCTGGGAGGGATTGGGGGCAGGAGGAGAAGGGGACGACAGAGGATGAGATGGTTGGATGGCATCACCGACTCAATGGACGTGAGTTTGAGTGAACTCCAGGAGTTGGTGATGGACAGGGAGACCTGGCGTGCTGCGATTCATGGGGTCACAAAGAGTCAGACACGACTGAGTGACTGAACTGAAGTGAACTGAACTGAACTTTGTATCATAGCTACCCAGAGTCTCTGGTCTCTAGCTTCTAGGCTCATGTATTCAAAACCCTCAAAAACTCTATTTTCCCTGCTTCCTTTTTTTTCCATCTCTGTTTTGCTTTCCATTCTTTCACTTTGACAGAAGTAGTCTGTTATGACCTACATGTTTGTGTCCCTCAAAATTCATATGCCATAATCCTGTAAGGAGCTGAAGAGACCAGAGTTCTCCCACCATGTGAAGACAGAACCAGAAGACAGTCTTCTGTGAACCAAGAAGCAGGCTCTCACCCGACACCAAATCTGCTGGTGCTTTGATCTTGAACTTCAGCCTCCAGAACTGTGAGAAATAGATTTCCACTGTTTATAAGCCACCTACCTATGGTATTTTGTTCCAGCAGCCTGAACTAAGACATAGTCTCTGCTCCAATTATCTTTGTAATCTGTCTTTTCTGCCTTTAGAAATGCCCTGCTTCACCCATTACTCTGGTCAGCAAGTGAAAAGTCTGATAACCTAGCTGACATACTCAGGCGAAGGTAAGAAAGAAGTGAGAGATTTTTGTTGTTGTTCAGTCACTCAGTAATGTCCAAATCTTTGCAATCCCATGGACTGCAGCATGCCAGGCTCCCTGTCCTTCACCAACTCCTGGAGCTTGCTCAAACTCACGTCCATTGAGTCAGTGATGCCACCCAACCATCCATCTTCTGTAATCCTCTTCTGCCTTCAACCTTTTCTAGCATCAGGGTCTTTTCTGATGAGTCAGCTCTTCACATCAGGTGATGCAAAGATTTTAGCATTCAAGTATTAACTATCTTAAAAATCTTCACTATATATGGATTTTAAATATGTGGTTTAGTCACTAAGTCATGTCTGACTCTTGCAACCCCATGGACTGTAGCCTGCCAGGCTCCTCTCCTCATTCTCCAGGCAAGAATACTGGAGTGAGTTGCCATTTCCTTCTTAGCTATGAGGGAAGTCCCCCTTGGATTTTAAAAATTCCAGTATTATTATTATATCTGAGAGTAGGCAGATTTTTTCATAAGTACATACCAGTCAAATTCTATCAAAACCCACCCGACCCACCACCAGACATCATCCATTTCTCCTCATAGTTTATGAACATCAGAAATATAGAACTTATTGCAATCCCTGAACACATTACGTATTTTCTGATTTCTATGCTTTTATATGCTATTTGTTTAGTTTTGGTAAGTGCTTCTCTCTCTCATCTGCCTTGGTTACTATTCATGCATAATTTAATATCCAGCTCAAATATTACTCTCAGGAAGGCTTCACAAGCCATCGTAAGCCAAGTTTCTTTCTTCTCTCTGGTTCCCTTACATTGCAAACCCACCACAAACAGTGCTTTAGAAAAGAATCTGCCTATAAAGTAGGAGACCTGGGTTAGATCCCTGGGTCAGGATGATCCCCTGGAGAAGGGAATGGCTACCCATTCCCATATTCATGCCTGGAGAATTGTATGGACAGAAGCTTGGTGGGCACAATCCACGGGGTCATGAAGAGTCAGACATGACTGAGCAACTAACACTTTCACTTTCATTGCTTTGTAAGTCTATCTAATCAGATGGAATTACTTAAAAGCTAGACCTTTACTTCCTATACCTCTGCCTACACAATTTTATTCACCCAGACTTTTGACTACAAGAGATAGAAACCTAGTACTAAAGAAGAAAGTCCTGTAGTTTACTGATTCATCCTGGATTGTGAGATCTCAAATGAGCAATTCCAAAGAACAGTAAATCTTTCTTCCCAAGCATCCACAGATTAACTCTCCTATAAATCAACAAATCACTGTCATCGACAAATTTCTATTAAGCCAAGTGCTATGAAAAGATCACCCTGAGTCAAATACCTATCACTGTGGACTCTGAGGACATTGGCTTCATGACCGTTGTCTCACCAGAACCAAAAAGTGAGTGGGGATAGCTGTGCAGAGAGCATGCTGATGCTAAGAGAAAAGGGGATCTGGCTCTGTGATAGGCCATGGAAATCCAGAGCAACTGCAGCTTGCTTCTCTGGAATTTCGCACAGCATTTAACACTGTGTGTGTGTGTATTAGTCACTCAATTGTGTCCAACTCTTTGTGACCCCATGGATCATAGCCCACCAGGCTTCTCTGTCCACGGCATTCTCCAGGCAAGAATACTGGAGTGGGTAGCCATTCCTTCTCTAGGGAATCTTCCTGACCCAGGTCTGAATCTTCCTGAACCCAGGTCTCCTGCTTTGCAGGCAGATTCTTCACAGTCTGAGCCACCAGAGAAACCCCCTAATTTTCAGATATTATTAAAATTCAGTTGTTGTTGAGAAGGAAACTGAATATTGAGTTAATAAACACTAGTTGTTCTCCTATGTCCTACTCATGTTCTCAGGGCCTATCAACAGATTTATAAACACATTGCATTTCCAAAGACAATTACTCATAGTAATTCACAACAGATTTCACATTAAATTCTGATACTTCATGAAACACCTGTTCCTCAGATATCTCCAACTTATAACTCTGCTAATAGCAATGCCACTTAAAAAATAATTTAGAAATTATATAAATAATCACTAAGACTTCTCAAGATTTAAATACATATAGATATGCCACATTAACACATATATTTATATTTATGCACATACATAGGCACACATTTATATGTATGCACACACTTACATATGCACATATTAAAAGAGGTCATTCTCATATGAGAGAAATAAGTCTCAATATAGAGTCACCATGCCATAAACTTGATGAAATTTGTTTTGCAATCTGCCTCACCAATTATCTACTAAAAATGTTCTTTCATTTTATTCCATACACATAACAAACAAGTGTTTTTTTAGGAAAAACTCAAGTTTAAAAAATAGGTTCCTCCTGCATGGGATAGTTTAAACTACAGTTTTGTCTTTGAAAGGAGTGAGATGGAAACAAAAGGACAACTGGATAATAGATAACAAAGTAAAGGTGAGCTTTCAAGGCGCTTTTTTCAGATGGCATGTTTAGATTAGTCTTTTATTGTTGAAGAACATGGTCCTTTGCAATCAAGTTTCAGAGCAATCAAAAACATCCTTAAATCTGCAATCTTTATGTTTTTAAGAGCTGTAATTAAAATAAGCCATTTTCTTTAACTTCGTTTCTATCAAAGAAGCCATTAACCTAAAAATATACTCTCATTTTTAATAAAAGTCCAGGATTGACACATCCTCAGTACAAATAAATGCATAATCCCTCACAATAACACTTGAAAGTCTTTCATTATCCTTTTATTACCTCTTATCCTTGTAGTTATTCTCAGCAGCATCACAAACCCACAAATTGTGTAGAGCAGATATTTTGTCCAAACTTGTCAAAAATAGGCAACAGACACAGTTACATACAAATAAAGTCATTACTGAATCTGCAGGAGCTAAATGAACTATACAAGGTGTAAATTAATTTTACATTTCTAACATTTCAGTCATATTTTCCTGGAAGTCGACACCTACATGAAGAAAAGAAATGCAGTCACATGTAGCTATTAGGTACAAAAATATTCTTAATATATAAATGCAAGGCTATTCTTGGATAGCATTTATATTTTCCATTATAATCTGGCTCCTTTTCCAATAAAGTTCAGTATTTGTGGCAGCCTTTCTTTCAGAAATGTGAAGGCTTCCTTGCCGTGAGCATTTCAAATGTTCAGAAATACCAACTGTGATTCAAATGATGTATAAGGTCATCACCAAGAAAAGCTGTGTATACTGAACTTCCAAGGAGTCAAACAGAAGAAAAATATATAAAGGTGCATGTGTGTGTCACACATGTGCACACACACATATACTTGGGAAGAAGCTTCTAGAAAGCATAGTGAGACAAAACAGTAATAAAAATAGAAGTGAGGTGTATAATATAAAACAGAGCTCTCGGTTCTTTGATATTTCCTTAGCCTCCCATATCACCCAGCACACCAGTTACACACAGTAGGCACCCAGTAATAATTTATGTGAATTGATCTGACAGAGAATAACCAAATTTGGGTCAGTGTGTAGAGTCTGACTAAAGTCTCCCTTTTAAAAAAGGCCAACTTGATCTAGTTTATTCTAAATAATACTACTAAGAAACATTTGTTTAGTGCTTACTGTTAATCAGAGTGTGGGACAGATGCTTTATATGGTTGATGTGATGCAAACCCTAAAGCCCTCCTGGGTGAGAGCTGCCGTTACCGTCCTAACTCACATACAAGGGAAGGGAAGCATCAGGTTCTGAGGAACTCTCATCTGCTATGCCTTCCTCCTGGAATGCTCTTTCCCTGTTCTTACATGCCTGCCTCCTTCTGCTCTGTCCAATCTCAGCTTAAATGTCACCCCCTCACAAAACCCTTCTCTGAGGCCCACATAGTTCTATTTCAGCCCATTTTGTTCACAGCATTTTCCTCAGATGCTATCATTGGGTTTGTTTATTCATTTATAATCTCTCTCTCTCATTAGCAGAGTCATTCCATGATGCTGGTGGATGACAAGAAGAAATCATATATATATATACATATATCTCATAATATAGTGTATTTGATATATGCTTCTGAATCGTGGTACTAGAGAAGACTCTTGAGAATCCCTTGGACAGCAAGGAGATCAAACCAGGCAATCCTAAAGGAAATCAATCCTGAATATTCTTTGAAAGGACTGATGCTAAAGCCCCAATACTTTGGCCATCTGATACAAAGAGCTGGCTCATTGGAAAAGACCCTGATACTTGGAAAGATTGAGGACAGGAGGAGAAGGGGACAACAGAGAATGAGATGGTTGGATGGCATCAGTGATTCAATGGACATGAGTTTGAGCAAACTCAGGGAGATAGCTAAAGACAAGGAAGCCTGGCATGCTGTAGTCCATGGGGTCACAGAGTCAGACACAACTTAGTGACTGAACATTAATGTATATTTAATTTGTATTTAAGAGAATTAATAAATATCTCAAATACAGAGCTAATAAGAATGGAGAAGGGATTCTAATTCATAATTACTGGACTCCATACGTTGCTAGATTCCAGTAACAGCATTGATTAATTTATTTTTTAATGTATTCATTGTGTCCTTTTTTACCGAGTGCCTACCACATTCCAAATACTTTTCCAAGCCATGAGAAAGCAATAGTGAATGAGATAGGAAAAGAACCTGAAGCACTTATTGTAAAGTGGATATAAAAGACAAATGAACAGGCAGTTACTGAGGGGTAAATGATGTGATTAGGAGTTAATCAGAGACAGGTGACTGATTAAGGGGACAGGAAGTTATCAAGAAAGACTTCCCAGAGGAAATGATGTCTAAAAAGCAAGTGAAAAGCAAGTGGAAGTCAATCATTTGAAGGCACACCTGGTGGTGACACGGAGGAGAGGATAATGGAAGAAATCTCCGAGCAGAAAGGGCAACGTGGACTGAGCCTCAGAGGCTGCCAGGGGAGGCATGGCAGGGAATACGGCAGGCAGACAACGCCCAGGTCATGACAGTAGTTGAAAATGAATCAGATAGCTAGGAATCTAGGCTAAGAAAAAATGAACACTGTTTAAAGATAGTGGCATAATTACATTATAATGGCTTTGGTGGTGGAGAGGTTTAGGTGGAGCCTGGAGGCAGCAAAAGCTATTGCAGTACTCTTGTTTAGAAATAGTAGTCAGCTACAAATGGGTAATAGCAAGACGGACAGAAAAATAAAGCACATTTGAAAAAGACTGTAGAGGTATTTAGAAGGAAGAATCAATAGGACCTGAATAATTTTATGTGAGACAGGAGAAGGCATGGAAAAAGTGAAGATAACTTCCAAGTTCATGACTTCAGAAACCAAATACCAATACTGAGATAGGAAAAATATAAAGAACAAAAGCTTAAATTCCCCCAGATCAATAGAATGGGCAGTGGGGCAGTGGTGGTGTGGAAAACAGTGAAGACATATTCAGTTGAAGACCTCTCCTAGACCTCCAGATCAAGGAATACAGGCCTAGAGTTCAGGACTAAGTGCTGAGGCTGTAGACTTGTCTTCATCAGTATTCAGAGCCTTATTGAAGACATGTGAGGGACGAGGTGGTTCAAGGAATACAGGTAGAATGAGATGGCCTGAGCAATTGCACTCATCTCACATGCTAGCAAAGTAATTCTCAAAATTCTTCAAGCCAAGCTTCAACAGTACGTGAACTGTGAACTTCCAGATGTACAAGCTGGATATAGAAAAGACAGAGGAACCAAAGATCAAATTCCCAACATCCACTGGATCATCAATAAAACAAGAGAGTTCCAGAAAAACATCTACTTCTGCTTTGTTGACTATGCCAAAGCCTTTGACCATGTGGATCACAGAAAACTGTGGGAAATTCTTCAAGAGATAGGAATACCAGACCACCTGACTGCCTCCTGAGAAATCTGTATGCAGGTCAGGAAAGAACAGTTAGAACTGGACATGGAACAACAGACTGGTTCCAAATCAGGAAAGGAGTATATCAAGGTTATATATTGTAACCCTGCCTATTCAACTTATATGCAGAGTACATCATGCAAAATGCAGGATTTGATGAAGCACAAGCTGGATTTTCTTGGGTTACAAAATCACTGCAGATGGTAACTACAGCCATGAAATTAAAAGACACTTGCTTCTTGGAAGAAAAGCTTTGACCAATCTAGACAGCATACTAAAAAGCAGAGACATTACTTTGCCAACAAAGTTCCATCTAGTCAAAGCTATGGTTTTCCCAGTAGTCAAATATGAAAGTGAGAGGTGGACTATATAAAGAAAACTGAGCACTGAAGACTTCCAGCTTTGAACTGTGGTGTTGGAGAAGACTCTTGAGAGTCCCTTGAACTGAAAAGAGATCCAACCAGTTAATCCTAAAGGAAATCAGTCCTGAATATTCATTGAAACGACTGATGCTGAAGCTGAAACCTGAATACTCTGGCCACCTGATGTGAATAACTGACTCCTTGGAAAAGACCCAGATGCTGGGAAAGATTGAAGGCTGGAGGAGAAGACGACGACAGAGAATGAGATGATTGGATGGCATCACCGACTCGATGGACATGAGTTTGAGTAAAATCTGGGAGATGGTGATGAACAGGGAAGTCTGGCATGCTGCAGTCCATGGGGTCACAAAGAGTCAGACACAACTGAGCAATTGAACTGAACTGACTGACAGAGGAACAACATTCAAGGGAAATGTGGAGAACTAGGAACTTCAAAAGGATCAAGACAAGCCATGCAGATGATGGGGAGAAAACTAGGAGATGTCACAGACGCCAAGAAAAGAAGTCTCTAGAATGAGAAGAGTCCAACATGCCCAAAGGAGCTGTAAAGGAACGTGTGGATAGAATGTGGACCCAATACTGACAAAAATAAGGTAGAGGTAGGTGTCGGTGATGTTCTAGGACAGAATGGTGACAGGACAAGGAATGGAGATAATGACTTTGAGACTAGCACTTAAAATGCATCTGGATGTTCATGGATGACAATGATGCAGAGACCAGAGAGTATGACCAAATGCATAAGACTCTCAGGGCAGTAGTTTTTCACTTGAGTGAGGAGTAATGGTGTGTACAGCAATGTGTGTGCTGTGTTTAGTTGCTCAGTCATGTCCAACTCTTTGCAACCCCATGGACTGTGGCCCACCAGGTTCCTCTGTCCATGGTGATTCTCCAGGCAAGAATACTGGAGTGGCTTGCCATGCCCCCTCCAGGGGATATTCCCAATCCAGGGACCAAATCCAGATCTCCTATATTGCAGGTGGATTCTATATTGTCTGAGCCACCAGAGAAGCCCAAGAATACTGGAGTAGGTAGTTTATCCCTTCTCCAGGGGATTTTCCTGACCCAGGAATCCAACTGGTGTCTCCTGCATTGCAGGTGGATTCTTTACCAGCTGAGCTACCAGGGAAGCCCATACAGCAATGTGAAGGTAAGCAAATCTGCTTCCCAACCTAGAAAGATTCATTTGGACTCTAAAACTGTTTCTGACTCATGAAACTACATAACACCCTGTTTTCTTATAAGACATGTTCAACTTCAGAACTTATACAATGCTCTGTATATTTTTATATTAGAAATATATATATATACACATATATTCATATATATATATATATATACACACACATATATATATATATATATATATACATACATACATATATGGGGGCTTCCCCAGTGGTTCAGTGGTAAAGAATCCACCTACAATGTGGGAGTTACAGGAGATGTGGGTTCGATCCCCAGATGGGGAAGATCCCCTGGAGGAGGGCACCACAACCTACTTCAGCATTATTGCCTGGAGAATCCCATGGACAGAGGAGCCTGGCAGGGTACAGTCCATAGGGTCGCAAAGAGTCGGACAGACCAAGCGACTGAACTGAACTGAATTCTTGCAGCAGCTTTGAAAACATGTTTCCTTCTCTGCACTAATGCAAAATGTATCTTTCACAGAAAGGTATACATAGATATTTGAAGAGCTTATTAAAAACAGTAAGTAACAAAATCATTATAAATTTATATTTTTCTAAGACAGAAGAAAAACTACTCCCTGTAAATTCAGAGTTAGAAGGAGCCTCAGTTCTCTGAAGGGAATTTGATCGAAGAACTACGAGCAGTCTTTCCTGACTGGGTCAAAAGGAGGAGCCATATTGTTGGGGAAATTGGCTTCATTAAGATAAGAGGTAAACAGCAGTGCTCAGAGGTTCCAGAGACTCTGTAGACAGTGCAGAGCAAAGGGAGCAGCGGGGTGGGCTGGGGGTCGGGGGTGGGGACAGTGTTACAAGACAGAGCAGCACGGAGCAGGATGTCTTCAGCTTAGATTAGGGTGCAAGGCCACTGATACACAGGTTGCAGGAAGCCCTTTGAGGTCTCAGGGCTTTGAGAGCCTGTAAGTGGTGTACTCAGAGACATGAACAGAGGCCCTCTTCTGTAGGAGTTATGAAAGTCCAGCAGGGAATCTTAACACGGAATATGATTCTCTCTCTTGTATCCCCCAGTGCCTAGTGAACATGCAATCACTGTGATAAACTGAAATGAACTTTCTTTAGAGACAATGTCCTTCCAGTTTACATTGTTTCCACTGCACATTTATGTCACTTTTTCCAGGGTGAGACAGCTTTATAAATGCTATGACCTAGTTTTGTTTTCTCCCCACTGGATAGGTGCCTATGTAGCATCTCCATTATTGAGTGGGAAGCAGGTCATCCAGATAACTGTCAAAATCTTCAGTATTTTACTCAATATATTTATTCATTTGTTTGAGCATTTACTAAAGTTTCAACTACATAAAAACAAAGGGAAAAATAGAAGTGAACAATATCCTGCCATCTAGAAAACAATGGAGAATATTCAAGCAGTGGAAAAAGTATAAAATGAAATTAGAAACTTTCCTCCCTACTTCTCTCTCACTAATGTGAATCATTGATAACAGTTATTATGTTCATGTCCAGACCATTCTCACCCTCCCAAAAATATAACAACAATTTGCTGTACATCTAACTACATTACTGAGATTTACCTAGACAATGCTAGCTTGTTCATCAGGTTTCTAATGTACATGTACTCTCAACCAATAATGCCAGATACAAGCATTTCAAGAACTTCTTGGACAATAGAGCAATTTTAAGTTATCCAAATCCTTGAACCTTTGGTTGAAAAAAGTGATATTTGTTTGCAGGAGGTAAAACGTATGACCATCTTTGAACAATCTTAATGTCTATGTTATACCAAACAAGACTTGAAGTGACTATAGATTTGAGCTTTTTTAGTTTTTCAACCATTCACTAAATCATCTTCATCTGCTTACTTTGCAGTCTCATGAGGTCAATGTATATCCTAGTTCTAAAGGAAAGAGTTATCTTTTTATTAAAATAATGTTTTGAGCACTACCCACCAAATCACTCAGCATTCCCATATAAAAAACTAAGTGAGAAATAAATTTTCTAATTCATTGCTGGGAGAAGCATGACTTCCCTGAAGTAAGTGATAGACATCCTTTTTTTTTTTTTTTTTTGATAACAAGAATTGTGTTACTGACTATATCTTTCCAAATTTACTTGTAAGAAACTGAGAGCTAAATTTAAAGATAATTTACAACCACCTTATAAATCCTTACTACTTGCATATGCATGTTCTTTTTTCTTTTGACTTTGTACTTATTTTATGTTTTCTCTGGACTTGCCTTTATTATTTCTGCACTAACCTTATTTCATTTATGTTCTTATTGCAAATGACTTCATTCCCTCTGTAAATAAATAAATAATAAAGGTATAAATTTATATAGATCAGTAGACAAGGATAAATGAATGATAAAATGTGGTTTCCCCACTGAAGTCTATTCTAAGTTTTCTATTTTCTTCATTCCATCTGCCAATTCCCTACCTTCTCACTGCAGTGGAAGCCAGCTAAAAATCTCCAAGCAGAGAAAATAAGATATTTCCCCCATATTAGCAGCTCTGCTCAATGTACTCCATTTTACCTTTACAAATAAAACCTCCACTCCAAGAGGACATGGCTCTTGATAAAGTCAAGGAGAAACTTGTGGCAGTTTGATCAAAGCTGTTAGATCATGCCAAAAGAGTTAACAAGATGGAGTTTAAGTTTGAGTTCCTGGGGCTGATATAGGCTCTCAATAAGCCATGGCATACAGCTCCTGCCAGATGGACAGGGATCATGGAGGTGGTAGAAGATTCAGTAGATCATGGAGAAGGCAATGGCACCCCACACCAGTACTCTTGCTTGGAAAGTCCCATGGACGGAGGAGCCTGGTAGGCTGCAATCCATGGGGTCGCTAAGAGTCGGACACGACTGAGCGACTTCACTTTCACTTTTCACTTTCATGCATTGGAGAAGGAAATGGCAGCCCACTCCAGTGTTCTTGCCTGGAGAATCCCAGGGACGGGGGAGCCTAGTGGGCTGCCGTCTATGGGGTTGCACAGAGTTGGAAACGACTGAAGTGACTTAGCATCAGTAGATCAGGTCAGGACAGAGATCAACCGGCAGGGAGAGGTGAAACCCAAGCAGTGTGACTGAGTAAAAGGAAGTGTGGGAGAGAACTATAAATTAGGAAAATCTACCCAGGAAAAAATATAGGCAGTTATTGTATAATAGGCAATATCAAGTTAATTACAAAGTTTTGAGTTAGAAGCCAATTCTCAATCTTGTGAAGTAGCATGGCAGAGTGAAAAGGCAGAACTTTGTTTCCCTATTCTGCCATTTACTAAATATAAGGCACTGAATCTTTCGAAGCCTCTCTGATCCAATTATTGGTAAAATGTACAACTAACCCTTAAACTTCATATATATATAAAATATATGTGTATATATGTCATTCATTCATTTATACACAGCCAGGACTAATTTTTGTTCCTTCTTCTTACTCTTAATAGTATTATTGTTTCTGGATTTGCAGGAATAATATTTGAAGTGCCTGTTTTGAACTGGGGTAAGAGAGTTGAATCTACTGTCTGCCTTTTATTTTACTGGCCATTCTACAATTGTCTTTGTGAGTAAATGTCTTTTTGCTTAACCCAGCTATATTAAAATCCAATAATAGTCCCCCCAAAAGAAGGCTCTACTTTGCATAACCTGAAAAAAGTAGAGAAGAAAGCCTTGTGCTTGATATTAATGAACAGAAGGAATACCCTCCCCAAAACATTTTCTTCTGATATTTTCCAACTGCTGCTGCTGCTGCTGCTAAGTCACTTCAGTCCTGTCCGACTGTGTGCGACCCCAGAGACAGCAGCCCACCAGGCTCCCCCAGGCACCAGAATCGTCCCTGGGATTCTCCAGGCAAGAACACTGGAGTGAGTTGCCATTTCCTTCAATGCATGAAAGTTAAAAGTGAAAGTGAAGTCGCTCAGTCGTGTCTGACTCTTAGTGACCCCATGGACTTCAGCCTACCAGGCTCCTCCATCCATGGGATTTGCCAGGCAAGAGTACTGGAGTACGTTGACATTGCCTTCTCCAATTTTCCAACTAACTCCTCACAAAATTTATATGGATTTATTCCAGCTCTTTGGATTGGGATTCTGTGAGGTTCAGGCTAAGGCAACAAGGCTACCAAGAACCAAGGAGGAAATAAAATCTAAATACAATAGAAAGAGTTTAAATGAATCTGGAATTCAAGAAGTTTCTGAGGCAAGTATGAAAATCTAGAATAAGAGACAGAGATCAAAGAAAAATCTAAATGTTGATGAAATCTAACAAAGGATGTTCAGATGAAATCTTATATTAATGGTTACAGAAATTTGCTTCTATGTCTAAGTATACCTTCTGAGTATGTAGGTGTTGATTTAGCTAAAACAGATAATGTCAGGATGAAAAGGTATAAAATAAATATCACAGAAAATATGCTTTTATGAATGAAAACCCAATACAAGCAGTCTTTAAATACTATTGCCTCTAAAAGTGGAGAAGGCAATGGCACCCCACTCCAGTACTCTTGCCTGGAAAATCCCATGGATGGAGGAGCCTGGTGGGCTGCAGTCCATG
Source organism: Bos mutus (assembly GCF_027580195.1). Taxonomy (NCBI): domain Eukaryota; kingdom Metazoa; phylum Chordata; class Mammalia; order Artiodactyla; family Bovidae; genus Bos; species Bos mutus. The sequence continues at coordinate 89,384,729 of NC_091617.1, read as the reverse complement.
GGGTCGCTAAGAGTCGGACACGACTGAGCGACTTCACTTTCACTTTTCACTTTCATAGATCGGAGAAGGAAATGGCAATCACTCCAGTGTTCTTGCCTGGAGAATCCCAGGGACAGTGGAGCCTGGTGCGCGGTCGTGGGGTCACACAGAGTTGGACACAACTGAAGCGACGCAGCAGCAGCAGCAGCAGCAGCAGCCTCTAAAAGTACCTATGACTTTTGGAGACATGACCGATTGCAGACCTGGGGAAGAAAATGCATAACATGAACACAGAATGTATTATTATACGTGAAATTAAGGAAAGACTTTTGGGGCAAATCACATGGATTTAGGTGTAGGTTCCTATGGTAGAAGATAGGAAAATTTTATAATATCCATAAGAATATTAATTATAATGAATTGATACACGTTAAACATATATAGATGGGGAAATAGTGGAAACAGTGTCAGACTTTATTTTTTGGGGCTCCAAAATCACTGCAGATGGTGACTGCAGCCATGAAATGAGAAGATGCTTACTCCTGGAAGAAAAGTTATGACCAATCTAGATAGCATATTCAAAAGCAGAGACATTACTTTGCCAATAAAGGTCCGTCTAGTCAAGGCTATGGTTTTTCCAGTGGTCATGTATGGATGTGAGAGTTGGACTGTGAAGAAGGCTGAGCGCCGAAGAATCGATGCTTTTGAACTGTGGTGTTGGAGAAGACTCTTGAGAGTCCCTTGGACTGCAAGGAGATCCAACCAGTACCTTCTAAAGGAGATCAGCCCTGGGATTTCTTTGGAAGGAATGATGTTAAAGCTGAAACTCCAGTGTTTTGGCCACCTCATGCGAAGAGTTGACTCATTAGAAAAGACTCTGATGCTGGGAGGGATTGGGGGCAGGAGGAAAAGGGGCTGACAGAGGATGAGATGGCTGGATGGCATCACCGACTTGATGGACTTGAGCCTGAGTGAACTCCAGGAGATGATGATGGACAGGGAGGCCTGGCGTGCTGCGATTCATGGGGTCGCGGGGAGTCAGACACGACTGAGTGACTGAACAACTGAACTGAAACATATATAAATGCATGAGTTCATACTGACTTTTTAAAAGAAAGAAAAAGTCTCATACACTACTTCCAGATTATTCTAGAGAAAAATTTATTTAGAAAGTGGCAACTAAAAGGAAAAATTGAGCATTATCACAGGAAACCGTCCTCTTTCGGTTTTCGAACCATAGACAAGGGAAAGTTTTTCTTTACAAAAACATCAGCTAATAAATGAAGAAGAAACAAACAATGAAAAGAAAAATCATTCTGTTGCAACCACTGTGAATTGATAGAACCAGACTGAGGCAACCAATAGCCACTAACATCATAAAAAGAGAGATAACCAGTCACTGTGTTATATCCCAAGGCAGGACCCAGTACCACTTAGGAGCAGTCTTCCACAAAAATTAAAACTGAAATTGGTCAAAACTGTAAATCTAGCTAGTAATGTAGAGAAAATACAAATGCCAAAGAGATGTTTAAATACACGACGTGAATGCAACCAACAAAATCTAGACTATGGGAAATCTATAGGACAAATGACTTGGTTTCTTCAAATAAATTGGGGAAAATAAAGTGATGAGAGAGAAACTACATGTTAAAACTACAGGGACTATAACAACCAATACAGTTTATGAAACTTATTTCAATTTGATTGAACAAACTATAAAAGAAATGAGATAAAGAAACTGGAACACTGATTATTATTTCAACATTTTAAGAAAATATTTAGTTGTAGTTATGGTTGTGTATTTTTTTTTCCAGTATTCATGTAACATGACATGATGTCTAGAGTTTGTTCAAAACACTCCAGGGAGAAAGGTGAAATGGTTAAGAGTATAGATAGAACAAGATTGGTCATGAGTTCAAAATGGCTAAAACAGAGAGATGGCTAATGATACTATACCACTTCTACAAATGTTTGATGTTTTCCAAAAAGAAAAGTTAAAATCAAAAAGAAATCCATAAACTATTCTATTGGAGTAATCACAATAAAAATTAAATTCTTGAAAATGATTATTTTGTTGTATTATGCAATTGCGTAATTATTTCTTACCAGAAAGGTACCTTTTAGAACTTAGACTAACAAAACTGGATGAAGTACATTTTTAAGAGTTAAATAAATATCTAAACTTTATAGTATTTATTTTAGTTTTCCACACATTTGATTTTTTTCTAACTTTCAGTTCATATTAGTAGGATGTTAGGAAGGGACAATCAAAAGAATTCAGAGTGGCACTGTGATCAGAGCATATTGGCCCCTTAGTGAAAAGAATTAAATGAAAGCAACATTAAAAAAAATTATGTTCTTGCCAGGTCACTGCTAGAAAAAGAGAGATGTGAGACTAATCAGGGATAATGGTAAGAAACAAAGAACTCTTAGGAGTAAGTGTTAAAGGAGGTCTGAGATAAAGCTGAAATAACTTTCATAATTTATGCAGATGACACAATGAAGCTAAGAATAGGGAATTTGTGTGTAATAGAGTCAGGTTAATTAGAGGGAGAGAAATGACTGCAGAAGAGCACACTGAGTTCAAAACTAGAAGCAAAACTAGAGATGCAGACATTTTAGGAGGAAAAACTTCTGAGGAAAAAAGTCACATATTAAAGGTATTGGAAGTTTTGAAAGGTGAGGAAAATAAAAATGCCTAGCTGTCCTGAAAATACAAAGGTTTGAAGGATTGATTATGAGTGGACAGCACCTATTTCTGAACTCTCCAGTCTGCGGGCAAGTTAAGGGCAAATGGCATTGTATGAAAGGCACAATGACCTCTTTGCAGGCAAGACACACTTCCAAAGCTCCTCTGTCCCTTCACGGCAGCACAGACTCCACTGACAGGGGATAATAATTTTACAAAGCATAATCCAATCACCTCCTGAACCTTCAAATTGCATGTTGCAGTTAATAGAAGTATTGATTCCATTGTCAGAGTCACTGCAACTTTTTTTTATTGTACAGAAGCATGGATGGTAAAAAATCTAAGCTGGGCAAAAACAGATAATGTACTTTTTTTTCCTTGATTGTGCAATGATATGGGGAAAACCTCATCCTGCTGTTCTCATACCACACACACACCCACAGACACTTATCACAGACTCAGCCCTGTTTTCATCACATCAGTTCTAAACACAGAGGCCACACAGTTTAGTGCCAAAGGATATGGCCTTTGACTTCAAGTAGACCTCAATGTCTGTCCTTACCCTGCCACCCACCCCCTAGTTGTATTCTTGCAGTCATAATCCTTAACCTCTCACCTACTCCATAGTATGGATCAGGGTTAAATAAGATAATAAATACAAAGTGCTTAGCCTGCATTCTGGCACATAACAATTTGTGGCAGTTTCATAAATATGTTTAGTAACTTGCAGAACACTGATGGTAATCCAAGTAATTCTTGGTTATAGGCACACAGATAAATTCGGTCCAGTAGAAGTTCAACTGACTTCCATCTCCCACTATTTAAGAAGCCAGTTTTGCTTCTGTTAAGCAAATCTCAATCAGCCTTTCTGATGAACTTATGTATTTGGTAGCTCTTTAGATTCTCCTTTGTTCTGGTTAGTTTTACTATCCTATCTAGTCCCTTTAGTAATTAATGAGTTAAATAAAATGTGTGATGTGTATTCATCTCATATTTGTAGAGGAGTCATGATTATATGATTATTCTCTTTCATTTATCTTTTATCCATAGTGGCTAACCAAGTGAAAATCTGCATTGTGGTCTTTACAATTACTTCCTGCCAACAAAGGTCCGTCTAGTCAAGGCTATGGTTTTTCCAGTGGTCATGTATGGATGTGAGAGTTGGACTGTGAAGAAAGCTGAGCGCTGAAGAATTGATGCTTTTGAACTGTGGTGTTGGAGAAGACTCTTGAGAGTTCCTTGGACTGCAAGGAGGTCCAACCAGTCCATTCTAAAGGAGATCAGTCCTGGGTGTTCATTGGAAGGAATGATGCTAAAGCTGAAACTCCAGAACTTTGGCCACCTCATGTGAAGAGTTGACTAATTGGAAAAAACTCTGATGCTGGGAAAGATTGAGGGAAGGAGGAGAAGGGGATGACAGAGGATGAGATGGCTGGATGGCATCACTGACTCGATGGATGTGAGTCTGGGTGAACTCCGGGAGTTGGTGATGGACAGGGAGGCCTGGCATGTTGCGATTCATGGGGTCACAAATAGTCGGATACGACTGAGCGACTGAACTGAACTGAACTGAACTGAGGTTGGTCGTAACTTTCCTTGCAAGGAGTAAGCGTCTTTTAATTTCATGGTGGCAATCACCATCTGAAGTGATTTTGGAGCCCAGAAAAATAAAGTCAGCCACTGTTTCCACTGTTTCCCCATCTATTTCCCATGAAGTGATAGGACCAGATGCCATGATCTTCGTTTTCTGAATGTTGAGCTTTAAGCCAACTTTTTCACTCTCCTCTTTAACTTTCACCAAGAGGCTCTTTAGTTCTTCTTCACTTTCTGCCATAAGGGTGGTGCCATCTGCATATCTGAGGTTATTGATTCTTCTCCCGGCAATCTTGATTCCAGCTTGTGCTTCATCCAGCCCAGCGTTTCTCATGATGTACTCTGCATATAAGTTAAATAAGCAAGGTGACAATATACAGCCTTGGTGTACTCCTTTTCCTATTTGGAACCAGTCTGTTGTTCCATGTCCAGTTCTAACTGTCGCTTCCTGACCTGCATATAGGTTTCTCAAGAGGCAGAGCAGGTGGTCTGGTATTCCCATCTCTTTCAGAATTGTCCACAGTTTATTATGATCCACACACTCAAAAGCTTTGGCATAGTCAATAAAGCAGAAATAGATGTTTTTCTGGAACTCTCTTGCTTTTTCCATGATCCAACGGATGTTGGCAATTTGATCTCTGGTTCCTCTGCCTTTTCTAAAACCAGCTTGAACATCTGGAAGTTCATGTATTGCTGAAGCCTGGCTTGGAGAATTTTGAGCATTACTTTACTAGCTTGTGAGATGAGTGCAATTGTGTGGTAGTTTGAGCATTCTTTGGCATTGCCTTTCTTTGGGATTGGAATGAAAATTGACCTTTTCCAGTCCTATGGCCACTGCTGAGTTTTCCAAATTTTCTGGCATATTTAGTGCAGCACTTTCACAGCATCATCTTTCAGGATTTGAAATAGCTCAACTGGAATTCCATCACCTCCACTAGCTTTGTTCGTAGTGATGCTTTCTAAGGCCCACCTGACTTCACATTCCAGGATGTCTGGCTCTAGGTGAGTGAACACACCATCGTGATTATCTGGGTCATGAAGCTCTTTTTTGCATAGTTCTTCTGTGTATTTTTGCCAACTTTTCTTAATATCTTCTGCTTCTGTTAGGTCCCTACCATTTCGGTCCTTTATTGAGCCCAGCTGTGCATAAAATATTCCCTTGGTATCTCTAATTTTTGAAGAGATCTGTAGTCTTTCCCATTCTATTGTTTTCCTCTATTTCTTTGCATTGATCGCTGAGGAAGGCTTTATCTCTCCTTGCTATTCTTTGGAACTCTGCATTCAAATGGATATATCTTTCCTTTTCTCCTTTGCTTTTCACTTCCCTTCTTTTCACACGTATTTGTAAGGCCTCCTCAGATAGCCATTTTCCTGTTTTGCATTTATTTTTCTTGGGGATGGTCTTGATCCCTGCCTCCTATACAATGTCACAAACCTCCATCCATAGTTCATCAGGCACTCTATCAGATCTAGTCCCTTAAATCTATTTCTCACTTCCACTGTATTGTCATAAGGGATTTGATTTTCTTCACTTTCTTCAATTTCAGTGTGAATTTGGCAATAGGAGCTCATAATCTGAGCCACAGTCAGCTCCTGGTCTTGTTTTTGCTGACTATATAGAGTTTCTCCATCTTTGGCTGCAAAGAATATAATCAATCTGATTTTGGTGTCAACCTCTGGTGATGTCCATGTGTAGAGTCTTCTCTTGTATTGTTGGAAGAGGGTGTTTGCTATGATCAGTGCATTCTCTTGGCAGAACTCTATTAGCCTTTTCCCTGCTTCATTCTGTACTCCAAGGCCAAATTTGCCTATTACTCCAGGTGTTTCTTGACTTACTACTTTTGCATTCCAGTCCCCTATAATGAAAAGGACATCTTTTGGGGGTGTTAGTTCTAGAAGGTCTTGTAGGTCTTCATAGAACTGTTCAACTTCAGCTTCTTCAACGTTACTGGTCAGGGCATAGACTTGGATTTCCGTGATATTGAATGGTTTGCCTTGGAAATGAACAGAGATCATTCTGTCGTTTTTGAGATTGCATCCAAGTACTGCATTTCGGACTCTTTTGTTGACTATGATAGCTACTCTATATCTTCTAAGGGATTCCTGTCCACAGTAGTAGAAATAATGGTCATCTGAGTTAAATTCACCCATCCCAGTCCATCTTAGTTCCCTGATTTCTCTATTTAAAGATGTTTGTCTGGAGAAATGAATCATATTTTATTAGTTTACTGACAGAAACTTCCCCTCACCAAGACTATGCCCATATCTAAGTATATTTCCCTTACTTTTAGGAGTTATAAATTTTCTCAGTCCTTTTTCATCATATAATAAAGTTGTTCTAAAAATGGAACAACATTTCCTTAACAAGATCATAATATGTGAATTGTTGAACTAAGATAATTTATGTTGCTGCTAAAGTCCATTAACTTATGATTATTCTCATTAATTATTGCAAAAATTGGACTTGGCTAATTTTTTGAGACTGGCCACATGACAGGGTCTGAGACTGTAACTCTATCCACAGTGAAGAGACCCAAAGACACATACTCAAGGTCCCTGGATGAATCAATATACTTGAGTCAGATAAAAAATAAGTTCAAACTTTTGAATGTGAACTTTTACAAATATAAAAGATGAAATTCCCAGGTGTTACTGTCATAGGTCTGAAGATCTGAAAAGTTATGAAAAAAGAAATGGATGTGAACATACCTAGAAAAATGTAGAAAATGTCATTAGTCAGCAGTCACACTTTTCTGATTATATTTAACAGATGCTGGTGCTGTTGCTGCTGCTGCTAAGTCGCTTCAGTCGTGTCCGACTCTGTGCGACCCCATAGATGGCAGCCCACCAGGCTCCCCTGTCCCTGGGATTCTCCAGGGAAGAACACTGGAATGGGTTACCATTTCCTTCTCCAAGGCAGGAAAGTGAAAAGTGAAAGTGAAGTCGTTCAGTCGTGTCCAACTCTTAACAACCCCATGGACTGCAGCCTACCAGGCTCCTCCGTCCATGGGATTTTCCAGGGAAGAGTACTGGAGTGGGGTGCCATTGCCTTCTCCGATTCAGCAGATGCATAGCCTCACAAATGGCCTGGAAATACACATAACTTCTATCTGCATCATACTGTTTGTATAATATAATAAACAATTTCTCTAAATGACCTCTAAGACCTTTTCAGGAATTTAGAACACGTGTATTTTAAAGTACTTTGCAGTTTTTCATAAAAGCTCATAACAAACAAAAATTTTTAGACACTGAGTTGTTAAAAATTTAACAACAAAAAACCCTTGAACTCAGACTTACATAGGAAAAATTAAAATAATGTTTTCTTATAATTTAAATCATTTTTATGTAATGGAGCACAAGTCAAGATAAACCATAGAAAGCTTAGCAAAGATCTCTGGGCCCTAAGTACCTGGGATAACAACTTTGGTACAAAAATGTCAAAGCAAAGAGTGTAGATGTGAGCCCAGTGTTAGACTGGGTGGGTGTGAGGTGGAAATTCCATCAAGTATGTGAAAATATAGACTCAGAGCTCAAGAGAGATGTTAGGGCAAGAGATCTAAAACTCAGCTTTGAAACCACAGTATAGATACAGTTAATATTGATGACATATTAGAAAAAGAACAACCTGAGAGTGAAAACTGAGGGTAGCATAAAAGAAGAAAGTGAACAGAAGTGGACAAGCCACCCAGAAAGACAGAAAAGCACTGAGAAGTAGGAGGAAAACCGCAGCATAATCCTCCAGAGCCAAGAAAGAGGTCAGAGATTCAAGGACCATAGAGAAAAGGTCCACTAGCCACTGAAATCTGGCGGTAAGTTCCCCAGTGTGTGTGATAATGCACATCTTCCATTAGCAAAGAAGATTAGTCACTCCAGTCCTCTCTTCCTGAAACATAAAAAAGTAACTCTTCATTTTCCTTCAAAAACAAGAGTGTATAACATGTTTTTCTAATTTAGGCAAATATGTGTGAACACCTGCACATCCCTACTATCCAGGCTCCACCTGGGAACACCTTAAAAAATGTTTTCTCTCTTTTGTTTTCTTTATACAGAAGACTTCAATTAGAAAATATGAAATTGAGGTTAGAATTTAGAGTGCTGCAAGCTAGAGTTACTCAGATTGAAAAATAAGTGCTTTGTCTAAGAAACAGACCTAATGTATTTATATGCATTTATATAATGTATATAAATATTTAAAAGACTCCAGATTCATTTATGACTTGTAAATAATAAAAGAAATCTAATAATATAACAAATGTGAAAAGAGCCAGAGATAATATGCAAAAAACTTTGGCAGTGGTTGGGGAAGAGATGAGACACAGATTTTTAAAAGCAAAACCCCAAAGGCTTCTCTCCACAGTTTGGTGGTACGGAGCGGTGGTTAGCAGCCGTGAATAAAACGAGATTCTCGAGTTTAGCCCAGCTACCTGTAGACGTTTACAGAGCATTACTTAAACAGACAGCTGGCACTTGTACTACCTAGCTGCTGTTTATTCTGACTCTTTTTCCAATGGCCAGGCCACCGCCCTATCCAAACCATGCTCACTCACAATGATTCCCAAGGCAACTCCACAGCTGCTGCTAAGTCGCTTCAGTCGTGTCCGACTCTGTGCGACCCCAGAGACAGCAGCCCAACCAGGCTTCCGCGCCCCTGGGATTCTCCAGGCAAGAACACTGGAGTGAGTTGCCATGTCCTTCTCCAATGCATGAAAGTGAAAAGTGAAAGTGAAGTCACTCAGTGTCCGACTCTTAGCGACCCCATGGACTGCAGCCCACCAGGCTCCTCCATCCATGGGATTTTCCAGGCAAGAGTGCTAGAGTGGGGTGCCATCGCCTTCTCCACAGCAGTGAGTTGGAAATGAGGGTCTCGGTTGAATAGCATTTCACCTGGCTTGACAAATACCCCTCGGCGTCTATCTGCACACCATCCCATAACATTTGCAGATGCTGAGTTGTGTCAGAATCTGACAAAGCTTCAGATGTACACAGGTGCTTTTCTCTCTTTTTAATTCTGGGAGGAGGAGAGATGTGATGGGGTGCCACAAGTACCACTGTGAGACTCCAGATATTTCCCAAATAGACAAGAAATAAACATTACAAGAGAATGGATTTGTAAAGCCATTGTGCTTGTTTAAAAGACATACAGAGAACCATAAGGGAAAAAATAACAAACCAGCGCTCAGTTTATTTTCAAATCTTTCTGAGGGATTAAGACAGTTAAAAGGAAGCACGCTCACATCCTTAACTACAGAATCATATATCCCATATCTAGGTCTCATGACTCCTCACACGATTCCCATCACACTGAGAATTCTGGCTGTCTGACTTTCCTTCAAGTTGGCCCCACTGGAGCCTGGCTGTCCTGTGGTTCTCAGAGTTCAGCCTGTGGGAATGCAAGAAGGTGATACCTGTAACAGGGCTCCTGACCAGCACAGGACAGGCACTGTTCCAAATTCTGCCTTATCTTGACATCCCTGTGTGTGATCCTTAACAATAAATTCCGTCAGCGTGAATACTAAATGGCATGCTATTATTTTAGAACACCAATATCATAGTTGAACTTCACGCAATGTGGTGCCACAGCATTGAGAGGAAAAAGCAAAACTATATGAAACTCCCACAGAGTAAATGCGGAATACCAGCACAGTATAATTTAAAGGCAGATATTGAGTATGGTCTCCCCAGCAGCCGTCTCAAACTGTTTCACATTAACAACACCTACAATGTGTCTAAGCACTGCCCATACATAGATGAGGAAATGTGGGCACTGAGGATTTACATAGCTTGCATGCATGCTCAGTCATCCATTCGTGTCTAACTCTTTGTAACCCATGGTCTGTAGCCCCTCCAGGCAAAAATACTGGAGTGGGTTTCCATTTCCTCCTCCAGGGGATCTTGCCAACCCAGGGATTGAATCCACATCTCCTGCATTGGCAGGCAGATTCTTTACCTTTGAGACACCTGGGAAGCCCCTTACATAGCTTACCTAGTGTTAAAAAGATACCCAGAGGCCTAGTCAGGGTTTAAATCCTGACAATCTGACTCCAGAGCCTGTATTTTTTTTAACCACCATCCTCTTCTTATTCAAAATAATAGTACTGGGATGACTAATAAGAAATGTCTTCTCACTGTGCACAGAAAGGAGTTAGAACAATACAGAAAAATAAGAGCAAAGAGAAACAACTTTTTACCAAGGCTTAATTAACAGGGATTTTGTGCAGATAAGTATAAGAAATACTAGGAGATAAAGCAAAAAACACTTTAGCTAAAGAGAAGATATATCTTCAAAAACATATAATTGTCAATACGTGATAGGCTCTTCCAGGTTCTATTACCCGCTATCACAGCATACTGTAATTATCTATTTTCACATAAGGCTCCCTTTTAGATTGAGGATGTGGTCAGGCTCCCATTCACCCTCCCATCTGCAGAGCGCTGAGACAAGCACACATCAGATATTCAAATAGTATTGAATGCCTGATTGGCTGAAGGAATGAATGAAGGAATGCTTGCAACACAGTAACATTTATGTATGATAAACACTGTGAGATTTTCAGAGAAAGAGAGATCCACAGAGGGATAAAGCAGTAAAATATCTAAAAGAAGTAGGTCTTCACCTGGATCATGTACAATGAATGGAAGTTTACCCTCAGATAAGAACTGATTGAAAGATGACAAACTGTCAGTTTTAATGGCATGTCATCTTTTCTCACCTAAAACCTTGGCAATTTGAGGAGCAAATACTTAAAAGGGAAATATTGTTTTCTTATAGGCGCTGAGTTGAACAACCCTAGGAATGAAAAGCTATGAATAAAAAATATAATACAGTTTGGTAAACTATAAGAAAGAAAGGTGCTAATTAAAAAGTACATTAAAAAATGTCAATGATCCATGTTTCAAGAATTGTTTCCTCTCACATAACTGCCTATCTACTTTTCTGTTATCTGGTAGGAATACTGCAATATTCCTACAGCCTTATAAGTTAGATTTCTACCACTCCCTAATTTTAATGGCTATCTAAAGAGTTTCATGGTCCTCTGATTATTGCTCTAAAAAAATGCATTCTCATAAAGAGTACACGGTGATGCTGCTTTAGCACCAATATACATTTTTATAGTTACTCTTACCAAGGGATATTGAGATTATAACAAAATGCAATTTATTCCGACCTGAGAAGCAAACTCAGAACAAGCCATTACTCTTCTGTATTTCTAATACATCATTTTCCTCATTAGATTTTTCTGGCACAATCTTCCCATCCATATGCATTCTTCAAATATAAGTTTATATTCAACTGATTGCTTGTGGCAATCAATTTCTTAAAAGCTATTCTTAAGCTGGATGCTTAGGTTTATATATACAGCACAATATCTGGGGGGAAATTGAACTGTGATAATAATTAGGCACAGACCTGGGGTTAGAAAATAAAGAAACCAAACTGGAAGGGGTAAGGAAGAAAGTGAGAGCAGACATTTTGCTTTATTAGCATAGGTGTAATTATCATTTTCAGTACCAAAATTTGGAGTGTCTTAAGCACCATCAGTTATTTTATTCCATGATTTTCACCTTTCAAAAGACTTTGGAACTGTGACGTTGAGGTAAACTACAGCACAATTTTTAACCTTTATGTATCCTGAACACCAGCAGAATGTTGATGAAGCATGGAGATTCCTTCTGCATTAGTTTCCTAATGCTGCTGTAACAAATTATCACAAACTTAATGACTTAAAACATCAGATGTTTTATTACAGTTTTCTAGGTCAGAAGTCCTGTATGGGTCTAACTAGACTAAAATTAATTTGTGCCGATTCTAGGAGATAATCTGCTTCCTCCCCATTTGGACAGTTGGCAGGTTTCAGTTCCTTGCAGTTTTAGGACCACAATTCCCTTTCTTTGCTGCCTGAAGCTGAGGATCTTTCCCACGATATTCTTTCATTCATGGTTGCCTTTCTTCACTTTCAATGACAGCAACAGTAGGTCCAGCCCTCAGGTCGCATCTGTCTAACCCAATATTCTTTCTATCTCTTCCACTTTTAAGGACTTGTATGGTTAGACTGGACCCATGTGGATAATCTGGGACAATCTCCCCATTTCAGAGTCCTTAACTGTAACCATATATTGCAAAGTCCCTTTTGTTATGTAAGATAACAACTTCACAAGTATAAAAAATTAGGGTAGAGACATTTTGGGGGACCATTATTCTGCTTACCATACACCCTCAGTATAATTTTTGTTCTATAAAATAAAAATAGGATTTTAAAAGGGAATCAATTACATCTAAATATAGCTCATAAAGAGTTTTAAAACAAATTTTTGACATGGTTACATATGTGCTTCTTCACTGATGCAATAAGTAACAGAATCAAGTTTTGAGTCTCAGTTCAGTTCAGTTCAGTCGCTCAGTCGTGTCCGACTCTTTGCGACCCCATGAACTGCAGCACGCCAGGCCTCCCTGTCCATCACCAACTCCCGGAGTTCACTCAGACTCATGTCCATCGAGTCAGTGATGCCATCTAGCCATCTCATCGTCTGTCATCCCCTTCTCTTCCTGCCCCCAATCCCTCCCAGCATCAGAGTCTTTTCCAATGAGTCAACTCTTCTCATGAGGTGGCCAAAGTACTGGAGTTTCAGCTTTAGCATCATTCCTTCCAAAGAAATCCCAGGGCTGATCTCCTTCAGAATGGACTGGTTGGATCTCCTTGCAGTCCAAGGGACTCTCAAGAGTCTTCTCCAACACCACAGTTCAAAAGCATCAATTCTTCGGCACTCAGCCTTCTTCACAGTCCAACTCTCACATCCATACATGACCACAGGAAAAACCATAGCCTTGACTAGATGGATCTTTGTTGGCAAAATAGTCTCTGGTTTTCAATATACTATCTAGGCTGGTCATAACTTTCCTTCCAAGAAGTAAGTGTCTTTTAATTTCATGGCTGCAGTCACCATCTGCAGTGATTTTGGAGCCCAGAAAAAGAAAGTCTGACACTGTTTCCACTGTTTCCCCATCTATTTGCCATGAAGTGATGGGACCAGATGCCATGATCTTCGTTTTCTGAATGTTGAGCTTTAAGCCAACTTTTTCACTCTCCACTTTTACTTTCACTTTCATCAAGAGGCTTTTTAGTTCCTCTTCACTTTCTGCCATAAGGGTGGTGTCATCTGCATATCTGAGATTTATTGATAATATCTGAGAAATATTGATATTTCTCCCGGCAATCTTGATTCCAGCTTGTGTTTCTTCCAGTCCAGCGTTTCTCATGATGTAAAAACTGGGAATGTGATATAAAAATATGTGTGAGTTCTATAGATATCAATGCCACAGGTACTGCCAGTTCTGTTGTGGTTTGTTGCTTATTTTATAACAAAAAGAAATGCTAAATTTCAGTTTTAGATTAGTAAAAAATAAATATGTACACTCCTCAAACCCACAGAACCACTGGACCTTAACCCCTGAATTCCTAATACAAGGATGCTTAATCTGTGATCTTATATACTTTAGTTCACTTCCATGACAGAGATTTCCAGTAGCACCAATGAAAAGACAGAGAATGTCAGAGTGGATCAAAAAACAAGACTCAACTGTATGTTGTCTATAAGAAACTTACTTTAAATATTAAGACACATATAGATTAAACCTAAATGGATGGAGAAAAATACACCATGATAGCAATAATTAAAGGAAATCAAGAAGAGATATATTCATTTCAGACAAAGCAAACTTGGAAGCAAGGAGAGTTATCACAGATATAGAAAAGCATCATTTATGATAAAAAGTTTAATTCTGTAAGAAGACATAGAAATTTTGACATGTACATGCCTAATAACAGAGCATCAAGGTACGCGAAGCAAAGATTTAGAAGTGCAAGGAGATAACTGGAAACTTCAATATCCCTCTATTGGAAATAGATCCAGAAGGCAAAAAGTAAGTAAGCACATCAGTTCAGTTCAGTCACTTAGTCGTGTCCAACTCTTTGAGATCCAATGTACTGCAGGACACCACGCCTCCATGTCCATCACCACCTCCCAGAATTTACACAAACTCATGTCCATTGAGCCGATGATGCCATCCAACTATCTCATCCTCTGTTGTCCCCTTCTCCTCCTGCGTTTAATCTTTCCCAGCATCAGGGTCTTTTCAAATGAGTCAGTGCTTCACATTAGGTGGCCAAAGTATTGGAGTTTCAGCTTAAGCATCAGTCCTTTCAATGAATATTCAGGATTGATTTCCTTTAGGATTGACTGGTTAGATCTCCTTGCAGTCCAAGGGACTCTCAAGAGTCTTCTCCAAAATCACAGTTCAAAAGCATCAATTCTGCAATGCTCAGCTTCCTTTATAGTCCAACTCTCACATCCATACATACCTACTGGAAAAGCCAATAGTATATAAAGTAGTATAGCTTTAACTAGAGAGACCTTTGTTGGCAATGTCTCTGCTTTTTAATATGCTGTCTAGGTTGGTCATAGCTTTTCTTGCAAGGAGCAAGCATCTTTTAATTTCATAGCTGCAGTCACCATCTGCAGTGATTTTGGAGCCCAGAAAAGTCTGTCACTGCTTCCTCTGTTTCCCCATTTATTTGCCATGAAGTGATGGGACCAGATGCCATGATCTTAGTTTTCTGAATGTTGAGTTTTAAGCCAACTTTTTCACTCTCCTCTTTCACTTTCATCATGAAGTTCTTTAGTTCTTCTTTGCTTTCTGCCATAAGGGTGGTGTCATCTGTATATCTGAGGTTACTGATATTCCTCCTGGCAATCTTGATTCCTGATTGTGCTTCATCCAGGCCTCCATTTCTCATGATGTACTCTGCATATAAGTAATAACCAGGGTGACAATATACAGACTTGACGTACTCCTTTCCCAATTTAGAACCAATTTATTGTTCCATATCTAGCTTGTTCCATGCTGCTTCTTGACCTGCATTCAGATTTATCAGGAGGCAGGTCAGATGGTCTGGTATTCCCATCTCTTGAAGAATTCTTCATCCAGGCCTCCATTTCTCATGATGTACTCTGCATATAAGTAATAACCAGGGTGACAATATACAGACTTGACGTACTCCTTTCCCAATTTAGAACCAATTTATTGTTCCATATCTAGCTTGTTCCATGCTGCTTCCTGACCTGCATTCAGATTTATCAGGAGGCAGGTCAGATGGTCTGGTATTCCCATCTCTTGAAGAATTCTCCCATCTCTTGAAGAATTCCCATCTCTTGAAGAATTCTCCACAAAGTCAAAGGCTTTGGCATAGTCAATAAAGCAGAAGTAGATGTTTTTCTGGAACTCTCTTGCTTTTTTGATGATCCTACAAATGTTGGCAATTTGATTTCTGGTTCCTTTGCCTTTTCTAAGACAAGCTTAAACATCTGTAAGTTCATGGTTCATGGTTGAAGCCTGACTTGGAGAATTTTGAGCATTACTTTACTAGCATGTGAGATGAGTGCAATTGTACGGTAGTTTGAACATTCTTTGGCATTGGCCTTATTTGCAATTGGAAGGAAAATTGACCTTTTCCAGTCCTGTGGCCACTACTGAGTTTTCCAAATTTGCTGGCATGTTGAGTGCAACACTTTCACAGCATCATCTTTTAGAATTTGAAATAGCTCAACTGGAATTCCATCACCTCCACTAGCTTTGTTCTTAGTGATGCTTCCTAAGGCCCACTTGACTTCACATTCCAGGATGTCTGGCTCTAGGTGAGTGATCACACCATCATGATTATCTGGGTTGTGAAGATCTTTTTTGTAGTTCTTCTGTGTATTCTTGCCACCTCTTCTTAATATCTTCTGCTTCTGTTAGGTCCCTACCATTTCTGTCCTTTATCAAGCCCATCTGTGCATGAAATGTTCCCTTGGTATCTCTAATTTTCTTGAAGAGATCTGTAGTCTTTCCCATTCTGTTGTTTTCCTCCATTTCTTTGCACTAATTGCTAAGGAATGCTTTCTTATCTCTCCTTGTTATTCTTTGGAATTCTGTATTCAAATGGGTTATCGTTCCTTTTTTCCTTTGCCTTTCACTTCTCTTTTTTTCATAGCTGTTTGTAAGGCCTCCTCAGACAACCATTTTGCCTTTTTGCATTTCTTTTTCTTGGGGATAGTCTTGATCACTGCCTCCTATACAATGTCTCAAAACTCCATCCATAGTTCTTTAGGCACTCTATCAGATCGAATCCCTTGAATCTATTTGTCATTTCCACTATATAATAATAAGGAATTTGATTTAGGTCATACCTGAATGGTCTAGTGGCTTTCCCTACTTTCTTCAATTTCAGTCTAAATTTGGCAATAAGGAGTTTATGATCTGAGCCACAGTCAGCTCCTGATCTTGTTTTTGCTGACTGTATAGAGCTTCTCCATCTTTGGCTGTAAAGAATATAATCAATCTCATTTCGGTGTTGACCATCTGATGATGTCCATATGTAGAGTCTTCTCTTGTATTGTTGGAAGTGGGTGTTTGCTATGACCAGTGCGTTCTTTTGGCAAAACTCTATTAGCCTTTGCCCTGCTTCATTCTGTACTCCAAGGCCAAATTTGCCTGTTACTCCAGGTGTTTCTTGACTTCCTACTTTTGCATTCCAGTCCCCTATAATGAAAAGGACATCTTTTTTGGGTGTTAGTTCTAAAAGGTCTTGTAGGTCTTCATAGAACCATTCAACTTCAGCTTCTTCAGCATTACTGGTTGGGGCATACACTTGGATTACTGTGATATTGAATGGTTTGCCTTGGAAACGAACAGAGATCATTCTGTCATTTTTGAGATTGCATCCAAGTACTGCATTTCAGACTCTTATGTTGACCATGATGGCCACTCCATTTCTTCTGAAGGATTCCTGCCCACAGTAGTAGATATAATGGTCATCTGAGTTAAATTCACCCATTCCAGTCCATTTGAGTTTGCTGATTCCTAGAATGTCGACATTCACTCTTGCCATCTTCTGTTTGACCACTTCTAATTTGCCTTGATTCATGGACCTGACATTCCAGTTTCCTATCCAATATTGCTCTTTACGGCATCAGACTTTACTTCCATCACCAGTCAGATCCACAACTCAGTGTTGTTTTTGCTTTGGTTCCATCTCTTCATTCTTTCTGAAGTTAGTTGTCCACTGATCTCCAGTAACATATTGGGCACCTACTGACCTAGAGAGTTCATCTTTCAGTGTCCTATCTTTTTGCCTTTTCATGCTGTTCATGGGATTCTCAAGGAAAGAATACTGAAGTGGTTTGCCATTCCCTTCTCCAGTGGATCACGTTTTGTTAGAACTCTCCACCATGACCCATCTGTCTTGGGTGGCCCTACAAGTAATGGATCATAGTTTCATTGAGTTAGACAAGGCTGTGGTCCATATGATTAGATTGGTTAGTTTTCTGTGATTGTGGTTTTCATTCTATCTGCCCTCTGATGGAGAGGCTTAGGGAAGCTTCCTGATCAGATCACATCAGATCAGATCAGTCGCTCAGTCGTGTCTGACTCTTTGCGACCCCATGAATCGCAGCACGCCAGGCCTCCCTGTCCATCACCAGCTCCCAGAGTTCACTCACCTCACATCCATCGAGTCAGTGATGCCAGCCAGCCATCTCATCCTCTGTCGTCCCCTTCTCCTCCTGCCCGCAATTCCTCCCAGCATCAGAGTCTTTTCCAATGAGTCAACTCTTCTCATTAGATGGCCAAAGTACTGGAGTTTCAGCTTTAGCATCATTCCTTCCAAAGAAATCCCAGGGCTGATCTCCTTTAGAATGGATTGGTTGGATCTCCTTGCAGTACAAGGGACTCTCAAGAGTCTTCTCCAACACCACAGTTCAAAAACATCAACTCTTCAGCACTCAGCCTTCTTCACAGTCCAACTCTCACATCCATACATGACCACAGGAAAAACCATAGCCTTGACTAGATGAACCTTTGTTGGTAAAGTAATGTCTCTGCTTTTGAATATGCTATCTAGGTTGGTCATAACTTTCCTTCCAAGGAGTAAGCGTCTTTTAATTTCATGGCTGCGGTCACCATCTGAAGTGATTTTGGAGCCCAGAAAAATAAAGTCTGACACTGTTTCCACTGTTTCCCCATCTATTTCCCATGAAGTGGTGGGACCGGATGCCATGAACTTTATTTTCTGAATGTTGAGCTTTAAGCCCAGTTTTTCACTCTCCTCTTTCACTTTCATCAAGAGGCTTTTTAGTTCCTCTTCACTTTCTGCCATAAGTGTGGTGTCATCTGCATATCTGAGGTTATTGATATTTCTCCCGGCAATCTTGATTCCAGCTTGTGTTTCTTCCAGTCCAGCGTTTCTCATGATGTACTCTGCATATAAGTTAAATAAACAGGGTGACAATATACAGCCTTGACATACTCCTTTTCCTATTTGGAACCAGTCTGTTGTTCCATGTCCAGTTCTAACTGTCGCTTCCTGACCTGCATACAAATTTCTCAAGAGGCAGATCAGGTGGTCTGGTATTCCCATCTCTTGAATAATTTTCCACAGTTTATTGTGATCCACACAGTCAAAGGCTTTGGCATAGTCAATAAAGCAGAAGTAGATGTTTTTCTGGAACTCTCTTGCCTTTTCCATGATTCAGCGAATGGTGGCAATTTGATCTCTGGTTCCTCTGCCTTTTCTAAAACCAGCTTGAACATCAGGAAGTTCATGGTTCACGTATTGCTGAAGACTGGCTTGGAGAATTTTGAGCATTACTTTACTAGCATGTGAGATGAGTGCAATTGTGCAGTAGTTTGAGCATTCTTTGGCATTGCCTTTCTTTGGGATTGGAATGAAAACTGACCTTTTCCAGTCCTGTGGCCACTGCTGAGTTTTCCAAATTTGTTGGCATATTGAGTGCAGCACTTTCACAGCATCATCTTTGAGGATTTGGAATAGCTCAATTGGAATTCCATCACCTCCACTAGCTTTGTTCGTAGTGATGCTTTCTAAGGCCCACTTGACTTCACATTCCAGGATGTCTGGCTCTAGGTCAGTGATCACACCATAGTGATTATCTCGGTCATGAAGATCTTTTTTGTACAGTTCTTCTGTGTATTCTTGCCATCTCTTCTTAATATCTTCTGCTTCTGTTAGATCCATACCATTTCTGTCCTTTATGGAGCTATCTTTGCATGAAATGTTCCTTTGGTATCTCTGATTTTCTTGAAGAGACCCCTAGTCTTTCCTATTCTGTTGTTTTCCTCTATTTCTTTGCATTGATCACTGAAGAAGGCTTTCTTATCTCTTCTTCCTATTCTTTGGAACTCTGCATTCAGATGTTTATATGTTTCCTTTTCTCCTTTGCTTTTTGCTTCTCTTCTTTTCACAGCTATTTGTAAGGCCTCCCCAGACAGCCATTTTGCTTTTTTGCACTTCTTTTCTATGGGAATGGTCTTGATCCCTGTCTCCTGTACAATGTCACGAACCTCATTCCATAGTTGATCAGGCACTCTATCTATCAGACCTAGGCCCTTAAATCTTTTTTTTTTTTTGCTTTTTTTTTGCTTTTTATTTTTAATTTTTTTAATTTTATTTTATTTTTAAACTTTACATAATTGTATTAGTTTTGCCAAATATCAAAATGAATCTGCCACAGGTATACATGTGTTCCCCATCCTGAACCCTCCTCCCTCCTCCCTCCCCATACCATCCCTCTGGGTCGTCCCAGTGCACTAGCCCCAAGCATCCAGTATTGTGCATTGAACCTGGACTGGCAACTCGTTTCATACATGATATTTTACATGTTTCAATGCCATTCTCCCAAATCTTCCCACCCTCTCCCTCTCCCACAGAGTCCATAAGACTGTTCTATACATCAGTGTCTCTTTTGCTGTCTCGTACACAGGGTTATTGTTACCACCTTTCTAAATTCCATATATATGCGTTAGTATACTGTATTGGTGTTTTTCTTTCTGGCTTACTTCACTCTGTATATTAGGCTCCAGTTTCATCCACCTCATTAGAACTGATTCAAATGTTTTCTTTTTAATGGCTGAGTAATACTCCATTGTGTATATGTACCACTGCTTTCTTATCCATTCATCTGCTGATGGACATCTAGGTTGCTTCCATGTCCTGGCTATTATAAACAGTGCTGCGATGAACATTGGGGTACATGTGTCTCTTTCCCTTCTGGTTTCCTCAGTGTGTATGCCCAGCAGTGGGATTGCTGGATCATAAGGCAGTTCTATTTCCAGTTTTTAAGGAATCTCCACACTGTTCTCCATAGTGGCTGTACTAGTTTGCATTCCCACCAACAGTGTAAGAGGGTCCCCCTTCTCCACACCCTCTCCAGCATTTATTATTTGTAGACTTTTGGATCGCAGCCATTCTGACTGGTGTGAAATGGTACCTCATAGTGGTTTTGATTTGCACTTCTCTGATAATGAGTGATGTTGAGCATCTTTTCATGTGTTTGTTAGCCATCTGTATGTCTTCTTTGGAGAAATGTCTGTTTAGTTCTTTGGCCCATTTTTTGATTGGGTCATTTATTTTTCTGGAGTTGAGCTGTAGGAGTTGCTTGTATATTTTTGAGATTAGTTGTTTGTCAGTTGCTTCATTTGCTATAATTTTCTCCCATTCTGAAGGCTGTCTTTTCACCTTGCTAATAGTTTCCTTTGATGTGCAGAAGCTTTTAAGGTTAATTAGGTCCCATTTGTTTATTTTTGCTTTTATTTCCAATATTCTGGGAGGTGGGTCATAGAGGATCCTGCTGTGATGTATGTCCGAGAGTGTTTTGCCTATGTTCTCCTCTAGGAGTTTTATAGTTTCTGGTCTTACGTTTAGATCTTTAATCCATTTTGAGTTTATTTTTGTGTATGGTGTTAGAAAGTGTTCTAGTTTCATTCTTTTACAAGTGGTTGACCAGATTTCCCAGCACCACTTGTTAAAGAGATTGTCTTTAATCCATTGTATATTCTTGCCTCCTTTGTCAAAGATAAGGTGTCCATATGTGCATGGATTTATCTCTGGGCTTTCTATTTTGTTCCATTGATCTATATTTCTGTCTTTGTGCCAGTACCATACTGTCTTGATAACTGTGGCTTTGTAGTAGAGCCTGAAGTCAGGTAGGTTGATTCCTCCAGTTCCATTCTTCTTTCTCAAGATCGCTTTGGCTATTCGAGGTTTTTTGTATTTCCATGCAAGTTGTGAAATTATTTGTTCTAGCTCTGTGAAGAATACTGTTGGTAGCTTGATAGGGATTGCACTGAATCTATAAATTGCTTTGGGTAGTATACTCATTTTCACTATATTGATTCTTCCAGTCCATGAACATGGTATATGTCTCCATCTATTAGTGGCCTCTTTGATTTCTTTCACTAGTGTTTTATAGTTTTATATGTATAGGTCTTTAGTTTCTTTAGGTAGATATATTCCTAAGTATTTTATTCTTTCCGTTGCAATGGTGAATGGAATTGTTTCCTTAATTTCTCTTTCTGTTTTCTCATTATTAGTGTATAGAAATGCAAGGGATTTCTGTGTGTTGATTTTATATCCTGCAACTTTACTATAGTCATTGATTAGTTCTAGTAATTTTCTGGTGGAGTCTTTAGGGTTTTCTATGTAGAGGATCATGTCATCTGCAAACAGTGAGAGTTTTTCTTCTTTTCCAATTTGGATTCCTTTTATTTCTTTTTCTTCTCTGATTGCTGTGGCCAAAACTTCCAAAACTATGTTGAATAGTAATGGTGAAAGTGGGCACCCTTGTCTTGTTCCTGTCTTTAGAGGAAATGCTTTCAATTTTTCACCACTGAGGATAATGTTTGCTGTGGGTTTGTCATATATAGTTTTTATTATGTTGAGGTATGTTCCTTCTATTCCTGCTTTCTGGAGAGTTTTTATCATAAATGGATGTTAAATTTTGTCAAAGGCTTTCTCTGCATCTATTGAGATAATCATATGGTTTTTATTTTTCAATTTGTTAATGTGGCGTATTACACTGATTGATATGCGGATATTGAAGAATCCTTGCATCCCTGGGATAAAGCCCACTTGGTCATGGTGTATGATCTTTTTAATGTGTTGTTGGATTCTGATTGCTAGAATTTTGTTAAGGATTTTTGCATCTATGTTCATCAGTGATATTGGCCTGTAGTTTTCTTTTTTTGTGGGATCTTTGTCAGGTTTTGGTATTAGGGTGATGGTATAGGCCCTTAAATCTATTTCTCACTTCCACTGTATAATCATAAGGGATTTGATTTAGGTCATACCTGAATGGTCTAGTGGTTTCCCCTACTTTCTTCAATTTCAGTCTGAATTTGGCAATAAGGAGTTCATGGTCTGAGCCACAGTCAGCTCCTGGTCTTGTTTTTGCTGACTGTATAGAGCTTCTCCATCTTTGGCTGCAAAGAATATAATCAATCTCATTTCGGTGTTGACCATCTGGTGATGTCCATGTATAGAGTCTTCTCTTGTGTTGTTGGAAGAGGGTGTTATGACCAGTGCATTTTCTTGGCAAAACTCTATTAGTCTTTGCCCTGCTTCATTCTGTATCCCAAGGGAAATTTGCCTGTTACTCCAGGTGTTTCTTGACTTCCTACTTTTGCATTCCAGTCCCCTATAATGAAAAGGACATCTTTTTTGGGTGTTAGTTCTAAAAGGTCTTGTAGGTCTTCATAGAACTGTTCAAATTCAGGTTCTTCAGCATTACTGGTTGGGGCACAGACTTGGATTACTGTGATATTGAATGGTTTGCCTTGGAAACGAACAGAGATCATTCTGTCGTTTTTGAGATTGCATCCAAGTACTGCATTTCGGACTCTTTTGTTGACCATGATGGCTAATCCATTTCTTCTGAGGGATTCCTGCCCGCAGTAGTAGATATAATGGTCATCTGAGTTAAATTCACCCATTCCAGTCCATTTCAGTTCGCTGATTCCTAGAATGTCGACATTCACTCTTGCCATCTCTTGTTTGACCACTTCCAATTTGCCTTGATTCATGGACCTGACATTCCAGGTTCCTATGCAATGTTGCTCTTTACAGCATGGGACCTTGCTTCTATCACCAGTCACATCCACAGCTGGGTATTGTTTATGCTTTGGCTCCATCCCTTCATTCTTTCTGGAGTTATTTCTCCACTGATCTCCAGTAGCATACTGGGCACCTATTGACCTGGGGAGTTTCTCTTTCAGTATCCTATCATTTTGCCTTTTCATACTGTTCATGGGGTTCTCAAGGCAAGACTACTGAAGTGGTTTGCCATTTCCTTCTCCAGTGGACCACATTAGGGGGAAACTGGGTCTTGTTCTGATGGGCGGGGCCATCCTCATTTCAGTTCAGTTCAGTTGCTCAGTTGTGTCAGGGCCATCCTCAGTAAATCTTTAATCCAATTTTCTGTTTAAGGGTGGGGCTATATTCCCTCCCTGTTATTTGACCTGAGGCCACACTATGCTGGAGGTAATGAAGATAATGATGATCACCTTCAAAATGTCCCATGCAGGCACTGCTATTCAAACCCCCAACCCTGCAGCAGGCCACCGCCAACCCACACCTCCACCAGAGACTCCTGGACACTCACAGGCAAGTCTGACCCGTACCTCTCAGGAGACACCTAAACACAGTGCTGTCTCAGTCTCTGTGGCGTCTCTGGGTCCTGGTGTGCACAAGCTATGTTTGAGCCCTCTGAGCATCTCTGGCAGGTATGGGGTTTGATTCTAAACATGATATCACACACCCCCTACCATCTTGCTGGGCTTCTCCTTTGCCCTTGGACGTTGGGTGTCACATAGTTGCTCCAGCAGCATGCAGCCGCCACTCCACCTGTGCAGCCACCACTCCAGTGGCACAGAAAAAGGGCATAGTTGAACTCAAAAACAACACCAATTTCAACTGAATATAATGGACATCCATAGACTACTTCATTCATTAACAGAAGAATATACATTCTTCTCAAGCTCACATGAAACATTCACCAAGTTAAGCCACATTCTGGGCCATAAAAAAAAGAAATCATACAACCGCTGATCTCAGACCAAAAGGAATTAAACTATATAATATAAACAGTAGCTATCAATAACACTTATATACTGGAAAATCACAAAATACATGGAGATTAAACAACATCTAAATAGCATTTGAATCAAAGTATCTTAATGACTACATTGGGCCTGTCAACTAATCCAGGATAATTTCCAAATCTGAAGATTCTTAGATTTAGCATATCTTCAAAGTCAACTGTGTAATGTAAGGTTAAATACTCATAAGTCTGAAGTGAACATCAGAACATGGGTATCTTTGGAAAGCCATCATTATACTTACCACAACCAGCAATGAAAATTATAATTTAAAATAACAATAGCATTTACAATAGCACCAAGAAAATTAAAGTTAGGTATAAGTTTAACAAAATATTATAAGAACTATTTCTATAACAGTACATAACTTTAATGAAAGAAATCTAAGAGGATCTAAATAAATGGAAAAACATTTAATGTTTATAGATTTGAAGACCCAATCTTAAAAGATGGCAGTCCAATCTAACTTTGTCTGTATATTTAAAATATAAAATCCCAGCAAGCTATTTTGTAGAAATCAACAAACTGATTTTAAACTTTATATGGAAAAGCAAAAGCCCTAGAAGAGCCAACACAATACTGAAGAGGAAGAACAAACCTAGAAACAAAACTCACACTATCAAATTTTAAGGCTTACGTAAGTTTGCTGCAATTAAGATAGTGTGATATTGGCCACAGAATAGGCACAGTTCAATGGAGCAGAACACAGAGCTCTGAAATAGACGCACACAAACATAGTCAAGTGATATTTTTTTTTACAAAGAAGTGAAGAATTCAAGGGAAAAATAATAAAAGATGGTGCTAAAACAACTGATCATTCACAAGCCAAAAAATGAACCCAGACACTGACCTTTCATAAAAATGAGCTCTGAATGGATCATGCACCTAAATGTAAAGTCCAAAGCTATCAATTTTCTTGAATAAAACATCACATAAAAATCTACATGACCTTGGTTTTGGTGATGAGAAATTAAATGAAATACCATTAGCGTGATCCATGAAAAAAATGTTTCATATCTTCAGGTTTCACATCTTCAGATTCAACCAACTACAGATTGGTTTGATTTGCAGATACAAAGCCTAGACTGTACATTTACTGAAGAATGAAATAGGTGTATGAGTAGACGTATGCAGTTCAAACCAATGTTATCCAAGGGTCAGCTGTTCAGTATCATCCAAATTTTAGAACATTCTGGAAAAGCAAAACTATAGAGACAGTAAACTGAACAGCATTTGCCAGGTGTTTGATGGTGGTGGGAGGAGGGGTTGAACAGGTAAAGCATAGAGGATTTTTTAGAGTGGTAAAATCATTTTTTGAGTGGTATGATACTATAATGTATAATATAAGACACTGAGCATCTGTCAAAACCCAAAGAACTTTACAGCACAAAGAGTGAATTTTATTCAATTTTTTAAAAATTCATTTAGGAGATCAAGATGGAGACAGCTTCGCTGAGGTGGGCGGAAAAATAAAGTGCTGATCTAAGTAGCTTCAGAAAGAAGAAAGGCAAAAGGAACTGTGGTTGACACTGTACTCCAGTTGATAAAGTTATTTCCTGTGGAGATACAGCTTAACAATTCCAAAATGACTGCTGTAATATTATACTGAGACTGAACAATAAATGGATGCTGGGTGGATGATGGAGTGGGAGGTTACAAATAAGCAAAGGGGGGAAGCTGAAATGTCCGATATGGTAATGAATTAGAATAGGAGATATCACTCTAAACTAATGTTCAGCTTAATATAAATAAAGGTTACATATAGAAATAGATTTCTTTTTCTGTTAGCTGAGAGAGGCTAAAAGCAATGAGAGTCCAACAACAAGGAACAAACTTAGCACCCAAATCTTGGTTTATAATACCATTCTCCAATAATAGGACCCAAGGTTCCTTACAGAAATGTTGGTTGTATATTTCCTGCCTAAATCTTACATGATGAGCTTAGAGCATCTTGAAGTGTCAGAAAGTAAGGAAGCTCTCAAAGAAACACAATGATGGGAGT
This sequence comes from Bos mutus, assembly GCF_027580195.1. Lineage (NCBI taxonomy): Eukaryota > Metazoa > Chordata > Mammalia > Artiodactyla > Bovidae > Bos > Bos mutus. The sequence goes on along the minus strand of NC_091617.1, from coordinate 89,358,476 downwards.
GTATCAAATGGATGCTGAAAGAGCTCCTAATGGCCAAAGCTGGAACAATTTGAGCAAAAAATTAAAGTATTGGATTATAACCCAAAATATAAAAAAATGTTCATGAATTCAAACTGATGTAAATTAATGACATAAGAGACAGAAAAAGAAAAAAAGAAAGAAATTCTGTACAGAAGAATTCCAAATAATAGATATATAGATATTCCACCTGAAGGAGATGAAGAATAACTCCCTATATTTTAAGTATGGGCTGCACACAGTGACCTTTTTCCAAAGAGTGTAGTATGAAAAGAGAGAAAGGGAGTGACTTTACAGTAGAAAAACCTGACAAACATTATTGCAAGTTGTGTTTGTCAAGGTTAACATCAACAATGTTAAGAAAAGGCAGAGGAACCAGCAAATTTCCAACATCCATTGGATCACTGAAAAAGCAAGAGAGTTCCAGAAAAACATCTATTTCTGCTTTATTAACTATGCCAAAGCCTTTGACTGTACGTATCACAACAAACTGTGGAAAATTCTTCAAGTGATGGGAATACCAGACCACCTTACCTGCCTCCAGACTTCCCTGGTGGCTCAGCTGGTAAAGAATCCGCCTGCAATGAGGGAGACCTGGGTTCAATCCCTGGGTTGAGAAGGGTAAGGCTACCCACTCCAGTGTTCTGGCCTTGAGAATTCCATGGACTGTAGAGTCCATGGGGTTGCAAACAGTCAGACATGACTGAAAGACTTTCACTTTCACTTTACCTGTCTTCTGAGAAATCTGTATGCAGGTTAAGAAGCAGCACTTAGAACTGGACATAGAACAACAGACTGGTTCCAAATCGGGAAAGGAGTACATCAAGCTGTATATTGTCACCCTACTTATTTAACTTATATGCAGAGTACATCATGTGAAATGCAGGGCTGAATGAAGCACAAGCTGGAATCAAGATTGCCAAGAGAAATATCAATAACATCAGATACGCAGATGACACCACCCTTATGGCACAAAGTGAGAGTCCCTTGGACTGCAAGGAGATCCAATCAGTCCATTCTAAAGGAGATCAGCCCTGGGTGTTCTTTGGAAGGACTGATGCTAAAGCTGAAACTCCAGTACTTTGGCCACCTCATGCGAAGAGTTGACTCATTGGAAAAGACTCTGATGCTGGGAGGGATTGTGGGCAGGAGGAGAAGGGGACGACAGAGGATGAGATGGCTGGATGGCATCACTGACTCGATAGACGTGAGTTTGAGTGAACTCCGGGAGTTGGTGATGGACAGGGAGGCCTGATGTGCTGCAATTCATGGGGTTGCAAAGAATCGGACATGACTGACCAACTGAACTGAACTGAACTGAAGAAGAACTAAAGAATCTCTTGATGAACGTGAAAGAGAAGAGTGAAAAAGTTGGCTTAAAACTCAACATTCAGAAAACTAAGATCGTGGCATCTGGTACCAACACTTCATGGCAAATAGATGGAGAAACAATGGAAACAGTGACAGACTTTACTTTTTGGGACTCCAAAATCACTGCAGATGGTGACTGCAGCCATGAAATTAAAAGACGCTTGCTCCTTGGAAGTAAAGCTTTGACCAACCTAGACAGCATACTAAAAAGCAGAGATGTTACTTTGCCAACAAATGTCCATCTAGTCAAAGCTATGATTTTTCCAGTAGTGATGTATCGGTGTGAGAGTTGGACTATAAAGAAAACTGAGCACTGAAGAATTGATGCTTTTGAACTGTGATATTGGAGAAGACTCTTCAGAGTCCTTTGGACCGCAAGGAGATCCAACCAGTCAGTCCTAAAGGAAATCAGTCCTGAATAGTCAATGGACAGACTGATGCTAAAGCTGAAACTTCAATACTTTGGCTACCTGATGCAAGGAACTGACTCATTGGAAAAGACCCTGATTCTGGGAAGGATTGAAGGGAGGAAGAGAAGGGGATAGTAGAGTATCAGATAGTTGGATGGCATCACTGACTCAATGGACATGAGTTTGAGAAAGCTCCAGGAGTTGGTGAATGACAGGGAAGCCTGGCATGATGCAGTCCATGGGGTCGCAAAGAGTCTGACAAAACTGAGCATCTGAACTAAACATCAACAATGTTAAGTTTTATTGATGTTATATATGAGAATGGCACTTTATATCTGTGATTTTTTCACAAAAATTTATTACCCCTGTCTAACTGGAAGAAAAGCATCAGACAAATCTCAACTGTGGGACATTCTACAAAAGACCTTAACTCCTTGAACTTTCAAGATGAGCAGAACAGAGGAAATTCTGAATAATTGTCATAGTCAAGAGGGGTTAAGGATTCTTGATCACGAAGTGTAACATGGTATCATGGGTGGGATCCTGAAGCAGGAAAGGAACAGTAAGGGAAAACAGAATAAAAGTGAATAAAGCATGGGTTTTAGTTACCAAACTTTTATATTATCTTCACAATAACTCTACAATGTTAAAATTGGTGTAAAATTTATTTTTAAAAAATTATGTTACAGTCCAATAATTACAAATTTCAATGAATATACAAAAATTTTTACCAAATTTTATATTAAAATTACTGTAAAATTTATTTTTAAAAAATTCTGTTACAGTCCAATAATTACAAATTTCAATGAATATACATCACAGGTTTTCTTACTGGAAAGATATCATTCGATGGGGGATACTCCTGGCTCAGTGCACCTAAGTCTAGCAGATTTATTAGAGCACAGAATTTACATCATGATGAGCCATGGTGGATCTTACCCTCTTTCTCTCAGACATCGGATTTAGTTTGAATTCTCTTTCAAACAATGTTCAGAGTATCTGTAACTGCCTCTAGTTTACAAAGTCTAGAAGACTAGACTAGAAGACTTCTAGTCATCTAGAAGACTTGGAGGGAGACACAGGAAGCCTGGGCCTGAGGGAGAACTCAAAATTTTTCTCTCCTTCACTTGATTTTTCTCGGATGCACATTTCTTCATTACCCGAATGATAAAACACAGAAGGATGAAACTGGGTATAAGACTCAAAAGAAAACAAACAAACAAAAAAATTAAAAACCCTGCCTTGGAGCAGCCTATTCTGAGGAAATGAGTATTCAAGGCTCTTCTAAATATGGACAAGCTCCTAAATTAGAATCCTACACTGCAGGATGGAACCAATACTCCACACGGAAATAAAATACTTTGTTTGGGTTTGGTATGGCCTGGTCTTATCTTTACTTCTTCTTCTAGAACTTCTTTGGGTCATTAAAGCAAAATCCAACTTGCTCACGGTCCTTGGTCCCAACCAAGCATCCCCTATAAAATGACCAATAGGACTTCCTGCAATACCTGATTGCAGTAAGCATTATGTTCTGCATTTTCTTTATGTCCAGATCTCTTCAAACTACTGCCTACCAATAAGGACCTACTATATAGCACAGGAAACTCTGCTCAATACTACGTAACCATCTACATGGGGAAAGAATTTGAGAAAAATAGATATATGTATAGAATAGATATATGTATACGTATAACTGAATCTCTTTGCTGTCCTCATGAAACAATCACAACATTGTTAATCAACTATGCTCCAATATAAAATAAAAAGTTTTTTTAAAAAGTAACTAGTGCCTAAGTGTACTTTTCTGCCTCCTCTGTGCCTTCTTTCTCTTTTCCTTGTGTAACTTTTCTTCTGTCTACCCTTAAAGTGCTGGTGTTTAGGAGATTTCTGAACTCTGCCATCCTTTTTCAGTCCCTGGGAAATTTCATCCACTCATATCATTTCACCTGAAATGAAAACATTCCCTATTCCCAAACGTATATTTTCTGCACAAATATCTCCCTAAAAGTACAGATGTATAAAGTTTCTTCTCTGTTAAATATTTCACTGAAAGTGAAGTCGCTCAGTCATGTCCGACTCTTTGCAACCCGTGGACTGTAGCCCACCAAGCTCCTCCGTCCATGGGATTCTCCAGGCAAGAATACTGGAGTGGATTGCCATTTCCTTCTCCAGGGGATCTTCCCGACCCAGGGATCGAACCCAGGTCTCCTGCATTGCAGGCAGACGCTTTAACCTCTGTGCCACCAGGGAAGCCCAAATATTTCAATAGTTTATCCTAAATGCAACTTATAAGCAGCACTTAAGTTCATATTATCCTCAAACTCCTCTTATTTTAACTCACTTGGTGACATCAGAGTGTGCACAGAAACATGACTATTATTCTTTGTCCCTTTCTCATCCTCATGCCTAATCTGTCACCAAGTGTCTTTCATTTGGCCTCCTAAATATGCATTACAGCATACCAGTCCTTTAACTCCATGGCCCAATATCACAGTGTGTCAGAACCTGCCCTGCTACATCAGCTTCATAAGCTCAATCCAACTACCATTCTTGTTTTGGTTGCAGTTTCCAATACTGCTAGTGCTGCTCTGAAATGCAAAGGTGATCATATTCTTACCTTGCTTTAAAACCTTCAGGGAATCCCTGAAGTCTTCAAGAAAAACCCTAATTTCATTAGGATGTATTATAAGACTCTCATCTCAATTTCTCATCTTCAGTTCAGTTCAGTTCAGTTCAGTCGCTCAGTCGTGTCGGAGTCTTTGCAACCCCATGAATCGCAGCACGCCAGGCCTCCCTGTCCATCACCAATTCCCGGAGTTCACCCAAATTCACATCCATCGAGTCGGTGACGCCATCTATCCATCTCATCCTCTGTCGTCCCCTTTTCCTCCTGCCCCCAATCCCTCCCAGCATCAGAGTCTTTTCCAATGACCACTCACCAACCTTACTTTTTACTTCATAGTCCAGAAACATTGGGCTGCTTCTTGTTTCCCTTACAGACTCTGCTATCTCAAGCATCTATTCTTGCTTCGGCTGTCTTCTTCACCTGGAATAATCTTCCAGCCCTAATCCTAACCTGCCCTTCTTATATGTTCCCCAAATACACAGGCATTTCTGTCTTAACTAGATGCATTACTTTACAGCTACACGTTTCTGACTGACTGTGAAGATAGTACCCAGAATTAGATCAAAATGTTTATATTTATTCATCTTTACATGTCCATACCCAGCAGTGTATGCTACATACCAAGCACTCAATGACTATGTAGAGGAAAAGAGAGAAGAAAAAATGTAAAGAAGGAAAGGACGGAAGGAGGAAGGGAAGAGGAAGGAAAAAGCATCTAAAGAGGAGTACTACCCAAAGAAAGAATCTATATTGGTGGACCCTTAGAATTGTAATGCTTGAGCAGGAAAATACTTGAAAAGATACTGGTAAATTATAGGCCAGGTAAATGGTACCATTACTGAAAATTATGCTATTATTGGGTGTCCCCTTTTTCAAAGTCATTCTGAGAAAGATGCTTGGGGAATTCTTGACTAACTACAGAGCTAAGTACCATTAACCCTCATTTTTTAGAAACGGATTAACTGGCATGTGAATTTTCCAGGCCTTTTGATTGTTCTGCTTCAGGTTATTTAATTGCTCATTAGAGACTTGAAAGAGGAAGGAGACAAGTCAACCACATCTGTCACCTGCTTGTAGTAAAAATTTATTAGTAAAGAGGCCGAAATCAGAGACTAAAACATGAATTTTATTTTTATATTGTACCAAATCCTCATTATCACAAATAATGGAAAGTAGCCTCTATTCAGCCCACATTTCCTAAAACTGAGTTTGGAAATTTCCATATTGCTATCACTCAGGAGTTTTATGAATACATTTAATTTGTTTAATGTACATTAGGCATCCTAATTGTCCCTAATATAGGCAAATACATAAATTGCTGTGTTGCTAACCAGTGACAGGTCTGAGCATGTATTCTACCTTCCAGTCAAGAGTCATGTCACTGAAACAATGGTAATCAACATAATAGTTCTAACAATTTAACTTAAATTAAACAGAGAATTTCTTTAAGTAATACTAGCATAATACTGGACTTCCCAGGTGGCACTAATGGCAAAGAACCCGTCCGTCAATGCAGGAGACATAAGAGACGTGGGTTCAATCCCTGGTCGAGTAGATCCCCTGGATGAGGAAATGGCAGCTCACTCCAGTATTCTTGCCTGGAAAATCCCATGGACAGAGGAGCCTGGCAGGCTACAGTCCACAGGGTCTCAAAGAGTCAGACACAACTAAAGTCACTTAGCACATACATAACATAATATTATGTATATCTAATACTTGGTATAAAAATCTGAACCCATAGTTGTAAATTTTATTTCTCTTCCTCCCTTCACAAATTACTGTAATGCTAGGTATATTTTGGAGAAGGAAATGGCAACCCCCTTCAGCATTCTTGCCTGGAAAATCCCATGGACAGAGGAGCAGGACTGTAGCCTGCTACTACAGTCCATGGGGTAGCAAAAGAGTTAGACACAACTTAGCAACTAAAGAACAACAACAACAAGGTATTTCTAACTTAACATTCCTTGACAATATTTATCTGGTCAGGTTGATAGACTTTTATTCTGTCTGGTGTTGTAATACTTTGAAATATTTATGACTCTCACCTATTAGGACAGTTCTAAGCAGGATTAAATTCTTCATTTTACTTTTAAGGCCCAAAGTACACAAAACATTTGAACAAACCTTGTTGGCTATCCAACTTAAAAGAGGCAATTAACTCTATTTGAATGACCTTTCATAATTAAACTATGCAATATGGCACATCTCAAAGACCAAGCTAAATTGCAAAGACTGTATCATCATTTTTCATATTGCTACTTTCTTAGTTCTCCCTACCTTCTCTTTTTGTTGTTTCCTTTTTGTCAGAAGTTGCTTTTCAAACCTTTCCATAGTTAGAAGCAATCCAAGTTCCTATCAGAACTTCATATTTTAGATTGTTCCTAGCTGTTCTATATTAGTGTTTTCTGCCTCATTTCTCATCTACCTACAAGAAGGCTAAGGAAAGCACTTCTTTCCTTGGATCTTGACAAAGAAGTAACCAGTTTATTATCTTTTTTTCTCTTTTTATAGCTAATAAGTACTAAAGTTTTCATAAATTTCTCTACAAATGGTCAGTCTTTTGAAACTTTTTCTTGTTTGCTACTGATTCATAAAACATGAATCTGAACTCAGGAAAAAAAAAAACATATATTTCTCTAACTAGGAATAATTTATTTTTAAAAAAGAAAACCTGTAAATAACGTATGTGTGTATTTAGTCACATTTGACTTTTTGTAATCCTATGGAATGTAGCCCATGGGATTTCTCTGTCCATGGGATTCTCCAGGGAAGAATACTGGAGTGGATTGCAATTTCCTCCTCCAGAGGATCTTCCTGATACAGGAATCAAACCCTCCTCTCCTGCACTGGCAGGCAGATTCTTTACTTGCCAATGGTAAATTCTCAAAGAAAACACATCAATTTATAATATACACAAAGTTCAATGGCTTTTCATATTAAAATGTCATCACTAATTATGCCATTTTATTAACATGGCCTGAGTAGTATATCACTTGTATAGCAGCTTGAAGTCTTTCTGAGAAAATGGTGAGTGAAAAAGATCAGAAACTATTTGATAGTCCAATATGATACATATCTACTCTTTTTTAATATTTTGGAGCTGTGGGAGGTGAAACTTTATCACTACTGCTAAAAAGCAAAATTCAACTGAGTAAATTTTAAAGATCTTACTGGCCTTATTCAATGATTCATGAATCAGGCAGCATGCAATCTAGCATGTAGAAAGGAACTCTGAGGAACTACAAAATGAAATACTTTTATAGGCAAAAGGGAACAGGAACAAGGAAGTTATAATAGGGAAAAAAAATAGATTGATTATTTCAAGGTTATCTTCCTTCAGGGGATGGCAGGAGTTTAGCAGGCAGATTTCCTAACTGGTGCTGATCAGGTGATTCCTGATTAATTGGTTTAAGACTCTATTTCTGGAGGAGCTGAAACTGTAATTAAATTACAGATTTCCTCTGTCCATGGAAATCTCCAGGCCAGAATACTGGAATGGGTATTCCCTTGTCCAGGGGATCTTCCCAACCCAGAGATCAAACCCAGGTCTCCTGCATTGCAGGTGGATATTTTACCTGTCAAGCCACCAGGGAAGCCCAAAAATACAGGAGTGGGTAGCCTATCCCTTCTCTAGGGGACCTTACCGACCCAAGAATTAAACTAGGTCTCCTGCATTGCAGGCAGATTCTTTACCAGCTGAGCCACCAGGGAAGCCCTGGAAATGCCAAGAGTCAAGTCCAAAGTCTTTTTTTTACAGTGCACCAGTGACCCTCTGAAGCTTTTGCCCGCGTGTACTTTGAGGTACTAGGAGACAATCTAAATACTTTTCTGTAACTTCACATCCTCTTTTTGTAAAATGAAGAAAAAAATGCCCCCAATTTCCAAACATACTGAAAGGAATAGTGCATAATAAACATAAAAGAATATTGTCCTAAGCAAAGATAATAACAAGAAAAAAAAAAGGACAAAAATGCTCTAGATAATATATTCTGAGAAAATGGCTTCAGTGTGCCCTGTTTTCTCTTTTCAGGACATTTCTGGCACTTAGGAGAGGAGGAAATAACTGAGCAGGGGGGAAAAATCACTACCTAACAAAAGCATAATGTCCTCTCCAGGAAGAAGAAAATGGTTCCAAGTCATTAAAGACACAATAGTCATTCCATAAAAGCACAAGAATTTGATTGAAAAGATTACTTCATTCATGTTTCCTGCAATTATTAATATAATGTGTTTTTTAAAAATAAAGACATCAAATTACCTTTACAATAGTTTCCAAAATGTAAACTAAAGCTACAGTTCTAGCCAAAAGAGCTGTATTGAATTTTTCCAGGTATATTAACTTTCTATAGATGTGGCAAGGTCAGAGTTTTTGTTCTGAAAGGAAGAATAGACACAAGGGATTTTCATGTTCCCTTCTATTTACTGACATTGAAATTATTTGATGAGAAGATGGTTATTGGAAGACACACATACATAGCACAATTCATGTTTAGGGAGATGGATTTCTTGCAATTGCAAAAGTCAATGGCATTTCACAAATGCTCTCAGCACTCTTTATTGACTTTCCGGATAGATATTTCTACTAATGAAATGAGTCAGAGTTTCATGAAGCATTGATGACACAGACACATACCAACTTATTTCAAGCATCCTCAATGTCACAATACTTTTAGAATTGGTTTCTGGGTTCAATTCCTGGGTCAGGAAGATTCCCTGGAGAAGGGCATAGCAACCCACTCCAGTATTTTTGCCTGGAGAATCCCATGGACAGAGGAGCCTGGCAGGCTACAGTCCAAAGGGTAGCAAAGAAACAACTGAAATGACTTAGCATGCACCTTTTAAAATTATCTTGCTTTGCATATTCATGAATTTTTTTTCTAAACAAAGTACACTTAAACAATTTGAGCAACAGATGAGAAATCACTAACTTTATGAGTTTTGGAAAATCAGGATTTAATTGTGAATTGAATATACAAATAAATAAACGATAAATAATAACTGAATCGTGACTAGTTCAAAAAGTAAGTTGGTTAAAGACAAAAAGCTTTTTCCTTTATCTCACACATAATTGTAAACACAGATCTTGTACTATTGTAAAAATATCTTTTCCACAATTTGAGTGGGAAAATGCAAATTTTAATTAAAGAAAACATGTAAAAAGCTAAGTCACCCCACTGAGTTGTGAATATTTTCTTCTTAAGACAGAGAACACTTAATATTATAGAATGAGACATGATTTTCCCAATTAACAAAGTGTATAATATAATCCCTCTTCCTTGTATCATAATTTTATAATATTTTTAGGATCACTATGTCTAGTTAATACTTAGTCTGTCCAAACATTCAGTATCATCTACATGGTCATGAACAAATATCAATCAAAATCTTAATAGAATCAGGAAATACTTAAAGTATGGTTTGTGGAAGATCATTTCACAACCATTATATCCATACACCAAAAATAAAAAAGAGTAAGAAAGTTGTCGGGCATACACTGAAATTTTATTATATTGCTCACCCTGTTGAAGAAAATTCTACTCATATGAACTGGCAAAACAAATGTATACTTTATAAATGTTTGTTTCTATGTGTATTTCTTTTGTAGCCTTTTCATTGCCAAATACAATTCAGGGGCAATTAGAAGTAAAGGCATATAAAGAGACTCAAGACTATTAATTCATGAAAAAATATTTTAAAAGAACTGTGGCAGGAGAACTCAGGAGAAAAATATTATATAAAGTCTTGACTGGATGAAAAATAAGAATGGTTCAAACCTTAATACTAAATTCCTAGCAATTCAGGTCAAAGACAGCACAATGTCATCAAGCAGACATTGAAATCATTGGGAAAGTTCCCAGCTTTTGGAGGAAAATGTTGTAAGAATTTCTTTTACTAGGGGTTTTGAACAAGGTAATGAATGAAAACCTCAGCAGTGGGGTTGGTATTTTTTAATGCCACAGAAACTTCCTATTATATCTGACCACCATGAAAGCCGAACATACAATACTTCAGCAGAATTCAGTAATAAAAAATGCTTTAAAAAGAACCAGAGGACTAAAGCTAAGTTATGCTACTTTTCAGTCTTCATGCTTATGTCAACATAAAGAATAAGATGAAACTTTTTAAAATTATGAGTATTTTTCAATCATTTTCACTAGAAATAATTTTATACAAGCATGCAATAGTAATTATGTTCTGACATTGACTTAATCAACATGAACGTAAAAATGATGCATGCTGGAGGCATGATATATTCATTCTGTGTAATAATATAACCTCTAGAGAAGCATAATATATCCAGATGAAGGAACCTAGGACGAGAGAGAAAGACACACAACCAGAGAAGCAAACATACCCCAGACTAAGAAACATGCACGTATCCTGCCTCTGTTTAATATTCTCTCTTTCAACTAGAACACTGAGAAGCATTTCACAGAAACATGTTTGCTAGAGAGTATCGTCAAGAGTACAGTCTCTAGCCCACAACTGTGGTCAAATGGCCTGGGTTCAGGGCCCAAACATACCACTTCCTGCCCAGAAGCCATAGACTCCTTACTTAACCTTGTCAGCATTCTTTTTCTCTCTACAGTAAAGTTGATGACAATGGCGTTCACCTATTAGGACAAGGTACCCATGGAAAGATCAACCATGTAAGTCGTCTAACACAATACCAGACATGGGGTAAGCATTTTCCCAATATTAGAGACATTTGATGTTCTTCATTGATAGAAACTAATGTGTTCAAGATATCAAGCCTGTACATGAGGCAGTATTTTACTTCAAAAGTTAAAAGCCTGCCTTCTGTTTTTGGCTTCAAAGCAAGTTATCCAAATGCATTATTTCTTATTGGCAGGCTGTTTCACAAAACACACTGAACCCAGGAAAAGAAGAAGAATTTATATCCGGAATCCAATTTGTAATCACAGACTTCTCAGCTGGGCCACACTTTTTATAGGATTAGATTTATTTGTGATCATTAGCTGAAGCATTCACTTCATAGTAAAAAACTAATTTACAAAGATTTGCATCCTCTAAAACCATATTAGGCCCAAATGATTCACTTTGAGAGACTCCAGTAGCATTTTCCATGTGTTTTATAAAGCTCTCTAAACTCACTCATATAAAGAACAGAACCCCAGTAGTCTCCTTGCTTTAAAGCAAAAACATACACATGCACACAATAAGTGAACAAACAAACAAATTATTAGCCTTTCTTTTGATGTGGAATTTGAGGTTTTGCTATTTTCCTGGTTACAATGCAAAAGTCAGGGTTCCCATACATACACTGAAGACTTCAGAGTCCTATATGAACTTCATTAGAAATTCTACTCAATAGGAACACTTCTGTGATTCCACTTGACATGCCATAATGAATTTTTAAATATATTGGCTTCTTTTTGCTTTGCTTCCTCTCTTTGTATGGTTTAATTACAGAACTTTGCAATCTGGTTACTCCTTGCTTAAGCTTGAGTCTAAAGAGAGAAGTGGAAGGGAATTGTCTGATATGAAAGTCACTAACAAACTTTCTTCAGGTATTAATTAATTCACCTTTTCAGTGATTCATTCTAACAAATCTTTATTGAATACTTTCTATGTAATGCTTCTGTTGACAAAAGGAAAAAAAATGATGAGAGATAATTTCTCAGAGGAAAAGAAAAACCACAAAAGCTACTGCTTACTGAAGAGGTATTATGAGTCAAAATACCTAAAGGGTACAGATAGTTTTACTATTTTATTGATTAAAATTGAGTTCACCACAATCAAGTGACTTACACCAAGTCACCAGGCTGAGGCGGGCACAGCCAAGTGTCACCTCACAGCCGTCCAGCCTCAACCCCTGTGCTCTGCACAACTTCTCATGCATGTATAAAAGAAAGGAAGTCAGAGCATAAATGCACAATAAAATGGAGTATGACCAGAAATTCCTAACAGCTCAAATTCATATTCAGTAAACAAAGACATGATTTAGAGGGGAAAAAAAATCAGACTAGCATATATTTTATTCCTAAAGAAGCTCTTTCTCATTCATCTGAAACTATACCAAAATTTTTAAATCCCGTTTTCAAAATTTTTCCACAACCCCAGTCTACTTTTATTCCTCTCCCATTCTTATCAAAGAGCATATAATTGCCTCTTAGTCTGGATTAAATTTAGCAACAAATTTATATTCTGAGCAATAAGAATAATGCTGGGGATTTCACAGTTTAAGGACCAAAAATGGGCCAAAACAAGAGCATGATTCTGTTTGTTCATGTGCCTTCAGTCTATGGTCAGAAAAAAGGTACCTTAAGGTCCAAGTGGCAAGAAATTAGGCTTCTAGAGCTAATATTCTCAGCGTAGGTTTTCCTGCTCTAAGTTTGCAGTATGCCTTTACATGCATTTGAATTTTTCATCTCCATTTAAAAGCAAGTGATTTAGCATATCTGCCTTATTGAGGGTTTATATTTTAATTAAAACATTCTCATCTGGCTGTCTCTTGGCTGCTTTTGAAATCAAATCCACTGAATGAGAATAACAAAACGAGCTGTTTGAGAAGGCACTAGTCTCCTACCTCAATGCCTGACTCCTCAGGGCGCAGGGCCAGCAGTACCACCCTTGAACTCCAGGAGAAGGCTACATGTGTTTGTCCCTGGGTCCTTTGTCTGCCTGGTTCCACAGTGGCTCACTAAATCGTGTATATTTTAAAAGTCTGTAGGTTTTAGCAATGATGATTCTTCATCTTTCAGCAATGTGAAAACAACCTAAGTAGGAGCCCTGAAATGAAGCATTGTTAAAGAAAAATGAGACAGCTTAGAAAAAAGGGGCACAGTTAAACCAAACATTCTCTAAAACCACACACAATTTAAAATGTAAATACTGGCACTTATAGATATTTGTCTATTCCATACATACCCTACAGTTGAAATATATTTCCCGAACTTTATACCTTGAGTTGGCATTAAAGCTCCCCCTCACTGGTTATTAAGTATGCTGTACCTGGGAAGCTTATCTTTCTTTACATGTTTATCTGTTTATTTTTCAAGTGCAACATTGCCATCTACAGGATATGAAATGACAAAATTCAGCCACTCCTTTAAAGACATGTTTGTAATCAAAACAAGAAATCACTGAGGTTGAAAATGTATGTGCCCAAAATCAGTCCTATTTGATTATCCTGCCAGGCACTGCTATTTTGCAAATTATCTCATAATCTCACAGCTCACCAAAAAAAAAAAAGAATGCATTAAATCGACTTTGCAGTTTCTTTATCTTTGGAAACTGCTTTAGAGGTTTGCTCAAAGGCTCTACCATGATAAATGTTAGGGAGCAAGAAAAGCTAATATCAGTATGTGAGTTGGTAACACTAAGGATCCAACTTTGCACCTAATATGAAATGTCCTGAAGCTAGCTGGATGTCTGCTGCCTAAACGTCCTCACAGAATTCAAATAACAAATATAGCAGACAGTTTTTCTTTCAGATTTCAAATTACAGATTGAGCAAACTAACTTTCTCCTAGTACAAGGAGACTACTAACAGGAAAGGTACCTAGTCCAATAATCTAGTCAGACTTCCTAACACTTAAAGGACATGACTAAGGGGAAACTCTTAGCCTATTTTGCAAATGAAGAAATAGGCATAGGAGGTGGTGACATTGAAAATCCTAGTTCATTTTCAGGCAGCCTTATTTTCCCAAAAAAAAAAAAAAAAATTAGAGAAAAGGAGAAACAACATAACTCATTTTCTCCATTTTGACACATAGACTGAACTATGAGGTAGAAAAAATATTGAATATACAAATGGTATTGAGAAGCTATTCTTGACCGCTCAGTGTAACCTCAGTTCAGTTGAAATTGGAATTACAATATTTATTAGAAAAAGCTTGAATGTTTCAGGAAAAGCTATTACAATTTCCTAGTACATTTCTAATATCCTTTCCTGGAGATATTTAATACTAGGATGTATAATTTGTGCTTGCTTTGGCAGCACATATATTAGGATGTACAATTGGCCCATTCTAATTTCTTAAATCATAGCTCATCTAGAAACTAGGAGATGGACATGATAACATCCATATTACCCTACTTTCTTATGATTTTTTAAAAAGTCAACTCCCAGAATAAAGGATTAGAACAATGTAAACCCACCTCAATATAAAAAATCATATTAAAGTATATAAAATTAAGTTTATTTTGTTATCACAGTACTAGCTAGAAAGCAGTCTAGGACAAAATATAGATGCTTTGGTGCCAAAGAAAAAGCCTCATTAAAATGAAAAAACAATTTGAAAAACTCAGCATCAGGGTTTCATTTCAAATGTTTACTTTACAGCTTTTCATCACACATTCAGCATATCCTCTGTGTACATGAACCAAGTTTAAATCAAAAGATCACAAGAAAAAAATTCTAGCCACAAAATAAATTCCTTTTATCTCTAATCCATCGACATGCAGTCACCAAACCAGGAACAAAACGTTTATATGGACTAAAGTAACTTCTGATCCAAAGACAATTATAGGGGTCAATCTTTGGTGGAAGTCAGCAGAGCAACTCCCTTGGAAAATCAGTTTATATATCATCCATGGCTGGCAATATACAGAGGATGCCTCCTTCCTAGAAACTACTTTCTTCAGCATTCCCAATGACCCCAACACTGTCAAATCCAATGGAAAGTTCTTAGACCTTGTGCTTGCTCAGTCGTGTCTGACTCTTAGAGTACCCTACAGTCTATAGTCCACCAGGCTCTGCCAGGAGCCGGCATATTGCATATTGAGTGCAGCACTTTCCACAGCATCATCTTTCAGGATCTGGAATAACTCAACTGGAATTCTATCACTGCCGGGAGGCAGCGTGAGGAACTCCGCCCATGACAAAGGTCATGAGGAAGGAGGCTCGGCATACACAAAGGCGGGATCGAGCCTCAGGAGTCCCCCTGGAAATTCTCGAGCATCTAGCCCCAAAACCAGAGTCTGCCTACTTTCTGCTTTGTGCTTTCACCTACACCTCTGACTTTACGGGGGGCTGTCCCCCACTACCTCTCTCTGAAAAAAGAGTTAGCTTACAGCTCCAGTTAATAATTCCTGGGTGTGACAGTGTTTAACCTACAAACTCCTTTGGAAATCCTCTAGCCTGCCTGAATAGGTTTTTCTGGCCACATGTCATTGTTCAGAGCCTCCCAACTGTGAGAGGCAGGAGATGTTCTAAACTGTCTAAACACAGATTCTTTTGAGTAGTTAAAAGATTGATTAGAAATTGTATTGGTGAAGGGATTTTCACTTTTTGGGCCAATGTTTGCTGCTAAGTTTCCATATCCCTTACCTGCTGTGTCCCTGGCAGTGTATTGATTAATATAATTGGTGTAAGTAGTAGCTTTAATGTTTGTAACCTGGGACCCTTGAGTTAATTCTTTTTCTTGTTATAGCCCACCACACCTTTGCTCTGTAGGAATGCAACTTTATCTAATGCTTTTTGGAGGCTGGCGCCTGACTTTAAAATAATCACCTTTAGAGAAAAATAAGTTTCTTAAAATGTTAACAGGCCTCCGGGCCAGAAGATGATGCAAATCACCTAAACTTTTGCATATGATAAGTTTGCAGGAAGAAAGCCTGGCTTGCTGCATGACTCTACCCCTTCCCCCATTATCCTCTATGCATAACTTAAGGTATAAAAACTACTTTGGAAAATAAAGTGTGGGCCTTGTTCACCGAAACTTGGTCTCACCATGTCGTTCTTTCTCTCACCTTCTGGCTGAATTATTCAGCCTCTTTTCTCCACTGAATTTCCTCACTGAGCTATCCTCATTCTATTACTTTTTATATCTTTGATTAAATATTTAAATAAATAGGTCGCCGACACCGTCCCCGTTTCGAATTCCCTGGATCAGCCGGGGCTGGTCCCTGGCAAGGCTCCTCTGTCTCTAAGATTCTCCAGGCAAGAATACTGGAGCGGGTTGCCATTTCCTACTCCAGAGGATCTTCCCCACCCAGGATTGAACCCACGTCTCCTGCACCTCCTGCGCTGGCTGGTAGATTCTTTATCACTGAGCCGCCTGGGAGGCCACCTCATCTTATTTGATACCAGAGAATCTGACACTAATTTTTTCTTCCTTCCTGACACATTGCTTCTACTTGGCTTCCCAAGCATAGCATATTTTCTTGTTCTTCCTTCCAAGACCTTGATCAATTCTCTCTGCCTCTTTTGCTCCATCCTTTTCAACCTCCTAATCTCTCAAGGCTGGTTTGCCCTCAGGAATCAGTCCTTAAGCCTTTTCTCTGCCCTACCTAACTACATTTCTAGGTTATTCTACATGCTTTAAACATCATCTTTACACTGATAGCTCCCACATGTGACCTGCCCCAAATTTTACCTTAACTTTAGACACCTCTGTCCAACAGTTACTCAACATCTCCATTTTAACATCTAATGGTGCACTCATGCTTGATATGTTTAGAAGAGGAGTTTTTATTCTCCTGTACCCCTATGCCTGCTTCTTTTTAAATTAACTAACACAAAGAGATTTTCCACTCCCTTACTGCCAGTTACTACTGAAGAGAAGGCCTTGAGAGTACCTTGGACTGCAAGCAGGTCAAACCAATCAATCCTGAAAGAAACAAGTCCTGAATATTCATTGGATGGACTGATGCTGAAGCTGAAGCTCCAATACTTTGGCCACCTGATGTGAAGAGCTGACTCACTGGAAAAGACCCTGATGCTGGGAAAGACTGAAGCAAAAGGAGAAGGGGATGGCAGAGAATGAGATGGTTAGATAGCACCACCACAATGGACATGAATTTGAGCAAATTCCAGAAGAGTGGAGGACAGAGGAGCCTGGGGTGCTACAATCCATGGGGCTGCAAAGAGCTGGACATGACTTAGCAACTGAATGACAACCACGCAAAGAGAATGTTAGTGAAGGATTGAGAATATGGTTAGGGAAATTATCACAGTAGTAGAAAATACACTCAGAATTTCCTTAGTAAGGCTCATATGAAGGAGGTGATGAAAAAGAGGACTCAACATCCGCATGTTTACCCACTTCACATAGCACTGAAACAGCACCCACACTTAAAGGAGGCTTACTTAATTTAGAGTTTATTTAGGGAAGTCTTCATTCCACAAAGACCCCTGTACTCTACTTTCTCCTCTTCAGAATCCTAGCCCAGTGAGAAAAGCTCTCTGATATTGCTAACAGTGTTCAATGTTATACGAGATTGATTTCCTGCCCACTACTGACTCTAAGAAATGAAGGCAGAAACAAATCGCTGGGAAACTGATTTAGAACCTCTGCGAAGCTCCAGAAAGTGGCTGTCTGCCCACGGCTACTTGGGAGGAGTATGTTAAATATGAGTGATCCAACTGATGTTTAAAAGGGTTTAAAGAAGACAAGAAATACCAATTCATTTCTTATTTACTATTCTTAAAAAAGGTTTTTAAAAATCAAAAATTCACTTTGCCCATCTCAATCTTTTGGTCTATACTAATTGCAAAACATGTCTTGTAGAATGTAATACCACAAAATTGCTCTGTGTATAAAGGGTGTTCTTTGAGGTCAGATGCCTGAGAAAATCTGTGAATTTCATGACCTCTTGGAGAAATGCAGAGCACAGAAGCATGTTATAGTTACTGAGACTTCTTAAGTAAAGAAGTCCATTGAGTTTTGTCCCTTCTAAAGTTGATTTGACCACAGTCTGATGCATTTGGGCTTCTCTGATAGCTCAGTTAGTAAAGAATCCACCTGCAATGCAGGAGAGCCTGGTTCAATTCCTGTGTCAGGAAGATCTGCTGGAAAATGGATAGGGTACCCACTCCAGTATACTTGGGCTTCCCTTGTGCCTCAGTTCATAAAAAACAAAACAAAAAAATCTGCCTGCAATGCAGGAGACCTGGGTTTGACTCCTGGGTGGGGAAGATTCCCTGGAGAAGGGAAAGGGTACCCACTCCAGTATTCTGGCCTGGAGAATTCCATGGACTGTATAGCTCATGGGGTCACAAAGAGTCAGACACAGCTAAGCAATTTCACTCTGTTCAGAGCACTGGCAGAGCAGGAGTCCGAAAGAGAGAAAACTTAGGAATTTGATATTTGATATATTTTTGAAGCATCAGAGTAGTCAATACAGACGGACAAAGGCAAAAGTTTTTGGAAACATTTACCTATTTATTTATAGAGAGAGACATTTACACACATATATTCAGAGAGTCAGATAGATGATTGATAAATGAATGGATGGATGGATGAACCAATACAAAGATAGATGATACATAGGTAGATAGATAGACAGGGAATATGGGAGGACTACCATCCAATTTTCAATGTCTGAGAATGTTATGGACTTTATGGGCCCTTTACAGGATGACACTTAGCAACCCAATCCCCTGTGGTCCACCATTTATTTACCTCTCTTACTCTTCTCCTCCATCAAAATAAAATTGTCTCAACTCTCATATAAAGTTTCTGCAATTATTCATTTCTAAAACTCTCCTAAGAGTAGGAAGTTATATCTATATGAAATATAGACATAAGGAATATATGTATGCATATGTGTATGTGTGCCATAAGTTGTACACACTCTTTATCCAGAAATGTGTATAAATCTTATAACCTACTTACATGTTCCATAGAGAAGTACTTCTTTAAATAAATATAAAAACTGAATACTATTGATATAAAATTATATCATTCAAGACTCAGTTTAAGAAAACAAAACCCCTTTGGGGATCATACCCCTTCTGAATGAAACATAGAAATTCAGTGCCTATAAACTGTTGAAAAGAGCAGAGAAGTCAAGAGGCCACCACTGGACTGCTAGCTCCAAGGTCACACAACTCTGGCTAGAAACCAGGGATGAGAAAACTGGTGCTAGTGCTGTTGTTGCCTCGACATCCACGATGATGGTAACTCCCCACTGGCACATGGAGTTTGGCCACAGTAAACATATCCATCTGACTTGCTGCAGCCACCACTGCAGCAAAAAGATGGCTTCTGCCTACTTTCTGTCTCCTAAAGTTCACGTGAGTCCATCTTAATGGTAAAGCCTAAATCATACCCAGAACTCTAATAGGAAAGGGACTTAGAAGAAACAGCGTTTAGCTTACCAGCCCCTGAAATACAGAAAGTGAAAAGACAGTCACTTCGCTCAGTCGTATCCGACTCTGAGACCCCACGGACTGTAGCCTACCAGGCTCCTCCACCCATGGGATTTTTCAGGCAAGGATACTGGAGTGGGTTGCAATTTCCTTCTCCAGGAGATCTTCCTGATGCAGGGATCAAACCCGGGTCTCCTGTATTGCAGACAGATGTTTACTGTCTGAGCCACCACGGAAGCCCAGTAATACAAAAGACAATGCAAATAGATGCTGATACAGAAGACAGTGCAAATAGATGCTGAGTACTGATAGACAACTGCAAAACTGAAGTCCTTCCAAATTAATTTGGAGTAGACCAATTGCTGACAATATTTTAAAAACACTTGGGTGGCAAAACCATGGCAACAACAAAAGATCAGTAGTTATGGTGGGCAGGGTTGAGGGGAAATGAATAGGCAGAGTATAGAGGAGGTTTAGGGCACTGAAAATGTTCTGTATAGTGTTAAAAGGAAAGTCAAACCTAGACAGCATATTAAAAAGCAGAGACATCACTTTACCAACAAAGGTATGTATAGTCAAAGCTACTGTTTTTCCAGTACTTATGTACAGATGTGAAAGTTAGCTGATGAAGGCTGTGTGCTGAAGAATTGATGCTTTCAAACTGTGGTGCTGGAAAACACTTTTGAGAGTCCCTTGGACAGCAAGAAGATCAAACCAATCAACCCTAAAGGAAATCAACCCTGAATATTTATTGGAAGGACTGACCCTGAAGATGAAGCTCCAATATTTTGGTCACAGGATGCAAAGGGCTGACTCACTGGAAAAGACCCTGATGTTGGGAAAGATTGAGAGCAGGAGGAGAGGGGGCAACAGAGGATAAGATGGTTGGACAGCATCATCGACTCAATGGACGTGAGTTTGAGCAAACTCTGGGAGGTAATGAAGGACAGGGAAGCCTGGCATGCTGCAGTCCCTGGAGACACAAAAGAATTAGACATGACTTAGTGACTGAACTGGAGAAGGCAATGGCAACCCACTCCAGTACTCTTGCCTGGAAAATCCCATGGACGGAGGAGCCTGGTAGGCTGCAGTCCATGGGGTCGCTAAGAGTAGGACTCAACTGAGCGACTTCACTTTCACTTTTCACTTTCATGCATTGAGAAGGCAATGGCAACCCACTTCAGTGTTCTTGCCTGGAGAATCCCAGGGACGGGGGAGCCTGGTGGGCTGCAGTCCATGGAGTTGCTGAGGGTCGGGCACGACTGAACAACTTCACTTTCACTTTTCACTTTCATGCATTGGAGAAGGAAATGGCAACCCACTCCAGTGATCTTGCCTGGAGAATCCCAGGGACGGGGGAGCCTGGTGGGCTGCCATCTATGGGGTCGCACAGAGTCGGACACGACTGAAACGACTTAGCGGCAGCAGCAGCAGCATTCTAACGAAATCCACAGGCGGCAGCAGCAGCAGCATATCACATACAAAATTTTTTCAAATACTTTTGGCAACTGTGCCTCCATTAACCTGACTTCATTTTTTACTACAAGACTATAATCACTTTACTGCAAGGATGTAATCCATCAATTATTGGGTTGGCCAAAAAATTTGTTCAGTTAGTAACTACATTGTTCAGTAAAGTTCTCAGTGAATATGAAAAACATGTCTTTTATTTTTACTTAAAAATCAAGTGAACTTTTTGGCCAACCCAATATATGCAATAGGGTAACAGATATTTGAAGTATTAATATACCTTAACTTGTGTGTTTTTTAGCCAAGGACTTAGTAGAGACTCTTGCAGATTAGTCAAAGTAAACTAACTACAAAGAAATATCATAAATGATGTGTTAAATAGAAATTTATAAGGGAGGAAAACCTTAGAAATCAGAAATATTAGAAAAAGTAAGGTATGGTTAGAAACCATTTAAAAGTGTTTGAATTTTTGAAAGGTTGTGGTTTTGTGTGTTTTAGTCAAGGACTTCTTTAAAGCTATATGGAGAGGTTGCTTTTCAATCAAGAGTTCCTAGGGAGCCTTCCATTCCTGATATATTAAGTTATGAAGCAGAGATGAGAGAGGGGAAGAAGAAAGGGCACAGGCAGTTTGTCCACAGATGGGGCAACCATACAAACTAGCTTGTATGGAACAGTCTATCTTTTACCTCTAGTTCTGTGTAACTACTAATGTGTCCCCTTTTACTTTAAAAAGTGTTCCAATTTGAGTGGTAAATTATATGACCATTCTAATTGGTAAGAGGAGTAAAGAATAGGGATTATAAATAACATAAAATTAATGACATATTTAATGGAACATGCAGGGAGTGAAAAATCTAAAGAGGAGAAAAATCACTGAAATTGGGTCAGTTGCTAGGAGAAAAGCATTATAAAACTACCGAATATAATGATAAAGTACAAGTTAATAAGCAAGGGTCAATTTACAGTCCTGCACCAAATAACACTGGATTTTATCTCCTCTCATCTTTAATTCTTTATCAAATCAATTGATATATGAATACCTATAATTTATCATAAATCACTAGTCTGAAAGGATATCAATAAGTCATGCTGTTCATTGTCTTTCAAATAGCCTTAGACCCAGGTTTTCTAGGACAAAGAGCTAACTGCTGAAGGTCATGGTATTAACAGACTCGCATCCTTGAAATCACCGCTCTATTGGCCTTCCTGAAACCAGGCTTTCCTGCTTTATTTTCTATGCAGACCTTTATTTTCTATCCCTTTTCATAGCTTCTGCTTGCCTACCTGATCTTTAAATGTTGGCAGTCTTAAATACATAAAAGACAATGTGGGGAACATTGAGTAAATCTGAATATGAATTAGATATGTTAGTAAATTTTTGCCAATTTTCTTATATATGACAATGGTACTGCAGTCATATAGTACAATGTCTTTAGTTTTGGAAGATGCCTGCTGAAATATTTCATGGTAAAGTATCATAATACATATAGCCTATTTTGAAATAGTTTGGAGGGATAGGTACTGACAGATATAAATACAAATGTAGAGGCAGATACAGAGATAGGTAGATAGATGAACAAAATATGGCAAAATGTAAACAATTCTTGAATCCAGGTAGTAAGTGTATGGCTGTTCATTGCACCATGTAGCATTGCTTAAACTTTGGTATTTTTAAAAATTTTAATAATATAGAAAAATGTTTTAAAAATTGTTTAAGTTAACCATCTTTTGTCATCCTAACACCCATTCCACAGTAATCCCCAACCCTTCCTTCAACTCTGTCAACATCTTTTCTCATACTCTAAGTGAACTCATCCATTCTTTAAACACCATCCAGTATAGGTCATTCCCCCAAATCATCTCGGGTTCACACCTCACCACCAAACTCCTATATAGATAATATAAAAAATTAAGCATTCCACCTAGATATCTGGAGAAGGAAATGGCAACCCACTCCAGTATTCTTGCCTGGAAAATCCCGTGGACAGAGGAGCCTGGCGGGCTACAGTCCATAGGGTTGCAAGAGTCGAACATGACTTAGCAACTAAACCACCACCACCACCACCTAGATATCACATATACATGTTGAGTTTGACAGATCTAAAAGTGAAGTCCTGATCCCACTACCGAATAAATTTTTCATCTCCCTGCATTCTTCAACTAACTATTTAACATCTTTTTAGAGCCAAGAACTTATATCAGAAATCCAGGTATCATTCTTGATTCTCATATCACCTTCTTCCTCCATTCACTTAATTAATAAATTCTATCACTTTGACCTCCAAAAGATAACTCAAGGCTCTGGATTATTCCCCAGACTGTCACCACTACTCTGCTCCAACCAACATAATTATCCTTTCCTGACAATGGAGACCATTGTCAATACTTCCTTTCTTTCCCCTTTATAATACACGTTCCACAGATCATCCAAGCAATTTAAATATATATATATATAATCTTTAAATTTCCTGATTCAAATAGAACAACTTCCCATCTCATCTACAACAAAGCACACCTACAATATTCGGACCTTAATGTCTGGCTTGGTCTTGCCTGGGGCCACCTCTCCCACTTCATTCCAAGCTTCTCTTCACCATTACTCATTGTTCTTCTCATATTAGCTTCCTTCTTGTGCTCAGAGATTGTTGAGCATTGTCTCCTCAGAAGTTGTGTCCACACTTTTTCATCTGCTTGACATGCACTTTATTTTTACTTATTAACAAATCCTCAAATAGCACTTACTATGTGTCTGGGCTCTTTTTAAAAGAGCTTTAAGAATATTGTTTCATTTTAATACTCACAACAATTCTATGAGGTAAGTTCTATTTATCATGTTTCCTTTAGAGATGAGAAAAATGAAGCATAACCAAGTGGAAAAATTGAAAAATTTTACATAGATCAGGTTATAGACTGAATTGTATCCCTCCATATCATATGTTAAAGCCTTACTTGTAAATGTGATGATATGTGGAATGAGGTGTTGGGAGATAACAAGGTTAAGATGTGGTCATGAGTGTGGGTCCTCATGGTGGCATTAGCAGCTTTATAAGGTAGGGGAGTAAGGGGTCAACTTTCTCTCTGCCACATGAGGACACAGCAAGAAGTCAGTGGACTGCAAGCCAGGAGTAGTCTCCTTACAGGAACCAATCATCCTGCACCCTGATCTTGGACAGCGCAGCCTCCATAATCATGGGAAATAAATGTCTGTTGTTTAGGCCACTCGGTCTATGCATTTTGTTAAAACAGATGGAGCAGACTAGCTCATAGTACAATTGACAGAACAATGTTTTGAATCCAAACTGCACTTTGAGCAACTCTAGTATGTTACCTTAGAGTTTTCTTCCACAGGCTCAGATTAGTCTTTTAGACAAGGTCTTCTCTGAGTACCCTTTCTGCTTCATCTTAGCATCTTAGTGTTTCCTTCACTGTACTTTTCTCAAAGTGTAATGCATATCTCTTCATTGCTAGTGTTCATTTACCTTTTGCTTACCTACTATATGACAGGCTGTGCTAGGTAATGGATGTACAATAATACCTGAGATAGACTTTGACCCTACTCACATAGAGCTTAGAGTCTAGATTTATCACCTCTTTGCCATTTTATTCCAACATTGGAATCATAAACACCAGTGAAGAATGAATGCCAAATGGAGAGTTAAGACCAGATGAAATTTGGACAAACCAAAAGACAAGTTGTAGATGAGTATACAGCAAGGAGCTAGAGCTGATCTAGGTGGGGTCATGGTCAGGCTGCAGAGACAGGAGTAGAGAAAGCCAGGGAGATGCTAATGCAGAAGATCTGAGTAAAACTTTACTCCTTCCCTTGAAAAAGGTTCTCATTTATTTAGTATCTGTTCATGTCAGGCAGAGCCTGAGGCAGACCTCAAACAGAAAGAGCATAATCTGATTGCTAAAAAGGTAGATGCCCCAGCAAGTGTAATGAACCATGATGGAAACTGAGATCTTGTCCCCATCTTTCAGAGACATGACATCAGTATTCTGCAGTACAGAATTAGTCCTGATTTAAGTATGCCTGATAAATGGATTTAATCCAGCAACCGAGCTGTTGTTCTTCTGAGGAGTCAGTGACCAAACATTTCCAGTTCAAGATGGGGTCTGTCATTTCTAAGAGGGCAAGAACTCAATTAAATGCAGCTCCAGCATACAATCTCAAGTTTGACCCCCTAACTGCCCTGATGTGTGAGCTTCTTAGGTGATGTGAAAAAGGAGGCATCGCTGATGAAAATCTTGTAGCTCTCAACTTTAGCAAGTGGTTCTCCAGTCTCAGGGACCTCAAACTTTTGTGAATACATTCTACATGACAAACATTTTTCTATGCACTAAAGATGCAGAAGTAACACAAAAACAGAGCGTGCTGCTACTGTTATAAATCTCATATTCTAATGAGAGAGTAAACAAGAAAAATGAATAAACTCATTAATTTAAATCATGTCTGATAATACTAGTTTCCATAAAGAAAATAAAACAGAGTATTATGATAACAGAGTAATTTAGTGGTGTGAGGACTACTAGCTCTCCAAGGAATCCACCCTACTATAGAAGTAGAGTTGTACTGAGCATATGGATGCCCAACAAACTTCATTTCCCAGGCTCACTTGAAGCAAGGGTGGTCATGTGATTATGTCCTCACCAATGAAGTAGGTGAGGAAATGACATGTTCCACTTTGGGTTCTAGACTTCCTCCATGCTCCCTCTCCTCTTCTCATTGGCTAGAAACTGAATGCAGAGATAGTCCAGCTCTAATTATTCCAATGATGACAATACTTCGGGTATAACAGACAGAAAAACATAAGAGGATCCTGGATACAAGAATGACCCAATGGAGTAGAATTTTCCAATAACCTGGACCAAGCACATCAATACTCTCAATATTATGTGAAAAATAAGCACCATCATGAGTCCATTTTTGAAGTAGCAGTTTAGCTTGCCCAAACTAGGCAATGAAGGCTTGGGTCAGAAATATTGGGATGAGCACAGGAGAGGGAATTTAGGAGATGAGGTCTGCATGATGGGAAGGAGTTAGCCATGTGACTATACAGAAGTGAAGAAGAGCCAGCACTAACAATATCCAGAAAGAGCTTGGCAAACTCCTATTCACAATCTTGGTAAAACCCAGCTCCTACATTAACACCAAAACCATAGTTACTAGTAAACCTTTTGCAGAGGGCTAGGAGTTATGTCATGGAGGACTTTAAAGATTGAAGGTGAAGATTATAAAGTAAGCCCAGACACAGGCCAGATCTAAGGCATTTTCTAGAAGTATATAGCTTCCATAAGTCAAAAGGTCAAAAGCAAGTGGACAACTGATGTCAGGACAAACAGAAGTATCAGGAGACATGACAAGCAGTTTGGTCATACACTAAGTGGTAGGATAAACCAGCTCTGGTTTATCTTACCACTCAAGACATTTTTAGTAATTTACTCATTCAACAAAGATTTTTTTCTTAATTAAGACACTGTATTTGTGTGTGTGTGATGGTTTCTTTCAGAATGATGTACCCAAATCTTTTCTTGTTCCCCAGAGTGATAATGTATTGCTGTATTTTTGCCTTAACATGTGTTGAAAACTGTTTCTTTGTTTGTCATTCAAGTAACATCCACTGACCCACACAGAGTGGTGTGTATGTGCCTGAGATTTCAAGCAGATTCACAAAAACAAGTGCAGAGAGATAGGAGAAAGGAAAGAGGGATTTACTGCTAAAGAGAGAATGCTGTCTTCTAAGGGTTTTTCAGGCTTCCCAAGTAACTCAGCAGTAAAGAATCCGCCTGCCAATGCAGGAGATGTGAGTTCAATCCCTGGGTCAGGAAGATCCCCTGGAGAAGGAAATGGAAAACCCACTCCGGTATTCTTGTCTGGGAAATCCCATGAACAGAGGAGCATGGTGGGCTACAGTTCAAAGAATCACAGAGTTTGGCATGACTTAGCAGCTAAACAATAACCATAATGATGATTTTTCAAGCACCTTTAAGATACACATGAAAATCATTTTCTGAAAAGTGCTAAGACCTTTAAAGAATGATGGATGAAGGCAGAAATGCAAAGGCCTATGAGAATAATTAAGAACCAAGTGATCCAGAGGTGCAATGAAGCAGAATAGAGCAAACTGAAAGCCACACTAGGGAAGTCAGAAGATGAAAAAGTCTGTACCTGTGTCTAATTTTACATGTTTCTCTTTGGGGCCTAAGTTTAGGATGACTAATATAAAACCTACAGGCAAAAATAAGTAGAAACACCAGGGAGATATGTATAACAAGCACCTTTAAGATATGTATAACAGGTATGTATAACAAAGAAAGAGCTTGCCATATAAATTCATTTCTTTTTTTTATACCTTCAGTGAAGGTGGAGAAAATATTTGTTAATCACAGCACCGTTTTTAAACAAAGGCCAATGGGCTTAACGTCACGCATCTGTCATGCAGGACTGCTGCGTTACCATTTTTCCTCTTCTGTTAGAGTGAAAAAAAAAAATTTTTTTTTTTCTCCAGGTAGTCGAGAGTTTTATAAAACACTAGGAGATCTAATTGGAAGTATTGTTGTGACTGCCTGCTCTGCCTATCACCACAGAAGCTCTGGGTCTAGCAGACATGGCATGTGATCCTTCCCTTCAGCCCATCGTTGGAAAATTCCGCTTGAGGAGGAGGTGGAGGGAAACTGCCACTCTGTTCTCTCCCGCAGAGTAAAAGGGAAGGCAGTCTCCAGGCTGCTGAGAAGCACCATTACTTTCTACTGGGTTAACTGTCTTGTCACTCCATCTAATACAAATCCTTCAAAGCTCCCCCTTTCCCCTCAGGATCTAGTAAAAACTCCAGAACATGGTTTAGAAAAGCCTATATCCCTGTCTGCCTCTCTCAGCCCCATCTCTCTGCATCCTCACCCTACATTCTTGCTTTCTGGTCATGTGGAACTACTCCAGAAATTCTCGGGAAACAACACATACAAGTTGCCCTTTCTCCTCTCTTGCTTCTTGGGTTCCCCTTCTCTTGCCCCAGAAAACTCTCCTATTCATTCTTCAGTCCTCACCTGAAGCCCCATTTCCTCCGAGAAGCAGCCCCACACGCTACTGCAGCTCAGGGACTGCCCCTCCCTCACCCAGGCATTCATGACTCAGTGTCACCTGTGTTGTGACACACACACACACATGTCTGTACCAGAACCACCTCGTGCATCTGCTTCCTCTTTGGCTCTGTGAGGGCAGGTTTGCTTCTCATGTTCCAGTGATCCATCAGCATTCAGCTCAGTGTTAGGTAAACATAAGGCAACCAATAAATATCTGTTCAGAGAATACATTTAATTTGAAAAAATAAAGTCAATAAAGATTATTTTTAGGTACCAAGAAATCAGCTATATACATACATACATCCCCTCCCTCTTGAACATCCCTTCCACATGCTTCCCCCATCCCAGCCATCTAGGTCATCACAGAGCACCACGCTGAGCTCCCACAAGCTGTCTAGTTTACACGTGGTAGTGTATATATGTCAACGCTACTCTCTCAATTCGCCCCACCCTTGCCTTACCTACCTGTGTGTCTACAAGACCATTCTCCATGTCTGCATACCATTTGGTACTGATGAGCCTGTTTTCAAGGAGGGATGTTCAAGAGGGAAGGGATGTATATATGCAAATAGCTGACTCATGCTGTAGTACAGCAGAAACTAACACAACATTGTTAAGCAATTATTCTCTAATGTAAAAAAAAAAAATTTTTTAATAAAATTAAATTTATAAAAAAATAGAGCCTCAAATCAAATTTCTAAGTGCTCTCTCTCAGTATGCCCAGATTTGGTGTCTCCTGAATCATGCCTTACTTGTTCTTGCTTATTTTTACAACAGTTTTTTTTTTTTAAGGCAACCCTATGGCCCTACTAAAATTTAATTTCTTTGTTTATGGAATTTGATTAAATCATTCGCTTGATGCAAATTTAAATAGCAAATATTAAGGCAAAACTGCATAATATATTTTCTGAGAAGATCATGAGAACCTTACAAAATCACCTTTATGTAACTCTGCTAAAGAGGAAATAGAGATTATCTCCAAAAGTCTTTTGACTCATAAATTGTTAGCTCTGCTTTTAAATTAATTCCAGAAATTGACACAGAGTTGTAAGGTTAAGTAACTAAGATACCAAAGGACATGTGTCTAGCATGTTTTCTTTAGGTAAACTTGGCCCAATTCATTTATAAATACATTTTCTATCACATGCTTGGAGAAGCTGATGGGAGAGGCCTCCAGCTGAGTCAAGACAAACCAGGAGCCACCATGACAATTCCCACCTTACACGCTTCCTCAGGAAATTTCTGTAGCTTATTCAGGTCCTTTCACATATTGTAGAAAGTCATTCATTTTAAAAAGGAAGAAATAAGCATAAAATGAGAGAGCTGGTAGGAGTCCCGCTAAACTCAAGATGTGCTATTTTAAAATAATGATCTTTACATAGGAGGCTACCATCCTCAGTCCTCTTTCCATTCATTCAATCAGCATTCACAGAGCACTTCCTCTGCTCAAGGTGCTGAGGATTCCAAACAACTAGCTGCATCCTTATTCTTGAGATGTTCAAAGACCATCATACACATCCTTAAAGATAATAATCAGTAAATGGGGAGTATCAGAAGAAGATTCAGTCAGTCAGTTCAGTCACTCAGTCGTGTCTGACTCTTTTCGACCCAATGAATCACAGCACGCCAAGCCTCCCTGTCCATCACCAACTCCTGGAGTTCATTCAAACTCATGTCCATCGAGTCATGATGCCATCCAGCCATCCCATCCTCTGTTGTCCCCTTCTCCTCCTGCCCCCAATCCCGCCCGGCATCAGGGTCTTTTCCAATGAGTCAACTCTTCGCATGAGGTGGCCAAAGTACTGGAGTTTCAGCTTTAGCATCAGTCTTTCCAATGAACACCCAGGACTGATGTCCTTTAGGATGGACTGGTTGGATCTCCTTGCAGTCCAAGGGACTCTCAAGAGTCTTCTCCAACACCACAGTTCAAAAGCATCAATTCTTCGGTGCTCAGCTTTCTTCACAGTCCAACTCTAACATCCGTACATGACCACTGGAAAAACCATAGCCTTGGCTAGACAGACCTTTGTTGGCAAAGTAATGTCTCTGCTTTTCAATATGCTATCTAGGTTGGTCATAACTTTCCCTCCAAGGAGTAAGCGTCTTTTAATTTCATGGCTGCAGTCACCATCTGCAGTGATTTTCGAGCCCTAAAAAATAAAGTCTGACACTGTTTCCATTGTTTCCCCATCTATTTCCCATGAAGTGATGGGACCAGATGCCATGATCTTCGTTTTCTGAATGTTGAGCTTCAAGCCAACTTTTTCACTCTCCTCTTTCACTTTCATCAAGAGGCTTTTTAGTTCCTCTTCACTTTCTGCCATAAGGGTGGTGTCATCTGCATATCTGAGGTTATTGAGATTTCTCCTGGCAATCTTGATTCCAGCTTGTGTTTCTTCCAGCCCAGCATTTCTCATGATGTACTCTGCAAAGAAGTTAAATAAGCAGGGTGACAATATACAGCCTTGACGTACTCCTTTTCCTATTTGGAACCAGTCTGTTGTTCCATGTCCAGTTCTAACTGTTGCTTCCTGACCTGCATACAGGTTTCTCAAGAGGCAGGTCAGATGGTCTGGTATTCCCATCTCTTTCAGAATTTTCCACAGTTTATTGTGATCCAACAGTCAAAGGCTTTGGCATAGTCAATAAAGCAGAAATAGATGTTTCTCTGGAACTCTTTTTCTTTTTTGATGATCCAGCGAGTGTTGGCAATTTGATCTCTGGTTCCTCTGCCTTTTCTAAAACCAGCTTGAACATCTGGAAGTTAATGGTTCACGTATCACTGAAGCCTGGCTTGGAAAATTTTGAGCATTACTTTACTAGTGTGTGAGATGAATGCAATTGTGCGGTAGTTTGAGCATTCTTTGACTGCCTTTCGTTGGGACTGGAATGAAAACTGACCTTTTCCAGTCCTGTGGCTACTGCTGAGTTTTCCGAATTTCCTCACATATTGAGTGCAGCACTTACACAGCATCATCTTTCAGGATTTGAAATAACTCAACTAGAATTCCATCACCTCCACTAGCTTTGTTTGTAGTGATGCTTCCTAAGACCCACTTGACTTCACATTCCAGGATGTCACACCATCATGACTATCTGGGTCATGAAGATCTTTTTTATATAGTTCTTCTGTGTATTCTTGCCACCTCTTCTTGATATCTTCTGCTTCTGTTAGGTCCATACCATTTCTGTCCTTTATTGAGCCCATCTGTGCATGTAATGTTCCCTTTGTACCTCTGATTTTCTTGAAGAGATTTCTAGTCTTTCCCATTCTGTTGTTTTCTTCTATTTCTTTGCAGTAATCACTGAGGAAGGCTTTCTTATCTTTCCTTGCTATTCTTTGTAATTCTGCGTTCAGATGCTTATATCTTTCCTTTTCTCCTTTGCTTTTCACTTCTCTTCTTTTCACAGCTATTAGCAAGGCCTCCTCAGACAGCCATTTTGCCTTTTTGCATTTCTTTTCCACAAGGATGATCTTGATCCCTGTCTCCTGTACAATGTCACGAACCTCCACCCATAGTTCATCAGGTACTCCGTCTATCAGATCTAGTCCCTTAAATTTATTTCTCACTTCCACTGTATAATCATAAGGGATTTGATTTAGGTCATACCTGAACAATCTAGTGGTTTTCCCCAATTTCTTCAATTTAAGTCTGAATTTGGCAATAAGGAGTTCATGATTTCTTGAACTAGAGCCCAGGGATTAGATTACAGAAGCGCGCCAGCTGCGACGGACAGCACAGAAGTGTGGCCGAGAGGAGCTACCCCTCGCCCAAGGTCAGGGGTGGCGACCGAGAGTGCCAGGATGCGTCAGCACAGGAGCGTCTGAGAGGAGCTACCCCATGTCTGAGGTCAGGGGAGGCAGCCAAGAGGAGCAACCCCACATCCAAGGAGCGGTGGCTGCATGGGCATAGGAGGGCCCAGAGGAGCTACTCCATGTTCAAGGTCAGGAGGGGCAGCCATGAGGACACACCCCTCATCCAAGGTAAGGAGCCACGGCTGCACTTTGCTGGAGCAGCCATGAAGAGATACCCCAGACCAAAGTAAGAGAAACCCAAGTAAGATGGTAGGTGTTGCAAGAGGGCATCAGAGGGCAGACACACTGAAACCATAGTCACAGAAAAATAGCCAATCTGATCACGTGGACCACAGCTTTGTCTAACTCAATGAAACTAAGCATGCCGTGTGGGGCCACCCAAGATAGACTGGTCATGGTGGAGAGATCTGACAGAATGTGGTCCACTGAAGAAGGGAATGTCAAACCATTTCAGTTTTCTTGGCTTGAGAACCCCATGAACAGTATGAAAAGGCAAAATGATAGGATTCTGAAAGGGGAACTCCCCGGGTCGGTAGGTGCCCAATATGCTACTGGAGATCAGTGGAGAGATAACTCCAGAAAGAATGAAGTGATGGAGCCAAAGCAAAACAATACCCAGTTGTGGATGTGACTGGTAATAGAAGCAAGGTCCCATGCTGCAAAGAGCAATATTGCACAGGAAACTGGAATGTCAAGTCCACGAATCAAGGCAAATTGGAAGTGGTCAAACAAGAGATGGCAAGCGTGAATGTCAACATTCTAGGAATCAGCAAACTAAAATGGACTTGAATGGGTGACTTTAACTCAGATGACCATTATATCTACTATTGTGAGCAGGAATCCCTTAGAATAAATGGAGTAGCCATCATGGTCAACAAAAGAGTCCGAAATGCAGTACTTGGATACAATCTCAAAAACGACAGAATGATCTCTATTCATTTCCAAGGCAAATCATTCAATATCACGGTAATCCAAGTCTATGCCCCAACCAGTAAAGCTGAAGAAGCTGAAGTTAAATGGTTCTATGAAGACCTACAAGACCTTTTAGAACTAACACCTAAAAAAGATGTCCTTTTCATTATAGGGGACTGGAATGCAAAAGTAGGAAGTCAAGAAACACCTGGAGTAACAGGCAAATTTGACCTTGGAATGTGGAATCAAACAGGGCAAAGGCTAATAGAGTTCTGCCAAGAGAATGCACTGGTCATAGCAAACACCCTCTTCCAACAACACAAGAGAAGACAACACATGGACATCACTAGATAGTCAACACTGAAATCAGATTGATTATATTCTTTGCAGCCAAAGATGGAGAAGCTCTATACAGTCATCAAAGACAAGTCTGGGAGCTGACTGTGGCTCAGATCATGAACTCCTTATTGCCAAATTCAGAAGAAGATTATGACTGTACTATTATCTACAGATGTAGATTTTGGCTTTGAATAACCCACTACTGTGTTATCTTGCCAACATTTATATATATACTCCATTCCCACTGAAATCTAAGTATCTATATAGCTAAGAACTTATACTGCTTTTATATCATACATTGCTTCTTTAAAATTTACCAAGACTCACAGAAATAAATGCACTTTGCATTGATTCAATGACACATATACAGCTATAAACCTATGTATACACCTACAACAAATGTTTCACAAATATATACCTATCATTACTATGTCAGTGCATTTTATTATTTTTTATTTTATAATATTCTATTCTAGTTTATTTCTTTTAAATAAACAAACATACATACACACATACACTGATCATAAATTGATAATGATTTACAATGGTTTGAATAAAACTATTTCAAAAATTTTTTAAAAGGTCTGCAAAGTATTAGCAAAATATGTACAATGATACATGGGAAAGGATACTTGAAGTATATCACGTGGTTAGAGGTCATACAGCATAAATATTAGAATTCAGGGTAATAAGACACCTATGAACTTAAATTCAGGCTCCACGAATCACTGGCCATGTAATTCTGAACAAGTTATTTAACCTCTTTAATCCTCAATGTTCTCATACTGAAAATGGTGAAGAGTTCCTACCTGTCAGGAGAGTAGAAGAGATCATGCATGTTAAATAATTTACTACAGCACAAAGCATATGATAAGTACTTAATAAATATTAAACTCTAAAAAAAAAAAAACTACCCAAAGACATGAAAATATGAATTGAGAGGAAAATTAAAAGTAAGTTGGCTTTGGCCAGCTTCAACAAGCTATCGGGGGATGGAGGCGAGGATTCAAGTGGAGTGTTCACAAACTAAGCAAATATTTCAGGGGCTAAGGAGATATTAGAACACACTACCAAGGCAGACAGTTTTCTGTTGAGCTGCAGAAAAAAATAGTATCCATTTATTTAATATGGTTTAAAATGAAAGTCGCTCAGTTGGGTCCAACTCTCTGTGACCACATGGACTATACAGTCCATGGAATTCTCCAGGCCAGAATACTGGAGTGGGTAACCAGTCCCTTCTCCAGGGTATCTTCCCAACCCAGGAATTGAACCCAGGTCTCTAGCATTGCAGGCAGATTCTTTACCAGTTTAGCCACCAGGGAAGCCCAATATGGCTTAAATATGGTCCAAAAAAGAGGAAGATGAGGAAAAAATGGAATAGATAATGTTTTGGAGATTCCTCCAAGTCCTACAATCCTACAGAGGAAGTCTAACAAATGAATCAAGAGCAGATACACAGGACACAATGCCTCCCAGTGCTACATCCAGATAGCTGAACCAAAGCCCGACACCTGCAGGCTTACCATAGGGCTTATTTAAACAACACAGGCATCACAGTGGCATTCTGACCTGGATTATGCTCACTGCCTACCCTGTCATCTGTGATCCCTTGGCTGTAAAGACTCATCCAAAATGTAAGGCAGATCAGGCTGTCTACCATGGCCCCTTGTTTGGGAACGTGCCACACAGAACATTCTCAGGCTCTTTGGCAAAGCAAGCTTAACAACTGTACTTTTAAACTTTCCTAAAGCTCAACCATTCATCTTATTTCATCATTTCCCTCACCCATAAGAGCTCTTTGCTTCTTGACCTGCATACAAGTTTCTTAGGAGGCAGGTAAGGTGGTCTAGTATTCCCATCTCTTTAAGAATTTTCCACAGTTTGTTGTGATCCACACAGTTGAAGAAGATTCTTGAGAGCCCCTTGGACTGCAAGGAGATCAACCAGTCAATCCTAAAGGAAATCAGTCCTGAATATTCATTGGAAGAACTGATGTTGAAGCTGAAGCTCCAATACTTTGGCCACATGATGCGAAGAACTCACTCATTGGAAAAGACCCTGATACTGGGAAAGATTGAAGGCAGAAAGGGATGACAGAGGATGAGATGGTTGGACGGCATCACCAGCTAGATGGACATGAGTTTGAGCAAGCTCCGGGAGTTGGTGATGGACACGGAAGCCTGGAGTACTACAGTCCATGGGGTCGCAAAGAGTTGGACATGACTGAGCAACTGAACCAGACTGAACTGATAAGAGCTTGAGGTACCCCAGAATTGGTTGACAGGACTAAGAGACGATTTCTGCAGGACATTTTGTACATAGTTTCCAAAAAGCAATGGTAAATAACTTAATAATCTCAAAGTAGTGTGGATGGGGTGGGGATGTAGCTGTAACTTGCATCCCCCAAATTCTCAGGAAGTTAAATGATGAGGGAATATAGCTCACTTTCTGCATATACATAACAATTTGGTACTGGATGGAGCTGGTTACAGAGAAGCCCTGACGAGGATGAGTCCAGTGAATTGCGACCCACTTACCCACAAGAGTTTAATGGGAACTGGCCTTTGGGACCTGCCATCAATGTTGGAGAATAAATAAACAAATGCAAAAAATACAATTATACTATGTTCACTGAATTTAACGGGCAAACAGCAAGGATTCAGCACAGAGCTATACGATGCATAAGCAGTCAGAGACAGAAACTACATGCCCATTCAGCTAGAAACAGGTTCTGGCTGCTACTTAAAATACCAGCAGTGTGTCTACCACGTCACTAATGTGTTTTCAAACTGCTCAGGTAGCCAGATAAATCACTCTGTGGCTTTCCCTTGCTGCTTATGGATTGACAGTGTTTATAAACAGCTGTGTTAACATCTTCCGAATCCAAGGTAATGTTCCTGTGGCACTGAAAAGTTTTTATAGTTCATACATCAAGCAATGAACAGGCAGGTCTTTTTGTTCAAATGGCTGTGTTTCTAGCATCTGGATTATGACAAAAGCCAATAAGTCCTTTTGTGTAGCCAGTGGTAATAAGTGGCCGTAGTCTAACCCAGCCATAATACAAAGGATCGCCAAACAGCTTTTAGCTCCCCTACCTGGGTATTTGCAACAGTAGAACAAAGAGCACACATCTTAGGTCTCAAGACCCTTCACCATCTGAGCCCTGACTGCCCTTCCACCAACCCACTTCCTCGCCTAGCACTTGACTCTATGCCACACTGAACTAGTCACTGTGCCTTAAGCAGACTGTGCTCTCCAGAGCCTTTGACCCTGAGCATGAGCCAGCAAGTGCTTTGCTAAAACGCCATCTACCTGGAGGATGACCACGTGTTTTAAACCCCCAACTATAAGATTTCCTAGAAGTCTTATACTTCTCCCCCAGGCAGAACTTATAGACTTTTAAAATCACAAGCTAGATTGCAAGACTCTTTTTTAAATTTATTTATTTTTAATTGAGGGATAGCAGTTTTACAATTGGAGAAGGAAATGGCAACGCACTCCCTTATCCTTGCCTGGAGAATCCTGTGGACAGAGGAGCCTGGTGGGCTGCTGTCCATAGGGTCGCATAGAGCCAGACAGGACTGAAGCGACTTACCATGCATGCATGCATTGCAGAAGGAAATGGCAACCCACTCCAGTGTTCTTGCCTGGAGAATCCCAGGGATGGGGGGAGCTTGGTGGGCTGCTATCTATGGGGTTGCACAGAGTCAGACATGACTGAAGTTACTTAGCAGCAGCAGCAGTTTTACAATATTGTGTTGGTTTGTGCCATACATCAACATGAATCTGCCATAGGTATACATACATCCCCTCCCTCTGGAACCTCCCTCCCACCTCCCACCCCATACCACCCATCTAGGTTGTCTCAGAGAATTGGTTTCAACTCCCTGCATCATACAGCAAATTCCCACTGGCTATGTATTTTACAAATGGTAGACTGCAAGCCTCTTGCAGACAGGAAACATCCCAAGACATCTGCATCTCCACTGTAGCCAGAACGGTGTCTGGCATGGGGTGGGAATACAACAAAGGACTGTCAGGAGTAGAATTTTCAGAGGAGTGCTCTTCTTTCCAAACACACAGGAGGAAGAACTGCAGAACTGACAAGAAGAAAAGCGAATGTGGAAGGCTAGCTACCTGATGGAACACCGTGGCAATCTCAAGAAGGCTGATGTTTATCCTTCCTTTGGTTGCAGTTGCATTATGCTTGGAAGTGGCCACTATCAGGCAACATAAAACCATTAGTTATGGTCCAAGAAGGGCTTCCACAGATCTCTTTCTGTCTGCATCCTAGATTTGCATACAAACACATAATTTGCAACATATCCTCAGAGATTCTTAAAGCTCAAAAAAGACTACAGACCACTATCCAAATTTTATATTTTTATTTTACATTTGGACAAGCCAGGAAATGTATTTCATCAGGTTGATGACATTTAGGAGAATCAAAGTGATAGGTAAGAATTTTTTAAATCACTTTAATGTACCGCTTTACTCAATGTAAAGTCATGTTCCTTATGTACTTATGTACAGTTTCCATGATACTAGTAAAAATATATAACAAGTCAGTCAGGGTCTGTTAAATGCTTATTGTGTGTCCAACAATGTCACATTGGGAAGCTTGCTTTCTGGTAAGTCACACAAAAAGAACTATTTTTAAAATAGGAAATAAGAAAAGCCACATATCTGCCAGATTTGGTGGTTCACATAATAAATGTAGGAGCCAGACATGGAGCTTGCTGTAGGCAGGGAAATTTTCCCAGAAGACCTTGGGAAGGGCACCTTCTCCACAGAGGGCTTTATGGGGCAAAAGGTATTTCAACTAGGAGGCAAACTGATAAACAGATATTGGGTTTAAATCAGAAGGTCTAACTTTTAGGCATAGTGTTGCCTCTTACTAGCTGTGTGACTTTGGACCACTCAGTTATTTTCTATGCCTCTGCTTCTGCACCAGTCCCCTGGAGATAATATCTCTGCCTAGCCTCTCTCCCTGATACATTGGCAAGACTCAGTCAAGATAAAATCAGTGAAAGCATTTTCTAAATTATAAATCACTCTACTGTCAGATGTGAAAACATTATTGGAAGTGGTCGAGTCAGGTACACAGAATAGTCTGTGGCACAAGACATGTTTTTACTGAGTCTGTTTTGTTTGGTTTTCTTGGCTCTGAGCTATCCAATCCAAGGTCCTTTATATGTTCATTTAATACTATTTCTTGTCAGACTTCTCATACATAAAATTGTAGATGCAACCAGCCCAAGAACTACAGGCAGACTGCTAGGGTTATTTTCCCAATGGGCAAACAAAAGAATGGTAACTTCATTCTAGCCCAAAACAGGCAGACTTTCTTGTTAAGGACTCTCCCAGAAGTGGAGGCATTCAGCATCCACATCATTTTTTCTTTCAAAGCCTCTCCCCTGAGCCCCGTCCAGCTTGTCCATGGTACACAATTCAGAATCACCCGACCACTTAGGACACTGGGATCTGGAGGCTGTGGCAAATGTATTTCACATTCAAGAGGAGAAGCATCAGCAAGCACAACATTTAATATTGCTCTGCGCCTCCACAGGATCGGGGACTTAGACTCTTCATTTCGGCTTCACTGGTTAGACTGCAATGTGAACAAGAGTGTGCAGCGATGCAGTGTGTCGGGTCCTCGTCTGTGTCAGGCAGCAGTTTCATCATCAGCAGGGAAGCATTAAGTGAACCCCAGGGATAGCATATGTATTGTATTTAGAGGAGGGGGTGAAAATCCATCAACTCTATGTAACTTAAAAGGTTTTCACGCTGTTCGCAGGAAGCTATCAGCTTAGATTCCTTTGTCCCAGTAAAAAGAGAAAATGGTTCCAGGAAAGAAAGATGGATTTAAAATAGTGGTTAACCACAGAGTGAACTTAAGTGATAAAGGAAGACAGATAGGATAATGGACATCGCCCAGCAGGTTGGAGGACCACACATTACTTTGCATTTGCAGAAGAGCAGGCTTTGGGAATGATGAGCTAGATACACATTCAAATGAATCTTCTTATTGCCTTTGATGACACGATCTTTTAGTCCCTCCTTGTCTGTTCCCAGTTGTCTCCTATCACAGGAGAATTACATTCGGTCTTTATTCCAGCAAAGCATAAACTTGAGGGGAGACAAAGGACAAACAAAATGGGGTGGGTGAGAAGGAGGAGGAGAGATGAGTCAAGATTTCATTATGCAGGTCAGATGTGCACTCTTGAGCCATGAATAAATAAACAAAGAGAGTACCCAGACTCTCTTCACATAACAAGTGATTGTAACTCCATTTAACCCTACAGTCTCTTTGCCTGATTTACTTGGTGTTCCCTTGTTGCTGTTTGGAAGCTAAGTCATGTCTGACTCTTTGCACCCCCACGGACTCCAGCACACCAGGCTTCCCTGTCTTTCACTATCTCCTGGAGTTTGCTCAAACTCATGTCCATTGAGTAGGTAATGCCATCCAACCATCTCATCTTCTGTCACCCTCTTCTCCTTCTGCCCTCAATCTTTCCCAGCATCAGGATCTTTTCCAGTGAGTCGGCACTTTGCATCAGGTAGCCAAAATATTGGAGCTTCAGCGTCAGTCCTTCCAATGAATATTCAGGGTTGATTTTCTTTAGGATTGACTGATTTGATCTCCTTGCTGTCCAAGGGACTCTCAAGAGTCTTCTCCAGCACCACAGTTCAAAAACTGCAGTTCTTCAGTGCTCAGCCTTCTTTATGGTCCAACTCTCACAGCCATACATGATTACTGGAAAAACCATAGCTTTGACTATACAGACCTCTGTCAGCAAAGTGATTTCTCTGCTTTATAATACGCTATGTTCGTCATAGCTTTTCTTCCAAGGAGAAAGCATCTTTTAATTTTATGGCTGTAGTCACCATCCACAGTGATTTTGGAACCCAAAAAAAGTAAGTGAATTTGTTCAATTTCCAGCCACCAGCCTTCTATTTCAGCTGCACCTTCTGTTTG
This sequence comes from Bos mutus, assembly GCF_027580195.1. Lineage (NCBI taxonomy): Eukaryota > Metazoa > Chordata > Mammalia > Artiodactyla > Bovidae > Bos > Bos mutus. Next base: position 89,318,393 of record NC_091617.1, on the reverse strand, counting down.
CCATATCCTCTTGTTCTGAAAGCACCTACTGAAATCTCCCTCCCTCAGCCGAGCGAAGGTGAGCCCAAGTGCTACATTCTCCAAGAGCTTTCTCACATTCTGTCACTTGGAATGCATCTCTCCAGGAAATCGCTCTCTACCTATACTTAGTTCAGTGTATGTGGTTTAGAACTGTAATCTGTGGAAACGTTTAGATCCCCCCACCAAACATGAGCTGTGAGGGCGAACACTCTGCCTTACTCATCCTGAGCATCAGGCAGTTGGCACACCGCTGGAGCACAGTGTGCATTGCTATGCTGGGGTACAAACCACACAAATATACAAATGTAGGCAGCACACAACTTGGAGCCCTGAATCTTAACCAATCCATGCATGAGACTAGCTTGCTACTCTTCCCGCCTCTTCTGTCTTGTCCAGGAAGGGCTTTGTCTCTGAGCTCCCACCCAGTCTCCACCCCTACAACTACCTCTTCTAACCTGGAGATGTTTAAACTCCATCTGGTAAGTTTGTCAGTAACTGCTTTTGGAAGATTGCCTAACCTAAAAATCCATTCAAAGATCACATAGGCAACTGACGCTTACTCTCACCTTTAATTAATGATTACAAGCATGTCTACAACCTTTAGAATTTGCCAAAAGGTTTTGCCTACTTAAATATTTATAAAGTTTATTGAGTGCATGGTTTGTTGTAAAAAATGTACGTGTATTAACATATCCTTATAAAACACCTATATGATAATAATATTGTTCCCACTTTACAGATAAGGTAAACTGAGGCCCAGAGAGTTAAAGTAACTTGCTGAAGTTCTCGCTGCTCATAAGCAGTGGAACCAGGCTCTGAACCTTAGATATCTACCTTCAGAGTCTATGCTTTCAATGGTGACACAGATGGAGGAGTCAAGCTTTCTGAAACTCAGATACCAACACAGGAAAAAACTAGTTTTGAAATTGTATATGATGCCAAAGCCGAACTCAGGACCTGGAAGCTAAAGACTAGAGACAGTAGGGCCTGCTTTTTGCAGTATGCCCAGACCAAGCTTAATGGAAAGAGATTTATTCCATTTCCAATTACTTCCAACTATTTATGAGATTGAGGGGAGCAATTAATTATGAGAACATTTGTTTACTTGAATACCAACATGTATTTCTGAATAAAAATGAAACTTAAATGATAGTAGAGAAATACATAAAGACCCTTTGCTAACACTCAGAAATTAGCTAAATTAAAGTTCAAGATCTTCCCAGAATTTTTGCTCCTTGAAAAATATAAGTTTTCCTGGAAAGAAAGAGACTTCGCCTCAAGAATGATGTAATAGATCAATACAGGATGGGTACACCATTCTGCTGAGAAAAGCAGTTCCCTGCATGCGGCCTTTTGACCCTACTGGGCCAAGTAAGTATAAACCTTGGGCCTGAGAAACATCCTCACCAAGAGACGAGTCCTCAGGGCCTTGCTGAATCTGCCACCTTGTGCAGGAAGAACTTCCCTGTGCTCCTCTTTTCTGCCTAAGCATGCACATCATACAGCATATGGCCAGCCCCACTGCTTCCTCTGTCCCCCTTGGGGAGGGGACAGGGGCTGAGTAGATCAACCAAACTATACGAGCTGCCCAGCAGGATCTGCTGGCTGTAGGCAACCTATACACTGGGGTTGATTTTGCTCCACCTCTTCTCCACGTGGTAGCTCGGTGGTAAAGAATCTGCCTGCAATGCAGGAGACGTGGGTCGGGGTTGAGAAGATCCCCTGGAGGAGGAAATGTCAACCCAAACCCACTCCAGTATTCTTGCCTGGAGAATCCCATGGACAGAGGAGCCCAGCAGGCTACAGTCAGTCCATGAGGTCGCAAAGAGTCAGACATGACTGAGCACACATGTAGTTCTCCACTTAAGCAAAACATATCCCACCCAGTGCTTGACTGCAGTGACTGCAGTGTGTTTTCTTTGGAGACCCCGATACCAACATGCACTGGGCAGCAGGGCTCAGACTTCTACTAATAACAGGCACCAACACCACTTACTCTACACACACCTCCTTCCTAGGACCCCATCTGCACAGGCTTCCCGTGTCGTTTCTTCTAAGTGGCCTGCCCCTCACCCACCCACAGTCCCCTTCCCGGGCCTTTTCCTCATTAGATCCTCTTGGTTCTTCAAAACTCATCTCAAACACCTTCTCCTAAACCATTACTGCACCTGAGATGCCCCTCCCAGGTGCTCCCACAGACCCAGTTCACACCACAGTCATAGCAACCATGTCCAGGTACACTAACCCACTCACTTAACAGCCTGTCTCTCTAGACTGTGAGCTCCTGGGAGAAGGTCCCATGCATCATTCATGTTTTCTTACCAGGATCTGATGCTATGCCTGCCACACTCTAGGCATTTGTGCCTTCATCCAAGACACATGTACGAACTGTCTAATGTGTTGTAGGCTATGCTAGGCTTAGTATACCACATGAACAAAACCATGCATAATCCCTGCCTTCATGAAACTTATAATTTTGGGGGAAACACCTATCAACAAAATAATCACAGCCAAGTGAGCCAATGTCAAGATATAACCAGGATGACTGTCAAAGTGAGTAGTACTCAGGGTATATAATTGAGAAAACTGAAATCAAATAAAGACAAACACTTTAGCAAAGAAGATTGAGGAGTTTCCCTGAAGAAGCAGCCACTGAGCTAAGTCTGATGAAAGAATGAGGAAGCGTGTTCCAGACAGAGGAAACCTCAGGGGTAGGGGAAGGGATGGACAGTGTCTTCTGCAGAGGCTGAGCAAGCCGAGCAGACACGGCAAGCGGTGCACAGTGAGAGCAGAGGACGGAGAGAGTAAAGACCAGGTCCTGCAACAGGCTCTGCAGAACCGAGAATTCTGTTCTTCACCCTAACATCACTAGGAAACACATCATCAAAAATCACACTGAGTTGCAAGACGATTTTTCTGCTGCATTGTGGACAGAGAGGGAGTGGCTAGGTGGGGAGATAGGACATTTGGATGTGGGGTGATCAGTGAGGAGATGCCGGCAGTGGCCACTAGAAGGTGACCTGGATTGAAATGGTGACCATGAGATGGAGACTAATGGATGGATCCAAGAGATACCTAAGTGGTAAATACCTGAGTATTGGTGACAGACTTGAATTCACTCGATAGGTATGTGTCCAGTGGGTAAAGTGGTGGAAGAAAAATAGTAATTTGGGGTGATTACTAAGAACCCTGCACATCTGAGAACACCAAACACTGCCAGGGAGTTAAGTTTAAGAAGGGGATCCTCTTCCCGAGACAACGCCCATGAGAGCAGTGAACTCAGCAATGAGGTATCCCTAACCTAACACAATGTTTGCTCTTTCAGGGCTGTTTCCATCCACGGTTTCCAGTGAGTGTCCTTGCAGAGGCCTCAATGAAGCTGCTATTCTTGTCAACAAGGGGATAGGAACAGGAGGCTCGGGCTGAGGATGTTGTATGTCACAAGTGAAGCCTCAGCTATAGCTCCAGTGAAATGTCTGTGATTCATGTCCTCATCTACCACCTTCCAGGACCTTTCAGGGCACAGCTGTGGTGCTCTGCTTTCTTTCTTTAAAAAACAAAAATGGTTTCTTAGAAACCATCACCACCATTGCTTCCCTGCACACCCTGTCTCCCATTATAAACACAATATATGTTAATTGACTTGGGAAATGCAGAACAACATAAAAAAGAAAACAAAAATTTTCCATAACTTCCCCAATAGGAGAAAAACACAATATCATCTGGAGAACAGTTAACAGTCCTAGTTAAAATCATAGGCTCTATAGTTAGATACGAATTTTGACCTGTATCCTAAGAGTCCTGGGAAATCAAATAATCAGATTTTTGTTTCAAGGTGATTTGTCTGCTGCTGTATGAATACAGAATGAATGAATGGAGAGATGGGGAGGTAGTATATTTGAATATAGATAGATAAATTAGGAGTCCACATTTCAGTTCCAATTTTAGCAATTAAAAATTTATGGGAGAATTACTAATCAGGTTAACCCTTGAGTTCCTAGTGCTTATTCTGGTGCTAGTATGTGTAAATCCCTTAGAACAATACCCAGCATATAATAAATCTTTGATAAATGCCCAGATATTCTTAATATGTAGTACTAAGTCCATTTTGTAATAAAATTGGGGTGATATAATTTTATAGTCCACTCTTTTTAACAGTTATTATCATTTCCCATGTTATTAACAACTCCTTGAAAGCATTACTTGTAACGGTTGCATTATAATCCATCTTGCAGACACATCACACATTACATCATCATTTACTTACTGTTGGATATTTAAAATGTTTCCAGTTTATAATTGTAACAATGTGATGATGAACATCACTAAATACAAACTTTTTCCTACAATTTTAATTAATGGCAGAGGTATAATCACAGGGACCAGTGGTATAAAAATTTTGAGTTTCTTGGTATATATTACCAAATTGTTTTTCACAAAGATGTGTGTGTGACCTTTCTACCAGCAAAGTTCACATGTATACCAATATGGAAGTATTTTACCATCTTACCCTTTCAAGAAACAGCTCTTTGAAGGAATTTTCTAGGCCAGCCATCTGAAGGAAACTAAGATTTGGTTGTGCACTTATTAAGTGCCACACCTGAAAAGGCTTCCCCAGTTACACTCCCCATACAAGCTTTGTGAGATGGTTAGAATCAGCCCTATTTTGCACCCAGCCGGCTGAGCTGAATTAGGAAGGCAAGTCAGTGTAGCAACCAGCACCACTCTTGCCAGCCTACTACTGCCCTCCTTTCACTGTGTCCCAAATACCTTAGATGTGTCCCCACACTTGCAGAGTGACCTCCCAGTGGCAACCTCGCCATAGGGAATAAGACCACATGCACAAATTATTCTCTGTAGCTCATCCTGAAAAAAGAGCTTATACACACACACACACACACACACACACACACACATATATATATATATATAAGTTTTGATACATTCTACATGGAAAATTAGGCTTCCCCTGGTGGCTGAGATGGTAAAAAATCTGCCTGCAATACAGGAGACCTGGATTCAATCCCTGGATGGGGAAGATCCCCTAGAGAAGGGCATGGCAACCCACTGCAGTATTCCTGCCTGGAGAATTCCATGGACAGAGAAGCCTGGCAGGCTGCAGTCCATGGGATCACAAAGAGTTGGACATGAGTGAGCAAATTATGATACTTGAAAGAAGTGAAAATACAAATAAAAGCTTTGATACATTCTATATGGAAAATTATGATGTTCTTGAAATAGTATAAAAGAGAGACTTCTGCTTCTAACGGGAAGATAGTAAATGAGACCACTCAAACAGTGGGAAAAGGGCCCGTACAGAAGCAATCAAGTGAGAGGGCAGAAATATATGAGTAGGTTTCAAAGTAAGAAAACACCAAATCATGCTGGGCTTTTCAGACCATGATACAAAAAGAATTTGGGTGTTATCTTAATTGCAAGAGAGTGATTCTACCAGCTCCAGTATCTCTACAGTCTCCTTAGCAGGGGTGAGGGAGATAATAATTTCTATAAGAAAATACCTGGATAATAATAATGTTTCCCTTCATCTTCACTCAGTAGAGCAGTTCTTGACCTTGGAAAAAGATAAGGAGAACTAACTATTTTACTGGTGTACCCTGTAGCAACATCTTGCCAGCACCTATTTAAAATGAGTTCATCTGTGGAGTCTCTAAAAGAAAACTTCTATCTACCAATTATTTCATGTGATGTCCCAAAGTGGCTTAGCCTCCCTGAATTTTTATTAAACACCTGCAATTACTTTCCTATTGCCTATGCCTGCTAACAAAATTTCTTTCCCAACTTGGTCCCAGAAACAAACTAAATCATTAGTCAAGTAACATTTCCAGAATGCCTACTGTGTACAGAGTACCAAATTTATCTCTTCAAGGCAGGTAAATAGGCTATATTGCTCACAAATTGCTAAACCTCAAGGCTACACATGCAGTGAGAGTAACAGCAGAATTCTCCTCCCTTTGCCCACACCTGTCTGGAGGAAAATCAGACTGAGTTGCCACAGAGGGTCTGCTTTAAATTCAGAGAAGCACCTTCTGGATCACAGAAAATATCTCACTGCAAAATCAAGTTCCCGAGATCATTCAGCAATTCTGATTACAATAGTCCTTCCTGATATGTGGCAGGAATTCCACAAGCCTTCCCTGGGGAAGACCCTTCCCAGATCACCGGCTCTCATTTGGACTCAAAGGGAACCTTACTGCTGTTTTTCACCAGCTGCAAAATCTTGACATAACCTTCCTCTTTTAACTCTGCTCCAATATGTTGACAGATTCATTAGCTGGACATGCCAAATTATCAAAATTTAGAAAGCATGAAATGCATGCTTAAATGAAGGCAAAGCAAACCAGAAATAGCTTTCTAATCGGCTTTGAGAGGGGCTGTGGGTCAGAAGATCAGTATACCTGCTAATGATTCACTTTTCAACATCTTGCCAACAAGATGCTTTAATTGCTCAGTTTCCAGCTGCTCTGCCCAGCAGACACTGTTGTCCTAAAGAGCAGAAATGCATCTCAGCCACAGTCCTGTATCCATAGGAGACAGCTCTGCAGGTTCTTCCTCTTGGTGCAAAAAAAAAAGGGGGGGAGACCCCCTACAGAACCTATGTGAAAGGAAGAATTGAAAATAAAAATGTATTTGCAGCCTGATGAGTGAATAGCAAAATATTGATTCTAGCTTTTGCAAACAAGCAAAATATGTGGACTTGGCAAAGTACCAAGTATGGGAGGGAATCTTATCTCCCAGGATGAAAGAAGATAAAAGAAAGCAAGTTGAGAGGGAAAAGCCAGCAGCATCCTCACCACCAGCCCTGAGGCCGTCAGGTGCAGCTGAGCTGGGTGGGGAGCCCAGGGAGCACCTACTAGGAATCCCGCAGCAGGCAACCGTCCTGCTCCCTGGGTGCACATTAGATGCAAACAGGTCACGTGGCCCAGCGGCACTACCCAGGCACCTGGGATTTCTCGGAGGAAATATCCTAATACTGATCTTCATATTATCCATGTCTCAGACCTTACAGAACAGGCAAAAACCTGCCTATCTCACAAGAAAAGGGGTTTTATATGCCACCAAAAGGTAAATGCAGCCCTAAAGGAAGTCTGTGCCCTCCTTAAATCTGTGGCCACCTAGAGGCAGGAGGAGGCCAGGAGTTGGAGGCAGAGACACTGGGACTTCTGGTCAGTTCTTCAGCTGCTGTGACCTGCTGTGACCTCTTAGTTCTGAGCAGAGGGCAGTGGTGCCTGCCTGCCTCCTGAATGTGACATGCCACAAAGGGAAACCACAATGAGCACAAGCCTGGCACCGTGTACTTGGTGCTACTCTGAAAAAGACAAAGAAGCACAGAACCAGAGGTCAGTTTTGGCACATCTTCACTGAGGCAGGAGATGGATGTTAAACCTAACAGCCTTCCCCTAGGGCCTTAACCACCTACAGGACAAGCAGTATTGGGACATACTGAATACTAGGGTGGAGGGCACTCAATTTTCCCCACAGCCCCAAGATCCTATAATATGGAAGAGACCTCAGGATAAATTAAATCCCTAAGGTCTTTTGTTTAACTGGTTGGTTGGTCGGTGTTGGTTTCATTGTTTTTAATCTAAAACAAGGCAGTCACAGACTTCCCATGGAACAGCCTCTGAAACTACAATAGGCAGATGATCAGCCAGCAGACTTGGTAAAAGTACACTGGATGGAACCTGACAGGCAACCTTTCCAACAAGCTCCAGGGTGATGCCAATTCTGCTGGTCCACAGATGACAGGCTATCCATGACTTTTGAGAGAAGCCCAGAAAGGATTGAAGATGTCATGTACTCTTATATACCGAAAGAAAGAACCCAAACTGAAAACCCAAAATCTGTGGATGAGGACAGTGAAGCCAAGGGTTCGCTGACTTGTCCAACATCATGGAGTAGGCAGAACATCTGCTGCCCACCTGCCCTCCCCCACTTTCTTCGCTCCACCAGCCTGACTTGCACACACTTGGCCCTTTTGCCTTTGGGTTTCTTTTCCTGTCTCTCTTTCTGCTTCTTTTGCAAGTAATGGAGACAACAGTATGACTGTGATACATGAAATTGATCCTAGCTCTGAATCATAGAATCTCTTCTTACCTAGAGAAGATAAGGAGAGCAGTGAGGATAAGTTTCCAGAGAGGAAGAAAAGCTAACCACATCCCAGTTGTTTAAGGACCACAATGGCTCCAACTTTAAGTGCTTAGTTTTTGTCTCCAGGGGCCCTGGTGGCCCTGCCTGCACCAGGAGAAAAGGCTGGGCCCCATTTCTGTTTGTGTTACACCAAGGGGAAGTCATGCTTACTGAAGCATTAGACACCTAACTGACTCATCTTATTAGGACCCTCAGAACAAAAATGTTTAGCTCTAAAGAGGCAAAAAGATTTTCAAGAAAAGATTTTGAACTGAAGGTAATTCCCAATATACCTTCTACTCATGGGCTACATTCCAGAAGTGAAAAGAGAGAGCTACAATTTGCACTGAATGAACTTCAGCTCTATACCCAATCACACAAACATATGAAAGCCATGCCTTAAAACCTGCACTGAAGTTTCCATTCTTTATGATGCCAATTATCCAACCAAAAGCATAAATTTGGAAACTGTTTCTTTGTTCCATCTTTTCTGTTCACCTAAGGATATGAACTAAACATAGAGGGAAATAAGGTTGAAAAAGTGAAAAGAATTGCTCTTGGGAGAAAAGAGAAAAAAAGCACTGAAACGGCAAATACTTTGAGATACAAACGGAATTTGCTCTTTTAGAGAAGTGCTGCATTTCCACCAAAAATTTGATTGCGAATAAAGTATTTGAAGAAAGGTTTGGCTCTAAATGAGGCTTAACACAAACAAGAGAATATTTGTTCCCAAGTGCTTCCATTATGCCAGTAAACACTGAACATCAATGGGTACACCTCACCCAGTGAAAACTTTACTCTCAGCACCTTCCCAGCAGTATAAGCATTAAAGTTTCACAAGAAATGTTGTCCACAATGACTCTGCTGCTAGAACTCCATAGGACCCTCCCTAGGTTATTGAACTTCATTATTAACATATATTTTTAAATACTCTGGTTAAGATCAGAGTCCTTGCAAAATTAAGATTAAAAATGCTAGCTTTGTGTATATAGAGACCCCTTTCACTGGAGACTTCTTATACATGAAAAACAAGGAGGCAGATTTGAGGGTTCATAAAGTTACTGCATGCATATATGCTAAGTCGCTTCAGTTGTGTCCAACTCTTTGTGATTCCATAAACTGCAGCCACCCAGACTCCTCTGTCCTTGGGATTCTCCAGGCAAGAATACTGGAGTGGGTAGCCATGCCCTCCTCCAGGAGGTCTTCCAACTTAGGGATCAAACCCCCATCACTTATCTCTCTTGCATTGGCAGGGGGGCTCCTTACCATAAGCACCACCTGGGAAGCCCTGAGAAAGTTATTGCTGAGTTCTAAATACCTTCTTTCAATTCAGTGAGGAGCCGTTATCTAAATAACCTCTACAGGGACCTATAGGATACCCAAGAACTTACAGCATTAATGTCACCTTTAGGATTTTGCCCCCTCCCTCCAAAGCTGGGTTTCTTATTTATGAAATCTCATCAAAAATAAGAAAGTTCACTGATCATATTTAGTCAATGGATTAAAGAATAATGCAATGTCATTTACATAAAGTGGAACCAAAAGAAATGTGCTTTCGTATTACAGGACAGATATATGCTGAATCCTGCTTCTGCATGGGTTACCAAGCACTCTAAGAGACTGAAGACATGTGAAATGAGGAGTGCGAAGTATTACAAGTATGAGCTCCAAGGATAAAAGACACTCAAGGCTCTGCACACAAATGAACCTTTGTGGCAACAGTCACTGGCTTAGAGCTCATCACTCAAATACCTATTGCTATCCCTTCACCCATTTGTCCAACCTTTCACAACATACCTCTCCCTTCTATCCTCTTCCCAACTCTTTCTCTAGGCAGATCTGACAAAATCTATTTTAAATCCCCAGTAATCTGGAGAGGTAAGATGGGGCTTTGGGGTGGATAGATACAATAAGCAAAAAGTTGAAGTGATCTCAGGGTATTTTCAGGATGTAAAGAGCTATAAAAATAGAAAAGTAAGAATGAGAGGAACTGTCCAAGAACCGCAGGTTACCACATGCCAAAACACAAGTGGGGCCAATGTTCTTCCTAAATTAGGAGACTAGGACAAGCAGAGACTGAAGTTGCAAACAACTTCTTACAAGAGTAAGTGACCACCACTAAAAGAAAGCTGACACAGCCAAGCACTGACCTGAGTGAACTAACAGAAACGTCACCAGATCTGTGAAAGGACAGCACAGTCAATGGACATATATGTCATATTTAAGAATTCAGTGTTTGAGGAAAAGAAGACAAAATAATCATAAAGACATCAATTCTTCTAATATTGATCTAAATGTTCAGTACAACTCCATTCAATGCTCCAGCGTGATTTCTCATGGAATACTACAGATTATTCTAAAATGAATATAGAAGTACAGTGATCCAAGAATACCCAAGGATCTCATTAAGAAGAATGAACTGGGGGAATCATCCCAGATATTAAGTTATAAATCTATGGTAAAAAAAAAAAAAAAAGTACAGTATTGCTGCTATAGGATTGAAAAACAGACCAGCAAAAATAGAACAAAGAGCTCATGATACCCAGCATACATGCAAACAGCATCTAATAATGATAGCCCATACTGAAGTCTAACTTACGTGATAACATGATGATTAAGAACATGAACTTTGGAGCCAGAATGCCTGCACTCAAATCACAGTGCTACCACTTACTAGTTGTGCCACAGTTTACTTATCCATAAAGTGGGATAATAATAATTTATGTCTCACAAACATAAAACCTCCTAGAACTGATAACATTGTATAGGGCCCTCCCCCACTGAATCATGCCCTGTGAAACTAAGAATACTAAGGAAGCAACAGTGCATGACACTCAATGCTAGGCATAACGAGCACTGCAGCGCCTGTCTTGACCTGTCGGATCACTCTCTCTGAAGGTAGCCAGCAGCCATATTGTAAGGCCACTCACATGGCTCCATGGAGAGGCACAGCAGGGAGGAAAAGAGCCCCTTATACAATAACCAGCCAAACTTTCCAGATACGCAAGTGAGTCACCTTGAAAGTGGAACCTCCATCTGAATCCTGGCTTCAGAGAACTACAGTAGTAATGTCAGCAAAGGTCTAATAGAGTTGACAGTATATTGGATGCACTGAATAAATTAGAAGTGTCATTAGTATTATCATTGTCCAATACTGGAGATTTAGCAAAAAGTCATGGTATCAGGGTTGGCGGCCGGGGGCTTCCCCAGTGACTTCAGCGGTAAAGAATCTGCCTGTAATGCAGGATATGCAGAAGACGCAGTTTCATCCCTGGGTGGGGAAGATCCACAGGAAGAGGGCATGGTAACCCACTGCCGTATTCTTGCCAGGAACGTCCATCCCATGGACAGAGGAGCCTGGCAGGCTACAGTCCCTGGGGTCACAAAGAGTCAGACACGACTGAAGTGACTGAGCATGCGGGTACCCATGGCACAGGGAGGCTTCTTCTGTGCCCAACAGGATAGTGTGTGAATTATTCTTGTAGTCTCATGGGCCAGGATGGAACTCCATAAAGTGTGTGTTTATAAAATGCCAACTAGGTACCAAGTACTATTCTTGTCAGTGAATGAATGAATGCCTTAAAACTTCTTCAGCTGTTCCATCATAGCAGGGCACACACACTGCATAAAGTCATTACACAGAAAAAAATAAAAACTCAAGGACTTTGATAAATGATCTCTTAGGCCAGTTCAAATTTCCCCTCCTTCAAGGAACCTAGGTCACCTAGGACTGAGCACTGTCCGTTTTATTTATTCAACTGAAATACTCATGGAGGGAAGGAACATAAGAAGAAGGCTAGAATAGCACAAATCTTAAATGTTAACATAGTCCGCATATATGTCCAACTTTTAAATGATCTCTACAATCCTCATATATCCCATCCAACTTTTAAATGATTTATGTTACACTGAATTTAAAAAACAAATGGAATTTATAGATCTCTTTCTCTTTCCCTCCCTCTCTCTAATACAATATATATTTAAGCTATACTAGAATATGTGTGTCAGATTTTTCTTAATTGAATCAGTTGTTCTGGAGCCCAAAGAAAGAAACTTGCTTCTTTAAACAACTGAGAGAATATTGGAGAGTACTATTTTACAATGGATGGCTTCAAAATTATATTTTCCATCCAATATGCAGATAAACATTCTCTACTTTAGGGAATGCTCACACTGCACAGTTTCAATAAGCATGAAATTTATTTATCATAGTTCAGTTAAATAATATTAATAGCATGGCCCAAATTTCAGACACAGTACAAAAACTGTGAATATAATAATTGCATAAAGTCCAAACTTCACTACTAGATTTTCAGTCTACAAACCACTACATGGAAACCAATGGGCATCATGATCAATGATTCACGACATCACTTCTTCCACATTCTGTAGATTATTCATCAAACCACATCTGCCATTCGGGTCACACACAGACAGTAAAGCATGTAGTTGTGTTGCCTCCTTGTCGATAAGCGATAAACCCACATGATATTTTACAAAAATGGATACTCAAAAGAAGGAATTGGCAAAGATGAAAGTGCATCAAATATAAAGTAAAGTAAAATTATATATGATTAGAAAATGCTGACAAAGACGCGCTAAGACCCAGGCCTGCAAGAAGATAAAGTATAACCCACACTGAAATGGTCCAATGAATACAGAATGCAATGTAAACTCATTTTGACATTTTTTTAGTTAAACTGCATTAGAAACAGAAAACCTCCTTTATGTCATTGAAGTGAGGCATTTACTTCTACTTTGGCTTGAAGACTATAATTAAAAACAAATCCCAATCAGCTTGGCTACCATTCAGGCCAAAGCAATGAACCCAGTTGCCACATCAAAAGAAAACCATAATTAGCAGGAGCCTAAAGAAAGACCTTCATCTGCCAGTAAAGGCTGGTTTTATGTCAGCATGAATTGATTAATCTTAAGCCATATGTTGAAGTATTAGCTCAGATAAAGATGCTTTTGCAAAACATATACCCAGACTCCAATGAGATATAGAAGAAATAACTGACCATGGGAAGGCTGGCACTGCTGCCATTTAAAAGACTCCAGCTGTGCAGCCAGAGAAACGTAATGAAGGAGAAGTTATCAGTATAAATGAAGAAATTGTTTAAATGAAAGGATGAAGATAACCCAGAGGAAGTGAAACCAGCAAAAAACTTCACATTAAAAGAACTCTCAGGGTTTTTACAATGCCGAAGTGCAAAGGATAAAATGTTGGAAACCAATCTAAACTTTTAGAAAAGAGTATGATGATTTTCCAAGGCAATGAAAGATGCTCACTCCATATATTAAGTTATATGATGAGAAAGTAAACACTGTTCAAACTATGTCTGATGAGTTATTTACAAAGAAATAACACAATTCTCAATAAATATTGCAAGTATTTGTCATGTTCCAAGTTACAATGTATTAAGTGAATTTAGTCATTTTTAAGTTTTCTTAGACATTCATAATTGACAGTAAGAGAATACTTAACGTTCGGATGTGTAACTTTCCCTACTGATTATTATGATCACTTTTTATGGTTTCAGCTTGAACAATCATTTCTATTGTTCTGAACTACTGCACAAAGCATTTGGTAAAGAAATCACAATGAAAGAGAACAGAATAAATGTGTACAACATCACTGATCTGTTGTTCGTCAGTGGTTAACATTGTTTTTGTTCAGTCACTAAGTTCTGTCCAACTCTTTGTGACCCCATGGACTTCAGGCTTCCCTCTCCTTTACCATCTCCCAGAATTTGCTCAAACTTGTGTCCTCTGAGTCAGTGATGACATCCAACCATCTCATCCTCTGTCGTCCCCTTCTCCTCCTGCCCTCAATCTTTCCCAGCATCAGGGTCTTTTCCAATGAGTCGACTCTTTGCATCAGGTAGCCAAAGAACTAGAGCTTTAGCTTCAGCTTCAGTCCTTCCAATGGATATTCAGGACTGATTTCCTTTAGCATTGGCTGGTTTGATCTCCTTGCAGTCCAAGGGACTCTCAAGAGTCTTCTCCAGCACATTACAGTTCAAAACAAATTTTAATTACATTGGCACATTGACTACCTCATTTTGTAAACCCAGGATTTCAGGGGAAAAAACAGAAAAACTACTACATTTTCTCAAGTATGAAAGTAAATTTGCTTTTTGATTTGTATACCCAAGAGTAGAAAAGCACTAGACTGAGTCCAGATTCAAAATTGAGCTCTGCCATGAACTCTTGTGTACTCCAGAGCCAATCCTGCTGTTCTTTCTACAAACATTTATTCCCAGACCCCTGCTACTTGTCAAGGATAGAAAATTGAGTATGATATGGAAGCTGGCCTCAAAGAACTCACAGCCTATTAAAAAAGAAAAACTAGAAATTGTTAGCAGTCTTCATCTATAAATCAGATCTAATAATGCCTACCTCACAAGGTTACCAGAGGGTAAAATGAGACTTTATGAGAAAACAGTTTGTCATCAAGTATTATACAAGTACTAGCTAGTACTCGGAGAAGGCAATGGCACCCCACTCCAGTACTCTTGCCTGGAAAATCCCATGGACCGAGGAGCCTGGTAGGCCGCAGTCCATGGGGTCGCTGAGAGTCGAACACGACTGAGTGACTTCACTTTCACTTTTCACATTCATGCATTGGAGAAGGAAATGGAAACTCACTCCAGTGTTCTTGCCTGGAGAATCCCAGGGACAGGGGAGCCTGGTGGGCTGCCGTGTATGGGTTCTCACAGAGTTGGACATGACTGAAGCGACTTAGCAGCAGCAGCCTGTACTAGTGTAATTGTAGCATCTGACAAAAGCTAGACTGGATTACTCATATCAAGTGGTTCTCACAGTATGGCCTCCAAACCAGCATCATCATCACCTGGAAACCTGTTCAAAATGCACATTCTTGCCCACACACCCTCAGATCTAGTGAATTAGAATCTATGGAGGGTGGGGCCAAGAAATCTATATTTTAACAAGCTTTCCAAATGACTATGATGCAACTTGCGCTTCCTAGGTGGCTCTAGTGGTAAAGAACCCACCTGCCAATGCAGATGTCTGAAACAAGGGTTCAGTCCCTGGGTTGGGAAGATCCCCTGGAGGAGGGCATGGCAATCCACTCCAGTATTCCTGCCTGGAGAATCCCATGAACAGAGTTGCTGGGTGGGCTACAGTCCATGGGGTGGCAAAGAGTCGGACACGCCTGAAGTGACTTAGCATGCACACACACATAATGTGATTGAAGTTTGACAGCCATTGCTTAGTGTTACCTCTATAAGATTAAAACACAGCATGTGCCTTCCTGATAGCTCAGCTGGAAAAGAATCCACCTGCAATGCAGGAGACCCAGTTCGATTCCTGGGTTGGGAAGATCCTCTGGAGAAGGGATAGGCTACCCACTCCAGTATTCTTGGACTTTCCTGTTGCTCAGATGGTAGAGAATCTGCCTGCAATGCAGACCTGAGTTCAGTCCCTGGGTTGGGAAGATCTGCTGGAGGAGGGCATGGCAACCCACTCCAGTATTCTTGCCTGGAGAATCCCCATGGACAGAGGAGCCTGGTGGGCTACAGTCCATGGGGTCACAGAGAGTTAGACACAACTGAGCAACTAAGCACAGCACAAAAACACAACATGAATCCTAGTAGGTAAAAGATAGTGATCTCCCAATGAGAAAAGTACAGCAGAATGTAACCAGTTCTTTTAATTGCCCAGGAAAGTTAGCAAAAGTCCTAATGAGTATTAATCACATTTTTATTTAGTCCAAAGTCATCTGCTTCTCAAGTCCTTTCACTAAGATGAAAGTCAGAGTAGAATCTGTATCCATAGTAATTCCACTGATGATATAAGCTGTGTGTTTGTGTCTGATCTTTAAATAAACAACACAGATTATATAAATCTAACACAAATTATAGAAATTTTTTGCTCAAAATAACAAGTGAAAGAATTATTTCAACGAGAGGGTCCTGACTAACCCAATTAGAGACTTCAACTTGAAGAACTCCAGTATTCATGGCATATTCAGGACAATATCCTCAGTGCTAATAAGGTTGATTCTTTGAAGAAGAAAGTCGTTTTCTATTCTCCCATTTTCTATTCTGGGACAGTGAATTATAGGAGCATCCAAACCTGGTGATACTGGCCATATTTTGAAAAATTTTACCAATTCCACTAGTATCATAAAATAATATCTTCCTAGACTAAATATTAAAATCATTTTCTTTTCGCACATGTTCATTGATTATGACTTAGAGGACAAAGTAATGTCAAATAGATGTTAATAACACCACCATTCAGAAACCATACAGAGCCTAGGATATAACAAGCATTCAAAAGCGGTTTGTTTCTGCCCCTCCATCTATATGCCCCTCATAACTGGTGAGCCAAAGAGGACCAGAGCAGCAGCACTCACCTGTTTGCCCACTCTCCCTCTGAGAGTGAGACAGAGTGTGTGTGTGTGTGCGCTCAATCGCTCAGTTATGTTCAACTCTTTGAGACCACACAGGCTGTAGCCCGCCAGGCTCCTCTGTCCATGGGATTTTCCAGGCAAAAATACTGGAGTGGGTTGCCGTTTCCCACACCAGGGGATCTTCCTAAACCAGGGATCAAACCCATATTTCTTGTGTCTCCTGCACTGACAGTGGATTCTTTACCACTGTGCCACCTGGGAAGCCCCCTCTGGGAGTATGCTGCTGCTGCTAAGTCACTTCAGTCGTGTCAGACTCTCTGCGACCCCATAGACGGCAGCCCACCAGGCTCCCCCGTCCCTGGGATTTTCCAGGCAAGAACACTGGAGTGGGTTGCCATTTCCTTCTCCGATGCACAAAAGTGAAAAGTGAAAGTGAAGTCACTCAGTTGTGTTGGACTCTTAGTGACCCCATGGACTGCAGCCTACCAGGCTCCTCCGCCCATGTGATTTTCCAGGCAAGAGTACTGGAGTGGGGTGCCATTGCCTTCTCCACTCTGGGAGTATATTCTCGCTTAAATAACTTACACTTTACTTTCTTTAAAAAAAAAAAAAATGTTTGTTGAGTGAACAAATCCCCAAAGTTATACAATATGAATAATAATAGCTACAATTTTTAGTACTTTCCATATATCATAATCAATCCTCACAATAGCTCTGTGAAGTGAGCATGAATGTATTTATCATTAAAGAATGAAGAAAGAGAGACTTAGATAAGTTTTAAAAAAGAGACAGTAGAGAGTGACACAAGCACCACAGGGGAGTGAAATACTCCCTTTGTCTCTTCCCTTAAATCCACAACCAGTAAAACATCCACAGCTCGACAAAGATGCCTCTACCCAATACACCAGGATGCCAGAGAATTCCATACATCTGTACCTCTCAAGATGGGCTGACTAGACCAGAGAGGAGGCAGAAGGGGGCAAACAATGGAGGCTGTACTTGCATTTCCAGCCCACAAGCTATAGCTGCTGAGCCCCAAGCCCCAGATAAGCCAGTAGCAGCAGGGGATGTAGCACAGAAGACTTTGGCTTCCCAGCCACTGCAGCTCATGTAGACACAGGTAACTGGGCAGCAGGTACAGTGGGGCCTGGGAACCAATACCTCCAACCATGGAGGCACCCATGACTCTGACCCCTCATACCTCCCACCCACAGCAGCAGGAGATGCTGGATGCTGCAGAAGTGAGCACCATTCAGAATCTCAGGCAATGATGCCAGGGATACCAGGTTCAAACAGCAATGAGGGCATCCAGATGATACTTCTGACAGAGGCACTGAAGTGTGGAAGTATATATATATATATATATATATATATATATATATATGGGCTCATAACTGGTGAGCCAAAGGGGACCATAGCAGCAGCTCTCATCTGTTTGCCCACTCTCCTCTGAGAGTGAGTGAGTGTGAGTAGTTATATATATATAAAATATAACCAGAGGTTCAGCTAAGAGAAACCAAAAACTTGTACATAAAATCACCTCTTAGAAAACAAGAGTTAAAAAAAAAAAAAGAAAACGAGATAATACAAAAAAGGGTCTCTAATTTCTAACCTGTTAAACCATTAGAATACATTTTTTTAAAAAGCAAGGTGTTTGCTACTTCAAATGCACCAGCAGAGGAACACCTCATCAAGCACATGAAGAAGCAGAGTGACACCTTACCCCAAAAAGAAAGTGAGGATTCTCCAGAAACCAAATTTAAATTCATGGAATATTCAATGTAACTAACAGAGAATACAAAATAGCCATCATAAAGTAACTCAATGAGCTATAAGAAAATTCAGAAAGGCAATTCAATGAGCTTAGGAATAATAATGAACAGAAAGGATACTTTAACTTTACCAAAGAGATTGAAACTCTAAAAAAGAACCAAACAGAAATACTGGAGCTGAAGAACTCAATGAACAAGATGAACAATGCATGAAAAGCACTGAAAATAGAGCAGACCATAAGGAGTAGAGAATTACTGAGCTTGAGGATAGAAACACAGAAATAATACCTGTAGACAAAGGAAAAAATAAGATTTTTTTTTTAAATGAGGACATTCTGCAAGAATTATTTGATTCTTTTAGAAATGGCAATATTAGGAAAATGGGTATCCCAGAAGAAGAAGAGATAGAGTGGGGTGTTTATTTAAAGAAATAGTAGTTGAAAACTTTTCAAATCTGAGAAAGAAACTGGATATTTAAGTCCATGAAACTAAGAGAACACCTAATTACCTCAGTGCAAAAAGATTTTCTCCAAGACACATATTAAAAGTGTCAAACATCAGTGATAAAGAATTTTAAAGGTAATCAGAGAAAAAGGATTGCCATTAGACTATCAGCAGATTTCCCAGCAGAATCTCTACAGGCCAGGAGGAAGTGGAATGCCATTCTCAAAACGCTGAAAGACAAGAACCGTCAGCCAAAAGAATTCTGTCTGGCAAAGTTATCACTCACATATGGAGAAATTAAAACTTTCCCAGACAAACAAAACCTGAGAGAGTTCATCAACAGTGGTGGTGGTGTAAGCACTAAATCGTGTCCAACTCTTGAGATCTCGTGGACTGTAGCCTGCTTTGTCTAAGGGATTCTCCAGGCGAGAATATTGGAATGGGTTATTTCTTTCTCCAGAGAATCTTTCCAACCCAGGAATCGAACCCAGATCTCCTGCATTGCAGGCAGATTCTTTACTGGCTGACACTAGACCTGCCTCATAAGAAATGTTGAAAGCTTTCCAACCAGAAACAAAATAGCAAAAGTACACAAAACTTTGAGTAATGTGATAGAGTCAGAAAATTTCAAGGACTTCCCTGGTGGCCTAGAGGGTAAAGCATCTGCCTGCAATGCAGGAGACCCGGGTTCGATCCCTGAGTCAGGAAGATTCCCTGGAGAAGGAAATGGCAACCCACTCCAGTATTCTTGCCTGGAAAATCCCATGGACAGAGGAGCCTGGTAGGCTACAGTCCATGGGGCCGCAAAGAGTCGAACACGACTGAGTGACTTCACTTTAACTTAATTCACTTTATAAACACTTTATTATAGCAAGACCAAGGAAGTGCAGAGTCCCATAGAGCAGGGGTCTCCATGTACCATGGACTGGTACATGGCACAGCAGGAAGTGACCAGTGGGCAAGTGAGCAAAGCTTCATCTGTCTGTGCAGCCACTCCCCATTGCTTGTGTTACCTCCTGAGCACTGCCTCCGGTCAGATCAGTGGTGACATGAGATTCTCATAGGAGTGGGAACCCTACTGTGAACTGTACCTGTAAGGGATCTAGGCTGCATGCCCCTTACAAGAATCTAATGCTTGATGATCTGATTCTGTATTGTGGTGAGCTACATAACTATTTCATTACATATCACAATGTAATAATGACAGAAATAAAGAACAATAAATGTAATGAGCTTGAATCATCCTGAAACCATACCCTGCACCACAGTCCATGGGAAAAATTGTCTTCCATGAAATTGGTCGCTTGTGCCAAAAAGATTGGGACTACTGCCATAGAGGATTAATTTAAGAGGAAGATATTTTCATTAAACTGGCAAAAATTAAAGAGAGGAATATTAACGGCAGCAAGAGAAAAGCAACAAATAACATACAAAGGAATTTCCATAATGCTATTAGCTCACTTTTCAGCAGGAACTGCAGGCCAAAACAGAACGGCAGTGATCAAAACAGCATCTCACTGGCACAAGAACAGACACAAAGATCAACAGAAAAGAACGGGGACTCCAGAAGTTAATTGAGGTCCAAAGTTGGCCAGGATACACAAAGAAGAAATGGCAGTCTCTTCAATAAGTGTGCCAGGAAAACTGGACAGCTACATGTCAAAGACTGAAGTTGGAACATTCTCTAATACCATATATAAAAATAAACTAAAAAATGGATTAAAGATCTAAATGTAAGATCAGAAAGCATAAAACTCCTAGAAGAAAACATAGGCAAAATATTATTTGATGTGAATTGCACCAATATCTTTTTCGATCTGTCTCCTAAAGCAAGAGAAATAAAAACAAACATAAACAAATACATAACTAAATTTAAAACCTTTCATACAGCAAAGGAAACCATCAACAATACAAAAAGACAACCTACTGAAGGGGAGAAAATATTTGCAAATGATATGACCTATAAGGGTTTAATCTCCAAAACATAAACATAGCTCATACAACTCAATAGCAAAAGAAAAAAAAGCAATCCAATGTAAAAGTAGGCTAAAAAAAATAGAGATTTTTCCAAAGAAGTTATACAGATGGCCAATAGGCACATGAAAAAAGCCTCAATATCATTAATCATCAGCGAAAAGCAAATTAAAACCATAATGAGATATCACCTCCTACCTGTCAGAAAGGCTATCCTCAAAAAGAACACAAATAACAGATGTTGTAAAGGATGTGGAGAAAAGGGGACCCTCGTACATTGTTGGTGGGAATGTAAATTGGTGTAGTCACTGTAGAAAACAGAATGTAGGCTTCTCAAAAAATAAAATAGAACTACCATGTGAGTGACTCCCTGATTCCACTCCTGGTTATATATACAAAAAAAAACAAAAACACTAATCTGGAATAATACATGCACCCCAATGTTCATAGCAGTATTATTTACAACTGTGAAGATATGGAGGCAAATTGAGACTTCATCAGGAAATGAAAGAATAAAGAAAACATGGAACATATATGCAATGGAATACTCCTTAGCCATAAGAAATAAAATTTTGCCATTTGCAGAAACATGGATAGACTAGAAGGGTAGTATGCTAAGTGAATAAATCAGAGAGAGACAGACAAATACTGTATGATATCGCTATATATAGAATCTAAAAAAATAAAACAAACTAGTTAACATAACAAAAAAAAAACAGATAAGAGAATAAATTAGTGGTTACCTGTAGGGAAAGGGAAGAGGGGAAGAGCAACATAGGGAGAGGAGGTTAAGAGGTATAAACTATTATGTGTAAAGTAAGCTATTAGAACATACTGGACTATACAGAGAATACAGCCAATATTTTACAGTAACTAGAAGTGGAGTATAACCTTTAAAAACCATGAATCATATGTACACCTGTAACTTATATAATGTTGTACATCAATGATACTTCAATAAAAAGATTTCCTGGATATTTTGTATCAGATAAAATATGCTGAATATATAAATAATAATTATATTTAAGTCATAATAAAGAATCTATAATATGAAGCAATTCTAGAATAAACTATTACATGTTGTTAAAAAAAATGAAAATTAAGTTTATCATCATTTAAAATAAGAATTTTAAGAGTCAGTATCATTCATTTAGTGAGTGGCAAATTAAAAATTTGAACAGAGGACCCTCTGATTCACAAATCCCTTCAATGAAACTAGTCTGAAGTGATAGGCCACTATCACCTTTTTTAATCATGAAAGACAGTACATTATAGGTACCAGGGTAAAATCTTTTACAAGCTAAAATAGAACCAAATTGATAGAGAATATCTGCTATTCATCGACATTACTCCCCCGAAATCTGGCAGCGTCTTTCACTTGCTGAGCTATTTTTCTTTGCAATTTCACTTGAGATATTCATTTCCCTGTAAAGGGAACTTGCCCTCATTTTGATTCGTTTATTTAGAAGAGCAGGATTCCTGAAGCACATGAAGGGATTTTGCCACTGAAAATTACCTGGCCCAAGACTATACATTGGTGCCTTTATTTTATTTTTAACAGAACCACAAGTGCTAATTAGGTGCTCTTTCAAGATGCCAAAGAAAGATTCTGAGGTCCCAAACTGCCATCAGTCTCATCATTTTAGCCCTGAAGTGCTTCTCTATGAGGAACTTTGCACATTTGACACATCCCTGCTCTTTGCAAATTATTTTAAATGACTTCTTAATTAAACAGACTACCTTGCCCATTGCTAATGAAGCAGGCAGGAGCTTCAGAGCAGTTAGGAAATAGAACTGGTTCCAAGACCCTTCTTTCCTCTCTCAGGACCCTGTTTCAAGCAGAAGTAATTGTGTTTACTCTTCAGCCAGTATTGTGTCTCTTTAAAATAAAATGTGAATTCTTTATCTCTGGGTTGCAGATTTTTAGGCACCATAGAACTCAGATTTAGTTAACATTATTTTAATGTTTTTCCTCCTCCACTGCAGACTTCTGAAAGACATAGGGGAAAAAAAATCTTTCTTTTAGGAAGAATAATCTGTGTAGTATCCATCTCTAACTCAGGCAGTGACTTCTGTATGTTTTGCAAAGTTTTTGATTAGTCTGTCAAAGGAAGTGTTCTCTCATTAGGAAGACTTGCCAGAGAGACCTCAATAAGATTCATCAAACTTGAAGAAATCCTTTTCACCGCCATATACCAGCAAGGAAAATACACAGTGGTCCCTTGGTATCTGCAGAGGGATTGGTTTCAGAACCTGCCAAAGGTACCAAAATCCACGGATGCCCAAGTCCCATTGTCTGCCCTCTATAAACTTAGCTCCACATCCACAGACCAGGAATTGTATTAGTACATCTGACCCTTGAACAACTCAGAGGTTTAGGGCAATGGTCCCTGTACAGCCAAAAATCCACATGTAACTTTATAGTCAGCCCTCTATACTGGTGGTTCTGCACCCATGGATTCAACCACTGGGGACTGTGTAGTGCTGTAGTATTTATTTATTGAAAAAATCTGCATATAAGTGGACTCATGCTTTTCAAAGCTGTACTTACTGTTCAAGGATCAACTCTATAACACTACCTAGTTTTGTTAAGAATTTGTCTTGCATTTTTATTCCCAACTGTTCAAATTTTTGGTTAATAAAATTCTTAAATAAATAAAGGAAGAAAGATCATCCTTCAATTTTATTTTCAAAACATTTTTGTTGGTTATCCAACCCTTAGACAGTGAAAATCATAACAGATTATGAAAACTATTAAAACTTAGAATTTATAAGAGACCTACAGTTTGCCCTTTTTATAACCCTGGACCAGGGTTTATTCAGACCTGAGAGGATTCATCAGCCCTAGTTTGGAATTGAGACTAGACACTCAAATAATCAAGGATGCTGAATTCCTTCTTAACCTTAACCATAGTTTCCAAACCCTCATCTTAGCCTATGTCCTACCAAAGCTGGCCTGTACATCCCTTTGAGGTCATCTTTATATACACCTCTTATATTCAGGTAACATTGGCCACACCAGAGTACTTTGATCATAGCACACAAGTAATTACTAATAGATGCCTGAAGAATATATTAAAAACTTTAAGGTAAAGTATTACTAAAAACTGGTTACTAAGCTTCATCTGTTGCCTTCAACAATAACATTTATTTAGCATTACTATTTCCAGGCACATTGCTCATTGCTTTGTATGCATTGCCTTATATATTTATTGTAGCAACATTATGGAAAATATTTTATACCACCTTTCTTATAGATAAGACGCTTCCATGGGAAGATTGCCAGTCTCACATCACTTTCAGAGCCAGGTGTCTAAAGGAAATCACCAGACCATTTGCCCTTAACAAGAACTAAATGATACAACATAGACTCTCAGGCTATACCCTCTGCCTGGAGCTAAACCTCATCTGAAAGGACACCCAGCAGAAATTCAACCAATTACTAAGCTCAAAATCTGCCAAGTTTCTGGAAACTTTTGGGGAAACATATCCTTTCATCTGGTAGCTTCAGGGTGCTTATCTGTTCCATTCATAGCTGTAGAACCTTTAAGGCAGTTGCTCCCCAAATTATCACATCCATCTGGGTATTTGCTGAATATGAAGGTTACCAAACCTCAGTCCAAACCTTCACAAATCAAAATCTCTTTAATGGGTCCCAGGAGTATGTCATTTTTAATAAGTTCTTCAGAAAATAGATTTAGGGCAGAGGGCATGGATACATGCTAAATCTTACAAACTTACCAATTTCAAAAATTCAGCCATGACCCCAGGAAGCCCCTTTATAAGCCAGGCTCAGATATTCAAGCCCCTCCTATCAAAAAGCAGAGAGCATCAACAGCTACCCAAGAGTCACCCAGAGAACATGGACAGCTATATTAGAAAGAAAGAAAGAAAGAAAGTGAAGTCACTCAGTCATATCCAACTCTTTGCAACCCCATGGACTATAGTCTACCAGGCTCCTCCATCCATGGGATTTTCCAGGCAAGAATACTGGAGTGGGTTGCCGTTTCCTTCTCCAGGAGATATTCCCAACCCAGGGATTGAACTTGGGTCTCCCACATTGTAGGCAGACGCTTTACCATCTGAGCCAACTTGCCAGCAAATCCATGGATAGTTTCAGGGAACCTGCCATCTTGACTAGGAAAACAAGGACATGACTAGTTAGATCCTTAAAGTCTGAGGAAATGAAAGATCTCTGTGAAGGCTGATTTCTACTACCTAACAAACCTAAAGCTAGGGGAACCTATTATATTCTACCATGGCAGTTCTTCTCTGATAAAGATGACAAAATGATTTTGTCCTCTAATCCTTGTTTGAAAAGAGGTGAGCATGGAGGAAATGGTGGACAGAGAGTACAGGAAGTTAGTTATTTCATCCAAGCCTGCAAATTTTAATTTAATTTAATTTTAATTAAATTAACCAGCCTAAAATTTAATCAATAGTTCTTACTTCTTGAGCCTTATCATCTGATAGCAAATCCTGTCTTGAGAGAGCTGCCAAAGAGAACAAATAAGATCCAAAGCAAAGCTAAGTCTGTGTAAACATTCAGCTTGCAAAAAAAAAGTCAAAAATACTAGTGGTAGCATCAGTAACTGAGAAACTAAAGTATTAGCAAATAAATCCTCAGCATGTTTGCAATAGAATTTGGTCATTTCCATTGGTCTGGCTAAGTTTGATCTCTTGAGAGGTCAAAACAAATGGATCCAAAGAAAAAAAGAAAATTTCCTCTTTTTTTTAACCATATCACATGGGGAAAATCTTGTATTAGCCACATGACCACACAGACTGTAGTCTTCCAATAAAGAGTAATAATCAACCAGGCGTTCCAGTGTTCACATCTATGCTGGTGTCTGTCTATGCCTGTGTACTCAGTTGTGTCCAGCTCTTTGCGACCCCCATGGACTGTGGCCCTCCATGCTCCTCTGTCCATGGGGTTTTTCAGGCAAGAATACTGGAGTAGATTGCCATTTCCTTTTCCAGGGGATCTTTCTGACATAAGGATCGAACCAATGTCTCCTGCATTGGTGGGTGGATTCTTTACTACTGAGCCCCCTGGGAAGCCTGTGTCTGTCTATATTTCGATCTGCATCTCCTGATCATGAGTAGATTTTCAAAGAGACACATGACAAAGTAGGGTTCTTAAAACAAAAAAATGGATCAATAATCAAGAGTCCAGAGACAAATACTTCAAGAAACAGTAGATGGCAGGAGCTCTGGGCATGGTAAAAGAAAGGGTTGAAAAGTAAAATTCAACATGGATACTCCAGCCTCCTAGAGTTAAAATTCTCAAAATTACTCATATTAAAAAAAAAAAAAAAATAGAACTCACAGAACCAAAAGTCTAGCAATAGTAATGATTCAAACACTAGACTGGATGTTGTTTCCATAGACACAGTCATGTCATGCCTGCACCTTTGTTATCGGCCCCTCCACTCTAGGAACACACAATTATATGCAAAACACCTTGTCTCCAAATGGCAAACATTAAACTCATAGTCAAATATGCATCTTCCTTTTGCTACTTTTGTGACAATCAACATATTTCACAATAACTTTTCTTATGACTGATGTCCTTATCTATAAAAATGGAAGTCACTGTTTCTCCCCGTTTATCTCACTGGGTGGTTTTTCATGTAACATTACATTTCATAAAGGAAAAGCCTTTATAAGGCATAAAGCACAGTATGTACAGCAAATATTATCATTGATATTGATGAGCATTTACACGAGTCATTCAAGCAATACAAAACAAGTGATGCTTCAGTGAAGAGAAGATGACGGCAGTGGAGAGCTGATAGTTGTTGCTGAAACAGTTAGTCCCCTGCCCCACTTGGTTTTTGTTTTTTCTCACTATGCCTGTACCATCTATTGTCTATTCAGCCATTCCTTTTGGGGGGTTGCTTTGCACCAAGCTGCTAATGTATCACAATAAATACAATTTTTTCTTAACCATTGTGCTCACAAAGCATGGGTCTTTCAAAAATCAGAATTAAATTGTGAATTGGCGCATAGACTAAACACATAAACATTTTCAATACCCAAGAATGATTTCAATTTTCTATTCCTTTCCAAAAAATTACATGGCAGTACGAAGCTATAGATTATTGGCTATGATGCACAATATTTTTTAATTAAAATTAAATTTCAACGATTTGTCAGGCAATACAAGTGAAATGCACAGTGTAATAAATTCCAAAACATATTCTCTCTCTCCATTAGAAAATGGAACTAAAGTCCTTCATACTAAATTTATACCACTATGCAGAAGTGCTGTAAAAAAAAAAAAAAAAAACCCTTTTCAAAAAATCATTATTCAGGGAAGTATAATTACATACAAATGTTTGTGTATTCTCAAGTTAACTCATAAAAGAAGAGGATAAAACATCTTTGAGATTCTTTGGGAATGTTTTGTGTGTTAATAAACATAATTGGCATACCAGTGGTCCAATTTGGTCAGTATTTTTTTTTATCAGTAGCAGCGACGCTGTTGAACCAATTTGATAAACTAGAAAAAACACAGACTTGGAGGTCAGGTGAACTGTTTTCTAGACTTTCTGTGCCACCAAATTGTGTGTAATCTTGGCTAATGTACATAGTCTCTCTGGAACTTTAGAATCTTTACCAAAATGAGGCAGGTAGACTCCAGTGTAAGTCTTCTTCCCTTGTTTTTCATGATAATAGAGCCTCCTAGATTAATGAGTTCTCTTGGTTATTCAGAATAAACCTTCATTCACATCTTCCTTTGCAATTAGGCATAATCATGTAGGTAATCTCAGGTCAATGGCATGAGTCAAAGCGATTGAGCCCTTAATGGGAAGTAGCAAGCCCTCCCTCCCCTCCTCCATGTCCCTGCCCACTTTTCCCTATGGGCTAAGGGCAGACAAAGTCTTGAGTCCTCTTGAATATATGGACCAAGACAACATATCTCTGTAATGGCAGAGCAACCCAACAGAAAAGCCTAAATCTATATTACTGTGGAACTGCCATGCAAGTCAATATCAACTGGGACAAGAGACAGAAATAAACACTAATCACTATAGCTTGGAGTGTTTTGGAATAGTTCAACTGCTATCTCTCCTCTCAGTTTAGAAGGCAATATGAGGTAGTGAAACATCATGGGATACTGAAAAACTGTAGATCTGGATTCAAACCTGACTCTATTGTATGACTTTGGAAAAAGTCCTAAATATCTCTGAGCATCTGTTTTCTCATCTGCAGATAATGTAAGTAGACTGAGACTTTTAGAATACCTAGTAGTTGGTCAATAAATGACAGTGTTGTGATGAATTTCTACTAATTGGTAACATGGTAATCACGTAGATGGGGAAACAGTGGAAGCAGTGTCAGACTTTATTTTGGGGGGCTCCAAAATCACTGCAGATGGTGACTGCTGCCATGAAATTAAAAGATGCTTACTTCTTGGAAGGAAAGTTATGACCAACCTAGATAGCATATTCAAAAGCAGAGACATTACTTTGCCAACAAAAGTCCATCTAGTCAAGGCTATGGTTTTTCCTGTGGTTGTGTATGGATGTGAGAGTTGGACTGTGAAGAAGGCTGAGTGCCGAAGAATTGATGCTTTTGAACTGTGGTGTTGGAGAAGAGTCTTGAGAGTCCCTTGGACTGCAAGGAGATCCAACCAGTCCATTCTAAAGGAGATCAGTCCTGGGTGCTCATTGGAAGGACTGATGCTAAAGCTGAAACTCCAGTACTTTGGCCACCTCATGAGAAGAGCTGACTCACTGGAAAAGACTCTGATTCTGGGAGGGACTGGGGGCAGGAGGAGAAGGGGACAACAGAGGATGAGATGGCTGGATAGCATCACCAACTCAATGGACATGAGTTTGAGTAAACTCCAGGAGTTGGTGATGGACAAGGAGGCCTGGCATGCTTTAATTCATGGGGTCGCAAAGAGTCAGACACGACTGAGCAACTGAACTGAACTGACTGAATCACTCTGGAAAGAATGCATGGCTTTGGGATTATTTATAGCTCTTAAATATCAATCTATTTCCACTTAATGGGCTAGGCATTTAATCAACTTAACTTTGTAAGACTCCTTAGCACATTTTATATACAAAGGCTGTATTCCAGGCTCTAACCTTCAATCAGGAAAACGTGCTGTGGCCCAAGTGAGATTAGATGGGGAACACATGTATACCTGTGGCAGATTCATTTTGATATTTGGCAAAACTAATACAATTATGTAAAGTTTAAAAATTAAATTAAATTAAAAAAAAAAAAATTACAGTCTCTAAGTCCTAATGCCTTGGTCAGTTCATAATATCTTGAATAGCCATTGAGTTTGCACATGTCCTATGATTATGGAAAGAAACAAGGTATTATATATAAGCCCATTATATATAACACAGTAATATAATTTGATGAACAACATGACATATAACTAAATATTTCCTTTGTGGAGAATTTTTCTAAAAATATGCAGTTCTGACATCATAACTGTCAAGAAACACTTGAAACCATCTTGCCCCTTCATATGCCATGCTCTGCTGTCACAAACTTGGCCAAGTCAGGTGGTAAGAAAGGTAATCTGTACATTCCCTCAGGGGAACACATCCTTTGACCCCAACAAGCAAATTTTAAAACCAATTTACTGAATTCCATGGAGATTTTTTTTTTTTCACCCTTCTCCTGAAATTCCAGACATTGGCTCAGAATAGAATTAAATTACAAAACTGGTTGCTTTTACCTGGGAAGGAAATTTTTACATTTGTTCTGGAATGCTTTCCTTCCTTGGTAGGAATACAGGCTTATCATCATTACAAGCCTTCATCAGGGAGAGTCACAGGAAAAAATGTTTCCTCAGAAAGTCTCCAACTGCGTATCTCTTCTATATTGTGACATGTTGTTGAAAATCTTTAATCCTTTTTCATTTTTTAATAAATACCTGCCTTAACCTTCAGAGGATTGATACAGAGTTTTGAACTACACTTCAAGCAGAAAAAAAATTAATGGATAAATGTTAAAATCATTAAATAGATTCTGCCTAAGAAATAAAAAGAAAATGACTCATCCCAGGCCATTGTTATATGATGTATCATTTTAAGGGGGTAGTTTTTTTTTTTTTTTCTTCAGCATGCATAAGTCTTTTCTATCCACCTGCCTGTCATTTTTCTGTCAAAAGATTTCTCACATCATATTCTTTTTAGCTCTCAAAACACTTCACTTTAAAATTTTACCACAGGATTTTCCAAGTTTTTCTTAGGTTATGTCACATAGCACAAAATACAAAAGCTCCTATTTTTAAAAAGGCAGCTTTAATAAGGAAAAGAAAAGATTTAACTGACTATCCAGAGTATCTTTTTTGAATTGAATCTATAATCATTCCCTTAAAATTTCTCATATAGTTCTAAAGCTTGATAGACATTTTGCCTCATTAAAGTTAATGTGACATAACTCTAAAAACAGAGAATAAAATGGCAGATAAGGGCTTCTTTTTCTGCTTTAAATCCTTTCCCTGAGGCTCTCTTGCTTTTTTCCAAGAGAATTTCAGCTGGAAAAATCAGTTTGTACTGGATTTAATAGTTCATTCATTTTGACATACCTGTGCCATTGTACAAAAGAATCACACCTTCACAGTAAGTTCCATCCTTCTCTCTGAATACTCTTTCCTGACCCCTTACTGGTTTCCTTACAATTTAAATCAAGAATTAAATGCATTTCACATATGACAAAAAAATCCTCCACAAAAAAAAAAAAAAAATATCCTGTCTTCATTCCTTTCCTTCTGCCATAATCCCCTTCTTAGGTCTCACAGCGCTCCATCACGAGATGCAGGAGAGCAAGATGATCAGGTTACCTGCCTGGAACTCTGTGGACAGCAGGGCGATGACAATCAGCACAGATGTGGCTTCCCAGAAACCAGGTCAACTGTTTGTGCGAATGCAAGACAAAGAGAAGAAAGTATGCTGCTGCTGCTGCTAAGTTGCTTCAGTCCTGTCCGACTCTATGCAACCCCAGAGATGGCAGCCCACCATGCTCCCCCGTCCCTGGGATTCTCCAGGCAAGAACACTGGAGTGGGTTGCCATTTCCTTCTCCAATGCATGAAAGTGAAAAGTGAAAGTGAAGTTGCTCAGTCATGTCCGACTCCTAGTGACCCCATGGACTGCAGCCTATAAGGCTCCTCCATCCATGGGATTTTCCAGGCAAGAGTACTGGAGTGGGGTGCCATTGCCTTCTCCAAGAAGAAAGTATAGCATCCCATATATTAATAGTTTTAGTCTCATGATCTGCAATAGCTAGAAGTTAGATCTGCATCTCATCCTATAAAATTTGATGGGTAAAGAATTCTTTGTCTCCCATCTGTGAGGACTCCTTCCCATAGCTTTCACTATTGGTGTATTTTCTTTTTCAAATCACAGAGATTTTACTGTATCCCTGAACACTTTCTCTGGAGTTCAATGTTCAGTAGAAATGGAATGGGTAATAAAGTTTACATATTAAAAACACTTCTCTCAGACTGAAAATAGAATTGTTCTTCTGAATGTAAATAACAAAAGCATGTGTGTGTGTGTGTGTGTGTGTGTGTGTGTGTGTTTTAGCAAATTTCTCTAAGAGAGTAGGGGTTAAATCACTGTTACATTTCTGCATTTTATTTCTCATCAGGTCAAAGGTGAAGCAGATTATACAACCAACTGCACTGAAATCATCAAGCACTTGACAATTCACTTTTTAAAAAATGTCATTAACCTCTTGAGCCTGAATAGGGGAAAACAGTTATGTGGAAGACTTGATTGTCTGAGAATACTAATGAATTAATAACTCTGGGTTTCTTTCCCACCAACCAACTTTAACCCAATCCTAGCACCCCAGGAATCAGAACCTAGACTTGAGTTGAGGTAGATGGATGCTCCAATTCAGTACAGATTTATACTGACAAATTTAGTTCAGTCACTCAGTCGTGTCTGATTCTTTGCGACCCCATGGACTGCAGCACACCAGGCCTCGTCGTCCATCACCAGCTCCCGGAGTTGACTCAAATTCATGTCCATTGAGTCGGTGATGCCATCCAACCATCTCATCCTCTGTTGTCCCCTTCTCCTCCTGCATTCAATCTTTCCCAGTATCAGGGTCTTTTCAAATGAGTCAGCTCTTTGCATCAGGTGGCCAAAGTATTGGAGTTTCAGCTTCAGCATCAGTCCTTCCAATGAATATTCAGGACTGATCTCCTTTAGGATGGACTGGTTGGATCTCCTTGCAGTCCAAGGGACTCTCAAGAGTCTTCTCCAACACCAAATATAGTGACAAATCTGGTGCTAAATCTGGACAGTGGGCTTTCATTTCTTCATTCTTCATTCATCACAACCAGTGATCAACTCAGTTTTACATGACTTCGTCATGAGGACACCAAAAGAACTAGAGAATAAGGGAAGAACTCCAAACTGGTTGAATGCCTGCTACAAATCCTTGACTTGTAGTAACCCATAAAACTTACATTAACCCAATTTTACAAATAAAGAAACTGAGTTAGCTAGCCTGTGTAACCAGCCAAGACTGCATAATTAGCAAGTGACAGAGTGAAGATTATAACACAGATCTTTCTTATATTAAAACCAATGTTCTTTTTATGATATCAGGTCTCTTCCCAGAAGCCGCCTTTGTATGTGACTGCTGTCTAGATGAGAATTAAAATCAACAGCCCTACCTGGTTCTGAGCATAAATAAGGAATGACCATTTCAGTGTCCTCCAACAAAACCTTGAAGTAAACTTAGTTTTTCTGTAAGAATCACAAAATTCACTTTCTGGTCTGACAAATGGGTTAGGGTAGAGGATACCGTCTCACTATAAATGACCTCGGAGTGAGAAAAAGACAGACAGAAAACAAACAAAAAAATGCGAACCCATACTATGATGCACTGGCTACCAGACAGGAATCAAGAATGAGGTCGCAAAGATCTGGAGGAGGGCCTTCACGGGGCTTCTTTCCGGTGACATGCAAACCATTTCTCTGAGCTCATTTTAGTCAGATCAGAACATATACAGCCAGCATGACAACAAGAAACTTACTAGCTAAATTTTCTATTTATACCAAAATGGCTGTTTTCTTTGTTTTTCCCTGCATCTAAGAGACTCTAGAAGTAACTTAATTCTGCAAGGTTCACTTGCTGTTTGTCAAATGGGGGGAAAAAAAAAGTAATAATTGCCTGAAGATACAGATCCTTCTTGATTCTTTTCCCCAAACCTGCAGTATCTGTTTTTATTGCAGGTTCAGAATGGGTATGCAGTACGCAAGAGCAGAGGGAAGGCTGTGACCCATAGGCAGCCCCACAGTGCTGAGAATTGCAGACTTTTGCATGACTCCCTGCACCCATTTTTCAGAACCCATTCCTATCCACAGTCCTCTCTCAACTTTCCAATTAACACCCTAATTATGTTTCAGCTTCTATCAAAAACTGATCAATTTTACCTAAAGCCCAGCTCTCAGCAGTTTGGGCTGCTTTCACTAGGAGACCAGCAGAAAAATGTTAAAAACATCTAATTCTGCTTCTTTGGGAATTCTGTGCTTAATAAAGTGTATACAAGCAAGTAGGAATTAAACATTTGGGTTTACCCTAATAATAACCTGAACTAGTTCAGTGTCAGACAAAAGTGATTTTGATAGGATAAAAATGGTAGCTGTGAATATTTTTCAGATCATGATTGATAGCTACATGAAGATTGCAAGATTATTTATTTCACATTGTCATCCAGATGATTAACAATGACATTTTCATTTCATCCTTGTTTCCTCTTGGCTCTTTATTTCCTAGATGTCTTCTCTTCTTCAAATATTGGTATATGATATATAAACATCATAAAAGTTAGCCTAAGGAAAACATTAGGAAAAGAAATGGGCTACAACCAAAAAAAATTTATTGTATATTTCAACATCAAATTTAATCAACTCTGAAGTAATCTCAATAAGATAAATATAATAAGTATATTAAACTTATTTATCTGAAATATTTTTCATGCAGCAAGCAAATATATCTTCTCTATGCTAACTACTAGGGAAGAGAAAGGAAGAATGTTACCTAATCCTTATTCTTAGAAAATGCAATTATTTAATGGAGGAAAAGAAGGGATATTATTTATTTCAACACAATGGTACCTGACATCTAATCCCAAAACACAGTGTCATAAAGCAACATGTATTTAGTAAAGAAATAAGCCTGTAGGTCTGGACTGTACATGAGGCATTCTTACTTGGCTTGGCTTGCTCACATGTCTGATAATCAGTGGATGTTGGCTGATCTAGGCTGGTTTTGGCTGGTGTAACTGGGACAAATTGGCGTGATCCATGTGTTGCCCATCCTCCAAGGAATGGAAGAAGCATAAGAACACAGGAAATACTTAGATACTTTTCCTAGATTCTGTGTCATAACTGTTAACATTCTCTTAGCCAAAGCAAGCCATACAACCGAATTCAGACTCAAAGAGCAAGGAAATAGACTCTACTTCTTGGTGGGAGGACCCTTAAAGTCATATGGTAAAGGGCACAAATAGAAGGAGAGGTAAAGAATCAAAGCCGCCATTACAATCCACCACAGAAGAACAAATAAACAAAAGATATTGTTATTCTAAGGCACTCAATCTAAAGGCAGTAAGTTCTACAATAGAGGTAGGGAAAAATACAGGAGGAGCTCAATGGAAGGTCTGAATATCTCTTTCCAGAAAACCAACAAAGCTTTAACCAAAAAAGTGATATTTGAACTGGTTCTTAGCTATCGCCTATCTGAAAAGGCAGATAAGGAGTTATTTATGGAAAACAGCAGTGTAATGATATAGGGATGTTATTAGGTGTCATGTTTTAGGAGCACATGAAGTCTCAGTGTGGAGAAGGCAATGGCACCCCACTCCAGTACTCTTGCCTGGAAAATCCCAAGGATGGAGGAGCCTGGCAGGCTGCAGTCCACAGGGTCACGAAGAGTCGGACACGACTGAGTGACTTTACTTTCACTTTTCATTTTCATGCATTGGAGAAGGCAATGGCAACCCATTCCAGTGTTCTTGCCCGGAGAATCCCGGGGATGGGGGAGCCTGGTGGGCTGCCATCTCTGAGGTCGCACAGAGTCAGACATGACTGAAGTGACTTAGCAGCAGCAGAAGTCTCAGTGTGGCTAGAACTGAGAAGAAAACAAAAAATCACGCTCATAATTTAGGTTGAATAGGATAGAGAGGCACCTTGTATGTCAATGATTTTACCTAGTTTACTTGGTTGCAAACCCCTGGGGGAAAGGAGCTACATCTTCAGTCATGTCTTATGTATTATCCATAATGCCCTGAACATGGAAGTGCTCGGCAAATATCTAGCTTGACTTGCACTCTGCTTGTGCAAAAAAGTTACAAACTGACCACATCATGGAGATGAAGTGTGGTGTACAAAATGTCTCTACAGACAAGTACAAGCCCAGAAGTCATCCCTATATCAAGTTCAAAACTGTCAAATCTTACCCGTTGAAGTCCTTAAGCCCATTTTTGTCTTCGGTGAATTTGAACTTTGTTTTAAAAACAAGAGAATTTTATTTTTATGCTTTTATTTTTTTCCTAGGAACTCAGTAGTGAAAATAGATTGCATTCCAATTGGGGGCATCTCCATATGTCAGTTTTGTTTGTTAGGGTTTATATCACAACCATGGACAAAATTATAGAATACAACTTTAAAAGATACTTAAACAGGAAGCAAATTTTAGCCCAAGTTACTACTCTAACCCTCTTCAAAGGCCATTTAATGACCCAACCACACTTTCCATCATGGTCCCAGGAAGATATCTCAAATGATGTAGTAGCTAGTATTGGAGGAGCTGCACCACAAAGCATGGCTTTGTTCTCTAAGGAGGCGTCCCTGCTGTACTGATGATATCTTCCACTGAGAGGGACAAATCCACTGTCGTTTTACCATAAACTTAAGAGTTTAGGCTCATGAGTTAGGAGAAAAAAGTTGGAGAGTGTTAAGTTGAGATCTTTATTCCCCAATCTCAAAGGTTCCATGAGGTTCCTGCCACTGATATAATATTCTAGGTCTCACTCTATATTGCTTCTACTCATTTTTCCTAATAAAAGAGAACATAAATTATCTGATTAGTAGGGGTTATGAATCTCACAAAGTAGAGATAATCAATTAAAAAGCTACAAATTTGGGCCCAAAAGCCAGGACAGACTGGGCAATAATGATTCTAAGTCAGCATGTCCACTCTGCCAACACAAACTCTTCTTAGACTGGGCTGTCCTAAGGTCTACCATTAGCAAGTCCACTTGTCTGTGTCCTCCAGCCAGCTTCATAAATAATAAAACTACTATTTCGACTGCCAGATGATGAGTGTCTTATTTTCAATTGGTTTCAAAGATAAAACATAAAAGGGGAAGAAAGGAGTGTTATTTTCTGTTCTTTTAAACACAAAAGTAGATATTCTGTCTTATCCACCTTAGTGTTCCCCACAGTGCTAGAATGATGCCAAGCACATAGTGGATGCTCAAAAAAATTGTTCAGTGAAAGAGAACAGAAGTATGTGACATCAAAATCTAGTCTGTTCTTTAATCTTATATCTCTCAAGTTCCTTTTGAGAAAAGTAGAAGTCCTCCCAGGGTTGCTAGTCAACATTTTTCTTCTCCACACAGTTGTTCAATTTCTCAAGTGCTAATGGTCCATGCAATTCTTTTATCTCCCAATTGGACACTCTGTAGCATGGTGACCACAAAGACTTTGTCAAGTGCTTTCTCATCCTTTGTAATGTCAGGGTCTGCATGGATTTAAAATGCTACCATCTGTTCTCAGTTTGGGGACTTCACAAAAATAACCAGAGAACCATTTCAGTGAAACACTAAACCTTTATCACTCTAAATGTTGTCTCTGGTAGTGCATTGGAAGTTTCCTGAATGCTGCTCTTTTGTTTCAAAAAAAAAAAAAACCCTGATATTATAGGCCTATGATTTCTTCAGCTCTCCTAAGGATTTCAGGCAGTTCCCAATTACTGAAATGATAACTTCAAAATAACCAGAGTTCTCAAGTCTTTGCTGAGTTTTCTAACTGTACACAGAGGAGAAAATGTAGTGTCGGAAAGAGCTCTCTGCAATAAAGATCGAGGCCAACTTGATACAAAATAGAGTTAAAGCCAGGTGATAGATAAATTTGATGCCCTAATAAAAAGGAAGCTATGAAGGCTTTGGACCAAAAGAAGACAAGGATACAAGGAGGGACAGGAAACATGATGCCCATGTCTTACCTGCCAAATGTATAGATTTAGGTTTGATCTCTGCCAAGAAATTCTAAATGAGAACAGTGTGTGTTCTACGTGGCCTAGCCCTTGTATTGCTTGTAAAATTAGTCAGTAACACATAAATTAAAGTTGATAGAAATATAAATATTTAAGTAAGTAAGTAAGTAAGTGAAGTCGCTCTGTCGTGTCCAACTCTTTGCGACCCCATGGACAGTAGCCTGCACCAGGCTTCTCCGTCCATGGGATTTTCTAGGCAAGAGTACTGGAGTGGGTTGCCATTTCCTTCTCCAGGGAATCTTCTCAACCCAGGGATCGAACCCAGGTCTCCCTCATTGTAGACAGATGCTTTACCATCTGAGCCACCAGGGAAGTCCATAAATATTTATGGAAATGCCAAAAACCACTTCTTTATCAATCCAAGCAAGTCTATAGCCCTGGCACCTATACATGTTTAAAAAAACAAACAAACAAACTGAAAAAGAGTCAATCAATTAATACACATTGAGAAATTGCTGGGATTTAAGAATTCTGTTCTGTGTCACAAAATACAGATACCTACCTTCAAGTTACACACAGTCTAGTGGTGAGACAGACACATGTTGTCAAGCAAGTTTATAG
Source organism: Bos mutus (assembly GCF_027580195.1). NCBI lineage: Eukaryota > Metazoa > Chordata > Mammalia > Artiodactyla > Bovidae > Bos > Bos mutus. Next base: position 89,280,814 of record NC_091617.1, on the reverse strand, counting down.
CAACATCTGAAATACCCAGATATTGGATTAAAGGTATTCCTTTTCCTGTTTTATCTACATAGAATCTTTATGTATCATTCTCAGGAAAATGTCACAGACATAGGAAAGAGTTTTCTTTGAAGTATTTCAAGTAGTAACTACCAAAATTCTTGTGGCTATAGGGTTAAAAGTAATCAGTTATAGACATGTAGATATTTGGGATGGCATGAACTTTAGAAAAATTCTGGTCCACATTCTTCCTTCTTTCCGATTAAAAAACAAAGAGCTTGAAAAACAAGGTGACTGGCCCAAAAATCACACACAACAATTCATGGAATGAAAACTACAGTCAAGGGATCTGACCTTCCACAGGGCTAGGAGAATAAACAGTCTACTGTGAACTGACTGATAGCCTACTAGGAAGGAACTGAATTTCTTTTCTTTGAATACATAATCTATCCTTCAAAAGTCATTGTACTAGACATGATATTCTGTATTTCACACCAAGGAAACAAGTTCAGGAAGGTTAGTTCACACAAAGTCACACAACTGATGAGTGACAGCACCCGTGTGTGAACCCAGGTCTTTCCAACTTTCACATGACCAGGCAGCCCTACTCTCCACAATTCAGTAAGCTAACTCAGTGGGATGCAATTTACTCTGCAGGCAGGATTCTAATATAAATCTATTGCTTTTCCCTGGACTCTTAAGAGGCAAACAATTCTCAAAATTTACATCAAAACTAAAAGCTACTTTTCATACCCACGGGACTAAGAAGGCAGATTTCCTTTCAGGTGTCTCATTTGATCTTCTTAAAAGGTGGTTTCTTTCGGGCCATTAAAAAAATAAATAAATAAATGCTATCTACAGGGGCAGCGCTCTCATAAGGCTGCAGCAGCAGACTGATCAAGGGCAATATCTTTGTAAACACCAGGCTTCAGGTTATTTCACAAGGCCTGTAAACGAGGAGGCTTTTAACACCACACTTTTGTGATAAACAATGGAAAAACACCAGCGCTCTCTGCAACAGTGAGTCAAAACGTCCAGAGCAAGGAGCTGACTGGGCCCAGGCATTGTGACTGTAAGCCAGCATCTCTGCCCCGCCAACCACGCCAGCCACTCTCCACTGTGCCCTCCATCCTGTGGGAGGAGAATGCCGCCACAGACGCACCAATGGCAGATGAGGCCCCCAGGTTCTTCTGGGAGTGGGACAGCCACTCGTTTAAGAGCAGGGTTCTAGTCCTCAGAATAAACTGGATTCAAATCAACTCTTTTTCTTACCAGGTGGTCACACGGCCGACTGAGTAAACTGATCCTCAAATTCTGTCTGTAAAATTAATGACATGTACTTCACAGAGTTGCTGTAGAAATTATATGCAAAATGTACAACACACTTTAACACAGAACCTTAAACTTGGAAGATCCTTCCCACACAGCTTTTTTTCTGCTCATCTTAATAAACAATGTTATGGAGTTCACAAAGGCCTTCCCTATGCCTCACAATATATAATACAGTATACACTCTTCAAGGGGACCTTGCAAGGTGGGCAGGGCAGCTGTGGCATCTCCTGACTTGTCATAAGAGGGGGCTTCACGAGTTCTAGTGAGGAGGATGAACCTAGAGCCTGTTATACAGAGTGAAGTATGTCAGAAAGAGAAAAACAAATATATTAATACAAATATATATGGAATCTAGAAGGATGGTACTGATGAATCTATTGCAGGGCAGGGATAGAGACACAGACACAGAAAACAGACTTGTGGACACAATGAGGGAAGGAAACGGTAGACAAATTGAGAGAGTAGCATTGAAGCATCACATAACCAGATGTAAAATAGGTAGCCAGTGGGAATTTGCTGTATGATGCTGGGAGCTCAACCTGGTGCTCTGTGACAGCCTAGAGGGGTGGGATGGGGTGGGAGGTGGGAGAAAGGTTTAAGAAAGAAGCAACATATGTTTACCTATGGCTGATTCTTGTTGCTGTATGGCAGAAACCAACACAACATTGTAAAGCAATTATCCTCCAGCTGAAAAATAATTAAATTTTTAAAGAGCAGGTTTCAGACAGCAACAACTTACCTAAAGTCACAGAGGAGTAAGTGACACAACCAAAATCTGACCCCAGATCTTTTGTCTCCTAGTTTAGTGTTCCTTTTTTCTGGTGTGTCCTAATGCAGTATGTGGTAGGATAGAGCCCCGATTACTATTGTATTTTTCTTGAAATAAATCAAGAATTAGTCAGCTCAGCCTGCCGATCTACAGAAACCACACTCGCTTTTTAGGGTGTCATAGCTATTGTCATAAACAAAGCAAGTAGCTATGTGGCTGTCTGTTTTATAAATAACCAGGAGCCTCTAGGCTGAAATAACTCACTGTGAAGGCTTTCTGGTGGCCGAGGAGCACCACAGACTTCCTCACAGACACACTCAGAGGCACTGCTGTTCGTCTTTACTGTTGTTAATAAAAAATGACATCACAGTGTGTCTTCTGCTGCCTCATCAGCGGTGGGAGACTCCGTGGTGACAGGGAGAGAGCCCTGAGCTAGGAGACATGACATCTGGGTTCCTGCACTGATTCTGTCTCAAACCAGCCTTCTGGGCTCCACTTTGCTCATCTCTAAACTAAGAAATATGCAGGTAATCTTCCTGGTTCCTTTCAAATCTAACATTCTCAGATCACAGTGATCTTTTTGAGACCATATGAAATGTCCCTTGAGGGCTGATGACTCTGATAGGGCCCAGGAGCTACTAACACAGAGACTGTTTTTTCTCACATTTGAAAGCACTCTTTTGCGGCAAAGTGCTAGATTAGCATCAACCCAATGTGACAGAAAAAAATCTGGATCTAGAGTCAGACCTTGTGAGTCCCAAGCCTCAACTTTTACTTATTACGGGTGTGACCCAGGAAAGTAACTTGTCTTCTCTGAATTTCTCTTCCCTCAACTTTGAGATGGGACGAATGCCCTTTCGGCTCTTGGTGAATCATGGCTGTAAATTGCTGTATGCCATAGCTCGTCATAGTGTGTGTGAGTCCCACAAACCTAGGTGCAAAAAATGCCCTGTCCCTTAAGGTTCCTAAATCACATTTAATCTCTAAATTGCAACCTGCCAAGCAGTGAGGAAATGTGGTGACTCCAGTTGTTACTGGAGTTCCATCACTGCCATACTCCTTCCAGAATCCCACGGTGATGTCAGGGGTCACAAAATGTCTGGAATATTCATAGAAGGGCTCTCTGCACACCATCAGTTACTCCAGAAATAACCATTGCTCTGGCCTGAATAACCTGCAGAGGGCAGGCAGCTCCTGGACCCCATATGGGTTCAGGGGTAAGGTGCTCTTGCGGTAGTTCATCACCAGCCCCTCCCTTCCACCTTCATTTGGAGACAAGCAAGCCCCCATCACGTACATTTTTATGCACAGACTGGCTTTTGTCTACAGAAAGGCATCTATGAACAACCCTGGGAATGTACCTGCCCTCAACCTGACCTCCTTACTCTAGTTTATCTTACTCCAGTTTCTCACCCATGAAGATTTCCTAGCAACAATGGCTCTTTGACCAGCCGAGGTTTCACCAGCAAGAGCCCAGCAGGAATGACAGATTCTGCCATGCCACATGAGGGCCCCAGGTGTCAAGGAGGACAACTGGCAAGGGATGTCTGCTCGAGATAGGGAGGGGGAAATATCCATAATGCTGAAACAAATCACAAGTTTACTGTATACATGATGTATAATATATGATATGTATGAATAAATTACCCCAACAGCTATTTTCTTATTTATTTTCTGTTGTACATGTACAGCATTTGGGAAGTTTAAATCATAAAAAGCTACTCTCAACATCAATGGTTTTGCAAACATGAGAGAACTTCCTGAAAGGTTTGGGTCTTTTTATTAGAGATTCATATACTCCAAATACCTACTATTTTCGTTTCAAGTTGATATATTTCCATTACAGGCATAGTAAAATGAGCCTTGTTCTTCAGGGAAATTCAACAGAAGTGCTTCTCCATCAGGATCAGAGCCCAGCTTTCCACCTACACAGGGGCCTGCTGGCTGGCCTACCTCTCCCACAGCCATATCAGGAACCATAACAAGGGACAAAATTCTGCAGTTGCAGCCAAAGATCAATCATCCTCGTGGATTATCCTGGCATGTTTTAATCCCAGCCCACCCTCTGCCTCCTGCCAAGCCCTGGGACATTTCCTTATTTTCTTTGGGGTGTGCTTGGGGATTAGGCATGTTCTTTGTGTTTTTTGGATCCAATCTTCATTAGAAGGGAAGAGTTTCTGGAACAGGTACTCAGAGTGCCTCACGCTGCATATGGCCAACAAAGGGACTCACTTCATTTTGGAAATCAGGCACTATGTGGCCAAGTCGACATATGTATGCAGCCATGACACATGTATGCAGCCAACTCTTCAATGAAAAGCTTGAGAATTGGTCATCAGCTGTGTTGCATGGCAATTAGTGGACACTTATCAACCACCCCCATTCCCGTCGCCTTTTTCTTCCTTTTTGAAGAGAGGAATAGGACAAAGAATAGAGTATTAAAAATTTTATCAAAATGCTCAAGGCATACTCTGAAAACTTGAATTTCTTAAGATTGGCTGAGAGAGCTCTATGTCGCTTTCTCAGCCCTCAGCACAGACTTAGAGAGTTTTGCAGAGCCTCTGTCACTCTTTAGGCTGTGTAGAGATTAAGCCTCCTGTGGTTGAGATGTAGTAAGATGCACATTTGCCCTAAATGTACAAGCTAAATGATGGGCACCGTGATATTCAGGCCACTGGCTATTGCCCAAGACCCACAAGGCAGGACCCCTCCTTGGCAGGTTTCAAGTAAGAAACAGACCCTCTCTGCCAAAGGTGAGGGACGTTCTCCAAATAGGAATGTAGGGGCCATGATGGGAGCACAGTGACAACTGGCTCCAGACATTCAGAGAACAAAAGGAGCCACTAGGTCACATTTTTAAATGATTTTCAAGGGCAAGGCAACACAGAGTTCACAGAGGAAGATGAAGCTTGTAGAACATTCTAAGATTATGTCCCTCTCTGTCCCACAGCTACAACATGCTAAAGTTCCCAAGTTTGAGGCTGTCAGTGCAGCAGATACTAGCTACAACTAGACACAACAAAGAACAGAGGGTCTTAGGCTCACACAACCCTGCTGCAGTGGCTAGGTGGGTCCCTCAACAGATTTACAGGCCAGTTCACTCTGCCCACCATCTCTACTTGATGGCCCAAACAACTGAAAATGACCTCATTAAATATACAACTCATACATATTCAGGTTGTGCTGTAAACAGTCAAAATGGCAATCATTAAATGCACATTACAAAGAAGACCTACAATATGTTTATTGACAATATCCAAAATAACCGAAAAATATAAGACATTTAATTTGGGTTATTTTTTAAAGTTCTCTAAAATCTTCTATGTATCTTTGTAGGAAAAAAAGCAATCTGATTAACAAGCATGTATTAATTATCTCAGCTCCAGTGCCTACCATCTTACCAGGGTTTCTCTGACCTTGAACGTGAGGTATCTCCTCACTGCCGCTCCAGCAAAGCACAGCCACCATTCCAGCGCTGCACAGCCACTGCTCCAGCACCCACAGCCACCAAGGGACCAGAGATCAAACTGCCAACATCCACTGGATCATGGAAAAAGCAAGAGAGTTCCAGAAAAACATCTATTTCTGTTTCATTGACTATGCCAAAGCCTTTGACTGTGTGGATCACAACAAACTGGAATATTCTGAAAGAGATGGGAATACCAGACCACCTGATCTGCCTATTGAGAAATCTGTATGCAGGTCAGGAAGCAATAGTTAGAACTGGACATGGAACAACAGACTGGTTCCAAATAGGAAAAGGAATATGTCAAGGCTGTATATTGTCACCCTGTTTATTTAACTTATATGCAGAGTACATCATGTGAAATGCTGGGCTGGACGAAGCACAAGCTGGAATCTAGACTGCTGGGACAAATATCAATAACCTCAGATATGCATATGACACCACCCTTATGGCAGAAAGCAAAGAAGAACTAAAGAGCCTCTTGATGAAAGTGAAAGAGGAGAGTGAAAAGGTTGGCTTAAAGCTCAACATTCAAAAAAATTAAGATCATAGCGTCTGGTCCCATCACTTCATGGCAAATAGATGGGGAAACAGTAGAAACAGTGAGATAATTTATTTTGGGGGGCTCCAAAATCAGTGCAGATGGTGACTGCAGCCATGAAATTAAAAGACGCTTACTCCTTGGAAGAAAAGTTATGACCAACCTAGACAGCATATTAAAAAGCAGAGACATTACTTTGCCAACAAAGGCCCATCTGGTCATGGCTTTGGTTTTTCCAGTAGTCATGTATGGATGTGAGAGTTTGACTATAAAGAAAGTTGAGTGCTGAAGAATTGATGCTTTTGAACTGTGGTGTTGGAGAAGACTCTTGAGAGTCCCTTGGACTGCAAGAAGATCCAACCAGTCCCTTCTAAAGGAGATCAGTCCTGGGTATTCATTGGAAAGACTGATGTTGAAGCAGAAACTCCAATACTTTGGCCACCTGATGCGAAGAACTGACTCATTTAAAAAGACTCTGATGCTAGGAAAGATCGAAGGCATGAGGAGAAGGGGACAACAGAGGATGAGATAGCTGGATGGCATCACCAACTCAATGAACATGAGTTTGAGTGAACTCCGGGAGCTGGTGATGGACAGGGAGGCCTGGCATGCTGAGGTCCATGGGGTCGCAAAGAGTCGGACAGGACTGAGCGACTGAACTGAACTGAACTGATTAATTATCTACTGTTTGAAAGTCATGATGATAACTTCGGAAACCTTTTGTGTGTTTGTGTGTGTGACATCGTACACACCCCACTCACCTACTTCAAAAACTTCAATGGCTCCCAGTTACCAGAGGAACAAAATTAATGCATTATTCAATTCTCTCTGTGATTTCGCACCAACCAGTCTCCTAGTTTTCTCTCACAGCTCCTGCTACACTGCAAATAAACAGTCTGTTGCTGAACATATCTTTCCTCTCCCACCTCTCTGCCATTCCATCTCATATATGCCTTAAGTTTGTGTTATAACAAACTATTCTTTTTTTCCCCAAAGTAGTCACAGCACTTCATTTGGACCAGCAATTTTCAACTTTTATCAAACTCAGAAATATGCTTAGAAGGTAAATTCTGGGTTCCTTTCAGAGAGATTGTAATTAGGGATTGTAGATCTGAGGAGGGACTAGGAACCTGTAGATATTATAAGCAAATCAGTTTGCTCCTTTGGTAGAGGAGCTTCAAGGAATCACCTCATGAGAAACCCCAGATTGAATAATTTGCATATGATCTTTCCTCTCTCTGAAGTGCCATTCTCCCTCTACCATAAAATTCCTACTTATTCCCCAAGGCCCCAGTCAAAGGTAACCTCCTTCCCCTCCTAGTCAGAATACATTGCTTATTTCTCTCTGTTCCCATTATATTCAGTACATACTACTTTCCCCAAATTTATCACATCTCATCGGGCTTCTTAGGTAAGTGTCTTTCTTCTCAGCTAGACGGCAAGTTACTGTGGACTACAACCCCGCACTGTAAGTGCTTGATAAATGTTTGATCAATAAAGGAACAAATGACCTTTGATGTTAAGGTTTATTCTGCCTTGAATCGCCTCCACTTTTATTTCTAACTGAATAAACCCTAAAAAGCCTGTTTCAAGGCCAATATTTCTTCTTTCTTAAATCCTTCTCTGATAAGCCCCCAAATATATCTCCTGCCCACCATGTGACAACAGGTATTGTTTTTCCCATCTCTCAAAGGATTTATCACATTGTCTTGTATCATGGGTATCTGCACACACATTCTTATTCCCCCCATTTGACCTCCTTGTCCATTTTTGTATTCCTCAGAAAACACAGCAGAGTGCATTGTCCATAAGAGATTGTCAAAAAATATTTGAGAATTGAAATGTACACAGTCAACTTACCTGTTAAATGTATAAACCTCTTGGACAACTGAAAAACATTAGCTCCTCCTAGTTATACTAGGGACTTTTCCTGTGGCTCAGAGGTCAAGAATCTGCCTTCAATGCAGGAGCCGCAGGAGACTCGGTTTCAAACCCTGGGTCAGGAAGATCCCCTGGAGAAGGGCATGCCAACCCATTCCAGTATTCTTGCCTAGAGAATCCATGGACAGAGGGCTACAGTCCATGGAGTCGCAAAGAGCTGGACACGACTAAAGCGACTTAGCAGCAGCAGTTATGCTAGAACAAAATCAAAATATAAAAACCAGAAAGACAACAAGAGTAATGCTTTGCTTTTCTGGACAGGTAAGTGATAGCTTCAACTTCCCAAGTATAAGAGTTTGCAGTTATGAAAAAAGTGTTTACCTATACAGGTCTCTGTCTTGTAATACCATTTCTACCATTTACCATTGCTGTTATTGTCATTATTTCTGATTCTGTGGATGGACAAACTCAGATGGAGATATAATGTAGAATTTGCTATTATCCTATGTAGAAGCTCTGATCTGCTTATGGTAAAAGAATATCCAACATTTCTCCTCCCCCAATATTCAAACTCTCCATAACCAGAAAGAAAAAAGTTATTCATTCATTCACTCATTCCACAAACATTGAGGTTTGCTTAAATGCAAAGACGATGTCTTCATCTTCTCCCTAGGGGAAGACAAGCAGAGTTCCTGCCAAGCGCATTTTCATTTAGAACTTGTATATTGATGACTGACTGAATGAACCAACAAAAACATGAACAATAAGGAAGATAGTTTTATCCTTTCCCTAACGAAAAGGATATGCTGCTCTTCCAAACTGTTAGGATAAATTAAAATTGAGTCATTGTTGATTTGTAGACAGGAAAAACCATTTCTAAACTCAAATAGTTTTTTTTCAGACAGGTAAGTTTATGCTAACTTGTAGAGAGTTTATGCTTAAGAGGGAAGGGATAGAGTTTTGTCACCCAAGGAACCCCTTTTTCTATACTATACAAAGGATATATTTAATATTGTAATATTTTACTTCAAAAGAACCATTTACTTTACCTCTCAATATGATCTCAAGTCATATGCTTCATGCACCTTCAAAAAGTGTGAGATTTTCAAACAAGGTAGCAGTGGGTAAGTTGATGGAAATGTATCTGAAATTAACAGTTATCTTTGACAATCAGCATTCAGTCAGTTGCCCATAAAGTATAGTCAGACTTTAGGAGAATGAAGACAGAACATTAAGAAAACAACCAAGAAGTCACTTACTGTCAAAATAGTGCTGGGGCTGGTCTACTGACTATGGGACAGGCAGATACCCATCAGCATGGCAGCTACTGGAGAGAGCAGCAGAGGCAGACACACCATCATACAGTGTTCAATGATGACTGCAGATGGCTTTGGGTAAAGGCTTCACACAGTTCTCTAAACGTCTGAGCACCAAACAGCAAAACTGTGTTAACTACAGGCATCATGGCCACTGCAGCTAAGCAGATGGCTATGTCACCTCAGGGAGCATGGCTGTACTACTTGAAAAGATCTGCCATTTCACCATAGCCAGTTAGCTAGCTATTCTCACCTGCAGGAAAGGAAACTCCTCCAGTTACAGGTCTACATTCATATCCTGTGACAAAACGCACTCCAGGCACTAGCTAAACCAGGTCTAGTGAACTGTTTTCTCTTGGACTTTTATTTGAATGCTACAACGGCAGGAAATTAAGTTTGCAGGTGAACATTTATAAGAACTGTCCAGAGCCCTTTTATATTATATAAAAGGAGTCTGCATTATCATCCCATCCTCAAAAGCACAGGGAAATAGATAACAGCTAAGCTAGGAATTGTCACATCCAAGCAATTGTCAGGAATTAAATAGTGGTTCTGAATACAAGTCTGTAATTGAAATGCACAGAATCCTCTAAACCAATGTGAAAAACTTCATGACATTGCAGAGTTGTCCTGAGCCCTCTCTATTGCAGTAGGATTGAAGAGAATGCAGCAAAAATGTCAATTATAGAGTTTGTCTTGTACCTCATTAACTGAAAATACCATCGGGGCTTTTACACTCTTCTGAATAACTATTTACAGCTCACACACTGACCTTGAGCATTACTATTGCGTTAGTACAAATCATTCAGGGAAACAGGAATAACAAAATATGAGGTTAGAATAAGCACAAAATGCACTGGAGTACCAAGGAAGAAAGACGCAGGGAAAGATTCTGGTATGCTTAAAACTGAATATGAGCTATCCATTCACATTAAACCAGGAATCTACTCCCAGAGACACAATGGTTTGGCTTATCAAAGCATCATTCTGCTATCGTCTAATCTTTTCTAAAGTCTCTAGGATTTTAAAAGACATTCTATACCGTGTCGAGTTCTAGAAAGCAAAGTATATTTAAAACTACTTTTAAGAAATGCGCCAAAATACCAAAAATGCAAATCACTACAAATAAATACTGGAAAACAAAACTCTGCAGGGGCCAACTAATGAAGAAATATGAAGTGGGCAGGCGAAGAAAGGAATATGAACAGAACAAGGTCAAAGGTCTAAAGTGTGTTCTTGAAACACCTCTTTTCTGGAACAAAGCTACTTACTGAAAAGACATGGGCTTTGGACTCAGATATATCAGTTTACATCCCACCTTTAGCACGCATATATTTGACAAGTTTTAACCTATCCGACCTTCACTTTCCTAATCAGTAAGTGAGACTATAAAAAAAAATTTTCTTCTGCAGAGTTAGGAATGTCTGAACAAATTTTACTGAACTTGAAACTTGGGCTAAAAGCAAGCCCTGGAAGGTAATTTATGATTGATCTGCTACAGAAAACTCCAGAGAGGTCTACCTCTCAGAGGTATGCATTTATGCTTCAAGAGAAGCCAAGGTCTGGAACCAGGGAGACATCCTTGATTGTAAAGTTGGAAACAATAGTTAACTTTTCTTTAGAGACATTTCTTTACATTCTGAAGAAGGAAAGAACTCAGAGTCCTTCTGGAGAAGCAAAGGGTTTTTTCTGCTTCATTTTAGGAAGAGAGGGAGACACCATATATATAAGCACCCAGATTCATTCTGGGGGAGTTTCCTCATCAACAACACAGATTGTGCATGGAAGTTTGTAAGCACCCAGATTCATTCTAGAGGGGTTTCCTCACTGACAACACAGATTGTGCACTGAGGTTTGTCCGTCCAGTTCTCATAGTGTTGCTCCAGAGGTGAGACGTGGAACACAGGGGAACCACAGGGTGATTATCATCTACTTTAAAGCAAGTAACAATATGCTCTGCCCCAGGAATTTATACGTGCATTCAAGATCCATAAAGAAAAATATAAAAAACCACACTGTTCCCTTTGTTGGAGAGGGTAGGTATAAACACACAAGGGGAACAGCTAGAGTTACGTGATATTAAATTAACCCAAAGGTTAACTTAATATGGTTATAGCTAGTACTTAAAGAAATATTTATAGGCACATGTGATAAAGTGCTTGGTATACACACAATTTTACTGTTGCTTTTCTGTCATCTAAAAGAAATAAAACTCCTATAGAAATAAGAAAATCTAACACCCAGATCTTTGTTTCTAATACCACTTTCCATTAAACATGACCAGGGCTGATTTTAGGACTGAGGCAACTGTAAAAGATGAGCTCATGGTATCTTGTGCTGCCATAAAGTAAGTGTTTAAGCACACAGACACAGACACACACACACACACACACATACACACATACACACATACACACATACACACAATGAAAGTATATCAAAGGAGTTCCCAATGGCCAAAGCTTGAACATTTGAACATCAAAACAAATAAAGTAGTTCTGAATTATAAACCAACATATAAAGTAAGTATTCATGAGTCCATATTGATTATAAATAAGTGATTTAATAAATTAACAGTGGAGAGAAGACAAATCTCCCATGCAGAAAAAAATCCCAATAAACAGTGTAGACACTCCACCTGAAGGAAATGAATAACTCCTCTCTTTAAGTGCAGCCTATCCATAGCGACTTTCTTGCAAAGAGTACAATGTGGAAAAAGGGAAAAAAAGAGAAAAAAGAGGTGCTCAAGGGCAGCATCAATACTGATAAACCTTATTGGTAGAAAGTATGTACCCTTGATATGATGTGATGAAAATGTATTTACCTCAGTGATCTCCTTCCCAGAGATCCATAACCCCAGCCTAATTGTGGGAAAAAAAATATAAAATTCCAATAGAGGGACATCCTACAAATACACCTGAACAGAATTATTCAAAAGCTGAAACCTTTAAAGTCTAAGGAAGAAAAAGAGAAGAAAAATCCTCATGCATTTGTAGTAGGCAACAATTTTTCAGCTAGAACATAAAAAGCACAAACCATAAAAGAAAACATTTATAAACTGACCTCTATGAAAATAAAAAAAATTATGTTCTTCAAAGGATGCTGTTAAGAGAATGAAAAAGCAAATCATAGATTTGGAAAATCATACATGATACATATATCTGACAAAGAACTTCTATCCAAAGATCTTTTACAATTCAATAATCACAAGATAAACTTGCCATTTGGAAAAACATCAGAATCAAACACACAATTCATAAATCATGGCTTATAATGGAAAAGTACTGTAAGGCCAAAATTAAATACCAGTACACACACACATTCATTTTAGGATGACTAAAGTGATAAGCCCGACAATATCCAATTTTGGCAAGGATATGAAGCAACTGGAGTGTTTGAACAACACTGCAAAGGATGTAAAACAGTATTCCACTTTGGAAATCAGTCTGGCTATATCTTATAAAGCTAAACATAAACTTACTAAACAACACAGAAAATGTACTCCTAAGTATTCACTCAAAAAACTAAAATACCTGTCTAAACAAATAGATACACATAAATGTTTAAAACAGCTTTAGTCATAATAGTCAAAACCTAGAAACAATCCAAAGTTGATTAGGCAAACAAACTATGGCATAGTTATTAAGTAGCATACTGTTCAGCAACAAAAGTCAGAAATTACCAATACATGCAAAAAAAAAATGAATTTCAAAAACATTTTGTGGAGCAGAAGTAGCCACAAAAGACAAAACTATGATTCCATTCATAAAAACTCCAGGAAAGAGAACAATAAAATCAAAAAAGAGAAGGATGAAGATAAAACAATTTCTGTAGAAGGGCCAATTGTTGCTGTTCAGTCACTCAGTTGTATCCAACTCTGCCACCCCATAGACTGCGGCATGCTAGGCTTCCCTGTCCTTCACTGTCTCCCACAGTTTGTTCAGACTCATGTCCGTTGAGTTGGTGATGCTATCTAACCATCTCATCCTCTGTCGTCCCCTTCTCCTACCCTCCTGACCAGGGAGTCATTGAACTTGAAACAGCAAGTACCAGGATGGCATGGAGGTATTAACAATGATTGAAGGAGAGACCAAGGGAAGCAGACTGAAAATACCATAGAAACACCCCAGAGGAAAATGCCTCAACTTCAAATAGTGTCTAGGTTGTAGGCTTGTAAATATTACATAGATAATTATTGCTTTAAAACTCAGAAATGTAGAAAGTGACTATCAGCCTTCTTTACCTAACCCCTCAAAAGCTTCAGTTGAGTGTTTCTCCATATATCTGAATGTCAATATATTATTAGTGATCATGAGTTCTACACAAAACATTGTAATCTAACATTTTTAATTTTCTCAACAACTTTTATGTACAAACACACACTCCTATATAGAGACACAAACATACATTCTGGATCATCTGAGGGTCATCCTTCAACAATGAGCTGTTTCTGCCTTGTGATTTCACTATCTACAGCTGCATTTATGTTGACAATCACATCAATGTGAAGTAAGGCTACTTTAATTGCCTTAGGCAAATATGAAACAACACAATGATGCAGTTTGCAAAGTGAAAGTCGAAAGACTCCACAATTCACCATATAAACAAAGGATTTGCTCTGCTTAGAATAGAAATGTAAAATAACTGAATCGTTAAGTAATATAAACATGCTGAACTCAAAAGAATCTGTGCTGGGATAGTCAGGTGAGATTCATATTAGGAGAGAAGAGTAAGTTTCAGCCAAATATTTTCTGTCATATTAAATTAATGGTGCTTTGAACTTTATCAGTTTGGGAATTTGTATTTATTTTGCAAGTATATTTTTGCTTTTCAGTTCCATAGGAGCTGTAAGCACAAAACACAACTATCTTAGACTATTACATATTTAATCAAGGAAATGTAAATCCACACTAGTAAGGGCGACACAAAAATTATGTTTACACTCCTCTAAATTTAATTTAACATACACTAAAATTGACTTTTGTGTACAGTTCTATAAAGTTACTGCTGCTGCTGCTAAGTCGTTTCAGTCATGCCTGACTCTGTGCGACCCCAGAGACGGCAGCCCACCAGGCTCCCCCGTCCCTGGGATTCTCCAGGCAAGAACACTGGAGTGGGTTGCCGTTGCCTTCTCCAATGCATGAAAGCGAAAATTGAAAGTGAAGTCTCTCAGTTGTGTCCGACTCCTAGCGACCCCATGGATTGCTGCCCACAAGGCTCCTCCGTCCATGGGATTTGCCAGGCAAGAGTACTGGAGTGGGTTGCCATTGCCTTCTCCGCTATAAAGTTAACACATGTATAAATTTGTTCAACCATCACCATAACCAAGATGCAACTGTTCCATCACCTTAAAAGACTCCCTTGTGATATGATTTTGTAGTCCCACTCTCCCCAACCTTTAACTCCCAGCAACCGTGGATCTTTTATCACCACTACAGCTTTGTCTTTTTGAGGTCACCACCCTAAGGGAATCATATGGTATATAACCTTTGCGACTGACTTCTTTCCCTCAGAAAAATGCCAAGTTGTTGCGTGTTAATAATCTAATCCATTTTACTCCAAAATAGTTGAGCTTGGCAACCCACTCCAGCATTCTTGCCTGGAGAATCCCATAGACAGAGGAGCCTGGCAGGCTACAGTCCATAGGGTTGCACAGAGTTAGACAGCGCACACACATTGAAGAGTTGGACCTCAGTTTGTTGATCTATTTACTTATCGCCTTAGGTTGCTCCTCTTTTCTTGAGATCATGAGCAAAGAAAAGATGAACTTTGATATCCAGGTTGTTGTATGAAGATGAATTATCAAAAGCTAAGCAGGAGTGGCATGGCTGAGTCATATGGTATATATACTTTTACATTAAAAAAAAAACAAAAACCTGCCAATTGTTTTCTATACTGTCTGTATTATTTTGCATTACTGTATATATCTGCCAGTAATGTATGGGATTTCCAGTCTCTCTGCATCCTCAGCAGCCTTGATATTTTTATTTTAACCATTCTAACAGGTTGTATAACGATATCATGTGGTTTTAACTTCCATTTCCCTGATGGCTAATGATGATGAACATCTTTTATATTTTTTCTTCAACAACTTATTCTTTTTTAACAATAACATTTTTCATGTCATAATTTTACCCATAAATCACCCTGAATATCTTTAGGGGGTTTCTGCTTTTCCAAACTTAATTGGAATGTCATGGTTGAATTTAAACAGTGATGTGATAACAGGTATTTAGTTTTACTGCTTATGTGACAGGCTATTAAATAATTTTTTTTCTTTTTACCTTTTTATTTTTATTGGAGTATAGCTGCTTTACAATGTTGAACAGAAAAGTGAATCAGTTATACAAATACATATATTCCCTCTTTTTGTAGTTCCTTCCCATTTAGTCACTACAAAGCGCCGAGTAGGTTCTATAGGATATACTGTGGGTTCTCATTAGTTATCTGTTTTATATAGAGTAGTGTATGGATATCAACCCCAATCTCGCAATTCATCCCATCCCACCTTCCCCCTTGGTATCCATACATTTGTACTCTGTGTCTCTATTTCTGCTTTGCAAATAAGTTCATCTGTATAATTTTTATAGATTCCACACATAAGCAATATTACATGGTATTTGTTTTTCTCTTTCTTACTTCATTTTGTATGGCAGTCTGTAGGTCCATCCATGTTTCCACACATGGCAAATTTCATTCCTTCTTATAGCTGAATAATATTCCATTGTGTATATGTACCACATCTTCTTTATCCATTCCTCTGTTGACGAACATTCATTCAGGTTGCTTTCATGTCCTAGCTATTGTAAAAAGTGCAGCAATGAATACTGGGGTGCATGGACCTTTTTGAATTATGGTTTTCTCCAGGTAAATGCCCAGGAGTAGGACAGCTAGATCATATGGCAGCTCTATTTTTAGTTTTTTAAGGAACCTCCATACTCTTCTCCATAGTGGCTATATCAATTTACATTCCCACAAAGAGTGCAAGAGGGTTCCGTTTTCTCCGCACCCACTCCAGAATTTATTGTTTGTAGATTCTGTGATGATGGCCATTCTGACTGGCCTTGTACTGTAAGGTACAAGGTAGTACTTGTACCTTGTAGTACTTCATTGCAGTTTCGGGAGGTAGTACTTCACCATCGTTTTGATTTTCTTTTCTCTGATAAATAGTGATGTTGGGCATCTATTCAAGTGTTTGTTGGCCATCAGCATGTCTTCTTTGAAGAAATGCCTATTTAGGTCTTCTGCCCATCTTTTGATTGGGCTGTTTTTGATAATGAGCTGTATGAGCTGTTTGTATATTTTGAAGATCAATCCCTTGTCAGTCATTTCATTTACAAATATCCTTCCTTTCAAGACTGAATATTTGAATCTTCCCAACCAAAACTCCTATGTTGAAACTCTAACCCTTAATGTGATACTATTAGGAGGTAGGGAGTTTGGGAGGTAATTCAATTTAGGTAAGGTCATGAACCACCCTTGAGTCGGGAAGAAACCCTGGAGTGGGGCATGGCAACTCACCCCAGTTTTCTTGCCTAGAGAATCCCCATGGACAGAGGAGCCTGGTGGGCTATACTCCAGAGTCACAAAGACTCAAACACGAGTAAAGCAACTTAGCATACACACATGCATGCAAGGTCCTAAGGGTGGAGGCCCCATGATCAGATGAGTATCTGTGGAAGCAAAGAAAGAAACTCAAGGTCTCTTTCTCTCCCAGTCAGTAAGAAGGCAGCCATGTGCAAACCAGGTGCCATCATCAGACACCAAATCTACCAACACCTTGAACTTAGACTTTCCAGCCTCCAGAACTATGACATATAAATACTGTTTAAGTCTACAGTAGTTTGTTACAGTAGCTTGAACTAAGATACTGTCTTTAGTATTCTGGCTCCTGTGGGTTTCTGTTAGCTTTACCAAGCCACTAGCACAGGACTGCTTGAGGGCCAAGGTGCATAAAACAGAGAAAAGGTAGATAAATTAAAAAAAAAATATATATATATATAAATAAATAAGAGAAAGAGGTTCCCGTGCTCTTTATTGGCTTTAGAAAAACACTTTATTACTTCTTTAGCCAGAATTAGAGGGCTTCTCTAGAATTTTCTCTGCCCAGAGTAATGCCCATGTCTAGGATTTTGGCTGCATTAAGTTCAACTCAGGAGATACTTAAACTAAATGGTAAACATACTGCCAATTAGGTGGTATTTTTGAATTCTGCTTTTTGTCCCAATTCTTATTTTTCTCAATGCTATTTACTCTTTACAGCTTCCAAATACCTGCTCCATTAATCCCACGCATGTTTTATAGCTGCATTTCACTGGGAGAGACAGAGTAGCACGTGCTTTCTCTATCTTGCCCAGAACCAGAGTATCCCATACAAGTGTTCATAATTTAGGGGCATGTACATTCCTCAAAGTTGATGTGCCTGAATAAAGTTGGACTTCTAAAAGTCTGGCATTCATTCCCACAAAATTGAGTCCCTTGAGCATTGCTTTTATGCCACATTACAATTACTAATATTCTCTTGGATCCTACCAAAGGTTATTGCCAGAAGCATACATATGATATTTGTAACTACAATCAATATATAAAAGCCATCTTACACTACATTACTCAGTGACCATTTTATAGTCCCATATGAGGTTTTTTTTTTTTAATTTAATTTTATTTTTAAACTTTACAATATTGTATTAGTTTTGCCAAATATCAAAATGAATCCACCACAGGTATACCCGTGTTCCCCATCCTGAACCCTCCTCCCTCCTCCCTCCCCTACCCTCCCTCTGGGTCGTCCCAGTGCACCAGCCCCAAGCATCCACTACCGTGCATCGAACCTGGACTGGCGACTCGTTTCATACATGATATTATACATGTTTCAATGCTATTCTCCCAAATCTCCCCACCCTCTCCCTCTCCCACAGAGTCCATAAGACTGATCTATACATCAGTGTCTCTTTTGCTGTCTCGTACACCGGGTTATTGTTACCATCTTTCTAAATTCCATATATATGCATTAGTATACTGTATTGGTGTTTTTCCTTCTGGCTTACTTCACTCTGTATACAGTGATAGGAAAACTTTTGTTTTCCTTAAGACACTAAAATTCTTACAGCTTTTCAATAACAAGAGCTCTATCAGTGATTATATACCTCATTTGTTTCTGGCTACTAGGAAGCTCAGAGACACATTTCAGAAGCCTTACTACTGTTGTCATAACTACATTATTCTATTTTCTCTGCTCCTAATTTTCTCTTTCTCCCTTCTACTTTTTATTATTTCATCGCATCAGCATTTGTTATATGCCCCCTCAAATTCTTGGCAGAATGAGGTAGAGAATGAATGAATGAATGAATGAATAAAATATAATGAGTAACTAAAGCTTTAACTGGTACTTTTCTAGGACTTTACACCCATTCAATGGAAACTATTGTTTTTTTTTTCACAAGCAGCAAAATGTCCAGGGTTTTGCCTGATTATTTCTTGTCCTAAAGCATTTTCCTTCTACATTTACACTGACATCTGCAAATGTTAATGGAGTTTCTCTCTGGGATGGGGATCATTAAGTCAAAGAACTGAAGCAAAATGGGCAATGAAAGATGGAATTTGCTTGTGCCCATAACAATAGGCAGTGATGCTAATGTGCATGGCAATTTTTATTGAACTTATGCAGCACACTGCAGCATCTGGAAGCCCTTTGCTTGATTTGGGGATGCAATCAGTTCAAAACCTTAACTACACACTCCTCAGGGCTTATTCTTCTATTGATTTGAATTAAAAGAAGTTGCCCACATGAAAGCCTGGGGCACTGACAGGAAGTTAGAGGCACCAAGTACTTGCCTCAGTGATGAAAATAGAAAGCAATTACAGTAAAACCCACTTCCCAAGAGCAGGTAAGAGGAAAGCCTCCGTTTTCCCACTTGGTGGCACCATGTCAAGAAACAGGAAGATGCAACTCTTCTAGAAAATTAGGTTAATGTCAGCACCAGATTGGAACTGATGGAGTTCTAGTTATTGCCCCACTCTGACCCTCACTCCCGATAGTGCCCCAGTCTCCAGGGCTGAAGTCCTGATGCAGTATCTCTGCAACCCTGCCAGCACCATCTGCCTCTTCCTAGTATCACTCCGTAAATAAACCATCCTTTCTGCCTGGCAAAGTTGCTGCCCTGCCTCCTAATCAATCCTGCTCCCACCCTCCAGTCAATTCACTCTGCCCTCCATCTTCTCTTCCTAGACAGCCGCTAGAAAGAAACTGCCCTACCATTCATTTATGTTCTTCCTTGTCCCCCCATCTATTTTCTTTTCACAGCATATTCTCACTTTCATTAGCTGCCATGATTCTCCTCATTTTGAGCTCTGGATACATTCCCTGTATCACCAGCATCCTGACAGGCTCCTCACATCCATCTCTCCTTCAGAGGCTCTGTATCCTCCCAAGATTTCCAAGTAGGACAGGGAACAGGAATCCCCATCATTACATGTCACACAGGGGATCAATGTCAGAATCAAGAAAAACACTTACACAGGTCAATAAGTCAACTGAAAAAGAGTAAGTCTCAAGGCATGGGATCATCAGTTAGTATGAGACTGATTCTCACAGTAGGCAGCCCACACATCAAGGCACTCCACCCCCTGCTGCTGTGACTGGAAAAAGCCATCAATTGCCAGAGCCTTACACTCAACTCAGAAGTCATCTCATGTCTATCCTCTCTGCTTCCTTCCAGTACCCAAAACACAGAGCAGCTGAAGAAATGGGCCTGATCTCCCATTTCTTGGGAAAGAAGCTAGAAGGGATGGTGAAGCACCTCTGGTCCAAAACCCATACTTTTTCTAAGAATTGTAGAAACTTAGAACCTGAAAGATAACTTGAGGTCAAAAGCAAGGTCAAAGCAAGAATTCAAACCCAGGATGTCTAATCCACAGCCACCTTTTTTGTGCTTTTTTTCCCTAGCTGACAAAACCTCCTCCCCTAAACATCCATATTACTGATTTCTCTGTTGCTGCTAATATCGCCGGTCACCCATGACATTTTGAATATGTCTTTCCCTTGTTTCTCCTTTAAATTCTATATATAAAGCTTTCAATTCTATATATAAAGCCCATTACATTTCTTGACATTCCTCAATTTCCTTTATTTTCTTCACTTTTTCTGCCCTAATTCAGACCAGCTGGCATGACTCCACTTCAGCCTCCGAACCACTGACACACTGATGTTTCTAAATTACACTCCTCTATTGTCACCTCCTTGTGCAAATCCTTTTGTGCAAATCCTCATTCCCTGTAAACTAGTCGCAAGTTTAATGTTCTCCCTAACAAGGCCCCAGTCTCTCTTGATGGTCTTATCTCACTACTCTCCCTCAGATCATCACGCAGAAACTTGATTTCTTGTACAACTAAAATCCTAAACCAAGTATCAAAGGTGAAATAGTTTACCATGAAACAAGAACTCAGTATCTGTAAGGAGTTTCTCTGGGGAAGATTAGGGCTCTGAGGCAGAACTGCTCATCAGCAACAGTAATGTTTTTCTCCTCATGCAGCACTGAGAGTCTAAAATACTGCCAGGGACTCTACTAGGTACTGAGAATAAAGCTGACTGAGACATGGTGCCTGACCTCAAGGAATTCATCATTCTATAATGAACATGAAGCCATGCCCAGCTAGTCCACACCCAATAAGATGCAGGCTGTACCAGAGGCAGGAGTAGAGTGTTGAAGGAGCTCTTTGACTATAGGCTGCCCCACAGCCCTTCTACACTTGAATTTCTCTGTTACTCTCCATCTCCTTTCCATTTTCCTTCTTCCCTTTCATTGCATCACCCTCAAGAAGTACCCCCATGGGTCCCTAGTCACATCTGCCCTAGGACAGATGATTTTCTGACAGACCTTCCCCTACCACCTCTTCTCACCACCCTCCCAAAACTCATTTTCTGCCTGCCCTCTTTCCTCACTCTCCTGCAAGATGCTGGCTGAATAATCTGGCATGATTTGGTCAATAGCTCTAGTGTTGAAACTTGATGATCATTTCCTGAGTCACTCCTTTCAGACAACACTGCATTTTAAAGGTGACACAGAGTATTGAAGGAACTGTAGTCAGGAAGATATTGGAGAAATTGTTCTGATTCCTGGGCACTGAGACTAGAGCCAAGGCAGAATCCGAGAGGGCTGAAGGGCTGGGCTGAGTTGTGCCTTAAGTGCCTGGAAGACAGATGGATCTAAGGGATGAGTTGAGTGTACACAGCAGCTGAGGAGCCGAGCTAATTGGAATGCTGCCATTGTAATAGCATTAGGTGTCCTGAGACACCCTTGTGTGTTCAGAAACATGAAGGCCAGGCAGAGGTCAGGAGCCAAAGCCAGCAAATACCATGCAAACAGAGTGAGGGGTCAAGCTGCAGAGTGTGAGCACCCATAGCCTGATGATCCCAGCTGCTTAACACAAAGTTAGAGAGGCTTTAAAAGTATTGGGTTGGCCAAAAGGATCATTTGGGTTTTTCCATAAGATCATATGGAAAAATCCAAACAACCTTTTTGGCCAACCCAACAGAATCAGGATGAACGAGGAAAAGATGTGTCTTCATTATTAATCACAACAACATCTGCCACTTGTTTAGGATTTAAAGTGTACACATTATTTCACACATAAGAAGTCCCCACTGTTCCATTAAGAGAAACAGAGGAGAAACTTGTTATTCCTGGTTTATAAATGACACACAAGAGATACCTCACTGACATCTGTGGGATGGTTAATTTGTTGATTGAGTGATTGCTTCACTGATTGATCAATGATCCATAGATCATAGAGTGACACTTCTTCCTTCCTAATAAGGTGGGGCAGGGGAAGCTGTAATTGTTTCATCAATGAAGAACTAAAGCTTCAAGAAATCAGGTGGCTACTTTCCTAACATCTAACTTGTAAGTAGACCCAGATTTGGAACTTGATTTTTCTGACAACATATTGAGGATTATTTTTATTATACTTTATTTATTGTCCAGGCTTTCTGGACCCTTCATAATATCATGTGAACCATTTCCTGGGTATTAAGCTAGCTCCATACCTGCTAACCTAGAAAGGGTCCCAAGAATCTACCTTGCTGCAAGGGTATATCTAACCAGGACTAAACCGTCATCAAGAGCAAAGAAAAGACATGTCTTGTGACTCTATTTCCTTTCTGCACCACCAGATTCTGGTTATGATAAATATTAATACATATATAGGTATATATGCACAAACAATAAAGAGTGGTAAGGGTCATATTAAATAATTAGGTAGAAAAAAATGCTTTAAATTTCTTTCCAGAAATGTGAAGCAGAAATTATAAATTTTTCTTCTTCCTTAGTATGTATTCCAGAGTAGTTTATTCATTCTCTTTTAATATCAAGCTTTTACAATCTAGATGCATGTTAATAGAAATTTTATTTCTTCTTTTATGGCTTTTTCTTGTCAGTGAATAGGACAGCTGGGTGAAAAACAATTCTGAGAATAGATGAAAGGAAAGCAGTTTATTCGCCCACGCCAGACCTTAAAAGTTAGCACTTTGTATAACATGGGCATTAAATA
This sequence comes from Bos mutus, assembly GCF_027580195.1. NCBI lineage: Eukaryota > Metazoa > Chordata > Mammalia > Artiodactyla > Bovidae > Bos > Bos mutus. The sequence continues at coordinate 89,257,973 of NC_091617.1, read as the reverse complement.
GGATCCAAAAACAGGGTGGAAGAAGAAATCTCTCATTTGCAGATGGGTGTCAGGATTTTGGAAGTAATGGAATATATAATTCAGTGTAAATAGGCACCAATTGCTAAAATGATCTGCTTGATGAGTACAAATGAAGTTGGTAGAAAAGATGCTTTAAATGACAGCAGGGGTGGATCTGTAGGTGGTCCTAAAATTCAGAATCAGAAGGTTGAATCTGATGCAAAAAAGAAAAAGAAAACAGTGATGTTTAAATGATTCACATTTAAACACCTAGTCTATGAGAAAATAATAGGAAACAGAATTTTAAATTCAGTTAATGGCACCCATTTTAAATAACTCAAAATGTTCTATGTCAACGAAATTGTTGAAATCTGGAATAAAATACCATCTAACTATCATCACCTTCAAAAATGTATTTGCTAAAGCTTAAAAGGTAGGACTAATATCCAGCAAGTCACTGGGTATTTTCTTTGAGCTTTTAATTTTTTTAAAGTATAGATGTGGGAAAATATGTTTTATAAATACTTTTTCAAAATATAATAAGTAAGTTTATGATAAACATACGATTAAGATGGAGAAGCTCTATACAGTCAGTAAAAACAAGACCGGGAGCTGACTGTGGCTCAGATGATGAACTCCTTATTGCCAAATTCAGACTTATATCGAAGGAAGTAGGGAAAACCACTAGGCCATTCAGGTATGACCTAAATCAAACCCCTTACGATTATACAGTAGAAGTGAGAAATAGATTTAACAGACTAGATCTGATAGACAGAGTGCCTGATGAACTATGGACAGAAGTTCATGACATTATACAAGAGTCAGGTATCATGACCAAATTGCCAACACCTGCTAGATCATCAAAAAAGCAAGAGAGTTCCAGAAAAACATCTATTTCTGGATGTTTCTATTTTCTTTATTGACCATGCCAAAGCCTTTGACTCTGGGGATCACAACAAACTATAGAAAATTCTAAAAGAATTTTCAGAGTTCTTCTTTCAGAAGACCACCTGATGTGCCTCTTGAGAAACCTGCATGCAGGTCAGGAAGCAACAGTTAGAACTGGACATGGAACAACAGACTAATTCCAAATAGGGAAAGGGGTACATCAAGGCTGTATTTTGTCACCCTGCTTATTTAACTTATATGCAGAGTACATCATGAGAAATGCTGCGCTGGATGAAGCACAAGCTGGAATCAAGATTGCCGGGAGAGGAATCAATAACCTCAGATATGCAGATGACACCACCCTTATGGCAGAAAGTGAACTAAAGAGCCTCTTGATGAAAGTGAAAGAGGAAACTGAAAAGGTTGGCTTGGAGCTCAACATTCAGAAAACTAAGACCATGGCATCTGGTTCCAGTACTTCATGGCAAATAGATGGGGAAACAGTGGCTAACTTTACTTTTTGGGGCTCCAAAATCACGGCAGATGGTGACTGCAGCCATGAAATAAAAAGATGCTTACTCCTTGGAAGGAAAGTTATAACCAACCTAGACAGCATACTGAAAAGCATAGACATTACTTTGCCAAAAAAGGTTCATCTAGTCAAGGCTATGGTTTTTCCAGTAGTCATGTATGGATGTGAGTGTTGGATTGTAAAGAAAGCTGAGTACCAAAGAATTGATGCTTTTAAACTGTGGTGTTGAAGAAGACTCTTGTGAGTCCCTTGCAAGGACTGCGAGGAGATCCAACTAGTCCATCCTAAAGGAGATCAGTCCTGAGTGTTCATTGGAAGGATTGATACTGAAGCTGAAACTCCAATACTTTGTCCACCTGATGCGAAGAGCTGACTCACTTGAAAAAACCCTGATGCTGAGAAGGATTGAAAGCAGAAGAAGGGGATAACAGAGGATGAGATGGTTGGAAGGCATCACCGACTCAATAGACATGAGTTTGGGTAAACTCTGGGAATTGGTGATGGACAGGGAGGCCTGGTGTGCTGTGGTCCATGGGGTTGCAAAAAGTAGGACACAACTGAGTGACTGAACTGAACTGAATATATACATACATACACACACACACATGTTCAATCCCTGGGTCGGGAAGATCCCCTGGAGAAGGAAATGGCAACCCCCTCCAGTATTATTGCCAGGAAAATCCCATGGACAGAGGAGCCTGGTGAGCTACAGCCCAACATGTCACAAAGAGTCAGACACAACTGAGTAACTTGTACACACATGCACACACATATATAGCAGCAGAAATATGAAACAACTTTTTGATGATATTTAGTAGTAAAGAAAATGTCAACTTGATCAGCTAGCTCCTGATCACACATTTGCAACAAGACTACAAAATATAGTTTGTGACTCTGGTGAATTTCTCCTGTGTTCAATTAATTGGCCTAAATCAATCTTTCACCACGGAAAGAAAGGAAAGAGGGAAGAAAAGAATGGAGAGAGAGAGAGGGGGGAAAGAAGGAAGGGGACAGCCAACGGAAAGGCAGACAGACAAGAAAGAAGTAGAGAGGGTTGCAAGAGCAGGAGAGGAGCAAGAGAAAAATGACACGGCAACAAACATTGCCTACTAGGAGCTTAAATTCATTTCATCAATACAGCCTGCTCTGTGACCATTCTTTTCTTGATGAGAAGAGCCATGCTACCCAAAAGGTATAGTTACTTGTTAACAACTAACAAATGATGGAGCCAGATGTTCAGCTCATCACAGTGGCCCCACGTGGAACTGCTTCCTTAACCCTAGGCTCTACCTGGGGCTCTCCACAGTTTCTGTCTCAGTGTTCTTGGGTCATAGTGGTACTTCCTCTCCCTTCAGGAGAACCTGCTGCAGAGCATGCACGTGATTTACAACCCCTATCTGCCACATCGTTGGAGCCATTGCAGATTCACCCTGTACCTCCCGCAGCTGCTCCCAGGCAATGAATGCACACAGAGGTATGTGAACCAGGCAGTTTCTGTGAACATAGGATTCCTTTAAGAGGCACTTTTAGCTCAAGGACTTGCCATTAGAGAAGTTGAAACTTCCTCAGAACCGTGCTGGGGTCTGAGGCTCATACTTAATCATTTCTTTTCTCTTTTCACAGATGGCAGATACATTGCAGTCTGAGAATTCTAGCCTTTTTCTGATCCTTCACCTTCAACCTTCGCAGGCATTTCACCCAATAAACCTCTAGCAAGTCTAATTCCATTTTAGTGTTTACTCTTCAAAGGACCTGAGGGAACACAAATGTACATTCACATGCATAGCAATGTCCTGGGTAGACCCAGATTATTACAGTCAGGCTGCAGCCTAGATCAGACAGGGTATAGAGAACATTCAATTCTCAGCAATCTCCCAGGAAAAAAAAAGATGTTATATCATAAAACTTACTCTCAACACCGCTACTACTAATGATTAATCCGAATGCCAGAAGATGACACGCTCCCCGCTGGGAAACCATGATTCCAACTAGAACTGAAGGCACACAGGACTCTCCTCAGTACGGGCTAGGGTCTGGCAGAGAGAGAGTGCAGAGTTCTTTCAGGCCAGTCAGTCCAGATTGCAGGTTTAGAATCAGAATGAACTGCTTAAGAGGTAATTCCAAAAAACTAACCCCCTTTACAGTATCACAGTCACTCCTAAGTTTCTTTAAAAGATTCTGGGATTTTTCTACATCACTGAGAAGGAAGAGGCATTGTCACAGACACATAAGCCTATATTTTCACTTCAGAATTCCTCCCTTCCCTTTGGTGACGGACTATTTCTTCTATTAGAATCCATGCCTAATTCACATACACACATGTCTTGGAGGAGTGCATATATCTTAGGTTGGAGACAGGAAAGGATAGCAAATCACAGTCTTCTAATGATAATCACCAAGGAATTCACTGTTCTCACAACAGTCTTCTTATTACCTACACAAGACTGACAAACTACACATCTCAGGCATGAGAATAACATAAACACAGTACAATGAAATATCCATATCCTGTATTAGAATGTTGATGAATGAAATACTGTATACAGTAAAGACAGAAAGGTCACTGCTCAGAATTTCAAAACTTTTCCTTTTCCTTTTTTAGACAAATCAAATATGCTGACCACATTTTTATGAGGATTTGGTCAGATTACTCTATGCCACAGTTATCACTATCTCCTACCATAGTCTCCACCTTCATCTAAAAATTTTCTGCTACCTTCTCCCCCTACACACACACACACACACACCACCCTTTTCCACAAAAGGCAATTATGTAACAACAAAAAAGTGGTATAGAGGAAACCAAAGGATCCATTCTCCTTTCAAAACCCGGCTTGACATTTTGAAGGCTGGTGATAAGGACATGCTGTACCTGGAGCCACAGAAACGAAAGTAAAGGAACAATTTAAGCAAAACCTGTATACGCTCAGAAGTCCTTTGTGAGATAAGAAGAGGCTGGAACTCCATTTCAGATATAAGGAATTTTATCCATTGCCCATCAAATTCCCTGTTCCAAATCAAAAGTAGAAGAATTTGAAGGAACCAGGCTCTTAAAACTGAATTCTACATTTTGAAGTCCCACATGTCAAAGACAAATAACTAGCACAAATCTGAAATACAAACAATTAGTTGGAAGTTTTATTCAGCATGGCATGCTGAAAATAAAAGCTTTAAACTGAATCTAGGCCAAAATCTTAAATGTCAAAAATCAGCCTTTTGCAATGGTAAATACAGAATTTCTTTTTTTTTAAGTAATTTTAAAATAAAAATACAATAAATAAATTTTGTATGGCTTCACTCTGGTGAAGCTCGTGAAATGAATTTCCACAGGCTAAAGTACAAGTAACTCTTACATTCAACTTGGCATTTTCCATTTATTACTTTCAGCTTTAAAGGGAAAAGCATTATTTTTATTATTAATAATAGCATTGAGTTACAGAAGCTTTAAGTAATACATGGATATTGGTTACAACAATTCTAGCCCACTGTAAGAAAATCTAATACATTTTTTTAAAACGTATTTATAAAGAATTTAGCCTGCTTATTAATATTAACAAAGCACTCCTTGCCTTCAGAAATGATCTATTACAGAGTATTTTTAATTGTTTTATATAACCTATTTAATATTAAGCAGAAAATGATTCAATAGTGATCTTTGGGCTAATGCCACCTGGAGAATATTTAATAGGTTTGGTTAAGCAGTATCATTGGGCAGTACAAACAGGAGATTCCTTTTTAATAATATCTTTAGACATAGATATCTTTACCTATCAAATGGCCATAAAAATCTTCCCATAAGCACAGCACACAAAGTGAATGGATCCACAAGGAAGAATGAATAATATACTACTACGTAGCCATTAAGGTCTACTCATATGATTACCAAAGGGGAAACATGTGGGGTAGGAATAAATCAGGGACTTGGGATGAACATATACACACTGCTGCATGTATAAGTGACCAACAAGGACCTACTGTACAGCACAGGGAACGCTACTCAATATCCTGTGACAACCTATATGGGAAAGAATCTAACAAGGAAGGAATCTATGTATCTGTATAACTGAATCACTTTGCTGTACGCCTGAAACTAACACAAAATTGTGAATCAACTATAGTTCAACAAATTTTTTAAAAAGTCTACTCATAAAAGAAAATTTAGTAACAAAGAATATGCTTTATTATTAGTGAGTGGGGGAAAAAAACAGATCAGAGAAGACTTATTTCAAACACACACACACAGAAGTCGCTCAGTCGTGTCCGACTCTTTGCGACCCCATGGATTGTAGCCCACCAGGCTCCTCGGTCCATGGGATTTTCCAGGCATGAATACTAAAGTGGGTTGCCATTTCCTTCTCCATTATTTCAAACACAGCCCCTATTTTTCAAAGTTATTCAAACAAGAACATGCAAAAGTTCATAAAATTCCAAGTGACATATACTAAGATATTAACACCAGTTCACATATTTTCATTTTTATATAATTCTGTGTTTTCCAATTTTTTAATGTCTATATTTTTCTTTTATATTCAATTATATCAATCAGCAAAAACTGCATTACACTGTGGTAACAAATAATCCCATGATCTTAGTGGCTTTACCCAAGAGAAGTTTATTCACATCTATTTATTTACATAGTCAGGGATGCTCTGCTCTGCTCTTGTATCGGGGACATAAACTGATCACAGCTTTGCCCTTCCCTGATCACTGGGACCACAAAGAAGACTGGGGTGAATTGAGCACAGCTCTGAAAACTTCTACCTGGAACTGACACCTGTTCCTACTACTTACAGTTCACTGGGAAAGCAAATCACTTGGCCAAAATCAACTTCAAAGAGGGCAGGCAAATGAAATCCTTCCATATGCCCAGGACTGGCTGAAAATCCTAGGTAGGTACTAAAGCACAAGGATAATAGTTAATATTTTTGAACATGTTTTTAGGTTTTTCAAATTTTTTAAAATATCATGTATTTTGTAATGCCTCTGAAAAAACTCACAACAAATACTATTCTTAAAAAGAAAAAAAACTTATCACAACATGAAGAAAAGAAAAAAAAATGTTATCTTCCAAACAGAGATAATAATGCCACTAGAGATTACTACATTCTAACAATGACAAAATAAAATAAGCTTACATTAGAGAGGAAACAAGATTCAACATAATGTCAGTGATCTTTAGCACCAAAGTAAAGGCTACTTAGTACAAAAATATGAGCAAGGACTGGGATTTAATAACATGACCCTGAAGGTGAGAAGGAATCAGTGACATGAGGACACACTCTGGTCCTTTGTTCTTGTACATTCTAGCTGTTAATCCATCTAGTCAAAGCTACGGTTTTTCTAGTAGTCATGTATGGATTTGAGAGTTGGACCATAAAGAAGACTGAGTGCCAAGGAATTGATGCTTTCGAACTGTGGGGCTGAAGAAGACTCTTAAGATCCCTTGGACTGCAAGGAGATCAAACCAGTCAACCCTTAAAGGATATCAACCCTGAATATTCATTGGAAGGACCAATGCTGAAACTGAAGCTCCAATACTCTGGCCACCTGATGCAAAGAGCCAACACACTGGAAAAGACCCTGATGCTGGGAATGATTGAGGGCAAGAGGAGAAGGGGGCAACAGAGTATACGATGGTGGATGGTATCACTGACTCAGTGGACATGAGTTTGAGCAAACTCTGGGAGATAGTGAAGGACAGGGAAGCCTGGTGTGCTGCAGTTCATGGGGTCTGAGTGAGTTGGACATGACCTGGTGCCTGAACAACAAGTCAGTCACTACAGAGCCTTAGGGAGGTCATAAGATCATTCTTGGTTAATCTTGTTGTTGTTTATTCATCCATCATATATTTACTAGGTACTCAATCATAGGCTAGACACCATTATAGGTCTTGGGACCAAGCAATGAACAAAAAACAGGTGCACTCCCTGCTCTCATAGAATTTACATTTGACTGTGGGAGAGAAAGACAATCAGCAGAGTATGTCCAGACTGTGGTTAAGTGCATACTTTTTTTCATTTTTAATACTTTTTATTTTATTTTTCAATGTTTTGGCTGTACTGTGTGGCATGCCAAATCTTAGTTCCCCAACTAGGGATCAAACCTGACCCCCCGCAGTGGAAGTGTGCAGTCTCAACCACTGGACCATCAGGGAAGCCCCGAGTGCGTACTTTATATAGAGAAAGACTATGGGGACAGAGAGGACAGGAGTGCTGCCTGAGATAGAGTGGTCAGATAAGACCTCTATGACAAAGTGACATGGAAGCAGAAATCTAAAGGGATTGAGAGAAAAAGCCATGCCATTGTCTGGGAAAAGAGCATTTCAGGCAAGATAGCATGGCCAAGGTCCAGAGGGTAGAACAGAAACCGTGTGTCCTGGGAGCAGCCAGGGAGCTGGCAGGGCTGGAGGAGAGTAAGCAAGAGGGGACTGTAAGAAATGGGATCAGGGAGGCAACCAGGTGTGAGATGAAGGGGCCTTGGGGTTGTAATAGGAAAAGACTCTGAATTTTATTCTTTGTGCAAACAAAAGCCATTGGCAAGTTTTGAGCAGAGAAATGGCATAATCTTACTATCATTTTAAATGAGTTATTCTGGTTGCTATGGAACAGAGACAGTCTAGGGCAGAAGTAGGTTGATCTGTAAAGAAGCTGTTGCAATAATCTAGATGCTGCTGCTGCTGCTGCTGCTGCTGCTGCTAAGTCGCTTCAGTCGTGTCCGACTCTGCTGGACCCCATAGACGGCAGCCCATCAGGCTCTGCCGTCCCTGGGAATCTCCACGCAAGAACACTGGAGCGGGTTGCCATTTCCTTCTCCAGTGCATGAAAGTGAAAAGTGAAAGTGAAGTCGCTCAGTAGTGTCCGACTCTTCGAGACCCCATGGACTACAGCCCATCAGGCTCCTCCATCCATGGGATTTTCCAGGCAAAAGTACTGGAGTGAGGTGCCATTGCCTTCTCTGATAATCTAGATGAGATAGCCTCAATACAGTGAGACTGGGGGAGGTGGTGAAAAGATTGAGGATATCATTTCAAGGTGAACCAACAGTCTCTGCTGATGGACTGGATTTGGTGTGTAAGAGAGACGAAAATATTATTCTGATATCTGATATCACTTTATGATGAAGCACAGACTCTAAGGACCGCTTCTATGTATTATTCTACCAGAATACCTAGAATAGAATACCTAGAATAGATGAGCCCTATATGACAACTGTATACTAGTTATTATATAGAAGGGATTAAAAATTATGAAATATACTGCTACCTCATATAGAATTCTTGTTTAAAAAACAAAGCATAGTTCTATCTGGCTAGATTACATGGTACAATATTAAAATGGGCTCTAATTTTTTAAAAAATCCTGATGTGCATACAACCTTTCCTATATAAATTTAAGTACTATACCCCTGTTAAGTGATTATTACAAGGAGTTACAGAGAATCCTTTATGGTTCATCTATGGATTTAAAGGGTAGGTCTTGAGGAGCAATGTAAAACAACAGAATTGAATATATCATAGCAGCAGACACCTCTTTCAAAAGTAGCCTGACTGCTAGTTTCTTCCCAACACTTTTATTTAACACACAGAAGAAGATTAACAATTATCCTCAACAATTATATCCTAGACAGAGTTTTCCTATGATATAATTTGAGCTATCTGTCCAATACCAGTATGACTTAAGACTGAGGGGTATATTAAAATAAATATGAAATTTTTAAAAATTTAAGTATCTTGGAAAGAGAAAAGTACCTATTTAAATTTTGTAAGACAGAGATTTGAACATAAGTCTTGGCAAGACTTAACATCAAAAGTAAAACATATAAGAACTATGGAAACTTTTGACAGCAAAGAAGGCCTGGAGGAAAAAGCAGTTATAGTAATGGACATGAAAAAGAATACAGAGATTAAGTTAATAAATCATCACTAAAAAATTCCAAAGAGAGAAGAAAAGGTGGATAGGAGTTGTTATGATAGCATCACTTAGAGAGATATACTAGCTGACATATAGTTACGATTGTCTCCATCTTCCTTTCACTATCATCCTGCTCCAACTAAGGAATCACTCTCAGCCCTCCCTTACCAGTTATCAACTTGTTCAAACTAAAATCTTATCTCCCACATAAAGCCTTCCTAGGGTTGTTTATGGGGTTCCCCAGGTAGCTCAGTGGTAAAGAATCCGTCTGCAATGCAGGAGACACAGGGATTTGATCCCTGGGTCAAGAAGATCCCCTGGAGAAGGACATGGCAACACACTCCAGTATTCCTGTCTAGAAGATTCCATGAACAGAGGAGGCTGGTGGACTACAGTCCATGTCATCGCAAAAAAGTTACACATGACTGAAGCGACTAAACAAGATTTATTTATGAGGATGGTAGCTTTTATATAAAGTAGGAAAAACAAAACTTCCTCAATAGGCAGAAAGAAACATTTTTAAGCAAAGTTTAGTGAGCATTTTAAAAGGCAGAACCAATTTCTATATTTAAAAAGAAAAACAAAAAATTTTCGTGCCAAAGCTCTATGAAAAAAGCACTCCTAAAACAACCCAGGAGTGATTTGTATAAATCCTGTCTCTAATTTCTCTGGCATAATTGTGTACCCCTCTGGGGCTGGAGCCAAAAATGCTTTGTTCCCTCTATATAAAAATAAGTCTCTAGAAGGTCAAGGAAAAACACTTTTTTCAAGATAATGACTAAATTGAGTGGGGAAAAAAAAAAGCAAATGTCACATAATATATCCCACATGACATCTTTGCCCTAATTATTTGCATGTTTCAAAACAAGTATTTACTCATTAATTCACAGATAATGGCCTCCACTCTGTCATTCATGTTATTAGATAGAACAGGCATCTAAACTACTGGTTCTTCTGGTTTGAGGGAGAGGGAGAGAGGAGGGAATAAACTGATTATTAGAATCTTCATGGGAATAATCCATAACCCTCCCATATGGGACCGTAGCCCACCAGGCTCCTCTGTCCATGGGAATTCTCCAGGCAAGAATACTGGAGTGGGTTGCCATGCCCCACTCCAGGGGATCTTCCCCACCCAGGGATTGGTGAATCAAATGCCAAGACTGCCTCTTCCTAACAACCCTTTATCCCCAGTTGAGAACTACTAACCTATACATCGGAGAAGGCAATGGCACCCGCCTCCAGTACTCTTGCCTGGAAAATCCCATGGATGGAGGAGCCTGGTAGGCTGAAGTCCATGGGGTCGCTAAGAGTCGGACACAACTGAGCGACTTCACTTTCACTTTTCACTTTCATGCATTGGAGAAGGAAATGGCAACCCACTCCAGTGTTCTTGCCTGGAGAATCCCAGGGATGGGGGAGCCTGGTGGGCTGCCATCTATGGGGTCGCACAGAGGCGGACACGACTGAAGTGACTTAGCAGCAGCAGCAGCCTATACATAAATTGTTTGAAGGAAAACAATTCTATTCTCTTCCAAGCTTCCACAGCAGAGACAAGTGCCTAGAAGGGAGTCTTGGTGAGTGGGCTGGTGCTGGAGGGGAAGGTTGCAGCTGAAAGAAAAAGAGCAGAAAGGAGAGCCATTTACCCAGATGAGAAAATTATCTGCCTGAATAAACTGGTCTTCGAAATTTCCTGAAATATGAACAATGAGGTTATGTACTGGCTTATAGTCTTACCTTCCTGAAGAAGAACTTCCTGCCACAAACAGTTAAGTCTTGCTGACACAGGTGGCCTTGGTTATTAGTCCTGAGAGTTCGGTTATATAGATACAGTTGATTTTCCCACTGAAAAGGCCATCAGGTGATTAGAAGTTTAATTCCTAATAAATAAGAGGGGCGAATGTTCAGTAGAGCTAAAAGCAAACAAAAATTTATTTGGAGCTGTCAGCCCAGAAAAATGAGTCTCAAGATGAAAACTTGGGAAGACAAGGACTAGGTGGGGATTTTGAGGTGCCTGAGTCAGGATCAGATGGGAAAGTAGATCAGTGTTTAAGACAGAAGCCCTAGGAACTAAAGAGCTAATGTTTGATGCACTTTGGAAATAAGTCCATAGGCCTGGAATATTTTCGAATACACTTTTTCCATGTTAATAAAAATTTGTACCCAGGGAAAAATGAGGGCAGCAACTACCAGACTCTGCTAAATGTCTCACCCTAACCTTAATACATCATTGTTTGTGCCATATTTTATGCCTAAGCACATTCCATGATTCTCTCCATTTCAGTTTTCTGGGAATTATTTGGATCCACAGAGGAAGGAACCTCAAGAGTAAATACATTTCAAAAAGCTAAAATATTTATTTGAGAAGTTATCTGAGTCCCTAAGTACTGGGAAACTGGAAGAGTAAGACTTAAGAGGTCAAATCTATTTTTGACAAGAGATTCAAATATGTACATTGAAAACAAGGGCATTACTGCAAACAAGATACATTATACATCTGAAAAGATTTAGATAAACATTTAGAAGTATCTAAGATCATGGCATCTGGTCCCATCACTTCATGGCAGATAGATGGGGAAACAATGGAAATGGTAACAGACTATATTTTTCAGGGCTCCAAAATCACTGCAGATGATGACTGTAGCCATGAAATTAAAAGACGCTTGATCCTTGGAAGAAAAGTTGTGACCAACCTAGACAGTATATTAAAAAGCAGAGCCATTACTTTGCCAACAAAGGTCCATCTAGTCAAAGCTATGGTTTTTCCAGTAGTCATGTATGGATGTGAGAGTTGGACTATAAAGAAAGATGAGCACCGAAGAATTGATGCTTTTGAACTGTGGTGTTGGAGAGGACTCTTGAGAGTCGCTTGGACTACAAAGATATCCAACCAGTCCGTCCTAAAGGAGATCAGTCCTGAATATTCATTGGAAGGACTGATACTGAAGCTCAAACTCCAATACTTTGGCCACCTGATGGGAAGAACTGACTCACTAGAAAAGACCCTGATGCTGGGAAAGACTGAAGACAGGAGGAGAAGGTGATGACAGAGGATGAGATGGTTGGATGGCATCACCAACTCAATGGACATGAGTTTGAGTAAGCTCCTGGAGTTGGTGATAGTCAGGGAGGCCTGGCGTGCTGCAGTTCGTGGGGTCACCGAGAGTTGAACACGACTGAGAGACTGAACTGAACTGAACTGATCTACCAAAGATTTCAGGTTTGTTTCACAGAATAAAGCATTAAAGACTTCTTTGGTGGGCGGCGAGGAGGAGAATTTAAGCAAATGTGTGGTTTGGGAGTTCCTTTCTCTTCAGTCAGTCTCTGTAATCTCTCTCTCAGGAATCTGACTCCTGTAGTAATAGCCAAGAGGGGAAGCCCCAAACACTCATAATTTTTCATAATAAAAGTATTTTTCAAAGATAAACAAAATTATTCATTTATATGAAAATACCACAAAAGGTTTCATAAACTCAAATACCAAAGGGTATAAGAGCTTAGAAATTGAGCCATTATATTAACATGATTTTAGCAGTTTATTTCAATTGTTCAAGTCTAACAACATTCTCCCCCCAAAAAAAACAAGGTAAAAAAGCATGTTTCTAAATAATGTAAATTCATTGAAAATAATGATACTTTCTGTTGCAAAAGTCCTCCATTCTCTCCTACTCATAAGGATGTGTATATTATACTTTCATGATTTCTGAAGAAAGATAATGAAAACGAGAGTCTGTATCTGTGAAAAACCATTTCCTGACCACCTTATCCCACTCTTACTTGTCTTTGTTTGCTGCCTGTGAAATACCATTTGAACAAAATTAAACATCTCCACAGAGGAAAAAGTCAGGCTGCACCGTTTATTGTAAGGGATGCTTGTGTGTTGTTACTAGAACTGGCATAATGACATTCTGCTTCATAATGACTATTCCCAGGTACAGAAATTACAGGCATCTTTTAAAGCCAGGCAGATTTCTGACCATCTTGGCTGCCTCTATTTTCCATCTTTCAAGCTTGCTAGTTATTCCTTTCATAACGATAATGAGTGTCACGCTGGATTATACAACCCAGCTACATCTGTTCTCCCTTGTTTTCTAGATATTACATTCATTGTATTTCACAGCATGAGCCTCCAATCAAGATCCTGAATATTGCTTCATGATAAATGTCACAGATTAAAAAAAAAATGGTCCAGCGCCAAAGTCATTGTCACAGCTTTACCCGTCTCCTTGAACAATTCTTCTCATTGCTTACATTTTTTTCCTTGGACAAAGGTACCACAGAACCTGCTTTTTCAAACTTAGAAACTTTCTGTTCAATATTTATGTAAATATGTCAGTTGCAAGTTGACTGATAGGGCTTTCCTGTGCACTTCACTGTTTGGACTCATTCTGCTGTTCTATTTAGCCCTCATATGCTCACATCCGTAGCACCTCACCCTTTAGAATAAGAACACATGTGACAAAGGCCACACATCATGGGACTGGTTACACTGACACAGCAGGGTCTAGGAGACTCACAACACAAGCCAGAAAAGAGATTTCTGAAACAGCCTGAAATTTTGATTAACCAGAATGCCCAGGATACGGTGTATGCCAGAATCAGACCTTTCAAAAAGCATCAGGGACCTTAGAGGTCACCTAATTGAACCCCTATATTATGCATAAGAATGCTGAAGCTCAGACAGGTTAAATGAGTGATATGTAAGCACGCAGCTGCTTGGGCACAGAGACTTGAAAGCAGAGCTCAACTCTTTGGCATGCTCTCCAGGATGCCACATATTCACAGTAAATAGAACTTTCTATTAAATCTAATAATCAGAATTTTTCCTGTTATGTTAGACTTTTTAAAATCCTATTTCTGAAAACATTTCTCAAAATATGAATTCAATTTCTATCCTTGTACATTAAATAGATTAGCAGTGACTGAACTTTGCTTTGATGGTTGATCTGCCTAAAAGCTGGCATTTTGCAGCTGAGTGATCATAGAAGAGTGAAACAGAGATGAAAACATAAAAGTTGTAGGTGACTAGAGGAAACTATGCTGAATTGAATCAGACCACTTTAAATACATAGTGATTATTTGCTTATAGTTTTCTTCTTCTCCCTAAGGTTAAAGGAAAAAATATTTGGGTGAGTTAATGTTTCACACAATCAAGGCTTTTCTATATTTTATCTTGGGATTTAAATAACAAGACAGTCCCTACTGTAAAAGTTAGCCCCATTTTCCAACTCCAAACAATTCTGTCCCTTTATCTCAACAGAATTCATATCCAGTTTAAATCTTTCACTTCTTGTGATATGATTTGGGATAAGGGAAAGAGAGAAGTCAAAATAATACAAGGTATATAGTTCTTCCCTTCTTTTCTTTTCCCTCTACTGATATAGAAGCTACAAGTTGTATTTCTAGTTTGTTTTAAGTAAAACCCTTAAATTTTAAAATAGTGTCAACTTCCTGACCAATACCATGCTTCTGGATTCTGACCCATTTGCTTTTTTTTTTTTAACATCAACTTTTTTCCTTTTAAGTTAATTTCTTCTTACGTGGTTCTTTCAGAAATGGCCTCTGGTACCAAATGCACTTCTTTGTCTTTATAGGTCTGCAGTATCTTTATTTCTCTCTCTCATATGATAGTCTAGCTAGGTATTCAGAAAAGGCAATGCCAACCCACTCCAGTACACTTGCCTGGAAAATCCCATGGATGAGGAGCCTGGCAGGCTGTAGTCCTTGGGGTCGCTAAGAATCAGACACGACTGAATAACTTCACTTTCACTTTTCACTTTCATGCATTGGAGAAGGAAATGGCAACTCACTAAAGTATTCTTGCCTGGAGAATCCCAGGGACAGGGGAGCCTGGTGGGTTGCCATCTATGGGGTTGCACAGAGTCAGACACGACTGAAGCGACTTAGCAGCAGCAGCAGCAGCTAGGTATTGAGTCCAGAATAATATTTTCTTTCCCTCAGATATATAATATTTTGTTTCTCCTAGATATGGCTTGATTTTTGTTTATTCTGCTTAGTTCTTGAGATGAACTTCTACTGAGGATGTAGTCTTTTTAATAACACTTGCAAATTCTCAATCCATTTCTTTTTATATTTCTTTCTGCCATTCCTTCTAGTCTCCTTCTATAAAGCCTATTAAACATGTACTAAGGACTCTCAATCATGTTTCCATGTCCCAAAACTGCTCTTCCATATGCTTATAAATCTTTCTGTATCATTATGCTGTGTTCTGGGAGCATTCATCAATACAAACATCTAATTAGCTGATTATCTTTTCAACTGTAACCAATCTTGAATTTACAGTAAATGCTGATTTCTTGTTTCAATTTTTTTTTTCATTTCTAAAATTTCAAAGTGATCCTTTTGCACATCTACAGGGTCTTCTTTCATTTATGCCCAAATATGTTAAATTATTCCTCTTTTTGTTATTTTTTTCTTTTATCTCTTTGGAGCTCCTAAATAAACTTTAAAATATTTACAACAATTTCATTCTTTTAACTAGAGTTAATTTATCTTTCAATTGTTGATTTTCTTGGTTATATTGGCATTAGTTTTCTTTGAGTGATTTAAACTTTTGGGTTTGAAGACATCTTGAATACGGGTTATTTTTCCTCACTCTCTGTAGGCTTACATACTTCTGACTAAATGTTTTGCTACTCCATCTACCAGTTCTTCAAGGGACCCTTAAATAGATCTAATAGGATCCTTTACCTATGAAGATGAGATACCACTGAGGGTCACCATGCTGTGCGTGCGTGTGTGCTAAGTCACTTCAGTCTTGTCCAACTCTTTGTGACCTGATGGACCGTAGCCCTCCAGGCTCCTCTGTCCATGGGATTCTCCAGGCAAGAACACTGGAGTGGGTTACCATGCCCTCCTCACCATTCTGTAGTAGGTGGCTTATCTCAAACCCTGGTTACTAAGCTGTTTGGGACATATTTTTCTTTCCTGAGCACACAAACATATAGCCTTTTATGGACGTTTTTACCATGGAAAAGAAATGCAAAAAAGCAAAATGGCTGTCTGGGGAGGCCTTACAAATAGCTGGGAAAAGAAGAGAAGCGAAAAGCAAAGGAGAAAAGGAAAGATATAAGCATCTGAATGCAGAGTTCCAAAGAATAGCAAGAAGACATAAGAAAGCCTTCCTCAGTGATCAATGCAAAGAAATAGAGGAAAACAACAGAATGGGAAAGACTAGAGATCTCTTCAGGAAAATTAGAGATACCAAGGGAATATTTCATGCAAAGATGGGCTCGATAAAGGACAGAAATGGTATGGGCCTAACAGAAGCAGAAGATATTAAGAAGGGGTGGCAAGAATACACAGAAGAACTGTACAAAAAAGATCCTCACGACCCAGATAGTCTCGACGGTGTGATCACTGACCTAGAGCCAGACATCCTGGAATGTGAAGTCAAGTGGGCTTTAGAAAGCATCACTACGAACAAAGCTAGTGGAAGTGATGGAATTCCAGTTGAGCTACTCCAAATCCTGAAAGATGATGCTGTGAAAGTGTTGTACTCAATATGCCAGCAAATTTGGAAAACTCAGCAGTGGCCACAGGACTGGAAAAAATCAGTTTTCATTCTAATCCCAAAGAAAGGTAGTGCCAAAGAATGCTCAAACTACCGCACAATTGCACTCATCTCACATGCTAGTAAAGTAATGCTCAAAATTCTCCAACCAGGCTTCAGCAGTACGTGAACCGTGACCTTCCCGATGTTCAAGCTGGTTTTAGAAAAGGCAGAGAAACCAGAGATCAAATTGCCAACATCTGCTGGATCATGGAAAAAGCAAGAAAGTTCCAGAAAAACATCTATTTCTGTTTTATTGTCTATGCCAAAGCCTTTGACTGTGTGGATCACAATAAACTGTGGAAAATTCTGAAAAAGGTGGGAATCCCAGACCACCCGACCTACCTCTTGAGAAATCTGTATGCAGGTCAGGAAGCAGCAGTTAGAACTGGACATGGAACAACAGACTGGTTCCAAATAGGAAAAGGAGCACGTCAAGGCTGCATATTGTCACCCTGCTTATTTAACTTATATGCAGAGTACATCATGAGAAACGCTGGACTGGAAGAAGCACAAGCTGGAATCAAGATTACCGGGAGAAATGTCAATAACCTCAGATATGCAGATGACACCACCCTTATGGCAGGAAGTGAAGAGGAACTAAAAAGCCTCTTGATGAAAGTGAAAGTGGAGAGTGAAAAAGTTGGCTTAAAGCTCAACATTCAGAAAACGAAGATCATGGCATCCGGTCCCATCACTTCATGGGAAATAGATGGGGAAACAGTAGAAACAGTGGCAGACTTTATTTTGGGGGGCTCCAAAATCACTGCAGGTGGTGACTGCCGCCATGAAATTAAAAGACACTTACTCCGTGGAAGGAAAGTTATGACCAACCTAGATAGCATATTCAAAAGCAGAGACATTACTTTGCCAACAAAGGTCCGTCTAGTCAAGGCTATGGTTTTTCCTGTGGTCATGTATGGATGTGAGAGTTGGACTGTAAAGAAGGCTGAGTGCCGAAGAATTGATGCTTTTGAACTGTGGTGTTGGAGAAGACTCTTGAGAGTCCCTTGGACTGCAAGGAGATCCAAGAAGTCCATTCTGAAGGAGATCAGCCCTGGGATTTCTTTGGAAGGAATGATGCTAAAGCTGAAACTCCAGTCCTTTGGCCACCTCATGCGAAGAGTTGACTCATTGGAAAAGACTCTGATGCTGGGAGGGATTGGGGGCAGGAGGAGAAGGGGACAACAGAAGATGAGACGGCTGGATGGCATCACTGACTCGATGGACGTGAGTCTGAGTGAACTCTGGGAGTTGGTGATGGACAGGGAGGCCTGGCATGCTGCTATTCATGGGGTCACAAAGAGTCGGACACGACTGAGCAAATGACCTGAACTGAACTGAACTGTTTACTGTTAGTAGAGTCATTAGTTTACCAACAAAGGTCCATATAGTCAAAGGTATGGTTTTCCAGTAGTCATGGATGGATGTGGAGCTGGACCATAAAGAAGGCTGCAAGCCAAAGAATTGATGCTTTTGAACTGTGGTGTTGGAGAAGACTCTCGAGAGTCCCTTGGACAGCAAGGAGATCCAACCAGTCCATCCTAAAGGAAATCAATCCTGAATATTCATTGGAAGGACGGATGCTAAAGCTAAAGCTCCAATACTTGGGTCATCTGATGCAAAGAACTGACTCATTAGAAAAGACCCTGATTCTGGGAAAGATTGAAGGCAAGAGAAGGGGGTGACAGAGAATGAGATGGTTGGATGGCATCACCAACTCGATGAACATGAGTTTGAGCAAGCTCTGTGAGTTGGTGACGGACAGGGAAGCCTGGCGTGCTGCAGTGCATGGGGTTGCAAAGAGTCAGACACAACTAAGTGACTGAACTGAACTGACTGAAGTGTTTTTATATCAATTATTCTGGAAGGTAGTATTATTTCTTAAACAGCAGACCAAGTGCTTCTTAATCTGATTGTTGATCACTCAAGAGAAAGTTTTCTAATAAGTATAAAATCATGCCAAGTGATAGTAATGTAGATCTAGAAACCTCTTTCTTTCTACCTTGACTCTGGATTTATAAAACTATGTAACATCTATGTAGTGCCTTATAGTTTCCAGAGTCCTACACAGTCTATGTAATTCTCTCACAAGAGCAACCTTGTGAGGGATTCAGATACCATCTGAACCCAGGGCCTGTGATAGTTCATCTACTCTGTAATATGCCAAAGAGGTCCGTTCTATTTTAAGTCTTGCTGGGCAGCAGCAAATTCCTACTAGAATTCCTTTCACTTTTATTGTTTTGACTTTCAAGAACTTTATAAGGCCTAAAGGAATGTATCATCAAGATATTATTTGAAAATCACCTGACTACACTACAGCAAGAGGCAAAATATGTTTTTTTTAAATTGTGGCATGTATTAAATAATTTCTATATTCAAAGGGTTGGACTAGGAAGGGGTCATGAGTTGCAGTTGAAGGCAGAGTAGAAAGAAAGGGAAAATTTCTCATTTGGCCCTGAAGACAATATTTCTGTTCTTTTCTTCAACACAAGCTTCTTTATTTCTAGTAGTGGAGATCAATAGATTTTACAGCTTTTTTTCCTTCTCTTTCTGCATTTAATAAACAATATAGCCAGAAGCTAGGGACCTAATCAAAGTACTTGCTGTACTGTAATTCCACTTACAATTAAATTGACAAGGCAGAGAAATGATAAAGAAATTATACCAAAGTCACTCAGCAATTTTGAAATAAGAGGCCCTACTTTCTCATCTCCAGGGAGAAACCTGGTTTTCCTTTCACTATCAACTCTACCTCTTCTTCTAATGCAATATCCATCTAAATATTTGTTTTAGATTAGTCTTGTTTTTTTTTTTTTAATTTTAAATTTTATTTTATTTTTAAACTTTACAAAATTGTATTAGTTTTGCCAAATATCAAAATGAATCCGCCACAGGTATACATGTGTTTTTAAAAAAAAAAGCTAGTATGGTCAATAGCATGGACTTTCAGGAGAACTTGCTATGTTTGGAGAATAACCAGCATTTCAATACAGCTGAAGAACCAGGTGCCACATGAGGTGTCTTCTCGCCTATGACAAGAAAGTTAGGCAGAGACTAGAGCTTGAGTCAATTTGTAGGCCGTACTAAGATGTTTGGATAATTCTGATCACAGGATTTTACCCAATATTACAGCATATCGTATTCCTATCCCTACTTTATTAACATCTCATAAATGCTATTTTAATGATCATATATTCCACCAAATTGATACATTATGATTTGTTTAAATATAACCTGCATGCTTGGTATTTAAGTGTTTTTTTCCCACACTATTACAAACATCACAACAGCAAACATCTTTATAAATCTTTGTTTATTATACTTTATCTCTGATTATTTCCTAGAAGAGGCTCTTCTGAGGTAAGGCAACCCTATTTGGCTCAGAGAAGCCAGATATAATCACAGCCCTTTTCCACGTTCTCATCTTTTCTCAGATGAGAGAAATGTTGGCATCTTTAGACCATGTGCAAATTGTGTTCTGTATACAGGCATAGCTACGTGACCTGGTGCATAGTAGTGAGATGGATAAAGGCAGTGCCAGTTTTAAAAGCATATCTTAAATAAGACTTCACATCTTTATCTTAATTGGAGGGAGGAAATAGGATTTTTCTGTTTCATCTCTCACTCTGACATTCCCATGAGTCTCCATGTTTTCATTGGTTCCTCTGGAGAACAAGATAGTCTGTCACATCACATCTTTTGACTAGGAATACTCCCTTTCTTTGGAAATTATTTAGAAGGATTTCTGAGGCAGGGTGGCTCTTCTGAAATGTACATCAGAAACATATTATCTTAAATAATTTAATCATGGACTTTCTGAAGCAGGAAAAGACCCCCTCAATCAGCTAGGGCAATGTTTCCCAAATTATGATATGCATTCTTCTGTTAGCGGTACATATTATAAACTGCCTAAATGGTGTAAACTGCATAATAATGGAAATATTGCTCCTGGCATAATTTTTACCTGGTGGTCCACAAGCATACTTCCTTTAAAGTGGTATTTATTTATTTATTTTTAGGGTTCCACTTATTGCTAGTGGTAGTTCTTGTGTGTTTATTACTTATTTTAGATTTATTTTTCAAATACATATATATATATGTCCATAGGTAGTTGGGTGTTTTGCTTGCTTGTTTTTTGTTTGATTGGTTTGTTGTTTTATGGTTTGACACAATGAAACACAGTAGGTACAAAAGTGGATGGCTAATACATAAATGTGTAAAAGGCCTTGAAGAAGAGATACATAAATGACCGAAGTCTATGAAACAATATCCTAGGCTGAACTTCTCATTTGATATTTAAGAACCAGGGAGATGAGGTGATTTGCCCCAAAATCATCTAATCTAAAAGCAGCATCCTGAGCTCACGCTCCTAATCCTGTTCTTTGTTTTTAATCTTTCCTCCTGTCTCTGAAATGCTGTCTTCCAACAAGAATATTCACTCACATATTTAAAGCAAAATGAAGTCAGATTTGTGAATGACAAATGTGGCAAGATCAAGTGGATGTATTAAAAGTTTCTCCTTTTGAAGGAGCTGTCATTCTCATCAGAGGCAGGGAAATTAAGTTGCTGTCCTTCACTCTCCCAAAGATGATTATTATGCCATTTCTTGTGGGTGCACTGAGCCAGAACTGCAGAGATAATAGGTTATTATAGGAAAATCTGGCTTTGACATTTGTATGATAAGTTTCCAGTCAATTAGATGAAAAATACTCCATTAGATAAAGTGAGTGTACCAATTATTGTGAAGATGGCCTACTGCTAATAATATAATTGAAATCTAGAGAGAAGAGGCCTTAGCTCTCCAGAAACTGACAGCATTGGGGACAGTAATACAATCGTACAAACATGTGCTCTCAGTCATTTTCAGTTCTCAAAACTTTCGAATTTTCAAGTCGAATGTCATTTCACGTGTACATGAAAATCCTGCTCTGTAAGTAACTCCAAGATGTTTCAACTTTTTGCCATAAAATGTTTTTTAAAAAATAACAAAACAGCTTCACATGGTTCTATTAGAATGCGAGACACGGAGACACATAGCACTGGTAACTCAAAGATGATATTTTTGAGATTAACAAGCCAAGCCTATAGCAGAATCCCAGGGACGGCGGAGCCTGGTAGGCTGCCGTCCATGGGGTCGCACAGAGTCGGACACGACTGAAGCGACTTAGCAGTATCAGCATAGCTAGGTAAGCAATGGTTGTTTTATAGTTCATCTTGGAAGAGGAGAGGGGGGCCTATTTTAGATCCAGGGACCGAGGGAAAGAAGCTCGTCCACAGAGTGCGCTCCCCACAGCTGTGAAGCAGTCGTCAGTGGGCAGCTGCCAAGGTGCCTCCTTCTCAATTGAACAAAACGGGAACAAGTGTGTTCTGAGAAACGATCCTGCAAAGGAATGGCCTAGTATTGAATTCTTTCTCATCTTCAATGATTTTGTGGCCCGTATGAATTTAAAATGTAAAATGAAATATTTATCAACAATCAAAAACAGACATGTCCGACTGTGTTATCTGAATTCAATGCTTCTTTCATCTTGAAGAATAGAAGGCTGCTTCAGAGGAGCGCCCACTCTGCCTCAGAAAAACCTGCTTTCAGAGGAGACACTATGAAATTTTAACCCTGTTGGTTCAAAGGAGCTTCTCCAGAGAATGTTACTCCAAATTCAAGTGAGAAGTACAAGGTGCCCACCATCTTTATTCCAGGATTTAACATTGTTTTTTTCAATAGCAAAATACAGTCACAATGGCTACCATTTTAAGCCCTATTGTGTTCTATAAACAATAACAAATGATTTTGCATTTTGAACTTATTTTATCTTTATAAGCCTTGCAAAGTGGATGTTAATATTTACCATTTTACAAATAAGGAAAATATGCCTTAGATATGATAAATAAACTATCAGCTACTAAGGAGTCAAACTATTTACGTTTGTTTTTCTCTTAAATACTGATGTCTTTGCTTTACTATGAGGCCCCTCCTTTGTTTGCAACATTTGTCCTTTCCCTAATTCCTGCCTTGGTACCTGGATAGGCCTCTCCCCATCATTCTGTAAGGCAGGTAGGGTTCTATTTCCTGTCAGTCCTGCCATCTTTTACCAGTCATAATGCTGAATTTTGAATTGTAATATCTCAATGCCCCTTTCTTCTATTTCTCTCCACATGCTGTCCTTTGCCATTTCTAGATTCTAATTATTTCTGTATGCATGCTCAATCATGTCCAGCTCTTTGAAATTCCTGGACTATAACCCACCAGGCTCCTTTTCCATGGAATTTTCCAGGCAAGAACACTGGAGTGGGTTGCCATTTCCTACTGCAGGGGATCCTCCCGACCGAGGGATCGAACCTGCATTTCCTGGGTCTTCTGCATCGGTTTGGCAGATTTTTTACCACTGAGCCAGCTGCTGCTGCTGCTAAGTCACTTCAGTCATTTCCGACTCTGTGTGACCCCAGAGACAGCAGCCCACCAGGCTCCCCCATCCCTGGGATTCTCCAGGCAAGAACACTGGAGTGGGTTGCTATTGCCTTCTCCAATGCATGAAAGTGAAAAGTGAAAGTGAAGTCGCTCGAAACCCCTAATTCTTTGTATAGTATTTTAATACTACCTGCTGCCTGGACCTCCCAGCCATGCACCAGTCATTTCTATAAGACACTCATGGATACCTGGTCCCCATATAGTTTCCAGAGATATCCTATTGATCTCACTTTTTAACACTAAGTTTGAACTTACAAACTCAGCTAATCTGGCTAGCTAAAAACCACAGCTCTCCTTAAAACCATCAAGCAGTCGCTAAAGTATTCTTTGTGATTGTCAGATTTGGTTGTGTTCCACCTGTCAGATTTGGTGGTGTTCCATCTCTTTCAGAAATTCCCCTAAAGTATAGGGAAAAGGGGGCACAGACACAAAAAGTACAGCAAGTTGCTGATTTCCTAGCATTCTTAGGTTGGCAGGTTCCACAAACTTTCAAATCATCATTCCCCAGTCTCTTTCAATGAAATATTATGGGATAGAGATGGAGCATGTACTCACACGCGTGTGTGCATGTGCACACACACACACTCAGAGTCTAGGCTGGGGATAGGCCGAGAATAAAAGATTCAGGCTGCTATAACTGCAGTTTTCAAATTTGTTTTCCTTCTTGCAAAGAACACACACACTTGGGTCACACTAGTCATTTCTGTTAAAACAAAGAGACTTACACCTTTTACTGTTTTTGACACCTTCACTCAGTATTCCTCCAAGTATCCTACTTAAACTTCAGTGTGCTAAGTCACTTCAGTCATGTCTGATTCTTTGAGACCTCTGGACTGTAGCCTGTCAGGCTCCTCCGTCCAAGGGATTCTTCAGGCAAGAAAATTGGAGTGGGTTGCCATGCCCACCTCCAGGAGATCTTCCTGATCTAGGGATAAAACCCACATCTCTTATGTTTCCTGCATTGGCAGGCAGGTTCTTTACCACCAGTGCCACCTGGGAAGCCCTAAACTTCAGTAGGTATTGAGAAATACGCCATTTTTGCCAAAAATATATTCTCTGTTGAACATAATTTCTGGCTTAACCCTCACGATCCCATGAAAAGAGCTGTATTGTTCATCACTGTTAAGTAAGAAAACCAGAACACAGAATGTCACCATCCAAGTCTATTTCTAAAGCCCATATTCTGTTTTATCTCAGGCTCCTGGCTCCCAATCCATTTGTTTTGCGACGTTGCCCTTTGGCCCATAAATATATTTTGCCATATATATGTTTTGCCTAGATGGCGGCGAGGAGGTTTTCTTTTTTCTTGGTCACATCATTAATGAGCTAGGATAACTTGCCTCACGTGTGCCACAAGCAATTGCCATATAGATTTTCAATTTTTCCAATGAGGTAGAGCTACATGTCTTTAAAACCCAAAGCAAATGCCACAGTGTGCACTGCCACTGGGCTTCTCTTTGTTAGCAACACAAAAAGAAGTCCATTTCCCTCTAGGAATAGCAGCCTCTTCCCTTTTTCTTTCAGCACAGCACACAGGACAGCAAAGACACACTATTTATGGAAATCATTTATGATTGCACTTGGACCTACAGGCAGTTCTGCCCAGGCTCCGTTCACTACCTCCAGGAATCCTGCCAGCTTGATGCACTCACATCAGATGCATTAAGACTTCATTTTTTATTGTCCTACTGGTATCCCATCACTATTGCTGCAATAAAGAGCTTTATTTCCACACCAAACAATTATTTGCTGGGATATGTTGAAGTCTGAAAATTGGTTTGTACCTCAAGGAGCAGTGAGAATGCAAGAAAAGCTGCTCTCTTGCTGCTCCATTGATTCCTGGAGGTAGAAAGCAATGGAAAAGAATTAAAATGCCCTCCATCCAGACAATTGTTCAAACAAGTTTTGATTAAGCACAGAATCTTTTTCAGAAGGGCTGCCAAAATTGTAGGCCTAGTTTTAAGTCAAAGAAGCAATCAGAAAAATCGACACTTCAGGACAAATATTCAAATATAGAGCCCTATGTTTATACCCACTATGAATTCAGAAGGAAGAGGAAAAATAAGTTCCTGACTGCTCATATTTTTGACAGTTTGCTGGATATTTCTACTTAAATAATTCATCATTCAATAAGCAATTTATTAACTGCCTTCTATGGGCCATATATCCCACTCCAGTACTCTTGTCTGGAAAATCCCATGGACAGAGGAGCCTGGTAGGCTCCAGTCCATGGGGTCGAGAAGAGTCGGACACGACTGAGCGACTTCACTTTCACTTTTCACCTTCATGCATTGGAGAAGGAAATGGCAACCCACTCCAGTGTTCTTGCCTGGAGAATCCCAGGGACGGGGGAGCCTGGTGGGCTGCCGTCTATGGCGTCGCACAGAGTTGGACACGACTGAAGCAACTCAGCATAAGCGGCAGCATGGGCCATATATGCACTCTGCTTGGTACTAGGGCATTCCCATTCTGCTGAGGGAAAAAGGCAACAAATAATTCTAATATAGGTGATGAGTATTCTGGTGGAGCTTTAATTAGGACTTCACTGAATAACACAAGAGGCACATCTAGCACTGGCTGGGAAATAGGTGCATAAAAGATTTTATCATGGCTTCTAAATTGACTTTTGAGAAATAAGCACAAACCAGCTAGCAAAGAGTAGAGGAAAGGATATGAGGGAGGGCAGACAGAATATATGGTTTGAGAATCTACAAATATGTCCAGAAAACCGACAAAGCTACCTAGACCCAATCAGCTGTCCATCACATAGTTCACATACTTTAAATCTGTTGCCCACTCCTAAACTCAAACCTTCCATTCTGCTTGATTTACATCCTGACTCAATATCTTGGATTCTCTTTTAGTTTTTTCCTTTTGCTTCACCCTCCCATTCAGTCACCAAATTCTCTCTCTTCTACCTGTGTATTTGGCCTTAATCTCCTCCATTTTAGTACCATTGCCAATATGCTAATTCAAATCCTTTGTATCTTATTCCTAAGTCATGGAAATAACTGCCTTATTTTTCTGTTATCCCCTGTATAAACGGCCATTACATTGACTTTCTCGAACATAATCCTACTGCTCCCTTCTCAAAAATCTTCACTGGGACGACCCAGAGGGATGGTGTGGGGAGGGGGGAGGGTTCAGGATGGGGAGCACATGTATGCCTATGGCGGATTCATTTTGATGTTTGGCAAAACTAATACAATTATGTAAAGTTTAAAAGTAAAATAAAATTTTTAAAAATAAATAAATAAACATTAAAAAAAAAATCTTCAATGCACTTACAGGTTAAGCCTACCCTCCTGCCATAACAGGCTAGTGATCCTTCATCTGGCCCCATCTTTCTTTTCTAATTGTAACTCCCATAGTGCATCTACATGACCCCTTCCCTTTAGTCAAATGGTTCTGCTCATTCATTATATTTCCCTACTCAAAACCTTTGTTCCTACCATAGCCCATACTTAAAATTCCCCAAAACTGAATCCTGCATATTCTTAAACAGCCTCTAAGACCAAACAGCCTTCTAAGACCAAAACATGGTTATTTCTTCCTCCTAAGAATCGGGGTCATTGGAAGGACTGATGCTGAAGCCCCAGTACTTTGGCCAACTGATGTGAAGAGCTGATTCATTGGAAAAGACCATGCTGCTGGGAAAGATTGAAGGCAAAAGGAGAAGGGGATGGTAGAGAATGAGATGATTAGATAGCATGACCAACTCATTGGACCTGAATCCTAGTAAACTCTGGGAGACAGTGAAGAACAAGGGAGCCTGGCATGCTGCAGTCCATTGGGTCGCAGAGTCAGGCACAACTTATCGACTAAAAAACAACAAAGAATTAGTGTGGCTTGATGTTTTAAAAACAAATCTGGTAAAGAAATGGAAATGAATGTTTACTGAGAACCCACTAATTATCAGATCATTTAAAGCTCTGGGAGTTAAGTGTTATTTTATTATTGTTATTTTTTTGTAAATTAATGTATTCATTTTAATTGGAAGCTAATTACTTTTACAATATTGTAGTGGTTTTTGCCATACATTCACATGAATCAGCCATGGGTGTACATGTGTCTCCCATCTCCCTTCCCATCCCATCCCTCAGGGTCACCGCCATGCACTGGCCCTGAGCACCCTTGTCTCATGCATCGCACCTGGACTGGCGATCTATTTCACATATGATAATATACATGTTTCAATGCTATTCTCTCAAATCATCCCACCCTCATCTTCTCCCACAGAGTCCAAAAGTCTGTTCTGTACATCTGTGTCTCTTTTGCTGTCTCACATATAGGGTCATCATTACCATCTTTCTAAATTCCATGCTGCTAAGTCGCTTCAGTCATGTGAGACTCTGTGTAACCCCATAGATGGCAGCCCACCAGGCTCTGCTGTCCCTGGGATTCTCCAGGCAAGAGTACTGGAGTGGGTTGCCATTGCCTTCTCCATCTAAATTCCATATATATGCGTTGATATACTGTATTGGTGTTTTTCTTTCTGACTTACTTTACTTCAAGGAAACTGCAGTTAAAAGAGACTAAATAACACAGCCAGAATCACAAAGCTATTATATTTAAATCAAGGTCAATGTAACTTCAAAGTTCTTGATCTTTTACCTCTAATATATAGACATTTCTAAACTAATCATCATCATTATCATTATGAGTGTTACCAACAATCTAGCACTTACTGTGTACAAAATATGTGCTAATATTTTGAGATGATCCAACAAATGGGGAAGAATAGAATAGAAAAAAATGGGGAATATAATATTCAAAGAGATAATAACTCAGAACTTCCTATAATTATTGAAAGACATGGACTCTCAAATATAGGAAAAACCTACAAATCCAAGAAGATTAAATGAAAATGAACTCATCCCAGAACAAACTACAATGAAAACAAAAGACAAAATGTTGAATTTCCTTTTACTGTACCTTACTTTTAAGTATTCTCTTTTTTTTAGGGGATGTAGGCTTTTACTCTTTCCCAGTAGACTTTTTGAGGGTTACAAATCCCATAAAGATTTATTCATGATATTTAAACAAGTGAAGGCAGTAAAAATAAAGGTGGAATTTTCTTATAAGCTCCTAAGTTCATAATGCTATTGCACACTCAATAGACTACAGTGTGTGTAAACATAACTCTTATATGCACTGGGAAACCAGAAAGTTCATGTGACCTGCTTTATCGAGATGGTCTGGAAGCTAACCTGTTACATCTGAGATCTGTCTGTGCAACCTTTATCAAGTCATGGGGCCAGATGGTCATTATTATCGATGGTCATTGTCACAGAAGGAAACAACCAGACCTGTGGCCCGCAGGTGGACTAGCCACCACCACAGATGAAATGCTCCCACCAAACAAAACTGGCCAACAAACAACAGCAGCAGATTCTGACCCCAGGCTGGAAACAGGGAAGAAAGGGGAACTCAGTAAAGGACAACATGTGGATGTAACCAGCAAAACCCAGACTGGGGACACCCTCCAGGACTAGTAACCTGGGTTTTCTACAGAAAGATGACACAGAAAAAGAGCTGGGGAAGATCTCTAGGTACAGAAAGATAAGACATCTTAGTCACCAGTGATAGTGTGGGGAGCTGGCCTGGGTCCAGATTCCAACAACAATACTGTCAAGAAATTTTTAATGAGACAATCAGAAATTTGAAGTGACCAGGTGATGATATTCAGGAGTTACTGTCAATTTTAAATGATATGATAGTTGGTTTTGTGAGAAACAAATGAGGACTTTTAATATATTTACAGATGAAATGATATGAAGTCTGGCATTGGCTTCATGATCTGGGAGTGCGTAGGGGGGAGATGAAACAAGATTTATAAATGAATTAATAATTGTTAATCTGGGGATCAGTAGATTATTCTTTCCACTTTTATGTGTGTTTGAATTTTTCCATTAAAAAAAGTTGAAAATCAAATCCAGGAGAAGGCACTACAGACCAACAGATCCCACCTGAACAGTGTGCCTTTTATGCCTGGATCCTGAATTTTGTGACATGCAAATTGTAAGTTGATTTCTTTTTTTCAGCAAAAGGCATTTTTATGCTTTTAGAAGTGCCTTAAGATAATTTCCAAATAGTTTGAGTATTGTTTTAAAATATACCAGGCCCTTTAATGAAATAGCATTTCAAATCTGCCCTTTCAAGCATCTCCAGTTTTGACGTCTCTCACCAACAAAATGGGAAAGCTCCATTTCTTTCTGAAAGTAATTTCTGGAGTTAGAAAGCTGGAGTGATTTGCAGAGATAAACAGTGAAAACAAGGGGTCACGCAGTGTCCTTAATCTAGGAAGAGAAGCCGAAGACATTTCTGAATGAGATTTCAAAATTGCATTTCTGAGACCCAAACCTGCACTGCAGCCTGTGAGGAGGCAGGAATGGTCCCCACTGTACCCGTGGCCCATCTTTCAGCCTCATTTCCTGTAACCGACTCTGCCCAGCACCACTGAGCTGAACAGAGGCCCCATGTATTCTATCTTTATCCCAATATTGGTCACATAGCAGGTCCTCAACCAACGTAAAAGTCAAAGTAGAAATATTCTCTTTTTAAATGTCTATACCACTGACCAGGAAAATAGTTATTTATAGATAAGTGGGAATTAATTTGTTGGCTTGTTTCTGCCTAGGAAACTTGCATGGGAAAGCCCTGAGTTTTCTTGGAAGGAAGATCATTTCACAATGTGAACATTCACTCAGAAAAATAAGTTTTGATAAATTTTGTAGAAAGGGTCTTTGGATATAAAAGAAGGAGCAGAATGAGAGCAGAATAAGCAGAATGAGAGCAGAATGACACTATGTAAGGAGAAGGGGTACCCAAAGGGCAAAGAAAAACAAGGTAAATGACAATACATTATCCACCTCATATTTTGGCTTCAAGTCAATTCTACAGCAAACAGGAATTTTCAGAAAATCATCATATTTCACACTTACTTCTGAAAACCCTAAGAACAAATTGGGCTAATCCTGTAACAAATCACACTTGGCAAAATCATATAGCAATAACTTTACATAATGAAGAAAACACCAAAGAACTGAATCTCAGCCCTGGTTCCAAATTACTCTGTGTGATCTTGGAAACTGTCCTCCAGCATCAGCAACTATAAACAAACAAGCTTCTCTATGTATCTCATTTATTAGAATGAAATGAGTCGACAAATGTAAACATCTTATTTGCATGTAACATGTGAAAACATGTAAAGGACTACAGTTGTCAAATGAGCCATGATACAGCTAGCAGTAAACATCCATTTACATTCTGTATAACTTAAGATCATTGTGAGTCCCCAAAGAAAGGTATTACATAATTCCCTTCAAAAGTATTTAAACAGACATTTTCCATACCATAGAAGTGAATAATCCTCAAGCTTAAAATACAGAACTCAAAGTAGATGCAAAGGTCACCAGGTCACCTGCGAAATGTGAGATGGTAACATTTTCAGTTCATTCCAAACCATCAGAGTCTAGCTGTGTTGTTATCTATAGGTGGCCCACACTTGTTTTTTCTCCCTCTCTGCATCCTTTCTTTCAAAAAGCATTGGAGCATATAATTACTTGATTTTCACACAAATGGTCAACTCCCTCAAACAACAGGGAGATGAGGCAAATTGAACTGTGAGAGAACAGTTTCTATGCCTGTCATTGGAAATGTATCCATTTGATTTGTTTGATTCAAATGAATACATTTTTAAAAGTTTAAATAGCCTGATTTGCTTATTTAAGAAATTCTCTTTATTGACAAGCCTATGTTCATATTGTTTCTTAGATTTCTTCTGAGTTACCATGTTGGAATAGAATTAGACTAGATACAATGAAAATAAGTAGATTAAAGGACTCTCTTGCATACATTTCTCTCCAATTGAAACATGTCATTGCTAATTCTAAGGATCAAATAAAGGACACAGGGCAACATTCAGGAAACATTTTCACTGCTATCATGTTGAAAATCTCTATACTGTGCTGCTGCTACTGCTGCTAAGTCACTTCAGTCATGTCTGACTCTGTGCGATCCCATAGACGGCAGCCCACCAGACTCTAGGATTCTCCAGACAAGAATACTGGAGTGGGTTGCCATTTCCTTCTCCAATGCATGAAAGGGAAGTGAAAGTGAAATCATTCAGTCATGTCCAACTCTTTGCAACCCCATGGACTGGAGCCCACCAGGATCCTCTGTCCATGGGATTTTTCAGACAAGAGAGCTGGAGTAGGGTGCCATTGCCTTCTCCACTCTATACTGTGAGTGTTGAATAAAGCCTGTGAGTTGACATTGGCATAAGGTAAGATGCTGAAAGATGAATCAACTTCTCTACAGTTCAGACCCTCTAGCTATAGAAATGTTCTAATGCCAACACTTGCTGCTACTGCTAAGTCATGTCAGTCGTGTCTGACTCTGTGCGACCCCAGAGATGGCAGCCCACCAGGCTCCCCTGTTCCTGGGATTCTCCAGGCAAGAACACTGGAGTGGGTTGCCATTTCCTTCTCCAATGCATGAAAGGGAAAAGTGAAAGTGAAGTCACTCAGTCGTGTCTGACTCTTAGCAACCCCATGGACTGCAGCCTACCAGGCTCCTCCATCCATGGGATTTTCCAGGCAAGAGTACTGGAGTGGGGTGCCATTGCCTTCTCTGAATGCCAACACTTATGCTATTATAAATAGTGAAATAAATCTCTGCTATAAAAGGAATCTTAGTAACACCATATATAATTTATTGATGCTAAACAGCATTAGGCCTTCTTAGGCTTTTTTATTTTTATTATCCTACGTCTCACATCATTCTGGAAGAAAATATTAGTATCTCAAAAACCTCATTAGTCCCTAAACTTCAAAATTCCAGTTACATTATTTTATCCTTAAAAACAGAGATTAAAATCACTGACTCTGGGGACTTCCCTGGTGGCTCAGTGGTAAAGAATCCACCTGCCAATGCAGGAGCCATGGGTTTGATCCTGATCCAGGAAGATCCTACATGCCATGACTTTGAGAGCAACTAAGTCCATGTGCCACCAAGGACTAAGCCCATGTACTACAGCTCACAAGCCGCAATGACTGAGCCCACGTACTGCAACTACTAAAGCCTGCATGCCCTAGAGCTTGTTGCTCTGCAACAAGAGAAACCACTGCAATGAAAAGCCTGCACACTACAGCTAGAGAGTAGCCCTGCTCACCACAACTAGAGAAAGCCTATGAGCAGCAGTGAAGACGCAACATGGCCAAATAAATAAATTTTTTTTTTAATCATTGAATCTGGACACAGGCATGCCTGGGTTTGTGTCACAGCTCTGCCTCGCTTACAGGCTTTGAAACATGGCACCATTTCCTTTATTTCACTAACTCAAACTTCTGATGTATAAAATGGGGATAATTATACCTACACCATAGGGGTAGATATGGGAGATAGCACTATAGTTAAAGACGTTCCCTGAGACCCATCTGCCTGGATGTAAAGCCTGGTTCATACTGACTCGTTGTGGAGCCTTGGACAAGCTACACACACTTTCAAGCCTCAATGCTGCCATTTATAAAATGTGTCTCTTGGGTAAAGAATTCACCAGCAATGCAGGAGACCCCAGTTCAATTCCTGGGCCAGGAAGATTCCCTTGGAGAAGGGAATGGCTACCCGGTGTTGCAAAGAGTCGGACACGACTGAACCACTTTCACTTTCACAGGATTGTTGTATTATTAAGATAATTGCTATGGGCTGAATGTTTGTGTCCTTCTCCCAAAATGTTGAAAGCATAACCCTTAATGTGAGAGTATTAGGAGGTGGTGATTTGGGGAAGTAATTAGGTCATGAGAGTGGAGTGTTCACGGATAGGATTAGTATCCTTATAAAGGAGACTTCCACTGTGTGAGAACACAGAACAAACCAGGAAGCAGGTCCTCACCATACACTGAATCTGTTGGCACCTTGATCTTGAATTCCTCAGTCTCCAGAACTACGAGAAATAAATTTCTGTTATTTATAAGCCACCATTTATAGTATCATAGACATAAGTCTATGTCTATGGTATTTCGTTAGAGCAGCCTGAACAGAACTAAGACAATGCATATGACTAGGGTTGCCAGATTTAGAAAATGACAGGATGCCCAACTTAATTTGAATTCCAGGGGGGAAAAAATTACATACTTATACTAAAATTGTTCATTTTCCATGTGAAATTCAAATTTAATAGGACATCCCATATTTTATCTGTATGCTTTACATATAATACACTGAGGAAAATGTTAGCACATACTGAGTAATCAACATATTATAATATTACACTAGGGTTTAAATTTATTAATATGCAGTTTAGCATACACTAATTGTTCAAAAAAAAGAAGCAGTAATAGACTTTTACCATTCACTATCCTTCTCTTAGTTTTGATTGCCAGGAGGACCAAAGCTTAATTCAAATACAAATTTCAAATAAAATTTGTCTCAAAAACACTACCCCCTCCATTTACACTTGAACAATCAGAATCCATTTCTCTGATTACTTATTTATCCAATAAATGCTAAACATTCATTAAATTGTAACTGTTGACTATAGCAACGGATTCTGAAAGCATGAAAAGGCTACCAGAGAAAGGTAGGCAGTGATCCCCATGAAGCAGGAGTTTACTATAGTCCCTGCTCCCATATCTCTAAAATTCATTATTAGGATTAAATAAGAAACTACAGGCAAATTGCTTGGCAAATCTGCAAGGTACCCACTCAGATCAGATCAGATCAGATCAGTCGCTCAGTTGTGTCCGACTCTTTGCGACCCCATGAATCGCAGCACTCCAGGCCTCCCTGTCCATCACCAACTCCCAGAGTTCACTCAGACTCACGTCCATCGAATCAGTGATGCCATCCAGCCATCTCATCCTCTGTCGTCCCCTTCTCCTCTTGCCCCCAATCCCTCCCAGCATCAGAGTCTTTTCCAATGAGTCAACTCTTCGCATGAGGTGGCCAAAGTACTGGAGTTTTAGCCTCAGCATCATTCCTTCCAAAAAAATCCCAGGGCTGATCTTCAGAATGGACTGGTTGGATCTCACATTCAGAAATGAAATTGTTGTTCTTAATGCTATACATATTACTTTTGTCAATCTTAGCAGATAAAACTAAACCAACGCTTATGGTTTCCATGTAGCTATTCCCTATTTACCTATTTTATTTAAGAAAAACAACTCTCCTGAGAAACTTTACATCTTATCAAGCAAGGAATTATCTCCTTTGTCACATGGTTCATCTTATAACAAATGTTCTCTTTTCCAGGTGTCTTCCCAACTCAGGGATTGAACCCAGGTCTCCCACATTGCAGGCAAATTCTTTACCAGTTGAGCCACAAGGGGGCCCTAACAAATGTTAAATAAATGTTATGCAATAATATTCACTACCGTGAGTTAATCCAATGTTTTTCAAATAATAATCAAAATTCTTTCTATAATACCCAACATGATCACAGGTATCTAAAAGGACATCTACAATTACAATTTCTCACACAACCATTTATTGATGACATCAGAACACTTTTAACTTCACTGGGAAGCCAGAAATTAATGACCTATTTATCAACTTCTGAAGTGGTTTTTTTTTTTTTTTTTACAAGTTTCACAAGATTCTCTTACTATAAAATGTAAGACTGCAGAACCCAAGAATCTCATTGTACATAATTTGTGGTCATCTCGGCAGAACATGTCAAGAGATTGGGACAAATGAAATATTGCTTAACAATACAGTCATAAAGTATAGACATTAGAAAAGTCTTAAGGAAACTTAACATTGAAAGTCACATAGTCACACAGTTGTCACAGCACAGTCACACAAGAAATATTCAGTGAGCTTTTCATTGTCCAGCAGAGTCCAGCTTCTGAATTCCATAAACAGATGCCTTGAGTTTCATGGCTTTACAGTGTGCTGCAAAGGAATGTGATGGAAGCAAGAACTGCCTGTGTGGCAGTATTCTAAGTCCTAGTAACCATCACCACACAACCACAGGCCTAGACAACAGAACTATTAGAATCACAAACTGAATAAACTGGCTCTTAAAATGAAATCACTCCTTCCAATCTCAGGAAACAGTAACTGCAACTCAGCATTGTCAGAGCTGGAGTGAGAGAAAGAGGGTTTTGGCAATCTAGAATGGATACTGAAATATGTATTACTCTGGAAAGCTTGACAAATACGGATGAGCCTTTATGGTCAACCAGCGAAACAGTCGTGTCTGACTCTTTGTGACCCCACAGACTATACAGTCCATGGCGTTCTCCAGGCCAGAATTATGGAGTGGGTAGGCTTTCCCTTCTCCAGGGGTCTTCCCAACCCAGGGATCAAACCCAGGTCTCCCGCATTGCAGGTGGATTCTTTACTATCTGAGCCATCTGAAAGACAACTTACCTATAATTGGGAGGACTGCCTGAGCTAGTAGACTTATTCCAAATGTAGAAGGTTCCTAATGAGATGTTAAATATTCTGTTTAACCTAGAAAATATCTGGCTTCACTGCAGGCAGAGTCCCTTGCTCAAGGGAAATTATGATATTAATTAAGTTTGGCTCTCTCCAGAGGCGTTGGAGAGGGGAAACCAGTTTGGATTCAGAGGAGTGGGACCAGGGAAAGTCAGGAGGCAGGATGGTGTCAGGCTCCTGCCTGAGAAGTCTGCCTGCCAACAGGAGCTCGCCTATGGAGGAGGACAGCGAATGGACTAAGAAAAGTGACACCTAGCGTTGCGGCACTTATGTTGCCCTCGTTTCTTCAGTAAAGCATTAAAACAAGGTGAAAGCAACAGATAACAAGGCTAGAAGAGATCCATGGACAAGCAGGCACCTGAAAAGAGAGTCAACAACATCCAGTATAGATTCGTGGACCATTGCTCCCTGGCAATTTTCAGTAATTTTCAAAGCATAACCAGGCCTCTTGTGATTATGCAGGATATGCGGTCAGTCAGTAATAGCTGGTACTTAAGGCAAACCCAGGAAAGCCTGGCATGCTACAGTCTGTGGGGTCGCAAAGAGTCACACATGACTAAAACTGAACAACAACAAGGCAAACACAGTTTGATCCTCCACTCCACCTCCACCCCTAGCTCACAGAGACAGGAGACCTTGAGAATGTCTGGGTCATCTCTAACTGATCTCCCAAAATCATCTCACCAAGAAACATTCACATTGACACAAGCTCTGTGTACTCTCCTTTTAAACTCCACTTTCTCTTTATTCTACCCACAAATTCCATGATTCCTGCTGTCTCCAAATTACCACGTTAGCTCTCTTACATGTTCACAGAGGACTTCACTCTGCTATCTCATTTATTCCTATCTGATTGTTGGAATTGTTTCCAGTCAAAGTGCCCCATGGTTTGTTTGGGCCTTTTCTTCCCCTAGAGGGGAGGGCAGTGGGGAAGGCAGGAAGGAGCAGGTGCTTGGGGAAAAGTCCCAAATGTATTCAAACTGAAGCTGCAGTGAAAGAAAATAGGCACTCCCAGCCTTTTGCATTTTTAATACTTCATTCAAGAGGAGAACGATGTTTTTGTTGTGCCATTTGCTTGGGTTCCTTTCACTATTTGTCTTCATAACAAGTTCTCTCACTTCCTCCTCCTTCTCACATGGAAGTGCTGCTGTTTTCATTTAGTGGTCCTCCAGGACTCTGGATAATACACCGCGTTGCCTTGCAGCCTCTGTAATCATCGCTAGATGAATTGCCCAGGCTCCAGATGTTTCACTAACTATCTTTTCATCATAGCAATAGGCAGTTCCACTTGTATCCCTCCACATCCTGACTTGTTATAATAATAATGTCCCTTTCTGCAGCACTTCCATTCTGCAGGATCCCAAGATGCTCAAGGAAAACAAGAATTGTTCCCTATCCTCCCCTGAAATTAGTTAAACATTCCTGATGCTAAATAACCCCTTGCAAAGTTAAACAAATAAAGAGGCAGGAGTCAGAAGCATGTATTTGATCAAAGCCTCAGGAGACCACCATGACGCTAAGAGCATTTCCCCACAAGACGGACTTTATCGAACCCACACATGAGTGATGCAGATTGCAAGCAAAGCCTAAGGTTTTCTTTCAAGGGTTTCAAAGGTACAGATTCCTTCATGTAAAACCTGTCCTATAAGACACAACTTCTAAGAAAACTCCAAAATCTGTGCACAAATTGAACATGATTAATTCTGTACAATGATAGACAAATTGACAAGGCTGGCTCTTTGTGGAGAGAATGATGAACTGTGAGTCATGGGGGTCACTGTGCTATTAAGTGGATAGCTTCCTGTTTCATTCTTAATTTCTCCCATTTAAAAGGAAAGTTACTTCAGTGGTTCTCCTTTCTATTGGGTTGGCCCAAATGTTTGGTTGGGTTTTCCCCTAAGACGTTATGAACAAACTTTTGGGCCAACCCAATACAACACAGGAACATCAAGAAGTTTTTGAGTTAGAGTTCAATCTTCATTCCATTACTTGTTGTCCCTCAAGTTCTCCATACACTCTTTCCTCCCTACCATTTTACATCCTAGTTTATCTACCCTTACTAACTATACCTATATGCCCACTCATCCTACAAAACTCATTGTAGACTATCACCAAGTTTATACTTAGCATTCATTGTAAAGGGTTCCAGAAATATAAAAGCAAAAATAGTTTCTTTCATCAAGGAGCTTGAAACATGGTTAGGAGGAAAACACACATAAGCAAGCAAGTATTACAAAATACATAAACCAAATATAACTGGAGCACCACTGTCTGCTCTCTGTGATCTGCTGATTCAAAGAAAGTGCAGTGTAACAGAACAAGGCAATTGAAAGGAACTCCAATTACTATGAAATCTCCTGAGTACCTAATCCCCAAGAGGTGTAGAAGGAGTAACTTCTTGAGGAATACCTTCCAACATACTTTCTCATTTACTTATTACATTCATGGCTCACTGTCTGTCTCCTTCACAAGTTCTGTGAAGGAAGAGATTTATTTTGTTCATTGAGCTATCTCAAGAATAGGAATGATGCCAAGCTCACAATAGGCACACAATAGATGTTTGTTGAATGAATAAACCTCCTTACCTTTTATATTCCATAGATTCTGAGCAGATAGAAGCCATTCCTCAGAACTTACCAGAAAATTCTCCCCAAGACCAGCATTCAGATGCCTCTCCTCACAGAACTGCAGTTGCAATGAATCTCTTTCATCTTCTTCTGTGAGGCCTTGTATGAAGTGCTAAAAATGAGGCAGGAAAGACTTCCACAGCTCCTTCAGAGTCTTTG
The DNA here is from genome assembly GCF_027580195.1 of Bos mutus. NCBI lineage: Eukaryota > Metazoa > Chordata > Mammalia > Artiodactyla > Bovidae > Bos > Bos mutus. The sequence continues at coordinate 89,219,374 of NC_091617.1, read as the reverse complement.
CTTCAAAACACTGGACTTAAACCTACAGAGTAGAGCATATCATATCATTATAATTACTTACATCTTATTTCTAGCCAACTTCCCTACTAGAATGTAAGATCTTCAAGTTGCTTTATTCATTTTTGTAATGCCCAATGCATATCTTTATTTGGAAAAATAGGAGGTGGTGAAGTATTTTCTGAGAAAAGTTTAGTAAATGAATAAGCTATATTCGTTTGGGGACAAATTTTCAACATTCTTAGAGTAGACTCTAGATCTGAACATGAGAAAGTCTTTGAACAACTAAGAAGATAAGGGTGACACATTCTGCATGGGAATTACTGTGTTATTTCTGGTATTATTGGACTTGATTTCCTTGAAAGTCAAGCATTTTTATGGATGGAGATAGAGAGAAAACTGATGATGTTACTGCTAAGAAATTTTGCTTTCTTAATCTAATTCTTAAAATACAGCCAAATAACCTACACACAACACATAGAACTCCTGTCAGTTATCTGTATTGTACAACAATGCTGCTGCTGCTAAGTAGCTTCAGTCGTGTCCGACTCTGTGCAACCCCATAGACGGCAGCCCACCAGGCTCCCCCGTCCCTGGGATTCTCCAGGCAAGATCACTGGAGTGGGTTGCCATTTCCTTCTCCAATGCATGAAGGTGAAAAGTGAAAATGAAGTTGCTCAGTCGTGTCCGACTCTTAGTGCCCCATGGACTGCAGCCTACCGGGCTCATCCGCCCATGGGATTTTCCAGGCAAGAGTACTGGAGTGGGATGCCATTGCCTTCTCCGATTATACAACAATATGTGTGTGCAAATGCATGCATGTATGTGTGTGTCTATATATTTCAAAACCCTGTGTCAATCAAAAATAAACAAAAGATATCTCACAGTATGTGGGGTCTTGGGTTTATTGCTTTTATAAGTAAAACAAAATTTTCTTTGCTAATAATAGGTAATGTTCTGAATTCTTCCTACTCTTTCAGATCACAAAACAAAGAAGAAAATAAAAGAGAATTTCCACTCAGTCTGAATGGCTATTCATGGGTTCAGTGCCAGTAGTACTTTCCTCAAGCAAAGGGGAAAAAAATGAACTTGAAGTTTTAGTTTAAAAAAAAAAGATACAAATTTCTGTAACAGAAAGAAATTCGTGGCAGGCAACAATTGGGAGCCAACAAGACAAATGAAGCTCTAGATGACTAGTGAAAGTGAAAGTGTTAGTCGCTCAGTCATATCTGACTCTTTGCAACCCCATAGTCTGCCAGGCTCCTCTGTCCATGGAATTCTCCAGGCAAGAACACTGGAGTGGGTTGCTATTCCCTTCTCCAGTATATCTTCCCAACCCTGGGATTGAACCCGGGTCACCTGCATTGCTGGCAGATTCCTTACTGTCTGAGCCACCAGGGAAGCCCGCAGGTGAGCTCAAACACCACATCCACTAGTTGCCAAATATCACCTACTTAGCATAACATGAAGCAGTAAACCAGGACTTAGCAGTGTAAAGCAAGTATCAATTGGGTGTGCCACACAGAGCATATGTAAAAACTGGATCTGAATCTTGATTAAAGTTCATTTTTAAAAGCCTTTGTTTTAGAGCTAATCTGATGAATTCCTCTCAGGTAGATTGCATTGTTTTTTCCAAAAAATTTCACTCCTCCTTCTGTTCTCACCTTTTATAACATGACTTTGCAGTTCCTTCAGTAGAGAAGTGTATTTCCCAGCCCACTTGTGTTGGGTTTGGTCAAATGACTTGCTTCATCCAATGGAACATGGATAGGAGAGACATGTGCCTGTTTTATGATCTAGCAATCCCACTGCTGGGCATACACACTGAGGAAACCAGAAGGGAAAGAGACACGTGTACCCCAATGTTCATCACAGCACTGTTTATAATAGCCAGGACATGGAAGCAACCTAGATGTCCATCAGCAGATGAATGGATAAGAAAGCTGTGGTACATATACACAATGGAGTATTACTCAGCCATTAAAAAGAATACATTTGAATCAGTTCTAATGAGGTGGATGAAACTGGAGCCTATTATACAGAGTGAAGTAAGCCAGAAGGAAAAACATAAATACAGTATACTAACGCATATATATGGAATTTAGAAAGATGGTAACAATAACCCTGTGTACGAGACAGCAAAAGAGACACTGATGTATAGAACAGTCTTATGGACTCTGTGGGAGAGGGAGAGGGTGGGAAGATTTTGGAGAATGACATTGAAACATGTAAAATATCATGTAAGAAATGAGATGCCAGTCCAGGTTCGATGCACGATACTGGATGCTTGGGGCTAGTGCACTGGGACGACCCAGAGGGATGGTATGGGGAGGGAGGAGGGAGGAGGGTTCAGGATGGGGAACACATGTATACCTGTGGCGGATTCATTTTGATATTTGGCAAAACTAATACAATTATGTAAAGTTTAAAAATAAAATAAAATTAGAAAAATAAATAAATAAATAAAACTCAGCTTTAAGAGGCATTCTGTGTTTCTGTGTTTCAACTTGCCCTTCCTATACTTCTTCCATCAACATGAAAAGAACATACCTTGTCTTGATGTTGGACAAGGCAAGGGATAATACCTGGAGCTGACCTTGCACTCATCAGCACTTTGGAGCCATGGACCTGCTGGGCCAACCTCAGCATTCTCTCCTATGGGCTCACAAGGGCTGGGTAGGAGAAGAGAGTTTAGAAAGGAAGTAAATGGGTTACACAGGTACAAAAGCCTTCAGCTGTAAGATCTGAGAGTAGCGATCAGGGTACTAGTGTACTCTGCTACATTTCTGCTAGAAAGTTTTTCCTTTTAAACTGTTTAAGGTGCATTTACAGTATTATTTAATAACATTTGATTCTGCTACAGAAAAGAAAACAGATGGGATGGATGAAGCTCATAAGATAAGTAACGTGAGGCCAGTATCACTGTGTTCACTGCAGGTGGCCAAAAAACAGCTAATAACCATGATACACTAAATTGATATAAGGTATCTTAGATACTTGATATTCCCAAGATCCTAAACCCATCTCACATTGATGATCTTCATTCTGATCCCACATTTTCTCTGCTCAGAAACTCAAACGAAATCCATAATTGCTCATAGTGGCAAACAGTAGCTATTGGCCAGGCCGCCTTGCATCTACATCATTCCTGTACTACAAATATGTATGTTTGCCAAGTGTACTTTCTATTGGATTGAGTTTCCTTGATTAACATTAATTTGCCTTAATAATCACATTATCAATAGGGAAAGCCTTTGAGGTAGAGAAAGATGGACAGAGAGAGAAAGGGAAAAAAATGAACATTGCATATCCCAGAATACAGGCAGAATGGTCCTTCCATCCATTTTCACCTCATTCTAAGTGTGTTAATCTATGCCATTCTTATCCTTGCTTCTCGCCATTTTAAATTTATTCAATAAGCCAATAATCATGATTTAAGCATGTTGAATTTGTTTTTGACCTTTTCTGTTGTTTTCTATGACTCCTAGGATATCCTGCCTGGTAATACACTTGGAGGTTACTTTTGCATCAAGGTAATTTCCCATACAACAAACCATATTTGATGTGTTCACTATTTGCATAAGAGGAATCCATGCACGTATGTTTGTGTATACTTCCTTTGTGTGGCCAACAGGAGGCTGGTTCCACATAGTTAGCTAAAACTCCCTACTGTGGCTAGAAAGGCCCTCCCTTTGAATACTGATTACTACTCCAGCATTCCCACTACTAAACCCTGTGCTTTATGGACTCAGCATAAGCAACTATGCCAATGCAAACCTGTCCAAGCTTTGCCTGAATGCTCAGACCTTGTCTATACCACTGCCACCTTGTGGTCAGCTCTTTTTCCTTGTTCAACCCTGAAAACCTTCAGTTCAGTTCAGTTCAGTCCCTCAGTCGTGTCCGACTCTTTGTGATCCCATGAATCGCAGCACGCCAGGCCTCCCTGTCCATCACCAACTCCCAGAGTTCACTCAGACTCACATCCATTGAGTCAGTGATGCCATCCAGCCATCTCATCCTCTGTCGTCCCTTTCTCCTCCTGACCCCAATCCCTCCCAGCATCAGAGTCTTTTCCAATGAGTCAACTCTTCATATGAGGTGGCCAAAGGACTGGAGTTTCAGCTTTAGCATCATTCCTTCCAAAGAAATCCCAGGGCTGATCTCCTTCAGAATGGACTGGTTGGATCTCCTTGCAGTCCAAGGGACTCTCAAGAGTCTTCTCCAACACCACAGTTCAAAAGCATTAATTCTTTGGCGCTCAGCCTTCTCCACATACCTTTTATGTATTTTAAGACTCAGGGACAAAATCTGTGAAGGCTTTATTGACATCCCTAAACAATCCCTTCTTCCCTTGTATTTCCATTGTTGTTGTTCAGTCCCTAAGTTGTGACCAACTCTTCACGACCTATGGACTACAGCACACCAGGCTCCTCTTCATTCACTATATCTCCTGGAATTAGCTCAAATTTATAGTCAGTGATGCTATCTAATCATCCCATCCTTATACCATGTGTTTCCACGGTATAATCTATTATATCATTTGCTCCATCATGATACAACTGATCTCTTCCCAGACTAAATTCAAGATGGCATAAACAATGCCTATTTTGTTATCTTGAAAGTGAAAATCACTCAGTCGTGTCTGACTCTTTGTAAGCCCATGGACTATATAGTGCATGGAATTCTACAGGCCAGAATACTGGAGTGGGTAACCATTCCTTTCTCCAGGAGATCTTCCCAACCCAGGGATCGAACCCAGGTCTCCCACATCATAGGCAGATTGTTTACCAGCTAAGCCACCAAGGAAGCCCTAAAATACTGGAATGAGTAGTCTATCCCGTCTCCAGCAGATCTTGCCAACCCAGGAATCACACCAGGGTCTCCTGCATTGCAGGCAGATTCTTTAGCAGCTGAGCTACTAAGGAAGACCAGTTTGGTATCTTACCTACTCCTAGAACAGGGCTTAGCATATAGTACACACTCAGTAAATATTTTTTCAAAACGATTGAATGTTAATTTACTACACATAATCAGTATTACGGTGAGAGATTAATCAATATGTAATACAATGTGCAAGCAGTATCAGTAGGGATGGAGCTGTTTCTGAAATCAGCTTATGCTTCCCTCCACAAATAAATCTGGACAGCTACAGCATGCTGCAGTCCATTGAGTCGCAAAAAGTCAGACATGATTTGGCGACTGAATAACAAGCACCCTTGGGAAGGAAGTCACTCCCTCACCTCACTCCTACTCTTTGTCACCCAAATATCCACCACTGAGAAAAAAACTCTTAAGCTGGGTAGATATGGTGAGTTGGTTAACAATAGAAGAGAGTGCAACATAGTATGTTTAAAAAGACACACTCAGGCCTGATATATGGGAGTGGAAAGCCTCAAAGCCCCATTACCTGCATGGTATGACATACTTCCAGGTGGCACTGGTGATAAAGAACCCACCTGCCAATGCAGGAGACATAAGAGATGCAGGTTCGACCCCTGGGTCAGGATGATCCCCTGGAGGAGGGTATTCTTGCTGGAGAATGCCATGGACAGAGGAGCCTGGCAGGCTGCAGTCCATGGGGTCACAAAGAGTTGGACACAACTGAAGTGATTTAGCAGCAGCAGCATGATGTGACAGAAATACAGAAAATACAGTAGTGTGGCCTGCTGGATCCTACATCCTACAGAGTCATCCATAACACCACAGCACAGGATAGAGAATCTGGAACTCTTGGAGGACTCAAGCTCTATGGAATTCCTCATAGCACCATGCACGGTACAGAATAGATCTGCAGTGCCAAAATGACACCCAGTCATATTTCATTTCCTATGGTAGCACGGCACGGATGGTTATATAGGGTTCCGTGACCAGAGAGTCTGTACTAGCTTCACAGGGAGCCTCAAGCGGACCATGATTTTCCTACCACCACGAGAGCTGAGTGAATATGCTCTCGAACGTAGGGGTTCCATGAGGGTTTTGTCATCTCTGTAAGGTATTATGGACATTGATCTGATGCGGATGTTGTGATTTTGATACTAACTGGGCTCCCAGTCTTCAGGGGCTACCAGTATGAATTAACGCTAACATAACCAAGTACTGTACATTAGCAGCAGGTGCCAGCGAAAACAGGTGATAACAAATGAGACCAGATATAAGAGAACTCTGAAGTCTAAAATTATTATATTAATCTGTAATTACAGTACCGACTTACCATGAAGTCCCACTGGATTCATGTTTGAAAGAGATCTATCATAATCTCCTCAGACAGGAGTTTATATTCATGCAAATAAAAAATCTCCAAACATACATGTTCCATTTACCAGGCACAACTTAAAATATATATTGGGGCTTTCCTGGTAGCTCAACTGGTAAAGAATCTGCTTGCAATGCAGCAGACTCCAGTTTGATTCCTATGTCGGGAAGATCCACTGGAGAAGGGAACAGCTACCCACTCCAGTATTCTGGCCTGGAGAATTCCATGGACTGTATAGTCCATGGGGTCACAAAGAGTTGGACACGAAAAACCTCCAAATATACGTGTTCCATTTACCATGCGCAACTTAAAATTTATATAATATACATATTACATATACATTTATAAATAATACATACTCATACAACTCAAAAAACAATCTGACTTAACAATGGGCAGAGAATTTGAATAGACATTTTTCCAAAATATACATATGCACTGCCAACAGGTCTGTGAACAGATGCTCATCATCACTGATAACCAGGGAAATGCAAATCAAAACCACAATGAAATATTAGTTCACAACTGTTAGAATGGCTGCTATCAGAAAAACAAGAGATTACAAGTATTGGCAAAAAACGCGGAGGTTGAGGAACTCTTGTGCACTGTTTGTGGGAATGTACATTATAGCAGCTACAGTAGAAAATAGAATGGATATTCCTTAAAAAATTAAAAATAGAACTACTATATGATCCAGCAAAGCTCACTTCTTGGCATACGTCCAAAGGAAATAAAATCTCTGTATCAAAGAGCAGCATTATTTACAATAGGCAAGACATGAAAACAATCTAAGTGTCTACTGACAGATGAACGAATAAAGAAAATGCAGTATACATATATGTATATACATACACAATGGAATATTATTCAGCCACAAAACAATAAAGAAATCCTGCCTTTTGCAACAATATGGATGGACTTTCAGGGCATTAAGCTAAGTGAAAGGTCAGACAGAGAAATACAAATAGTGTATGTTCTCACTGATACATGGAATATAAAAGTGCCAAACTCACAGAGAGTAGAATGGTGGTTGCCAGAGGCTAGAGGGAGGGGGAAATGCGGAGCTGTTGGCCAAATGGTACAAACTTCCAGCTATAAGACAAATAAGTTCTGAAGATCTAATATATGGAATGGTGACTATAGTTAACAATACTAGATTATGCAGTTAAAAGTTGCTAAGAATGTAGCTCTTAAATGCTATCACACACACACACAAAATGTAACTATATGAAGGGATAGAGGTGTTAACTAACTTTACTGCAGTAATCACTTCACAATATATATGCTTTTGAAATGTGCTAGAGAAGACACTTGAGATTCCCTTGGACTGCAAAGAGATCGAATCAGCCAATCCTAAAGGAAATCAATCCTCAATATTCATTGGAAGAACCGATGCTGAAGCTGAAACTCCAATACTTTGACCACCTGATGCAAAGAACCGATTCATTGGAAAAGACCCTGATGCTAGGAAAGAAGGGTCTTTTCCAATGAAGGCAGGAGGAAAAGGGGCCAGCAGAGGATGAGATGATTAGATAGCATCACCAATTCAATGGACACAAATCTGAGCAAACTCTGGAAGATAGTGAAGGACAGGGAAGCCTGGCACACTGCAGTCCATGAGGTCGCAAAGAGTTGGATACAACTTAGCAACTGAACAACAAAAAAATGCATATCAAATCATCACATCAAACATCTTAAACTTACTATGCTATGTATTAATAATATCTCAATAAAGCTGAAAAAATAATAAGAGAAATGGGATGTGGAAAGTTTATATAAATCATACAGCACATAAAAGACAAAGTCAGAATTCTAAGCAGGCATACATTAACCACTTCACAATATTGCTTCAACAAAACACAATAAAACAAGATAAACAAGGGCATAAGACAGCTGATGATTAATTGGCAAATGTGTGGTGCAAAGAATATATACCTGAGGAGACTCTAACATTTGATGAGCCCCTGCTATATCCCAGGCTTCGTGCAATCCAAAACCAAGAAGGTGAATATCCGTGCCTTATGCTGTTGGTTTTATACCAATGGTTTAATGTTTGATTACCACATACCTTATGCAGAGCCTCAACATTCTCTATAAAATAAATCCCATGTGTGTTGATTGCCCAGAGACCTAACATTTAGGTCACTGTTAATTAATACAAAGATTTTATAAAAAACATTCTCAAATTCTTCTGTGTCTCAAAAGGGGAAATTGTACTCAGAGCACAGTTCCCCTGCTTAGGTCCACCTTGATCTATATAATAATTCATCCTAGAACAGTAATCACAGAGGATTTATGCCATATATACCTACTGAGAGGGCTTCCCAGGTAGCACTAGTGGTAAAGAACCTGCCTGCCAATGCAGGAGACCTAAGAGATGTGGGTTCAATCCCTAGGTCAGGAAGATCCCCTGGAGGAGGAAAAGGCAACCCACTCCAGTATTCTGGAGAATTCCATGGACAGAGGAGCCTGGTGGGCTACAGTTGATAGGGTCACAAAGAGTCAGAAATGACTGAAGTGACTGAGTATGCACACACACATACCCAGTGAGATCTACAATTAAAGCAGCAAGCTTTCTCTACAATATTTTCCTCTGTTATATTCAATGCAAATCTACTATTTCTTCAAAGCTAAGTATTTGATGAAGCTCTTAATAAATTGAATCTTTGTAGTGTTCTTAGGAGCAAAGCAAGGACTGAAAACATGCAGTGAGCTTTAGTCCTGAAGTACTCCAAGATATTAAAATGGCAATTATTTAAATACTCTCACTTCTCTAATATGAAGTAGGATGTAACAGTTCAGTTCAGGGTGTATAGGGAGATGAAAATTTTAATTCACTGTGAAGAGTCTAATTAGCTTTGCAGATAAGAACTGAAGGTTTGTGTGGGTTTCACCAGCCTGCCCTATCTCCCAGGCTACTGGGGCAGATCTTTAAGTAAATCCATCAGCAGTTGACTTTGTTGACCCCACAAAAGTAACTGGTGGCCCTGCCCTGAGTAAACTCATAAATAATTAACTGCAAGATGGACACAGTTCCTGGGAGCCACTATCTCATCCCATTTCCAGCAACCTCCATTACCTAAGAGGGCTCCGCATACTTTTCTCTAGAGTCTAGGCCAATGTCCTTCTTTATGGGCTAACTCAAGCCTTACCTCATACATAAAGGGGGCCAAAACTACCCTATTTCAGGGAATTCACTCTACTCTGGATCACTGGAATACTCGTTTTCTGCATCTGCTCTCATTCTGAGCACGGGGTTCCTGTCTTCTGTCCTGGCCATGGTGCCATGTACATATACTTTATTTCCTAACTAGATGCAGGGAGGCAACATGAGGCAGTGAAAGTAATTGACAGTGTGAAGAGCATGCGCTTCAAGGATGCAAAGAACTGAGTCCAATCCTAACCTCACAACTGTGCATATTTCTTAACTTACATGAGCACCAGTTTTCTCTCATTAGGCTGAGAAGAGTCATAAGGAAAAAATAAGAAAGAACTGTAAAGTACCATCAGAAGTATCTCCCCATAGCACAAGCAGGTGTGCACACATATGCACGACTGCTGGTCTATATTAACAACAGAATATACTCTTTCTGGGCACAAGTTGATTTTAAGTTTCTTTGCAACCTTAAACTCACTTAGGACAGTGATTTACACATTGTATATATTCACATCATAGTCTTCTTCTTTCAGCAGAATTGTTAAGTCTGGTTTGCAGAGAGCCAAGTGATTCTAGGCAGTATACTTTACAGAACTTCACAAGAATATGAAACGACTTCTCATGAGGAGGTACGACCGCAAGGCCCCAGTGTGCTTCAGGGGCTCGAAGAATTTTCTGGGCTAAACTGGCAAACACAGCGTTCTCTAGGTAAACAGGTTCATGGGCAACACTTTCATTTTGAAGTTTCACTGACCTCATATCTCTTCTCTAAAAGTATGTTTTACTTCCCTTGAAGTCTTCTTTCATTTATTTCCTAAGCTCCTCCTCTAGAACCAAAAAATTAAAATCAAGTTTAAAAAACTCAGAATAAACAATAACGGAAGGATCTAGATGAGAATTTCTCCAAGGAAAAGGACAATTTTAAGAGAGAGGATGACTTTGATTTCAAGCAACAGAAAGCCAATTTGAGCCAAATAAAGGTGGAAGGAGGGAACTTTTGTAATAAGGATCCTTAGTGCTCTCATGAGAGCCAACGTCTGTGCAGCAGCTCAAGTCAGTTATTTAAATGACAGTTACTTAATTTCTCTCATTTCTCACAGCTCATTGCTACTACCCCCTGGATGCCTGTTTCTTTCCTTGCTTTCTTGTTTACTCACTCAGCCTCACTTTCAAGCTCTCTCTACTGCCTTCTCTTCTTCTCTAGTCCATATGGCAGTAAACATGGCCACCAGCAACCCTGAAGCAGCTTATCTTACAGCTCTGATTATCACTCAGTCATCAAAGGTCTCTCTCAGCTTTAGTACAGTCTTAGAACAAGATGTTAATTAGTCCAGTTTTGATCTGGTAACCATATCTGAAACTATGGACTGTGGCCAGGTTATAAACTCACATTGTCCAAAATGACTGCCCTGTGATAAGCAGAGAAGTGGGGATAATTTAGCAAAATAGGGAAGGGATTCAAAGTATTCTGTGTGATAGATTTGACCTTAGGTAGTTCTTGTATTTCCAATAGGAGGTGCTTTTCGTAGTCTCTTCCCTGTTAAGTTTTGCAGTGAATCAGAACTTCAAAATGTCTTCACCAGCACATATGGGAGTTTCAGTCCTTTCACCCAAAGTGAATATGGCGGTCATATGTTCATGTAGATATGTTTACCAAGGCACAGTGAATAAGTCCTGCTTCTATAAAACAAGAAAAATTAATTGATTAAAGTCAAGTAATGGTTACATGAAAGTGAAAGTGAAGTCGCTCAGTCGTGTCCGACTCTTTGGGACCCCATGGACTGTAGCCTGCACCAGGCTTCTCCGTCCATGGGATTTTCCATGCAAGAGTACTGGAGTGGGTTGTCATTTCCTTCTCCAAATGGTTACATAAATGTATGATATTTCAACAAAACACCCTGCAGCCACTAAGATCATGTTTTTAGAGAAGTTTTTAAAGAAGCTCAGGACAGAAATTTCAGTGAAAGAGCAAAGTATAGAACTTAGATAATTCCAAATATACCAATACAGCAAAATTATGTCAAGATGTCAGGATTATGATAGTTTTATTTCCCTCTTTACATCCTTTCCATATTTTCTAGACATTTTTTAACAAAAAAAAAATTCTTTAATCAAGAATTAAATTATACCACATGTATCCAGTGAACTGTAGCTCAGGAGTCCTGCCATTTTTTTTTTGTTTGTTTTCCTGATTGTCAGCAAGGTTAGCCTGCAGTGAACCCGGAGAAGATTTGCCAGAAAATGAACTAAGCTGTTGGGGGTAAAAAGAAATTCCCCTTCTGAAAAATAAAAAAAAATTTTTAATATTCAGCTGCTTTCCTTTTCCAGGAGTCATTCCTGCCCTAACCAAACCCCTGATTAGAGAACCAGATCGACCACTTTCAGACCAGCAACAGTGAAGACAAATGGACAGGTATGGTTCCAGGCAAGTTTAGAGGACATTTATAGCTGACCTAACAATTCCCTAACCTTAAAAATCCTGAAGAAAAACCACTTTCTGCAAATTGATCTGGCACTTAGATTGGCAGTAGCAGCTTAACTTTTAACAAGGCAAAAAAAAAAGTCAAAGCTACAAGTTTACAAATTCTGTGAGTCTATCAACTTTAAGGGAACTCTTCAAATTTATAACCCAAGTAAGTTTTGATAATTATAGTCCTACACTCTGACAGAGGAGTGAACATTTAAATGATGAAGATTCTTTCCTCCTGTTTACCAAGATGGACATGTTGGCAACCTCTGTCTTCCCCAGTCTTTTAAACTGGAAAGCATTTGAACACCAGGTCAATTACATTCTTCCCCAGGCAACTAAAGCAGCTTTAAAAAATATTGTTGTCACTGTGTCAGATCAAGTGGAGAGGAGCAGAAATATGACTTGGGAGTCTCAAAAGGTATTAGACAGCATAGGAATCCTATGCTAGGATTCCATAGAACACCCTGAGAGAGCAAAAATGTTCAATTCTCTTTATTAGTGCTGGATTTATGATTCAAAATAAAGATTAAATTAATAAAAAAAATTAAACTTGATATTCTAAATAGCTCTTTAAATTCAATATCCTCAGTTATTTGCTTCAGCATCCAGTCTGTCCTCTCTGGAACTAATGCGCTCATTGCTGCATGTGTATGCGTGCTCAGTCATGTCTGACTCTTTGCAACCCCGTGGACTGTAGCTCACCAGGCTCCAATGTCCATGGGGTTTTCCTGGCAAGAACACTGGAGTGGTTGTCATTTCCTTCTCCAGGGGATCTTACTGACCCAGGGGTCGAACGTGCGTCTCCTGCGCTTCTGTACTGGCAAGCGGATCCTTTACCACTGTGCCAGCTGGGAAGTCACTGCTATAACCCAGTTGTGTGAAGCTATTTTCATCATGCCAGCCTTTTGCTTGGGAAACCATAATAGCTTTTGAACACCCATGAAACAAAGTCTGGATTCCTCTGTGCAAACCCCAGAGACCTCCCAAATCCAGGCTAACCTGCCTCTCGACCAGTTGCTGCAACACACTTTCTCCTTCAACCTGGGATAGAGCCTCTTGTCCTTCAGACCTATTCTGCCTTACCCCAGCACCTGGTCTTTCTTTGTGCTGGTACCCTCCCCTTCTCTAAACAGAAATAAGCTCAATGCCTCATCAAACTCAACCTCACATTAGCCTCAACCTTAGCCTTCTTTGACTTCTCCAGTACAAAAGTCTCTCCCTTTTCTGAATTATTGCCCTGATGGGCCCAACAATTAACATTCCTTGAAAGTCCACTACCAACTACAAACTGGTCTCCAAACTTATTATTTTACAAACATTATTTTATTCCACCTTCAGAAAAACCCTGTAAGCCAATAGTTAGCTTATTTCACTGTCAATGAGGGAAATGGCATGTTCACATAATTTACTTCCTCTGAAACTATGAGCTCCACAGAGCTAGAACCATGTCATTTTCTCCCCCTTCTCCCTACTGCCTGGTACCCAAAACAAATAAATGTTTGTTTCACTCAAAAAATACTACAAGATTTATAAGTGGAAGAGCTGATGTTCTACCCTTAGTCCGTCTCCAAACACAATGGTTTTTGTGCACATACAGACACAGATAGGCAGCGATGTGTCACGTGGGTGAGAATTCACCCAACACTGACTGGTCATGTGCCATTGCCCAGGGCAGCACACCAAGCCTGCACCTTCACTGAAAAGCACTGGAGCAAGGTGAGCAGCTTTATCACATACTCCCCACCAACAGTCTCCATAACCACATAAGACAAATAAGACTGTGCTAGCCGTGCAAATGCCAGTTCAGAGTTCATATCACAGCCACCATCACCCCTTCCCACTGCACAGCCACTGTCAAGTCCCTCCGACATGGGAATGCTATTATTACCACTGTAAAATGAGCATAGCCAAGACAGCTAAAGGGACTTCTTTCATATATATACACACACACATACACATTCACATACATATATATGCGTATACACTCTCTCTGAAAACTTCATGAATGGATTCAGGCAATGAATATGCTTAGCTTTAACATCTTCATCAAGCCACACATGTGACTGAATTTGCTTCTGATACACCAAAGCTATAGAGGATTCATATTAGGTGAGCCCTAATATAGAGGATGCTTAGCTTTAACATCTGCATCAAGCCACACATGTGACTGAATTTGCTTCTGATACACCAAAGCTATAGAGGATTCATATTAGGTGAGCCCTACTTGCTTTCATTGGCACTGACCAATAGTGACAGTCTATATATTGCTATATAGTGTTTTGCTACCTGAGGGTCTGGATCTCCAGGTGTTCTGATAAAAGCCAAAGATACTTATGTGGTTTCCGAATCATGACAACTTAGTGGTCTCCACGAAAAATTAAATTTAGAAAATTAATGGTGTATTCAACTCCTCTAATCAAAGTGTAAATCAAACTCATGCCTGTGTTTTCAACTCAACATACTAAGACTCAAGCTGCATATTTTAACATATTCATCATACCTGTGGGCTCCAAGAACATTTTACCTGGTTCCCTGGTTCATGGTTCTCACTCTAACAAAGTTTTTTTTTATTAAAAATAATGACTCACCCAAGAAAGTTTAATATAGTAGGACTTGTGAATTTACTAACTATGCACCCTTGCTTTAACTATACGGAAGCATGGCATTAGGCACAGTGAAAGGTGAACAATCTGTCAGGCTTAGTAGCTGCTCCTCAGTATTTGGAATTTAACAGGATTGTAACCATAGCTCATTGATTGGTAGGACTCTAACAGAGCCAAAAACTAAGAGGCATTCAAATGAGAAGGGATAAAAGACACTCCTACCCACCTAATACACAGGAACCTCTTTTGAGCTTAAATCAAACTGTTTCTATATCGACATTCAATCCGAAAGGCTCCTCTCATTGTGTTATCTATTTTACTTCAACTGAAGTCCTATAGTTCTCTTTCTTCCCTAGCAGGCTATGTACTAACTGAGAGCTGAGACGAGCTCTCATTTATCCTCTAATTTCCAGGACCATGCAATATGCCCCTTGGTTGAACACCTGGGAAGTTGAATTTCTGAAAATAAAAAATGTGGCAGAAATTTCATTTGGTTAAATATTTAGAGCCTTTATTAGGATCTAATCTAGTGCTAAAGCACTAGAATAGATATTTTACATATACTAGTCTTAATTTTCATGACAATCCTATGCATCAGGCTTTTAGGAAAAATAAGGAAATGGGTTTGAAGAAGTAAAAAAGCACACCAAGGTCACACAGCTGTCAGCGGTAAAACTAAGACTCAGATCTAGGAGCTGTCTGTCTATACCAGGCTGCTTCCTTGAAGATATAAATCAAGGATCCATGGACCCTCATGGAAATCAGCACAGAACCCTCTTCTCCACACCCTTCAATCAAGCCTATGAGCCTCAGCGCCACTCAGTCCTTTTCCATTAAGAGCCTGCTATCCTGCCTGCCAAAGATCAGTACTGATGTTTTCTCAGAATAGCAGTTAGTGGTCAACTGCTGCAACTTAAGCTGCCAAAGTTTTTTTTTAAAGGAAATGAAATTACAGTGGAAATTTGGGAATTCTTGCACCACAAGGCCTCTGCAGTGCTCCATCTGTCAGAACTTAGGGAAAGTTGGTTGTACAGACTTCAGAAACTGTCATCCATTTGACAGCTTTGCATTGTTTCTTCTGGGAAAACCAACTGCAAGGCTCATGGCATTGTCAATTTCATCTTATCTTTGCCCTAAACTTCCCAGCAAAAAGCCTTACTGTCAGACTTCCTACAGAAGCATAATTACAAATTCCTCCCTAATGGGCCTAAAGACTCATACAGAGTGAAGTCACAAAGAAAAAAACAAGTACCGTGTATCAACACATATATGTGGAAACCAGAAAAATGGTACAATGAACCTATCTGCAAAGCAGTAGAGATACGGTGTAGAGAACAAAAGTACGGGCACCACATGGGGAAAGAGAAGGTGGGATGAACTGGGAGACTGGGGTTGACATATGTACACTACTGTGTATAAAATAGGTACCTAATGAGAGCCTACTACATAGCACATGCTGAAGCTGAAGCTCCAATACTTCGGCCACCTGATGCAAAGAACTGACTTATTGGAAAAAGACCCTGATGCTGGGAAAGATTGAAGGCAGGAGGAGAAGGGGACGACAGAGGATGAGATGGTTGGATGGCATCACCGACTCATGGACATGAGTTTGAGTAAACTCCGGGAGTTGGCAGTGGACAGGGAGGCCTGGTGTGCTAGTCCATGGGGTCGCAAAAAGTCGCACGCGACTGAGGGGCTGAACTGAACTACATTGCACAGAAAACTCTACTCAGTGCTCTGTGGTGACAAAGAGGGGATACATGTATAGGTATAGCTGATTCACTTTGCTATATAGTAGAAACTAACACAACATTGTAAAGCAACTAAACTCCAGTTAAACAAAATTCCATCCCTAGACTGTCTTTACTTACAAACCTTATTTACAAACTGGAAAAGTATTTGCTTTTTTTTTCCCTTGAATTTAAGTTATGCCTATAATAGTCCCAAAGAGATGCTGAAATCTGAAGAGTAAACTGATTTTGTCAAGATTTTTGCTAGGACATTAATGAGGATTTTAAGTAAGGGTCAGCCTAACAGGAATAATCACATAATCCCACTCTCTCAGCCCCAGCAGAGATCTCATGAGCTTTTCTAACTTAATAATAAAAACCACCAAAATCCATATGCCTCCAGTGGAACAATTTAATTGTTGCCAAGGCTACAAGGCTCCTCAGTTTTCATTATTTCAGTCTATACCAATAAGGGAAAGAGGTTACTTCAGATCATTTCTCTCAACTTTCACAGGATCCTAACGATTGCCTGTATCGATGTTTTATTCAAATGAAGAATGGTTCAGTGCACATATGTCTTAAAATTACACTTGCTATTGTAATTACTTTTTTCTCCCCTCCCCTTGAATACAAACATAAAAGAACTCGTAGAATACTGAGGCTCTCTGAAATTCTCTATAATGTGAAATAAAGGGCATTGCAAGTGTTTGTGGTATAATTACGTATTTTGGATTCATTGTTTAACATTGTGAGCATATTTCAAAATGGATCTCTATAAAACTCTCCCAGTTTTTTTCATTTTCTTTCCCAGATGCACAAACTTCAAATCACAAATTGTATGGTCTAACAGACCTGGGTTTTAGTTGATGGGTCCACACCTTTACCAGTTTTATCAAACTGTATTAAATTACTGAATTTCCTGGAATATCAGTTTCTTCATGCATATAATAAAGACAATTAGACTCACCTGCAAGTAATGCTATGAAGAAAAAACGTGAAAATATAAATAAAACCCCTCACATAGTATCTGGTTTATTCTAGTCTCAATATGCAGAAATTTCCCTTTCTAAAACTACAGTATAGCAGTTCACTCATGCATTTCTGCTTCACTTGAACACAGCAGGCTTTTTAAGTGACACAAAGCAAAGGCATATTTAATCTCTTTCTATTTTTTCTCTTTGAAGTCTTCATTTTTATGAAAAAAGATCCTGTGATGCATGCCTGTCATGTTCCCTTTCATATAATAACTTAATGGGTGATTTTCTCTGCAATAATCACGTCAAAATATGAATAACTGCCATGATTCTATTTGTTAATAGACTTAAATAAAATGTTCACATCACTATAAAGTCACTTCTCAAATCTTGTGAATGATGCCTCAATGAGGATAGGCTTTCAAATAATATAAGGGAAGAAGAATACAAAACTGCTTATTTTTAATTTCCTCCATTTAAGAAGAGAGAGGTATTAAAGTATTAAACATAAGAAAATACTCTGAGTCAGTGTTGGAGTGTCTACAGTTACACTGCTGCTTAGTTATTTGCTGAAGAGAATCTTACCTTCAACTTTACTGATAAAAGGGATAACAGGATGAACTGGAAAGAAACTGGGATTTGGTCCTACTTCTACCTTTTAGTCATTTTATTATTTTGAGGAAATCATCTTGCTGAGCCTTGAGATGGAGTTTTTGTCAAATTAGAGCAAGTGTTAGCTTACTGCAACCCATTAATCCTGTACACCGCCTGTCTTTTTGTAAATAAAGGTTTATTGAAACACAACCACCCCTGTCCATTACATAACTTCTATGGCTTCTACTGTATTACAGTGGCAGATATGAAATGTTGCAGAGACAGTGAGGTTTATAGAGCCCAAAATATTTTAACACCTGGCCCTTATATAATTTTTCAATTTGATGAATTTCAATTTGAAGATTTTTTTTATGATTCGTGCCATTTGTATTCTATTTAAGAAATAGCTTACCCAAGGTCAGAAAGATTTCTCTTATGTTTTCTTCTAGAAGTTTTAGAGTTTCTGTTTTTCTTTCTAGAATTCAAGTTAATTTGTATAAGCTAAGAATTGGGTTTAATTTTTTGGATATCCAGTTGTTCCAACAACATTAATTGAAAATACTTTGCTTTCTCATTGGATTGTTCTGGCACCCTTGTTAAAAATTAATTGGCCATATATTTGTGGTCCATTTCTCAAGGCTAGTCTGTTCCACTAATCTTTATGCTTCACTGAATGCCAGTACTACATGGCAGTGGTTATTGTAAAATTACAGAAAATCTTCAAAATCAGGCAGCAGTTCTACAGCTTTGTACTTTTTCAGAATTGTTTTTGGCTACTAGAAGTTATTTGAATTGTCATATAAATTTTAGAATCAGAATTTGGTAAAATTCTGAAAATAAACTTGATGAGCAACTAGTAAAAATTGCAGCAAGTCTATAGATTGATTCAGGCAGAATTGATATCTTAACAATACTGAGTCATGAATCCAATATAAATTACCATTTATTTATCTTCTTGAAATTGTTAACAATATGTTAACAATTTCATGAATATGTTAACAATACTTTTGGTTTTCAATGTATGGGTCTTTTACACATTTTGTTAAAATTTCCCCAAATATTTTTATGTTTTGAATGTTAATACAAACTTTTTTTTCTTTTTCATTTTCAAATAGATCATGTTCAGTATACAAAAATACATTTTTTGTATATTACCCTTGTATTCTGTGACCTTGCTTTTTTGTAAATCACTTAGGATTTTCAACATTCATGATATTATCCTTTCATAAAGGCAAATTTATTTTCTCCTTTCCAATCTTAATGGGTTTTCTTTCTTTCTCTTGCCTTATTCACCGACTAGGACCTCTAGTAGAACATGAATAGACACGATGATATCAGGCAATCATGCTTCATTCCTGATCATAAAAGTATAAAAAAGACCATAAAAGCATTTGATCTTTCACCATTGATAATGATGTCAGCCCTTTATCAGGTTGAGAGAAGTCTCTTCAACTGTGCATTTTTCTTGTGAAAGTCACTCAGTTGTGTCAGACTCTTTGTGACACCATGGACTATGCAGTCCATGGAATTCTCCAGGCCAGAGTACTGGACTGGGTAGCCTTTCCCTTCTCAAGGGTTCTTCCCAACCAGGGATCAAACCCAGGTCTCCCACATTGCAGGCAGATTCTTTACCAGCTGAGCCACAAGGGAAGCCCATGCATTTTTCCTGAGTGTTTACCAAATTGTCAAATATTAATACCTTTGTTCTGGCATCTGTTAAATTGATCATATGGATTTTCTTCTTTAACATGTTAATATGACGAATTACAATGACTAATTTTTTTTAACATCAATTCAGTGACTTTCCTGGGATAAACAACATTTTAAACACTGCAACCACTATATTAACTGCATTATATAGATTTTACTATGCTTGATTTTCATTCTGTTTAAAATATTGCCAAATTTTTCCTATTATTCTTTTTCCTTTGACAAAGGGTTATTTAGAAGTATACTATTTAATTTCTGAATTTTAATTATGTTTTACTGTTATTTGTTTCTAATTTAATCCCACTGAGATTAGAGAGCATACTTTGTATGATTTCAATTCTCTGAAATTGAGACTGGTTTTAATGGTCCAACAAACATCCACATACACTTTTGAACAATGTGTATTCTGTTGTGGGGTGGCATATTCAATACTATTGGGTAGGTCATTTTCCAGAGAAGGCAACGGCACCCCACTCCAGTACTCTTGCCTGGAAAATCCCATGGACGGAGGAGCCTGGTAGGCTGCAGTCCATGGGGTCGCTAAGAGTCGGGCACGACTGAGCAATTTCACTTTCCTTTCCACTTTCATGCATTGGAGAAGGAAATGGCAACCCACTCCAGTATTCTTGCCTGGAGAATCCCAGGGACAGAGGAGCCTAGTGGGCCGCCATCTATGGGGTCACACAGAGTCGGACACGACTGAAACGACTTAGCAGCAGCAGCAGGTCATTTTCATTGAAAACATTACAAATCCTGTATGTCTTTACCAATTTTCATTCTTCTATCAACAAGGAGAGAGGTGTGCTGAAATTGCCAACTATCACTGTGGATTTGTCTTTCTTTTCCTTGAGTTCTACAAGTTTTTGTTTCATATATTTTGACACTGTCATTAAATGAATATGTATTTGAGATGTCTGCAGCTTACTCATGAATTGAACACTTCATTATTATAAATTCTTCCTCTTTTTCATTGATAATATTCCATGTTTAGAAATTTACTTTGATGCTTATACTGTCATTTCAGTTTTCTTATCATTAGGATTTATATGGTATATATTTCCTTGTCCTTTACTTTTAATCTATTGTTTTTCAATTCAGTTCTTGTAGAATTCATATAATGAGTCTTATTTTTTTAACCAGTTGGCCAATTAAAGCTTTTTAATTGAATCATTTAAAGAATTTACATTCATTGCAATTACTGATAACATTGAGTCTAAACTCACTATCTTACCATTTGTTTTCGATTTTTGCAATCTTTTTTTATTCTTTTTCCTCTTTTCATGTATTCTTTTGAATTAAGTGAGTAATTTTAGGATGCTATTTTATTCTCATTACTATCTTGTGAGTTATAATTCTTTTAATATTTTTTAACTGACTAGTCTTGGATTTGTAATATTTCATCATCTGATATCAACCTTATATCCAGTTTTATCTCCCATAATTACGCTACACTACAATTAAACAAGTCACTGACTATTGCCAAACGCTCTTGGACTACCCTGGTGTTACAGTGGATAAGAATCCACCTGTCAATGCAAGGAAATGGGTTCAATCGGTGGTCCAGGAAGATTCCACATGCCACAAAGCAACTAAAGCTTCCATTCAGTTCAGTTGCTCAGTCGTGTTCGACTCTTTGCAACCGCATGGACTACAGCACACCAGGCTTCCCTGTCCTTCACCAACTCCTGGAGCTTGCTCAAACTCATGTCCATTGAGTCAGTGATGCCATCCAATCATTTCACCCACTGTCGTCTCCTTCTCCTCCCGCCTTCGATCTTCCCCAGCATCAGGGTCTTTTCCAGCAAGTCAGTTCTTCACTTCAGGTGACCAAAGTACTGGAGTTTCAGTTTCAGCATTAATCCTTCCAATGAATATTCAGGACTGATTTCCTTTAGGATTGACTTGTTGGCTCTCCTTGCAGTCCAAGGGGCTCTCAAGAGTCTTCTCCAACACAATTCAAAACCATCAATTCTTCAGTGCTCAGCTTTATTTATAGTCCAACTCTAACATCCATACATGACTACTGGAAAAACCATAGCTTTAACTAGATAGAACTTTGTTGGCAAAGTAATGTCTCTGCTTTTTAATATGTTGTCTAGGTTGGTCATAGCTTTTTTTCCAAGGAGTTAGTGTCTTTTAATTTCACAGGTGCAGTTACCGTCTGCAGTGATTTTGGAGCCCCCCCAAAAATAAAATCTGTCACTGTTTCCATTGTTTCCCCATCTATTTGCCATGAAGTGATGGGACCAGATTTCATGATCTTAGTCTTCTGAATGTTGAGTTTTAAGCCAGCTTTTTCACTCTCCACTTTCACTTTCATCAAAAGGCTCTTTAGTTCTTCACTTTCTGGCATAAGGGTGGTGTCATCTGCATATCTGAGGTTATTGATATTTCTCCCAGCAATCTTGATTCCAGCTTGTGCTTCCTCCAAACCAGCATTTTACATGATGTACTCTGTATATAAGTTAAATAAGCAGGGTGACAATATACAGCCTTGACGTACTCCTTTTCCTATTTGGAACCAGTCTGTCGTTCCATGTCCAGTTCTAACTGCTGCTTCCTGACCCGCATACAAATTTCTCAAGAGGCAGGTCAGGTGGTCTGTTATTCCCATCTCTTTCAGAATTTTCCACAGTTTATTGTGATCCACACAGTCAAAGGCTTTGGCATAGTCAATAAAGCAGAATTAGATGTTTTTCTGGAACTCTCTTGCTTTTTCAATGATTCAGAGGATGTTGGCAATTTGATCTCTGGTTCCTCTGCCCTTTCTAAATCCAGCTTGAACATCTGGAAGTTCATGGTTCACGTACTGTTGAAGCCTGGCTTGAAGAATTTTGAGCATTACTTTCCTAGCATGTGAGATGAGTACAATTGTGCGGTAGGTTGAACATTCTTTGGCATTGCCTTTCTTTGGGATTGGAATGAAAATGGACTTTTTCCAGTCCTGTGGCCACTGCTGAGTTTTCCAAATTTGCTGGCATATTGAGTGCAGCACTTTCACAGCATCATCTTTTAGGATTTGAAGTAGCTCAACTGGAATTCCATATCTCCACTAGCTAGGGTACCACAAAAACTCAGCCCATGTGCTGCAGCTACTGAAGCCTGTGAGCCTAGAGTCTGTGCAATGAGAAGCCCATGCACTGCAACCAGAGAGTACCCCTGCTCCATATCTAGAGAAGCCTGTATGCAACAAGAAAGACCCTGTGTGAGCAAAAATATGTGTTTTTTCAAAACATACTCTTGACTATGCTAATATGCCTTGCACATTTTTACACATTTTGTTCACACACATTAGTGACACCAATATATTTATGTCTTCCAATTTTTCATTTGTTTTCAGTAGGAGTAAAAGTCTTCAAGCAGCTACTCTTTCACAGGTAGAAATGGAAATTATTTCTTATTGTTTGCAGTGGAGTCTTTTAACTCACGCTCCTTGGTTGCAATGCAGCAGTTTGCTTCTACACTAGGATTGAGAACAACTCCACTGTGTTCTCTGTGGTTTCTTTCATCTCCAAAATTCTGTAATTCTAAGGTTCCATAATATCTTGCCTGTGACCAAAACCTTTTAAATTTCAAAGGGCATCCATAGCAATCAGCCCATTGATCATCATACTATCTGTGAAAAATATAGATCAAGTATGATAATGCCTATTTTACAGATAAGAAAATTGATGCCAAAGAGTTAAGTGAACTTTTCCAGAATCATACAATAAATTAGATCCAGAATGAACATCAGATGCCAAAATTCTACTATATCAGTGATTATATTAGTTTCTTCTTAACTATTTGTTTTATTGATTATGTTTTGATTAAGTATTATCTATTGTCTAAAGTTATCAGGGGACTTCCCTGGTGGTTCAGTGGCTAATACCCTGCACTCCCAATGCATAGGGCCTGGGTTTGACCCCTGGTCAGGGAACTAGATTGCATATGCCAAAACTAAGTGTTCATTTGCAGTAATGAAGATCAAAGAACCTGGGTGCCACAACGAAGAACTGGTGAAGTCGCTCAGTCGTGTCCAACTCTTTGTGACCCCGCGAACTGTAGCCTACCAGGCTCCTCTGTCCATGGGATTCTCCAGGCAAGAGTACTGGAGTGGGTTGCGTTTCCTTCTCCAGGTGATCTTTCCTACCCAGGAATTGAACCCAGGTCTCCTGCATTGGAGGCAGATGCTTTAACCTCTGAGCCACCAGGGAAGCACAACCAAATAAATAAATTTTTTAATAAAAAAAAAAAAAAAGAAGGAATAAAGCTAAGCAAAGCACAGGAAGAAACGAGTAATGGTAAGATACATATGTACAAAGAAAGTGACAAAGTAGTCAATGTGAAGGTGAGCAGCGCATATAAACATTCAGTATTGCACCGCTAATAAATTTTCTTATATATGATGATATAGATCACATTCCCCACAGTTTTGTATAAATTACCTAAAGCATACTTAGCAGCGAGCAAAGCTGAAGTCTGTCTTCAAATGCTAACCTTCTTCACCCCAGATCGATGTCAAGGATTTCCAGTTGGAATAACATGACACCCAATACAATTTACTAGAGTTTCAAACAGAAAACACTGGCAGTGTTCAAGGAAGACTGTTTCTCGGCATTTCGCAGATAATAATTTAGTATTTGAGAATCAACCATTCGAAACGCTAAACTTCCTCAGCACGCACACTAACATTTTAGACAATAAGCCTTTAAAATTGAGCATACAAAACCCTCAGTTTAGCTGTCATTTCATAATCAGACCATGAGCACTGTCACACTGCTCACAATGGCAAGACTGGCATTAACTCTACTCCTTAGGTCTTAGTTGACAGAGTATTCATGTTATAATACTCATTTTCACACAGTTCTTCTATATACATGCTAATTTGCTTCAGTCATGTCTGACTCTTTACAACCCCATGGAATGTAACCCACCAAGCTCCTCTGTCTGTGGGATTTACCATGCAAGAATACTGGAGTGGATTGCCGTTTCCTTCTTCAGGGGATCTTCCCAAACCAGGGGTGGAACTGGCATCTCTTACATCTCCTGCACAAGCAGGCGGGTTCTTCACCACTAGTTCCCCCTGGGAAGCTCCTTCTATATATGTGGATTATTAATTACACGGGGTTTAGGAGTTCCCCGGTGGTCTAGTGGTTAGGATTCTGGGTTTTCACTGCCATGGCCCAGGTTCGATCCCTGGTTGGGGAACTGAGATCCCACAAGCCACATAGCATAGCCACAAAAAAAAGTAATTATGTGGGGTTTGGATAGCAGATTAGTTATTGCTATTTTCTTTTCTTGCTAGGACAAGGTTACCTTCAACAATTATAAGGATAGGGCATTCTCTCTTAAACTCAAGGATAAAATTGCTAGTTATTCAGAGTCACATCAACCCTGAAGTCATGAGGGCTCAAGGAAAACAAGAAATGTGTTTGTTTTTCCATGCAGTTCAAACTCCTGTCAGCTTTAAGCCAAGATTTCATTCTACTTATAAATGTGCCTAGATTTTGCAGTACTTTGAAATATTTCAAGAGATTTTACAAAGTAAGTTTCAAAGTACATGTAGTTCCATATAAGAGCTTCCTAAGTGACTCAGTGCTAAAGAATCCACTTGCCAAATGCAGGAGACCTGGGTTCAGTCCCTGGGTCTAGAAGATCCCCTGGAGGAAGAAATGGCAACCCACTCCAATATTCTTGACTGCTGCTGCTGCTAAGTCACTTCGGTTGTGTCTGACTCTGTGTGACCCCATAGATGGCAGCCCACCAGGCTCCGCCTTCCCTGGATTCTCCAGGCAAGAACACCAGAGTGGGTTGCCATTTCCTTCTCCAATGCATGAAAGTGAAAAGTGAAAATGAAGTCTCAGTCGTGTCTGACTCTTAGCGACCCTGTGGACTGCAGCCTACCAGGCTCCTCCGTCCATGGGATTTTCCAGGCAAGAGTACTGGAGTGGGGTGCCATTGCCTTCTCTGAGTATTCC
This sequence comes from Bos mutus, assembly GCF_027580195.1. Classification (NCBI taxonomy): domain Eukaryota; kingdom Metazoa; phylum Chordata; class Mammalia; order Artiodactyla; family Bovidae; genus Bos; species Bos mutus. The sequence continues at coordinate 89,193,926 of NC_091617.1, read as the reverse complement.
TGCCTAGAGAATCCCATAGACAGAGATGCCTGGCGGGCTACAGTCCATGGGGTCACAAAGAATTGGACGTGAATGGGCATACAGGCAGCTCCGCAGCAGCATTTCCACACAAAGAAACATAAAGGCTCTAAGAGCATATAAAATCTGTCTTAGTATGAAAATATAATGAGTTTATCCTATTTTTATAAATAACCCTATATACTTTTGTGGATGTATTTTTCTTGGTTCCTGAGCCCCTTATCTATTAAAATTCAAACCACTATTAACCTAGGCTACCACAATGGCACCCCACTCCAGTACTCTTGCCTGGAAAATCCCACGGATGGAGGAGCCTGGTAGGCTGCAGTCCATGGGGTCGCTAAGAGTCAGACATGACTGAGCGACTTCACTTTCACTTTTCACTTTCATGCATTGGAGAAAGAAATGGCAGCCCACTCCAGTGTTCTTGCCTGGAGAATCCCAGGGACGGGGGAGCCTGGTGGGCTGCCATCTATGGGGTCGCACAGAGTCGGACACGACTGAAGTGACTTAGCAGCAGCAGCACTTTTGTTATTACTGCTGTTGCTTTCTTGCTTGCTTTTTTCTTTTGGTCTGACAGCAGATGATATAGAACCTGATTAGGTATACTAGGAGATTTAGATTACATGTTTGATTTTCCCAGTCACTAACTTAGAGCATGAAAATCCACCATTGGATTCTTACATATCAGAAAGACATACCAAAAGAAGATACACATTATGACGCTATAACTTGAAGTCAAAAGACTGAATTCTCTTCAGTCACAAGAAAGGCACTGGGTATGGTCTTGGCCTAGGTTTTTAAAGAAATTCTGGGTCCTCTGAGGTAAGAATAAAATGTTAATACTTTATTTAGGAGGCATAGATCTACAATGGTGAGAATAAAGGAAAAAAGAGAAGGAAGACAAGGAAAGATATGACACAAAGGGATGCAATGGGCTACAATGCTGGCTACATCCATGGCAAAATGGGGTGACACATGTGCATATTCCCTCGGCACAAGGGACCTCTCTGAAAAGGTACGAGGAGGAGCTGGACAGGAGTAAGTTCCATTTATTGAACTGCTGCTGCTGCTGCTCTTTAATCACTAAGTCATGTTTGATTCTTTGCAACCCCACAGACGGTATCCACCTCTGTCCATGGGATTTTCCAGGCAAGAATACTGGAGTGGGTGGCCATTTCCTTCTCCAGGGGATCTTTCTGACCCAGGGACTGAACCCACGTCTCCTGAGTTGGCAGGCAGATTCTTTATCACTGAGCCACCTGGGAAGCCCATTTATTGAATACTTACTAGTAATAGAAGTTGATATCTATATTATCTCAAAGGAAACAGTTCAGGAACTTCCAAAGTTAACAACTGTCTCCAATACATTTCTCAATCGATTACACTATCCAGTGAGTTAATGACAGTGTAATGGAATGCAAACAGACCAACAAAAATCTCAAAGAAATTTTTTCATATTATAAAAGGAAGATTATATGATTAATTTGATATTCAAAGAAGGTTTCAAGAAAATTAGTATTTTCTGAACTTCAACTCAGAAAACTTCAGACATGAAATATGTAAGGAAAAACATCATCAAGGAATTTCAAATTAAAACCTTTCTTTTTGATCTAAAAACTCCTCCTGATTATAGCAATAAATATTCAGGAGCATTGGAAAGCTCCTGGGTTAATTTTTAACAAGTGGATACTTTTGGAGAAGTTTTCTTTGCCCTGGCTTACTGGAGCAGGTTGCCATTTCCTACTCCAGGGGATCTTTCCTACCCAGGGATCGAACCCACTTCTCTTATGTCTCCTGAGTTGGCAGGCATGTTCTTTACCACTAGCACCACTGGGAGGCCCTCATTTAAGCTACCCACCACAAATACAAATCTTCAAAGAAATGGGCCTTGATCTCAAGTGTGTTTCTGTTATTATGTGACTTCTCCCCACCATTCATCACTGCTGATTGGATTTAAAGAAAAAAAAAAAAACTAACACATGAAGAACTAATGTGGAAACAGATTTGAGCCAGTCTCACTTTCTTCCCTAGGAAATTAGAACTGGCACACTGAGAAAAATGGGTCAATTACACTCAGATACTTGACCTCTCGGACTCGAGGATATTTGAAGCCAGAAAACTTTTTGGGAAGGTCAGCAAATTAAGTAAAGAAAGTCTGTTCCTCTAAGAGAAGGAAGAACAAAGAGATCCAGAGAGGCATGACCAGGACAGCCTGCAAGAAGTAAGGGATGAGAACAGGTAACTTTTAAGCTCTGATAAAGTGGAGTAACCACACAACTTGCCTTCCAAGCCAGGTGAATTAGTTCCTTAGGGCTGCCAAATTACTGCAAACTTTATGGCTGAATACAACAGAAATGTATTTTCTCACAGTTCCAGAGGTCAGAAATCTGAAATCGGCATCGTTGTACCAAAATCATGGCAGCAGCAAGGCCACCTTCCCTCCAGAGACTATAAAGGAGTATCAGCTTCTTGCCTCTTCCAGCTTCGGGTGGCCCCCAGTATCCCTTGGTTTGTGGCTACATGACACCCTGACGCCCATCTCAGTTTGCCAAGTAGCCCTCTGCCTCCATTTTAAGGAGACTTGTGATTGCATGTGGGGCAAACTGAAATAATCCAGAATAGCCTCTTCCTTTCAAAATGCTTAATAATGTACACCTATGAAGACCCTTTTTCCTTATAAGGTAACATTCACAAGTTCTAAAGTTAGGATCTACGTGGTGCTTTGCATGTGTACCCAGTTGCTCAGTCATATCCAACTCTTTGCGACACTCACAGATGGTAGCCCACCAGGCTCCTCTGTCCATAGAATTCTCCAGGCAAGAATACTGGGTGGGTTGCCACTTTCCACTCCAGGGGATCTTCCTGATCCAGGGATCAAACCCGTGTCTCCTGCATTGCAGGCAGATTATTGACCACTGAGTCACCTGCGAAGCCCACATGATGCTTTAGAGAATCCACTATCATCTACTAAACCAGGACTTCTTTGAGAGCAAAAGAAGAGACTAACGTAATTCCTCAAGGATAAAAGACAAAATTGAGGTCGCTCCCAGGCAAACTGGATACATGTTCTCCCTCAAGTCCATACAAGGGTTGGAGATGAAATTCTAGCCCCTAGGCCATAATAAATCCCATTATTTTACCTCTGCACTAATTATAAATGTTCTCCTTGAAACTGCCATAGCAAGCAAATCCCAAATTTACTTCCTATCACTGAGTTCTACAAGAGATTGCCCGATCTTTATGAATACTCTCTTATTTTTATAAAACTAGTTAGAGAAAATTAGGTGCTTCACAATCAAGTGGTCTCTGATTAAGACCCAGGACAAACTTCTGCAGAATCAAGGGTCACTGCCTCTCCCACTTTTCAACATATGGCACCCTCCTTGAAGGAACCCACATTTTAAGCCTTTCCTACATAAATGCTTAATGACAGCTTGAATGCAACTGTTTAATAAATGAATAAATAAATAAATCCTCCAGGTTTCTGCAAGTGAGGGGAAATGCTTCAGTGACAGAAAGACTTTCTTGTGTTTAATAAAATGATACCATCCAGACATCTGTCCATTTGCCACCTAAAGCTAAGGTTACCTTTGTTGGACTGCATGCAAAGTCAGTAACTTTCCCTTCAGTGACTATAACATGGTAAAATGGAAGAAACTGTTCTATGCCATATTGCTTATTTAGGTAATAATTCAATTACCAGTTACCAGAGACCATCACCAATAAGCACATTCCAGCATCTTTCGATGCTGGAGCAAATAGCATTCTCTGGAAAAACTTCAAATACTTTTGCACCACAAAATATATAATAAACCTCAGAACAGACAGAAATCAAAATGAAGCTTTTATCTGTTACCACAGTTTTTTAAAAAACTAAAGCTCCTGAGTATTCTCATTAACTGCACAATTGTATATACCACTGAATATAGAGCTTGCATGGTCATTAAAATGATTGCTATAATTCAAAGGGCCATTCCAATAAAGCCTTCTCATTACGATGGCTCTGCTTCTATTACTTTGTTTCATTTTTAGGGTCATTGCATGGCAAGAAGGTACCACTTCCCTCTTCCTACCATTAGATTTTGCTTTTCTTTGATATAAAGCACCATTCATGGCTCATCTTTTGGGTTTTTTTTTTTTTTTTCCCATTGCAATAATAAAGCTTAGCACTGGTCAGTAATTAAAAATAGTTCCAATGTACTAAAATCAATGCTACAGTTTCCACTGAACCACCGAAAAGTTTTAATTCATTGAAAGCTACATTAAACTAATAAAATCAAGAAATCATCAAGGAAAAATAAAATAGGCACTGGAGAGAAAAAAAAAAAAAACCTACTTCTTTTCTGGAGAATATAATTTGACACCTATTTCTTGAGCTTTCTCAGTGGCAGAAACTATTCTAGAATAGAGATCAAGTTTCACCCCATGAGGCACTTGCAAAAACTTAGAGGAAAGAGGAAATATTTAGAAAAATAAAATGTACTGGGTTATCAAATCTCCAAAACAGGAGATCACGTGATTCTTAAGTACTGATGACTTCTCAGTATTTAAAACATAAGGACTTGAACTTCCCTGGTGGCACAGTGGATATGAGTCTGCCTGCCAATGGCAGGCGACACAGGTTTGATCCATGGTCCGGGAAGATTCCACATGCCACAGAGCAAATAAACCCATGTGCCACAACTTCTGAGCCTGAGTTCTACAACCCACACACTGCAACTATTGAACCCGAGTGCCGCCAACTACTCTAAGTCCACTTGCCCTACAGTCCATGCTCTGCAACAAGAGAAGTCACTGCAAAGAGAAGCCCGCACACCGCAACTAGAATAGCCCCTGCTCACCACAGCTAGAAAAAGCCCAAGCACAGCAACAAAGACCCAGCACAGCCAAAAAATAATAAATACATACACACAATAAGGACTCAATGAAAAGCTACCAAATTTATGAAAACAATACCCCATGTACAATGTCACATGACAACTGCCTTTAGAATGATGAAGAAATGCTTATTAGAGTTCAGAGATAGGAAAAACTAAGTTGGCGGGGAGGTTCAGGCAGGTGATAGAGAGGTCAAATTGTACAGTAGCTGGAATTTGTATAGTATGACAGAAGAAGCCAGGAGAAATACAGAATTTACATTCAAAAAATTAAGGAGAGGCTAGCTGTGCTAAATCCAGAGATGGAGTGTAAAATTAGTGGATGCTAAGAATGGAAACACCAGTTGGAGAGATTACACAGTCTTTCCAAGAACACAGAGAAGTTAGGATTTTATTCTGCAGCAATAAAACTCTCAGTCAGGCTAGGGTTAAGAAGACCTGGGTACAACTTGAACCAATTTATTGAACCATACTTTCTTTATCTGCATTAAGTTGGACTAGAAATTAGCCTAGGGCATTGTCTTGTTGACTATGAGAAACAGTTCTTAGAGTAAAAAATATTAATTTGTTACCTGAATGATTATAATTGTACTTTTCAAGAGCCACTGAAAAGTAAAAAGCTGTTATGAATTTAACAATGCTTTTAATCTATTTCTACTCTAGTGTCCAAAATAGCATCCATATATTCATTTTTAAAAACAACTCCAATAGGTATAAGGCTTACCACATTATGATTTTAATTAGCATTTCCCTATTAGTAATGAGACTAGGCATCCTTTTGTATTTACAGATCTTTTTAAGCCTTCTATAAAATGTCTGTTCAGGTCTTCTGCCTGTTTCTCTATGATTGACTTGACAGATACTTTGTATATTCTGCATACATAATTCTTTTCAATTTTCTCCCTTTGCAAATGTTTTTTCTTAGCTTTTTGATTGCTACTTTCTTCATGGTGTTTTTATAATGAAAAGAAATTCTTCATTTTAATGAAGTTAAATTTATTATTCTTTAATTACGTGAATCTTTGTTTCCTTAGGTAATCCTTCCCTATCCCAGGGTCATACAGGAATTCTATATTTTCTATGTAAGATTTTAAAGTCTATCCTTCACACTTATATCTACCTGGTCTGTGTTTATTATCATGTGAAAACGGTATACAAGCTGATTTTTCCACATGGATAATTATCCTACAGAGGTTTTGAATATTCTATCTTTCTCCCACTGATTAGCAAAGCCATCTATGTCTTTTAACAAAAAATCTTCCCTATTCGCATAGATGTGTTTCAGCACTTTCTTCTTTTCTATTGCCCTAGTTATTTAAATTTCTGCCAATGCCACAGTTTTAATTATTATAGCTTTGTAATAAATTGTGGCACCTGTGAAGGAAAACCCCTTAACGTCTTCAAGTTCCATTAAACATTATTTAAAATGCACAAATATTTAGAAACACATAATATTCAACTAATAAATATGATACACAGCTTCTCTCAACTTAAACATTGGCAGAGGGGATGTGGAAATGAATCAAATTACTTAATTTGAACATAAAATCACTTACAACTGGAAATTGATTTTAGCCTTTGGACTTATATTCTGAGTATGCTTTTGCCACCCACATAATAGAAAGAGAAAAAGCAAATGCCAGATAAATGGAATATATCTCAGCCACCTATAGAAAAGACAATCCAAATAAATACTCTAAACCAAAATGAAGTACATCACCTTTGGAGACAAGAAAATTCTTTATTCCCTGTCTCATAAAAGTGATGAGTTCAATAAGCGGTGAGAAAATTTTGAAATAACTGACATCTCAAAAATGATTCTTTCAAAAAAAAAACCAAGCTGCCCAAGGATAAAACACAGATTGAGTTGCTAAAGATACAAATATGCATGAGTTCCTTTTGACCATGTCATTTACAAGGAAATGTATAAAGGATATTATTTGAAAACAAAATCTGAATTAGGCTCTGGTTTACTCTAATATACGTCATACTCTTTCAGTCCTTCTGGTGTACATTTCTTTTCAATTAAAATGCCACTCCATGCATTCATGTGCCACATTTTTTTCTACAGATTACACAATGAAAGGAATTATAGTTGAACACATAATTCTACTTGAATAATCAAGCTCATTTGGAAAGTTAGTTCTGATATCTGCAGCTGGGCTGTAAAGGCATCACTGGGCTCACAGATACAAGAGTGTAAATGTCAGCAGGAGAACACTTGGAAAACGGGTAACATCTTCCCTTCACAGCAGCGCTCTTGGTTAAATGGAATGTTGTGCTCTAAACTAAATTATTTCAAGTCTATTTGTGAAACTCAGTTGGATACATGTTTCCTATATCAACAACGGCTGGAGATAAATCTGCCAAAACCAGCACGGTGATTTGTATTTTTAGTTACGTAAAATTTTTAGACCCAGAAATGGAATCCAAGAAAAATACAGTATTTTAGGCTCCAAATTTCCTAGATACTTTATTGAATACATCATAATGTTTAATAGTTATATTTACTATGGGTCTCTTGGTAGCACAGAAATTATACTCATTTATCTGAACTGCCCCCCAGTGACCAAACTTATTTCCAGGGCATTTCTGCTGCTACTGAGTGGAAATTGGTAGCAAGGGAATTTAAATAAGTTGCCAAAATTCTTCAATATTAAAGACAACAAATAAGGCACAGCAAGGCCTTCTTCAAGGGATTAAGACTTCAACACCCTTAGAGGAAATACCTTTCTAATGTTTTCACATGTTTGAGAGGAGGGCAGAGTTGAAGAGTCAGTGAGCTACAAATGAGACAAAGCACCACCATGCTTCCCCTGTGGGGAGGTAGAGATTTAAGGATACAAATTTGAAAAACACTCAAACAATAATTTTTTTTTCCATTTAAAGGATGAAGAAAGTATGCAAAATTGTGGCAGGGAGAACTGAGGTCTAAAGAATGCCAAATGCTTATGATGTAGGATGGACCATACCATTCTCCTCAGATAATTGTTTTAAAACCTCAATCCATTAGCCTGCAGTATATTATCTCAGGGTCCCCATCATCCATGCCCAACTGTCCATCTCTAAAGCAACTTCAGAGGACTTCCCTAGTGATACAATAGCTAAGACTCAGTGGTTTCAATGTGGAGGCCTGGGTCCAATGCCCTGATCAGGGAACTAAGACCCCACATGCCACAACTAAAGATTCCACATGCCCCAACTAAGACCCAGCACAGCCAAAAAAAAATTATTTAAAAACTGAAAATATTAAAGCAACTTCATTAGAGAACCTCAAGTGCTATTCAGAGAGAACAGAAAACCCCACACCACTATAAGCAAGATTTAAAGCAGGAGTTGAACACATCTTAGGAAGCAACTATCTGTTCAGATCCTTAAATGATAGGAGAAAATTCTCTGCTTGATATAGGTGATTCTGTAAGCATAGCATTTGACTTGTTGGATGGGAAGACACAGATATGAGTGCATGGGCTTCTCACATCCCTTCTTCCTGTGAGAGATGGTGGGTTTGTTTGCTGGTTCAGCACCTGTTCTAACCTTCCAGCACAGCAAAGCAGGCAAGCTGGAAAACTGTACTTCCCAATCTCCTTGCAGCTAGCATTCTGCATGTTATCCAACTGCCACCAATCAGGTATTCTTGAGCAAGACCTTGATTCAGAGCTGAGTCACTCTGAAAGGAAAGCACTCACCTGGGATGGATTTACATGGAGCAAGGAAAGCAAGATGCAGGACACCTATTTGTGCTGCACTGAGGCTGGCCGAGTCGGCAAGTTCTGTGTCAATAACTGTGGTGGCAGCTGCCTGAGTAGCAGCTTTATGCCCTCAGCAGAGGCAGCAGCTCCTTTAGTAGCCAGCATGGTCCCACACTGTGGTTCCGGATGTACTTCAGTCAGAGCCTGTGTGCATGCTAAGTCTCTGGAGTCATGTCTGATTCTCTGCAATGCTATGACGATAGCCCGCCAGGCTCCCTGTCCATGGGATTCTCCAGGCAAGAATACTGGAATGGGTTCCCATGCCCTCCTCCAGGGGATCTTCCCAACCCAGGGATGGAACCTGGGTCTCCTGCACTGCATGAGGATGCTTTACCACTAGTGATACTTGGGGAACCCCTCAGTCAGGGCATGTTTCTTCAGACTTCTCAACGAAATGTTGAGCTCTTTATTTACTTCTCTAAGTAAATACTCTTCTGGCTAGAAAAGTCACAGTGGATTTTGATATGTGTGTATCAGAACTGTAACTACTAACATATCTTACAAATCTATAAAATATTATAAACAGAAAACAATCACTGAATGAAATCATCCACTAACATTCTGAAAATGAGTAGTGAATTAAAAATCAAGTCCCTTGTTTTAACAAATGGTTTACATAGCTATGTAAAAATATCTGTAAGTCAAAGAGACTTTGCCTGAGACACTTGTATTTTAGAAAACAAGCTGTGTTTAAATTACAAGCAAATTATATCCCTAAATTAATTTGCAGTGGAGTGACTGTGACCTTGGTTGTATTTGTATAGGACATCACTGTTCTAAGTGGTGACTGAGTTTCTAAGTCATCTCAAAAACATTACATAAGCTTTACTGGAGCAGAAATACCACAAAATTGCCATTAAAAGAAAACAGAAGTATCATATTATGAAACCAGTGATTATACAAAGCAGAAACAAATTAAGTAAGAAAAATTGAATTTAGAGTGAATGTTGGTTTTCGAGGGTACAAATGAGTTTCACTATATGAAGAAAACTCAGAAATTATCATTGAGTATCCCAACAGACATTAGAAGTGATGATGCTGATTCATTTATATATCTAATATTTCCTCATAAAATTATGACATCTCTTTTCTAAGACACACTTGTACCACTAATATTATGCACAGCTTTCAGCTGTAATTGGTGACATTAGGAGGACTCACAACTACAATAGAGAAGAAAGGGCCATAGAGATAAAAGAGAGGAAACTTCTTAAGAAACTGTTGATTAAAAACCAGTGAGGTACTATCTCACGCCAGTCAGAATGGCTGCGATCCAAAAGTCTATAAACAATAACTGCTGGAGAGGGTGTGGAGAAAAGGGAACCCTCTTTCACTGCTGGTGGGAATGCAAGCAATTACAGCCACTATGGAGAACAGTGTGGGGATTCCTTAAAAACCTGGAAATAGAACTGCCTTATGACCCAGCAATCCCACTGCTGAGCATACACACCAAGGAAACCAGAACTGAAAGAGACACGTGTACCCCAATGTTCATCGCAGCACTATTTATAATAGCCAGGACATGGAAGCAACCTAGATGTCCATCGGCAGACAAATGGATAAGAAAGTTGTGGTACATATACAGAATGGAATATTACTCAGCCAATAAAAAGAAAGCATTTGCGTCAGTTCTAATGAGGTGGATGAAACTGGAGCCTATTATACAGAGTGAAGTAAGCCAGAAAGAAAAACACCAATACAGTATACTAACGCATATATATGGAATTTAGAAATATGGTAACAATGACCCTATAAGTGAAACAGCAAAAGAGACACAGATATAAAGAACAGACTTTTGGACTCTGTGGGAGACCACGAGGGTGGGATGATTTGAGAGAATAGCATTGAAACATTTATATTACCATATGTGAAATAGAGGACCAGTCCAAGTTCAATGCATGAAACAGGACAACCCAGAGGGATGGGATGGGGAGGGATTGGTGGTGGTGGGGGGGTGGTGTGGGAAGAGGGGGAAGAGGGGAACACATGTACATCTGTGACTGATTCATGTCAATGTATGGCAAAACCACAGTATTGTAAAGTAATTAGCCTCCAATTAAAAGAAAGAAAGAAACTGTGGATTCGAAGAAAAATGAGGGTATTTATGTCAATGTGCCTTTAAGGGTTAACGCAGTAGGCTTGAGATGCCTCAGTCCCTTTACATTCCAAAGAAAGAATTGGCCCTTAATCAGTTCCTGGGGAAATAATCCCTAAATTCTTGAAATATGCCATCTGATAAGATTCTGTTTATACCTGAGACCTTGAATTACATCAGATAGTTTAAGCAAAGGAGATGTAAGACGAATGTCTATTTTTGTTCTCCAGGACCCCTAGGACATGCTGTCTGGTTACAGGGAAGAGTCGGTTTTGGCAGGTTGGATCTGTTTCTTTGATGTTAACCTTGGCTTTTTGTTGTTTTTGTTATTATAATCACACCTAATGGCCTACCTCAGGGGAACCCTGACCCTCTGCCTGAACCTTAAAACAAACTGCCTTTGTTCAGGACCCTGTTGCTTTGGGGTGGAGTTAACTGAAGGCAGATTGTCTGCGAGAATAGCACAGGCTCATTGTTTCCACAGATAGAGAAAGAACACTATTTGTCTATTCACATGGCCTCAGACTATCTCCCATAGATTACTTATTTATCACAAAGGGATAATCCAGGTCAATAATGGAGAGCTCAGGTGATCATCACCTTAAGAAGTGATCAAGCTCAGCTCCACCAATAGTGAAAAGACACGAGAGGCTGACGTGTAGAATGTAGACACACAAACCACATTAACACACACATACACCTGTTATTTAAACATATATAATTGCAATTCAGTTATTCATAACATGAAAAATTGGATTTAGTGTAGAAAAATGTGGGAATTTTGAAAGGATGATTGCATGTATTGTATTCTTGCATATAAACACAATTGAGTTTCTGAAATAGAATGACAGTGTGTATGAAATAAATCTTTTTCATTGTATAGGAGAAGGCGATGGCACCCCACTCCAGTACTCTTGCCTGGAAAATCCCACGGATGGAGGAGCCTGGTAGGCTGCAGTCCATGGGGTCGCTAAGAGTCGGACACGACTGAGCGACTTCACTTTCACTTTTCACTTTCATACATTGGAGAAGGAAATGGCAACCCACTCCAGTGTTCTTGCCTGGAGAATCCCAGGGACAGGGGAGCCTGGTGGGCTGCCGTCTATGGGATTGCACAGAGTCGGACACGACTAAAGTGACTTGGCAGTAGCAGCAAAGAATCATAAAGTCTTGGTACTTAATGAAAATCTGGATGTAGTATCACTGGGAAATTAACATCCAAATAGCTCTCTCTTTTGGTGGGATACCATGCTGGTAATTGTTGTTGCAATGTGGATGAGATAGATTCAAAGAAACAAAACAGCCTAACCCATATTCTTGAGAAACAGATTCTTATTGGAAAGATCTGACACATTGCTTTTGTCAAGGCTGTGATTTTCCTTTCCACAAACATCTCTGAAACTCTCCTACTAAAAGATCACTGGAATCCTGGAATAAGCCAAACAAAAGGGTTATGTAAAGTCTCCTTTGAAAAACTGAACTATTCGCTTTTCAATCCCCAAGGGCTCAATAAAATGCTCCAGAGAAACAGCATGAGAATTGAAATGCTGTTATCTTTGGAGGGTCTACTGGAAATGTTGACAACTGGGAGAGAGGAAAGAGCGCGGGGCTAGGAGTCTTCAGCCATGGCCCAGGCTCCAGCTCTGAAGTGTGCTGGGTGTGTCACATAGGGACTATTATCTAGCATCACTGAGTGTTAGTTTTCATTACGTAATGGCGTTCACAATAACATTGAGGACTGCTTTAAAAACAAAATGACTGAAAAAAAACATGAAAATGTTTTTCAATTCAGCACTCTGCAAGCATTAGACAGAGAGTTGAAAGCAGCTTTGGGTGTTGATTCCCAGACACACTCCCTGCACCTATACCTTTTCCCTTTTCTTCCCAGTTTCTACCTCTTTTCACTCAGAGTAGAAAGTTTGAAGGGCTTGTGTGTGCATGCTCAGTCATTTCAGTCGTGTTGACTCTTTGTGACCCTATGAACCATAGTCCACCAGGCTCCACAGTCCATGTGATTTCCCAGGCAAGAATACTGGAGTGGGTTGCCACGCCCTCCTCAAGGGAATCTTCCCAACCCAGGGATCAAACCACATCTCCTGCACCTCCTGCACTACGGGCAGAATCTTTACCGCTGAGCCACCAGGGAAGCCTTTCAAGGGCTCCTACTGCTGCTGCTAAATCGCTTCAGTCGTGTCCGACTCTGTGTGACCACATAGATGGCAGGCCACCAGGCTCCCCTGTCCCTGGGATTCTCCAGGCAAGAACACCAGAGTGGCTTGCCATTTCCTTCTCCAATGCGTGAAAGTGAAAAGTGAAAGTGAAGTCGGCTCCTACTAATATTTATTAAATCAGGATTTCATTAGGGAGGCTCCAGTGGGAAAAATAGACCTAACTCTCCCACATTAAACATGACTTTGACAAAAACAAAATACACATCTACACTAAATTCAACTGCTTGAACAAGGAACTACCTTGTTCTGGCAGGTTGCAGGGACCATCTTACACACTAGGTGCTCTCGAAAAGGTCAAGAAACCATGTTATGAAGAGCTTCTTAAAATGATGAGGTATATTCTTCTAAGTCTTCAGGGGAAAAATATACACTTTACCAAGCTGACATTATTTTATAGGGGTGCTTGAATATTAAAGAAAAACATAGCTCTCTATTTAGCCAAATGCTCCTCAGTCCAAGAGATTACTGGATAAAACCTATCCAAAATAAACTCTCAAAGCAGATAAAAATCAAAGCCATTGGCCAAAGATAAGAAAATGCTAGAAGTGTATGTATGGCCATTCTTACTGGGGTATCAGGTCTGTGGTGATGGAAGGAGTATTTAACAAGGAGTCACTTTCCTGGGGTTCTGCCAAGTCTTGGTTATGAACTCACTTGACTTTTCAGAGCCCCGGTTTTCTCTGGGTAAGTTAGATGCATGTAAAATCTTTCTCAACAACAACATTCCATGTTTATCATTTTCTAATCACTTACTCTAACCCAAATTTTGTTTATAATTCTGACTTTTCTAAAACTGGAAAATTGTGAGTTGGTCCTACAATATAATTATTTCCAATCTACTTGACTGAAATGGATTTTAACATCAGAATGAAATGCTTTTATGCCTAACCCTTGACATGAAGTGCAGTAAAAATTTCTCATCAGACTACCCATGAGCCAAGCACATACTGAGTTTACCCCTCAAAATGCATTTATCACTGAATACTAATTTCACCATTCAAAAGAAAATACCATGAATTGACATTATAAATAAATGTATTTTTCCAGCTGCAGGATAACCTCTGAAATGCCACCTTTATGACTTTATTGTGGATTAATTTCTCTCCTCTAAAACCAGTATGTCTCTGAATGCACCTGTCTTAACTGCTATGGTGCCTTTCCTCTGCTTCAGCCTATCAATACTGCACTCACAGCTCTGCCTCATCTCCCCAGCCTGTGGAGAAACTGAAGGGAAAACAAGAGGACTTGATTTCTGTATCTAACCTCTCAAAAGCTCTATTTATTCTTCTCTAAATGGGGCATTATTAATGCCTGCAGCACACATTATGTCAAATAAAGTCAAACATGTTTTCACTTTTCAATATTTTAGCAAACTATTCATTCAACACTGATAAAAAAAAAATACACATGGTCTGTTCCTTAATAGCTAGATTTTTTCATCAGTTTCTGCCCATTTTCTAAAGAGGAGAATGTTCATCCAATGCACAGAACCATTTGTTAAATTCGACTTGACAAAAATGCTTCAAACCCCTCCCACATGGTCTAGTTCCAAACATTGTACTAAACTCTGAGATGTAAAGATGAAAACAAAACTAACATGTTATCCCTCTTTTCACAATGTTTACACTTAGTGGGGGTGAGGGGGGCAGACACACAAGTAAAAATAACTAAACTCATATATATGTGCACATATGTATATTACTTGTTCATTATAATAAGTGCTACAATGACATGTTCAAAATACTGTGGCAGCACCAAAGATGGGACAGGCACTAATTTCTTCTTGGGGATTCCAGGGAAGTTTCACAAGGAAGGTGACATTTGAAGAGTGAAGAAGTTACCCAGTCAGAGAAGGATGAAAAAGAAAGTAATGGAAGAGGAATCTGCATTAGTAAAACCACAGACGGCAGCAAGTAGAATGGGGACAACTAGCATCATCAGACGGAGAAGGCAATGGCACCCCACGCCAGTACACTTGCCTGGAAAATCCCATGGACGGAGGAGCCTGGGGGGCTGCAGTCCATGGGGTCGCTAAGAGTCGAACACGACTGAAGTGACTTAGCAGCAGCAGCAGCAGCAGCAGAGGGAACAATTCACAGGCGAAATAACAAGAGGTGACTGAGATGTTAAATGCCATGCAAAGGATCTTAAACACTATCTTGTAGAAAATGTGTAATGAAAAAAGGTTTCAGCCATTGTTGAATTAACAAATTTCTGTTTGTTTTGAAATAACTTTGATGATGATATTGTTGATGAACTATAGATGGATAAACTGAAGATGAGGTTTAAATGAAGACACGAGAGAGATGGCCTTTTGGGGAAAGGTAGGTATAGAGAGGCAAGATTCTAGAGACATTCAAGAGGTAGACCCCATTGTACTTGGTGATCAGATGAGTAGAGAGATGAATATGGGAAGAAATAGAAAGAGGGGAGAGTCAGAATCGATTCCAAGAGATCTCGCTTGGATATGTCTCCTCAAGAAAGTGGGGGGAAAGGCAGAAATTAAAAAATGCCACTACATTAAGCTGCAAAGCTGTTGCATACCAAAGGAAACTGTCAACAAAATTAAAACGCTGCCTACTGAATGGGAGAAGATAGTGCAAATATCTGATGAGAGGTTAATATACAAAATATACAAGGAACCCTACAAGTCAACATCCAAATACTAAACAATTCAAAGAAAAAAATGGGCAGAGGACATGCATAGTCATCTTTCCAAAGACATACAAAAGGCCAACGGGCACATGAAAAGAAGCTCAATGTCATTAATCATCAGGGAAATACAAATCAAAACCACAAGGAGCTACTACCTCACGCTTGTTAGAATGGCTATTACTAAAAAGACAACAAATAGCAAGTGTTGACAAGGATGGAGAAAAGGAAACAGCTGTGCACTGTTGATGGGAATGCAAATTGGTACAGCCACTATGGAAAACTATATGGAGGTTCCTCAAAAAATTAAAAATAAAACTACCATATGATCTAGCAATTCCACTCCTGGGTGTTTATCTGAAGTAAACAAAAACATGAACTTGAAAAGATATGCACTACTAACTTCATTGCAGCAATATTTACAGTGGCCAAGATACAGAAGTAACCCAAGTGCCCATCAAGAGACGAATGGATTAAAAAAGACATGGTACATATTGTATATAATGGAATATTGGCCATAAAAAAGAACAAAATCTTGCCATTTGTGAAAACATCAATGGACCTAGATGGTATTGTGCCAAGTGAAACAAGTCAGAGAGAGAAAGACAGATACTGTACAATTTCACTTATGTGTGGAATCTAAAAATCAAACAAATGAACAAGCATGATGAAACATAGTTATACATACAGAGAACAAACAGGCAGTTGCTGGAGAGGAGGAGGTAAAAAGAAATAGATAAGAGAGATTAAGAGGTACAAACTTGCAGTTGCAAAATAAAGGTGCATTAATACCAGACCACCTGACCTGCCTCTTGAGAAATTTGTATGCAGGTCAGGAAGCAACAGTTAGAACCGGACATGGAACAACAGACTGGTTCCAAATAGGAAAAGGAGTACATCAAGGCTGTATATTGTCACCCTGCTTATTTAACTTATATGCAGAGTACATCATGAGGAAAGCTGGGCTGGAAGAAGCACAAGCTGGAATCAAGATTGCCGGGAGAAATATCAATAACCTCAGACATGCAGATGACACCATCCTTATGGCAGAAAGTGAAGAGGAACTCAAAAGCCTCTTGATGAAAGTGAAAGTGGAGAGTGAAAAAGTTGGCTTAAAACTCAACATTCAGAAAACGAAGATCATGGCATCCGGTCCCATCACTTCACAGGAAATAGATGGGGAAACAGTGGAAACAGTGTCAGACTTTATTTTGGGGGGCTCCAAAATCACTACAGATGGTGACTGCAGCCATGAAATTAAAAGACGCTTATTCTTTGGAAGGAAAGTTATGACCAACCTAGATAGCATATTCAAAAGCAGAGACATTACTTTGCCAACAAAGGTCCGTCTAGTCAAGGCTATGGTTTTTCCTGTGGTCATGTATGGATGTGAGAGTTGGACTGTGAAGAAGGCTGAGTGCCGAAGAATTGATGCTTTTGAACTGTGGTGTTGGAGAAGACTCTTCAGAGTCCCTTGGACTGCAAGGAGATCCAACCAGTCCATTCTAAAGGAGATCAGCCCTGGGATTTCTTTGGAAGGAATGATGCTAAAGCTGAAACTCCAGTACTTTGGCCACCTCATGTGAAGAGTTGACTCATTGGAAAAGACTCTGATGCTGGGAGGGATTGGGGGCAGGAGGAGAAGGGGACGACAGAGGATGAGATGGTTGGATGGCATCACTGACTCGATGGACATGAGTCTGAGTGAACTCCGGGAGTTGGTGATGGACAGGGAGGCCTGGCGTGCTGCGATTCATGGGGTCGCAAAGAGTCAGACATGACTGAGTGACTGATCTAATCTGATCTGATCTGATTAAGCAGAAGTAGATGCTTTTCTGGAACTCTGTTCCATTTTCAATAATCCAACGGATATTGGCAATTTGATTTGAGATAGTAGATGTTCACTAAACTTATTGTGATGATCTTTTCATGATGCATGTAGGTTAAATTATTACATTATACACCTCAAACTTACATGATGCTGCAAGTAAATATATGTTAATAAACTAGAAGAAATAAAGATCTAGCCCAGAGGAAAAAGGAAAAGGAACAGTGCTAGTGAGAAGGAAATGAAACAATATTACAAAAAAAAGGGACCATCAGGTGAAACTTCTCTATGGCAAGAGGGACAAGGGCCTGGAAAACAGCTAATGAGATTTGAGCTCTGAGCCTGAGAGGAAAAACAAGCATATGAAATTGGGAGGTGGCAGAGGACCAGACCAGGAAGGATCCCACTGAGAATGGTAGAGACATCACTGAATTGTTTCAGGTGGGGACAGGATACAATCAAATTTTTCATTGAAATGATCCAGTCAAGGGGTTTGGGCCTTCCAAGGTGGTGCTAGTGGTAAAGAACCTACCTGCCAATGCAGGAGAAGTACGAGATGCGGGTTCAATCCCTGGGTCAGGAAGATTCCCTGAAGAAGGGCATGGCAACCCACTCCAGTATTCTTGCTTAGAGGAGCCTGGTGGGCTATAGTCCATGGGGTCGCACAGAGTTAGACATGAAGCAACTTAGCACGCAGTATGTAGTCAAGGGGTTTCATGGGTAAGTGTAGGAGAGAATACAAATAGAAGTAAGGTGATTTTCCAAAATGTCTAAGCACTAAGAGTGATTCATTCTAAAATGTAGCTTTGAGGCTTATGTGTTCAGGATTCATACCTGCTCAACGAAAAACAGTAGGAAGGATTTTTATCTGCCCATCTATTTATCACAGGAGATGGAGTCTTGTTTGGCAATAGAGCAATACCTGTTTGAGATGTAGAGGTAAATCACTGGCATTAGGAATCACCAATTTTCTGAAGGACTAGGAAATTATGTCCTTGCTTCTTTTGGAATAAATACCAACGTAAACTGAAAATGGAAAAGATCCTTCATAATCTGGCTCTGCCTACTTCTCCAGCCTCACCTGCCCCTCCTCCCCCTTTACCTTATGCTGCAGCCATTCTAAGCCACTTACGGTTTCCCAGTCACATCAGTTTCTCTCATTTTTCGATCTTTGTCCCGGCATTTGCTCTACTGGAGTAATGGTTATATATCCATCCTTCTGTCCAGAAGATGCTTCTCCCAGGAAGTCTTTTCTGAACTCCCCAACACTGAAGTAAACAGATATCCTATCCAGATATACACATGTACAGGGCACACTGCTTGTTTCCAATCTGGAGGTTTGCCAGATCTACCTCCCAGCTGTCATTCAACTGGCTGCTACCAGGAAAGCAGAGGAAATCTGAGAGCTTGTGGCCAGGAGCTTCCCTGGGGGCTCAGTCGGTAAAGAATCTGCCCGCAATGTGGGAGACCTGGGCTTGATCCCTGGGTTGGGACGATCCCCTAGAGTAGGAAACGGCAACCCACTCCAGTATTCTTGCCTGGCCACCATGGGGGTCTCAAAGAGTCGGACATGACTGAGCGGCTTAGCACAGCACAACAGAGGTCCTCATGGGGGAAAAGAAAATAGTCAGAAACCAAGCAGATCAGGAACAAGTCAGGGAGTTCAACCTATTATTCTGTTGCTCAGAGAAATTATAAGGGATTATGTTGTGAACATAATGCTCATCTATTTTTTTAAAACTCTTTGAAGTAAGAATAACACAGCAGGAGACCATCACCAAGCCTCTTCCAACATCCAACAAGAGGATTCACTAGAAATCTTTCTCATTCCTCTTTAAAAAAAAAAAAAAGATTTGCAAAATAGAAGCCCATTTTGTCACAATATTGAAGTTCAGACATTTCAAGGAGTCTGAAATAATTTACAAAACAAAGAAAGGGGTTTTTTTGTTTCCAGGCATTTCTGTGAGGGTTGCCTGAAGGAAACAAAGACTATGGAGGGAATGAGTTGTTTCCTCTCCTCTAATAGACATACAGTTCGGGGTATAGCCCTGTGGGGGGTTTTTTGATACTGAGTTGGACTGTGGCTTTTCCTGTCACTTCTGTCTGTAATGTAATTATTTTTGCTCTATTTGCTTGCCATATCACACAACCACACAGACCAGGGACCAACACAAACAATAGTATTATCATTTTCAACAGATGCTTACATTTATTTGAAGAAACTGGGAAAGATAGTGAAGTCAGGTTACAGAGCAATTTGTAGTAATGTGACCGTGCAATTTAACAAGAGAGACACAAACTGCCAGCAATATTGAAAAATCAGTTTCAGGACTTGGAGGATTTTACTAAAGTTACAGAGAAGTTCAAAAAACCAAAGTCCCCAGTGACTGCCGTGTAAGCTCAATGGTTGGCCCAAATGGTATCATTTTCACCCTGCCCTGGAAATTAAGCAACTCTGAGCTGATAAAGCCCATAATTTAACATGTAGAGCAAATTGCTAAAGCACTTAACCAGTGAGGTACTAATCTTCCTTTCCTATGTGAACTCAAACTGACTCCTGACAGCAAAATCAATTGAAGAGATTTACCCTAGGGATAGCTTCTAAAGAGCAGTGTAATCAGGAGATAAGGAAATTGATGGACAGTGTGTTATCACAGCCCCCCGCCAACAGGCCACCAGCTACCAAAGGCTTCCTACAGCCCTGAGCCTACAATTGTGTCAGAGATCCTCTCAAGCAGATCTCATTGAACTCAAGGTATCTTGGGGTCAAGAAACTTTTTCTCATATTGATTTCATCTCCTCACCTGAAACACTTGAGATCAAAAAAATTTGTCACATTGGTTTTGGGGGACAGCAACAGAATTATTTTAAAGAAAAAAAAAAAACAACTTCTGCTTTTTCATATTTTACAGAATGCTTTGAGCTACAGGTCAACATGTTTGACAGCTGACAAATTTGCACGTGCCTTATGGCTTCTTAAACTGTCTGCTTTGAAGTCAACAGGGTTCCATAAATCCAGTATTTTAATCTTGTGAGTTTTCCATTACAAGCAAATAACCATCTGATGCTTAAATTGATGAAAAGATGCTTATGGCCTCATTGCTCCAATGCAACATGTTATGTCTTGAGACACCCACCTCCATCCCTACAGCAGAGTGTGCATATCTCAAATGTGAATGACCACTCTGTAGCTTACTAACCATGTATACTTGAACAAGTATTAAATCTCCTGGACTGTTTCCTTACCTGCATCTTTTATCACCTTCCTCCAAGGGCTGTTATGAGAAGTGAATGAGATAACACAGATAAAGTACCCAGCACAGGCCATGACACAAAATAATATAAACACTGCTTTCCTTTATTTTTTTCTTAGTACTAATATTTGGTCTGAGTGTTGAATAAATTTAAATCTCCTGTCTAAATATCAGAACATACTTGGAGTACTACCAGGAAAGGACACTCATCCCAGAGCTGAAATTCCCATTATTTCCTCTCTGCATATTCTTTAAGTTATGAACTGAACTGATATTCTTTAAGTAACCAATCCATTATATAAATTCTCCCAAATCATGTCTCTAACTTTGTAACCACACAGGCCTGCTTATGGGCTTCCCCAGTAGCTCAGCTGGTAAAGAATCCACCTGCAATGCAGGAGACCCTGGTTCAATTCCTGGGTCAGGAAGATCCCCTGGAGAAGGGATAGGCTACCCACTCCAGTATTCTTAGGCTTCCCTTGTGGCCCAGATGGTAAAGAATCTGCCAGCAACGTGGGAGACCTGGGTTCAATCCCTGGGTTGGGAAGATCCCCTGGAGAAGGGCATGGCTACCCATTCCAGTATTCTTGCCTGCAGAATCCCCATGGACAGAGCCTGGCAGCCTGCCAATCAAATATCAAAGAGCCTTTCCATCAGACCAGAATGAGCAACTGGGAAGATACAAGTGATCTGGATATCTGTGCCATGAAAGCAGCATAAGTTTAGAGGAGGAAGGGGTTTTCGAGGAAGACAGAATAGCAGCCAGAAGCCACTCGAATGTCAATTAGGCAGAAAGTTAGGAATAAAGAAAGCTAAGCGAGATCTCTATTAAGTAGCACCATCCCTTTAGGGTTAAAACAAAATTATCTTGGATGGGATTATTATAAAATTAGCCTCTTTGAAGTCAAGCAAGCTGAAAACATCTTCGTAGAATGTTAAAAATTCAGGCATGAAAAAAGACTTTAAGTGTTACCTAATCATCCAAAGCTTAGATGCCTGTTATAACATCCCAAGAAATAATGCATTTATTCTGAAACACCTCCAATGACTTACAAAATAAATCATACACATTCCAACTTTAGATGGCTGTGACCATTGGAAACTTCTTCCATATCTCAAGTCAAAAATCTCTCTCCTTGGAAGCTCTTGGTTAAAATACTAACATTCAAGTCTTCACAGAAAGTCTAATTATATGTTCACATGTGAAATGCAAGTCAAAGTATTACTTGCTCAGTCATGTCCAACTTTTTGTGACCCCATAGACTGTAGCCCACCAGGCTCCTCTGTCCATGGAATTCTCTAGGCAAGAATACTGGAGGAGGGAGGAGCCAAGATGGCAGAGGAGTAGGATGGGGAGAACACTTTCTCCCCCACAAATTCATCAAAAGAGCATTTAAACGTCGAGTAAATCCCACAAAACAACTTTTGAATGCCAGCAGAGGACATCAGGCACCCAGAAAAGCAACCCAACTCTTCGAGAGGAGGTAGGAAAAAATATAAAAGACAAAAACAGAGACAAAAGAGGGAGGGACGGAGTTCTGTCCCGGGAAGGGAGTCTTAAAAAGAGAGAAGCTTCCAAACACCAGGAAACCTTCTCACTGCCGAATCTGTGCCAAGCTTTGGAAGCACAGAGGGCAACTTAACAGGGAGAAAAAATAAATAATTAAAACTCGCAGATTGCGAGCCCTACAGTAACTCCCCCAGTGGAGAAGCAGCGCAGACGCCTGCACACGCCATTGGCAAGCGGGGGCTGGGCAGGGAGGTGCGGCGTGGGCTGCATCGCTGAGAGTAAGAATCTGGCCTGAATACCCTGAGCGCTATCTGAGCGAAATAATTTGGGCTAGCAAACCAGACTATGGGATATCTACCACGCGAAAAGCCAGCCCTAACCTAAGACACCGCCAGGCCCGCGCACGGAACAAAGGACTGAACAGAGATAGCCGGCTGCAGACCTTCCCCCTCCAGTGACAGGCAGCCAGAGCCGGAAGGGGGCAATCGCAGCCCCAGAGAGACATTATCTATAAAACTGTAAGCAGGCTTTTTTGCTAACCAAAACTCCTTGGGGGTCTGGACAGTCAACATCTGCCTGAGAAGGTGCACCGGTTTTACACCCAGATAACTGAGTGGCGGGGAGGCGATAAGTCGCAGCATTGGCGCTCGCCAAACACCTCATCACCTGAGCTGCTCGGACCTGGGAAGAGCACAAAACGCAGGCCCAACTGAGTCTGCGCCTCTGAGGGCTACCCGAGTGCCTGAACCTGAGCGGCTTGGACCTGGGAGGTACATGCAGCCCAGGGCCGGCATCGGATTGTTCCCGGCGGAACAACCTAGAGCCCGAGCAGTGTGGGCAGGGTGGCTACACGCGCCATGAGCGGGGGCAGACCCAGTGTGGCTGAGGCACTGCGAGCGCACTCCAGTGTTATTTGTTTGCAGCATCCCTCCCTCCCTCCCCACAGCGCGACTGAACGAGTGAGCCTAAAAAAAAAAAAAAAAGTGTCCTCCACCGTCCCCTTTGTGTCAGGGCGGAAACCAGGCACTGAAGAGACCAGCAAACAGAAGAAGTTATAACAGAGGGAAACGCCTCGGAGATTAAAACCCTGTGGTTACTATGGACTACATAGGAAGGGACCTATAGATCTTGAGAAATATGTCGGACCAAGGAACTAGCCAAAAATGAACTGAACCCACAATACTCACAACAAAACCAGAAAAAGTCCTAGATATATTTTTACTATTTTTACGATCATTCTTTTTTTTTTTTTTCTTAATTAAAAAAAAAATTTTTTTAAGTCCTCTATTGTTCCTTTAATTTTCACTTTTATAACCTACTACTTTTGCAAAAAAAAAAAAAAAAAAAAGACCCTATTTTTTTTTCTTCTTCAGCAAACTTCATATATATATATTTTACAATTTTTTGACCTTGTGTTTTTTTTTTTTCTTTTTTCTTTAACATTGTATTTTTTGAAATTCCAAACTCTACTCTAGATTTTTAATTTTAGCTTTTTTTGGTATATGTTATCAATTTTGTACCTATAGTTTTTTTATAATTTCTGTGACTTTTTTTTTTTCCTCTGTTTCTTTCTCTTCTTCTTTATATAACATTGTATATCTGAAATTCCGAACTCTACTCTAGATTTTTAATTTATGCTTTTTGGTATTTGATATCAATTTTGTACCTGTATTTTCTTTTATAATTTTATGACATTGTTTTTTTTGTTTGTTTGTTTTCTCTTTTTTTTTTTCTTTCTTTTTTTTTTAACATTGTATCTTTGAAATTCCAAACTCTACTCTAGATTTTTAATCTTTGCTTTTTGGTATTAGTTATCAATTTTGTACCTGTATTTTCTTTATAATTCTCACAACCTTGTTTGTTTTTCTTTGTTTGTTTTTTCTCTCTTTCTTTTCCTTCTTTTCTACAACATCGTATTTTTGAAATTCCAAACTCTACTCTAGATTTTTAATTTTTGCTTCTATGTATTTGTTACCAATTTTGTACCTTTAAGAACCCAATCTTCAGGACCCATTTTTCACTAGGGAGCGAGATTACTGGCTGGACTGCTCTCTCTCCCTTTGGACTCTCCTTTTTCTCCACCAGGTCGCCTGTGTCTCCTCCCTAACCCCTCTCTACTCTACCCAACTCTGTGAATTTCTGTGTGTTCCAGACGGTAGAGAACACTTAGGGAACTGATTGCTGGCTGGATCTGTCTCCCTCCTTTTCATTCCCCACTTTTATCCTTCTGGCCACCTCTGTCTCCTTCCTCCTTCTTCTCTTCTCTGTATAACTCCGTGAACATCTCTGAGTGGTCCAGTTGTGGCGTGCACATAAGGAAGTGACTACTGGCTAGCCCACTCTCTCCACTATTGATTCCACCTCATCTCATTTGGGTCACCTCTAACTCCCTCCTCCCTCTTCTCTTCTCCATGTAACACTGTGAACCTCTCTGAGTGACCCTCACAGTAGAGAAGCTTTTCATCTTTAATGTAGATGTTTTATCAATGGTGCTGTATAGAAGGAGAAATTTTGAAACTACTGTAAAAATAAGACCAATAACTGGAAGCAGGAGGCTTAAGTCCAAACCCTGACTCCAAGGAACTCCTGACTCCAAGGAACATTAATTGACAGGAGCTCATCAAACGCCTCCATACTAACACTGAAACCAAGCACCACACAAGGGCCAACAAGTTCCAGGGCAAGACATACCAAGCAAATTCTCCAGCAACAAAGGAACACAGCCCTGAGCTTCAAGATACAGGCTGCCCAAAGTCACCCCAAAACCATAGACATCTCATAACTCATTACTGGACATTTCATTGCACTCCAGAGAGAAGAAATACAGCTCCACCCACCAGAACACCGACACAAGCTTCCCTAACCAGGAAACCTTGACAAGCCACCTGTACAAACCCACACACAGCGAGGAAAAGCCACAATAAAGAGAACTCCACAAACTTCCAGAATACAGAAAGGACACCCTAAACTCAGCAATTTATACAAGATGAAGAGACAGAGGAATACCCAGCAGATAAAGGAACAGGATAAATGCCCACCAAACCAAACAAAAGAGGAAGAGATAGGGAATCTACCTGATAAAGAATTCCGAATAATGATAGTGAAATTGATCCAAAATCTTGAAATTAAAATGGAATCACAGATAAATAGCCTGGAGACAAGGATTGAGAAGATGCAAGAAAGGTTTAACAAGGACCTAGAAGAAATAAAAAGAGTCAATATATAATGAATAATGCAATAAATGAAATTAAAAACACTCTGGAGGCAAACAAATAGAATAACAGAGGCAGAAGATAGGATTAGTGAATTAGAAGATAGAATGGTAGAAATAAGTGAATCAAAGAGGATAAAAGAAAAACGAATTAAAAGAAATGAGGACAATCTCAGAGACCTCCAGGACAATATTAAATGCTACAACATTCGAATCATAGGGGTTCCAGAAGAAGAAGACAAAAAGAAAGACCATGAGAAAATACTTGAGGAGATAATAGTTGAAAACTTCCCTAAAATGGGGAAGGAAATAATCACCCAAGTCCAAGAAACCCAGAGAGTCCCAAACAGGATAAACCCAAGGCAAAACGCCCCAAGACACATATTAATCAAATTAACAAAGATCAAACACAAAGAACAAATATTAAAAGCAGCAAGGGAAAAACAACAAATAACACACAAGGGAATTCCCATAAGGATAACAGCTGATCTTTCAATAGAAACTCTTCAAGCCAGGAGGGAATGGCAAGACATACTTAAAGTGATGAAAGAAAATAACCTACAGCCCAGATTATTGTACCCAGCAAGGATCTCATTCAAGTATGAAGGAGAAATCAAAAGCTTTTCAGACAAGCAAAAGCTGAGAGATTTCTGCACCACCAAACCAGCTCTCCAACAAATACTAAAGGATATGCTCTAGACAGGAAACACAAAAACGGTGTATAAATTCGAACCAAAAACAATAAAGTAAATGGCAACAGGATCATACTTATCAGTAATTACCTTAAACGTAAATGGGTTGAATGCCCCAACCAAAAGACAAAGACTGGCTGAATGGATACAAAAACAAGACCCCTACATATGTTGTCTACAAGAGACCCACCTCAAAACAGGGGACACATACAGACTGAAAGTGAAGGGCTGGAAAAAGATTTTCCATGCAAATAGGGACCAAAAGAAAGCAGGAGTAGCAATACTCATATCAGATAAAATACACTTTAAAACAAAGGCTGTGAAAAGAGACAAAGACAGTCACTACATAATGATCAAAGGATCAATCCAAGAAGAAGATATAACAATTATAAATATATATGCACCCAACACAGGAGCGCCGCAATATGTAAGACAAATACTAACAAGTATGAAAGGAGACATTAACAATAACACAATAATAGTGGGAGACTTTAATACCCCACTCACACCTAGGGATAGATCAACTAAACAGAAAATTAACAAGGAAACACAAACTTTAAATGATACAATAGACCAGTTAGACCTAATTGATATCTATAGGACATTTCATCCCAAAACAATGAATTTCACCTTTTTCTCAAGCGCACATGGAACCTTCTCCAGGATAGATCACATCCTGGGCCATAAAGCTAGCCTTGGTAAATTCAAAAAAATAGAAATCATTCCAAGCATCTTTTCTGACCACAATGCAGTAAGATTAGATCTCAATTACAGGAGAAAAACTATTAAAAATTCCAACATATGGAGGCTGAACAACACGCTGCTGAATAACCAACAAATCACAGAAGAAATCAAAAAAGAAATCAAAATTTGCATAGAAACAGATGAAAATGAAAACACAACAACCCAAAACCTGTGGGACACGGTAAAAGCAGTCCTAAGGGGAAAGTTCATAGCAATACAGGCACACCTCAAAAAACAAGAAAAAAGTCAAATAAATAACCTAAGTCTACACCTAAAGCAACTAGAAAAGGAAGAAATGAAGAACCCCAGGGTTAGTAGAAGGAAAGAAATCTTAAAAATTAGAGCAGAAATAAATGCAAAAGAAACAAAAGAGACCATAGCAAAAATCAACAAAACCAAAAGCTGGTTCTTTGAAAGGATAAATAAAATTGACAAACCATTAGCCAGACTCATCAAGAAACAAAGGGAGAAAAATCAAATCAATAAAATTAGAAACAAAAATGGAGAGATCACAACAGACAACACAGAAATACAAAGGATCATAAGAGACTACTATCAACAATTATATGCCAATAAAATGGACAATGTGGAAGAAATGGACAAATTCTTACAAAAGTACAACTTTCCAAAACTGGACCAGGAAGAAATAGAAAATCTTAACAGACCCATCACAAGCATGGAAATTGAAACTGTAATCAAAAATCTTCCAGCAAACAAAAGCCCCGGTCCAGACAGCTTCACAGCTGAATTCTACCAAAAATTTAGAGAAGAGCTAACACCTATCCTGCTCAAACTCTTCCAGAAAATTGCAGAGGAAGGTAAACTTCCAAACTCATTCTATGAGGCCACCATCACCCTAATACCAAAACCTGACAAAGATTCCACAAAAAAAGAAAACTACAGGCCAATATCACTGTTGAACATAGATGCAAAAATCCTTAACAAAATTCTAGCAATCAGAATCCAACAACACATTAAAAAGATCATATACCATGACCAAGTGGGCTTTATCGTAGGGATTCAAGGATTCTTCAATATCTGCAAATCAATCAATGTAATACACCACATTAACAAATTGAAAAATAAAAACCATATGATTATCTCAATAGATGCAGAGAAAGCCTTTGACAAAATTCAACATCCATTTATGATAAAAACTCTCCAGAAAGCAGGAATAGAAGGAACATACCTCAACATAATAAAAGCTATATATGACAAACCCACAGCAAACATTATCCTCAATGGTGAAAAATTGAAAGCATTTCCTCTAAAGTCAGGAACAAGACAAGGGTGCCCACTTTCACCGTTACTATTCAACATAGTTTTGGAAGTTTTGGCCACAGCAATCAGAGCAGAAAAAGAAATAAAAGGAATCCAAATTGGAAAAGAAGAAGTAAAACTCTCACTATTTGCAGATGACATGATCCTCTACATAGAAAACCCTAAAGACTCCACTAGAAAATTACTAGAACTAATCAGTGACTATAGTAAAGTTGCAGGATATAAAATCAACACACAGAAATCCCTTGTATTCCTATACACTAATAATGAGAAAAGAGAGAAATTAAGGAAACACTTCCATTCACCATTGCAACGGAAAGAATAAAATACTTAGGAATATATCTACCTAAAGAAACTAAAGACCTATATATAGAAAACTATAAAACACTGGTGAAAGAAATCAAAGAGGACACTAATAGATGGAGAAATATACCATGTTCATGGATTGGAAGAATCAATATAGTGAAAATGAGTATACTACCCAAAGCACTTTATAGATTCAATGCAATCCCTATCAAGCTACCAACGGTATTCTTCACAGAGCTAGAACAAATAATTTCACAATTTGTATGGAAATACAAAAAACCTCAAATAGCCAAAGCGATCTTGAGAAAGAAGAATGGAACTGGAGGAATCAACCTACCTGACTTCAGGCTCTACTACAAAGCCACAGTTATCAAGACAGTATGGTACTGGCACAAAGACAGAAATATAGATCAATGGAACAAAATAGAAAGCCCAGAGATAAATCCACACATATGGACACCTTATCTTTGACAAAGGAGGCAAGAATATACAATGGATTAAAGACAATCTCTTTAACAAGTGGTGCTGGGAAATCTGGTCAACCACTTGTAAAAGAATGAAACTAGAACACTTTCTAACACCATACACAAAAATAAACTCAAAATGGATTAAAGATCTCAACGTAAGACCAGAAACTATAAAACTCCTAGAGGAGAACATAGGCAAAACACTCTCTGACATACATCACAGCAGGATCCTCTATGACCCACCTCCCAGAATATTGGAAATAAAAGCAAAAATAAACAAATGGGACCTAATTAACCTTAAAAGCTTCTGCACATCAAAGGAAACTATTAGCAAGGTGAAAAGGCAGCCTTCAGAATGGGAGAAAATAATAGCAAATGAAGCAACTGACAAACAACTGATCTCAAAATATACAAGCAACTCCTACAGCTCAACTCCCAGAAAATAAATGACCCAATCAAAAAATGGGCCAAAGAACTAAACAGACATTTCTCCAAAGAAGACATACAGATGGCTAACAAACACATGAAAAGATGCTCAACATCACTCATTATCAGAGAAATGCAAATCAAAACCACTATGAGGTACCATTTCACCCCAGTCAGAATGGCTGCGATCCAAAAGTCTCCAAATAATAAATGCTGGAGAGGGTGTGGAGAAAAGGGAACCCTCTTCCACTGTTGGTGGGAATGCAAACTAGTACAGCCACTATGGAGAACAGTGTGAGATTCCTTAAAAAACTGGAAATAGAACTGCCTTATGATCCAGCAATCCCACTGCTGGGCATACACACTGAGGAAACCAGAAGGGAAAGAGACACGTGTACCCCAGTGTTCATCGAGCACTGTTTATAATAGCCAGGACATGGAAGCAACCTAGATGTCCATCAGCAGATGAATGGATAAGAAGGCTATGGTACATAAACACAATGGAGTATTACTCAGCCATTAAAAAGAAAACATTTGAATCAGTTCTAATGAGGTGGATGAAACTGGAGCCTATTATACAGAGTGAAGTAAGCCAGAAAGAAAAACACCAATACAGTATACTAACACATATATATGGAATTTAGAAAGATGGTAACAATAACCCTGTGTACGAGACAGCAAAAGAGACACTGATGTATAGAACAGTCTTATGGACTCTATGGGAGAGGGAGAGGGTAGGAAGATTTGGGAGAATGGCATTGAAACATGTAAAATATCATGTATGAAATGAGATGCCAGTCCAGGTTCGATGCACAATACTGGATGCTTGGGGCTAGTGCACTGGGACGACCCAGAGGGATGGTATGGGGAGGGAGGAGGGAGGAGGGTTCAGGATGGGGAACACATGTGTACCTGTGGCAGATTCATTTTGATATTTGGCAAAACTAATACAATTATGTAAAGTTTTAAAATAAAATAAAATAAAATAAAAAAGAATACTGGAGTGGGTTGCCATTCCCTTCTCCAGGGGATCTTCCCCACCCAGGGATTCCAACACTTCAAATATCATGAAATGGTTATCACATTACACAAGTTGCCACTTTCCCAGAATATTTATTCTAATTTCGTTCAATAAATTGTTTACATGTCGTGGCTTAACCACGTTGATTACTCTCTTTTACATCTCTTCGCTATTTCATCTGTCTAAATCCTCTTAAACTGACCTACCAGAGAAGAGAAGGAACAAAGTAATAGCTACTCTCTTTCCAGACATCTACATGTATTCCTACAATCTCAAATCACATTCTCATTTTTCTTTGACAGCCTCACCACATACTATGTCAATTGTGTACTTACAGCCAACAGAAACTGTCTGTCTCTAGAGTAGATTTGGAAATTAATAAAGGACCATATATTAAGATCTGCTAAATTTTACCCCATTAGATTCAGTCTACCTTCCAGATAATAAATATTATCTGGTTAATGATTCTTTTATCCACAACAAGGATGAAAACACTTTCTGTATCTTCTTCAAAGTCATTGGTAAAAATATCTGAAATGACAAGGCTAAAGATCCACTGGAGAAGGGATAGGCTACCCACTCCAGTATTCTTGGGGTTTCCTGGTGGCTCAGCTGGTAAAAAATCTGCCTGCCTGTGGAAGACCTTGGTTCAATCACAGGGTTGGGAAGATCCTCTGGAGAATGGAAAGGCTACCCACTCCAATATTCTGGTCTAGAGAATTCCATGGACTGTATAGTCCATGGGGTCACAAAGAGTTGAACACAACTGAGAGACTTTCATTTTCAAGAATAGAAACTTGCTCCAATTGAACAGAAATCCATTTTTCAATTGAATACTGGAATTTAATTGGCATATTTCATCTTGTCTACAAATTAAGAAGACCTTGTCACATTCCTTGATTATATTCAGATAGACAGGATCATTTGGCAGCATTTCCAAGCAAGAAATCCCATCAAAGAAAGAAAGTCAATCTAGGATGTACTTGTGTCCACCCAGTCCACATCCCAGTGATCAAGCTCTACTTCTGGTAGATGACGAATCTTTTAAATAAGCCACCTCTGCTGGTATCATGGTTATGTATACCAAAAAAACCTCTTTTAAATTTTCTAAATGAATACTGAGATATTTGTTTTTTAATTTATTTAATTGGAGGCGAATTACTTTACAATATTGTGGTGAGTTTTGCCATACGTTGTCATGAATCAGCCATGGGTGTACATGTGTTCCCTATCCTGACCCCCCTCCCACCTCTCTCCCCATCCCATCCCTCAGAGTCATCCCAGTGCAGATATTTAGAGACAAAATTACATGATATCTGGCAATGTGGTAAAATTATCAGCAAAAAAAAAAAAAAAAAGAGGGGTTGTTGCAATAGTTAACAACATGTATGGCTAAATATTGACAGAAATGTGTACTCTGTTTACAGAGATCATCTTTCATTTAAAAACTCTTAGGATAACTGTCAACATCTAATCTTCCATATCTTGCCCAGTTTCACAATTTCTCTGCAATAACAAATAGCAATTCAGTTAATTTGCTTGAATTTTCTGAGTACCCTAAGGTGTCAATCATTTTCTTCATTAGACTTGGATTCACTTGAACTGCTAATGCTCCCCCCATATTTGTATTGAGTTTGCATTTCCCCATTCTAATGTCTGACCCCTCATTTTAGTATGATGATCAAGATGATTCAAGGAAATCTACTGGGTTATACATAATACTGCATCTTCTTCCCAACTTTGTTACACTGTCTCTTCCTTGATCTTTTTCTTGCTCTGAATACTGAAACAATTCCGTCTTCCTTTTACTGTCAGTGGCAGTTTCTGAAAACCTGCATACATGTGAGCATTATGGCCTAATGTCCGTTTTTATACATGTGGATCATCCTCACATATTTTTAATTGATTTGCAGCCCCTTTTCTATCACTTTTACATATTTTTCAAAAGTCTGAGTTCACTAGAGATCTCTCTGTGCAATAACCTTAATTTCTTTTTGGAATTCCCCTTCGTTGTTATCAGATGGGCCATTTGCAATATACAGAATCAGAACTGTATTTGCAACAAGTTCCCAAACTAGTTGTCATCGTCCCTTTGATACAGTGTGCCATGAAATCATGCCCACATTTTCCCTGATCTTTTTTGAAATCTGTCCTCAGAGTCTGCAGCAGATGACTGAACATGCCAGGTTTCCCCTCTATGATTATCACAAACCCTAAGATGCCACAGGACTACCCCCAAAGCTCCTGCTCCTTTCACTGCATCAGAAAATTTATCCTAGATGTCACAGACGGATCCAGAGGGACTGTTCTTTTAATGGCCTATCTTTCAGGAGACTTTATCAGTTTCTCAAAGAACCTCATGAGCTTGCAAGCACTCGACTTCATAGCAGGTTGAGATTTCTATCAGATTTCTTGATAACTAAAACCCCTCAATAATGACTGCATCTTGACACAAGGTCATCTTTTGGCTCTTCATCAAAAGTATATTATCTTTTCTCCCATCCGGCCAGCTTGAAAAAGACTCCTCCAACAATATAACTTATTCCCTTTTCAGTTTTCCTCAATGATAGTACACACCATTGTGAGTTTCTCCACTAGTGTATGTCTCCTTGATACATAGCTACTTCTGTAACCTCTTATTGAAAAATGTCTGTTCCTTTTAAAGAAATGTTGTCATAATCCTTCAATTTTGAATCATACCTCAATGAATTTCGATGATAATTATGAATGTATTAAATCTCTTGCCTGTGTGTTAAATCTTACTATGTCTTGTTCATCTCTCAGGTTCTGCAGAGGCATTTAGGAATTGGGCCCTACAATTTTGGCTTTCCGGACTATTGCTGACTATTCACTAAGCACCTCCCTGTTACTACCCTCATTCTTTGAAATCAGAGTCTACACCAATGTATCTTATCATTTATGTTTTCTTGTTCATATTTAGTTTAAATCTCAACCACATAATTTTTAACTTTTTATTTTATATTGGAATAGAGTCAATTAACAATGTGGTGATAGTTTCAGGTGAACAGCAAAGGGACTCAGTGATACTTGTATGTGTATCCATTCTCCCTTAAACTGCCCCCCACATCCAGGCTGCCACATAACACTGACCAGAGTTCTATGTGTTATACAGTAGGTCCTTATTGGTTATCCATTTTAAATATAACAGTTCAGTTCAACCATATAATTTTGAGTTCTATCCTCACCCTAGCCAAAACCCCAATATTCTGGGTCTTAAGTTTATAGTTAAAAAATCTAAATTCTATTGCAGCAACACCTTCCACATACCATTCATTCAATATCAACATTTTCCTTTTTCATGTATTTATTCAACAGACATCTTAATAGGATGTGCTGTGGTAATAACTAAGGTTATACTAGCAAAAAGATAAACAATGTCCCCTCCCTTTAATGAGTGTGTTCAAGTAAATGAACAGATAGTTTCAATACTTGCCTATAATTCCATACTCAGACAGGAAGAAATAAGGACACCCACTGTATACCTAAATTCTTCCATTTCTTCCAGAACTTCTAAGCCATCCTTCCTTACTCTAATAGACACAGTCAGCCTCAAATGAGTCAAGAGAATGAGATAATGGTTGGTTGGATTTGATATATTAGTGAAACTCTGTATCACGTCTCTTTGACCTGCTCCAGGAAAACAGAGCACTGTCCAATATCCCAGGTCAGGTTTGCATACAAATGATGATACTACAGCCTGCATGAGAAGACAGCAACCACTGTCAAGCACCTCTCCCTCCCTCATGTCATAACAGGTTTATCCACACAGACTAGGATCTAATTTTACTGACCCTTCTCTGGAGTATGAGATGCTACCATTTCTTCATAAGATCCAAATTCCTCTTTTCTAGAAAGATCCCATAGACATATTAATAGTATAACTCAAACTAAAGTGTATGAGTGTATGCTCTTTGCTTTCCCCTGTGTCAGAATTTGCCACATGCCAGTAGTATTTTTCTCTCATCTCTTCATTAAAACTTTCTTTCCTTCTCCCTTTATTCTTTGGTTATTTCTTCCACTCTGACTGGCACACTCATTATTTCTTACCAGACTAGAGTTTTGAGAGGTTTGTACATCAGGCTTTCTCCATTACAAGAGAATAAAATTTTTAATGAAAGGGTAAAAATTTGCATTCATATTTTTTTCCATATTTATTTTCTAAATTAAAAAAATATATTTTGACATTCATTTATTTTAAGTGCAAAATAATTATACATTATTTGTGAAGAGAAAGTACATGTGCCTAGGCTAGTAGCAATGATGGTTTCCCTTATCTATGAGTGTGTGTGTATGTGAAGTCACTCAGTTGTGTCCAACTCTTTTCGACCCCATGGACTGTAGACCACCAGGCTCCTCTGTCCATGGGATTCTCCAGGCAAGAGTACTGGAGTGGGTTGCCATTTCCTTGTCCAGGGATCTTCCCAACCCAGGGATTGAACCCTGGTCTCCCGCATTGTTCAGTTCAGTTCAGTTGCTCAGTCGTGTCCTACTCTTTGCGATCCCATGAATCACAGCACGCCAGGCCTCCCTGTCCATCACCAACTCCCGGAGTTCATTGTAGGCAGACTCTTTACCGTTTGAGCCACCAGGGAAGTCTCTTATCTATATGGGACACTAAACTTAGAGGAAGGAGATAAGGGACAACTTAAGAGACTTGACAGCAGGGAGGTGGTTTTCAAGGTATTATCAGGATTTGTTGATCTGGTTTTGAAGTTTTAAATATATATATATATATATACACCAGTCAGATCTATTCAGAAGTTCTAGGCAGTGAATTAAGAATGTACTGATTATTAATTGAATTTTAGATATTTACAAGGATTTTGTTGATGGAGACAATAGTTTTAGATACTTAGTCTACAATCTTTATCAGAATTTTTTTTCCCTCTAATTTGAGACATCCTAAAAAACAATTCCAAGATATTCACAATGGTGTGATCACTCACCTAGAGCCAGACGTCCTGGAATGTGAAGTCAAGTGGGCCTTGGAAAGCATCACTATGAACAAAGCGAGTGAGGGTGATGGAATTCCAGTTGAGCTATTTCAAATCCTGAAAGATGATGCTTTGAAAGTGCTGCACTCAATATGCCAGCAAATTTGGAAAACTCAGCAGTGGCCACAGGTCAGTGGTCAGTTTTCATTCAAATCCCAAAGAAAGGCAATGCCAAAGAATGCTCAACCTACCACACAATTGCACTCATCTCACACGCTAGTAAAGTAATGCTCAAAATTCTCCAGGCCGGGCTTCAGCAATACGTGAACTGTGAACTTCCAGATGTTCAAGCTGGTTTTAGAAAAGGCAGAGGAACCAGAGATCAAATTGCCAACATCCGCTGAATTGTGGAAAAAGCAAGAGAATTCCAGAAAAACATCTATTTCTGCTTTATTGACTATGCCAAGCCTTTGACTGTGTGGATCACAATAAACTGTGGAAAATTCTGAAAGAGATGGGAATACCAGACCACCTGATATGCCTCTTGAGAAACCTGTATGCAGGTCAGGAAGCAACAATTAGAACTGGACATGGAACAACAGACTGGTTCCAGATAGGAAAAGGAGTACGTCAAGGCTGTATATTGACACCCTGCTTATTTAACTTATATGCAGAGCACATCATGAGAAACGCTGGGCTAGAAGAAGCACAGGCTGGAATCAAGATTGCCAGGGGAAATATCAATAACCTCAGATATGCAGATGACACCACCCTTATGGCAGAAAGTGGAGAAGAACTAAAGAGCCTCTTGATGAAAGTGAAAGAGAAGAGTGAAAAAGTTGGCTTAAAGCTCAACATTCAGAAAATGAAGATCATGGCATCTGGTCCCATCACTTCATAGGAAATAGATGGGGAAACAGTGGACACAGTGTCAGACTTTATTTTTCTGGGCTCCAAAATCACTACAGATGGTGACTGCAGCCATGAAATTAAAAGATGCTTACTCCTTGGAAAGAGGGTTATGACCAACCTAGATAGCATATTCAAAAGCAGAGACATTACTTTGCCAACAAAGGTCCGTCTAGTCAAGGCTATGGTTTTTCCAGTAGTCATGTATGGATGTGAGAGTTGGACTGTGAAGAAGGTTGAGCGCCAAAGAATTGGTGCTTTTAAACTGTGGTGTTAGAGAAGACTCTTGAGAGTCCCTTGGACTGCAAGGAGATCTAACCAGTCCATTCTAAAGGAGATCAGTCCTGGGTGTTCTTTTGAAGGACTGATGCTAAAGCTGAAACTCCAGTACTTTGGCCACCTCATGTGAAGAGTTGACTCATTGGAAAAGACTCTGATGCTGACAGGGATTGGGGGCAGGAGGAGAAGGGGACAACATAGGATGAGATGGCTGGATGGCATAACCGACTCGATGGACGTGAGTTTGAGTGAACTCCGGGAGTTGGTGATGGACAGAGAGGCCTGGCGTGCTGCGATTCATGGGGTCGCAAAGAGTCAGACACAACTGAGCAACTGAACTGAAAAAACAATTCCATATCTCCTTCTTGGGACCCAGCTTCTACAGTAATGAAAATAAAAATAAACAAGTGGCACCTAATTAAACTTAAAAGCTTTTGCACAGCAAAGGAAACCATAAACAAGATGAAAATACAACCCACAGAATGGGAGAAAATATCTGCAAATCAGGCAACTGACAAAGGATTAATCTGCAAAATACACAAATAGCTCATACAGCTCATTATCAAAAAAACAAACAACCCAATAAAAAAATGGGCAGAAGATCTAAATAGACTTTCTCCAAAGAATACATACAGATGGACAACAAAAACATGAAAAGATGCTCAATATCACTAACTATTAAAGAAATATAAATCAAAACTATAATGAGGTATCACCTTATACCAATCCAAATAGCCATCATCAAAAAATCTACAAACAATAAATGCTGGAAAGGGTGTTAAAAGGGAACCCTCTTGCACTGTTGGAATGAATGCATGTGTTAGTGGCTCAGTCATGTCCGACTCTTTGTGAGTCCATGGACTAAAGCCCATTAGGCTCTTCTATCCATGGAATTCTCCAGGCAAGAATACTGGAGTGGGTTGCCATTCACTTCTCCAGGGGATCTTCCCAACCCAGGGACTGAACCTGGGTCTCCCATATTGCAGGCAGATTCATTACTATCTGAGCCACCAGAGAAGCCCCTTGCATTGTTGGTGAAAATATAAATTGATTCATGCCGGGGTCCAGCCCCGGTGGATCCAGGGAATTCGAAGCGGGGACGGCGTCGGCGAAAATCAGGAAACAACTGCTTAATTAAATGTTTATTAAGGATATAAAGAGCGGTGAAATAAGGATAGCTCAGTGAAGAAATTCAGTGGAGAAAAGAGGCTGAATAAAATTCCAAAGCAGGGAATTTACATCACCTACGAAGGCCGCAGGCGTCCTCCCATTCTCCCGAAGAAGACGAGACACTAAGGCCTCCCCGGTCAGATCTTAGAAGCCCAGGCAAAATTAGTAGGCTTGACGAGCTTCCCCGCCTCAGAGGAAAAATTCAGCTAGAAGGTGAAAGAAAGAACGACATGGGGAGACCAAATTTCAGTGAACAAAAAAAGGCATACTTTATTTTCCAAAGTAGTTTTATACCTTAAGTTGTGCATAGAGGATAATGGGGGAAGGGGTAGAGTCATGCAAGGACAGCAGTTCCTGATCCTAATCGAAGCCAGGCTTTCAAACTTATCATATGCAAAAGTTTAGGTGATTTACATCATCTTCTGGCCAGGAGGCCTGTTAACATTTTAAGAAACTTATTTTTCTCTAAAGGTGATTATTCTAAAGTCAGGCGCCAGCCTCCAAAAAAGCATTGGATAAAGTTGCATTCCTATAGGGCAAAGGTGAGGTGGGCTCAATCAAGAAAAGAATTAACTCAAGGGTCCAAGGTTACAAACATTGAGGCTACTACTTACATTTCTATACACCCATTATATCAATCAATACACTGCCAAGGACATAGTAGGTAAGGGATATGGAGACTTAGCAGCAAACATTGGCCCAACAAGTGAAAAACCCTTCACCAATACAATTTCTAATCAATCTTTTAACTACTCAAAGGAATCTGTGTTTAGACAGTTTAGAACATCTCCTGCCTCTCACACTTGGGAGGCTCTGAACAATCACATGTGGCCAGAAAAACCTATTCAGGCAGGCTAGAGGACTTCCAAAGGAGTTTGTAGGTTGAAACACTGTCACACCCAGGAATTATTAACTGGAGCTGTAAGCTAACTCTTTTTTCAGAGAGAGGTAGTGGGGGACAGCCCCCCATAAAGTCAGAGGTGTAGGTGAAAGCACAAAGCAGAAAGTAGGCAGACTCTGGTTTTGGAGGTAGATGCTCGAGAATTTCCAGGGGGACTCCTGAGGCTCGATCCCGCCTTTGTGTATGCCGAGCCTCCTTCCTCATGACCTTTGCCATGGGCGGGTGCCTCACGCTGTCTCCCGGCAGTGACAGAATTCTAGTTGAGCTATTCCAGATCCTGAAAGATGATGCTGTGGAAAGTGCTGCACTCAATATGCAATATGCCGTCTCCCGGCAGATACAGCCACTATGAAGAACAGTATGGAGGTTCCTTAAAAAAAAAAAAAAACTAAAAATATAATAGAACTACCATATAACCTGAATTTATTTTCATGCAGCTCTTTATCCAGACTCCCTTAACACTGGCATTTCCTTAAACTGGCAACTCACAAGCAACAAGTAAACACCTTCTGGGGTCATCTGAGATGAGAAGAACAGAGAATTAATAGATCACATAATCAGTCAGGGCCTCAGGCAGGAAGACAAACACCTTCAGGCTTAGACACACAACTTCTGCCCTAAGCACACCTTGTAGATTGCTACAGAAAATAAACACCTTCACAGTTCCCCTTAGGAAATACCCCTTAAACTCCTGTCTTGTTGCCCAGAGGCTCCTGGGAATACTGCCTTCAAGGAGGCCAATAACGTGGCCCCTTTCCTCTTACCCTCTTCCCTCTTCTGTTTGGATCGTGATCTCTAAACCAGTCCTCATCAGACATTTTCATCTCCTTCAGCAACAGTAATGACAGAAAAGATAAATCTACAAAATACTTCTCAATCACTCTTCCTGTCTCTCTCCTATCTGTTTGCTCGAGAGTTCTCAGAATCAGTAGTAATGTCTTCTCACAGCTTTAAAATTTTTAAACATAATCTATGCTATTCTTAAAAAAATAAGCAGGAGGTAGAAAGTGGGTAGGTATTTTATTTATGAATAGACCTGGCCTGAGCACTGAAACCTTTTACCCTGCTTGTGCATTCACCTGAACCGACCTGTTAAGACCCCAAGGACTGTAGTCAGCCAGGCTCCTCTGTCCATGGGATTCTCCAGACAAGAATACTGAAGTGGGTTGCCATGCCCTCTTCCAGGGGATCTTCCCAACCCAGGGATCGAACATTGCATCGTTAACATCTCCTGCATTACAGGTGGATTCTTTACCACTGAGCCACTGGGGAAGCCCTATGGAGGGTCCTTGAAGCACTAATAATAGAGTTACCAGAGAAATATTAATATCATATATTAATGTATATGTGTGGAATCTAGAAAAATGGTACAGACAAACCTATTTGCAGCACAGGAATAAAGATGCAGACCTAGAGAATGGACATGCACACACAGGGGCGAGAAGGGGAGGGCAGGACAAATTGGGAGACTAGGATTGACATATATACACTACCCGTGTCAAACACATAGCTGGTGGGAACCTGCTATATAGCACAGGGAGCTCAGCTCTGTGCTCTATGACAACCCAGATGGATGGGGTGGGGGAAGGGGGAGGTGGGAGGTCCAAGAGGGAGTAGCTTTGTGTATACATATAGCTGATTCACTTCACTGTACAGCATAAATTGACACAACATTGTGAAGCAATTATACTCCAATAAAAAAAAAAAAAGTTACCCTGTGATCTAGCAATCCCATTCCTGGGAATATAGCTAGAAAGACAACATCTCTAGTTCAAAAAGATACATGCACCCTAATGCTCACAGCAGCACTATTTACAACAGCCAAGTCATGAAGTCATAGAAGCAACTTAAATGTCCATCAACAGAGGAATGCATAAAGAAGATGTTTTATATATATGCAATGGAATACTACTAAGCCATAAAAAAGAATGAGATTATGCCATTTTCAACAACATGGATGAACCTTGAAAAATTTATTAAGTGAATTGTGTCAGACAGAGAAAGATAAATATCATGTGATATCACATATGTGGAATTTTAAAAATAGTACAAATAAACTTATTTACAAAGCAGAAATAGAGTCACAGAAAACAAATTTATGGTTACCAAAGGTGAATGTGGGAGAGGGATAATTTGGGAGTATAGAAAGCACACTGACATATACAAAATAAACAGTAAGCATACTGCATAGCACAGAACTATATTCACTATCTTACAAAAAACTATAAAAGAATCCAAAAAAGGGAATGTAGATATGTACATATATATATATATATGTACAACTGAATCACTTTGCTGTACATGTGAAACTAATACAATATTTTGATATTCAATTTTTTAAAAAACAGAACATTTTCTAGGGAATCGTGCCCCAGAAATCCATGTATCCTAAATTTGGTCACCATAAGCAATATTACAACAAACTATCACAACAAACTGTGGAAAATTCTTCAAGAGATGGGAATACCAGACCACCAGACCTGCCTCCTGAGAAATCTGTATACAGGTCAAGAAGCAACAGTTAGAACTGGACATTCAACAATAGACTGGTTTCAAATTGGGAAATGAGTACATCAAGGTTGTATATTGTCACCCTGCTTATTTAACTTATATGCAGAGTACATCATGTGAAATGCCAGGCTGGATGAACCACAAGCTGGAATCAAGACTGACGGGAGAAATATCAATAACCTCAGATACGCAGATGATACCACCCTTATGGCAGAAAGTGAAGAACTAAAGAGCCTCTTGATGAAAATGAAAGAGGAGAGTGAAAAAGTTGGCTTAAAAGTCAACATTCAGAAAATTAAGATCATGGCATCTAGTCCCATCACTTCATAGGAAATAGATGAGGAAACAATGGAAAGAGTGACAGACTTCATTTTCGGGGGCTCCAAAATCACTGCAGATGGTGACTGCAGCCATGAAATTAAAAGATGCTTGCTCCTTGGAAGAAAAGTTATGACCAACCTGGATAGCATATTAAAAAGCAAAGATATCACTTTGCCAACAAAGGTCCATCTAGTCAAAGCTATGGTTTTTCCATTAATCATGTATGGATGTGAGAGTTGGACTATAAAGAAAGTTGAGTGCTGAAGAATTGATGCTTTTGAACTGTGGTGTTGGAGAAGACTCTTGAGAGTCCCTTGGACTGCAAGGAGATCCAACCAGTCCATCCTAAAGGAAATCAGTCCTCAGTATTCATTGGAAGGACTGATACTGAAGCTGAAACTTCAAAACTTTGGCAACCTGACACAAAGAACTGACTCATTTGAAAAGACCCTGATGCTGGGAAAGATTGAAGGCAGGAGGAGAAGGGGACGACAGAGGATGAGATGGTTGGATGGCACCACTGACTCAATGGACATGAGTTTGAGTAAGCTCCAGGAGTTGGTAAAGGACAGGGAAGCCTGGTGAGCTGTGGTCCATGGAGTCTCAGAATTTCAGGACACAACTGAGTGACTGAACTGACTGAAGCAATATTAAACCAGGAAAATAGATAAAGATTCTCTTCTAAGCAAACATCATTAATTTATCTACTATGAATTTCTGCTATCAGCATGTTCACAAGAAGATTAGACCAGGTCACTTTCTTGTTTCTTTCCCCAGAAGCATTCTCTCAGTAAGAGGAGAGAAATAGACCTGGGCCAGATGGTGTAACTTTTCCCCCAGGGATCCAGTGAATTCACAATTCTATTTCCCTACACAGACTTCAGTATACGTTGCTCATTCATGTCAAAAATAATAAATTTTGTGGAACATTTTATTGGGAAAAAACCAGTTCAGTTATCTTTATATATTCTTCCCTCATAGCTCAGTTGGTAAAGAATCTGCCTGCAATGCAGGAGATCCCCCTTAAATTCCTGGGTCAGGAAGATCCACTGGAGAAGGCATCAGCTACCCACTCTAGTATTCTTGGGCTTCCCCTGTGGCTCAGTTGGTAAAGAATCTGCCTGCAATGTGGGAGACCTGGGTTCAATCCCTGGGTTGGGAAGATCCCCTGGAGAAGGAAAAGGCTACCACTCCAGTATTCTGGCCTGGAGAATTCCATGGACTATATAGTCCATGGGGTCACAAAGAGTCGGACACAACTGAGAGACTTTCACTTTTCACTATCTTTATGTGAAATAAGCACCTATTCAGACAGAAAATGTTTTGCTAATAAACAATATATTAAAAGTGTTGTCACTGGTCTTCATATACATATGTATATTATTTACATATTTAAATATATATTTTGGGTTTACCCCACTGAAGGAGGTATCTTGTAATGGAAGCCTATTGAGTTTTATACCCAACACTTCTAATTTCTAGTTATTTCCTTCCTCTTTCCCAGCTATTTACATGGGAACAATAGTATCACACCCTGACCCCCACCCCACCCCAAAAAAATCTCCCCACCAGAACCCAGAGCCCAGTCAACCCACCATTCTAAAGGTGAACACACGATCCTAGCTGACGTAGAACCCCTTTCCTAAGAAAGTAACTCCAACTTTAGTCTTTGATGCTTTTTTAAACAACAACAAAAAAACAGCTTTTTCAACAGCTATCAGCAGCCACTTCTCTGCTATGTACAAGAAAACCAGTCCTGTAATCAGAGAAAATCAGATGTACTGGTAGGAGCACAGGTGAGAAATGGAGACAGCCTGTGTGTGCGTGTATGCCTGTGTGCTCAGTCATGTCTGATTCTTTGTGACCCCATAGACAGTAGCCCACCAGGGTTCTGTGTTTGTGGGATGCTCTAGGCATGACTA
This sequence comes from Bos mutus, assembly GCF_027580195.1. Classification (NCBI taxonomy): domain Eukaryota; kingdom Metazoa; phylum Chordata; class Mammalia; order Artiodactyla; family Bovidae; genus Bos; species Bos mutus. The sequence continues at coordinate 89,150,590 of NC_091617.1, read as the reverse complement.
CTGGAGTGGGTTGCCATTTCCTACCCCAGGGGATTTTCCCCATCCGGGGATCAAACCCGCATCTCTTGCACTGGCAGGCGGATTCTTTACCACTAGCACCACGTGGAGAGAGTCTGATGGCATACCAGTTCCAGCTGCCAGGTCATCCTGGTTGCATGTCTGCCTTTGGGTTCTAGGTAACAACTGTGCCTATACCCTAAAAAAAAAGTTATCCTCTTAAAAAATATTTTCTTTTGCTTTCAGCTGAGAGATTCCTAACATGTATCTGCAGATTTATGTTCAGATTCTAGCACGGCCACTTACAGATTATGTGAATTTAAATTATTCTCTTCCCAAATTGAAGTTTGTTTATTTATAAAATCATAAAAGAGAAGCAGTACTATTTACAAGTTTGTTTTTTATATTAAATATTAAAGTTTTATGGATCATATACTCTCTGTAAGTGGCAGGTGTTAATGGAGACAGACACTTTCAGCTGCCCGCTGCAGATCCACCATGGTGTTCCCCCCAAAGCCACACTTTCCCCCAGTGCTCCCAGCCAATGCCTGAGCTTGACAGGGGCTAGTGGAGCTAGACCATTGCTGTCTAATGCAACACCCTTCTAAAGTGCAGTCTTTGCCCAAGGACTTCCCATCGGCCTGGTCAAAACTTTCTCAGAAACACACTGCAGTCTGAGACTCATCGTTGAATCTTTCATCTCCTCTTTCCTTTCACAAGTTCCAAACCTGAATTATCACATAAAGGCTCTGCCTGATAACTCTTGCTCCCTCTCTTCTTCCTTCACTGGCATTTCCACCCCCAAAAAAAGAAAAAAAAATCTCAATCACATCAACATCTCAACCATGTTGACATCTGCTTCTCCAAGGACCTGAACTGACACTCTGAGAATATTCTGCGGTACTTAATATACTGACCTTGTGAAAACACAGCACATCCTACACCATAGCAGCCATTCCAGCTGTTCTGGACTCTGAATCTCTGCTGAGCCCAGACACAATCTCACACTCCTCTTTAAGATACGCATGAGTGCATGCTCCATCACATTAGTCGTGTCCAACTCTTTGTTACCCCGAGATTCTCCAGGCGAGAATACCGGAGTGGGTTGCTATGCCTTCCTCCACTTTAAAATTCACATTAACCATCAAGTGACCTGAGTCAGTATATTTACAGGGTAGATCTCACATTAAATTTTAATTTCTACTCACTCAGAAATTTATTAAACACTTGGCCAGGAATGACTAGGGAAAACATCTCTGCCTTGGCTCTTTCCAGATCTTTTTCAGCTTTCCTTGTTAAATGGCTGTCTTTCACTAAACCCTTTCTTTGCCCCAGGCTGTGACAAACCCCAAACTAGTCTGCTAGAAATCAGTAGAGTACAATTATTAAATCTTACAGAGTTTGTGGACTTTAATTTATATATGGCGTCTGACTTGGAGACCTCATTGCAACTTCTAACATTCCACTAAAAATACATATGACATTGCAGGAAAAAAAAAATACCTAACACAGAAAGTCTAAGAGTATCAGTTTATTGCTAACCTGAAAAGAACTTGTACAAACTATAAGTCCTACAAAACAAAATTCAGAATCAAAACTGAAGGGAAAATGCATGATCTGATACCAACGCAGGGCATATCACTCCCAGCAAAGGCAGAGAGGCATTCTTTCCCTCCCACATCCTCCCCCCCTCCACCTTTGGCTTAAAGTTCTGAGGTGCAACCAGTTGGGGGCAAGCCCACAGGGACTATTTTTGAGGTGGCCACTATGCAAGCTACCCTTTAGTTACTATCTTAACTAATATACTCTTTCTACATCCATATAAAGAGCTCAATTCAGAAATATACATGCATTATCCATAGACTTAAATTGAAGAAAATGGGGAAAACCACTAGACCATTCAGGTATGACCCACATCAAATCCCTTATGACTATACAGTAGAAGTGAGAAAAAGATTTAAGAGACGAGATCTGATAGACAGAGTGCCTGATGAAGTAAGGAGGGAAGTTCGTGACATTGTACCGGAGACGGGAATCAAGACCATCCCCAAGAAAAAGAAATGCAAAAAAGCAAAATGGCTATCTAAGGAGGCCTTACAAATAGATGTGAAAAGACACAAGTGAAAAGCAAAGGAGAAAAGGAAAGATATACCCATTTGAATGCAGAGTTCCAAAGAATAGTAAGGAGAGATAAGAAAGCCTTCCTCAGCCATCAATGCAAAGAAATAGAGGAAAACAATAGTATAGGAAAGACTAGAGATCTCTTCAAGAAAACTAGAGATAGCAAGGGAACATTTCATGCAAAGATGGGCTCGATAAAGGACAGAAATGGTATGGACCTAACAGAAGCAGAAGATATTAAGAAGAGGTGGCAAGAATACACAGATCAGATCAGATCAGTCGCTCAGTCATGTCCGACTCTTTGCGACCCCAAGAATCGCAGCACACCAGGCCTCCCTATCCATCACCAACTCCCGGAGTTCACTCAGACTCACATCCATCAACTCAGTGATGCCATCCAGCCATCTCATCCTCTGTCGTCCCCTTCTCCTCTTGCCCCCAATCCCTCCCAGCATCAGAGTCATTTCCAATGAGTCAACTCTTCGAATGAGGTGGCCAAAGTACTGGAGTTTCAGCTTTAGCATCATTCCTTCCAAAGAAATCCCAGAGCTGATCTCCTTCAGAATGGACTGGTTGGATCTCCTTGCAGTCCAAGGGACTCTCAAGAGTCTTCTCCAACACCACAGTTCAAAAGCATCAATTCTTTGGTGCTCAGCCTTCTTCACAGTCCAACTCTTACATCCATACATGACCACAGAAAAAAACCATAGCCTTGACTAGCCGGACCTTTGTTGGCAAAGTAACGTCTCTGCTTTTGAATATGCTATCCAGGTTGGTCATAACTTTCCTTCCAAGGAGTAAAGAACTGTACAAAAAAGATCTTCATAACCCAGATAATCACAATGGTGTGATCACTCACACTCAACTAGAGCCAGACATCCTGGAATATGAATTCAAGTGGGCCTTAGGAAGCATCACTACGAAAGCTAGCGGAGGTGATGGAATTCCAGTTGAGCTATTTCAAATCCTAAAAAATGATGCTGTGAAAATGCTGCACTCATTACGCCAGCAAATTTGGAAAACTCAGCAGTGGCCACGGGACTGGAAAAAGTCAGTTTTCATTCCAATCCCAAAGAAAGGCAATGCCAAAGAATGCTCAACCTACCACACAATTGCACTCATCTCACACGCTAGTAACTTAATGCTCAAAATTCTCCAAGCCAGGCTTCAGCAATATGTGAACCGTGAACTTTCAGATGTTCAAGCTGGTTTTAGAAAAGGCAGATGGCCCAGAGATCAAATTGCCAACATCTGCTGGATCATCAAAAAAGCAAGAGAATTCTAGAAAAACATATATTTCTGCTTTACTGACTATGCCAAGCCTTTGACTATGTGGATCACAATAAACTGTGGAAAATTCTGAAGGAGATGGGAATACCAGACCACCTGACCTGCCTCTTGAGAAACCTGTATGCAGGTCAGGAAGCAACAATTAGAACTGGACATGGAACAACAGACTGGTTCCAAATAGGAAAAGGAGTATGTCAAGGCTGTATATTGTCACCCTGCTTATTTAACTTATATGCAGAGCACATCATGAGAAATGCTGGGCTGGAGGAAGCACAAGTTAGAATCAAGATTGCTGGGAGAAATAATAACCTCAGATATGCAGATGATACCACCCTTATGGCAGAAAGTGAAGAAGAACTAAAGAGCCTCTTGATGAAAGTGAAAGAGGAGAGTGAAAAAGTTGGCTTAAAGCTCAACATTCAGAAAACTAAGATCATGGCATCCAGTCCTATCACTTCATGGCAAATAGATGGGGATACAGTGGAAACAGTGGCTGACTTTATGTTTTTGGGTTCCAAAATCACTGCAGATGGTGATTGCAGCCATGAAATTAAAAAGACATTTACTCCATGGAAGAAAAGTTATGACCAATCTAGACAGCATATTAAAAAACAGAAACATTACTTTGCCAACAAAGGTCTGTCTAGTCAAGGCTATGATTTTTCCAGTAGTCATGTATGGATGTGAGAGTTGGACTATAAAGAAAGCTGAGCGCTGAAAAATTGATGCTTTTGAACTGTAGTGTTGGAGAAGACTCTTGAGAGCATCTTGGACTGCAAGGAGATCCAACCAGTCCATCCTAAAGCAGATAAGTCCTGGGTGTTCATTGGAAGGACTGATGTTGAAGCTGAAGCTCCAATACTTTGGCCACCTGATGCGAAGAGCTGACTCATTTGAAAAGACTCTGATGCTTGGAAAGATTGAGAGCAGGAGGAGAAGCGGATGAGAAAGGATGAGATGGTTGAAATGCATCACCGACTCAATTGACATGGGTTTGAGTGGACTCCGGGAGTTGGTGATGGACAGGGAGGCCTGGCGTGCTGCGGTTCATGGGGTCGCAAATAGTCAGACATGACTGAGCGACTGAACTGAACTGAGCTATCCATAGACAGATGGTTCTCTATTGTGTCCTGGAAAGAGAAGCCCCATAGAAGAGCAGAGCAATGTTAGCAGTGGCTTTGTAGCTTTTCATGTCATGCCCTACTTCCAACTGTCAGAAGTCAGGTATGAAGCAGGAAACCCGACCTCAAACAGACAAACTGGGTAAGTTAAACGTCTACTAAACAATATACATGGGACTAAGAATGAGCACAGTAATCTACTTTTCAGCTATGATTCCAGAACAATATTTAACAAGACTCAGTTGGGCCAAGGCTGATACAGCTTCTCTGTTGGCAAATAGTAGACCTGGGATGGTTTCTTTTGATTCACACATAAGAAAACCAAACCCATAAAAACCACAGGGAGGGAAGAAACACTAGAAATCAATGGAACACTGTCATGAATGACCAGAAAAATATACATACCTCTGAAAATGACACACTAGAGGAAACCAAAAGTAAAATAGTGAAGATTATCAGCTTTTTCAATAGAGTATCAAAATAGAGGTACAGTAGGAACAAAGTAGCTGAAAAGTTAATTCACTTGAGATATAAAATTAAAAATGAATTAATTTAAAATATAGTAAAAAAATAAAGTTGGATTAAAAGGCAAGTTGTAGGATAATGTTGCTGTTTGCTGTTTAGTTGCTAAGTCACATCCAACTCTTTGCAACCCTATGGACTGTAGCCCACCAGACACCCCTGTCCATGGGATTTCCAGGGCAAGAATACTGGAGTGGGTTACCATTTACTTCTCCAGGGTATCTTCCCGACCCAGAGATGGAACCCTTGTCTCCTGCATTGGCAGGCAGATTCTTTACCACTGAGCCACCTGGGAAGCTCTACTCCAGTACAAAACCTGCATTTAAGATTTAAAACACAAGAAATGAGAACTTCCCAGCAGAATCTGTACTTCCACTGCAGAAAGCATGGGCTCATTCCCTGATCGGGGAACTAAGATCCTGCATGACGTGTGGTGTAGCCAAAACAGAAATAAATAAATGAAAATAAAACACAAGAAATGATAGTGTATGTTGCTATAAATGCAAACATAATTGTTAGTTAAAAATATATTGGTAAAAAACTTTATGTCAGTGATATATACACTGGCTCAGTACAGTGATTATCTCAGAAGAAAGGAGGATGGAATAACCCGCTAGAAGCAAAGGAGGGCTTCACACTGTGTCTGAAATTGCATGTGTGTGTACATGTCTGTGTCTAGAGCAAACAGGGGAAAATGGTGAATTTTGTTAAACCTTCAAGGAAGCTGCATGTGTGTTCCCTAGATTAGCTCCGTAATTTTTTGTACATTTGAAATACTTTAAAATAGTCCAATTTCATTATTAAGTAAATTCAAGAATTAATAAAACTAACAAAACAAACTTAAGGCCAGTAAATGTAAAGACAGACAACATTAGAAAATTCAAAAAGTCACAATTGAATAAATAAAAAAATTAGTTCTTTGGGAAACAATTTAGATAAACATTTCTATTAAAATCTAATATTAATGCAGGAAAATATCTTCATTTAAAATGAAACATTAATGTGAAAAATTATATATAAAATAATTTTAAGATTTTCATGATCTTAAAGAAATGAAATCTCAAATTAAATGAATAGTTTTTTAGTTAATCAAAAAGACTCCATAAATAACCATGAAATAAACTGAAACTTTTATCAATATAGTATCTCAAAAAAAAAAAAAAAACTAATGTCTAAAAGTTTTACCATTCAGATCAGATTAGTCGCTCAGTCGTGTCCGACTCTTTGCGACCCCATGAATCGCAGCACGCCAGGCCTCCCTGTCCATCACCAACTCCCAGAGTTCACTCAGACTCACGTCCATCGAGTCGGTGATGCCATCCAGCCATCTCATCCTCTGTCGTCCCCTTCTCCTCTTGCCCCCAATCCCTCCCAGCATCAGAGTCTTTTCCAATGAGTCAACTCTTCGCATGAGGTGGCCAAAGTACTGGAGTTTCAGCTTTAGCATCATTCCTTCCAAAGAAATCCAAGGGCTGATCTCCTTCAGAATGGACTGGTTGGATCTCCTTGCAGTCCAAGGGACTCTCAAGAGTCTTCTCCAACACCACAGTTCAAAAGCATCAATCCTTCGGTGCTCAGCCTTCCTCACAGTCCAACTCTCACATCCATACATGATCACAGGAAAAACCATAGCCTTGACTAGACAAACCTTTGTTGGCAAAGTAATGTCTCTGCTTTTGAATATGCTGTCTAGGTTGGTCATAACTTTCCTTCCAAGGAGTAAGCATCTTTTAATTTCATGGCTGCAGTCACCATCTACCATGATTTTGGAGACCAGAAAAATAAAGTCTGACACTGTTTCCACTGTTTCCCCATCTATTTCCCATGAAGTGATGGGACCAGATGCCATGATCTTCATTTTCTGAATGTTGAGCTTTAAGCCAACTTTTCACTCTCCTCTTTCACTTTCATCCAGAGGCTTTTTAGTTCCTCTTCACTTTCTGCCATAAGGGTGGTTTCATCTGCATTTCTGAGGTTATTGATATTTCTCCCAGCAATCTTGATTCCAGCTTGTGTTTCTTCCAGTCCAGTGCTTCTCATGATGTACTATGCATATAAGGTAAACAAACAGGGTGACAATATACAGCCTTGATGTACTCCTTTTCCTATTTGGAACCAGTCTGTTGTTCCATGTCCAGTTCTAACTGTTGCTTCCTGACCTGCATACAAATTTCTCAAGAGGCAGACCAGGTGGTCTGGTATTCCCATCTCTTGAAGAATTTTCCACAGTTTATTGTGATCCACACAGTCAAAGGCTTTGGCATATTCAATAAAGCACAAATAGATGTTTTTCTGGAACTCTCTTGCTTTTTCCATGATCCAGCGGATGTTGGCAATTTGATCTCTGGTTCCTCTGCCTTTTCTAAAACCAGCTTGAACATCAGGAAGTTCACGGTTCACATATTGCTGAAGCCTGGCTTGGAGAATTTTGAGCATTACTTTACTAGAGTGTGAGATGAGTGCAATTGTGCGGTAATGGTAAAACTGACCACTGCTGAATTTGGAAAACTCAGCAGTGGTCAGTTTTACCATTAATGTTTTTCAAATGTTTAAGAAAATGGTGATTTCCATATAATTAAACACTCCCAGAGTCTTTTAATCTATTACAGCTCTTTATAGGCTTCCCTGGTGGCTCAGTGGTAAAGAATTCACCTGCCAATGCAGGAGACACAAGTGACTCAGGTTCAGTCCCTGGGCAGGGAAGATCCCCTGAAGGGGGGCATGGCAACCCACTCCAGTATTCTTGCCTGGGAAATCCCATGGACAGAGGAGATTGGAGGGCTATAGTCCATGGGATCTCAAAAGAGTCAGACATGACTTAGCGACTGAACAACAACAATATTAATGCCCTTTATAAAACAAGCACAACCCAGATTTTATCAACTGGCAAAGAAAAAGTATACCCACTCCATAAAACAGCTTTATTTGTAAATGTAGATGCAAAATTTCTAAACAAAATGCTGATTTACTGTCTAACAACAAATAACCACTTGATAATAAAAGATTTTTCTCTCATAATACCAAAGATGACTTTATATTATGAAATTTATTAGCATAATATACTAGTAGATCTAATAAGAAACTTCAAATAATGACCTGTTGGTTTGCAAACTGGCCCCAGACGCATAAGGCAATAGGAGACCAAAGAGGCAGACCACTCCAGACTGGTAGGTGGCAGGTTTAATAAGCAAGGAAACCCACCTAGGATGCTTGTCTTGGGTACCACAGAACAAGGAGATCTGTAAAACAGCCCACCAGAACCTTACAGTTTATACAGAGGTCTTAACCAGGCCATGTGTGCCATCTAGATTGCCTCAACACCTTATTATCTCAAGACAGTGTCCTTGAGGCAGCTCCTGGAAGCAGCGACAATGGGAACACACCTTCCAGAGACAGGAAGTAGGGAGCAGTCTTTGATTGCCCATGTCCATCCAGCCTGTGGGTCAACCAGAGGCCACATCCTCTCAGTGACCTCCAACATGACCTAAGCAAATGCTATTAGAAGACATTCAATGATATCCAAAATACAATGCTGACATAAACTCCTTGTAAACTGTTACACAAAGATTCCTTTTTAACTTGATAAAAATACCTAACTTAAACCAGTAGCCATGTACATTAGTACTAAACACTAGAAGCTTTCCCATTAAAATCTGAGCAACACAAAGGGTCCAACTAGCTAAACTGGAAGTTCTTAAAAATGCATTCACACATGAAACAGAAATTACAGTTGCTAGTATTAAAATGAGGATAACAAGCATTTACTAAAATGTCTCTTGGAATAACTGCAAAATAGTATTTAAAAGACAAGTGTACTAAATTACTTGCTTACCAGTAAAACTCCATGTCTCCATGCCATTTGGCAGTAGTGTCTACCCACATTGACTGGTTTTAGCTATGTTATTATTTTTGCCAGTGTGTCAGTAGCAAATTTTACATAATCAGAACCTTGAAAAAGTGCTTGCATTTTCCTACTTCTTCTTGTGCCTCTTCTGCTCTGCAGTGAGTTGGCAGGTCTCTGTCTTTGCCATCACATACTTGCCCCACTAAGCTGGTGAACCATGAAATTCATGGAGCTCACTTGAGTCAGTCTCATCCTACCAGCAGAGGCCTCCCTGATCAGCTGTCACCACCTGGACCCCTACCCATAAGACAGTCACCTAACCTGCCCACCGAACCAATTCACAGCTGACCACAGACCCATGAGTAAATGCAGCTAAGACCAGACAGGTACCCCAGCTGGCCTACTAACTCTCAAGCAAAATGAGTGCTTGTTATTTTAAGCCACTCTTTTGTGTGGCTGTCTGCTAGCCAGCATTGTTATCATAATGAGTAAACAATTGGAGCTGAAGCTCCAATACTTTGGCCACCTGATGTAAAGAACTGACTCGTTGGAAAAGACCTTGATGCTGGGAAGCAAGACTGAAGGCAGGAGGAGAAGGGGACGACGGAGGATGAAATGGTTGGACGGCACCACCGACTCTATGGACATGAGCTTGAGCAAACTCAGGGAGTTGGTGATGGACAGGGAAGCCTGGCGTGCTGCGGTCCATGGGGTTGCAGAGTCGGACACGACTGAGCAACTGGACTGAACTGAACAATGTTGAACTTTAAAAAAAAAAATTGAAAGTCAGTACAAACATCTGTTTAAAGCATAAGACCAAAGCAACAAGCGCCAATCTAACTAACAGACACCTATAAATCCCATCGCAATGTGCATGAGAAGACTGGAGTAAATAAAGACAGTCCCATGTTCTTGAAAGGGAAGGTCACTACAGAGGTTTGGAAGATCTGGAGCACGCTCATCACTAGCACGTTAGTAGCAGCAGTAGTAGTAATGCATTATTAGTAGAGCAGGATTCACATTTTGGAATTTTTAAGTATAAATTTTATTATTCCTCTATAATTAACTCATTTTTCCAAATTTTTCATAACTATCATGAACCACTTCTATAATCAAGGTGAATTCATAAAAATAATGATTTTCTTTAAAAGTAGATTCTTCATCAACTACATTCTGTCAGTCTGTGTAAGGGACCTGTGTTATTCTGGGATTTAATTTGATTTGCTCTTTGTAAGTTACCTCTAGCTGCATCCACTTACCCAGCAATGGCTTTCATCTTTTGAGGCTGTAGTGAAGCCACAGAGGTTGCAGGGAGGGCAGATTTCACAGATTCTCTACTTTGAATGAGGAGGACAACTCTAAGGCTGAGGAAAATCTGAAAAATCCTCCCATATCAATCACTGCTTCACAATCACCACCAACAGTTAATGGCTTAAAACATCAATCATTTATTTGCTCACATTCTTTGGGTCAACAACTTGGGCAGGTCCCAGTTGGGAGGGCTCAACTCTGCTCCACCTGGTGTTGACTGGGCTCACTCATGTGTCTGTAATCAGGCAGTGGGTAGGCAGGGGCTGGCTCTTTCTGGGAGACCTCATTCCTCTATGTGCAGGTGGAGAGGCTTTTCGCTTGGCACCCCCACTTGCCACTGAGCCAGCAAGCTAACTGGGCCTCCTCAATAGAGGACTAGTACCCAGGCAGGGCCAACAGAAGATGTACAAGGCCAGCCAAGGTTCAAGGTTTGAAAAGAACAGACTCCACCTCTTGATGCAAAAAGCAGCAAAGTCATGTTGCGCAGGAGAGCAAGGAACTGCTGCAGCCATCTCTGCAAACAGTTTACCAGGTCTCCCTACCATGTTATCGTCATTCATGCTTAGGTTAAGAAAAGGTTTTGAATACCTCCTAAGTTCTAAATACTGTTCTAGCCACAGAAGAAGAGCAATGGACAAGACAGACATAATCCTTGCCCTTGTAGGGGTCACAGCCAGAAGGGAAGACAGGCCTTGGGCAACAATGATGTGCTGTGAGTGCTAGAAAAATGTAACTGTCTGGGGACTTCCCTGGTGGCTCAGTGGTAAGGAATCCGCCTGCCAACGCAGGAGACATGGGGTTTGATCTCTGATCTGGGAAAATCCCACATGACGTGGAACAAATAAGTCCATGTGCCACAACTATTGAGCCTGTACTCTAGAGCCCAGGAGCAACAGCTGCTGAGCCCACGTGCGGCAACTCCTGAAGCCTGTGTGCCCTGGAGCCCGTGCTCCAGAACAAGAGAAGCCACTACAATGAGAAGCCCCTGTACTACAAGGAAGAATAGCCCTGCTGGTCACAACTAGAGAAGAGCCTGCACAGCAACAAAGACCTAGCACAGCCAAAAATAAATAGATAAATTAAAAAAAAATTTTTTTTTAATAATTGAATGGGGGAAGAGTGCAGGCTGAGCCAACCTGAAGGGGGAGGCAGCAGGATAGAACTGGGTAAGAGACAGGAGGTCAGGGAAGACTCTCCTTTGTATAAATATCAGAGCTCTTTACTTCTTGAATCTACCTGGTTCTGAATGCCTCATTTTACTATGTCCTCGCTGCACAAGTATTTATTTCTCCCTGGCCAAATGACTGCATGACTACACAGTTGAAAACAGAAGAAAACTTGAGAGAAAATATTCCTTTCAAAGAAGGCCTAGGACAGCCTTAGAAAAAAGGAGAAATAAGTCTTTTGAAAGAGTAATACTGTTTCATCACATCAAAATCTTCTCTTAATTTGATGAATTTATTATTAATTAAGAAAGCTGAGTCTTTCAAGCACATAATTTTCCCTCTGATCTACAGGCCTCCAGGCTGTGAGGTCCCAGATGCCCAAAGCTGGTTTTAACTAAAGTGCTTTCCTAGCAAAGGCATTTTCTGTGGCACAAGATGAAACCGCAGTTGTGCATTTTGTTAGAAGATCCAGATCGATAAACTGAGATGCCAGGGTTTGAAAACCCGGTGTGCTGTAGGTAGTTGACTTATTAATCTATATATAGCACACTGAGAAGAAGATTTAGGGGTTTTGATGGCTGTTCAAAGAGTATCTGAGCTGAAGATTCCTGTGGGAGAAGGGACGGTGCACAAGAGCACGTGGGAGATGTGTCACACAGCTGCAGGAGGCTCACCACCACAGTGCTTTTCTCTTCCCAGAAGGTCTGTTAGAAATGTGCTTCTGGAGCTAGGCTCAAAGTGTCCCGTGACAGGTCTGTGAGGCAGACACTCCTGGGGGTGTGGTGTGCGCTGTCAGAGAAAATAGCAAATAGCTCCAGGCTCTCTCCTCAAGAAGTGTGGGCAGAGTTCAGAGCACTACAGATGTTGTTCAGGATTATTTAACCAATGAGTCAACAGATATTTTTCAATCCCCATTACATACAAGGCACTATGTCAGGTTCCAGGGTTACAATGGCGAACAACACAGACACCCTCTCTACTTTCCCTATAGAGATTATCATCTGTTGAGGAAGGTGCATGGTGATCAGGCAATTCCAACATGATGTGGAAAGAACTGAATAGGGGAATATAGAAAACTCTGGAAACACAACTCAGTGCTGAAAACCTCCCGAGAGAAGTGACACCTCAGCTGAGGACTAAAGGATGTGCAGTGATTACTCAAGAGAAGACAACAAGGACTTCTGGTTAAAGGTGACAAAATCACCTTTACGAAAGTAAAAGAACTTTTAAAATATAAAACAAAAACACATAAACCTATGAGAGCAAAGATAATGGAAATAAAATACCCATAAGAAATTTTGGAATTTGGAAAGCAGATTGACAAGTGGAAAATGACTTGGCTGAATGGAGAAAACTGACTCTCAAACACAAGAGGGTAAAACCAAAAAGCAACATCACAGATGCTGCTGAGCCTCTCGAAGTCTCCTAAATCGGTGGTGCTTGGTATCTGGGGAAATAGGACTGAACTTTGGAGAAGGAAATGGCAACCCACTCCAGTGTTCTTGCCTGGAGAATCCCAGGGATAGGGGAGCCTGGTGGGCTGCTGTTTCTGGGGTCGCACAGTTGGACACGACTGAAGCAACTTAGCAGCAGCAGGACTGAACTTGGCCTTACAACAAGGGCACTCATTCAAACTCTGCTACAAGTGTCTTTGATCTCCTCCTCCTCTCCTGCCTAGCCTGGCACCTGCCCATCACTTGCCCTGACAAAACACCCAAGATTTTTCCTTTGGAAAGAGTAAAACAGGTCTCTAGACTAAAAACATTTGTTACAGCCCAAAGCAAAGACATATTACTGGGAACAGGACTCCTACACATTATTGAAAGACCAACCCTTCTTGAACCATTTAGCATCCTAAGCACATATTTACAAGTAAACCTCTACAACTGGGAGATTCTTTTCTAAGGAATCTCAACAACTGGAGGAAAGACAATGTCTATCACCGGGGTTCCCCATTCAAGCAGCATGAGAAGTCACCCTACGGTGAAGACCACAGTCAACAGGCATTCCTCATCCCCCTACACACACAGAGCCTCTGAATAGATTTTCCGTGCTCTGCTCTTAAATGTGAACAGCCAAGAGTTACTGGACACTGTAGGAAATCACCTAAAATGGAAAGCAGGTATCTATGGTAAAGCAAACAAATCAAACTAGAAAAAACAGAGGTTGCAAAGAGAGAAGGAATCAACTTTGCCAAAAAGGTTTTAAAATCCTCAGCAAAATAAGAGGAGAAATAACAGAGAACACCATCTCTTTGATTGCTCAAGCCAAAATCTTTGGAGTCACCCCTGACTCCTCCCTTTCTCACACACTCACTCCTGTATCCAGTCTTTCTCTACCTTCCAGACCCACACAGAATTTGACCCGAGTCTTCTCTCTCTCACTGCCACTGCCAAGTGAGGCTCCTTTCTCACCTGGATTATTGCTGTAGGTTCTCCTTGCTTCTAGTCTTGTCCTAATGTGCAGCAGCCAGAGCCATATTCTTTAAACATAAATTAGATCATATTTCTTCCTCATCCAAAACCCACACCAGCTTCTGCTTTCAAAGTAAAAGTCAATGGGGAACAAAAAAAAAAAAAAAAGTCAATGGGAGCTTAAGGAGCCCATATAATCTGAACCCATTCACACCATCCCATCCCACCCCACCCCTAGGACTTACCTGTGACTCCTCTCGCTGACTTCCTTAGCTCTCCTCCATCATGCAAGGCACATGCTGCCTCTGGGACATGGCTTTGCTCTTCCCTCGCCTGGAACACTGTTCCCCTACAAAATCCCTGGATAACTTCTTCACCAAGTCTTTGCTCAAATGTCACTTTCTAAATGAGACCTCCACTAACCCACTCCTCCACACTTCCAATCTCCCTTAACTCTTCTACACTTTTTCTATTTTTCACAGCATATACTCCATTCCAACATATATCTGTGGTTCATGGTCCATCACTCTACACTAGAATATAAGTTCTTCGTGGGCAAGGATCTTTGTTTTGCTAACTGACATATTCCAAGCATCTGAACACTATCTGGCAAATAGTAGACTGTATTAGTTTCCTTAGGAGATCATAACAAAGCACAAAGCAGGTGGCTTAAACATCAGGGCTAGTTAGCAAGGTGCATTCAAGAATATGAAGAAAGTTCAGGCCAACAGGAAGATGGAATAAGTGCAGGGACTACTCATGGTAAGAGATGAGATGATGGAGTTTGGCAACAAATAAGACATGCAGAGCTTTGTGAGCCATAAAAAGAGAGTTGGAATTTATCTTCAGAGAAGCCTTTTAAAGGGGGCTGAAAAAGTAATCAGATTTGCCTCTAAACAATCACTAAATCTGTGAGCATGAGTGTATGTTCTGGGTATAAATAGCCTGCAGTAAACCCAAGTAGAGTTCTCCTGTAAGCCCCATAACTCTGTAAGACAGCCTTTACTCAACCAACTCTTGCTTCTGAAATCCCTCCTGACCAACTTGGGACTCTGGAAACTACATCCAGCCAGGCTCCTGGTCGCCACTAGCATAACTGGTCTGGCCTTCAGGCTAAATGGTATGGAGCCAAAGGCCCAGTGTTCCCGGGTGAGGCTGGAGTCAGGAATCAAAACAGACACTCCAAAGCAAACCAACGGGCCAGAGACTGAGTAATACACACTCAGTGTGAGTCAAAGAGGGTAACAAGAGGTGCAGCCAGCAGGGCACTGGAATTGATAAGCAACAGTCTGAAGAAATACCACGAACTGCCAAAACGAAGAAAAGGATCCTTCTCACAGGGCGCTGTAGTGGCTGTCTATTGCCATGTCACAAATCACCCCAATTAACACATTTGCTCATGATTCTGGGGAACAGTAACTTGACCTCGGCTCAGTGGGCAACTCTTCCGTGGATTTTGTCTGTGGCCATTCTTGCAGTTGAAGTCACCTGGCAGCTGGGTGGGGCTGGGTAGAGTAAGATGGCCCCATTCACATGCCTGGTAGCTGTGGCTGGCCACTGGCTAGTTGGTCTGTGGAGACTTAGCTGGGCTGGTCTATCTCTGCTTTATATGACCTCTCATCTTCATGCTGGTTAGACCACGGTTTTGCCACATGGCACTTACAGGGCAACATTCCAACAGTGTGAGAAATGAAGCTTCAGGCCTGTTTGGAATTTTCACATTATTTTCACCACCTTCTTCTGGTCAGAGTGAATCCTGAGGCCAGGCCAAACTTAAGGGGGTAGAGACTTCCCCTCTCGACAGGAGGAGCATCCAGATCACACTGGGAAGGAGTGTGCGCGCTGGGAGTGGAGAAGTTGTTGCAGTCAGCTTGGCAAACACCATATCCTAGGTGCCTATATGTAGGTGACCAGGTCAGTCCAGAGGCCTCTGGGAGGCCACAGAGGTGAAATGGCTAAGTGTGGCACCAGCTCATTTCTCAATAAGCTTAACAGCAATAGGACACCTTTGTTTTCCAGAAGGAGTCACAGCAGTCCAAAACCATAAGTGCCATGTGTTATTGAGTGCCATCAGTTATTTGGAAAGTAATTTCATCTGCAGGTGCTTTTAAAAGATACTTGAATTGTAAAGAAATTTGGGGGGTTACTATTATGGTCAGTGAAGTTGCTTTTTGTATATTTCATAACTGAGTATTTATTATAAATTAGCTTCTGGAGAAGGCAATGGCACCCCACTCCAGTATTCTTGCCTGGAAAATCCCATCGACGGAGGAGCCTGGAAGGCTGCAGTCCATGGGGTCGCTGAGGGTCAGACACGACTGAAGTGACTAGCAGCAGCAGCAGCAGCTTCAATTCACTCATCTATGTAGTACATTTACCTCAAAAATTTCACTCATAAGATGTGGCTGCTGTTGTTTAGTCGCTAAGCAATGTCTGACTCTTTGCAATCCCAAGGACTGTAGCTTGCCAGGCTCCTCTGTCCATGGGATTCTCCAGGCAAGAATACTGGAGTGGGTTGCCATTTCCTCCTCCAGGGGATCTTCCTGACCCAGGAATCGAACCCCCATCTCTTAAATCCCCTGCATTGGCAGGCAGGTCCTTTACCACTGAGCCAACCAAGGAAGCTCAAAGTATAAGATAAGCATCTTCTAATCAATAGAGATAATTACTAGAGGAAAAGGATTATCTTTCCCTAGTTGATGGGTGACTCACTCAGTGTATTTGGAGCTGGAAATGGCTACCCTCCTATCCACCTCAGGCAGTGGTCAAGCTGCACATAGACTTTGGTTATTCAGCATTTTCTCTTTCCAAAGATTTTGGAATAAGTCTTTTCTGAGATGCCAGTGGTCTGAGTCTGAAACATTCATCACAGATGAGTGATAGAATAGATCACTTCTCACCATCAACAGTCATTAGAAGGTTGCTTCCTTTCCCACTGCCTCCCTCCCCAGCCTCTGGTCTGTGGGATTCAACTCTTCCTTACGTTAGAAAAGGGCACAAAGAACTGAGGAAAGGTGATGTGTGATCTTCAGAGATTATAAATAAAAAGAATGCTTTTTTTTAAGTCAAAAATAAATTATAGTTTCATACTTGTTCAACATTATATTCTCCATTTGTTTAGTTTAATCCCTGTGTATCAATCACTTATTTCTCAATGTTTATTGCTCAGTTATATCCTATTTGAGACACGGGCTACAAGGAAAATATCAATACAACTTTCTCTTATCTCAGGGACTTCACAATTAAGAAGTGGAGGCATTTGTAGAGTGATGAGTAGATAACCAAATAATCAACAAAGGGCTTCTTATACTTGGCTCTAAAACCTTCACATGAAAAATTCAAGAGTAGATAGTAAAATCAACTCATAAACTTGTATCTAGGCAACCATAACATGTGTGGCTTAAAGGGAAATAGATATTTAGTCAAGTCATTTTCTTAAAAATTATTAGGTCAGTTGTTGTATGTAAGTACAACCTTGGTGAGCACAAGTCAAGAAGTTCTGTTCTGGTACCATCACTAATCAATTCAACAAATGTATATGGAGAATCCTCTGAATGCAAGAAATGGGCTAAAGGAGATAAACACACTCCTCCCACCCTAAGAGGCTTTCAATCCAGCAGTGAGATGGACTGCTACACCACTGTGCCCACATTTCACTACAGTGCTCTTCTCTTTAAGATGGGTATATGACAGGTGATGGTGGAGAGGTCTGACAGAATGTGGTCCACTGGAGAAGGGAATGGCAAACCACTTCAGTATTCTTGCCTTGAGAACCCCGTGAACAGTATGGAAAGGCAAACAGATAGGACACTGAAAGATGAACTCCCCAGGTCAGTAGGTGCTGCTGGAGATCAGTGGAGAAATAACTCCAGAAAGAATGAAGGGATGGAGCCAAAGCAAAAACAACACCCAGTTGTGGATGTGACTAGTGATAAAGCAAGGTCCGATGCTAAAAAGAGCAATATTGCATAGGAACCTGGAATGTTAGGTCCATGAATCAAGGCAAATTGGAAGTGGTCAAACAGGAGATGGCAAGAGTGAACATCGACATTCTAGGAATCAGTGAACTAAAATGGACTGGAATGGGTGAATTTAACTCAGATGACCATTGTATCTACTACTGCGGGCAGGAATCCCTTAGAAGAAATGGAATAGCTGTCATAGTCAACAAAAGAGTCCAAAATGCAGTACTTGGATGCAATCTCAAAAACGACAGAATCATCTCTGTTCATTTCCAAGGCAAACCATTCAATATCAGAGTAATCCAAGTCTATGCCCCGACCAGTAATGCTAAAGAAGCTGAAGTTGAACAGTTCTATGAAGACCTACAAGACCTTCTAGAACTAACACCCCCAAACCCAAATGGTGTCCTTTTCATTATAGGGGACTGGAATGCAAAAGTAGAAAGTCAAGAAGCACCTGGAGTAACAGGCAAATTTGGCCTTGGAGTACGGAACAAAGCAGGGCAAAGGCTAATAGAGTTCTGCCAAGAGAACACCCTCTTCCAACAACACAAGAGAAGACTCTACACATAGACATCACCAGATGGTCAACACCGAAATCAGACTGATTTTATTCTTTGCAGCCAAAGATGGAGAAGCTCTATACAGTCAGCAAAAACAAGACCAGGAGCTGACTGTGGCTCAGAGCATGAACTTCTCATTGCCAAATTCAGACTTAAATTGAAGAAAGTGTGGGGAAAACCACTAAATCATTCAGGTATGACATATCAAATCCCTTATGACTATAGTATGGAAGTGAGAAATAGATTTAACAGACTAGATCTGATAGACAGAGTGCCTGATGGACGGATGTTCATGACATTGTAAAGGAGACAGGAATCAATACCATCCCCCCCAAAAAATAAATACAAAAAAGCAAAATGGCTGTCTGGGGAGGCCTTACAAATAGCTGTGAAAAGAAGAGAAGTGAAAAGCAAAGGAGAAAAGGAAAGATATACCCATTTGAATGCAGAGTTCCAAAGAATAGTAAGGAGAGAAAAGAAAGCTTTCCTCAGCGATCAATGCAAAGAAATAGAGGAAAACAATAGAATGGGAAAGACGAGAGATCTCTTCAAGAAAATTAGAGATAGCAAGGGAACATTTCATGCAAAGATGGGCTCAATAAAGGACAGAAATGGTATGGACCTAACAGAAGCAAAAGGTATTAATAAGAGGTGGCAAGAATACACAGAACTGTACAAAAAAGATCTTCATGTCCCAGATAATCATAATGGTGTGATTACTCACACTCACCTAGAGCCAGACATCCTGGGATATGAAGTCAAGTGGGCCTTAGGAAGCATCACTACAAACAAAGCTAGTGGAGGTGATAGAATTCTAGTTGAGCTATTTCAAATCCAGAAAGATGATGCTGTGAAAGTGCTGCACTCAATTTGTCAGCAAATTTGGAAAATTCAGCAGTGGCCACAGGACTGGAAAAGCTCAGTTTTCATTACAATCCCTATGAAAGGCAATGCCAAAGAATGTTCAAACTATAGTGTAAGTGTACTCATCTCACATGCTAGTAAAGTAATATTCAAAATTCTCCAACCCAGACTTCAGCAATATGTGAACTGTGAACTTGCAGATGTTTAAGCTGGATTTAGAAAAGGAAGAGGACCCAGAGATCAAATTGCCAACATCTGCTGGATCATCAAAAGAGCAAAGGCGTTTCAGAAAAACATCTATTTCTGCTTTATTGACTATGCCAAGCCTTTGAGTATGTGGATCACAATAAACTGTGGAAAATTCTGAAGGAGATGGGAATACCAGACCACCTGACCTGCCTCTTGAGAAACCTGCATGCAGGTCAGGAAGCAACAGTTAGAATTGGACATGGAACAACAGACTGGTTCCAAATAGGAAAAGGAGTACATCAAGGCTGTATATTGTCACCCTGCTTATTTAACTTATATGCTCAGTACATCATGAGAAATGATGGGCTGGAAGAAGCACAAGCTGGAATCAAGATTGCTGGGAGAAATATCAATAACCTCAGATATGCAGATAACACCACTCTTATGGCAGAAAGTGAAGAAGAACTAAAGAGCCTCTTGATGAAAGTGAAAGAGGAGAGTGAAAAACTTGGCTTAAAGCTCAACATTCAGAAAACTAAGATCATGGCATCTGGTCCCATCACTTCATGGCAAATAGATGGGGAAACAGTGGCTGACTTTACTTTTCTGGGCTCCAAAATCACTTCAGATGGTGATTGCAGACATGAAATTAAAAGATGCTTACTCCTTGGAAGGAAAGTTATGACCAAACTGCTACTGCTAAGTCACTTCTGTCATGTCTGACTCTGTGTGTCCCCATAGACGGCAGCCAACCAGGCTCCTCAGTCCCTGGGATTCTCCAGGCAAAAATACTGGAGTGGGTTGCCATTTCCTTCTCCAATGACCAACCTAGACAGCGTATTAAAAAGGAGAGACATTACTTTGTCAACAAAGGTCCATCTAGTCAAGACTATGATTTTTCCAGTAATCATGTATGGATGTGAGAGTTGGACTATAAAAGCTGAGCACCGAAGAATTGATGCTTTTGAACTGTGGTGTAGGAGAAGACGCTTGACAGCCCTTTGGACTGCAAGGAGATCCAACCAGTCCGTCCTAAAGGAGATCAGTCCTGGGTCTTCATTGGAAGGACTGATGCTGAAGCTGAAACTCCAATACTTTGGCAACCTGATGCGAAGAGCTGACTTGTTTAAAAAGACCCTGATGCTGGGAAAGATTGAGGGCAGGAGGAGAAGGGGATGGCAAAGGATGAGATGGTTGGATGGCATCATCGACTCATTGGACATGGGTTTGGGTAGACTCCAACAGTCGGTGATGGACAGGGAGGCCTGGCATACTGCAGTTCATGGGGTCACAGAGTTGGACACGACTGAGCAACTGAATTGAACTGATGATCTGAGTAAAGGAAATGAGAGGAATTTTTGCATTAAAATTAAGGAAAGTAAAGCAAGTTGAAATATCTCTATCTTCTAGGGTAGAAATGTTATGAGAACATGACAAATCCATTACACATAAAATTTTTTTAATGCCAAAAATAAATGTGCTCAGTTGGAAAATAATGAAGATTTGGAGAAATATTATTTTGAAATAAACCCCTGTAAAGTTTAGACTGGAATAAATAAGAAGCCCTGAGTTAAGTATGCCACAGAGTATTCAAATTGTTCATGCTTTCAATAAACTGCTTACAATATTCTTAAAATACTAAAAACTGGAAAGAGTCCGCCAACAGCTATGAGAAAATGCCAAGACATCTCTACAAGCCACAAACTTTCTCATTTACCCAGCTTGGTTTTCTCACTAAAAAGTAGTAGGCAGGGGATGACAGGAATTACAGAAATCTTTTTAAAGCATCTAGAATATAATGGCATCGTGACTAATATGCTTTAGGCTTTTATGAAGGGAAAAAAATCAGATGAGACAAACTTGGGAGATGTTTTTGATAGGATGCCAGAATTAATTAATGGAACACAGTAGGTGTTGATTTTATGTCATTATAAGTTAAGCCTTTTACTTTGCAGTCAGGAATGAAAAATAAATATCAAACTGGTCTGACCCGTTCTCCTGATTTAATAGCTTAATTTCCAGAAATGCCAGTGAAAAACAGCCCGAATGTTTGCCTAGGCCAAATCTTCTTTATTATGGTTCATCCATTTTCTCTTGTTCACAAGGAAGCCGGCACGTAACAGAGCTTAATTAAGTTTATATTTTACAGCACGAGTCACATGGCCTTACAAAAGAAAGCTTGTTAGAGGGAAATGAAGAGGATGTATCCTAGGAGCCAGCCGATAGAAAAGCAAGCAAAGCCCACCACAGTCCTCCTCGGAGCCTTGTAGTGTTGGTGCTTTAGTCATTAAGTTGTCCGACTCTCACAACCCCATGGATTGTGGCCCACCAGGCTCCTCTGCCCTCTGTCCACAGGATTTCCCAGGCAAGAATAGGAGTGGCTGTCATTTCCTCCTCCAGGGGATCTTGCCCACCCGGGGAACAAAGCCAGGTCTCCTGCATTACAGGCAGATTCTCCATTAACTGAACTACCAGGGAAACCCCCTGGTGGCTAATGCAACAAGGAGGACTCTATTTTTCACACACATTAAGATAACGGACATTGTACACTAAGCCAGGGAAGTTATGAACATATCCTATGTCCATGTCAGGGAAGGAATAATGTTTCTAGGAAATTCTTATTTAACCCTAACAACACTTCTTCACCACCTAGGTTTGTAGCTTCTGTGTTCTTTCTTTCCCTTAACATTCACAAAGTGTGTCAGAAGGATTATCCCCAGCCCCCTGTGAAAGGGTTGAAGGCACCATGCATTATGCAATTCCCTTAAGGAAAAATGGTATTTCACTGTAGAGCAGTTTATTCTGACAGAGGAGCTGGTGTGTCAGAGCCTAGGGAATCGAGTTGCTAGAACAACTTGCTTGCTAACGTTTTTGAGGCAATTCAGTTGACCCCAGTGAAGTGACTCATTCCCTGTCAAAGTTAAGTGAAATATAATAGTTTAGAAGAGGATCTAAATCAGGTATATGATTTGAAAGGAAATAAAATCAAATGGACTTTTTGGAACTGTTCTGAGAAAACTAACGAGAAACATTCATAGAAGTATGACTGTTTCTGTTAGGATAAGGTCAGTTGCATATGAAAATGAAAGAAAAATAAGAGTTGCTCAAGAAAATTACAAGTTTACGATACCTTCATATAGAAGAAATCCAAATACAGATACGGTGACATAAGAAAGGCAAGTTCATCTCTGCTCCACCAACTCAGTAAATGGCTTTCATTTCCAAGGTCATCTCATAGTTCAAGATTGCCAGTGGAGCTTCAGCCATTACAGACGCATTCCACACCACAGGATGAGAAATGAGAGAAAAGGTGAAAAGGTCTTTTCCCCAGCCACGTCAGCTCCCTTTGAGCTCTCTTTCCAGAAGTCGCATGTAACACTTCTACTTGCATCTCACTGGCGAGATCTCAGTTGTATGGCAGTACTAGAGGCAAGGAAGGCTGGGGAAAAATTCTTCTAGAGTGATCATTGCTCTCTATGCTTTGAATCAGGCTTCATTTCAAAGGAACACTTAAAATTCACTTAAAAGTGGGAATGGATGCCGGTGTGTATATCTCTGTGTATGTGTTTGTGTGTGTAATAAAGGAGAGAGTTTCTTCAGTGTGTTGGCAATATACTATCAGAAGGCTTCTCATCCTGCTTCTATAATACAGTACATTAATGTGTTCATTTAAATTATAAATGTAAGTACAGTTCAGGATTTATAGCATTTTTCTTGGAACTAAAACTGAAATAAAGGCATTTAAAACAAAAAAATAAATAAATAAATAAAAGTGGGAATGGATGTTTGAGTAAGTAACTACCTTTCCCTGACTGGTTCAATTTTTTCTCCTGTGTTTATAAAACCTAACATGTGACTATGTAGTAAGAGAAAACAGATTGGTGGTTGCCTGGAAACAGGAAAAAGGTGCAGGAAAGGGAACTACAGAGGGACATGAGGCATTCTTGAACGAATGATGGACATGTTCACTATCTTGATCATGACAATGTTTCACAGTTCTACATACATCAAGTACGCGCATAGAGAATGTACTATGCCAAATGTTTGTGTCTCCTTAAATTCGTATGTTGCAAAACCTAATCCCCAGTGTGATGGTATATGGAGGTGGGGCCTTTAGGAGGTGATTAGGTCATGAGGTAGATTCCTCATGAATGAGATAAGTGCCTTCATAAAAGAGACCCCAGAGAGCTTCCAGTCCCCTTCTGCCATGTGAGGACCTAGTGAATAGATTGCCATTTCACCAGACATCAACTCTGCTGGAACCTGATCTTAGACTTCCAGCCTCCAGAACTGGGAGAAATAAACCTTTGAAGTGTATAAGCCACCTGGTCTAGGGTACATCTGTTATAGCAGCCTGAACAGACTAAGACATACTGTATGTTAATTATACCTTATTAGAGCTGTTAAAAATGTGAAGTAAAAAACTAAAAAGTGAAAATAACAAATGAGAATACATACACACACACACTTATCAGGAAACCATGTTCTATTGCTATTAAACCATGTCCTGCTGCTGCTGCTGCTGCTAAGTCGCTTCAGTCGTGTCCGACTCTGTGCAACCCCATAGACGGCAGCCCACCAGGCTCCCCTGTCCCTGGGATTCTCCAGGCAAGAACACTGGAGTGGGTTGCCATTTCCTTCTCCAATGCATGAAAGTGAAAAGTGAAAGTGAAATCGCTCAGTCATGTCCGACTCGTAGCGAGCCCATGGACTGCAGCCTACCAGGCTCCTCTGTCCATGGGATTTTCCAGGCAAGAGTACTGGAGTGGGGTGCCACTGCCTTCTCCGAAAGTGCTATTAAAAGAACAGTTAATCCCTCTTCATCATGGAGTTGCTTTTTAAAGCACCCCTCGTGTGAGACTGAGAGGTTCTTATAAAACCTGTGAACAGAGATATAATAATGATGGTGTTAGATTATCTACTGCACCACCTCATAGGTAAGGACTGCCAAGTAGGTAACAGAAGGGTCTTTAATTCACCAGTTTTTAAAAAGCTAAACATTTTACTTGGAAGAGAAACTCATTAAATCTATTATCTCTGACTCTCCTTGTAGATGGCTGAGGAGGCTTAGGTATGAACAATTATTTCTTTCACACAGTGAGTAGCAGTGAACAGACAAGAATTCAAAGATTCGTCTGTCTCCTATGGAGGCAGGGGCGGAGGGGGTGAGTGGATATAATTCAGTTTCATTCATAATCTCAAATCCCTGCTTTGAGCTTCAAATTCATATGACTGGGAGTCTAGTGAACACCTGTGAGCTCCGGAAGGACAGGATCAATGCTGGACTCACAACGAAGGCAGGTTATAAATGTGCATATGTCAATGAGTGTGTGTGTGTATGTGTGTGTGTGTGTGTAGAAAAAACACAACACTGTCTGGAAAGGATTCATACAGGTTTGATGGGGTAAGTTTATGGAAAGTGTGGACTTCCATTTATTTTACATGTGTGCATTCATTTGCATTTTCTACAGTAAGCATGAATCACTTTTATAATTTTCTAGAATATATAGATATATATAGGAATTGCATACCTTTCTGTTTTTCAGCTGCCACTGATCTTCATCACTTCTCCCTTGGCCATTGTACCATTCTCCTGTTATATTTCTTTGCCTCCAGTCTCTCTCCCCCTGGGCTCTACCCTCCAGGGTTACTATCCTATTGCTCCCTCCTTAAAACCCAAACTGAACAGGATTAAGTTCCCTCCTCAGAATGATGTCTAAAGCCCTTAACCTGCCCAGAGCCCGTCTTCTTCCCTACTGCACTTCTTCATCCTCTTTCTGTTGAAAGCACCACATACACATTTTCCCCTCACAAGTTGACACCTTTATCCTCCTTGCTTCTGCCTCAAATGTCTTTCTTTACCTGCCTTCCTCAGAAAACATCCTGGGAGTTCTTTAGGTTCCGTCTCAATGTTATCCCCTGCCTCAAGCAGAGCTCCCACCTTGATACGCTGGGTGCACCTCCATAAGAGCAGTTCTATGGTGACCTGTGATACATCTGTGCTCATGTTCTCACAAGGCTGTGTGTACCACAGGAGTAACACTCGTCCTTAGCACACCCTTGTCCCCCCAATCCTGCTCACTGCCTACCTCCTGGATGTTCAACAAACTCTCTCTAAATGAGTAAGAGATAAGTCAACACACTTGAGAAATTTGTGACAAGTTCTTTCAGTTTCCTTCTACTTCTGCGCTCTTTACCCCCCACACCCCATTTCCAGGCACCACTCTGCCGAGAGCCACACCAGCACTGCCGTCAGATGCACCCCAAGGTCCCCATGTACGACTGTGCCCCCACCAGCAAGGCGTCCTGCTCCCTACTGATGCCTCCACCACAACGTTTGAAGGTTCTGTTCTTCCACGAGTTGCCAGGGGATGTGGCCTTTGACAACCACTTACCAAAAAAGGCTTCTGTTTCCTTAACCAAAAAGCCTATGGCTTGTTGGGAGGACTAGGTGGGACAGCACGTGTAAAGCCACTCCAGTGAAATCTGGGGCCCCACTATCCTTCACTGCTCCCAGTATTGTTCCCCTTTTTGTAGATTCTTGAAAACAAGAAAGACTTGGCCATCTCTTAAACAACTATTTAATGACAGTGACACAGATAATAGAGGCTGTAAAGGGCAAAAGTTTGGAGAGCGCATTCTGCCTGGTCACTCAGGTCATCTCACAAACACCTACTCTGTCTCCTCAATCAGCCCGGCCCTCTAGTTGCCCCTGTGGTGCTTCCTCAAACATTCCCTGTCTTCCTCCACCTACAGGGCTGTTTCTACCTGTCTTTTCTGCGGCATGTACGTGTGCTCAGTCATGTCAACTCTTTGCAGCCCCATGGACTGTAGTCTGCTGGGCTCTTCTGTCCATGGGTTTTCCCAGGCAAAAATACTGGAATGGGTTGTCATTTCCTACTCCAGGGAATCTTTCCCACCCAGGAATAGAACCCATCTCTGCATAACTTTGGGAGAAGGCAATGGTACCCCATTCCAGTACTCTCACCTGGAAAATCCCATGAGCGGAGGAGCCTGTAGGCTGCAGTCCACGGGGTCACTAAGAGTCGGACACGAATGAGCGACTTCACTTTCACTTTTCCTTTCATGCATTGGAGAAGGCAATGGCAACCCACTCCAGTGTTCTTGTCTGGAGAATCCCAGGGACGGGGGAGCCTGGTGGGCTGCCATCTATGGGGCCGCACAGAGTTGGACCCGACTGAAGTGACTTAGCAGCTGCATAACTTTTACCTATCCTTCAAGGTCCCATCCGCTATGATACTTTGAGAAGGACTCAGGTCATGCTTTCTCTGTGTTTCTACAGAAGCTCACACCTACCTTCTCCACTGGCCTCTGTCACATCTCCTTCAAAGCCACCAAGGGGCTGCTTCCCTATACCCGAGAGGACAAAGCTTCTTACAAGTGTCAATGTCTTCCTTCTCCAGGATCCTTAAGAGGTTCTGCTCCAGAAGGTGAGCCAGCATTTATATCCAAAGCTACCAAGTAAATAAAGACAAAATTAATTACAAACTGACAGAATTTTACATATGGAAGTCATTATTTGAGTTTGGAACAAGAAAGAGGCCCTTATTAAATCGTCTTAGAGCACAAAGTGGCAAGAGACAGTGTTATCACTGCATGATGTGGCGGGAATTCCTGGCTCTCCTCTCTGCACTGGAATTTAATTTCTACCTTAAATAAATCTTGTTCTCAGTGGGGGTTTTGACAGTACCAGGCCATTAATGAGAAAGAAAACCCTGGAAACCTAATTATCAGCTCGAAAGACATCCAGGGACAGCTATGTCAGGAAAAGGTGTGAAATCTGACTAGTGTTTCACTCTGGGGCCGTGCTGCATCTCGGTGTTTGTAACTAATGCAATTATTTTTCCTCTAGGGCTGTCGCTAAGAGACATTTTAAAGAATGACATTTAAAGTGACCACATAGTAGATTAAAGAAAAGGAAGTAACAAACTTTATACTGACATCATAAAAAAAAAAAAAGCCAGGTGTGCTGACAAAGGAGATGGCTCCTTCAAGTAAGATTGTAGCTATTCTCTGCTGGGCAACCTTTCAATTGAAAGGTGCAGGTAAGCCAGCAAGGGCTTTTCAGAGCAAAGAGTGGGAGGACCTCTAGGACAAAAATAGTTCACAGTCTATTCCATGTTATTCGTCATTCGAAATAAAGGTTTTAACTGGCAAAAGCAAGCTTCAGACCAGATGATGATGAATTTGCTGGGCATGTACTGGTGCTGTGCTATGGTGTTTTGTTTTATTTTAGTGCTATGTTTTATTCATTCTGTTCTTTGAGTGGCCTGAATTCAGTGTTCCTATATGTGCACATAACCTTTAAGAGCAGACCCTACTGTCTGATTGCCTCATTGCCTCAGAAATAGTCAGAGAATCTCAGAAACATTTCACTCCAAAAAGACATGTGTTCACTTTACTGGAGGAAAATTTAATTGTGTATATCAAAGGTCTTAAAAGGTGACTGTCTTTGAGGCAGAAATGCACCTCCTGGGAATTCATCTTAAGAAAACTATTAAGGATATGTGCAAATATGTGTATAGAAGGCTGATCACTGTAGTGACAAGTTTGAGCCCCTTAAATAGCTAACTACTATAAATAGCTTAAAAAAAACTATGATCCATGTTTGTAATGAATATGGTAGCATCCAAAATTATATTATAGAAATATACTTACTGACACTGAGAGACGTTCATAGTATGGTAAATAGGAAAAAATGTTACAAAACAATATGAATAGGATGGTCTCGTTTTTGTGAGAAAGATACTGTAGGTTTTTTAGTGGGGAGTGTTTGCTTTTTTTTTTTTTTCCTTACCTAGTCAGGTCAGGGGATTGGTCAGTTAAAAGAAAAAAAAAATAGGATAAAGTGGCAAAACATAAGAAATAAAATGAAAGAAGGATGATAGATAGGTACCATATGTTAAAATTTTTAATGTTAAGTCTATAAATATACATACATAACTTAAATATTTTGTTTTAACCTAAACATAAATGTACACTCCTGCAATCGTTTCATAAAGGGCCAAGATTAAAGTTTTTTGGTTGTGAGTCCACTTTTTATGGTTCTGCATCATTTGTCTTTATGTACTACACTGTCAACTATTTCTAGTTTCAATTTCTTTAATTGGTGAGAAAGCATATAGACTCTTGTGAGGCAGTCAAAGTCCAAAATGCTTCCATATTTTTGTAATTTTTCTCCAACTCTGACAGTTGTCTTGCCCACACAACTAATTTGATAGCAAAAATTTTGAAAGTCACCTTTTGAAAACTTTTTCCATATCAATGAAGTTAATTTCCATAGAAATTACTCTTTTCAAAAGCATATTTCATCAGTTTGCATAATCAAAACAACATAGCCAGAGTAAACAAATTTGGGGGAAAAAGTATAATTGACTCTTGTTCAGTAGATAAAATTGATGGAAAGGTAAATGCATTCTTGAAAGTAGCCTACTAGCCACACCAGGCAAAAAAAATTTTACTGAGCAAATGGAAAACATCGTTTAGCCCAGCATGTGGCCTAAGCAGAAATCAGAGAAAGGTGGAAAGGCCCTTCTCCCAGCAGTCTTCATTAGCTGGCTCTACAACAACCTTCCAGTTTCAGCCTGTGCCACCTCCCTAGGAAGCCTTCCAGGATCACCCTTACCTTTCCTCTCATCTTCAACACATCATTCTTTTCCTTTATAAAAATCACCTGTAACTCTTACTTTTTGATCACTTGTCTATTGTCTGTCTTTACCAATAGAATAAACCTGATAATATAAAGAAATCTAATTGGCCAGTAGTGGCTAGCACGGTGCTTGATATGTAGTTGTCGTCTGACATTTATTGAGAGTTTGTATGTACGTGTGAACGCTTGTAGCTTAAGTGATCTAGTGGTTTTGGGGGGTTGGGGATGAATATTGTATCTCATCAGAGGAATATATACCCTAACTGCCCACAGTGTAAGTTGCAATCAACTTTCATTCTTCAGTTAACACTGAAAAAAATAACTGAAATTATGGCTGATTACACTATCCCATTGTTTTCAATTATCAAGCAAATCATCCCAAGTCTCTGGTAAGTAGCATCAGCATATGGGTAGATAAGGACAGCAAGGACCCTGACAATTCCCTGAGAACTTCTCCAACAGCTTACAATTTCTGAAATATCTGTATTATTAACATTTTACCCAGAAAAAATGTAACCTAGAGAAGGCAGAGTATCTCTTCTGATTTGACCTCTCTTTCTGTGCGATTCATCAATAGTAACAACAAATAAGCCTAATTCATTCTAGCATCTCTGTTTACAAGGTGTAAAACAGATTCTTTGTGATTTTCCAGCGCCCCAAGGAAATATCAAAGATAGTTTACATGCAAAAGATATCATCTGGGATTCACCTCTGGAAAGGCAACAGTCTGACACACACTAAACCCACCCTATTCATTGTCAGTCAGAAACAGAGCACAAAGCACTCTGAGAGGCCCTTTCACCTGGGTGGAATGAACCAGTTTCCCAGGGCAAGGGTTCCACTCCTCCCCAAGACACAGCACCAAAACTGGGAAGGACAATCTGCACCAGTCATCGAAGGAGGCAGTTTTATTTAGGCTATTGCCAGAAGGAGATGATTCATTAATGAGAATGCCAAAAAAAAAGAAACAATAAAAAGAGTCCGGGGTTTTATAGAGGCATTTCCAGTCTTAGAGGAGTCATGAAGAAGGAAGGGTGAGCTTTCCCTCAGAATAAACAAAAGCAAGATGGTCCTTTGTGGTGACAAAAAGGACCTTGTCACCTCAACTGCTCTTTAGTCAGGCTTCTCTGAGCCCTCTTCTCAGCGATGCCCTGTGTATGGCCTGCTGGCCCAGTGCAACCAGAACCCTGACACACCAGTTTAGCAAGAATCTCCCTATCCTTGATAGCTAACCAGGTTCCTCTTAGTTTTCACCCACTGACTTTCTTACTCTGAGTCTTGTCTATAAATCCACAACTGCCTTCAATGTTGGAAACGAGTTTAGTCTCTCCCTGATTGCTATAGTCTTCAATAAAGTTTTCCTTGACTGTTTAACTCCATCCAGTGCAATTTTTTCTTGACAAGCCATTTCTAAATCACAAACCTGTGATGGGATTCCTTAACTGTCCCTGCTTTCTGGAAGCACAGACCTACTATAAAGTTTAACACTGTCAGAGGATATAACAAAATTGATCTTGCACAGTGGTTTACAACAAATAATTAAGTGCTTTCAAAATTGTGATTAAGTCTAGCTTCCTTCTGCCCATAGGGGACATCATTTATCAAAATGTATTCTTTGAGCACCTACTCTGGGTCAGACTACTTGAAAGGAATACCAAGATGATCAGGATAGGATATAGGATAAAGCATACAGTATAAACATTTTAAGATAAAATAAATAAAAGCAATACTTATTATCATCTTGACCTAACTTAGTTCTATTGTCCACCATTGTATGGTGTCAGGAAATAATAAACCTTGAAACTGACAGCTGCTTCAAATCCATTTGTCACATAAAGATGTATAAATCAATACCAATAAATTTTTATAAAGCTAAAAAAAAAAAAAGTATGAGGGAAAATCAGCCTTCCCAATCTAGAGAATTTCTTTTCTCATCAAAAAGTCCACCATCCAAAAATATCCTTTATATTTTACTCCATTGTACAAACATGACCCCTCTGTAGAATTTCCATATCATAATCTTCCTTGTTCTCTAGAACAAATATTGTGCCTTCCTTTGTTTTCAAAAGTGTGTTTGACCGCTTTTCAAATGTGTATTTGACATCCTTTCAAGTACATTATCAGTACCCCTTTAAAATATACCCCTTTCAAATAGAGATTTGGAAGCCTGACAACTTATATGTTCATCTTCCCTTCCCTGTTAAGTGTCCCTTTGTCTCCTTTTTCTTACCTGAGTGTTATGAAGCCTCTTCTCCCCAGCTGACCACAAGGCAAAGCTTGAAGGGAGACTGAATATGAAAGAAAGCTTGTCACTTTGATGTGTTTAAAAAAACTGGGATGAGCAATTCCCAGCCCCTGACTGGTAAAGCCCCCTCTTTCCTTTCTGCAGTACGGTCCTCTGGGCAGCAACACCTGGTTTTAACATTCTAAGTCTGTGCTCTCCCCCACCATCACCAGATCCCTGCTGAGTTTAAATTCTCTACAACCCAGTAACACCTGAATCTTCCCTGACGGCAAATCCATGTCCAAAGAGCAGTTTAGGAATCCTCAATGTTACGTTTCTTCTGAGAAGCCAAGAGTATGGGTCTCTGTCAACATGCTCTGAAGAAGTCACTCTACTTTAATATGAAACTTTTTGTACAAGAACCAGTTGGAACACAGCCCCAGCTGATCTCCCTTCCCCCACACCACACACACAGAGATGCATTTTTTTTATCTTAAATCTGCCAATCCATTACACATCAAACTGGCCCATCCTGACTCTTCTGCACAGCTTCCCACCTTATCCCACAAGACTCCAGGGGAAATCTGTCTGCAGGCGAAAATACAGAGAACAGTGAAGAGAACCTTGGATAGTTATTTCAAATGAAAGCTTCAACTCTCCTCTTGCCTTTTCTGACATATCCTCCTCGATCTCTTCCTTGCTCGTGAGATGCACAAACTGCAAGGCAGAATTCCCCTTCACATGCTTTGTGCAGGGTGTTGTGTGGGTGGGAAAGAACGTTTCTTACTGAGAAAACTTTCCCTTGTCAGTAAGTTCATGATAATAGCGCCTGCCTATGAAATAACACTCCCTTTCTGATACCTTTATTCCACTTATAGATCATATTTTTGGATGAAAGTTTTGCTATTGAAGTAGCTGCCAGGTTGTTATGGGCCAATGTGATTGCAATTTACAGTATCTCATAAATCACCACAAGATTGAAAACGCTTGTGACAGATGAAGCTTTAAATTGACATCCTGTCTTTTTATGGGCATTGAAAACGTTGATCTCATGACATGCTCCACAGACGCATTCCCCCTTCACTCCTCCAGAAAGTCCCCACCTGGCACAGAACTGGAGCAATGGCAGGAAAGGGAGGGAGGAAGAGATAACGGGGAGCAAGCTACAGCTCCCTACTTGGTGCTTGCTAAGACAGGAAAACTCAGAGCCTGAGTCTGAGCATCTGTGACTGCTTAACAGATAAGATGCTTAAACCATCCCCCATGAGTGGCACTGAACTGTGAATCTCACGAACCTCAAGGAACCCCTTCAACACCAAGAAATTTAAAAGGCAAAGAAAATTAGGTCAATTATTTTTGAAAGAACAAAGAAATGTGAGATTTCCTTAATGGACATCCCAAGGTCAAGCAATGGTTCCACTGGGACCTCATGAGAAGGTGACCAGTGTCCACCTTCTGCTCCCCTGGGTCCATGTTTCCTCAACCTTGAGCAGCTATTAGCGTCTCCTGAGGTGCTGCTGAAACTGCCCCACACCAGACCAACATCGTCAAATCTCTGGGGGCGAAGCCAACGCCTCAGTTCCCCAGGAGATTTTATGCTGCTAGTTTTGTGAATCACTGGCCCAAAAACAAAAAGCTAGGCAGCAATGAGGGAAATAGGCAGGTGTGTCAATTCAGCAGTCATGGGCCCCCCGGGGAGCCAGAACCCACACGTGGATGTGCAGGTAATAAGTACCGTTGATGCCTAGCAGGAGTCTTGGGCACTCAGTTCTGTCTGACTCTTTGCAACCCCATGGACGGTATCCCCCCAGGCTCTTCTGTCCATGGGATTCTCCAGGCAAGAATACTGGAGTGGGTGCCATTTCCTTCTCCAGGGGATTAGCCCCAGACAGTTGTCACCATGAAGGAATAGGAGCCAATGGCTGTCAGATTTTCTGATTTGTTAAGACTATGCAGAAATCTGAATATTTTTAACACAAAATATCCTGAATTTTAAGTGCTGAAAAATAATTCAGAATACTGTGCCTCCTAAACAAAGTGCATCTTGAAACAATGAGTTTGCCACCTGTGCCCTAGGTATGTTGATTTATACAAGAGAATTTTCCATAAATAACAATACTTCACCACTCCCCACATAGATGGCCACGTTGACTCTTTAAGGACCAAAGGCCAGCTTAGTGGAAAAGTATTCTAATGAAATCCACAGGCAGCAGTTATACCAGCCCCAGGATACATAAGCATCAGCAAGAGAAGTGATTGTCAGATGACCCTCCTACTACTGTATTTGGAGTTAAGTTTCCTCGAGGGACGAGTGGGCAGCAAAGTCTTTGCAGCTCCAGGTGAGGGAAGCGGCTCCTTCACAACCTCCACGGCTGGGCAGTCAACATCTGATGTGACTCCCAACACAGTCACATTAACCCCAGACCTTCACTCCGCCGCCTCTCTCAGATCCGCTGAAATAACTCTTTTATTTGCCTTTTCAGTGCCTGCTGACACAAGACTCTGGGAAGTGGGGGAGGGAAGGAAGCCAGGAACTGGTAATAACTTCCAGCATTAAAGCAGTGACTAATACTAATTATGCCGCTCCGACCAGCCATCAAGCAGACCTATTTTCGCTATGAATTAATGCAGAGTGACCTACTTTTCTACATAGTATTTATTATTTGTGCTGCTGTTTTATCGATTTTGAGACTGTTATGTTACAGAGGAATGGAAAAATCTAATATAATAAAACTCCTTTCATTGAAAATAATAAAGTCACATCACGAAATACAAATTTATTTCTTTTCTTTATGAAAAGATAGCATCTGTGAACTACATTTGGGTTGTGGGAATTAGCTAAAGGCTGCTTCAGTGGATTAATAAAAACAAAAAGAAATATAAATACATTAATGTTCAGATATAAAACTCAAGATAAAATAATAGAGTGCATTTCTAAATTTTAAAACTTGTTTGCTTATAATGTTCCAGAGATATCTCATAAAGGAGCACAATGTTAGTCTTACAAGACTATATATATTTTCAATTTATATTCCTCTTGTCCCATTTTTCATGTGCATTATATCATCTGATTTTATTATGCCTCATATTTTATTTATTCATTTATGAGGCCTTGGGATTTTATTTCTTGAAATCTGAGTGTAATGTTTACTAAAAAACAGATAATTAAAAATAAAAGCACACAGCTCACATACACATTTTGTTTTATATGCAATTATAAATGTATTTTCTAGGCACTTTTAATGCCCAATTTCCACAAAGCGTCTTCTTCTCCTTGTGCAGCACTCACTCTAAGGAAATCTTAAAAAGAGGCTGTTTGCATAACTTGGGTAATTGCAAGCCTCAGAGATTCCACCTACCCAGAAACTCAAAGGAGTGATTTACATTCTGGTGATGAAAGTAACAGTGTGCACGTGTGTTTAGGCACAAGTGTGTTTCCCAGAAGAAAGAGCAAGTGCCATGGGATACTGGGACAGGGTGGGCCCGAGACAGGTGGGAATCTCAGAAACAGAACACGGCCCAGAAGAGGCGTCATGCTCCAGCGTGGCTGCCATCCTCCCATCAAAGTGCTCCCTCCCTGACCTGAGGGAGCGAGGCGCATGGTGTCCGTGCCGTAATTACGCAGTGATGCGGCCACCACACACAGACGAAGCCGGGTCACCGCTGCCGGGCTGCCCTGCCTGACACTTGCCACCCCCTGGGAAACAGACAGCAAGGCTTCCCCAGGTATGGTAAGCACCCTGCTCACCACGGCCTCCTCAGTGGCACCATTCGGAATGGAAAACTTGGAGTCAGAGGCCTACAGAGGTGAGCCCTGCAGTCTTCCCCCTCCTCCTCGGATCTTCTTGTGCTGACAGAGGGAGAGAAGGGAAAACACATGAACCCCACAAAAAAGGAAGACAACGTTTTAATCCATAAACTTCTAGCCCAAAATGAGAAGTCAGATATGACTCAGGCCCCCATGGACTTTTTCCTGTTCTTTCCTCCTTTCTTACTCCCTTATTGAATGAATTAAAGTGGTTCATACTTGTCCTTCCAGAATCAGCTCCAGGGTCACTCCCTCCAGGAAGCTCTCCCAGATGGGCCTCTCCCACTGAACCAGAGGACCCTCTTCACACCTCCAGGACGTCTGCTGATGGTTCCTACTGTGTAACACTGTGACGCAGATATGCGGGCTTGACTTACTTCCTCGGCAGACTGAGACCTCCCTCGGGAGGACCTGGGGCTCAACGTTTCCATAGCCCAGAGTCCAACACATCTAAAAGGTGCTTGGCGAACAGTAATGCGATGTCCATAAGGGCTGCCCATCACTAGTGCAGCGTCTTAGCTCAATTAAGACTGTACCCCTTCATCCACCAACAGTGACTGATGACCTGCCGGTGACAAGAACACCAATGCCTGGGAGGAATACCAAACATACATGATTTGATGGAAACTCACAGCCAACCTTTACGAAGTGTATGTTCACTCAGATTTTACAGGTACATAAACTGACACTCCAGACAACGTTATCTAACTTAAGTCACACAGCCAGTAAATGACAAAGCTCAGATTTAATCCCAGGTATGTTTGACTTGAAAACCTGTTTTTTGTTTTTTGGATTTTTTTTAATCTTAATGCTATTCAAAGAATAAGCTTTCTACATGTGTTATCATTAGGGAAAATAAACTTTAAAACAAATCTATGAACATGGCTTTCCCATCATTACCAATTTCCTAATTAATATCTTCATAAGTTTGGAATGTAATTGTCTTTAAAACAAAGCCAACATCATAATTTGACCTAGAAATATTAAGTAGCCCACCAACTATTTAGAGTTCATATTGTTGTAACTTGTTT
This sequence comes from Bos mutus, assembly GCF_027580195.1. Taxonomy (NCBI): domain Eukaryota; kingdom Metazoa; phylum Chordata; class Mammalia; order Artiodactyla; family Bovidae; genus Bos; species Bos mutus. The sequence goes on along the minus strand of NC_091617.1, from coordinate 89,114,493 downwards.
TTATCATAAATACAGTATGTGTTGCCAGATAGACAGTCACCTATAAAACAGAATTACACTGTCTGCAAACAGCTTCACAAACTCCATGCTGTGTCACAACCTGCACGACAACCCTGAAAAGCTCCCCAAAAGTGAGCTCATCTCAAACCCAAAAGTGTTTTTCATCTCAAAAAACATGTTACTAATTACAAGTTACTATTAACAGTTAACTGGTTATCCAATTGAATCCCCAACACTTAAATATATCCCCAGAAAAATCTCTCATAATGAAAAAAGGAGTATTATAAAACATAAAATGGAAACCACAGGATGAAACCAGTTCTTTGCCTGGGGCCACGATGCCTACGCCTGGGGGGTGTAGCACAAACTTGTTTTGTGTAAACTATAGCCATAAGCTTCACAGCAACCAACCATCAGCCTGATTTATTAAAGTGAAAAAAATTGCTTCTTGTTTGTAAGTGCAAGAGGATGTAAAAATCCATTTGTAAGGCCAGTGAGAGCTGCCGTAAGCAAGCCCAGGAGACCTGTCACTCTTACAGTGCTCTCACCACCACCATGAACTGACAGGACCAGGGTTAGGGGGGGTTTCAGAATTCGGGAAAGGTGTCCTCGCTTCTCCTAGGAAGCAGCGCTGCGGCTCTTCTAGTGACCCAAAATGGACAGAGAGTGTAACCAGCAGCGTCTATAGATGCTAAGCTCTGGGCTGGATGGTCCTTCCAGAGAGGAGCAAGTCCTAAGAAGAAGAGATGCAGGGAAGCTGTATATCCTGGAAACTAGGTGACAATGCCAAGATGCAGCCTTAAAGAGATTAGGAAAGCAAGGAGCATGCTCTTTGTGGCAAGAGTTAAGGTTAAAGTGAGATGGCAAGAAGCACTCACTGTGTCGTATGTCTGACTCCCCACCAGATTCTCAGTATCTTGAGGGTTGGAGTCATGTCTTCTTCATGTACGCCAGCAAAGGAGGTGATCATTAACACACATTCAGTGAATGAAGGGATGAATGCTTGTTTCATTCTTTCTGGGATATTCACCTTTTTAATGCTTCTCTTTTCCACTTACTGACCTGTGGTCTCCTTAACAAAGTAAGTCAACTCTAGGAGTGGAACAAGGGACTATGGAGACCACTCTCTGAAGCTCTAGCCATCACTCATTTTTGTCGCCAGTTCCCAGAGCAATTAGGGGAATGTAATTATAAATGTCCAAAAATCTCTGAAATATATCAAGTATCAGACATTCACTAACATGAGTAGCACATTTATTTAATCTCAAGCATCTTTCTGTACTTGATAGGCTGTAAAGAGAAATTTATATGGAATAAGACGTGGTACTTCTTTCCCTATTAAAATGAACATAAATAGCTTATGAATGATGGCTCACTATAACAATTTGCATATCAAATGCACTTTACAAGAAACTGTATAAGAGGCACCTAGTGCTTTAAATTCATGAATATCTGGGGTAATCAAGTAGAAAACAGAATGTAAATAGAAGGAGAAGGGAAAAATAAATACTTCTGCTAAAGCTTAGCTTTAAACAGAAGACAGAGTTTGCATTTATGTTTTTCTGCTTTTAATTCTTTGGCATGTTGTATCTTTAAAATATATATTTTAGATGTATATTATGTGTATATATGTGTGTGTGTGTGTGTATGTGTATCTGTAGATATATAGGTATAGATATATCTGCCTAAAGTTTTAAAGTAGCTTGTAAAATAAACTGAGAGCCAACAGAGCATATTTAAACAGGTTATTTGGTATTCTGGTCCTAATGGGTTAAGGGCCTCAGGAGGAAGACTCTGATCATATACGTTAATTTCATCCCGGCCATGAGATCTGGCAAAGCTTAGCCCACATATTCTTGCAAATGACTAGAAATACCACATTCCCATGAGACAAAGTGACAGCTATGAAATTAAGCAGTGTAAGCTAAGACTCCAACAGCTCCGTTAACAAACACACCTCCAGCAAATTCCTCTGCCCCGACTCAGGCAAATGGAATATAATCTTGTTTCAACAGTAACTCGCAGCTCTCCACATTCAATATTAGAAAATAACCCAAGCCTCTGGCTTTGTTTTACTATCTTTTCAGAGCCTTCCTTCCTCTTTTCCAGAAAGGTCAAAGATCAGGGACATGACACGGGGAAAAGTTCTTCTCAGGTCAGGCACCTGTCCAATGATCCAAAAAGTCATCGGTCAGATTCAGGTAAATCTGAAGTGATTAAAAATGATAGCTATGGTTTTTAATCACAACCTAAAACCCAAAAAGATTTAAGAAAATGTACTGTGATTGCTGAATTATTAACTGAACTATTCTAAAAAACAGAACACTTCAGTTAAATAAAACAAGTATGATTTTAGCTTTGACCACTGATCTCTTCTCAGACAGAAAGATCAACTCTTTATGAATAGGGATAGGTCAGTCAGTGTTTCTATTTGGCTTTTAGTTATTTTTTGTACACTGCTAAAAATTGGAGTCTCCCACTTCCTGAATTTACTCCCTGTCTGGGCTTTGTTGTTTGCTACCCTGGTGGAAAATCCTTCCTGTCTCTTACCCTTCCTCCTCTCCATCCTGCACATGTCACAGCTGCAGCCTTCATGCAGCATCCTTGACCCTGGCTACCATTCTGCTCCACTGGTTCCCATCAGCTCACAGTTACTACACATGCTGTCCACATCCACCCAAAGGCTGAACACTCCTTCTCTCAAGACACCCAGGCAGAAGGGGGATGCAAAATTTTATAACAGAGGAGCTTAAATATGCTAAACTACTATGAAATTGAAGCCGAAATTGCCCCAGGTAGCAGCTCTCAAAGGATGGGAACTAATAGCTAATATGCGTGCACATTCAGTCGTGTCCAATTCTTTGTGATCCACGGAGTGTAACCTACCAAGCTCCTCTGTCCGTGAAATTCTCCAGGCAAGAATACTGGGTTGCCATTTCCTCCTCAGGGTTTCTTCCTGACTCAGGAATCAAACCTGCATCTCCTGCATTGCAGGCAGATTCTTTTCCTGCTGAGCCATCAGGGAAGCCCAGAAATCCTGAAGAAACTGCCAGCAAACTAACCCACCACCAGAGGACACACCAGCCTCCTGCCCCTTGAAAGGCAAGAACCATCAGCCACATCTTTCTTATTCTCCCTCTTCTAGTGATGGGAGAGGCTATTTATTTTCTTCAGGGAAGCTGGAAACCAGGCAAAATGAATCCCTACATAGCTATGGGGAAAGATTAAGCTTAAGTATAATCTTTGACTCAGCCAACTTTCAGAATATCTTTCAATTCATTTGTCTTCACTCTACAAATTCAAACTTTCAGAAGGAATACCTCAGTGGAGTCATCTGTAAAAGGGAAAAAACAAAGATAGCTACTGTGTTGAGCTTTTCTGAGGACTAAATGAGATAACACTCAGAAAGTACCTAGAACAGTTTCTAGCAGAGAGTAACACTCAAAAGTTTACTTTTACTATATTAAAATTGAATCTAGTCACTGCATTTCTCCCACACTTATAAAATATATCCATCCCCCTAATGACAGTTTTAGTGAAGTCAACTATATGCAAAGCATATTAGAATTCTTTCTTGGGAGAACAGGCAGTATTGTGGCAAGAACTGTAACCATTCCTCTGTCGTCTGCTGTTTTGAGAGCAATAACTTGCTTTTACCACGTGAAACCAATAGCAATTACTGGGTAGAATGTGTTCCTAATGAGATCACCACCATAACACAAAGCTTCTAAGTTTCCTGGAAGAAATTACATCTCAAATGCCCTGCTGTAAACATAGGAATGGGAAAAAAGACATAAGACAGTGCTGGAAAAAAATACCTCAACAACAGTGCCTATTTTGAAATGGTTTTATGGCAAAATAAAAGGTATAATTTTCTGATTTTACCTGCTTTCTAGTGGTAAGTGAAGCAGGAATGACACTGATTTTCATACTTTCTTTCTCCGGTCACTATACACTCAGCGTTTTTGAAAAACCACCTTTACATAGTGCTCACACTTAAACTACATCCAAAGTTTTCAAATTTTTTAAATATATAAAAGCAGCTGCCTGGGATCCAGCAGACAGGCATTACAGTTGACATTTGCAAATATCATTGTTTCAGTCCCAGTTCACAGGCATTTTGACAAGAAGAAAATACAAACCTTCACTCATTCCAGGGCAAACATTCTGAAACTAAATGATTTACATGGTAATAGGCAAAGGTTAAAATCACATAATTCATAGCCTTCTTACCAACTTCAGTCAAACCTCGGAAGTTTAACTATGGAAATCCTTGGTCTTTCTATATCCCTGTGTATACGCATATATGAAAGAAACATTTTAATGATAACCTCTGAGACCATGAGGTTGGGTTTCTGTACATGAGACCACTTACCCAAAAATGTATACATACAACAGGAATCAACAGGAATTTTAAGTGATTAAAATTTGGAAGTTTAATTTGGAAAAATGAACTACCATGTAAGCAATGCCTTGTGTGTTCCTTGAAAGTGAAAGTCACTCAGCCCTGTCCATTTCTTTGTGATCCCATGGACTATACAGTCCATATATTTAATATAAATCAAATCTCCTGCCATTGAAAACTGAGGTATGGCATTTAAGCTGACCAAAAGAAGAAAAACAACCTTGCTGCTGCTACTAAGTCGCTTCAGTCGTGTCTGACTCTGTGCGACCCCATAGACGGCAGCCCACCAGGCTCCTTCGTCCGGCAAGAACACTGGAGTGGGTTGCCATTGCCTTCTCCATTGTGTGAAAGTGAAAAGTAAAAGTGAAGTCGCTCAGTCACGTCCAACTTGTAGCTACCCCATGGACTGCAGCCTACCAGGCTCCTCCATCCATGGGATTTTCTAGGCAACAGTACTGGAGTGGCTTGCCATTGCTTTCTCTGGAAAAACAACCTTAAACACACACAAAAACTTAACACCCAAATCCCAGAATGGCCAATGGAGAGCATACTCAAAGCACGTTGGGTGGGGAGACAGAATTGTGAAAATGAAAAACCCATCTCTAAGGAAAATATTAAGGTGTTTTGAGGGAGAATTTTTTAGAGGTTAGATTTAAACTAATTTTCTATTACTCTGTAAGATCAGAATATTTTCAGAATATTTACATTGGCTAAGAGAAGCTACTTAGTGCTGACATTTATAGCTCTGGTTTCATGGATACTGATGTTAGTTCAAAAGTCTCAGCATCAGTTTTGACATACCTCCACTCAACACAAGGAAATATTGCTAATGCACCCAAGTGAAATGGATTTGAGTTTACATTTTCAGACATGACATTAAGTAACCTTCAATAAAATCCACTGTTACAAATGAGGAATTCTTAAGTAATCAATCGCAAGATAGATGGCATCTGAGAACCACTGGCTTCATTGATAGCATACACAGCTTCTGCAGATAGGTGTATTCCCCTAGGAATTCCTTTCTTTGCCTTTCTCAGGCACAACCCTAAGTAACTTAAGGGAGGTGTAATACAATAGTTTATCTCATATTTCTATTTTTTGATAGATCAAGTGCTGTAACAAGAAAAGTTCTTACCCCATGGTGCTTCAGTTGGAATACATTTACAAAATTAACTTTGAAAAAAAATTGGAGTTGATTAGCTACATTAGATATTCTGTCAACAAATCCAACTCATCCTAATCAGTCATAATTAGCACTGATGTTTGATGAGAGGTACAAGCAAGAGTAGCAAGCTGACATCCCTCTAGGGAACTGGGGAAAGTCGGCTCAGTTTCCTCAACTTGGAAAGGAAGTATGTATACTACGTTGGCCAAACTGGCAAAAGAAATGTATGCTCAACCTCTAACAGATTCAAGGATGTGCTGTGCATGTTTAGCACACTTGGCAAATAGGTTTTAGTTTTCTCCAGGAATGGGATGTGAATCCTGCAATCCTGGCATCTCCACAGAGTCAAATGCCAACCTAAGCCATGCCTTCCACCATAGTTCTCAAGCCTAAGAATGTTAGAGAATATCTCCCAGCAAGGGCGGCAATAATTAAATTAGCATGCTTCTATGGCCTGGAATATTGGAGAAGGAAACGGCAACCCACTCCAGTGTTCTTGCCTGGAGAATCCCAGGGACGGGGGGAGCCTGGTGGGCTGCCGTCTATGGGGTCGCACAGAGTCAGACATGACTGAAGCGACTTAGCATGGCCTGGAATAATCCACTGGATGAGAGAAATGAGGCAGAGCTGGTCACTGTATTACGGCAGACACATTCCTATAACCCCAGCTTGGCAAGGAGGGCACTTCTAGACCACATCAGCATGCAACAAGCCCATGGAAGCAGACCAGGTTCCCCACAACTCATTTCCCAACAAGAATAAATGCTGCCTTTAGTATCGCTCAGATCTGCCATGACTTTACAAAACAATTTTTTTTAACCGCTAAATTCCTTGTAGTTCTGCTAGACATAGAGGAGAGAGACAGGGTCTAGCATCTGTGGGTTCACCCGGGTTTAAGTTTTTGCTTCTACCCGCCCAGCCTTCCTACCTCCCCTGAATGAAGTTCTCCTCTGTCTTACTTGTATTTTCTATCCTGCCTTTGAGCCTATGGGGTTGACCTAAAAGTTTGTTCGGGTTTTCCATAATATGTAATGGAAAAAGCCAAACAAACTTTTCGGCCAACCCACTACTTTGTTCCCATCAACCTTCAAACATGCAAGTCTTTCATTAGAAACACCATCCTCTACTTCTTCACTAATCAGCTTACTCCTTAACTTTGGCATCTGATTTCCACCGTCTTTACTCTGCAGGAATCTCCTCCCTCAACCTTCATTTCTGATCTAAAAATCTTTCTTCATTCTTGAAGCTTTCTTGGGAACACTTGACTGAGCTGACCATCTGTGTTTTAATCTCCTCCTCCCCATGGTACCAGCAACACAAATTCCCTGAATTTTCTCATATCTTGGATTTCTCATATCTTCCTCTTAATTATAGGCTTATCCCCAATGTATCAATAGAGGCCTTTAGCCTCCTTTCTCTATTCTATTTCTCTATTCTCTCTTATTCTCTCCTTTGACAACCCCTTCCATTACTAAAAGTGACCACTGAAGTCAAATGCTCAACTATATACACCCTGGGGTCCATGCTACAGTATAGGTCATAATACTCAGAAGTATTGCTCTTCTTGACTATAAGTAATATTAAAAGCTATTCTCATGTTAAAACAAATATAAATATCAATTTATATACTTAAGATTTGTTTTCATTCAACTATTTGTCAAGCTCAGCTGTAAAACAATGTTAAGAAAAAAACATATATATATATATTGAAGAATAAAAGGCAAAATAAATTTTTAGATGAAGCATAAACTTTCCAAGGAAATTTGCTCCTTATGTCCTAACTCTTCCCTCCCCAGATACCTCCAGGTCAGACCTTCACACACTCTAGTTCCACATTTTCACTATTTTCATGGAAAATTCTACATAGTTCCCCCAGAAATACATCACACACTGCACTGAAAATGGAATTGTTGTCTCACCCCAAACCTGATTCCATCCCCAGGGATCCTGTTTTGTAAGTAGCGGCACCAGTTGGAGAGTGACCCAGGCCCAAGAGCTCATAGGGCTGGAATTCCCCCCTCTCTCTCTCTCTGGTGCTGTGACCAAGCCGCTGCTAAGCCTCCCTAAGCTGCCAGTTCATGCCTATCCTTTCTTCAGTTTTCTTATCTCTGTTCCTCCCTTCATTTTCCTTCTTTTAGCCCCTACTTCTCTTTACTGCAAGCATTACAACAGTCTCCTAAATGATCTGCCTCCTCTTTACCATCCACATGCCTTTTCCACAATAATCATCTCCACTCTCAGAAATGTCCTGTCATTCCCAAGAACCACCTCTGTTTAATAAAGATGGAATGTCTTAGCCCAGCCCAAAGTATCCCTCCCCTCTGGTCACACCTTCTGTTACCTTTTCCTGCTCTTATCCTCCAAAGTCATTCAGTTCAGTCGCTCAGTCGTGTCCAACTCTTTGCGACCCCATGAATCGCACCACACCAGGCCACCCTGTCCATCACCAACTCCTGGAGTTTACCCAAACTCATGTCCATAGAGTCGGTGATGCCATCCAGCCATCTCATCCTCTGTCATCCCCTTCTCCTCCTGCCCCCAGTCCCTCCCAGCATCAGTCTTTTCCAATGAGTCAACTCTTCACATGAGGTGGCCAAAGGACTGGAGTTTCAGCCTCAGCATCAGTCCTTCCAATGAACACCTAGGACTCATCTCCTTTAGGATGGACTGGTTGGATCTCCTTGCAGTCCAAGGGACTCTCAAGAGTCTTCTCCAACACCACAGTTCAAAAACATCAATTCTTTGGCATTCAGCTTTCTTCACAGTCCAACTCTCACATCCATACATGACCACTGGAAAAACTATAGCCTTGACTAGATGGACCTTTGTTGGCAAAGTAATGTCTCTGCTTTTGAATATGCTATCTAGGTTGGTCATAACTTTCCTTCCAAAGAGTAAGCGTCTTTTAGTTTCATGGCTGCAATCACCATCTGCCGTGATTTTGGAGCCCCCAAAAATAAAGTCTGACACTGTTTCCACTGTTTCCCCGTCTATTTCCCATGAAGTGATGGGACCAGATGCCATGATCTTTGTTTTCTGAATGTTGAGCTTTAAGCCAACTTTTTCACTCTCCTCTTTCGCTTTCATCAAGAGGCTTTTTAGTTCCTCTTCACTTTCTGCCATAAGGGCAGTGTCATCTGCATCTCTCTCTTACAAAAACATGTTATTTGAGTTTTAGGTCAACATTAGCATCTTTCCTGGGTATGGGATTGGGGAAGGGAACAAGTGAGGGTTTAAGTCCATAACTCCATGAACATTTCAACAAGGTCTAGCTCTCAAATCCATTTTTCTCGAAGATGGGTGTGGTCCATCAGAGGGTTGTGCTCCATCAGAGCAATGACATGTGCAAAACAGAGGGTATCACCTGCTGCAGAAGCAGAGAGCTTCATTTCACTCTCACTGTTATCCTCTCCATGCACAGCACTGCTGCCAAGTCCCTTGGGCCTATTGGATTTCCATGTGTGTGTATTTCTTTGCTTCTGTGTGATCTCAGCAGGGATAAATGAACCTAAGATATTAAAATGTAATTTGTTCAGATCTTTGCCTTTAGGGTGAGCACTAAGATGCTGCCATCAGCCAGAAAATTTGTGATCTAATTTAGAAGCAGTGAGCCATGCTGTCTTTCTTCAGACACTTCAGAAAGCTGCACAGGGTCCCCACTTTGCTATGGCTTCGTAAAAGATTTTCTTTCTAGCTATAAATAATGTTGATTTTTTTTTCCTCCACCTTAACATTCCAAGAAAGATACATTTAGTTAAGGCAGGGAGTAAAAAGGATGCTCTTTGGCTGTCACTGTTGAAATGCCACAGTGCACAAGTGACTTACTTTAATCTCGCGGCTGTGCTCTATCAAAGGCTCTCCCACCCTGATTCAGTTTTCACTGAGACATTTTGAAGAAAACTCTCCCTGGTACTTGCAAACAGAGTCCCAGGATCAGCTCTGAATGGACTTACGCAAAGATTTTTAAATTGGCAGTCCTCATATGCTTTGTGATTTCTTACCCAAGTATCATTAGGTTAACATCTTCAGGACAATCACTAAACCAAAATCAAAGAAAGATTCTTTTGTTTATTTCTCTATAGACATTTTGACCAATTTTAGTTCATCTTCCATTTTATCCCAGCTCAAGACTGGTTGTTATTACTAGTTCATGGGGTTTTTTTCCTTGGGTCTTGCAGCAAAAGAGAAACAAATTGTGGGGTTTTAAAAAGTCTATTGGGTACCAATCTTGGATTATTTTTTAATTCTAAGGTTTAGTTAGGATATCAGTGGAAGGCATAAGACATGACATTTTTTTCCCTTTTTCTTTTAAATTTTATTTTATTTTTAAACTTTACAATATTGTATTAGTTTTGCCAAATATCAAAATGCATCCGCCACAGGTATACATGTGTTCCCCATCCTGAACCCTCCTCCCTCCTCCCTCCCCATACCATCCCTCTGGGTCGTCCCAGTGCACTAGCCCCAAGCATCCAGTATCGTACATCGAACCTGGACAGGCAACTTGTTTCATACATATTATACATGTTTCAATGTCGTTCTCCCAAATCTTCCCAACGTCTCCCTCTCCAACAGAGTCCATAAGACTATTCTATACATCAGTGTCTCTTTTGCTGTCTCGTACACAGGGTTATTGTTACCATCTTTCTAAATTCCATATATATGCGTTAGTATACTGTATTGGGCTTCACTCTGTATAATAGGTTCCAGTTTCATCCACCTCATTAGAACTGATTCAAATGTATTCTTTTGAATGGCTGAGTAATATTCCATTGTGTATATGTACCACAGCTTTCTTATCCATTCATCTGCTGATGGACATCTAGGTTGCTTCCATGTCCTGGCTATTATAAACAGTGCTGCAATGAACACTGGGGTACACGTGTCTCTTTCCCTTCTGGTTTCCTCAGTGTGTATGCCCAGCAGTGGGATTGCTGGATCATAAGGCAGTTCTATTTCCAGTTTTTTAAGGAATCTCCACACTGTTCTCCATAGTGGCTGTACTAGTTTGCATTCCCACCAACAGTGTAAGAGGGTTCCCTTTTCTCCACACCCTCTCCAACATTATTGCTTGTAGACTTTTGGATCGCAGCCATTCTGACTGGCGTGAAATGGTACCTCATAGTGGTTTTGATTTGCATTTCTCTGATAATGAGTGATGTTGAACATCTTTTCATGTGTTTGTTAGCCATCTGTATGTCTTCTTTGGAGAAATGTCTATTTAGTTCTTTGGCCCATTTTTTGATTGGGTCATTTATTTTTCTGGAGTTGAGCTGTAGGAGTTGCTTGTATATTTTTGAGATTAGTTGTTTGTCAGTTGCTTCATTTGCTATTATTTTCTCCCATTCTGAAGGCTGTCTTTTCACCTTGCCAATAGTTTCCTTTGATGTGCAGAAGCTTTTAAGGTTAATTAGGTCCCATTTGTTTATTTTTGCTTTTATTTCTGATATTCTGGGAGGTGGGTCATAGAGGATCCTGCTGTGATGTATGTCAGAGAGTGTTTTGCCTATGTTCTCCTCTAGGAGTTTTATAGTTTCTGGTCTTACGTTGAGATCTTTAATCCATTTTGAGTTTATTTTTGTGTATGGTGTTAGAAAGTGTTCTAGTTTCATTCTTTTACAAGTGGTTGACCAGGTTTCCCAGCACCACTTGTTAAAGAGATTGTCTTTAATCCATTGTATATTCTTGCCTCCTTTGTCAAAGATAAGGTGTCCATAGGTGTGTGGATTTATCTCTGGGCTTTCTATTTTGTTCCATTGATCCATATTTCTGTCTTTGTGCCAGTACCATACTGTCTTGATAACTGTGGCTTTGTAGTAGAGCCTGAAGTCAGGTAGGTTGATTCCTCCAGTTCCATTCTTCTTTCTCAAGATCGCTTTGGCTATTCGAGGTTTTTTGTATTTCCATACAAATTGTGAAATTATTTGTTCTAGCTCTGTGAAGAATACCGTTGGCATGACTTTTTGAGATGAATTCAGCATAGTTAGAAACTGGAGTAAATCCAGCTTAAGAAAGAACCAGGGACCACAGTCAGATGAGTGGCTGAACTTCCCAGAAAGGATCTGAGAAAAGAGACTCAGAGTTCTGAGAATTGAAAAGTTCCTTACACTCTCCTGCCACCCTTCAAGAAAAAAAGGTAGAGGACAGGTTTCAACTTCCTAAATGAAATTTAATTCGAGAAAATGCCATTTTGCTATTACTGATATTAACAGACACACATAACCCAAGAGGGAAAGAAAATAAACAAAAATAAATGTACCCAACAGTAATTTCAGAGTAATATAATAACATAATGCTAGGCTAGCAACTGAAACACATGTGAGTTTGGCATTTCCCTTACAAAAATCCAGCAACTTCCTGAAACACAATTATTTCCAGATTACATGTAGAAGAGAAAGCACTAGAATCCTCAGGTCTTCAACACAAAAGGAACCAAGTCACACATTCACTGGCTCCTGCAGACACCAGCAAGATGTCTTTTGTGAATACTAATTGATGGATAGCTTCTTAACAATGCAACAAAAGGGATTTGAGGCTTTTAAAATAAGATGTTGCCTTGCAATTCAAACAGTAAATCTGACAGAAAGCAAATAACACTCTCAGCAAATGCAGAAGGCTACAGACTCGCAAGTGTAACAGCACTTTTAAGAAGGAAGCTTTCCAGGGCAGCGGCTGCACCTTCAAACAACACTAGCAAAGCAGCAGGACAGACACCTCCTTTAAACTTCCGTTCACTTCCCCATCTCGGGTTTCATGCAACACTGGGGCTCAACCACTTACTGCAAAAAATCAGTGCAGTTTGAAAAGACCAAATGATGCCCCTGTGCTACAAATTTATCTGTTCTAACCCCTCAACCTAATTTTGAAAGAAAAATGATAAGGATGATGGTGAGGATAATACCAAAATGTCTTGCATCAAAACTCAAAATGTACATAGCTTTTCTTTCTAAATCCAGCAGATTGCAAAGTTCTCCCTCCTTTAAAATAGCAAAGATTCTCAGAGCAACTTTGCAAGCTTGATTAAAGGGCATATCAATTTCCAGGAATGGTTTTTATTTTTCAGTCGCATTTTCTTCTGTGAAAACCTTTATTAGATTTTCAACTCTAAGTGTGTTCTGACTATATAATTCAGCAAAATGCTGCACTTCCATAATCCTATTTTCATCATACAGTCTGATTGTTTATCATGAACATAAATATAATCCATAGGCTTCAACAAAATGTGTTCAACATTTTTAGGACGACCTTAAAATAAAAGTTGTATAAATTGTCACTGAAAATTACACAGCCACATTACCTGTATTTCAAATTGCACTGATTAAGACTTTCATATACCCAACCCATTCAACAGAGATAATTAGATAGCATAGGAAGCTCTAGCATTATAAAATCAAAGAACTTAAGTCTCATTGTAAGCTGTAAGTGCCAATCAGGGTCCTGTCTGAAATGTTGGTAGGGCATGACTGCCACCTACTGGCAGACATTGGAGATTGCACCATCCGACCAAGAGCCAGGGACTTCATTTTTGCAGTCTAACCAAGACAGGATTTTTCCCTAGAGCCAAAATGCACCAGTTTGGTTAGGTGTGCAGTTTCCCTCACTAGATGTTCATATTTTTGTAATGAAATCACACAACAAGTTCCACTTTTGTCATTACATTTTACATTGTGTAAGCATTTTACATAATACATACACACACATACATGTGTGTGCTTATGCACTTGTTTTTTAAGTCTATCACCCTTTACGAGAACGTAATCTCAACAACAGCAGCAATATTTTATTCACTAATTTATTCTACTGGGCCTAGAACAGTGTCTGGCACTTAGCGAATATTCATTGTTTACTATGAATAAATGAGCCAAATACTAATGTTTTAAGACAATACAATGTACCAGCTAATAGCCTAAGTTCTAAAAACAAATGAACATAAGCTGAAACTGTGGTTGTCTCTTATATCTTCTGCTGAGCCTCAATTTGCTGATCTATTAAATAAAGATAATAACACCAAGGTAGTTAGAACAACTAAATGGGCAAATAACTGTTTATAAAGTACTTGGCACAGAGTAAGTGCATAATAATTAATATTATGACCATTATTAGTAAGTTCTATAGCTCAAATGAGGGGTGGCAGCAATTTAATAAAGGCCTTAAGCATTAAGAGTTCTTCCTTCACCACAATCCTTGCTATTAAAATTCAGCCTACAACATTCTCCACTTTCATCAAGTACTAGTTCCAAACCAGTGTCCAGTAAGCTTTCAGATAGTCGTAGATCTTTAGAATTGTTAGAGGAGTTGCAGTGTGGTATTTAAGAAATCACTGTTCTGGAAATCTCTAGACGGTACTGAACTTAAATAGTTCAGAACTCTCTGGAGGGTTTTGCAAGTTTTCAGTTTTGCAAGTTTTACAAAGTTTTAATTTGCATTACAGCTGATGTAATACTTTGTTACCTGCCAGGAAACCATTCTGCACTTGCAGGCACGCACCCTCCCATGAAGGCTCCTGTTAGAATGCTAGGCATGCAACAGAACATCCACTGAAATGGACTTAAGCCTCAAGGGACCGTGTTGTTGTTCGCAACAGGAAGTCCAGGGGCAGCGTTGCTGATGATTTGCAGCTGGACAGTAATTACGAAGAACCTATGTCCTTTTCATGCTGTATTGTCCAGTGTGTTACTTTATCCTGAAGCTGGTTACTCTTGTGGCCTTAGAGTGTTTCCAGTAGAAATCTGGGCCATATGGCATGCTATTCACATTCAGTGGGAAAAAGAATGGTTCCCAGGTGCACCCTAGGGAGGGTGAATCATTTTTCCCATAGAGCCCTGACAAGTCATTTCTCTTGGCTTATTGGTTAAAATAGTAAAACATATCCATTCTTGAACTGGCTGCCTGTAAGATTAATCTGATTGATTTGAAGTCTTAGCTCAATCATGATCTGTCTGTGGGGCAGAATGGGGTCAGCTTCCGCTGAGTTCCATGGGCTGCATAAAGGAGGGGAGTAGACCCGCCATCAGGTTCATTAAAAAGGAAAAGGGAAAGGGTGGGGGCAGGGCATGCAGCCTCACGTCCCCACTCTTGTGAGAACACAGAGACACAGTGGTCTGGGCTATGAAAACAATGATCAATATGATGAATTGTTCATCATTTTTTTTAATCCTTGAAATAATTTTAAGGGGATGCTTTCTGGCAGTCCACATACCAAGAACCCAATATGCTTCCATGGCAAATGTTTCATCTTTAGGTCTGCTAGGACATAAATGTTCTGTGAACTTTTACTGAACATGATACAGTTCAAGCAAAGAAACACACTTAAAGTTCTGAATACAAGTGTCTATTGCTCCTCTGGGTCTCCATTTCCCCACCTATTAAATAAAAGATGGACTAGCTGAGTTCAGAGGTCTTTCCCAGCTTCTTTGTTCTGTGCAGTTGAATCCTGATCCACTCACTTCACCAAGTGAATATACTTAATAAGTTTGCACACATTTTTATTCCTCATTTAAGTAAGTATTGACCTCTTATTGTATGAATTCTACTTGGTATGGAACTGCTAAGACAAATACAAGTGTGGGGCAAGTTCCAGCTTTCCAGAACCTTCACTGGGGAGAAAAGGCAGATGTAGAAGACAGGGGAGCAAACAGTAGCAAAGTTAGGCCAGAGTGGAACAGCGGAGGCAGGAAGAGTGAGGTGACGGGAGAAGGTTAGAGTCAAGCCAGGTTTGATTTAAAATATGGACCAGAATGGGAAAGCAGGAATTGATTTATGTTTATGAAACTATGAGCAGACAAGATGGTTATGATGATGGACAGCACTGATGACGATGCTTGCTGACGGTGACAGCCCCAGCTTACTGTGACCTACCAAGTGCCACACTTCCGTTACAGTATTTCGTATCATGTTCACAAGAGTACTAGGAAAGAGGTGTCATAAAAAAGTACATTTTATCCTCAACTTTTCTTGCCCAAAGTATACAAAAAAGTAGTAAATCCGTGGTTAGAACACACGTCCCTACAACCTCAGGGCCACTTGCCTTTGCCTTTACTGCACTTCTCTGCCTTTGAAACTCAGGAGCTCACATCACCCCCTGAGCCTGCCAGTCCAGCTGTGTGCCTGTGTATGCACAACGGCCAATTCAGAAACACAGGAATGTCTATGACAAGGCTACATCTTTCACACAAATGAAACAGCTTCACTGATCCCATAGAGAGACCATCCCTGGCTGCAAGAAGATGCAGAGTTTCACATTTTACGTTACCTAATTATTAAATAGAATTATGACAATGAAAAAAATGGCACTGCTCATCAGCCACTGACATGCTCATGTCCGGACACAGATGAGAAAAAAAAAAAAACAAGGCAGCTTTGAGGCTTTTCTCTTGAAACTGGATTGAGGGGTTCCATTGAAAATTGATGCATTGCCTAGGCTGCCTGCTGCTCTGTAAAGAACCTGCCCGCCAATGCAGGAGAGTCAAGAGATGCAAGTTTATTCCCTGGGTCAGGAAGAGTGCCCGGAGGAGGACATGGCAACCCACTCCAGTATTCTTGCCTGGAGAATCCCATGGACAGAGAAGCCTGGTGGGCTACAGTCCATGGGGTCGCAGAGTAGGACATGACTGAGCGTGCACACACTGGAAAGTGACTCGTGCCTGTGTTGCCTCCTGCTGTGTGTGTGAGGGTCTCACTTAGCGAGACAACAGGGGGGCTGCCTCTCTGACCTCCCACCCCCACAGTCACCGTGTGTCCACCTCTGTCACCTACAAAAGAGCACTGCCCCCAGATACCCAACTCAGCGCGTATCTGAAGCTCTTCCAACAGTTTCTGCAGCCCAGGGTCACCCCATAGTCTGACGATAACATGCTGGCACAGGCAAACCCCATCGCTAGGCATCATTGTTCAAATGGAAATGAAGTTCCCCCACCATGCTCTAGTCTCCACACACTCCCCAGGAAATGGTGGACGCTGAACTTCCTTCACCAGCCACCGTCCTATCCCCGACAGTTGTGAAAAATGCCTTTTGATCTGTGACCTGCTTTTAAAAACTGACATCTGGCTGTTAGGGTGGTAATTAGACATCATTTAAAAGATATTTCTGTCTTGTTAACTGGATGACTCTGTGATCAAATTGTGGGATAATTTAGAGGAATTCAGGCATATTGATTGTATAATCCATACCGTGTGTAATTAATAATTACCCACTAAAAGCTCTATGTGAGAAATTGTAAGGATTCACAATAGATAAAACGTCAAGCCCTGAACAGTAGCTTCTCCTCAATGCGTTTTATTAACTACACATAACAAGCGAAAGCGTTCCAAGGAGATGAAGTCGAGACTCAATGCCAGAATGTACTGACACTTTTGCTCAACTTATAGCCCTGATGGCCAAAGACTAGTGTCACTTCGGAATGTCCTCTCCCCAAGAGCCTGAAGTGCCATCTCCCTGGGCTGGCTCCTTACAGATAGCTGCACTCATTACTTCTGAGTTATAAATGGAGCTCATCCACAGCCCCGGAGATGCAAGGGCTTAGGCTGATCCATCTCACAATGAGCTGATGCCAGCAGGTTAATGTAGGTTGTTTCTACTTATGCCTCAACAATGATAAAATTATACTGGTTATGGTAACGCTGACCAAGATGAATTCTCTGTATGCTTGAATTCTATCCTGCTAATTTATAGCAACACCAGGTCCCCAAGAAATATGCACACATGCACACAAACATTATTATTAACTAAGACTTCCACTCCAAACTCTGTTCTCCCATGCTGTGACCGGGGCTAGACCTTCTGAGAGCCAGAAAATCTTGAGCTATACTACAGGCAAGCACCTGCTCAGTGGCTCCCTTATCCAGGCCCACTCTGCTGCTCTCTGGCCTTCAAAGAGCCTGAACCAGAGTCCTGAGGAGTAAAGACAGCAGAGCTCATAAAAGAAGAGATGCACTAACGCAAAGAGAAGGGCCTGCCAGCTCCATTTGTACATCAGAGTAATGTGACCTTGTTTAGTCTTTATACACAGGCTGGTTGGTCACCTGCATCAATTTATCATCCTTTTGCTACATCCACTAATGCACCACTTTGGTGGGACGGTGACATCATAACAGCTTGTATTTGTTGAGCTCAGCATTCTGCTAAGTGCTTTACACGCGCTGTTTTATTTAATCATCAAAACAACTTCAGAAAGATAAGTGCCAACACTACCCCCAACATACAGGTAAGGGCACTGATGAATGAAGAGGTTCAGTAACCAACACCAAACCTAGGGCTTGGAAACGGTGGAATCTAATAGGAACAGACAGGCCTCTTTGTCTGCTACCAAGAACTCCCCTAGCCATGTGCTCTCTAAGAAGTCATCTCTTCTCGACAAAGGTCAGCATTCCTCCTCTTTAGAGGCTGAATCGGGGAAAGATAAGGAGGTCGAAGGAGAAAGAAAGGCACTGACAAATGTGGGGGGAAAAGACCAGATCTTAAGACAAGACTGCTGGGAGAAATTTTCAGTGTGAAGGAAGCCAAGACTTGTAGGCTTGTGAAATAAAGATGGCTGCTATTCAATTGTAAATCATTTCCTGTGTGGTTCTCTGCTCTGAAATAGCCCCCAGCAGTCATTTTTCAAGGGCCGTCAGAACAAGTTATCCCGGACTGGGTGGCTTAAATAACAGAATTTTCTCACAATGCTGGAAGCTAAAAGTCTGAGATCAAAGTGTTGACAGGGTTGATTTCTTCTGAGGACTCTCTCCTTGGCTGGTAGATGGTCTCCCTGTGTCTTCACGTGATCTTCTCTTCTGTATGTACCTGAGTCTAATCTTCTCTTCTTATAAGGACATCAGTCATGTTGAATTAGGATCCACCCCCTTTGACTTCATTTAAACTTAATCATCTCTTTTAAAACCCTATTTTGACAAAGATCTGAATACTGAAAGCCATGGTTTTTCCAGAATCATGTATGCATGTGAGAGTTGAACAATAAAGGGTGACCACTGAAGAACTGATGCCTTTGAATTGTGGTACTAGAGAAGACTCTTGAGAGTCCCTTGGACTACAAGGAGATTAAACCTGTCAATCCTAAAGGAAGTCAACCCTGAATATTCAATGCAAGGACTGATGCTGAAGTCGAAGCTCCAATATTCTGGCCACCAGATGTGAACAGTTGGCCCTATTGGAAAAGACCCTGATGCTGGGAAGGACTAAAGGCAAGAGAAGAGAGTGCCAGAGGATAAGATGGTTAGATAGCATCACCGGCTCAATGGACAAAAATCTGAGAAAAATCTGGGAGATAGTAAAGGCCAGGGAAGCCTGGTGTGCTGCAGTCCATGGGGTCACAAAAAGTCAGACACGACTTAGCCACTGAACAACAACAATAACTTGAGGTACTGGAGGTTAGAGCTTCAGGATCCAGCAATTTCACTTCTGTGTATTTACCTGAATAAAACAAACACACTAATTCAACAAGATACACATGCATCCCAATGTTCATTGCAGCATTATTTATAATAGCTAAGATACTGAAGCAACCTGTGTCCATCAGTAGATGAATGGACAAAGAAGATGTTATCTCTATACACACAAGGGAGTATTACTTAGCCACTAAAAAAAATCTTGCCATTTGTGACAACATGGATGGACATCGATAGTATTATGCTCAGTGAAATAAGTCAGAGAAAGACAAATACCAATATGATCTCACTCATATGTGAAACCTAATAAACAAAAACTGATGCTGTGAAAGTGCTGCACTCAATATGCCCCCAAATTTGGGAAACTCAGCAGTGGCCAGAGGACTGGAAAAGGTCAGTTTTCATTCCAATCCCAAAGAAAGGCAATGCCAAAGAATGCTCAAACTACCATACAATTGCACTCATCTCACATGCTAGTAAAGTAATGCTCAAAATTCTGCAAGCCAGGCTTTAGCAGTACGTGAACCCTGAACTTCCTGATGTTCAAGCTGGTTTTAGAAAAGGCAGAGGAACTAGAGATCAAATTGCCAACATCCGCTGGATCATGGAAAAAGCAAGAGAATTCCAGAAAAACATCTATTTCTGCTTTATTGACTTTGTGTGGATCACAATAAACTGTGGAAAATTCTTCAAGAGATGGGAATACCAGACCACCTGACCTGCCTCTTGAGAAATCTGTATGCAGGTCAGGAAGCAACAGTTAGAACTGGACATGGAACAACAGACTGGTTCCAAATAGGAAAAGGAGTACGTCAAGGTTGCATATTGTCACCCTGCTTATTTAACTTATATGCAGAGTACATCATGAGAAACGTTGGACTGGAAGAAGCACAAGCTGGAATCAAGATTGCCGGGAGAAATCTCAATAACCTCAGATATGCAAATGACACCACCCTTATGGCAGAAAGTGAAGAGGAACTAAAAAGCCTCTTGATGAAAGTGAAAGTGGAGAGTGAAAAAGTTGGCTTAAAGCTCAACATTCAGAAAATGAAGATATGGCATCCGGCCCCATCACTTCATGGGAAATAGATGGGGAAACAGTGGAAACAGTGGCAGACTTTATTTTTGGGGGCTCCAAAATCACTGCAAATGGTGACTGCAGCCATGAAATTAAAAGACAGTCACTCCTTGGAAGGAAAGTTATGACCAACCCAGATAGCATATTCAAAAGCAGAGACATTACTTTGCCAACAAAGGTCCATCTAGTCAAGGCTATGGTTTTTCCTGTGGTCATGTATGGATGTGAGAGTTGGACTGTGAAGAAGGCTGAGCACCAAAGAATTGATGCTTTTAAACTGTGGTGTTGGAGAAGACTCTTGAGAGTTCCTGTGGACTGCAAGGAGATCCAACCAGTCCATTCTGAAGGAGATCAGCCCTGGGACTTCTTTGGAAGGAATGATGCTAAAGCTGAAACTCCAGTACTTTGGCCACCACAGGCAAAGAGTTGACTCATTGGAAAAGACTCTGATGCTGGGAGGGATTGGGGGCAGGAGGAGAAGGGGACGATAGAGGATGAGATGGCTGGATGGCATCACTGACTCGATGGACGTGAGTCTGAGTGAACTCCGGGAGTTGGTGATGGACAGGGAGGCCTGGCGTGCTGCGATTCATGGGGTCTCAAAGAGTCGGACAAGACTGAGCGACTGAACTGAACTGAATAAACAAAAACAGACTCAGATACAGAAAACAAATGGTGGTTTGCTAGATGGGAGGTGGGTGGAGGGTTGAGTGAAATAGGTGAAGGGAATTAAGAGGTACAGAAGAAAATAAATAAGCCATGGGGATGTAATACACAGGATAAGGAATATGGTCAGTAATGTAATAGTTTTATATGGAGACAGATGGTATTAGACTCATGGTGATCATTTTATATTATACACAAATGTCAAATCACTATGTAATAATAATAAACCAAAAACTGATATAATATTGTACCTCAACTAAATTTCAACTTAAAAAATCATGGGTCCTCTGAACCTCAAGGCTCTGAAGTAAGTTATGCTATTAAATGGATCTCCTTCACACTGACAAAATTATCGCAAGCCATTGTGAAAGGACATTTCTGCTGACAGTGCAGAGGGACAAATGGCCCCCCTGGTTCTATCCTGGGTGGAACTGCATGTTTGTGGGGCTGACAGATAGGACCCCTGTGCCAGCATGGTGCCATATGCCAGCTGGTCAGTACAGCTGGGGATACACGCGTACTGAGTCTGATATCAGGAGTCTCAGCTGGCCACTGGCAGCCATGCCAAAGACACCAGGCCACTTGACTGCACTAAAACTCGAACATGTGTGTGTGTGTGAATCTTTGTATGTCTGATGATACAAACCAGTATGTTGGCAATTGCTTTTCAGACTGATAGTAAGCAAGAAAATGCTCAAAGTTTCTACCTTTGAAATCATGTAAAGCAAATAAGGAAAAAAGCCAGGAATAAGGAAAAAAGGAAGGTAAATGAGGCATTTGACAACATATTAAGGTGAGGACTGGCACTGCATTTCTACTAAAATACACACACACTCTCACATCCTAGCTGTCCATATTCATTGTTCAGTCCCAAAAGTTACAGTCAGGCCAGTGTGACAAGAATTATGCAGACATAAAAACAGGAAGGAAGCTAAAATAATGACATAGAATTAGTTCCTGAAAACCTTAAGGAAACAAAATAGTCATGTCTTAAGGGAATATGCATGACCCTTTAAAAAATATATTAGAAAATTTTTAAATAGCTATTTTACAAAACTCAGATGCATAACAGCAAAATAAGAAGGCATGTGGCTAACTGATATATTTCCATAAACAAAAATATTTCAAAGATGGTAATTCTTAGACTGATATTACCTACATTAAAAGAAGTAAACACTGACTCTGACTAAATGCAGAGACATTGAAGGAGAGAGAGAAAGAATTTATTAAAAGGACACTAGTAGGACTTTATGATGCTCGAGGGACTTCATTGGTAATTTCTTATTTCTTATTATGTAACCTCGACTACATAATAGAATCACATGGGTAAATGTGAAAAACAAGCAGTGTACTAGCTTTACTATGACAAATTACATCAAAATCTCTGGGGGTGGGGCCCACGACTAAGTATGTTTCAAAAGCTCCCCAGTTGATCTTAATGTATAGCCACAGTGGACAACGTCTGGAGTGTTGGAATTAATATCCCATTAATAAATTGGGGGTTCACTGCTTTTAGGTCAAGTTATAAAATTCCTAGGACACAGAATTTAGATGGTTCAGTTTATAGTGAAAGTGAACGTCAAGTCGCTCAGTCGTTTCCAACTCTTTGCGACCCCGTGGACTGTAGCCCACCAGGCTCCTCCGTCCATGGGATTCTCCAGGCAAGAATACTGGAGTGGGGTGCCATTTCCTTCTCCAGGGGATCTTCCCAACCCAGGGATCAAACCCAGGTCTCCTGCATCGCAGGCAGACGCTTTCACCTCTGAGCCACCAGGGAAGCCTGGTTCAGTTTATAGTCAGAGGATATCACTGAAAAAAAATTAGCCATTGTCAAGAAAGCAAGATCATATAGAACCAAAAATGGCAGATGGCAGCTGGGAGTCCTTGACTATGGATCAGAGCAGGTTGGAGTGCTGAGCCAGGCAGCCACCCAAAAAGCGTACATTACAGCAACCCACGAGGGCAAGTTTCATGCTCAACCAATTCCCCCTTCTTCAGTAAGCACAAACACAGACAACACAGCACCATAGAATCCAGATTCCAGTCAGGGATCCCAGGACGACACCATCATGAGTGCAGAGATGTGTCATGAACCCTGGCCACGAATGAATCCTCCTGTACTTATTCATTTAAACACCAGTGTCACCTGGTAAACATTCTGCATTAGTAAATAAGAACAGTTTGTAAAAACTGTAATGAAGCCAAGTTTCCATTTGCTTCTGCTTTCCTCATAAGTGTATGTGAACTAGCAGCTTAAACAATGAAAGAAAATCTCTTACTTGGATAACTATTTCCCAGACAAACCTGTTTATGCCAGACTTAACAGGCCCTCTTTTCCTTTTTCCTCTGCAAAAGATAAACTCTAGCCTTCAGTTAGGCCTAACACAAACTTGGAATTAAAGAATTTTGAATGAACTTTAGATAAATAACTTTAATAATAACTTTTAATAAATAACAACCCCAGTTATGACAGATATTCAAGGGAAAGCACACAGCACATGTGGAATAACTTACAAAATTAAAACCAGTATCCACACTTCCACACTCAAGCATCTGGGAAGCATCTATGAAGCACTCAGTTCCAGGAGAAATTCCAAATCAGTGTGAGAGAGCTGCTGCTATCAAGATAACCGACGCTTGAAATGAGTGACCAAACCTAGACTCAAGAGTTCATCAAGCATCTCAAGAGAGCCTGTGATTAAGAGTGAGAATGAGCAATACACAGCAAGGGCTATGTGAGTCACTGTAAGAGCCCAGAGTGTTGGCATGCACCCAGCCCTGTCCCCAGAGGCTCCAGTGAATAGGCTGGCCCATCTCCTTAACATCCCTCTTGAATTCAAAACACAAGACTCAGGGACTTCCCTGGTGGTCCAGCCATTAAGACTCTGTGCTTCCAAGGCAGGGGGTGCAAGTTCGATCCCTGGTTGGGGAACTAAGATCTCACAAGCCACTTGGTGAGGATGAATATATAGAAACACACACATGAGAGTCTAGGTGTCAGGAAGGGGAAAATATACTCTCACAACCTGACTGGGGAGAGGAGTTAGAATAGCGGTATGCTAAAGTGCCAGATAAAGTACATCTGTACATGGTCACCCAAGAACACAGGGCCACCTTGATTTTGTTCTTCCCTAGGCTGCCCTGGTGACTCAAATGGTAAAGAGTCTGTCTGTAATGCGGGAGACATAGGTTCGATCCCTGGGTCAGGAAGATCCCCTGGAGAAGGGAATAGTTATCCACTTAAGTATTCTTGCCTGGAAATTTTCATGAACAGAGGAGCCTGGCAGGCTACAGTCCACAGGGTGGCAAAGAGTCAGACACACCTGAATGACTAACACTTCACTTCAAGCAGAATGTGAGACAAGGAATTCAAGCGCAGGTACTTTATTTGGGGGTGGGGGACAAGGGAAGAGAAGGCAGGCTCTAACGTCTGTGTACTCAAGCAAGTTACCCCTACAAGCAATCAGAGTGCCACACCACCCAGGAGGAGAACTTACAAGCCTGTGAGGAACGTCCTCAGGAGCATGCCTCCCAGAGCGAGGGGGCCAAGGATTTATACATCAACTCCCAGCAGCCACTGGTTGAGAGAAGCAGGAGGGTATCAACAGGGCCTGATGGGCATGTGGGCTCCGGAAGCCAGAAAAGCCCACGGCAAGCATGTTGTGTCCTGGCATTGAACACAGCCAACCTACAATGACATGGTGAGGCCTGAAAGGAGAGGGTGGGCTCGGAGTGTCTGGAAGGTGGGGAAAGGGTGGGTGAGGAAAAAGCACTCCATGTGACCCAGGGATGCCTACGCTTGAGGCAAGTTCAATTAACAGCCATTCCTGGGGAGGCCGAGAGAAGCAAATGCAAACAGATACACGCTTTACAGACCAAAGTGTAATATGCATGCCAACTACAGTTATTAACTGCTGGCTTTCAGAACTGAAGTACTGTACCTAGTATTGGAAAAATACAGAGTCCTTCCGATCACAGTCTTGGGTTCGAGTCCCAGCTCTACCACTTACTGACCAAAGGGCCTCGGTTCAGTAACTTAACCTCTGCTTCTCTATCAAATAGGACCAATAACTAATACCTGACCCATCGTGCTGATGTGGCGATTAAAAACATTTATGCACCTAAGCCATCAAAGACCATACCTAGCAATTGGCTGGGCTTCCCTAGTGGCTCAAATGGTAAAGAATCTGCCTCCAATGTAGGAGACCAGGTTTCAGTCCCTGGGTCAGGAAGATCCCCTGGAGAAGGGAACAGCTGTGATGAAAGCTGAGCGCTGAAGAATTGATGTTTTGAACTGTGGTATTGGAGAAGACTCTTGAGAGTCCCTTGGACTGCAAGGAGATCCAACCAGTCCATTCTGAAGGAGATCAGCCCTGGGGTTTCTTTGGAAGGAATGATGCTAAAGCTGAAACTCCAATACTTTGGCCACCTCATGAGAAGAGTTAACTCATTGGAAAAGACTCTGATGCTGGGAGGGATTGGGAGCAGGAGGAGAAGAGGACAACAGAGGATGAGATGGCTGGATGGCATCACTGACTCGATGGACGTGAGTCTGAGTGAACTCCGGGAGTTGGTGATGGACAGGGAGGCCTGGTGTGCTGCGATTCATGGAGTCGCAAAGAGTCGGACACGACTGAGCGACTGAACTGAACTGAACTGAAGCCACTCCAGTATTCTGGCCTGGAGAATCCCATGGACAGAAGAGCCTGGCAGGCTACAGTCCATGGGGTCACAAAGAGTTGGACATGACTGAGTCACTTTCACAGCAAATGGCTAGAATCCACATGTTAGCTACCATCAGCATCAGCATCTTTATTAGATAGAAATCTGTGTTAACTTGGGCTGCCATAACTATCGTAAATTGGGTGGCTTAATGACAGAAATATACATTCTCACAGTGCTGTTGTCATTTAGTTGCTGAGTCCTGTCTGACTCTTTTGCTACCCCATGGACTGCAGCCCTCCAGGCTCTTCTGTCCATGGGATTTCCCCAGGCAAAAATATTGGAGTGGGTTGCCATTTCCTTCTCTTGGGGATCTTCCCAACCCAAGGATTAAACCTTGGTCTCCTGCATTGGCAGGTGGAATCTTTATCACTGAAGCTGCCTGGGAAGCCCGCTCACAGTTCTAGAGGCTGGAAAATCCAAGACTGAGATGCCAGCCAATTCAGTTTCTGGTGAGAACTGTCTGCCTTTCTTGCCAGTGGCTGCCTTCTCACTGTATGCTCACACACTAAGTAAAGAAAGATTTCTCCTTTTGTTACAAGGCCACAGATCTATCCTGAGGCCCCACCAACTTGAATGATTCCAACCCTAATTACCTCCTAAAGCCCCCCCACCTCCAAATACTATTACTTTGGTGATTAGGACCTCAATATGCAAATTTTGAAAGGACCCAAGCATTCAGTTCGTAACAAAACATTTGAACGGCAAACTAAAATGAGCAGTAACGAAGTAAATTCTATAACCATTTATCTCCACTGACCCACGTTAAAAGGAAGTGCACCCAACAATAAAAGGAGAGATGAACAGAGGATTGGAATGCTGTGACTGGAGACTGTGGAGTGGTTAAATTTTTTATGTTTTTCTGTTTCTAGGTCACCCCAAAGCAAATGTACAACATTTTCTACTTGTTCGTGGCATCATCTGGGTTGCTTTCTGGTGGGACTCTAAATTACACTAGCAAACAAATGCAACCAGGAGAGTAAAACTGTGAAACTAAAACCAATTCTTATTACGGAAATCCTTTTTTTAATGTCTGCTTCTCCGCTTTAGTAAATAGAACATAGAGAACATAATTGAATATTTGATGACTGAAAATCTCACAGTGTCTGTGGGCTCTCATGCTGAACATCAGTTCTCATCACACAAGCCTGTGGGTATGCTTGTGGGACAGCAAACACATTAGACAGAATCCTTAATGCCCCTGAGAAACTCCCATAAGGTTTTTTGTCTATGTCCTTTAAAAATAAATATATGATACTGGTTTGCTAAGGTTTATGTTTGTGAATTTTCTCCATGTGATTGAGTCTAAGGGAGATTCGTTTGCTGCCCTCTGAATGAGATGAGTACTCTCTCTCTCTCTTTACACAGAGAGGAGAAGGGTGAGAGGCTCACTCAGCCCCTCCGGGGCCACTTGGGAACTAGACACTTTCCTCTCTCTGATCTAAACCCAGAAAGAACGTTAGTACACCCAGTCTCTTGCCCTCCAACATTCATCAGTGGAACTCTTCTACACATTTTCTGAGTCTTTCAGTGAAGAGTTCACCATGAGGAGCCAGACCATCCCACCCCAGCATGGTCCGCTCTGGCCTCTCTCCCTTTTTCCTGGTTCTGCCTTTATAAGGGCCTTTCTCAAGTGATGGAATCTTCAATGACACAGGTCCGCAGAGTCCATCCTGCAAGATAGCCTATCAGCTATATTGAATTCTGGAAGCTGTCTTCCTTGAATCAACCCCATAATGAAAGTCAGAGGGGAAGAATCATGGTAGGGGGAAGATTCAAGGAACACAGAACAGATGTGGATGGTTCAGAAGATGATTCCTAGGCCAATGATAGCCAGTTCCCTGATGCATTGATTGTGGAGGACTCAAGTCCCAAAATTAAGGGAGATTATAGGTCCTCATCCAAGTCTTCCCCTCTCTTCACTGTTCTGGCTCCGAGGATGGAGTATGTAAAGTCATGCAATGTTTTCAAAACCAAAACCCAACCATGTCGTAGTAAAAGTACAGTCTTCTTGGTCTCAACTACCTTTGTTTTTCCCTAAGTTTACACCTTTGGTGCCAATTTTTTGGTGGTTATCTGTGGGTGTTTCAAGAGGAGATCTGAAGGAGTTTTATCAAGCATTGCTTATCAACTACCACAGAAATAACAGAATAAGCATACTGACATTCCAGTTATATGGAAAGTTGTAGACAGAAGGCATCTATCCATCAACCCCAAATACTGTGAATACAGTAAAACAGTGCCAGTTTCCACGCATTAAAACTCATACACTTGGCTCATGAAAAGATCTGAAATCCACCAACTGTCTAATACAACAGCCATTCTGCTCACTCTCCAAAAGCCCAAATTTTAGCTGGATATATTACAATCAAAAATAAAGGATTCATTTTTCAGTCTTCCCTGCTGCTAAAGGGCTTCTCTAGTGGCTCAGATGGTAAAGAACCCACCTGCAATGCAGGACACCAAGGTTCAATCTCTGGGTTTGGAAGATCCCCTGGAGGAGGGCATGGCAACCCACTGCCGTATTCTTGCCTGGAGAATCCCATAGACAGAGGAGTCTGGCAGGCTACAGTCCATGGGGTGGCAAAGAGGTGGATGTGACTGAGCCACTAACATACTTTTTTTCTGCTCCTCAGAGTGACCATGTGACTAAATTTCTAGCCACAAATGGGATTGTATGGAATTCCAAACAGTTACCCTGAAAGGGAGAAGGTACACTCTTCTTCTTTGCCTCCATCCTGTTGCTGGGAATGCAGATGTGATGACTGGAATTCCAGCAGCATCTTGATATATGAGGATGACAGTGCTGTGCTAGAGATAACAGAGCAAAGAGCTGGAAGGAGTCCATGTCATTAATGCGTTTCTTGATTCCCTCTTCCAATCTTATATTTCTGAGTAACAAACCAGCCAAAATTTAGTCACATAAAACAGCAGTTATCTACTATCATTATGTCTTATGTTCTAGGGGTGGACTAGGCTCAGTGAGGCAGTTCTTGCTCAGGGTTGCTCACGTGGCGCTGTAGTCATCCTGTAGGCTTCCTCACTCGTGTATGTGAAGGCTCATGTTTGCTCGTGGCCCAGTCTCCAACTCATGGCTTCCCAGTGTGGCCTGGGCTTCCTCACTGGAAGCAGCATGGCAGCAGAAACGAGCAGTCACTGCATAGCCTTTTGTGCCCAAGCCTCAGAAGATACATGGTGTCACACTGCTGCACTCACTCTCCTGGCTGAGGCCAGCCCAGACACAAGGAGAGGGGCCTCAGATTCACCTCTGAAAGAGAAGGACAAGGAGTGGAAAGATCATAATTTAAGAAAAGCAGAAGGTATCATTATGGCCATCTTCAGAAAATAAAATCTGCCATAGTACCGTACTAGCCCTGAATTACCTACTTCCTGATGTATGTTATGTGAGAAACAAATACGTCTTGTTTAATAACGTTATTATGGATTTTTGTATTATGTGCAGCCCAACCTGATCCTAACTGATCTGGCTCCCTAAGCCATCACTCGTAGCTGATCTACATTTACTTTATACACGCCTCCAACCAGCTTGCTTCATCTGGACTCTCCTTTCAAAGAAGATTAATGACCACAGCATAGAAGGGAGGGAATGCTGCTAGAATCAAACTAGGTATACCCACAGAAACTGAGGTAAGAAACTGGAGAGCCGTAAAGCCAATCCTATTACTTTTAAGAGGCATAGCTATCTATGGCCATTTACTAAAAAAGACAAGCAGCTTTATATGAATCAAAAACCCTAGGGATTTTTACCAAGTTCAAAAGAACAAGAATTAATGAGGGCCCTAAAATATTAAAAAGGATAGAGGCTTATTCATGACAGTCCCATTAAAGATAATTTTTTTGTACACAGAATTGCTGAAGATGATTTCTGAGAAAAGATTTTCTTGTAGGTTTTTGAGAAATGATTTTATATTCTTACACTCTTTCCTTAGGAGACTGCCAGAGAGCTCACTTAATTCCCAATTCTATTTTTGAATTAAGTTAAGGAACAAATAAAGAAAACACAAAAGCATTTTTAACTCTGTCAGGAATGTTCAAATTAAGCTCAATCTATGCTTTAATTTTGCACCTGGAGGAGTTACCTCAAAGCTGCCTCATCACATCTCAAGGAGCACACTGACATCCCTTCTCTGTGAAGAACCCTAGAACCCAGAGAAACCATGGAACTGGGGCTGTGACTACAGATATCAACAGTCTATGGCATCACCCCAGCCCCGACCTTCTCATTTACAAACTAGAGTTACTGTCGTCTTCCAGAGTTAGTTATTTTGCTTTCTGTCCCAATGTTTTTCTTATTTCTCCTAGTCCTAAAATGCCTTGGGATTAACCATCACTAAATTCAAGAATAAAGCATACTTCAGCTAACATCTTCCTCCTCCCATCAACCACACAGGAAAAGAAAAAAAAAGTAAGATATAAATCATTTTCCTCACTTGCAATGTTAAGAAAAACAAAAAAGACCCAATTCCTTAGGCACCTTTAAGTCCTTCCCTTCCTGATTCTATTTAGCCTTCTGAAATGAAATCCCTATAAACACATCCATCTCTCATTTCCACTAGCCTTTGGAATTTTCTATGCTTTATTACATTCAGAAACAGAGTGACATTTGCCAAGAAAACTACTTCCTTGTCATTATTACCCCACACACACACTGGTCCACACCCAAGCCACAAGGAACTGGTCCCACAGCCCACACTGCTCCATCCAACACTGACTTCTCTGTTCCCACTGCCAGACACACTCATCCTCTGTTTCCAGCTGTCTATTTCCTGCCCCCTCCACGTGTCTCCTTCTCTATGAAGCCTGTCCTCCTCTTTTAAGTTAGAATTAAGCTCTTTCCACATTTAACAAATAAGGCTTGCACTGGGCACTGTTTTAGGGGCAAGATATTCAACAGGGGGGAAAGCACAACATACTGCCCTCCTACTTGGAGAGGGAAACATTTCTCAAATCAACAACAGATAAATATAAAATTGACTGTGACACATGCCATAAATGAGTGGCACACGACGCAAGGACAGATGGAATCTGACCAGTGGTGTGTTAAATCGGAAACCATGAAGGGTCGGAAATTTTATCCAACTTGCAAGCTAACAAGATAGTCTGCCAGTTTTACATACGTATAATGGCAGAAAATGCAAGATAAGACTCCTGGATGAGAAATAGTGATCATTTGTTACTCATAACAAAACAGCTTCCAGGGCAGTATTTTGTTTCACTTCCCTATTCCCCAGTTGCCACAGAGAAACAGGATTTGCTGGTTGTTACCTACTTCTGCAGTAAGGTACACCATAGGAGACAAGCCTCAGATTCCAGGAAACTGGCTCTTAGCAGGCTGTCGCCCACCTATCCATGCCTCAGGAAAGAAAGTGAAATTAATATAAATCTATCTCCTCCACAGGAGAAGGGGACAAATCATTACTACTCTGGAATGGAGAGGGAAGGAGAGAGATTTACTCTCAGGTGTCTCCGGCAGGTATGTCTCCAGTCTCTCTCGAGGGAAACACTAGCTCTAGCTTCCCAACTGTGAGTGTTAGTCGTATAGCCATGTCCGACTCTTTGCAACCCCATGGATTGGAGTCCACCAGGCTCCTCTGTCCATGGAATTCTCTAGGCAAGAATGCTGGAGTGGGTTGCCATTCACTTCTCCAGGGGGTCGTCCTGATCCAGAGACTGAACCCAGGTCTCCTCTACAGCAGGCAGACTCTTTGCCATCTGAGCCACCAGGGAAGTCCAAGAATACTGGAGTGGGTTGTCATTTCCTTCTCTAGGGGATCTTCCCAGTCCAGGGATCAAACCTGGGTCTCCCGCATTGGCAGGCGGTTTCTTTACCCCTGAGCCACCTGGGAAGCCTCAAGGGTGTTTGCTATTCCAGCATGTCTTTTGCTCAGAAAACTTGGATCAATGAGGAAGGAAAGAAATTCATGGAGAACAGTCTCCGCACGTTGCAAAGATCTGAGTTCTTCCTAAAGATATGAAGTTTGTGCTGAGACCTGAAAAATGGGTAAGAGGCAGTGGATTAGGGCAGGGAGAGAGAAGGGGTATCCAGGTGGATGAAGTGGCATGTGCAGGGCCCAGTGCCAGAAAGAGTACAGGGTTTTCAAGGAAGTGGCTGTACGGCTGCAGCACCCAGAGCAGGATAAACGTGGACAGGCAGACAGGGACCCGGCCATGCAGGGCCTTGTCAGTCCATAGTAAAGCTGGGTCCCTTAGACCAAGAGCAGCAGAAAACCAAAGATTTGTCTTAAGTCCAGGAACGCTGTGATGAGATTTGCATTCCAACAAAGCCACTCTCTTATGTGAGAGAGAATAGACTAGAATGGGGTTAAGACCTTGTGTTCCAGCTTCCCATAGAAGCTGAAAGTATGGTAAATTCTTGAGCTTGTCTCTTCCACTTCTAACTCCTCTTGTAGCCCCCACATAAGGGGGGCTCTTGAAATCTGTTATGTGTCATTTATTATCAATAATATGCAAAGCACCAATTTGAACCAAAAGTGATTCTCACTGTTCAGTCAATAATGAGATGTCCTTACCTTCCTGTAGCTTCTATTTTAACATGCTATGCTGCTGCTAAGTCACTTCAGTCGTGTCTGACTCTGTGCAACCCCACCGACTCTGTGCAACCCCATCCATAGACGGCAGCCCACCAGGCCCCGCCATCCCTGGGATTCTCCAGGCAAGAACACTGGAGTGGGTTGCCATTTCCTTCTCCAATGCATGAAAGTGAAAAGTGAAAGTGAAGTCACTCAGTTGTGTCTGACTCTTAGTGACCCCATGGACTGCAGCCCACCAGGCTCCTCCATCCATGGGATTTTCCAGGCAAGAGTACTGGAGTGGGGTGCCATTGCCTTCTGTTCATTTCAGTTAGCATCTTTGAAGTCTTCCACTTCTCTGCTTAGGCTACTTCAATGTGTCTACCCCAGGAAAGATCTAGATAAAGATGATTTAGATTTATGAAAAATTCAGTTGTTCTGGAAAATATCACCTGAGATGAGTCAGTGACTTTGAATGAAGGCTGTGAGCTGACTTTGTGGCTCTGTATATAAGGAAAAAATATGTATGATGTCCTGCTGAAACTGGAGCTGGGGTAAAAATAAAGGGGGATCTGAAATCTTGACTGCCTTGATGAGGGAAGGCCAAAAATTAAGACAGAGCTGGAAGTATGTGATGAGAGAAGAAAGGCAGAGGATGTGATGGCTGCAAGCAACGGCTTCTTCAGAAGCAGCTGATGGGTTTTATATATGAGATGCCATTAGAGTGGTACCTTTTGCATTTTCCCCTTCACCACAAATTTAATAACTTTATTTTCACTGCAGCTCCATCAATTTTAGTTTGGTTGTGCTATGATTCACTTCCCCAGAATGTTTGCATAATATGTATCCCGCAGGTTTCATTTCTGTAAATCACTGCTTTGTAGGGGAGAAGGGGGGGGGGGCGTAGATTTCAGGCATGCTCCAGCCTTTGAGTAAGTTTTGAGACCAAAAGGAGATTGCATTTTCTGATTGCTAAGATATCTCCGCTGTTCACTGAGAAATTATTTTCCCTGTAACACTTCTGTTTGTATATTCGATAAAGTTAATATCTGTGAAATCAGTTGATTCTCACTGCGCTAAATTATACCAAAATAGACAGAAGATTGACTTCCTGGTATTGACAAGAGAAAACTCTCAATGTCTTTTGACTTATTATCTCTGGCAGTTGGAAGGAATTACAATAAAATACAAAATTACTTTACAGGGTATGTTTAGAGAGCAAAGAAAATTAATGGAGGGATGGATTCTTAGGGTATTTTGCCTTTTGACAAAGACTTCTATTTCCTGTCAAACATTTCCTCTGAAATGAACTGCATGAACACAATGTAAATTGATTTATCTCTGCCTTAAGAAACACCTGAGGTTTAACTGCCTCTGCAAAATTTATGTTTACATAAATAATTCAATGGCAAATTAATCCAGCTTTTATAATTACCTCCCACAGACGCACATGGCTCAGTCCCAAGCTTAATTGCAGCTTGATGAAGGTACTTTGGTCACTAGAACCAATAAACCATACAGAAAATTCTAAAGACATAAAGGAAAGAAAGCCATAGCTTTCAAACCTAAGCTCTCAGGAAGAAATATAGTATCTGTAGCTGATCTTAAACACTGTGGGCTTTGGAAAACAGCACTACTAATGATGAACTTTCTAAAAATACACTGTTTCAACCTCATCCAAGAGCTCATAGCACACCAGATTCTTCAATACAAGTTGAGTGACACCCTTCCTGTGATCTGTGTCCCACCCCCCCATATAACCTGGTTGGAACTGCCATCTCTTCCGTAGTGTTTCATTCACCATCTCTGGCTATTCATTTTATGTTGAGCTACTCTTCTCCTTTCACTCTGCTCACTCCCCTTTAATTCTGCCCCAAGCCAAGGCTGTCATCCCAGACCCAGATCTCAGGTAGAGGAAGGACAGGTAAGCTCAGTGCCAGCATCTTACTGGATCCTTCTCCAGCCAGATGACAACTTTCTCTTCTTCCAAGAATTCGTATTTTAAAATCCAGGATTCAAAAAACAATACATCCTGTCACGTGCTAGTTGGAATAGTAACTAAAATTGGCATTGAATTTTAGAGCTTATTAAGTGATTCCATTACATTATTCTACTCCAAACCAAACTCAAGAAATGAGACTGAGGCTCAAAGAGGTTGAGAAATTCTCTCCATGTGAACAAGATAATTTGTAGAGTCAGGTTTAAACACAAGTCTTATCCTAGCTCATGAATCCTCTACGGAGTGGGGACTTGAGTTCACTACCCCTGGGCCTAGACCCAGCACAGTGCCTGCACATAACAGGCTCTCACTAAATATGTGTGTGATGAAAGGACTGTAGCTTCCTGCTCTTTGCTCTGCATCACATTGCCTTCCTAGGAAATATATGACTCCTCCATCCTCCTTCCACATCCAGCCTGTCTGTCGAAATTTACATGATCATCACCTAGACTTCAATACCACACTCACGTCCCCCTGCATTACAAAGCCTTCTCACATGATTCTGCTTATATTCTGTTATCACATAATCAAGCACTGGGCCATTCACTGTCTTATACTGGCTTCTCTTGTATGTTGGTCTTGTCTTCAGTTCCTTTCACTCTTCCTCATGTCAACCAAGCCACAATTAGTGTCTGCTAATCTGCAGGTGGGCTACAGCTATACTGAAGATTAAATAACTCAACAGCAACATTTTGGCAAGGCAACAAGCCGAATCCGTTTAACATTTGCTACTACCAGTAGAAAAAGTAGATAGTAAAAGAGAGGAAGGAGACACAAAGCCACAGAGAAGGGTTCTTCTAAGTAAAGGCAATCCTTTCCTGCTAGAAGCCGGAAGCCTGTGAGACCAGCAACAGTGGGAGGGAGAATTCATTTTATTGCATTTTGCACAGTGAATTTATAGTAAGGAGAGCTGCACCTTCCAGAACTTGTGCAGAAATAAGTCATGCCACCTGGCTGATGGCTTTGGCAATATCCTAAAGAGAAGAAATTCATGAGGAACACTAGCACCAGCCAGGGGAACTAGATGTGTAAATTATTTTTAAATCCTGTATGTATGTATACAGGTGTGGGTGTGATGCTTAACTGAACAACTTTGGCTTTTTTTGATCATATATATTCATTCACTTTGGGTTTTGATTTTTATTACAAAGTCAAGAGCTTTTGCAGGTATGTTTACTGAGGGAGAAGCCCATGATGGTTGCCATCACCATACAGGTGCCTCGACTGAGCAGGCAGATGAACAGGCTGCTCACTTTTTGTATCCTGATCTGGATAGAGGCTTTAGCTGGGCCCCTACCACTGCCTCACCTCACTATAGGCTAGATGATATCTTTGAGGTAACTCCTTGCCTAGATAGACTGACAATGTCTTTCTGCTTCACAATACCCTACCTGTACCTTCTGGGTGTTCTCTTGGTCTAGAGGAAACTCAGGAGCTATGTCCAATACTTCTCCTTTATCTCCCACAGATACAGGCAAAGAGCAAATGTTTATTAACATATATATCAAATTAAAGCTCATGCAATGAAGTAGGACACTCAAAGCTGGTGCTTTGGAGCAAACCAGAGGGATGGGGTGGGGAGGGAGGTGCTAGAGGGGTTTAGGACGGGATGCATGTGCACCCGTGGCTGATTCATGTCGATGTATGGCAAAAACCACAGCAATATTGTAAAGTAATTATTCTCCAATTAAAAGTAATTCATTAAAAAAAAAAAAGCTCATGCAAGTCTGAAAATTTAAGAAAGCAAATTCTTTCAGATATTGAAATATAACAATATGTGGTTTCTTAACCTGTAATTTGTAAATGGATTTCATTGGGCCTCCCTTCAAACTGTATGAAAATTTTCACAGTGGGTACAAATGTTCATTTTTCTGAAAGTGAAGAAAGTGAATGTCACTCAGTCATGTCTGACTCTGCGACCCCATGGACTGCAGCCCCCCAGGCTCCTCTGTCCATGGAATTCTCCAGGCAAGAATACCAGAGTGGGTTGTCATTGCCTTCTCCAAAGGATCTTACTGACCCAAGGATCGAACCGGGTATCCTGAATTGCAGGTGGATTCTTTGCCATCTTAGCCACCAGGGAACTGATGACAATTATGCTCATTTTTCTGGGCTGAGCATAGTTGTCATCAGTTTCTCAATGGGATCTACTACTAAAAACAGAGCTCTGCTACCAAAAACTCTAAAGATTGCCCTCAAAAAGCAAAGAGATTTGATGTTTTTAAAAAATAGGTTATGGTTCCATAGAGTCACAATCCTTTTTGTCATGTAAGGTCCCTGTCTGGGAAAAGGTGAGGACAAAAAGGTATCACTGTAGACCTCAATGTCTTCAAAATCAGTATTTACAGAGCTTATGTTGGAGCGTCCACTTCAAGTCACACTTTGATGGCCCCAGGCAGTGAAGAAATGGAGTCCATCTAGAAAAACTATCTAGCGAAATTAGTTCCTGTCTAAAAAGCAAGATTAAAGAGTCTATTTTATAGAAATATTTAAGGGCTTCAATTCTCCTAAGGGTTTCTCTGAGTCCTTTGATATTCAAATCATTCCCTTTCAAAGGGCCTCTCAGGCCACTATCAAGGCTTATTTTCCATTCTTCAATTGTTAACTGGTCTAACTCTGCCAGACCCTCATTTCTCAATATTAAGTCCCCCAACATCACTTACTTGAAACCCCCTATCCCCTGTAAAATTTGAAATTTCAATTTGCCTCGGTTTTGCACTGGAACATTGGGCGTGAGTAGTCTGGGTAGCTGGACACAAGGATTAAGCAGGAAATGTCTAAGAGCAGACATTTTCTAACTGGTCAGTTTATTAGTGAATATTTTTATGCACCTGTGTTTGAAAAATTTTGTAACTGCTGAAACTCAGGAAATAACTATTCAGATAATCAGGATCCCCTAAATATCAAAATGTTTGTAGCAGCGATCCCTAAGTGCTGTGATTATGAGTAATAAAAATGATAACTGACAGCAGTCACAGTGCTTGCAAAGCACTCTGCAGGCATGACCTCATCGAGTATTCACAGAAACCCCCTGAGAGAGAGACTATTACTTGCTTCTTTTCAAAAGAAGAACCTGAGGTTTAGAAAGGGTAAAACGCTTACCCAAGGTCACCCTGATAAGTGGCAGGGCTGGGATTTAACTTGGCTAACCGTCTTCAGAGCCCAGGCTCTTACCTTAGCATTTATTTGTATTTGCTTCTTTTCATACAAAGAAAATTTATTACTAGTGATATAAAGGAGGAAACAAGATTATTTTGAAAAACCAGTGAGTATGACTATCAGCTTGTACAGCTTTTCAAGGTCATATTCCCCAATAAGTTTAGGGTTCATTTGATAAATATCACCTATCAAAGCTTATTTCTCTAGGGTTTTATTAGAACTGACACTTAAATTTCTTTTAGAAAGTGAATATTTTGGTCAAAGATTTTTAACCACTGGCCAATCACTGATTCTGGGGAAATTGAGGGCAAGGGGAGAAGGGAGTGACAGAGAATGAGATGGTTGGATGGCATTACTGAACATGAGCTTGAGCAAACTCAGGGAGATAGTGATGGACAGAGAAGCCTGGGGTGCTGCGGTTCATGGGGTCACAAAGAGTCGGACATGACTTAGCAACTGAATAACAACAAATGTCTGGCTAGAAGCCTGTGGCATTTGTTTTCAAAGTTCCTTTTTGGCAAAAATACCAACTCACCTCTCTCCCCTAAGTGCCTCAATATTGGAGGGCCACAGAAAAAGAACTGAACTAAAAAGGAAGGGCCAGAAACTGCATTCTACCCCACAGGGGACAAGAAAGATTCAGAATTTGTATTTAATCATTTGTTTTTAAGTATTGTCTGTATAGGTTTCTATTCACTTTATGTTATTAATACTTTATTCATAATAGTTATGTAGTAATTAAAGTTCTATATTAAAGTTCTCTAGAGAAATAGAACCAGTAGGATATATATAGAGATATATTTAAGAGGAAATTTATTATAAGAATTGGCTCATACAGTTACAGAAGCCAAAAATCCCACAACCTGCACAATCTGTGGTTGGCAAACTGCAGAACTGAGAAAGTATTAATGTTCAGTCATGTCTGACTCTTTGTGACCTCAAGGACTGTGGCCCTCTGGGTTCCTCTGTCCATGAAATTCTCCAGGCCAGAATACTGGAGTGGGTAGCCATTTCCTTTTCCAGAGGATCTTCCCAACCCAAGAGATCACATCTGGTCCCTAACACTGTGGGCATATTCTTTACCAACTGAGCCACCAGGGAAGCCAGTCCAAGTCAATAGATCTGAAAAGCAAGGGGAGCCAATGGTGTAACTCCCAGTCTAGGGGAGGAGTGCGGGGTAAACCCCAGAGTCTGAAGGCCCAAGAGCCAGCAGCACCAATGTCCAAGGGCAGAAGATGGATGACCCAACTCACAGTGAAGAGAAGTCACCTTCCTCCACCCTTTTTGTTCTGTCTGGGCCCTCAGCAGATTGCCATTGCCCATGTGGCTGGGCATCAACCAGCTGTCTTTACTCAGTCTACTGAATCAAACCCATCTCTTCCAGAAGCATCCTCCTAGACACACCCAGAAATAATGTTTGTTCCAGCCATCTGGGCACCCTTTAGCCAAGCTGACATGTAAAATTATCCATCACAGTAACCTGGGGTAACTGATAAGCCCAGAGCTTGGGGAAACCACCTATGCCAGGCTGTTCAGAAATGTTTGTAAGGAGCCTTGAGTAGCAAACTACAGGCCCAGAAAGATGTCAAGATAAGCAATGAAGCTGCAGTGTACTTCAGACAGACTTTGGGAATGATAAGACAGTGGAAACAATATGGCCTTAGGAGGCAGATGGAAGAGGGCAGGGCTCTCAGATATCCCACACTGCCCTACCCTGTGCCCCCTCCCCATAACAGTGTTGGCAGCAGCTCTGTGGCAGCATAGGTATTAGCCAGTATGAAGGGAGCTCATCTAAGCTCCAGAGCCATCAACCCTAGAACAGCGCAACATATCAGATACCATGTATTACAAAGCAAACAGCAGAATTCCCACAGTGTCACAAGACTCTCTGCAGGAGCATCAGGCTTACTGGAGACTAGTTAGATTTTTCAGTTCTCTTTCAAAGAAGTCAACATACTGTAGACTAATATCTTGGACTG
This sequence comes from Bos mutus, assembly GCF_027580195.1. Classification (NCBI taxonomy): domain Eukaryota; kingdom Metazoa; phylum Chordata; class Mammalia; order Artiodactyla; family Bovidae; genus Bos; species Bos mutus. The sequence goes on along the minus strand of NC_091617.1, from coordinate 89,075,386 downwards.
AGTAAACCTATGGCTGAAGGGACTCCATAGGATGAAAGAAACAATTTCCTGATAGTGAGATATGGCCTTATGAGTACCTCAGGCTGATGAAGCAGTAGTACGCTACATTTACAGAGCTTATTTACGTTTTTATATGATTTTCCATTTTATCTTAACTGATTTTTACTGAGCAGATATAAAGGATTTTATATTTATATAATTAAACTTATCAGCTTATTTATACTATTTTTATATTGCTCTTATGTTAATATAATTCCCAGTCCTAGAATATGCCCTGTGTGCTGAGTATTAGGCTGAAGATTTAAATTAGATGATCTCATTCAACTCAACAATAGCTCTTAATTTGTTGCCCTTTACAGCCAGAATAATAATCCTTTCTCATGTCTTATAATTTTGTATTCTTTCTGTAAGGTCACACTTTTCTGTTTACATTCTATGGATCGAGGCATGGATCTAAGCATATTTATCTCAGTACCAATGGTTAGTATGCCTAAGTCCCACCACCTGCCTCTGTGGGCTCACCTGGGCTTTCCAGGTGGCTCAGTGGTAAAGAAATCCACCTGCCAATGCAGGAGCAATGGTTGGTAGGAGACACGGGTGCAATCCCTAGTTTGAGAAGATCCTCTGGAGGAGGAAATGGCAATTCACTCCAGTACTCTTGTCTGGGAAAATCCCATGGACAGAAAAGCCTGGTGGACTACAGTCCATGGAGTTGCAAAGGGTTGGACATGATTTAGGGACTAAACATCAGCAACAAAGCAGAGTTACACTCATTGGCTTACATATTGTCTGTGGCTGCTTTCATATGACAAAGGCAGAGCTGAGAAGTTGCAAAGTTGAAAATATTTATGATCTAGCCCTTAACCTAAAAACATTGGTCACACAGTCTCCCAAGCCAAATGAAATAAAAGTGAAAATAAATGGGACCTAATCAAACTTAAAAGCACAACGGAGAAGAAACCATTAACAAAAAGACAACTTATAGACTGGAAGAAAATATTTGCAAATGATGCAGCTGATAAGGGGTTGATATCCAAAATATACAAACAGCTCATACAATTCAATATAAAAAATAAATAAATAAACAACCTTATCAAAAAATGGGCAGAAGGCCTAAAAAGACATTTTTCCAAAGAAGATATACAGATGGCCAACAGGCACATGAAAAAATGCTCAACATGGCTAATTATTAGGGAAATGTAGATCAAAGCCACAATGAGGCATCATCGCCTTACAGCAGTGAGGATGGCTATTATCAAAAAGTCTACAGATAACAAATGCTGGGTATGGAGAAAGGGAACTCTCTTACACTTTTGAAAATATAAACTGCTTCATACTTGAATGAAATCCTTGCTGGGTACAATAATCTGGGCTGTAGGTTATTTTCTTTCATCAATTTAAGTATGTCTTGCCATTCCCTCCTGGCTTGAAGAGTTTCTATTGAAAGATCAGCTGTTATCCTTATGGGAATTCCCTTGTGTGACCCAGAGGGATGGTATGGGGAGGGAGGAGGGAGGAGGGTTCAGGATGGGGAACACATGTATACCTGTGGTGGATTCATTTTGATATTTGGCAAAACTAATACAATTATGTAAAGTTTAAAAATAAAATAAAAAAAAAGAAAATATAAACTGGTGCTGCCCCTATGGAAAACAGTATGTAAGTTCCTTAAAAAACTAAAAACAGAACTAGCATATGATCCAGCAATTTCACTCCTCAGTATGCATCTGGGAAAAAAGGAAAACTCTAACTTGAAAAGACACACACTCTGATGTTCATAATAGCACTATTTACAATAGCGAAAACGAGGAAACAATCCAACTGCCCATCCACAGATGACTGACTTCAGATATGGTACATATATACAGTGGAGTATCACTCAGTCATAAAAGAGAATGAAATAATGCCATTTACAGCAACACAGATGGACCTAGAGAATACTGCTGCTGCTGCTGCTAAGTCGCTTCAACCTGCCCGACTCTGTGTGACCCCATAGACGGCAGCCCACCAGGCTCCCCCGTCCCTGGGATTCTCCAGGCAAGAACACTGGAGTGGGTTGCCATTGCCTTCTCCAATGCATGAAAGTGAAAAGTGAAAGTGAAGTTGCTCAGTCGTGTCCGACTCTCAGCGACCCCATGGACTGCAGCCTACCAGGCTCCTCCGTCCATGGGATTTTCCAGGCAAGAGTACTGGAGTGGGGTGCCATTGCCTTCTTAGGCTTAGTGAAACATATCACTAAGAGAGAGAAAAATATTTTGTGATATCACTTATATGTGGAATCTAAAAAATAATACCAGTGAATCTACATGCAAAACAGAAACAGGCTCACAGACACAGAAAACAAACTTACCCTCCCAGAGGGGAGAAGTAGTCGGGGAGGGACAAATTAGGAGGATGGGATTAACAGATACAAACCACTACATATATGACAGACAAGCAACAGTTTCACTGTGTAGCACACGGAATTATAAACATTATCTTTTAACAACCTATAAAGGAAAATAATCTAGGAAAAAACTCTCCAAGTGCTGTATACCTGAAACACAATATTCTAATTCAACTAGAGTTCAATTTTATTTTAATTTTTTTAGAGTTCAATTTTAAAAAATTAAGGGGGGAAAAAAGCAATGATCACTTAATTATTCCTCTCTTCATTGTTTTGTGTTGTCTCATTTGTTATCACTATTTACTATTTCTTTGAATCACCATATGAAAAGTACCAGACAATGTAAAAAGAAATATTTTTCAAATAGTTTTAAAACTCAAGCCAAACATTTCCTTTACTGCTTTTTAGTATTTTAGATTATATTGTCAAACGTTGTTCAAGTGAATAGACATAGATGAACAAACTAGTTGTAGCTGTTTACTGTCACTATAACAATAGTCAGCAAGCAACAATACCTCTCTACTATACAACAATAGACATTTACTTAGATCATGCCTCTGCTGAAGGTTGAGGTGTCTAAGCTGCCGGTCTAACTAGTACCATTTTTCCACGTAGCCACCAACCTCTTCCTGGGATCAACAAGCTATCCTAAGCAGATTTCTCATGACGGCAGAAATCCACAAGGTTTCTTATAACCTAGGCTCAGGACTGGCACAGTGACATCCTCAGCTCATCCCACTGGCCAGAACAAGTCACAGGGTCACTCCACAGTCAAGGCGCAGGAAGTGAGACTGCAAAGTCACACAGCAAAAAGCAAGGCTGCAGGGACCGATGAAGAGCTGTGATCTGTGAGACAAGGTCACATGTGTGCACACATTTGAACTTCAAAGCACATTTGCTTTTCTACAGGATATACATTTTAATACTTAATCGTGACAAACATCCTAGGAATTAGGTATCATCACGGTTGCCTTTTAAGAATGACAAAGCTGAGTCAGGACATCCTACTTGTTCAATGTCAGTTTGGAAGTGGCAGAAGGACTTGAATCCAAGCCTGTCTCCAGAGGCTTTTCCTCTGACCATGTCTGCATTATTAAATTTGTTTAGTGGTAATGGTTATGGCCTCATAAAATTCAGTCCCTATTGTCCATGGTATAGGACTGTAGCTACTCAGGTGCTGCAGCCTGAATATCAGGCTGGTGTCCCCTCCCTCCAAAATTCAGATGTTGAAACCTAAGCCCTAATGTGATGGTATCTGGAGATGGGGCCTTTGGGACATGATTAGGTCATAGGGACAGAGCTCTTATGAACCGCATTAATGTCCTTATAAAAGCGACCGCAGAGAGCTCTCTCACTCCTCCATCATATGAGGACGCAGTGAGAAGATAGCACCTCTGAGTCCAGAAGCACATCCTCACCAGACATGCAGCCTACTGGCCCCTTCATCTTGAAGTTCTCAGACCCCAGAACTGTGTGAAACGAACGTCTGTCGTATAAACCACCCAGTCTCTGGTATTTTTGTTACAGCAGCCCAAATTGACTAGAACACCAGGCCCCATCACATGGAAGCTCAAAAGACATATTTCTACCAACAAAAGTGAGCAGAAGTGATGTGTGCCATGTCCAGGCTGAGACAGTTTTCTTGTCCTTTTCTGGCTGTAGCTTGCGAGATCCTAGTTCCCTGACCGGGTCTCCTGTATTGGAAACATGGAGTCTTAACCACTGGATCACCAGGGGAGTCTCCCAGGCCAAGACTTTTTAAAAGAAAGCCTTCCTCCTGCACATTTGCTTTCCCCTTTGGACAGGATGAAGACAAGGCTGTCCAATGAACTTTCTGAAATAATGGATGTATCCCACATCTGCATTGTTTCATAGGGTATCCACTAGCCCTAAATAAATATGCAATATATGTTTAGTACAACTGCAGGCTTAAATCTTTAACAGGGTCTAATGCCTCTAATAAAGCAATTCTAATTAATTTAAGTTTGTTGTGGAATTCAGGACACTGAGATTGAAAATAGATGGAGAGGAACTGAAAAACATAAATGTTCCCTAAATTGGTAGAACTGTCTGGCAGAGGTCAAGTAGTGGCCAATGTTTTGGTGAGCAAAATAAGGTATCTAAAAGAAACAAACTCCTGATAGAGTTACAGTTTGGTATTTCCAGTTCCCTTCAGCCTGGGTAACAAATTAAAGGCTCCTTTACTACAGAATTAATTTGCCTCTCTCACTGGCAAATAATTTATCATTTTGAGGCAACCTGACATACAGTGTACAGGCATTAAAGCCACCTTTTCTAAAATCCACTGCTTCCTTGGAGCCGTTGTATTTTTTATTGATATTTATTGTAACAACCCAATACTCCTAATGGTTGTGAAACTCAGATTGTCCACGCACTTTCAAAACAAATAACGCCAGAGTAGCTCCCAAACACCACTACCATCCATCACTTGAAAGACAGTTACCCTGACCAGTGCCCTGCTTTATGGATGGCTGTATGCTACAGTTCTAGAAAACAAACTTTTATCTTTCCAGTGGTGTGGTGGAAAAACTTGGAACAGACGCCCTCGACTGGCTAACATTTTAATTGTGAAAGCTGGAGAGGATTTTGACCCACTGCCTACTTTCATACTAGCGCATGTAGAAAGTGAAAGTCGCTCAGTTGTGTCCAGCTCTTTGCGACCCTATGAACTATACAGTCCATGGAATTCTCCAGGCCAGAATACTGGAGTGGTAGCCTTTCCCTTCTCCAAGGGAGTCTTCCCAACCCAGGGATTGAACCCAGGTCTCCTGAGTTGCAGGTGGATTCTTTACCAGCTGAGCAACCAGGGAAGCCCAAGACTACTGGAGTGCGTAGCCTATCCCTTCTCCGGGGGATCTTCCTGACCCGGCGATCGAACCCTCATTTCTTGCATCTCCTACATTGGCAGGCAGATTCTTGACCACTAGTGCCACCTGGGAAGCTCCTGTGACTGGGAGGCAGAATCAACTCATATTGTGACTCCTTCTGTTAGTTGAGTGGTCACAAGCAGTCACCTCCCTGAATCTCATTTTCCTTCTTCACATGAGGATTAAAGGGACTAGTGCAGATAAAGTGTGTAGTGCATAGTAACTGCACACTGCAGAGTATTCCATATATGTAGCTGTTGTTTCTGGAAACTTCATCTTCCCCCACCACCCCCAAAAAACCACCCCTTAGGCATACAGATTTCAGCACCACATGGCAACTTATTCATTTTTAAAACCTCAAAATTCATTCAACCAAAAACATCCTCATAACATAACAGAGACATTTCAGGAAGCAGATGAAAAGGGCTTCCTTTTCATCTAACAACGTACACAGGTGGCTCTGGTTATGATTCAGAGAAATGGGAGACAAGTAGGTCTTAGCCAGATAGCTCTGTCTGTTACCTGGGACAGAAACTGCTACCTTCCCTTCCTATGCTAATACTTTCAGTCATAAACCTCATACCCTTTTTTTATCTTGTAGAACAAAATCATCATGACCTCAAAATAGATGATGGATGCTGGACCCTCCACCTTTCTCCCATTTGCTGCCTCAGATGCAAGTGATCTGTACTTTTGTCTTATGCTTAAGACATAGATGTTGGACATGACCAAGTCTGGCCTGACCTGAAGCTTTCTCCAGGTCCAAATCCAAGACCTTGCTTTGATCAGGACTCTCAAATATTGAATGCCTGGTGCTCACTGAGGATCTATCAGCACACTGGGTGAGATCACAGAAAACGAATGTGCCATTCCGCAGCCTCACTTGGTGGTGATTTCAAATCAATTTGCAGCGATTTCCCTGCAAATCATTCTCCGCCTCCTCCTTGCTGAGTTCTGGTTCAGAGTTATGAGAAAGCTGTCAAACACTGAGAGGAGTGTTTAAGATGTTACCGTGCAGACAGAGGCTCACAGCCTACAAGCATTTATAAAGTATTTCTTCTATGATCTGGGTCTCAGTGGGTTATGTTTGTCCAGGACAAACCCTTCCATCAAGTTTTCTAAGATTCTTCAATTGATCTGTCATCGCTGCTTTCAGCCAGGGCTCCTGAGGAGGAGAGTTTCTGAGACAGGGAAATACAAGAACGCCAAGCCACGCTTGGCAAACACAGCTGCCCAGCAGGTATTTGTGCCCCTTATGGAATCAGCTGCCCAGCCCGGAACTTTTCCTCTCCTGCTTGCCCCCTCCCCGAGGGAGGAGATGCAAAGATGTAGCATGTGACTTTTCCTACAAAGGGGATGTGAACAGAAAAAATGTGTCACTTCGTGGCTGAGATAGTTAAAAGACAGTGTGCCTTCTCCACACTCCTCTGGATGTCTAAACTCAGGGTCACACTGGAAGACACACGTCAAATGTGGTGGAGCCACTAAATGCAATAATTCTGAATCCATGAATCACTGCTCAGAGGAGAGGAGATTGCCTCGCTGGGTATTCTCCACACTGAACTGTTTAGTGAGTGAGAAATAAACTGAAGCTACTGCAGAAGCTGGTGTTAGCGTAACTAATAGCATGAGTTTTAAAAGGGAAAATAAGCAATACAATACAGTGGCAGCTGGCCACTGTTGTAGTGCACATAGCTAGAAGAAACAATTTAATTGTATTAAGAGGTACCTAGCTCACATATGTCTGGTGAGAATGTAAATTGGTACAACTACTGTGAAAAACTGTTTGGCAAAATCTACTAAAGCTGAATCTTTGAATATGTTGTGACCCCAGCTACATATAATTTCATCAAGTGGTGCAGGAAGGCTGGTTTTGTATAATTATTACATTTTAATTTTTAAATTTTTAATGATATTAGCTGACTGCTGAAATACATTTCTAAAATTTTCTGTTCTCTCAAAAAAAAGAAAAAGAAACTGTAGACTCAAAGGAAAAAGAAGTCCAAAAGTGTATCCTTCTTGCCTGAAGTCAGGAGAACCTCTGAAGCAGCTGGGAGAAACGAATTTAGAATCTGTATGTGAATGATCAACACAAATCAGGAGAGCCTAGAATTCCTTATTATTCCATAAATGGCCCACTGTATACAGATTACCTACTTTGTCAAATTATCATTCATCTAGGAGTACCAACAAGAAATGTATTTAACAATAAAAATTCTATGGTAATTTCACACTCAACAATGCCTTGTGTTCATAATTTCAATATTAGATATGATTGAATATGATTAAATGTGGTCTGTGCTTTCCAAAACGAGTTGCATGATGGATCTAAATGAACTCATTAGTAGCTAATGCTGTAGAGATCTTTCTAAATGCTAATGTTTAGCTGCCTTTGGCTCATTAATTAATTTAAAGATTGTATAATTATCAAAGCTTTCCATTCAAGTATGTCTACCACTTTTTATTATTGGATGATGCTTATTTGCATGTGAGCATAAAAAATTAAATTATGTCACCCAAAGCCATGGAACACAATACCAAATCATAAAGGCCATGCATTTATTTGCAAAGGAAAAAAGCAAAGTCAGAGGGGCATGTTCACTTGAACACATGAGTTGAAACCTCTACAAATTCTTGTCTCCAAAACAGGAGTGATGAAAACAAAAGCAGGGGTGGACAAGCTGTCAAATGTTGCAAGAACATGAGTAAACCCAATGCATGGAAAAGAAGGGGAGTCTGGTCTAATTTGAAATTAGACAGCCTCATCCTAAAAGTCTACTGTGGGCAGGGGGTGGAGGGTGGAATCCAAAGTGATAGGAATATTCTACATTTCAATTCTTTCAGAATCTGATCACTGGAGTCTACTTTAGAAGGCTTTAAGATCACAAGAGGTTGTTATAAAATTAGAACAACTGAAGCACAATGAGTCGCTTTTAGGTACTAATGATTTTCTTTCACACTCAGGGCAAGATTCAGTGCTAGTTGCCAACAGAAGGGCAACTGGGTCTAGTGTTCATTCTGCGTCACCGTCACCATCACCACACATCTGAGGACAATCGATGGAGACTAACTAAGGTCACCATCCCACACTTAGGAGTAAAGGCAAGAAAGTGTTAGAGGCACTGTGGGGGCTGGAGAAGTGAACTGGGAGGGGTTCTGATAGATCCCACACCGGAAGCCCAGCTACTTCCCCAAGATTTCCATCATCAGGAAACCTCCTTGTAAAATAAGGGTAATACAGTGAGGACAGAATTATAAATAAGTATTTTTTCACATTTATTTTTATTTCTTTGGCTGCACTGGGTCTTAGTTGCAGCACGTGTCATGTTAGCTGTGGCAGGTGAACGCTTATTTATGGCATGCGGGATCTAGTTCTCTGTCTTAGCCACTGGATCACATGCTGCTGCTGCTGCTGCTAAGTCGCTTCAGTCGTGTCCAACTCTGTGCGACCCCATAGACGACAGCCCACCAGGCTCTCCCGTCCCTGGGATTCTCCAGGCAAGAACACTGGAGTGGGTTGCCATTTCCTTCTCCAATGCATGAAAGTGAAAAGTGAAAGTGAAGTCGCTCAGTTGTGTCCGACTCTTCGCGACCCCAAGGACTGCAGCCTACCAGGCTCCTCCATCCATGGGATTTTCCAGGCAAAAGTACTGGAGTGGGGTGCCATCGCCTTCTCCCACTGGACCACATAGGAGTCCCTAAATAAATATTTGTAGACTGTAATCTACCTCTGTCTCTGTCAGCAATTGGGTTATGGATATCACCATACTGTGAAGTGTGCAGCTCCCATGGGAAGACATTGGTGTGAGATTTCAACCAGAGAGAGCCAGTCTAAGCAGGACTTTAAGAGATGTCTTCTTACTAACATTTGGTGCATTTTGGAGCATTTGGGACCTACAGGGGACCTCACATTGATTTGTTCCATTATGCTTGCAAATTACTTAGATGTGCTGGAAGAATTCCTACAGACTAAATTAAGATCTCTGAAAGGAAACAGTCAAGATTGTAAATGCTGCAGGTGTGGCAGTGCATGAGAACAGTGACCAGGAGAACTACAGAAGCTTTTACCTACTCAGCATTCTATTTTATCTTAACATTCCCCCCAAAGATGGGCTTTCAGGGCTTCCCAAGTGGCACTAGTGGTAAAGAACTTGCCTGCCAATGCAGGAGACATAAGAGACTCAGATTCAATCCCTGGGTTGGGAAGATCCCCTGGAGAAGGAAAAGGCAACCCACTCCAGTATTCTTGCCTGGAGAATCCCATAGACAGAGGAGTCTGGCGGGCTACAGTCCATAGGGTTGCACAGAGTCAGACACGACTGAAGTGACTTAGGACACACATGGGCTTTCAGAATCATGTCTAAGACCTATTGCTCTGGCCTTAATGCTTGTGTCCCCCTAAATTCATGTCAGAAACCCATCTTTCAAGGTGACAGCAATAGGGGGTGACGCCTCTGCCCTCATGAATGGGACTCAGGCCATCATAAAAGAGAAGCACACAGACCCCTGGGTCCTTCTGCCATGTGAGGACACCATGTCATCTACAAGCTGGCAGAGGGCTCTCACCTCCACTTGCTGGCTGGCAGCCTCCCTCTTGGACTTTCAGCTTCCAGAACTATGAGGAATAAATTTCTATTCACTCAGTTCAGTTCAGTCGCTCAGTTATGTCTGACTCTTTGAGACCCCATGGACTGCAACACGCCAGGCCTCCCTGTCCATCACCAACTCCCAGAGTTTACTCAAACTCATGTCTGTTGAGTCAGTGATGCCATCCAACCATCTCATCCTCTGTCGTCCCCTTCTCCTCCTGCCCTCAGGAGGAGGGATCTTTTCAAATGAGTCAGCTCTTCACATCAGGTGGCCAAAGTATTGGAGTTTCAGCTTCAATATCAATCCTTCCAATGAACATTCAGGACTGATTTCCTTTAGGATGTACTGGTTGGATCTCCTTGCAGTCCAAGGGACTCTCAAGAGTCTTCTCCAACACCACAGTTTAATAATATCAGTTCTTCAGCCCTCAGCTCTCTTTATAGTCCAACTCTCACATCCATACATTACTACTGGAAAAACCATAGCCTTGACTAGATGGACCTGTGTTGGCAAGTAATGTCTCTGCTTTTTAATATGCTGTCTAGGTTGGTCATAGTTTTTCTTCCAAGGACTAAGCGTCTTTATTTCATGGCTGCAATCACCATCTGCATTGATTTTGGAGCCCCCAAAACACAAAATCTGCCACTGTTTCCACTGTTTCTCCATCTATTTGCCATGAAGTGATGGGACCAGATGCCATGATCTTAGTTTTCTGAATGTTGAGCTTTAAGCCAACTTTTTAACTCTCCTCTTTCACTTTCATCAAGAGGCTCTTTAGTTCTTCACTTTCTGCCGTAAGGGTGGTGTCATCTGCATATCTGAGGTTATTGATATTTCTCCCGGCAATCTTGATTCCAGCTTGTGCTTCCTCCAGCTCAGCTTTTCTCATGATGTACTCTGCATAAAAGTTAAATAAGCAGGGTGACAATATACAACCTTCACATACTCCTTTTCCTATTTGGAACCAGTCTGTTGTTCTGTGTCCAGTTCTAACTGTTGCTTCCTGACCTGCATACAGGTTTTCAAGAGGCAGGTCAGGGGGTCTGGTATTCCCATCTCTTGAAGAATTTTCCACAGTTTATTGTGATCCACCCAGTCAAAGCCTTTGGCATAGTCAATAAATCAGAAACAGATGTTTTTTGGAACTCTCTTGCTTTTTCAATGATCCAGCAGATGTTGGCAATTTGATCTCTGGGCCATCTGCCTTTTCTAAATCCATCTTGAACATCTGGAAGTTCACGGTTCATGTATTGCTGAAGCCTGGCTTGGAGAATTTTGAACATTACTCTGCTAGTGTGTGAGATGAGTACAATTGTGTGGTAGTTTGAGCATTCTTTGGCATTGCCTTTCTTAGGGATTGGAATGAAAACTGACCTTTTCCAGTCCTGTGGCCATTGCTGAGTTTTCCAAATTTGCTGGCATATTGAGTGCAGCACTTTCACAGCATCATCTTTTAGGATTTGAAATAGCTCAACTGGAATTCCATCATCTCCACTAGCTTTGTTCGTAGTGATGCTTCCTAAGGCCCACTTGACTTCACATTCCAGGATGTCTGGCTCTAGGTGAGTGATCACACCATCATGACTATCTGGGTCATGAAGATCTTTTCTGTGTAGTTCTTCTGTGTATTCTTGCCTCTTTTTAATATCTTCTGCCTCTGTTAGGTCCATACCATTTCTGTCCTTTATTGAGCCCATCTTTGCATGAAATGTTCCCCTGCTATCTCTAATTTTCTTGAAGAGATCTCTAGTCTTTCCCATTCTATTGTTTTCCTCTATTTCTTTGCATTGATCGCTGACGAAGGCTTTCTTATCTCTCCTTGTTATTCTTTGGAACTCAGCATGCAAATGGGTATATCTTTCCTTTTCTCCTTTGCTTTTCACTTCTCTTCTTTTCACAGCTATTTGTAAGGCCTCCTCAGACAGACATTTTGCTTTTTTGCATTTCTTTTTTTGGGGGATGGTCTTGATCCCTGTCTCCTGTACAATGTCATGAAACTCCATCCATAGTTCATCAGGCACTCTGTCTATCAGATCTAGCCCCTTAAATCTTATTTCTCACTTCCACTGTATAATCTTTAGGGATTTAATTTAGGTCATACCTGAATGGTCTAGTGGTTTTCCCCACTTTCTTCAATTTAAGTCTGAATTTGGCAATAAGGAGTTCATGATCTGAGCCACAGTCAGCTCCTGGTCTGTTTTGACTGACTGTATAGAGCTTCTCCATCTTTGGCTGCAAAGAATATAATCAATCTGATTTCAGTATTGACCATCTGCTGATGTCCATGTGTAGAGTCTGGTCTTGTGTTGTTGGAAGAGGGTATTTGCTTTGACCAGTGCGTTCTCTTGGCAAAACTCTGTTAGCCTTTGCCCTGCTCCATTCTGTACTCCAAGGCCAAATTTGCCTGTTACTCCAGGTGTTTCTTGACTTCCTACTTTTGCATTCCAGTCCCCTATAATGAAAAGACATCTTTTGTGGGTATTAATTCTAGAAAGTCTTGTAGGTCTTCATAGAACTGTTCAACCTCAGCTTCTTCAGCATTCAGTTGGGGCATAGATTTGGATTACCATGATATTGAATGGTTTGCCTTGGTGATAAACAGAGATCATTCTGTCATTTTTGAGATTGCATCCAAGTACCGCATTTCGGAATCTTTTGTTGACTATGATGGCTACTCCCTTTCTTCTAAGGGATTCCTGCCCACAGTAGTAGATATAATGGTCATCTGAGTTAAATTCACCCATTCAAGTCCATCTTAGTTCACTGATTCCTAGAATGTCGACATTCACTCTTGCTATCTCCTGTTTGATCAGTTCCAATTTGCCTTGATTCATGGACCTAACATTCCAGGTACCTATGCAATATTGCTCTTTACAGCATCGGAGCTTGCTTTCATCACCAGTCACATCCACAGCTGGGTGTTGTTTTTGCTTTGGCTCCATCCCTTCATTCTTTCTGGAGTTATTTCTCCACTGATCTCCAGTAGCAATTTGGGCACCTACTGACCTGGGGAGTTCATCTTTCAGTGTCGTATCTTTTTGGCTTTTCACACTGTTCATGGGGTTCTCAAGGCAGGAGTACTGAAGTGGTTTGGCATTCCCTTCTCCAGGGAGCTACTTACTCTGTGGTTATTCTGTTCCAGCAGCCTGAATAGACTGACACCTAGTTTCTCTCATTTGGGGCAATGGTCACTCATGTAACACTATGAGGAAAGTTGCAGGACTTAAGCAATGTATACATCTCACTTTAGAAACCAGCCATGTGGACTTCCCCAGTGGTTAAGACTCAGTGTTTCCAATGTATGGGACACAGGTTCAATCCCTGGTCTAGGAAGATCCCACATGCCATGGAGCAACTAAGCCTGTGTACCACAACTACTGATCCCGCGTGCTGTAACTCCTGAAGCCAACACGTAGAGCCTGCGCTCCGCAACCAGAGACGCCACCGCAGTGAGAAGCCGGCACGCCATAACGACAGCAGTGCTAGAGGTCCCCACTCACCGCACCTAGAGGAAGCCCTCACACAGCAATGAAGACCCGGTGCAGGTGAAAAGTAATAATAATAAATAAGCTACATTTAAGGGAAAGAAACCATTCATGCATAATCCAGAATAGTTTTCATGTGTTCATTCAATAGACATTTACCCATGAAACTCAGAGGAGCAAAATTTGCCACCCCAAAATATCTCTTTGGCATGGGGACTAATTTAGGCTAATTTTTAAAAATTATTATTTTTTACTGAAATATAGTTGACTTTCAACGTTGTATTAATTTCTCCTGTACAGCAAAGTGATTCAATTACACATACATATTTTATATTTTACTGTATAGCACAGGGAATTATATTCAATATTCTGTGATAAGCCACAATAGAAAAGAATAGGCTCATAATTTTTTAACAAACTGAATACTCCGTTTTCCTTGCTACCTCTCCCTTAACTGCCTAAAAGCATGTAGTAAAAGGCTTGTTTATAAGGGAGGCCTGTACCTAAGGGAAGTGCTTTGGATGTACCAAACACAGTGGAGTATTTTCATGGTTAGACCTTGGTTTTGTTTTCTGGGAGGCATCCCTTGCCCACTGTGCCCTGAACCGGTGTCTGTGCCTCAGTGTTTCTTCCTGTCCCCTGTCCCTCACGGCCACAGTGGGGTTTGGAGGTGTTTCTTTGGTGAGCCCTCCTCAGGAATGCTCACTTCCTTCTAGACTGCTTCCTATTGCAGTTTTCGGTGCCTGAGGATTACATTAGGACTGAACAATCACAAGTCCGTGGTTTGTTTGGCAATAAAGTTTGCTTCAATAAAAGACAGATTTCTGATCTTTTGTATTCTGGTTTGATTGATGTATCAGTAACACCCAGAGTTCTATATTGGCCATTATTTCTTAAGCCCACCTTATTTCCTGGCTTCTGAGCTTAGCCATCACTCTTCCTCACTTGAAAGGCAACTCCTGGGACTCCATGCTTTCAGTGCAGGGGGCCCAGGCTGGATTCCTGTTCAGGGAACTAGCTCCCCCATCTGCCGCAACTAAGAGTCTGCCTGCTGCAACAAAAATCACAGACCCAACATTCCACAAATAAGACCTGGTGCAACCAAATAAAGTAAAAATCAAAAAAGAAAAAAAAAAGGCCACTCCCTTGCGGCCATCTGACACAACAGACTTAATCTGATCTGTATTGCTAGGACTAATTTCCCTTGTTTGGTTGAGAATCTTTTAACGGGAAGACTTTGAAGAGCACACCTGGTAACCATTTTTTGCCTTTGTGGGATTAATAACAATTGACTTTTCCACCACATGGGTTCTATTATCGTTCTGCTTTTAATTAGCCAATTCTTGCCTGGGCTAATTTCTAATAATCACCTGTGGCAAGCAGCAAAGAACAGCCAACATGCAAATAACCTGGCTCCTTCCAACTGCTTTCTCTAGAGCTAATGATTATATAGACATAGGGTCTGTCTTCTAAATATTGAAGACAATCTTACCAAATGTTACCTTGACAGTACAAAGTTCATCAGCTTCCCAATATCTGAAATTTCTGTTTTTCCCACTGCCTACTCTCTAATATCCAATACTTTGGCCACCTCATGTGAAGAGTTGACTCATTGGAAAAGACTCTGATGCTGGGAGGGATTGGGGGCAGGAGGAGAAGGGGACGACAGAGGATAAGATGGCTGGATGGCATCACCGACTCGATGGATGTGAGTTTGAGTGAACTCCGGGAGATGGTGATGGACAGGGAGGCCTGGCGTGCTGCAATTCATGGGGTCGCAAAGAGTTGGACATGACTGAACAACTGAACTGACTCTCTAATATCTAGGGCAATACCACATATTTAATGTTTTATAATGGTAAGTACTGATATCTGTATTAGAATGACATTGCAAAAACAAGATGCCAAAAATAAGTAACTTCACCAAGACTGACTTCTATTTCTCTCTCATGAAACAGCTGGGGAGATCTAAGCTAGACTTCTCCTCCAGGAGCTCAGGTTCTTTCTACTGTGTTGTTCAGCATCATTGGAGGGCATTACCCTTCCTGTTGAAGCTGGGTCAACATTGCATCAATGTTAACAGCTTATGGAGAGGGGAAAAAAAAAAAAAAACAAAGTCCAAGCTTAGCTGCTTCTTTTTTACAAACAGTACTTGGAAGATACACATATTAGTCCTACTTAGGGGTCCACTGGCTCAAATTTCACCATGTGACCAGGAAATAAATGTTGGGAGAGGAGGAGAAAATACTAGGGAGTATCATCTGGCAGCTTCTGGTACCATGGGAAATTTGCAAATCTGATGAAACCCCCTTGGAAAGCTGAACAACCTGACCAATTGTATTTGTCCAAAGATCCACCTTTGCTAGCTTAGGATAAACAAACCTGTTTGCAAAGTGTGCCAAATAGAAGACCTCATATACCCAGATTAGCAGAATGTTTGGTCATTCCCAAACTCCCTGCTCCCATGTTCAAAAATCCCCAGGGCTGTTCGTTTACATCCCAAGTTACGGTAACGTCACAGATGAAGCCAAAAACTGCACATCTTCAGGCGACCGGAAGACTTCACCAGCATCTCCCCAGGGCCTGGCTATGTTCGAAAAGCTAACAAACCAGGTTTGGTGGCCAATGCGCAGCAATCCAAACCCTGAGATGCCAAGGTTCACAGCCCAGCGTGGCGCTCCGCCTGCCACACACACAGCGCTCGTGGAAGAAAGCCCAGGTGCAGCAAGCACTGGGAGAGGTAATTGGAAAGAGGGAAAAGGTGTGGTCATCACCATCTTGCGCAGATGCAACCAAGTTCCTGGCTTCTCCATGAGACATGAGCTCTAAAAAAATAGCAGTTAACTCAAGCAGAAGGTGGAGCTTCGGCCTCTAACGTCAAAAGATCACCCAGCAGTCATTGCCCATGCCTATTCAGAGGGTCGGTGGTCTTAATCAGTCTTAATCAGCTGGAGATCCAACTGGACCCAGCTGACACCAAGCTCCTACAACACAGCTAGGGCAAATATCTTATTAACTAAGCTACTTGAGGCTTGGAGAACACGCTCGTTTTTGTAAAAGCAGTGAAAGGGAGCTTGATCAATGCGAGGCAGGTAGGTTACAGGTATAAATGGATCTGACGATGACTAACCTTGCTCTCAGAAGCTGACAAGCACGTATCGGGTCCATAGTGTCAGTGCCGCCAGAAAGCGGAGACTGGCTTGGCCTATTGTCCTCGGCTCACCTCCAGATGGCCAGCAGCAGCTCAGTCCCCCTCCTAAAACCATCTAGGCTTCTTCCAGCCTGGGAGGGTGGATCCAGTTTACTGCCAGTCCTGGTAGGTAAGAAGTCCTCCCCTCACTGGTGCCAATCTCTCACTGTCTCAGGATTTACCTCTTCCCACAATGACCAAGAGTGACTACATCCAGCCAGTCATCACCAATGGGTACAGTCTGGACCCCAGAGCCATGACACGATAAAGGTGAAACCATAGCCTCACCCTTGGTACATTTCCAAACTTTGAGCTATTTTATTGTGTATATGATCATTTTGTTAAGTCAGCCCAATGCCAGACTCAAGCAAGGAGAGGGGGAAATCGTTAAGTAAAGAGGTTTCATTGACTATGATGTGAATGCTGCATCTTATGAGACCAACTGCTCGATGTTTCACTCACGCTGGGATAGTACTGTGAGTTCCCTGGAGCTCCAGTGGTTAGGACTCCATGTTTTTTCTTCCAAGGGCACAGATTCAAACTCTGGTCAGGGAACAAAGATTCCACAAGCCTTGTGGCATGTTCCCACCCACAAAAAAGGATACTACTGTACAACATGCTTGTTTGACTATTGAGCTCTCAGTAAATAATTTGAGTTTATTCAAGTCATCGCTGGGTGTTATTTGCTTATTGCATCGTATTTGTTGAATGCCTTTCTTAAGCAGCATAACAGAACACTTTCTGCTTCCATTTCAAGGCCAGATGAAAAGACACAGAATCCACACAGGAAAAGAGTCCTGCCATTTACTGAAATAAAAATACAAGGGAAAGCTAAGCACAATCAGATTTCTGATAAGTTATTCAACACGGTGGTGGGATGCTTGAGAGAAGTGACATTTGATCAGATTCTAGAAGGATAAGGGGTTTGGGGAAGCAGAGATGAGAGAAAACAGCTTCAAATGCAGAGAAAGTAACTTGTAAAGAGGATCAGGAGCAGCAGAACAAAACAAAACAAGACACCATGTCATGCCCCTGGGACAGACATGATTTTGGTTCACAGTGGAGAAGTTAAGTGTCAGTGAGAAGTAGGAGATGAGGCTGGGAAAGCAGACCAGGCCAGGTTCTGGAATGATCACAGCTCTATCAAGTTTGAACTCTACCCCTGTAGAGACAGGACAGGAAAGGCAGCATGAGACAGAGACCCCTCCATCTCCCCGTTCATAGTAACATTGCTCTCCCCTCTTCTGTGTCCTGTCTGCCTCCCTCTTTTAAAGGTACATATGATGGCATTTTGCACCCACTTGGATGATTCAGGATCATCTTCCCACCTCAGTATCCTTGGTTATATCTGCAAAGTTCTAGGTTCTTGTCATATAAGGTAATATCCACAGGTACCAAGGGTTAGGACACTGGAAGTCCTTTGGGAAGTCATTATTTGGCCTACCATATAAGGCACTTTTCCAGTAGGGCTTCAGAGATAATTAGAAGTTATCCTAGGATAAAGATAATTAGAAGTTGCCCTATAATTAGAAGTTAGCTCCTCTCGCTCTCTCCCTGTCTCTTTTCCTCTCTCACTGTAGTCCTGGAGGCTTGGTTTGAGACACCTGCATTTGCAGAACATTTAACTGAGCTTAGGTGCATCAGTTCAGAGAAGGCAATGGCACCCCACCCCAGTACTCTTGCCTGGAAAATCCCATGGATGGAGGAGCCTGGTAGGCTGCAGTCCATGGGGTTGCTAGGAGTCGGACACGACTGAGCGACTTCACTTTCACTTTCCACTTTCATGCATTGGAGAAGGAAATGGCAACCCACTCCAGTGTTCTTGCCTGGAGAATCCCAGGGACGGGGGAGCCTGGTGGGCTGCGGTCTATGGGGTCGCACAGAGTCGGACACGACTGAAGCGACTTAGCAGCAGCAGGTGCATCAGTTCTGTTTGGTTCAGTCGCGTCTGACTCCCTGCAACCCCATGGACTGCAGCACACCAGGCCTCCCTGTCCAACTCCCAGAGCCTACTCAAATTCATGTCCATCAAGTTAGTGATGCCATCCAGCCATCTCATCTCTGTCATCTCCTCCTCCCACCTTCAATCTTTCCCAGCATCAGGGTCTTTTCCAATGAGTTGGTTCTTTGCATCAGGTTGCCAAAGTACTGGAGTTTCAGGTTCAGCATCAGTCCTTCCAATGAATATTCAAAAATGATTTCCTTTAGGATTCATAGTATGTGAAAAATGAACTATTTTTTAAACAAAACTGTAAATCCACTGCTTTAAACTGAATATGTCTCTGCAAAAATGAATATGTTGAAACTTAATCACCAAAGTGATGGTATATGAGAACTTTGGGAATTGATTAGATCATGAAAATAGAATCCTCATGAATGGGATTAGTGCCCTTACAAAAGAAACCCCAGAGAGCTCCCTTGCAGCTTCCACCATGGTGGAAGAAGACGGCCGTCTATGAACCAGGGAGCAGGCTCTCACAAGACACTGGGTCTGACCTTGGATATCTCAGCCTCCAAAACTGTGAAAACTAAAGGTTTATTGTTTAAGTCACCCTGTCTAGGGAGAGTTGTGGAGTTTTGTTACAGCAGCTGGAGCAGACTAAGACAGTCACCTAGCCAGTATAAAAAGGAAACCCATGGCCTTAAAGTATTGGTTCTCTGTTTAGGCAGGACTGCAAAGCAAACAGAACAAGGAATGACAATCATGATCACAGTGATTCCAGCCCACTAGCTGCTCCACCACAGTCACCGGGCACCTACACTGACACCTCCCAGGGGACTCAATAATTTAATATTCACCTTCACACAAGCAGGCCCTGAAAAATCTATGTTCAAGCCAAGTTCCACAATAACAAGGCCTGATGCTGCCTCTTCCCTCAGATTTGAAGCTGTCCTCATTATTTTCCTCAGGCTTTGTAAATTTGCATCTTGCCTCTCTAATGAGTTTACATACTTGTTTTTACCGCACAATCTGAATTCAGATCCATCTTTCTGGCTTTTGATAGGAAACATGTTTGTCAGCAATACATTTTGTTTCTACTAAATACAAGATTCACTGTGGCAATTATCCAAAGCCATAATCAGCTGGAGTGGCAGCAAAGCGTTTAAAAGAGGAGAGTTGTGGAGTTTCATTAATATGCGCATAAACACACTACAAGCGCCTCCCAGGAAGCGCGGGGCCACCGACAGCTGCCAGAGAGAGACTGCATGTGTGAACAAATGAGTGACATTAAGTGATCATTACATGTTCTAAAAAAAAAAAGAACTTTGTATGCTGTAATATTGAATTTGATAATTAAAAACAACAAAACCCATGATTTAAGAAGAAATAAAAACTTTTAAATTCCTGTATTTATTGCTGTTTATTTTCTCCTTTCTGGAAGATAGTAAAATAATGATACCAAAAAAAAAAAAAGAATGTGTGAAAAAAATTTCCTTTTCCCCTAATACAAATAGAAATTATTCCATATCTTGATCTGCAATGGGGACTTTTTTTTTCTTTTACAGAAAAGATAAGTCAGTATATGCAGTCTTTAGCAACAGAGTTTTGGCTTGGTTTCCTTCTCTCTGTTATTTTTATTAATTTTAATTTGTTACAATATTGCTTCTGTTATTTATGTTCTGGATTTTTGGACATGAGGCAGGTGGGATCTTAGCTCCCCCACTAGGGATCGAACCCATGCCCCCTGCATTGGAAGGTGAACTATTAATCACTGGGCCACAAAGGAAGTGCCTCCATTATTTTTAATACTCTTATTTGGACATAATGTTTTGTTCAAACAGATTAGGCTGGTGTGGAGACATTTAAAGGATATTGGTGGAGGTAACAAGGGACGTGAGCAGCCCCAGAATAAATGCTGGAGTAAATGTAGTGAAAGAATTCTGAGAGTGTGTGATAAATTCTAGAATTTGGGTGAGAACAGGTCATGTTTTCATTGTATACCAACTTAGCCTATGTCTCTATGCTCAGCAGTGAATGGCAGACAGCTGTGGCTGGGTAATGTTTTGGGATATTAAAGGGCTTTTTCTCCCCCCTGCTTTTCTCCTCTGCATTCAACCTTCAAATAGAAAGTCAGGTATGTACTCATGGCTTCAGAGGAGGATCCTTTGTTTTCCAAAAGACTTAAACCTGTTGGAGAATTCCCAGAGTTTGCTAAGGAGTAAAAAGCAGAACAGAAAGTCCAAGCTTAAGTAGTTTGTGTTGGAAGAAAGAGAGAGGAGGGAGGGTCAGGACAGCTCCCTCCAGATCGACAGGAGAGCATCTTGTGCTGGAGGTGAAGCCTCCAGGAAGGAAGTTCCTCGGTGGTGGGAGCAGAAATCCTTGCCCTGTTCCTCAGTGATGTAAGTAGACTCGATGGCATGGAATTTCAAGGCCAGGAAGATCCCATCAGCCTGGCAAGGTTCCTTTGTCCCTGGGGAGCATGTGAGGAGCAAGGAGAAGCTGGACTGGAGGGACCAGAGAGGCAGGTGCAGTGAACTCCTCAAAGACAACCTGTAAGCACCAAGAATCAAGGACTGCAGGGTCCTCCTCTTGCTTTGGATCCTGGAACCAGAGCTCAACCATGGGTAGGGGAGAGGACAAGGTCTGGAGGCAAGTTCTGAGGTTAAATGTTTTCTCTAGCTTGGTGGATATGGAGCTTGAAGCCAGACATGAAGCTGAGTATTAGAAAATAAAGTCTTTGTGTATCTTAGTTGGGGGACAATATTCATACTCACCTCATAATGTGACCTAAACAGTTATTAGATTAATTATGTAATTAAGAGATCAAACCAGTCAATCCTAAAGGAAATCAACCCTGAATATTTATTGGAAGGACTGATGCTAAAGCACCAATACTTTGACCACCTGATGTGAAGAGTCGACTCGTTGGAGAAGACCCTAATGCTGAGAAAGATTGAGGGCAGGTGGAAAAGGGGACGATAGAGGAAGAGATAGTTTGATGGCATCACTGACTCAATGTACATGAGTTTGAGCAAGCTCCAAAAGATAGTGAAGGACAGAGAAGCCTGGTGCACTGCAGTCCATGGGGTCACAAAGAGTCGAATGACTGAGTGACCGAATAACAACAATTTAATTAGGACAATGAAAACACATAGGAGAGACATCCAGAGAGGAGTGTGGCTTCCCTAGAAATCAGTGTTAAGGGGTGGTCTGAAGGCTGTTGAAGGCAGAAGGGCAGGGTGAAGACAGCATCCAAAGGAGAAAAAATGAAGGACAGAAGAACAAGCCTTGAGATAAAAGGACAGAAATTCTTTCACTGTGGCTGAAGCATAATCTATTAAGAAAGGGGGTGATACGAGAGGTGAGCTCTGGCCAGATCCTCAAAAGGCAATTAAAAGCCACTTGAAAGAATATAGATATTATTCTGAGACCAGCAGCGAGCTCTGCTTCTGTGCTAAGCCTCTGGTAGCCCAGGTTTCAGGGGCCTTTCAGGACACGGGCCCCATCCTCACCTGGGTTGGGACAGGGGTAACCTATAGCTTGACTCTGACCTCATGGCTCCCAGCTTAGCCTGAGCTCACAGCCCTGGCCCTCCCTCCCCTCCCACTCCCCACCCCTGCCCCTCTCTCCCAACCCCATACCATCTGAGGGCACCTTCTACTTGCTCTCCTCTCTAACCTCTCTACCCTTGGGTAGACACTGGCACCCCAAAAGAGGGAAGCCCAGGAACTGCACATACAACACTTGTGGCCCACATGTTGTACACACCAAGGGGAACCACCTCACTTTAGGAAGGCTCCATCCTGCCCTTCTTTCCTAAAAAGAGCCAGTGGGATTTTAGCCAGTCTGCTGTGGAAGGGGCAGGCAGGAACTGTAATAGTGTCTCTGCAGTCCTGAAGAAACACTTGATTCACTTCTCCATCTTTTTCTAAAGTGGGCATCCCATTCATGGAAAGAAGGAGACAAACATTTATCGAGCTGCTCCTATGAGCATTGCTGCTGCTAAGTCACTTCAGCTGTGTCCAACTCTGTGTGACCCCAAAGACGGCAGCCCCCCAGGCTCCTCTGTCCACAGGATTCTCCAGGCAAGAATACTGGAGTGGGTTGCCATTTCCTTCTCCACCTATGAGCATTAGGCACTTCATATATATGTCATGCTTCTGAATCCTCACCACAGCCCTGAAAGGTCAATTATTATTACCCCCACACTATAAATGGGAACAAAGGGAGCACTGGATGAATGAAGTGACTTGCTGAACTTGGCCAGCTGGGAAGAAGTTACCTACACTGCAAAAGCAGATGTAACGTGAAAGCAAAATGCAGACATGCTCTTAAAGAGAAGTGCATTGTCGCCAGAGAGCAGAATTCAGAGGGGCCCTGGGCTTTAGGTTCATGACCCTGATGAGGGCTCTTCTTCAGGAAAGGTGCGGCTGTCCCCTCACTGTGGGAGGGGCCGTCCCCCCCTGTGTAAGACTGTCCAGCATGTTACAGGATGTCAGTACCAAGTACCACACAGTGTCACCCCGCCTCTGTGACAACACCCTACCTTTCCCCAGTGCCTCCAGAGGACAGTACAAGAACTCCTCCTCTTGAAAACCACTCCAGGAAAAATGAAAAGGACACAGAGAAAGGGATTCTGAGTTGACTGCTGCTCCGGTATCCAAATCTGTATGTTTTTAAGGAGATTTTCCTTACAATCATTCGA
This sequence comes from Bos mutus, assembly GCF_027580195.1. NCBI lineage: Eukaryota > Metazoa > Chordata > Mammalia > Artiodactyla > Bovidae > Bos > Bos mutus. The sequence goes on along the minus strand of NC_091617.1, from coordinate 89,052,200 downwards.
CTGACACTGACCTTCTCCATCTCCATGGACACTGAACTGTCACTGTAAATTAACCATCATTATGTAGGCTTTTGGGAGTGAGTCCACGGAGAAGGCAACGGCACCCCACTCCAGTAGTCTTGCCTGGAAAATCCCATGGACGGAGGAGCCTGGTGGGCTGCAGTCCATGGGGTGGCTAAGAGTCGGACACGACTGAGCGACTTCACTTTCCCTTTTCACTTTCATGCATTGGAAAAGGAAATGGCAACCCACTCCAGTGTTCTTGCCTGGAGAATCCCTGGGATGGGGACACGACTGAAGCGACTTAGCAGCAGCAGCAGCAGCAGCAGCCATTCAGAGAAAATGCTAATAGTGTCCCAACAATGGGAGCTATAGGGTATGAGGGGAAGGACCTCAGACAGCTGTCCCATGTCACTGCCACAACCACACCACAGTAACTTAACACAAGCCCCGAATTTAAGATGCCTCCCAACGTGTGTCAGTTCATTAAGGTCATGGTCCCTAGGCCCAACACCTGAGCACCCTTATAAGCAGGGTGTTTTCAATGGAAAAATTACATTTGGACATAAGTCAATTCTTCTTTTCCAAATGATTCTAAACATACCTTGTGATAACCAGTTAGGTGATGCAGATTATTTTCACTACATAGATTAAAAAAAAAATTAAAGACTATAAGATTTGCCTGATGTTATTCAAACCACTACTTTCAGAGCCAAATTTATATGATACCACCACAGTCTCAGAGAATAATCAATTGGAGAAAATATTAACTAGGACCAAATATTACTTTGTGGCTTTTTTTCAGTGACTCAACTTATGAAACAATAAAACATTTGTATATGTACTACAGGTCTAACCTCTGCTTTCTAGAATTCATTTCCTGTCTTGTATCATTGCCTTGATGTTTACTAATACTTTCCCCTATTCCACTTTGGATAGGTCATTTACCCTCTCCTGGCCTCAGTCTTTCTATCTACTAAAACATGCACACACACAAAAACCACAGCAGCTGAGTTTAAAGTTTCTATCTGAGACTTCTCTGGTGGTCCAGTGGTTAAGACTGCAGGGGACACGGATTCAATTCCCAGCCGAGGAACTAAGATCTCACATGACACAGGCACAGACCCAAAAAAAAAAAGATTATATTCTTTCTGAATTCTAAAATTCCTGTCTCAAGATCAAATATAACCTGTCATCTTAATGTTCTCAACAAAACACTTATCATTTTTTAACATTAACTCTTTCTAGGTCTTTAAACTCAATCTTGACATTCCATGTAGGTTCAAATATTTATGCAAAACGTAATGTTAATTTCATCCTTAATGTATTGTCATTATTTTGTAATTTACTGTTCTCATTGTCTTAGTAAATGCACAGAGAAGCTACTCATGGAGACTTAAGTCCCAGAAGTAGTTAGGTTAACCTATCTTGATGATAATCATGATTAATTTTTCCCCATTATCAGAGTTTTTAAGAAGTTGGCTAAATGACTTTGAATAAGTGATAGTTAAGGGTAATAAAGGAAGACTGACAACAGCAAAGTTTGATAGAATCACAAAATTCTACTGAATTGGCAGAGAGTAAAGAATCTGACTGCAATGCAGGAGACCTAGGTTCGATCCCTAGATCAGGAAGATCCCTTGGTGAAGGAAATGGCTACCCACTCCAGTATTCTTGCCCAGAGAATTCCATGGTAAGAGGAGACTGGTGGGCTACAGTCCATGAGGCCACAAAAGAGTCGGACATGAATGAGCAATGGCCACTTTCACTTTTCAACCCCTAGAAAGTAAAACCTAGTATATGAAATCAACTGAGCTACATTAATTAAACGTTTCACAAACAAAACCATTAGGTACCTGCCTCAGTTCAGTTCAGTCGCTCAGTTGTGTCTGACTCTTTGCCTCCCTGTCCATCACCAACTCCCGGAGTTTTCTCAAACTCATGTCCTTTGAGTCGGTGATGCCATCCAACCATTTCATCTTCTGTTGTCCCCTTCTCCTCCTGCCTTCAATCTTTCCCAGCATCAGGGTCTTTTCCAGTAAGTCAGTTCTTTGCATCAGGTGGCCAAAGTATTGGGAGTTTCAGCTTCAACATCAGACCTTCCACATTTTTTTTCCTAAAAAGGTAAAGCACTGCCATAACCCCAGGACCCTGGTCTTCCCCTGACAACTATTTAACATCTGGAGAGTGTGTCACAACTTTGTGTGACTATTTGATTAATCCTCAGAGCAACCCTGTTAAATCTGCACTGTGGCCTTCAAGCTGCAAATGAATGAGCAGTTTCTGAGAGGTGAGGTGAAATGTAAAATGCTCCACTCACTCAAATCCACACCCTTCTTCCTTTCTGCTTCATTCAAAGACCACAGCCCTGCAACTGGTCCAGCCTAGGCCCCCCATTAGTGTGGGTATGAACAACTGATTGACCAGACATGCAATCTTGACCCATGTGAAAACAGCAAACATTAGATCTTACCAGTGACTAATCCTGAGTTGCATGTTTACTGCATTTATTCTTTCCTTCATTCAGCTAGAAAGAGTTTAGAATATCAACCATGTGCCGGGTTCCTTCCTATATGTAAGTGATACAAGTTAGTTCAATTGATTTATTCATTCAGTCATTCAGGCAGTCATTCATTTAAAACAGTGAATGACTCTGGGAATATAAAATGAAAAAAATGACTGGAAATATAAAATGAAAAAACAAAAGGTCCTTGGTAGGAGTTTGCAGTTTTTATAACAGCTGCTTCCACAGCCATCAGTTTACTGTGTGTAATGAGTTGGCATTCAAATGTTTTATTGAGAAGTACGTGGCTCCAGGGAGCACCTTCTTCATGAACTTACTTCCTTAGTATACAGTCATGATGATGCAAGGATGCTCAGACCATTCTGTTCAGACTTACTGAGATGTTTTCTATTTTCCCTCGGTTAAATCTGAGCATTCAAGAAGCAATCTTCACACTAAAGAACTCTAATTTCATTTGGGAACACAGTGTTGAAAGTGAAGCAACATCATTTCAGGCTACTTGTCTAAAATGCTGTCATTAACTGTCAAGAAGCAATTTTAGAGAACTTTTTTAAAGGGAAAGGAAGGAATCTGTAAAAATGTTATCAAGTTTCAATAGACATTAGAGCAGAAATTTTTAAGTTGGTTGAGATTAAAACCTTGCTGGATCTTTCTGACTACAACTATTTACCTAAAATGTGTCAAAACTGACTGACTGCCACAGTATAATTTACATTTGGACTTTTATTATATTCTGCAGTTGAAGATTTTAAAGTAAGTTTTATTTCTCATAGAACTGCTAAGTGAGATACACATAAAAATTAATTTTTACCCTTTCTCAACACAGCTGAACACAGACAGTTTATTTGTAAATTCAGGCACAAAAATGACTTTCAGGTAAATTAACCATGGGCAGGAATGTCATTTGACAAAGCAATAAAAAAAGACAGTAGACTTTTTAAAAATAAAACTTAATTTCTGATTCTCAGCCACCCTCCAGTCTACCCCATTTCACAGAATCAAAGAAAAATGTACCCTGGTATTAATACTTTCCCCTTCATGGATCATAGCCTTGTTGTGGCGAAGGGGCCTGCATAACTCAGTGAAGCTATGAGCCATGCTGTGCAGGGCCACTCAAGAGGGACAGGTCATAGTGGAGAGTTCTGACAAAACGTGGTCCACTGGAGGAAGGAATGGCAAACTATTCCACTATTCTTGTCATGAGAACCCCATGAACAGTATGAAAAGGCAAAAAGATATGACACTGGAAGATGAGCCCCCCAGGTCAGAAGGTCTCCAATATGCTACTGGGGAAGAGTGGAGCACAATTACTCCTGAAAGAATGAAGAGGCTGGGCCAAAGTGGAAATGATGCTCAGTTGTGAACAATATTGCACAGGATCCCAGCATGTTAGGTCCATGAATCAACGTAAGTTGAATGTGGTCAAACAAGCGATACAAGAATGAACATCAACATCTTAGGGATCAATGAACTAAACTGGAAGGTAATGGGGGAATTTAACTCAGATGAACATTGTATCTACTACTGGGGGCAACAATCCCTTAGAAGAAATAGAGTATCCCTCATAGTCAACAAAAGAGTCTGAAATGCTGTACTTGGGTGCAATCTCAGAAATGACAGAATGATCTCAGTTCATTTCCAAGACAAATCATTCAATATCACAGTAATCCAAGTCTATGCCCCAACCACTAATGCCAAAGAAGCTGAAGTTGACTAGTTCTATGAAGACCTACAAGAGCTTCTAGAACTATCACCAAAAAAAGACATCATTTTCATCACAGGGCCTGGAATGCAAAAGTAGGAAGTCAGGAGATACCTGGAGTAACAGGAGAGTTTGGCCTTGGAGTACAAAATGAAGCAGGGCAAAGGCTAACAGAGTTTGTCAAGAGAACACATTGGTCATAGCAAACACCCTTTTCCAACAACACAAAAAGAGATTCTACACTTGGACATCACTAAGTGGTAAATACCAAAGTCAGATTGATTATATTCTATGCAGCCAAAGATGGAGATGCTCTACACAATCAGGAAAAACATGACCTAGACCTGACTGTAGCTTAGATCATCAGCTCCTTATTGCAAAATTCAGGCTTAAATTGAAGAAAGTAGGGAAAACCACTAGGCCATTCAGGTATGACCTAAATCAAATCCCTTATGATTATATAGTGGAGGTGATAAATAGATTCAAGGGACTAGTTCTGATAGACAGCGCCTGAAGAACAATGGACAGAGACTCGTAACACTGTACAGGACGCAGTGATCAAAGCTATCCCTAAGAAAAAGAAACACAAGAAGGCAAAGTGGTTATCTGAGGAGGCTTGTACTATGGTGCTGGAGAAGACTTCTCTTGACAGTCCCTTGGACAGCAAGGAGATCAAACCAGTCAATCCTAGAGGAAATCAACCCTGAATATTCACTGGAAGGACTGATGCTGAAGCTGAAGCTCCAATACTTTGGCCACCTGATGCGAAGAGCTGATTTATTAGAAAGGACCCTGATGCTGGGAAAGATTGAAGGCAAAAGGAGAAGTGGGCAGCAAAGGATGAGATGGTTAGATAGCATCACTGACTCAATGCACATGAATTTGAGCAGACTCAGGTAGATAGTGAAGGACAGAAAAGCCCAGCGTGCTGCAGTCCACAGGGTCACAAAGAGTAGGACACAACTGAGCAACTGAACAACAATTAACACTTTATGAAGTTTCACCACCCTCCTCCCTTGGGTGGTACGATAGTTCTAGACCCCCTAGGACATGCCAAAGCATGGGGAGAGATGTGTTTTTTCAATTATCCTTTATTGGGGCAAAAGATGAGCACTTTTCCCTAAGCTTATAGTCTATTTTTTTTTTTAATTTTATTTTATTTTTAAACTTTACATAATTGTATTAGTTCTCTGCTCCTCCTAAAGTTCTTCTTGGACAGAAGATGGAAGTCTACTTGGCCACACAGGTCCCATCTGCCTGGACACAGCTTAGTGTCAATCCCCTAAGCATAATGTAGACCACAGAGTAGTGTTGTCTAGGAGCAGGGAATGGTCTTCTCTGCCCACGGACCTTTCATTCTTTCTCTCTCCACATCCTCCCCAGTCCCCTGCCATTAGCCATGAAGTCTGAAGAAAAACCTTCTTCATGTTTCCTCGTCATACTTTCTGTGCTTAGTCACTCAGTCTTGTCCGACTCCTTGCGACCCCATGGACAGTAGCCCGACAGGCTCCTCTGTCCATGGAATTCTCCAGGCAAGAATAATGGAGTGGATTGCCATTTCCTCCTCCAGGGTATCTTCCTGACCCAGGGATGGAACCTGTGTCTCTTGCATATCCTGTATTAGCAGGCAGATTCTTTACCACTAGTGCCACCTGGGAAGCCCAGTAATATTCTTACTGTGACCCAAATCCAATCAGTTCTCTTAAGAGCTTGAGCTTCTGAGTAAAACAACTCAGAAAGACTTGGAGAATATTTCTGTTTTCTACCCTGCTATATGCTTTCTATCTTTGAATAATTTTGGCCTGCAGTTGGTTGAATCCTTGAATGTGCAAACCTTGGATAAGGAAGACTGACTGTATAACTGATATGTTAATTAAAACCACAAAAGGCAAAACAGGAGTGGAAGACAAAAGTAGGAACATAGAACAGGGACAAACAATAGAGAGTGGTAATGAATACGGCCGATAGCAGTCCAACTATCTCAGTAATCAGGTTTCCCAGGTGGCTCAGTGGTAAAGAAACCACCTGTCAAGCAGGAGACACTGGTTCAATTCCCTGCGAGGGGAAGATCCCCTGTAGATGGAAATGGCAACCTACTCCAGATTTCCTACCTGGGAAATCCCATGGACAGAGGAGCCTGAATACTGTCCATGGGGTCTCAGAGTCAGGCGCAACTTAGTAATTAGCAGCATATTGTACTGTGCTATGTGCTAAGTCGCTCAGTCGTGTCCAACTCTTTGTGACCCCATGGACGGTAGCCTGCCAGGCTCCTTCCTCTGTCCATGGAATTCTCCAGGCAAGAATACTGGAGTGGGTTGCCATTTCCTACTCCAGGGGATCTTTCCAACCCAGGGATCGAACCCAGGTCTCCTGCATTGCAGGCAGATTCTTCACCAACTGAGCCACCGGGGAAGCCCTTATTAGCAGCATATTAGTAATCACTTTGAATGTTAATTGTCTAAATGTACCAATTAAAAGATTTTACATAAGCAACAAAAGTAAAAATAAACAAGTGGTGCTACATCAAATTAAACATTTTTGCACAGTAAATGAAACAGTCACAAAATGAAAAGGCAGCTATGGAATGGGAGGACATATTTGCAAACCATATATTCAATAAGGGATTAAATCCCAAATATATAAGGAATTCATACATCACTAGTAAAAAAGCAAACAATTTTAAAATGGGCAAAGGAGTTGAATACACATTTCACCAAAGAAGATGTACCAATGGCCAATGGTATATGAAAAGATACTCAACATCACAAACTATCAAGGAATTGCATATCAAAATCACGAGGTAACATTTTACACCCGTTAGGATGGCTATTTTCACAAAGTCAAAAAATTAAAAATAGGGCTACCGTATGATCCAGTGATTCCACTTCTAGATATATATCCAAAGGAAACAAAATCACTACTCAAAGAAATATTTGCACTCCCGCATTCATGGCTGCATTATTCAAAGTAGCTAAGATATAGAAACAAGTTCATGTTAACAGATAAACAAAAAAATGTGACATATATTTATGTGATCTCCTTTATACATGGAATCTACAAAATAATAAAGTTAAACTCACAGTAAGAGAGAGTAGAATGATATTTACCAGGGACTGGGGGATGGGGAAAAGCAGAAATATTGATCAAAGGGTACAAAACTCCAGTTATAAAATGAATACATTGTGGAGATTTAATGTGAAGTATGGTGATTATAGTTAATAATAATGTATTATGTTTGAAATTTGTTAAGAGAGTCAATTTTAAGTATTTTCATTACACATTAAAAAAGGTCACTGTCAGGTAATGGATATATTAATTAGCTTGATTATGGTAAACATTTCACAAGGTACACACGTATCAAAACATCTTGAATACCTTAAATATACATAATTTTTGTCAGCAACGCCTCCATAAAACTTGGAGGAGAAAAGAGATTGTCAGAATAGACAAAAAAACAAGATCCAACTCTATGTATTCTACAAGAAATCCATTTTAATGATGAAGAATTAAAAGTAAATGGACTGAGAAAAATAGACCATAGGGGTGGAGTGTGCATGGGCCAGTTATCAGCCCAACCTTCAAAGATGTGACCCAGCCCCAGTAAAATCTGGACACTGAAATTGAGCTGGGCCCTGTGGGTTTCCTGGGCATGAACGCTTTTCTGTCCCGTTTTCTTATTTATAGGGAACAGGCTTCAGCCTCCATGAGTTCCAAATGCAGGTTCAAGCAGTTGCTAATCAGGGAAGGAATGCAATCAAGAAACAACAGGGACAGGATCCTTGGGACAGGATCCAGTTTGTCTCAAGGTAATCACGTATTAGGCTGGTGCAAAAGTAACTATGGTTTTGTATTGTTGAACTTTGCCATTTGACACTGGAATACCTTCCTAAACAAATGTGGTTATGTTACATATTACTTTAACGCACATTTCTCACTTTGTGTTTTTATGCTAATGACATTGCTTGCTGTGTATTTTATATTTAGATTATAGAAATGATGTTAAACAAAAAGCAAATTCGAGCGATTTTTAAATTTGAGTTCAAAATGGGTCCAAAAGCAGCAGACAACTCGAAACATCAACAACGCATTTGGCCCAGGATCCACTAATGAACATACAGTGCAGGGGTGGTTCAAGAAATTTTGCGAAGGAGGCGAGAGCCTTGAGAATGAGGAGTATAGTGGCAGGCCATCAGAAGTTGACAATGACCGAGAGCCAGCATTGAAGTTGATCCTCTTCCAACTACGCTGCTGCTGCTGCTGCTGCTAAGTCGCTTCAGTCGTGTCCGCCTCTGTGCGACCCCATAGACGGCAGCCCACCAGGCTCCTTCGTCCCTGGGATTCTCCAGGCAAGAACACTGGAGTGGGTTGCCATTTCCTTCTCCAAGGCACGAAAGTGAAAAGTGAAAGTGAAGTCGCTCAGTCCTGTCCGACTCTTAGCAACCCCATGGACTGCAGCCCACCAGGCTCCTCCATCCATGGGATTTTCCAGGCAAGAGTACTGGAGTGGGGTGCCATTGCCTTCTCCATCCAACTACATTAGAAGTTGCAAAAGAACTCAACGCTGACCATTCTATGATCATTCAGAAACAAATGGGAAAGGTGAAAAAGCTCGATAAGTGGGTGCCTCATGAAAGTGAAAGTGAACGTCACTCAGTTGTGTCTGACTCTTCACGACCCCACAGACTACAGTCCATGGTATTCTCCAGGCTAGAATACTGGAGTGGGTACCCTTTCCCTTCTCCAGGGGATCTTCCCAACCCAGGAATCAAACCGGGGAATCGAACCCAGGAATTGGGGAAATCGAACCCAGGAATTGGATCGTCTCCTGCATTGCAGGTGAATTCTTTACCAGCTCAGTGGCTGGACCAAGCAGCAGCTGCAAAGCACTTACCAAAACCAAACTTTCACCAAAAAAAAAAAAGACCTACAAAAAACGGTCATGGTCACTGTTGGGTGGTCTGCTGTCCATCTGAACCACTGTAGCTTTCTGAATCCTGGCGAAACCACTACATCTGAGAAGTATGCTTAGCAAATCAGAGATGCACCGAAAACTGCAACACCTGTAAACAGCACTGGGCAAGAGGATGGGCCCGACTCTTCTCCACAACAACGCCCGACACACCATGTCACACAACCAACACCACAAAAGTTGAACGAATTGGGCTGTGAAGTTTTACCTCACCCACCATATTCACCCGACTTCTCACCAACAGACTAACACTTCAAGCATGTCAACAACTTTTTGCAGGGAAAATGCTTCCACAGCCAGCAGGAGATAGAAAATGCTTTCCAAGAGTTCATCAAATCCCAAAGCACAGATTTTTACGCTAAAAAGGAGAATAGGAATAAACAAGCTTATTTTTCATTGGCAAAAATGCGTTGCTTCTAATGGTTTCTATTTTGACGAATAAAGATGTATTTGAGCCTAGATATAATGATTTAAAATTCAATCTGAAACTGCAATTACTTTTGTACCAACCTATTATCTTTGAGCTCTTCTGTAGAACTAAAACCTCCTGAAATAGAAACGCTAGCATTCTTCATTCTAGAGCAGCTCATTAGGAGACCGCCTGCCCTGCACACACACCCTGACATATACCAGCATCTCCGGCCTTGAACCACCTGTATAAAACTCCCCACCAAATTCTCCTGGGTTGGGAACACACAGTTGAGGGCATGAGTCCCTTGTGTCCCCCTTTCCCTGGCAAAACATTAAAGCAATTCTTTTCTACTTCACCCCAAATTCTGTCTCTGAGATTCAATTCAGCACTGGTGCACAGAAGCCGAGTTTTCAGCATCAGCACCAAGGCTTGGACAAGCCTTCTTGGTTGGCAATGCTCCACGCATGTTACCACACACCTTTGCTGAGAATGGTAAGGGCAGGACAAGGACGGCTAAAAGAGAGGGATTTTCAAGGGGCCAGAGCAAACTTTGAAGGGGATAGATAAGCTCATTTTGTAAGTGTGATTATTTCACAGGTTATTTACATAGGTAGAAACACATAAACTTGTACAATTTACATGTGTACTTTATGTCAATTAGAGCTCAGTAAAGCTGTTTTGAAAAAGAGTGACATGGAAAGATGTCTTAATATACTAAATGAAATAAAATCAAGCCAGACAAAAACAAGTACACCATAATCCCCTTTATGTTAAAGCAAAACATTGATTTATGTTTATAAACACATGAAAGTATCTAGAATATTAGGTAGCTAACAGAGACTATTATAGGAGACAATGCCCAACTGAGTCAGAGGTAGGGGTAAAGAGTTGAGTACACTATCATAACAAAATCTCAGTGACCTGAAATAACCACTTTTTTTTTACTCATGTTACGCATCCCAAGGCGGTCATCAGGATGCTATTTTCATTGAAATGGTTGAAAAAACTATATTTAGCAGTACCAAAGCATCCTGCTCAAAGCTAGATAAAACTTATTCCTGTGACTTTATTAACACATACACCTCAACAGTTTTTTCTTAAAATTTTTCTAAAATGAACATGTATTACCATAAAGAAAAAAAATTATATAGAACAAAAGGTTTAAGCCTGAAAAACAAAGGTGACCCAACACACAAAAGCAGAGTGCGATTTTGACCTCGATTAATGTTTCAAAATTGAAGTCTAAGTGAGATAAATGAAATCAAGACAAAAGAAAGTGAAATGTGAAATGCTACTTCTTTAGAAACTTGGTTCTTAATATTGATGCAGTTTCTGATGTTCTCCTCTAAATAATAGATTACAAAATGGATGTCTGGCACAGAGTTGCTTTTAAAAGTTCATTCTCTGATTCTTGACAATGCCAAAAAAAAATCAGTGGAGACTAAGGGTAAGACAGAAAAAATTACAAATAAAGAAACACAAAGGAAGTGATCACCCAGAGATACACCCATCATCACCATCCAAGTAAGTTCCATACCACACACACACAAAAAATCATATTTTAAGATGCTCCAGCATAGCAAAATACAATTGTAAATAATAGCTTAATAAGTCCTGCCACATTCACACTTAAATAGCAGTGCTTTGTAAACTAATTATAACCGATTATTTTCAACAAATTATTCTGTCAAATGAATGTTTTCTCTGGCATGTTTTTAACAGGAAAAACAGCAACAGTAATAATCATGCCACATATGAAAGCCTAATTTACACCGGCCAGTGTACTAAACAAGTTATTTGAACACTAATCCTTTAAACTACCTTGAAAGCAAGATATCATATATAGATATTTCTTAAATGTAAGAAATTGATGCTCAAATATAAAGGAATTGGTTCCAGCTCACATCCAGAAGAAAAACGTGGTGCTTTTTTGCACTACAGTATGTGACGTTCTTGTCTTCACTATTTACTCCCTATGCGTGCCTTCCATCCCTTATTAATCAAAGTTATTTCCCCCAGGCACTGTCCTAGGTTCTTAGAATCGAGAGAGAACAGCATATGATAGACTTTCCCCTTCAGGAACTCAGGAATTTGAGTAGTAGCAGCCCAGGAAGCCATGTTATCACCAGAGCTATTGGCAGGGTACTGAGCATGGCCGAGGCATCCCCTCCAGAGAGGCAGAGGCTGAAGGCAGGCAGTAGGCAGTGAGTAGGGAGTGGCCAGTCTTCTGAGAAGCACTTTGCTTGGCTTAACCTGACAATTTAAGGATTAGGCAAATGAAGGTAGGGAGAAAGCAATCTGGGTGCAGACAATTACACGAGTAAGGGGAAGAAAGCTTACAGGAGGTGCATCTGTTTCAGTGTGGCTAGTTAAGAATGTGACTGAATACAAGAAACACAGATTCCTCAGCCACTTACATTCACATGACTAATCTGACCCTGCTCCCCTGCCTGCTCCCACTCTTAGCCTCTATTCCAGGGCCCCCTTCCCAGGCGTTGCCACATATTTTCATCAAAACCTTGAAGCAACCATAACCTCCTGAGCCATTTGACAGGTCCTCTCTCTGTGGCAGAGCTTCCACCATCTTCTGGGAAATATGAAGACCAGACACACTTAAGTCAGTTACTGCCCTTGTCTTAAACCTGGGTCATGATGGTTTCTTCTAGATGCATGGAAACCTTTCCAGACTCCAGAGACCTGAACTTTCCCACAGAGATTATCCACATGATCCCAGGAACATCCTGACTAGAGGGCCCTGTGTCCTGCAAGTACTTGGGAGTGCCAATCCTCTGGCAGTGTGGATGGCTCAGTGCTCCTGGACCTTGCCAATCTCCATCACCACCTAAGACACCCCCCTCTCCACCCCAGGCCTGTTGAGCACTCAGGAGCACTACCGCTAGGCCTGAGCCAAGCTCAAGATATCACGGAAAGGGAAAGCATACTCAAAAATTTAATAAGGTTTTTTTTTTTAAAGAAGGCAACTTTGTGTTTACTGTATGATGTGCAGTGTTCAAAGACTGATTCTCAAGGGCACAACACCTAGCCATATCCTGAGAAATTAGAATTTCAGGGACAAGGACTCCTTAGGAGTCTAGGAGAAAAAAATTACCTATGTGGAAACAGAAACCACATTGGCCTCGCACCTGAGCACAGCAGCAGTGATTGCCAGAATACACTGGAGTGGGTCTCCAGGTTTCCTGGGCATTGGAAACTCTGGAAGCCTGGCATAAAATATGGGTTGAAGATCCTTGCTCCACATACAGTATGATTTACCAGGTCCTGGGTGGAATACCACCTATTCTTATGTTGTACTATTCCACTACTATTGTAGTGGGAAAGTCAACTCCTGGGACATTCTAGAAAAGTAACAAAAGACGACCCAGGGATCAAGAAGGTAAAATGTCCATAACTGAAAAAAATTTTGAAGTCCTGGAAAAAAAGAACCACACGATACTATTCTAGCACATGGACCAGGAATTTGGCTCCCATCATTAGTATAAATATTCTGGTAGTTCCCTATGTTTATAATTGGATTTAACCTAAATATCGTGTTCTGTGGCAGAAATATTCTTCCATGTTTAAAAAAATCTTCCTCGTATCTTTAACATTTAATCACTAGTAACATAAGCTCAATGTATTTGGTGTTTTCTGCTGACTCCTGCCACATTAGGGTCATTTATTGGTCTATTTTCTCTCTTGCTCTTCTATGTACATTAAAAAAATATTCAAGGCATTTTTTCCCCAAGAAATCTTCCTTCCACAAATTACTAAGTGACTGCTTTTGAAATAACAGTGTCAGAAAATGGGTGGGTGGCAAGTTTTATAGATTCTAGATAGCATATTGAAAAACAGAGACATTACTTTGCCAACAAAGGTCCATCTAGTCAAGACTATGGTTTTTCCTGTGGTCATGTATGGATGTGAGAGTTGGACTGTGAAGAAAGCTGAGTGCCGAAGAATTGATGCTTTTGAACTATGGTGTTGGAGAAGACTCTTGAGAGTCCCTTGGACTGCAAAGAGATCCAACCAGTCCATTCTGAAGGAGATCAGCCCTGGGATTTCTTTGGAAGGAATGATGCTAAAGCTGAAACTCCAGTACTTTGGCCACCTCATGCGAAGAGTTGATTCATTGGAAAAGACTCTGATGCTGGGAGGGATTGGGGGCAGGAGGAGAAGGGGACGATAGAGGATGAGATGGCTGGATGGCATCACTGACTCGATGGACATGAGTCTGAGTGAACTCCGGGAGTTGGTGATAGGGAGGCCTGGCATGCTGCAATTCATGGGGTCGCGAAGAGTCAGACAAGACTGAGCGACTAACTGAACTGAAAAATGCCTATTAACCAGAGGTGCACATCAGAAACGAACTGTTGAGTCTGTCCTACTGATATACAAATATTTGTTTCCTTGTTCCAGCACCACTCTTTATAACAGGAAACAGTGAAAAAGTAAATATACATTATAGGGGCCTAGTTATAGTACACAATACAATGCAACCATTAAAAGTCAAAATAACAGTAATTTACAGAATGCTCCATACAAGCAGACGTGATTTTCCAAGGGCTTCATATATGTTAACAATTTTAATTCTCATAACTCATGTATGAGGCAGGTACTATTGCTAGCTTCATTTTACACATGGGAAAGCCAGGACAGTAACCCCTTAGGTCAAACAGGAGTGGAACTGGGATTCAATCCAGACCGTCAGGCAGAATCCATGCTCTAATCTCTATGGCAGACTCCACATCTACAGGATAAAGTACCTACACTGATGGTACACAAGGTCCTGACAATATCAGTGAAAAAGCTAGTCTCTCCAATCAGTGAACATTACAGTCCCTTTATTTTTCCTTTAAAACAAGTATTCAAAATGTGTGGAAGGACACATAACAAAGCGTTAACTGTGTAACTCACTCACCTAGAACCACACCTCCTGGAATGTGAAGCCAAGAGGGCCTTAGGAAGCATCACTATGAAAGCTAGTGGAGGTGATGGAATTCCAGTTGAGCTGTTTCAAATGCTAAAAGGTGATGCTGTGAAAATGCTGCACTCAATATGCCAGCAAATTGGGAAAACTCAGCAATGGCCACAGGACTGGAAAAGGTCAGTTTTCATTCCAATCCCAAAGAAAGGCAATGCCAAAGAAAGCTCAAACTACCGCACAATTGCACTCATCTCACACGCTAGCAAAGTAATGCTCAAAATTCTCCAAGCCAGGCATCAACAATATGTGAACTTCCAGATGTTTAAGATGGATTTAGAAAATGCAGAGGAACCAGAGATCAAATTGCCAATATCCGTTGGATCATAGAAAAAGAGAGTTCCAGAAAAACATCTACTTCTGCCTTATTTACTACGCCAAAGCCTTTGACTGTGTGGATCATGACAAACTGTGGAAAATTCTGAAAGAGATGGGAATACCAGACCACGTGACCTGTCTCCTGAGAAACCTGTATGCAGGTCAAGAAGCAAAAGTTAGAACTGGACATGGAACAACAGACTGGTTCCAAATCAGGAAAGGAGTACGTCAAGGTTATATATCGTCACCACGCTTAGTTAACTTGTATGCAGAGTACATTATGAGAAACGCTGGGCTGGATGAAGCACAAGCTGTAATTAAGACTGATGGGAGAAATATCAATAACCTCAGAAATACAGATGACACCACCCCTGATGGCAGAAAGCAAAGAAGAACTAAAGAGTCTCTTGATGAAAGTGAAAGAGGAGAGTGAAAAAGTTGGCTTAAAACTCAACATTCAGAAAACTAAGATCCTGGCATCTGATCCCATCACTTCATGGCAAATAGATGGGGAAACAATGGAAATAGTGACAGAGTTTATTTCCTTGGGCTCCAAAATCACTACAGATAGTGACTGCACCTTTGAAATTAAAAGACGCTTGTTCTTTGGAAGAAAAGTTATGACCAACCTAGACAGCATGTTAAAAAGCAGAGACATTTACTTTGCCAACAAAGATCTGTCTAGTCAAAGCTATGGCTTTTCCAGTAGTCATGTAAGGATATGAGAGTTGGACTATAAAGAAAGCCGAGCGACAAAGATTTGATGCTTTTAAACTGTGGTGCTGGAAAAGACTCGAGTCCCTTGAGAGACTCTTGAGCTGCAAGGAGATCCAACCAGTCCATCCTGAGGAAATCAGTCCTGAATATTCATTGGAAGAACTGATGCTGAAGCTGAAACTCCAATACTATGGCCACCTAATGTGAAGGACTGATTCATTTGAAAAGACCCTGATGCTGGGAAAGATTGAAGGCGGGAGAAGCAGACGACAGAGGATGAGATGGTTGGATGGCATCACCAACTCAATGGACATGAGTTTGAGCAAGCTTCGGGAATTGGTGATGGACAGGGAAGCCTGGCGTGCTGCAGTCCATGATGTTGAGAGTCGGACACAACTGAGTGACTGAACTGTGTAACCACAGAGGAACTGTTTGGGAATTTAGAAATGGGAATCTTTTAATATATTTATAAGCATGTACTTACTAATATCATCTATGGCACACAAACTTTAAAAAAAGCACATATATCTAGTGATACTGTATTAGTGAGGTTAAGGTAGGGCCATGCATTTTACATTAAAAAGAGTTTCAATGGAGTCAAGTCAATCAACATTGTTTAAGAAGTGAAATGTACTTACCTCTAGTCTTGATTATGGTAAAGTCAAGTCGCTCTAGTCTTCCTTGATTTCAACACATTGGTCCAACTTCAAACTGAAGTTTATCTCAACCACTTCACAAGGTATATTTAAAAACATATTGTATAGCTACAGTTTTATGTCATATTAAACACAACCTGAGTTATCTGAAGACTGTGGGCCTTTGTTAAGATACCACCCACACCAGACGTGCAGCTTGCCATTCCTCTTAGGAATTTCACTATTCCTTGCCCTGAGGTATTCTGCTCAAGTGCCAGAGTAGGAAAACCAGATAATTACCTTGGTCAAGTAGTGTGTGTAAATTAAGTCAGTAAAAGCTTAAGTGGAGGAGGAGGACCTGACAACATGAAGACTTCTCAAAATCCCATTAAGAAATGTGTGAGATTCTGGGAGCCGATGTTTTCAGATAAATGATCTCACACCGAGTTCAGTGTGACTGAATTTTTAACGTTTAAGATTTGACTGCTTGAGGTATCCATTCACTGCTTAAATTCCCGCACAGCAGTCCTACCAGGGAGCTCTGCGACCAATGATTTTGATATTTCTGGTGGTGCAGTATCTCTTAAAGCAGCCCGTTCGGACACTGGATTGTATCACTTTCTAAGATAGCTTGCTTTCTTAATAGAATCATGGTGTATTTTTCTGTGTAGATTACACTCCACTGGTCATCATTCTTAAAATGTGAGTCGTTTGCACAATCGATCATACAAACCCAACAACCAAGAAACAGTGATAATTGTCTTTCTGTACTTTACTAAACACTTTGTGTTTAATATATTTTAAATTATAAAGAAATTACAAGGAACTCCTAAAAAAATTTAATACAAAAATATTACAAGTTAGGACAAGTAAGCATTGAGATATGACATTTGAAGAGAAGAAACATGCAGAAAAAGTAGCAGAGGGTTAACATTTCATTGTTGACAGAGAGCTCTGGTACAGCAGAGAAAAGCACCATAAAACTACTGTCCATAGTGTCTTTTCCTCCACTGTATTTTCAAATGAATATTGCTAGGGAAACAGTCAACTTTAATTTTAACTGCTATGTATTATAATAGGTAAGAAATCTGATCTATAGTAAAGTGTAAGAACTAGGAAGTTTCAAATAACCCCTTCTGTAACTATTCAAACTGATTTGTTTTACCACAAGCTGATACAGATTATAATCCTTAGTTGTCCAACACTTTTGAAAAAAGTGTAAATGCAGAACATTAACAATCTATGCCATGCAATAAAAGTTAACCCTTTGAAAATGAAAGGCTGTCAGAAAGTTCTAGTAACTGTAGTAGGTTATCATTTAATAAAACATGACAAGGCTATGCCTGTAAGTATGCTTCAGGCATGCTTCATATGCCTGTAAGTTTATGCTTCAGGAAATCGAAGGGAAAGGTAGAATACCTGGAGAATACAAGGTTTAAAAAAAAAAAAAAGACAAAAAATATGCTCAATGATTCTTTAAAAATTATTACCTCTCTGTAATTCTAAAGGAGTTGGGATTAATTAAAACTGGAAGATGCCTAGTATCTTTCCTCAGATTATAAGATTTGTTAGCAACATATACCACTAGCTAAGGAAGAAAATTATTAAATTATAGTAGGTATCTATGAAGAAAAAAAGAGCATTAAGGAAGTTGAGCACCCTGTCCTAAAAATCTTCAACAACTTATACACCTTGTTTTGTGCTCAAATGAATGCACACTAATCAAATGAATCTGTCTGTTCGATTATGTGAAATGATGTCTTTTAAAGTACAATATCTATTTTTTAAAATAATTCAAAATTGCTATTCCTTAGCTGATTAAATGCTCTATTATTCTTTAATAAAAATAGTAAATTACCCTTCATTTAAAAAATCTTATCTCCTACGAGAAGTAATAAAATAGTAAAATTTGCACTTTTATCTATGGGCTTACTTTATGTGTATCTTGTAAAACAGTAAATTTATGAAATACAGTGGTTTGGATTCTGATGGCAGTTGTTATGATTGGTAACATTAGCATGGGAGAAGCAACATGATGTTCTATGTTATGAAGGCTAACTCAGAGCAAAAAAACTTTATTCTACAAAAGAACATCAGAGGAGTAATTGCAATAAAATGTAAACAAGAAATTGTAAACAAGAGCATCCCTTTCCCTTTACTTGACTAGGAAATAGTCCATACAAACTACATAGGTATCAAAGGTTTTATATATGTACACAGCCAACATAATATCAAAATATATTTTATTCTGGACCTCTTTCAGATCTGATTCAAATTACAGTTGTCAAAGCAATACAATGCAAAGGGAAACTGCAACAACAACAACAAAAAATGTGCCTAGAAAGGATAAAAGGGTCATTGGGGACAAATCATTGTGATGTGGAACCAAAATACATCGCAAGTGTAATTAACATGGTCCAGGACAGCATAGAGTATCTGTATCAGTCTTCCTTACACAACAGTCATGAAAACTGAACAACAAAGTTCTTCAACATGTACAAAAGACTGTCATGGGCTGGTTTACACTTTTACAACAGTTTTAAAGTTAACTGGATAACTAAAGAAATGATGCAGACATTTTAATCCAGTGCTATAAGTAGGCTCACAGAATTAGACCCAAAGGATTTGTAGAAATCAAAAATTAGAACATTATAGCTACAATGTCGAAGTCAGGAAAGAAGAAAATTACTTCTGTATTTAGGGATTACAGAGCTACGAAATGCAGTCTGCGTGTTTTTGATGAGATGGATAAGTACATTAGACTAGATACAACATGCAGAATGTTTTCTTGAACTTATCCATAAACTCCAAAGAAAACATCATGAAACAGATTACGAGAAAATTAAAAAAAAAAATACATATGCCCGAGTTATTCACCCTGCTTCAACACTGTCAACATAAAGGCAGAAATAAAGAATGCTATTAATACTTCAGAACTACTGATATAAGACATCAAATTTCTAAATCAGTGTATTAAAAAAGTGAACACTTCCTCTTTTTTCGCTCTCTCTTCTACACTTAACTAGATTCATGTTTTTTTTTTTTTAATTGATATTGAATGTGACACGTCAGAGCTATTACCGGAAGGAGTAATTCATAACTTCCCTACTCCCCTTCCATCCCTGCTGATTCAGAAGAAAAAAAAACAAACAAAAAAAACCAACCAGGGTCTCTTGTAGATTTGCTGCTATTCCCCAAAATGCTGGCATTTGCTGCCATGCCACAATGTTGGTCCACTGAAACAGGGTTTCTGTGGAAACTGTCAACAGTAATTCACCAGACGCAAGTACCGTTTTTAGCGTGCGAGAAAAAATGCAGGTTCTACAGAAATGTACAGTGTGCTTAAGAAAATGAAAACTGTTTTGAAAAGAGTAAATAGCACTGCATTTGAGATTTATTTTTTCTGCTTATCTAGTAAAACTTAACATCTTTGCTGACATAAGAACAGTCATTTCTGATTCCTTTAAACAGCAAAAATGCATACTCCTCTTCAGGCCTCTATTCAGTAATAGTTTACATAACTCTTAACAAAATCATTCTACATAAACAGATAGCTCCTTAAAAATAGTACTCTCTCATTAAATCTAATTTGACAGAAGTAAGTTTAAGGAAAAAAGGAGTGCTTTATAAGTTAAGTGAAAAAGTACAAATCTTTGGCCTTTCTCTTGACATTTCTATATGTCAAAAAGCAAAAAACCTTCATGTAATTCAACCTAATGATTACTTTTTGCACCATAATTTGTTTTTTACACCACAAAAGGAGGCACTTTCAGTATCTGTAAAAGGTGTTTAATCCTAAAACATACTTACCTAGAGAATAATTAATTAAAACAGAATTCAGTACACCCTAAGACCTATTAGGAAATTAAAAGTTATCACTTCTAAAAGTCACGTCAAAGTTAATGGTGGTACCCGATCAATGACAGTAAACCGGGAATGGAACAAAGATAAGAATTTATGGGATATCCTACATGAAGAAGAAAAAAGATATTCCTTTATGATGTTCAAGAATGACAGCTGCTCTTTCTTTACTGTATTTTAATCAATAAGTATTCTATTCATTTAAGTTTTCCTTTCTATTTTTCCTTATAAGTGTCTTACAGTAGCCTATACAACAATGACATATAATGAACACCACAGAAAATCTACTGGAATCAACAGATCTTCAGATAAGTTCTTAGAGGGGGCAAAAAGAAAAAAAAAAAAAAAGGAAGGAAAAAATAAGCAAGAACTTCAAATATAGAACTTTACAGGCTGTGAAACTTGGTCTCTTATAATCATGTTACTGCTCAAATTAGAGGCAATCTTACTTTTGTCTACTGGAGCAGCATCGTGGCACATCAGCAGGCAATGATGATGTTGAGAACAGCAGCAAAAAAGAAATAACTGTATGCTCACAAAGAACCCAAGCCTACAAAATGGATACCTTTCTGAGAGTTTATACTTAAAAGACCCAAGACTTCAGGATAATAAAGCTCTGTATTTATAATCTTTTATATGCCCTACTGTGGCTATTATGCTTAGTAAAATACCTAAAGATCAAACAAACACACAAACAAAAAAACACAGAGACGATGACAACACCATAAACATGTAGCTGTCGATTTTGGCAGCTATACTGCAGAACTTCATGACTATCTTTAATCAGCTGGGGAAAAAAGGTCAATAACTGTATGCAAATGAATAAATTGTCCATATCAAAATACAAAAAGTACTATCAATAACCACCTCTGACTTTCAGATTTAAATTCAGTGCAATTGACAAATGCATCGCTAAAGGAAAATGCAGCTTAAACATACTCAAAACATTTGTGTCTATTCCTGGGAGCACATTTAAAAATTATTGCACAGATTTTTAAATTTTTATTTATTTTTTTTTAAAACAACAACAGAGGTCAACCACAGATGTGGACCTCCAGCAATAAAAGCAGGATTTCAAGTGCCAGATACTCAGCGTATTAGGTTTCCTACGTAAGTCACAGGGTAATAGTTCTAAATATCTATAATGTGATCCAAAACCCTAAAAACAGCTGGCACAAAACCATCATGAATGACTGCCTCTCTGGATGTAAATTTTAAAAAATATTATTACAGTATCTTAGACCCCACTAACAACAACTGGGGTACATGTAACAATGTATTGTGAAATTAAGTGTATTTATTCTCTTTACCAATAGCAAATGCTATCCTACCTTAGTAAAACCAAGACTTGCTTCAATCAATGCTGTTTTGTAAAAATAGCAAAACAACAAATGCTGAAAATCAAAGCTGCATTACTAGGGTTAAATCAGTTTCTACTTAAAACATAGGTTAAAATTTTAGCAGTAAAAGCTTCAAATAATTAGTGACAGAAATAGTGTTATAAATTTGCTAAGCTTGATAATAAATGATATTCCTTAATTAAAATTTTTGCGATATTAAATTTGACAACTATTCTCTTCAAAACTGACACTTCTGAATTATTACATTGATCATGACAAACCCTGTTAATCACACATATAAACATAGCCCCATGCTATCATTTGTAAATTCTGTATATTTTAGCTTTTAGTTGCATGAGCACAAGAGGTTTGATCTGATACCTATACCTTTAAGAAAATACATGATATTATAAACAGAGTAAAAGACATGATATAGTAGTGATTACTAAAAAAACAAAACATAGCAGCTTAAATCTATCTATATTTGAGAAAATGTAGTCACAAGTACCACAAACGCAGAATCAGAGCAGCCGGGCGGTTAGTGCAATTATACCTTTTTAAAAATTTTTGAATCACTGCTATTTAAGAACACCTTGAAGCAAGTCTTTTGTTTTAAAGATTGTTTTTAAACTAAGGTAGCAAACATTTTGCCATGTAATGGCAGTGTTATATGCCGTTATCTTGCTTTGTATAAAGAAAAATAACATGAGAGATTTTAATACTGGAGTTTGGTTACATTACATATTTAAGCTTCTACACAGAATGATGGACACTTTGGAGAAGCTACTCCTTATCCAGAAACATTTTAATCTCTTAAAAAACAAAGTAAAAGAAACAAACAAACAACAAAAAAAAAACCCAAACCTACTTTGCTCCTTTTCACAATAGTGCACATTTTTAACCATAATTTAGTTATGGCTACAAAACATCAGAAGATATTTTTATGCATCTTCTCTATGGTATTAAAAAAATTTTTGTGCCCTTCTAGTCTTTAATTGGCAGAAATATGTCCCCCAAAAAGAAACTATTGCATTTAAGCCACATCACCAAAAAAAAACAAAACAAAACAGAAAAACCCCACAACAGAAAAACAAAGCAAAAGCAAAAACAAAAAACAGAGCATAATACCCTTTTACTGATGTGTCTTACAGATTGACATGACCAAAGTCATATAGTTCCATTTAATTTCCAATTTCCCCTTCTACGACATGCACCAATTGAATATATGCTCTGGGAGCCATAAATGTACCAAACATCTATCTCTTCAAAAGAATGCATTAAAATATTTTTAAGAATTTTTTTGTTTAAAAGGTGAAAAAAAATATAAACAAGAAACTGATTCACTCCCTTACTTCATGCATCCATAAACTAAACCAAAAAAAGTTTAAAAGCAAGAACAAACTACTGCTGCAAGTTTTTGTAAGTCCGTTTTCTCTGTACATACAAACTGCTAAACTACTGAAGGGAAAAAAGAATATAATCCATGGTGTCTGCTGATTCAAAGGGGATAAACAAGGCTGTCATTAGTATCCAAAAACTGGTACATGTATGGGCTGCTTTTATAACGCATATTTTTTCTCTCTTCTGTTTTTCATATCCAAAACTTCTAAATGCTATTTTAGGGGCACAGCAGATTTGATTCCAGCACTTGGTGAACAGAATTCACAAGCTGTGACAAAATTCTGTCATCTTCAGGGTGCAATTTTGTTTATATACACTGTATGTATATATTTCTCTTAGATTTGGCTGTAGTGGACTGGCCATGGTTCAAGTGGGACTATAGCAGTACTTGGGTCGGGGACAGTCATTTTGGCTATATACACATTCATAGTCGGTCCATGGCTTCCAACTAGTAGCGCTATTTCCGAAGGTCTAATACACAAACCTGTAAGAAATTAAAATAATCAACCAGTGTGTAAAGAATTTCATTGTACATTTTTAACTTTTTTATAGTACAGTTTGGAATCTACTTCTTAGTTCCCAGTTCATGAAACTGATAAAACAAAAGTAATCACAGCAATGGATATAAACAAGCAGATAAACTACGTGAAAGAAGATGGAGCAGACAACCATGGGCTCGCACTACAGAGAACCATGGCTAAAATTTTTAAGATTTGCTTTCTGTTAATTAAAAGGCAGAAATGAATACATTCAAAATAGACCATTTTCTATGATATGTCTTCAATTTTAATGAAGATTTTACTACAGATTATATTAAGGTATTGCTTCAGTAAACAGCTAATGGCTATACTCTTTCCATCTTCCCTTTGCTTTCAGAACTTCGGGAGCCACAACGAGTATTTCTGTAAAGACATTGCCAGCCTCACCCTGAAAGCCTCTTGGTATCACATCGAGGTCTACATTCCTCAATGTAGACCCCTCAGTGCCTCTATTCCCTCCTTCCCTGGGCCACCAGCACTCTTCTACAAGAAGAGAAGGTTAAAAATAGGCATTAAAAATTCAAATCTCTCTTATAGAGATATCATGCTATACTTAATTTCACTGATGAAGTTTTACAGTCCATTTCTTGATCTTGAAGGCACTCTTTGGCAAAGATACCCTAAATTATATTTACATTATTTGAATGAAATGAATATAAAAAGTATAGAGCCTTCAGTAAAAAAGACCAATATCCATATCATAAAATTTATTTTATAAAGAACACTTTGGTGGTCACTACCACGACAAGCCACATGTATTCACTATGCTTTCTCTCTCTCACACACACATTTACCCCTTTGGAAGACTTCATTATACTTACTGAACCATCTGATGCACTGGCTCCAACCTTGTCTCCTGCTGCATTCCAACAAACTTCAAAAATTCCACCTGTTCCCCTATAGCTGTGAACTAGAGCACCTGTCTAAAATAATGAGAAGCAGAATCTTAAAAATGATAAATTATTATGTATATTTAAATGTTGAGGTCAAAATATCATACGGCTTTATTTCTAGCAATCCAATGCAACACTTAGCTTCAACTTCAAACACAAGTTTTGAAATACCAGAAATGTAATATGATGATCCTTTCACAAAATGGTAGCACTAGCCTGCTCTCAACAGATCATTCACACATTCACACACACACACACACACACACACACACACAGTTTCTTCAGTACTGATAACCATTTTTAGCTAAGGTATCCTTTTGGTCTCTTTGACACCAGAAGCACCCCGAAGCTAGAAGAATTATTAAAAGAAGCTAAAAGAGCATATGTACATTATTACTAAAAGATGTTTTAAATTAAAAGAAAACAAAGTACAAGCAGGAACACTACCAATTTCATCATCGATTTAGCCGATTTATAAATACTACTCAATTACTTTATTCCTTTGGTAATGGTAATCAAAATCATTCAGCTGCCATTCAATAATTAAAACTCAGTACAAAAATATATTCTCTTAGGAAACAAGTCATTAAACAGGTCAAAGGTAAGAGGTTCTGCTATGAGAAACTGAAAAACATGCTGCTGGTGTTCTGTCCTGACAAACAAGAAAGGTATGTCTTAGCTTCATGGTGACCTAAAAACTTCAAACCAGAAGTATCAGAACCACCTAAAAACGACTTGGCAGCAAGACACGTATCTTGTAAACACCGTCTGACAGAGCCAGCCCGAAGTTAATCACTAAGCTGGGAGACCATTTTTCCTTGTTTTCCTGTTCAGAGTCAGTCTGGAAATACTGCTGAAACCACAGATGCATGGATGCAGTTGATCACATTGGGAAAGCTCTACTGTTTTTTCCCTCTTACCTAAAATTTCTCACAGTTTAAGAGATTAATGAAAAAGTATGAGTATAGTAGGCCTTAAATATATCTACCATTAATTAGGAGCGAAAGGAGTGGCGTCAAGAAAATCTAAAATAAGCTCACGTACAGAGTAAAATCTATAGAGAGTCAACTGTGGGGTTTAAAAAAGAACCAACACTTTCTTTCAATAGTACTTACCAATTTCTAAGCTTAACTTAGGCTATAACTGAACCAAAACAGCATGTTCAGTAAGCAAGAGCTATCTACATTTAAACTGCCAAAGAATTCTTAGCATTTACTCAAATCTGTGATCAGACCAGACTGCAAGAATTTATCTGTCAAATGATTAGGTAACATATCAACCAAGTAATGGGAAGGAAAAAAAAAAAACTACACACTCACATATATATCACATATGTATATGACCAAAAAATAATGACTTTTTCCTGTACTGAAATCTCACAAGATGGATTTTATTATTTTCAAACTTAAAAGAAAAAAAAAATGACATTTTGATACACAATAGTGAAACAACAAAACAGTATGGATAGCTGTTCAAATATCTTTAAAAGTCTAACAGCATCTTCCCTTAGAATTCTACAGTTCTCTACCCAAATTTTAAATTCATTTACTCAAAATAGAGTAAATGAGTGACAGAGAATAATACAACAGGCAGATTATCTATTAAGTCTCTGCTATTCAATCAAAACAGAAAGACTGGGACTTTTCTGGTAGTTCAATGGTTAGGACTCAGTACTTCCTTCCACTTCAGGGGGGCAACAGGTGTGATCCCTGGTCAGGAAACTAAGATCCTGCCAAGCCGGGAAATAATTAAGATTAGAGAGCTCAGCAGGGTTGATGAAGTCAACATCAACATGCCAAAATTTATAATGTTCCAAACATGAGTAACCATCAGTAAGTAAAAGGAATACATGTTTTGAAAGATGCTATACATAGTAACAATAAAATCTGTAAGGCACCTCAGAATAAATTTTTAATAAAAGAAGATCATTATGAAGAAATTATAAAGCTCTACTAAGGGGGAAAAAAGAGCCTTAATAGGCAGACTTACAAAGTAACACTCATTAAAATTAAACCGATAATGCAGGGCCAGGTAGAGTCATGGAACTTATTGAAGAAAACGGTATATGGCATGTAAAAACTAAAACACTGAAAAGGTGAAAAAGAATGAAAGCAACAAAACTGTTTTCTCCATTTTTAAGAAAAGATGTCTGTAGCACTGTCCCTAGAAATGTAGTATACAGTTTTAAGTTTCTCTCTGATCAATTCTGTATTGAATCATAAAATCCTGTCCTTTAGTACATTTTTTTAACTGCTCATATATACCTTCTTCAAAGATAATTCTTTTAGAAAATAAAGAAATAACATCATTTATCTAAATAAATGCATCTTAAATTCTCATACTTTATGTCTGCAAAACTGTTGAAAAAATAAAACAAAGAATTTAAATTTATTTCTAAATTTTGGTCTATATTATGAAAATCTCACTTTAGATGGTTTTGATCTTTACTAAGCTATAAAAAACACCACCAAAAAATACTCATTTAAAAACTAAGAACTGAATAAATAACACAAAAGGAAAGACAATCAAAATTGGAAAAAAAAAATTTGTTTAGACAAGCACTTCTTACTCATATAAAGATACATGACTCTTCAAATAACCCAGACATACCTGTGTGTTCCAGATGTGCACACACTTGTCAAAAGAACCACTCGCCAGATACCTGCCATCAGGACTGAAAGCTACACTGTACACAGGCTCTTGGTGTTTTGTCAAAGTATGGATGCAAATTCCTCGGTCTACATCCCATAATCTAACAGTAGAATCAAAGGATGCACTGACAAAGGAGGGAAAAAAAAAGATTTTATAAGTAATGAAATTCCCAGCCCCACCCCCAAACTACAATGACCATCTTTCCTTATAGCTAGCCACAAATTCCTTATGAGAAGTAGACTATGCTGTTAGGAGAAAAGTGCTCTGGAAACAAAGCTAAAAGGAGAAGAGGTAGCTTTCATTAAGGACATCTCCACGTCTGTTACATTGGAAAACATATATGAGCTAATTTACTATATTTCTCTTTTCTTTAAATAACTCCTTTATATTGATTCACAAAACACTACATTGAATATATACTTATTATTTATTTTGATGCTGAAAAAACTTTATTGCGTTATGCCTCAGTTACTCGGGTTTTAATCAATATTTGATATTATCAGTAAATATTTGATATCTCCAGAGACAAAATCCATTATGAGCTGAAATAATAAAATGTCTAAAATACTCCTTGCGGGATACATTCCCATTTTACTGAATTTTCCGCCATAATGTAAGAAATTTTTTTTGTAAAAGACTCATAAAGGAAAAGCAAATCAGAAATGTTACCTTGCTAACATAAGATTGGCATTTGGATTGCTTGTCCCTGGCCCTGTTGGACTCCATTTGATAGTATAAATTTCTTTATTATGTGCTTGCAAATCATGGACACAGTTGTCTTGTTTCATACTCCATATCTAAATAAAAAAGAAAAGTGTGTGTAAATTAGCTTTCCATATAAAGGATACGTTTATAACATGATCTTGCCAGTCCAAAATACGTGGCATAGCCATAACAATAATTATAGAGATCAAGAGAATATATGCAAAGAAATTAAAATGTAGTAGAATACATTTAATATTTGATTTTAAAAAATGACAAATTAGCTTCAAGTCCATTCTAAATAATTAGTATTGTGAGGCTTCAGGATTCAATAAATTATAGTTCTAAGATTATTTTTGAAAACTTCAGATGGTACAAATATCAACATTGAGTAATTTCCTTGGGTAATGATGCTACAATATTTAAGGCATTAGTTTTTATGCCATCCTTTAAAAATAAGGATATACATTATAAGTTCCTCTTGGAATTCAGAATCAGGAACTATATGGCAATGGGGAAGGGAAAGTAGATAAGGAATATACAGGTAATACACTATGATTCATGTTGACACGAAAGGATAGGCAATAAAGGCCAAAAAAAAAAAAAAAAGGCAAGAGGGACTATATACAATTAAAAAGTTTCGGCACAGCAAAGAAAACAATCAATAAAGTAAAAAGGCAACAACCTATGGAATGTGAGAAAATACCACAACCCGTATATCCAATAAGGAGTTAACTTTCAAAATATGTAAGGAAATCCTACAACTCAACAGCAAAATACTAATTTAAAAATGGACAAAGGCAACCACTTGTAAAAGAATGAAACTAACAGATGGCTAACAAACACATGAAAAGATGCTCAACATCACTCATTATCAGAGAAATGCAAATCAAGACCACTATGAGGTACCATTTCACACCAGTCAGAATGGCTGCGATCCAAAAGTCTACAAATAATAAATGCTGGAGAGTGTGTGGAGGAAAGGGAACCCTCTTACACTGTTGGTGGGAATGCAAACTAGTACAGCCACTATGTAGAACAGTGTGGAGATTCCTTAAAAAACTGGAAATAGAACTGCCTTATGATCCAGCAATCCCACTGCTGGGCATACACACTGAGGAAACCAGAAGGGAAAGAGACACGTGTACCCCAATGTTCATCACAGCACTGTTTATAATAGCCAGGACATGGAAGCAACCTAGATGTCCATCAGCAGATGAATGGATAAGAAAGCTGTGGTACATATACACAATGGAGTATTACTCAGCCATTCAAAAGAATTCATTTGAATCAGTTCTAATGAGGTGGATGAAACTGGAGCCTATTATACAGAGTGAAGTAAGCCAGAAGGAAAAACTCCAATACAGTATACTAACACATATATATGGAATTTAGAAAGATGATAACAATAACCCTGTGTACGAGACAGCAAAAGAGACACTGATGTATGGAACAATCTTATGGACTCTATGGGAGAGGGAGAGGGTGGGAAGATTTGGGAGAATGGCATTGAAACATGTAAAATATCATGTATGAAACGAAATGCCAGTCCAGGTTCAATGCACGATACTGGATGCTTGGGGCTAGTGCACGGGATGACCCAGAGGGATGGTATGGGGGGAGGGAGGAGGGAGGAAGGTTCAGGATGGGGAGCACATGTATACCTGTGATGGATTCATTTTGATATTTGGCAAAACTAATACAATTATGTAAAGTTTAAAAATAAAATAAAATTATAAAAAAACAAAAAAAAAAAAAAAGAATGAAACGAACACTTTCTAACACCATACACAAAAATAAATTCAAAATGGATTAAAGATCTAAACATAAGACCAGAAACTATAAAACTCCTAGA
The DNA here is from genome assembly GCF_027580195.1 of Bos mutus. Lineage (NCBI taxonomy): Eukaryota > Metazoa > Chordata > Mammalia > Artiodactyla > Bovidae > Bos > Bos mutus. The sequence goes on along the minus strand of NC_091617.1, from coordinate 89,022,699 downwards.
GGAGAACACAGGCAAAACACTCTCTGACATACATCACAGCAGGATCCTCTATGACCCACCTCCCAGAATATTGGAAATAAAAAGCAAAAATAAACAAATGGGACCTAATTAACCTTAAAAGCTTCTGCACAACAAAGGAAACTATTAGCAAGGTGAAAAGGCAGCCTTCAGAATGGGAGAAAATAATAGCAAATGAAGCAACTGACAAACAACTAATCTCAAAAATACACAAGCAACTCCTACAGCTCAACTCCAGAAAATAAATGACCCAATCAAAAAATGGGCCAAAGAACTAAACAGACATTTCTCCAAAGAAGACATACAGAGGGCTAACAAACACATGAAAAGATGCTCAACATCACTCATTATCAGAGAAATGCAAATCAAACCACTATGAGGTACCATTTCACACCAGTCAGAATGGCTGCGATCCAAAAGTCTACAAGCAATAAATGCTGGAGAGGGTGTGGAGGAAAGGGAACCCTCTTACACTGTTGGTGGGAATGCAAACTAGTACAGCAGCCACTATGGAGAACAGTGTGGGGATTCCTTAAAAAATTGGAAATAGAACTGCCTTATGATCCAGCAATCCCACTGCTGGGCATACACACTGAGGAAACCAGAAGGGAAAGAGACACAACACGTGTACCCCAATGTTCATCACAGCACTGTTTATAATAGCCAGGACATGGAAGCAACCTAGATGTCCATCAGCAGACGAATGGATAAGAAAGCTGTGGTACATATACACAATGGAGTATTACTCAGCCATTCAAAAGAAAACATTTATACACAATGGGTATTACTCAGCCATTAAAAAGAATACATTTGAATCAGTTCTAATGAGGTGGATGAAACTGGAGCCTACAAAAGAATTCATTTGAATCAGTTCTAATGAGGTGGATGAAACTGGAGCCTATTATACAGAGTGAAGTAAGCCAGAAGGAAAAACTCCAATACAGTATACTAACACATATATATGGAATTTAGAAAGATGATAACAATAACCCTGTATGCGAGACAGCAAAAGAGACACTGATGTATGGAACAATCTTATGGACTCTATGGGAGAGGGAGAGGGTGGGAAGATTTGGGAGAATGGCACTGAAACATGTAAAATATCATGTATGAAACGAGAAACCAGTCCAGGTTCAATGCGATACTGGATGCTTGGGGCTAGTGCGGGGATGACCCAGAGGGATGGTATGGGGAGGGAGGAGGGAGGAAGGTTCAGGATGGGGAGCACATGTATACCTGTGATGGATTCATTTTGATATTTGGCAAAACTAATACAATTATGTAAAGTTTAAAAATAAAATAAAATTATAAAAAACAAAATTAAAAAAAAAAGAATGAAACGAACACTTTCTAACACCATACACAAAAATAAATTCAAAATGGATTAAAGATCTAAACATAAGACCAGAAACTATAAAACTCCTAGAGGAGAACACAGGCAAAACACTCTCTGACATACATCACAGCAGGATCCTCTATGACCCACCTCCCAGAATATTGGAAATAAAAGCAAAAATAAACAAATGGGACCTAATTAACCTTAAAAGCTTCTGCACAACAAAGGAAACTATTAGCAAGGTGAAAAGGCAGCCTTCAGAATGGGAGAAAATAATAGCAAATGAAGCAACTGACAAACAACTAATCTCAAAAATACACAAGCAACTCCTACAGCTCAACTCCAGAAAAATAAATGATCCAATCAAAAAATGGGCCAAAGAACTAAACAGACATTTCTCCAAAGAAGACATACAGAGGGCTAACAAACACATGAAAAGATGCTCAACATCACTCATTATCAGAGAAATGCAAATCAAAACCACTATGAGGTACCATTTCACACCAGTCAGAATGGCTGCAATCCAAAAGTCTACAAGCAATAAATGCTGGAGAGGGTGTGGAGAAAAGGGAACCCTCTTACACTGTTGGTGGGAATGCAAACTAGTACAGCCACTATGGAGAACAGTGTGGGGATTCTTAAAAAATTGGAAATAGAACTGCCTTATGATCCAGCAATCCCACTGCTGGGCATACACACTGAGGAAACCAGAAGGAAAGAGACACGTGTACCCCAATGTTCATCGCAGCACTGTTTATAATAGCCAGGACATGGAAGCAACCTAGATGTCCATCAGCAGGCGAATGGATAAGAAAGCTGTGGTACATATACACAATGGAGTATTACTCAGCCATTCAAAAGAAAACATTTGAATCAGTTCTATTGAGGCGGATGAAACTGGAGCCTATTATACAGAGTGAAGTAAGCCAGAAGGAAAAACACCAGTACAGTATACTAACACATATATATGGAATTTAGAAAGATGGTAACAATAACCCAGTGGGACGAGACAGCAAAAGAGACACTGATGTATAGAACAGTCTTATGGACTCTGTGGGAGAGGGAGAGGGTGGGAAGATTTGGGAGAATGGCATTGAAACATGTAAAATATCATGTATGAAACGAAATGCCAGTCCAGGTTCAATGCATGATACTGGATGCTTGGGACTAGTGCACAGGGGTCGACCCAGAGGGATGGTGTGGGGAGGGGAGGAGGGAGGAGGGTTCAGGATGGGGAACACATGTATACCTGTGGCGGATTCATTTTGATAATTGGCAAAACTAATACAATTATGTAAAGTTTAAAAATAAAATAAAATTTAAAAAAATAAAATAAAAATAAAAATGGACAAAGGACTTGACATTCCTTCCAAGTTGACATACAAATGGCCAACAGGTTATATGAAGAGATGCTCAATATCACGGATAATCAGGGAAATGCAAATCAAAACTACAATGAGATATCACTTCACAACTGTTAGATGGCTTCATAAATTTTAAAAATTTTGTCAAGAATATAGAGAACTTGGAACCCTTATAAACTGCTGATAAATGAATACAAAATGGTGCAGCCACGAGGTTCTCCCTCAAATTTTAGCAACTACCCCTATATAAACCAGCAATTCCACATCTGGTTACATATATAAAACACATAAAATGAAACCAGGCTCTCGAGGTGGTATCTGTACTCCCATGTTCACTGCAGCATTCTCCAGAAAAGCCAAAATATGGAAACAGCCTAAGTGTCCGACAATGGATGAATGGAGAAAGAAGAAGATGCGCATACACACAGTGGAGCATATTCAGACTGCACATATAAGGAAATCCTGCTGCTGCTGCTGCTGCTGCTGCTTAGTCGCTTCAGTCGTGTCCGACTCTGTGCGACCCCATAGACAGCAGCCCACCAGGCTCCCCCGTCCCTGGGATTCTCCAGGCAAGAACACTGCAGTGGGTTGCCATTTCCTTCTCCAATGCATGAAAGTGAAAAGTGAAAGTGAAGTCGCTCAGTCGTGTCCGACTCTTAGCGATCCCATGGACTGCGGCCCACCAGGCTCCTCCATCCATGGGAGTTTCCAGGCAACAGTACTGGAGTGGGGTGCCAATGCCTTCTCCCCTAGGTATACATAACTCCACGTAAATAAATGCAAAAGATAAGTTTCCAAAACGTATTTCATGCCAGCTTTCGATAGCACTGATACTACTGACCATTCTCTTCAACACTTCCCTTGAAATACTCTTCTCTACACATACATACTGTTTCCACTGAAGTCATTCTTGCTAGGTTTTCTTTTGGAACCTGATTCTTCTTAAAACAGGTAAATGTTACAGAGTTTAAGACTTTTAAAGCTTTCTTCTTCTTTTATTTGATACTTTCTACCTACACAATTTTGTCCACGCCCATGGCTTTGAATGACCACCCGTCTATTGAGAATTCCCGAATGATTACATCAAACTTTGAGTTCTTCTCAGAGCATCAGACCAGCCTGGCACGTCCACTTGCATGACTCAAAGGCACTATCCAAGCTAAACATAATCTTCTCACTCATCTGCTGTTCCTTCTTCTCAAAGTACGGCTTCACTAGACATTATTCATCCTCATAGCTTCTGCTTTAAAATTCTGACCTTTTATTATTCTTAGAATAACAACAACAAAAACCTCGAACATGTTCTAATTCAAACGTTATCTCTTGAACTGCAAATCAGTAGCTGAGAGTAGCTACGGCCTTCTTTCATTTCCTTGTATGTGCCACACTCTGCTCCCAAAGAAGTTCTTTGTTCTTTATTCATTTTATAAGCATAAGGTATGTGCATGCAAGGGTGCCAGGTGGCACAGTGGTAAAGAATCTGCCTGCTCATGCAGGAGACACAGAGATGCAGGTTCAATCCCTGGAGCAGGAAATGGTAACTCACTCCAGTATTCTTGCCTGGAAAATTCCATGGAGGAGCCTGGTGGGCTATAGTCCTCACACACGACTGAGTGAGCACGTGTGTGCTCATGCATGCACACACACACACTTGCAAAGTAATCTCACAAATAAAAGTGTGAAGAAAAGCATTTTTATCAGCAACGCTTACAAGGGAGTCCAGACTTGAGAAAACCTAACTAAAAACACAGCTGGTATTTAAGGAAAAAAAAAAACTCACCAGGTTACCAAGGTTACATTTAATCTGTTCCTCGGAAGAGGAAAAGCAGTTTTCCTTCATGATTATCCTATCTATAAAGGTTATCATGTTTGTAGTCAGTGGCATTGGAAAGTCAAAGGTAAATTATTTTTAGTAGAGTTAATGATGAAGTATAGAGCTCAAGCTTCATTAATTTTGAAAATTATATTTTTCTTTATCTCAGAAAGCTTTTCCCCCCTTTAATTCTGGTATGTGATATACACAGGGGCTAGGTGTTAGTTTTTGCTTTTAGTTATACAACAAGAAAAATGTAAACTCATAATGAGACGTGAATTCTGAAATGTCAACTATGCTCACTCACCGATTAAGCTATATATCCACTACACATCAGTTTCCCAGCAAGGGTGATATATATTCACACCACAGCAAAAATCCAATTAATACATTGCTCAGAATATTAGTCAAATCCATGAATCCTACAAAGATCTTCATTCACTACCTATGAGTCAGATCTTTACATGAGCAAATAACCTTTCATTGTACCAATATATGACTCGTTACTAGCAAAGACAATTTATAATAGCACACATCTTAGTATCATTAATTCCCAACTACAAGAGACACATTCTGAGCAATCTTAAAACGGCCAGAGCAGCCACACTGTGTAACTCCTCAGCCCCCTTCCTCCCTCCTATTGAATTACCTTCAAGGTCATGTCATCAGAACAGGATGCCAGGAGATTGCCAGTTGGGTCCCATTTGATAGCGTTTACTTCATTCTAAAAATAATAGTAAACATTCACATTTTCACTTCATAGACTTGGTTGTTCTTTGGGTATTAAACATACATACTTCAAAACCACTCTGAAACATTACTTATTCATCATAATTGCTTTAAAGGAGGGAGAAAAAAGAAGTTTCTCACCGTGTGTCCCTGGAATGTTTTAATAGGTCTGTCTTGTCCTAATTTACAGACATGAATGCACATATCTGTACTGCAAGAAGCAAAAGTGTTGTTGCTCTGCCAGTCGACATCCAATGCTGGTGCTGCAAAGGAAAAAGCCAGGTTTGCATTCATTCCACATGGCATTGAAATCTAGGTGCTTTAGTTTTAAAACGCTGCTGGACATTAAGAACTTAAATGATTTGCTTTATTCTTTTTATATTAATAGAATTTCTAAGATTATGGTACTTAATTATCACAAATATTAATACATTTCAGTTTGGTTGTCTCTCTGTGAGACACAGCCTAACAGAAAGTACACTGGCCTGGTAACCAGGAGATGAGGGTTCCTGAGAGCTTGCTCTGTAAATTACTAGCACTGGACTCTTAAAATTAAATGTGATGCTACATTTCCTTTTGTTTCTAAAATTCTGTGAGTGTTCAATGGATACAAAGCCTTGTTTTGCTATTCCCTAACTAATGGGCCCTTATAAGCAAGTCAGCTCTCAGGCTATTTTTCTCTTCTGAAAAATGTGGATAAAAACCTTTACGCTTAGTACTCAAGGATATTGTGAACATCAAGTTAGATAATGTGTATGGAAAGTACTTTGTAAATTACAAGTGAGACAATGTTAGACTGAGTAAGTACCATTTCTACTATCTACTTAACTGATAAATGGGAGTATTACATGATTGGCAAATACATTTTTCTTCTAAGTGATTCTTGTCAAATATACCTTAAATCCTACATCACTGAATTTAAAACCTCAGAGGTCCAAAAGCTGGCTGGCATTTAATACTTTAGCTCGGATATGATTAAAGATTCTTTCCTTTCTCATTTTCCCCTGTTGCAAAGTGCAAAGCTTCTCTATAATTAGCAATGCAGATTAAGGTAATGATAGCAAGTAACTGGGTTAAGAAATAGAAGCACACCAAAAACACTGCATTTAGAGCAGGCAGTAGGTGGTTGGGGGAAAGGTGAGAATCAAAAATGAAGCACGCCTGGCAAGACAAGGAAAATCCTGATATATAACAAACACTTCAGAGCCCTGCATGAATTAGGTTGACCCTAGACCTTTGTCACTAGAAACTGTTCCCTTCCTTGGCTCCTTTCCTCTTTCCCATCCTGCTTCCGGGAGAATCCAACTAAGTCAGTGAGTAAAAACACTGGCCCACTTTGATCGGCACTATGTCTGGTATGCTGGTGTTCATGTGCACCGCGACCTCTTGGAGCAATGTAGACAACCGTTCCTCTGTGAGCTTATCTTCAGCCCACTCCTCACCTCGCTCTGCCCTGCCCTTCTCTGCCACCAGGACATCACATATTCCAGGTCCCCACGCCTGCAGTACCCCAGATGGGCTCATTCAGTGGAAGAAACTGTCAGAAGTCCAAGGTCAGGAGAAAGACAGTAGACAGGCAACTCTGTGGTCCTCTCTCTCTAAGACTGGGTCTTTGGCAGTGACCCTGATTGCTCCACGGTGCCTATGCTCGCCAGGCAGCCTACTCGCTAAAGACACCATTCCCACTGGGTAGTTGGATCCTATCATTTTCTCTACAGTCTTAGGTTTACTGCGGTTGTTAAACTCTGAGTTACCTCCTACTTCTCTATTCTTCACTCTTGTAAGACTTCTGCTAGAGTTTCCTTATATTATGTTCCCTTTCTTGAATTACCTGGTTTAGATTTTGTCTTTCTGCTTTCGAATCAGTAACTACACCTTCATTTTGACATTAAATATAATTAAGATACAATTTTGAAAAATAATTTTAACAAAATGCTTATATGATAATTTATTATAGTGTTAAGAAGTGTGGGAAAGGACTTCCCTGGTAGCACAGTAGATAAGGGTTTGCCTGCCAATGCAGGGGACACAGGTTTGATCCCTGGTTTGGGCAAATTTCACAGGCTGCGGAGCCACCAGGCCCACGTACTACAACTACTGAGCCTGTGCTCTGCAAAGAGAGAAGCCACGGCAATGAGAAGCTCACACACCACAACCAAGAGTGGCCCCTATTCGCTGCAACTAGAGAATGCCTGCGTGTAGCAACGAAGACCCAGTGCCAACCCCCCCACCAAAAAAAAAAATTGTGTGTGTGTGTGACAAAAATGTAAATAATTTAAAGGACAATTAAACGTTATATAATAAAACGCTATGAAGAAGGCCAAGTATCTGTTGTGCTCCACCAGGGTATCAATTTGACAGAGCATCATCTGAAAACATTAGATAGGTGGCTGAGAAAATCAGAAACAGTATTTAAACAAATACACCATTAGGTTCAAACCAAAACAAAAACCAACTGTATAACTGGGTAAAGACAACTGAAGGAAGCCGAAGAACGCTAAGACATGAGTTGTATGATTAATGTTCTGTGATATGCTTGGCTCATAAGATACAATGATTATAGGTTGGTATGATCTAAGAACCCATACCTCCTTACTTTGTATTTTATTCCTAAAATTTAAAAATGACTCTAGGTAATATAAGTCCTTCAGGACAGAAATACATCTCTAACATAAAATATATTTTTATGTAGGTAATATGTGAGAGGTATATTTACTATTATTGGTTTCATTTTTCATATGATGAAAAAGGCTAAGAAAAGTTAATTGGCCGAGGGTACACAATCTTCTAAATTCCTGGAGCTGGAATCCCCTGGTGGCCCAGCGGTTAGCACTCTGCTCTTCCACAGCAGGGGCCATGAGTCTGATCCTTGGTTGAGGAACAAGGATCCTGCAAGTTGCAAGGTGCAGCGAAAAAAAAAAAAGTCCTGGAACTAAGATTCAATCTCTGTGTCCTCCAATTCTGATTTATTTTTTGTTAACCCATGCATCTTTCATAATCCAGAAAGGTAATAAATAAACCTATGAGGGAAGGGGAAAAGGCATTTAATATTCATTTGCCTTTTTAAAAAAACAGCTTCACTAAGATATAATTCATGTATCATACATTTCATCCATTTAAAGTGTGCAATTCAATGGCTTTTAGCATATTACATTAGTTTTAAAATATTGTGGTCATACATAACATGAAATTTGTCATTTAATTAAGTGTACAATTCAGCTGTATCAATTACATTCACAATATTGTACAATCACCACTATTTTCAAAAGTTCTGCATCACCCAAACAGAAATTCTGTAACCATTAAACAATAACTCTCCATTGTGCCCTGCTCCCAGCCTCTGTACTCTTGAATCTTTACTTTTAAAGTTATGTCTGATTTACTTCACTTAGCATAAGGTATACAAGTTCTCTGGTGTTGCAGCATGTACCAGAAATTCATTTTTTTTATGGCTCAATAATAATCCATGTATATAGAGACCCCATTCAGTTCATCTACTCATCTGCTCATGGACAGTGTGTTGTTCTCACCCTTTGGCTACTGTGAACAATGCTATAAATACTGCTATGAATTCATTCAAGTTCCTGCCTTCAATTCAATTACCTAGGAGGAGAACTGCTGGGTCATATGGTAATTCTATGATTAGCTTTTTGAGGAACTGTCATACTCTTTTCCACAAATGTACCATTTTACATACCTACTAACAAAGTATAAGGATTCTAATTTCTCCACATCATTATGAACACTGTTATTTTTTACAGCTATCCTAATGAATATGAAACGGTTAATTCATCTATAATCATGACTTATGCTTTACGTAAGAGTATATGAATGAAAATACAGTATAGGAATTAGAATATGGTAATTTTAAAAGCATGGTAGACTTCCATTCTTGGTCAAGATGGGGTAACAGGAAACAAATTTACCTCCTGCCCAAAATAGCCAAACACTTACAAAATGTATGAAATGACAGTTCAAGACTCTGGGTTAGTGCTAGTGTTAGTTGCTCAGTTGTGTCCGACTATTTGAGACCCCACAGACCACAGCCTGCCAGGCTCCTCCATCTATGGAATTCTCCAGACAAGAAGACTGGAGTGGGTTACCATTCCCTTCTCCAGGGCATCTTCCTGACCCAAGGATCAAACCTGGGTCTCCTGCATTGCAAAGGATTTTTTTTTTTACCATCTGAGCCACCAGGGAAGACTCTGGGTATGAGACAACAAAGGACAGTGGTTCTTGAGAGAAAGAAATCAACCAACAATGTGCCTTTAACTGATCATATATGATTTAGAAAAATGTCCAGATCTTGGCCCATGGAAGAGGAATTTCCCTAAGGAAGAGATTAATGAAATTCCTGAGGGGAAGAGATAAAGCTCAGAATCTAGAGAGCCACAGGCACCTAGAATTCACAGCACAAGAAAGGAGAGAGCTATGCAGACAGAATTCTAAAGACCTGCAGCGGGCCCAACTCACATAAGTTAGCTATTCTAATCAGCGTAAGTACTAGCTGAGCCTTGGGAAAGAACCACTGAAAAGGATTAGAAGAAACAATGCCTGATACTCAAGACTGGAAATGCGCAGCAGGCTAGAAAACCTTTTGATTCAGGGAACACTGGTTTGAGTATATCTAGGTTCTTGCCTCAGTACCAGGAAATAATTAGCTCTACACCGAGCACAGTTTCCCTGCCATTTAACAAGTTTCATAAGCGTGACCCAAAGGATCAGACCGTTTCCAGGTAATTTAACAATGTGCCAGAACAAAGTTCACAAATACTTAGAAGAAAAGAAGTTGAAAACTTGAAAAACAGCATAGAAATTATCCCACTTCTCAGGTGGTGCTAGTGGTAAAGAATCTGCCTGCGGATGCAGGAGACGCAAGAGATGTGGGTTCAAAAGGGCAACCCATTCCAGTATTCTTGCCCTTTCGAAGCCTGGTGGGTGATAGAGTCCATGGGGTCACAGAGAGTTGGACACGAATGAGCACACCTGAAAAAAATACTGGATAAAAAAATGAAGAGTATTATGGGAAATCAAGCAGACTAATAAACACATTCAAAACTTCAAGTGAAAAAAAATGTGGGGAGGAAGTAGAATATTTCTTAAAAATAATGGTCAAAAAAAAATTTTCATTTGAAGGAAACTATGCATGAAGACATCCAAGAAGCTTCAAGGTCAAGAAACAAAGAAAACTGAACTAAGGCACAACATATTCAAACTGCACCAAATCATTTATAAGCAGAAAAACCTTAAAGCAGCCAGATAAAACAAGACAAATTACTACAAGCGTTAAGGATGAAAACTGGAAGAAGTTCAAAGTGAAAATACTGTAAATAAGAGAACACGGCAATATTTTTTTAAAGTACAGAAAGAAAAAAATCCTGTCAACCCCAGAACTCTATACTCAACAACAACAAAATCTTTCAATAATGAAGGTGAAATACAGACTTGTTCATATATATAGAATGAATTCATCAGCATTACATTTGCACTATAAGGAATGTTAAAGCAGTTTGGGCAGAAAATAAATGATACTAGATGAATTAGATGTGTATGCATCTACACAAAGAAATGAACAGTTGGAAATGGTAACTATGAGTAAAAATTATTATTATTTAATCTCTTTAAAATATCACTTGAAAGTATATAGTGCTAAGTTAAAAATGTGTACTATAAATCCTGATGCAACCACTATAATAAAAGATTTATAGTTAATAGCCCACCAAAGGAGGAAAAATGTAGTCATAAAAATATTCATATGATCCAAATGAAAGTGGAAAACAGGAAAAGAAGAAGAGATAAATAGAAATATGATTAATTTAAATGCAATCATATCAATAGTTACATTAAATGTAAAGAGCCTAAATATTGCCATTAAAAGGCAGCGGTTGATATTCAGTAAACAAGCAATAAATGATGCCTACATAAATTACACTTCAAATGTAAAAGTATGGAGGAATATATACCATGCCAACACTAACCAAAAGAAACTTGAAGGGCTACATTAACATCAGATTAAGTAGATTGCAGAGCACAAAAAACAAAATGAAAAAAAAAAAAAAAAAAAGAGGCTCATTAACAAAATGATAAATGGATCAACATGAGGATGCAACATTCCTAAATGTTAATGTCCTTATTAGCACTGTTTCAAAATACATAAAGCAAAAATTGACAGAAGAAATTAGAAACTGTGTTTTCCAATTATTATTGATGATTTCAATACCCTTCTCTCAGTAACAGGTGGTATAAGTAGACAGAACAATCATTTAGGGCTATAAAAGATTTGAACAACCTTATGAAACAACTTGACCCTCATGACATTTGTAGGAACAATAGAATTATATTAGAAAGTGGGCTTCGCTGGTGGTCCAGTGGTTAAGAATCCACCTTACAATGTAGGGGACACTGGGTTCCTCCGATTCCTGGCCCGTGAAAGAGCCCACATACTGCAGGGCAAAAAGCTCATGCGCCACAACTACTAAAAGCCTGTGCTCTGGGGCCTGCAAGCCTCAAACACTGAAGCCCACACACCACACAGCCCACACTCCGCGACAAGCAGCCCATGCCCCGTAACGAGTACCCCCCGATCTCCACAACCAGAAAAAGCCTGCACACAGCAACCAACCTAGTGCAATCAAAAATAAAATGAATATTTTTTATTAAAAATTAGAAAGCAATGCTACAAAGACCTTGAAAAGTTTTCCAATTATTCATAAATTAATACACTGAATCAAAATTACTTCAAAAAGTATTCTGAACTGGATGAAATTACAATATCTGAAAAACTGTGAGATGTCACTAAGTAGTGCTGCTAAGTTGCTTCAGTCGTGTCCGACTCTGTGCGACCCCATAGATGGCAGCCCACCGGGCTCCCCCGTCCCCAGGATTCTCCAGGCAAGAACACTGGAGTGGGTTGCTACTTCCTTCTCCAATGCATGAAAGTGAAAAGTGAAAGTGAAGTCGCTCAGTCATGTCTGACTCTTAGCGACCCCATGGACTGCAGCCTACCAGGCTCCTCCGTCCATGGGATTTTCCAATCAAAGAGTACTGGAGTGGGGTGCCATTGACTTCTCCAAGTAGTAGTTAGAGGTAAATTTATAGCACTGAATGTCAGATCCCCACTAGAAAAGTAGAAAGGTTTCAAATCCGTGACCTCAACTTCTATATCAAGCAAAAGAAAAAGATACGTCACCAAAGAAGATCTACAGATGATAAATTAACACATGACAAGATGCTCAACATCATTAATCATTAGGAACTACAAATAAAACCACAGTGAGATATCACTACACACTCATTAGAGTGGACACAATTAAAAAGACTAATCATATACCAAGTGCTGGCACGGATACGGAGGAACTGGACATACACACATCTCCCTCAATAAAGCCATTTAAAAAATAAAAAAAGCATGGCAGGAAAGAATATCACAGGTAAAATGGCTTTTTATCTGTAAAATGACTTCTACATCATCTACCTCTTTGGGTTGTTCAGTTAGTTCAGTTCGGTCTTTGCAACCCCATGAATCGCAGCACGCCAGGCCTCCCTGTCCATCACCAACTCTCGGAGTTCACTCAGACTCACGTGCATAGAGTCAGTGATGCCATCTGGCCATCTCATCCTCTGTTGTCCCTTTTTCCTCCTGCCCCCAATCCCTCCCAGCATCAGAGTTTTTTCCAATGAGTCAACTCTTCTTATCAGGTGGCCAAAGTACTGAGTTTCAGCTTTAGCATCATTCCTTCCAAAGAACACCCAGGGCTGATCTCCTTTAGAATGGACTGGTTGGATCTCCTTGCAGTCCAAGGGACTCTCAAGAGTCTTCTCCAACACCACAGTTCAAAAGCATCAATTCTTCGGCACTCAGCTTTTTTCACAGTCCAACTCTCACATCCACACATGACCACAGGGAAAACCATAGCCTTGACTAGACGAACCTTTGTTGGCAAAGTAATGTCTCTGCTTTTGAATATGCTATCTAGGTTGGTCATAACTTTCCTTCCAAGGAGTAAGCGTCTTTTAATTTCATGGCTGCAATCACCATCTGCAGTGATTTTGGAGCCCAAAAAGATAAAGTCCAATGCTGTTTCCACTGTTTCCCCATCTATTTCCCATGAAGTGATGGGACCAGATGCCATGATCTTAGTTTTCTGAATGCTGAGCTTTAAGCCAACTTTTTAACTCTCCTCTTTCACTTTCATCAAGAGGCTTTTTAGTTCCTCTTCACTTTCTGCCATAAGGGTGGTGTCATCTGCATATCTGAGGTTATTGATATTTCTCCCGGCAATCTTGATTCCAGCTTGTGCTTCTTCCAGCCCAACGTTTCTCATGATGTACTCTGCAGGTGACAATATACAGTCTTGATGTACTCCTTTTCCTATTTGGAACCAGTCTGTTGTTCCATGTCCAATTCTAACTGTTGCTTCCTGACCTGCATATAGGTTTCTCAAGAGGCAGGTCAGGGGGTCTGGTATTCCCATCTCTTTCAGAATTTTCCACAGTTTATTGTGATCCACACAGTCAAAGGCTTTGGCATAGTCAATAAAGCCGAAATAGATGTTTTTCTGGAACTCTCTTGCTTTTTCCATGATCCAGCGGATGTTGGCAATTTGATCTCTGGTTCCTCTGCCTTTTCTAAAACCAGCTTAAACCTCTGGAAGTTCACGCTTCACGTATTGCTGAACCCTGGCTTAGAGAATTTTGAGCATTACTTTACTAGCATGTGAGACGAGTGCAATTGTGCGGTAGTTTGAGCATTCTTTGGCATTGCCTTTCTTTGGGATTGGAATGAAAACTGACCTTTTCCAGTCCTGTGGCCACTGCTGAGTTTTCTAAATTTGCTGGCATATTGAATGCAGCACTTTCACAGCATCATCTTTCAGGATTTGAAACAGCTCAACTGGAATTCCATCACCTCCACTAGCTTTGTTCGTAGTGATGCTTTCTAAGGCCCACTTGACTTCACATTCCAGGATGTCTGGCTCTAGGTGAGTGATCACACCATAGTGATTATCTCGGTCGTGAAGATCTTTTTTGTACAGTTCTTCTGTGTATTCTTGGCACCTCTTCTTAATATCTTCTGCTTCTGTTAGGTCCCTACCATTTCTGTCCTTTATCGAGCCCATCTTGGCATGAAATGTTCCCTTGGTATCTCTAATTTTCTTGAAGAGCTCTCTAGTCTTTCCCATTCTGTTGTTTTCCTCTATTTCTTTGCATTGATCGCTGAGGAAGGCTTTCTTATCTCTTCTTGCTATTCTTTGGAACTCTGCATTCAGATGCTTATATCTTTCCTTTTCTCCTTTGCTTTTTGCTTCTCTTTCTTTTCACAGCTACTTGTAAGGCCTCCCCAGACAGACGTTTTGCTTTTTTGCATTTCTTTTCCTTGGGGATGGTTTGATCCCTGTCTCCTGTACAGTGTCTTTGGGTTGTAGCCAAGACTAAATGGGATCGTGTATAAAGAGCATTACCTCCAACAGAAAGGTGGCACACATTATAAAGCAACTCATAACGATGCCACACCCACTTATTTCAATTTTCCATCACTCCTAGGATTTAGGAAAAATCTTTAGGCAGAATGGTCAGAGGTCTAAGAGAATTCTATCTGGTTGAGGACTAGAAGCAAAGGCGGAAAGGGATTAAAACAGGTAAACAGAAACTGATGTGTAAATAAATACTTATTAATGTGATAAGCTTTAATCAAGTTGAATTGTTTAACATAATACTTGCAAAATTATGCCACTCAGACACTACTGAAAAATCATTTTGTGCCTTATTTGACTTATCGAATCACACTAAATAGAGAAATACAAAAAAGCAAAATGCCAAAAGCTTTGCATTTCAGTTTTAAAGGTAACACTGTGCCACTGAGTGTAAAAAGGATAGTACCAAAGCCTTGAAAATAATCAGAATTACTTAACTCAGCCTCCAATTTACAACTCTTTCCAACCACAACACAATCTTGCATGATGTAATTAAATTAGGCAGTACTAAAACTACTGTTCTAAACATTATTAGGGATCTTGTTCCAGTTTAACATCAGTTTCTGTTCTCAGAAACCCCCCCGAAAGCAGGAACAAAGTTCTAGGATGCACAAGAGTGTTGGTACTAAAATCAAAGTGTCTCTACACATCAGGATGTATGCTCTGCTGCATGGCCATATATCATGGAGAAAGAAGCACACTATTTTGGAGATCAGATTTATCTGATTTAAGTATCAAATTATTTCCTAAAAGAAAATATATGAAGCACCAAAGTTCCAGCAATATCGGTAAAACCTTGTAATTTTTATTTTAGGTAAGCAAGAGGACTGATTTAGATACATAAAATAAAACATGACAATACCTAAATCTGTAGAAGTTTATGCAGTATTTTCATATATATGTATTAGTCTTACACACTTACTCAAACAGTATTATTTTTATCCCTCGTTTACAGACAGAAAATACGGCTCAGAAAGGTTCAATGACTCAATCTTGAAGCTTGTTAAGTGGAGTGGGATTCACAAGCACACCTAGACATCCTGGATCAAAAATCTATGTTCTTACCATTAAATATTACCAACTCTAACGGCACCAGGCTGAAAATGCTTTATGGTACATTTCACAGAAAACATTTGATGATCCTCTGATGATTAATTATCTGAAAGCCACTGAACATCAACTCCTCAAAGGACTAGTAACAAAACTTACATTTGATAGTTCAAGATTTTAGATGAACTATATGCTATTAAAAGTTTAATTAGGAAAACAGAAGAAAGTTCCAACAGTTCTCATGTAAACTGTGAAGATTTACCTGAATGAAAAGGAAATTGTTGCTTGGCTTCACCAGTATGTGCATCCCAAATAATTGTAGTCTAAAATAGAAAAGAAAAATATATTGCTAAGTTTATCATATATACATAAATGCCTCATCATATTAAAGCAATATAAAATGTCAGAGCACATTTAACATTTAGTTTTAGTACAATGAGGCTATATTCCACTGGGAGCAGGGAAAGGATATTTAAATTAAACTGTTAAGCAGTTTGATTCTACCCTGGTGACTTTTCATCAGTTAACTTACTTCAAGTGACAATTACTGGCTGTCTGTAAGTACCAAACATTATATTCGATTGAGAAACTCCATTGTAGTCGTGTATTTAATGTCAGATTTTTATTGCTGTGTAGCTTGAGGAGGTAAATTTTTGGTTAATATTATAATCAGCTAATTCTCAATATTAAGATTTTTAAAGCTCACATTTATAAATAAAGGCAGGTTTAATTCTGACAATAATTAAAACAATGTTTTTTATATTACAGCAAAGTATAACATATACATCTGAATGGATATATTCACAATTCCACTAATACCCTCCCATCACTAATTTTATAACTTTGGGGTCATAAGTATTGTAGAATGGCAGTAACTAGTAAGAAGGCTTTCCCCTGCCCTTCCTGGCCACCTTCATATTCTTCCTTTTTGCCTACTTCCCTTTTTGACAATATACAGGTAACTATGGGCATGTACTTTCCTCTATTATAAAATAATCTTCTCTGGGATGTGTGGTAAAGGAAATAACTTTAAAATGAAAGAGAAATAACAAATGATTTCAACCTACTCATGTTTACCAGCCATGTTAGGTGAAAGCTGGAAAAACCCTATATTTCTTGCATTTTCAATTAAACATTAGGAGTTCAGCTAACAGACTGACTCTAAGATTTCCCATGAAATCACTCCAGAGCATCCACACTGATGCAATTAACTAAAAACAACAAAACAGCAATGAAGAGTATCGGATATATGACTTCACTATGGCTCAAATTCCAAAACAATGAAGAGTGGTCACACAGATAAGAATAAAAGGCATCTGCACAGATTTAAGAATGAGCTGACAGAAAATCTAAGAAACCATTTCTATTCCTAACATAAATTCACATGTGAATTTCCCAAATATGAATGTTTTATTACTTATGTGATTAGCAGAGGAGAACAGTACTCTCAAGTATACTCTTTAACAAATTAACTTTTATAGAAGCTAATTACCTTGTCTACTCCAGCACTTAGGATGAAATTTCCTTTCTTATTCCATTTTAATGCAAATATGGGGCCTTTATGCTGCCCCAAAGTGCTAGCAAGGTTACCTAAAATTCAAAAGGAAAAACATTAAAATTACTTTAAGCTTTATAATTTGGATCAACAGTAAAAAACAAGTGGGAAAAAAAATGCTTTATTTACCATCTTTAGTCCATATTCTGGCAAACCCATCATAAGAACCAGTTGCTAGAAGTGTACCTTCACTCTGTTGGAGAAACACATTTCTTTCAATTATATAACCCAGAAAGGGTATTTAATTTTTATTAGAATATATTATGTTTAATCCCAAGTACAGCAGGTCTGGAACATTCTCTGCTTCAAGACCTTCAGCTTTGCCTATTTAGAAGTGCGAGAAAAGGCCTACAGAACACCCTTCATGCTGTGAAGCTAATATTTTGGCAGCATTCAGTCAGGGTGCAGGCCTCACACCCCAGTCTTGGAAGGGCAGTAACTGCTTGGGAGCAGGATTATCACCGCTCTTACAGGTGCTAAGGTCTACTTACTGTGCTCTCACAAAGGCCCAGGACTAAAGGTGGGGGTCGGGTGGGGGATTAGAAAGGACATCAAAATCTTAACCTTACGATTTAATAAAGGTATTCAATCAAAATCAAAATCTTCCAAAATGTTTCATTATGATTAAAAGTTCTCATATTGTCCTTCCTCTAAATCTTTTACTGTCTAAACTGTGTGTGTGTTCCAAACAATATTGTTTCAGATGATCAGATTCTTAAATATCACTACATTAAACATTTCTTTCGTTACTTTTTCCTGTACCAATAAAAATAGCAATGCACACACACACACAAAAGAGTTAGAAAAGAGTGTAGGCTGACTTTATAGCTAACGAAGTGAGCACAACTGTCCGGAACTATTCTACTATGAGGAGAAATCCTTAACGTTTTCTCTAATCTTAAAATTTCCTACGGTGTCTTGCCTTGAATAACGGTACAACGGCAGGACTTGCTAAGATCTAGCCTACTCTGTGGAAATGCAAGTTTCGGAGTACATTACACAGACTATTGCTGAGATGAGTAAACATTACAGGAGAGAGAGAATGAAATCCTGCCTCACTCAGTACTTTCTGATGCTTTTTTTGGTAAGAGAAATAAAAACAAGATCACCTTTTCAGACCTCTCCAGTCATCTAGCTGTACAGTTAAGTGAGAAACAAATGCTGTTTGTAGGCGATGCAGATTCAGTTCTGCTAGGATCTGGAAAACCCCTATAGTTCTATCTAAGGAAGAAGGAGCAATGTTGAAGCTAACAGCACAAATTTATTTCCAAACTCTGCACAATGCAAAGTTTCCTTTAAACTAATGGTTTTAGACCATGGACCACTAGTAAAGTAGGAGACTAATAAGGAACAGCTACCTCACAGGCTTCTGCTTTAGCCATGGAAATGAGCCATTAAACAACAATAACATTTTCTCCTTCAAGGGGAAGACTTAAGTTCATAGCAAATAATAAATCTTCCAAAAGTCTATACTTTCAAAAGCTTTAACTTGCAGTTCAGAAACACCAAGCTCAACAAATCATTTGTTAACCATCCTTTTCAGTGTAAACTATAAATTTCACTAAGTTAACATGGTCTCTGAGCCAAACAGCCTAAGAAGGCTATAAGGCCTTTGGCCTATGATATAGTAAGGTCCCATTTTAAGAACGGAATTCTTAGTTCTGACCCTACAATCAAATAACACCGTTTGGAATTCTCAACTTTATAGGTGGGAAAGGGTAAATACATTGTTGGAAATTTAGAAAAGAACACTTATCATGAGTTCTGGAAGAATTTCATAGTAACTAAGAACTTCAGATAGTGTAATCACTTTGAAAGACAGATCTTATTTCTTGGAAAGAGATTTAGAAGATACTTTGAAAAACCCCACAAAATGTTGTTAAAACAGAGACCAGAGAAGGAAAGGATGTCCACTTGCTCAGAAAAGGACAGCTGACCTCTAAAATTCTTTATGACACTGATAACAGTCTAAGAAGTTACTAGAACCAGAGTTGGGGGAGTGGGAGGGTGTTAAAAAAATGAACATAAAGTTACAAGGAAGAAAAAAGACAACATGGAATAAAGGAAAAGATACAGAAACTTTTAAAATGCTAATTTCCCGCAAATTACTTATGGGAATGGTAGCAAAAAAAGCTGTTAAGTATATATTTGAAACTGAAAGGATGGAGCTTTATCAATAGTTAAATCAAATTTTCTGGTAAGTAAAAGTAATCAAAGACATTGAATCATATATAGATTAAGAGAATTCTAAGAGTCCTACAGCTAGAATAAAGCTTATAATCTAGACTAACAGTTCCTAAAAAGCAGCTGGCAATGAAGTTTTCATCAATTAACAGCAAAATGAGAGAAACAAAACTATGTTTCTATTACATAGATTTCTCTTGTACCCCTAACAAAGGACTTAATAGTTAGGAACTTAATTAATACTGGAAGGTAGCCTTTCCCTTCTCCAGGGGATCTTCCTGACTCAGGAATCGAACTGGGTCTCCTGAATTTCAGACTTTACCAACTGAGCTATCAGGGAAGCCCATTAAGAACTTAGTACGTGCCTATTATTGGTTTCCATTTATTATTTGATTTATGTAAGACCATTAATACACTCCTACTTTACATGTGATGACAACGAAGTACAGAGTCATTCTACAGCTAGAGAAACTGAGAGGCTGGAAGATGAACCTTTTTCCGACTGCTCGAGGGCCAGTCTTTGCTTTTAATACATTTTGGGTTGGGGACTCCTAGTCTGCTGTTCTTATTAGTGAAATTCAAAAATACCTGAACACACAGACATACCCTGCCACTAGTTTGAGGCTCAGAGAGGTTACGTATGTTAGTAACTACATCCATCATGGACAATACAGTGATACTCACATTCCAATCTAGCGACGTCACATCCTTGTTGCTTGGGACGTCTTGCCCTCCTTCTCGTATACAATGTCTAAGCACCAACTGTGTGGAGCCACTCGTGCTGTTTTCACTAAGATTCCATATTCTTGCTGTTGAGTCTCCAGACCTATAAAGTATGCAACTTATTTTAAATTTTCATGATATTCTCAAGTATTACAGAAATCAAGGCAACAAATTTACATTCTGTTATTAATGACGCAAATACAAATTAGACTATCAGGCATTTCCATTTCCAGTATTTTTCTCAGTCTCCGTTTTGGAGATGCCAAAATCACTCCTGAGGCAGTAGTTTAAACACTCTAACATTACTTTATGAAGAAATAAACATTTACGGGGTAAAATGACCACAAACAAGCAACAACAAAAACCTGAAAGTGTAAACAATGTATTTGTAGAACATGCAATATTTCAGTAAGATACTTTTAGAAATCCATTTTAATTTCACTTTGAGAAACATACCCTGATGCCAAGAGATCACTAACGGGGTTCCAGGCACAGATGAAAACTTCAGATTCATGGCCCCGTAACACAACTGCTTTATTAGGAGGGATTTCAACATCCCCATCCACTTCCATCATATCAGTATGATTATCTGCATCATGAGAAACAGATGGAAAATTCCAGTTAGGTAATAATATCACAGCATATTGGGGGAAAAAAGGAATTCCTAACCAGCAGATAGAGTGTAACTTTCTTATTCCACTATGTCAGGTAATGTCGAAAATGACTATACAGAATTTATCACATGAAAAATAAATTCCAATCTTTAGTTAAATATGAATGTAATTTTTTAAAAAGAGATGTGCATCTAAGTGTGTGTTCAGAGATGGGGGAGCAGGACTAGAGGAAGACTGTGAAAGGTTAGGCCCAAACACAGTTAAAAATGATAAAATAGTTTGAATTAAATATAATCCATGCCAACACTATTCTGAATTTCTGCCAGTAGGGGTTGCTGATATCATTCATATAACATCGAGTTGCCTTTATATCTCCATGCCAAAGCTTTATTGTATCTGTTAATGACTACTGTTATAAATTATATTTAGAAATCAAACGCAGACACAAAGTTCACCTAACAATAAAAAAAAAAAAAACAGTTTCTAAATATTTTTTTAAAAAGAATGAAAATAAGGTCCATGAAAGTAAATCTAGCTTTATGGAGCTTTAAGCATAAAAATCTGAATTGTGTGATACAAGTTAGGGGAACAAGTTGGCAAAAATTAAATAGACAGTATTAGTTCAGCTAAAATGAGGCATCCCCATAAAGCAAGTTTCTTTTTTAATGGAACTTAAAAAGATTCTTCTTTCAGCTCACTTGCTATAGTATGTGCTCCATTCTCCTCCCCATTTGCTGTGTTTTCTCCATTTTTTGCAGATCCTTGTTGGTTTGTCGCAGCTGCAGCAGCTGCAGCAGCTGCTGCTTGTTGCTGTGCAAGTTTATCTCTATAAGCTTGTTGTCTTGTTTGTACTACATCAGGCATTACGGCATCTATCAGTGACAGAGACTCTATTGGTCGACCATCAAACAAGGTACCATCCTGGATTTGAAAAATTGTGAGAAGAAAAATCAAAGGTAACACATTTAGAGTAATTTGTATTCATACAAGTTAACAGCAGAAAATCATCATTCCAAGAAAAAACACTTTTAGGTAATTTCCTGAGTGCATGTAAGAAAGGAAGGAAGGAACCGGGAGGGAAGAAGGAAACTAAAGGAAGCACTGTAAACAGCTGCTCCAACTGTCTTCCTCACCCAATTCTTACTGTTAAGTGTTGCACAGATCAAAGCTGAAATAGTGAAAGGAATTAAAAAAAAATAGGCCTGGAGGGTAAAAAGGCTTTCAATTATATTACAAAGTTCTGTTAGTCAAAAGTAATGTGGGATAGTTAATAAAATGATAAGAGATTTGGTGTCACATTTTGGTAAATACTTCTTTAAAACTAAAAACTTTTAAAATAGTTTTGCTGAATGCAAAAGTTTCTTGTGATTTAATTAAAATATTAAGGCAGAAATAGACATCAATATCAATAGACATTAATACATACAATCACCTCATTTTACTACTGTTATTGTTTTTAAGACCTTGTTGCATTTGTTACAATACTGCTTCTGTTTTATGTGTTGTTTTTTTGGCCCGAAAGCAGATAGATCAGCTCCCTGACCAGGGATTGAACCTATGCCGCTCCACTGGAAGGCAAAATCTTAATCCTGGAATGCCAGGTTAAGTCCCTCATTTTACTACTGTTGAAATATGAGCACAATAAGATTTAAAGACTTTCACAGCTGGAATTTGTTAACTGGTGCTATTCAAAGCGCAATCCAAGGACCAACAGTCCCACCATCACGTGGAAACTTGTTAGAAATGTAGACTCAAAGCTACAGAATCAAAATCTCTAAAGGGCTCAGGAATCTCTGTTTTAACAAGCTTTTGGGGAGAGTCTTATATGCACAGTAACATTTGAGAAGTACAACTACAATTCACAGGCTAGTGTTCTTTAATTTTATCAAGTTGCTATAATTTTCCAAAGCTCCTCTCACTGGTATTAGGAAGTTCACAATAAATAAGTTCTAAAGCAAGCAGGAGAAGAGACACAGGCACAGAGCAAGTCAGAAATAGAAACAGTGCATATTAGCTAGAAACATGCATAAATGAAGCCTGGCTCACTTAAGCCAGTGAACACGCACTAAGTGGTGTGATGGGATGCTCCAAGTTACAAAACACTGCACATCTCTCTGAACTGTCAATTATAATGGAGTATTTGAGGAGCTGGAGCAAGTATTTAAACTTAAAAAAAAAAGATTAAAATCAATATAGATATATTGTGGAGTACTATATTAAATCTATAAAAATTTTTTTCAGAAAAAATGAAGACTTCAACTCTGGCCACTGGGAGAAATTGTTTTACCATTTTCTGCAATAAGTATACTTTGGGAGGCAAAGTGCTAAAAGACAATGAGGACACATTTAATTTAGTATCAGTAGATTTTTCAGTTATAGACATGAGGAAATTTAAAAAATAATCAATTTAGTACACTATAATTATAGTAATAAATACTGATGTAGAAACCATGGATGCTTTAGTTTTTAAAATACCTGCAAAAGGAAAGGGGAATATGTTAATCTCTGAAATGAAAATAAGGTAAAAAGCTCCATATACCACAAATCCTGACCATGTATAAAAATTTCCAGCTATACCAGGGTGTGCAGAGTCTTTCTGCATATTTTGGGCTTTGCAGACCTAAGGTCTCTGTCACAACCACTCAATGCTGCCACTGTAGCACAAAAGCTAGATAATACACAACTTAAGGAGTGTGACTGTGCCCCAAGCAAACGTTACAGAAACAAGCGGTAGGCAGACTTTGGCTCATAGGCCATAACTGACTGACATGAGTTAAACTACCTATATCATATAGACTGTAGACAGGTGCCTTCCAAAATCACGTACAACCAAATAACCCAAGATCTTCTAATTTCTCAATCAATTATAGTCTCAGTATTCCACAGCACAATTTTCTTATTTTAAAGAAAATTATTTCTTACTGTTTACTTATTAAACCATGTAAAAAGCAATAAGATAGTGGTCCTTATAGTTGAGAGCCATCAGCCTTGCCTGTGCGCCCTGACACCACATTAGGAATAATGTCCTTCAGTTTTGTTTACCCGGTGAAGCTGAAGTCAGATAATGAATGAGCAAGCAAGATACCAGATATTTAAGGAAGCATTTAAGAGTAAGAATTAGTACTTGAACTAAGTCTTCCTTACCTCATTAATACTAACTTCTGCCTCTACATACTGTAGACCTTTCTGGATGATAGAAATCAATGCAGCAGGTGGGACGAGGGCACCATTAATGTTGGACTGACTGATATGGCTTTCTATACCGAAGGTGAACGCTGAATGAGAAAATCCTGAAAGCAAAAGAAAAGGTGTAACGATTTATTCTCCAAAGGGCAACATGCAATGTAACACAAAGGAAAGACTTCTGTAATCTTTCAAATCCACCTGACACCCATTTGAAATCCCAGACTGTTAGCTAAGGTCAAATATGTTTTTAAACAAAAGAAGTATCAAAATCCAAACACATTAACCTTCATGTATTTTCCTCTTCACTTTAATTATATAACCGTAGCACATAACGTAATTTTCCTCAACAAATAGTATTAAACTTTAAAGTTGGGGAAAAGCCTTTCTAAGTCATGTGACTTAAATGCTTCACTCAAGATAAATTAAATGACAGTTAATATTTCTGTAGTATATTAAAATTTCTGTATATAAATCATCATACATCTTGTAATTCTATATTTTGTAGGCTATTTTAAAAAACTACTCAGGAAATAAAAAGCAAACTAAAACATAAGCAATGAAAACTGTAATTTAATAATGAAAAATAATTTTCAAGCTTAACTTTCATTATATATATGATTAAATACTAAAAAAAGTTACTAATTTTTTGCTACTTAGTAATAACCCATCTAAATGGAAGCTTTAGAAAAAGAACAGCTGACAAGTGAAAATCCAATTTGTATGTCCATCAACAACTCTTTGATTTTAATTTGAAATACTCAAACCAAAATATTCACATAACAAAAGTCTAATTTTAAATAAATTTAAGTCACTCTTGCTTTTTATGAAAGTCAAGTCCAAATCCAAAAGTAAAATTCTAGTAAACTGACAGACTGAGGGTGGTTATTCTCTTTACCAACATATCCATCAGAGCTTAACTAGTAACTATCATTAACGTTAAATAATTCAATTAAATTATACGTCTGTACAGAATGTTAAATAAGGTAAATGAACACGGGCTTACTCGGGTCTTGGTTAAACTAATTTAATCCATGTAACACGTTGTCGAGCCTGTCTATCCTTAGATGTTTAGTGCTTAGTCCATGTCTGTTTTGTTTTGTTGTGTGCTTGCACTCTCAGACTCCTTGTGGCACTTATGAACAGTCTGTCATAAAATACTGTGGGCTCACAAAGAGCATGTGGCTAGAGGCTACTTTAATTGGTTAACAGAGAGTCATAGTACACCCAAGTTGATTTTCCTTAGGGCTGTCCCTTCCTTACCTCTTTGGGATACCTAACCATTTCTGTAACTACCCATAGTGAGAAGTAAGAATCGTTACCATCTTTCTAAATTCCATATATATGCGTTAGTATAGTGTATTGGTGTTTTGGACTCTGTGGGAGAGGGAGAGGGTGGGATGATTTGGGAGAATGGCATTGAAACATGTATAATATCATATATGAAACGAATCGCTAGTCCAGGTTCGATGCAGGATACTGGATGCTTGGGGCTGGTGCACTGGGATGACCCAGAGGGATGGTACGGGGAGGGAGGTGGGAGTGGGGTTCAGGACTGGAAACAAGTGTACACCCGTGGCAGATTCATGTTGATGTATGGCAAAATCAATATAATACTGTAAAGTTAAAAAAAAA
The DNA here is from genome assembly GCF_027580195.1 of Bos mutus. Taxonomy (NCBI): domain Eukaryota; kingdom Metazoa; phylum Chordata; class Mammalia; order Artiodactyla; family Bovidae; genus Bos; species Bos mutus. The sequence goes on along the minus strand of NC_091617.1, from coordinate 88,997,022 downwards.
AAAAAAAAGACGCTTAAAAAGAAAAAAAAAAAGAAAATGCTATCTTATAAGTCTTGAATTTTGACTTCTTGATTTCACCCATAGACAAGATCATTATTAAAAAAGCATTTATAATCTGCAACTTAATCTGAGCTCACAAGGAAGGCACAAAAAATACAAATGAAAAAAGCACCGTTTTGCTCTGTCCGTATCAGGAAACCCAGAAATACTTGAGTATGAGCAGATCCCAGATCACCAGGACAGGAAACTGAGAAAAAAGACTAGGAAGGACTGGGGAGAAAGGTTATGAGATAATGGCAGTGAAATCCAGAAGCAGTGAGGCTGGAGACCCCTGTTCTCAATTTCATAACCCTCCCCAAATAAATTCTGCAGTAAATCATATAACAGAAAGGGGGAAAAAAAGCTAAACAACCAAGTGGCTTGGGGTAGAAGGCTTCAAGATAGACGATATCACTTACAGAGGGCCTGTATCATGCACTAATTTCTCATCTTAGCAGATGAGAAAACACAAAGAAAATAGATTTATTCCGGGACCATGGCCATAACCACTGCATTCCCCCCATCCTACTGAACAGTTAGAACAGGGTCAAGGATAAAGCTAAGGCAGAGTGAGCTCCTGCGTATCAACAAAACATAAAAGACTGCATCATTATTCTTATTTCGTTTCAGGGTATTAGAAAGTGGCATCAGTAGCACTTGAGACAGTAAGACATTTTACTAAAAAGCAAGATACTTTGATTTTCCAAAGCCTTCTAAACTGCAGCAAAGTCTATGACTTCTGTACTCCAATTTCTGAGTACAATTTAAATAATTATTAATTACATTTAGACTCTGTTTAATTAGATGACAAAGTTCAAGATTATGCTCAAGAATATCCTAAAAGCTGCACGTAGAACAATGTCAATTTTTAACTGGAATGTTGCCTATGTTCTGAATTTTTTTGTGTGAGACCAGGTGCTCTCTGTTATCCTTAGGTATTACATATGCACTTATGATCTTCTCAAATACCAAGAAAACAACCCTAAAGTCATCCTTAATAGTGTTTCGGCACTTATCGTTAATATATATTTGCCCTAAAGGAGGTCCATACTTCAAATGCTCTTCTTAAACACATGCTGAATTGAACAGTAACTTTTTTTAAATTTCTAGTTGCAGCATTACAAAGCAGCTTAAAATTATGTTCAAAACTACTCTTCTTCTTCCCCTCCCTAAAACAACTTCTTCCTTAGAAACTTTTCATCTTACCATGCTACACCTCAGGTCCTCCTCACTTCCCGTCAGCCCCTGGCATTCCACCATTCGCCAAACCCTATCAACTCTCCCTCTCTGGTCTGTCATCAGCTTTCCTTGTGTGCTCACACCTGGATTTTAGTCCCCCATCATCCTTTACCTGGACCACTGCTGTCATAAGTTCCTTTCCTCTCTTCCCCAGTTAAGTACACTTGCAACACTATGGCTAGAAGACTACTTGTGAAACAAAAAATGATCATACCACTCCTTACTTGAGTACTTTCAACAATCCTTTTGGCCTTCATAATCAAGGTCAAATTCTCTAAGTGTGACACACAGTAACTTTTGCAATCTTTACCCTACTCATCTCTCCAGGCTTATCTCCCCACTTCAACCAAGACCTAGAATATACTGTGCTATCTCATGCCTTTGGGCTTTATGTGTTCCCACGCACTTTTCACCTATGTGAATAGAGGTGAAGTCCTTCCTCCTGCTGCTCCAGGATTGGTATTTCTCTTCTATACTAATCCTCTAATTTGTGTATGTGTAGCATTCTACGGGTTGTGTGTATATGTATGATTAATACAACTGGGATGTCTGAAGATGGGGTTAATGTCTAGTAATCTTTCTATTTTAGGAAACTAGATGTCACCTAATTTTACTAGTGTTCAATAAACATTTGTTAAATCAGAATGCAATTCTACTATAATTTATCTTGGCACATCAGGAAATCTATGAATCCAGAGAAAACATATGACTTAAATCTCCCTTGAAAAACTAAAACTTGAACCAGGGTTATGCCAAAATATATTTGCATTTATCTGTAAATATATATGCAGGCAATACTTTTTCAGGGACAGCTTTTGATCCACATAGTAAAAGGCAAAAGGCATCAACTCACAGTCTGTGAAATGCTTAAGTCTAGCCTGCTTGCCTAATATAGCATCCCTTCTTTCCAGGAGTCAAAGCAAAGCTGATATAAATAATACTTTGTATAAATTCTCTACAATCAAGTATTCTACACATTCACTAGAGGGATTAAAATCTGGGAGATAGAAAAGGAAATCCAGAGAGGAGTAAGGCAAAGTTCAGTATGCAGTAATTCAAGGATATTCAGTGGTCGGGACCGGCAGTGGTATGGGGGTCTGTGTGCGGTTACTTCTGAGGCCACGCACTGTCCCACGTAAGAAATGAGACCACAAGACAACCATTTTCTACATATGGCTTGTTTCAGGAGTTACCTCTCTTGGGATGACAGGGATGGTTTCCTCAAAGGGAAGTCAAGTCTTTCAGAGCCTGTCAACTCTACTTTGCAAATGGAGGGTATACGAGCATGAAAAAGGGCTCTGAATATGGCTATGGTGTAGGGTATCTGAACAGGGCCGGGGGCGGCGGGGGAGTGGCGGTGAGGTGGGAGGCAAAGCTTAACTACTAACACGATACAGTGCCCTATATGGAAGTAAAATCTGACTTACACAAGGCCCTCTTCTCAGCCTCAGGTCAGAAAAGCCCAGAAAATTATAACCCTGCTTCCATCACCACATACCCTCTTGACCCCAAATCTGTTTCCAATTCTATCCTACAGACCCAGAATTTTGTTTAGTACAAAAAGTTCCATATTTAAATGAGTGAAGGTTTTAGAAAAGGTAAAAAGAAGTAGAGAAAAAAATGCTACATGGGACCTTGTAAGTTGAAAAGTTAGATGGACCTAACACTTATTTAAAAAAATAAAAAAAGGAAAGGAAGAAAGGAGTGAAGAAAAAAAATTACAATACCAAAACCCAAATACAACTGTTAAAATATTTTATTTCCTTTTGTCCAGCACAATACACTGGCTATGCAGTTTTGTGCCCTAATTTTGCCCTTTATATATATATATATATATATATCTCTGAATATTTTATATGAATTATATTTTCTGAAATAATTTTATTATAATATTCATCCAATAAATGTACCAGCTAGTAAATTATTCACCCCATGGCTGGACATTTGGATTTTCCAATGTTCACTCTTTAAAAGACTCTTACTTCAAATATCTATGTGTATAGGCTTTTGCCATGTATATATATTTTTTTCTTTAGGATGGATTCCCTCAAAAGTTGAAGGGGACATCAGCACTTCAACGGAAGTTCATGACTGCCAAACTGCTTTTCAAAAAAACTGTACAAGTTTATGAAGCCATCAGCAATTTATACGTTTCCTTATATGCTTACTACGCTGGTTATTCCTAAAAAAACAAAAAGATTACTATTAAGATTGAACAAGTTCTCTGTTTGGCAACCATTAAAGGACCTTTGTCTTCTAACAAGTTTGTCAGTCGGAATGTGTAACAGGAATTTCCTTTATCAGCAAAAAAAATAGTTATTCAGTTTACAAAAAGAGGAGAAAAAGTGATTGGATAAAAGTATAGTTAATTATCAGCATTTATGACAGCTGCTTGCTACTTATTGTTCATTAGTCATGTGTACAACAACTGTATGTATCAAATTAATGCCACTGCATATTTTATTATACAACAAAACTATGTACCTACTTGCAGTTTTGTAACTGACCATGTACTCACAAAAACTGAAAGACAAGACTCATGGTGGCAGTATCAGATGCTGACCTTTCCTCTCCATTTCTTCATGGTGAAAGGCACATTACTGATAGCCATTTAATCTAAACTCCTTCCAGCCTGCTGTTAAAATCTGTTTATAAATAGCACCAGCGGAGGATATGTAAGAAGCAGTGTTTATCTAGCCCAGTTACCTTTATCTGAGTTAAGAGAAACTACACTATCATTTAACTGCTGATACTCTACTGGCCATTGGAGAGGTTAATACAAAAACCAATGAATGAAAAAGACAAACGAATGGGCTGTTGGGTATTACAGGTCAGAACCATAAAGTTATACATAAACATTCTGGCTACTTTGTGCCCACTATGATCATTATGATCATGTTTAGATTTCCAAATTAAGTGTGTGTTTGATGCGTGACCTTATAAACAAATGTAACATTTTAAGCAAGCATCATGTAAGAAGTGGTGTGGTGCAAGGCCTATTTCCTGGGAGAAGCAATATCCTTTTGAAAAGAGTACAAGAGTGAAGTGGGGTGCAGGAGAGACAAGATCTTTCATGAAGTGAATACTTTAAGCCTACATATATCATCACCTTCTCATAAATGGAGACTATATGGCAAGATGAATCTCAGTTCTAAAAACATGAGGATTTTTAAAAATAACAGTATTCAGAATCACAATCTAGAAAATTATTCAGTAATAAGGACATGTTGTTTCTGCATTTTCCAGTTAGTTTTCAATCATAAAATGCAACTGTTTCATAGTGTTCAACACAGGTTCATCTATAAGCTACTAAACATGTAATAGATGACAATAAAATCTAGAACCAAGAATTCTCCCCTAAACCAAATACACAATTCAAGCAAAATTTCATCTTATACAAAGCAACAAGAAAAACGAGTGCCACAAAGTTCACAAATAATTGCCTGGAACAATTTCGTTAGAAAAAAATAAACAACTACAGGAGAGTCAAGTGACACAAAGCGGGCAGGAGTGAGGGGAGGGGGAGAAAATTTAAAAGATGCAAAGCAGCTTAGCTCCTCTAAAACTAACCCTGCATCAGCTTCTCTTGTATACAACCAACTATAATATTAGTATTTATTCTACCTACCATTGCTAAGTATAAGTTATTAAGGTGATCAAGTTATTAATGTCCTTGGGTAAATGCTAATTAAAGGGAACACACTGAATCAAATCAATCATTAATTGTAGCACTACATGTCAAATCCAAAAAGAAAAAAAAACAAATTTTATTCCCCAGGAAATATTTGTTAAATATGAAAAGTCTAGTTCATAACATCGCAAAATGATAATGATCAAAGTAATATGCTCAGGGTGAATTTTCCAGAGATTTAAATGAGAAAGATAGAAGGTTCCAGCAGAATAAAACTATACTACAATAAATTTTTCTCTTAATTGGTTTTAACAAATAAGGAAGGATGGCTTATTTCAGACAGAAGTTTATAAAACATTTGAGGCTGAATACCATGCTGTAGTTCCTTTTCAGCAAGTATTACTAACAAATTTTATAAATGAGAAAATGGGAGCTCTGAGAAGTTATGTAACCGGGGGTGGGGGGGGGGGGACTTTTACAGGTAATATTTTCTAGTACTGATAATAGTCATAATAGGAGATTTACCACATAGTATATGAAGTATTTAAGATTAAAACAAGTTAAGTGATTTTATTACCTCAGGAGATGGATCTCAAGATACTGTGAATATATAACACCTTCTTGTCAAGTTCTAATTATCCTACGACTAGTACAGATCCATCATTAATTGAGCCTAAGAACCACTTGGAACATCTGTAAAATGCAAATTCTGGGGCCCACTCCTAGTTCTCTTAAGTGATAGTGATGCAGGTGGTCAGAGGATCAAACTTCAGAATGCTGGTTATAGGTGGTTCTTAAATTTATTGCAAGCTGCCTTTCTAGAAAAACTGTCAAGTCAAAATGTCATCAGTGTAGTCTGATTTTCCCCTATAAATTCATAATGTAAATAGAAAGTTACCAATTTTATAAAGGGACTGGTGTTCACATTTTAGACATGTGGCTTAACATCATACTTCATCACCAGTACACCGTATACAGTTTTGTAAAGAATACACAAAGCACAACTAAGAACACAGTTAACAATTACATAGGATTTAATATGATAAATATTAGTCTACCATACAAGGTATTTAAAAAAAATATCATTTTTGCTTTACGTTTACTGCAACATAAAATACCTTAAAACAAAATTTAGAAGCATTTTTTTCTGAGAACATAAGCAATTTTAGGACTTTTGATAAAATCACTGGACACTTTCATAAATTAACCCAGATTATTATTTTACTGTCCCTTTTACTTGCTATATTTTCCTGCAGCGATATAAAACATCATCTGTATTTCTCATCCACTGATCCTTCACACTATTTTTCACTTTAGTGTCTAATGCCTCAAAGCTCTGACTTAACTGGGGGTTGAATTCAAAGGCAGAAAAAGCAGAGTTTGTTCTGCCTCAATAACTTCTTTCTGCTATCGTCTAAAGTACTATATAACAATATCCAAATGTGAGCGTATGTGCTACAGCCCATGGGTCACTACCTTTTCTACTTTATTAATAATCATTATATCTTACGCAAAATATTCTACAGATTTTCTCTTTGGATCTGCCAGTATACCAACTGAAAACAAAACAAAACAAGATCTATCCATTTCAAAGCTTCATAACAAGTTATCCTGCATTCTTGGTTACTTTATTTTCTTCTTTTTCCCTCCCGGCCCTTGTTGGATATAATTTTCTCAGCTGTTTGAAGCCAGAGAGGAGTAGTGATGTTGCCTGGGAATAGAAAATCCCCACCCAAGAGAAAAGCTCAGAACTGGAATGCAGCTGGGAGTATCTCAGTAAGCAGATGATCTCAAATCTAAGGCCTTGTTTAAATTATCTGCCTAAGAAAAGGACAACTAACTAAGCCCTGGAAGAAGAATAACTGGAGTTTCAAATCAAAATCGAAGGCTCAATATCCTACTCTATTCCTTTCACTCCTCTCCCCCAAAAAGTGACTAAACCAAAATTATCTTTTTATACCAAACTTTACCTTAATTAACATCCCAATAACTTTAAGTTATAATTCCTAAAATTCACACTCCAACATTTTCAACCACCAAATGATTCAATCTCATGTTAACAATCTAACTTTCCACTGCAGTCAATCTTTTCCACCATCTTACGTTCCATCCAACCCAAGTTTTTCCCTCTTCTAGTTTTTATTTTTTCCCCTTAATCCAGCCTACATTTTCCCTTGCGATATTCCTTCTTTTTTAGGATAACACCTCTTAATCTGTCTAGAAAACTTGGGAGATCACTGACTAACTTAATATTTATAACAAATAACTTTCAGTGATTTATATTTACTAATCAGCTCCCGATGAAATACATTATTAAGATTCAGGTCAAAGATACACTTAACCAACTGGGATGAGCCAAAAGCATTATGAAAAAGCAAATATAGCTTTTGAAATGCTTATTGCAACTAGGACCAGTAACATTAAGCTGAGAATTATGAATATACATTATCAAACTGATGGCATCTGAGAATTTATATGTTCCTACCAACCGTTTGCAATAATCTCACTTCATTACAAATTATAAAAATGATCTTTGAACAGTGAAAGCCAAACCACTTGTTACAAATATTTGCCTGAGATGATTCCAACATATTTGAAAGAGTCAGAGAGTTAAACCATGCAGTAACACATAGCTTTAAAATGGCAGTCCAGACATTAAGGAAACATACAAAGTTCAACAGTTTGGACTGGTACAAATTTCAAATGCATAAAAGGTTATTTTTAGGATATTAAAATAATTTGAGGCCTATTTACTTTATGAATGTACTCACCTGACTCTTGCAAGTATCTATATACCAAGAAGTTGACCTCATCACTGCTTATACTCATCTTTATTCCCACTTAAACCATGAGGTCACAACACAGGATATAACCCTAAAAATAAAACAAAGTTAATTAAGTATTTTCTCAATAAAATATTTTTAAACAAAATGTAAACAATGTTGTAAAAACCATTTGATTTTATTAAATAATGTAAAATGAAGGTTTTGATATTGCCTAATAATAAATCCTAACAAATAAAGATACTTCCAATAGTTAGTAGAAGATTATACAACCAAAACACAGCTGGGTCTCTTTTTCTGCAACATATTGGTTAAAAAGGATTAAAAATTTACAAAAGGGCCTCCAGTATCATATTTAATAATTATATCAAATAGCATAAAAAGTTGTTCCTCTCTTCTCCTTAACTGTAAAAAAGAGTTTATTTTAAGGATCAGAAAATGAATCATATAGGAAAAGACTGACTTCAGACTATGGGATTGGGGACCAGCCATCCATGCTGGTTTTGTTTACAAAATTTAGTAGGATTAAGTCTCTATTTTCTCAACATCTAATCTGCAATGTTCAAGTTTCAAAAAGCTCTAGGTATGCATAAGGCAGACAGGTTGGAGTACAGTTCTGAAAACTCAAAATTCTCAGAAGGAGGGAAAGAGGGAAACTGACATATAGCTTAAATATATCCTAATTATACATAACTGTTCTCATGCCACAGAAAGGATTTAAAGTAAACTTTTCTGTACGGTGCCCAACAGTAAATATGTTAGGCTTTGCCAGTCATATAGTCAGTGTCATAACTACTCATCTGCAGTTGTAGTGCAAGAGCAGCAATGACACACGAATGACTGAGTGTGGCCATGTTCCAATAAAACAACTTATCAACACTAAAATGTGAATTTCATATGATACTCTGATGTCATAAAATATTTTTCTTTTGATTTCTTTTTCAGCACTCAAAAAATCAAAACCCTTTCTTAGTTTGTGGTCCTTATAAAAGGTCAGTGGGCTGGACATGGCCCACAGACCAGCTTCTCGGTTCCTTGTTTAAAAAAGGATACGCTGACATCTATTCAGTATAAGAAAGAAAGAAAGTGAAGTCACTCAGTCGTGTCCGACTCTTTGTGAACCCATGGACTGTAGCCTACCAGGCTCCTCAGTCCACGGAATTTTCCAGGCAAGAGTACTGCAGTGGGTTACCATTTCCTTCTCCAGGGGATCTTCCGACCCAGGGATTGAACCCGGGTCTCCAGCATTGCAGGCAGACGCTTTACTGTCTGAGCCACCAGGGTAACCCCAGGCCTGTGCTGACTGTCCTACCACATCATTGATCTCTTGTAATGCAGGGTAACAATATATTTAAACCTCTCAGATTAATAAGAACTGAGCAGGCTTCTAATACAATAGGAACTGCTACTGCTGTAGATCTGGAAAACCTGGTAACTGAACACTCATCAAGCTTATCTCAGAAACAAAGGAAGACAAACAAGGGGGTAGTAACAATTCCCCCAGTGAACACACACAGAGGAAGCCCTAACCAAATGCAGTGGTCTGGGAATACATCTCAAAGGAAGTGTCTTCAGTGTTCAGACCTAAAGGACAGACAGGAGAGTGAGAACATGAATATCTGGGGAGGAAGGAAAAGAACCGAAGCAACTCAGTGAGCAGTTAACAGTCACTGGAAGGGCTGGGTGAAGAAAAAGAAACAAAATGAAGTGAGGCTTGAGAGGAGCCTTGAAGGAATCACTTTCGAGAAAACAAGGAAGTAAAAAGCAGAAAACGCAGGGAAGTGGTATGATTTACATTTTTAAAAGACCATCCTGAATTCTAAAATGAAAACTAGAAGGAAACTGGACTGAGGAGAGGGGGCCAAGTTAGGAAGGTGCTGGAGTCACCTAAGAGAAGACTGAAACCTGGACGGGGGCACTGGAGTTGAGGAGAACCCCGAGAATACTAGGATTCCAAAGATACTTAGGAAGTAGCAGACTCATGGAGAAGGCCATGGCACCCCACTCCAGTACTTTTGCCTGGAAAATCCCATGGATGGAGGAGCTTGGTAGGCTGCAGTCCATGGGGTCGCTGAGGGTCGGACACGACTTCACTTTCACTTTCATGCATTGGAGAAGGAAAGGGCAACCCACTCCAGTGTTCTTGCCTGGAGAATCCCAGGGACGGGGGAGCCTGGTGGGCTGCCGTCTATGGGGTCGCACAGAGTCGGACACGACTGAAGTGACTTAGCAAAGCAAAGCAGACTAAAGGGTGGGGGACTTGATACAGAGCTCAGGAAAAGAGAAGAAGCAAAGGTTTCTTTTAGGACATCTGGACACGCAGTACTTCATTTACTGAAATGAGAAGCCATGGAAGAAAAGTAAATACCATCCTCATGTGAGGAAGAAGGCACCTCTTCCCATTTCATCGCCTGAATGTGATCATCTATACACGCCACACTGAACAGAATGATACAGGTGAACACTCCTCTGATGACTAGCTCAGGACACCTCATCCAGAGGCCCCTGTGGCACACAGGAGGATCTGAGCTCTGGAGGAGACCCTGACCCACAGGAATGGGTAACAATGTGCTTGGAACACAAAGTAGGTGTAACACAAGAGTCAATCCTGAAAGCCTGGTGACTGAATGATTTAAAAAATAAAACCACCACACCCATTATATGATTACATATAATACCCATTATATGGCAGGCATTAAGTCACAACTTGACCAACCATGGACATCTGTCAGGGAAACACTGAGTCACTCACTGATTGATGAAGAGGATCTCCCAAAATGAGTTCAATCAGGTAGAATCCTAGTGAAACAACTAATGAAGAAAATAAAGAGTATTCTTTTCCTCTAAAATATCATTCAGTCTAATTTTCAAATAATGAATAATAGAACTGAAGTACCTAAGAAGTACAAATTTTTTTAAATGGCTGATTCCGATACACAAAGGTCACCAAAATGTCTCAAATTAAAGCAGTTATCAGTAGTGCTTCTGTATCATTTAATGTATCTCAGGGCAAAGAAAAACACAAGTCAAAATTATATAAATTATTGTCTGTAAAAACTCTCATAATAAATACATGTTGGTGGCATACTTTTTTAAAGTCAACAAGAAATACCAAACATGAAGAGGAGAGTTCTTGTCTGTTCAAATTGCTGTGAATGGGTTTATTATATTGATCAGAGTACTGTATTAGTTCCTGTAACCAAAAGTAAATTTTTTAAGAGAAAGGGGTAAACTTTTCAAATTTTAAAAGGGTTACTCTAGCTTTAGTTTTACTTCAGCTAGCTCATACTTTCAGAGAGAAAGATCACTGTTTTCACTTATACCAAACATACCCCTAGGGCAGACAAGTGAAGTGAAGTGAAGTCACACAGTCGCGTCTGACTCTGCAACCCCATGGATGGAGTAACCTGTAGCAGGCTACTCCATCCATGGGATTTTCTAGGCAAGAGTACTGGAGTGGGTTGCCATTAGAGCTAAGGCAGGAGAAGGGGACGACAGAGGATGAGATGGTTGGATGGCACCACTGACTCAATGGACATGTTTGAGCAAGCTCTGGGAGTTGGTGAAGGATGGGGAAGCCTGGAGTGCTGCAGTCCATGGGGTCACAGTCAGACATGACTGAGCGACTGAACAACAAAGACCTAGGAATAGACACATGAAATAAAGCTGTCCCAAGCCTTGCAGGATGGACAGTTTTCCAGTTACGAGAAACATAGAAACAAATGTGGCCTTAAAAAAAAAAAACAAAACAGTGAAGTTAATACAACTCTGTATTAAGTTTCAGTCATAGCAATGAAACTACACAGGCTCTTTAGACCTGAGTTTATCCTCTTATAAAGACACTCAATTCAAAAAAAAATAAAATAAAATAAAGACACTCAATTCTAGAATAAGGTTCAGTATGAAATTAGTCTGTTTAAATTCTAACATCAGAAGGACACCTGAAAAGAACAGGAAATACTAGACGTTAAAAACAAACAAGACAACGTTAAGACATTTCCTGAGTGAAAGCTTCAGTTTTCACTTTCAAAACACCTAAAAAACCTGGATGCCAGAGAACAAAAATTAGAGAAAATGCCACCACTTCAGTAGTGGACTCACTGCAGCTTTACAGAACAGGTCCATTTTGATTTGTTTGTTTACACATCTATGCTGTAGTCTTCACCTGCCCCAAGTGAAGACCAGATACGCAGAGACTAGCCACAACCGATCTTCAGAAGGCACACAAAAACCTTCCTGCCATACCTCTTCCACTGTGGTATCTTTCAGAACATCTATCTTTAAACAAGGTCACAAGATAACAGTAAGACACACATCCAATCTACCCTGTACAAAACAGGTATGGGCCTCGATATCACGTCCGGTAGAGGTACCAATGTATAAAAGAAGTTCTGCCTCAAGGAGCTGATAGACTATTAAACAAGACATCCAAAATAAGCACTTCCTAAAATCACAAAACACCTATTTGTATATTCTGCCTGATCATACTTAGCCCTAAAAAGTAAATGACCTAGTTCTAAACACACACACACACACACACACACATATATATACATATATATATTAAATATCTCTGTACTTTCTTAACTCTCAGAAACAGCTTGTAAAATCATAAAAGCTTTTATTCAAACCTCCATCAGTTATGGGCAATGAAATTACTTAATTCAAACCCACAGCTATATTAAAGCAGCCAGAGTAAAAACAAAAACTACAATCTTAACTAACATTTAGCTGAATGTTTATATGTAAAACTACACTAAATACTCTAATGTTTAGTATGAACTATTTTACTTTAAGGCTTCATAGACAAAAATCTATCAAGTATTACAAAAACAGGGCTGTTGATGTAAGTCAGGTATAATTGCTTCAATAAATATAAATACACATGGTATTTTCAGCATCACAAAACTGAGTTCAGCATTCACACACTGGATAACTGCTCCAAATATTTAACCATCTCATTTGTTCTTCTATATCTGGTACCACATTTCTGCCTCTGGCCTCAAACAGAACAGACATGACATTCTTTCTGATACCATATCTAGAGCATATCAGAGTCCAACTATGATCCTAAATCACACTATTTTAAATCTACAAGATTGAAAAAATAACGAAAGCTATGGACAAAGAAAAAAAAATCAAAAGCTTTTCTGAAATCTCATACTCACAACACATTATTTAGAGGTCTGAAAACTTCTTGCAGGCTCTAAATTCAAATGCACAATCAAAATGTCCTAATCTTAGAAAAATAATTTAGTTCAAAATGTAGTGGTAGGACTTTCTTGGAGGTCCAGTGGCTAAGACTGCACTCCTGATGCAAGAGATCGGTTTAATTCCTGGTTGGGGAACTAGATCACATATGCCACAACTAAAGATCCCGCAACAAAGATCGAGTGCCACAGCCAAACAAATAAAAATTGATATTAGGAGAAAAAATCAAAAACCGAAATGTACAGTGGTGGCATATTATCCCATGGCAGACACATTAGTTTCATTTTTGATTTGCTCAACATTTAGATGATTTTAAATTATTCTAAGACTCCTATAACAATATTTATGCTTCAAGTTGTTTCTTCATCCATTTCTTTTGGTAGCTGTGCATTTATGAATAGTCCTCAAGATCAGGAAAAGTCCCTAAATTACTGGACCAAAGGGAAAAGATAAATAGCTATTTTGATTCTTAATGAATACCAACAAATTAGATCCACTCAAAAGACTGAACCAATTCAAGATCCCTCCAGCTGAAACATTAGTTAAAATATTCAAGGTAACCAATTATAAACAACAGCAACAAAAACACCCTGGCCAGCCATAACATTAGAAACATTTTAAAATAATACTGAACATTATGGAGATTGTGACAAAACAGAAACTGTATCTTTATACACAGTATCTACAAATACTGGTCATAGCTATTAGTAGAAAAAAGAGCAACAATATTAAAAGCTGCTACAAGAACTCTGATGTTAAAATAACAAATAACTGTCAAACAGTGTGACCTTGGACACCTTCAGGATACCCTTCTAAATAAATGTTAATAACACAGGGGGACCCAAGTGACTGATATGCTGGGAGTCCATCTAGCAGAAAGTAAGATTCAGGCTTTTCTGGAACTCAGCAGCTGAGACATGGTGTGGTGGTAATTAGCAAGATGAAATCTGTGGCTTGCCTCTTGTAGAATCCACAGCCACTGTCCAAGAAAAGACAACACAGCAACTGCTTTCCATTTGGAGAATTATTCCATTCTCAGCCCTGTGGTTTAAATGGACAGACATCCTGATCCAAAGAAAGGTACTTAATTTGCTTAAGCCAACCAGCAAATCATACCTTTGGTTTAGGGTTGACACCACTCCTCCACATATCCCATGTGTCTCAACTCAATCATTCCCAGAAAGTGAAACACTAGTAGAAGACGTGTTGATTTCTATAAAGTCAACCTCCTTTCAGAGAGGAGTGGGCAGGCAACAAGGGCACCATGGGAAGCTTGGGATGAATGTGTATCACTGAGGTCAGAGTAGAGATATCAGAGGCAGAGGAGGGGGCCAACGCAGAAACAAGAGAAACTGTGTCCTTATGACATTAAATGTCTATCTTTCAATTAGATCAAGTACTATCTGAAGTCAATTTACCACTATATTTTGGTTAAAGAACTCAAAAATGAATTTTATTGTCTGATCTAAAAGATTTGTCAGTTGCAACCAAAGGAGGGCAGACAACCAAGAAATGTTTTACAACAAGAAAGTGCCTGAAGTTAGTGATGGATTATATTTGGAGAAATAAGCGGAGGGTAGAAGGGGTGGGTGTGGAGGGAAGGTGGGTGTGGAGGGAAGGTGGGTGTCTAAAATCCCAATTGTTTCCACATTGGAAAGTGGACAGACTTACCTTCCAGAAATGGGCTGCCTAGACAGCACAGCCCTCTGGGGAGTCCCACTTCGTATGTGTTAAACTAGAGGTAAAATAAAAGACATCCCAGCAGAAATGCTCCAGAATATAGTATTACAATTTGCTGTTCATGGAAAGTGGTACCTCTGGTTCTGCTGTCTTCATACAGGAAGGTCACATTTTCAGCTACTTATATTACTTTGGGGTGATAAACCAATCCAAACAAATGCTGACTACATGCATTTGTGGGGGTGGGGTAATGCAAGTGAAAAGTAATCGCAACAATGGCCATGCTAAAGCCTATAGGGATAAAACTCACTAAAGCACTATTTTTCTGACATTTATTTTATTCACTCAGTTAAAGTAAAATGAGCACTTCCAGTGTGTAAGGCACTATGACAGATGCTGGAAACATGGCTAAACAATGTAAACCGTGGCCAGATCGTGTGACTTTACAAGTTGCTGGGAAGAAAAAGAACAATTCCAACTATAAATTTTAATATACAGATTTATATATTTAGAAATGTCATTCAAATATTACACCTTCTTCAGAGAAGGAAAAAAAAAGTATAGAATTAATAATGTAAAAGAATGTAATAACTATAAAAAGAAACCAAATTCTTAGTACCAGGAGGTTCTAGGAGATTGCTAATTCCAAGGCATGACATATGTTGCCAAGGACCCATGGACACCACAGGGTATCACTACACAGCTTACACGGACCTTGGTATCAGTGGCAGTCCTAAACAGTCAGTCAGCCACTGCAGTCAGAAGCAAACAAATTGTAGTATTTTGCTATATAAATAACAGCTTCTAAACTCATGAAGAATCATGCATCAAAACTTGTTGGGTATAAGTTCTCAATCTGTCTGTGGAGTAAAGTAACAGTTCATCCACTGGCACGCTGCCTCAATGGGTTATCATAGGAAACTGGCAAAATGTCTTGTTAAAACTACGTACGTGCGTGCATGCATGCGAGGTTGCTGTAGTCGTGTCTAACTCTGCGACCCTATGGACTGCAGCCCACCAGGCTCCTCTGTCCACGGGGATTCTCCAGGCAAGAATACTGGAGTGGGTTGCCATGGTCTCCTCCAGGGGATCTTCCCAAGCCAGGGATCCAACCTGCATCTCTTATGTCTCCTGCATTGGCAGGTGGGTTCTTTACCACTAGCACCACCTGGGAAGCCCACTGGAAACTGTCAAACTGTCTTATTAAAACCATGACACACTGCAAAAAATACCAAACTATGAAACTAACAACACAAAGTGTGTGGAGGGGAAATGAAATAGAGTGAGGAGAGAAATTAAATTAGTTTACCCATTAGTGACGTCATTGGTGCCTCTAGAATTTATGCTGAGGCCCAACCTGCAGGATTTTAGAAAGTGACTTTATTTGAAGAGGAGGTCTTTAAAGAGGTGATTACATTAAAGTGAAGTCATTAGAGGGAATCTTTCATAATGTGAATATAACCCAACATGACGAGTGTCCTTTTATGAGGAAGAGACACCAGGAATGCATGTGCACAGAGGAAAGGCCATGTGAAGAGGCAAGAAGGCAACCACCTGCAAGTCAAGGAGAGGCCTCGGGAGAAACCAAACCTGCCAGCACTTTCATCCTGGGCTTTTCCAGAACTGTGAGGAAATAAACTTGTTTTATAAGCCACTCAGTCTGCGGTATTTTGTTATGGTGGCCCTAGCAAACTGATACACACCCAACATCACAAATTCTGTAAAACTCTGATCATTCACTGGAGACTTTTAAATTACTGATGTTCACGATTGCCAGGGCCTGTCTTTTCAAAAATTTGCCTCTATTTTTAGGAATCTATCCTGTCCTGTAATTGCCAAAAACAGTTACATGTCCTGTAATTTGTCGAAGTTGATGACATTAACAGGATACATCAGCACTTCATAATCTTCTGCCGCGCAATGCCCCTTTGTTCTCCCTACTTCCCAAGAAACACACTCACAAACAGCACACACGCACACACAAAATGCATTATTCTTCATTTCCCACTTCTTTAAAAATAATTAAAATCCTACTAAGGTAATAACACATTTGTGTACATAAAATATGGTACAATGAAGAGGTGTACTTTAAGACTTAGCTCTGAAGTCTTTGACAGATAGCTTAAAATGTGTATAAACTTTTACGATGCTAAAGCTTAAAAGATTTCACAGAATTATATTAGACTAAATGAAATCATATTTACAGAACTTACTCTTGAAAAACTGCAAAATACAACAAATCAGGATTCAAAGAGAGATAATCTCAAGAAAAAAACATTAAGCTCTAACTGCAATGTGTATCTCAGCTTATTTTAGTACTAACCAAACTTAAAATATAAAACCCTATACAATAAAAACTAATTATTTGGCTGATTTCTTAAATATTAATGACAAACAGCAGCATATGTTCTTTTTATAGAGCCTTAGCCCTGGACTACAACCACGGTTTATTTGCCCAACATTTTAACGACGTCTTTTCATATACTAAGTCCAAAGAGAAGCAAAGAATTTTCTTAAAACAAACATTCTACCACTCTTGACAGTCAGATAAATGCTAAATTTAAACTATATTTTTAAAGATACAATCTCGTGAGATAATTTTTATTCATACTATTAAAAAGTAAAAAATATCCTTTTAAGCTAATTAGTTCTATATCTCATTTTCATGAAAGCATTGTAAGGGTATCTTTAATAATTTGAATATAATGTTCTAGTGAAAAGTTTACAGTATCCACTCCCAGCCCTCTCCCCAAGAGAAACAAATACAATTTTAAAAAAATAGGCAGACAAGATAGTTTTTGAAGGGAAATTAGCAGGTACTGGCATTGACTTTTACCTTCCAATTATGGCACACGAGCATCTTTCAGATAATTTTCCTAAGGATGTGCCTAGCAATATGTGTATTTTACAGAAAGGCTAACTTTTTTTTTTCCTAAACAAATCGAAGGTTTGTGGCAGCCCTGCACTGTCAAATGATGGTTAATATTTATTATCACTAAAAGTATTTTTTAAATTAAGGTATGTTCTTTTTAAGACATAATGCTCTTATTACAAACACTATTTTTACACTACTGTGTAAACATAACTTTTATATGCACTAGGAAACCAAAAAAAAATCGTATGACTCCTTTTATTGTGATGGTCTGGAAGCAAAACTGCAGTATCTCTGAAGAATGTCTGTAACTACAGGCAATTTTTATGTTTTTTCTTTTGGCTGTTGTTGCTTTGTTTTGTTATATTTATGGTCAACAAAGCTGGTGCATCTTAAGAATTTAAAGCATGACTTAGAAGGGATAAACTTGTAAACTCCTTTTCTTGTCCTTGCCTTTTCCATTGGAATCCAGAGCTCTCATGTAAATTAAAAATAACATGAAAGAGAAGTCAGATCTCAGGTATCCTTATGATTTTAGACAATGTGACTCTTCTGGGCCTCTGTTCCTTCATCGAGAAAATGAGGGAAGTGAAGCGGATAGTCTCTTTTTCTGCTAAACCTCAATGATTTGAGTATTACAGTACAGAATATTACATAAAAATCCTGCAGGCTCACGGGACCAGATGACATAGTGGTTTTTAATAAATCATTTTATAACAGGCTTATGAGTGCATCACAAGGTTTTTAAAACTGACAGACCTCAGGTGGACATCTCCAGGAATCAGGAAAAGGGGAAATAATGAGTCCACCTCATTAAGAAATGTTTGAGTACTTACTACACATAGTGCTTATTAGGCAAATGGTAACCATATAACTGAGACTTCTAATGTCTGTCATTTGTTTCAACTTCATCTATACCAGGAGTGTTTACAAACTCTGTCCTGTATGTAAATCCCAACCCATTACCCATTTTTGTTTAGCCCACAATACCTTGTGGTTTTCACAAAACAAGGAACTGTTTTTACAGAATATTTGTAGTTGATTTGATGATAGGGAACACTAACTCTGAATCCCAATTAAGCAATTTTAAGAATCTCAGCAAAGCTCTCTGGGCTGAGTAAACTAGCAACTAGCATGTATTATGTGATGAGTCAACTTTGATTTACTTGTGGACTTCAACTTCCCAAACATAAAAAAGTGGCTGTTCGATATGAATCAAGGATGGACTCAATAAATATGTGTTAAATGACTGACTAAACATAGTCAAGGTACACTGACAGGGGAATAAGGAAAGATAAGAAATTAAAACACTAAGTTAACAGAAAGTGGAAGTGAAGTCGCTCAGTCGTGTCTTACTCTTTGCGACCCCATGGACTGTAGCCCACCAGGCTCCTCTGTCCATGGGATTTTCCAGGCAATAGTACTGGAATGGATTGCCATTTCCTTCTCCAGGAGATCTTCCCAACCCAGGGATCGAACCCGGGTCTCCGGCACTGTAGACGGACGCTTTACCGTCTGAGCCACCAGGGAAGCGCACAGTTAACAGAAGACAGACCGTAGTTGTGTTTTGTCTCTTTCAACTACTGAGCAATAACTGGTCATTCCAGTCAGTCTGTGAAGGAAGTCTGGAAATTAAAGTAAGGTAAGAAAATAAAAATTAAGAACCTAGTTCCCTCCCACTAGCAAGAAAAGCTCTGAGTTTATTCGAATGGGAACCAACATCAGAAAGATAAACCTTACTATTCTGATTTTGGAACAGAAATGTTATAAGGACCCATAAGACTGGAACACAACTAAAACTAAAGCTACAGTTACCAAAATGAATGGAAACTTGGCTTAAAACTGAGATATCACAGGCAAAATAAAGAGAATAAGGTACCAGGTGTAACAAACTCATTGAGTTATTTAAACAAATACTACCTATAACAGTATTTATGAAACAATTTATTGGATAAGAAATATCCTTTAGTTCCTGGGGGGAAAAAAAAAAGACTAAGTCAGTAAAATCAAGACAGCTAAGCCCTAAGTGAATCAAAACAAGTGTCCACAGATTGGTTATACTCAGTAAATTCTTTGGAAGAACAGTAGTAAAAATGTGAGGAAGACTGTTCTGGTAGCAGAGATGTATGACTGATACAGATCAAGAGTCCAAGTAGAGGGAAAAATGTAAAGAGGTTAGCATTAATCCCAGTGGGCAGGCAATACGTGCGTGTTCAAATCAAGTGAAGATGACTTTAAAACCAGGTTTAAAACTCAGCAAACTGATAACACACATACACCCTCAACACACACAAATACAACATAGGTATTAGTAAATCTTGAAGACAAAACTCAAAAGAAAATGGAGTGGATATTGCTGATATGTATGAATTGAGGCAGGCTTTCCAGTTTTATTGAAAAAGGAGTAGGAACAGATTTCATCATGAAAATCTCATAGGTCAGTTTCATAGGTTAAGAGAAAATGGAAAGTAGTACAAGCCTGGAAGAGTTTCTGTTTAAAAAACAGACAAAAACACCATGTAGGTGTTTTTGTTGTAGAAACAAATCAAGAACATCACTCCATAACCAAACTCTGTCCATCCTTTAGAAGTACTCTTACCTGGTCAGGTTATGTAGACTCTCCAATGGCAAACACAGACTTTTAATAGTCTCTTATTAGAAGGTACTTCTTTCTATTTTATAGTACATGTACTTCCTTGCGAACACTGTTCAAAGTGCTCAAAACCAAAAACAAGATTCGTTATCTCTGTCATACCCATGACAAAGCTCTATTATTTTATTTAGTATAAAAATTAGGTGTCAAAGTGAGGTCTACAGACCCCTAGGTTGATCTTTAAGGGGTCCTAGAGATCAAAATTATTCCTTTTAGTATTATAAGATACTGTTATAAAATAATATGTCTTTTCCACTGAATTGATATTTATACTGCTATTACAAACCAATAGTTGGTAAAATGGCTCACATCTTAGAAAAAATCAAGGTACTAACACTTCACTGCATTAGCAGTTATCATACTATTCACTGTCGTTGTTTAGGTGATGCTGCTGCTGCTGCTAAATCGCTTCAATTGTGTCCAACTCTGTGTGACCCCATGAACTGCAGCCTACCAGGCTCCTCCGCCCATGGGATTTTCCAGGCAAGAGAAGATTACTGGAGTGGGTTGCCACTGCCTTCTCCGGTTTATGTGCTAAGTCCTGTCTGACTCTTTTGCAACCCCATGGACCACAGCCCGCAGGGATCCTCTGTCAATGGGATTTCCCAAGCAAGAATACTGAAGTGGGTTGCCATTTCCTTTTCCAGGGGATCTTCCCAACCCAAGGGATCAAAACCACATCTCCTGCTTCTAAGGAGGCATGCTCAGTCGCTCAGTCACGTCTGACTCTCTGCAACCCATGAACTGCAGCCTGCCAAGCTCCTGGATCGAACATGCATTTCTTGCATCTCTTCCATTTCCTGCACTGGCAGGCAGATTCTTTACCACTGAGCCACCTGGGAAGCCCCTATACTATTCACTACTATACAGTTAAAAACAAAACAAAACAAAAAAAAACTCACAAAAAATTCTTCACTGAAGAGGCTCCTTGATGAAGTAAGAAAAACAATTTTATTAAAATTTTAACCTCAAAATACATCTTTGCAATATCCTCTGTAACAAAAAGCACACACACAGTACTTCTGCTGCATACTAAAACGATGGTTGTCGAAAAAACACTATGAAAATGTCTGAATTACAAGCCGAACTAGTTACTTTTTTCACGGAATACCGTTTTTACTTAAAACAACTGACAAAGTATGGTTGTTCTGACTGAGAATTTGGCAGACAATTTTCTTGCAAACAAACAAAGTGAAACTGTCACTTTTAAGAAAACAACTAACAATATTTGTTGGCAAGAATAAAACTTAAGCTTTTAAGAGATAATTAGGATTTGGAAAATCTATCAGCCACCATGAGCTTCCCAATACGACTCCAGAACTTCTGTGATGAGATCAGTGGAGGTGTTAATTACTAGTTTTTTATATTGTATAATGAACATTTGGAAGATCTGTATAACTCAGTGAACAAATATTTTCCCAATGACTAGCATAAAATTATGCATGAGAAAACAATCCATTCAAAGTTCAAGAGAAATAGATTTTAATATGACAGAATACAAAAAGTTCATTGACAGAACTTCAGATCTTGTAGTGCAACTAACCCTTAAGAAACTACCCAGTTGCTGAGATATGGAATAGTATCAAAGGAGAATATCCAAATTTATTTGAAAAATGAGTCCTATTTTGATTTTAAAAATTTACAACTCTATCTTTAAAAAGCCATATTTTTTCCTAAATCCCAACTGTAACAATGTATCTCATCTTGTGAATGCAGACGCAGATGAGAGAATCCAGCTGTCTAAGCCAGAGATTAAGAGAAAGATTTTCAAACATTTAAGACAATGCATAGAAAATGTTTGTCTTGGAAATTATTTTTCATAAGACATACTATGTATATTAACATATTATAGATGGGTTTGTTATTGTTACATTAAGATGCATTGGTACTATAAAATTTCACAGTTTTAATTTCTGATGCAGCATATATTGACAGCTATAGCCCATTTAAAGAAAAGCTTTCTGGAGTCATTAATAAATTAAGAATGTAATGAGATACTAAGTCTAAAAAATGCTTGAGACCTCCTAGTATAAAAATTTATTCCTTCATGGCAATATTGGTACTAACCTTCTTTGGAAAAATTCAAGAGCTTCCCTGGGGATACAGACCTCTTACGCCACAATACTGTTCATATTGAAACGTGATGTAAATCATGATCAGTCTGATCTGTTATGTTCATATTACAATTACATTAGGTAGCCAATAAATTTATACCTAATCAACAAAAAAGGGTACTCAACAGCCGTAAACATCTTCATGCAAAAGTTCTAGTTTTGATAAAACATGAAATCTATGAGCAAAATTATGAGGGGGTGAAAATTACACATTTCCTGAGACTGTACCTCTAAATGAATTTCTTTCCAGACACAGACACTTGATTCAATAATTTTACTGAAATTCAGTTTGTCCCTCATTCAACATTTACTGAGTGCTAATACAAGTCTGGCACTGTTCTAGGTATTGAATGCAGTAACTACATAAATCTATTAATACAAAGAATTATACTGGACAGAACAGTCTTCACAGACAAATTCTAGGTCATGTTCCACTTTTTACCAAATTCTTTCATGAAAAGCTGTTCAAAAGGCGTGGAGGCTGTGGGAAGGGAGCACTGCCACCATAACACACTTCTTCCTCTAATGGTGTGGACTCCCACCATCCTGCATGTCTGCTCAACCTCATCATTTATGTTAAGAGAAATCTCTTCCCCACCAACTGAAACATGAAGCTAGCCTGTCTTTCAGTCTTTATATAACAAAATGCTAATAAATAACAATGGCTTGATGTCCTGCTTTCCAATTTATGCATTATAACAAATGCATAAATACACTGCCTTAACTCAGAATTTCTCAAATTTGAGTAGTTATCAAGTACCTTCTACAAGAAAACAAAGTAACACACTAGTCCCAAGAGTTGGTTTTTATTGTATTACCAAAATATAAATAAAAACACTATTGATAGTCCTTAACTGATAGCACTTCCAACTAAAACTTGAAAAAAAAAAAAATTACCTAGCAATACCAAAGTACTATATGTGCAATGTCTATTACAGGATTAAATAAACCGTCTTAAAAGTGGCCACTCAGATCATCTAAACTATGTTGTGTATGCTATTTTAAGACTATCACATGGACAAAAATTCTTCAAATTTCTTATGGAGAAATTACTAACCCAGAATATATTTACAGATGGTGGACCTTACACACTTTGTCATCTAACAATGTGAAAAAGTGATATAAAGTGGGAGACCAAGACAAGAGAAGAAATGGCTGCTCTCAGGACTTCCTTCAATTTATCATTCCTAATACAATCTTTTAAGAAATGGTCAATAATGGTATGAGTAATGATACTACTTGTATGATTAATAAAATACAAGTCTATTTCAACACAAATGTAAATTTGTTTTTCATTTACCGGCAACTTATGTAACATATAATTCAACCTTCAAAAACATATATGCATTATGTCTCAGAAACTTTTAAAATCTGATTGGTGTTTTAATACAAATAGACATCTTACAATTTATAAATAATAGACTTTGTAAATAACTGCAAATAATATAAATCTTAGGCTTTATAAATAATTCATCACATATAAAGATGAATATAATCACATGCCTAATGAGCTGGCAAGAACAGAACAGAACACTACATAAAAAAAAAAAAAAAGGCCAAGACACAAAGGAACTTGGGGGAGGTGTAGTGTGTCACCTAGAGGTTAATAAAGGAGTAGTGTATTCAGATCAGTTCGGTCGCTCAGTCATGTCCGACTCTTTGCGTCCCCATGAATTGCAGCATGCCAGGCCTCCCTGTCCATCACCAACTCCCGGAGTTCACTCAAACTCACGTCTATCGAGTCGGTGATGCCAACCAGCCATCTCATCCTCTGTTGTCCCCTTCTCCCCCTGCCCCCAATCCCTCCCAGCATCAGAGTCTTTTCCAATGAGTCAACTGTTCGAATGAGGTGGCCAAAGGATTGGAGTTTCAGCTTTAGAATCAGTCCTTCCAAAGAACACTCAGGATTGATCTCCTTTAGAATGGACTGGTTGGATCTCCTTGCAGTCCAAGGGACTCTCAAGAGTCTTCTCCAACACCACACTTCAAAAGCATCAATTCTTCGGCGCTCAGCTTTCTTCACAGTCCAACTCTCACATCCATACATGACCACTGGAAAAACCAAAGCCTTGACTAGACGGACCTTTGTTGGCAAAGTAATGTCTCTGCTTTTGAATATGCTATCTAGGTTGGACATAACTTTCCTTCCAAGGAGTAAGCGTCTTTTAATTTCATGGCTGCAGTCACCATCTGCAGTGATTTTGGAGCCCCCAAAAATAAAGTCTGACCCTGTTTCCACTGTTTCCCCATCTATTTCCCATGAAGTGATGGGACCGGATGCCATGATCTTCGTTTTCTGAATGTTGAGCTTTAAGCCAACTTTTTCACTCTCCACCTTCACTTTCATCAAGAGGCTTTTTAGTTCCTCTTCACTTTCTGCCCTAAGGGTGGTATCATCTGCATATCTGAGGTTATTGAGATTTCTCCCAGAAATCTTGATTCCAGCTTGTACTTCTTCCAGCCCAGCGTTTCTCATAATGTACTCTGCATAGAAGTTAAATAAGCAGGGTGACAATATACAGTCTTGATGTACTCCTTTTCCTATTTGGAACCAGTCTGTTGTTCCATGTCCAGTTCTAACTGTTGCTTCCTGACCTGCATACAGGTTTCTCAAAAGGCAGGTCAGGTGGTCTGGTATTCCCATCTCTTTCAGAATTTTCCACAGTTTATTGTGATCCACGCAGCCAAAGGCTTTGGCATAGTCAATAAAGCAGAAATAGATGTTTTTCTGGAATTCTCTTGCTTTTTCCATGATCCAGCGGATGTTGGCAATTTGATCTCTCGTTCCTCTGCCTTTTCTAAAACCAGCTTGAACATCTGGAAGTCCACGGTTCACATACTGCTGAAGCCTGGCTTGGAGAATTTTGAGCATTACTTTACTAGCGTGTGAAATGACTGCAATTGTGCGGTAGTTTGAGCATTCTTTGGCATTGCCTTTCTTTGGGATTGGAATTACCTAGAGGCTAATAATGGAGAAGGCAATGGCAACCCACTCCAGTACTCTTGCCTGGAAAATGTCATGGGTGGAGGAGCCTGGTAGGCTCCAGTCCGTGGGGCTGCACAGAGTTGGACATGACTGAGCAACTTCACTTTCACTTTTCACTTTCATGCGTTGGAGAAGGAAATGGCAACCCACTCCAGTGTTCTTGCCTGGAGAATCCCAGGGACGGGGGAGCCTGGTGGGCTACCGTCTATGGGGTCGCACAGAGTCGGACACGACTGAAGTGACTTAGCAGCAGTAGCAGCAGCAGAGGCTAATAACTAAATGAACACAAAACTATATGTTCAGGGTGAGCTGGGACAATGTCTGACTAAGGTAGAAGGTTTAGCCCTCCGGTTTTCCAAATCTGCTGTACATTATGTCATCTGGGGAACCCCGAAAAAGCCTGCTGTCTATGTAGCATCCTATACTAATTAAACCAGAATCTCTGGAGGTGGGAGCCAGACAGTAGTATTTATGAAAGATTTCCAGGTGAATACAATACACAGCAAAGTTTGGGAAGCCCTTGTTCACCCTATTGAAAGCAATCCGATAATCTGTGCAAAATGTGATGACTTAAAAGCAGCTCTTCAGATCACAGAGAAAGCACTTTCAACATCCATGTGTCCTTCTGTATCAGTTCCCTAGGGCGGCTATAACAAGGTGCCACAAACTGAGTAGCTAAAAACAACACAAGTGTATGGTCTTGGTTATGGAGGCTGAAAGTCTGAAATCGCGTTTTTGGCAGGGTCGTGTACTCTCGACGGTTCTACAGGAAGATGTCCCCTTGCCTCTTCCAGTTTTGGGTAGTGGCCCCAGGCATTTCTTGACTTGTGGCAATCTAATTCTTGTTTCCATCTTTTTAATCTGTGTTTAAATCTCCCACTTTTTATAAGGACATCTGTCACAGTGGGAAAATGACTCACCCTAAAGACCTCATCTTAATTATATCTGCAAGAACTTTATTTCCAAGTAAGATCACATTCACCAGTATCAAGCGTTATAACTTCCACACATCTTTGAAGGAACATAATTCAACCCACAATACCTAACTTTCAAAACTCCCCTAACAAATAAACCATAAAATTTAGTGGTGAGTGGTTTAATCAAGAACCCCAGCTTAGACAGAACTCAACTATGTGGCAGCTTTTAAGAGCTTAAAAGGACAACAAATCTGAAGGTACGTTAAACAGAGCATCCATCCATCTCCATCTCCTCAGTAGTTAAGACTACTCTATTATTAAACAATAAAGGTTAAAAGAATAAAGTGCCCTCAAGCTAGTTTCTTCTAGCCCTGACTATAGAACTTCTATTTTAAGACACACCTTTAGCAAAGTCCAAAATTCTCTACTCCAACAATAAAGTCCCTTCTGATATATCAGCCTAAAGGTAGAGCTTATATTTCTTCCTATGCCCTTACAGTGAAGCCAAACTGGACAGCACTGTCCATCCCTGGCACTGTACTAGTTTCCTGGGCCTGCCATAACTAGGTACCACACGCAAGGTGGATTACAGCAGAAATTTACTGCCTTACAGTTTTGGAAGTCAGAAGTCCAAGCATCAAGGTGTTGGCAGGGCAATGCTCCTTCTAAAGGTGCTAAGGAAGTCTCTCTCCTAGGTTCCTTGGCTCCTGGATGCATTACTCAAGCCACCTTGCCATATCTCCATGTGGCTCTTCACGCTGTTCTTCCTCTACGTCTGTGTCCAAACTTTCTATTTTTATAAGGACATTCCCAGGTGGTGTGGTGGTAAAAGAAAAATTTTACCTGCCAATGCAGGGGACACAGGTTCGACCCCTGGTCTAGGAAGGTCCCACGTGCCAGGAGCAACTAAGCCCATATGCCACAACTATTGAGCCTGGGCTCTCAAGCCCAGGAGCCACAACTACTGAAGCCCACATGCCCTTGAGTCTATGCTCCACAACGAGAGAAGCCACCACAATGAGAAGCCTACATCCTGCAGCAAACAGGAGCCCCCTGCTCACCCCAACTATAGAAAAGGCCTAGTTGAAGAAGTTAAAAGAAGACCCAGCACAGCCAAAAATAAAAAATAAAATGTTTTTAATTTAATAACTCTTCTCCTTTCCTGCAATAGCTAATTCATCCCCACTCCAACAACTTGGACCTTAGTTATATGACATAAATTGAGTGGATGAGCTGATCAATCACAGCTTTAAGAGGTATTAGAAGTATCTGCCAGTGCTCTTACTCTTTTCTTCTGCCACAAGAATGAACATGTCGTACATGGGGTCTGTTCCAAAAGCTTGGATCTCCAAATAAGAAGACACAAAACAGAGCCACAGTCGGCCCACATTATCTACACGCAGAGATTGAAAAATAAATCTTTATTTTTGTAAACTGGTGAAATTATTTATAATCTTAAAAGAAAACTAATACACTTTGAAGTAGTATTTTGATTGCATATATCCCTAAGGGATGTAACCTAGAGACCAAAAAAAAAATCACAAAAAAAGTTTAAATTGCTTTCTGTAGTCTTATTATAGTAATTCTATTAGTATTATTAATTTGAATATTTTTATAAATATGTAACAAATAAGAAATTATGTTAAATACATCCAAAAATTTCCAAAAGAAAAAATATATACAAATAGGGCAGCAGTAAAAATCTTCTCATCTTCTCTTCATGCTATACTACTCTGTGTACCTCAAGCTGGCTACCCCTTAAGGATACACTGCAGTATGCTAGGGAGTATGAGAAGACAGAGGATAAACATGTCGCATTATCCCAGGGAACACTTTTTTTTAAATAATAAATAAGTGTGGTCATTTTACTTTTATTAAAAAATCTCTTATCTGATGGAATGTAGTTAAAAAAATTATTTTAATGTTTATGATGCAGATATATTTTTAATAAAATCATACAATACAAATCAAGCTTTAAAACCTTAGAGTAAGCTTAAATTTGAACTGAAATATAAGCAAGAATTTGTGATTTATTTCTCCTACTAAAACATACGCATTTATTTCCTTGTTCTAAAAAGGCCTCACAGCAACTAATGATAACCTAGTAGTAAATAGCACTCCATGCTTTGATTGCAGTCTCTAAATAGAAATAAAACCGCTTTAGAGGAATGACCAATTCCAGGACTGAAACAGAAAACCTGGAACATAAAGGAAACAACCAAAGGCCACGTGGGTCATGTCAAAAGGAGACAGGAACCACAATGGATTAAAACACCTCAAAAATAGTTCTTAATCCATGCGATTATAAAAATTAAAAATATATTTCACATCACTGGTCACATTCAAAGGGCATCACCAATTCATCAGTATAAAAACTGGTAACTAAAACAACTCAAGCACATACCCTGCTTTTGTTGTGAAAGTTCTGTTTCAGAATATCCCAGTACTTGACTAGGAAGAGCCCTTCTTTACAGAATTCCATCTAATCAATGCAAAAACAATGATAGGATTTTAAAAACAACAATTTTCTATCCCTAAGAAAATTAAAATGTAGGCAACAATCATTAATGGCACTATGACCACCAGGGGGAAATCCAATGTGGAATTTTATAATGGATGTATTAGACTAACTATAACTGAATTCACTTATCAACATCAACACCACAAAAAGTGACACAACCAGATGGTCCATGCCTCCAGGTGAGGCAGAAGGAAGAAAAAAGGACTTCATGATCAAAGAAAAGTGAATTTCACCACACCTCTTAACTATCACTTTAAAGAAGTTACAGGAGGACAGCAGAATGTATCAGTAATTCCACAAGGATGTGCTGTGCTTAGTGGCTCAGTCGTGTCCAACTCTTTGTGACTGTAGCCCTCCAGGCTCCTCTGTCCATGGGGATTCTCTAGGCAAGAGTACTGGAGTGGGTTGCCATGCCCTACTCCAGGAGATCTTCCCAACCCAGGGATCAAACCCAGGTCTCCTGCAAGGCAGGCAGATTCTTTACCATCTGAGCCATCAGCAAAGCCATATGACTAGCCAAATCAAGAATGTGAGGAATTTGACAAGACAAATTTATTTCTACCAATAGGTGGAAGAGACTGGAATTTAGCAACCAAAAGCAGTGTGCAGATCTTGCTTGGATTCTGTTTAAAAGCAACCATCTGAAAATGTCATTAGGGAGAAAAAAATAACAATTTTAACTCTCTTTCCCTCTTCCAGTTTCTCATCAAGCTTTCATCTTTTCCAGACCACTGTAACAGTTAGAGCCTAGTGTTTTCTCCATAAAATGAATGTGAAGGACAGGGAAATCTATAAGAATGAGGACAGTGAGTGTAAAGACAAAACAATGACTTATTTCACACTCAACATGCATCCTAGTTTTCTGACCTTGATTTGAATATGAAGTCCTGGACCTGACGCTCCTTTCTCTGAAAAGTAAACAACTGCAGAGAAGACAACTTGGTATAAATTTATCTAGACACACTCCATTTCAGCAGACTGACTATCAAACTGCTGATCAATTTTCTGCTTCTCAAGTACAGGTATAAGAACAGCCTGCTTCCCTCAATATGATGCAAAGGCATGCTGGCTACTCAATAAATAGCTAAAACACACACACACACAAAGCCTCAATAAATAGCTAACACCCCCCCACCAATAAATAGCTCACACACACACACACCCACCCCTAAGGCACAAATTAGAGGGTAAGAGTGCTTTTCTTCTCATTGCTCCCAACTTCATCTCTTTCTTGAAGAAGGAATTATTACATTTAGGGAAAAGAAAATACTGTCTTCACACAGAGACATCAACTTCAGAATCACTTTGATCTCCACTGAAAATATTAAGGAGTTGGCAGTAAGCTTTATTGAAAGTGAAAGTGAAGTCGCTCAGTCGTGTCTGACTCTTTGCGACCCTGTGGACTGTAGCCTACCAGGCTTCTCCGTCCATGGGATTCTGCAGGCAAGAATACTGGAGTGGGTTACCATTTCCTTCTCCAGGGGATCTTCCTGACCCAGGGATCGAACCCAGGTCTCCCGCATTGCAGGCAGAGGCTTTAACCTCTGAGCCACAGGGAAGCCCCAATTATTAGTATAGTAAAAAAAAAAAAAAAAACCTTGATTACCATATGGTAAACAGATATTTCAGAGAAGGCGATGGTACCTCACTCAGTGGAGAAGGAAATGGCAACCCACTCCAGTGTTCTTGCCTGGAGAATCCCAGGGACGGGGGAGCCTGGTGGGCTGCCGTCTATGGGGTCGCATAGAGTCAGACACGACTGAAGCGACTTAGCAGCAGCAGCAAACAGATATTTAATCTTTGTTTTTAACCACAATTATACAACTAAACTTACTCTTTAGAGCAGAATTTTCTTATACAATTCTCTGAACTAAAGGAAAAAGAAACATTCTTAAAAAAAATTTAAAAAAGAAAACAGTTTTTCAGGGCATACGTCAAAACCACTCAACTTCAATTAAAATACCTATAGTTATAAGAGTAATCATTATGAAAACAATGTTACAAATAAAATGTTATATGAAAATGAATACATATGTTAGAAACAATGAGCATTTGAACCAAGTCATATAAGTTTTTAAGACTAAAACTGTTCCCACAAATCATACCTATATTCATTCTACTGCAAGGTTTTTAGGTATTTTATAGGTACTCTACTGACCTAAAGGGCTTCCCTGGTGACTCAGTGGTAAAGAATCCACCAGACAATGCAGGAGACATGAGTTTGATCCCTGGGTTGGGAAGATCCCCTGGAGAAAGAAACAGCAACCCACTCCAGTACGCTTGCCTGGAAAATTCCATGGGCAGAGGAGCCTGTCAAGCTACAGTCCGTGGGGTCACAAGAGAGTCAAACACGACTCAGTGGTTAAACAACAAATGACCTAAAAGCTCAAAATATAAATTATAATAAATAAAACACAAATCAGGAAAAAAAATCTTTATTTTAACCTCAATTACATAACTAAACTTACTTTTTAGAGCAGAATTTTCTTTGGGCCTGCTGATACAAAATAACTGTTAATTGATACAATCTATAATATATAAAATATTAGGAATCATAGGCTTTAGAGCTTAAGGGAACAGGAGAGTTTTCCCCTCCTGGTTTAGGTTGCCCTAATATTAATTATTCATTCCAAAGAAATCCCAGGGCTGATCTCCTTCAGAATGAATTGGTTGGATCTCCTTGCAGTCCAAGGGACTCTCAAGAGTCTTCTCCAACACCACACTTCAAAAGCATCAATTCTTCGGCACTCAGCTTTCTTCACAGTCCAACTCTCACATCCATACATGACCACTGGAAAAACCAAAGCCTTGACTAGACGAACCTTTGTTGGCAAAGTAATGCCTCTGCTTTTGAATATGCTATCTAGGTTGGTCATAACTTTCTTTTCAAGGAGTAAGCGTCTTTTAATTTCATGGCTGCAATCACCATCTGCAGTGATTTTGGAGCCCCAAAAAATAAAGTCTGACCCTGTTTCCACTGTTTCCCCATCTATTTGCCATGAAGTGATAGGACCAGATGCCATGATCTTAGTTTTCTGAATGTTGAGCTTTAAGCCAACTTTTTCACTCTCCTCTTTCACTTTCATCAAGAGGCTTTTTAGTTCCTCTTCACTCTCTGCCATAAGGGTGGTGTCATTTGCATATCTGAAGTTATTGATACTTCTCCTGGAAATCTTGATTCTAGCTTGTGCTTCTTCCAGCCCGGCATTTCTCATGATGTACTCTGCATGTAAGGCCTGGTGTGCTGCGATTCATGGGGTCGCAAAGAGTCAGACACGGCTGAGTGAATGAACTAACTAACTAGTATTAATTAAAACCTCAAAACATTTACGTGTAAATACACAATCATTTTCTCTTTAAAAAACTGGTTAAAAAAAAAAAACTAAGAGGGATGGTTCTAGTATTAGGTGTGAGTAGTATGCAAAACTGAAACCATGAAAACAGTGACTGCAAAATGGAGATGAAAACAAAGCATCTGCTATTTCCAAAACTTATACAGAGATATGGGCTGAGAGAGGAAGAGCAAGAAGATCAAACAAAGAACTTCATCCCCTTTCTGAGTTTCTGGGTACTCAATCAGTTATCACAGGGTTATCTAACTTTGGAAAGGTTTTCAATCTATTCACAGCCAGTAGGGAGGAGTCTGGAATTATTTCCCTTTGGACTGTTCTATATTGAAGAAGCATATTGTGTTGAAACTCAAGACTGCCAGAACTGAAAGAATGTTCCTCATTTCCATTATGTGATGGAAATGGGTTTACCTCTTTTTTGTCTTCTCTTACATTAGAGGTAAAGGAAGCTTTCAGAGTGATACTTAAAAGAATAGTAAAAAAGCAGCAAGAGGTAACAGCAGCAAATGAAAATGTTCATTTCAAAATTAATTTTTTATTTACATAGACCACTACTCTACAGAAACAATACTGGATCATATAATAGGATGATCCATAGGGTACGTTAGATTTTTCAAACATCATGGTGATTCAGTTAACAAGTACTGAACTCTAGGAATGACAGTTTATTTGTGTTCACTAAAAAATGCAAGCTATATGACAGCAGACACTTAATCCTTAACATTCACTACTATTGTGCCTGAAATAACAGTTTGATTCATAAAAGACACCCAATGATTGACTGTTGACCAAATGAATAAATGTTTCCCAGTAGGTCAGTGATGTTTTAAAAAGACCAAACAATGATCTCCAATGATGATTAAAATTCAGTGTTCCCTCTCATCTACTCCAATACTGATCTCTACTACTCTCTCAATTTCAGTAACTTGTATCTCCATTTCTTTGGGGTGGGGTGAGGTGCGGGGGACCGTGACACTATGTATGAAGGGAAAAAGGCCGCGTTCCAATTTCTAGCCTAACAGTCTTACTTAGTGTGATGTGTCAAAATCACCTGTGCAGCTGCTTCAAAGTAATGTTATAAATTTTGTGCCTACCAGGAAAAGTCTTAATTAAGTTTTAGCAAGTAAGACATACAGCCCAGGCATGTCTATCTTAACAAGTTCCCCATGTCATACAAACCATGCTTGCATCACACTACATATTTCAAAATCTTTAAATCCTGTAACTGTAAACAAAACAAAGTACACACACCCTCTTTTTCACTGTGTTCGTGCTAAGTCACTTCAGTGTGGCCAACTCTATGCGACCCCATGGACTGTAGCCCGCCAGGCGCCTCTGTCCATGGGATTCTCTGGGTAAGAATACTGGAGTGGGTTGCCATTTCCTTCTCCAGATGTTCCCGACCCAGGGATCGAACCTGTGTCTCTTTCATCTACCTGCACTGGCAGGTGGGTTCTTTACCACTAAGCTACCAGGGAAGCCCTGGTGCTAGTTTTTCACTGTAAACTCCTTATATCTTTGATCTACTCAGTTTCTATAACTGAACGGGTTTTCAAGACCATCTCACATTACTCCAGCTTCTCAGTATCCTCCAATTCCACATCATTCACCTGAACTGTATCTCCATTCCCTCCATTTTCATGCAGATCAGACATTTCAACACAAATGCTATCATCATGACATTTAACTATTTTGGTGTCTAAAACTATTTTGTTCCTCTGAGGTATTTTGCAATCGTTTTACTACATTTTTAACTTCCTTCTCAAATTCGCAGTTACCGATTTTCAAAAACTTTGTAAGGATTCTATCTCACTCAAAGCCCCTTAATTTCAGGTGGCTTTACTTCTTCGGTAAAAATTATTAGGACTTTCTGTTTTTTTGCTCACTTCAAAAACCTTTATTTTTATTCATCCTATTGTTCTGTGCTGACTGAAGAAGTAGTAGAAAAAGATACGAAAGAGAAAAAGTAGTCTCCATCACAGAAGCTGTTGGGTCTTCTAGATATATTATATTATTAGCAAATATCACCAGCCCTTCATAAAGGAATTTAATATAGTAGTGGCCAATAAAAAACAACAGCTTTTCTCTGCTCCAGTAATACACACCTATAAATAGAGATGAGAAAACACTCTACTTAAAAGACCAAAAATTTTTAAATATTTACAAAGGAAATGAACAAAAAAGGCACAGATTTAAATGACCAAACATTATATTCAATTGAAAAATACAACGTTATCCCCATGTAGTGCAAGTGGAAATGTAAAAAAGAAAAAAATCCTTGGAAAACAATCTGGCAATTCTTATTAAAAGTAAAAATATTAGACTGGAAAAAGAAGAATTTGCCTTTTTTGTTTTTTGTTCAAATGTGGTCACACAGTTGTAATGTCACAGAGTTCAACTAAGATGTATACTGTACAATACAGAGAGGTAAAAACACAAATTCCTAAGGATGTTTATATAAGAAGACTGGGTTTTAATGGCAAAAAGGTTAGTATAGTGAATGCCCATTAAGGGGAAGAATCAAAACAAGATCGTGGTACATTCATGATATTCATGGATTGTAAAGTCATTAAAAACAATAAACTCATGGAGCTGAAGCTCCAACACTTTGGCCACTTGATATGAAGAGCTGACTTGTTAGAAAAGACCCTGATGCTGGGAAAGACTGAGGCAGGAGGAGAAGGGGACGAAAAAGGATGAGACGGCTGGATGGCATCACCAACTGGATGGACATGAGTCTGAGCAGGTTCTGGGAGTTGGTGATAGACAGGGAAGCCTGGCATGCTGCAGTCCATGGGGTCGCAAAGAGTTGGACACGACTGAGCAACTGAACTGAACTGATGGGGGAGGAAGCAAAAGAAAGAGTACATGACAAAACGTATATCTAATGCATTTAAGTAAAAGAATATGTTTAAGTATATAAAGAAGAAAATGTTTTTGTTCTTGTTAAAATTTTATGGACTCTAAAGAACTTTGTTACTAATCACCCCCAAATTCAACAGGTCTTCATATGCCTTCATTATTTCATACTACTTGCCATTTCCAGAATTTAAGATTAAAAAAAAAAACAAAACTTTAAACTTCCAACGTGACTTTCTGATTCTGTCCATTTCACTGATTTTTCTTCCTGCTCTAACAGTATATAGCGGACTTCTTTTTAGCCCTTTGACCTTCACTCCACTCCTTCAACTAAGGATCTCATCCACTCAGTTCAGTTCAGTCGCTCAGTCATGTCCGACTCTTTGTGACCCCATGAATCGCAACGCGCCAGGCCTCCCTGTCCATCACCAACTCTGGGAGTTCACTCAAACTCAAGTCCATCAAGTCAGTGATGCCATCCAACCATCTCATCCTCTGTCGTCCCCTTTTCCTCCTGCCCCCAATCCCTCCCAGCATCAGTCTTTTCTAATGAGTCAGCTCTTTGCATGAGGTGGCCAAAGTACTGAGTTTCAGCTTTAGCATCAATCCTTCCAAAGAAATCCCAGGGCTATCTCCTTCAGAATGGACTGGTTGGATCTCCTTGCAGTCCAAGGGACTCTCAAAAGTCTTCTCCAACACCACAGGTCAAAAGCATCAATTCTTTGGTGCTCAGCTTTCTTCACAGTCCAACTCTCACATCCATACATGACCACTGGAAAAACCATAGCCTTGACTAGATGGACCTTTGTTGGCAAAGTAATGTCTCTGCTTTTGAATATGCTATCTAGGTTGGTCATAACCTTCCTTCCAAGGAGTAAGCGTCTTTTAATTTCATGGCTGCAGTCACCATCTGCAGTGATTATGGAGCCCCCAAAAATAAAGTCTGACACTGCTTCCACTGTTTCCCCATCTATTTCCCATCTGAAGAATCACAAAACCACCATCTGTCCCGCTACATGCCAAACACATACACCCATCTTTCCCATTCCAAATATTCCAATTCTAGCTGCATATGAGCCTGCTCAGTCACTCAGTCATGTCCAGCTGACTCTTTGGGACCCATGGACTATACCCCTCCATAGTCCATGGGACTCTGGGATTTTCCCAGTAAGAATACCTGGAGTGGGTTGCCACATCCTCCTCCAGGGGATCTTTCCAACCCAGATATCAAACCCACGTCTCCTACATTGGCAGGCAGATTCTTTACCTCAAGCCACCTAGGAATCCAAATTCCAGCTGACTAAAGCACAAATATCTATGTCCTTTCAGTTATCATCACTCAGCATTACTGGAGGCAACTTATGCCCTATACTTCCCAAAATGTTTCTCCTCTTGCCCATAACTATTACTAATTCTGTAATTCACTAACATTTAAATTTTAGTATTTTTTTTTTTGCATTCAATTTTATATCTCGGCTTCTACCTGCTATCTCTTACCTTTAAAACACCTCTTCCAGCCATGCCTTCTTTTTTGCAGTACCTATCCCCTCTACTACTGCAATACCCTCAATGACTTCCAGGTCTCTTCATACTATCTTCAGACATCTACACATAAAATATAACGCTGCTTATGTCATATGTATTCATGACTACCTATTAGCTTCCACATTCCCTCTAACTTGTTTACAGAAGCATTTAAGTTCTCCTTGTCCAGTGTATGGTCTTCAGTATCCCTCTGAGTGTACAGCATCTTCTTCGAGTGTACTCTACATTCAAGGGAGTAAAAAATATTCTAACAAACCCCTAATTCCCACATTTATGATTTTTAAGCTCTCTGTTCCAACTACAAGTGTTAAAATTTTTTCTGTTCTTCAAATGTCATCTCCTTATGAAGACTATTCAAATGTCAACATTAAAGGTGTTTCCTCCTTTCCTCCCGTAGCCCTAAAGCATAGTTTTAGAAAAACTCTTTTCAAAGTTGGGCAGTAGTAAAAAAAAAAAAAAGAAAGAAAGAAAGAAATTTAGGTTAGAAATTAGAGTATTTGTATTTTCTTCAAATGTTATTGTTTTTGACAGTAAAACATTAAATCAAGTCATTTAACTACCCTAAGCCCCAGTTTCTTATTCTGTAAAATAGAAATAAAATCTACTCTAAAAACCTCACAGGTAGTAGAAGTGCATGAAACCAATTTATAATTTATGTGTTAACATTATTATTCTATCATTTTATACTGTGCATATTTTTCAGTCACTATCAAATTACAAGCATTTAAAAGGCAGTCTGTAGTTTACATTCTAGCACATAATAGCTATAAACAACAAGAAGATCAAACCAGTCAATCCTAAAGAAAACCAACTCTGAATATTCACAGAAAGGACTGAAAATGAAGCTCTAATACTCTGACCACCTGATGT
Organism: Bos mutus; assembly: GCF_027580195.1. Lineage (NCBI taxonomy): Eukaryota > Metazoa > Chordata > Mammalia > Artiodactyla > Bovidae > Bos > Bos mutus. The sequence continues at coordinate 88,959,752 of NC_091617.1, read as the reverse complement.
GAAGAGCTGACTCACTGGAAAAGACCCTGATGCTTAGAACGATTGAAGGCAAAAGCAGAGGAGGCAGCAGAGGATAAAATGGTTAGATTAGCATTAGTGACTCAAGGAACAAGAATTTGAGCAAATTCCATAAGACAGTGGAGGACAGAGGAACCTGGTGTGCTGCAGTCCATGGGGTCACAGAGTTGGATAAGACTGAGCAACTGAGCAACAACAATACACACACACCCCCCTCCAGAAGTCATAAAAGCCAGCCCTCCTGCATAAGAAACATCATCAAAGCACAGTTATGTACTATGCCCTTGTCAAAACAAAACATCTACAATCCTCCCCACAGATAATCTTTTCAGGAAAACAACTGTCAGATAGTATTTCTGGACCTCTGATTTAGTTCACCTGAAACACAGATAGGTAACTGGACAGGGGCCCTTTAAAACTGCTGAGAAACAGTTAAATAGGCCAAGAATTCTAGTAACATGTGTGTGTGTGTGTGTGTGTGTATGTTCTAGTAACATATATATATATATATATATGTGTGTGTGTGTGTGTGTGTGTGTTCCAATGACATATACATATTACACATATGTAAGTGATGTAAAGTGTAACTGTGACAGCAGTATCCTGTCCAATCCAAATTTATCCAACATTCATAGCTGAGCATTAGCGCTTTTGTTTACCCAAAATTCTAAAGGTTGACATCATGGTTATTTCAGTAATATGAAACAAGAGACTTTAAAATACAAGAGAATACAAGATAAGCACGCTAATTTTGTTTAAGCAGAAAGATCTTGTTTTCTCCTACTTTTACAAAAAGCAAAATTAATGATGGACAGTGTTTATTAATGAACGAGTTAGTGGAAATGATACTTTGGTCCTACAGAAACTTATAAATCTTGAACTTACTATGAGAACTTAAAACTCCTTGAGTTACCTTAGAAAACCACACAAACCTATTAACACCGTGTCAAACCAAAAAGCAAGACAGCTACTTAAAACTTCTAAGGCTTATCCAAAGGACATAGGAACCAACCTGAAGAGGCTCTCACTAGCCAAAATCAGGACATCATGAGCATCTACACAGAAAATGATAATCTAAAACACAAATGAGTTTAAATCCATGAGTTCACAGGATAAGGCATTTTACAGCAACCATGTCACACTGCTGGCTAATATTTCTTGGGATTTTGTTATTTCACAAAAAGATTGCTCTCATATTTGGTATCACATCTGCTCTTAGATCTCATATACATACTCTTGTACTTATCTACTTATAACTCACTTTTTAAATCTAAATTTAAGATTCCCTAAGTCATCCTTGTAAGAATTTTAATCTACTGTTGCTATAATGCCTGGTAAGGCTACCGTGGTTATGGATAAGAAAACATATTACTAAGAATTTAACTCTCAAAAATAATGGTCAAATGCCAAGAAGTAGTAGCAGCAAAATAAATTCATGGGTAACTAGGCTATACTGTGGATTAAAATAGGTATGGGTGAAAAAAGAAAAATGAAAGTTAAGAATGATGACACCACCTGATGAGAGTAGCAAACCACTTTGTGCGTTCGTTTTAAAAAAAAAAAAAAAGCTCACCCTGTATGTGATGTTGCTGAGTTCCAGAAACAAACATCGGGCAGCATGACGTAACAGAAAGAGTCCTGGACTCAGTCAGGAGACTTCTGTTCTAGTCCAAGGCCTCAGTTTCCTCATCTGTAAAATGAGGGTGCTGAATTAGATAATCTGAAAGGGCTCTTCTGGCTTTAACACTGAGAGTCTATAGATGAGTTCAGGAAGAAGCAGTAAAATGTAGCACTTCTGTTAACAGTGAAGTTAACACTGCAAACAGCAGGTGGAACAGGGATGAAAACGATTTTCATAAATTTTGAACTGCTGTAAGCAATCTTTTCATAACTTTTAAGTAGATTTTTAGGATATAAAATTGTAACTTTTAAGATTTTGTAACTCTTAAAATGTTTACCTGCCTTAGTAAGTAACCTTATCATCTAAACCAGATTAGGAGTGAGTGACCAAATTATGACCTCAAAAAAGCAATTCACCTTTAGCCAATGAGACTGCCCAAGTGAAATCTTAAAAACAGTATAGGAATACCTTTGGGCTAGTAATTACTTTAGGTAATAAAATGCCTCATAACTGATCTCAATTCTCAATTAAGTAACTGAACAAAGTGTAAAATGACACAAAAAATGATTAGAGAAAATCAGACAATTAATTTTACTTGTAACAAAACAATAATTATGTTTATGATACCCTTCTTTGTTAATGAGTGTACCTTCCCTATGCATAACATTTTTCTTGTTAGCTCTCAAAACAGAACCTGACTGCTTTTGACAACAAGGTTAACTGAAATAAATGACATTTTTTTTACCGCTAGTGACAAACAGAAATATAAAGAGAAGAGTATTTTTTGTTTAAGTTTTCTACACTGAAAGAAATCAAGCTTCTCTATATATCAGTAACAAATAATGGAAAGGCTCTGGTGCCTCAAAAATTTGTGGTTTCCTAATGGCAATTTCCTAAATACAAGTAATTAACTGATTGGTCTATGCTCTAATAAATTTTTTAAGTTCATAGATCCTCTGACACTATAGTTTACATTTACTTTTCATTTATGTTAATACTATGAATCTCACCTGGCAGACTTTTAAAACTCTAGCTATATGAGGACCAATAAACGTTATCTCTACAATCAGGAATCTATTAATATCAAAAATCTATCCTTTTAAAGGATGTAATATATATCTTTTAAAATATATAAAGATATAATGAAACAGTCTATGAAAAATTTGTTTTTAAAACTTATTTTATGCAAATCACCTAGTGAGTATAAAATAACTTGGCATACACACAATCCCATTAATCATTCACTTGAACATTTCACACTGGCAATACAGCACTTAATATGTTATTCAGAATCACTAATAAAATTTTTCTCTGGCTGGTAGAAACAAAGGCAAAAATAAAGCAGCCTTGATGGTGATGAAACCTGTTCTTGGCTAGTCTTAAAATAATTGTGATATCCATGTGCCCCTGAGACAAGTGACCTGTGAAACAAACTTTCCTTCACATTAAAAATATTTTCTATTTTAATGGGAGTATTTTGACTTATAATCCTAATGAGCTGATTAAAATAAACTTACACTTAACTGCATACGGCAGATATCAGTATGGATATGGATATGGAAAGCATATTTTAGTGCACTGTTCTGCGCATAAGCTGTTTACAGCATTTACTCAAACTACCTTATTTGCCCCCTCCTCCATGACTTTTTTCAGAGACACTTAAACATTAAGCTTATTTACTAATAATAAAACTACTAGTTTTATTATAATTACTAGTGGTAGGATACTATAAGCAGCATTATTTTTAGCCACTACCATACAGACATAAACCAGCTCCTCAAAAATTCAGAACTGACTGTACTGCAGAAAACACTATCCTCTTGGTACCAAGATCAGGAATTAAATGAAAATTTGATGTTTAAATAACTAGTTGGTACGTGGCAAGAAGTCCACTGGATTGTTCCTCACTAAATTTCTATCTGTAGAACAGAAACACATTTGTAATTCTTCCTAACACTTGTGTAAGTCGGTATACAGTACAATTTTCTCAAAGACCAAAATGCTTCATTTAGATACCAATAATACAAAATTCTAGGGACAATTATAAATTGCTAAAGCTACATACAAAACAACAGCACATTTGCTTTTTTGTCTGTTTGTATTTTTGCAGCATATTTGCTTTGAGAAAGTTATAATGGAAATGGTCCCTTTTTTTTTACTGCAATACAATTGGAAAGATTAAAAAGTCAAAAGACCAAAAATAAGTCCAAATCTATTTCTGGTGTGTGTATGTATGTGTGTGTGTATATATATATATATATATAAACAATTAATTATATATAACTTTTTATTTTCTAAAATGTAAATGTATTTAATAAATGCTTAATCTTGTTCAAACTTCTCATTTCAGGTTAACGGAAGAAAAACTGTCAATAGAAAGAAACAGAGATGATCAAACTAATGGCGAAAAAATCTCACAATTCATATTTCAGTATTTCATTTTTCTCTCATTTTTATCCACTTATAATTTATTCCAATATATACCTTAAAAAATTCAGTCTATCAGATTACATTTCCTAAGAGTAAGATCAGGATAAAGAATGAAAGAGTAGTTTAGAATGCTTATATTTAATACCGGATAGTATATTAATATTTTTAATATCACTATATTCATCTCTCAAAACTTTATAAAAGAATTACAAAATTCAGCAACTATGATCATCTGTTTTTTAATATAACAACTTATTAATATACAATTACCATTTTCCTAAAATACAGATTTTTTAAAATAAATTCTCATCATTCAATCTGGCTAACAATTCGAGCATTAAAATTACGCAGCATTCCTCTGCTGAAGAATTAATACAACACATTAAAAAAATGTGCCCTAAGTCATACTTTGCAATCAACAATTGGCCAATTAAAAGAACAGAAAGAGAATCTAAAAGTTTCTTCTATGAGCACTTTCAAAACTTGCTCAAAATAAGCAACTCCAGGGATTCCATTTCCCACATTCACATTTGACTCTGATCATACTATTCTAAATGATCTTCGTGAGATTTTTCTCTATCACTCTGAAGTCTTCAAATTATTATGTGTTTGTTTTGTCTTTCCACTTTCCTTGTTTATTTCTACTTCTATCTTTCCACATCCTAAACAGTTCAGAGCTCAATGCATAGGTAGAAAAATGTCACTGATAAATTCTTTAAAACATTTTCAGATTTAAAGAACTACCAATTTTTGTGAAAGCCACCAAAAACAAACAGCAGAGATATACTTCCTACTAGTATCTTTCATAGCATTTCATGATGAAAATTTCAAACCTTGAGAAAAACTCAAAGAAGTGTACAAAGAACATTTACATAGCCATCACTAAGACTTTAAGGTTAATGCTTTCTTCTATTTGTTTCACCTGTGTCTATTAACTAATCTTAATTTCTGAAGCACTTCAAAAAAAAGTTACAAGTATCAGTAAACTTCCCTCACATATACCCATATATACTTCAAACTGCCTATCATTAACTACAATAAAGTATTTAGTACAATTTTTCTTTTAAAGAAAAAATTCATACAAACTACGATAGATATGTATGGGTGCACTATTCAATGAGTTTTGACGAATGCACAAACTCAAGTAACTCAAATCCCTAACAGGACACTACCATCACCCTAGAAAGTTCCCACATGCCTTAATTCTTGTCCCCAGCAGCCATGCTTCCTATTTCTAAGCTTTGTCAATCATTTTTCCCCCAACAATAATTATCTTTGTCCCGCCCCAGCCCCAATACACAACAGATATTTGCCTGTTTTTAGTACACTGTATAAGGAATTATACATTATGTCCTGTTTCACGTAAGACTACATTCACTCAGCATGTTTCAGAGTTTAGTACAAATTGCTTCAGGTACCAATAGTTTTCTCCTTCAACTGTTGGTAATACTCTGTGATACAAATAAAGCACAGTTTCCCTATTCTCTTGCTGATACTCGAACTGGTTCCAAGTTTAGGGGTCGGCCCCAGTGTTTGACAGAGTTTATACCCAGAATTTGGTACTCGACCTCTGAGGTTCTTTCCTTTCTTAGACTTCCTCCCTCTTCCTCCTGCTGAGCTCCACTACTCTGCAGCTGCTGTGGTAATTCTCAACTATCTGATTCCTGAAGCCAGTTTAAAACTTCAAACCACCCAAGAGGAGCCTGCTCTCAGGCAGAACACCATGAACTTGGGAAACTCACCCAAGGCCACTCCAAACCAGTTTCTATTTCTGTTTGTTTGCTCTACAATGTCCTCATACTTTTTTTCATGTTGTCCAGAGATGGCTGTCAGTACTTGTGGGACCACTTGTCCAACAGGAGCCACTACTCCATTTTTGGTAATTCTAACCCCCTACTATTCTTAAAAGTACACATATTCAAAACTGCAATTGACATAACCCCCTTTCCCATGTTTCTCTCTCTCAAGACCCCGACTGAGTCAGTCAGTCCCTTTGAACCAAAGGAGCTCAACTAAACCAGAAAGAGAGGCCTCTGGGAGCTGGATCCTGTAATTCTGTATACGAACCAACACAAGTCCCAAGTTCATCCCAAGACGTGTATGCAAAACATACTCAAATAGGTAAAAGTTTCGAGAACTGAAGATAGGAGCTATTGTCAGGGTCCCACACTAAGCCTGAGGTGTGCACATGAGGAGATCCAAAGCAGCAGAATAAAGGCTTCGAAAACTGAACTCACAGTGGAACCACTGTCCGTGACACAGAAAGTTCAGTCTGGACCTGTCTAGTTTCAAACAGAATAATAATAATCTCCTGAAAGGATACAATAAAAAAGTTACTCAACATACAAAGAATCAAGAAAATCTAATTCTCAAAGAAAAAGGCAGTAACAGATGTCAATCTCAAGATGATCTAGATGTGAGAATTATCAAAGATAAGGTAGCTATTTTAATAGTCCATTCTCCATAGAGGAAGGGTAGGCACTTGAAATGATGGTAAAAACTCATAAGTAGAAAATATAAAAAGAACCAAATAGAAACTTTATAACTGAAAAATCAAGGGAAAAGTGATTTGACAAGGAAGCAAGTGTACACAAAAGAGAGCAAACACTGAATAAGAGAATAACATAAATAGATGAGAATAAAAGTCTAACTGTAATAAAAGAAAATTGTCCTGACAGTCTGTATCTTAAGCTCTTAACTGTAGTGGAGGGGGAAAAAACCTAGAGATCTCTAGTAAAGATGCTTTCAAAGTGTCAGTCGCTCATTCGTGCCCAACTCCTTGTGACCCCATGGCCTGCAGCCCACCACGCTCCTCTTGTCTAAGGGATTCTCCAGGCAAGAATACTGGAGTGGGTTGCCATTTCCTTCTCCAGGGGATCTTCCTGACCCAGGGATCCAACTCGAGTCTCCTGCATTGGCAGGTGGATTCTTTACTGTCAGAGCCACCAGGGAAACTGATAAAGACAATTTTTCTACCTCCTCTTGAGGTCCTGTGAAAGCACTCATGATTCACCTCTGAAGAATATTCAAATTCTATAAAATTTGTATGACATAGATTAAAAGAAAACTCAACTACAAATGAGGGGATTTGGTTCAAGTTATAGGCTCTACCAAAACTAAGTGATTAGCATCCCTTCTCTAACATTTAGGTCCTCATTGTTACAAATGAGCAACGACAACTTAAGCTTTGTGATGTCGTCCCACGATCTAATTTTAGGAACTGTCTGAGGGTCATTCCAGTTTCCCCAGATCTTAATTTTTTTTTAAGTTGTTTCAAACTAGTTTACTTAGGGGTTCCATTTTCACTCCTCAATAGACTATATGTACTTCTCATATGCTTCTTCACTCACTCATCTAGTTCTGAAGGGTTTCTGAGTGTCATCCTGATTAGCTAACCACCTTCATAATAAGATTTGTTGACAAGTCCTGGATTTTCTGCTGGAGCTTTATTAATTTCAGTTACTTTTCCTGACAGAGGAGAACAGAGTTCACTAGCAGCTTTCACACTTTCCAAAGCACCAGACTCCTTGTCTGTTCAATTTTACCCCAACTTCAGGTAGATTACAGTAAACAATATCTCCCAAAAGCTTCCCGTGTAATTTCCTACTGTTCCATCATTGCTTTCTGTCGTTATCCATTCATGTTTTTCTGAGAATTTCCGCACGGACAGCAGAGCTGGGCGGGTGTGCAGCACCCAGCCGCGGCCCCAGGGGAGAGCGCTTTGGGTGCTGAGACGGGACGCTGCTGCAAACAGGAGCCCACATGCTCTGCACGGCTCGCAGGGGCCCTGAAGTTTCTCACTGCTCTAGTTACTTGTTTCTGGCAGACAAGGAGAATCTTTGCATCAGGTAGCTGTGATCAGCAAGGTACAGAACACTGTCAACAGACACACAATGCTAACCAAAGGTTTGTCAGTTTCTAGTAGACTCATGAGGAAAAAAAAAGGTTTTTAAGGTGGCAATTGACTCTAATAGTCTATTTTTATTTAATCCAATATATCCAAACAATATCATCTCTTGAGATCCAAGCAAGACTAAGATTTCACTTAGAAAACAAAAACAACTCTTCAAAATCCAGTGTACATTTTATATTTACAGCATATTTGAGTTACAACTAGTCACTTTTTCAAGAGCTCAACAGTTACACGTCACTAGTTATAACTAGTCACTTTTTCAAGAGCTCAACAGTTACACATTACTAGTTACAACTAGTCACTTTTTCAAGAGCTCAACAGTTCACATCACTAGTTACAACCAGTCACTTTTTCAAGAGCTCAACAGTTACGCATCACTAGTTACAACCAGTCACTTTTTCAAGAGCTCAACAGTTACACATCACTAGTTGCAACTAGTCACTTTTTCAAGAGCTCAACAGTTACACATCACTAGTTGCAACTAGTCACTTTTTCAAGAGCTCAACAGTTACACATCACATCACTAGTGGCTGCCACGCCGCCCAGTGCAGCTGCAGAGGTGGGGTGGGAGGGGGCGGGAGAGGTGAGACCAAGGTGTCGCGATGAGTTATCTGTCTGCCTCCTACACACACACACACACACACACACACACACACAGTATACCACTGACGGTTATGAGACCTGTCTGCCTCCTACACACACACACACACACACACACACACACACACAGTATACCACTGCCTCCTACACACACACACACACACACACACACACACAGTATACCACTGACGGTTATGAGACCTGTTCTGTTACAGGCAGAAGGACAAATCAGAGAAAGCCTGGTTTTGAAATAAATTTCCATCCCTACTACAGGTAGAAACTTCAATAAAAGGGGGGGAAAAGTAGACAAATGACTTATGGATCATTTCAAAATAAATGAATTAACTTTATTTCTATGAAAAACCACTGATGATTCTATCCTACTTGCAACTGAGGGGAGAAAGTGTACAAGGAATACATTAAAAGACTTTATGAAACAAAAACATTCCTCCATCAAATGAATTAAAAGACTGGTGAAGGAAACACAAAATGTGTTTAAAAAGTACACAATATTCAATTCAGATGCTTCACTGTGATACTTAACTTCTGAAATATCAGGCAAAATATCAAATCCCCCCTTCCAATGAAAACAACAATTTGCCCTGTCTGCCAGAAACAAGTGAAAGTCGCTCAGTCCTGTCTGACTCTTTGTGACGCCATGGACTGTACAGTCCTTGGAATTCTCCAGGCCAGAATACTGGGGTGGGTAGCCTTTCCCTTCTTCAGGGGATCTTCCTAACCCAGGGATTGAACCCAGGTCTCCAGCATTGCAGGCAGATTCTTTACCAGCTGAGCCACAAGTGAAGCCAGAAAATAATAAAAAGCTTAAGAAAATTTGCAAATGCAAATATAATTTTTTTAAAAGGCCTCTACAACAATTTCATTCCTTAACTGTCCCTCATGTAATATAAAAGGCAAGACACAATCTCTGTGAGAACCCAGAATTCCACTCCAATTCCATCATGCCACAGTCCCTATCATTTCCATCTCAGAACAGAAATACAGACACGTTCTCTAAAGAGAAGAAAAAACCGTGGGAAAAGACTTGGTTTAGACTTCAGACTTTACAATTTATTATCTAAGCCATTATGAACAGGAAAAATGGTTTCCTCACTTATAAAACAGAGATGGTAACAGACTCACAGTTACACAGATATTTAAATATCTATCTACTCTCTTTCAGAACACTCATTCATCTTTCCATTGTTGGTCTGATTTTAATTTACATTTTCTTATGTGTCAAAAAACTGTAAGCTAATCAAAATGTCTTGGTGTCTCCTACATATTTAAAATATATCTCTGATTTGTTGTAAACTCATAAATCCCTACATTGAGTCATGTTTTAAAAATATCAGATTACAATGAACTCACATGATTCCACTAAAATTTAACTGGAAATGAATGTCAAGTGAGATGGTCTTTTATATATAGAAAGTAGGTAGAAAAATAAGAACACTAGCATCTTTTTAAAAAAACAGATCCTCCTGACAGGAGGAAATAGTAATCATAGCATAGGAGAAAAAATAGACATTGTGAAGAAATTCCGTTTAAAAGAATCAGGAGAAAAACCAAAGAAATGACTGAAATTAACTAGCTTGCAGAAAAGGACAGAACGTGAAGAAGAAAACAAACAGTATCTGTTAGATTTGGCAGTTTCTGTCTTTTACCTCTCAAACTTCAGTATGTTAGTTTTTCTTTGGAACAAAAAATTAAAACGCAAATGTTTTTAAAAAGCAGTATTATCCCCTGGAAAGATGGATGGATTAATGAAAAAAAGCAAGGAAAAGAAGATTCTAACTGGCTTCAATATGTCCATGAAATATGATTTGTAGTTTCAAATTCGGCTATATTGCTAGTATTGGACCAGGAGCCCAATTCTAATCAGGAGATGCAGGTTTGATCTCTAGATAGGGAAGATCTCTGGGAGAACAAATTGGCAATCCACTCCCATATTCTTGCCCGGGGGAATCCCATGGACAGAGGAGCCTAGTGCGCTACTGTCCAAAGGGTCGCAAAAAGTCAGACAAGACTGAGTAAGCAAAGCACAGCACAGCCCAACACACAACACATCCAGGATCCTAGATGTGTCAGATCCTATTAAGACTGAATTTAACATAGTATAGTCAGTGTGAGAAGTTGGAAAAACTTTATTTTGGGCTCCTTGAGACATAAAGAGCCATATTTTATTTTTGGTTGCATGGTGCCTCATACTAAGAAATTGTAGAACAGAGGCCAAGATTATATGACATATGAAGATCAATTTTTAAATTGCTACTCACCATAACAAGTTAATTATTACACCATACGGCTACTCACCATAACAACTTTTAACTATTTCACCATAACAAGTCAACTATTACATTTAATATAAGGATTAAATCCATATAAGAATCTACACTTTGCCTTCTAAATGATGCCACAATCACTCAGGTTTCATCTTGATCAGTCATATCAGCCTCACACCACACAACAAACACCTAATGGTAAAGATGAAGGCATTCAGTTAAATCCAACTCCAGGGACTTCCCTGGTGGTCCAGTGGTTAAGATTTTGCCTTCCAATCGGGGGGTGCATCCCTGGTCAGGGAGATAAGTGTTAGCTGCTCAGTCATGCCCGACTCTTTGCGACCCCATGGACTGCAGCCCACCAGGCTCCTCTGTCCATGAGATTTTCCAGGCAAGGATACTGGAGTGGGTTGCCATTTCCTTCTTCAGGGGATCCTCCCAACCCAGGAATCGAACCCAGGGGTCTCCTGCACTGCAGGCAGATTCTTTACCAACTGAACTACAAGGGAATACACACACACACACACACACACACACACACACACACTCTTTTCTTCTCCTTCATCTCTCCTTTTAGAAAACTGTAGAGTTCCCTGGTGGCTCAGATGGTAAAGAATCTGCCTGGAATTGGGGTTTGCTTCCTGGGTCAGAAGATCCCCTGGAGAAGAAAATGGCAACCCACTGAAGTATTCTTGCCTGGAGAATTCCATGTACACAGCAGCCTGGTGGGCTATAGTAAGACCCCACATATCTTGCGGTCAAAAACCCCAAATATAAAACAGAATAGTGTAACAATAGTATAACAAATTCAATAAAGAGTTTAAAAATGGTCCATATCAAAAAGAATCTTATAAAAAAAAAACATACAACTCCAATGTGCATGTGCTCTGCTTTTCTGAGTTTATCATTTATTTTGCTTTTACAGAAAATAAATCATACATTTTTCAAAGGGATACCTGCTCAGACATATGCAAAAGCACAGACACTTCTGAAAGAAATTCAGCCTGTAGCTATTATTTTCAGTTTCATCCATTCAAAGGGGAAGAAATAAAAAATCCACAAAACTAATAGAGTTTTTCACTGTAACTCTCTTACTATTGACTTGAAAATTAGTTCTTCAGGGACATAAACTCTCCACCAAAATAAAATGAATACTTCACACAATCCTGTCTATACGGGCAGTACCATTCAATCTTCACATTTAGTAATACCACTTCAAAATCACGATAGTGGATGAAAATAATAATGAGTTTTTCTACAGTGAACAGAACAAATTATTTCATAGATGATATTCTTGAGAAGTGGAGAACAAAAAGTAACAGATCGTTAGCTCCTCAATACACACCACACTGCTCTTGGGGAGTTACCTCTCAAAGGGGTCTTATCCTCAGTCGAGCAAGTCATAAATTACTTTTATTAATTCTCTTAGGATAATCAAGTTCTAGGAGAAGAGATGTTAACAAAATACAGTAGGGCAATTTATGAATGAGATTAACTAATTTACACTGAGAAATGTAGTTGCAAGTAGACTAGAATATCCATTGACACAACAGCCAGTGGGCACTGGCAGCGCCCAGGCCACAAGCCCTGCTCACTGTTCTCCTTACCAAGTAGGCACTTTCTTACTGCAAACACCTGAAGGTCATCTGGTCAGTGACGTCAGGAGAGAGTACTAAGGAGCTGATGTCTTGCCCTTTCCAAAGCATAACTCCACCAATAAAGAATGGAGCTGTTGCACAAATTGCCCCTTTCGTGACCACTGAGTGGAAGAACTAAGGGGCATGTTCTACACCAGCTTCCAAAGGTCCCAACAAGAAATGGTTCCAATTGCCTAAAATATTAACCTGTATCCTGTACTCGTCTCCTTATCTTCCTTTTCTTATTTCCTTACAGGAACTTTCTGGGTTCAGCTTTCAAAAAAAATGGTTATAATCAAGGGTCTGATTCTACAGAAATCAAACCTGACAACTGGTCAGTGAGGTTTTATTCTTAGTAGGAAAATCTTGTTAAACCAAATTAAGTTTTAGAAGCAGTGCGATGACTGGAGAATTACAAAAAAAGAGAAAAGAGAAGGCCTAAAGGGACTGGTCGACAAAAATGGATAGTCTTTTATTGAAAAATGAGAATTTATCTTTGGAAGAGTTCAAAGGAAAAAACATACAAACTGCTCTAAAGCATGTGAGATGCAAATGAGAACTAAATTGAGACACCATTTTTCAACTATGAAATAAAATATGTATATATCCAAAAGGTTCTGACTATATACCGTTTACAAGTGGGAAAACAGGCACCTTCACACATTACTGGGAAAAACAGAGAATGGCATAAAGCCTAAGGAAGAGAATTTGGCAAGCTGCCTCAAAATTACATGCTCATACCTAAAACTCTCATTCATGAAACAGCTAAGCTACATCTAGGTAATGAACTGCTACTCAGCTATTATAAAAACAGAGGACTAATTCTATACAGTACTATAAAGGTGGTCTCCAAACGTTCTGTGGACTTCTATACAAAACTATACAAAACATTTAAGTTGACTTCTGAGCGTTTTTGATAGGATTCTGGTCTCTGATAGCTTCCCTGCTTTGTGACAAGACAGGGTGTTACTGAGCTCGTCTTCTATTTATACATACAAAACAAAGCGTGTGTGTGTGTGTGTGTGTGTGTGTGTGAGTGTGTCTAGACACCCACACACACACTCACATACACAGACTCACAGGTTTGTTTATATTTTTAAAAATAGCAACCTAAGCTAAACTTGGTTACCTATAAGGAGAAGAATCTAAGTACACACTTCATTTTGAAGTAATACCAGTGTTTTACATAAAGTTATAAACAAGATTAAATCAGTATTTTCAAACCCTAAGAATTAAAAATAAAATGAAACAAATGGACCTGATTCTGACCAAGTTGGTGGAAAAATCATATAAATGGATTTACTTTGAATGTAAACCCCAGTGGGACATGGGCAAAAGAAAAAAAATAAAATTGCTATTTTCAGTAATCATATTGGTGGTAATGGTTTAAATATATAAATATATATTTATAAATATAAAAATTATACTATGTACAATATCTTATATTAACATATTTATATCTTACACACTTTATTTTATAGTTTTAATGTTTTACACATGTTAAATACATATATAGCATTATACTAATATGTAATATAAATATACAAAAGAAACAAGTTTACGTAAATACCATTAGAAAAAGACATTATTCAGCATGAAAAAGGATGGAAATATTGAAATCAAAGAATTTAAGCTTGAAAAATTAAAATCCAAACTTTTTATCAGATGTATCACAGACACACCAGATACATATCCAGAATACAACAAATGCCCTCAGCACAAAACTGGGGCTCTACATACTGCTTCTCACTAAAAGGAACTCGACTTTCTGGAGACACGGCTGAGTTGAGGACTGAGGAAGGACACGGAGAAGATGAGCTCAGGAACATCCTGTCATGTCACAAAGCAGGGAAGCTATCAGAGACCAGAATCCTATCAAAAACGCTCAGAAGTCAACTTAAAAAGGCTCCCTAGGCTAAGACAACCTGAGTATCCTAAAGGATAAAAACTACAATGCAGTAAAAAATCAAATTATTTAAATTCACAAGCTCAGAGAGACACTTTTTGTAAAAGTTCTTTCTGGTCTACTTTTCCCAGCATTCTATGAAACAACTTAGCACTTTAAATATTGGCAGATAAACTTATGTACAAAACAGGAATAGAGCTACAGATACAGAAAACTGGTAAATAAAGGGAAGAATCAAGAATTTGGTATGCCGTTTCTGTGCAAACTGTGCCACAGAGTAACCAAATACCTAATGAGGGAAGTTTCTTTTTATAGAAATATTACAGTAATAAATAATAAGAGATGATCTAGGTAATGACCATCAATGGTCACAGAGACAAATCAATATTATACGCCTCTCCTTAAATTACTTAGTACCTCCTACAATATGTTCCGACTGCAGCACGCCAGGATTCCGTGTCCATCACCAGCTCCCAGAACTTGCTCCAACTCATGTCCATCAAGTCAGTGATGCCATCGAGCATCTCATCCTCTGTTGTCCCCTTCTCCTCCTGCCCCCAATCCCTCCCAGCACCAGGGTCTTTTCTAATGAGGTGGCCAAAGTATTAGAGCTTCAGCATCAGTCCTTCTAATGGATATTCAGGACTGATTTCCTTTAGGATGGACTGGTTGGATCTCCTTGCATTCTTGCTGTACTTGTTACTTTCCTGTGACAGTTTTTGGCTGTTGCGAGGGTTAGGGGGTTGGTTTATTTGGTTTTGGGGTAGTGTAAGGTGATGACAGTAATTTCTTAATATCACCATACATCCTTTTAATTTGAAGTTTTACAGATTGACAACAAAATTCATATATTACATTTGGTTGCTACTTACAGGTTATGCTTCACTACGTACGGCTTCTGTCACCCTACCCCCATCCCCAAATAATGCAGAAAAACCTGAATTAATCTTTTAAATCTAACTACTGATTTATTTTAAAAAGTCAAGGGAAAGAGAGGCAATAAGGATGCAATCAAGACAAATGTATTAGAAGGATAAAAAGAGGTAAAGCATAAGCCATATATAAAAATGACTTAAAAATGACTTCAGGGATTTTTCAAAAAATTGGCAAATATGCTTGAGATAGCTGAATTTAAAATACAGTCTACAAGCTGTTTCCCAAACAAAACAACACACAGGCTATGTGAGAGGTACATTACAAAGTCACTTGAAGGTAGGCGCTTAGAAGAGAGAACCAGTAGCATCACAATTGGCTCTCAGACATCCAACAGGTCTGTGCAACTTATTTCTTGGGGGAGACATACCACAAATAGCTAAGACTCCAACAACCAAGAAAAACGCACAGGTTTCAAAAGTGAACTTCAAACAAAACAGTTACTCAAAATGCTTGATGAGCTGTTTATGTGAGAAACTGTAGTGCTCCAGAAGAAACAGAAGATTTACTGATGGTTAATGAATCACCCAAGTACCATAAAGAACCCATAAATATTTCATATATGAATGAACGACCATGTCATCCTTGTGCTAGGTAGAGACAGAACAAAAATCCTTTTTTCCCCCAACATTCCCCATTACCTACTGAGGGGAAGGAGAATGGGAAAAGGGAGACTGGAGACAGGGAGAGGTCATTTTCTCATCAGCAGTAAGAATACAGAAGATAGCTCAGGCAGAGGAACTCTGACATGCTGACACGTCCATTTTTAAAATGAATCATTTCCTAGAAATATTTTCACAGATAACTTGCGTATCGCTCTCACTCATTCTGGTTCTAGTTAATTTTTAGTATTTTTTATTTCAGACAGATGCATCTATAATTTCCCACCAAGTTCCATAAAACTTAATCAGTTTCTATAGCTCCCTAATTTAATATTTAAAATGAAAATTTGACTAAAAATAATTAAAAGTTTTGATAATGCACTATAGAAAACATTGTTGTAAGACATTAATTCTTAAAAAAAATAAATAAAAATTCATAATTCATTCTATTTCCTGATCCCCCAAAAACAGAGCCATATCACTTATGTTAGGAATTACTTTTTGTAAGGTAAAAATCACTCTGATTTCTAAGTAACAGTGATGAGATCACTTAGCCTAGCTAGAATGAACATTAGAAATTTAGTCCAGTGCTATCACCTACTTTTTTAAGAGTGCTTCTGCCAAGTCACACAAGACATATGCAGCAGAGAGCGAATCCCAGTTCCCACAGTCTAGTGGTCTTTTGCTGTATCACACAGTGGACAGATTTTCATTCCACAGAGAAAAGATTCTAAACAATCTTGTTAAATAAGTAAGAATGCTTCTCCTAATAATTATCCACTTACTAAAGACAGGTAGAATTTTAGCCATTTAACTGCCCATTAACTATAAATATTATGAGAAATGTGATATGACAATTTCAGTAAGATGATGGACAAAAACACAAGAGGTATTACTGCCACTGTAACTTGAGTTTAGTACTCTTCATTCTGATAACCACAGCAAAGACAATGGAAATCTTCAAATCAAGTGTTCTGCCTTAGAAAACAAATAAATAATCAAACATTATTTTCTAAGTACCTTAAATTACATATTTTAAAAAACAGTTCTTCAGTTTGGGAACAAATGAATTTTGTCAAATTGTGGAAAACTTAAAAATTTTTAACAGGTTCTTAAAAATAAGACAATAATAAAAAGAGCAATTAAGACAATCTCTGACAGAAGAAAAAGGAGAAATTCTTACCATTGGCAGTGCATTGATGTGGGGATGTACAACTGAGTATCTGGTACCGCCAATCACAAGTTGCTGTTGCTGAAGCTGAGGAAAAAGGAAAGTAAAATATTCAGTGCATCCTAAAACACATTCTGCTGAAAAGATTTCTCATTCCAAATTTTACAGGAAGGAAATACTATCTCTATATCTTTAAGGCCCCCACCAGAGAGTATGTTTCTCTCCCTAAGCAACTGTTGTCATAAACAGCAGCAACTTTTGAGCATGTAGTACACAGCAGGCACTGAATCATTACAACATTTCTAAAAAGTTGACACAATGAACAAAATGAGGCTCAAGAGATGAATTTGCATAAAGGAGGCACTCACCGCCATTCAACTCAACTCACGCAAATATCACCACTACTGGGCCCAGTATGGCAGGTTCCTAATCTACCAGCAAGAGCCATGAAAAACACTATAAACTTATATGTTACATATTCTGTTTAATGACTAAGAGAAAACATCACTGGTTTTGAAGCAATTTCAATCAAAATGTACTAAACTGGAAATCTCTTCAGACTTTCTATTCTACAGAGTTTACCCAGTCTTCTCAATTGCTGGGGCACAGCACATTATTTTTCAAGTCCATTGTCTGCAAGTACACAGTGGTTTTTCACACACCCTTTCAGAGTGGCAGCTTTCGGGTGAGACACTGACCAGTGCAGCTCCCACCATGGGCAAGCAGAGTGCACCTTTCTATAAGAGTACAAGCTGATGCCACACGAAGGCATGCAAGAGATTTTCTTCATACACCAAAAAGTGTTAAGCCAGTAACACTAAAAAGATAACCTGGCAAATACACCAAATATATGCAGAAAAAATGCAATCCCTTGAAATGTGCTCCTCTCTGATTTTATCTTCAATTGACTGAAACCCTCATTCTGCTGATTACCAAGGCCACACTAAATAACTTCAGTGCTATTATACAATTTTTCACGTAGCTGAGCTGTAAGAATATCTAGGAATTAAAATAATATTTATTAAACACACCACACATTTATAAGTGAAATTATAAACGGTTATATCAACATATGATATTTCACCGGCTTCTTGTGCTTCAAGACAGGTAAGTGAGCCTCAAGGCTTTCTGGCACAAAACACTGAGCTACTCAGTAGATCTTTACTAACACCTATTGGGGAAAATGTTCTATAGACATCATGATTGAATCCAAACAAAAACTA
Organism: Bos mutus; assembly: GCF_027580195.1. Taxonomy (NCBI): domain Eukaryota; kingdom Metazoa; phylum Chordata; class Mammalia; order Artiodactyla; family Bovidae; genus Bos; species Bos mutus. The sequence goes on along the minus strand of NC_091617.1, from coordinate 88,941,413 downwards.
GATTACTGCTAGGTTCTGTCTACCTCAGTGTCATTTATTATGGACATCAATTATTTTACCATACAAGTTTTCGTGAATTTTTGAGCTCTAACCTATGTAGACTGGCATACATTCATTCTGCTGCCGCTGCTAAGTCACTTCAGTCGTGTCCGACTGTGTGTGACCCCATAGACGGCAGCCAACCAGGCTCCCCCATCCCTGGGATTCTCCAGGCAAGAACACTGGAGTGGGTTGCCATTTCCTTCTCCAATGCATGAAAGTGAAAAGTGAAAGTGAAGTCACTCAGTCGTGTCCGACTCTTCGTGACCCCGTGGACTGCAGCCTACCAGGCTCCTCCGTCCATGGGATTTTCCAGGCAAGAGTACTGGAGTGGGGTGCCATCGCCTTCTCCATTCTAGTTATTTATAAATAACTAATATATGCTACTGAACTTCATACAACATTCTAGATCCTTAACAGTAAGGTTCATCAGTACCAACAGTGAAATCACACTATATGTCAAATGCGTTTCTTGAGAATCTCTAATTTTTTCATCCACCTTCTAAAATGATTAGATCAGGGAAGGTGGAAAGCTTATTCTAACTGTTTAAGTACCTGCCCTACCATTTTCTTGTTTCCTATTCTTGTTCATGTTTCTGATATTCTGTTTCTTTGTAGGAATCTTCACATTATTAGTCTATTTTATGGGGTTTGGTTAAAACTGAATAATATAATCCACAAATCTACATAATCAAATACTAGTAAACTTATAGTAATAAGCCCCAATACATGGCAATTTTCAGAAATAGAATGAGTGAATGGGCGTGCCACTGTCGCTCTGCAGAACTCCAACCCTTTGAACACCATTATGGACCATACGTTATACATGACTCTCTGATACCACAGCCAAGTTGAACCGCAGTATCAAATATTAAAAACATTTAATTTTTAAAATCTAAAATGAGCATATATGGAGTAACTAAACACTGTACTTCAATGGAGAGCTTTCACTACTAGGATGTGTACACACCCAACACACACAAACTTACACACATGTACCTTTGGGAAATACTAAATCAGATTATTCCTGTTGCTAGTCTTTACTTCCCCCTCCCTGGTTCTCTCCTCTTAATTTTTTTGTTGTGAGTCCTGTCATCACTCTCACAGAGGTCTCTAATCTCAGTTTTCTCTAAATATATTTTCTCTTCCCTTCTTTTCTTCATTCATTCATTTAGCTTTTATCAGGTGACAGCTCCTCATGGGAAAAGCCCACAAGAGTGATTTAATACTGAAGGGGTTAAATATCTGATTCTAGGAGTTGAAGGGTAAATAAATCTACGGAAAATGGTGTATTAACAACCAGGGGTCCAACCTATGCCCCTTGCAGGGGAAGCCACAGAGTCCTAACCACTGGACCACCAGGGAATTTCCAGAAACTTTTAAAAATTATACATAGGGCTATATTTTGGTTTCTGCATTAATATTTTCCTGGTCGATTCATTTTGAAAGCATCAGTTCTCCAGTGTTCAGTCTTCTTTATGGTCCAACTCTCACATCTGTACATGACTACATAGTTTGGCTAGATGGACCTTTGTCGGCAAAGTGATGTCTCTGCTTTTTAATACGGTGTCTAGGTTTGTCATAGCTTTCCTTCTGAGCAGCAAGCATCTTTTCACTGATGCTTTCAAATTGTGGTGCTGACCAAGACTCTTCAGAGTCCCTTGGAGATAAACCCAGTCAATCCTGAGGGAAATCAACACTGAATATTCATTGCAAGGACTGATGCTCGAACCTGAAGCTCCAAAACTTTGGCCATCTGCTGTCAAGAGCCACCTCACTGGAAAAGAACCCGATGCTGGGAAAGATTGAAGGCAGGAGGAGAAGGGGATGACAGAGGATGAGATGGTTAAATGCCATCATCGACTCAACAGACATGAGTTTGAGCAAACTCCAGGAGACAGTGACAGACAGGGAAGCCTAGTGTGCTGCAGTCCATGCGGCTGAAAAAAGAGTTGGACATGACTGAGGAACTGAACAACAACAACAAAGGTGACTTAAGATAATCCAATAGGATAAATATATATTAAAACCACCTGTACTAAAGCAATTCAACTGGCCAAAAAACCCAAAACCATTATGTATCCTAAACACCTGCCTTTATAATCTCACTTGCTCAACCTCCTCTACTCTTGCTGCAGCAGATCACCCTCCCTGCTCTCAGTACTCTTTGGCTGCCATGACACTGCCCATTACTTTGGCAGAAATGTCCTTCTACTGTGGTTTTGCCCACAAACCTAGCCCATCTCTTCTTTCAAGTTTCAGCCCAAATCAGCTTCCTCCCTTGATTACTCACTTACTACTTGAGAGAAGTGCGTGTCTCCCTTACCACAACTCTGAATTGCCTCATGCTCTCCCCATGCCTCCCCTATCAGGCTTCCCCAGGCCAGGGACTGATCTGCTCATCTTGCTATCCCACCACAGAGCTAAGAACAATGCCTTGAGCATACAGTTTGTGGGATACACATGATGATAAAGTTACATAGTATCTCTTATGTGCAGGAATAGGTACAAACATATTTGACAATAAAACACAGTAGAACTGAATTACAACACAAATCACAATAGCAAGGAAGAATTCAACAGGTAGTTTTGCTTTGTTTTTAATACTTAGGAGAGCCTGGCTATACCAATAATTTTAGTATCACTTCCAAGCCAATAAAGGTTGATCTTTTGCCATTAAAATAAAAAAACTATGATAAGCCACATCATAAAATCTGTGACTCTATGAACTACTTAGTGTACTACATAAACTAAACCCATGTGCTTCACTTCTTGTGATAAAATAAATGTTTGCAGGCTTTAATTTCATCTATAAACAAAAAGCTGTGCTTTTAGAATCTATAAATTTCAGAACATTTTACCTAAAATAAATGAAGTATTAATCTTAGAATGAGCTTTCAGTATAGAAACAGACACTGCTAATTCAGCAGACATACATAATCAGGCTTTTTTTAAGATGAAAAATCCTATAAAAAAACAGCATAACAGTGTATTTTGACTGATTTTCAAACATAATACCCTGCAATCTCTCGAGGCAAATTTCTTTGATTTATAAATCTCTTTTAAAAGCTAATGGATTATGAAACTTCTCCCTAAAAAAAGTAAAAAAAAATTTTTTTTTGCTTATAATTCATAGCAGTGACATAATCTAATCTAGAAACCAGTAACTAGTAACAAAAGCAAGAATGAGTAACTGGTATCTTTAAGAAATAAAAGTTACAAATGAATTTTTTAAATTTGGAGAACTGCAGGGAAATTATCTCAAGAATTAAGAGAAAATTTTATCAATCCTACCATAATCAATCTTCTTAGAAAGATTTTTGTTAAATGAACTTCTGGACAACAGAGAAGTCACAGATAAAGTTCAAATTAAACTGCTTAGCACAAGACTGAAAGCACAATAAATAATGGTGATTACCTCCAACTAGAACTTTTAAGAAAGGAATATATTTGTAAATCAAAGAGTTTCAACTTAATCTTCTCAATTACACTGATCCATTTCACACAAAATGACTTTGTTAGCTGCCTTCTTCAACATTGCAATCTCAAATAACTATACATTCATCAAAGCAAAGCATTATGTCCCTCAGTCTCCTCACCCTATTCTCATTTCTCAGGGAACCACACACAGATGTAAGCTGGGCAGCCAGAAGAGGAAGTTACTGAAAAGGGGGAAGGAGCTGTGATAGAGGATTATCTTAAGAAAACTGACCCTGAGATCAGGCCCACAGGCAGAGCAGTTAGGCCAAACACAACGTACCCATCACTGCCTCTGATTTCCACTTCACTTTGTTATTTAAGTGATTTAGGGGAAATGAATTTTATTATGATCCCAAATTTTCTAAAAATAAGAAATATGCAGGAACACAAACGCAAAGCAAAATATAAACATGCACTGGTGTCTAGCCATTCAACTATTAACTTCAGTTAGGTTAGTTTCACTGGCAGTATCACATGTGGTTCAATTCTGTATTACATTTATATTTAAAAAAAAAAAAAAAAAAACCCACTATGGGCAGAAAACAAAAAGACTCAAGGGCCCCAAAATATGCCTGTCAGGAAGTAAGCAATCCATTTAAAGACAATAAAAACAATAGATTCATACTAAGCCACAGAGATTTTTAAATTAAAGTTTGGTTTGGGCAGTTCCGAGTGTTATTAAAAGTAAAGTTTATTTTTAGGCACTAACATCCACTCATCAAAAGCTTTCAGGCCACTAACTTTCAAAGTAGAGAATCTGAATATGAGAAAAGGCTCAGAATCAAATTTAAGCTCTGATGCTAGAGAGGTGATACAAAAATGTATTGTTGCCCATTACTTTTTTAAAAACTGAGTACATCAACATTATGTAACTGTTAGCTAATTTATTTTCCTAAAAAAAAAAAAAGTCACTAGATTAATGGTGCATCTGTAACTTAAGCTGCCTTAGAAATATGACAGATTTGACATTGTTTTCTTTAAAAAAGCTGATAGCAGCTAAATCATTTTTTTAAAAATAGTTTAAGGGGAAGAAACAAGTAAAAGGTAAATGGAAACAATAAAATAGCGTAAGGATCTAAGAAATAATGACACTGAAAAAAAATTAAACTTTCCCTATTTGCCTAAAACCACACAAGCAGATGTGTGACACGGAACGAGTCAGAAAAACTGACATAATTCCTAGATCTTATTAGATTTCTTACTCTTCCCAAGGGGTGAATATTTGATTCAAGATGCCAAAGAATCTGAATAGGTAATTAGGCTAGACAACACAAAAATCATTCTGCTGAACAATCCATTCCCAGCAGAAATGAAATAGCTCTGCCAGGGATGTTGAGTCTTGGATTAACTCTGTCCACAAAAATACCTTTTCAGATTCTAACTTGGGACACAGAAGGTCCTTCACTTGGATTTAATTGGTCTAGGATAGAATCTGCACATCTGTTGAATTTAAAAGCTCCTACAGGTGATTCCAATGGGCGCTGAGGACCACTGGACTATGTGGCAGGAAAGGGCAGGATGGGGAACTTTACTAGACAAATTATTCATCTATGCGGGGAGGGGGCAGGCACAGAGGGATCACATCTTTCAATAATATTAGCACTGCAAAATGAGTCCTTCTCTCATTTTAAGAACAAAAGTGGGAAACATACCATATTGAGTAGAAGTTTTATTAATTTGATTTTAAGATTAACAAAAGAAACAAAAGATGAATGATAAACTCAATTCTTCTCCCCAAAAATGAATTAGAAAAGCAAGGACAATAATAATGAGGACATCTCAGAGAGAAAAAAGACACAGACCACAAAACAGGAATTACTGCTTTAAAGAGGTACATTCATACCTTTTAAACAAAATCTGGATTATCACTCGACGTGGAAATTACTATAGTGGAATATGATAAGGTGTTTTAAGCGTGTCCTGCTAAATTCCTTCCAACTCAGCCTTCAAGTATGCTATCAGGACCACCAATAACCTCTGCGGCATCTTTGCACAAATTAGACTCCAGAAGGACAAATGAGATAAAAAGAGAAGCCATATTACAGTACCGAGGGTGAAGAGCCTAAACTATGGAAACACACAGCTCTGAAACTACAGCCAGACGACCCAAGACAAGGTACTTAACCTCTCAGTGCCTCAGTGTCCTCATCACCTGTAATATAAACTGTAATGAGAGTTGAGTACCGTAATATTTACAAACTGCTAAAGAGTGCCTGGCACAGAATTCAGATCATTTAAAAGAATACATGTAAGTAAAAAGGAGGCCTTTCCTCTGAGAAGACGACAGTCCCGATATCAGGGAAATGGCTTGGCTGAGTGTGGCCTGAATGTCAGCACCCACTTTACCCTTGGCTGTGAACTTCTGTGCAAGACACCAACTGTCCATTCATACTCTGCTGTGCTGTGTGCTATAGGCTGTAGAGTCCAGCTTTGTCTTCTGTGAGCTGATACAAGAGCTTTATATATATGCACACACAAAAGACAGTAATCGTGGACGAAAGTTCACATGAACATGACATTTACCTTGACCAATGTGACCACACAGAGTGATAATGAATATTCAGTGAAGCAGAGCCTCTCAATCACACTCCAAAACTAAGTCTTTAACTTCCAGTTTGTAATAGAAAGGAAAATGCTTAACATTTTAAAAAATTAAGAACATACCAGCAGATAATTACTAAAATGAAAATTGTCATTCTGAAGTACTCTAGACACAAAAAGAAAAAATATATTTACATGTAATTAGATATTAGGTTCAGAAATTTAAAATACTACATTTCTGTCACTAAGATTCAGAAGAGTTACTCTTGTGTCTTAAGAATATTTCCTCACATACGGAAAAGCTTCAGAACTCATTGCTTGACTTTGTATTTTTAAAATTGGTACAATCTAGACAGGACCAACAAATGTTTTGTCTTCAGTAAGCTAAAACAGATTGCTCATTCAACTACCATGTTTCTATCAGAATGGCAGTCACAAATACACCTCTTTAAGAATTCAAGGTTGTCCTGTCTTTTTAACAAAATTCATTCTCAGTATATTATAAATTGGTGGTGGTTTAGTCAGTCGCTAAGTTGTGTCCAACTCTTGAATATTATAAATTACATATTCATAATTCCAAAAAATGCCTAATTCTCATCTGATGTTGGTTTGCCAAACTGCTTTCAACTTCACCAAACTTAAAACATTTAAACCAGCAAACACACTGTGTATCTGCCTATTCCACTCTGGACACACAGACATAGGAAGAGGGACACAAAGACATACTCTTCCATACTCATTTCACTCTCAATGGAAGGATCATGAAAAGAAAGAAGACCACCTTTCTTTTGTAATTCAATATATTTAGTTCAATACAAAATATTTCTCCTCTCCCTACCCACCACCCAAATTACAATAGAGCACCAGTGGAGACTACAAGAATACAGGGCTCCATTTGACTTTGCAATTGTTGTCATGCAATGGTATAGAGGCTGACACTATGGCCAGAAAGTAAGTATTTTTGGTTTTGCAGGCCACGTAGTCTCTATCACAACCACTCAACTCCTACTACAGTGCAAGGCTGCCACAGACAATACAGAAATGAATGACTGTATTTGTTTACACTAAAACTTTACTCAAAATATACAACAACAAAAAAAGGCTACAGGCAACACTTTGGGGCCCTGAAGTAATAATGCCCAACACCAGCCAAACCTCTACCAATTGAGGACAGAGCATAACACTTGTAGGTTAAACAAAATTTTTAAAACACTTTGTAATCAAAAAAGTAACAGACCAAGCAAAAATAAATTATTCAAGTATTCTCCACTAAAATTATGTAACCATTCTATAGGAAGGAAATTTTCCAAGGCATTCAAACCTATCTTATATGCAACTATACATAGTAATTAAGTTCAATTAGAAAGGAAGAGTACTAAAACTCCAGTATTTCTCTGACATCTTCAGACCTAAAAGGCAGTGGAGGCAGAAAGGAAAGAACACAAGATTTCTACTCTTGTTCCTTAAAAACACAAGTCTTTCACATCATACCCAAACAATCATGAGCAAATCTTCAGTGTCCTCATCTGCAGAATGGGGTTATTCTATAAGGCTACACTCTGCAGAGATGGATAGCTTTACACCAAGTATGAACACAGAGCTTGGGTTACTATAAGGGAAAAAAGTAACACTATGATTTAAAAACAATTAATCCTATTAAACCCTTAAAGATGTTTATGTTTCACACAGAAATAATACTAATAAATATCAGCTACTTGTAAACTGCTTATAGAGTTCAAAAGAATAGTTAGTATTTACAGTTAAGAACAGTCTAGAGGGGCAGTCCTAAGATGGCAGAGGAATAGGAGAGGGACACCACTTTCTCCCCCACAAATTCATCAAAATATCATTTGAATGCTGAGCAAGAACAGTCTCGTATTCAAAGATTAAAAACTTAGGTTCTAAGTTAAAAAAAAAAAAAAAAAACTGTTGACTTTTATGACTTACCATGAGATTATAAAAATAGCAATGGGAAGTATTAAAAAAAAAAAAAAAGTCAAACAAGAAGGAACAATGAAGGCATAGAAATAGCAAAATGGTCCTGGAAATGAACTCTCTTGGCCAGAGCCAATGGATCAAGAAAACATCTTGATCATAAGTTTCACCAATACTAGCTCATGTTCACCAAGTAGTGGGTGAGAAGAAATGAGAGTTATTTTGCATATTTTTAATTAAGAGAAAATGATATTGTATTTTAGTTTTCTAACATGGTTAGTGACAACTGAACACCAAAAATCACTTCTATAATGTGAATTAAACAGTTACTGCAAAGGATGTTTTCACATTTTCTAACAATTTTAAATCATAATTCACATATAAATCTGGGGGGAAAAAAGTAAACTGCAATTATCTTTTGAAAAACAAGTTCATAAAACTATCCACAAACAGAATAATATTTAAAACAAGCATCAATTTTCTTATCTTCTCCCACTTCTCTAATATCAAAGCAACTAAAACCTCCATCAACAGCAAAGGATCTGAAGGCAATAAATGTACTCTCTCCATCAGTGAAACATTAATCACCCAAGAAAATGCAAATTAAGATGAAAGCCTGATGCTCCTTCAGGAGACCAGGATGCAGTGCAATTTAAAGTCCATGTTCATCCCTGAACCCAAGTTAAATGGTAGTTTGCTTTCTGGGGTTTTTTTGTTTGTTTGTTTGCTTGCTTTTAATTGGTTGTTAAGATGAGATGTATCCTGCAATAGACAACAGAACTGTGAAAAAATGAAGAGGGGGCGGGAGAAAGAAGGGGAAGAAAAGTTTTATTAATCTCTCTACTACATATTGTTTATGTTAAAAGTTAGCCTTTGACCAATAGTGGAACAAAACTCACTAACGTACGTCAGTAAACAAAAATCCTTGCCCTCACAAAGTTCAAATTCCAGCAGAATTTAAAATCAAGTGTTATGTAAAAGGTGATAAATGCTACAAAAAATGAAAAAGGGAATTCCTTGGTGGTCCAAGGGTTAGAAATCTGCCCTCCCACTTCAGGGGGAACACGTCCAATCCTCAGTTGGGGAACTAAGATCTTGCATGCCGTGGTGCAGCAAATAAAAAAAATTAAAAAGCAAGCAAACAACAACAAAAAATTTTTTTTTTTAAAGGAAACTGAAAAAAATGCAAGTAGGGTAAGAAAAATCAGGACTTTTCACAGGGAAGGGAGGCGCTGACGTCCACAATGCAGCAGAAGTAGGCCGGCCAGAACCGGCTTGTATTTCAATTGAGAGCCGGTGAGGTACTCAGGAAGCTACTCTGTATTCGGAAAATCACATATGAAGATGCATCTTATCTTGATGTTGTCAGCTTAGTGTTAGAAAGAGAACCTCATATCCACAAACTATAAGTGACCTTCATGTTTCAATTACTCTAATTTTTTTCTCTGTCTGAAATATCTGTTCTTACCTACATTTACTATGTATTATGAAGCTCTAATTCCTAGGATAGATACTAGGTGTCACAAATGACAGGTTTACATAAATACTTAGCATTACATATAATATTATGAAAGCCATCACAGAAGTCATCAAATGCAAAAGAGAAACGTCATAATTGTTGCCCAGAGTCTGTTCATTCAAACTGTTTTTCATACAAGCATTCTTACAAAGTTAATATCAAAGAACTTCAAACTTTCTCAAGACGCCGGATACTAAAAAACGAAAAAAGGCCACTGAAATGGAATGCCTGATCACTTAAATCCTACTACAGTTTAGATAATAGACTCAATCTTTTAATATCCACCAAATGCTTATATTGTGCCTAGCACTACACACACTTAACTACCCCTCATCACCTTAAAATATTTTAGTTAAAAAGAACTAAACACAACTATGGATATAGACCAACATGTACTGAAATGACTAAGGGTCTCTGGTCTTGTTAGCCTTCCTCCCACCGTGTTCCATATTCTTTATTAGTGCAACAATAAACTCAGCTATAAAATCCTGGAAAAAATCAGAGTTATCTCTATAACTTGTACCTACTGTCATTTCTAAAACATAATTCTAGATCTCAAGGATGGGGGTGGTAGTCGTGGCAAGATTTGTGGAGGTCAGACTATGGCAACAAAATCTCACCTCTTCCTCAGAAGACGGGAAATAAGCCAGAAATTGTTTAAAGAATATTTTGAGGAAAACCAAAGAGGATGAAAATCTGTTGTGTGTGATTGTTCTACGGCCTTTTGATCTCAAGTCAAGGCTAACCAATCAGATGAAAAGAACTACCCTGATGATTCAGACAAGAGGAAATCATAAGACCTAAGCAGACCACAGCTGTAACCTGTTCACTCAAAGGCTACAGGACCGGAAAGCCCATCAGGGTAGCAGCAGGCCAGATGTGTCAGCAGAACATGCACTCCAGGAGCTGCTGTCTTTGCACTTCCTCCTAACCACCACCACATGACTGCTCAGGTACAAGGGTACAAGACTCACAGGAGGCTGTGGAAGCCACCCTGGCTTGGAAACCTTAAGCTGGAACCAACATCCTCTTATTTTAAGGGTCTCATGGGTATAGCTTCCAGGGGACCCAACCCATCAAGGGGCATACTCAGTCAGAAGAATGTACCACTTTCCCCTACCAGGTAGTCACTCCCACTCCAGATGCAACTCACAAATCAGGGACCATTTTGCCAGACCCCACACTGGTAATACCGTTGACATTCTGCCTTTATGTGCCACATGAAACAGAGCTGAAAATTAAACCAAGGTCATTTATCCACAGAAAGAGAAAGGTTTGGTGAACCTTTTCCTCACAACACACTTGGGTCCTTATCCCTACTCTGCCTCTAGGATATCAATGGTCTTGGGCCTGTAACTTAAACTTCTATGGGACTAATTCACCTTCTATACAAGTAATGACTGGGTTGAACTGTGAAATTGTCTTGAGTCTTAAAAAAAATAAACTAGGCTCACTGAAATACAGACTCTCAAAGGAAAGAAGGAAATACCTTCTGAGTTCTAAGAAATAAAGGCAACACAGATATTAAAACTAACTAACAAGCTAAAAAAATATCTAGGGAATTCCCTGGCAGTCCAGTGGTTACGACTCAGCACTTTCACTGCCATGGGCCCAGACAGGGAACTAAGATTCCATAAGCTGCCCACGAGATGCAGCCTCCCAATTTATTTTTTAATTTAAAATTTTAAATTAAAAAATATCTTATTAATAGCACAGAATGCTTGTTTTGAGGATATGAAGGTTAAAGCAAAGCAATGTAGTTCACAAACTTGAGGTCCAGAGGTTCAGTATTTACTAGAAGTAACAAAATAAATACTAAATTCTGCATTGCTTGCGTACTCAGTATCATTTAAATCTCAAAACAAGCTTGTACAGTAGGTATTACTATCTCTGTTTAAGAAACAAGCTAACTGGGGCTCAAAGGAATTATTAGACCAAGAACAACACTAATAAGAGGAAGAATAAGGAACATCAGGTGCTGGGTCTCTTATCAACTTCCTCTCTAGATCTCTCAAGTCCTTTTTCAAAGCCTTTGCTTCCAAAGAGTTTTCTTATTCCAACATAACAAAGAATTTGTAATGAGAGTATCACTTTACTTAAGGGGAAGAAATCTATATCCATACTCTTACTGCCATAGGTAGGATGGAATCAATACAATATGGTACCCCCACCAGGAGACAGTATAAGTACACTCACGAATAAATACAACTTTTTTGCCAGCCACACCTACCCAATTTTCCAAATACTTTTGACCTAGAGTATTCTGTACAACTAACTAGTTCTTCAAATGCCATGTAAAAAAAACAGGGGTTGGGGAGGGCAGCCATCAAGGCAAGGGAGGAGGCTAGGGAAGCACCGCTCTCCTGAAAACAAACAACAGATGCAGCATTTCCTTCTGCTGTATTATTTAACAGGATGGCCCTGAAGCAGCAGCCATTTTCCACTGAGGCAATGACTCTGATGGAATTCCTTTCACTGGGGACAATGGGATAAAAAAAGAAAGCAACTTCTTTCCTATTTTTTTTTTTATATTTGTTTAAAATAGTACTTTCAGTTACTTAAAGCCAACTGGACATCATTCTCTCCTAGATGTCCCCAAAGCATTGCAAACTTAACTACAAAAAAGAAGTGAAAGTGTTAGCTCTTCAGTCGTGTCCGACTCTATGTAACCCAAGGGACTGTAGCCTGTCAGGCTCCTCCGTCCATGGAATTCTCCAGGTAAGAGTACTGCAGTGGATAGCCATTCCCTTCTCCGGGGGATCTTCCCAACGCAGAGATCTAACCTGGGTTTCCTGCATTACAACAGGTGGACTCCTTACAGTCTGAGCCACTATATAAACATCATTCATCTCCCACCCCAAACTTGTTCCTCTTCTCATATTCTCTAGTATGGCTCTATCCTCCAGTCACTCAAGCAAGAAATATGGCTCCTTCTGCTCCCTCATCTCCTATAGCTTATTCAATCATCAAACACTATTACTTTCTATCTCTAGGGTGTTATTTCACAAACGTGTTTTCAGTTCCCCAAACCTCCCACATCCTCATGACTTAGGATGAGGTATATCCTCCAGCTAAACTTTAGATCACCCACCGAAGTTCTACCACCATTGTGGATACTTGTTTGATATGCCTATCTCCTTTCAACAGACAATACATAGCTTGAAAAATGCCCTAGAACAAAGCATAACAAATACGATCAAATATACCCTTCTCACAAAGGAGTGCTAGTGATTAAAAACTTCACCTGCACAGGTACCAAAAACTATGACAATAACATCACTGACATGTGATTCACTCATTCACAAAATCAATTTCATGAAGAACGAAGACAAATGTTAGTCTAATGCAAACCATATGTGAAATTAAGGATCCTGGAAGTATAATTTTTGTTTCAAAGGTAAAAAATTAGAACTATGGCCACTTATTAAACAACCACACTTTGCTCTGAAATACTGTATTACCCAAACACACTAGTGAACTGTAACACCGTAGTAAACCACTGAAAACTATTTCAATACAGTACCACTCTGTTACAAATAAAGATGCAAATTTTAAAATATAAAGGCTGCTCTTAAAAGGCATTTCCAGGTTTGGCTTTTTAGGACCTATGGTTTGATTTTGATCCTGTTGATCACTGCAGACCAGATCAGAGGAACTGGTAACACAAAGGAGAACTACATAAAAAGAATTATCAACAGCTGAAAGTGAATCACTGAGAAAGGTCTAAGATTTGCTATTTTTTCCCCTTCATTGTGCTACAGACATAAACTGGACAGACTTATCAAAGAAACTGGAAGACTTACAACAGGCAGGGACTCCTTTCATCATCAGTTTCTAACCCCAAAATCCTGGAAGGATAGACAGGAAGGTAGACTAATTCGCTCTACTGGCATTCTAACACTGGAAGAAATAAAATCCAAAAGAATACAGATGTGCCTTATGTGTTTACTATAATGAAGCTGTCTGTGCATTTTCAAATCTTCTAGGTTTATCTGTGCCACTATGAAACCATATCACTATCTGATACATATCATTTTTATTTCTTGCTTTCCCCTCTCAAAATAATTTGAATATTTTATGTCCTTGCTCTCTTCCAGCCACACCAAACTCCCTACTCCTTCCCACATGCATCTAATAATCCCACGCCAAGCCATTTCTTTACAACACACAACTGCTTAAGCGGGGGGGCACGCTAGTTCTTTACCATGATTCAACTGTATTAGTGCATTCGTTCAATAAATAGTCACACTGCCTTCTATTTCAGTTTTGCCCATTCGTCACCAAATTCAAGCATTTAAGGCAGAAGAAACTACACAAAGAACTAGAACTGCGACAATAATGTGACTCCACCACTTACTGAGATGATACATCAGGCTGGTTATTTTATTTCTCTAAATCTGTTTTCTCATCTGTAAAACTATAAAGAAGTGCTGCTATGAGAACTAAAGGAGAGAATGCATAACAAGCATTTAATAGCAACTGAGATATAAAAAGTAATTAATAGCAGTACTGTTCATTGGCATTTTGAAAATGGGATATCATTTTTGGATAAATATTAGATATAAATAAAAGAAAAAAGAAAGTTATCCAACAGGGAAGTAGGAGTGGGTCAAGACTTTGGCCGCTGCAAAATAATATCCATTTTTAATTAGCCTCACAATCAATCATCTATATTCAGTATTGGATTAATCAAATGTCCATATTTTAAAAAAATATAAGTCTAACATTTTTATTCCTGTTCCCTGGCTTCCAACCAGTAGCTGAGAAGCAATGAGACTACCACGTAACACAGCAACACTTAACTCCTGGGAATCACAACTTTCAGTGATGGCAAATAATGGGTAAGTTTAATAAAGCTTCAATTAAGCCTTCTTCACAATGAGACAGTATCTTTAAGTATTACCTTTATTTTTGAATGTCATATAGATTACTGAATATCTGTGTAGTTTTAAATCATTTTCTTTCTAGATAAAACATCAAAATATTTTACAAACATCAAAAATAAATCACAAACATGTAAATTGTAGTCTCCTATTCCAGAAAGTTCCTTATAGGCAGCATAAGCTCTCAGTTCTCCCTGATGTCTGCTACCATGGACAATTTAATGTCTCTATAAGTGCTATTAATATGCATCTTCCCTGGTATAGTAATAAAGATGTTAACAGTATGATTCAGTCTAACAGTGTCACTAGTAAAAGACTAATTTTACTAATTTGAAAGAAGTCAGCAAATCCCACTTGGAGTTTTAGTCAATTCTGCTTGACTTCTGTGTCAGTGACTGGAAGAAACAAAGGAAAACGGGCTATTTCGTTCAAAGGGCAGAAAAGCAGCACTGGAGAGCAGAACAGGATCAGCAGCATGAGGCGAATGTCAGCCAAGAACCAGTGAACATTCTGACCCCGTCAGTTTGCTTTTTTCTACCATGCAGGGTAAGCAGTAAACAGAAAAAAAACAAAGTCTACTTTGCTATACAACAGAAATTAACACAACCTCGTCAATCAACATCAATAAAATAAACTTTTGTATAAAGTCTAGGGTCAATGGCCTTTTATACATTTCCTAACAATATATAAATTGACTTTTTTTCTTTTCCTCACTTTTTTAATCCATTGTTCCTGGACAGAAATTCAGGACACACCAAATGCTCAAGCTATGACTGTCGTGAGCCACATACTAAGAAACTTTTTCCATTCTAAGTCAATGTAAAGCATCTATTCTTTCAAAATCACTTATCTCTTCAAACTCTCAAATGTCCTTGAACATTCATTCATTTATTCAGAGCCTATTTTAAGGACCACAGATTTTACATTGTAAAGGGTGAAAGAACAACCTAGTTAAAACCATACTACACGTGCGGGAAATGAGATGGGAATACCAGACCACCTGACCTGCCACTTGAGAAATCTGTATGCAGGTCAGGAAGCAACAGTTAGAACTTGACATGGAACAACAGACTGGTTCCAAATAGGAAAAGGAGTACATCAAGGCTGTATATTGTCACCCTGCTTATTTAACTTATATGCAGAGTACATCATGAGAAACGCTGGACTGGAAGAAGCACAAGCTGGAATCAAGACTGCCAGGAGAAATATCAATAACCTCATATATGCAGATGACACCACCCTTATGGCAGAAAGTGAAGAGGAACTAAAAAGCCTCTTGATGAAAGTGAAAGAGGAGAGTGAAAAAGTTGGCTTAAAGCTCAACATTCAGAAAACGAAGATCATGGCATCCGGTCCCATCACTTCATGGGAAATAGATGGGGAAACAGTGGAAACAGTGTCAGACTTTATTTTTTGGGGCTCCAAAATCACTGCAGATGGTGACTGTAGCCATGAAATTAAAAGACGCTTACTCCTTGGAAGGAAAGTTATGTCCAACCTAGATGGCATATTCAAAAGCAGAGACATTACTTTGCCAACAAAGGTCCGTCTAGTCAAGGCTATGGTTTTTCCTGTGGTCATGTAGGGATGTGAGAGTTGGACTGTGAAGAAGGCTGAGTGCTGAAGAATTGATGCTTTGAACTGTGGTGCTGGAGAAGACTCTTGAGAGTCCCTTGGACTGCAAGGAGATCCAACCAGTCCATTCTGAAGATCAGCCCTGGGATTTCTTTGGAAGGAATGATGCTAAAGCTGAAACTCCAGTACTTTGGCCACCTCATGCGAAGAGTTGACTCATTGGAAAACACTCTGATGCTGGGAGGGATTGGGGGCAGGAGGAGAAGGGGAAGACAGAGGATGAGATGGCTGGATGGCATCACTGACTCGATGGACGTGAGTCTGGGTGAACTCCGGGAGCTGGTGATGGACAGGGAGGCCTGGCGTGCTGCGATTCATGGGGTCGCAAAGAGTCGGACACAACTGAGCGACTGAACTGAACACATGCAAAAATAAACTTCTAGAACTGCTTCAAACTTTAAGTCCCCACAGAAATCTCTGAATGGAGGATGACTTGGCAGATCATGGATCTCCTTGAAGTTCAATTCTACCCAGATATGTATTCCTACACTGACATTACGTATACAAGGAGAACACAGAGAAATACCAAACTTTTGTTCAGAGTATACCTAGAATAACCTTACTGCTAATTTGATCCATCTGATACCGAGAAATAATATACACACACACATACACACATACATACTCTGTGTCCAATTCCTGGCACAGAGCTCTTAAAATCCTTGTAACTTCCTAATGGTACTAACACTGGGAATGTTTTTTGTTCTAATATTTGATGCTAGATCTTGGTTTTTCACAGAGGTCTTAAATTCCTTGGAATTTGCTGGATGATAGAAATGACTTTAGTTGTAATGAGGAAACTCTCGGTGAGCTACTAGACAACTTCAGGATGGAGCTGGTCACAAAAAAGAACTCCACCATTGTCTTCCTCCAGCAGAGAGAGAGAGTGGTGACTGGGCTAAGGTCTGACCATGCTGCATGATGAAGCCTCCATCTAAGACTCAAAAGGATGGGATTCAGAGAGCCTGCTGGCTCACTGATGCATGAATGCACTAGCAAGCGCGGCTCTGCACCTCTTCCCCAGACTCTGCCTCATGCATCTCTTCCATGTGTCTGTTCATCTGTATCCTCTGCTAAACCCTTCCTTTTACAATAAACTGGTAAACATAAATAAGTGATTCCCTAAGTTCTATGAGCCATTCTAGCAAATTACCCAGCCCAAATTATCAAGTCACAGGAACCCCAATTTATAGCCAGTTGGTCAGAAGCGACAATCTAGGACCTGTGTCTGGCATCTGAAATAGGGGTAGTCTTGTTGGACTGATCCTTTTACTGGTGAGATGATGCTAACTCCAGGGAGACAGTGTCAGAATTGAAATGGACACATATTCATTACCTTCTCATGTTTTCTTTATGTCAATCTACAATGATTTTCTCTTCCCAAGCATAAATTCAAAGAATACATATTTCACAAAGACATTATCATGGACATTTCACTCAAAAGCTGAAGACAATAAATGGTATACAAAGCTCACAGACAAAGAAAGACAAAAAAAAGAAAAATATTTCCCCATAAATATATAATGGGAACCATCAAAAGAATCAAAACACAAGTTCTTCACATTGTTGTCTCTGAGGATAGGGATACCAAAGAAGTCCCCCCACCTTTTTTTCACTTTATTATATGCATTCCTCATTGTCGTTGCTGTGTCACTCAGTTGTGTCCAACTCTGTGTGACCCCATGGACTGTAGCCTGCCAGGCTCCTCTGCCCATGTGATTTCCCAGGCAAGAATAATGGAGTAGATTGTCATTTCCTTCTCCAGAGGATCTTCCCAACCCAGGAATTAAACCCCCATCTCCTACCTGGCAAGCAGATTCCACCACTGAGCCACCTGGGAAGCCCCATGAATTCTTACTTCCAAGGTTTTTTTTTTAAAGCACTGAAATTTCTGATTTTCTAAGTCATCCAAAGCCAGAAAATTAAATTCCCGTCATGTAAATAACAAATATTAACTATACACATGTCTTTTGTACACCCCCATCACTGGTAATTTGATAATTTAATAAGATTTAATATAAATTTTATGTAGAAAATTTTTAAGTATTTACCAATGTTTTAAAATTTAACTGCTAGTACAGAATAACTTATAAATTTGATGGTTTTTATTAAAGGAAATTAAATGTCCTTTCCAATTAAACCTAAAAACCTGGTCATGGAATCTTTTTCCAAAGTCATGAACAGACTGCTAGACAAAATCAAAATATGACTTGTCATATTCCCCTTTCACTGATCAAAGCAAAGCCCATAATCAAAGGGGGAAGGAGAAACAGAGTAAGTAGAAAGACTTTAGGGAAATTTTAGAAGAATCCATTTGTGATTTCTCTTTTTATTGGGCTTAATTCATAATTAATTATTACTGGGATTAATTATGCATTATGCTGTGAAATACCGAATTTCTTTACTCATTTGATTACCATGAGTTGAGTGCCTACTGTAAGCCAGGATCATTTCCAATGATAAAAACAGAGCAGTAAAGAAAATTCCCTTAAGTTTATATTTTAGTAAAAGAAGAGAACAAATAATTATGAGTACGTTATAATATATGGGGACTGTCTTGTCTCAGTTTCTAAAAACAAGAGTAAATACTTAGTTTTAGCACTGTAACCATTCAGGTTCACTGACTGCAAATACAAGAAAGAAACTCCAGAAAACAGGATTTACTGAAATCATTAGCTCAGAAAAACCTGGATAGTCAGATTTTGAAATAAAGAAACCACAGCAGTTTTATGGATCAAGAATATTCCCACTCAGCCCAATTAAGTTTGTTCCTGGAATTTGTTTCAACAACTTGTGGTCAAATACGGTCCCATGGCTCTTCTATTCCCAATGAATGACTGGATTCACACATAATTAAGACTCCCATTGATTTTATTTATAGGTAGGTAAATAAACAGAAATGAGTGGAGGGTGAAAGGTTATCAATCCTGAGGCAGAGAGATCTACAAAGAACAATTATTTGTATACCATTTCTCCTGCCACAGGACGGGACTGTTGAAATCTGCTCTAAATAGACAATCTCACGCACTGCGTCGTCGTGATGTGCTGCTGGTTTACCTCTCAGTTCAGGCGACAGCACTGGCTACCAACTTTGAGGATTATTTTAGTTTACTTCCAAAACCATTTATTGTTCCTGCAGCATCAACAGAAGCTCCAAAATCAACTGACATGCACAAACATTCCAAAAATCTCCTTGGGCCTGTATTTCAACCTCTCGCATTTTCTTCCAGGTCATTTTATTTGCAGTGTTTTGTCCTTGCCCTTTCCTTCCATTAAGTCTTGGTATTTCTAACACCAAATTTCTGGAAGGAGAGGATTGAGGACTCTCCTCTACAACAAAAAGACCCTAGGCTCCCTAAGCAAACAATCCACAAACCATCATTCCAAAATGCGGCATAAGGTGAATCTAGTTATATTCCAATACATATCTCACCAAACTTCATTCAAATAACTGAGAGGGCCATTTTCCTACTCCACAACTCTAAATGCCAACATCCTACTTACAGGGCCTAGACCAGACAACCTCAGTTTCTCACTGCTTTCCAACATGCATCCCTTCTTATTCTGTGATAGAGTAGGTTTATTCTCAATGGTGCCCTCTTTAATTTAGTATGCTTATTCTAACAGCTTCCACTTTCCTTCTTGTCCCATCCAGAGCCTATCCATTTTTCAAGATCCAGCTCTATTCCTTCCTGCTCAAAGTCCTTCCTTAATATTCCTACCTATCAGTGATGTTCCTCCTCTCGGAAGAACACTGATATACAAGTCATTTTACAGTGCTGGAAAATACAGCCCAGACAGATGAAGTGATCTACCCCAATTTAAACAACAAGTCAAAGACAGAAAAGTGAAAGTGAAGTCACTCAGTCCTGTAGCCCAACAGGCTCCTCCCTCCATGGGATTTTCCAGGCAAGAATACTGGAGTGGGTTACCATTTCCTTCTCCAGGGGATCTTCCCTACCCAGGGATCGAACCCAGGTCTCCCGCATTGCAGGCAGATGCTTTAACCTCTGAGCCACCAGGGAAGCCCCAAAAACAGAAGCTAGAATATAATCCAGGTCTTTAAACTCAAAAGACTAAGGTTTATCATTAGTTCTTGCAATCTTCTCACTCTAATCTTACTTCCCACGCTAATCTTACCATATTGCTTCACCCTTAAAAATTTCTCATGGATTCTCTACAGATCACAGGTCAAGTGTAATCTTCTTTAATGTTTCTTTTTGACAGCTCTAATTCATATTAATTTCCCTCTTTTCCAAATCTACTGCATTTAAATCAGTATCTCACAATATAGCAACTTTTTACTCCACATATGTTATCTCATTTAATCCCCAGAACAATTTGAAAAGGCAGGAATATATTTGTCACCTTTACAAACGGCCCTAAGATGTTAAGATGCTTACATTCAAACAATTACAGTAGCTCCTCCACCAAGAGCTGCTATTTAGAACTATGTCACCACCTCCAAAGTATATGCTCTTTAAATACAACGTACTTCTTTTTTGTTTTCCTTCTCACCACACACACATACAGAGTGGAAATTATGCTGAGATGACAGATAAGCAATTCTTTCTTTGTAACTAGAACTCAGACTCTTAATTTTTGATCCAGAATTCTTTCAATTATAACCGATAGCTTTTGCTTGTTAAAGGATTTCATCCTTTTCTTTAAAACCACAGTCAACATAATCTGAACCCGTTTCTGAGGAAGCAAACCCAAACTGAGGAATATTCTTCAAAACTGTCAATGTCAATATAGTAAGACACAAAGAAAGTCTGAGGCCAGACTAAAGATTAGTCAGTGTGTGATCTTGGACTAGATCCTGTATCAGAGTAAACAAGTGTTAGAAAGATCATTTCAACAATTAGCAAAATTTGAACATGAAACACATTAAGTAACAGTATGTATCAATATCAATACCCCTAAATTAGACCATCGCACTATGGTTACTGTAACAGGAGAATGTACTTGTTCTTAAGAAATACATACAAGCACTGAGAGATAAAAAAATCATGATTCTCAAATGGTTCAGCTAAAGTAAGAATAATGAGAATAAAAAATAATGATAAAAGAGACGATGAATAATAATATAAAACAGAATGTACAAAAATGTCCAAAGCTGGTAAATCTATTTGAAAGGTATACAAGAGTTCAAATTTACAGAAAAGGTGAAAAAAGATATTACTGAAAGAGGAATGGATGGGCATATTCCAATATTTTCTGGGAAGGCCCAGATAACTCGTATTTTAGGTTTGGGGGGCCTTCGGGTCCCTGTCACAATTACTCAGTGCTGTCACTGTAGCACAAAGACAGACAACAACATAAACAAATGGGCTTAGTGTGTTTCAACAAAACTTTGTTTACAAAAAAGCAGGCCTTAGTTTTGCTGACCCTTGATACAGATGCAAAAGACTGGCCATGTGGTGGTAAATGTTGGGAACTGTGCAACAGGAACACAAAATTCACTGCATTTTCTCTTACAAGTTTTGACATTTTTCATAATAAAGATTTAAAAACAAAGCCCTTCACCGAGAAATCTTCCTATATGTCCATCTCTTCCTTCCCTTTCACAGCCTACCTCCTGCAGAGGAAAAGTCACAACTGATGTATTAATTTTCTCTTTAAATTCTAAACTCCCTGATGAAAGGGTCTAATCTGATTATTAACATAAATCTGGTGGTCTAACAGGACGATGGAGCACCGTTCATCTCTGGCTCTGAACACAAGTCTCTGCTTGGCACATGGGAGAGGAGACTGTTTCTGTGAGGTGTAAGGAAGACAAGCCTGGTTGTGGTACAGAGCACACTGGCAGCTGTAGATGCCTTGACAGAGGCTACCACTGTGCATGTTGGACACACTTTTAGATTTTACTAGATTTTTCTTGCTAAAGAAATAAAACTGGTGGAAGCTGCAACTAATTAAGAACCTCAGATTACTAGAAACCTAGAAAAACACAGGGAGGGTTTGAAGCAATTAAAAGAACCATCCTTGTTCCCCATCCCACAGATGGAAGAAATGGGGGTAATTCCAGCATTCTAATTAATAAATGTGAAGTCAAAACCATGAAGCATGTGGAAAAACTACAGCAACATTAATAAGCAAACTTTTATTCTATTAAGAGAAGACATACTTAAAATATATCTGAACAATGTTGACAAATTAACCAAAATTCTGCTTCTGAGCACTACTGTCAAATGTATTTATTCCAAAATATTGTCTCTTAAGTAAAGTACATTCTATTAGGTGATATAGGGTGTACAACGATTCAAATATTTCCCCCTCCTCTAAAACAAGATACACGAAGACATTAACTGCTATACAAAACACATGTGGTGAACACTATAAGCCTGTGTGTCAAGGCATCTAGAACTGTTATTAAGAACATCACTCCAAGCAGGGGTAAAATAAGAAGTGAGATGACAGAATGGAGAGAACATCAAAAAGTTCAACATATTCCCTGGAAACTGCTAAGTACTAATCAAAAGCCCTTAATACTGTCATGAGATCAGCCTCTAACACAGATGTCAAATTTGGCTCTATATACTATAATTTGAACTCTTGTGCACTTGAAGAAGTCAAGACCTCTGACCTGAAATGTTAGAACATAAAATACTGCAAGTCCACCAATAGTAAAGCCACACTGTTGGAAATTCAATTTTGCGGGGCTAGCTTTCATATTGCTATTACAGTCAAGTTTGAGGAAAAGCAGAGCTTTAGGATCAATGGCTCCGGTCTAACAGAGGTAAACAGGCTGTTGCAAAGAGCAACAGGTTCTTTAAATACGTGGCAGTAGCCTGAATCAAAGCACAGATCATCACATATGTGCAGGAAAAACTGGTGGTCAGGTATCTATCTTTTCGAGCTCTTTTGCAAATAACAAATAATTAGCATCCACATCTTCACCTTCCAATTCCAATAGCATTTCTTAAATTGCAATACAGCTAACTCTTCCCTGGTGGCTCAGATGGTAAAGAATTTGCCACAATGCAGGAGATCCAGGTTCAATCCCTGGGTTGGGTAGATCCCCTGGATAAGGGAATGGCAACCCACTCCAATATTCTTGCCTAGAGAATCCCCAGGACAGAGGAGCCTGGTGGGCTACAGTCCATGGGGTGGCAAAGCGTAGAACAGGGCTGAGTGACTTAACACTTTCACTTTCACTACTTGAGTGTAGGGTACTATTTAATACAGTGAATTCCTCTCTAATAAATTAAGCTAAGTGAAAGTGAAAGTGAAGTCGCTCAGTCGTGTCGGACTCTTTGTGACCCCATGGACTGTAGCCCACCAGGCTCCTCCATCCATGGGATTCTCCAGGCAAGAGCAGTGGAGTGGGGTGCCATTTCCTCCTCCAGGGGATCTTCCCAACCCAGGGATTGAACCCAGGTCTGCCACACTGCAGGCAGACGCTTTACCCTCTGAGCCACCAGGGAAGAAAAAATTAAGCTAAGAGTGCTGTTAAACATTACAAGAAGTCAACCATAGGAAAATATCAGGTTGTGCAATATTTCCTACACATACTATCCCATACTTCACATTTATGTCTTATAGCTATAAAGTGAGAAAAAGTGAAATCTTTTTTATTAACTTGTGGAGTCACAGAAACCTGTAAACAGTAACAATCTTCAGGAGGGCCATTCAAAAGCAAGCAAAGGAAATGAAAATCTTGACAGTATACTTTAATTCAGTTCAGTTCAGTTGCTCAGTCATGTCTGACTCTTTGCAACCCCACACATAGACTGCAGCACATCAGGCTTTCCTGTCCATCACCAACTCCCAGAGCTTGCTCAAACTCATATTTGAAAAGTCTTTTCTTAATGTATAAGTAGGTTCAGGAAAAAAATTCATATACATGAAAAACAGTATTTTTACTTTAATTTTTTAACATCCAAATAATTTTCTATTGGGATATAGTCAATTAACCACATTGTGATAGTTTTAGGTGAACAGTGAGGGTACTCAGCCATACATACACATGTATCCATTCTTCCCCAAGCTCCCCTCCCATCCAGGCTGGCACATAACACTGAGCAGAGTTCCATGTGCCATAATATAGGTTTTTGTTGGTTATCCATTTTAAATATAGCAGTGTGTACATGACCTTCCCAAAGTCCTCAACTATCCCTTCCCACTGGCAACCATATGTTCGCTTTCAAAGTCTGTGAGTCTCTTTCTCAAAACATTATTTTCACTTTCTTAAACATAAAAATACACACATTAATAAAAACTTCTAAATTTAAGTCTTAAAAAGTTACAGTTACATAAAATCTTCACTTCAATTGATTTGTACCAATTACACATTGAAGCAAACCTATACCAACATCACAGAAAGAAAGCTTTTATTTTAAGCCAATTTTTCCCAACCAAAATCCAGGCTATTCTCAAAGTGAGAATTTTGGCACAGTCTTTAAAATAAAAGCCTGTAAAATGAGCAAACAAGATAAATGTTTAAAACATGAAACAGGCTAAGTTCAGTTTTTTCTATTTTAAAAGCCACTCCAAAATCTCACTTCAAAGAAATAAAGACACCTACTTTTTTCATGTTCTTAATTCTTATTTTCAGTTTGAGTCTTATCACTAAAAGGTCCTTAAATCATTCTGCCTAAAAGCCAGGTATTTAAATATATTTGCATCAATCAGCTTACATAACTAAGAGGTTTCTTTCAAACCTTACAACAAATGATTTAAATACACCTATCACAAAAGTACAAACAGGTACTAGTACATGTTCTCCTTCTCCTTAGAACTCTCTTCTAATGCATCCTTCACAAAGTAACAGCATAAATTCCTCAATCAGGAAAGGTACCTTTTAGACTTTCCTGGAAGTTTAACAATGAAATTCCATTTACACTATCACAGTTTGCAGGTTTCTGAAATCTTTGGAACTTCAGTCCACAGTCAGTGAATCACCACTATGACAAATGCGATGGACTAACGCTTTGATTCTCAGTTCTCACTAACTTTTCCCTCTTGCTATAGTGTCTCGTTCCCACTGTTCATTGTTTTCTCCAACAAGCTTAGTTAAGCCAAAAAAGAAAAGAATTAGCTCAAAAAGGGGATCAGTTTTCAGGATAATGCATAATGTTGGCTAACCAAATCCTTCAAGGCAATAATCTATTTTCACTCTCTCATTTTGCTATTTGACAGGAATGTGGAAACAGATGAACCCTGAAAAGAACAACCCTTCATAAATATGAAAGCAAAGTAGAAGAGAAAAATGGAAATTCTTCAACAACCTTTGTTCCACGCAGAAATCCATTCTGTCAATTTAAGGACAAAATAACTCAACCTCTGCTTGAGTTCCTTCAATGGTGAGTGCTTTCATGTGAGGGTGCCCATTTTACTAAAGTATTAGCTCAAACTGTTACAAAGTTCTCTCCTCTCTAGCATTCAAATGCATCTACCTGTAACTTCTACTTAGGGCCTCTGCTGCTGCTACTGCTGCTAAGTGGCGTCAGTGGTGTCCGACTCTGTGCGACCCCATACACGGCAGCCCACCAGGCTCCCCCGTCCCTGGGATTCTCCAGGCAAGAACACTGGAGTGGGCTGCCATTTCCTTCTCCAATGCATGAAAGTGAAAAGCCTCTAGAGCTACACAAAACAAGCTTTTAACCTGCTCTAAATGAAAACCTTAGGTACTGGAAGGACTTTCTCTCAGTCTCATTCCCAAGTGTTCTATTTCCCATTTTAAAAAATTGTGATGTAACAATTACAAAAGCTGCTCCAGTTTGTGTCCTTCTAAAAATATGACTCCTACGATGAAACACAGTGCTTTTATTTACAGCAGTTTTTCTTCAATACTTAGTGAATTTGTTCTTATTTTAGACAACAGGAATGACAGCAGTCAGTAATAATAGACAACGGGATGACAGCAGTCAGTAAAACTCAATCTCTTAAACCACGAATAAGATCTAGGAAGTACAGATAAAAATTCACAAAATATTAATAATCAATATTCTGTAATAACCTAAGTGGGAAAAAAAATTTGAAAAAGAATCAGATCAGATCAGATCAGTCACTCAGTCGTGTCCGACTCTTTGTGACCCCATGAATTGCAGCACGCCAGGCCTCCCTGTCCATCACCAACTCCCGGAGTTCACTCAGACTCACTCTTGATGAAAGTGAAAGTGGAGAATGAAAAAGTTGGCTTAAAGCTCAACATTCAGAAAACGAAGATCATGGCATCTAGTCCCACCACTTCATGGGAAATAGATGGGGAAACAGTGGAAACAGTGTCAGACTTTATTTTTCTGGGCTCCAAAATCACTACAGATGGTGACTGCAGCCATGAAATTAAAAGATGCTTACCCCTTGGAAGGAAAGTTATGACCAACCTAGATAGCATATTCAAAAGCAGGGACATTACTTTGCCAACAAAGGTTCGTCTAGTCAAGGCTATGGTTTTTCCTGTGGTCATGTATGGATGTGAGAGTTGGACTATAAAGGAAGCTGAGCATTGAAGAATTGATGCTTTTGAACTGTGATTTTGGAGAAGACTCTTGAGAGTCCCTTGGACTGCAAGGAGATCTAACCAGTCAATCCTAAAGGAAATCAATCCTGAATATTCATTAAAAGGACTGATGCTTAAGCTGAAACTCCAATACTTTGGCCACCTAATGTGAAGCACTGACTCATTTGAAAAGACCCTGATGCTGGGAAAGATTGAATGCAGGAGGAGAAGGGGACAACAGAGGATGAGATAGTTGGATGGCATCATTGGCTCAATGGACATGAGTTTGTGTAAATTCTGGGAGGTGGTGATGGACATGGAGGCGTGGTGTCCTGCAGTACATTGGATCTCAAAGAGTTGGACACGACTAAGTGACTGAACTGAACTGATGTGCTTACTTACTTTTTGCCTTCTGGATCTATTTCCAATAGAGGGATATTGAAGTTTCCAGTTATCTCCTTGCACTTCTAAGTCTTTGCTTCGCGTACCTTGATGCTCTGTTATTAGGCATGTACATGTCAAAATTTCTATGTCTTCTTACAGAATTAAACTTTTTATCATAAATGATGCTTTTCTATATCTGTGATAACTCTCCTTGCTTCCAAGTTTGCTTTGTCTGAAATGAATATATCTCTTCTTGATTTCCTTTAATTATTGCTATCATGGTGTATTTTTCTCCATCCATTTAGGTTTAATCTATATGTGTCTTAATATTTAAAGTAAGTTTCTTATAGACAACATACAGTTGAGTCTTGTTTTTTGATCCACTCTGACATTCTTTTCTGTGGTGCTACTGGAAATCTCTGTCATGGAAGTGAACTAAAGTATATAAGATCACAAATTAAGCATCCTTGTATTAGGAATTCAGGGGTTAAGGTCCAGTGGTTCTGTGGATTTGAGGAGTGTACATATTTATTTTTTACTAATCTAAAACTGAAATTTAGCATTTCTGTTTGTTATAAAATAAGCAACAAACCACAACAGAACTGGCAGTACCTGTGGCATTGATATCTATAGAACTCACACATATTTTTATATCACATTCCCAGTTTTTACATCATGAGAAACGCTGGACTGGAAGAAACACAAGCTGGAATCAAGATTGCTGGGAGAAATATCAATATTTCTCAGATATTATCAATAAATCTCAGATATGCAGATGACACCACCCTTATGGCAGAAAGTGAAGAGGAACTAAAAAGCCTCTTGATGAAAGTGAAAGTAAAAGTGGAGAGTGAAAAAGTTGGCTTAAAGCTCAACATTCAGAAAACGAAGATCATGGCATCCGGTCCCATCACTTCATGGCAAATAGATGGGGAAACAGTGGAAACAGTGTCAGACTTTATTTTTCTGGGCTCCAAAATCACTTCAGATGGTGACTGCAGCCATGAAATTAAAAGACGCTTACTTCTTGGAAGGAAAGTTATGACCAACCTAGATAGTATATTGAAAACCAGAGACTATTTTGCCAACAAAGATCCGTCTAGTCAAGGCTATGGTTTTTCCTGTGGTCATGTATGGATGTGAGAGTTGGACTGTGAAGAAGGCTGAGTGCCGAAGAATTGATGCTTTTGAACTGTGGTGTTGGAGAAGACTCTTGAGAGTCCCTTGGACTGCAAGGAGATCCAACCAGTCCATTCTGAAGGAGATCAGCCCTGGGATTTCTTTGGAAGGAATGATGCTAGAGCTGAAACTATAGGTACATGTATATGTATAATTGAAATGAACACAACACTGTTAGTCAACAATACTCCAATATAAAATAATTTTTTTTTAAAAAATTCACAAAAATCTGTCATTGTAACAAATGGATGCTGAGACAACTGAATATCCACATGCAAAAGAATGAGGCTAAAACCCTACTTCCTATCACATAAAAATCAGTTTAAAATCGATCAGAGACCGGAGTGACATTAGATTTAAGCAATGGTTTCTTAGAGATTATACTTAAAGCAGAAGTAACAAAAGGAAAGAAAGTTAACTGCCATCAAGAAAATTTGAAACTTTTTTGCTTCAAAGAAACACAATTTAAAAAAAAATAATAATAAGGTTATCAACAACAAAAGCCCCAGTAATAATGGTTATCAAGGATGTGTATAAGCAGTAAACCTCACACACTGCTGGTGTGAATATAAAATGCAGTCACTTTGAAAAATTCTGGCATTTCCTCAATTATTAGCATTTCATTTGAAATAATGATTAGAAAATTTTTTTAAAAACAAAAATTTCAAAAAGATTCTTAGTATAAAATTGATGTGTCATTAAAAGATTTCATAAAAATAAAAAACTTTACCAAGATATGTTTCCTTTCTATATGGTACTTACCAATGACTACAATGACCCATTTGCAAGTGTCTTTATACTTATTCCTGACAATTTAAAAAATTCACTAAATTCTTCAGTTACTAGATTTTCAAATTTTTAAGATTAAAAAAAGACATTATCCCTTACACTGACAAGAGATTTTATAATCAAACAGTTAAGTTGGAGAGCAATGACTTGTAATCAAAGTTTAGTATGGGTGATTAAAAATAATAGCTTCTAGAGGAAGACCATTTATTTACCAAAAAGTATATGCAAAATACATCACGCAAAATGCTGGGCTCGATGAAGCACAAGCTGGAATCAAGACTGCCATGAGAAATATCAATAACCTCAGAGATGCAACACCACCCTTATGGCAGAAAGCAAAAAAGAACTAAAGAAGAACTAAAGAGCCTCTTGAGGAAAGTGAAAGAGGAGAGTGAAAAAGTTGGCTTAAAAATCAACATTCAGAAAATGAAGATCATGGCATCTGGTCCCATCACTTCATGGAAAATAGATGGGGAACAATGGAAACAGTGAGAAACCATTTCTTTGGGCTCCAAAATCACTACAGATGGTGACTGTAGCCATGAAATTAAAAGCCGCTTGTTCCTTGGATGAGAAGCTATGACCAACTTAGACAGGATACTAAAAAGCAGAGACATTACTTCACCAAAAAAGGTCCGTCTAGTCAAAGCTATGGTTTTTCCAGTAGCCATGTATGGACGTGAGAGGTGGGACTATAAAGAAAGTTGAGCGCCAAAGAATTGATGCTTTTGAACTGTGGTGTTGGAGAAGACTCTTGAGAGTCTCTTGGACTGCAAGGAGATCAAACCAGTCAATCCTAAAGGAAATCAGTCCTGAATATTCACTGGAAGGACTGATCCTGAAGCTCCAATACT
Source organism: Bos mutus (assembly GCF_027580195.1). Taxonomy (NCBI): domain Eukaryota; kingdom Metazoa; phylum Chordata; class Mammalia; order Artiodactyla; family Bovidae; genus Bos; species Bos mutus. The sequence goes on along the minus strand of NC_091617.1, from coordinate 88,911,728 downwards.
TTGGCCACCTGATGCAAAGAACTGACTCACTGGAAAAGACTTGATGCTGAAAAAGACTGAAGACAGGAGGAGAAGGGGACGACAGGATGAGATGGTTGGATGGCATCACCAACACGATGGACAATGAGTCTGAGTAGGCTCCAGGAGTTGGTGATGGACAGGGAAGCCTGGCGTGCTGCAGTCCATGGGGTTGCAAAGAGTCAGACACAACTGAACAAGTGAACTTAAGCTTTACCCAATAAAGCTGATACAGATACTGCATTTTCCCCCACAAATTATGAATAGTAAATGCTTGGTTCTCTCAAAACAAGAAAATACTCATAAAGCCAAGATTGCTGGGTACCCCCCTTCCTCATCCCCAACTTCATGATTCAACTGCTAGGCCTGGGACAAGACCAGGGATTTGCATTTCTTACAAGTTATCAAAAGATGCTGATGCTGTCAGAGGCCTACTACATGATCCTGAATCATATTAACAATATTCTGCTGAGAACAAAAATTGGTAATGTTTATGATCCAATGATCATTTGTCAAACATCTTTTACCAAACAATCAGTACATGCTTCCATTAACATGCCCATGAAGTATCTTTCAAGCCTTTGCTCAGCTATTCTGCATCCATGAAGTCTTTGATTCTCCTGATGGGAAATAATTGCTTACTCCTTTGAATCCAAGCCCTTTCTTGTAACACCCATAAAATAACGATTATCAGCTTTATTTAGTTTTAGCTTTAGACAAATAATTAGTATTATTTGTCTAGCTATTTATATTCAAGACTTATACCATCTATTAAACTAAATTTCATGGTAGCCAACAAGCTCTTCAAGAGTTCTCAGCACAGGCTCTCCAAAAATACTGAATAAAAACATGTTCAGTAAATAATCAGAATCAATATTTTTCATTTAATCTTTGGAAAAGAGGAAGACATAGTATGTAAGCTTTTATAGAGACATGAATTGAAAACCAAATCTTTTTCAAATGACTGTACATAATGCTAAATTATAATACTTAACAATTTAGGCACAAGATTAGGAGTAAGAACACTGGACCAGAGTCTCAAAACCTAGCTTCAACAGAAACTTAACAATATAACCCTTGAGTTGGTCAATTAACCTACTCTGCTCATAAAATGTATTCATAAAATATATTCACAATCCAAAATCAGACTATATGCTTTCAACATGAAATCTGCCAAAGACAGATTAAAATCTGTATATACCTGCTGTCCAAGTTCAATTATGTTATATTGTTTATATTAAAAGTATCTTTTATGGCACCTGACCTATATAAACAAACTCTGCTTGTATACATGGTGGTTTAGTCGCTAAGTCGTGCCCAACTCTTGAGGCCCCATGGTCTGTCTGTAGCCTGCCGGGCTCCTCTGTCCATGGGGTTCTCCAGGCAAGAACACTGGAGTGGGCTGCCATTTCCTTCTCCAGGGGATCTTCCCGACCCAGGAATTGAAGCTGTATCCTGTATTGCAGGCAGATTCTTAACTGACTGAACTACAAAGGAAGTTCCCACCAATTACCTTGAAAACAAGAATCATTCCTATGGTATCTCCAACATCAGAGAACATCACAGAACATAGCAAAGAATTTAGCAACACTTTTATGTTCTGTTATCTGAATTTTCAGCATGAGTTATAATTCTATATTTTTACATAACTCCAATGTATTACCTTTCATCTGTTTACCCAACTTTAGCAGACTATGAGCTCCTTCAAGAGAAAAAGGGGACCCAAGTGTTATTCATACCCCAATGCCTAACACAGAACCTAGTAAACAGCAGGTGCTTAAGAAATACACAAAAGCACTGTCTTTCATGATCTCACATATTCTTCTTCAAATAAGTGTGTAAGACTATTAGTATCTACACTAGCAATTTAGAGAAGAAATGAGATCCAAAGCAGTTCCAGCAACTCAAGTCCTAAATACAAGAAAAGCATACCATATTTAGAATCCTATCTATGATGAACTTCAAGATCAGAACAACAAAGGGATCACTTTCTGAAACTTATCAGGTCAATTTAAGGAGTTTTGGAGGGACAGGAAGGCTTTCCCAGATGGTGCAGTGGCAAAGAATGCACCTGCAATGCAGGAAGACTCCGGTTCAATTCCTAGGTTGGAAAGAGATCTCCTGGAGTAGGAAATGGCAACCTGCTCCAGTATTCTTGCCTGGAGAATCTCATGGACAGAGGAGCCTGGCGGGCTACAGTCCATAGGGTTGCAAAGAGTTGGACACAACCGAGCAGATACATACAGAGGGAGAGGAAGGGCTGTTTAAACACACGCAGGCAGTCCTCACTTTGTCCAGTAGTGTGGGACCACAAAAATGACTGTTAGATGAAATCAAGCTAACTAACCTTAATCTGGGGGAACTGTTGGATGACCTTTTAAAACTGTCAGTTATATAAGAGGATAAAATATAGGAGAACTAATACTCAGTACATTCTAATTCAAAAAATGAGAACTGTGAACCAAAGTGCTTTATTTGCCTATAAATAAACTTATCCAGTAGTTTGAATAGCACTTGTCTCCTCTAATGGTATAACTTACAATACAGAGGGAGAGCATCTTTTACATTTTATACATCTTGGGAAACTGCCATACCCTTGTCTAAATTGGGACCAGCTTCTAACATTTTATCCCCTGCACTTTCAATGTTAAAAGAGTCCCATTAGTGTGATGATTCTGCCAGCATCACTTCCTCTGGACATCGCCCTTTTCAGCACAACCACTTTCCCTCATTTATTCATAAGTCTGCCTTCATTAAGCTCCTCTCACTGCAAATCCAGAGTCTCTAGAATGGTGGCAACATTCTTTTCTTCTGTAACTCCATTTACATCTGACTCAAATATCACTTTCAGAACTATCACTTTTCATTTCCTTATGGTACTTTCATTTTTATTGACATTAAGGTGTGGCTTAATAAAAGTTCTGTGATGTTCGGAAGACAGTAAGTAGATTTACTGAGGAAAACAAGTAAGGAGTATTATGGAGGGAAATGTTTAATGGCCATAAAAATTAATTAGGTTATGTAATTTTAAAAAAATCTACATGCCAAAACCATCCTATGCAAAATTAAAAGGTATGATTAACTGAAAAAAAGTTACATTTCCCAGATAAAAAATTAACTTCCTTCATATATAAAAAGATCTTTAAGGAAATGACCCTCCATTCAGAATGTAGGAAACAAACAGCTTACAGAAAACAAAAATTTTAAAGCCTGAAACATGAAAGGATGCTCCTAAAAATTTAAAGTTTGAAACATGAAAAGACATGTCCTGTAAGAGAAATGTAATTAAGAGTTCACCAAGAACTTCTGATGAAACCTGGATAAAACTCAGATATAATGCTGAACAAGCTATAAATAAGGACACTTACTGTATGATTTATATGAAGTATGAAAAAAATGAATTGATACTATAAGTCAAGATGACATTCACCTTTCCATAGGCTGGGGCCAAAAAGAGGAAGGAGGGAAAAAAGGTAAAACAGTGTACTAATATACAATATTTTAGAGGGAAAAAGTTGAGAGAAAGTATATTATTATTTGTATGTAACATCATCTCTGGAAGGACATATAAGAAAATGAGAACACTGGTTCCTCCAAGGAGGGGAACCAAGTAGTTGCAGGAAGATTTTTCCATGTATATACTTTGGCAAAATTTAAACCTTGAGCCATGTAAAATGTTTAAATCTTCAAAATGATGACACTAAAAAATGATTACCTGAAAGAGAAGCAAAAATAGGAACCCATAAAGAGATTATCAGAGCCTAGATTAAAATAATTGCTCATCACTTCTCAGAGAAAGACTATCTAGAAATGTTTTAAAAGGAAAAGGCCACAATATTTGGGATTTAGATATACTGTGAAATTAGTTAAATTACTGCAGATTATTGTGAGGTCCACAATACAATAGCAATAGGAAAGTATGTTTCTGAGAACAAACAGAATTTATTTAGCAAAATAGGGATGTTCAATCTCAACATTATCTTTTTGACATGAATCCAAATGAGAGAGATGAGACAGTTCTAAATACTTAAGTAGAAAGGAAACAGAAAGAAAGAGACTAGACAGAGCCCCAGAAGCTATGTTTAATAAGGAATCAGCAAACTGTAAAGGGCAGAACATTGAATTTTTTTATATTCACACCACATAAAACGTTATGGTCGTGAGCATCCACTAAAATGTTCTTGCTATCTTCTACTTCTACTGCCTTGTACAATAAGAACTCTGGTTTGGGAGCCCCAGAGATCTAGATCCAAATCTAGCTCTGCCTGGTCATTACTAAGAACAAGTCTGAGCACGGCACTTCTGAGCCTCAGCTCCTACTTGTTTAAAATCAGGATATTACCACCTACACCTTGTAGTATTCTCATAAGGGTTAGAGAGAATGCATTTAAAAATAAAAATCAAATAACAACAAACTTTAGCACAATGTCTGGTGAATAAAAGGCACAAAAAAAGGGGGGGGCGGCATTTATTATTGCCTCCTCTGCATGTAAAAATACTGTAATTCTTTTTACAGTGTGTGCTAAGTCACTTCAGTCATGTCTGACACTTTGTGACACTGTGGACTGTAGCCTGCCAGGCTCCTCTGTCCATGGGATTCTCTAGGCAAGAAAAGAATACTGAAATGGGTTGCCACGCCCTCCTCCCGGGGATCTTCTCTACCCAGGGATCGAACCCACATCTCTCGTGTCTCCTGCATTGGCAGGCGCGTTCTTTACCACGAGCGCCACCTGGGAACCTTTTTACAGGAGACGGTTCGATTTTTTTGTGTCTAGGACACATGACAACAAACAAAAAAGGAAACCATTTTATTTGCCTAGACACAAAGACCCTTCATGATTAAGGAAGAAGAAGGGGAAGAGAATCACACTCACTTTTATACCCATTCCTTCTCATTAATCACTGCTTCCAGCCCTCAGTACTGCATGAAGTGCCTGGTCCTTCCCAAGACACTAAGGTCCCAAACTTAGAAGAAGGAAAAAAGAAAAAACCTAAATGGAAAAGGTACCTTTGGTCATTCCGAATATCCACTGTCAAATCTTAAACACTTTAAGGAAATCATTGACAACTTTCAATATAAATCCCTGCTGTAGAGGCCTTTATATTCCAGTGGAAGAGAAAGAAGGAAACATAAAAGCAGAAAGCATTCTGAGGGTTAATTTCAGCCACAGTATATTCCTAAAATAAGTTTCTTATATGGCAGCCATGCCTGGTCAGAGCACAAAACACAGAGACGCAGACATAGAGAACAGACTTATGGGCACAGAGGGGTCAGGAGAGGGTGGGACAAACTGAGAAAGCAGCACTGAAACATATTCATTACCATATGTAAAACAGATAGCTAGTGGTGGGAAGTTGCCATATGATGCAGGGAGCTCAACCTGATGGGACTGGGCAGGTAGGAGGGAGGTTTAAGAGGGAGGGAACATATAAATATGTATACTTGTGGCTGATTCACATTGTTGTATGGCAGAAATCAACACAACACAACATTGTAAAGCAATTATCCTCCAATTAAAAAAAAATACACACAAAAAACAAACATACTGATTATTAGTAAGGTTGATTTGAAACTATGGGTACAGTAAGCTTTGAATTGCTTGTACCAGCAATGTTTATTGTTCATTGTTAACAGTGTGATTGATGGTTTGCACCTGGTTTTGGTAAGACCTCCAGAGAGCTCTGCCACTGGGGCTGGTTACATAGCACAAATATGCCTTTGTTGCCAACAGGATATGAGAAGTCCCAGCTGAGACTCCACTGTCGGTTCCCTAGTTCCAGGGTGCTTCGTGCACACGCACTGATCCTGACCTGAGAAAAAGCATATCTAGTATGATCTACAGAGGCAGGCCCACTGCAGTTCACGCTCAGCCTCTTCAGGTCCACTGCTGTGAGGCAAGCTGTGGCTGTAAAGCACAACCCTACCCCAGTGCAGGTGCTGTGCTACACCCTTTTACAGCAATAAACCACAGACTAATCAGCACCATCATTTCGGTCCCTTGAGTCTTCTTTAGCAATCAAACCCTGCCTAACCGCCACTATTAGGGGAACAGGTTAAAAACAGAAAAAATAACAAACGTAATAACTGTGATAAAAAAAATAAAACAGAATGATCTGATAGTGAAATGCCATAAGAGGCACTGAGATTAGAGACTACAGCTGGGAAGGCGGCGGGCGGGGGTGTGTGTGGAGGGAAATATGAGTTAAATCCAAGCAAATGCTAACTAAGGGTGGGAGAATTCCAATAAAGTACATAGACTCTGGGATGAGAACAAGCTGGATGTAAGCAAAAGTGTGGTTCGATGGTGGTTAAGTAAGGGAAAAATGGTAGAAAATTAAATCAGATCAGAGGGCCTAATAAATGTGCATTTCAACTTTCTCACTGCCTCTATCTTTTTAAACAGTGCTTCACCCTCACTCCAACCTTTACAATGCCTCCAGAGTAAACTTTATAAAAGGTAAATATGGTCATATAATGTGGCATATTAAAATAAATGAATGTGAAATCCTGGGAATGACATTATATTTGCTTATTATCTCTCCTCTCATATCACATAGTTTCAAAATACCCTAAGGTTGAGTCACATATTTCCCCAGAATTCTGTTCACTTTTTTAAACCACACAGCATGCCCAGTATACATATTCTATGCAGGATAATGATTAAGAACCAGACACATCTTCTCTCTAGAGTTTGAAAAATATATATATACACCCCTCCGCAAACACACACACACACACAGTACTGGACATCTGTTGTTTTTGGCTGTAAGCATACAGTCTCCTTCTGGAACAACATCTAATTTTGCTTTAAAAACACAATATAGCTTCTACTGCGCCGAGTCCTGGTTGGATTTTCATTCAGCATATCTTGTCCTCCCCTGGCCAAAGAATGTAAACAATCAAAGCTAGGCAAATCAGATTCTCTTCTAGGTAACTGAATGTGAAGAGAGAAAAACTATATAGGAAAATAACTGCAGATTAGCAACTTCTGCCAAACCAGCTCATTGATTCCTATGACCCAGATCTCTTGCTCTTCAGGGTTTGTTTTTTTTTGCTTCATTCAACCACCACATATCATTTCTCTTTCTTTGCTTCAATTTCTGTTGCTTACAACTAAAATAGCCAGAAGTCAAGAAATCAAGAGTGTGACACAGGGTCAGCAGAAATCACACTGCAGCAGAAATCATAAAGAACAGTAGAGGAAAAACAGTAGAGGAAAAGCTGGTATCTAGTGGGAGACAAAACTGAGCTACAAAGGTAGAACACTGGACTTGGAGGCCCTGTGTTGCTGCTATTGAAGGGAAACATGAGAATTTAGTCCTTATGACTGTCATATTCTTCAAGATGTCCAATTATTCATGAAGTGAGAAAGTGGAAACAATTCGTTATGGTCAAAGCACAATTGCAACTTTCTGAAATGCTTGGCTTTGCAGCTTTAAAATGATTCTTGTTTTTCCTTTCCTCTTTTATGTATCAAATTTAACTGGAGCTAATTTGAGAGACCTTGTTCCTTGGGGAAAGAGAGGGCACACCTGTAATTTCCCAACGCGGACTTCCTTTAAGTTACTATACCTCTAATACGCTCCAGTAACATCCTTTTCATCCTGTAGGACAGTTACGCCTCTGTATTAATAAAATGTTATCTACTTCCCTAAAAGCAAGAACGTTTGAATCTCAATGCCTACTTAATAGGACAGATGGCATGTAATAAAAATAACCAAGATAATAATAAACCTTACAATTATTAAATATCTACATCATTCCTAGCACTGCTAGGCACTTTTCATTTATTTCCAATTCTCACAATCAAGGTAACAAAATATTATTATTTCCAGTTACAGCTGCAAAAACAGACTCAAAGGAAATTACCCAAAACTATTAAGCTAAAATTCCCTCAGTCTCTCAGAATCCAAACCCCTCCATCTTCCCACTTTTCCCAGAGACCAGGATTTAAACCAGAAAGTTTTTCAAACTGCAGGTTATAACCAATTATTAGATCATAAAATGAAGTTAATGGGTCATACTCTTTTTGTTAATGAAATAGATAATATGAGTGTATCACATCAAAGGTAAACACTTTGACACAACTCTGATTCCAGGGTTACACACTATACAAAGCAGCAATGTTAAGTGTATGTCTCACTGTGGACCACAGACCAAAAGATTCTGAAAGCTATGTCAGAATGACTATACTCATTGTCATTATTACACTTGTATGCACTGACACATCTCAAATTTTCATCAAAAGTCTGATGTTAAAAACATTTGGGCAATAAAATCCTTCACCCAATCTCAAAGACACTACCAAAGAGGAGGAGGGGGATGGGACGGGGTTTACAAGTGTTAAGTGAAAAGTAGTATTTGGGACATAAGTATCATATTTTTCCCCCTCCAGCAGAGTATATGCTAAAACTACACTGAACACCCATACAAGACTCAAAGAACAAAAATGTTCTAGCTATTCTTATTCCTTTCCCCCAGGTTTTTACTAAATCATTTTCAAAAACACTTCCTTACTTTTTGCTGTGCTTCACTAGAGATATCAACACAATTTTATCATTTTCCTGACCATCTTCATGAGTGACTGGATATTCTCCAATATACACTGTCTCTTTAAACAATATGTATATTCCCTAGTAGTCCAATGTTAAGACTTTGCCTTCCAATGCAGAGGATGCAGGTTCAGCCCCTGGTTGGGGAGCTAAGACCCACATGCCTAACCACCAGAAAACCAAAACCATATCCTAACAAATTCAATAAAGACTTTACAATTAAAAAAAAAAAAAAGATGACTTTACTCACATGTATAACCCTATATACTAAAAAAGGGTGGGAGGGGCATTCAGAAGGTGATGGCCAGCAGGGTCACTATGGTTATGCATGTTTTCTTCTACAACAGAATAGCAATGAGCATTACAACTTAGATGGAAAATTAAATATTCTTTACTACAGGGGGCCAGGGCCAGATGATTTAGTAAATCTTCTAAGGAACACTGAGAGAGAGATGCTGTTTAAGAATGTGTTTAACAACATCAGAAGACCCCCTGGAGAAGGAAATGGCAACCCACTCCAGTATTCTTGCCTGGGAAATCCCACGGACAGAGGAACATGGTGGGCTACAGTCTATGGAGTCGCAAAAGAGTCAGACAGGACTGAGCAACTAACACTTTTTTTTTTTAAAGACTTCTCTACCTTTAAAAATTAGTCACAAATTGGCCAATTACAGTCGGAGGCAGTGGACTGAAATAGATGTCTCTCTCTCTTCTCCAGCCCAAGGTCCCCCTGAAATGACAGGAAAAAAATAATTATCTTTAAATGATAACACCGTTGCAGATCAAGAAAAGACATCACTGGACAATCATAAATTTTAAAGAATTCTGGGTATATAGAAATTATAATGGCAAGACTGGAATAAAAGAGGGAAAAAGGATGAAATCATATGTCAGACACTAAAGTCTTTTCCAGGACGAGAGAGAGAAATTCTAAGTTATAATCAAATTAATCACAACTCCCAGTAGGAGGAAACAATTAGGGGACTTCATCAGGGGGCTACATTACCCTACTCTGGACAGATGATCCCCTCCCCCCTCTCTTTGTGAACTGAGATGCAAGGGGTGGCAGCTTCTGCCTTTAAGATAGAGCCAGGAAGCTGATCTCCATAAAGAAGGCATTTCTGCCTGGGTCAGGCTTCTTATGAGAGTAGCCAGATCTGAGGGAAAAGCAGAGCAGAAAGATGGAAGGACCATCAAGCTTCCAACACTAAGAGGGAAATAAAAGGGGAAAAAGGGAAAAGTCAAAGAAAAGAGGGGCAATGGAGCAATCTGAATACTATCTGAGTGAAATCTAAAAAAGTACTACTCCACTGCATTACTTAAAGACTCCACAGTTATGCAGGCGAGAGGCACACTACCTTACCCACTCCTCAGCCACTCTCTCTCGGAGGGCTGGTCTGCTGGTCCACATCTAAGAATCTATCACCAAAACTACCACTCAACACAAAGGCCTGGTGGAGAAAGAACTACTTACTGAGGCAGACACACTTCAACCGCCAGTATCAGCCACGATTCCCCCAACATCTGAGAAAAACTTAACAGAATAAAAGAGGAGCAAGATGAACAGAGAGAAGAAAAATGTGTGTGTGTTGGGGGGCGGGGGTGGGGGTGGGGGGTGTAGTAATACATGGACAGGCAAAACTAAACACCAAATTACTTATCTATACTATAAGGCCGAAGAGATTTTCCCTTACAGGGAAGGGAAATTTACCTTACTTTCAAAGTAAAGGAAAACACACACAAAGATGGTAACTGTAAGAAAATAGAAAATGTGAATTAAAATCTAAGAGGCCCAACATCCACTTACATAAGATATCCAAAAGTAGAGGGAAATTAATCCAAACAAGGGGACACATTTAACTTTCCAAGAGCTAAGGAAAAATTCAGTCATCAAATTGAAAGACATGCAATGCAACAAAAACCAAGTAAAAAAAAAAACCCATATCCAGGATGATGCTGGAGAAATTTCAGAACACTGAGAAAGGTTCCAGAAATTAGAATCACTCTAACATTCATCTTCTCATCAAAAATACAGGATGCTAAAAGATAACAGAGCAGTTTCCTCCAAATTCAAAGGGAAAAATACTTTGAAACCAGATTCCTACAGACCTTCACCAACATGTGTGTTACAAATGAATGGGTTACCAGGTAATCTGAAGAGAATTGTTGCAAACAATTTCACTCACCACACACACATTATCACTTTCTATACAGCAGCAGCAGCAGCAGCAACATACAGATATTATGACATGAAAAAGGTTGGAAAGCACTGCTCTCACAAGTCAGATTTTCCATTAAGAGTCAAAATAAAGACGTTTTTAAACATTGAAAAACTAAAATTTTACTTACCGAAAAAAAAAAAAAATGAAAAGATACAACACCAAGACAGAAAGGAATTCAATAAAACACAACATGATATGGAAGAAACAGTAGCAGCTGAATTATGGTATCAAAATAACATATGAATAAGAAAATAAAAGAGGATGCACTTATCGCTAGCAGTAGATAATTCTCCTCTTACAGTAAACATTTAATAAGACAGTATTGTATCTTCCTCTTCAAAAATACTACATAATAAAAAAAGTTCTTCATTTCTAAAATCATTCTATAGGAAACTAAGGCACAGAACTAAGCAGTTTTAAACTCCAATCTTTATTTTGTAAAAAATTAGGCTATCAAGTCAATAGAACGGTATGCATATAATCCCAATTACTACTAAACTGTATGTAAATGAGTCATTATTTTCACATCGATACATATCAATAATATATGTACATATAGATGATACATATATCAATGTATATACTTATATATGTGTGTATGTATATATATCATACTCCTTAGCTGCACAAAAACACATTTGAAAGGCTATACACCAAACTCTTCAGCTGTCTCTAGTGAATGGAATGAGGTCAAACTGAGAACTTTTACCTGTCACTTTATAATATACATCTGTTTAGTTAGGTCACTCATTTTCTTATGTATACATGATATATCAAAGATAAACTTACTTCTAAAAGCAGGGTCTTGAAGAGATATATGCACACCCACGTTCACAGCAGCACTTACCAAAATTGGTCAATTTTTGTGTAGCCATTTTAATATTGACAATGTAAGAAATACCACATTTTCAACACATTATGCTTTATTATTTCCATAAAGGTAAAAACACAACTGAAATGCAAAAAAAGGCTTGCGCAGTATATACAGAAAGTGCTGTGACTGATGGAATGTGTCAAAAGCAGTTTGCAAAGTTTGCTGGAGATTTCTCACTGGATGATGCTCCAGTCAGGTGGATCAGCTGAAGTAGATAGTGATCAAACTGAGACATCAAACTAAGACATAAACTGAGATCAACCAATGTTATACCAGGTGCAAGACAGCCAACATACTCAAAATATCCAGATCAAGTGTTGAAAATCATTACCCCAACTCGGTTATGTTAATTGCTTTGATGTTTGTGTTCCACAAAAATTAAGCAAAAGAAAAACCTTCTTGATCCAATGTATTTCCACAGGTGATTCTCTACTGAAACTAACAAAAATGTTCCACTTTAAAAACAAAATTTGACAGTTGATAGAAAGTGGATACTGTACAGTTACAGTGTAACAGAAGAGATCATGGGGCAAGCAACCTGAATCACCAACAACTAAAGGCCAGTCTCCATCCAAAGGTGATGCTGTGTATATGGTAGGATTGGAAGGGCATCCTCTATTATAAGCACCTTCTGGAAAACCAAACGATTAATTCCAACAAGTACTGCTCCCAATTAGAACCACTGAAAGCAGTACTAGATGAAAAGTATCCAGAATTAGTCAAGAGAAAATACATAATCTTCCATCAGGTTAATGCAAGAACATGCTTCACTGATGATCAGGCAAAAACTGTTACAGCTTGGCTAGGAAGTTGATTCACCAGCTGTATTCACCAGACATTGCACCTTCAGATACCCATTTATTACGGTCTTCATAAAATTCTCTTAATGGAAAAAAATTCAATTCCTTGGAAGACTGCAAAATCACCTGCGATAGTTTTTTTGCTCAAGGAGATAAAAAATTTTAGGGAGATAGAATTATGAAGTTGCCTAAAAATGGCAGAAGCCAGTAGAACAAAAACAGTTAATACATAGTTCAGTAAAGTCCTTGGTGAAAATGAAAAATACATCTTCTATTTTTATTTAAAAACCAAAGGAACTTTTTGCCTAACCCAATTAAAAATAAGGCACAAAGCAAATGAAAAAAAACCCAAATTAAAACATAAATGATAAATTGTGGCATCTGACATAGTCAATCCTTACTGTTCATTGATTTCATATTTGTGCAATCTGCCTACTTGCTAAATGTTATATGTAATCCCTAAAGTACTAATGGCATTTCTGCAATCTGTAGACAGGTGTAGAAGAGCAAAGAGTAAATTACCTAGTGAGGGTGTGTTTAGCTCTCTTCCTTACTGTTTCTGCTCTTGTTCTGTAAACAAATGTCCTCTGTGTGGTCAGTCAATTTACTGCCACATTTTTGTATTTTGGTGCTTTTCACTGGTGATTTTGCTATTCAGCATAGGGCTGAAAAGCTTTCTATTGTCCCTAAGCACAAGAAGGTGGATGTGTCTTATGGAGAAAACGTGGTAGATGGGCATCTTTCATGCAGGATTTATAATGCTGTTGGGCCATGAGTGCCATGTCAATGAATCAACTATATATTCAATAAAGTGTCTTTAAACAGAAGCACACAAAACAATTATTATTGATCCATTGACAAATCTGTTGTGACCAGAGGCTCACAGGAATGAAACTCTGTATTTCCTAGGAAGCAACAGTTCAATATTTTCTAATTCAGTGTTCACAGCAACTTTATAAACTAACTACTGTGAATAATGAGAACTGACTGTATTTATGTTTTTTTTTTTAAGGAGCAATATTATAGGGCAAAAAATTAAGTTACGTCAATCACTCCAATTTAAACTTAATGTGATTTTTAATACTTTAACGGCTAATGAAGTTTTTTATAGTACATGGTGTATGAAGGGGTAATTTGTTTCTAATTAAAAATAAATATCAGCTAATCTTTATTGAATACTTATGTAACAGGCACTTAAATAAGTACTTTACAACTCACGGATAAAAAAGTGCTTAGCTCAGTACCTTGCACACAGTAAAAATTCAATAAAATCTTGGCTAATCTTATTAATAGCATTAAATTCCTACAATCACTCTGTGAGGTAAGTACATGAGGAAACCTTCAAGGTAATGGGAATCTGAGAATGTATCTAAACTGGCTGGGTTTGAATGCAGTGTAAACACAGCTCTTGAAGATGATCTCTGACAGTTCATTCAGGCTATGACAAAATTAAATTATCAAACGTGGTCGTCTGTGATGAATGTCTTTGGGGATCGAGAGGTAGCAGTAATACAAAACTATGAAAGGAATGAGGTAGGCAAACAAGGACAGCCAAGTAGGACTACAGCTTGTAACAGTGTGTAAGAGCTCAAAAAAAGAAAGTGACGTATTCACAGTGTAAATTCTTGACTCAAAGCACTGACAAAAAATAAGGCAGCTTCTAAGTATGACATGAAAGAATTTTTCTGCAAACTCTAGAGCAGCAATCAGCAAACATTTTCAATAATGTGCCAAATAGTAATTTTCTAAAGTTCATGGAAGGTCTCTGTCACAACTATCAAACTGAGAGCAGCCACAATTATACATAAATGTGGCTTGTGCTCCAATAAACCCTTACATATGAAATTCTGAATTTCATACAATTTTCATTTGCCATGAAACAGTATCATTCTTTTGACGTTTTTCCCAATTACTTTAAAATGTGAAACATATTTTTAGCTATAGGTCATCTAAAAACAAGTGCAGGCCACACCTGACCTGTACAGTGTAGCTGGCCAATCCCTACTTTAGATCTCAAGACCAAAATGCATACAATGATTTTGTTAACTGCCTAATTATAACATCAAGTAGTACTAAGCAAGTTAAAGAAACAGGAACATACTGGTTATCAAATAGATTTATCTGCAAGAATCCTTCCTTAAAAGTCCCCAAGATCATGATATTGGGAAATCCCACTATAATCCTGTGTCATTTGTAACAGAGATCCAGAAACAACGAGCTATGGTCCAAATCTGATCCACAATGCTTTTATAAGTAAAGTTTTCTGGAAACACAGACACACCCATTCACTTATGTATTATCCATAGATGCTTCAGCACCACAATAGCTCTGCTGGGTAATTTCTTCACAGACAAGCCTAAGATATTTAATATGATGCCCTCTACAGAAAAAGTTTGCTGATCCCTAATCTACTCAATTCCAGGTATGGCATACAGTTAGGCCTGACTAAGGGAACATAAGCCACAGACTCTCAAAGTTCCCAGACCCAGAGCCCCTCAAATAAGAGAAAAGCAACCTTCAAAAACGGCTCTATGATTGCATCACCAGCACTGTGATTTTTGTCGTGGCTTTCCACAAAGGATCAACAGCCACTTATCAGAATAACCACGCATTGGGAAAGGAAAACACTCCAACCTTTTCAGGACTATAAAATCTAACTCTTAAAGTAATCCTGAGGACCCAGATAGCACCACTGTGACATATGTGTTAGAATGAAGCCAAATAATATATGAAGTTTAGGCCCAAGTCCATTTATCAGAGAGTGGAGTAATCCTCCCATCTTACAGGTATTTCTTCAGGAACTGAACATACAGCTGAAAAGGGTAGTCTCAGGCTGACTACACACTGAAAAAAGTCCACACTGATGCCAAGACACGTGGAGTAGTGGGGTAGTGTAATACCAGGAAAGGCCAGAGAGAGACCCCTGGAGCTCTCCTACCAATCAAAAATGCCATTCCTGGGGGATTATCCAAGAATCAAAAGCAGCAAGGGTTGCAACCCCTAGCAGATATTCACTTCGTACAACTGTATGGCTAATGCAGAACATAAAAAAGTTCTTAGAGAAGAAGTGTTTTAACCTTAATGACTACAAGCAAAGTTGGTAATTCAAATTAAATCTCTTTAGTGCAGCAGCACCTGGTATAAAGCTACAGTTCTGGCAAATGGTGTCTCTGTCTCTACAATCTGCTTTAATTTCACTTGGATAGCAGTACATGTTCACTATATTGCCTCGCTAAGTCAAGTTTCTACCTTCTTAGACTGTAGTTATCTCATCACACCATTCGACATCACACTGGCTCACTATACTGATAAACTCAAGCCAACAGAACCTTTTGAAAAAGAAACAGCAGTGCTCTAGATGCCTTAAAAAGACAGGTATGCCAGAAGACAGAAAATAAGTCACAAGAAAATACAAGGTCCTGACACCAGTATGAAGTTCTAGAAGCAGGTGGAGAGTGGCAATTCAGGATATTCCCTTCAAAATAAAAAGCAAGTCAATACCCACTACAACAAAAAAGCAGCAGAAAGCTTGCTGGGCCTCTGGATACTGAGAACAAGATATACTAGTTTGTGTGTGCTGCTCTATTTACTGAATAATCCGAAATCCAGCAGCTTTAAGTTTATCCCAGAGCAAAAGAAAATACCTGAGTCAATCCAGATTGCAGTACAAGTAGCTCTGGCATTTGACCATAATGACCTTCTGATGGCAATGGTGCTCCAAGGGTCAACAGATGAATGCCATAAGGAGGTACTGGCAAATCCTTTAGGAGAATCACAGCAACCCTAAGAGTTTTAGGGCCAAGTCATACTTTATTAAACTAAGACTCTCTTGAAAATACTTCTGGTACCTTTTGTACTTTGGAGAATGAACACCTAGCCACAGGTAACTATAAAACCTGAGCTGCCTGTCAGGAATTGTCATCATGGGATCCACCAAGTAAAGCTGATGCGACAGAAACGCTCCATGAAGCGTTACGATGTACACCGAGCAGGATTCAGACTGGTTGTGAAGCATGAGCAGATGGCTCACGTTTTCAGCGTGCCTATTCCTGATGCACTGCAGTCGTTTTCCTCACACGAGGCCTACTGTTACATAGGGGATTCTCTATCCTGGCTAAGAAAGAAAATATCTGACCCTGGATTACAAGTGACTCTGCACAACATGCTGGTATCACCCAAAAACTCTTTCTATCCCAGCTGCTAAGGAAGGTCAGAAAGGGAACTTCTCCCACTGGGCAGTACATCTCACAATCCACATTGTCAATAACGGGAAGCACAGTGAGGAAGCAATAATCTGGCTAGATTTCCAGGTCAGGTTCTCAAAAGACACAGGTATGGGCAGTGATTTAAGGTGAGATATATGGATGGAACTGTCAGAACTGACCAAGTGTTAAAATATTTCCGTTCCATGCAAAGGCTCACCAAGAAGTCCCAACCATGGGGAGATTCCATAATCATATGGAATCGTGCGGCAAGATAATCCATTCCTTGGAAGTCGGTCATATCTTTCACCAGCAACTTCAATGCCTAATCAGTGACCGCACAAAAATCAGCCGCAGTCATAAAACAGAGGCTCAAGAAATTGTATGAACTTGCACTTCGCAACAAGGTTGACTCAGCTACCCTGCCAATGTACCATCTTTCACTAGGTTATGACTTAGCAGCAAACAATTCTGAAAATCTTAATAGTTACAACAGTGATTCTTAAAATATTTTGGGCTGATAATTCCTTTATACCCTTAAAAAATTTCTGCTTACACGGGCTCTAACAATATTAATTACATTGGAAATTAAATTATCTTTTTTTTTTTTTTACAAATAAATAATACAGATATTTATTAGAGAATTTATCTAGTTTACTTTCAATATACTAACATTAAAAGAAAAGAGAAAAAGAAAGAGCAGAGAGTGTATCACCAAATTAGGTTGTGACCAACATCCAGACAAAGTCCCGTGTCACAGCACATCTGGGGTCCCAACTGGGAAAGGGTCCCAGGCAGTTCTTGATGCTCCATGGGTGAGACTTCAAAGATTTGTTAATCCATTTTAAAAACAATAAACCAACTACATGTTAGCACAAATAAACTTTTTATTTTAAAATAAACTACATCTTCCAAAAAAACAAAACAGTAAAATTTTAAGAAGAGTTATATTTTTTAAATCTCTTTGGGCTTTGCTGGTGGTCCAGTGGTTAAGATTCCAAGCGTCCAATGCAGGGGACATGGGTTCGATCCCCAGTTGAGCAATCTGGTACCACATGCCTCATGGTGCAGTCAAAGAAAATAAAAAATAAAAATTTTAATAAAAAATAAAATCTTTAAGATCTGACTTAATAAACTATCAGATTAACATCTCTGTTGCAATACTGTTTCAGTTGAAATAAATGAGAAAAATAACTCTCAGATAAGTATTTAGAAAAGGGGGGAATATTTGATGGCTTTTTTGAATAGCTTTGAGTATCATTCTTTGACTCTATCTCAAAGCTCAACAATAGTGTCTTAAAGGTTCATTGAAGAACCTAAAACATTATAAATCAACTATACTTCAATAAGAAGACTTTTTTTAAAAAACGGTTCATTTAAGTATAGAATTGTTAATCTTATCAGTTACCTTTCATACTGTTACATTAATCCATCAGTCTGGCAACACGAGTCAGTCTTTTGCTTATGTATAATTTTGTAACATCATTCATCAGTCAGTTATAAATACTGGTCCACTGAGTTTGGTATAGCTCCCAAATGTTGGCATTTCATAATACAGTGTTAATTATTTTAAAAAACTGCCTTCACTACTATCACTAGCAAGCTCATCAGAAAAAACCTAAATACTGGGAAGCTATCAAGCTCACATTGCCTGATAATTTTCTAAAACATTAATTTACACTTGAAATCGAATTTTATCACTGGCAACAAATATTGCCAGTTGCTTTCCTTGAAGTAAAGGGTCACTTTAATTGACAAAATGTCTGTCAAACACTCACGTCAAAATAACCTCATAAATCAGTTTCAAGTGAAAATTATATTCCATAGAGGCTAGTTTGCCTCATAATTCAAATAATCACACAAGTGCTTTTCCCTGTGACAAACACATACTTCAGCATGCTGAAGTGCTTCATCAATACTTTCTGCTTCATTCAAAAACGCTTATAGAAAGATGCATACTTAAGATCAAGATTTTTTTTAATAAGTTTAATCCTCAAGTATAATTTTTTGTTTACTATAAATATATGGTGACATAGAGCACAGCTCGAAGCAACTGCAGTGATTTTTGCTAAGGCACCATCAGTTTTCTCCCCACCATTGCTTATGAACCATAGTGCAACTATCAACATAATAAAAAAGGAATTTGGTATTATTATTAAAATAGCTTTGATCCTTAAAGGGTCTTAGGCTCAACAGACAGCACGCTGAGAACTACTGTTCTATGAGGTGGTACAGTTGGTAAAGAATCCACCTGCCAATTCAATCCCTGGGTCAGGACGATCCCTTGGAGAAGGGCATGGCAACCCACTCCAGTATTCTTGCCTGGATAATTTCATGGACAGAGGAGCCCGGTGGGCTACAGTCTATGGGGTCACAACTGAGCACGTAAGCACGCACAGTTTACTAGAAAAAAAACACATTTCTCATTTTTGCTATGTTGACTTTGGGTTGATTACAGGTATCATCTTCATTCTGGAATCCTGGAAAAAGAAAAAGCCTGTATCTGGCACCTGCTTTCCTCGTGACAGAGAAAAATGAGCAAAGGTCAATTCATGCAATGGCTTCCAAAGCTTCTTAGACATGACATATATCACTTCCCATCTTCCACTGACTTTGGTCAAATCCCATGGCCAAGCCTGATGTCAAGGATAAAAAGAAGTACTCCTCCCATAGGTAGGGACCCTGTAGAGAGAAACCCAATAAAGGAAGCCAACTGCTTAGAATAATATAATCTGCCGTAAGCAGCAACTGAGTCCCTTTCGCCTCCACACCAAACTGTACCATATTTCACTGTGGACAAACAGCCACCTGGTAGCAAGCTGATAACACTCAGGATCTTTCCACCATGAAGGAACTTATCTCTGTGAAATAGACACTTACTTGGCTGACGTAAACAATCTTATGCTGACTACCCTGGAAACAAGTCCATTATTTATAACCTTTTAATTTTGAACACAGAATATATTCTAGGTTCTAACAAACCAATTCACATACTAACTTAGAACAGAAACCTTTCATACATTATAGTTTTTAGGTGAGAGCTTATTACAGTTGTTTGAAGCCTAAGTACAAAAAGAAGTATATATACTAATAGTTAAGTATCTACTATTGTGGCTATCCATCATACTCATCACCACTAAAAATTTCAATAGACTTTAATTTGTGGATATTTCTACAAATTTTATGATCCAGTGCCTAATGTATTAATGTAATTTCTAATTAGCTCATGTCATCTCTAATGCAGAAATTAGAATTTAAAATTTCCAGTCTCCTTTCTAATTATGGACATAGCATAGTATTCTGTATTATGTAAATCTCCAAAAGACTTTGATTTGGAATTAAGTAACAAGGAGAATTTCCATTTTTGCTCAAACCCCACATACAGCTTTTGATGGTGGTGGCAGCAATGTTAGTCACTTTCCAGTGGTTACAATATAGAGTTCCTGCCACTGAAAAAGCACAACAGCAGTAGAATCTGCAATCAACTTGAGTCTCTGGCATTCAGAGCTCAGCAACATTAGCTTTTTCAAACCGAGTCCTGCAGTACGGTTTTGGGAAATGTTCCCTGAGGCTTGGACTAAAGTCCAATCTCCAGCACTCCCCAGTGACTCTAAGAGCTACCAAATATTCTTTAATAATTCCCTACTCTGCTTACAATAGCCAGGATGAGTTATTGTTTAGTATAAAGAACTATGATTTACAGTAAGTGTAGCATTCCAATTTTACACATAAGAAAACTAAAGGTTTAGATTGGATTTCTCAGATTTGAAAGCTTAGACTTTGTTCTGTTATATTACACAAATTCTACAATTGATTACTTAAATAGGACAGGGCAGGGATTGAAACAAATTTATCAACATTCTTCTAAAGCAGGAGTTGGCAATCTATGGCGAATGGGCCAAATCCAACGTGCTTTTTCACAATTCATAAGCTAACAATAGTTTTCGCATTTTTAAATGGAAGAGGGGGATTATATTAAAAATAACATGAACTTCAAATTTCAATGTCTATCATAAATAAAAATTTATTGGAATATAGCCATGCCCATTCATTTACATATTGCCTATGGCTGCCTTCCCACTACAACAAACAGACTTCAGCAGCTGCCTAAAATATTTACTACCTGGCTCTTTACAGAAACAGTATGTTGACCTCTGCTCTAAAATTCTTCTAAAATAACTAAGGAAATGCCAATGTAAACTAATATTAAAACAGGTATATGTGTATTTCTATTGTCTTTGCTTACGTACTTTGAGAACAGAAGATATGAAACACTGCACAATTTAGCCCATCGTAGAAGGCAATGGCACCCCACTCCAGTACTCTTGCCTGGAAAATCCCATGGACA
Source organism: Bos mutus (assembly GCF_027580195.1). NCBI lineage: Eukaryota > Metazoa > Chordata > Mammalia > Artiodactyla > Bovidae > Bos > Bos mutus. The sequence goes on along the minus strand of NC_091617.1, from coordinate 88,890,711 downwards.
GAGGAGCCTGGTGGGCTGCCGTCTATGGGGTCGCACAGAGTCAGACACGACTGAAGTGACTTAGCAGCAGCAGCACAATTTAGCCCATAGTTAAAAGTGAACCACAAAGTCCAATTTTCTTCAGTCACTCTCCTGCTTCTACAGCAAGGGCAAACACATCAAATTAAAATACTGTGTCACAAGTTATTTTCAGGATAATACCAAGTCACCAGGAGCCAAATGTAACTGACTATTCATGTTCTCTAGAAACTGAAAGAGCCAGCAGTAAGGGAGCCTTTTTAAAAAACAACTGGTATTAAGGTTTTCATTGGGGAGGAGGGGGAATAGGATTCAAAGATTATAGGAAAGGAGCAAATAAGTATAGTGTCAAAAGGGCTGACATTTTTCAGAAGATAACGAGTACTCAATTCCTTAAACAAAATGAGCCCAAACAGGACACTCACAGGTAGGTGATTAGAACATACAATTGCTAAGAAACATTCACAATGGGATGCCTTCTCTACATCCAAAATCCAGAGCCCAAAAGGAAAATCGACCCATCCCTGATCCTTTCTTCTGCTTTCAGCATCTACGAACTGAGTTACCTAGCCAAAGAATATTATATGCCTCTTTGAAGTACTCTGATTCAAAAATTTTTCCCCTTTCAAGTAATTTAATAACCTTTTAGGAAAAAGAAGGGCTTCCCAATGACTCACCAGTAAAGAGTTCACCTGCTAATGAAGGAGACACAGGTTTGATTCCTGGGTGGGGAAGATCCCCTGGAGAAGGAAATGGCAACCCACAGTATTCTTGCCTGGAGAATCCCATGGAAAGAGAAGCCTGGCAAGCTACAGTTTATGGGGTCGAAAAGTCAGACACAACTGAGCACGCATGCAGAAAAAAGAAAAAAACTTCCTATCCACTTGTAGTATTCCTTGCTCTATCTATCTCCAGCCCCCAAAATGAAGTTACCATAAGGAGTAAGTCATGTCTAAGCCTTTATGCAAGTGCCATGCAGAAAGCGACTAACAGAAAGCAGTTATCTAAAGATCCTGCAACAAAATCCAAACAGGCTCAGAATGAAGTAGAAGAAATTACTCATAAACAAGAAACAGTAAAAGTTTTATACTTTACCTTCATTTAATAATCAGGACAAAAAAAAACATTATTTTTTTAATGACGAAAAAAATTAGGACGCAAATTGGAACAACTTGTGAGAATCTGAGATTGCACCTCACCATGTAATACAGAATACAAATCTACCACTGATAAAAAGGTCTGGAACATGAGCGTGTTGTTCAGAACTTCAAATGTATTCTCTCTAGTGAATAAGGTTATATATAAATGTACTTGTTTCAAAGACAGCTCAGAAAAACTAATAATAAACTATAAGAAAAAAAGAAACAATCACAGAATCAGATATGATGCTGATTAAAGATGACATTCCGGAGAAGGCAATGGCACCCCACTCCAGTACTCTTGCCTGGAAAATCCCATGGATGGAGCAGCCTGGTAGGCTGTAGTCCATGGGGTCACCAAGAGCCGGACACGACTGAGCAACTCACTCTCACTTTTCACTTTCATGCATTGGAGAAGGAAATGGCAACCCACTCCAGTGTTCTTGCCTGGAGAATCCCAGGGACGGGGGAGCCTGGTGGGCTTCCGTCTATGGGGTCGCACAGAGTCAGACATGCCTGAAGCGACTTAGCAGCAGTAGCAGCAAAGATGACATTCAACTCCTTTATTTTACCAATAATGTGGCTCTGGTGAAGAGAAAGTTGGGTCACTTGCCCAGTGTCACCATGGTATATAAAATCAAAGGTTAGTTGCTCAGTTGTGTCCGACTCTTTGCGACCTATGGCCTGCAGCCCACCAGGCTCCTCTGGTCTTGGGATTCTCCAGATAAGAATACTGGAGTGGGTTGCTATTTCCTCCTCCAGGGGATCTTCCCAACCCTGGTGGGAAACCAGGTTTCCCACATTACAGGCAGATTCTTTTTTTTTTTTTACTGTCTGACCCACCAGGGAAGCCCATATAAAATTCAAAGCTGGTCAAAAAAAACAGATCCTTGACTCAGTACAGCCATACATTTCAGATCTCACCATCTCTACATAACAAGTATATTTATGTATAAACATCCTAATATGGTGTAACTCTATTGGTATGTGTCAAAAGAAATATTTAAAAAACACTTACCTTAGATTGTGTTAGGTGGTGATGTTTTACACAATAAAAGTAAACAGGCTGAGTGAGAAAACTAGCTGCTCTCTAGAACACCTGTGGTGTTTTCGATTCCCTCACCTATGGTGAAATCTCAGGATAATTTTTCACCAATCAAGAGTAAAGGGAGTTTTCCCTCTAGATACAGTCCTAAATACTGTTTTGTCCTATATACTGCTAAACACAATTGGTTTCAAGTTGACTCAAATGGTTAACTGTGAGGGACCTACATGAATAAATTAAATACAATTAAAGCAAATTAAAAATTGTTCGATTACTCAATTGGCCTGTGTTACAAAACTTCTTCCAAAGATGCTCCCAGCAGTCACACTTTTCTTTTCAGTCGCTGTGTCAAAGTCGATCAGTGGTGTCCAACTCTTTGCGACCCCATAGACTTATACAGCCCATGGAATTCTCTAGGCCAGAATACTGGAGTGGGTAGCCTTTCCCTTCTCCAGGGGATCTTCCCAACCCAGGGATGGAACCCATGTCTCCCGCATTGCAGGCCAATTCTTTACCAGCTGAGCCACAAGGGAAGCCCAAGAATACTGGTGTGCATAGCCTATCCCTTCTCCAGCAGATCTTCCTGACCCAGGGACTGAACAGGGGTCTCCTGCATTACAGGCTGATTCTTTACCAACTGAGCTATCAGGGAATCAGTTGCTATATTCACTGTGAATTATGAACCTTATTTTTCACTCCCAGACCACTATCCTTGCTCTTGTTTCTCCGAAGCCAAAGGATTTAACTAATTTGAGCCCCACTCTACTCCATATTTATTTCCCTCACCTACAAAGGCAATGTTGGCCCCAAGTTCTATGTATTTCTATCTTCTTCTACACAGATCTCTCTATTTCTATGTAGATATTTCTATTCCTCATTCACAGAGCCTCCTCTGAGTTTGATATTCAATTTACTTTGCTTCCTAAATGAACTAATATTGCTTCCATCTCCCCCTGCTTTTTTTCTGTTTTCCATACAACTTTCCTCCAAGTCTGTTTAGCTCTTGCTCTTCACAATTCCTATTCTCACATTCTTATTCTTATTCTCACATTCTACCCTGCCTGAAGACTGGTTTGCAACCAGCATATGTAACTTATTACCATCTACGGACCCAGAGAAGGTAAACTGATCTGCCGAGTAGTGCATATTTGAATAATGGAAAGGTCAAGATTTAATAAAATACAGAACTTCTTCACCACCCAAGCACACACCTTACTCAGAATATTATAAAACACTGCTTGAAAAATAATCAGAGGAGCACAGAAGAATGAAAAGAACAATGTTAACAAAATTTTATTTAAAACTAATATATAATACAAATAACAAAAGGAAATGGAAGTAGTAATGAAGCTACTGCACAAAAACACTTGTTAAAAGCTTAAGCTTTGCCAAAGACAATAAAGATGCTCAATATCATTAGGTATTTGGCTATTCCAATACTTTGGCCACCTCATGCGAAGAGTTGACTCATTGGAAAAGACTCTGATGCTGGGAGGGATTTGGGGCAGGAGGAGAAGGGGAGGACAGAGGATGAGATGGCTGGATGGCATCACTGACTCGATGGACGTGAGTCTGAGTGAACTCTGGGAGTTGGTGATGGACAGGGAGGCCTGGCGTGCTGCGACTCATGGGGTCGCCAAGAGTTGGACACGACTGAGTGACTGAACTGAAGTCAAATACCATAGTGAAATACCACCTCAGGCCCATTAGGATGGCTACTACCAAGTAAACAGAAAACAAGTCCGTGCATCAGAGTACACAACCAACAGTTAAAAGGCAACCTAGGGAATGTAAAAAAAACCTGCAAGTTATAAATCTGATATGAGATTAGTATCTGTAATATATAAAGAACTCCTACCATTCAACAATAATTTTTAAAATCTCATTTTAAAGTAAGCAAAGGATTTAACAGACATTACTGCAAATAAGATACACAAATGAAGAACAAACTTATGAAAAGATGTTCAACATCACTGATCACTAGGGAACTGCACAACAAAACAATAATATACATTAGTATGATTATTAATTTTTAAAAAGCCATACCCACAGAAAATGTGTGTTGGCAAGGAGATGGAAAAATTGAAAACTTCGTACACTGCTGGGGAATATGTAAAATGGTGTGGCTTCTATGGAAAACAGTATGGCATTTTCTCAAAAAATTAAAATTTAATTACTATATGACCCTATATTTCCACTTCTGGGCATATACTCACATCTGAAAGCAAGGTCTCTAAGACATATTTGCACATCCATGTTTCTAACAGCACAATTCACAATAACCAAAAGATGGAAGCAACACAAGTGTCCATCAAGGGACAACCGGATAAACAAATTGTGGTCTACATACAATGGAGTACTATTCAACCTCAAAAAGGAAGGACATTCCGACACATACTATTATGCATAGTAACCCTGGGGAACATTCTGCTAAATGGAAGAAGCCAGTCTCAAAACGACAAATGCCTTATGATGCCACTCATGATTACTCAAATCCACAAAAACAGGTGGATGTGGGGGACTGGAAGTGGGAAAAGGGGAGGTTAGTGAGTCGTTTAATGGGTAGAGACTTAAAGTTTCAAAAGATGAAAAGAGTTCTTGAGACTGAACAGTGTACTTAACACAACTGAAAGGTATACATAAAATGGTTAGGATGGTAAAAAAATCTTTGTTGTATTGACCAAGCCACAATTAAAAATAATGTTTTCTTTTTCTTTTTTTAAAGCCAGAAAATAACAAGTGTTGGAAAGGGTTTGGATAAGGTGAAACTCTTGAACACTAAGACTATAAAATGGTACAGTCAGGATTTTCTGATGGTCCAGTGGTTAAGACCCAGCACTTCCAGTGCAAGGGGCATGGGTTCATCCCTGGCCGGGGAACCAGGATCCTAAATGCTGCATGGTGCAGCCGGAAAAAAAAAAAAAAGGTACAACCAATGAGGAAACAATATGGAGTTCCTCAGTATACAGAATTACCACTCAATCCAGCAATTCTGGATATCTACTCAAAAACAATTGAAATCAGTGGCTCAGATATTTATATACCAATATTCAGAGAATTATATATCTACATTAACCAACAGGAGGAAACCACCCAAGTGTTCATCAATAAATGAATGGATAAACAAAACGTAGTATAAACATACACAAAAGAATATTATTCAGTCATAAAGAAATAAATTCCTTTTTCACTGGAAGTCAAAGGTACAAGCTTCCAGTTATAAAATAAACTAAGTTCTGGGGATAGAACATGATGATTACAGTCAATAACACTACAGTGTATATTTGAAAGCTGCTAAGAAGATAATCTTAAAAGTTTTCATCACAAGGAAAGAAAATAAACTGTGTGAGGAGATAAACGTTAACTAAACTTATTGTAGTAATTATTTCACCATATATACATTATCAGTTCAGTCGCTCAGTCGTATCCAACTCTTTGTGACCCCATGGACTGCTGCACACCAGGCTGCCCTGTCCATCACCAACTCCTGGAACTTGCTCAAACTCATGTCCATCGAGTTGGTGATGCCATCCAACATATACCAAATCATTATGTTATACACCTTTAATTTACAGTGTTCAATTATAGTGTTATTCGTTCAGTAGTGTCTGACTTTTTGTGACCCCATGAACTATAGAGCCCACCAGGCTCCTCTGTCCATGAATTCTGCAGGCAAGAATACTGGAGTAGGTTGCCATTCCCTTCTCCAGAGGTGTTAAAGAACCTGCCTGCCAATGCAGGAGACATAAAGAGATGTGGGTTTGATCCCTGGGTGAGCAAGATCCCTGGAGGAGGGCATGACAACCCACTCCGGTATTCTTCTCTGGAGAAGCCCATGGACAAAGGGGCCTGGCAGACCACAATCCATAGGATTGCAAGGAGTTGGAACACAACTGGAGCGACTCAGCATACACGCCAGCACTGTCAATTATATTTCAATAAAACCAGGGAGAATTTTTTAAGAAGTGAAATTCTGATATATGCTGTGAAATAAGCCATACACAAAAGGACAATTACAGTATGATCAAATTTGCATGAGATACCTAGAATAGGCAAATTCTTAGAAATACAGTAGAACAAAGGTTACCAGGTGCTGAGAGAAGAGAGGAATGAGGAGGTATTACTTAATGAGTACAGTGTCTGTTTTGGATAATGAAAAAGCTCTAGAAATGGATAATGGCCCACATGACTTTTCTGGTTAATTGTATCAAACATTCAGAGATAATACCAAACCTACACAGTCTTCAAAAAAACAGAGAAGGCAAACATTTCTCAATTTATTTTCTGGAATTAGCTTTACACCAACATTACCAAAACCAGACAAAGAGAGAAAGCAAATAAACAAAAACTATAAATCAATGCCCCTTGTGAACACAGATGAAAAAAAGTCTTCATAAAGTATCAGGAAATCAAATCAACAATATAAAAAAAAGAATAGTACATTATGACTCTGGATGCAAGCAAAGATGACTTATCACTTGAAAGAGCTAAATAACAAAGGAGAAAATATATATGATTGTCTCAGTAGATGCAGCAAAAACCTGTGACAAAATTCAACACCCATTCACAATAAACACTCTCAGTAAGCTATGAACAGAAGAAAACATACTCAGTCTGATAAAGAGTTTCGATGGAAAACTTGTAGCTAACATCATACTCAATACAGACAGAATGTTTTGCCCTCACATTTGAGAACAAGGCAAGAATGTCCTGTATCACCAACTGTAATACGTACTGGAGGTCCTAGCCAGTTGAAATAAAGTAAGAAATGAAAAAAGTACAAATCAGAAATAATAAATTATCTGTATTCACAGACAGTATGATCAGGTACGTAGAAAATTTTAAGAACTCAACCCTCCCCAAAGATGGTTTTTGGCAAAGGATAGTCTTTTTCAACAAATGGTACTGAAAAAACTGGGCATTCCCATGGGGTGGGGGCGCGTGGAGGTGATGAGTTTACCTCATACTATACACAAAACTTAAATCAAAGTAATTTAATGTTTGATCCCAGACCTACATGTAAAACTCTAAAACTTCTAAAAGACATCATAGGGTAAAATTTCTTAGGATATAAAAAGTACAATCATAAAATCATAAAACAAAAAATTTATCATCTAACAATTGAAGGTGGGAGGAGAAGGGGACAACAGAGGATGAGATGGCTGGATGGCATCACCGACTCAATGGACGTGAGTTTGAGTCAACTCCAGGAGTTGGTGATGGATAGGGAGGCCTGGCATGCTGCAGTCCATGGGGTCACAAAGAGTCAGACAGGACTGAGCAACTCAACTGAAACGACCAAATGGAGAAGGAAATGGCAACCCACTCCAGTGTTCTTGCCTGGGAAATCCCATGGACAGAGGAGCCTGGCAGGCTGCAGTCCACAGGGTTACAAAGAGTCAGACACGACTAATGACTAAGCAAACAACCAAAATGTAAAACTTTGACTCTTCAAAAGAACGTGAAATGAATGATACAGCAAGCCATATTACTGGAAAAAGTATTCTATGTACTCCTGACAAAGTACTTACATCCACGGTATATAAAGAAAACTATAACAATTATATGAAAACATACAACCCAACAAGTAATTAGTAAAATATTTAAAGAGTTCGCAAAAGATACACGAATGTCATCAATGAAATAAAAACACAAGGAGATACTATGAAATATTTACTAGAATGGCTAAGATTAAAAACACTAAAACTTCCAGGGTGGAGAAGCTGTTGGCAGGAATGTGGACTGAAATAACTACTTTAGAAAACAGTTTAATAGTTCTTGTAAAATTAAACATACACATATCACTTGACCTAGCAATCCCACTCTTATGTGGCAAAGAGTAAAAACATTACGTCCATACAAGGACAAATATTCATTCACAGTAGCTTTACTTCTAATAATTCAAAACTGAAAACAATATAAACGTTTCATCAACAGGTGAATGGATAAAACATTGTGATACATCCATATAATGGAATGGTACTAAGAGTGAAAAGGAACTAACTATTGACAGAGGTAACAGCATAATGAATCTTAAAATGGCAGGACGGAGGGCACAGAAGAGAAGTGCATCACTTTTTATATTGCTATCATAACAAACTACCCTGATCTAGCAGCTTGCCGCTGTTAAGTCGCTTCAGGCGTGTCCGACTCTGTGCAACCCCACAGACAGCAGCCCACCAGCCTCCCCCGTCCCTGGGATTCTCCAGGCAAGAATACTGGAGTGGAATCCAGCAGCTTAAAACAATACAAATGTATTATCTTACAGTTCTGCAGGTGAGAAGTCTGACACAGGCCTCTGCACTCAAATGAAGACCTAAGAGCAGAGCCACATTCCTCTATAGCAGCTTATGGGGGAGATCCAACTCTTTGACCTTTCCAGCTTCCAGAGGCAGCCCACATTTGTTGGCTCGAGTGCCCCCACTTCTCAATCTCTGGCTGTCCTTCAGTAGTCCCCTCTCAGACTACAACTTTAAAGGACTCGAGCAATTAGAATATGCTCACCTGTATAATCCAGGACAGTTTCCCCTTCTCAAGGCCTAAAATTTAATTACACCTGCAAAACCCCTTTTGCTACATAAGGGATTTAAGGAATTAGATCTGATAGACAGATTCCTGAAGAACTATGGACAGAAGTTTATGACACTGTACAGGAGGCAGTGATCAAGACCATCCCCATGAAAAAGAAATGCAAAATGGTTGTCTGAGGAGGCCTTACAGATAGCTGAGAGAAGAGAAGTGAAAGGCAGAGGAGAAAATGAAAGATACACCCATCTGAATGCAGAGTTCCAAAGAATAGCAAGGAGAGATAAAGAAAACCTTCCTCAGTGATCAGTGCAAAGAAATAGAGGAAAACAATAGAATGGGAAAGACTACAGATCTCTTCAAGAAAATCAGATACACCAAGGGAACATTTCATGCAAAGATGGGCTCAATAAAGGACAGAAATGGTATGAACCTAACAGAACCTGAAGATATTAAGAAGAGGTGGCAAGAATACACAGAAGAACTATACAAAAAAATCTTCATGACCCAGATAATCACGACGGTGTCATCATTCACCTAGAGCCAGACATCCTGGAATGTGAAGTCAAGTGGGCCTTAGGAAGCATCACTACAAACAAAGCTAGTGGAGGTTATGGAATTCCAGTTGAACTATTCCAAATTCTAAAAGATGATGCTGTGAAAGTGCTGCACTCAATATGCCAGCAAATTTGGAAAACTCAGCAGTGGCCATATGACTGGAAAAGGTCAGTTTTCATTCCAATCCCAAAGAAAGGAAAGGCAATGCCAAAGAATGTTTAAACTGCTGCACAATTGTACTCATCTCACACGCTAGCAAAGTAATACTCAAAATTTTCCAAGCCAGGCTTCAACAGTATGTGAACTGTGAACTTCCAGATGTTCAAGCTGGATTTAGAAAAGACACAGGAACCAGAGATCAAATTGCCAACATCCTTTGGACCATAGAAAAAGCAAGAGTTACAGAAAAATATCTATTTCTGCCTTATTTACTACGCCAAAGCCTTTGACTGTGTGGATCACAACAAACTGTGGAATATTCTTAAAGAGGTGGAAATACCAGACCACCTTACCTGCCTCCTGAAAAATCTGTATGCAGGTCAAGAAGCAACGGATAGAACTGGACATGAAACAACAGATAGGTTCCAAATCAGGAAAGGAGTATGTCAAGGCTGAATTTTGTCACCCTGCTTATTTAACTTATATGCAGAGTACATCATGAGAAATGCTGGACTAGATGAAGCACAAGCTGGAATCAAGACTGCAGGGAGAAACATCAATAACCTCAGATATGAAGACTGACACCACTCTATGGCAGAAAGCGAAGAACTAAAGAGCCTCTTGATGAAAGTGAAACAGGAGAGTGAAAAAGTTGGCTTAAAACTAAACATTCGGAAAACTAAGATCATGGCATCTGGTCCCATCATTTCACAGCAAATAGGTGGAGAAACAGTGGAAACAGTGAGAGACTTTATTTTCTTGGGCTGTAAAATCACTGCAGATGGTGACTGCAGCCATGAAATTAAAAGACGCTTGCTCCCTGAAAGAAAAGCTATGACCAACCTAGACAGCATATTAAAACACAGAGACATTACTATGCCGACAAAGTTCATATAGTCAAAGCTATGGTTTTTCCAGTAGTCATGTATGGATGTGAGAGTTGGACTCTAAAGAAAGCTGAGTGCCAAAGAACTGATGCTTTTGAACTGTGGTGTTGGAGAAGACTCTTGAGAGTCCCTTGGACTGTAAGGAGATCCAACCAGTCAATCCTAAAGGAAACTGGTCCTGAATATTCACTGGAAGAACTCATGCCGAAGGTGAAACTCTAATACTTTGGCCACCTGATGGGAAGAACTGACTCATTGGAAAAGACGCTGATTCTGGGAAAGACTGAAGGCAGGAGAAGGGGATGACAGAGGATGAGATGGCTGGAAGGCATCACCGACTCTATGGACATGAGTCTGAGCAAGCTCTGGGAGTTGGTCATGGACAGGGAAGCCTGGCGTGCTGTAGTCTACGGGGTTGCAAAGAGTTGGACGTGACTGAGCGACTGAACTGAACATAGGGTAAAAAATACACAGGTTCTGCAGATTAGGGTATGGACATCTTGGAGGAGGGGCCTTTATTATGCCTACCATAGAAAAGAATGGAATTGATATAAAACTTAAAAAGAAACAAAAGTAATCTGCAGGGTTAGATAGCAGATCAGGTGAAGAGCAGGATGGACCACAGTTGGTAACAAGAGAACTTTCTCTATAATGAACATGAGCCTTGGCCTGAACTAGGTGGTTATACATGTATATTTATTTGTCGAAATTCATTGAATTAAACACTTCGAATGGGTACCTTTTATTATATCTAAAGTATGCCTCCTTTATTTTAAGTCATAAATACTATCTTTAGTAAGTATTCTGTTTTAGTTGGTTCTTAACCTCCATACTCCAACCTATCTTTCTCATATACTTTTAAGTTCCCACTGTGGCAGTTTTCAGTAAAACGATCTATATGGCTAAGGAGAAAGTAATTTTTACCACTGAAGAACTAATAATAAACACTCTTGTAATACTGTTTTTAAAGAAAACTCTGCTGCAAATTCCTAGTTCAAATACAGGAACTTAGGACAAGGCTTCAAAAAATGGCAGTGGTAACAACCCTAAATTTGATATTGTACAGTAAGAAATGAATATCCTGCATGTTAATATGGTACTGCTTCTAGATAGAAGACAGTTCAGAAGTAGTAATTTAGAGGCGCTCAGAAGCCAACCTACCTGGGTGTGGCTGTGACTGGGCAATCACCTGTGGCACCACTGGACAGCCACTGACAACCTTAAGGTTATATGCTGCTGCGAAGTCACTTCAGCCGTGTCCAACTCTGTGCGACCCCACAGACGGCAGCCCACCAGGCTCCCCCGTCCCCGGGATTCTCCAGGCAAGAACACTGGAGTGGGTTGCCATGTCCTTCTCCAATGCATGAAAGTGAAAAGCGAAAGTGAAGTCGATCAGTCGTGTCTGACTCTTAGCGACCCCATGGACTGCAGCCTACCAGGCTCCTCCGTCCGTGGGATTTTCCAGGCAAGTGTACTGGAGTGGGGTGCCATTGCCTTCTCCATAAGGTTATATAAACCCAGAAAATTAGTCAACTACCTGCAGTAATACAAAACAAGTATTCTTCTTCTACACACACAAAATATAACTCAAAAAACAGGTATACCCATCTTATAGGCCACACTTAAACTACTGAGGCTAGCACTAAGAAGACATCTCTCTTCACCTCCAAAACTAAAGCTATAAAAAAAAATTAAAAAATCATCAGCATTCAAAAAGCCTCAATGTAGAAATACCCTTTTAGAGTTTTAGACCTCCTGTTCTAAAATGTAAAAATAACACGAAGAATTCTTTTTAAATTCCTGGAGTGACAAGAGTTTTTTTGTTTTGTCTGTTTGTTTTTTACTTATGTGGCACCAGATAAACTTTCTCAATGGGAGAAGAGAAGAAATCCTTTTCCATCATGGGTTTAAAATGCTGGGCCTGATTCTTGCTGCTAAGGAAAGTAAATAGCTCACTTCCAAAACTGAATGAACAAGCTTCTTGAAATTATATCAATTCTCTAATGCTAAAAAGATTCTCTCCAAAATGGTAAGTAAATTACCACTTACAGCACAATTTAAAGCATCACTTTGAAATAAGGCCCCTCTATTTTAAAACAGAGCATTTTCAACACTGTTATGAGAATTGCATGATTTATTAAAGAGAAAAACCATATAAAAGTCAACATATATTTACACATATATAAACAACAAGTCTGATCAAAATTACTTGAAAACACAGAGACGTAAAATTCTCATCACATTTTTTAGTAGCATGAATTTATATCCAGTCTCTCTTCTTCCTTAAAATAAACATTTATAATAACCCTTCCAGGTATTAAAGCTGTATAAGCCCTTAATACTCTAGTGGAAAAAGAATAGAGGGGAAAAAAGTCACCCAAATAAATGTATAATTATAATCAGTAGTAAAGCCTAAAAAAGAAAGTACTACTTCCTATGACACCAGGAAAGGCCTCTCTAAGCAAACACCACCACCGAGGCCGCCTAGCGCATGGAGCTTTGACAAAGATTGATCATGACCCTTCCCGTTTTCCAGACAAGCTAGACACTACATCTTTATAAGGACTCAAAGTTTCAGTAAAGTTTCACATACTTTAACATGCTAAATTTAGCAAGTTTAAAGTTTTCAACTAAGTCACTCCACTGTAAAGCAAAAATTAGCACAAGACTGTAAATCAACCATGTGTGAGTGTGCTCACTCAGTCATACCCGACTCTGCAACCCCAGGGACTGTAACCCATCAGGCTCCTCTGTCTATGGAATTTTCCAGGCAAGAACACTGGAGTGGGTTGCCACTTCCTACTCCAGGGGATCTTCCCAACTTACGGATTGAACCTGCGTCTCTTGAATCTCCTGCAGTGGCAGGCAGATTCTTTGCCACTTCAATTTAAATAAATTTTTTCAAAAGCATAATAAACGCATCAAGGTCACTGATATCACCACGTTAATGTACCTAATCTCATAGTTTAGATCTAGTTTCACTTACTAACATTAAGTAGTGGTTAAAAGCATAGCTAGAGAATCAGATTAAGTGACTCATGTGCAAATCTAAGAGAAGAGAGAAAAGAGGAATGGGAAGATACAAAAGTAAGAGTGCTTTTCTCTAGGAGCTTAGTCAAATAACATAAATTAAAGAGCTGCTGGAGGCTTTGTTCTGCTGATTTGTGGACCAAGTGAGTAGAAGTACCTAGTTTGCAGAAAGAAAGCAGAACCATATAATGTCCAAAACAGTCACCACTGAGTCCTCACTATGCTCTCAATTTCACAACATATCCTCACACCAAATTTCACAAGATACTTTCCAATCAAGCTTTTTCATCAAGCTCTCAGTTACTGGGTTTTGTAATTTTAAATTCAAGAGTCCCAAATCATAAGACAAACCTAAAGTCTATGACACTCTAGAAATGTAAAAAATTATAAAGTACTTATCAGTCAAAACCAGTTAATTTTATATACAAATAAATGTACACAACACAAACACAAATGTACACAAACACATTGGTTTTAAAAATCTGATAAATGTTTAACACTGTAATTTTCCATTTCTGTTATTATCTAAGTTATGCTTTGTTGTTTTTCTGATAGTTCTGCCCACCTACTATCTCAGACACCCAAGCCAATTCCTGCCTTTCTCATTTTTCATGTGGTTATTTTAGCTGGTCTATGTGCCCTTTAAGTTTTCTTTTACCCAAAACCCTTATTAAAGAGAGATTTCTGCAAGCAGTAGGCAAACAGATTATTCCCTGCATCTACCTCACATTTTTATGTACCTTATGAACCTCATAGGTTAATTCCATTTTCAATTAGGAAAATGCAAGTCGGAGACTCTGACCTCAGCACTACACATGTACATAAAAGATAATCACTGTAAAATGGCCACCAGCACCAGACTGATTCTCCCAAGTAGCACTGGCCAAGGCTGTGAATATTCAGAAGGCAGTAAATAGCTCAGCAACATATACAGGAGAGTGGTTTTCTTGTTGCTATTGTTGCTTGTTGTTTTTTCTGTTTGTTTTTTAGCCTTTTCTGAACTATATGTTTATATATTCATGTATATACACAAAAAATTACTGAACCAGGACATTATGATTTAACTGAAGGAAATAATTCAAATTGATCAATGTAGAGAAAAATGCACTTCTCTGATTTCATACTGTATTCATTAAATGTAAGATACAGAGTCTTAAAATACAGATTTTTTTTTTTTTTACAATTAGTGTTGGCCAGCTAACATCACACCATACCTATGATTACACAACCAGCATCAGCATTTGCAGAATGGAGGTTAGCAACTTGGGAAGCTGAAACATTAGCTGGCCACTCTTTTACACCCTACAAATCAGAATTAAGATAAAGAGGTACAGAAGCTGGGGAATAAGAAAAGTTTACCAAGGTTCATAAAGCTAGAATAAAAAAAATAAACTAGATCTGCAGGACGTGCTCATTCACATCCAGCTCTGCAACCCCATGGACAGCAGCCACCACCCCCCTACCCCCACTCCCCTCCGCCCCACACCCCCCACACCCCTGACTCCTCAGTCCATGGAAATTTCCAGGCAAATATACTGGAGGAGCCATTTCCTCCTCCAGGGGATCTTCCTGACCCAGGGATCCAACTCAAGTCTCTTGTGTCTCCCACATTGGCAGGAGGGTTCTTTACCACTGAAGTTAGGTCTACTTAATTGCAAAGTCAGCTTACGAGCAAAGCCTCAATGGCTTTTAGGTGTTGTTGTTGTTTTTTTTGTAATTCTTTTAATACATGCTTCTCCCATCTCCCCACCAACACTCTTCCTGGTACAAAAGACAACAGAGATATACAACAGAAAGTCAAGTCAAAAGGCACCTTGGAAGTCCTACTCTAAAAGTGAAAAATTAGGGGAAATACTTTAACCAATGTATTTCATGTCTATTTTCCTCTCATTTATCTGGAAGAGTAGTATACAAAACTAAAAGTATACGGTAAAGATTATAAGAGGTAAAAAAAATCATGTCAGTTTAATAACATTTTCCCTATTATATGGGAAAACATGTGTGTGCACTCACTCACTCAGTCGTGTCCAATTCTTTGTGACTCCATACACAAAATAACAAAATATCATACGTTTGGGAACACATTAAGTTTGTTAAAATATGGTGACTTCAGAATGAAGCAAGACTTTTAAAAGTATACCACAAAACTAGGAGGCAATTTTGAAACAATTAAAATTTTAATAAAAATAAAGTCTACTTTACTTATTTAAAGTTTACTCACTGTGATTTCTGCCAGGCAATCAAAATCAAAAGACATACTACAAACCAGTAAAAAACATATTTGCAAACTCATATCACAATGGGCTTATAAACATACACTATTAAAAACAACTCCTACAAATCAGTCCCAGATCCACCACCCAGTTAAAAAACACGTCAACAACGAACACACGAAGATACTCAACAGCATTCCTTGCCACAGAAATTCAGATTCTAATCACAATGAGATTCCACTGGAATGGCTGAAACTGCAAGGACCAAGATATGGGCAACCAAACTCTCAAACACTGTGCAAATACTGGGTAGCTGTTTGGCAGCATTCACTAAAGTTAAATAGACATATACCTATAATAACTTATAGCCCACTTAGTCCATTTCATGGAGAAGGCAATGGCACCCCACTCCAGTACTTCTGCCTAGAAAATCCCATGGACGGAGGAGCCTGGTAGGCTGCAGTCCATGGGGTCGCTAAGAGTCGGACATGACTGAGCAACTTCACTTTCACTTTTCACTTTCATGCATTGGAGAAGGAAATGGCAACCCACTCCAGGGTTCTTGCCTGGAGAATCCCAGGGACGGTGGACCCTGGTGGGCTGCCGTCTATGGGGTCACACAGAGTCGGACACGACTGAAGTGACTTAGCAGTTAGCAGTCCATTTCTAACATACTATAAAGATGTAAGTTCTTAGATCTGCCAAAACACAAATATATGAATATTCGCTGCAGTTTTATTCAAAGAGACCAAAGCTGAAAAAATCCAAGTATCTGTCAATCCACAATAAAATTAATAATGGTGTTATATTCCCATACACAGCAATGAGAAAAAACAAAACAAACACAACAGGGTGATGACTTCCAAGTTTACTAAATGTATCTACAGTTGACCCAGGACACTAGTGGTTGCCTTTGGTGGGAAGACTGCAGGGGGAGTACAGGAGAACCCACTGCAAGGCAAGAAATGTTCTCTGTCTTGACTGTGGTAGTTACATGAGTTTATAATATGTTAAAAATTAACATACACAACTGATTGATAGTAAGAAATCAGAAAGTGACTGCCTGAGGTAAGGAGAAAGGAAAAGGGAATGGAAAGGAAGCCTGAAGGAACTTATTTCTGGGCAGTGGAAATGCTCTAAATCTAGGATGACTTGGTTATATGGTCACATAAAAATGTCAGTTCATCAAAACTGTACAGTTAAGATCTGTTCATTTTACAGAAAATTACAGCTCAATAAAAGAAAGCTCACTGAGTTTAAAATGTGTGTACTGTACCTTATACAAGTTATACCACAACGAACAACAAAAAATGGTGAGAGAGTCCAAAATACAATGCTAGTTCACTGAAAGAAATGACCAAAGTATATAAAAAGATGCTCAAACTCACTTAAAAACATTAAATATCATCTTTACTATCATGTAAGCAAAAAGCAAAACTGTTTTATTTGGTTAACACTACACTGGCAAGAGTGTGAGCAGTTACTCACATTGGGGTCAGTGGTGTGAACTGGGGCAGCCTCTGGAGTCAGTCCAGCAGTAACTACACCACTTGTTTCCCCGTGGCTCAGTGGTAAAGAATCCGCTTGCCAAGTAGGAGATGGGGGGTTCAATCCCTGGTCGGGAAGATCCCCTGGGAGGAGGAAATGGCAACCCACTCCAGTATTCCTGCTGGGAAAATCCCATGGACAGAGGAGCCTGGCAGGCTACAGTCCGTGGGGTCGCAAAGAGTCAGACATGACGGAGTACGTACTCGCACGTGCACAATCTGTGACTCAGCAGTTCCAATTCAAGTAGTTCATCATACGAATACCCTTGCGCATACAGGCTATACACAACAAGGTTATTCACTGCAACACTGTCTGTAATAGCAGCAGGCTCAAGTAACCTAAATATCCATCAACTGGGCAAACAAGTTGAATATGTTATGGTATATCCATACAATAAAACGCCGTACCACCATTAAAAAGGGGAAGGCAACCTCTTTACATGTTGATATGAGATCTAAAATACATCAGTGAAAAAAAATAAAATACAGTAGAGTGACTAGCATGCTATCATTTGTGTTCAAAACAATACTGAGCAAAGTGCAAATTATACATGCGTTGGCTTCTTTATATACGGTATTTCTCTGGAAGGATAGGGAGAACACTGATATCCCTGTTTGGTTCCAGGAAAGTAATTGGTAGCTAGGGGGGCTGGGAAAACAGGAAGAGAAAGAACACTTCTGAGTTTTGAACAATGTGAATACATTACCCAATAAAACCATTTTCAAAGTAGTCATCAGCTTCACTTACTATACAGACGTACTTCTATAAACATGTAAAATATATAATGATCAAAGAGTCCCCCCAAAAAGTATCTGAGTCCGGATTAAAATTTTGTTGTTTTTAATCTTTAAAAAGTATCAACAGTTTGGACTGAAGTTGTTATAACTGAACAGAAAATATTCAGCACTACTTTGTCCAAGGAAATGCAGATTCTGAGTCCCACCCGAGACAGACAGTAGAAACTCTGGGGGTGGGGCTGAGTAATGTTAGAACATGTTTTAACAACTTCTCCAGGTGATCCATACTGAAGTCTGAGAACTACTGACACAGTTCTTAGTTAAGACTTGCTTCACACCTCTATCACAGCAAAAGCCTCAAGAAAGCCAACACATCCACCAAGGTGCCAGCAGGACGATCTGATCACATTACCCTCCAATTCCTTTAAAATGTCCCTCAACTCTTAAAGCTTGGCTTGCCCACAGGAATTTCACAATCTGCATCCTGCCACCACTTCCCCCATCTCCCCCAACACCACCACCCACATATGGATCTCTAGACCTACCTCACACTTCATCATCCCCAGTGGTCTTGACAATGCTATTCCTCCTCCTGGAATAGCTTCTCTCCCAACCCCTCCTCTCCACTCAATTTCACACTTAAGATCTAGTCATTTTCAAGACTTGTTCCACACTCCATCTGGCCCAATTCAGGCTTAAGTACCCATCCCATGTGTTCCTAAAAACAACCGACACTATCCTTCTCCAGTTCTTATTACTTCCTGTTCACTTGTAGTACAGTACCTGGCACATAACAGGCCCTCAGTATGTTGGAGGGGGAAAAAAGATCTGCTTTCTCACATCTAGACTCCTTAGCATCAATGACCATGTCTTATTTGACCCTGGATCCCTACTAAAAAGGTTGGCATATGAATATTTTTTAAAAGTTTGCTGAGTGAATAAATGTGGTTCAGAAACCGTAAGAAAAATCTGACACAAGCCAATAATGACACTTTATAAAATCCACATAAAGACATTACTTTCTGAATTAGAATAAAATTTTGCTGTGATTCCAATAAAAGGCAGACAGAGTTTCTTGGAGGCATGGCTGATTTCTAGGGCTAGGAAAGGAAAAATACAAGATAACCTGGCGCACCTTGCTGGTTAGAAAGAGATTAAAAAACGAAGGATGGTCATGTTGAAAGGGTGCAGAAAGCAGCCTAAATGAGTTCCCAGTGGCCAAAGCTAGAATCTGAGCAACAAAACAAGGAGTTATTAATATTAATGATATTAATTTATAACCCAAAGACCAAAATAAAAATCCATGAATCCACATGCACATAAACAATTGAAAAAATAAGTGAGTGAAAAAGAACACATTTGTACAGAAAAATCCAATTAATGTATGTAGAAGGTATGAGAGAACTAGAAAGTCACCATTAGAACACCCCAGCAATCTCTGGTGCAAACAATGCCCCACTGACGAGCGCTAAAATTACTGGGCAAAACTTTAAAGAAAAAGGCTCCCTACACATCCTTAGAGCACCTTCCCGAAATATTTCTTGATTACTATAGTAACTTCAACAATTATCCACAAGTTCTTTGATACTTTTCTCTCCAGCAGGTGGAACTTAACGTCCTTCACGTTCAAATGAGGGCTGAACTTAATGACTTACTTCTAATGAACGGAGTATGGAAAGCAGAAAAACAGTAACTTCATAATGAAGAAACCTGCTGAAATGATAATACTGTGGTTACATTAGGCTTAATAAAACATGCTGTTTAACAATTAATTTCACTTATCACTTCTTTCAGTGTGATTACTAGAAAACTTCAAATTACATGTGTGGTACTCAGTACATGATTAGATAGTTCCAGTCTAAACAATTCTGCTTGTGTGCCAAGTCGCTTCAGTCGTGTACAACTCTTTGTGATCCTATGAACCATAACCCGTCAGGTTCCTCTGTCCATGGGGTTATCCAGGCAAGAACACTGAAGTGGGTTGCCACCTCTTCCTCCAGAGGATCTTTCCGACCCAGGGACTGAACTCACATCTCTTATGTCTCCTGCATTGGCAAGCAGGTTCGTTACCACTAGCACCACCTGGGAAGCCCCTAAACAATTCTACCAATAGATAAAAGGTTAATAGCAGTCCTTATCAAGTGATCAAGGTTAATAACACCAGTAACAATGGATACCACTGTATGTAAATACGGACATATGCGCTTGATACAAAACAGGCACATCACCTCTGTGGTAGTCATCCCTGAGTATCCATAACCTCAGCCCTGTACTCTTCTGTACTGTCTAAAATTATTTCAAAATAACAGCTTTTTAAAAAGCAAAATTTATGCAATTTTAATTAAATATTAAATAGTACTCAATTTAGATTAATTTCCTAGTTATCAAACTGAGATTCTAATGACTTTTATACTAATGCAAACTTTTTAAAAGCTTTGAAGAAATATGAACATGTGACTAACCTAGAAAAAATTATACCCACTAGAATCTTCATAAACTAGTAAAACTGTATCAATTCACTTTTTTTGTGACTATTCTCAAGTAAATACCTAATTCAGTTACCCCTCAGTTAAGATTCATGATGACAAGGGCAATCTCCCACTCCTTTCCTTGGTCCCTGATTTTATCCATTAGCCATTTGGACAACAAATTAGTTCCCCATCCTCAAGATCCAGTCATACCCCTGGTTCTCCACAAAAAGAAAAGCAGTAGCACGCCACAGAAAAGAAAATCTGGTTGCTCCATTCTCTCCTGAATTTCCAATTGCTTTTTTTTTTTTTTTACCTCCAGAATTCAGAAATGTGGATGAGTTTGCAAGACTCTCAGAAATATGTGGTCTCATTCTCACCAATAACAGTATCAGATCAACTTTCTCCATTCAGTCCAGAGTTAGGCCTTTTCTGCTGAAACCATCATGTCATTCTTCATGCACTATATCCAGGGATAAAATACAATCCTGCAGTTAGGCTAAACGTCCTTCACTAGTTTACTGCCACAGAAGAATGTCCAAATTCTTTATCACAACAAAGAAGTCATTCCATGGTATGATCCCTACTTACCTATCCTGCCTGTTCTCATCACTCTCCAACTTTCGAAGCTTATGCTACACATAAACCAAACTGCCAGAAAAGAACAACCTGTTTGGCGTCTCTATTCCCTAACATATATCCTCTCTCCTGTTATATCACTCACATAGCTATTTTTATTGTAAATTATTTTAATATACACAGATTCTCAGTAGTTAATATGAGCAACACTTGAAACTTATTTTAGTATTTAAAAAATTACAAACGTGAACAGCATTTTCTCATAGTACTTAAGAGATATACTTTTTGGTACAACTTCTAATAAAACCTTAACTGCTGAAAAATTATTGCCGTTGACAGCAATCATACAATTAAGGGCATTAAAGAAAAATCATTCTCAAAAGTGTATCTGATGTTATTTCTTTCAGTTTTCTCTACAGTGAAATCAGATGTAACAAATGTTCCCGAACTCAAAGATTATTGGATTAAGCAAAAGAAGTGTCTTTTCAGACATCTAAAAAATATTTTCTTTATGGCTAACTTTCCAAAGTAAGACAGTGTCAAAGAAATGCAAGCATTTTCTTTAGGAAAAAACAGTCCAGGTAATGATTAACCTGAAGAGACCAGTATAGTATATTTTCCATTTAATTTGGCTGAACACAGACTTAATTTTTAAATTATATATGCAGTATCAGGGTCAAAGAGCATTAACTCCAAAAGCAACCTCAGAGACCTGGTTCACTGTTTTAAAGATGAAGCAACTGCTGTCCAGAAAGACTATCTCTTGGGTTGCAGAAGGCTTTTTCTACACAGCTAACCATTTTATTTTAGTGAATGCTGAAATACTGCTCAAAACAGTAATTGTTTGGAATATAAAACTTGTTAATATTACATGCTAAAATTATTTAACTACCTAGTTAGGATGAAGGTTGTTATCTTCCTCAGAGATCAAAATATTCCCTAAATATGTATAATTAACCTCCTGATAACTTTCTAATAGCTGATCTCAAATACTGCCTTCTATTAGCTGTTAAATTAGCAGAAGTAATGTTAAAAACAAAACAAACATAAATAGCATCAAATTATTTGCTGTGTAACTCATTTTGAGAAGACATTCATTTGAATACTCATATTAGCCAGAGACTGAGTTCATAAAATTACAATTACCACACACATGTGTGTTATTCGCTCAGTCGTATCCGACTCTTTGCAACCCCATGAACTGCATGTAGCCTGCCAGTCTCCTCTGTCCATGGAATTCTCCAGGCAAGAATACAGGAGTGGGTTGCTATTTCCTTCTCCAGGGGATCTTCCCAACCCAGGTCTCCTGCACTGCAGGCATATTCTTTACTGTCTGAGAGACGAAAAAACCCACATGAAAGACCTCAATTGTTCATTTAAAAAATGGATTTGAGTTTGAAAAGACTGGGAACCCCGGAGCAAGAAAAGAAAAAAAGAAATGTCAATTCAGATCAACTTTCTCCCTTCAATTCAGAGCTAGGCCCTTTTCCCCATGAAACCATTTCATCATCTTTCATGCACTATATCGAGGAATAAAATATAATTTTCCAAATTGTTAAAGGAATTTTATCTGACAATCTATGGTGGATTAAAGGCACCATACCCCAACCATAAATGGAGTCACATTTTGTGAGGCAGTGACATGGGCAGCAAGAGGAAGGAGGGGAAAAGGCTGTCTGCCCAGCAGCCCCCGATTTCACTCAATTCTCATTTCCATGACTCTCCCGCCCCCCCCGCGACAGTCCCACCAGGTACTTGAAAGCAGCCATAGTTTTGATAAGGCCTATGGCCATGGTGGACACAAATCAAACTTGCCAGGTGGCACTAGTGGTAAAGAACCTGCCTGCCAGTGCAGGAGACGCAGGTTCGATCCCTGGGTCGGGAAGATCCCCTGGAGGAGGAAATGGCAACCCACTCCAGTATTCTTGCCTGGAGAATTCTGTGGACAGAGGAGACTGGCAGGCTTCAGTCCATGGGGTCGCAAAGAGTTGGCCACAACTGAGCACTCACGCAGGCAAGAATCTTCCAAATGAAAACCAAAAAGAGATAGCCCCTCCTCTACAGCAGGAAAAAACAGAGAATGAAAACTGGCACTGGCAAGTATTTTCCTCCCTGTGAAGAAAGCAAATCTACTATGAGAAAATGAAGCTCATCTACAAACAAATAAACAAGAGACAAGATTATTAGCAAAGACGTCTAGTAGCTTTCAAATCGGTGTGCTCCTAGTTGTCTCCTAAAGCCTAGCTGGCTCAATGCTCTTTCTTACAAATGAGTTACTTGATCCATTTTGATTCTACTCCCTTTTTGGCTTAAGCTAGTCTGAACTGTGGAGAAGGCAATGGCACCCCACTCCAGAACTCTTGCCTGGAGAATCCCATGGACGGAGGAGCCTGGTAGGCTACAGTCCATGGGGTCGCTAAGAGTCGGGCATGACTGAGCAACTTCACTTTCACTTTTCACTTTCATGCATTGGAGAAGGAAATGGCAACCCACTCCAGGGTTCTTGCCTGGAGAATCCCAGGGACGGTGGACCCTGGTGGGCTGCCGTCTATGGGGTCGCACAGAGTTGGATACGACTAAAGCGACTTAGCAGCAGCAGCAGTCTAAACTGAGTTTCTAACATACATACAACTGAAAGAGATTTTAGTCATATATCAACTTTGCGAAGCTGACCATGACTCTCAAGACAGAATATCACAGGGAAATATAACTAAAGGTAAATTTCAAAATCTCCTGAACCTGTACAAAGCCTAAATGGGGGTACTCAGCCCTCATCATTTTTATTGTATGAAATACGCATCTTAAAATGAAGTATTAACCTACTAAAATCTAACATTTATGATTAACACAAGCACACATTCAAACTGGTTTATCAATTATCCATCTGTGTGTTTTTTTTTCCCCTGTTTCAAACACTGCAAGTATATTTCTCCAAGAAAAGTAGACAGCGCTCACATATGTCCTTGGACTTCCCCAAATGGAGATTCCAAGGAAGTAAACTCTCTTCCAACCCTCCCCTAAATGCCGACCTTTTAATGAATCATTTCCACTATTCTATTGTAAGGACAAACCAGTTTAAGTCTATCAGCTGGTCACAAAACATTCCTGAGAGAACAATTCACTCAAATATTTACTGAACTACCAGGTCCTGTTTCAGGTCCTGGTGTGACAAGACAGAGCCCATCCCTGTTCTCAGGGAGTTTAAATTATAGAGGTGCATTTAAAAAGATAAATCAACAATTAAGGCTATCAGAGAGAGAGATAAGCGCTATGTGACTGAAAATGGCTAGGGAGTGGGCAGCTACTTCATTGTGACCTTTCTAAGGTCTCTCAGAGGTGAGGGCATTGGAACTGAAATCTGAATGACATTAAAAAAAAAAAAAATTTGCCATATGACAATCTCAGGGCAAAGCCTGAGGCAGAGAGTAAAGCAATTAAGGTGTTGAGACAGGAACAAGCTTGTTCTGTGGGCGTGGAGCTGGTGTGGCTGGACACAGAGAACAAGGGGAAGGGTGCCATGAAACAGGATACCATTTGTGAGGCGGCCAAAGGGCAAGTCATGTGCTGGTGGAACCTCCACAGGCCAAGGAAAAATATTCCAATTTTATGTTAAGTATGATGGAAAACCCACAGAGAAGAGAGAAGGAAACTGACACTTTCTGAGCACTTAATATAGTGTCTACACAACAGGATGTACAAATGTCTCTGCCATGCATTCCATAAAACTATATATGCTTTCATGTAAGCTATACCATGTGTAATTAGCTTAATATTTATCAAAAGATATGCTGTTATGCACAATTTCAAAAAAAAAGCAGCCACTCTTCCTGTTACCACCAGTTCTCAGTTATCAAGTCACTTCTACATTGATTTGTCAAACCAAATGAACCAACCAATACTATCTACTACCAAAACATACATGAAGAAAATGCAAGAAAGGCAAATGAGACTAGATAAAAATAAGGCAGCCAGCTATTCACAAGAGAATATGACCCCAAAAAGGGAACAAAGCAAGTAGAGAAGAAATGAGAAAACATACCTAACACAAGAAGCAAAGAGCCTACAGATACGAAAGATTAAGCTATCTACTTAAACAAAAGTACTCTCAGACAGACAAGCAAACAAAGTGTAAAAAAACACAAAAGCTTATTCTAGGATGAATCCTGTGTTCATTCCATTTAATAGTACCCTGCCAGTTTTAACAACATTCCAAGGAAAGTGAAAATGTTCATCTTTTAAATGTACTATCCTTAGGAATTTTTCAAATCTGCTGATGAATTTTAAACTTTATTAAGTACAAGTGCTTCTTAAAACATCACTGAGATGTTGTTGCAAAACTGAAAATCTTACCTTCCCTGGTTTCCAGAGAGCAACCATCTCCCTCTGACAAAAGAATCATCTTTTATACCTCAGTAAAGCTGAAGATGGGCAGGGGGGGCATCCTCTACTGTGGAAGGCTTCAAATGATAACAGACACATCTACCAAGATTGCTTATCTCCAAACTCCACTCCAACACCCAGTGTCTCAGATTATTCTGGACGTTTTCAACAGCAGCTAGAGGCAGAGGATGTTGCCCCAGTTCACCGTAACAAGTGGATATTACCATACCCAGTCCTATTTCTTCCATCTCTGACCCTCCTCAATCTTCCATCTCTGTCTCATCACCAAATGAAAATGTAATGCCACTGCCATCCTACACTCAGTAACAGAAACTCAGGAAAAAAGTATAGGGTAACCTCATGCCAGAATGTAGATAGCTGTAGATCAGAAGAGGAGGTCAGAATTAAGACCCAATTTGGGCCACAGAATCACTTGCACTGCAATGCCTGGTGTAAAGAGACAAGGGGCATGGAGTGTGTTAAGCCCTAAGGGAAGGTCACGGTCAAAGAGGAGACATCAGTATATGTATCGACTGAACACACATACCAGGAGGTCAAGCAAGAAAGGCATTATCAGTATCAGGTAAAAGTTCCAATGAGGGGTGGAGGGGAGACCAAGAAAAAGTACATGAGTACCATGAACATGTGGACAAGTCCACAAAACATCCCAAAATCAAGTTTAACTGCTAATGTCAGGTCAAGGTCTTTGTTTCTTTTAATCCAGGTTTTGATCATATTCATTGTCTCTACACCAAAAACAGGATGTTAGATCATCAAGCAGACCCTCCTAAGTCTTAGAGTAAGAACATAAATCCAAAAGTCAATGAATTTGTGAAAATGGATATGTCACGCAAGTGTATGTTCCTCGGTTCTTTGTCTAGTCACAACAAAGATTTGGAGCAACGGACATTAAAGCCCTCGGCGCGTCACAGCTCTCAGGTCTTGGACAACCGTGCTACAGCTCTTAGGCAAATCATTATTACAGCTCCATTTTATTTAGAAGATAGCAGAATCCAAGACTCAAAGAGAAGACAGTGGAGGAGTGTGAGAGCGCACACACACGGCGGGGGGGGGGGGGTCCGTGAGAAAGCACTTTGGCTCCTCCTTTTATATGTTTTTCCTCCACCTGGGCATGCCCTATGCAAATTGGGCTTAGCCAGGAGTCCTGTTTGTTCTGCCTGAAGTCTTCACTCTGGTCCTCGGACCTTCCTTTGACCTTCCTTGTCTTTTAGCCACCGCCATTTTGGACTCCTTTTCCCTATTCTACCTACCTAACAGATAGATCCCTTTTCTACTTCTGCATGTCTGAATCACTGTCTCAGAAGTCAGGGTCTATACTGGAAAACCTGTACCTCACTCAGAGAGCTTCATGGATTCAGATCAACATGAATGCAACATCTGCACTGTGCAAGGAATTGGACAGGTGCTGAGGAAAAGATGAGTGAAATGCAACTGTCTTCAAGGAAGGCCATGCGCACTGAGACAGTGTTAATCAACAATTAACACTCAGTCAAATAGAGGTGTGTGCCAGAAACAGATGACCGGTGGGCACAGGCCAGGATGTTAAATGAAGGATGTCATAGAAGGAAGCTTAATCTTCAATCAAACCGTGTAACTTCAGGTGGCCAATATGTTAAGATATGTTAGTTTTAAATAGTACAAAACAATTACCCATTATTTCCTCCCTGATGAGATGTAAGAAACTTGGTATGATGGTTACTCCTTTGTTAATAATTAACACTCTTATGAGACGCACCCAGGGTTCTTAATCCAGAGCTGTTTGCAGATTACCCCTAAAAAAGTTTATATTCACATTTATTAGCAACCAAAATTCCTTACGATTTGCATGTATACTTTACAAAAATTGGGGCATCAGAACTTCAGAATCCTAACAGAGCCTCAGAATACTACCTAAAGACATGAGCACCAATAACTGTAATTATCTATGCCCTACCATTCAGAGCAATACTTTGCTTCTGATTTTTGAGTACTGATTCTAAATCCAGTGAATAATGAAATTATTACTTGTAAAATAAAATCAGCTAACAAGTTTATAAAAGCATGTTTATAAATGAAAGAGTGTAGAAAATGAGTGCGTACCACATACTAGAGCAAGAACAATTTCCTGAAAACTTATTTTTACACCCATACACACCCTATGTTACCTATAACACAGGGTGTGTATGGCTGTAAAATACTCATGTATTTCTTAGTGAAAGCCCAATTCCAAGTTTGCAGACTGTATAACACTAGCATTGGAAATGGCTGATCATCCAAGCAGTGTCCACTGAGAGCCAGAGCACTGCTGGATCTCCCAGACTGGAGACAAAGAAGAGTGATTCCACCCCAAAAAAGCAGGAAGATTTTACTGTTTTTAAAAGGTAGTAACTTTGTTTTCTCTTGATGCATCTTATCAAGAAGTGACCAAATTCAATGTAAAACATCACAACATCACTGTAAAACAACATATGTATTAGAGACACAACAAAGCTCCGCAATACACATCCTCATTTTAGAGTGAGCAACAAACGCTCAGTCGCCAAATCCAGTCATAGCTCTCTGAATTCGAAATGTTAACAATCCCATTCTCTGCAGTTGCCACAGAAAGCCATGACAGTTTACAGGAGAGTGTCACTTTTCTGTCTCTTTCCTCAGCTGTTGCTGTTGCAGCTAACAAAAGCACCAAGCAGTAGCTAGCATTTATTTGAGTATATCCTATATGCTGGCCCCATGACAACTGCCTTCACATTTCAATCCTCACAATTGCTCTACAGAGAAAAATTCCCATTTGTCAGAGTGGAAACCAACTGGAGTGGTTACATAACTTTCCCAAGCCATACAGCTGATAAGCTGGGGTGCTGTGTGCTGTGCTGAGTGAGTCGCTTCGGCCGTGTCTGACTCTCTGCAACCCTACAGACTATGGCAAGCCAGGGTCGATAAGCTGGAGTGACAGGATTCAAATCAGGGATGCTGAGCTCCAGAGCCTGAGCTTTTGCCACCGTAACACCCTGCAGAAAGAGTTTACTGCCAAAGATCAGACACAGAGCCTACCTAGGCCTCTCACTGCTGAAGACAGAGGCCCGGCCCTCAGGAAAGGGTGGCATCAGGTCACAGCGCAGAACGCGGTGCACATAAACAGATGCTATCTTCTCAGAGGTTGTTCCAGCTTAAGTTGAAAACTATGAGCACAAAGCAAGGCGAGACTCTTTACTGGTAAACAACTAATGAACAATCACAATTGACACAATTACAAGTGACACCAGTTGCAACCCAAAATAGTATCAAGATCTAATATAGCTCTCTCCTTGGAGTCAATAACACATTTATCCAAACTCACAAGTAATGTTAGAATCCATGCAATATCATAATCTACGATTCCACAAATCCCATTATACCACAGACTATCATAATTACTGAAATTAACTACTAAACTATGAGAACTTCCACTTTCACCCAATTTCCAAAGCCCTGACAAAACAACACTTTTGAAATCAGGCAACACTGCTGTAGCCAACATCTCTGTGCATCAGGTCAATTTCAAATTATCAACCATGGACATGACTCGAAAATCATCAGTTTGCTATCACTAAACAATTCCACTGGTCCTATGACCCAATCATGACACAGAAATAACACATTTTAATCATATTCAGTGACTAATTCTGCCAACAAATCTGAAAAATAAAAATAAGTTTTCACAAAAATATATACAGTTCCAGCTCTTTAAGAACTAACTGGAATGCATGGAAGAAATTAACAGTTTTCTGTCTTCTTTTGACAGTTCAAACTGAAAGAACTAGGAAGATAAAGAATTCTTAACTGGCTGTCTTGCTCTTTCACAACTGCTACTTTTTTTGAAATGGTAATAATAACATAGTAAAATTCAAGCAGTTCTAAAGATGAACATAAATCTTTCCCACATCTGACCACATGATCTCCCCACCTCGACCCCACTCCCCAAACCCTGTCACTGGTCTCCTGTGTGTCCTGCTGGAGTCACCTGGAACACACAGACGCACACACCACACACAAGCACACACGCACACTCCACCCTGCGTGTCCTCTCCGTTCCTCCCCCTCTTGTTACGCTAAAATGGCAGACAACTGTATAAGATCTTTTCTGCCTCCATGTTTTTTCATTTAAATGTATCTTTGAGAAGATCTTAAAAACACTAGAAAGTTATAAACATCAAATCTAAACAAAATCTGTATAGAAACAG
The DNA here is from genome assembly GCF_027580195.1 of Bos mutus. Classification (NCBI taxonomy): domain Eukaryota; kingdom Metazoa; phylum Chordata; class Mammalia; order Artiodactyla; family Bovidae; genus Bos; species Bos mutus. Next base: position 88,861,205 of record NC_091617.1, on the reverse strand, counting down.
TACACACAAAACATCTCTCACCAGGTGTTAAAACTGGTGACCTCTGCTGGCAGGACATATAGAAGTCCAAGGTCAAAGAAGTAAAAAGGGTCTGTTAGTTTTTGCACAAGAATAGGAAAGTTATTGGTATTTCCCTGATAGAGCAACAGGCTTTACTCCAAACCCCAGTTTAAGATCTCCAAATATATATTTGCTTACTAAGGAAAACAGACAAAGGTGACTTAGGGAAAATCCATCACTTAAGTGGGTGAAAAATTTTCAAGTATACTGCATTATACATTTTAAAATAAAAGATGACAAAAAACATTGATACAGCTACAAACAGCATCTAAAAATTCACACACATATGATAAATTTTATCCTATAAAATAATCATACAGAAAATGAAAAAAATATTAAGGAAATTCATTCATTATCTATTCCCATTACCTTATTTCACAAACCAGAAGTAGATGACCCAATTGCCTTACACTGCCAGTTAATGACATCTGACAATCACAAAATAGAAACTGAACAAAATTAGTACACATTCTACCGAATTAGCCTGCTCAAATTAAGGGGAAAGCATAAAACACCTCTCCCTAACCCTTAAGTCGTGCTCCATTAGCAGCTGAATGTAACCACCAAAATATGCTATTAATTGTTAAACTCTGGCAAGGTGTTTGCTTACACTAATGTCAAGTACTTCCTATTTATTATTCTATGTAAGATGTAGATTTTTCAGTCTTCCAATATACTAAGAAAATTTAGATCTCTCTCAAAAAAAAAAAATCACAAAATTAAATAACAAAATCTCAGAATTTTAATATAGGAATTGATTGTACAAGTATCGGTAGAATGAAAGAGCAAACTTTAGAAAGCATTTCATCTTATCCTCTTATACCTTTCTGGAAACTAAATGACTTAGCCATATAACTACGGTTTTGTTGGCGGGGGGGGGAGGCAAAAAATTCACTTAATATTGAATCCACATTAAAATGCTATCCACCATTCAGGTACATAAGCAGTTAAGAACAAAAACACAAACATCCACTAACAACCAAGGCACTGGTCACCCTGTTATGATGTCTATCACTCAGGATACAATGCAGAAGGAAGGAAGGCGGAAGGGAAGGAAGGAAGTGAGGGAGGGAAAAAGAGGAAAGCAACGGTACCAACTTTGATCTCAGACAAAGATGCAGATTGATATCTAGTCCTTAACAAAAATTCTTTGTTTTAAATTACTTAAAAACAGAAAACCTCACCTTTGTTTAAAAAAAAAAAAAAAAGTTTGAGAGTCCCTAGTACAATTTCACATAAAAATAACATAAAGACGACACTGGAATGACCATCTCTGACCCCTGACTGCTGTGTTTTCTTCTGTATTAAATTCTATCTCCTGAAAGAAATGTTCAATAAAGAGGGAAACAGGTGGCAAACTCCCCAGTTTAAACATTCAATACCTAGTCTTCTTCATTTATTCCTCAAGTTGACCATTTCACATAAATACCTTCCTTAACCCTCTGGAACTCTCCATTTACTAAAATGGAACTTCTGATCTTCCAGCATGACCCTTATGGTCTGACTGTACTATTTCTGAGGTGTGAATCCAAGCTCTCACAAAGCAGGGTAACATTCAACTTATTTTGACACTGAAACCTTCTATCTTAAAACTCTAAATGTTAAAAATTTCAAAAAGACATAATACCAAGATAGTTGCCTTTAGAATAAATCACCCAGGTGGATTGGCACCTCTTTACCACAAACTACTACTGAGAAGGGAATTCGCTGGTGGTCCAGTGGTTAAGACTCTGTACTTTGACCGAGGTGGCACGGGTTCAATCAGTAGGTGGGACACTAAGGTCCCACATGTCACATGGCCAAAAAAAAAGAAAGAAAACTACTGAAAAGAGATGGTTACAATGACATTCCTCTGGGAGACGGAACCCATTGACCCTGTATGATAGATAGTTAACACATTCATAGTAACAGCTCAAATGGGATTCCAGTGTGGTCAGAAGGCTGTCACATATAGTGAGAGCTAAAAACATAACCTTATTTAGACATACTACTGAGAAAACAATAAGCAAAAAAAACTGACAATTAGAAAATAAAATCCAAAAATCTTAAGTTTCATAACAACACAAATATAATCAGATAAAGCCAATTTAGCGTGACATGATTCCTAGACTAGGCTTTTCACCAGGACTGTGGCTACTATCCCAGGATTAAGAGAATAAAACTATCCACTTTCATTTCACTCTAAATAATGACTAGGTTCTTTTTTTCCCCTTCCTTGTCAACACTGGCAACATCAAAATTCAAATTAATGGTTATGTGACTATAGTATAACTAAACTTTGAAGGCTTAATTCAAAAAGAAGCTTGACACAGTACCAAGAGTGAAACAGGACTGTCACTGTTCTTATTTAAACATGGGCCCTCATAGAAGCAATCCATTTTATCATGAAGATAGTATAGTACAAAAGTCAAGAATTTTGCTACATACTCTATGGAAAATTGGAGAAGGAAATGGCAACCCATTCCAGTATTCTTGCCTGGAGAAACCCATGGACAGAGGAGTCTGGTGGGCTACAGTTCATGGGGTCACAAAGAGTAGGACATGACTGAGCAGCTAAGGAAAATGGTCCTTTCCTTCAAGAAATCTAATTGTAGTTGAGGCAATGTGACACATTCTCACAAAACAATAAATAATTACGGAGTCTGCGACATTCATTAAATCCAATCCAATCCCAGAGAAAAAATAGCCTGAGTCAGGATGGCCAGAAAAAGCCTCATGAAAGTGGGACTGAAAGCAGGCTATAAAAAGGACAAAGGGAAGAGCAGCACACACGAAGGCGAGCAGTGAGTATGACGAAACTGCAGTGTGTATTTGACAGGCAAGCAAGAATCCCACTTGGCGGAGAGTGGGAAATACAGCTGAACAGGTTAGAATGGAGCCTTAAAGGCCAGACTTGAAGCATATGAACTACATCCAGTTGGCAAAGGGAAGCCATAATGGGTTCTTCAGCAGGGGAACGGACATGATGAACCAATATTTAAATGAATTACACTGTTGGCAGTTAGAGAAGACAGAATGAAGGCTGCCCAAAGCACCCGGCCAGAAAAGTAAAGCAATAACCCAGAAACCTAAACCCATTCATTCATTCCTTCCTTTACCGAGAGGAGACTGCTAGTTAAGAACATGGCCTAGAAGTCAGACACATTGGGCTCAAGTCCCTCTCAGCAACCCCTTCCTTGCTACCTGAGCCTGTTTCCAAGCAGTTGGTAATTAAAAGAGCAGTCACTCAGTCACAAGTACCTGCCAAAGCACCTTTGTGGTCCTGACACATAGAATTCTAGTAGTAGTTAACACTACTGCTGAATTAAGAGTGACAAAAAATGGGAAGGGAAAATAAGGCTCAAGGATACTTCAAAGGAACAGAACCTCCAAGCGGAACTGTCTTGATAGCAGCTGAAAATGTAGAACACTAACACAGATAAAAGGTTGAGACTGAAGGAAATAACCTACTTAAAGTAATCACTCCAATTTAAAAAGCAGATAGATCCTAGACACTGCGGATCCATCCTCGAAAAATTAAATCTCTCTTTATTTAAAGAGTTAGAAAAGGTTTCAAATGGTTCAAGCAGAATTAAAAGGTCCAAGTCCAAGCAACAGAAGAACAGCAACAAAGACACACAGAAGACCCACCACTGCCTACACCAGCCATGGAACTAAGCTTCCACTTAGTTACAACCCAGCCTCATGCTTCAGGTAAGCCTTAAGTCACAACTTCAGGAGTAAATAAACTACGCTAAGCATATGTCAACTATTTAGCCCAAGAACTCAGGAAATAAAACTGCTAAATACTTCCTATGACATTATGCCCCTACTTAAATAACAAGTAAATAAAACGTAATGCAAAGAAGCAAACTTCAAATCCAAAGCCATCATCATCCTAATCACCTTACATTTCCATAATGCTTCTTTGTCAGCTACTGCTCTCAGAAACTTACACATACTTTTTTTTTTTTTTAAACCAAAGTATCCTAATGGCTCGACAGTAAGGAATCCTCCTGCCAATGCAGGAGAAACAGGGAATATCCCCTGGAGGAGGAAATGGCAACTCATTTCCTTCCATGTATTCTTGCCTGGGGAATCCCACAGACAGAGGAGCCTGTCGGGTTACAGTCCATAGGGTCACAAGAGTCGGACATGACTTAGCAACTAAATTCAGCAATAGCTGATTTACATTGTTGTGCTAATTTCTACTGTACAACAAGTGTCTCAATTATACACACATACACATTTTATACATATATTCTTTTCCACTAAGATTTATTCCACGAGACTGGCTATAGTTCCCTGTGCTATACAGTAGTTCGCTGTGTATCCATTCTAAATGTAATAGTTTGCATCTACCAACCCCAAACTCCCAGCCCATCCGTTTCCTTCCCCCTCCCTCTTGGCAGCGGCTAGTCTGCTCTCCGTGTCTGGAAGTCTGCTCTCCGTGTCTGGAAGTCTGCTTCTGTTTTGTAGATAATTCATTTGTACCGTATTTTAGATTTCACGCATATCATACAGTATGTATCTCTTTGACTTATTCACTTAGGATGATAATCTCTAGTTGTATCACATATAATAATTCTCTTCATCTGCTCAACTCTATGAAGTTGACTGTCCCACCACACAGAGGAGCAAACTAAGACACAGTGGAGTTGCTCCCACAAGGTGATAAAACTAGTAAGGGATGAAGCCTGAGTTTGAAGCTGGGGAGTTCACCTTGAGAACGCCTGACAGAACCTGCAAGCTGCACAAAATGACTTTTATGATTTTTCTTACACGAGTTTTCAGAAATATGTGTTCTGAGGATCTGCTTTTCCTTCTTAAGTTTAAGTATGGAATCACATTTCCTTATTTCTGCTGGCAGTATGTGGAGAGGCTACATCACTGCAGTGAATCTTAAAGTCGGAAACTCAGCAGTGGACAAGAAGATTACATCTTATTACTAATAAACAGTTCTAGAGAGTTAAGCCAATGATACATGAGCCTTATGAATTTCATTTATCTACACAATGATGTGACCCAGTTAGTAGCAACCCCAATTATAGAATTATAAACTTCATTAAAAACAGTAGTTTTTCAAAGGATACCTACAGATACGACTGACAAAAGTTAGGCCCAGCTAAAGTCATCTAGACATAAAACGGACTAGGGCTCAAACAAAGGTCTGAATACTAGTGCATCATTTGATCCTTCTGTGGCCTTGAACAAGTGAATTAACTTATCTTCACCTCACTGTTTTAGCATCCACAAATACTACCCAGCTCAGGATTAGACTGGGGTATGAATGACGTAGCAAAGCACCTCACACCTTTCCTAGAGTACAGCCCAAGCAGAGTTCCTTTCCTTGGACTCTTGCTAAAGGGCTATTAATGGTACTCTTAGGGAGTCCAAACCCAGAGATGGTGAACAGTAAACCTCTCCAGCATAGCCTTTCTCACATAGGTTTGTAAATTCAAGTATCCCTTGGCAATAGAATAGTATATACCAACATATGGTCTCCAAACCAGACCACACTCTTACCAGTTGTTTGCTACACAGCCCTGGGGTCCTAGCCTTTTTGTACTGTGGCGGTGTACTGCTTTTTTTTTTTTTTTTTGCATGTTAGTGACTTACACTATAAATGTCATTTGAAATGAGTCAAATTCCATGTACTAGAAAAATATAAAGTCCCAGACAGTGTCAATATTTCTGCTATCTCTCTCCCCTGACTTACAACTATTCACATTCTTCTCAATTCTTTTTCTACAAATAACACAGAAAATGAATAAATTCAACAAATTATGTCTTCCTCAAAATATGTCAAGTCAGAAATTCTTTGTAGTAATAACTGCTGTAGTAAATTGGAGCTGAATCCCTTTATCAGCTACCCATTTGACAAGGTTGTACTTATATTTCATTGCTATATATGAACAGATATATTTGTTCAACAGGTTGTCATTCAAAAGGTCCATTAGTCTCATCTCTTATCAGTAACCCCTATGTTTATAGTCATTCTGCCCTTTCTGAATATTAGCCAGAAAGGCTCCCAGTACACAGGAAGCAGTTACTTCTTATTCTCCTCCTGGGCATGTTCTCGTGGTAATTATGATAAATCTTATGTTGAGAACAGACCTAACAAAGATCTCTGAACATGTGCAAAAAAGTTATTAAAATAGTCAACACTTCTTTGAAACAACCAATGAAAAAATATAACCTTCACAAGGGGCCATCCCATTTACCACGGGTGTTCCCCGTACTAACAACCAAAGCTGGTACACGTGGGAACAAAAAAACCTGTTATAAAACTAATGGTGACCCTTGCAACAATTTTTATGGCATTAACAAATAATTAAGTTCCTTAACAGTAAGAAAAACTTTTTCCTTGTACGTATTGTTTTCATACCCCATTCGGTTTAGCGCTTTGCCCTCTAGGTCTGATTGTAACAACTCAAATGGCAAAAAAAAAAAAAAAAAAAAAAATAGTAGTCGTTTATGGATTTAATGGTTGTGATTACATATATCACATGGTGCAAGACAGCAGAATTGGGGTGAAAAAAAAACATATTCCAAAGAAGCAGGAAAACCTCGATTTAAGAGCAAAAAGTATAAACACAAATCACAAGCCTAACCACTCTCAGGCATATTTTCTGCTGCCCCTCCTCCACAGGTAAACGCTATTTCTAGAACGGCGCTCAATGATAATTTCCGAAGCTTGCTTGCCATGAACTCCCATGATACAACCCAACATACACACTGTTTTCATGGAGACAAAGCTGCCCTATTTCACCAGACTATAAACTTATTAAGAGTGAGAACATACAGTCCCAGGAAGTCAAGATTACTAAAATACACCAATGCAGCATGAGTCTGATTTAACAAAAATGAAAATAAACCACACTGGGAAAACCAAAAAGTCACTCACTGTATCTTCAGCGTGTAATCAGGATATTTATCACTTTTTTAAGTAAATGAAACCACCACCAGGGCCTCATATTATCCGACCAGATAAAGGAGTCTTAGGAAAAAAGGGGGGAGGGAAATGATTACCTAATTATATGGGGGAGGGGGAATTAAACCATTCAGACTAAAAATAACCTACATTTCACCCACCATATTTTATGAGCAAGCTTGTTTAGATCAACAGAAGGGTCTTGCCTGGAAAACCAGAAAGCCAACAGTCAACTTCCCTCAGTCAACTATAAATCATATAGGCACTAAAACTCTTCACCTTGGTGCTCGCACAGTCCACCGGTTTAAGCAAACTCCAGACACAGAAAAACCTAGTTTTTAACTTGATTCCAACACTTTAGTCATTCGTAATCACCACATTATTTTCGGGAATATCATTAGATAAGCTAAGAACGGGAGCGTTTTTTAAAAGCCATTACAACTCAAATTTTACATGAAACACACCATTTTCACAACCCAAATTTATTCTCGGTTGCCCCTGCAAAGTGATGCCTATTTCAGCAAATTAGGAACTTCCAAAAATACTGAACACGCTCACACACGCATGGCTTCCCTCGAGCTGCCATTTCAGATTAATATTTCACTGAAATAAAAGTCTGCTGCTGTTCAAAAAATGACATCGGTTGCAAAGAGGAAGTTACCGAGAAACCACCCTCACAACGTGGCCTTTACACTGTCAGAAAATAATGTGACTCTGAGCCACCCAGAACTTACCAGGAAGCTAGCAATAACTTTGCCAATTCTACACTTCTGAACCCAACTTCAAAAAGGCTCTATCAAATGCCTCCTCAAGACGCTAAAAAGCTCCAAGTTACAAATAAACACGTCCCGGAGTGCGGCCCTGCGGCCGCGCGCCCCTCCCCCCCGCACCCCCGCCCAGGACGCGCGCCCCAACAGCCGCCCCCCGCACGCCAGCCGGGGTCGCAGCGCCGGGGCCTGGGCCGCGCCGGGGGAGGGGCGCGGACTTCCATCGCAGCCCCAGGTTTCGCCAGAAAACGTGCACCGAAGCCCTCTCCCCTGCTAAAAATAGGCTATAAAGGAGTCGGCCTCATGATGGCTCCTTGATTCAATTTGCTGCAAATTCTTTCCTGAAAGCCTCCCCCACAGACACATACACACACACCACACACAAAAAGGGGGTGTAAATGCACGAAGGGTGGAAGAGGGGGAGCAGGCCGACGTGCACATTTTCGGGGACAACAACATAATAAGGGTGAGGATCCCCCGGGACCAGGAAAGGGTAGGGGGTGGGCAGGCACGTGAGCATTTCAAAGAAGCCTGGGAGAGCAAAAAGGGGGGATGGGGCACCCTAAATGCCGTCCCTCCCTCCCCTCCCCCACCAAACCCCCAGCTCCCCGAAGGGCCAAGTTGAAAAATGCATGTTCCACTTGCGCCCATCCCCCCCCCCACCACCGCGGCCTGGCGCCCCCTAGACCACCGCGGCCCGCGCCCCCCGCCCCGGCCCGCGGCCGCCCCCACCCCGGGGTCCGGCCCCCGGCGCTTACCTGGAAACGGTGGCCTCCGACGCCGCTCCCCCCTCCCGGGAATGGAGGCACAAGGAAATTCCCCTCCTCGCCGCCGCCGCCACCTCCAACCACCCCCAAAATAACCCCTCCGGGGGGTGAGAGGCAATTATAACCCCGGCGAGCGGAGGGCGCGGGGGATGGGCGCCGGGCGGGCGGGGGCGGGGAGCGCGGCGCGGGTCCCCAGGTGGCGAGCGGAGGTGCTCCCGCCGCGGGGGGAGGGGCGGGGGCGCACGCGGCCGGCGGCGGGGGGAGGCGGCGCGCGGGGGAAGGGCGCGAGCGGGGAGAGGAATTGAGGCAGAAGGTAAAAGCTGTTACTAAGGGAAAGAGCCAAACGGTTCGGAGCAGCCAACGGCTCAGACACTCAACACTGGGGAGAGAGGAATGGGGACCAGCCAGGCACAAATGAGCTCGCGAGGCCCGCGGCGGCGGCGGCGGCGGCCGCGCAGCAAAACAAACCCGAGCGGCCTGCGCCGGGCGGGCGCGCGGGGGAGGGGCCGGCGGGGGAGGGGCGCGGCGGACGCGGGGAGGAGGCGGCGGCGGCGCGGCGGGGGGGGCCTTCGCTGGCCCCGCTCCTCTGCCTCCCGCCCGCCGCGGCGGCGCTGGGGGCTGGGCGGGTGCGGCGCAGGCGTTTAAAAAGAAAGCAAGACCCGCGGGCGCTCCCAGGCGCCGCCGGGCCCCCGGCCGCCCCGCCCCCACCGCCGCGCGCCGCCGGGTGCGGGGCGCCTCCGGGCCGGGTGGGGGCGGGGAGGCGCCGGTTAACTTTCCCGGGGAGGCCGGCCGGGCTCTAGCGTGGTCGGGGGCGGCCTGGCCCCGCGCGCACCCGGGCAGCGCGGCGCGGCCGGCGGGCCACACGCACGCGGTGAGCATGTGCGGAGAGCGCGGCGCAGGCATCATATGGACATTTGTTTGGGAAAAGAGCTGCTCGCACCTTTGTGTGCATAAATACATATGTTTCTCAGAAGCCTACCTGGAAAGGTGCTTTATTTGTAATAAGCGATTTTCAAAATATGATCCAGAGCACCGGATCTGTGGAGAAAACACGCGCACACAAGAAAAGGGTTTTGATACTAAACACAAAGCTGTAATTAAAGTGTTTATGCCCAAATGTACTGTGAATTAAACATATGGTGGTATTTATCGTCTGGTGGGTCTGTTTGAAAGGTTTTGTCGATCAGTTCTCGTTTTACAAAAATAAAATAATGAACTAAATGTTTGCTAAACATACATACCTCTACGGCAGCATCGACAGTAGAAGTTTATTCACTTTGTCTACTTTTTTTTGTAGCTCATCAAGGCGGTTTATAGATTATAACTTAGATTAGTGATCATGTAACAATATTGATGAGGGCAGCGGGTTGTTTTTAGAAAGGGTGGCACTTCACAGGTTTGAAACAAATGTGTTCGGTGTAAGGTCCTCAAAAAGCAGAGCTTGGGGTTTTCTAGGACCTTTGTATAAGCCTAAGGTATTAAAAAAGCACCTTACTCCTTTAACTTTAAGATTTGGCCTGAAAGAAACCTTTTTTGTTGATATTTTCAGTTACTGCTGTCTTCAGAGTAAAATAACAATTTGCAGCCTTTTTAAAAGGTTAAGGGGTTCTGTTTTCCTACTTTTGTACTTAAATATTTGGAAATTGGGGTAGTCACTATTGTAAAGCAATGGTAGTTTCCTCTCAGTATCAGAGACCTAAATTCTCACACCAAAAAAAAGTTCATTAAAACTAACTTTTACACATCTGGACTCTGGGTGGCCTAATAAGCTCAGTGATGAGACAGGTGCCCTTTTTTGGCCAAAGTCAAAGGCTCTTGCCCCTGTTGAGTTCGAGGAGCTGCTGGAGGCCTTTCCAGACCTTTGTGTGTTCTCTGGGGGAGGTGGGGAAGGAGTTAGGAAAACCATCAGAAGAGAGGGAGTGAGATTGGAAACTCCCTCCCAACCACCAGAAAGTGTTCAAAGCCTCTCTGTGGTTTGTCCTTAGAGCTATTTTCATATATGAAAGAGGGAATGTTAGATTAAACAATGTCATCCGATGGGAATTTAGATAACTGCAGGTTTCCAAAACACTGTATTGAGTGTACAGGGAAACAGCACAAAGAGAGCTGGTTTTGCATCAGAAAGATTCTGAAGCTCAGACTGACTGCAGAACTAGCACCTTTTGCAAAGGCGCTTTTCAGAAGCAGTGAAAATATAATATTTTACTTTTTTTGTCAATATTTGTAGTGAAATACATATAAATGTCACTAAGCATAATCTTCTGTTCAATTAGTAAGCTATCTCAGTACAACTAGGGTTCATTATCTGAGCCACCCAGTGAAACACATCTATCGGCCTAGCTTGAAGTTTCACATTATGCCACCGTGCGTGGGTCCTGTTCAGGCAGTAGCTACTGGAAAATCAAACCACCCATCTAGTGAATGAGGACTCCTCACACTGTTTCTTGACAGGGTCATCTCCAAACCGGGGATCCCAGACTTACCTTCCCTTGAAATGACCTCATTCCCTCCCTTCACAAGGGAGGGCCCACCCTGCCTCAGGTCCCTAAGGTCCAGGGCTTCCAGCCTGAAATTCTTAGACCCTACACCAAGCTGCTATCTTTCCTAACAGAAATTCCTAAAGTGTTATTATCACATTGGTAATAATAATCATTTGTTTATATCCTTGAAGTTTATAAAGTATTTCTGTGCATAAATGACTTCCTTTGAATATCATGAAAATAGTCACCAAAGGTGGGGACCTGTGCCATAAACTTGTTCCAGTAAAGTGAATTTCCTCCCCTGTGCTTACTGAAGACAGACTTGAAGTGACCTTTGGACAAATAAAAGCACCCAGTGTGGAAAAGCCTTGGTTCTCCCTGTGAAGGGGTTTTAAGGGAGGCTTAGGGGCTTCCCCGGTGGCTCAGTGATAAAGGAGTCTGCCTGCAATGCAGGAGACACTGGTTCAATCCCTGGGTCCAGAAGATCCCCTGGAGGAGGAAATGGCAACCCACTCTAGTATTCTTGCCCGGAGAATCCCATAGACAGAGGAGCCTGGCGGGCTACAGTCCATGAGTAGACCCAATTTAGCAACTAAACAACAACAATCCCTTTGACTTCTATATTCCAGAACCTATCTGATATGATAAACATTGTGGCTTCAACATGAAATACTCAGATAAATGAGGCACCATACAAAGGTCACATGTATTGTTACTGCCACCCACTAATCATTCCAACACATGTAGTATACCAGATCAGAGGCCTCACCAAAATGCAATAGTTAGGCAAGAAAGCCTTGACAACAAAGAAGTAACTATTGTTACCAATTTCCAATACTTTGTCCTAATCTAAAAGCTGTCCTTATGCTTTGAATATAAATGTTAATATGTTTCTAAAAAAGAGAAATTATTGTTACTAAGAAATTTTAAAGCAAAGTGAGTGAAGTCCTTCAGGCCTGTCTGACTCTTCGTGACCCCATGGACTGCAGCCTACCAGGCTCCTCTAGCAAAGAGGCACATTATTAAGTTCTCTTGAACTTTCTAGCTAACTTTCAACAAAGAGAAACCTGGGGCCAGTAACTGTTACCAGAAGTTACATGTTTGTTATAAAATGACTAAACAAATCTTGACTTGTTTTATTTCAGTAATATTACACCCGCGGGTGTGGAATGGCAAGATAGCCTACACCTTTGCAACTTATATCACTCAGGAAATAGAACGTTTTAAAATTAAGGTGGTTTAATCCCAGAACTATAGGATCTCATTACTGTATTTTTAAAGCCACCGTGATGTTTTAAGTTGTTTACGTGAGCTGATCTATGTAATTAAAATATTCAAAACAAACTTAATAACATGAAAAAGACATCTGATACCAAAAATATGATCCTGGCACTGTAACTCTTTCTCGTATTTTTACTCACCCGGGAACTCAGTGGCTTTGTGTCTGCAGCATTTACCCTCAAGCGTCTCTCTGGCACCCTGTGATATATTTCTGTTTCATTCTGACTAGTTTGTGTAATTCTTTGTGGCTCTTCCAGTGTTCAGGGTTTGCCATCCACAGCAATGCACATCTCAGACACGCATCTCAGGATCTCAGCATACAAGCTCCTTTTCTCCATCTGTGCTTAGCAGACGACGTGTGACCTTTCCTCATCAGTGTGAACCTTGTCAGTTTTCCATGACTCTGTGACCCGATTTCATTACAACAATGAACTTTACTTGGGAGTCTTCATTTAAATTACAAAAGCGACACACAACCATCTTACAAGTATTTATGCCTCTCAGATAATGGAAATAGCAGGTCGTATCCTGCCTTTGTGATTAGTCAGAATAGAAAACCAGCCACACACAGAGCATACTGCTGTACCCATCACTTACTTATACTGACCAGCCATGTGCTTCCTTGGGCAGTGATCAAGGCCTCACGTTATGCTGATGGTTTTGCTATTCATTCAACAAACTTTTATTGAATGTTTAGTGTACCATGCATTGTTCAAGAAGTTGTTTACAGTAAACCAAACACAGCCCCTATACCCGCAAGGACTTTATGATCCAGTCCAGTCAGGAGGGGGTTGGGAGGACAGATTTCAAAAAATACGTGCGCTTCCCAGGTGGCGCTAGTGGTGAAGAACCTCCCTGCCAATGCAGGAGACATAAGAGACGCAGGTTCGACCCCTAGGTCAGGAAGATCCCTGAAGAAGGAATGGCAACCCACTCCAGTATTCTTGCCTGGAGAATCCCATGGACAGAGGAGCCTGACAGGTTACAGTCCATGAGGTCACAAAGAATCAGACACCACTGAAGTAACAGCATGGCACACATATTAGGCTATAGTTTGACTTCCATAACAAAGGCAATATAAAAAATGGTTTAAACAAGATAAAAATTTATTCTCTAACGTGGCCATTCCAATGTAAGCATTATAGAACTGGTAATGTAAAAAGGACCCAGTTTGTTCTACTAGCTCAACACATATCTTCTTACTGGTTGCCTAACAGCCTTTCTGGCTCCTGCCATCACATTCATATGCCAGTCACTGGGCTCTTTCAAGACTTGTCCTGGCAGTTGTGCTTATTACTTCCACTCAGACTCACTTGGCCAGGACTTGGGCATATGACCATACCTAAGTGCTAGTAAGTCAGGTAAATGACAGGTACCAACCTTAAATAAAAGAAGATGGGAAGATGGTTGGGAGCATATATTAGTTTAGATAGGGCTTTTAGAGGAGGCTGCTCAGTTAAGGTGACCTGTGAGCAGGAAACAAAATTGGGGGGTGAGTGGGCAAAAGCAGAAGAAGGAGGAGGGGATATCAAATACAGGAGGGTGAGAAGGTAAAAGTCTCTCAGTCATGCAAATCTTTGTGACCCCATGGACTGTAGCCTGCCAGGCTCATCTGTACATGCAATTCTCCAGGCCAGAATACTGGAGTGTGTAGCTGTTCCCTTCTCCAGGGGATCTTCCCAACCCCGGGAATAAACTCAGGTCTCCTGCACTGCAAGCAGATTCTTTACCTTCTGAGCCACCAGGGAAGCCAATACAAAAGAACAGAGGCAAAAGCTGTATTTAGGGGTAAAAATGATGCCAGTGAGCCAAGCAGTGGCCAAAGAGGGAGTCAGGAACCAGATGTGAAGTTCTTTTTCTTTTCATGAGATGGAAAGCTATCAGAAGGTTTTGAGTGGAGAAATGACTTGATCCAACTTCTCTTTTATTATGGGTAGTGTCGAGTGCAGTTGTGCAACAGTGGGAAGGGGACAACTGGTTAGGGACTAATGTAGAAATCCCAATGAGAGGGTGGCACGTGGGGGATGGTGGCAAGACCTGGTTAAAAGATGCTAAACTCTGTGTACATTTTATTTATTTTTAATTGGAGGATAATTGCTTTACAATGGTATGTTGGTTTCTCCTGTACAACAACGTGAATCAATTATAAGTATATATATACATATATCCCTCCCTTTTGAGCCTTCCTCCCACCTCTCTAGGTTGTCTCTCTGTGTACATTTTATTTAATTTTTTAAATAATTTTGTTTATATTTAATTTATTTTATTTTTTGGCTGTGCTGGGTCTTCACTGCTGCATGGGCTTTCTCTAGTTGTGGCAAGCAGGGGCTACTCTTCATTGTAGCAGGCTTCTCATTGCGGTGGCTTCTCTTGTGGCAGAGTACAGACTCTAGGGCTCACAGGCTTCAGCAGTTGCAGCACATGGGCTCAGTAATTGCAGCCCCCAGGCTCTAAAACACAGGCTCAGTAGTTATGGTACACAGACTTAGTTGCTCTTGACCATGTGGGATCTTCCCAAGTCAGGGATCTAACTCACATGTCCTATATTTACAGGTGGATTGTTTACCACTGAGCCACCAGGGAAGCCCTCTGTGTACATTTTAAACAAGCATCAGAAAATATACTTGTGGCATGAGAGAGAAACACAAGAGTCAAAGATGATTCTGAGATTATAGACCAAATAAGTAGAAGAATGGAATGGCCATTTATCAAGATGGAAGAGACTGGGAGAGGAGAAAGTTTATGAGGGAAAAATCAAGAGTTTTGCATTAGAGTTTGATGTGCTGATCAGACATCCCCTTGAAGACATCAAATAGGCAGCCAGAGACCCAACTCCAGTGTTCAGAGGAGGGATCAGAGCTGAAAAACATCATGTTGGGACTCATCAGTTAAGTAAGGATATTTGAAATCATAGATCTGGATACAACTGGCTAGAGAGTAAGTGTAGGCAATAAAGAGCTCTCTATTATCTTATACAGTCTCTGGCCCCAAATATCTCCCCTGCTGTTGATGGGCTCAGAAGCCTAAACGTATTTTATCACTGGTGGATGTAAGGTGACACTCTATCTGGACAAGGACATTGTTGAAAAGAAACCACAGATCATATTAATGGCTACCAGTTATTGAAGCTTGTTGCTTGTTACCAAGCACTTTTATCTTTGCTGTCCTTAATTTTCTCAAAAAACCTGGAGAGGTAAATAATATTGTTATCTCAGTTTGACTCATGAGGAAACTAAAGTAACAAGACCAAATAGCTTATGGAAGTTCATGTGCCAAATGGCAAAACAAGAATTTACACTTGAGGCTGTCTGACAGCCCTGTCTGCTCTTCCGCAGAGTGAAACCAAGCAGGTCACGGCAAGAAAGTGCAAGTCCTTCCATGAATGGAGAAGAGAGAAATGTAAAGTGGAAAAAAGGAGAAACTGCTTGAGGGAGGAACCACATCGTAATCTCAGTTATGTGACCCACAGTTTCTAGATTAGAGTCTCCAAAAATTATTTACTGAGTGCAGTGGTTATAATCAATCAACTGCATTCACTCGTTTGCACTCTGAGCTGTTAATATTAGTCCATCTACACAAGGAAGGAAGG
Source organism: Bos mutus (assembly GCF_027580195.1). Taxonomy (NCBI): domain Eukaryota; kingdom Metazoa; phylum Chordata; class Mammalia; order Artiodactyla; family Bovidae; genus Bos; species Bos mutus. The sequence continues at coordinate 88,845,348 of NC_091617.1, read as the reverse complement.
ATTACATAAGGAAGACCTTTGTGCCACTTACTCCCTGCCTCTCACCACCGCTTCCCCTGCCCCCACATGGCAATTTAGCTGTAGACTGTTCTTAAAGACAGATTTTGCGGGCAAAGAAGGCAATATACAGTAATTCAGTTTCCTTTATTACAAATTTGAAAACCTAGCTTTCCTTTAAGCTTTCAATTTCAAGTTCCATATCTAAGTCTCTCTTTTAAGTGAATGTTTACAATTTAGTTAATTAAATTCCTTTGAATTATTAAACTGCATTTATACATTTAATATATTCAATCTTTTTAAAATACTTTATTACTCAACAAACAAAAGAATCACAAGTCATGCTCATAAATATGATAAATTAATTTTAAAATAGGATGAATCTTATTCTTTTGAATATTACAAAAATACAGATTTAATAAACTCATATCTTTTCATTAGAAATCACAAATCTAAAACAATGACAGAGCTTATGGAGATAGTTTAAATTGGCATCTCGAAGATAACCTGTTAAGCATTCTAAAATGTCAAATTATCTTAAACATAAATGTTTATAAGACCAAACACAAATATGCACAAATTATTTCTAAGCATAGAATAAAAAATTTACTTTCGTAGACTTGAAACGTTTAAGTAAGTAATGAGATACTTCTTTGTTTAACTTGATGCTTTACTGGGACTAAAACAAACATGCTTTAAATAAAAAAATTCTACTGGTCCAGGTGAGTTAGGATGAGTGGCTAATCGTCCTAAGAGGTTCTGGCTGGATATGTAGACATTAGGGTAGCATTTCTCATAGCTGATAAAACATACTGAATCCTCCTTAATGCCAGTCAATGTGAATAACAAATTATCGCCTGCAAATGGCTAGTGGTCTTGCCGCCGTTCCTGTTCACAGATTCTGCCTGCATCTATTTCTTCCAAGTTATTTGTATTTGTGCCCCTACTGCTAGATTGGGGCTAGTGGTAAAGAACCCGACTGCCAACGCAGAAGACTTAAGAGACACAAGTTCAATCCTGGGTCAGGAAGATCCCCTGGAAGAGGAAATGGCAACCCACTCCTATATTCTTGCCTGGGAAATCCCAAGGACGGAAGAGCCTGGCAGGCTACAGTCCATGGGATCACAAAGAGTTGGACACGACTGAGCAACTGAACACAAAGCACAAAGCACTGCTAGACTGCTGACAAACCTAGCTGAATTCAACCAATTTATGAACTATTTCATTCTGAATTTTATTGTTTTTCATCTCTGATGAGACTACAATTCTTAAAGAAGTTAACTGTGCACTCTCTCATGTCTGTGACTGGCTCTGCAGTTCTGAACACACACACACATACACACACACACACATCTTCAATATAGCTAATGGAAAGAGAGCAGCCTTCACTTTATAAGAATATGCCAAATGCCCTCATTTAAAGATTTCTCAAACTGTGTTCCATTCATTGTGGACACATCGCATGTGGTATAGTGAATAAAAGGGTCAACATTTTAAAAGTTTGGGAAATCTCACATGTTAAAATATCTTCTAGATGTTTGCCATGTTCATTAGCATATTAAAGACTGAGAAATTTTGCAGTGTGAAAATCTTATAAACCCACTGAACCCCGTTTTTAAAGACATATCTTTCAAAGTCTTGCCAGGCTAGCATTCTGTGAAACATATCTGGTAAATTGTGTTCAACTTGGTAAAATACCTTTAATTCTTGATCTTTTATTTGTTTACTTTTTGGAGATTCTAGCTTAGATATACAACTAAATGGACTTCCTAATACTTTCTTAGGGCTTCCCAGGTGGCTCAGTGGTAAAGAATCCACCTGCAAATGCAGTTGATGCAGGAGACATGGGTTTGATCCCTGGGTCAGGAAGATCCCCTGGAGGAGGAAATGGCAACCCCCTCCAGTATTCTTGGTTGTAGAATCCCAAGGACAGAGGAGCTTGGGCTACAGTCTGTGGGGTCACAAAGATTTGGACATGACTGAGCACACGCAATACTTCTTTTCCCCTAAACTTATCCCACCCTGCCATAGATAAAATTCAACAGTTGCAGCTCTTCCCCACAGGGGAAACTGCTCTCCCAGGGGAAAAAGGCAAGAGAAACTGTGTGTCCTGTGGCAAGTCCCCTCCAAAGAGAGAGGGGAAGTCCCTGAGTACCTTGTGCTCACTCATTTCCTTCCCGCAGGCTTGAAAGTCACTGTCCTTTGCAAAGACTCAAAGAATGCCTCCTGAGGCACAGATGCCCCCATCCTTCAGCTTTTGATGTTGTGATCTTCCTTGAGCAACACAAAGGGAAGACTGTGAATGCCAGAACCAGGTTATTGTTGAGTCAAATAAAATGCACTTGATTTTAGACACATTTAGTGATAGGAATAACCACCACAGGGCTAGGTGAAGGGTCAGAGGAACTGAGTTCTAGATTGCAGCTCCACTTAAGTTGTGTGTAATCTTAGACAAAGCATCAACCAGCTCAGCTTCCTCATTAATAAAAAGGGAGGACATGAACAGCATTGTTCCAGAGTCAGGATTCAAAACATTTCTCAGCCAGTTCTGGCCACACAACATCATCCTGCCAACTGGCAGCCTCACAGCCTATCTCCATCACTCAGTCAACATCTATCGGTGCTACCACGTGCCAGCTACTTCACAGGGCTGACGCATGCATCTAATTAAATAATGTTTGTGAAAGCGGATCACAGCCTCCTTTCAAAAGCAAAGTATTTTTAGTCATTATTATTCTGTGTAATAAAAGGTATAAAGAATAAGAGAGATGGGAAGCTTCTTAGACACATCTCACATGTTTCTTCATCTTGCCTATCCCCCTAGGGGCAGCAATATTAACTTTGAGAACAGAAGTCACTTCAAGCAATAGCCAGAGGAAGTGGAGACCTGGGCCAAGACCAGCCTGAGACACAGCTTAACCTCAAAACATCAAACAGTAGTGAGAGCGAGCATGTTATTGAGTACTTACCATGTGTTAGGTTTCTTGTTCAAAACCATTTTATGCAGATTAACATTTAATCCTGGCCATACCTGGATGAATGTGTGTGTGTGTGTGTGTGTGTGTGTGCATGATCAGCCCTGTTCTACCGTTTGTGACCCCATAGACTATAGCTCACCAGGCTCCTCTGTCTATGAAATTTCCCAGGCAAGAATACTGAAGTGGGTTGCCATTTCCTCCTCCAGGGCACCCTCCTGATCCAGGGATCGAACCTGCATCTCTTGTGTCTCCTCCATTGAAAGGAAGCTTCTCTATCACTGCTCACCCTGGGAAGCCCAGCTGGATGAATGAGGAGCTATTATTATCCCCTGTCCAAAGATGAGGAAACCGAATCACTGGCTGATTCAGGGACTTGCCTGAGGTTCCCTAGCTAGTAAATGTCAGCACTGGATTTTCTTTTAGGCAGATGAGTTCATGTCCTTAACCACGACTCCACACAGGGGTTGGGGTGGGAGAGAACTGCAGCTGCCAGAGAGCATTCTGGGTCACAAGCCACACCTGGAGGTCCTGGGAGGCCTGAGAGAGGAAGTCTCAGGAGCAGACATCTCCACAGCTCTTACAGGGAAGGCACAAGACCCTCAGTCTCCAGAAGCTCCTGGCTGGCAGGAGCCCTTGCCCACAGGCATTGAGAACTGGGGCACCCACAGCCTGAGGAGGGGCAGCTCCAGGGCATAGCACGAGGTGGAGTCGGGGAAGGGGGCAGGAAGAAAGGAGGGGAGGAAAGGACTGCAGTCCTCCATCCAGCTGGGGAAAGGCAGCCAGGTCAATGGGTTTGCCTTTGGGTGGGAGGATTAGCTCTACTGATTAAATACACCTGGAGCTGAGGGCTGGGGTGGGACTTCCTCCTCCTGAGGCGTCAGAGATGAGTTACAGAGGAGTGAGGGCAGAGAAAGGGCCCTGGCAGGCTGGGAAGCTGGGGACCAAACTTACTGTAAAGGGCAAGATAGTAACTACCTAGCCCTTAGGCTTTGTGGGTCATGTTCTTTGTCTCTCCCCCTTCTCCCCCCGCACCCTCCCCGCCACCTTTTAAAAAGGTATACACAGTTCCTAGCCCAGGCTGTGACTGAATTTGATCTGCAGGTTACAGTTTTGCCAACCTTTACTCTGGGCTGCCCTCATGACTCAGACGGTAGAGAATCCATCCGCAAAGGAGGAGACCTGGGTTCCACCCTTGGCTGGAGAACATCCCCTGGAGAAGGGCATGGCCACCCAGTCCAGTATCCTTACCTGGAGAATTCCATGGACAAAAGAGCCTGGCGGGCTATAGTCCATGGGGTCACAAAGAGTCGAACACAACAGGGTGACCAACACGTTCACTTTCTTCTTTCAACTCTCACTCTAAATAAATCATCAGTAAACCTCATGTTTTACCTGAGTCTGACCCTGCCCTCCTCTCCAAAATCGGCCATTGACCTTGAACTAGGAATCTCCAAAGAATTGGAGGGACCCTGCTTGGACCTTATTCAAGGAGTTGGATGAGGAAAAGGGCGTAGGATTCTAACTCTGGTGATGCTTCGTGAAATCTGAGTGAGGTGTGTTCCTCTGAGGTGCCTGAAGACTAACTCTTTTTGGCCACCCGAAGGTTTGCTCTGGAGATGTTTATGCCATGCACAGCTGCACACGTGAGCAACTCTGCAAGAGTTAGGTCCCATGCCACATTCCATTTGAGAAGTGATGCCTGAGACGATATTGCAGAGCAATGATACTTGGTATTATTCTATTTCAGGGAAAGTGAAGGAGCCACCTTTCCCTCTTTACCCCAGAATGGAATGTCCCGATGTTTTTGAGAAGAACCTGACCTTAGCAGGAAGAGACTGTACCTTTAAGTAAACTTGGCTCTCGGTCACAATGTCTCCTTTGAAGAGCCCAGCTATGCAATAAGGAAGTTCAGGTGTAAAAACAAGCTGCTTTACATATTTTGCTCTTAGAGGCGCAGCTCATTGTCCTACCATCTGCCCCAAACTGTCTCATATCTAGACACAGAACAGTCTTCTCTTCCCACCTTGAAGTTTAGCTAAAGCTATTCTTAACTAACACAGAGGCCGAGGTGTTTTCTGGCTGTGCTGGCTCTTCACTGCTGTGTGCGGGCCTTACCAAGTTTCGGTGAATGGGGACTGCTCTCTGCTTGTGGGGCACAAGCTTAGTTGTGGCCCCGCAGCTGTGGGCAGCAAATGTAGGGTCCCTCCTCAGACTCCCCCACTGCCCATCCTTCACCCTAGTCAGCATACATTCTACCAATAAGGGTAGCAGGGTGAGAACTTTGAGAAGTATTTTAAAAAGAGAATTATAAAACACATCCAAAATATAGAAAAAGGATTCCTTTTTCTTTAATCTTTTAAAAATATGAGATCAGGATGATAGTAATAAGTAAGATTCATGCCCACACCCTTACAATTTCTTAAGACTAATCAGTATGTGGTAAAAATTGTTTTCTAAAGCATATGCTCTTAGATATATCTCTTTATATAGACATATACATATAGCTAAATCCCTAATTAATAGAGGAAATATTTGAGGTAATAAAATGTTATAGAAATTACAGTATTGTCTTACATCATGTTTATGTTTGGTAAATATGTTAAATACTCCAGCTTGATTTAATGTAAAACTGGTACATAATAACACACAAGCAAAAGTGTATAAAAGGCCCATTATAACCAAAGTATTTAATAAATGGTATTTCGTTATTTTTCTCAGATATGTGCCAACAAAATTGTAAAGTGCCAAGAAAAGCAGGAATGGTATTTAAGGTTCTGGCCAGCTTTGGACTTGAATTTAAGTTTTCGACCTGAAGCTTTCTGAAAATGTGTGCTTTAAAGATGATGCTGGTATCTAGAACAGATACTCCAATCAACACACATACACCCCCTACACACACACACACATACACACACACACACACACACACGAGGGAGGCAAGAAAAGAAGTATTTCGGGAGAGAGCAGGGATTCTTATATGTGAAGATTATTTCCGTGAACCACGATCCTGTGATTCAGCATTCATAAAATAAATCGTTTACAATTTGAGCAAACTAATGTCAGGTTCCTGCAGTGCTAAAGAAAATGGCTTGTGGGAGTTAATAAGAAATAGGGGCTGGAACAAGTGTGTGGAGCCTTTGTTCTGTTCCAGTGGGTTGACTGTCCTTAGAAGGCTTACAAACCACTATTTATGACTCACCTCTCCACCCACACTTCTTCTCCAAGCTCTTAATACCACTTAGGTCTTCTAGTGTTATCCTAGGATTTTAATTCCACAGTTCAGTTCAGTTCAGTCGCTCAGTCGAGTCCGACTCTTTGCGACCCCATGAACCGCAACACACCAGGCCTCCCTGTCCGTCACCAACTCCCGGAGTCCACCCAACCCAACGTCCATCGAGTCAGTGATGCCATCCAACCGTTTCATCCTCTGTCCTCCCCTTCTCCTCCTGCCCCCAATTCCTCCCAGCATCAGGATCTTTTCAAATGAGTCAGCTCTTCGCATCAGGTGGCCAGAGTACTGGAGTTTCAGCTTCCACATCAGTCCTTCCAAAGAACACCCAGGACTGATCTCCTTTAGAATGGACTGGTTGGATCTCCTTGCAGTCCAAGGGACTCTCAAGAGTCTTCTCCAACACCACAGTTCAAAAGCATCAATTCTTCGGCGCTCAGCTTTCTTCACAGTCCAACTCTCACATCCATACGTGACCACTGGAAAAACCATAGCCTTGACTAGATGGACCTTTGTTAGCAAAGTAATGTCTCTGCTTTTGAATAAGCTATCTAGGTTGGTCATAACTTTCCTTCCAAGGAGTAAGCGTCTTTTAATTTCATGGCTACAATATTTCATGGCTGCAATCACCATCCGAAGTGATTTTGCAGCCCAGAAAAATAAAGTCAGCCACTGTTTCCACTGTTTCCCCATCTATTTGCCCTGAAGTGATGGGACCAGATGCCATGATCTTAGTTTTCTGAATGTTGAGCTTTAAGCCAACTTTTTCACTCTCCTTTTTCACTTTCATCAAGAGTCTCTTTAGTTCTTCTTCACTTTCTGCCATAAGGGTGGTGTCATCTGCATATCTGAGATTATTGATATTTCTCCCATCAGTCTTGATTCCAGCTTGTGCTTCTTCCAGCCCAGCATTTCTCATGATGTACTTTGCATATAAGTTAAATAAGCAAGGTGACAACGTACAGCCTTGATGTACTCCTTTTCCTATTTGGAACCAGTCTGTTGTTCCATGTCCAGTTCTAACTGTTGCTTTCTGACCTGCATACAGGTTTCTCAAGGCTGGTCAGGTGGTCTGGTATTCCCATCTGTTTCAGAATTTTCCACAGTTTATTGTGATCCACACAGTCAAAGGCTTTGGCATAGTCAATAAAACAGAAATAGATGTTTTTCTGGAATTCTCTTGCTTTTTCAATGATCCAGCGGATGTTGGCAATTTGATCTCTGGTTTCTCTGCCTTTTCGAAAACCAGCTTGAACATCTGGAAATTCACGGTTCACATATTGCTGAAGCCTGGCTTGGAGAATTTTGAGCATTACTTTACTAGCATGTGAGATGAGTGCAATTGTCTGGTAGTTTGAGCATTTTTTGGCATTGCCTTTCTTAGGGACTGGAATGAAAATTGACCTTTTCCAGTCCTGTGGCCTCTGCTGAGTTTTCCAAATTTGCTGGCATATTGAGTGCAGCACTTTCACAGCATCATCTTTCAGGATTTGAAATAGCTCAACTGGAATTCCATCACCTCCACTAGCTTTGTTCGTAGTGATGCTTCCTAAGGCCCACTTGACTTCACATTCCAGGATGTCTGGCTCTAGGCAAGTGATCACACCATTGTGATTATCTGGGCCATGAATATCTTTTTTGTACAGTTCTTCTGTGTATCCTTGCCACCTCTTCTTAATATCTTCTGCTTCTATTAGGTCCCTACCATTTCTGTCCTTTATTGAGTTCATCTTTGCATGAAATGTTCCCTTGGAATCTCTAATTTTTTTGAAGAGATCTCTAGTCTTTCCCATTCTATTGTTTTCCTCTATTTCTTTGCATTGATTGCTGAAGAAAGCTTTCTTATCTCTCCTTGCTATTCTTTGAAACTCTGCATTCAAATGGGTATATCTTTCCTTTTCTCCTTTGCTTTTTGCTTCCCTTTTTTCACAGCTATTTGTAAGGCCTCCTCAGACAGCCATTTTGCTTTTTTACATTTCTTTTTTTGGGGGATGGTCTTGATTCCTGTCTTCTGTATAATGTCACGAACTTCCATCCACAGTTCATCAGGTACTCTGTGTATCAGATCTCGTCCCTTAAATCTATTTCTCATTTCCACTGTATAGTCATAAGGGATTTGATTTAGGTCATACCTGAATGGTCTAATGGTTTTCTCCACCTTCTTCAATTTCAGTCTGAATTTGGCAATAAAGAATTCATGATCCTAGGATTTTAATTCCACGCCTTCCTACTATTCTCCAGTCAAATACCTTCTCTATTTGTGGGGACCCTGAGAAGGACTGACTAAGGCATGGTAGTCGAGGGTGCCTTTCACCCACACTGACCTAGGTTCTTCTAAGTGGCTGATGACTTGGTTGTCACTGAGGGGGCCTTATGTGCCCTCAGGCTCTCCTGGTCTCAGAACAAGCTTCTAGCTAGGTTCTGGCCTTGTTCTCTTTTCCTTCAGTTCAGAGCACAAAAGAACCGAAACTTGGCTTGGTTGCTCCAGGTCCAAATACTTTCTCAGATCTAACCAGTGACACCTACTTCATCCAGCTGCATTTCATCTCAGACCCCTGGGCAGGGAGGCCAGGCCACCAACCTGCCTTGCTTCACACTAGATCCTCTGCTCACAGCACTCCTCAGCCCTTCCACCAGCCCAGAACATGGGCGCAGGATGGATGCGAGCCCTCCCTGATCTGTATCGCTACCATTAGTCTAAAACTTAAAGTTCTCAACTTCTTCTTGACAACTCGTTTTCCTGGAGGCTCAGCTCTGTTTCATCCCTTCTAGTGCCTACTATCTCAACAGGTCTACTTTCTCTGACCTACGTTTCCTCGCTTCAATCCTTATTCTGCCTCTGACTCTGCCTTTCCACTTCCCTGCCTAGGTTTTCACCGAATTTACAGTTCCTCTGGGCATCTGTTTTGATTTTCAGCCCTGATTTTGATTTTGATCCCCTGCCTGAGTCTGCTTTTACCTGAGAGGTTGCTAGGGTCTGATTAATCCTTTCTTTATTCACCTGCTGTCACTCCAGGTCTGCACCTCCACAAACCTTTCATTCGCACATGTGTACACGCACAGGTGCCCACATGCACAGACACACACATACACACTGCAAAGCAAGCATTCATTCATCTCATTTGTAGCATGGCTAGGGTATGTGTATTCCTTTTCCATTAACAGGCTCTAACACTGATGATCAGGGAATATTAATGGGGAATAGAAATGGCCATTTTATCATCATAGACAGCTCCGGGGAGGTATGTAAGCAGCTGGGTAGCCTGTGACAGACTTGCCTTCCACCATCGTAGAGCTCTCCCCAACTCCACAGTTTCCTGACTTCTAGGCATCCCAAATTCTTAACACTAGACAGCTCTACTAACAGGTGTGAGCAATGCCACTCCCTCCAAGCTGGAAACAGAATAATCTCTGCCCTTTTTCTTCCTATACAACTACCTTCCCCAGCAGCAACCACTCTCTAGGATAGTTCTAGTCCTTCAAGTGACCAGTTCCAATGTCTTAGAGGGAGTTTAGTGTTTACTGGGCAACATTCTTAAATGCCACATTCTTGGAAAGAATCTCCAGCAGACACTAAGCCTTATTAGACACTGAAATGAGTTATGGAAGAAGGTTTAGCTTCTCACTCCCTGGAGGTTTTTCAAAGCAGGACGGATTCTTATCTGTCTAGGATGATTATGTGGGATACTGCTAGGAGGCCAGGGGATAGATCGGCTCATCACCAACAAATAACACTTATTAAATTCCTGGACATTCATGCTACTGTACTTCAGTCCATACATATTAAAAGATAATTTAAAAGACACAGCCCTGGGGCTTCTTTGGTAGCTCAGTGGTAAAGAATCCACCTGGTAATGCAGGAGACATGGGTTCAATCCCTGATCCCAGAAGATCCCACATGACTTGGAGTAACTAAGCCTGTGTGCCACAACTACTGAACCTGTGCTCTGGATCCCGGGAGCTGCAGCTACTGAAGCCTACACTCCATAGAGCCTTTGCTCCACAGTAAGAGAAGCTATCACCACGAGGCACCTACACACCGCATCTGGAGAGTAGCCCCCACTCTCCACAACCAGAGAAAAGCCCACACAGTAACGAAGACACAGTACAGCCAATAAATAAATAAGTAGTTTTTTAAAAAGATGCAGCCCCAACTCTCAAAGTTTTTAACAAATGAAATAAAAGTGTGCATGGCATACCAATAATATAATGAATGCCACCAGTGCTTTACATTCTCAAAGCATGCAGATGTCTCGTTTTCTTTCTCTTCTCATACTCCTCAGTTTTGGGTTGGGACTAGGCAGAGCAATATTTGCAGTGAGCAAAGTTTTCTAGCTCATATTTTCCAATAGCTGTGAATGATGTAAAATGTGAGCAGATATCAGAAGAATTAAGTGGGGCAGAAAGCACCAAGTGGCCTCCATTCAGTCATGCAGAAAGCATGAGGCTGTTGGATTTGGTCTTGAAGGGTTATCAATTTCTAACACCCTGGGATTCTAGGTCAAGGATCACTTTGGGTCAAAGGGGAAAAAAAGAACTGTAAGGAGGTGGGAAGAGACCAAATTAATGAGTATTTTTCCCATTAGAGTCAAAATAGTACTGGCCAGGGGTGTATGGTTTTCAGCAGACAGATAAAATGATATTCTTTGAGACCCAACCCAGTCATATAGACATCTTCTTAAGAAGTGCATGCTTTGCCCATGAACAGGTCCACCCCCCTTCCTCTAGCAAAGCACCAATGATGTGGCCCTCGGTTCATGCTGTCCAGAATGCACAGAACACAGGAGGGACTGTTTTTACAGTCATACCTACACCCTCATGAGAAAGTCTCTTTCTGGGTTACCCACTTTGTCCTTCTCACTCATGAGACTGAGGGCCTCAGCCAGCAACCCCATGTCTTTGTATTTCTCCTGGGTGGACCAGTTAGAACTAGATATACCTTTTTCTACTGGGACCTACCACTGGTCAGAGGGAGTGGCCAGAGGGAGCAGGGTAGACGCTAGCTCTCCATTTTGCCACTTTATACCAGGCCTTCAGGCTTCCCTGGTGGCTCAGATGGTAAAGAATCTGCCTGCAATGCAGGACCTGGTTTTGATCCCTGGATCAGCCAGATTCCTTGAAGGAGGGCATGGTAACCCACTCCAGCATTCTTGCCTGGAGAATCCCATGGATAGAGGAGCCTGGAAGGCTGCAGTCCATGGGATTGCAAAGAGAGGGACAGGACTGAGCAACTAACACTTTCACTTTTCACTTAATGAGGGGATTTTGAAAGTTCTATACATGTATGTTTCTGTACGAAGCAAATAACTGATTAAATTTGCTTAATGAGGTTCTCGAATTTCTCTACATACTGATGTGAATGAATCATATTTCATCATTATTTACTTCTAAACATAGTCCTTTTTGGCCATGAAAAGAAAAACGTGGACAACTTTCCCTCAACTTTCAGGAAAGCTGGTGTTGTATACATTAAAAGCATTGTAATGTAATTTCCATGTTCAGTTTATGGGTTACTTTCCCCTTCCAGGAATATACAGGAAATAGGGTGTGGTTAGTTTTGTGGCTCTTTCACTTCAGTGAGTTTCTTCAGCTGAGCATACCTCATGTTGCCATCCTCTTAGGCAGAGTCAGTGAACCTCTGAAAACATAATTTCTAGACTCCTCACATCTAGTGGCCTCATTGATTTTCTTATTTTTTTTAAATTAAAACATGTAAGTTGAATTTCCATAGGTAAATAATAGAAGTGTAAATTTAATTTTCCAATAATTTAGTCAAGGATTAATTGCTCAGTTAATAAAGAGTGAATAGAGTGAGTGTTAGCTTGTTTCACTCACATTAAAAAAGAGAGAGAGGGGAACTTTCCCGGTAGTCCAGTGGCTAAGGCTCCATGCTCCCAATGCAGGGGGTTTGGGTTTGATCCCTGCTCAGGGGACTCGATCCCACACCCTGCAACTAAAACTCGGCACAGCCAAATAAATAAATAAATAAAAGAGAGAGATTTATATGCCAAATTTGATCAATACACAATTGGTTAAGTCTTCAGTTTTATTTAGTCAACCATTTAATACATTATATAATTCATTAAATGTGTAGACTAAAACTCTAATCAATTTATCCATATACAAACATTTTAGGCTTCTAAACATATTGTACAACTATGTGATTTTCAACAGTAAAGAGTCAATCTAGGGAATCCCTGGTGGTACAGTGGTTAAAACTTGGTACTTTCATTGCTGTGGATCCAGGTCCAATCCCTGGTCTGGGAATTAAGATCCCAAAAGCTGAGCTGCATAGTCACATAATAATAATAATAATAAATATATATAACTTCTCATAAGATAAATCTTTTTCTACACATGCTGTCATTAAACAATTGTGTGTTTTTTTTTTTTTTTTTTTTTAAGTGCTGGTTTACCTATGCTCCTGACAGTTCAGGAGAAAGATTTTCAATATAGAAGGGTTGATAAAGGTTAAGTCTTCACTCAAGGAATGAATTCTCCCACCAGGAGTTTAGCAGATATTCCAGTTTCAAAGATGGGACTAATTTTATTCCTTTGTAGTCAGTTGTTAAAAGCTGCTAGTTTCAGGGGGCAAATCTGTGCCAGTGAACTCTGGGTGCTCTTAAACACTCATGGGAAAAAGAAGAAGGCAGCAGAGTGTCCTTTGGCCTTATGATAAAGGATCAAGCTGATCCCATAATGCAAGAGAAGGGAGGCTGGGGCTCATTTCCTCAGGAGTAATGAGGCTTCGAGCAATTTACTCCACCAGTCTAAACATTTAATCTCTTTATTTGTTAACTGAGAATAATATCTATCTTGCAGAGCATTTGTAAATATTTTAAATATTATATATAAATTATTAATCTTACTGGTTTTCACAGTAGATGTTCAATAATTGGTAGCCGTGCATTTGAGCGTTTATCTCCTTGTCCTCCCTCCATGAGCAATAAATCCTTCAAGAATAAGAATTTTATAGCTCCTGGTGCAGATTGTCCCATGTTGCAAGTGATCAATAAATATTTGTTGAGTTGAAAATTTCATTTTTGAAAGACTTTTAAAATAATCTTGCCTTTAGAGTCTTAGGCCATTGAGTCTGACTCATCTTTCCCTTCAATTTCCTAAAATCTAACTTCCTGATGTCTAGCAGCACTTCTGACTTCTTTGGGTATCACACCATCTAACCTGACCTGGACACTTTCTCCCCAAGACTTCACATCCATTTCACAAACAGTTCTCTCTCTCTTTCTATTAGAATTAAATACAAAGTAGCAGTTCTTCTGGTTGTATCCTTTACCTTGTGAGAGATGAAATCATCAGAAAAACAAGGTACTAGTTTATCAGATGCTTTGCTTATAGCACATTGAGACTTCCAACACATGCCCTGATAGCTGAATCCCCCTTTACTACTCACTGTACCCTGCTTGCGTCAATTTTGCATTTTGTTGAGGGAATGTGAAGTTACAACATATCCTTTTGCCTTATGCTGGGCAAATATCCTATTATTAGGATAGCCCAGGCATGAAGTATCAACTTTCTCTACTCCGTTCCCCTTCTAGAACTCTCCCTCCGACTCAGATTCTGGGGTTCAATATCTGTGTACCCTTTTCCTCATCTATCCCCTAGTGAGAAGGTAAGCCCACCCTTTTGCACATGTGTATTTGTAAAGACAAAGGAGTCTTTTGTTTTAATTAATTTTTATTGGATCACAGTTGCTTTACAGTGTTGTAGTAGTTTCTACTGTAAGCAAAATTAATCAGTCATTTTGTTGTTGTTGTTCAGGGGCTGACTCTTTGTGACCCTACGGACTGCAGCACTTCAGGCTTACCTGTCCTCCACTGTCTTCTAGAGTTTGCTCAAATTCGTGTCCATTAAGTTGGTGATGTTATCTAACCATCTCATCCTCTGCAGCCCTCTTTTTCTTTTGCTTTCAGTCTTTCCCAGCAACAGGGTCTTTTCCAATGAGCTTTTCACATCAGATGGCCAAAGTATTAGAGCTTCAGCTTCAGCTTCAGTCCTTCCAATGAATAGTCAGGGTTGACTTCCCTTAGGATTGCCTGGTTTGATCTCCTTGCAGTTCAAGGGATTTTCAAGAGGCTTCTCTAATACCACAGTTTGAAAACATCAATTCTTTGGTGCTCAGCTTTCTTTATGGTCCAACAACCACATCCATACAGGACTACTGAAAAAATAATAGCTTTGACCATAGGAACCTTTGTTGGCAAAGTGATGTCTCTGCTTTTTAATATACTGTCTAGGTTTGTCTTAGCTCTCCTTCCAAGGAGCAAATGTCTTTTAATTTCAAGGCTGCAGTCACCGTCCACAGTGATTTTGGAGCCCAAGAAAATAAAATCTGCCACTGCTTCTACTTTTTCCCCTTCTGTTTGCCATGAAGTGATGGGACTGGATGCCATGATTTTAGTTTTTTAATGTTGAGTTTTAAGCCAGCTTTTTCACTCACCTCTTTCACCCTCGTCAAGAGGCTCTTGCATATATATTCATATGTTCCCTCCCCTTTGGATTTCCTTCCTGTTCAGGTCACTGCAGTGCATTAATTAGAGTTCCCTGTGTTGTACAGTATGTTCTCATCAGTTGTTTTACACATAGTATCAGTAGTGTATATATGTAAGGAAACCGTAAACAAGGTGAAAAGACAACCCTCAGAATGACAGAAGATATTTGCAAATGACAAAGCATTAATCTCCAAAATGCACAAACAGCTCATGCAGCTCAATATTAAAAAACAACCAACCCCATCAAAAGATGGGCAGAAGACCTAAATAGACATTTCTCCAAAGAAGACTTACAGGTGGCCAACAAACACATGAAAAGAAGCTCAACATCAGTAATTATTAGAGATGAAGTCTTGTCTCAGGCCTGGGCTTACTCCACTTCTACTTTGACAGTTTGGAATGTTTTCAGTTGCAAGGAACAGGAAACCAGGTTTAAAAATGACTTAGAGGAACAGAAATCCCCTCCTCCTGTTTCTCCTCTTCCTCCTCCTCCTTCTCCTGTAGCACAACAAGCAATGGAGATCCACAAGGTTAGGGTCATAGTCTCTCGTGTCCTCCTGCTGCTGCTGCTGCTGCTGTTAAGTCGCTTCAGTCGTGTCCAACTCTGTGTGACCCCAGAGATGGCAGCCCACCAGGCTCCCCCATCCCTGGGATTCTCCAGGCAAGAACACTGGAGTGGGTTGCCATTTCCTTCTCCAATGCATGAAAGTGAAAAGTGTAAGTGAGTCGCTCAGTCGTGTCCGGCCCTTGGCGACCCCATGGACTGCAGCCTACCAGGCTCCTCCGTCCATGGTATTTTCCAGGCAAGAGTACTGGAGTGGGGTGCCATTGCCTTCTCCATCCTCCTGCTTGGTCCCTTCAATCCTTAAACGGCTGCCATGACTAGAGAGGTGTCACACCTGGATCCAACTAGGAGGAAAGTGTGGGATGGTACTAGTTATGTCTGCCTTTTATACCAAGAGAATGAAAGCATTTTCAGAAGCCCCCAGGAAACCTCTAAATGGCCAATATGTATCACATGGACCCATCTAGCAGCAAGGATACATGGGAAAGTGAATTGCTTTTTCAAACTATTGCTTTTTTTCTTTTTCTTTGGTCTCTCCACCTGGCATGGGGATCTTAGTTCTTCAATTAGAAATCAAACTAGTGCTCCCTGCACTGTAAGCACAGAATTTTTTTTTAAAGATTTATTTATTCATTTAATTTTTGGCTATGCTGTGTCTTCATTGCTGTGTGTGGACTTTCTCTAGTTGTGGCGAGTGGGAGCTTCTGTTTGTGTTGTGTGTGGGCTTCTCATTGCGGTGGTATACACTTGTGGAGCACGGGCTCTAGGCATGTGGGCTTCACTAGTTGCAGCTCACAGACTTAGCAGCTGCAGCTTATGTGCTCTTAGTGTGCATGCTTAGTAGCTGTGGCTTGCAGGCTCAGTTGCTCTGCAGCACATTTGATCTTCCCGGACCAGGGATTGAACCCATGTTCCCTGCATTGGCAAGTGGATTCTTAACCACTAGACCACCAGGAAAGCCCAGCACAGAATCTTAATTACTGGACCGCCAGGGAAGTCCTACTTTTTCAGACTTTATAGTTAAAACAGCAAAGCAGTTGGAATTACTCTTGGTCAGCCAATCAACAGTATATACCATAGATTTATGGTATAAACTCGCAGAGAGCTGACACACCACCTTTGCCAGCATTATCCTAGACTAAGGCCATTGTTATTTATGGTTCTTCTCAAAGCTAATGGCAACCAGAAAGTATTGCAGATAATAAAACCTGATACCCACCATTAAAGTCTTTGCCAAGTTGTATTTTCCAAACTTACCAGATTAAATGAATCAGAATAAATAATCAACAGAAGTACACATTCCTAGTGATTTCCCCCAAAGAGTCTTATTCAGTTGGTCTAGGGATAGAGTTGGGATTCCCAGGTTGTGCAGTGGTAAAGAATTCTGCCAATGCAAAAGATGCAAGAAACGCGGGTTTGATCACCAAGTTGGGAAAATCCTTTGGTGTAGAAAATGGCAACCCACTCCAGTATTCTTGCCTAGAAAATTCCATGGACAGAGGAAACTGGTGGGCTACAGTCTGTGGGGTTCCAAAGAGTCAAAAATGACTAAGCACACGTGCAAGATATTTAGCAATTTACAGTTTTGAAAAACAGGCCAGTGGATTTTTCTTACCAAATTTGAAGATGATTGGTCCAAAGGATACCTCTGATTAGCTTTTCCCTGGTTATAAATATTTAGCTTCTTAGAATATTATCATGAATAGAATGATATTAACACTTTTTTCCCTTCAGATACTGCTCCACCTATTCTTTTTCTATGTCCTCATATTTTTTCTCTTGCATATTTCTCTCATAACATTCCTCTTAAAATGTTCTTCTCCAGATACATTCCCTCTACTCCCCTTCTTCTCCTGTCCCATGGCTTCACTACAAAGACCGCTTCATTTCTTGTAAATCGGTCCCAATTCAGCCTTGACCTCACCCTTTCATTTTTTTGCCTAACACCTAATATCCAACACAAGTCAGTATATCTTCTTCTTTCAGTTTTACTTCTCTATTTCATTACATCGATTGGTCTCTTACAAATCTTTCTATAAAAGTCATGTGATCTCACTGAACATTTAAAAGAAAAATTCTCAAGTTACTAGGTTTACATGTAACCACATCTCTTCTAGAACATGTTATTCAGAAGTGAAGAGGGTTGTGTGCATGAACAGTACACAAAGATGTGAGCAGACTATAAGAGGCATCGAACAAGATGAGGCTGTTGAGGGCTGAAAGGGTTGGGCAAGGCACAGAGTAGAAAAAAAATTGCTTTGAATCTTGAAAAGTAGTTTATGTTTAGAAAGGCAGCAGCAGCAAAAAAAAATGAATTCTATAAAGGAGGGCATCGCACTATTTTTCTTCTTCACACTTAGCTTCTAACGTATTCTATATGTAACTTCTCCCTACTAGGATGTATGCTCCGTAATGCAAGAATTTTAGTGTTGTTATTTTAACTTTTAAATCCTCAGTGGAGCGTGACACAGAGTAGCTACTCAATGAATGTTTGCTGAATGTGAGTGACTGAATGAAAGAATGGTCAGATCACCTGATGGAAGCCGTGTTCATGTGGGGTTGGAGTAGAAACTGCAGTTTGTGAGTTGTAAGAACGTTGGATTTGAGGCAAGAGAGGAGTTCTCCTTTAGGCAATGGGAGAGGGAGGGAACACGATGGAACCCGTCAGCTCATCTCGCCTTATTTCTATATTTAGTGGAACTGTTGCAAAGGCACTGGGAAAGGAGGTAAAAATGCAGAAGCAAAGCTGGAGTCTTTCTTGGAAAAGGATCATTGCTGACTTGCTGGCTCCTGAGCTGTGGGCTGGCTGTTCCTCCAAGAGACAGGGGATGAAGGCACAGATCAGAGTCTAGTGTGATGGACACTGGACTCTTCTTGGGGACTAGTTTCTCTTTCTGGACCCAGGGACCACGTCTCTCACATGTGCCCCTTTGCTTCCACTGTTGCCACTTTTATCCTAATTCACAGTCTCTGCAACCTCACTTGTGGATTGTTAAAAGTGCACCTTAGGACAGCAAGCTTTCTTTATTTCAAGTCTCTCCATCCCTTCCTTCTTTATACACACACACACACACAAAGTCCTCTTCAGTGCAACAGCAATATCTGCCTCCCTAAAGGATGCTTTCATGGTGTAATTTTCCTGGTTAAGGACTACTGCAGACCTCTAGCAAACATCCCTTTAGCCCATTCCATCTTTAAGTCTAGCTTTCTCTCTCTTTCCTTCCTCCTCTCCAGCCAGTAATTGGTCTTCTCTATATACTTTCAAAGCTTCTTCTATACTAGTCAAATAATGCTTACGCATATCAATTTGATAATACACAAATGGGTCAGATATTGTCCATGCATATCTGGCCCCTTTGAACTCACTTATCCCCTGTTTTGCAGGGTCTGGAAACCTGAGAACAGCAGTTCTCATATTTCATTGCCAGCAGGGTTTCAGATACTATCTGGGCTCTGCCAACCAGATGCATTGGTGAGAGACTGCAGGCAGAAGGGAAAAAGCAGTAAGCATTGGCTTTTTCCTCTCATCATGGTGATGGGCAGCCTTTGTCACCTCACCTCCTGGGTCTCAAGACTGTGAAGTCAGTAGAGACCCAGCGCCCTCCAGACTCTAGGAGGCAGATGCTCTTTGATGCTTTGTGTAAGGATATGGCAGGCACCATCCTGCTCATTAGGGAAGATACAGAGGGAACAAATAATATGTTAGAGTAGAGGTAGCTCTTATTAACACATTTTTATGCCTCAACCTCCCCCATCATTTTAACGTGTGATTGGAAGCTACATAGCTCAGGAACTTGGACGACAACAGAGTGTTTTTAAACAGTAGATAGATGTTGACTATTAGACCGGGAGTGAATTTTTTTTTTTAATTTCACCACTTTTATCTATGACCCAAGACAGTTGGCATTTCAGTAATGTCATAATATATTATAATTGGGGCTTAAGAGATAATTATTTTGGATAATTAAATACTTTTAAAATTATTTTAGGATGATGTTTTTGTTCTGTTTTTCTCATTTGGTATTATATTGCCATAATATTAATAAAAATTTCAAGTGTGTTACTTAATACATGTTGATTTGAAAGGGAAAATTCAAGAGGAACACTTTAAATTCCTTATATGAATATACTAGGAAACATCTTTAAAATGTACTGAATTTCAAGAATGATTCTATTCTGCACACTGAAATGAAAAATAGAAGTATTTTTCCAGATAATTGGATAAAAATACATTCACAGATGTATCTAGATACTTAAATTAGATCTTTGAAGGCTTTCAAAAATTATTCTCACTTTTTTTTTCTTTTTCTTAAAATTTGAATTAAACAATTTCAATTTTTTAAGTGCACAAAGAGTATATGAATACATTCACATTACAAAAATTTGAAACAATGCAGACCAAGCAAAACTGCCTCCTGACAATGTTTCTCCCTCCTCTGAGAATAAGGATGTTAACACAATTAATAGGGCAGGAATAGAGATTCAGATGTAGAGAACATCTGTCTGTGAGCACAGTAGGGTGGGCAGGGAGGGTGGTGGGGTGAATTGGGAGATTAGGACTGACATATATACACTACCTCGTGTAAAATGGATAGTGGGAACCTGCGGTATAAGACAGGGAGCTCAGTCTGTTGCTCTGTGATGGCCTAGGTGGGTGGGATGGAGGGGTAGGGTGGGAGGGAGAGCCAAGAGGGGGAAGACATATGAATGCATATAACTGATTCACTTCTTTGTACAGTAGAGACTCACAGAACATTGTAAAGCATCTATACCCCAATTCAAAAAATAACCTATATGGGAAAAGAATCTGAAAAAGAATATATATATGACTGATTCACTGTGCAATACACGTGACGGTAACACAACATTATAAATCAACTATATTCAGAAAAACGATGTTAGCTCACTGATCCTTGCCACCATGCTTCCCAGCCCCTTCCACCATTTTACTGTAAGATTGTTATGGTTGGTAACAATTTTTGGTAACTTTTTGAATCTTTTGTAATCTTAATCAAGTCTTTTGCTCTATAGGTTGATTTTGAGATACAGGAAGTAACGAAGAACACTTACATTATCAGGACTATAAATATTGTTCACTGCAGAGATAAACAATGTGATGTGCTTTCTTCTCTGTTGTTCCAAGGTCACAGCGCTGTTGATAGCTAATACTACAATGAATTCTCCTTATCCCAGTCTACTAATTGCTCAAAATCATGCCATATTAAAAAATATTAACAGCATACCTTGTATTATGGAGTTTTGCTCTTACTTTTCCTGCTGTTTCTGATTACCTTCCTCTCACTCCTTTTTACTGCTGTGTGATAGTCTCTGACATAGGTGCAGTATAATTTACCTCATGCTTCAATATTGGTGAATACTTGACTTGTTTTCTTTTTTCCTACTATGCATAATGCTTTAACAAATGTCCTTGCTCATGCATTTTTGCATACATACACATTTCTATAGGATAGAATTCTAGAGGTAGAATTTCTGGGTTGAATGGAATGTATATTGTAATAACTACTGCCACATATCCTTCAGAAAGATATCACCATTCAAATTCCTACCAACATGACATAGGAAGGTATAACTCTTATCAGTGTTTCTGAGACTCATTCACTGTTGTGATTTTTGCCAATCTCATGAGTTAAAAGTGTCTCATTGCTGTTTTAATTTGCTTTTTCTTTGTTACTAGTGAGGTAAAGTATCTTTTCAAAATATTATTGCCACTTGGTATTTCCTTTTCAATGCTTTGTTTTTTGGTCTTTTTTATGTTTAGGATTCCTTGTATATTTTGATAATCCTTTTTCCTGTTGGACGGGTTGTAAATATATTCTCCCTGTATGTCAATTTTCTTTCAATTTTGTTTGCAGTGTCTTCTGTCAAAGAGGAGTTTAAGTTTGCCTGTAGTTAAAAATCAATCTTTTTCCTCCATAGATTTGTACTATCTTGTTTAAGATGGACTTCTCTAGTCTAAGGAAATAAATCTACTTTCCTATATGTTTGAAAATATCTGTGTATATTTTCTTTTTATATTTAACTCTTTTACCCATTGAAATGTTTTGTTTGTATGTGTGCATGAGTGTTCAGTCATGTCCAACTGTTTGAGACCCCAGGGATCACAGCCCACCAGGCTCCTCTGTCCATGGAATTTTCCAGGCAAGAATATTGGAGTGGGATCCCCTTCTCCAGGGGATCTTCCTGACCCTGGGATCAAACCCGCATCTCTTGTGTCTCCTTCATTAGCAGGCAGGTTCTTTACCAGTTGAGCCACCTGGAATCCCTTTGTTTTGTTTGTATATGGTAAGGTGATTTTCTTCATTCTGTATGTGCATATGACAAATTGTACAAATTCTCCAACTCCTAAGCAGAAAAGAGACAGGATAACATCTTCTCCTTGTGCTTTTTAAATTATGTCTTCCCACTTCTTATTTCTCTCCTACTCCTAAGGAAAAAATAGTCAGCATAGCACATTTCAATAGATCTTTCTAATGTTATGGGAAATTCCAGCACCTCCTAAGTGCCCACTCCTTTTTCTCTATGGAAGACATCAGTAGGGCTTGCCTGTATCCAGTTCTCTTCTCAGAACACAGAAGATGCCCTGATGCGATCCCATG
Source organism: Bos mutus (assembly GCF_027580195.1). Taxonomy (NCBI): domain Eukaryota; kingdom Metazoa; phylum Chordata; class Mammalia; order Artiodactyla; family Bovidae; genus Bos; species Bos mutus. The sequence goes on along the minus strand of NC_091617.1, from coordinate 88,823,452 downwards.
TGATTAGTGGGGGCTGTGTAACTATTTTGGCCAATAACTTCTTAGGGGAAGAGGTGTGTAATTTACATGTCTCTTCAGATTGAGGTGTAAACTGCTTGACCTTGCAGCTTCTTTTCTGAGCCCTGTGTTGGGATGGTAGGGTACATGGAAGCAGCCTGTGTACTGAGGCATTGTGTGAGAACAGCTGCCCTGCCAACTTGCTCAACCTACAGGGGACATGTTATCATGTGTTAAGTCACTGAGATATTTGGGCTTGTTTATTACAAATCAAATGGCAGATGAGTAAAGAATGATACTGTTTCCCAGTCAACCTTGATTCTGCTCTTTTTTTTTTTTTTAAAGTTGACACTTTGAAGTTTTGGTACTTTATTATTCAAAACAAATCATTTGCAAAATACCTTGCAACTGCTTTGAAGAACACAGATATCATTTATTCATTATTTAGATATATTTATTGAATATATACCCAGAACCAGACTCCAGACTCTGTGAATAAAATGAGAATACAAGAGTCTCAGTCTCTCCCCTCATGGAACTTGGCAGTCATCCCATTGAGAAGGCTGCACAGCGAATCGTTAAGGGTAGGGTTCCAGAACCAATGCTCTAAGTTTGAGTCTCAGCTCTGCCTCTCACTAGTAACCTAGTAAACTTAGGCAAATTAATTAACCTTTCAGTGCCTCATTTCCTCATCAATAAAATTAAGAGTAAATAAATTATTGCATGTAAAATATTTTTGAAAAACAATAGCAAAGAACAAATAATAGTTATTATCATTATTGAGACTATAAGCCTGGAATACACCAGGTGACTTGAAGGTATACAGAGATATATTCTCAAAACATGAAACCAGATCATATTCCCAGCCTAGCAATTTGCCTTTGTCTCAGCATGGCATACTCACCACCAGAAAACTAGCAGAAAATCCAAAGGCAGTAAGAAGCAGAGATTATGAAAAGTAACTTGTGTGCTCATCTCTCTATTTTTAATGTTTAATTTTTAATGTTCCAGGGCAACTGACTTAACAAAAGGTATAATCTATTTTTAGATGGCTTATAAAAGAGTGATAAGTCTAGTTTATGGACTCTGAAATTCTGAGCTTAAGACTATAAGAACTTTGTGTATTTAGCTTATGGATTCGTATCACATCCATAAGCATATACTTATAACTATGTAGACAGATACACATTAAATGGGGCCCTTTCTATGGAGGATGTCAGATTTATTTTGAAACCTGAACTTAACATTTATCTGTTACCTAAGATCACACCAGTCAGTAGCAGAGACAAGATTAGAATCATGAAATCAGCAAATGCTCTTTCCATAACAACCCTGTCTTATGGAGGAAATAACCAGCTTTGACTCACTAGAGCTGCAGTCAACACGGAAAAGATAGTAATATATTACACATGCACACATTTTTATTACCAGACTGTATAACCTTATCTTCAACTGAGGTTTCAATATTTTCTCTGTAAATACACACCACTTCCTTTGCACACCACTATAGCTAAATTATTAATAAACACAAAAGAAGGTAAAGTCTTTGGTGTAACTGTCGATCTAATATTAGGTTAATTACAGAATCTAACTTCTTTCCTGCTATTAAAAAAAAAAATTCTATACATTTGTATTATTATAGCCCCTTCTAAACCACCCATCAAATCCCCAAGGGAAAGGGAAACTAACATTTATTGTGATACTTACATTTATATGCTAGGAACTGTGGAAGAGTCTTAACACAAACACAGACTTTCCACAAATACACACTTAATTTAAATATACAGATTGTGCATAATCTTATTTCAGGTTTACAGGACACACACACACACACAAAGGGCCCACAGAAATGTGTCTCAAGGAGAAAACCTGTAGCCTTTTCATCATTTTTACTCTTGCTGGTCTGAACTTGTGGTTCAACAGAATTGCTAAACTATAACATGTTACCTCTAAAGCCACAAAATGTCTGGATTTGTATGTGAGTGTTTTGTGTATATATATGTTATATAAATATGTTATGTGTATATGTTGATTATAAGCAATATATGATTGTTGTCAAGATATGTGACATGTGATTAGCAAACTTTTGAAAAAATTTCTATGATCTTACTACTACCAAGTGAGAAAACCACAATCAATACTTTGCTGTATATCCTTCAGAATTTTTTCTGTGACTATATATATATTTTGTGAATATATTTCCACGTCCAAAGTATACGGCTACACCATCTTTGTTAAATCTCACATATTTTCCCTTGTACTATAACTGTAATTGGTATGTCAAATATCCTATTGTTGGTCAATTAAGTTGTTTCTAATTTTCTACCATCATAATGAATCTTACTGAAAGTGCTGAAACAAATTCATCAGAACAGATACCTCAATTGTCTAAGGTAAAAATCAAGTAGACAAGCCTTTGGTTCTCAGTGTTCAGTCCCTGCATTCTTCTCTCCTCAACCACAGAAATATTAATATCAAAGGAACATGGGGACTTCCCCAGTGGACCGGTGGTTAAGACTCTGTGCTCCATGGTAGGAGGCACCAGTTCAATCTCTGGTCAGGGAACTAAGATCCTCCATGCTGAGTGGTGTGGGGGCCCTCCAAAAAACAAAATAAAACAAAAACAACAATGAAACAACATAAAAAAAAAATCAAAGTAATATGGATTTAGGAATGTATGGGATAACAACCTCAATTCTGGTTGCTAATTAGAATAATTACTTATTATCCATGGGATATGGATAGTTGGATTTACATCTCAATTCTGATTACTAGTTAATTTTGTGAAAGTCACATTCAGATACTCAAAAGTGGGAAACAAGTATTTTCAGAACTAAAAGTGTATTATCTTAAGTGAACAAAGCGTTATTGTTTCAATTTATCAATTACGACACATTTGGCTATGAGACTAATATTAATAATAATATGAGCCTTTTATTCAGGGATCATACTACTGTGATAGTATCTGTATCATACTATCACAGCATTTTCAGTGGACTCTTAGCAATGAAAATACATTAACACTTTCTAGCAAATATCAGCCCTGTAATGGATGATTATAATCGCTCTGTATTCTCTTCTGCACTCTAATTTATATCATCTGATACAATAAACCATTTGGCTCAGAATCAGTAATATGATGAAATCAAACTATTCCAGAAGACTTTTAAGGTGCTGAGTTGTTTTCTGCCTTGTACTTTATTTAAAATGTAATATCCCAGAATTGAAGCATCAAAGGTTACTATTACTGAGAGTCATTTATCTATAGCTTCAATAACAAGGCTAGTATCAAATATGAAGCCCATTCATAATACTCTTCAGCAAAAAAGTATCATTAAAATAACCCTAGGGTTCCAATTTAAGCTCACACGACAAAAAGAAACATTGAATTGGAATTGCCTCTGTGACCTCAATTTACTGTTTGAGCGGTTAGCATGGACAGTTAGTTAGGATTTAATTCTCTCTCCACAGGGAGAGAGAAGACCACCATGAAGTTAAAAAACTGTCGACCAAAGGTCTTTCCACTTTGGGGAAGGGAACCAATTTTTAATTCCCCCAGAGCTGAGAGATGTTAGTGACAGCGAGGAGAGCAACCGTGCCAGATTTGCTCTGTTCCCCCAGAGTCCTGAACGAACTAGCTTGTTTGATGAGATGCAATATTATACTCTGATTTATAGTAATTTGTGTGTTTGTCTTATCTTTTCCATGAGACAATATACCTCCCATGGGAGTGATTGTGTGTTTTTTGTGTCTTTGTGAAAGGATCCTGAAATGTGGAGCACGCTTTTGCACTGACGATGACCTTAATGAGTTTGGCATGACAAAGATGGGCCTAGATAGAGTAAATTAGGGTTTAGAAGTGAATTTCATTAAATTAAAACTACTGAAATACCTATGAAGGGGAGAAAAATGTTATGTTCTCAAATTAAGGGCAGACTAAGGCAGAGAGTTGAGAAGAAAAAGGGATTGCAGTGAGGTGGAGGATTTTCTGTTTTATCAACAGTTAAAAGTTGATAAAGTGGAGTAGCGGTAAAAGACTGAAGGGAAAAGGCCCGCTGTGGAAGGTACGTGGTGAATGCCTGCCCTGTCTCACTGGACTCCCACCTTCAGTAAACTCAGTCAAACAAGAGAAGGACTGCAAGAGTGGAATTTACAGGGGAAGGGCAGTGGAAATTGAGTCGGGATTCCATTTCACATTTAGTTGGTGCTGCCGTGGTTAAGAAAAGTGCTTGATAAATGGAGTGTGTGCGTGTGTGTGTGTGTGTATGTTAGTTGCTCAGTCATGTCCGACTCTGTGCAATCCCATGAACTGTAGTCCGCCAGGCTCCTCTGTCCTTGGAATTCTCCAGGCAAGAATACTGGACTGGGTAGCCATTCCATTCTCCAGAGGATCTTCATGACCCAGAGAGTAAACCCTGATCTCCTGCATTGCAGGCAGATTCTTTACCATCTGAGCCACTGGGGAAAGGGAAAATGGCCTGAGTAAGTTTTAATTCTGCAGAACAAAGAGGTCAGTGCCACAGCTGAGTAGAATAATATAGCTTCACAGACCTCACGGTAATCTCGGGGAAGGCCATGGCACTCGAACAGCACATCTCAATTATAATGGACATGGAAACTTCAGTTGAAACTGACTTAAATAAACTGCTCAGGGTGCCTGGCCCAGGCCTTGGGTGTTGGTCAGAATGGGCCAACTGCTATAACAGATGGCCCCAAGTCTCAGTGGTTTAGAGATAAAATAAATAATGAGTTTATTCTTTGCTCACGTAACAGTCTAATAGGAATCTATAGTTTCAACAGCAAGGCTAGTTTTAAATACAAAGCTCTTCAAGCTTCTCAGTACTGAAGTCCCATTGAAATAACTTAGGCTTCAATTTAAACCCCCATCACAAAGAAACCTTAGATTGGAATTAGGGGAGCAGCTCTGCCCCACTCAGGAAGTCGAAGTCCTCTGGCAGACCCTCTGCAGGTGTAAAGGAGCACCTGCTTTACTGACATAGTCAGAAGAGCCACCCCTCACTCTGCTCACAATCCACCAAGAAGCTCTTCATGGAGGGTTTCTAGCTGCAAAGGGCCTGGCCACACAGACCAGCCATACACCAAGGAGGCTGAGAGCATGAGGAATGGGGAACAGCTGGCTAGGTCTCCACCTCTCAGTAAAAATTCACTAGTTTCAATGAACTACTTCTCTCCCACCCTTGTTTATTAAAATGAGTCATCTCAGGTCTTGCACTTGGATCTTGCTGGGATTGGCTATGGTGACATAGCTCTCTGTTGAGAGAGGACAACTGTATGGAACAGGAAACGCCTGAGAGGCACAATTCCTTAATCCAAAGCAGTGTGTCGAGGATGGTGAGAAGGGGGTCTACAGGACCTAAAACCTCTGAAGTTGCGTTTATACACACTTGACTGTTGTGACTAGCAATGTGTTTTTAGCTCTCTGGCATGTCCCATGTAATATGTTATACCTACAAACACATACAAATACTTGTCCTCTGTCAGGCTTCTAAGGGCTTCTCTGGTGGCTCAGAGGTAAAAGAATCTGCCTGCAATGCAGAAGACTAGGGTTCGATCCCTAGGTTGGGAAGATCCCCTGGAGAAGGAAATGGCAACCCACTCCAGTATTCTTGCTGGGAAATTCCATGGACAGAGGAGCCTAGTGGGTTACAGTCCATTGGGTCACAGAGTCAGACATGACTGAGTGACTTTCACTTCATTTTCAGGCTTCTAAGTGCTTTAGTACTAACTCCTTAATCCTATGAGGTACACAATAGTTAGCTCCATTTTATAGCTGAGAAAACGGAGGCACAGAGAAGACAGAAAACTGCCTCTGAGTAATAGCTCATGAGTGATGGGATGGAGATTCAAAACCAGAGGTCGGGCTGGAAAGTCTGAGCTCATAACCTCCACACAGCAGGCCACCTCCCCTCCAGGAAGCCTCCCCCACCCTTTCCACACTTGAGTTTACAACCCCAGAACACTATGTACACAGCAGGGGTTTCCACAGGGGCATTTTTCTTTCACATTGCTTCTGGTTGGTAGTCACAGATGGAAATAGAGCCTGATAAGCATATATTTCAGGCTCAACAATCAAATTCCAGAAACCGTTAATCCCTGTTAGATTAGATTAAAGCAATAAAGAGAATTCCAGGCTCTGTTAGAAAAGATAGGCTGGCGTGCCTTCTACCCTTACCTACAAATCATATCCTATTCATTCATTTTATTCAACCAGTGTTTATTAAGTCCCCTCAAAGGACATGAGATATAATAGTGCACAAAATAGACATGGTACCTGCTCTCATGAGCCTTGTAGCCAATAGTGGGGAGATACTTGAATCAAATAGTCTTGTCTAAAGACCTGAAAGTAACACAACATTGTAAATCAACTATATTTTAATAAAAATTAAGGGAATTCCCTGGCAGTCCAGTGGTTAGGACTCTGTACTTCCACTGCAGGGGGTCACAGGTTTGATTCTTAGGGAACTAGGATTCTGCAAGCCACACGGTGTGACCAGACAAATAAAAAAACCAAATATGCTTACAGTCTACGGCCATACCACCCTGAACATGTCTGGTCTTGTCTGATCTTGGAAGCTAAGCAGGGTAGGGCCTGGTTAGTACTTGGATGGGAAAACCAAACATGCTTACAAATAGGTAAATTAATTACAACTGTGTAAGTTCCATGAGGAAATATGAGTATACATGTACAGGGGCTTCCCAGGTGGCGCTAGTGGTAAAGAACCTGCCTGCCAATGCAGGACACATGAGACGCTGGTTTGATCCCTGGGTGGGGAAGATCTCCTGGAGGAGGGCATGGCAACCCACTCCAGTACTCTTTCCTGGAGAATCCCCATGGACAGAGGAACCTGGTGGACTACAGTCCATGGGGTTGCAAAGAGTCAGACACGACTGAAGCGACTGAGCACACACACGCATACATGTTTAGAATGGGGAATGTGAGTAAGTCTGAAGATTCAGCCAAGGGGTACTTCCCCAATATGTGACATTTGAGTAGGTAAGTAAGTCGAGGGAGGCATGATGGGGGAAAGAATATGTCAAGCAAAAGGAAGGAACATCCTGAGTAGAGGCTCTTTAGGGTGAAGGAGACAGGACTTTGGAGCCAACTGAAGACAGGTAAATGGGGCTGTCACTCAGTAAGCAAGAGAGAGGAGACATGAGGATACTACTACAGAGGGTGCTGCAGAGGCTCGCAAGCCACAGCAAGGATTTTGGTGTTTATCCCAAGAGTGACGGAAATCCAATGAAGGATTTTGAGCAGGGAAAGTGACATGATCAGATTTTCATTTTAGAAAGATTTGAGGGGTTCATAGTGGAATTAAGTAGATCCATGAAGAGGCTACTGCAACTGGCCACAGATTCTTAGACTTATACAAACAACTGCCAAATCTGTGTGTGAGTTGTCCTTGCCAGTGGCCCTTGAAACTCAGGGGACAACAAGACCTTTTCATACTGACTTGTATTTTGCTTATTTTGACATGGATATTCTATATCTCCTTGAGGTGCGGACACATTTAGGACTCCAAATATAACTTGTAAGAAGGTATTTTGTGGTTACATCTTCTTTCCCCATTATAATTTAAGATTGATAATGTGGAAGCAGTGGGTCTTATAGAGGTCATCCAGATAACTGGATAATAAAAAAATTGAAAGATTATATAAGTAGACCATTGAATATAATAAATATTTATGGTACCTATGAGTGAAAGGAAAAAGCATGTAAGAAACCATAAATGAAATTAGAGGCAATTTTAGAGTTGCTTCTTTGGGGGAAAGGAGCAAGTATTTCTCAGGAATAAGGCTGGGGTCTGACAGCCGAATCTGGAGTATTTTTCTTTTCTCATTAATGTGACCATTTAAGAACATTATTCCAGGACTGGTATGAAGTTGGACCCATTGGAGTCATGGATATTTGTCTCTGCCTTATTGATCCTCTGTCCCTAAGGTTTCGACCATAGTAAGCTTATGATGGCTTATGAGCAAGCAGAAAGGTAAAATGGGGATGTGAGGATCAAACCTGTTTCATTTAAAAACACAATCCAGAAGTTGTGCTCACACCCCAGTAACCAGGACTTAGCCACAGGAGCCAGGGGAGACTGGAAAATCTAGTCTGTTATTAGAGAAGTGAAGAACAAATATTAGAGACAGACAGCATTCTCATCCACAAGTAGGTGAGACTTGCTGCCTATTGGGGAAAATGACATTGAATAATTATACAAACTATGTAAAATAATTATGCAAAGTTATGGGTGTATAATACAATTACTATAAGTAAAAGTACAGATGCTGTTAAGGTCAATAACAAGGGAGTCAAATCTACTATGATGAAAGAACAGAGATGGGAGTGCAGTCATGGAACACTTTTATAAGTAATTAACATCAGTACTAAGGAAGACCTGAAGGAAGGTAAGGAATGAAGGGAAGAGTATTTTCAGTAGAGGCAATCAGAAGGAGCCGGTAACATTCTAGAGCAGGTTACATTCTAAAGCAGGTAACTTTGAGACTAAGCCCAGGGAGAAATGGGAGAGAAGGAATGACTCTTAGGAGACCCAAAGCAGATGGAAGGAAAGAAAAGTGGTTGGTGATGAGCATGGAGAAAAAAATTCAGTGAAGGGTTTGATTAGAGGAGCACATGATGAGATATGCCTTTAAACATCATTCCAGCTGCAAAAAGAAAAAGGTATGGGGTGTGGCAAGACCAGAGGCAGAGAGACAAGGCAGCAGTTAGCCAAATAGGGACAGAAATAAAAAATCTGAGGTATTTCGAGAAATCTCAAGAGGATACATTTTCAGAGTTCTTGTCTGTCTGAAAATATCTTTATCCTACCTTCGAAACTAAATGCTAGTTTGCCTTGGCTCAAATTTTTAGACTATAAATCATTTTTTTCCCCTGGAATACTAAAGTCATCACTTTATTATCTTCTAACAATCAGTGTTGCCAATGAAGAATCTGATTCCATTCAATCCTTTTCCTTTGTGGACTGTTCTGTATCTGAAAGCTTTTAGAAGTTTCTTGTTTTCCTGAGAATCCTAAAATTTTACCAGTATTTGTGTTGGTATTAAAACAGTTTTTTTCATTAGCTCTTTTTTTTTTTTTTTTTTGTACTAAAAAAAAAAGGTACAGGTCCTTTGACTTTCTTCAGTTCTAAGAAGTTGTATTTTTCTTGTAAAAAATTCCTCATTCCTCCTCTCTAGTTCATATTTATATAATTCCTATTAATGACTGCTGGAACTTTTTAATTATCTGCAATATCCAACTATTCTATAATGTGTGATATTGACTATCCTTTTGGGTTAAGAAACATTGCTTTTGACCTTTTAGCTCATTGATTTGGTCTTCAACTGAGTCCAATTCATATTTATCCCACCTTTTGAACTTAATTTCAGAGATACTTGTTATTCATTTATAAGATACAGAATTTTTTTAAAATATAAATTTATTTATTTTAATTGGAGATTAATTACTTTACAATATTGTATTGGTTTTGCTGTATATCAACATGAATCCACCACAGATATACACGTGTTAAGATACAGATTTTGTTTTTAATAAATGAACTTTTTTTAGAGGTATAATGTACTTACCATAAAGTAGTCATATTTTAAGTAAGATGTTTGTTATTGTTTTAGTTGTTGTCGTGTCTGACTCCTCTGTGACTCCATATACTGTAGCGCACCAGGCTCCTCTGTCCATGGGATTTCCTAGGCAAGAATACTGGAAGTGGGTTGCCATTTTCTTCTCCAAGAGGATCTTCCTGACCCAGGGATAGAACCCATGTTTCCTGCATTGTCAGGTGGATTCTCTACTAGTGAGCCACCCTTTACCACTGATGCCCTAAGTAGTTAGATAGATTTTGATAAATGCATATACTCATGTGTATAGAAAAGAAAGTAAAGTCACTCAGTCGTGTCCGACTCTTTGTGACCCCATGGACTGTAGCCTACCAGGATTCTCCGTCCACGGGATTTTCCAGGCAAGAGCACCGGAGTGGGTTGCCATTTCCTTGTATAAGCTAAGTCACTTCAGTCGTGTCCGACTCTGTGCGACCCCATAGACGGCAGCCCACCAGGCTTCCCCATCCCTGGGATTCTCCAGGCAAGAACACTGGAGTGGGTTGCCATTTCCTTCTCCAATGCATGAAAGTGAAAAGTGAAAGTGAAGTCGCTCAGTCGTGTCCGACCTCAGCAACCCCATGGACTGCAGCCCACCAGGCTCGACCATCCCTGGGATTCTCCAGGCAAGAACACTGGAGTGGGTTGCCATTTCCTTCTCCTATTCCAATCAAGATATAGCTCATTTTCATCACCTCCAAATTTTCTTGTGTCTTGGTGCCATCAATAACCCCATTTTCTGCATTGTTTCCACCTTTCTTTTGTACTCTGCTCTGCAGTTTTCAGTCACCTTGGCCTTCCCTCAATTTTACTTCTGTCTAGTCAGCTCATCAACATCATTTGCTCTACTTAGGTTTTCTCTCCTCAAACTGATGTCTGGGAAGTGCCTCTAGGCAGCAAACCAGTGACTGTTGGGGCCACTTCATTTATTTCTCTTTTCTCAGAGATCATATTCTTTTATGCTTTTTATCCAGTGTCTGAAGACAGCTGTTTCATACATTTTCCCAGTTTACTGCAAGAGGATTTTTCCAGTAATAGTTATTCCAATGTGGTCATCGGTGAAAACTATCCATCTCTGGTAGATTCAAGGTGATCAGAATTTTTTTGCTATTCCTCCCATTGAGAAAAGAGAAAGTGTTAGTCACTCAGTCGAGTCTGATTCTTTTTGATCCCATGGAATGTGACCCCAGGCTGCCTCTGTTCATGGAATTCTCCAGGCAGAATTCTGGAGTGAGTTGCCATTTTCTTCTCCAGGGGATCTTCCCAACCCAGGGATCAAACATTAGTCTTCTGCATTGTAGGCAGATTCTTTACCATTTGAGCCACCAGGGAGCCCATTCCTCCCATTGAGAGACAGAATCTAATTCTCTACCTGTGAGTTTGGTTTTGCCTTAGTTTTTCTCGATCATTAAAATGTGGGCAGAAATGATATTTGTCGAATTTCCAAGAATTAGGTCCTGAGATTCCTTGCAGCTTCCATCTGGGTTTATTGGAATGTTTGCTCTGGGGAAGACAGCCACAGTGTAAGAAGTTTGAATACCCTGAGACTGTCGTGTTTACAGGCAACTTACAGGTTCTCTGGCAGTTCCAACTAAGTCCATTCTTCTAGCTTTCCCACCAAGGCAGTGAGCATGTGGATAAACCTGTCTTGCAAACTGTAGATGAGTTGATCTGTCAGCTGTGTATAACCAAGTGACATCAGTCAATGGCATAAGGAATAAAAAGTCACCCAACTGAGACCTACCCGATCCCCTGACCCCCAAATGGTGAAATATGGTAAAAATAGTTCTGTTTAGCTACAAGGTAGGTAGTTCATTATATAGCAATAGATATCTGGAATGTTGGGGGAGACATAATATAAACTACAAGATTGCTTATTTGAACAGTAATTTCCCTTAGATTGATTTTTGCTAGTTATCTTCACAAATGTTTAGTGATTCTCAATATTCTTTCAGGATTGAATAGGATATGTATCTAGGTAGAGTCTGTGAACAGCTTGATTTTGGATGTGGGGGCAGGGTTCCCTATCATTCATTTGGATCTTAAATGATCCAGTATTCTTCATTGCTTTTCTGGTCTCAGATTTTCTTGTGTCAGAAAACTCACCTTAGAGAACAATTATCTTAACAATTTGTCCTGGAGACAAGTACTTGATTCATCTCTTTTTTTCCCCCCTCTCCTATCAATATGGAGGTTTGCAGTTACCTCACTGCTCTTCTTTCTCCAGTTCCAACACTCATCACACTCCTACTCCAGGTGAATTGTTTGCTTTTGGGGGGAAACAGCGTTAGCACCCTTTACTACTTCAAAAGAAGAGGAAAAGTTCTGACTTACGTTGCTTATCTAAGGGCTACTTCTTAATGAATTGCTCTGACAATTGTGCCTAGGCTACTCATCATTTTTGTTGCCTGTAAAGTGGGCTTCCTAGGTGATGCAGTGGTAAAGAGTCTGCCTGCCAATGAAGGAAACAAAGGAGAATTGGGTTGGATTCCTGGGTGGGGAACATGCCTTAGAGAAAGAAATGGCAACCCACTCCAGTATTCTTGCCTGGAGAATCCCCATGGACAGAGGAGCCTGGCAGGCTGCAGTCCAGAGGCTTGCGAAGAGTTGGATATGACTGAGCATGTAGCTCGCACACAAACCTAAAGTATATCTGACAGGACTCTTACTTTTATGGTAGAATTATAGTCATATGTAACTTTCCATAATTAAATTACATTATAAGGAAAACATAACGAAAAACAAGAATTTAAATATGGTGGTTGATTTTTGCCTGTCATTCTATTGAATCACTTTTGTCCCAGAAGGAACAAATCTCAGATGGGAGATGTCAAACTGCTGTTCTTTCCATCACATTTAGCATCCAGGTGCCTCTTGTAGTAAAAGCATTCACCACATTTAGTATGACCGTATGATTAAAGCTATAGATTTGTACCTTCATAGCATGGTTTTTAAATGTAAGCCAAGCCTTTTTTCAGTGTTTAACCAACGAAATATGTCTGTTCCAATGTTGAGGAAAATCACTTGTGCTGGATGCTTAAGAGATACTTTGGTTGCTCTGTGGACTTTTCTCAAGGACTTCTCAAAGATAATTTTTATTTATTCATTTTTTAAAGAAATAGATACTAATACAGTTTTTATAAAGATGCTTGTGTTGACTGGAAGAGAGTAAAGCTTCAGGTATATAATGCAACTTCCTTAAACGGAAATAGAAAAGATATAAGTTGCTACCACCGAACCGCTCTGCAGGGCGCAATCACCATCTCCCTGTGGGAGGGAAGACTTACCTGGCTGTCATCTCCCACTGGGGTGTCTTACCTGGTAGCATCATCTGTTGACAGAGAGAACACTTAAAGGTTTTTAAGGAATCTTTCTTGCCATCGCTCAGAGGTTTTTACTCCCTCTTGATCACTCTTCACTGTTATGGAGACTTTGATTATCTTTCTAACGTTCACCAGATGCAAACTAACTCGTGACCACCCTGGCACATTCCTGAGTACTGACTGTAAGAATGGATGAATCGGAGATCAATTGCCCAGGACTGTTTTTCCAGGTGTCTTACCTACTCTCCTGACAGAGCCTGGCCTCCTGAAACTATTCAACTAATGCGCACACAAGGCACCATATTATAAGTATATTAGAAAACTGCAGTGAAAATAAAACCCTCATTAATGGGACTTTTCACTATAAACAATTATTATAAAATACACATTCACTCAAGTACTTTTGTCTTATTTGTGTTTTAGGCTGGGTGGGGTTTTTGTTTGTTTGTTCTTGTTTTATTGGTTCTTATTTCCCTTCAGTTTCCCATCCACTTTGTCCCTTCCTCAAACTTCTGGTCAGGTGATGGTACATTTTTTTTTTTCAGCACAATTATCCTTTATAACTAAAAACCGGGGAAAAAAATGTAAGCTATGAAATTTGGGAGAGAAACGATAGGTGAATGTCTGCGTTCCATCTGACTTCTTTCTTTACATGTCCTCTTTGATGTTGATAAACTGGTGTCTGGACTCCTAATTATTGGCTTTCCCATAGAATTTTGGTTTGGGTTCCTCTCTTCACACCTCCATGCTTTTTTTTTTTTTTTTTTACAGTTACAGGTAGACTTCCTGCACTAGCTATCCTCTCAGACCCTAATTTTTGTCCTTGGTATTTTGTTGCTAGTTGTCACTGACCTGCCCATTTCCCGAGAGGACTGGGCAAAGCCCTCTTCCTGTGTGCATTCTCAGGGCCCTGGGGTGATGGCAGCCGCCTCTAGAGTTGACTGTGGTCTCACTCTTTTTGCTAACAGCTCCAGCTGCACAGGTCTCCTTCCTGTGCTTTGAAGTGAAATTCATGCCCAGTTTTGCTTCATAGATTTTCACATGCTTTTCTCTACCTCTAGGGCAGCCTCTTCTCCTACACTAACTCCCACACTTAGTTATCATTTTGTCAATTTCAGGTGTCCATCCAAATAACCACTTCCTCCGATAGATCTCCCCTGCATAACCCCTCTGCATAGCCCATGTCCCAGAACACTTTATGCATTTTCTGCATAGCACTCACTATGGTTTGTAACCATATATTCATTTCTATTATTGTTTGATGACTGCACTTCCTTTTTGAGACTAGTAGGCTCTTGTCCCCAATATCATGACTTTTATGGGTTTTTTTGCTCATCACTGTATTCTCAGCTACCAGCCTAGCGCCTATGTGAATTGCTGAGTGAATAAACAAAGTATAGGTATCAATAACTCTTCACTAACAACCAAGCTGTTTGAATGAAGACATTGGAATGATGAATGAGACTGATATTTGTTTATTCTTAGGTTTCTGGCATTAATAGTATTATAGTACAAACATTTATAGCATAGAACAATATGAATACAGCTATATATCTATAGCATTAGATTACCAACTTATAGAGAAATTACACGATGGTAATTTTAACATGGACACTAACTTAAAGATTTCTTAAAGTATATGTTCTGTCATAGTAATGCTGCATTTAGCAACCTTGACTTGCCTGTGTCAATGAATCACTGTTTATAAAAGAATCATGACAAGATATAGGTGGCCATTTGTATTTCTTCATATCCTTGAATTCCGCATCTGGGGATCCAACCAACTGTGGATTGAAAATATTTGGAAAAAAAATTCTGGAAATTTCCAAAAAGCAAAAGTTGAATTAGCCATGTGCTATTAACTATTTCCATAGTACTTACATTGTATTAAGTATTATAAGAAGCAATCCAGCCATGATTTAAAGTATTACTATATGGGAGGATTTGCTGTTGAGTATATGCAAACACTATGCCATTTTATATGAGGGTTGTAAGCATCTGTGGATTTGGTACTCTTGGGAGTTCCTGGAACCAGTCCCTTGCAGACACCAAGGGATGACTGTACTTTGTTTCCATTCCCTAGGCTTCATTAACTACACATAACATCAGTATAACTACATATAACATCAGTTTCCATTCCCGAGGCTTCATTAACTACATATAACATCATATAACTACATATAACATTAGGCAACAAGCATATGGCTACATTGTCAACTAGTATTGATATAATAGATTCTATGAATTTGAATTAGTCAGAATTTGCTTTATAATAGAATTGTAGAAAAGACTATTCTTCTCTGTATTATAGGCACAATATAGTACACAGGGTCTACTTAAAGTGTTGACTACTTCTATAATCCTAAAAACTTAATGGTATTTTGGCTAGGGTTCTTAGTAAAGAACAAGCAAGTCTATTGTAATTTAAGCAGCAAAATGTATTAAGCTAAATTACAGTGTTAGTGTTACTATGTGTTAGAGTTACTAACTGTTCCATTCAGTTCTAGTTTATCCTTGACATTATCAATAGCATCCCCTTCTATTCCCAAATGTGTCCTAGTTCAAATGGCAAACTGTATGATCCCCTATACAGGGCAATTGGGAGAGTTGGAGAAATGGATAAAGCTTTCAGGAACAAGACCTAGACCTCTAGGTCTAATCCACAAAACTGGATTAATGAGGGAGCTGTCATTTGTCACTACCACTGACTCTAGAACCACTCCACAGATCTGCCACTCCAAAATCATATCTCATGGATGAGAGAGGAATCCTCCATCACTCCCTGTACCTCTGGGGCTATTCACACCATCAAAATATGAACTCCTCATTCAGACCCTAGTTTCCCATAAGACAGAAATCAGAAAACTGCTTGCACCAGTTGTACAAGAGTCTGCGAAGATGTAGTTTGGGGGATTCCACCTGGGGAAAACAAGGTTGAGAAAATAGAAAACAATTAAAAACAAGAAGTGTATTTAAAATATTTTGAGCAGCTGCAAAAGACAGATGTTACCCTTTATCTGGACATACATCCATTTTCCAAACTTAAAATACTAGCAATAAAAACTGTAGTCCCACTTAATGAGGTAACAATCTCTCACACAAATAAACAAACTCATTCTTTCCCTAGATGAGGAGACTATTTAGCATAATCTTTTTAATTTAGTACAATGTTTTAATTTAATACAGTCTTTTGTAGGTCTAATATATGTAGTCATCACTACATGTTTCCTTAATCCTGTCTTGGTGTTTGTAATTTTGTTGTTGTTCAGTCGCTCAGCCCTGTCCAACTCTTTGCGACCCTGTGGACTGTAGACCTCTAGGCTCCTTTGTCCATGGTATTCTCCATGCAAGAATACTGGAGTGTGTTGCCATGCCCTCCTCCAGGAGTTCTTTCCAACTAAGGGATAGAACCCACATCTCTTATATCTCCTGCATCGGCAGGTGGGTTCTTTACCACTAGCGCTACCTGGGAAGCCTCCAATATTATAAAGTAAATGGTCTTTATTTGATGTGAATAACTTTCCTCATCAACAAATAACTAGTCCATATTACTTTTATCTTTAGGTTAGTGGTGACTCAGTTAGCTGGATTTCTTACCTATTGAGTAGACCCAAATTCCATTCATTGGGAATAGAGCCCCTGATGGCTCTTGTATGAGGTTACTCTAATTTTCCATTAATTTTTACTAGTAGACATGGAAATGTTAAGGAACATCCTATTGAAATTCTTGAGTTAAAGGAACTCTTTTGTGTTTCCATTGCATAACGGTAATTATTCCTTTCTAATCTTGCTTAACCCCACAGCCAACATGGTAATCCCCCGTGTCTGCTCTGTCAAATGACTTGAGACACTGTTGTGCCCTTGGTGGAAGTATTCCTCCCTTGAGCATCAAGAGCCTTAAACCAAAGCAGTTGAAAGTGGCAAGGACGTGAACTTAAATTCATGTTAGTGAGCCATTAAGGGAAAAGTGAGAAGTACCACTCCCATTTTGTTTCCTGCTTCCTAAGCTCATATTTCTGGCCATGGCTGAAGAAACACTATGTATTGGATGCTACTTTATGGCATATGTTGTATCCTACAAGATGTCATCCTAATTTTGTGCCATATCTTCTAATACAGGAACCAAAACTAAATCTTTAATAAGTCATTTCACTTTTGTATAAAGCCATCTGCTTATAGTTGGAAATAGTAATGTCTCCTAAATACATCAATCTGAGGTTCTAATCATTCTGCTGTAAAATAAGGTCTATGGTCAGAACCAATGTTACATAAATTATAGTGACAGAGAGTGAAGCATTTGGTCAGTTCACAGATGATATTGCTGGCAGAAACTTGGTAGACAAGATGGACAAATCCATGTCTAGAATGTATCAATTTCAGACAGCAGTGATTCCACCCTCATAATGTTGGAAGAAGCCTTATATAATTAATCTGCCATCAGGTGGCTGGTTATTCCTTTTGGGGTATGGTATCATATGGCAGGACTCATGTTTGTTCACCATTGCTTTCAAACTGGGCATTCAGCAGAAGTAATATCCAGATATCTGGGGGAAAAGAAGTCTAAGTTGTTAAGCCCATACATCAACTCTCTCTGAAACCATGACCACATTTTTTCATGAGACCGCTTAATAATTACTGGGTCACTGTGGAAAGAGGTTCACAAACCCACATGGCAGGACACCTTGTTCAGTCATCCACTGAAAGCTCCGTATAGAGTCAGTCATTTTGCATATTCACATAATGTTCTCAAACTCTAGAAGAGTTTAAAAGTCTAGATTGGTCTTTGCGGTAATCTTCCTTATCACCACCTCTCCAATCTTATTCCTCCAAGTCCTTGACTATCCAGTTGAATTATTAGGTATTGCCTATAAATTAATATAGATCTGTAGCTTATCCTGCTTTCCAGATAAATGGATCATGAGATGCCCTGTTTGAAGTTCTGCCATTGGGAATATTTACTTTTCTATATGAGCAATCAGGTCACCCCAGAGTGGGGTTGACATGATGAAGTGCTCCACTTCTATAGGTGGGGTGATTGAGCTGCATTAAAGGGGACAAATAAATACTGCTGTGTGATGTGGACAAAATGAATACTTCTACACAATAGAGGTTCCTATAGGGTGCTTTTTAGTATTTTCATTTCCAGTGGAGACAACAGTAAATTGGAATTTTTTTTTTTTTTTCTCAGTCACCTGCTTAGAGTTCTCTTAACGAGGATAGTGGTGTGGTTTAAAAGAACAAAGGCACCATGGCAGGAGTAAATGTACTCAGAAAATGAGTCATCTGCCTTTAAAACTTCTGTTTTTAGGACCTACTTGAATCAGTTCAAATAGAAATTATTTCCTGGGGATGATGGATGCTGCAAGGAATATCTGGTTTTATAGCTCAGTAGTTGAGATAAAATATAGTTCATGGTGGGTTGCTCAATTTCCATAGCCACATGTGTACTGCTCTCAAACATTCAGTCTCTACCAGGATCCAACAGCAAAGTGAGACTTACCCAGAAGGAGAATGCCATAGTTATTCACTTAAAAAGATACTGTACTTTGAAATGTGAGGGTATGCACTATAGTCTGGATCTTCCAGGGAGTCGTCTATTGCTTTGTGCCACATTGAAGGCTAGAAGACTTTCTGTGACCTGTTAATTATTTGCGGAAGCAGAGCTAAACATCATATATAATTTTTACAAAATACAAAAATTGAGCAAGCATCATTCCCCTTTCCTATGACAGTGGATGCATATTGGAATTCTTTTCTTTCCTGTTGGAGGAGACATTTTGAGACACTGATCTCCAGAAATTTCAGTCAACTGACAGGCCTCTGTATTTTTCATATCTTTTATCTTTTGATGGGGCTTGCCAGTTGGCATTAGTGGCAAAGAATCCATCTGCCAATGCAGGAGATGCAAGAGACCCAAGTTCGATTCCTGGGTTGGGAAGATCCCTGGAAAAGGAAATGGCAAGCCACTCCAGTATTCTTGCCTGGGAAATTCCATGGACAGAGGAGTCTAGTGGGCTTCAGTCTGTTGGGCTACAGAGAGCCAGACACGATTGAGCAATTAAGCACACATCTTTTGATATGTATATATTTTATGAATGTATACGGGTACGGATGTGAGAGTTGAACCATAAAGAAGGCTGAGTGTCGAAGAATTGTTGCCTTCAAATTGTGCTGGAGAAGACTCTTGAGAGTCCCTTGCACTGCAAGGAGATCAGACTAGTTAATCCTAAAGGAAATTAACTCTGAATATTCATTGGAAGGACTAATGCTGAAGCTGAAGCTCCAATGCTTTGGCCATCTGATGCAAAGAGCCAACTCATTGCAAAAGACCCTTATGCTGACAAAGATTGAAGGCAAAAGGAGAAGGGGGCAGCAGAAGATGAGATGGTTAGATAGCATCATTGACTCAATGTACATGAACCTGAGCAAACTCCAGGAGTTAGTGAAGGACAGGGAAGCCTGGCATGCTATATCCATGGGGTCACGAAGAGTCAAACACAACTTAGCAAATGAACAGCAATGGTACATACTCTTTCTGTGCACTGCATTGCATTAGCATAAAATAGTTGGTTTACAGACCACTCTGATGTTCTGTGGGCTGGATTATGGCAGTCAGCGAGTTCCTGTTGTTCTTTGGCAGTGAAGCCAGTCATGGTGTGTGTCTGTCCCTGCCAGGTGGAAACCATCTGCATCCAGTGTTCTCTGTTTACTGGGACAGAGGAAGAGACATTGGTCAGACTGAAAGGTCCGTTCTAGCTACAATGAAGGGTCTGGACTGATTTTCTCTCCTGAGTGATAGCATCCTTCAGACATGACAATCCAATTAAGTGGGAAATAACCCTTGTTGTTCTGTGAGACCTCTCTTCTGCAACGGCCAAATAGGTAAATTAGATGTGAAGTGACAGTAATCACCAGTTGTGCATCTTTTGTGTGTGTGTGTGTGTGCGCGCGTGCATCTTTTAAGTCTCCATGATTACTACAGGAATATGGTTCTGCTTTTCTTTTCTTTTTTTTGTCCACACCACATGGCATGGCCCCTTGCACTAGAAGCTCGGAATCTTAACCACTGGACCACCAGGGAAATCCCAGGACATATACAGTTCCGTCACCATAACTTTATCCAGGTTGTGGTAAACTTAAACCCTATCTGTATTAGAGTTCTCCAGAGAAACAGAGCACAATAGGATGTGTATGTGCATATTTGTGTTGTATGTATACATATAATGTGTATGTATTACATTGACCAAATGTCTGGGTATCATGGCCTAGCCTAGTGAAGTCGCTCAGTCGTGTCTGACTCTTTGCTACCCCGTGGACTGTAGCCTACCAGGCTCCTCTGTCCATGGGATTTTCCAGGCAAGAATACTGGAGTGGGTTGCCATTTCCTTCTCCTAGCTGACACATAAAATTAACCATCACGTTTTCTTTTCGTTCCCATAATACTCAGAAGCATCCTGATGGACCGTCAGTCTTCTTCCACATACCTTCCTTCTCTTCCAGAACTGCAGGGACCCTGGCAGTCCTGTGTTGTTAGGCTTCTTATTCTATAGGTTGTTGTTTAGTCTCCAAGTCGTTTCTGACTCTTTTATGATCCCATGGACTGTAGCTCACCAGGCTCCTCTGTCCATAGGACTTTCCAGGCAAGAATACTGGAGTGGGTTGCCATTTCCCGCTTCAGGGGATCTTCCCGACCCAGGCATTGAACCCGAGTCTCCTGCATTGCAGGC
Organism: Bos mutus; assembly: GCF_027580195.1. Classification (NCBI taxonomy): domain Eukaryota; kingdom Metazoa; phylum Chordata; class Mammalia; order Artiodactyla; family Bovidae; genus Bos; species Bos mutus. The sequence goes on along the minus strand of NC_091617.1, from coordinate 88,802,775 downwards.
AGATTCTTTACCGCCGAGTTACCAGGGAAGCCCCCTTATTCTATATAACCAAGTGATAATTTAAGTAGCTGTCACCACTGCTGCCATGGGCTGGATTCTCCTTGCCTTGTAACCTAACAACATTGAATAAGCAGCTACACATTCTCATTTCCTGAAAGGTTGGTTGTCCACCATCACATCTGTCATTAATTACTCTACTGGTCAGTGTTCTTGTTTGCAAATAACAACTCACTCAAGCTAGTCTTCACTGAAATAGATTAATAAAGGATCTTAGGTAGCCTGGGGGATAACTGGGAAGGCAGAAGAAAACGTCTAAGTTTCCACAATTCAAGTCCCGAGGAACACTGAAGAACTCGTCCGATGAGGGACATGCTGTAACTGCTGCAGCTCCAGAAACAGCAGCAGCACTGGCCCGAGGAGAGTGCCCCTGGTGCCAAACCCAGTGGGTGGAGGTCTGAGAGTACAGTGCTTATGGTGTAGACACAAAAGAATGGACTAGGAACACAGCCTCCTTTCATTCTAGTTTGAAGGAACATTCATCCTAACCTGTTGAATACCTAATTTCAAAACAGTGCAGTGCTGACAATGACATTTCCAGATAATTAGGTAAGAATATAAGCATTACCATCCTCTTTAGAAGAAGGAATTCCTCAGAGTTCAAGAAAGCATTGGGTCCTCCCCAGGTGGTGCTAGTGGTAAAGAATCCACTTGCCAAATCAGGAAACACAGGAGATATGGGTTCAATCCCTGGGTTGGGAAGATCCCCTGGAGTAGGAAATGGCAACCCACTCCAGTATTTTTGCCAGGAAAATGCCATGAACAGAGAGGCCTGGCAGGCTACAGTCCATGGGGTCGCAAAGAGTCAGACACAGCTGAGCGACGAAGCACAAGTAAGCGTTATAACGACTGTAACCACACCTCTAAGCAACAACATGCTCTAGGTCATTGTGATAAAAAGGATTCTGAGATGGCCCTGAGATTCTGCCTCTGCTGTCCATACCTTCTAGAGTCCCCTCCCCTGGTGTATGGGTGGAAACAGTGAGTATGCCGGGCTATCACTCCTGTGATTACGTTACTGACCTTGAGTTAACCACAAGGGAGATTATCCTGAGTGGGCCTGACTTCCTCAAACAAGCCCCTCATAAGAAGTTAAGCATTAGTAAACTGTTTTCCTGCTGATTTGAAGACAAGCAAACTGCCAAGTTGTGAGAGATGGAGGCACATGGCTAGAACCTGGAGACCTTGGCTGACAGCCAGCAAGTCATGGGGACCTACGCTGCAGAGAGCTATATCTTTCAGACAGTCCCAGCGAGCTCAGAAGAGGGTCCCAAGCTCCAGGTGAAAACCCGGCTTGACCGACACTTTGAATTTAACCTTGTGGGAGCCTGTGCTGATAACCTAGCGTGCCTTCCTGGACTTCTGACCTACTGAACATGTGAGGGGACAATGGGTATTGTGTAAGTCACTAGCGTGTACGAACTCATTGCACAGCTATAGAAAACAAAGACAGTTGTGGTTAGGAGGAGCAACCACTGAGAGAATTTTTAATCACATAAAATGCCTCTCCAAATCTCTCCTTTGTATTTGCTTTGGGAATGGAGGCTTTCTCAGAGATACGGGGCAAGAGAAAAACAAACTTAGCAGTACATCAAGGAATCCACTGACTGCCTCTCTTCTTCAGGCATAGAATCCTTATGCTCTAATGACTTAGAGAAATAAAACCTAGATTTTGAGGTTAGTCAAAAGGCCTGCCTCCAAGTCCCAAGATCTACTACAGAACTCAGCCCATTATTGGCCCATTTAAAATAGTACCTGTACGTCAACTATACTTCAATAAAATGAAAAAAAAGATAGTAGCTATGATCACTACTGTCACATATACATACGTACAGGAAAAACTCATTATTAGTAGTACTTTTCATACTTTTTTCAGTTCTATAATTTATAGGCTCCTATTGCTTCTGCTATACATATATGTATCTTCCTGAGCACAGAAATTCTTCATGTTAAAACTCCCCAAATGTTATGTACTTCTTGTCAATTTCCAAATGAAAAAAATCATTTTGCACATCTTCTTTTTATGTCCAAATTTATTTTATTGAAATAAAATAAGACTGGATGGTAGCATAAGTATTTTTGTCTTAGTAACTGGATCTTATTTTCAATGATTGATCTGATTCACCAACAGATGACTTGATTTCAAATATTGTTTGAAAATGCCTAGTGGCTGTATAACAGAATGTTTAACCATGCTTGGTAGACCTATCCCAATTTTTCAGTTTCAAGATGTTGAAAACCTTCATATCCTCTGCTACTGTTTTCTGATCACTTAGACGTTAGAAACTGTACTTGGCTGTGAGTATTGGGAACCAGAAAAATAGAAGCTTAAATAAATGAAGGCTTTTAATCTCTTCACATTACATGAGTTGGACAGTACAGGGCTGGTATTGTCGTTTCCTGCTACCAGCATAATCTAGGTTCCTTCTGTGCTTCCACTCAGCTATGCTTAATGGATGCTTGTTATCTGATGAGCCCAAACTCACAGTGTGCCTTCGGGCATCACATCTACTCTCCGGGAAGGAAAAAGGAAAGGGCATGGAAAAATATTTTTATTTGAGTCTATACTGCTTTTAAAGAGGATTTTTAAAAGTCCCAACCAATGGCATCCACTAATATCTCATTGATCAGGACACATGGCCACTTCTATGTTTAAGAAGTTTGGTTAGTTTTGCTTTTATTGGTTAGTCACTTTGTTGTCCACCCCAAAAAAGGTGAGAATGGAGAAAATTATGAATTTTTGCCACATATAGCCTAGAGGAAAATTAGTATTATTCAAGAAGAAAAGTAATTTGAACTGTCCAACTTTGAATTGGCAAGCAACAAAACTATTTCCGCATTTGCGTGGCAGAGTTGATACTGTAAAACAATGTGATGGTACAACATGATAGTATTGTCTTGAGGCTAAAAGCTTATAAAACTCTTTAATTATTCAAAGAAAACAGCGAGTTATAAATAAATTCCACTGGAAGATCTGGCTCATAACTAAAATGGTCAAAATACAATGTACTTTGTGTGGGTTCTTTGTTAACTATTGATTCTCATTAAGTACAGATTTTTTATAGATAAGCATTTTTTTTTCTAGAGCAAGCATCAATATTAGTATTCCACTTCTTATGAACATTTATATTGCAATACACATTTACACACTGTCAAGAGATAGTACACAGATGATCAACATGATGAAAATTTTCAGTATACAGATGTGTTCCTTAAATATGAAGATACCATGTTCTTGAACTTGATTCAACTGAGAATAATCTGACTTTTAGGAACAAGCCCAGAAGAATTGGATAATTTGTTTTCCCTGCTGAGGAAGCAGGTTAGTTTCTTTGGAGTGCAATTTCAGATGGGAGGGAAATGGTGAGTGAAATGTGAGTGCTCACACTTCAGCAACAACTATCATCAGTACATCACTAGTAAAAAGATTTCTAGAAGGTAGCGTTTTTTATACCTGCTAAAGTATACTTAGTTTACTAACAAGCATGTAAAATATATTTGTGTCTTTGGTTTCCTTGCCTGTAACATGGAAAAAAACAATTGTATCTACTTCATACAATTGAAATAATTAGAAATCAACATGTAAATACATAGAATGAGATTGGAACATAATAAATGCTTAATGAGTTTGCTACTATTCGTTATTAAAGCAAATCCAAAAATAGGATTAATAACATCCGTTCTTTGTATGGAGTTAGTGTAGGTTGTCAAATGATGATTTATTCTTCCTGGTGAAGATGAGGAATGGTGAGTTAAAATTAAATTTCTGCCACCCAGCTCTTCTTGTTGTTATTGTTGGCAGTGATGAGGTCATTTCACTTTTATTCACCTGTGGGGCTTAGCAGGACTGTTGGAGAAGGACTGAGCAAGGGAGTTACAATCACTGAGTCAACAGGAATCAGCTCTCATTATCTGGACCCTCCAATTCCTCTACTTATTTGTAAAGTGTATTTTATCCTTGTTGGTTCTAAGATTTCTGCCTTTAAGTCCCAAGATTGTATATTTCCTTCTGAACCTACTACAGAGAAAGAAATCACTGCTTCCAGAAAATGTATTATGCTCTTAAGATCCCAGGCAAGGTGAAGGCTGCTGTTGTGATAGAGGTTGATGACCATTGGCAGATAGCATTATCTTAACAGAGAGATAAAATTAGTAACTACTATATTCTAAACAAGGAAACCACAGAAAGACATGCAATAAAATGTCACATTTCATTCTATGACATCTCTGTTATCAAGTGTTCAAGTTTTCATAAAGACATCTTGAAGATGGACGAGGAAAGCTGCATGATTAGAGCACGAGGCCTGAGGCTCAGCTCCACTTCTCACTGATTATGTTTCCTTCAAGAAACTTGGCATCTGTGAGGATGGCCACTGTACTCAACTAAGCAATACGGAAAATACCTTGGCTTAAAGTAGATGCTTATCTCTTTCTCTGCAGAAGCCCAGAGATAGGTAGTCCCTCTCTGGATTCAAGGTGTTACTTTGTTTCCAGCCATGTTATAGCCAGCATGAAGGAAGTAAAGGGTCAGAAGCACACACTCAATCTTTTTTAGGGCAAACTCAGGAAAATGGCACAAAGCACATCTCACATTCCATTGGCCAGAACCAGAGGTCACATGGCTGCTTCTAGCTTCAGGAGTGGCTGGGTGAGGTAGTGGTCTTTAGCTAAGTGACCATGTGTCCAGCTAAAGCTCTACTACTATGGAAGGAAAGAATGGATATTGAAAGATAACAAGCAATATGCCTTATCTGTTCCTTCCACCTCTCAGTGTTTGGGAGAGGATAAAATCATAGCCAAATAGAAAAAGCACAGGACTGGTTTTATCCCATTTTTGTGGTGTCACTGATAGGCTATGTGAATAATCCACATAGCCTGACTGTTGTGGGGAAGAAGGTGTGGACTGCAACAAGGAGGATGGGCTAAAGCGGTCTATAATTCCTGTGTATAATTGTATAAAAGGGTAATATTTTTCTCTTGGGGTTGGGAAAAATTTGCAGCTTAGGTGGGAAAGAGACTTTTCGGAAAGTGACTTTGTGTTTCTTCTTGAGAATGTGTGCATATTTTAAAAGTGACCCAGAGATTCAAAAAGTTATGAATCACTGTTATACACGTGAAACCTGTGTAATATTGCTCACCAACTATACACCTCGATAAAAATAAATAAACAAGTGACGCATATAGAAACGGAAGCAGAGATGGAGAATAAAGAGGTATAGCTTCACCTTATACTTGCAGAGTAACCCTGAAATAGACAGGATATGGAACCCTGGAACCCGTCCCAAACTGTCCTCGTGTCCCCTGCTCCCCAGTGTGGGTGATACTCTCAGAGTGCTGCTACAGCCCATCTGCCCCGTGTAGGCTGTGCATGTAGGCTGTGTGAATGTGTGTGCATGTGTGTGTTTTGGGGAATAGTGTGGGTGTGATTGGGACACATTCTAGGATAAATACAATTAATCTATGGAGTGGAGGGTCCTTATTCATATGGGGAAGGATCACGGAAGGCTCTCTCTTTGAAGACCTCAATGGACAGAAGGCAGGCTAGGGATTGGAGTTTATCCACAAGGAAACTAGTATCATGTGTTTAAAATCCGCTTTCCCTTCAGTTCTTATATTTGGCATCCAGTTGTAAATCTATTCTCTCTAATTACCCCCTGATATTCACTACAGTCTGTTCATGTAGTAGCCTATGCTAATAATAATGTAGGAAATTAAGGGATGATGAGGTGCTGAGAAGCCCGATGTTCTTGCTGACCCCATCCCTTGAGGCCAGCATCACCAATGGCAGCATTATTCCAAAGGAAAAGAGTGGTCCTCCAGTTCTAAGATCAACAGAAAAGCCATCAGAGACCAAGGCAGAGGGGTTTGGAGTCAGGTCAGTGGAGAGATAGGTGACAGCCACATGGTTTCTGGAAAGAAATGAGACAAGCCCCAGATTTTGAAGGATACACATGTAAATATTTTTTCCTGAGACAAAATGGAAGTGGGGAAAATCTCAAATATAAGTGGGGAGGATAGGGTCATAAGTAAGGGTGGTACCAACTGAGTAGAGGGCTAGGATACTTCCAGGGGGAGACACCTATGTTCCACACATGTTACACAGGACATGACAGCCAGTCTAGAGTGGATGAGTGAGGGCACTGAAGGGCCAGCAGACCCTGGAGTCCAGGCCACGCTGGGAGGAACAGCATGTTGGATAAAGCACATGCTAGGGAAGGAAACAAGGACTTGCAGGAGGCCCTGTGGGCAAAGCACGAGTCACATGGGAGTGCCTGGGCAAAAGCAGACGGTCAGGAGGCAGTGGTCAGTGGGGGAGCAGAGGTCACAACCTGAGGTCTGCCTTCCTACCCAGCCAGCAAACGTGACATTACAGTGTGATGCACCTTCAAAACCTCGAAGGCCTCAAAAGTGAATGGAAAAAAAATTTTTTTTGGTTGAAGTTTTTCTTTAATGCCAGAGAACTGACATTCCTTGATTATGATGGAAAGAGAAAACTTTTCTGACAACACTGAGACTTTCTTTGGCTTTTTATGTGATGAACGGCCCACTTAAGCTTACTCTTTATTGTCTCTATGAGAGGACATCCTTGGCCCATTCTATCCAGCAAGTATTTCCCAAACTTCCCTGACAAAGAGAATTACTTTGGTTTTACCCCAAACCAACGGAATCAGAATCGCAAAGAAGGGACTCCAAGGATCTGCATTTTTTAAAACAAGGGCTTCTGTGAATTCAGGTACACTTGGGAAATATCATGTTCTCTAAGCAGTGATTAGAATGCTATGGTGGTTCTGGAGGCAGTAAGCAGGTGTAAGTCAATGGATTTATGATGGGACACAAGAGGAGGCTGGAATTCAGGTAGAAAAGAAAGTTAAACTGAGATAAGGGACATAGACATTCTAAGAGTAGCAGAACCACAAAAACAGATTTCCAAGTTCTTTGTCTTAGTTTTGCTTTCCAGGCCTCATCTCCTCACATGCAAAATGAGAGATTACCCTACTTTCAGAGCCCTGTTGGGAAGGCCCCCTCAGGCCATTCACAATCTCCTCCTCAACCTAAGCAAACCTGCATGGATTTGCTTTGCTCATCAGGGCTTCTATATTAGTGAGTGCGTGCGTGCTCAGTTGTATCTGACTCTTTGGAACCCTATGGACTCTATCCCACCAGGCTTCTCTGTCCCATGGGATTTTCCCAACAAGAATACTGGAGTGGGTTGCCCTTTCCTTCTCTAGGAGATCTTCCTGACCCAGGGATCGAACCTGCGTCTCTTTTGTCTCCTGCATTGTCAGGTGGATTCTTTACCACTGAGCTACCTGGGAAGTCCCTTCTATATTAGGGTTTATTTGAATTAAGTGTTCACTTTTCCAAAGTTTGAAAACTGCTGCACTAAGTGATTTCTAAGGTCCTTTCAGCTCTAGGATATAAAGTGTGTCTGCCGCCACAATGCCAACAACACAGATCATTAGCACAGAAAAGAGCACCAGGGGCCTTAGGAAGCAGGTCACATTTTGAGGTCCGGATTTTTTTTTTTTAATATTGACTCCTGCTGTTCAAGCCTGCTGGCTTCCTTGTGTGGGCTGACATTTAACTGGAGAGGAAATAATTGTGGTATCTCCATGAATTTAGCAGCTCAACTCAAAGACAAAAATTTACCCCAGAGGTTGTTTGTCATTGTGTGGACAAAATAATAACTGGTTAGTTGTCTGAATTTTCCCTCTTTTCACTAGTTATTTTAGTATCAAGTAGCTATAATTAAACGTAAGTTCCATCGGGTGACCTGGCATAAGAACAGCTATGCATTCAGAAGCAGATGTAGCCAGCGGCAAGCCAGGTGACTGGTGGGAGAGCTTGTCAGCAGTTTAGAGATGCCACTTCCTTTATCTGGGCACTACACACCAGGACTTCTTCAGAAACAAGCATCTGTTTAAAATGCTTATAACCTTTGCTTTCCTGCTCACCCTTTAACCCAGGAAAGACTGCTAAGTGTATGTGGTGAAACTTGGGTGCAAGTCCAGCTCTATTTACTGTCTACTTCGGACAAATCACCTCTTATCTAACGTGGGGGATAATAATATCTACTCTGCAGCACTGCTGTGAGAATTAAAGAAGATAATGCATGTGAAAGCATTTTGTAAATAGCACAAAGTCTTATGAATATAAAGCAGCATTTATCATAATGAATAATGGCACCATATTCGAGCAAACAACATTAGGAAAAAAACACTATTGCATTCACAAGCTCTACAAATGCTTTTATATATAACCAGACAGTGTGCATCTATTAACACATCCATTTATTCACTCATTCACTCAGTTTCTGCCTGTATAGCACCAGTCCCTGTGGGAGACTAGAAGCAACCGAAGGGGAATAGTTAGATGAAAAATACATTTAGGGTTTGATGATTTGTTAGATGTTTGATGACAGTTCAGTGTGTGGGGGACCACTATCACATTCCAGGTACTGGGCTTCTCCCTGTGGGGATCTAAATTGTTAAGACTCTCTTTCCCCAGTGGAGAGGCTCATAGTCACAGAATGGAGACAGAGGCTCAGGCAGTCTGAAAAATCCAGTGATTATCCAGAGCTGGCCCCTAGCTTGGCAAATAAATGCTGACTGAACACAGATTTTATCTTAAGAGATTTTAATCTTAGGGTCACGTTTCAGAATGTTCATTGCTCTCCCCATTCCCCCTGTAACCACACTCAGCCATGTCTTGCCTGGATGCCCAAGAGTCCCCCAAATGCCTCGAATAAATTTCACAGTGTCTCTTCAGGGATGAGCCCAGTTTGACCTTTCAGAGTAAAATGACTAGACTCATGGACAGTGGTGTGAGGTTTTCAGAGGCTCTTTAACTGAGTGCTAAAGGGAAAATAACCTTTTTAATAAAAAAGAAAAATTGGTGTGCCTCCCATTGAACATGTTCTTTTAAATTATAGTAGAAAACACTTAAGTGATTTATTACCTACACGTATTATTCTGCTGAGGAAATAAGCAAGATGAAATAGAAATAAATGGATCTAGGTGGTTTTTGGCGAGTTAACTGGGCCAGCATGTCCTTTGGTTTACCTGTATCACATTACACTAAGCTCATGTGGGCGTTAGTCACCCACATACTGATCACAGAGATCAGAGCTTTGCCTTACACACGGTCAATTCCAAACTTGCTTTACTTGCTGTTCATGAATGTAAATAAAAACAAATGTAAGCGTGACCATATAATCTCTGATAGGAAGGTTGAAACTGGATGGTAACTACTAGAGTTTTTCACTGGAGTGGAACTTTGTCCCTTGATCTATCTCACTTCTCCCAGAAAATGATGACAATGAATATGGAAGTTTTCCCCCTATGAAGTACGCCTCTCCTGCCCCATTTCTCTCTTTCTTAAGAGCTCTTAGGCCAGAGAGCATGGCATGTATTTCGCAATCCAAGGAGGTCAAACAAGGATAAAAGGCGGGGTTTCCTGCTGGGGGAGCCCTCCAAAGCCAGCAGCCTTTTCTCTGAGCCTCTGTAAGATGCTTCTCCATGTCCCCTGATGTTCTCTGTGCCCTTGACTTGAATTAGGTCTAGTGTTTCCTGCTGGGGAGCACCTGTGTGTATTTGTCCTCTTCACGTTAGAAAGACTCCACGCACTACGTGGTGTTGAAGTGGGTGCCTTCTGGTGTGTTATCAAATAATTCCTCTGAGAAAGGCCAGTTCCTCTTCCGCAGCCTCGGGGGCCGAGAGTCCTTTAGCTCTGGACACGATTTTGCTGTGCCTGCCTTAGTGCCGTGGTGCTTTGTAGTCTCCATTTGTTTATCTAACTTTTTTTTTACAGCTGTTGGATATAGACAAAATTTATACGTCCTTTCCTGCTCGTTAACACTGTACCATTAGTATAAATGGGGAAACAGTGGAAACAGTGTCAGACTTTATTTTTCTGGGCTCCAAAATCACTGCAGATGGTGACCGCAGCCATGAAATTAAAAGACGCTTACTCCTTGGAAGGAAAGTTATGACCAACCCAGATAGCACATTCAAAAGCAGAGACATTACTTTGCCAACAAAGGTCCGGCTAATCAAGGCTATGGTTTTTCCTGTGGTCATGTATGGATGTGAGAGTTGGACTATGAAGAAAGCTGAGCGCCGCAAGAATTGATGCTTTTGAACTGTGGTATTGGAGAAGACTCTTCAGAGTCCCTTGGACTGCAAGGAGATCCAACCAGTCCATTCTGAAGGAGATCAGCCCTGGGATTTCTTTGGAAGGAATGATGCTAAAGCTGAAACTCCAGTACTTTGGCCACCTCACGCGAAGAGTTGACTCATTGGAAAAGACTCTGATGCTGGGAGGGATTGAGGGCAGGAGGAGAAGGGGACAACAGAGGATGAGATGGCTGGATGGCATCACTGACTCGATGGACGTGAGTCTGAGTGAACTCCGGGAGTTGGTGATGGACAGGGAGGCCTGGTGTGCTGCGATTCATGGGGTCGCAAAGAGTCGGACACGACTGAGCAACTGATTTGATCTGATCTGATCTGTACCACTTTCTTTAAAGTATTTTTACTTCTAATAGGCTTGGTAATAGCCTTATAGCTACAAAAGGTTATGTGAAAAATATTGGAACTTGTTTAGGTCATGCATTTCTTATGATCAAATGTCATTACACGTTGTTGTTTTAGTTGCTAAGTCATGTCCGACTCTTTTGTGACCCCATGGACTGTAGCTCAACAGTCTCTTCTGTCTATGGGATTTCCTAGGCAAGAATACTGAAGTGGGTTGCCATTTCCTTCTCCAGGGAATCTTCTCCACCCAGGGATCGAGCCCACGTCTCTGGCATCGGCAGGCAGATTCTGAGCCACCAGGGAAGCTCCCCACTACACATTAGTGATCTTATAAGAAACCTCATAATAATTCTAAGACTGAGGTTATCCTGAACACACCGTCATCACCCTTTCTTCCATATCGTTATAATAAAGGCAGTTAACATTTGCCCAAGGTATAGCAGTTCGGGGGGCTTCCTGGGTGACTCAGCGGTTAAAAGTTCGCCTGTGCTGCAGAAGATGCAGGAGATGCCACGGGTTCAAACCCTGGGTCGGGAAGATCTCCTGGAGGAGGGCATGGCAACCCATTCCAGTACTTTTGCCTAGAGAATCCCACAGACAGAGGAGGCCGGCACACCACAGTCATAGGGTCACCAGAGTTGGCCACAACTGAAGCGACTGAGCACACACGCGTAGCAGTTTGGAAAGCACTTTCCTGTTAAGCACCCATTATGTTCTTTCCACCATCATCAATGTCATTTTACAGATAGAAACGTGAGGCGTAGAGGACAAGAGATTTGCCCCGGGTTCACTCAGTGGGGTGCACAGGGAGCCAGGATTTGAGGCCAGGCTTCTGAGCATAGGGCCACAGAGGCTGCCCAACCCATGCACGTTTTCTGTTTCTCGAGATTTGGAGGTGCTGGCCAAGACCACATAATGATAAACTTATCTGAGTAGGTGGAAGGATGAAGATTTGGTTCTCATTTTTCTGCCCCTACTTGTGTGATCCTGAGCAAATCTCTTAACTCTTGAAGGCCTCAGCTTCCTTCTTTCTAATAGGAAGGGTGGAAACAGCCCAGTGTTTGTCAGTGGGGATGGCTTCATGCATGCGTTTCTAAGGTTCTGCAAATGCCTATGTGGCTTCATGGAGGTGGAGGCTGAACTCAGACCATTCTTAACTCTTGTTTTCAAATTTTGGAATTCTTTTTTTTTGGTTGCACTGGGTCTTTGCTGCTATACACAGGCTTTCTCCAGTTGCAGCGAACAGGGACTTCTCTCTTGTGGTGGTGCAGGGGCTTCTCTTGCTGCAGAGCACAGGTTCTCAGTAGTTGCATGGGTTCAGGAGATGTGGTGCATAGGCTTAGCTGCTTACGGCATGTGGAATCTTCCTGGATCAGAAATTGAACTCGTGTTCCCAGCATTGGCAGGAGGATTCCTACCCACTGTACCACCAGGAAAGTCCTATTTAAATACTATCTTAGTTCAAATGTTATCAATGTGAACTTTAATTGTATTGTAGGAGAAATCAGTCACCATGCATGAAACCAACAGAGATGTTCAAACTTGTTTTGCAAACTTAACCCCTCCCCCAACCCACTTTGGAATACCAAAGGATTAAATGTGAAGAGATCAGGAATGAATGGAAATTGGAAAGTTTCTTTAGAGAGAGTGTCAGTATGCTGCTAATACCCTCAGCCCACGGAGACGGGGAAGGAGGTGCTTTTCCCTCACTCCATGATCCATGACCAGGGCTTCTGGGAGACTGCCTGATTTGTGCTCCTGCAGTCTGAAGTGACCCTGTGGACCTGGATCTGACTCCACCTTGAGAAATCTAGATCCAGTAGCTGGCTTCCACATTGAGTGGAAGACTGTGGCTTAGGAAGTAACTGCACTCCCTTTGAAGTGTGTGCTTTTTGTGAACTACATGCAAGAAACAGATAGAGCTAGCTTGGGGCTGCCTTAGATTCTACCTAAGAGAGCTCCCTGGGGTAGCAAGGAGACCTCAGTAGAAAAGGCAGGAGGTAGGGACTGATGACAGATGTATTAGAAACCAATTCTAAAGACATTCATACCTTTATCACAGGAACAGCAAGTATAAGTCCACAGAAGAGAGAGAATCTTCCAAGGACCTAAAATATCACCCTATGAGAGAGTCAACTTGAAACACTTACTAGGCCCAGGGAGCAGCTGTATCACCCATGACACGAGTAAGATATTTTCTGCTTCTTTGTCCTTCCTTTTTCTCCTCTGACCCTTTAATTCTGGAGGTGTCACAAACTCTATCAATTAGTTGGGGCAAAGCAGGTGGAAGAAGGAGGTGGGAAGTTAAAGAAATAGCCAGCCCAAAGCCCTTCCCCACTGCCAGGCCCAGCCTAAAGCTGTCTTCACTGGGGAGTAGAGAAGCATAAACTTTGAAAGGAGCTCAGAGTTTTGGTTAAACTGGACTCATCAGATTAATAACTGAAGCGAACTTGTTTGGAGGAGTACAGTGAGCAAAGGACTTTCTCATTTTTCTGGCTAAGTCTGAGAATGACCAGCAAAGTCTGGCACTGAATACCATCCAAAGGACAAGGAGCACCAGTATGAAAGAACGAGCTTGCAGAGGTAGTGAGGAGAAAGGCATAAGGTTATTTTCTGTTACCCTTCATGGATTCTGAACACTGGTAACAATGGCAAATACACTAAAAATAACACCATTTTTCTTTGTTCCTGATAAATTGATTTGAAAAAGAGTTCTCAATTTAAAAAGCTGGAAAGTGGCAAAAACTCAATGATAGAGAAAGACACATCCAACACAGGCATCGATGTCAGTTGGCACAGAGTGGGAAAACACTGTGGACTGTTATTTTCCCTTCCTCATTGTGTTCACATCCATTTAGATCTTATGGATGAGATTAAAGGAACTGAAATTGTTCCCTTCTCTACAAGAGGAGACGACACAACTTTGATCCTGGTCCCTCCCAGCTTCCCCCACCCCCAAACACAGAGACATTAATAAACCTTACATCTAAATTAGGGGGAGAGTGGAAGAGGAAATCAAGAAGGGGCAACAAAACTGAGGTTAAGGAACAGAAAGAGAAAGAGGAAGTTGAGGGAAAGGTTACTGTGGGCAAAGAGTCGCCTTCCAGATCAGAAAGGAGAGTTAGAGCCTCTGGAGCAAGAACAGGGGCCGCCTCTCCACTGACCAGCTCCCCCAGCACTGCTTTCCCCCTCTGCCCTTTGCTCCCACTCTCTGGGGGATGGTGGGAACACCCCACTTGAACGATCCTGCCCACAATTCCAAACACATCCTTGGCCTCTGTACAACTGCTTAGGTTCTCACCTACCTCCCCTTCCAGTGTCTCTCCTCTCTTATTTACTCCCTGAGGGTCTTACCAAAGTCCCGCCCCCAAGGCTTGTTTCTCATCTAGACGGACAATGACACAGGGTCCCCAATAGCTGCTATAACACAGTGCATCTTATAATACCAATTATATTTGCTGCCAAGCAATAAACATTTCCTTTGCTTTTCCACACAAAACGCTTTATTGTCTCCATGTAGTCCACAGCTTGGAAGAGAGCTCGAGAGCGGTTAAAACGCTGCCCACGGGCTGCAAGGAGAGGCTCAGGCCGAAGCCCTGACTCCGGATGGGTACAGAGGGCCCCCTCAGGGGCCTCTGGGCTGCCAAGGATCTAGTCCTCATCTTCTTGATGAGTTTCACGTGCTCGCGGGCGTGCGTGGAGAGCTCCAGGAAGAAGGAGCGGGCGGTCTGCACGGCAGGACGGAGGGCATGCAGGTCCAAAAGCACTCGGCTTGGTTCTTCTCCCGGGCCACGGAGGTTTCCACAGCACCCAGGGTCTTGCCTCACTCATCATGGGACAGCACCTGCGCCACACTGGTTTGGCATCTTCCGGAAATGCCGGGCGCCCTGGCACTTGTCCTCGGCCGGTTGGTGGACATCCCCACTCCTTCCAAGGCGCCGAGTCACGGTGGAAATAGAGGCACTGGGAAAGGTAAGTGTAGCAGCCCCCGCAGATGCGGGCCGACCTGGGGGTTACCGTGGCCTTGCGCTTGGTGGAATAACTCTGACGAACCTGGGAGTTCCTGGTTGATGTAAGGAGCTCAGCTCAAACAGACTAACAAACAAAACAAAAAGCCAGTGTTGGCTGGTCCCGGAGGCCGAGGATGACTAAGTGCTTTGTTCCAAAGGTTGAGGCTGGAAAGTAGGCTGGAAGTTGGAGGGTGCCGGGAGGCTGGAGCAAGGGGCGGCCTTGGGCCTGTGGGATCCAAACACTGTTGAAGCAAGAGACAGATTAGCGGGCGCAGGGCGCTTTGCCGAAAGCAGTTTTATATTAAAGCAAACTTGGGTGTATTATGGTGTAGAATATAAAATGAGCATGAATGTCGAATCCAACAGGAGACTTGATTGATCAGTGTCGAGCCTTTAGCTGTTTCGAGGTCCATTCACTCAGATCCTCAGGGCTCTCTGTTCACCCTGCTCTGCTGCTGGAGGTGTTTTCCTGGAAGTTCTTCAGGAAATCTGGCCTCCTTTGTTTCCCTTCTTAGGAGCATCTGAATTGGGAACAACAAAGAGTATTCAAGAACCAAAGAAATGGAGCTTTACAGATAAAAATTAAGGTAGTTTGATGGGAGGTGGAAGAGATCTATTGGTGGTTGTGTGAAGCAACTCTCATTTCATATATTCTGCCAACTGATGGGGCCAGCTCTGTTTAGAAATCTCTGTGTGGGCCAGGTAATACAAATAGGAAAGATTTTATGAGAGTTTATTAGATCGGCTTTCTCCAAGATACGTTTCATGAGATTCTAGTCTGGTAAAATGTCTCAAAAGGGAGATGCCATCTTGGAAATGCAACAAGTATAAAGATGTTAATGGTTACTAGAAAGCAGGTAGCAAAACAGACAAGTTTGTTTGACCCAGCATTGCCCAAATATAGTGTATATATATATATATATATATACACACACACACACACACACACATATATATATGTAACTTTTTTATAACTCCGTTGTAATACTTTAGAATTATACTGGGGGAAACATGCTTAGGGAAACACCATGCAGTCTAGAAGTTACCAATCTTTTCCTCACCCAGGACCCCTTTTTTAGTTTTCCCTATTTATTTCATGTTTTAAACATTTTTCCTAGTAAATAAACCCATACTTATCTCCTTCAAATGACGTTTGTGTAAGCAGAGGAATGTGTAAGCAATGTTCCCTGCTGCAGATTCCTTCGTTTTGGCTCTCAACCTGTCTCTGTCCCTAGGTCCACTCTGCTGTGGGTACTCAGTTTGCATATTATAACCTGGTAACAGTCTGAGCCCTCGGTTTCATCAGAGAAATGCATATGATATCATCAACAGCCAATCAGAACTTTTGAGCAACGTGATGTAGACAGTTGTCAGACTGAAATGATATAATTCTAGCCCCAAAGAAAAAAGATGTTATAGTTAACTTGTGTAAATAAATGTGCAGTGCTTATATAGTTGTCTTTAGAAGTTTAAAAATATTTAAAATAGCTCCAGGATGTCTTGCTAACTTCACAGATCCCTCATCATCCAGGTAT
Source organism: Bos mutus (assembly GCF_027580195.1). NCBI lineage: Eukaryota > Metazoa > Chordata > Mammalia > Artiodactyla > Bovidae > Bos > Bos mutus. The sequence goes on along the minus strand of NC_091617.1, from coordinate 88,786,638 downwards.
TATATGTTTAGATGTACAATGGGCCATTTTACAGATGTTATTATTGCACTTCTATGATGTGTTACATTTGTATTCAGAGTTCTATTGCTGTAAAGATAACTTCTTATTAGATAAATCTCAGATCATAAAAAGTGATAATGTATTACAAAAAGTATGAGAAAGTAAGGAAATTGTGGAGCATGACAAACCCTTTGGTCTTAAAGCAGAAATTTTTATTCCCAGTTAGTTGAATATGAAGACTTTAGAAGAATCATATCTTTGTATTGTATATTACATGTGACAAAGTGCTTCTCCCATCAATCATCTCAATTCTCCCAGCAGTCAGGTGATGTTATCAGTAGACAATGTGGCGTTGGCCACATTATATGATTTTTAGAAGTTTTTGGTTACAGATGTTAGAAACATGAATTACCTTCTGCAAGAAAGAAAGGTTACTGGTGGGTTTTTTGTTTTTTTTTTTTAATATAGACTTCTAGGAAGCATTGAATAATCAAAACACAGGACTAACAGAGGTGCGACTGAGTTATAAATACTTCGAGCCAGGGACTAGAAAGTTGTCAAGATTTTTCTCAATCTCACATGCCTCTCTGGGCATTTACTCTCTGGGCTTTACTCTCTCTCATTTTAGACTGCCTTTCTCTACTTGGTGGAAGACTTGTTTACCAGAAGTACCTGAGTTTTATATCTTAAGTATAGAGCCACTGGAGAGAGATTAGTTCAACTCATAGCTCATTCCAAGGCTACAAGCCACAAAAAGGACTGTGGATCAGCTTAAGTCCAGTGCTTAGCTGAAAAGGAATGAACAGTAACCAAGGAGCTGGGGCCTGATGTACCCTTACAGTGGCTCCTGTGGTAAAAAAATGTAGATGGGGAGGAGTTGTGAGAGTGGAGGTGGAGAGGGAATTGATTCTTAGACAAGATGTGCTAGGCAAATAATTCTGTAGGTGTGTATCCCGTATCATGCACTAGAGGCCTGTCAGCAAAACCCCTAAGCCCACATTAACTGAATTTATGCTCAACTACATCAGGGGAAAGATCAGATAATAATAGAAATTGCACGGGTTGTTACCCTCAAGGAGGCCAAATCTTCCCCATCTCATACCAAAAGAAATTAAGCCATGTTCTGTTCGGGCCTGGGGTAAACATGGCAGAGGTTTGTTCTTGAGCTCCCATTTTAAGGGAAGGCTAGTTAGGAAAACTATGAGAAAATAACTCATGACCCAAGGAAGGGAGGACATCTCTGTGCCTGAACTATTTCCTTATATGACAACTGACAGTGAGATAAGGATGAAGGTTTTGGCTGGACTTTGAACTGTAGTTACCTAACCCATTACCTTCTCAGGAAGGTCTGTCTGTCCCCAGATAGCTCAACCTCTTTTCCAGGAGGGAGGAGGAGCAGAAAAAGATATAGGAAGAAGAGCAACCATTCTAGGAATTAAAAAGAGGAATTGTTTGGGTAGGAATTGGTTCTCAGGCAGGTGTCGGATGTATACAACTTTAACGCTGTATGTAGTTGTAGAACCAGAAATCTATTCTTTAGGAACTTGCAACTTATTTGAATTATCTATAATCATTTCCTTTTATTTACCTTGAAAGTGACTGCAAATTTCAGCTGTGCTAAGGGGAACTTACCGCCTCCCCACCCCTCCCCCTAAACTCTCTGCCTTTCTGTGCCCATATTCTGAGTAGAGTGCAATATCCTTGGAGCTGGTTTTTGTGATGACATAAAGAGGCCAAGGGCCAAGAGAAACTCCCCCTTTTGTGATTGGAAGTGGTGGTATGAAGAGGAGGCTGTGTAGAAAGGTGTGATAGTTAATTCTGTGTGACAACTTGGCTAGGCTGTGGTGCTCAGATAGTTGGTCAAACATTATTCTGGATGTTTTTGTGAAGGTTTTTTTTTTTTCTTTTGAGGAGATGAATATTTAAATTGGTGGACTTTGAGGAAAGCAGATTGGCCTCCCTGATGTGTGTAGACCTCATCCAAATAGTTGAAGGCTTGAGTATAATAAAGGCTGACCTCCCTGAGCAGGAAGGAATTCTACCAGCTTACTGTCTTGTATTCTTTCCTGGGTCTTTGGCCTGCCCTGTAGATTTTGGACTTACCAGTCCTCTGCAGTCGCATAAACACACACACACACACACACACACACACACCCTGTTGGATCTGTTTCTGTGGATAACTCTGACTAATACAAAAGTTTTTCTTACAACTAAACTTTACACAGAGATTGCCCAGTCAGAGCTCTTAAATCACAGAGGCTAATTTTGAACAATGTGGGTGGACCTGGAGAGTATTATGCTTAGTGAAATAAATCAGAGAAAGACAAATATTCTGTTATCATTTACAGGTGGACTCTAAAAAATAAAACAAATGTATGTACATAACAAAGCAGACTCGCAGATTAGATAACAAACTAGTGGTTACCAGTGGGGAGAAGGAAGGGGAGAGGGGGCAAGATAGGGGTAGAGGATGAAGAGACACAAACTACAATGTATAAAATAAGCAACAAGGATATATTATACAGCACAGGGAAATATAGCCATTATTTTGTAATAACTTTAAATGGATTGTAATCTATAAACATTGAATCATTGTGTCATATGCCTGAAAACAATATAATATTGTAAACCAACTTCAATAAAAAAAAAATTGCGGAGGCTGTACTTAGCCCTGTTCTTAAAAAATGTAATGAGAGAGAAGAAATTAATTACCAAAGTATCAGTGACTATTTATCATTTATTGAGGGCGTCTTTCTACTAGATCTTAAAGTCCAGCAAGGTGGAATTTAGCTGTGTAGGGAAAGGGGGTTCCAGATTAATAGAAAAACTTGTATGCGAGCATGTAGGTATGTGAGGAGGGAGTGGGCAAGTTTGGTAGGTACCCAGGAAATATGAAAAGATTTTAGAAATATTATACTGGAAAACATTTGTATGGCCTTAATGGCCAGGCTAAAGAAGCCTTTTCTGTATAGGCAAATAGAAGTCAATGAGGCTTTTTGAGTGAGGGAGTGAAATATTTGGAGGAGAGGAAACTGGCAGTGTGACAGTGATTTGAAAGATAAAGATTGAGAGTAAGAAGTCCATTTGGAAAATTGTTGTAATTTACTCTATATTAATACCTTTAGTCTTTTATTCACCAGACACTTAGGGAACCCCTGTTAGTGCCAGATGTGCACCTTACAGAGAAATAGGATGGTAACTGTGCCTCTGAAGACTCCACCCTTCTGGAAGGACATACGTGTGATGGAAGAAATGTGAGCCATGCTCATGGAAGCATTTCCCAGCCTCAGCCCCTAGTACCTAGGTCAGAGCCCTGACCCACAGCAGTTTTGGACATAGAACTGAGAGGTCAGAATTTTTTAGGATGCCTCATAAAGTAGTACAAAGTATTTTTGTACCTTTTGTGTTAACTGCTCAGTTGTGTCCAACTCTTTGTGATCCCATGGACTGTAGCTCAGTAGGCTCCTCTGTTCATGAAATTCTCCAGGCAAGAATACTGGAGTGGGTTGCCACTTCCTTCTGCAGAGGATCTTGCCGACCCAGGGATCAAACCCAGGTCTCCCGCATTGCAGACAGAGCCACCAGTGACTCAGCGGTATAAAGAATTCGCCTGCCAATACAGGAGATGTGGGTTCCATCCCTGGGTTGGGAAGACCCCAGAGAAAGAAATGGAAACCCACTCTAGTATTCTTGCCTGGAAAATCCCATGGACAGAGGAGTCTGGTGGGCTACAGTTGACGGGGTTGCAAAGAGTTGGACAGGACCTAGATACTAAACAACAAATACATATATTGGTAAACTTGGCGCTCCTGACTCAGATGATGGGCTCCATGAACATAAGAGATTGGACTTGGACCTGCAAGCCAGAACAGTCTTTACTTATCTTTCATCTCCACAAAGCATGTGTTTATTCTTTTTGCACAAAAGCCCAGCCTAACGTGCCCTGCCCGTTTTCTGAAGGACTGACCACTTTTGCACAGCTGTGTGTCCTGTAAGCGCCCTCCTCTGAAGGGGCAGGCGTGCAGAGCAGGGCACATGCTCCCTAAGCTGGCCCACAGAGCATCTCTGAGGCCCAGTGATAAGAGCAGAGTCACGGCCCGTGGTGCCAGGGCTCAGCGCAGGGCTGGGAGGGGTGTTCATTTCGGTCACTCATTCACCCGGAAAGACTCAGCACTATCTTACAAGCCTGGTTTCTGAGAAGTCAGGCAATCTGATTGCACTTTATGACTTGGGCAATGATATGTTCTGAGGGCTCATAAAAATTAATCCAGAAACATGCTACAAAGCTGACACCTTTGAAATGAAAGAATGAGCAGAGGCTTTCTTTCTATTTGAGGCCAGGATCGGCCGTGCTGCTTGTAGGGTCACAAGGTGCCGAGGAGGGCAAGAGGCTGCTGCTGCTGCTTTTCCTTGTGACAACTGGAGTGCCTGACTCCTCCAAAAAGGTTCCCTTCTGCCACCATAGACACAGATAACTGAATAGTTGTCGTGGGAGTGGCAAAAACTGCCTTTTGAGAGCTTTCTAGAGTGTCTCCCAATATGGTTCTTCCTCCAGTCCCTACTTTCAATGAAATAAAAATAATTGTTTTGAAAGTACTAATAGCTGTCTTTTACTTAGGACCTATTATGTACCAACTTATTTACACACGTTGTCTTTTTAGTTACTACTATCTCATATTGTGGAGAAGGCAATGGCACCCCACTCCAGTACTCTTGCCTGGAAAATCCCATGGACGGAGGAGCCTGGTGGGCTGCAGTCCATGGGGTCGCCAAGAGTCAGACACGACTGAGCGACTTCACTTTCACTTTTCACTTTCATACATTGGAGAAGGAAATGGCAACCCACTCCAGTGTTCTTGCCTGGAGAATCCCAGGGACGGGGGAGCCTGGTGGGCTGCTGTCTATGGGGTCGCACAGAGTCAGACACGACTGAAGCGACTTAGCAGCAGCAGCATCTCATATTGTGTTCAGTATTATTATCCCCTAAGAATCAGATAGAAGAACTCGTCAAGGTCCACAGCCAGAAAATGAGGGAGTCTGTGTACAAACTTAGATCTACCTACTGCCACTGCCCACACTTATGAATTCTGTCTTTCTTAGGACAGTATCTGTGTCATTTTAATTTATTTACTGTGGCGGTAAAACGCAAATCCTGCAATCATATATGTTCAGTGGAAGGTCTAATTTTCTTCCTTCTAAACATTCTCTAGCTCTCTCTGTTGAGAAAGAGTACAGGGGAAGATACAGAAAGAAGTTTGAGTCATCCTTTTAAAATACTGTGTTAGATTTTTAATAGCAAGACAATAACTATGGAGCAACTTGATAGTTTTAGAAATTGAAATTTTATATGAAAAACAAGTGAAGAATGACTGGATATATTCCCATTGTTGTCAAGATCTTTGTATATTAGTTCCTAGTATTTTTTAAAGAAAAATTGCTTTATCGTTTTAAAAATAATTCAAACTATTCAGAAAAGTAAAAATAAAAAGTAAGAGTGAGTCAACTGGAATGCCACCACCCATAAATGGCCACAGTTAGACAATGGATGGACCTGGATTTTTCTATGTGTAGTCAAGTAGATTAACTATAAAAATGGTATCATGATATAAGTGCTATTTCTCTAAGAAAATGTTTCTACTCCATTAGGAGTATTTCCTAACTATCCTTCTGAGGTTGTAAAGGGGTTGTGAAGAAGGTTTAAAGATATTTCCCCCCAGTTTTAGGTGTGTAGAATAAAGACACCAACATTATCACTTTTCCATCTCCCCTTTGCCCATCTCTCAAATGCTCTTATAGTATTATTTTTAAATTATCCAGATTGATAGTGTTTATATTCTGTAATTATAATTTCATTGTTTTAACTGTATTTAAATGGAAGTATTGTTTCCCACCTGTCTTTGTACTATAATTTCTTTGATCTTTAATTCATCTCTTATTTGTTTGGATTTCATTGTCAGATAATTTTTTCGAAAGGGGCACATTAGCATCATATTCCTGGTTCTTTCATTTTTAAAAATATGTTTTTTAAAAATCTTTATTTGTTTATTTGGCTGCAGCCGGTCTTGGTTGTGGCATGCAGGGTCTTCAGTTGCTCCAGGCGAACGCTTAGTTGCATCACGTGGGATCCAGTTCCCTGCTGCTGCTGCTAAGTCACTTCAGTCGTGTTCGATTCTGTGTGACCCCATAGATGTCAGCCCACGAGGCTCCCCCATCCCTGGGATTCTCCAGGCAAGAACACTGGAGTGGATCCAGAGATCAAACCCCAGGCCCCCCTGCATTGGGAGCATGGAGTCTAGCCACTGGACCAAACCACCAGGGAGGTCCCAAAATGTCTGTTGTTTTTACACTAGAAAGATCTGACTGAATGAATGATGCTGATTAGCTTCTTTTCACTAGAATTTTGTGGCTTCTTTTCACTAGAATATTTCTCTTGTCTTCTGCTGTTGTATGTTATTGGAAGACATATGAGATGAGGCTGGCCTGATTTTTTTTTTTCTTCCTTGTAGGTGTATTAGAGGTTTTCAGAGAAACAGAACCAAAAAGACATATAGATGGATAGATAACCTATATGTAAAATATTTATATAGAGATTTATTATAAAGAATTGACTCTGTGATTACGGAGTCTGAGAAGTTCCAAGTGGGAGACCCAGGAGAACTGAAGTGTGGTCCATTCTGAGTCCACAGGCCTGAGAAGTAGGAGAGCTGATGGTGTGGGGTCATCTGAAAGTCAGCAGGCTCAAACCCAAGAAGAGCCATTGTTTCAGTCCAAGTCCAAATGCTGGAAATGATGAATGTTCTAGCTCAAGCAGTCCGGCAGGCAGAGTTCCTTCTTACTCGGCATTTTTGTTCTATTTAGGTCTTCAGTTGACTGCACTGGAGGCACCCATCTTGGAGAAGGCAGTCTGTTTTACTCCGTCTACCTATTCAAAGGTTGATCTCATCTAGAAACAACACGCTTTTAGACATACCCAGAATAATGTTTAACCAAATGTCTGGGCAACCATGGTGTTGTTGAGTGGATACATAAATTAACCATTGTAGTAGCAATATGCTAAAACTAAAGGATTCTTCTTTCTTCTTGATGCTCAGTAGCCACCCCAGGTAGTTCTATATTGAGCCTTCTGTATCAGATTTTCTTGGAACTGATTTGCATATTCAGTTTTTTTTTTTTTTTCACTTGGGATGAGGGTATGAGGGATTTTTTTTTTTTTTGGCTATTATATCTTTCACTACAGCTTCTGCTTCATTTGTGTTGATAGTTTCTATAGCACAGAGACATCAATTACCATTATTTGGGGTTTTTATCTTTTATCTTCTCTATTAATGCTGTTTTAATTGAACTTTTATTTTGTTTTAAAATTTCATATTCAGCGGTGTCTATTCTTCCTTGTTATCTCTGGTTTATCAATTAGTTCTGTGATAATATTATTTCAGCTGAATCTTCTTTTTACATTTGTGCTGTAATCATCTTATCTTTGAGCTCATGCTTTATTGAAGGCTTATTCTTCTTAAGTTATGCTATGAAAGAAAGTGGAAGTGTGTCCGCTCAGTTGTGTCCGACTCTGCAACCACGTGGGCTGCTAGCCTGCCAGGCTCCTCTGTCCGTGAATTTCTCTAGGCAAGAATACTGGAGTGGATTGCCATTTCTTTTTTCAAGGGATTTTCCTGACCCAGGGATCAAACCTGGGTCTCCTGCATCACAGGCAGATTCTTTACCATCTGAGCCACTTATGGAGATGATGTTATGCTATAGCATGAAGCAAATGTTAATGATGTTAATGATTTCCTTCTAGATATTTTCTGTTCTTTCTTCCTCCCTTCCTTTCTTCTTCCTCTGTATTATGTTTTCAGGGTTTCCATTACATTTATTTTCAGTCTGTCTACACTTGCCTCCGTTACAGTGTGGGAGTCTTCTTTACCTGATTCCCATGTGACTTCCTCTCTGAGCAAGGATTCCTAGTGGAGTACATTTTTCTTCTATTTATTTTATGAAGCTGATGTGACTTTGAGGGTCTCATCTTTGGGTCCATAGCTGAGTTAGATCAGCTCTCTCTTGTTTCAGAATCTTCTCTTTGTTTCTCTGGCCATGAATTTTTGATATATGGCATCAGCTCACACCCCTTTCTTTGCTCAGTTGTCCTTGGTAAACGTATGCCTAGGAATGGTTTTAAATATGTATTTGCCAAAATATAATGTGTTGGGGGTGGGAAATTCTTCCATTTGTTCCCTTTTATATCTTTTTTAGAAGTCTTAACCCAGAAGTTGGAATAACATAAGAAGGAACTAAATGAAGTAATTGACTTACATTTAAGTCAGAGCAACCTTTAAATAAAAAATATTATTAAATTCAGGGAACACCATCTTAGTATGACACAGGAGACGTGTTGTACGGGAGAAAGAACTAAACTGAGTGTCAGGTAACCTTAAATTCTAGCCCTTAGCTCAAGCACATACAGTGGAAACTGGGGAAAGCCCTTGATTTCTTTGACCATATAAAATGGGATGATACCATGACTGCTTCATAGAATTACTTGAGGCTCAAAAAAGACAAAAGGGCTTTGTAAATAGTAAAGTGACACTTAATAAGACAAAGTGAAAGTGTTAGTCACTCAGTCGTGTCTGACTCTTTGCAACCCCATGGACTGTATGTAGCCTGCCAGGCTCCTTCTCTGTCCATGAAATTCTTCAGGCAAGAATACTGGGAGTGGGTAGCCATTCCCTTATCCAGAGGATCTTCCTGACCCTGGGATAGAACCCAGGTCTCCTGCATTGCAGACAGATTCTTTACCATCTGAGCCACCAGGGAAGCCCAATATAAGAATTTGTCATTATTTTATTATTATTATTATTATTGAGTCTTTATTTGTAGAGATTATCCTGAAGATAGTTAGATGAGAGTTCTTAGGAAGGTGGGTGGGGAGGGTTGGCTAAAGGTTAAGCTTGGCAGTTTGCATTTTCCTTGATAGGGAGAGGGAATGTGCATAGTTGGAAGGATATTTTCAACTTATTCCATATTCCATCTCTCATTTCCATTGAGAAGTAATAGGTTTAGACATTTACCCAACTGAAGACAGATAACTAAGTCTCTCTTGTAGCTCTGTTTTTGTGAATAGGTATAAAATGTCCTAGCAATCCTTGAATTAAAGAATTAATAGTATTAGACCTATATTAATACATTTTTATGGTTCCTTTTGGATTTTAAGAGATTTGCGCTATCATTTTTAATTTTGAATAAGATTCTTTTCAAAATATAGGCACAAAAATATATTCTCTACTGATTCAAAGGAGAACTGTGAAAGCTTTGATCACAAGTCAGACTGAGTAATAAACCTTATTTATAATAATGCTAAACCTGAGTCATATATGTCAAATAATTAATTTGCCTATGAGTGTAATTTTGAAAACTAAAATTTTATTTATTCAACTTCAACATTATTGATTTTTTAAAAAATTCATGTTTAAAAATGCACATTTAAAAAAAGCAGTTGATACACAGGACTAGGTTTCATATCCTCACACATGCTAGAAGGTAAAATAAGCTCATTGACATCACTGATCTTGCCTTCCGCTCTATTCATGCTTTCAAAATAACCTTGCTTTGGGTAGAAGCAAGATTGGATTGAAGAGTTTTAAGAGAAACCATTTATATAGTGATCACAATTTTTAATTTTATTTTGAAAAGTTGATAATATTGCTTTAACCCTCATTTAGACTGCTCTAACAAAAAAACCTATAATATAAAATATGGAGCTCAGTCGCAGCCACAGAAAGGGAGTAATAAGATACCAAGTAGGGGACCAAACATTTGTAGCTACTGGCGTGAGATGGAATGATGAAGCTGGTCAGACCTAAGCATGCTCTCATACTTGAACGGCAGCTGCACTGTTCACAGGTTTGGTGCTGCTGCCATCGTAAGTCTTACCTGTGTTAATGAATCCTCTCAACACTTGAATGTTTACCCCAGAAACAGTATTCCTACTGCTATAGTTCAGGGAACCATACACTGAAATTTATAGCTAAGTTCTGCCGTATATTTTAGCTGTGTTTGTTTTTAGGACACACATTATATCGAAATAAAAAATCACATTATTTGGAATTATCCCTTATATGTCTGTTTTCTTTACTACATATCAGCATAATCATTTCAAATCTGAGACAGAGATTGAAAATGGAGTATTTGATTTCAATTTACAGTAATGAAGGCCATTATCACAGAATTTATTTTACTATCTTTCCACTATTAAAATGAAAAGGAAAAAGGGAGAAAGAGGCCTTTTCAGAAGAATAAGATATTTCTTCAGCCTTCAGCTTATTTGGCAGGATATGCAGGGTGTGGCATTTTTAATTCACTGAAACTAATAAGTTGTTTTTATTTCAAATTCAGCACGTCCGAAGTGCATTGGGTTGTCTTCATGTATCAGAAACCCCCAAATGGCTAATACAGTTTAAGGAAAACAAATGCTAATGAATATTAATGGAAATATCAGCTCAAATACCTAATATTTACTTTCATCCTGGGTAAAAAAAAATAGATTTGTGGTTAGGTTTGTCAAGACACGCTCACTATGCTTTTTTGCCTTTCTTCACTCTTTTTTCCTGGTCGTTTTCATAAGCTTCCCATATTTTTCTATTCTCAGCAGCTTGCTGAAATTAATTGTGAGTGAAAAATCTAGAGTTCAATCACGGGTCAGTAGCTTGGTGTTATTCTCCTCCTCAGTTCTCCGTCTGGGCAGGAGGAATTCTGGGCGGGAGTGGGTTACCCAAAGTGCTGTGAGCCACTCATGCCTCAGGACCCACTGCGGGATGGCAGCGGGGGATCTAGGCTCTCCCACCCCCACTTCAACCAGAGCACTGTTACTGTTCTGTTTATTATACTCAGCTTAACCAATAAGGCTCTGGATTTAAAAGAGGTTTTGCTGAGAAAAAAATCAACAAAACCCGAAACCCATTGTTATCTGTTTTGGGTTCACTTTTTTACTATTTGTTTTTGAATTGAGTATTTTATGACAATTTCATCTTTTTTACTACCTTATTAGCCATATCTCTGTTTTATGGTATTTAAGTGGTTTCTTTATGGCTTATAATATATGTCTTTAAATTATCACCGTCTACCTTTAGGGGACACAATTCTACTTTGCATGTAGTGTACCAACCTTATTACACTATATTTTCATTTCTTTGTTCCCAGGCTTTTTAAAATGTCATACATTTAAAGTGTCAATATATTGTACTCCCACAATACATGGTTATTTTTGCTTTAAACAATCAATTGTCTATTAATGATACTTTCACAAAGCTGATGAAGAATTTTCATATTTACCAGTGTATTTTCCACTTCTGATGCTCTTCATTCCTTTGTGTAGACATAGATTTCCATATAGTATCATTTCCCTTCTTGTTAAAATGCTTTTTTTAAAAAACACTTATTGTAATGCATGTCTGTCTGCTGATGATAAAGCTGTTTTGTGTTTGAAAACCTTTGTATTTTGCCTTCATTTTTGAAAGATACTTTCAGTGGTAAAGTATTCCAGGCTGACACTTTCTTCTTCAGTGCTTTAAAGCTGATGCCCTAGTATCTTTTAGATTGTGTTGTTTCCAATGAGAAATCTTTCATATACACATACACATATATGAAAATATATATTTGTTCTGCATTTTGTCTCTGTGTTTTCTAATAATCACTGGTCTTAAGTAATTTGATTATAATGTGCTTTGGTGTAGTTTTTTCTTGCACTTGAGTTTTTTTTTTTTTTCTCAGTTTCTGAATCTGTGAGTTAATAGTTTTTATCAAATTTGGAAAGATTTTAACCATTATTTTTTGCTGCCCCACCTTTGGGGATTCGCATATTAGTCCTGTTCAAGTTATCCCACAGCTCAGTGAAAGTCTATTTATTTTTCAGACTTTTTATCTAACTGTGTTTGATTTTGGAGAGTTTCTATTGTTATGTATTCAATTCCACTAATGTTCTCTTCTGCAAAGTCTAATCTGTCATTATTTCTTTCTTGTATGTTTTTCATCTTAGATACTGCAATTTTCATCTCCAGAAACTCATTTTGAGTCTTTGTATATTCCATGTCTCTAGTTAGCATGTTTAATTGTTCCTATAGCTTCTTGAACACATAGAATACAATTATAATATTAATAACTATTATAATATCCTTATCTAGTAAATATATCATCTGTATGACTTGCTGGTCAGTTTTGATTGATTGATATTTCCAGTCTTCATGGTTCAAAGTTTTTGTTTCTTTTCTTGCTTTGTAACTTCTGGTTTGATGCCTGACATGTGATTTTTACCATGTTGGATGTTTTAATATTCCTATATTCTTAAGCTTTCTTCATGTTGTGCCTAAATTCTTTTGAGACAACAGCTGCTTTTGTGGCTGGCTTGAAAAACTTTGTTAAGCAGGACCAAAGCAATGTTTAATTTAGGACTAGTTAGTCCCCTTTTGAGTATTCTCACTGACACCCCCATGAATTACGAGGCTTTTTAATTTGGCTAATGGAAACAGGCAATTATCTCAGCCCACCTGGAATAGTACCCTATTTTATTCCCTTTCATACTTTCAGTTTCATTTTATGCTTTTATTTTATCCTCACCTGATGCAGTAATCAGTACTCAGCTGAACGTCAAGAGTTACAGCTCTGCCCATGTCCAGCTCTTTTCCCTCTGGAAATCTGTCTTGTCAGCCCTAGATGCTTTGGCTAGATTCTGTGTGTGTGTGTCACACTCACAATTCTGTCTCCTCAACTTAGGGAGACAGTCAGGCTCCACTTGGTTTCCCCTCGCTCTGCCAAGCCTGGAAATTTTTCTAGGCACAAAGCTAAGGCAATCATATAATCATAGTGCCAGTCTTATTTATTTCCCATCTTTCAAGGATCACTGTTCTTTGTTCCTGATGACCAGAGTTTTTTGAACCATTGTTCCATATGAAGAAATGTTTGTTTGTTTCAGGATAAATTCACTTATAGTCATTCCAAGGAGTGGGGAGGTGGGATTGGTTCCAAGTCCCATCCCCCCTTCCTGTGGATACCAAAGTCTGTAGATTCTCAGGTCTTATATAAAATGGTACGTCCTTCTATATATTTTAAAGCATCTGTAGATTACTTGTAATACTTAACGAAATGTAAATGTTATATAAATAGTTGACTGTGGGCAGCAAAATCAAGTTTTGAGTTTGGAATTTTCTGGAACTGTTTTCCTGAATATTTTCAACGTGCAATTGATTAAATCTTTGGATGTGGAGCTCAGAAACACTGCACCAACTATATTGTTATATCACATTGTTCAGAGTTCTTTGAGGTATTATTCTTGAGAGGAAAAGATGACCTGAATAAGACAAAGCCATTGATAATACAATACAATATATACATTTTAAAAATGTTTCATGGGCTCTCTGGAGCTTGTTACCTAATTAAGGAATAAGAGACATTATCCAGCCCTCACAATCATATGATTATTGGGTGGCAGTTGCATCTTCTGAGTTTAGGAGCCCAAAAGAAAGAAGTGGGTTGGATGTAGAGTGAGGGAAAAGAGTTTCTGTGGGTCATCGGGATGAAGATGAGCAGGAGGCTAGTAGAAATATGGATCTGAAGCTCAGGAAGGAGAGAGAATGGCTAAAACGATAGATGCTGGAGAAATCCTCATAAAGGCCAGTGCCCAACAGAAGAGAACTATTTTAAGTTTTGTGAATAGAAATTAAACGTGAACAACTTGGTAATAGATAAAATCCTTCCAGTCTAAAAGGATTTATGTATATTAACAGTGGGCTCTATTTGCTACAGTGTGTTGTGTGTGTGGGTGCATGCACTGGTGGTCATGTTTTCTTTTCCCCTATTAGACAGAAAGGAAACAAAAACTTCAACCCTAAAGAATATTTTGTAACATCCTATCATATAGACTAGCATCTCCAACTCTTCTTTAGAATTTGTAACAATAAGTAAAAAGAGTAGACTAAATGATCTGCTTTTCTCCCAGTTTCTAAAATCACCTGTTTGCAGGCCAATATAACATATATCAAGCTTCCTGTATCGTACCCGTGGCAGATGCATGTTGATGTATGGCAAAACCAATACAATATTGTAAAGTAAAAAAAAAGAAAAGAATGGAAATAACAGAGGAAAAATTCAATAAACTAAACTCAATAACTGGAGCTAAATGAATAAAAGATATACAATTAAAATAAGAGGAAAAAAAGGTTTTAAGAAATAATCAGACCTTCAAAGACTTGTGAGATAATATTCAAAGGTCTAACAATATGTTAATTGAATGTGAAAGAGAATATACTTTAAAAAGTAATGACTAAAAATTTCCTCACTTTGATGAAGACATTAGCTTACTGACTCAAGAAGGTCAGCAAACCCTACATAGGATAAATACAAAGAAAATGATCTCTAAAAACCAAAGATACAGAAAAAACTTGAATGCAACCAAAGACACATGACACATAATTGACAGAGTAACAATAATTCCAGTCAACTAACTTCTCATAGAAAACATGAAAGCCAGAAATCAACAGACCAACATCTTCAAATTACTAGGGAAATTTTCAACTCAGAATTCTCAGTATATGCTACAAAACAAACACAAAAATATTTTTCAGATAAAATAAAATCAAGAAAATGTATCACCAGCAGACCTTTACTATCAGAAATGCTAAAGGAGTTTCTTAAAGTAGCAAAAAAATAATACCAGACAGAAGGTCTTTAGGAAGGAATGAAGAGTGTTGGAAATAATAAATATGTGGGTAAATACAAAAATAAAATAATAACACGTATCAAAAATTTGTATAAGAATACTGAAAAAAAATGACAGGTACTTTGATATATCATGTAGCTTTTGAATTCGCTGGAATTAAATGAATAAACGATACTATTATTAATATAAGTCTCATGGTACTTCAAGACTTGGCTCAAGTTGAAACTTTCAGTATTATAAATTTTTGCTTTCAGTATTACAGATTTCTCCAGTCAGTGGTTTGGAACCTGTGTCAAAAGGATGAGAAAATATAGGGTAAAACCTATTCATCTAAAATAGCAGTTCAACAATTTATGTAGAAATGAGATACATTTAATTTAGATTATATGAGAACTTGGATCAGTGTATTTCTATCATTAGGAGAAAAATTCAGGACTTGGTATTGTATCATACAGCTGTCAGGCCACACTAGTCACACTTGATCATCTTATTATCAACTCTACGCCAGTCAATTGGAAAAATCAGCATTTTAAAGATAGTTTTATATTTTCAGGGACACAAAAAAACTAAATATCGGAGGAAGGTCAGTCAGTAGTCCAGTGCCACCTAATTTTTTTTTTGGTCAGCTTATGAAAATGTCTCTATGTTTCTCATATTTTGGGGGAGGAAATCAATAGCAGCTATAAATCTTCTGCTTTTACTTTAAATCATTTTTCCAGCTTCATTGAGGTATAATTGACAAATAAAATTGTATATATTTAAAGTTTGCAATGCAATGATTTGACATATGTATGCATTGTGAAATGATTACCACAATCAAGTTGATTAACACATCTGTCATATGGTTACCTTTGTGTGGGTGTGTGGTGAGAATGCTTAACATGTATTCTCTTTATGCTACCTAATATCCTTGCACTATATTTAGCAGGAAGTCCAGCTGACCTTCATTAGGCCCCAGCGCCTCTGAAATCGCAATAGTCTTGGTGCTAATTGGGCAAGTCAGTTATTTGAATGGGGACAGTAGTCTGTGTAGTGTTCCTTCAGCTCCAGGGTATCTCTGGAGCTAATTTTTAAAGGTTAATCTTGAAGCTTTAACTTTTCTTAGGGAATGCCTTCTTGTAAGCAAGTTTATATCTACCATGCAAATTTAATAATTTGGCTGAAAAGGAACCAAATCTACTCAGAGAGAGAAGCTCAACCTGATTTACAAATGGAACTGAAGTGTCAGGCTTGATGACAGAATTCTGGAGAACGTGCAATTTAGAGCATGACGTTTGATTTAGTTTACTTCATTTTTGTCTTTTTAGTACTTTAGAACCAGCAGTACATGGTACCCAGAACAATTAGATACTTAGCAACACAGTTCATAATGAAGCTTAATTGTTTCCTAATTTCATTTATTATTGTCTCTCATACTGTTGCAGTAAAGTAGTATCTCATGAAATACTACATTGTGTGTGTGTGTGTGTGCGCGCGCGCACGTTCATGCGTGCATGTTTTAGGAGAAAGGAAGAAAACTGAAGCTTCTTACTGAAAATTTAACAATTTAATTCACTTTGGATACAAATCATTCTAAAACATTCTACATAATTTCTTGTTCTTTGTAACATGATGAGAAAGAAAAAATTCCTGAATTTTTTCAGGAAAGATAAATTCCTGTATCTCCTGCCATATAAAAACGGATCCATTTTTGCATTTTCTCAAACTTTGTGCCATTTGCATGCAGAGTTGTACAGTAGGAATTATTTAAAACACATTCGATGTAAACTAATAATCTCAGGCTTGTTCAAGATGTTTAATATGAACACTATTTTCCAATAGGGCCTCTGACTTTTATTTCAATAACGTTATTACAGAGGAAACACTGTAAACACTGAATTTTAATTCCAACAAGGCATTTGATAAGTCTCTTAAGATATCATTTTGAGCAAAATGGAAAAATATTAGTAAGACCAGGGTTAATTTAGGTGTATTTTAACTGAAGAAATGACCACAAGAGTTTCTAAAAAATTAAAATAATACTGTGTGCTTTTCCCTTATTAAAAAAACTGTATGTGTTATCTGTAGACACTTTGGAAAATATAGCCAACTACAAGAAAGAAAATGAAAACCACAAACAATAGCAAATCCAAACCCACATTTAGCCACTCTCCACATTTTGGTATATATGTTAATGTAAAATGAAATGATGCCTTTCATTTCTTCTGGGAATCTTTTTTTTTTCTACTTAGTACATCATGAACATGTTTCCATGTCCCTGTTTTCTTCCAACATCATTTATAGAAATGCATGGCATTTTATCAGGTGGAGATACTTTAGTACATTTACCAAATCCTCTGTTGGTGCTTACAGTGTTTTTGTTGTTAAGGTCAGGACATTATATTGAACTTTTTAAAGACCTTTTTAACATCTATTAAGTCGATTAAATGATTTTTCTCCATTAACTTTTTGTCATGGTGAAGTATTTTAAATTTCAAATCACTTTTGCATTTCTGGAAACTCCCTTATTTGGTTATGGTGTTTATTTTTCTTTCATTTTAATTATGAAAATTTTCAAACAGACTTCAAAATGTAGGGAATAACGTAATGAACCCTTATATAATCTGTACCCAAATCCCATAATTATTAGCATTCTCGATTCAGCTCTTCTCTCCTACCCTTTTTGGTGGAATGTTTTAAAGCAAACTCTAGGACCATTTTCTGTTTTACCCCTTAATACTATGATGTGGCTTTCTAACAGATAAGGACTTTAAAAATGCAAGCACAATGGCATTATGATATCTAACAAAAAGTACCAGTTAACACTATTTTCTTAGAGACATCTAATAATTTATCCAAGCTGTTTCTCTAATTGCCACCAATATTGGGCTTTTTTGAACTGTTGGTTTAAGAAGTCTCTTAATCAGCAAGAGTCTCTTAATCAACAAGAGCACATTTCATGCTTTGTTGAAGAAATGGGGTCATTTCTTGACTCTCCTGCATTCAAGATTCAGCTGACTGCATCCTGTGGTTGTAAACAGTCTCCTTTCCCCTGCATTTCCTACAACTGGTAGTTAGACCTAGAGGCTTGATTAGATGAAAGTTCAAGTTTTAAGCAAGAATATGTCAAGAGTGAGCTGTAGCCTTGATTTTATACCACATGAGGAGGCACATGCAATTTGGTTCTTCTGTTTTTTAATGATTGATCAGTGGTTTCTGGCACTGCAGCCTGATTCCTCCATTTACGGGGTCCTCATCATTTGTGGATCCTTTCTGTCCAGTGCTAGATTTGATTGGCCACTATTTTATTTAGGTTTTTTTTTTATCTGCAGTTCATAAGTGAGCTAGTTCTCTTGATTTCTTTCTGTGCATTATCTTTGACAGGTACAGGCAACAGGATTAAAGAGTAGAGAGTCCAAAGAGGATGGTGCTTTGATGTCAGGCAACCTGGTTTCTATCTCAGAAGGCTCTAATCACCTGTCTGAGATAGGCACAGAACTCGAATGCCTGAGGGAGAAACTGGCAAGAATATGATCAGAACCAAATCAGATTCCTGTCCTGAGAAAAGGGAACATAATTTAGAGTGTTCTCCAATGTTCAGGCAACTTCAGTCTCTTGCTAGTCACTGGGGTCTTGATTTCCAGGTCTATTTAGTGTTAAGAGACTCTGAGGTAGGGGGAACCATGCAGAAGAGCCCCCTCCAGTCTGGCTAGGATACACTTTCTCATATCCGGAAATATAAAAGGGCATTTCATTCTTTTTAAAAAAATTTACTTATTTTAATTGGAAGATAATTACTTTACAATACTGTGATGGTTTTTGCCATACGTCAACGTGAATCAGCCATAGATATACATGTATCCCCACATCCTGAGCCCCCCTCCCACCTCAGGATAGGACACCCTATCCCTCCAGGTTGTCCCAGAGCATCAGCTTTGAGTGCCCTGCTTCATGCATCAAACTTGCGCTGGTCATCTATTTCATTCTTTCTAGATAACAAACAAGCCTTTTGAATGGGTGTTGTTTTAGGATTTCAACTATTCACTATTTTTTTCCTCACTGTTTACTGCCTGGAGGTTTTATTTCCTTTGCTGGTTATAATCTAAGAAATATTTCTCTCTGTCAAAAGTCTGACTTCTTGAGAGAAAAGATATTACATTTTACATACACATGTGCACGCGCATATGATTGTGTACTTGGGGTGGTTTTAGCAGTTGACATCCTGAGGCTTAAAGGGAGGGAGTTAAAAGATGACTTTCAGAGGTAAGGTCTTTGGGGCTACAGGACACATCCAGTCAGTAGGGAGACCTTTGCTCTACGTTTCCCTTCCTTCATTGTGATCTTGACCTGGGGCCTCTGGTTGCTTCTTTTTAAAATATTCTTTATTTATTTATTGTTTTGGCCAAGCCGTGTAGCATGTGGGATCTTAGTTCCCCAATCAGGGATCGAACCTGTGCCCCCAGCAGTGGAAGAGAGAAGTCCCTACCACTGGACCATCAGGAAAGCACCCCTCCAGCTTCTTTATCTAGTTTCCCTGGTGGCTCAGATGGTAAAGAATCTGCCTGCAATGCAGAAGATCTGGGTTTGATCCCTGGGTTGGGAAGATCCCCTGGAGGAGGGCATGGCAACCCACTCCAGTATTCTTGCCTGGAGAATCCCCATGGACAGAGGAGCCTGGCAGGCTATAGTCCATGGGGTTGCACAGAGTCGGACACGACTGAGCGACTCAGCACAGCACAGCTTCTTTATCATTCCTTATTGCTAAAATACTGAAACTTTAGTTAATGTGCTTTAACAATGTTCTGGACCAACCTCAGCCAATAATTTCATTCTGATATCCAGGCAGGTTCATTACTGAGGTTAATTTAAGACATAGTTTCCAAGCATGCCTCCTTTGTTCAGTCATTACTTGATCAACAGTCACTGAACCTTCTTGGACCAAGCACTGGTTTATGCTGAGCATATACCAAGTTGAATAGATGTGTTTCCTGCTTTCCAGCAAAGAGATAGATCTAAGCAAATAATTACAACATATTACAAGATATGAACGTGGAAGTATGGAGAAGGAGAAACTAATTCTCTCTGGGGAAGGTGATATTTCTCTTGAGTTCTAATGATTTTTCTGCTCTTCCCAAACCTCAAATGTCTACTTTCAGTGGGGCAACTTAATCTGTTCCTCTTGTTTGGAGCAAGAAGAAAATCTAGATAAAGTACCTCTAGAAAGATTAACCATCTAGGAAAGCAGTATCCTTTCTCAGTATTCCTGTATTCTGTCCTAATGCAAAAAAACTTCCTCTTCTACCTCATGTGTAGAGCAATGGCCCAAAAGACTGTTATAATGAGCAACAGTTCACATTCAGAGTGGTGCTATTGTCCCTTTTTTTGCACATCAGTATGTTCACTGGACTTTTTTTCTCTCTTCAGTCTTTTTCCTGTTGCCTGACAGTTACTAAAGCTATGTGACTAGTTACTTGACTGAAGTTAGAGAGGGGTCAGAGCACCCTTCAAAATAAGAGCCTGTTGGAAATATATTAGGAGGAGGCCTGTGATGGTACTGTGAATAACCATATTATCTTGATCTTGCCCATCTTATTATTTTGCTTGTTCCCTATCTGCAGAAGCAAGGATGACACTAAACTCAAGTCCCTGTCTCCCAGTGTAATGGAAAGTTGCCATCTCCACCTCTGTGGGATGAACACAATAAGCAATGGAAAAAAAAATGTATTTCTGAGAAGTTTTCCATTGTGTGTTTATCCACAATAGGAATTGCAGTATCCATGGTGGTGGGAGCTCCCTTTCACCTCACCTTTCAGTGAAGCCTGCAGATGGGAACTCTGTCATGCGTCAAGTACAAGTCCTACTTGGGGGTAGGTCACAGAAGTAAAATGGCAAACAAAAGAAGAACACATTATTGGTATGCTCACTGTTCTATTTTGAAAATACCTCAGTTGTACAGAACATTTAGGATGCTTGTAAATGTCACATTCCCAAGGAAGCCCAGTGTTCTAACATTTTTTTCAAAATAATGTTGCCACACGTCTGTCTGCCCAAATCGCACTTCTCATCATGATATTCGACAGAACCAGGAAGTTCACACTTCAGTCTAAAGGTTGACCTACATGACCCCTCCACCAAAAGACAGGAAGTGGCTCACTGTGTTTTTATAGCACATGATCTGAGAAGAGGAAAGCATTTTCTGTAATGGGCACATGCTGAGACTGCAGGTTTTGAAAAAAGTCATTGTTTTGACTTCCTGACACTCACATGTAAACAGTGCTTTTAGTCTCTGCTCTCAGCACTCTAGGACGGGATATGTATCCTGTTTCTGTGTTTGAGGAGGAAGATGAGACGCTGGGTAAATTGCTGCTTGGTAGACTGACATACAGTTATGTGACCCCCAAGGGAAATCGAGGTTTCACACTATCTAGGGATAGAAAGATGTCAAATTCTGCAGGAAGTTTAATTCTTTAAAATTCTGAATAATAAAATGTTTTCAAATATTAAATATTTTCATTTTAGCTCATGTTTCAAAGATTTTTACTATCAACCTTTAATTTATATGCTGGCATCTGTCATGGTCTAGTAAGGAAAAAGAAACCACAGTAGGTATTTCAAACAGAGGGTATTCAATACAAGGGATTAATAGCCTGAAAGCAAGGAAAAGGATGGTAAGCTAACCCAGAGATCAGTAAACCAGAAGTAGCTACCATCCCTAGGCTGGGAGGACAAAAAAAGACAAAGGCGGGGACAGCAGAAGTGGCGAGCAGGGGCCGGGGCTGCTGTCTCCGTGGGAGTGTGTGGGAGAGGCCACAGCTGAGATGTGCTGAGACGAGAGGGTGGGGTGCCTCACGGCTGGCTGGGGCAGCTGGGGCTTCTGAGAGTTGCGTGGCTGTGTCCAGGCCCCACGGGGGTTCCGAACCGTGCCAAAAGACTAGTACTGGAGTCTTTGCTGCCTGTTTGTGCTGGAGAGATGCTGAAGCAGTTGGAAGCAGGGGAAATCTCTTCTCCTCCCTTCCAGTCTCCCCCCACAGTGCCTGTCTCTGGCAGAATCTAACTGGAACACTGGCAAGAGAATCTTAGAAGTATGGTCCTCATATCCCCAGCCCCAGAGTCATGGGGCCCTGTGCAGAAAGTTGAGAGACAATACATGAATAAATGATCACAAATATACCTCCCTTGGCTACCAGTTCTGCACACCCTCTCTTCTACCCATTTTAAAACTTCTACTGGACAATAAGAACAATACCAGACTTCTGTCTAGCGAGTTATAACTTCTTTTATAAAAATATACTTTCATCTCCTTACCCTCAAAATGGAGTCACAAATCTCCAGTGCTCTTCATACCTATCTTCGGTGATTTTAATTATCTTTTTTTTTTTCATTAAAGACTATTATAAATTTAATTGTCACTAACACTATTTGTATAAAATAATAAGGAATTAGGATAAAGAAAATGAATGGAAACAAGTGAGGAAGAAACAGTTCATATCTGCTACTTTATTTCTGGAACTGGTCACAAATCCTCAAATGATATTTATAAATTCTCTTTCCTACCATCCATTCTATAGTCCTTTTGCCTTTAACCAGCTGGTCAGTGTTTTTTACCTGGTGAGGTGACCCAAACCTTTATTCTTGGGTCTAAATTATTTTTCAGTCCTGTCTGTTTTGCACATGATAAATGACTAAGAGATGGTTTTGAGAGTCCTTTCAGTTCTAGACCTAGTTTCTCCTGCCAGCACTGTGTAGCAACCAGTACAGATCAACAGAATCAATCACCCCAACCAAATATAGTAACTCCTTCCTTTGGTTCAGTGATATGAGGAACCCAGGTTGCCAGATGGCAGTCTCAGTTTCCAATTCAATAGAAACACTGTCTTCTCATAGGATGTAAACTCTCTAACAAGAGCACATTACATAAAGTTGTGAGAGTAGGAAGCAAAAATTCAGTAAGTGGATTATTAAGGGTAATAGAGGAACTACTGTTATTTTCATCTTTTTACTCCAGATCCATGGATTCTTACTCTGGAAGAAAAAAGCACCATTTATTGGTCACTGGTTTGCCATTTAAACCATTGTTTAGGGTTTTATTTATTTGGCTGCATCAGGTCTCAGTTATGGCACACAGGCTCTGGGGCATGTGGTCTCAGTAGTCATGAAGCACAGGCTTAGTTGCTCTGTGGCATATGGAATCTTAGTTCCCCAACCAGAGATCGAACCCATGTCCCCTGCATTGCCAAGTGGATTTTCAACCACTGGACCACCAGGGAAGTCCCTACTGGTCACTGGTTTAAGGCTACACTGCATCCTGTAGGACTGCGTACCTCACAAGGTGATCTCTCGGTTAGACCCGTAAATGAATATTTTGGAGGCCAGGCCACCTTCCTCTCAGGCCACCTGCTTCAAGGGATGAGTGGCAATACCAGTAAGTCCCATGGGCATGTACCCATTCATTGCTGCACTTTTCTGGCTGTGAAGTGAGCTGTTTAAATCGGAAGCAATTTATGTGGATGCCAAGAAAGAGAATAAAGCAGCCCATAAGCCGGTGGATCCTGTGTTCACAGAAGTCTTGCAAGCAGAGAAAACAAATCAGTGTCCAGAATAAGTGCCTATCCCAGTGAAGACTTGTAGCCCCTCCACTATGGAAGGGGTGCAGCAGAGCTGGTGGCTAAATTGCCCCCTTCCTCACCACACGGCGCTACAACAGGAACCAGGATTTCTTCTGCTATTGTCAGCTTGAGCACTTGGTAGTGCCCCCCAGATTGCTGGTAACCTGGTCATGACTGGGGATGGGAACTCCCTGTTGATGGGCCTGCATGCAACATCCATTCCTGATGTCATTCACGTCTTGTGTACACAGACCTATTGACTAAGTCCCTGGGTGTTTGGAGAAAGAACCTGACAGGCATCCACTGGATAGGTTTTCTTTTCTACCTGATTATTGAGTGTGTGTGTGTGTTAGTCGCTCAGTCATGTCTGACTCTTTGTGACCCCCAATCTCCATCCATGGGATTTTCCAAGCAAGAACACTGGAGTGGGTTGCCATTCCCTTCTCCAGAGGACCTTCCTGACCTAGGGATCGAACATGGGTCTCTCACATTGCAGGCAGGCTCTTCACTGTCTGAGCCACTAGGGAAGACTTTGATTATTGAGAGCTCCATCTAAAGCATGTGCTTTTGTGAGCATTCTCACAACATGTAAAGCATCCATGTGAATATCCTCACGCTCGTGCCAGTTTAAGAGGTCTGTCAACAGACTGCTTTGCTGTCTTTCCATCCTTTCTTTCCAAACCTGCGATGATCCAGCCTAACCGTTAGTCGTTATCCCTGAAGCAGTGTAGGCCTGTCTGTATCTTGGCCCATCTCTCAGTCCAGTCCAGGCAGACACTGTGATATATTACATCAAGATTTTCTCACTGAGAGGATTTCCCTTTGTCAGTGTTTTTGTTTTTGTTTTTTAAGCACACTCCTGAGCTATAGTGTTCTATTCCTCCTTTGTCAGTATATCGAGAAAAAACATCTGTAAGCCAGATCCTTCCTTGGTCATTTGTTCACAGGCAGAGCTCCATGAAAACCTAGTGTTAGTTGAAGGAAAGATGGCAGCGCAGCAGAAGAGTGTGCCACAAAAGCCTGAGTTGTCAGCACTTCTGACATTATTGTTGCTTTGGGATGTGTTTCAGCCTAATTTTACATATACCATTTCCACTGGGTGATGAAGTGTTGCTGTACATGCTTAATTTTGTAACCTAATGAATCAGGTAACACCCAGTCAGTTACAGGCAGCTCAAGTCACAGGGCTGGGGGTTCATTCCCTGTAAGGTCCAGTAGTGAGGCAGGAGCACTTTTGCCAAAGAACAGTTATCTGGGAAAGAGGACCCCTCTGAACTTTAAATTCTCAGGGTGTGCGCCTTGGTTATCCTTTGGAGGTTTGCATGCGTTCCGTACAGGATCCCTGTTTCCCAAGGAAGCATCCGGTGCTACTGGATCTGCTGGCTCATAAGGCCTGTGAAGCAGTATAGCTTGTGTGGGGTTAGTCTATGGCCTACCTCCTGGGCCAGTTGCAGAGCCTTCTTTTACCTGGTCACCACCCAATTCTGGCTACATTAACTAGTTTGTTCAGAGCAGCACAGTCAGAGGTGCCATACATTGCCTCCAAAATACAGAGGGCCATCATATGGTCAAAATTATTCTTGGTTACAACTTTCCTTTCATTCCGAGAGAATATGATCCAGAATACTGGGTTCCTAGGAACTTCATCTAGGTGGCTGAGTCCTAGCTTTCAAGAGTTGGTATTTAATACTTGTCCCTTTTGGTAAGTGTGTGTCTTAGGCACCTAATGCAAGGCATGCTACTATTGCTCATCTGTTTCAAACATCATGATGTCCCCTATGCAGTGAACCAGTTTGATCTCTTGGGATCAAGGTCCCTGCAGACGGGATTATGCCCAGAGACTTGACATAGCCCTAAGACAAGATGATGAGGGTGTTCTCTGGTAGCCCTTTCATTTTTAAATTGATGCCAAGTAAAAAGCATTTGTTAGATTAACAGCTGCCCAACTATAGTACCATCATACAGAAGTTTGCATTTGAGCTTAAGAGGTAATGGGAGAATAATTGGAATAAAGTTCTTCACAATTGGTACAATGTGGGAATATGTGGTATGCAATGTAGTAGTTGGTCCAAACATGGAAGAAATTTTAAAAAGTATATCAAGATATGATTACTGGGTCTTTGTTTGAAAAGGACAACATTATATAACTTTTGTGCCATTCTTTGCTCATTATAAAACACTATTACATCTTTTGAGGATAACATAGAAGATATATAAAATCAAAATGGAAAACAGACTAAAAACATAATGAAAAGTGTTCTTAATAGACTTGTACATAAAACAGTCAGGCTAAAGTGTATTCCTATTGAGTAGATGAGGAAAGTGAGACTTTCTATTTTTAGGTGCTTATTTGAGTACTCACAACTGATCAGTAATAGACTTTCAAATCAAAACCAGAGCTTGATATGTTGATATAGGTGATCGTGTTAGGCTATGTACATATGTTTGCATAATTAAAAGGTCAATTTTCATATTCTTGTTTTATTTTCTCTTTTATTTTCCTACTCCCTAAACTCTATCCTAGGAACAGAAGCAGAGAGAAGGAGGAACTCTTTTAAGACTGTGAAAGAATTGGTGGCCTTTGATTTGTTCTTCAAGTAGCAGAGATCTGTCCCCAGCTCTCTTGAAGCATCCTGAGGAAGAACTTGGAGAGCAGTGACTGTGTGGCCCCCCCAGAGAGACTGGATCTTAGAGGCTGGGCTTTTCAGCCCTGGCAAAGAATTCAGAGCAAGCTTGGCAGGAGTCAGCAGAGCTGAACTTAAGAGAGTGTCAGCGCTTGGACAGTGAGCACAGGTGTGGTGACTGGTGTGGACTGAAGACAAAGGGGCTTCATCCAAGTGATGTCATCTAGGTAAGTTCCCAGAGGCCTTCTCACAATACCTAGAGGCCCAGTGAGCTGATGACTTATCTTCAAATCTGTTTTGATTTTGGAGCAAAATGAAATATTGTGACATTTTGCATAAACCCTTGTGTGTGGACTCAAAGTCCTGCCTCCTCTGCATATATTTGTTTTGGGGGCACAGAGGCGAACGTAGGGCAGCAGTAAGGCTGGAACTGTGATTCTGGGTATCAGAGAGCTTGAAAATTTGCTTCATATCACCAAGGGCTTAAAGGGAGCAGAGTGGCCTTGCGTGCACCTTAATATCACTCTCCAGCCAACGTGCTTTCAGTTTATTATTGGTATGTGCCAGTGGCTGATTCACTTAGCTGTTTGGAAGAGAGTGCTAATGAGGCCAAGGTCAGGGTTCTCATTTCCATACAGGCAAATACTCTTAGTGAGAGAGAGCTTCAACTTCAGTCACCACAGATTAAATCCCTCATCGGCACGACTGCCTTACAGATACATGAGCTGGGTGATGAGAGGTCAGGCGAGAGGGTGTGAACGAGTCGGCATAAAGCCTCACCACCTCCCATGGCAAGAACTCAAAACAGATGTCTTGTAGAGACCCCTGAAATCTGTGTGAGTGCTCACAAAGGAGCCACCTGAACTAATTCACCAAAAGAGGAATATGTCGAACCAAGTGCCTCTGGTTTCTGAATAGAGTCTGAGGTGGCAAAAGGCTCTATCATCCGCTGGTTTAGTGCCATATCTGATCGGCACTAAATATTTCACTTGTGCACATGGTGTGGTATAACTTATAAAAATAACACAGCTTTTAAGAAGCATGTTAAAAATTCTGCAAAATGAAGCTGAGGATCTTAAGATTACATTTTAAATAAAAATTCTGTAAAGGAATCCATATTTAGAAGATACACAGTATTCATAAGATTTTTTTTCCCGTTATTGTGGTATAACTTATGTATGATACAGTAGTCTTTAGGGCTTAGTGCAGTGAATTTGGGCAATTGTATAAACCCATGTAATCACCACTCAGAACACGATATAGAACATGTTGTCATTCCAGAAGGTTCCTTTTGGCTCTTTCCCAGTCAGTTCCTCCTCTCCTTTCCCAGGTGACCACTGTTCTGTCACCGTAGGTTATTTTTGCCTTTTCTTGAACTTCATTTGGAGAAGAAAATGGCAACCCACTCCAGTAATCTTGCCTGGAGAATTCCATGGACAGAGGAGCCTGACAGGCTACAGTCCATGGGTTGCAAAGAGTCAGGCATGACTGAGCACCTATCACTCAACTATCACTCACTGAATTTCATTTAGATGTAATCAATCAGTGTGATAATAATAATAATCAAACACTTTTTTGGTGTCTAGCATTTTTCACTCAACATAACATTTTTGAGGTTCATATGTGTTATTACGTTGCACCAGAAGGTTATTTCTTTTTATTTTTGGTGTAAAGTTATTACAATTTGTCCATCATCCTGTTGATGAATATTTGGGTTATTTCTTGTTTTCAACTATTAGGATTAAGGCTTCTATAAACATCTTTGTAAAGTTATTAAAATTCATTTTTAAATTCCCATTTTTCCATGGTAAACCTCTGAGAACAGAAGTTCTTATGATAACTCCACAATCTCGTTCATGATTCTTTCACTTTGCTTTGATTTTCTTTAATTGTTATTGAGATCCAGGAGTTTAAAAAAGCAAAATTTCCCCAAGTGGTGGGTAAGTTATAGGTATAGGACTGAGAAGTACAAACAAAACGGCAGGTTCCATGCACCCAGGTGGGCATCAACTTCAACTTCCTGAGTGGCGCCTGGTTAAATCAAACATGCTTGCTTTTCCATCCTGCTTTCCAAAGCTTTTCCTGTTTGCCAATATGAGTTCATTCAGTTTGTTTGTTTGTTCAACCAAAATTTGTCAGACTCTTATTATATATTTGTTGGGCTTGAGCTGACTTTGCATTCATGACAGCAAGGGTTACATTTGAATCAGAACTCAGACAATAATGTTTGGTCTGCCCAGCACAATGCCAAGCACATAATGGAATTGAAATGTGTGTTTTTGAGTGAATGAAGGAACTCCCAGTTTAGTGTGGAGATTGCCCCGAATACAAATAAACTGGTATAGTGAAAATATGGAGAGAGTACTGTAGAAATATCTGGAGCATAAATATATGTTCTTGTTTTTACCCGAGCCCATTTGGTCTTATTGCTCTAAAGACACTTTCTCTGTTGGACTGTAATTTGTCTATGTATGGCTTTCTCCCCCATTTTGGGGCAGAACAGAGAATGTTTCCTATTAGTCTTGGTATCTCTAGCCCTCGGCCTATGGCCTGACACTCAGAACAGAGTCACTAATTCTGTATAATTTCCCCCACACACCCCTGCAAAAAAAAAAAAAAAATTAATCAGGAAAAGGGACATTTGAGATGGGCTTGGAGAGGAGACCCTGGTGGTAGAGGGTGGTGAGGGATGGTTCCAAACAGCGAGAAATCATGGTCCTTTGGGTACCAATCGTTTTCTCTCTTGGAAGATGGTCCCATTTAATTTCCTGAATCACTGTCATGATTTTGGATCTCTTTTAGCAATTCAGTTTTAATTAACTTTTTAAAAGCCCTTACTACATACACATCTACATAGCAAAATGGTCCTGAGCCAAGATTTTTTTCTTATATAATGTTATGTTCTTCTCATTTCTTTGAACAATTATTCTGTTGAATTCCTTGAATACAAAAGAAGAATATAACAAAAACAAAATAGTTGCCTAACATTTCAACAGAGGTTTTTATCCTGCATAGAATGAATAAAGAGAATTGTTATTATTATGACTTTTAGCCATTCCAGGTGGAAGGATGATCTATTTTTCAAATAATTTTTTAAAATTAAATGATTTCTTCTTCATAATTGGTGATCAAATTCAGCTAACATAATTTATCATTGAGCTGTATGCATTGCATTGGTTTAAAGAGAATATTAACAAAAAAATTAGAATCTCTTTATTTCATTTATTATACCAGTGGAAACCCACATAAGGATTCAGGAAGAGTATTTTATCCTTTTTCCTTTAGACTTACAGACTTTGAGTAAATTGCATAGGAAACTTTTCTCATTGAATGTTGGAGGTCATCTTTTAGTAAGCATGGCACAGAATGATTCTGGGCATTACGAATTCTAGGATATAAATTACAAGAGCTTGAAGATAGGAATGACTTTTGTAGGCAATGCATTGCACAAGGAGCAGAGTGGAAATGTCATCACTTATGTTTTATTTTGGAGAAGATCATCTTCTCAATTCTTTCAGTTCCTACTTTGCTTTCATAGATTTTGACATAAAATCTCATATTCTTTGTAGATACAACATAGAAGTCTAATGTTTCAGAATTTAGAATAAAACTTTCATTCTATGCTTTTAATAAGATCTTAAAGCATTTAGGAAGCATTAATTAAGCTTTACAAAGCAACTCTAAGATGATTTGATCAATTCAAAAACAGTTATAAAGTTTGTACTCAGCTTTCAATTACTGTATGTCCTAGTGGAGAAAAAGCACAGATAATACCCCCAAAACATTTCTATTGATTGAACAGTGGTACAGATATTTTTAAAAATGTGGCTAGTCCAAAATCCTTTATATTTTATCAGAATGTGTTACATGATTTTTAATGAAATCATATGAAATATACTATCATATTTATGCTTTAATTAAATGAAATTTATGGTAAAGTCATCTCCTTGTATATATTCTGATTACTGAAAGGAAGAAATAGCTGTGTGTCAGGCTGATTGTCAGAAGTGGTCCAGAGATGTGTGTTTTTGTCTGCAAAGTGAAATCACCTATAGAAGGTTGCATTTCATATTACTTTAGAGATCAGAGAGCTCTCGTCCTAGATAAACCACATCAGCATGAGACCAGCTCATTTGGTAGGTAAAAATGAGGTCTACTATAGTGACAGATAATTTGCTGGCAATGGTTAATAATGTTACTATTTACAATTGAGAGGAAAGAGAGGGGCAATGAAATTTTTTTTACAATGAAAGAATGTTTGAGTAAGTTATGTCCCATCTACCTCATGTCATGCAACGACCACTAAAAAATTGTAACTAGGTGACAACAATCTCAACCGAGAGAGACAGCGCTTCTTCTAGGCTATGTCTTTCTCTAGTTCTTGTTTCTGGGTTGGATGCCCCTTCTGCCTGAGATTGAATGCGACCTATTGTCTGTATATTCTTCATTATAGTTCCTCTGAGAGATCCTGTGCTGTTTGACAGTTGGGACCATGGCAATATTATTAATCATTTTATTTCCAAATCCTAGCCAAGTATTTGGCCCATGGTTGAGTGTGTGTTAATTGCTCAGTTGTGTCCAACTCATTGTGACCCCACGAACTGTAACCTGTCAGGCTCCTCTGTTCATGGCATTTCCCAGGCAAGAATACTGGAGTGGGTTGCTATTTTCCTTCTCCAGGGGATCTTCCTGACCCAGGGATTGAACCTGGGTCTCCTGCATTGCAGGCAGATTCTTTACTGTCTGATCCATCAGGGAAGCCCATGATTATCACTCACTAAATACTAATTTCAGTCAAAAAGGATGTTACGATTAATAATACCAAAAAAAGGGGCTTCCCAGGTGGCTTCAGTGGTAAAGAATCTGGTTGCCAGTGCAGGAGATGCAGGATACACAGGTTCCCTGGGTTTGAAAGATCCCCTGGAGGAGGGCATGGCAATCCACTCCAGTATTCTTGCCTGGAGAATCCCATGGACAGAGGAGCCTGGAGGGCTACAGGCCATAGGGTCACAAAGAATCAGACATGACTGAACAACTAACACTTTCACTTTTACAATTATGTATCTATTTGTGTGATCTTATTTTTTTTTGCTGCTGCCTCCATGTAGGCAAACACTATGCATTTTTGTCTTGTTTTGTCATTGCTACTCTATCCTCAAGCTTAGCACAGGATCTGTTACATAATATGCATGTGTATATATTTCTTGCCTGGATAAATGAATTCATTTGTGTTCATGCATGCATTCCCAGTAGGACTGGGTTAGCAGGTAGAATGATCACACAGAGCTTCACCAATGGGGAAGAAAGCAGGAGCACAGTTATCAAATGAATATGAGTTGGGGGCCAGAAAAGGACGCCATAGATGTTGAGACTCAGAATCAGGGGTCAGGGTTACCTGTCTCTCTTGCCTAAGGGGACAGTGGGTCCAGGGCCTTTTGGTTTAGGGCTGAGCAAAGATGTGTTCACAGGTGGGCTTTCAGCAGTGTGCAGAGGTCTTGGGACCCTGTGGTCTGGAAGCCACAGAGGGCTGACGTAGTGTGTTTTGAACATGTTTGGTTCAGTTCATCACTAAGCTCAGAAGGAGTGCATGCAAGGTTCTTTTTCTCCCCTTCCCTACCTCAGCCTGTAATAAGATATCTGAAGTCAAGGAAACCCCAACAATCATCCAAAAACTTCACCACCACCCCAGCCCTGCTTCTCCAAACAGCATTAGTGTTCTTTTTGCCTGATACACACACACACACTCATGAGGTGGAAATTTGTAGGTTTGTGCACAGAAAGCATGTTGGGAAAGCAATACTCGGAGTCCTTCCCCTTCCTTGAGCAGGCCTTCACAAAAGAAAGCTTTCTGTTACTTCTGCAGGAAGTTGCGGAGGGAGGCCTAATAGGATTCTTTTGCACACAGCTCGCCCTGTGCCGAGGTGAATCATACATTTCTCTGATCAAGGCTTGCTGTCAGTGACTCAGGCCTCTCACGGTGTCCCCTGTACCCTTACCCTGGGCTGCCTCTCAGCTGTGGCGCGCAGCCGCTCTCATTCACAGGAGGGCAGATGCCGTCTTCCAGTCAAGTTCTCTCTCCAATAAACCACTCTGCTTAGGGCTCACCCTGGTGTGATAAAACTGTGGCGGGCCTAATAATAGAAACCACAAATCCTGCCTGCCAATCCTGCATTCTAACCTCTAATCCACTTGTAGCAAGGACAAATGTTTTCAGGAAAATAAAATGACTCTGCGTAGAGCACAGTGACACAACGGCCCCCGTTGTCAAAATTTCCACCCAAAAGCCTAGAAACAAGGGGCTGGCTTCTACACTCCTCTCCTCAGTCGCCATATACCTGGTTTCAGCCTTCCTCTAATTTCTAATACAGCCTGAGTGACAAAAGCAATGAAAAAGAAAATGAAAAGAGGACACGGGCAGGAGGAGGAAAGATACATACAATTTCATCATTGTTACAACTTATTTAACGATGGGAATTTGTCTTCTGTCATTCAGTACAAGGCAGAGAGCCCAATGGAAGTTCGGTGTTAGATGAATAGGACTCTCACGTTAATCAAACGGAAAGTTGGCTACGTGGGTGGATTCCTTAACTGAGTGATTGGATTTGAGGACCTGCGGCAGCCAGCACAGTGGAAAGTATCCTCAGAAAACCCAAGAGTGAGTCCCAGCTCACCACCCACCAATCAGATCTGGTTCCGAGAGACAATTTATTTCATCCCTCCAGCCTCGGAACTCTCATCTCTAAAACAGTGTTGAAAGTAACAGACCTATTGGCTGCACAGAGCTGATGTTGAACCGTGGTGAGAGAGAATGTCTAGGAAATGCTGTGTAAACTGTAAATCTGTCTGTAACTAGGAGGAATGATTATCACTGGACACAGATCCATCGATTGTTTCTGATTGGCTGTACACAGAATTAAAGGCCCCCAGAAAATAGCTCAGCCTTCCTCTCTAGCTTCGGGACAGAGCTTCAACACTATTCTACTCAAACCTTGCCTCTCACCCTTCAGTCCTGAGGGTCTCCAAAGACCTCTGGCTCTCAGTTAACTGTTACACCCCCAGCCAGCGGTAGGGCAGGAGTTCCTGGTTTGATTTGTGTTTTAACCAGCTCGGCCCTGCTGCGGCTTGGTCACCAGTGTGCTGTCACAAAGACACAAACCAGAGTGGAATTAAACACAAACTATGGTGAGAGAGGAGTTCTGAGAAGAATGTGATTTAACAAATGAGCTATGTGAACAGGACTCGGAAAACTGTGACTGCAGACTTCTCTCAGGAGCTCGAACTTTCTCAGTTTTGAAACACCACATTTACTTAGCCTGGTGGTGAGTGTCAGTGAATTAACAATGTGCACTGAAGTCTCTCAGCTGGCAGTGTGATAAAATTTAAAATATTTTTCTTGTTCAGTATCATGTTAGAATTTTCATGGCATTAATGAAAGGACGTGATGCAATGGAAAAGGATCTGCTTGCTGATACAGGAGATACAAGAGTCTCAGATTCGACCCCTGGGTCAGGAAGATCCCCTGGAGAAGAAATTGGCAACCAACTCCAGTATTCTTGCCTGGAGAATTCCGTGGACGGAGAAGCCTGACGTTCTACAGTCCATAGGGTCGCAAAGAGTCAGATATGACTGGGAATACACACACACAGAATGAAATGAATAGTAACGCTGTTAGGAAGAGAAAAGTGTTAGTAGCACCCAGGTCTCCTGCATTGCAGGCGGATTCTTTACCATCTGAGCCACCAGGGGTTGAATGTATTTTCAGGGAGTTTTGGGGCGGTTCATTCTTCTCTTTTGAAATGCATGACAATAGATTTATAATTGAAGAAATAAAGAAAGAGGTCAGGAACAATCAGCACCTGATCATTGGAAGACAGCCACTTACTTTTTTTTTCTTTATAGATAACATTTTAGTAGTTTCTTGTATATCTTTCTGATATTTTTATACATATCCAAGCAAATACAAATACATAATCATATGTATATGAATACATCTCCCCTTCCCCCCACTTCTCAAAAGGTGAGTCATCCAGTATTTTATGTCAGAACACTTACAGCCCTGTTCAAGTAATAATAATAAAACAGCTATAAGAGAGTAGATGTTTTTGGCCTAGACTTTGGCTGGTTATAACTTCTGAATGTGAGAGTCTTGGTGGTTACAGATACATATCTTGCTGTAGTACTTGCTAATCAGAACCAATCATTTCCCTTGGTTCCCAGAGGCTACCAAATAATATACATTTGCCTTTACCCTGCTCTGCAGTGAAAATAAAATCAGAAGAGAAAGAAGAAGATATGAAGTGGAACAGTGTGGTTGGGAAATTCCCACACCTTTACCCTAGAAAAAAAAAAAAGAAAGAAACTTGCTTATAAGTAAGGCCAAAGGGAATATTAAATGCATACAGTATGAGTCAAAGTACATCCTCTTAACATTTATTCATCAAAGTGGATCGTTGATCTTGGCTGCATATGTGAAATTTAAGGGTAGCAGCCTGGGCTCTCTGTCAGTGCCTTTGTATCAAAAACCACAAGTGTCTGAGTTCTTACTGCTTAAGTGCCTAGATTCTAGGATGTTTTGGTTCTGTTTTTTTTTTTTTTTTTAATCTTGTTTTTGGCTCTTGAGAATCCAAAGAATGATTTCTTAACAAAAAATAAGACTAGCCAATAAAGGAAGAAAAATCAGAAAATTCCTCCATGATTTAAGACAAGATTTAAATATTTTTTCAGTCTTTTCTTTCTCCAAGCAGATTTAATTTAGAAGTATGAACCAAGAAAAATTACAACATTGTGCTCTGGCCAGCTTGCTTCAGATAATAGCTTGTGTGACCAGTGGAAGTCTTGGGGGAAGGGAAATTCAGAGAGTAACGAGGAACTTCTCTGTCATCTCAGGGTTTCACAATACACACAGGACACATTTGTAGCTGGCCCTCCGTTAGCCCAAAAGATTAGCTAATCCCTTGTTTCACCATAAAATGCATTTTCAGTGGAAGGTCCTGAACTGTATGCAAAGAGTCAGTGTGGCAGGCTCACATTTCTCCTGAATCACAGTTGAAACATGCTGTGTACTGTTGATGCAGAGTTGGGCGGTCAGGGACCTGGGGTGGCTCCTAGGGGTGTGCTGGGTGGACCTGAGCCTCTCCTAGCCCACCAGTGGAGCAAGCCGAGTCCCATGTCTAGGGCGCCCTGTGAATCCTGCAACACTGTTCTTAGAGGAGTATCAGATTCCTGAAGCCCAGAGTTGGATTAACTGTCCAGGTACTTCAGCCAAATTCTGACCCAAATAAATACATCCTGTTGATATAACCTTTCACTTCTGTATAGTGGAACCGTGACCTCCTGTTGCTCCTAGAGACAAGATAAGCAGTTACATCCTACCCTAGTGCTTTTGAAATGCCTTTACCAATAGCCTGAAGCCTGCTTCATCATTTGTGGGTTGCCCACTGGCTCTTTTTTCTCTAGACATAGTCATTTATTTCAAAAGTGCTGGATGGAGTTTTTGAAATTATAATTATTTAAATTTTATTTTAATTTAAAGAATTTATCACAGATTTATTATGCTAGAAGACACTTTAGAGATCATCTAGTCCAATGGTCCAGTGCCTTATATTTTAAATATAAAGACATGGAGAGTCCAGAGAAGTTAAGTGCCTTGCTCAAGGTCACTCAGCTAGTTAGCTCTAGTAAATTTGCCGTGAGTGCACAGGCTGAATTCCTAGACTGTACCTTCAGGTTCCATGTTTCCATAGCACCTCAGTAAACAAAGGCCCTAACTAAGAGAGCAGTTTTGTCACATGTATGACGCCTAGCACTTTTCGCTTCTAAGATGTGGTGGGGATCCTACCAAGAATGCCCGTGGCCTGAGATCAGCTCAGACGGTCAGCTGCTCACAGAGTTTCCTGTGTGCTGAGGCACCATAACAGCTGGGGCCTATCAGTCACATTTGTCTTTCTGAAAAAACCCCATAACGAAGCTGTAATTTAGCATAGATTCCAAATCACACAAATGACCAAAGTCATATGCTTTGCCCATCTTGCACCAGAAAGTTCTCTCTCTATATATAAAATACAAAAATATTAAATAAATTCTAGGAGTAATTAGGGTGAAGGGAAAATTGTTTTAGTTTTGATAGGAAAATAATAAATCAGATGTGTACATAGATATATTGGGCTTCCCTTGTGACTCAGCTGGTAAAGAATTCACCTGCAATGTGGGAGACCTGGGTTCAATCCCTGGGTTGGGAAGATCCCTTGGAGAAGGGAAAGGCTACCCACTCCAGTATTCTGACCTGGAGAATTCCATGGACTGTATAGGCCATGGGGTCACAAAGAGTCAGACACGACTGAGTGACTTTCATACACATCACATAAGTATCACAGAGTCCTTGTTCAGTGTTACCCTTGTTAACCTTCTGGCAAGGGGTATCAGCTTTGGTTTTAAGTTGCTTAGTGGCCTTAGCAAAGTGGGACAGATGATTTATTGTAAGATTCGGAATATTCATAAGATTAAAAAAATCAAGTCTTTTATTCATAAAGACTGGGGAGAGGTTCTTCCCTTAATACTATCCTCTCAGTAGATATAACAGTGAATTTCTTACAGATGTGTCTCATTATATTCCTCAGTGTAAGCCAAAGGCACAACTCACGCAAAGTAGAAAACGTGTTTCCAGGATATTGAATGTGGGTGCAAAACAGTGGATCTAAGTACACACCGAGATGTTTAGAAATCTGTGGATTATACATCCTTCAGCAAAGCTTCTGTAGCTACTATCCCTTAAGATTATTTTAGAATAATTACTGGGCAGCAAAGAAAGAATTAAATAGTCCAGTAAAGACAATGGTTCCTGAGGCCAAGGCTACTCATGATCCCTGTATGGTCATGCCATTCAAGATGGCTGTCCTCTTGCTCTCTGTCCATCGCCTGCTTGACCAGCCCTGCTTCACCAACACAACTACCTAGTCCTTTTAATTAGAGGGATTAACCAAAACTGCCTGCTTGGCCCTGCTCCAGACCCTGGTTTCCCAGGTAAATGATGAGCCCACCTCACATCAGTTCCCCCTATGAATAGTAGCCTCCTTCTTTCCTAGGTAGTGACGATTGCTGCCATGTTGTGCCTGCTACAGGCTGTACACTGTGGGGCTGTCACTCCAGGACCTGTTGATACAGGTCCTGTATCCTGGACACATAAGATCCCCTGACCAATAAATTGTTGATGGCCCTGTTGCTGTATCCAGGTTCTTTCTTTGGTCTCAAGGCATCTGCAAGGCTTGCCGGCCTGCAGAGTATAGCCCAACAGTCCCCAGTATCTTTGTCCACTGCTTCTTTTTGTACCGCAGCTAGACAACGTTTCTCAGTTGCATAGGCAGTAGGTGTAATCATGTGAATGAACTTGCCTGGCCCATCTTTGTTCCATTCTTTCTCCTTTCCCATATATCCAAGGAGTTCCAGAGGACTTCAAATATCTTGAGGAGGCCAGAGCTATAAGATGGAAGGAGCCTGGGTCCCTGAATGACTGAAGAGTCTGTCATGAATACACAGTGGATTCTGACATAAGGAAGAGACAAACTTTTACTTACTGAGATTGGGGTTCCTTTGTTTCAGCAGCTAGCATTATATTAAACAATGTAATCTTCATATTTCAAACTATAAGTTACACTGATGAGGCAGATGCCTTCCTAATCAATCACACCTCTTTATGTTGAAAACAACCAATCACCCAAACAAATTACTGGTTTTTTCAAGACCGTGTCATTTGACTTCCATTAGTCTCTAGGAAGAGTTCCAGGAAAACATCTGCTTCATTGACTATGCTAAAGCCTTTGATTATGTGAAAAGCTATGACAAACCTAGACAGCGTATTAAAAAGGAGAGACATCATTTTGCCAACAAAGGTTCACATAGTGAGTGCTATGGTTTTTCTGGTAGTCATGTATGATTGTGAGAATTGGACCATAAAGAAGGCTGAGTACTGAAGAACTGATGCTTTTGAATTGTGGTGCTAGAGAAGACTGTTAGAGTCCCTTAGACAGCAAGGAGATCAAGCCAGTCAATCCTAAAGGAAATCAACCTGAATATTCATTGGAAGGGACTAATGCTGAAGCTCCAATACTTCAGCCACCTGATGGGAAGAGCTGACTCATTGGAAAAGATGCTGATGCTGGGAAAGATTGAAGGCAGGAGGAGAAGGGGGCAGCAGAGGATGAGATGGTTAGGTAGCATCACTGAATGGACATGAGTTTGAGCAAACTCCAGGAGATAGTGGAGGACAGGGAAGCCCGTCATGCTGCAGTCCATGGGGTTTCAAAGAGTCTGACCGATCTTAGTGACTAAACAATAAGCAAGTCTCTAGGAAATGGATTAGTTTGGGAATCAGACTGCCTGGGCTTGAAACTTAACTTTGCCATCTTGTGTGCCTTGGACAAGGTACCTGACTTTCCTAAGTGTCAGATTCCCCCATCTGTAAAAAGGGGATAATATTGGCCCTGGAGAAGGGAATAGCAACCCACCTCCAGTATTCTTCCCTGGAAAATTCCATGGATAGAGGAGTCTGGTGGGCTAAGTCCATGGGGTCACAAAGAGTTGGACATGAATGAGTGGCTAACATTCTCAGGGTTGTTGGAGAAAGTGTTTAGCTGGAATTTGGCATCTAGCAAGCACATGATTGATGCTAGCTCACAATGTTGCTGTTCTTCAGAAGTGTGTACTCATTTATTGGCTTACACAAGGAAGGCCCAAGGCAGGACAAGCTGAGTCTGTGCAAAGCTGTCTAAGTTTCTAGCAGAAAAGCTGTTCAGAGCATCCATGCTCTCCATCCCACCCCACCTTCTTCTATGTTGCCTGCCCCTGCTTTGTGAAGCAGAGCTATAGCCCATTCAAAATTCAGACTTGAAAGCAAGCTGTCACAATCTGCTGAGACCTACTCAATCCATCTAAAAATTTTTGAACAACTTTCATATGATCCTTCTGGACAAAGAAGATGAAATAACAGTAATAATCTCTCTCAACAAGTAGAGGCTTTTGAGTGTATATTCTTTTTTAAAAAATTTTTAACTCAAAAAGCCTAAGATGATTCTATCAGAGAATTTTTTGATGTTGGAAAAGTCTTATAGTATTCCTTGATAAGGCATGGAAAAATTGTTTCTGGATCTTCTGGGAAGATCATTTTGCCAAAATAGACATTTTTGTGTTGAAACAGGAAATAACTCCATTTTTGCGCTAGGTAAATCTTTCTTGAGGTATTTAGTGTCTTTTTTCCCTTGCCCCTGACTGGAAATACAAACATAGCTAGAGTCTTGGCTAATAATAACATCACGATGTGCACAGACCTGGCCTTCCTCAACAGCTTGCAGAGTTATTTGTGTCAGAAAGGATTTTATCATAAGTACATTTCTTCTATTGCCGTCACATGATGCACCATTGAATTTCCCATCACACAGACGTTCTAATCTCATTTACAGTCACAGAGGTTGAAAATAGATAATTAATCAGCATCTAAGTACCTTACAATCTGTAAAGTAAACCAGATATGGCCAGCCTGAAAGCACTTTGGAGCATTGTGGGAGCTCTGGACTGGGGGCTAGTCAGCTGTTAATGAGTCCCATGACTTTCCAGCACTCCTGGGTTTCTCTGTGATCCAGAGAAACTGAGTTTGTTTCCCTCAGTATCTCTCCAGTCCTCTGGTAGGAGGAGAAGCATCATAGCTATAAGTATTTCAGTGTCATTGACAATATTGCCTTCTTTATTTATGACGCAAAACAGACTAGGGTCACATACAGGATTGATATGGCTTTTTCTGAACCTAGGAAGAATGTCTGGGGAGAGCTGCCAGTCTCCTTGTTCTTAATTCTCTTTGATTCCACCAAATGCTCCCAGAGCAACAAGTTATACTGGAACTGAACTGGGTTACTTTACTCTTGTTTTTTCTTCCCCCTGCATTCCTCCCTTCCTCTCTCTCTTCATTCATGCATTTTTACATTTAATTCCCATGGCAGTAAATGAAACTTCTTTGAGAATATCTGCTAGGCAAGTAGTGAAATAAGTGACTGAATATAACTTTATGACCTGACTTTGTTTGAGCCCCTCACCAGTTCCTTAAATCTGTTTAGAATCGAGCTATTTAGTTCATCTGACTAGTTGACAACTAACTCATTAGTAGTTATTCTTTATCGCAGGATTCCCCTTCACTCATCAAGTGTTCTGTGAATATAACTGGGAACAGAGGGGCACTTGAGGATGGATTTAGAGAACTGCAGGCACCTTTACATTTGTAGGATGCTGACAAACAGAAAAATGCAAATTGAAAACAAATGGGGTAATTTATAAAACTGAAGTTCTTTGACTCAAAGATGAGGCTTTACCAAGGAAAGTGGAAGGGCGGAGTTGTGTTTCCTGTTCAAGAACTGGCTGGGTCGTGTCGTCTACGTGCCATCTGAGAGAATGTTTCATAACAGGAGGAGCCCTGCAATGCAGGCAAGACCCAGCCTGACCATACAAGATGTAACACCTCCAGCTCGAACCCAGGTCAACACAAACCTCAGTTGTAACTCGGCTCCCAGCCTGTCTGATTTCCGTCATAGCGCTCAGTGTGATGTGCCATTTTCTAGTTTTATTATTTTGGAGAACTGGAAGTGAACTGATAGCTGAGAGCTACGTCCAGCTGCACTCTCCCATTCAGTACCATGTGCAGTGGGGTGCTCGGTGTGCTGGGATCTGAAGGTCCCTGTACTCTAGGTTTCAGTTCTGTTGCTGTTATTGTTGTTGTCCTTACTGTTTTGCTGTCAATGGTGGCAGAGGTTATTGGATAGGCCTTGGCCAGCTCCCGAGGGTTGCTGCTTTGCCCAGTGACCGTATCTTTCCTGTTAACATGCTGATCATACTTGGAAATTATGAGTCAGTGAAATGTAGCTGTGAGCCTTGGGGGTGGGTAGATTACCAGAGAAAGTGCAGCCAAAACTTCCTGTACCAACTCAGGGTCATTATCTTTGGGGGAAGATAGGGACTCACTCTGGCAATAGGAACAACTATACTCAGCTGGCATGTGTTGTGTTCAAAATGGATTTAAGGAGAGGACAGGGGCACACACAAAAAAGGAAACCCATGAAAGTTCCTTTTGTGGACATTGGGGTGGAGTTTTGCGAGCCTGTTGTAATATCACTGTTATTGACACCTTCCACTTGCTATTAGTTGGTGAGACTCATTAACTATTCACATTGGTCTGCCCTCATTCAACTCCTAGCAACCGCAGTTACAGTCCTATTTAAAATAATAGAGTGAGATTGGTAACATTACTGATTTAACAGGAAATTAGAAGACTTACATTCACAGAGCTTAGGTAATTGACACCAACAGCACTTTTCTTGTAATTTATGCACTCTGATTGATTTCATTCCCTAGCTAGTCCTAAAAGAATCTCTGAAGCATATTCAGCCATCAGATTACTGTGCAAAAGAATTAAATGAGTATTACCCTGCTTGCTATCTATTCCAGAGCTGGTGAAAAGTTTCCAAGTGGTTTGGAGCTCAGGAATCAGTCTAAAATTATAACGCTAATACAAAAGAGTTCAGCCTCAGAGCATTTCTTTGTGACAGCTGTGAATTTATATGAAGAAATCTTACTGATAAAAAGAGCACAATTACAAATGGGTCATTTGTTTGTGCTCTCAAGAGTATTTTTATAAACTTATGTTGATACGTATTCCCTGGAATATCCTAAAAAAACATTTGCTTACCTCTAATAATGTTGTTTATAAATGACCCATTTCCAGATGTTCCTTCAGGGTGGTATTTGCATAATAATATATGACCATGCTTCATCCCACCCCCACAAATAATTAACAATGCTAAGTACAGGATATGTTTGATAAATGAGGAAGAAACACTAAATCCATGTATTCTACTCTGGAAATTTCATGAAACAATGGCGAAGAGAGGCAATAAACCTACAGTGTTCAAATAAATCATTGTTATTATTTTTTGGCTATTTACTTAGCAGAATAGGCACATTTGGGATCTACCTGCCTATTTCTCTAGCTTCAGATGCCACCATGTTCCCTCGTACTTTTATTCAATCATGTGGGACTGTCCAGAATTCCTCACGTACATTACCTGTCTTCTGTACTGGGACTGCTACACTGGCTCTTTCTTCTTCCTGACATGTCCTTCTGCTTCTTCACCTAATAACAACTGCTCATCCTTCAAAACCGAGTTCAAAGGTCACTGCCTCCAAAATCTCTGTAATTCCAAAATCTCTTTCAAGTCCTCATCCTCCGTGCTCCCTTGGTGGCCCATGACTGAGCCCATCCTAAACTTTGTTTCACAACAGTATTAATGTGATTCTTGTGTTTATCGTTCCATCAGACTGTAAGTTCCTTGAGGGCAGAGATCACAAGTTAGTTAACTTGTGAATTACAGCAGCTGTATTGAAGAAGGAAATGGCAACCCACTCCAGTATTCTTGCCTGAAAAATCCCATGGACAGAGGAGCCTGGTGGGCTACAGTCTATGGAGTGGCAGAGCCAGACATGATTGAGTGCACATTATAGCATGCACAGCAGCTATAATACTTGACACAGAATGGTGGTTGATCAGTGCTTACCAAATGATTTGTGAAAGTAGAAAGCAATCCTTTGAAAGGCCAAGTTTATGTGATGCTACCATTTTTAAGTTAAACCTGAAATTCAGTTCTAACACTTTTTATCATATACACGCACATGCACGAGTGATTACTGATGAGCATGCAGTTTGAATAGTAACTGTGTCTACACTCTCAAACTGGCTAAAATTCCCTAAGAAATTTTAGGGATGCTTAGCCCTTCCCAGGTATAGCTCACAGAGTTCTTAGATTCCCAGTTGTGCAAGGACTCCAGAAATACCCTGGGCTTAAGACTTTTCGTGGTAGACACGGGGGAACAAGGAGGCCCGGAGGTCTAGTAGTGTCTGAAGTTTGGAGTGGGCATCCTCCACCTCAAGAAGGATGGGCTCAGTTCCATCATCCATTCTCATCCTCACCTCTCCCTGCCTGTGGAGACCAGAAAGCTAAGAATAACATTTCTCAGAGTCCTTTGCAGCTAGGGTTCCATCAGATAAACTCAAGATTTAATTTCGAGGTAAGAGATGCAGGTGTGAAGATGTGGTAACGATGGCCTGGTTCTAGAGCTAGTCGCTGAGTTGTGGCCTCATAATCCAGTAGGAGGGCTCTTGATTCAGCAACTTCTGGAAACAGACTTCTCCCCATGGGGTGGAGGCAGTTGGTTCTAGGGTCTGGGAGTTGTGCTTGAAACATCAGCCAGCCTAGAGCAATGTTTTTCAAACTATAAATAATACAGTCTATTTAGTGCTATGGAACAAGCATTAAGAAAGATAGAAATTATATAGAATAAAATAAAATGGAATAGAAAAAAAAGTATATTGTCCCTAGTAAAGGTTAATTTGTTTTATGCAACTAATATTTCAGGGTCATACATGCGTGTACCTACATTTACATATGTGTATTCTGAGTCACAACATAAAATATATTTCTAGCTATGAGTTTTAGTCACAGAAGTTCAAGAACATCTGGCTTAGAGCCTAACCTCTGGCATTTTCAATAATCTTCTTAATCCTTTCCTTTTAAAACTATCCAGAAGGATTTTTTTTTTTTTTAATCAGGAGAACATCTGTTCTACTGCCCATCAGGCAGCATAAAGGTATATAGATTTTCTTTCTTTTTTTTTTAAAGCTGTTGGTTGCACAAAGAGGTGCATGGCATTTTATTTGAACCAAGTTTCCGTCTATGTTTTTTAGGGACTCCCTAATAACTTCTTTAATAAAAACAAGATAAAAGTGTTAGATATGAGTGTATGTTTGGGGATTCCTAAATTTTTCTGGTTTCACAAAATGTTTTAGGTACCACAGGGGGAAATTTATGCTTGAACCATCCTAACAAACTCCTTGAGAAGCCCTCTTTCCTCTCTGGCCTTTCTTGGTGAGAGGGGGCTGGAACCCTGCCTGAAAAGATCAGTCCATACCTACATGCTTCCAGGATCTGGGGTTCCTGATACACAGCTTGGAAGGGAACATCCCTGGAGATGGCCCTGCTCCAAGCTTCTTA
The DNA here is from genome assembly GCF_027580195.1 of Bos mutus. NCBI lineage: Eukaryota > Metazoa > Chordata > Mammalia > Artiodactyla > Bovidae > Bos > Bos mutus. Next base: position 88,742,648 of record NC_091617.1, on the reverse strand, counting down.
GGAGGGACTGACCCAGGGTTACCATCAAGATAGTCATAGGTGTTGGGTTAAGTGGGCCCGCAAAATTGTTTTAATATGATAAAGAATCAAAATAAAGATATGACAGCTGTGGAGAAGGAAAATCCAGTGAAGATCAAGACAGGAACTGGTTTAAATCCTCTCTTAATTGCTGCTCTGGGCAAAAAGTCAGCTGATCACCTAGGATCGAAAGAAATTCAGTAACCCCACAATTCTTCTGACTCTTTGTAATTAACTTAATGCTGCTTTTATGCCAGTCTTTTGCTTAGAGGCCATCCTGACCAGGGGCCTGGGTGTCCCCACGGAGAGGAACTGGATAGCTGGTGGACAATAGGCAGAAGAGGGGTTATTCTCTGTGCTTTCACCCTGTTTGTATTTCATATCATGTATAAGTATTGCCTAGTTAAAAGCAAATTAAATAGCCCCAACACTTGTTCCCCACTCCATATTCTCAGCTGATGACTTGTTTTTTCACTACAGGGAGAAAAGTGGAAAATTCAAAGATATTCTACACATTCCCATAGTCAGTCAGTCAGTTCAGTTGCTCAGTCGTGTCTGACTCTTTGAGACACCATGGACTGCAGCACGCCAGGCCTCCCTTCTATCACCAACTCCCGGAGTTTACTCACACTCACGTCCATTGAGTTGGTGATGCCATCCAACCATCTCATCCTCTGTCATCCCCGTCTCCTCTTGCCTTCAATCTTTCCCAGCATCAGGGTCTTTTCCAATGAGTTGGTTCTTCCCATCAGGTGGCCAAAGTATTGGAGTTTCAGCTTCAACATCAGTCCTTCCAATTCACATTCAGGACTGATTTCCTTTAGGAGGGACTGGTTGGATCTCTTTGCTGTCCAAGGGACTCTCAAGAGTCTTCTCAACTAATGCCTAAAACAGTGCCTGAAATGCTGTGGCCAACTTCCTACATGTGTGCTGAGTGACAGCAGGCTTTCTACAGCCTCCCAGGGTTCTCCCAGAGCCTGTGTTGAAAATCCCTCAACAGTCTCCACGTGCTGCCCTGAGCACATGGCGTCCATCTCTACAGGGACCTCGTCTCCCATTCGAGCCATCATCATCCTCACCACATACTTTTTTTTTTTTGGCTGCGCTTAGTTTCCTGAACAGGGACAGAACACCAGGCCCTGGCCTTGGAAGCCCCAGGTCCTCACCACTGGACCACCAGGGAATTCCCCTGACCGCATTCTTTAATGCAGCTCCTTTCTCAACTCTCAGTTAAGCCTTCTCTATTCTTTCCAATTCCTCAGCCATGTTGTCTCCTTTTAACACCTTGATGTTATTTAGGACCAGTAATGACGTCAGTAAAACAAATGAGAGAGTTTTGTTTCATACCATGTTGAAGCTCTCTCAGCCTGTACATGGTGCCCTACACATAGCAGACACTCAGTATATGCCTTTTGACTGACTAAGGACATCTGTATAAATGCATGTAAAATTCAGTGACTGGAAATGCTGTGGGAAAAGGGGGACTTGAGTTCCCCCTCCCTCAGCCCGTCTCATGGAAATCTGAATTTCTTAAGTGAAATTTAAGAGAGCCTCGGGCCCACTCTCCTTATTTCTGCCAAGTGTTAATTATGTGTGGAATCTAAGGGGACTTCCGAGTGTAGATTATGTGGGGTATTATGAGGGGACATTTACAAAGACAGCTGTGCTGCAGGAAGACATTTTTTTCCCTCAATTTTCGAAGACCTAAAGTTCTCTGATTTGCTTTTGGGGACTAGATCTTTTTGCTCATATGTTTCATTTGTGCTCACTGAAAAAGGAGAGCATATTTCCAAGAAAAACAGTTTGATTAGCTCTTTGCTTTATTGGGATTAAAAAAGAAATGGGAAATTCACAATCATTTTCTCTGAACTGTAACTGCTGACATATAGCTCCCAAAATTGCTTGATCTTCATTTACCAAAAAAACTAACCATTAGTGTATAAGAATATCTCACTCCAAAATATTTGTAAAAGTATTATTTTTTAAAAAAAACCTTAACATGGGGAGTGACCATGATGTAATGGGATAAACCAGACAGACTATTGTCTGTCCTGTGTAGTCACTTGGGAGACTACTTTCTCCAGCATAAATGTTTATTCCAACTTTGCTGTCATTGCTCAGAAAATGAGACTGGGTTGCCTGTGAAGCCTTTCCCCCAGCAATATAAGGAAAATCACCCATCTTTTTATAGTCACACGTCATTTTTTTTTTAATCTTAATCTAAGCTATATTCGCTGATCATGTACCTCATTCAACAGAATTGGCACCAGATAATTTTGGACTGTTTCCCCAAAATCAAACCAAGCAGTGAACCTTTTCTAACATTGGAACTATTAGGAAAAGCAAGTGATACAGGTCCTGAAGGTGATTTCGAAAGAAGAGGTGTGAGATTGTTTTCAGTAATGGAAGAAGTGTATGGCCGACCGGGGTAGGTTTTTTCATTGGTACAACACTCATTTTGCTGTGGCAGAGCTCTCTAAAATCAGTCTCCTCATCTTATATTCACATCTGATATCTGAAAACTCACTTTGAACTGAGAATATGATCTTAGTGGATGAAGACTTTGGGCCATTTCTTAAAATTTGGGAGAGAACTTACGTGCCACCAAATTGAAAGAAAGGCGAATAACAGAAAACATCATTAAAAAGTGCTAGATGGTGGGAAGTATCTGGATTCAAACTTTGCTTCACTAGAAACTGTATGCTCCTTTGGATTGGTTATGTGGCTTCCTTAAGGCTCTGTTTCCTGGTCTGTATGATGGTGGTCTAGTAAATGGGCACTTATGTAAATCACTTAGTATAGAGTGTGGCAAATATTTGGATATTAGGCACTCAAAAATTGTTGTTTTCCTTCTTTTCATTGGAGAACAAAACACAATTTATCAGAAAGAAGGGCCTTAAAAGTCCCAAGTGCTACTACTCCCAGCTTATCAGCTAGGTGAACTTGCCCAAGTCATTCAAACTTTCTGAAGAGCAGTTTTCAAATTACCTTTGTAAAATTATGATATCTGTTGCGGTGGTTAATTTTATGGGTCAACTTGGCTGGGTCACAGTGTCCAGATATTTGGTCAGACATTATTCTGGATGTTTCTGTGAGGGTATTTCTGGATGAGATTAACATTTAAATTGAATGGATTCTGAGTAAAGCAGATGGCCCCCCATAAATGTAGTTGGGCCTCATCCTATCAGTTGAAGCCCTGAATAGAAAAAAAGATAGATTTTCCCCAAGTGAGAAAGGATTTTGTTAGCAGATGACCTCTGGACTCGAATAGCAACATCAGCTCTTCCCTGCATTTCCAGTCTCACATCCCACGCAGTAGAGGCCTCCGTTACCCTGAGAGTCAATTCCTTAAACTGAATCTCACTCTCCACATATGCACATGCTATTGGTTCTGTTCCTTGGAGAACCCTGACTAATACATTGACCTTAAAGATTTTGGGGGCGCCATAGGGAAGAGAAAAGGAAGCCAAATATGGGAACACTGTCTGCCACAGGTCTGGATCACGGCATCAGCTTAGGAAGCATCCCTTTTCTTTGCTTTTTCTTTCCCTTTGCTTGGTGAGCTTCAGTTTTCTCATCTGGAAAAATGAAGATGTTTACACTCACTAGATAATGTCTAAAGTTGCTTCCAGCTGTGAAAATCTGTGTATCTATATGAAACTCCTTGCTTTGGGCCATAGCATTCAGATACAGTCATGGCCAAATTGGGTTTCTGCCAAAGAAGAAAGGCATGTGGGAGGTACAAAGACTATTTATGTAAAAACAAACCCTCTCTGGGGTGTGCCAAGTGTTCGGGGGATTAACGGGGAACTCCTGGTAGCCCTATAAATATTCTCACAAGCCTGAGTGATCTCTCGGTAGTTGGGGGAAGCTGAGTGTGATCTCTTACTCTGTGCAGAAGTAACTGGGGAAAGTACCTACTTTACCTTTTTAGTGCCTTTATGTGAGTATCTGCAAACACACTCAAGGGACCAAACTGCAGAGAGGAGAATCATTTGATGGATTCTAAAGAATCTATGGAATCAGGTTGAACAGCAATACTGACCTGAGATCTCTGAAAAATTCAAATCCAATATGGTATTCGTTAGAAGAAAAGAAGTGCCCCAGATTGTGTTTTAACTGTGTTTTTAGCAATTCACTGGAAATGCTCCCTAGTGAATTTCAGGACATAAGTGTTATTTCCTTTCTTAACCAGTGAAGTGGCTAGATACTTAAACATACTGGCTAGAGTACTTTAGGTCTTTGAGTTTTTAGATGAAATGGCTGGAAAAATCCTTTGTCAGCTCTGTGGTGCTATGTAAGGGTAAGTGATTATTATTCTTACAATACATGCTCCAAGTGATACCTGTAGTTTGAGGCTCAGGTGAAAGAAGTCTGAGGTCCTCCTTCCCACCATCTGTGGTCCATGTACTCTTTCTAGCACACATGGGGAGCCCTTGTCAGGTAGGCCAGTAAGTGAACTTAGCAACCACTCTGACATCTTGAATGGAGAGATTCAGACAAGGCTGGTTGCTCATTAGTTCAGCTGCCCACAGCCTGCCACCAGGGCTCTGGGCCACTCAGCTCTACCCTACTGTACTCCACGGTGTATCCAGAGCCATTTGAGGCACAATCACTGTCAGAGTCCCCAGCTTAAAAAGGATTAATGCTACTCCATTGCATGCAAAATAAAATCCAAACAACTTAGCATAGCATACGAGACCTTTAAGAAGCATGGCTTCCAGTTATTTCTCCAGTTCTAGTTCTGCTGTGATTATTGCCCAGTCTTAACAGCAGAGTTCTAAACTCCGGTCTATACACTTTCATTCTCAAATTCCATATTTATTCAGCAAATATTCAACACATGCCTACTAATAAGGGTCAAGTACAGTTCTCCGTGCTGGGGATATATCAGTAAATAAATCTGAGTCTACAGTGTAGAGGCAGACAGATGATAAACATTATATAGCAAATTAGAAAGTGATGAGACCTATGAGAAAACTGGAGCAAGATGGGGAGCTTTACTTGTACTGAGAGTGGGAATCGGGGGTGATGGGGTAGACCTCTCTGAGAAGATAAGGTGATGTTTCAGTTAGAGCATAGTTGCAATAAGAGCTAGCTGACACAGGGGCAAACTATGCAGACATCTTAGAAAACTGCCTTCCAGGCAGAGGCTGGGGCCATCTCAAAGGTTGTGACACAGAGAATGGCTGTTGCTTTGGAGAAGCAGTGAAAAGGCTGGTGTGCTGGAATGGCAATGAGAAAGCAAGAGAGTTAAACTGGTTGGCCGGTAGGTGGTGGGACCCGATGGAGTCTTAAATGACACCGTTGGGACTTCGACTTTCACTCTGAGTGAAACGGAAAGGCATGGGAGGGTTTTGTGCAAGAGTGACATGACCGGACGTATTTTCAAAGGCCCCCTCTGTCTGCTGTGTTGTGGACAGACTGAAGTGCAGGAGGGGGAAGGCCAGCTGGGAAGCTGTGGCAATAGTCAGGTGAGAGGGGATTATGATTTAGACCAAGGCAACAGCGGTGGAAGTGGTAAGAGGTAGTCGGACTAGGAATCTATTTAAAAGGGAAACCTACAGGATTTGGATGCCAAATGCTTCACCATTCAGGAGACAGAAGAGGGGTAGAGTGGAGGAATCAGCAAGGAGATTGGGACAGTACAGTCAGTAAGTGGGGAGACCAAACAGTAGAGGGCACCTTCCTGGGTATCAAGTAAAGAAAGTATTTCCAGGAGTCAGTGATCACTTACATCAGATGCAGCTGATCCATTCAGTACGATGAGCCTGGAAATTCGACAGTTGACTTTAACAATATTGAGATCATTGGTAACCTTGAGGAAAGCAGTTGTAGTAGAGTAGTTTGGGGCAGAAACATAATTGGTGGTAAGCAGGAGAGAATGGGAGGAGAGGAATTGAAGACAGTGAGTCACAATGACCCTGAGCACTGTTTAGCAATAAAAGGAGCAGGATAATAAGGAATAGCTGGAGGGTGAATGGGTCAAGAAAGGGTTCTGTGAACACACTGGGTAGTTGATGACTTCCTGCCTTTTGAGGTGCCCTTCTTCTGGAGTCTACCGGGAGATCCTCCTCTTTCCCTTGAGCTAATTTGACAACGTCTACACTCCACTTTCCCTAACATTCATCATTTATCAAAAAAGACTTCCTCTGTGTCTGCTCTGAATAGATACTGTTCAGTGAACTCATCAATGAACAGTGAGTAAGCCTGATAAGAGCTCTACCTTCCCAGAGGTTATATTCCAATGTGGATACAGAGAATACAGAGGCAAACAAATAAAGACGTAAGGTTGCAGAGGTCACAAACTGAGTGATGTGAGAGAAGGCAAGATGCGGTGGTTGTGAAAGCCTCTCTAGGGAGTGAAACCTGATGGATACTGCTATGGACTGAATTTTTGTGTCCCGCCAAATTCATATGCTAACACCCCAATTCCCGATATGATGGTATTTGGAGGTGGGGCCTTTGGGAGGTAACGAGGTCACAGGTGTGGAGCCCTCAGGAACGGTATTAGTGCCCTTCAAAGAAGAGACACGAGGGAGATGCTTCTTCCTCACCCATGTCAGGACATAGCAGGCAGACTGATGTCTGCATACAAGAAAGTGGGCCCCCACCAGACAATGAATCTGCCGGCCCCTTAACTTGGACTTTCCTAGCCTCCAGAACTGTGAGAAATAAATTTCCCGTGTGTAAGCCACCCAGTCTTGGTATGTTTGTTACAGCAGCCAGAATGAACTAAGACAGATATGGAGGGGCCAGTCCCAGGAAGGGCCAGAAGAGTCTTCTAGGCAGAGGGAATCATTTCCAAGGGTATACACCTTAAGGAAGGAAGAGGTGGGGGTGGTAGAAGAAGAAAAAGAGGTCTCCTGTGGCTGGTGTGGTGTGAGTTGGGGAAGGTGGTATGATTGGGTAAAGGGACCAGATTATAAAAGGTCTAAGAGGCCTGAGGAGGGGAGTCAGTAAGAGGTGAGGGGACTTGGTTGAGCTGTGTCAGTGCAGATGGGTAGAAAGACATGGGTAGATATAGCTTTTGGAGGTAAACAAGTTTATGGGCTGTATGTGGTAAGTGGAGAAAAGAACAAAGCAAGGAGCGGTCCTTTGGTGTAAGCTCCAGGTGGATGTGGTACCATCCACATCTCTTCTCTATAAGAGAAAGCTATCTGGAGGAGGGAGGCAGGGAGACGATGTGGGGGTGGGAGCAGATACTGGTTGGACAGCAAGAGGGTGGCACCCAGGAAGCCTCTTGAGAGTGAGTGTGTCAAGAAGCTGGAGGTAGTCAAGCAGGTAGTGTGCTGCTGAGAGATGATGAGGGGTGGAGACTGAGAAATCTAATGTGAACTCCTCAGTAGTAGCTCTCAAAGCTTGTCTAACATTAGTTCTTTCCAGCCTTTCTCCGTTATTTGTCAGATTGTTAGAGATTTGGGGCCTTCTTTTTATAAATATAAATTCACTTCTGTATCCCTGAGCTCAACAGGGTCCTTGAAAACAGAGTGGATTGCATGGAGAGTTCCAGATTGAAAATAACCCTGGGAAGGAAACACCCCAAGGTGCTATCACTTGAGAGATCAGCTGCCAAATGCCAGAGGGAGTTGGGAGGGCCCCTTACTGCTCCCTGGTGTATAACAGGTTCCATTCAGTGTCACACAGGCTGAAAAGTGTCCTGTCTTCTGGGAGCTAGAAAGGGTGTTCATGATAAGGCAGGGTGGGGGCCTGACTCACACAATTAGCCGGGCTTTTGTCTTTGGATCTGCCTGGAAGTGACTCATAGGCTGGGAAAAAAAAAAAAAACTTTTGGAAACAAATGAGGGGGGAAAAAAAGGAGGTTAAGCACTACAGTATTTTATTCTCTGATAAAACATGGATCTGTTGTCCCATAAATGTTGAATACTGTACATTTCTTCAGCTTCTCTCCAACAAAAACCCAGGGGGAATTATTAAGCCTGACAATTCACTCATTTTCTCTAAGATTTTTATTAAATACAATTTAGAGGGGATAAAGTTTCTTCTCTTCGCTCTTCCTATTCACTCGAATAAACCCTAATTACCACCAGGGCAGAAGAAATGGGCTTCCAGGAGACTGCAGGCATAGGTAATGTTTCCCCTTTCAATGAACCAGTGGAAGGCTCCCCCTCCAACAGCCTCCAGGACACTTCCTGTGCACTCATATGTCACTCAGTTCATTATGAAGAGCATTTAGGGAGCACCCTGTTATGAGGCACTGACTGTGGGGGGCGGGGGGCGGGGCGGAAAAGACACAGTTCTGCCCTCTGGGGGTTTATGGTAGCGGTAGGGAGCTAGTCTGGAACTCAGCTACGATAATGTACAAGTCAGAATAATAAATGCCATGTTGGTATATTATTAGGACTTTTTTGGTTACAAGTACTAAAAATGCAAACTGAATTAAACAACAAGAGGAATTTGTTGTAAAAACTCCTGGGCTGTCACAAAGAATCAGGGACAGAGGAAGGAGCAGGGCCAATAGCAGACCTCCCTTGGTGCTCCACCTTGGCAGCTTGTCCCTGTTCCCGGCCCTCTACCTCTGTCTTCAGGTTGGCCTTTCCTCCACTTGATCAGAAAGTGGTCACAGAGAAGGTTCCCAACATTATAACATTTTGCAGCTTTAGCCCCAGGGAGAAATTGACTTTTTCACTTCCAGTTTCAAAATTCTCCAAGGGGGCTTCTGATTGGACTAAAAGTGTCAGCTCTTCACTTTTGGACCACGTGCAAGGTGGCAGAGGAGAGGATTTGGGAAAAGGCCGTGAACGCGCTTAGGTCAGAGGCACATTCCCCAGGGCACCCCAACCCTGGTAGTAAAGTGCCTCTTCCCAGGGCCTCCGTGGATGGAGGGGGGCGCTGAGAGTCAGTGGGCTCTAGAGAGCCCGGAGGGTAAGGGGAACAGCGGGCCCCACACTCCAGCAAACCACCGTGGGACTCTGGCCTGACAAAGGACACTGCTAGTGCGGGCAAAGGACTGGAAATATTCGAAGGCTGGTGTCTGTTATGAAATCCGGCTTTCATTTAATCCTCCCAACAGTGACTGCGGGGATTACCGCTTCCCGCTTTCCACGGATAAAGGATACAGAGAGGTTAAGCACTCTGTCTACACACACACAGCTAATAAGGGGTAGAACAGGACTGGGAACCAGGGGCCCCGCCTGGGGCTTCCATGAACAAACCTGGTGGGGCAGGGAATGCGGGGAGAGGCAGGCTGCAGCTCTGAGGAGGAGCAGTCCGGCCCTGGGGCGTTGGGTTGAAGTTCTGCGGACCTGGACTTCTGGGAGGGTTTCAGCAGGGAGGGAGTGAGGGAGCTGCGCCAGCGGGCAGCGGTCTAGGTGCCTCTGGGTCTAGGGCCCAGAGGTGCCCCCAGCGAAGCTGGGTGGGCGGGAGGGCGGAGGGCCAGCAGGAGCTGCTAGGCCTGAAAGGGAGGCAGAGGCCTGATGGGGAAGGCCACGCCCCAGCTTGGAGTGCTTATCCCCAGATCCCGGCCTCCAAATGCTATTCCATTTAAGGGCAGCCTGGCCCGGTTCACACCTAGTCTTGAAGATGACTGGACGCCCTGTGGTCGGTTTGCAGGGTGAGAACAGGAACCCACAACCCGGCACCTGCACTCCCAGCGCCATAAAGGAAGCCAGTCACATCCCATAAAATGTCACCACCGCTGAGGTGCAATTTCCAAGGGGATCTCTAGCAGAGGGCAATACCCTGCGGCCGGTGACCCCCGCATCTGCGAATTCACCGCAGCTAGGGCGGCAGGCTCTGGTGCAGGGTAGGGGAAGGGCAGGGGCCCCCTTTCTAGCCCTCTGCTCCCCGTTTTGTAATGCAGCTCGGCCACGTGGTGAAAGCTGCTGGGGGAGAGGGGGAGGGTGGTGGTTGTCAGAGGGGGTGGCCTGAGCGATTTCTGCCGGAGGGGTGTTTGACCAAACGTAAAGAGCTCAGGAGCAGGAGCAGGAGCCCGGAGCCGAGCCCGGGCTGGGCCGCGGTCACCGACGCCGCCTTGGCGGAGCCTGAGCGCTGAGCCGCTGCTGCCCCTCCCCCTCGCCTGGTCCGCGAGCCCATTTTCGCTTGGCCGGTCCCCGCGCTGCCGGATGGATCGCGCCCCACCCCCGCTCCTCTGCTCAGTCATTCAGACTTGGAAAGTCAATAACACGCTGACATCATCAGGGGTTTGTGTATTATTACACGGCTACTTTCCAGAGTACCTGGCATTATCTAAGAGAGGAGCACTCCGGCTGCCCCAGGGAGGGCCTGGGACGTGGGCCTGGGAAGGGGCGACTACCCACGCCAGGCCTTTTCCTCCTTGGGAGCATCTTCAGGGCACCGATTAGAAACAGATTATGAGCTTTTGCTGCGCTAAATGCAGAGGCACTTTAGTTATCGATACAGGCTTCATTTTGGCTGGGGGTATACTTATAAATCATTCCTAAGTGACCTCTATTTCTACCGAAGACATCCACTTGGTCTTTAAGAAGCATTTTTAGTGATCCTCACAAAGGAAAAAAAGGCATCTTTTATGACAGGAAGCCAAAGCTGATTCTTTTGAGACTCTTGGGGTTTGTGTGTGCGAATCTCTATTATGTAATCGCCATCACGGGTGATTAGGTCTTCTCTTTCCCTTCAGGGTTGGCTCGGGTGGTTTGGTTGCTTGTTTTTCTTAAGCCTCATGCAGAGCAAACACATACATAAAAAAACATGTCCCAGATTTACGGTGCAAAACTACTCTCCAAGCAAACTGCCTTAGAAGAGTGTCTCATTTTGAAGGAGGGAAATGATGAATTTGTTGATAATGAAGACTCCTTATCTTACTACTCTGGCATTTCCTTTTCCTAGAATGAGCTTTTAAGAATCATTTAATGTTTTAGATATTCTCTTCCCTCCCTCCTGTTGTAATGGTCCTTATAATGGCTTAAATAACTAATTGTATAATTACTGCACTTTGTTCTGTGGATACACACACAAACACCCCTCAGTTAAAATATGTAAAACTTACACAACATGGTACCTTTTCTGTTTGGTCAAACAGGCTCTTCTCTTCCACACACAGGGCTAATCCCATTTAAATTTTCTTAAATTTTAAATAGTCAAAAATGGCAACCAGCCGGGAACTGGCTATCTGGAGACTTAGAAGGGGAGTGCAGTTCTTCCGGGCCTGATCACATCCTTCTGTACCCCTGGCTGGGACTGATCACTCACTGATATGAAATACATTGGAGCTGCCTGGGGACTGGGGAGGAAGCAAAGCAGCCATGTTTCTCAGCAGTGTAGCGCTTTGCCTCTGTGCCCTTGATCATTTCAGGAGAACTTGTGGTGGATCATGACCACTTCCCTCTAGAGGGTTTGAGGGAAAAATTTCCCTACCACGTGTGCACTTCTAAAATCGCCTCCACCGGCTTGCCCTACAGCTCTCCCGCCCCCACCTACTATTTTACGCTGGAAATTTCTGAGGTCCAGGCAGCTGGTGAGGTCCAGCTCTCCACAATGGTTCAGTAGGTGTTAGGGTGCAATGGGTGGGATTCTCCCCCTACTAGTGCACTGCATACTTAGGGGGTTTCCCTCAGCTCCTTAGAGAGGAGTGTGCAGACTGGAGAGTCTGACCCTTTGGTTGTCGAGATGAAGAGGCACTCACATCTTGAAGCACTTCTGTTTTCTAGGCTGCCTGCCCTCCGGCCTTTGTCTAAGCCCCTTCTAGGCATGACTGACCCAAATAGAGGGCCTCACTAGACAAGGAAGTCAGCCATCTTGTTCTGGATGTTGAGCTTTGATATTAATAGCGGGCAACTAACTTCCTGTCCCAGAGCTTCTGCCTAAGCAGGGGAAGACAAAGGTCAGAGGACCACTTGGGTAGAAGCACCAGGGCAGGAAGCTGGTTGCTAGCTATGTAAGCTTCAGAACTAGGTGGCTGACACCTTTGCTGAGCATGGAGCCTGTACTGGCTAGGAAGAGGGGAGAACTCAGTGCAATGGAACTAAGCTGGGGAGACCGAGAAGCAAGATTCTTGGTCCTAGAGGAGCTTACGTTCCAAGAGGCAGACACACAGACATCAGCCAGAGAGCATGCCCTTGGCACAGACATGAGAGGTCCCTGTGTACCGGTGAGGGGAGGAGGAGGAATTCCAGGTGACCTGTGGCATCTGGCCACTCCTCCCACAACTGACCCTGGAAGAAATTTGGTGGCCTGATGGGCCCAGAAACAGTCCTGCAGGAGTGAAGGGGTGTTTCCTCCATTCCTCTGGGGAAGAGAGGTTAGCTTCTAGGCCTTTATTAGCAGACATCTGTCAGCTGGTTAGAACTGGGTACATTTTAACTCATAGGCTTATGTCTTTTCAGGTAGTAATGTGAAGATTACAGAGACTAACATTCAACTATCAAGCCCTGATTTGGTTTAGATAGACGCTTTGCTTTGATAAGAGCTTCTCAGGTGGCACAATGGTAAAGAATTCGGCTGCCAATGCAGGAGATGCAGGTTCGATCCTTGGGTTGGGAAGATGCCCTAGAGAAGGGAATGTCAACCTACTCCAGTATTCCTGCCTGGAAAATTCCATGGACAGAGGAGCCTGGCAGAGTGTAATCCATGGGGTCGCCAAGAGTCAGACATGACTGAGCAGTTTATTTTATCATATCACATGATATGATTTACTTTGATAAAGGACACGACAGAGGTTAAACTATCTGTGGGCAAGATTTGTAATCCATTGCTCACTGAGATTTTTGTTAAAAAATTAGAGAAATAAATTACAAAATATATAAAAATGCAAGGCCAATTTTTTGTTACTAGAGACAAAATTATATTCACAGAATTACTGTCTAGATGTTTCTCAGTGTTATTCTCAGTTGCTATGCACATCTCATCTGGAATGTAACAAGCAGTTCTTGGATATAGGGTGCACTTTGAGGAGCAGGAAACGGAGACTGCATACTGGAGGTTTAGGGGCTACATTCATCTCAGGTTTGTGTGCAGCTTGGCCCAAACAGTTTTTTTTAAAAATGGATTAAAAATCCAGAGATTATCACATAAAAACCCAGGTTTCCCTAAAAGGTGAAAAGCTGCCTTCAACTCAAGCCATGTTAATGGTTGGGTAGAGCTGAGCAGAGCTGCCCCTTTAAGCCCAGGACGCAGCCTGCTGTTGGTCACAGTCCCAGCCTACCCCTAGGAAGGGTCACTCATTTGAACTACATGCTTGTCGTGGCTACAAAGAGCATTTGAATCTGTGTACTCCTCCTAAAGGTTTCCCCTTGAGACAGACTGCATGAGTATTTCCTGTCCTTATCACAGGGAAAGACCACTCTGCAAAGGGCAAAGGACCCCAACCCAGGCAATGAGGTGCTGAGAATAGAGGCAGTGGCGTTAGTACAGTTTCTGTGAAGCCTCGTGTGCCCCCAAATATTCTCTCTGGATTAGAGGATAGCACGCTTCAAACTATATGGCTTAAAGTCTTTAGGTGCATGCAGCTGCTATTTTGAGGAGTATAAAATTCATTTAATAATTTATAAATGTTTTTGGTAACGGTTACTACTAGTTTTTATGACTTAATTTTCCTGAGTTAATAGATACAGAAAGTAAAACTACTACTGCCTTTTAAAATGTTCAAGAGGGGATGCTCCCTATGAAAAAAGTTGGCGGGCTGCTGTTTGCATAAGTGTCATCTTCAGACTCTTGTTCATGTACCCTCTAAAAATGACAGCTACAGTTTTGCAACGTAAGTTGAAGTTGTTGCAGAAGATAGAATATCTAGTGTACTACAAACATTTAGAATAAAACTATCACTTTAAAAAGTATGTCCAGTGGGATGCAAATACTATAGCCATCAGATACCCATTATCATTTACGTAAAAAATACATGAACAAGCTTGTCTTAAACACTGGCAGACTTTATATGTTTTGTGTTGTTTTGTTTTTCCTTCTTGACTGTTTATGGCTATCCTTATAGGGTCAACAAAATAAATATAAGTTTTAATTTAAAAATTCTATGTGATTACATGGCTTTAAGTGTTAATTTTTATTGATTATGTGTTATAGTAAAATGAATATGGCTTTTCTTCCAATTAGCTTATCCATGGATGACTACTGCTGCCTATTACTAGAGTGAGCATTAATTCTATTCTAGTTTTTGTTCATACACTTCTGTGTGCACAAGAAATGTTATCAGATGACTAGGGAGATGGAAATGGAGGTTGTTTTTAATAGGAATACCATCTTCACATTTCTAGTTTGCTGTTCTTTCTTTATCTCCTTCCAAATCATTTGGTAAAGATCTCATTTTGGGCTTGCCAAAAATCAACTGTGATTAGATCGTACTTTAAATTATTTGGGATGCAAGAAATCATCAGCCTATTCAGAGTTTGTGGTCCCCCACCCCCATTCATATGTTGAAACCTGCTTTTCAGTGTGCTGTATTTTGAAGTGGTACCTTGGGTGGTGATTAGGTCATGAGGCTGAAGTCTTCAGGAATGATATTACAACCCGTGTAAAGGAGACCCCATAGAGAGCCCTCACTCCTTCTGCCATGTGAGGGCACCATGAAAAGATGGCCATCCATGAACCAAAGTAGGTTCATGTCAGACACCGAGTCTACTGGTGTCTTGATCTTGAACTATCAGCCCCCAGAAATGTAAGAAATAAATTCTGTTGTTTATAAAGCACCTAGTCTATGGTATGATATTATAGCAGCATGAGTTGAGATACCACCTGACTAGCAAAGGCATTTATTTCAAGTCATTAAAATTAAAGGCATTTATTTCAAGTCATTAAAGGCATTTATTTCAAGCAGATACCACCTGACTAGCATTTATTTCAAGCAGATACCACCTGACTAGCAAAGGCATTTATTTCAAGTCATTAAAATTAAAATTTGCTTCCTTTATATCTATCTATTCTAAGCCTTAAGTCTTCCTTTGCTCTGCGTATGTTCTGCCTCAGGGCAGTAAAGTTGAGAACAGGCATAAGGTATGCATTTCATTTTGCTTTTTTTTCTATGTAGTAGAAATTTTACTTATTATATTTCTGCTTGTCTATGTTGTTTAATTTTTAAAATTGAGATATAATTGACATATAGTATTATGTTAGTTTCAGGTACAAATGTAATGACGTGATATTTGTATGTTTTGTGAAGTGACTGCCACAATTAGTCTAGTTAACATCCACGAGCACATATAGTTACTTTTTTTTTCTTCCGATGAAAACTTTTAAGACCTCCTCTGTTAGCAACTTTCAGATACGCAGTATACTATTAACTCTAGTCACCATGCTGTACATCACATTCCCAGGACCTATTTATCTTATAATTGGAAGTTTGTGCTCTTTGACCACCTTCACTCATTTCCTCCTCCTCCACCCCCACCTCTGGCAACCACCAATCTGTTCCCTGTATCTATGAGTCTGTCTGTGTGTGTGTGTTTTGTATATTTTTAGTTTCCAAATATAAGTGAGATCATATGGTATTTGTCTTAGTCTGACTTATTCACTTAGCATAATGCCCCAAGGTCTGTCCATGTTGTTGCAACTGGCAAGATTTCCTTGTTTTTTATGGCTGAATAATTCTTTCTTTTTTTGGGGGGTATGCATTTCTTTAGCAAAGTATTAATAGAAGATAGGGAGATGGTGAGGTTACCCTAACATCAAATTCTTTCTCGGCCAGATAGTACTGACAGAAGTTGAGGAAATTGATGATCTTAAAACTTCCCTTTTTTGTGTACCTCTTGGAAGGTCTTCATGTACCTACAGGAGTGCGTGTGTATGTACCCCAGCTTGAAGTTGGCTGCCCTAGAAGAAAGTCGGGCCTGGGCACTTGAGAGAAAGGGAGATACTGGGCGCTCTACACTACCAGTGATTGCACTAATTACATCCCACGGGTTTTGAGTTGTTATGTTTTCGTTGTCATTTGTTTCTAGGAATTTTTTTATTTCCCTTTTGACTTCTTTGGTAACCTGTTCATTATTTAGAAACATATTGTTTAATCTCCCTGCGTTTGTGTTTTTTACAGTTTTTTTTTTTTTTTTCCTGTAATTGATATCTAGTCTCATAGCGCTGTGGTCAGAAAAGATGTTGATACGATTTCAATTTTCTTAAATTTACTGAGGTTTGATTTGTGATCCAAGATGTAGTCTATCCTGGAGAATGTTCTCTGTGCCTTTGAGAAGAAGGTGTATTCTTCTGCGTTTGGATGGAATATCCTGAAAATATCAATGAGATCCATCTCATCTAATGTATTACTTAAGACTTGTGTTTTCTTATTACTTTTCTGTTTTGATGATCTGTCCTTTGGTGTAAGTGGGGTGTTAAAGTCTCCTATTATTGTGTTACTGTCAATTTCTCCTTTTATGTCTGTTAGTGTGTTATGCCTTATATTTTGAGGTGCTCCTATGTTGGGTGCATGCTGCTGCTGCTGCTAAGTCGCTTCAGTCGTGTCTGACTCTGTGTGACCCCATAGACAGCAGCCCACCAGGCTCCTCTGTCCCTGGGATTCTCCAGGCAAGAATACTGGAGTGGGTTGCCATACCTTTCTCCGATGCATGCATGCATGAAAAGTCGCTTCAGTCGTGTCCGACTTTCTGCGATCCTATGGACAGCAGCCCACCAGGCTCCTCCATCCATAGGATTCTCTAGGCAACAATACTGGAGTGGGTTGCCATTTCCTTCTCCATGTTGGGTGCACAGATATTTACACTTGTATGTCTTCTTCTTGGGTTGATCTCTTGATTATTATGTAGTGTCCTTCCTTATCTCTTGTAATATCCTTTATTTTAAGGTCTGTTCTGTCTGATATGAGGATTGCTACTCCAGCTTTCTTTTGCTTCCTATTTGCATGGAATGTATTTTTCCATCCTTTCACTTTCAGTCTATATGTGTCTTTAGGTCTGAAGTGAGTTTCTTGTAGACAGCATATATATGGGTCTTGTTTTTGTATCCATTCAGCCAGTCTTTGTCTTTTGGTTGGAGCATTTAATCCATTTACATTAAAAGTAATCATTGATATATTTGTTCCCATTGCCATTTTCATAATTTTTGGGGATTTGTTTTGTAGATCTTTTTCTTCTCTTGTATTTCTTGACTATATAAATCCCTTTAACATTTGTTGTAAAGCTGGTTTGATGGTACTGAATTTTCTTAACTTTTGCTTGTCTGAAAAGCTTTTTATTTCTCCATCAATTTTGAATGAGATCCTTGCTGGGTACAGTCATTTTGGTTGTAGATTTTTCCCTTTCAGTACTTTAAATATATCCTGCCATTCCCTTCTGCCCTGCAGAGTTTCTGCTGAAAGATCAGCTGTTAAACATATGGACTTTCCCTTGTATGTTACTTGTTGCTTTTCTCTTGATGCTTTTAATATTCTTTCTTTGTGTTTAATCTTTATTAGTTTGATTAGTATGTGTCTTGGTGTGTTTCTCCTTGGGTTTATCCTGTATGAGACTCTGTATAAGAAGAAAGGCAGTGCCAAAGAATGCTCAAACTACTGCACAATTGCACTCATCTCACACGCTAGTAAAGTAATGCTCAAAATTCTCCAAGCCAGACTTCAACAATACATGAACCATGAATTTCCAGATGTTCAAGCTGGTTTTCAAAAAGGCAGAGGAACCAGAGATCAAATTGCCAACATCCGCTGGATCATGGATAAAGCAAGAGAATTCCAGAAAAACATCTATTTCTGCTTTATTGACTATGCCAAAGCCTTTGACTGTGTGGATCACAAGAAACTGTGGAAAATTCTGAAAGAGATGGGAATACCAGACCACCTGATGTGCCTCTTGAGAAACCTGTACTCGGGTCAGGAAGCAACAGTTAGAACTGGACATGGAACAACAGACTGGTTCCAAATAGGAAAAGGAGTACATCAAGGCTGTATATTGTCACCCTGCTTGTTTAACTTACATGCAGAGTACATCATGAGAAACGCTGGGCTGGAAGAAGCACAAGCTGGAATCAAGATTGCCGGGAGAAATATCAATAACCTCAGATATGCAGATGACACCACCCTTATGGCAGAAAGTGAAGAGGAACTAAAGAGCCTCTTGATGAAAGTGAAAGAGGAGAGTTAAAAAGTTGACTTAAAGCTCAACATGCAGAAAACAAAGATCATGACATCTGGTCCCATCACTTCATGGCAAATAGACCGGGAAACAGTGGAAACCATGGCAGACTTTATTTTTCTGGCTCCAAAATCACTGCAGATGGTGACTGCAGCCATGAAATAAAAAGACACTTACTCCTTGGAAGAAAAGTTATGACTAACCTGTGAAGTGAAAGTGAAAGTCTCTCAGTCGTGTCCGACTCTTTGTGACCCCATAGACTACACAGACCATGGAATTCTCCAGGCCAGAATACTGGAGTGGGTAGCCTTTCCCTTCTCTAGGGGATCTTCCCAACCCAGGGATCAAACCCATGTCTCCCTCATTGCAGGCAGATTCTTTACCAGCTGAGCCACAAAGGAAGCCCAACCTAGACAGCATATTAAGAAGTAGAGACATCGCCTTGCCAGCAAAGGTCCATCTAGTCAAGGCCATGGTTTTTCCAGTAGTCATGTATGGATGTGAGAGTTGGACTATAAAGAAAGCTGAGCACAGAAGAATTGATACTTTTGAACTGTGGTGTTGGAGAAGACTCTTGAGTCCCTTGGACTGCAAGGAAATCCAAGCTGTCCATCCTAAAGGAAATCAGTCCTGAATGTTCATTGGAAGGACTGATGTTGAAGCTGAAACTCCAATACTTTGGCCACCTGATGCGAAGAGCTGACTCATTTGAAAAGACCTTGATGCTGGGAAAGATTGAAGGCAGGAGGAGAAGGGGACGACAGAGGATAAAATGGTTGGATGGCATCACCGACTCAATGGACATGACTTTGAGTAAACTCTGGGAGTTGGTGATGGACAGGAAGGCCTGGGGTGCTGCAGTCCAGGGGGTTGCAAAGAGTCAGACACAACTGAGTGACTGAACTGAACTGAACTGAGAAGGATATGGCAGCCCACTCCAGTATTCTTGCCTGGAGAAGCCCCCTGACAGAGATGCCTGGCAGGCCACAGTTCACAGCGTCACAAAGAGTTGGAACCGACCAAAGCCACCCTGTGTGCATAGATGCAAGACTTTTTTTGGCCGTGGCAGCTCTGCTCCAATGAGGGTTGAGCGTGAAGGTGGCACAGCTGCTTGGGTCGCAGAGACCCTGCTGGCACAAAGTGTGCAGGGACACGGACTGCCTCAGCGCAGGAGTGATGGCCCTATCAGTCTTTTTCTAGCCTCTGGAAGCTGGCAATTAGAAGGCCTCTTTGGCTAGTCTTTCTCCACTGCTCCACCCATTCAGGCACTTAAAGAGGCCTCCTGGCTGGGATGTTTCTCTGTTGTTCTGCTTGTTAGGTGCTTGAAGGGCCAGCCTCTCTACTGTTCAGTTGCGGGTGTTGACGTGTGGGGGGAGAGAGGCTATGGTGATGGCTCCAGCCCTTACTCATGACTCAGCAGTATTGCCTTGCTTCCATGGCTTCTTGGCTTTCCTCCACAGGCATTTCTCACGTCCCCTTGGTCTGTCTCCCAGCAGTCAACAGCAGCCCTCACCCTGAAATTGCTCCACAATCCCTATGCTCCAGCTCCCAGTTGTTGCACCTTCTAGGGGACCTGCGTCCCTCTCCAGGGTATGTATGGCTGTAGCAAGGATTGTCTGATTCTCATTCCATTTAGGCTGTCACAGATCAGCTGCTTCACTCTCAGTCTCAAATGTTTCTCCTCTGACCCAGACAGTTGCCCCAGTGTGGGGATCGGACCCCTGCTTCAGTTCCCCCACCCACTGAAGGCAGCTCCAGTCCTACCAATACTCCTGTTTCTCCCCCTAGTTCCTTCATCCTATGGAGTTTTGCGTGATTCTATGTATTCTTTTTTGATGGTCAGGTACTTCTGCCCCCTCTTGGCTAGTGTTCTGCATGCACTTCTGTGTCTGAAGGTGTATTCATGATGTATCTGTGAGGATAGATGTACTCCACGTCCACCTGCTCCTCCACCATCTTGCTCCCTCCTGCACTAATTACAAATTCATTATGTTGGGATTGTGGGCACAGCTATGTCTTTGGGCCTATTCTATGAGAGCTCCTTCCACATTTCCAGTAAGGAAACTGTGAAGGGCATCTTTGCTGAGAGCGTCTGGCTCCTTGCAAGGGCTGCTGGCGGCTGGTTAGACTGGCACCAGTAACGTGGGCTTTCACAAGTTACTCTTAGGTTGTCATCAACCAGGTTCTTCCTTTTTCATGGAGAGTCTAGAGAGAATTGTTCTCCTCCACTTCACCTTTATTCATAAACCCCTAGTCTTACTTAAGAACAATTCCTCTTTCTTCCTAGGCGTAGTCAGTTGTTTCCCGATCCCAACCTCCTTCTCCATCCCCAAGTGCACAAAAACTTTCTTCCCAATTTGTTGTTGTTTTGAAGGAAAGCCAGGAATTTTTAGAGGTGATTGCTGATAATTTTCAGAAGTGTCCTCTTTGTTCTTCATATCCTTTTTCTTCTCCTTGGTTTGGGACTATGTGAAAATTTTGCATATGAGCTAAATTTGCTTCTGGAGGGTAAGGCAGTCCTCACTGCTTCTGGCCATTTAATTTAATCTCATCAATGAGAATTTTGAGGGCCTTAAGCAGTCAGGTCCACTCTTGAGGTACCCTACGGGTTTGGGTCTGTTAGAGAATACATCTGAGAACTTTAGTCTTGGACAATTGAAACACGTAAAATAATTTTAAGCCAAAGTTAATCTCTTACAGGTCTACTGGAAGGTTTCTCATCTGGGATCATGCTGGATTTTTCTAGTTATTTCATCCCGTACCAGAAGGGTTCAATTGCCTCAAATTTGGGGGAAAGGAAAGAGAATGGTGGGGAATTTTAAAAAATAAATTTTTGTTGAAATCTTTGAGGATCCAACCTATGCCAAGCATTTTGTGTAGTTTGTCTCATTAAATCCAACATTCATGTGAGGTTGGTGTTATCACCCCTTGTTGCAGTGATGAAAGTCTCAGGAAGCAGGGAGGCTCAACACTTATACTATCCTTTGCTCTTTGTTTGCCTGATTGACCCTGGCAATACTTTGAACTCAACCTTAGCTGCCCAATATATAAGGAAGAACAAAAGTTGGACAGATATCTGCTTTATAAAATTGTGTGTATGTAATTGTTGTTGTTGTTCAGTTGCTAAGTCATGTCTGACTCTTTGTGACTCTATGGACTGTAGCCTGCCAGACTCCTTTGCCCATGGGATTTCCCAGGCAAGAATACTAGAGTGGGTTGCCATTGCCTTTCTAGGGGATCTTGCTGACCCAGGTATTGAACTGGTGTCTCCTACATTGCAGGTAGATTCTTTACCACTGAGATACTAGGGAAGCCTGCATATATAATTATATGTGAGTAAATTTTTCTAGGGTAACATCAAGGTATCGCAAAGTGAAGTTTATCTAATCCTTCTGGTCCCTAAACGACATTGGATTTTTAGTTCATCAAGGGAAATTCAACACTAATAATATCTCCTAAAATATTTTGTTTGATGTTTTCCATACCATTTAGGTTTGTTATGTATCTTCCAAAGTAGTTAAGGAGATGTTTAATTTATCTAATACGATTGACATTTAAAATCCCAGGAAAAGAATGAATCCACACTAATTGAATCAGAATAAATAAGTATACAGCTCTTAAGATATTGAACACTTTGCCTACACTGGCACTGGTGTCCTTCAGAGTAGCAAAGCTAAGTAGACTCTGGCTTCTTTTAAGTTTTTGAACTTTTAAATTTTTATTTTTTGGCCATGTGGCATCTTAGTTTCCCGAACAGGAATTGAACCTGTGTCCCCTGCATTGGAAGTATGGAGTTTTAACCCTAGGATCACCAGGGAAGTCCTAAGTAGACTCTGGCTTTATCCAACAAGAGGGTAAACCCAGGAGAGAGAAGAGTTTGATCAGAGAGATGAGTCTGGTTTTAGACATACTGAGCTTAAGTAGCTTCTGGAATAAACAAAAGATGATGCCCATTGGACCTAAGGTTCTGAAACTCAGCAGGAGAGCTAGATTGTGATAGTCATTCACATATACAGGGTGACTGAATCTACTGGAGAGGATAATATCACTTGGAGAGTGTGTACAAGGAGAAGAGAGTCAGAAAACAGACCCAGGGCTCATATTAAACTAATACTTAAAGAAGAGCCAGCAAAAGAGATTGAGAATAAATAGCCAGAGAAGAGTGAAAGCCAAAAAACAATGTTCTTTCTTTTTTTTGCAAGGTATTTAAGGGTAATGGGAGAGTTAAACAGTATTGAAAGTAGGCTAGGGATCACAGCAGCAAAAACCACTGAATTTGGCTTAAGGTAAGGAGATCACTAGCCATATTGGCAGGAGTGGTTCCTGGGAGAAGTAGGGACAGGTGCGAAACTGCTGTGGTGGAAGGAAGTGATGGTGAGGCTGAGGAGGCAGTGATTGGACATAGTTTTGTTTTTTTTTTTTAATTTGAAGAACTTTTAAAGGTTGCTTTCCATTTATAGTTATTATAAAATTGTGAATATGTTTCCTATGGTGTACAGTGCATCCTTCAGCCTATCTCACACCCAGTAGTTTTTATCTTCCACTCTCCTGCCTCTATATTGCTATCCCCCCGCCGTACACACACAGGTAACCACAACTATTTTGTTCTCTATATCTGTGCATCTGCTTCTTGTTTTGTTACAGTCACTAGATTGTTTTATTTTTTAGATTCCACATATAAATGATATCTTACACTATTTGTCTTTCTCTGTTTATTTCACTTATCATAATGCCCTCCAAATCCATCCATGTTGCTATAAATGGCAAAATTTTGCTTTTTCATGGCTGAAGAGTATTCCATTGTATGTATAGACCACATCTTCTCTATCCATTCATCTGTTGATGGACACTGTTTGCTCTCATATTTTGTCAATTATAAATAATGCTTCTATGAACATTGGGGCACATGCCTATTTTTGAATAAGTGTTTTATATATATATATATATTTATATATATATATATATATATATATATACACCCATACGTACACCCAGGAGTTGAATTGCTGGGTCATATGGTAGTTCCTGTTTTTTTTTCTCAGTTTTTGGAGAGACCTTCCTACTGTTTTTCACAGTGGCTGAACCAATCTACATTTCCACTAACTGTGTAGGAAGTTTCCCTTTTCTCTACATCCTTGCCAACATTTGTTACTTGAGTTGGACATAGCTTTTTAATTAAGTTTGAGTTTCAAAGGGCAGTGGTTGTAAGAGAATTTTTTTTTTAAGGAGACTGCATGTTTACAATGCTGATGATGATACAGAGCCAGAAGAGAGGATGAGCTGAAAGGTGTGAAGAGAGCGGGGACATGTTATGGATTGAAGTGGGAGAAGATGTCAGAAAGGATGCACGGGGGGACTCCACTCTTCTTTTTACATGCTGTGAAAGAATTAAACATGGCAATCAGTGCATCTCTTTTGTTGCCCTCGCAGGTTGGTGGTCTGTCTAATGTACTCACTAGTTTTGGAGCTGTTGCACGAAGCAGCACTATACATATTTAGTTCTCTATTGCCACTACTTAAGTCACTTTCTTATTTAAAACATTGAAAAAAAATATATGCTTGCTTATTTATGTAAGACTTAGTTTTTTTTTTTTTTTAAACTCACTTTCTGTACTTGGTAGGCATTTACATTTTAGTCCTTGTTTATTCCATCAAAAAAGTTAATATACTTTTTTAAGACAACAGTTAATATGTTTTTTTAAGACAGAAGGATCAGGCTGCATTTGTAAAAGAAAAAAATCCCCAAGGCGAGGAATGAAGGATGAAGGAAAGTGGTTCTTATCAAGGCTCAGGTCTGTATTTAGTCTCTCCAGATGCATGGCAGTTTCATCAGTCGATCCGGAAACCACCCAGGTGCATCATTAGCTGACTTCACTTTCCAGGTCAGCTGTGCTGGTTTGGCCACATCCAGACAAGATTTTAAATTTCTTATTTCCACAGAGAAATTTAAAGACTGACAGTCGATGTGTTCAGAATCCCCACATTACATACACACAACCCTCAATATGCTGTAGAGATATTAAATTATACTGACTCATAAGAAGAGTAGACAATTTTTAGAGGTTATTCATGGATTTCTTTAGCTTGCTGTTTTTTGCCGATTGGCTTGACCCTCATAGACCCATTTTGCCCTGTGTTTCCTCCCATAGAACGTGGACTAGTTATCAGTCTGCCACAGTCAGAGTACAGGCAGTTGTATAAACTGAATACACCGTGATCCATAGAACCGTTAGCACCCTAATTGAATCCACTTACTAGCCTTTCTTGTCAGCTCATGCTCCTGAAATGATGTACAAGAATATGAATACATATCCAGAGCTAGAAAGTTCAAGATGATGGAATTCCATGCACAAATTTCCGGCTAGAGTTACCGACTGACTGGCAGGATGTCTTCATTCAAATTGGTTTTACTGGTCAAATTTTCAGTTGAAGCCTGTGAGAAATCTGCCAAAATGAAGAGTAAAAAATCAGGCGCCCACCTGACATACAGTTGGGAAGGATTCTAATCGATTATTATTTGTGGGGCAGCTCTTCAGTTGGTAACCAGGCCCGTTCAGTTCTATTTTAGAAGACCTCTTTCGTCTACCCAGTTTCTCCATTCCTTCCTTTACCGCCTGTCTGTGCCTTCACCTCTTGTCTGCTAGTTATTGCCAAGGCTTTCATCTGGTCCTTTTGCTTCTAGTCTCTCCCAACATCAATCCAGCTAGGTCAGGGGAGTATTTTATAAATCACTCCTTCCCTCATATCATTTTCATGTTTAAAAATCTTTGTGCTTTGATACCGCTTCCTGAATCAAGTAGGAATCTTTATTTTGACTAAAAATCACTTATTAGCATAACCAAGATAGTGTGCCTGGATTAAAAATGACATCAAAAGTGGTGAGACTAGGTTCCTTCTAGGAAACATAAAGTAAGAAAGACATTAAGGAACTGTAAGAAATGAGAAAGATCTTGGTTCAAGTTAGTGTCATCAGATCCTGAAGCTTACATGACTTGGGGGACTCTAAGAAAACAGAATAGAAAATATATAATTACAAAATTAGATATAGGTCTTGGAAGGGGTCAGTGAAGTGAGGGGCCTTGAAGCTAAAGCTTTATTAGCTTTATGCTGCTACTACTAAGCCGCTTCAGTTGTGTCTGACTCTGTGCGACCCCATAGACGGCAGCCCACCAGGCTCCTCTGTCCCTGGGATTCTCCAGGCAAGAACACTGGAGTGGGTTGCCATTTCCTTCTCCAATGCATGAAAGTGAAAAGTGAAAGTGAAGTCGCTCAGTTGTGCCCGACTCTTAGCGACCCCATGGACTGGAGCCTACCAGGCTCCTCTGTCCATGGATTTTCCAGGCAAGAGTACTGGAGTGGGGTGCCATTGCTTTCTCCTTATTTGCTTTATAGTGAATATGTTTCTGAGTCAAACAAACGTGGCTTAATAGCTAAGTTTGTCTTAAATTTTCGTATTTGGACCAAAGTGATGTATTTGCATGCTGTCAAATAGTGCAGAAAAGTTCAGGGTGAGAAGCAGTATTCGCTGATCCCCAGCCCTCTTTATCCTTAGTTCCTTTCCCAGAGACAAAGAGACAAACTGTTTTAACTCTATTGTTCCTCTGCTGTTTATCCCTAAAGGTGTAATAATACATGCTTATACTTTTTTCTTCCAACAACACAAGAGAAGACTCTATGCATGGACATCACCAGATGGTCAAAACCGAAATCATATTGATTATATTCTTTGCAGCCAAAGATGGAGAAGCTCTATACAGTCAGCAAAAACAAGACCAGGAGCTGACTGTGGCTCAGACCATGAACTCCTTATACCAAATTCAAACTTAAATTGAAGAAAGTAGGGAAAACCACTAGACCATTCAGGTATGACCTAAATCAAATCCCTTATGATTATACAGTGGAAGTGAGAAATAGATTTAAGGGCCTAGATCTGATAGAGTGCCTGATGAACTATGGAATGAGGTTCGTGACATTGTACAGGAGACAGGGATCAAGACCATCCCCATAGAAAAGAAATGCAAAAAAAGCAAAATGGCTGTCTGGGGAGGCCTTACAAATAGCTGTGAAAGAACAGCGAAAAGCAAAGGAGAAAAGGAAAGATATAAACATCTGAATGCAGAGTTCCAAAGAATAGCAAGAAGAGATAAGAAAGCCTTCTTCAGCGATCAATGCAAAGAAATAGAGGAAAACAACAGAATGGGAAAGACTAGGGATCTCTTCAAGAAAATCAGAGATGCCAAAGGAACATTTCATGCAAAGATGAGCTTGATAAGGACAGAAATGGTATGGACTTAACAGAAGCAGAAGATATCAAGAAGAGATGGCAAGAATACACAGAAGAACTGTACAAAAAAGATCTTCACGACCCAGATAATCACGATGGTGTGATCACTGACCTAGAGACAGATATCCTGGAATGTGAAGTCAAGTGGGCCTTAGAAAACATCACTACGAACAAAGCTAGTGGAGGTGATAGAATTCCAGTTGAGCTATTCCAAATCCTGAAAGATGATGCTGTGAAAGTGCTGCACTCAATATGCCAGCAAATTTGGAAAACTCAGCAGTGGCCACAGGACTGGAAAAGGTCAGTTTTCATTCTATTTCCAAAGAAAGGCAATGCCAAAGAATGTTCAAACTACCGCACAATTGCACTCATCTCACACACTAGTAAAGTAATGCTCAAAATTCTCCAAGCCAGGCTTCAGCAATATGTGAACCATGAACTTCCTGATGTTCAAGCTGGTTTTAGAAAAGGCAGAGGAAGCAGAGATCAAATTGCCAACATCCGCTGGATCATGGAAAAAGCAAGAGAGTTCCAGAAAAACATCTATTTCTGCTTTACTGACTATGCCAAAGCCTTTGACTGTGTGGATCACAAGAAACTGTGGAAAATTCTGAAAGAGATGGGAATACCAGACCACCTGATCTGCCTCTTGAGAAATCTGTATGCAGGTCAGGAAGCAACAGTTAGAACTGGACATGGAACAACAGACTGGTTCCAAATAGGAAAAGGAGTTCGTCAAGGCTGTATATTGTCACCCTGTTTATTTAACTTATATGCAGAGTACATCATGAGAAACGCTGGACTGGAAGAAACACAAGCTGGAATCAAGATTGCCGGGAGAAATCTCAATAACCTCAGATATGCAGATGACACCACCCTTATGGCAGAAAGTGAAGAGGAACTCAAAAGCCTCCTGATGAAAGTGAAAGAGGAGAGTGACAAAGTTGGCTTAAAGCTCAACATTCAGAAAACGAAGATCATGGCATCCAGTCCCATCACTTCATGGGAAATAGATGGGGAAACAGTGGAAACAGTGGCAGACTTTATTTTGGGGGGCTCCAAAATCACTGCAGATGGTGACTGCAGCCATGAAATTAAAAGATGCTTACTCCTTGGAAGAAAAGTTATGACCAACCTAGATAGCATATTCAAAAGCAGAGACATTACTTTGCCAACAAAGGTTCGTCTAGTCAAGGCTATGGTTTTTCCAGTGGTCATGTATGGATGTGAGAGTTGGACTGTGAAGAAGGCTGAGCGCCAAAGAATTGATTCTTTTGTAGTGTGGTGTTGGAGAAGACTTTTGAGAGTCCCTTGGACTGCAAGGAGATCCAACCAGTCCATTCTGAAGGAGATCAGCCCTGGGATTTCTTTGGAAGGAATGATGCTAAAGCTGAAACTCCAGTACTTTGGCCACCTCATGCGAAGAGTTGACTCATTGGAAAAGACTCTGATGCTGGGAGGGATTGGGGGCAAGAGGAGAAGGGGACAACAGAGGATAAGATGGCTGGATGGCATCACTGACTCGATGGACGTGGGTCTGAGTGAACTCCGGGAGTTGGTGATGGATAGGGAGGCCTGGTGTGCTGCGATTCATGGGGTCACAAAGAGTCAGACACAACTGAGCGACTGATCTGATCTAATCTGATACTTTTTTCTTGATTGAAAATTAGTGTTAATCACTCAGTTGTGCCCAACTCTTTGTGACCCTATGGACTGTACCCTGCCAGGCATCTCTGTCCAGGGATTCTCCAGGCAAGAATACTGGAATGGGTTGCCATTCCCTTCTCCAGGGGATCTTCCTGACCCAGGGATCGAACCTGGGTCTTCTGCATTGCAGGCAGATTACCATTTGAGCCAAATTTAAATAGTATTCATTGACTCCTTGGTATGACATGAGAATTTATCTTATTTTATGCCACTCTTTCCCAGTATTTAGTAGTGATGTTATTGTTTTTAGTTCTAGTCTGTAGTAACTTAGACTGGTGACTAACTTTTAACTCTCGTATAATTCAGAAATGTTTCCGTATGCCACTCGCATGAAGCATCTCTTCTCTGCTGGCTTCTTTGTTCCTTCCTTTGCACAACAGGGTCAAAGTACCTCTGTCTTCCAGCCCTCTCCTGTTTGTGTATTTCAGTCCTTGCCATCCTTCAAAGCCCAGGTCAATTCTTACCTCGTCCACAAATCTCAGCTGTTCCAATATACTTTGGTATGTCTTTCTGAATGCTTCTCATTTGACTTCTGCAACACACAATTTAGTGCGTAATTATAAAGCTTATTGTTTGTTTTTGAGCCCAGCCCTCTCCTGCTCCCTGGAGCTTATCATTGTATCTCCTGGAAGGTTGGCTGTCAATAACTGTTTATTGAACTGAATCATTCTGTTCTCTAATTGTTTCAGGTTTGTGCATCTTACCTGCCTTACTTCATTAAAAACTTTATATGCTTTTGTATTTCCCCAAAGTGTTAAACATAGAGTAGGCACTCAACGATAAATAGTGCATAATTCTGCTCTTTTGCTTAACCCACACCTCTCTTTTTTTTTAAATTAATTTTTATTGGAGTATAGTTGCTTTACAATGTTGTGTTAGTTTGTCCTGTACAAGAAAATGAATCAGCCATACATTTGCATATGTGCCCTCCGTTGGGACTTCTTCCCATTCAGGTCACCGCAGTGCCTTAAGTAGAGTTCCCTGTGCTCACCAGTTGTCTATTTTATACACAGTATCAATGGTGTACGTGTGTCAGTCCCAATTCCTCTCCACCTTTCCCCCTTGGTATCCACATATTTGTTCTCTATATCTGTGTCTCTGTATAAAAGTGAATACGTATATAGACTCAGAAAATAAATCATAATATTATAAATTGTTAAAAGTTGAAAAATATTGCAAAATAATAACAAAATATTTTTATTAATTAGCTGCCAGGTATGCCTCTCTATATGGCTTTAAAACCTATCCTTTAAGGCAATTTTCATGTGTAATCTTATTAATTATTACAAACCATAAATGTAGCTCTTTTTTAGCTTTGAAATTCAGTTTAAAAATCTTATTTTTCTATTTATAAGTCCAGTAAATTTTAATCACATTTGGGGGAGACTTTGACTAATGCTTGGTTCCATTTACATATTTAAACCTGAAATAGTTTAAATTTCATTTATAATTTAAATATGCTTGATTTTCTTTGGATAGACTATGATTTATTCCTAAGTACTTAAAAAATTATTGTTAATCTAACAAATCAAATTCACAGATATGGAAACACTAAAATCTCTTAAATTTTCCAGTGTTATAGTATTTTCACAATCACAACTCTTAATGACTCAGTTACATATTTTAAATTAGAACTACAAGGTTGAACTATATTTGAAGAGGCCAAATTACCATGTGAATATTTAAAATTTCAAATTTACATGTATCACTTAACACAAAATTATAAATATAGATTTGATTTTGTTAAGCATTTATTAAATTAAAAAATTCCTGAAGATTAAAAGATGCTATTCATTATAGGGAAAAATATGTGTTACTCAGATGAGTTTGGGGCTTGACTTCCCACTTGATTTTGGAACTTGCCTTGTCAGCTTGTTGAAGGTACTTAATGCCTGGAAATGTTGTTATTATTTAGTTGCTGCTGCTGCTGCTAAGTTGCTTGAGTCGTGTCTGACTCTGTGCGACTCCATAGACGGCAGCCCACCAGGCTCCCCCGTCCCTGGGATTCTCCAGGCAGGAACACTGGAGTGGGCTGCCATTTCTAGGCCATGTCTAATTCTTTTGCTTCCCTGTGGACTGTAGCCCACCAGGCTCATCTGTGCATGGAATTTCCCAGGCAAGAATACTGGAGTGGGTGGCCTTTTTCTTCTCCAAGGGATCTTCCTTACTCAGGGATCTACCCTGGGTCTCCTTCATTAGAGGCGGATTCTTTACCCCTGAGCCACCAGGGAAGCCCATCTGGAGATGCTGGCTTGGACATAAGTAAATCCTCATCTGGGACCAAAATGGTGTGGTGAGCCTCTTTTCATAGTTGCTGGATGAATGGCCTCCTTTTAGAGTGATCTCAGCTGGAGTCTACTGGATTCAACTAAACGTTTTTCTAGCGCTGTCTATGTGAAAGTGAAAATGTTAGTCACTCAGTCATGTCCGACTCTTTGGGACCCCATGGACTATATAGCCCACTGGGGTCCTTTGTCCATGGAATTCTCCAGGCAAGAATACTGGGGTAGATAGCAATTCCTTTCTTCAGGGGATCTTCCTGACCCAAGCATCAAACTCATGTCTCCTGCATTCCAGCCAGATTCTTTACCTTTCGAGCCACCAGGGAAGCTGGCTGTCAGTATGGGAAGTCTGCTGTCTGACTTCTGTAGTTGTAATCTGTAATATCTAATTGTACCAAGCTAAACCAGGGGCTCAGGTAGCAACCTTGCTTAATTGGACTTTTCATTGCTTTAGCTCTTAAGATACATAAGATTCTTTTCATCTAACTCTAAAGAACTTTGAACCAGAGAGAATCATGCATTCTTCTAATATATTTCTTATCTAGAAAATCCACAATTTCTACACATTATCATCCAGTCTTAGCTTTGACTGGTTTTGTGGTCCCAATATTTAAGAACATTTTGTAACCAAATGTGAACTGGGTATAGATTTATAAAGTCTAGAAGTGGGCACTTTGTACAAGCCAGTGATATTACTCTGCCCAGTTCTTCCATGCTGCAGAGGGGAACAGAGAGCTAATGATGCAGCAGAATATGGTCCCAACTAAGTTGTTTACAACTATAAAGTCTATAAAAGGACACAGCTGTGCTGCTTCTGAAACTTTGTCTAGAGGTCAGGAGAGTGGCTTATGTCCTACAGGGTAGTTTGCATAAAATGGAATGCATATCTATCTCGCTTAGGGTGGTATCCTCAATGCCCAGGACAGTGTGATGTAGGGTATTAATCAAAATATTCTGAATGGATGGATGGATGCCAGGCAGGTTGCATTAGGCAGGTCTTCTCCTGTGGATGTGAATAACACATGTAGAAGGCTGTTCATCTGATTGCCATTGGCATGGAGTTAGACCCCAGTAAACTGCAAAATTCATAAGTGGAACAGAAAAAGCTGACTCACTTGGGAAGGAGCTGGGATGGTTTTATAAAAACCAAGATAATGCAGCAGAATAATAGCAATGACAACAAAGTAAAAGCCCTAAGTAAGGCTTGGCTGTCATAGGCAAGGAGACCCTTAATTGTGCCCTTGACATAATGAGTATGATGTGTGAATTACATTTTTTAAAAAGTGATCCTGGTTTTCTCCAGTTGGTCTCTGTTATTTTCTCGTGAACATAGATGAGTGTAACCTCTGCTGAAGACACCAGTGAGGACACGCAGGCAGGCAGGACACCTTGTTCTTGCTTGTGATCACTGAAACAGCAAGTTTTCAGTCTGGTTTTTCTCCCTAGGCTCTCTTAAATGTCATACCAAGTAACACTGTAGACAGAAAGCTAAAGCAGTGATGGAGATTCTAACACAGCATATGGGTTCCTATTTTCTTACTGTAGTCCTTGCTCTATAGCCATGGGGAAAAAGACAATTGAACAGGGAATAAACATATAGAATAAAATCTTGGTTATCCAGAGGCAAAGAATACATGAATTCTGTGGGGGTGTTGTGTGAAGAGGAATCATAGGAATTACATGATGGTGTGTGAGTGCAGGGGAGATTAAAAGGTATTTCTTAGGTGGACATAGGATTTTAGGAACTGCTAAATCAGAAAGAAGATGATGCCTTAGTTACAGGGTTGGCTCTGAGGGACTTGTGGAAAGACTGACTGAATGAGGCAGCCTTGGAGGGTACGGAGGCAACTGCTGGGCAGTGAGAGAAATGAGAGAACTTACTTTTATTTATTATTTTTTTAAAGGAGCATTAGTCTTTAATGTTGGTCTTCCCTGGTGCTCAGTGGCAAAGAATCCACTTGCCAATGCAGGAAACATAAAAGATGTGGGTTCGATCACTGGGTTGGGAAGATCCTCTGGGGAAGGAAATGGCAACCCACTCCAATCTTCTTGCCTGGACAGTTCCATGGACAGAGAAACATGGCAGGTTACAGTCTATGGGGTTGCAAAAGAGTTGTACACGACTTAGCGACTAAACAAGTCTTTAATGTTAAGGAGATTGGATCTTAACGCGTATGAAAGGTCAAACCAAAAAGTACTGCTTGGAGCACCAGTTGTATGGAGGCACTGCAGCATTCTGTATTTTCCCCTGATGTTCACAGTTGCTTCTTCTGAAATGAACATAGGAGGAAGAAGAAGAGTTTAGACTATGTCTGTGCAACTTGGCTATTTTTGCCAAGGGAGCAAAGGTAGTCCAAGACTGAGCCAGCCTGGAGAAACCAATGCATTTGTGGCCTCTCCTCCACTGCTATTTTTACTCTTATAAACTAAAGCTGAAGTACTATGACACAGTAGCCATAACACTCCCTACGGCTCTTCACAATATGGCAATTACTGAAATGACTTCTTTCCCATTATGCGGCCAAAAAGCAGTGAGATCATGAGGTAGGCAGCAAGAGCAAACAGTATTTAATTGGTTCTAGAAGGGCGCGGTGGGAATAAAGAATCCTTCTTTTCAACTCTGAGGTTTAAATACATGACCATAACCAAAAAATGCAGAGATGATGCTGCGCACCGAACAGGCCCACACTTCTTTGCTAATAAAGTCATTTTAATCTAATGAAAAAAAGCCACCAAATAAAGTGACAGAACAGTGACTAGAACAGTGACTTAGGGAGTGATTACTCTGAAGCAAATGCAGACCTGGTACTGCCTTGCCCGGACAGGCAGAGCCTTTCCGCCTCCTTCCAAGCCACACCCTCTTCGCACTTTGACCTCCATCCCACCCCACCCCCTTCCGCTGAGCTGGCTTGACCAGGCAGCTTTCCCTGGCTGTTCTCCCAGAGGCGACCAGACCTCCTGTGCAGCTTCACCTCTTCCCTGGAGAAACCCAGCTTTTAGCAACCAGAGAATGTTGAATATGGTCCCCAGAGCTGTGGCTTTCCCCAGCTGGCCTAGAGTCTGGGGTAACAGACTGTTTATGAAGACGAGTGCCAGGTTCCTTGATCTTGATAATGATAGATGGAAAAAGTTCACGGTGTTATTCTGTGTTGTTGTGACATGAGATCAAAGATAAGCCGCGTTCCATCTTGAGATAGGGAGGGCTATTTTGGAAATGTTTCTCGAACGATTTTTCAGCCTTTCTCATTTCATTTGAGTTTTCTCTGTAAAACTACCTTTTTTTTCCTTCTTGCTTTTATTATGGGGATAAAAGAAAAAGTAAAATAAGTTGACCACAAGGATGAACTAGTGAATTTTAACAGGGAACAAAACAGTGATTTTGGAGTAAGAGGTTTTCCTCCTGCCATCTGAAGGCAGAGCCTTCACATGATAACTTTTGTAAACCCAAATGACATAAAGCGAAGAGGCAAATACCCTGGAACACATCCTGTTAACGTAGACACAGAATAAATCGAGGTGAAGCCCAGATGCTCATGGACTCAGTTCCCAGCCATGACGACTGGATGCTGAGATGCTGTGTGGTTCCCGGGGAAGGAGCCTGACGGTACGGCTCTTGCCACTGGGGGCTGTGCACTGCCTCTGTAACAGCTCACTGCAAAACAAATGCTGGATGCTAGAAGCGAATATTCTCTTTAGATTTCTTTCGGTTAGCAAAAACAGATAGCAACGTAGATCTTGTAAAAGAGAAGCGGCATAAAGCAAACTTTGGAAAAGTGGAGATACCTGTTTTCTGCATAGATGGGCTGATAGCTGGGTTCTACCATTGTTACCTGGTTTGGGGACCATGGGCAAGCCCCGTTTCCTCATCTGTACCCTAGAGATAATAATTCAGCTTCAATGAGATGGTTTATTAAGAGTGCAGACTGAGTTGGAAAAGATCACAGAAAGACCAGTTTCGTTGGCTGAGAGGCACTGACTCCATTTGCAGTGGACATCCCTTACTTTCTAGATGCCTCTGTGTCAGGGGATTCCCGTCTTGTCACTTAGGCAGGAAAGTCCCTTCTTATTATGTGGGTTGCAGGGGTGTGGGAAGATTTCTCTTCTCACTGCTGTGACAGTGAGGGTTAGGGGAGTCCCTTTTCACCCCTTTAATATGGATGGGAAAAGGGGGAAAAGAAAATGTGGGGAGAGGCAGCGTGGTTCAGAGGTTCATGGGACTGGAAGCACATTCTCTTCTTGGCGTCAGTTTTGTGCTTGTGCTGGTGGGAGTGCTGGCCTGACGTGCATTTTACTAAAGGCTGATCCCCAGTCCCGTCTCCCCAGAAATCTTTAAATGTCAGTAGTATCAACACTGTGCTGGCTTCTTGCTCCTGTGTCTCTCCTCTTCTCATCAGTTGTGGGTCTCAATTCCTATTGGCAGGATATGCCAACGATGTGGAAACAATCCTGTTCTTAGATAAGGGAGATGTAAGAAACTTAGCCTCAATCCTCACACACAGCACACTAGATAATAACACTCATCCTTGAGGGGCTTGCTGCCTGGTGGGAAGAACTGAGTACAGGGACACAGCTGTGATGCGGGAGAATCTGTGGGCATGTGGCAGACTCGGGACTTCCAAGGGTGGATGTTGAGCTGGCTGTTGTGTTCAAAGTGTTCGTATTTAGGAGGTAACTACAGGCAAAATGTACAGATTTTGAAGCATTAGAATGTACTTGTTAACTGAATCCAGGGGAGCTGATGACATTGCCCAGGAAGAAAGGAGAGAACTATGCTTCTCAATCTTGGCTATGTATAAGAAAACTTTGGGGATCCTACCTGCATAGCCTCTGACTTAAAAATAGGTATAGGAGACAATTGAGGTATCAGGATTTTTTTTTTTTTTTAAAGCTCTTTAGGTGATTTTAATGTGCAGCCAGGTTGAAAATCATAGCTGTGTTTTTCCCTTGCTTCCCCATTTTCCTCTTCTCTTGGTGCTTCAGAGCTTCACAACCTGAGCTGCGCCATCACCTGGAGAGATTTTGGAACTCCAGATGCCCCTATGATACCCCAGATCAATCACAATAGGAATTTCTAGGGGTGGGACTCAGGCATTAGTAAATTCAAAGTCTAGGTGATTCCGTTGTGCAGCCCATGCTGAGAAGATGCCAGTGAAGGAGTACATGTGGATGTCAGGAGGATACTAAGTTAGCAAAGCTGACCAAGTGGTAGGCTCAGCGTTGAGCTGAGGAAGACTGGTGCCTTCTCTACAGTGTTACAAGAAGTAATGATTGTGTCTCATCCCTGATTTTAAAGAGGTGCTTCCAACACTTCCTGATAATAGAGACTATTTAGGGAAGCTTGCTTTTCTTCTCCTTTTACCGTAAGTTTGTGTTATGTTGAATTTTATCAGACACTTTCCCCATATGTATTAAAATAGTCACATGGCTTTCTTTTTAAAATCTGTTAATGTGCTGAGTTCCATGACAAATTTTCTAATATTAAACTATCCCTGTGTTCCTTAGTTACAAGCAACTTGATCATGGTACATTATCTCTTGTTTTCACTATTCCATTTGACCTTGCTAGTATGTTATTTGACATTCTTGCATCTTTTTTCATGAATTAGAAATCAGAAAGTTGTCCTTCTCCTAATGCTGGCGTTGTTTTGGGGTCAGGATGGTTCCGATTGTGTAAAATGACTTGGGGGCATGTTCCTTCTTTTTATAGTTCCTGGAAGAAATTGTAAAAGATGATTTCTTCCTTCAAAGTTTGGGAGAGTTTCTGTGTAAAACCATCTGACCCCACTGTTTTCGTTGTGGGAACATTTTTAAATGTTGCATCAGTTTCTTTAAGAATTTTAATACTATTCAGGCTTTGCATTTTTGCTTAAAACAATCTCAGGAAGGTGTATTTTTCTAGCTTTCAACTTCCTTTATTCCTTTATCTATTTCAAAAGCCTGAACAAACAGATTATCTTCATTTTTTCAATTAACATTGACTCTGAACACACTGAAAGGTGGCTCTGCTTCCTCTGAAGCTGCTTGACAAGGTTGCTAATGGAACTCCAGGAGGCCGGCTCCAAAGAATTCCTTTTAGTTCTTTTGACCTTTATGCTTTATTTTGAGACTGTTTACAGGCCATTGCTTCCTAAGACTTTCTAGTCCTTGGCTTCCATGACAAAATTCTTTATTTTTATTAATAAAATATTTTATTTTTCTAACACTTTGTCATTGAAATTCAATTCATATTTTTTACTTAAAACTCAACTAGTTTGAATGAGTTACATATCAAATACTCAATAGACATGCTTCATATAGTGGGTTGCATATTAAACAGCAGAGGTCTAGACCGAGAAAAATTCTTGATGCAAGTGTTAAAGTATTAGTTGCTAATCAAAAGGTCAAAGTCAACATTTATTATAAAGCTATGAAACACTGAGTATTTTTTAAAGAACAAATGTGTGTGTTTGTGTGTATGCACACGTGGTTAGTCATGTCCAACTCTGCGACCCTGTGAACTGCAGCCCACCAGGCTCCTCTGTCCATGGGATTCCCTAGGCAAGAATACTGGAGTGGGTTACCATTTCCTCCTCCAGGACAAAAATCTTTTCTGATCTTCTATCTCTGATTATATTCTAAAAATCTCGTTCATAAACCCCTTCCTCTTTGTCTCCTACCTTGTGAATACTGACATTTTCAGATTTCTCATTCTAAGTTCACTTCTCTTTTCATTCTATACAATCTCCTCAGATCATCTTATCTACTCTAATGATTTAAACATTACCCAGGCTAGGTCCAGATTTTGTGGGGTCTGAAGGTTGTACAACTCTGGGGTCTCTCTCTCTCTCTTTTCATTCCATATTTAATGATTTATTTATCAAAATCACGTATGGGGTCTCTCTTTACGGAAAGTGTACAAAATTAAGCACAGGGCCTCATCCAGAAAACTAAGTTGCCTGAAACTTAAGCTTTATTAAAATTAGAGTAAATGTATCCTTTTCTATGTCTACAGATAGATGACTCCCAAGTTGACAAGTCTTCTCTTAGATATTTCTTCCATCTACTTCCTTTTCTCTATCCCTTTGTAATGTCCTCTGTATCTCTTGATGTTTTGCAAAGGACTCCTAATATATTTTCCAGCATCCATCTTTGTGCTGCTCAAAAGCCATCCTCTGCACTGTCACAAAAATGCTCACAAAATAAAATCTAACCATGCTACTTTTCTGCTTCAATTCTTTTGATAAAATAAGTGGAAAATAATTAAAGATGTGATGTAATTATCTCATTTCTCCACTGAAGAAAGACCTGAGTTTTCAGATTTAAAAATCACAACACTTGCATATAGTTAACTTCTTGTAAAATTTCCTACAGGTGCCCTAATCTTTATTCTGTCCTCAACCTTTGCTTCCACCAAACACCCAAAACAATAGCAATGTTTTACCTACAAAAGATTAAAAAGCACAGTGCCTTGGATTTCCAATCTGCCAGTATGTAGAAAATAAAAAACAACAAACACTGTCTGTGGGATTCGAAGGGGTATAAACAGTCAAAACTTTAATACCAACTAAATCATTTATAAATGAGAGAAATAGAAATGCAGGATCTTATAAAAAGAATACCAGTCACATATGCTTTCTAGAAATAAAGATGATTCTCTGTATTATTTTAGTCTACCTTGTCCCATTTACAATGGAACGTTCTGTGCCCAGATATGTCATGAGATTGGATAACACTGCAATAGCTACTGTATTGTAGCCAGGACAAACAGAGCAGCATCACTTAACACTCTCCAAAGACCTAGTAGTTCAGCAACATTGTAAGATGAAGTGACTTCTGAAGGCTAGGTTAGGGGGACTAACTACTATTTTAAAATCTTATTTCAATGAAAACATTTATTTCCAGTTTCCATGCATCTAAGTTAATTTTTGGAGCATGATATAGAAATACCTGAAGTAATTTGTTTTTCTGTAATACAGATGATGGCTTTGGCTTGAACACATTATGATGTATAGCCAAGATTCATATTCTTGATATTTAAAATATCCACATATTTATGAGGACTGTGAAGAAAGCTGAATGCCAAAGAATTGATGCTTTTGAACTGTGGTGCTGGAGAAGACTCTTGCGAGTCCCTTGGACTGCAAGGAGATCCAACCAGTCCATTCTGAAGGAGACCAGTCGTGGGTGTTCATTGGAAGGACTGATGCTGAGGCTGAAACTCTAATACTTTGGCCACCTGATGCGAAGAGCTGACTTATTTGAAAAGACCCTGATGCTGGGAGGGATTGGGGGCAGGAGGAGAAGGGGACAACAGAAGATGAGATGGCTGGATGGCATCACCAACTCGATGGACATGAGTTTGAATGAACTCCGGGAGTTGGTGATGGACAGGGAGGCCTGGCGTGCTGTGATTCATGGGGTCGCAAAGAGTCAGACACGACTGAGTGACTGAACTGAACTGAACTGAAATACTGTTTTCCAGAAAGAATTTATTTTATTCCTTGCAACTTCTCCAAAACAGTAAAATGTTTAGAGATCAGACTCTGAGTCTGTTTCAAAGTGTGACATCCAAGAATTGGCTTTGTTTTGACACCAGTTGGCATTTCTTTTTGTTTCTGGATTGTCTTGGGTCTGAATTATCATAGCAAATAGCTCTCTTAAATCAATAGGAAGCAAGTATGAAGATTTAGAAATTAATATTTATATTTTAACATGATAAATAATTTAATACTGTCCCAAATAACAGTCATGTATGGCACCAGTGACTTTCCCAGAATTGCACTTTATTTATAGAAATATCTGGGTATTACACATTCAGAGTAACTTGCAAGTAATTTCAGTGCTCAAACAATTTTTCTTTATGGGGAGATTTTAGCTATTTTGCTTTTTTGGTTGTTACACAGAAATGGTTATGTTGGTGTCTGTGTGTGTGCTTACAGGTGACGCCATTCTAAACCAGATTCCACATCCAAGGCAGAAATACTTTTACCAGGTAAAATTCTGGTAACAGGGTTAACAGGGGGGAACAAATAAAGGTGGGTGCAGTTAACTCCTATGGTGAGCAGTGGTGTATATAAATGGGTTGTACGTTGAACCTTACTTTTTAACTTTTTCTCTTTTAAAATTCTTCCTCTTCTCAAGTCTGAGAGAAAGAAAAAGAGAACTGGTTGTTTCTTAGCGGACATCCTATTAAAAAAACATGGGGAGTTGTAAAAGCTGTTGTACGTTTTTCTAAGGGCTCAAGTTACTAGAAATCTTGAGAAAGTTTGGTTTTTGGAGCACTTAGTGTTTGTTCTCCATTAAACCAATGGAAAGAGAAGGGTTGAAAGAGCTGTGTCAAATGTCAGATGATCCTATTGTTAGGGTCCTGGGCTGAAGTGGCTGGAAAGGACCAGGCATTCAGCAGGCTCAGCTTCTAAGTTAGGCATTGGTCTCATGTTTTCCTCCTTTTTAGTTGCGAGACTTAGGGAAAAAAAATAATCTGGGCCAGGAAGAGCCAGGCAGGATGGATCATGTACACAAAGGAAGGTCTCATCCTGCAACTTTGTTTGGTTTCAACATAACCTCAGTGAAACCAGGAAAGATTTATGTGACCTGAGATTTCTTATGCTGGGGATCTGTCGCATCCTAGTTCTGTGCAACCTGGAAAAAATTCCTAAAATTCTAACACTATTTTGATAAGTCCCCACAGCAATCTCTTTACTATAATGTGACTAATAAAACATGAATGTCGGAGGGTGTTTTGGGTTTGTCACCTGTGGCTCCTTTTCTTTTTTCCAGTCTTCTCCGTCAGTTCAGTTCAGTCCTCAGTCTCGTCCCACTCTTTGTGACCCCATGGACTGCAGCACGCCAGGCCTCCCCGTCCATCACCAACTCCTGGAGTTTACTCAAACTCATGTCCATTGAGTCGGTGATGCCATCCAACCATCTCATCCTCTGTCATCCCCTTCTCCTCCCGCCTTCAATCTTTCCCAGCATCAAGGTCTTTTCCAATGAGTCAGTTCTTCGTATCAGGTGGCCAAAGTATTGGAGTTTCAGCTTCGGCGTCAGTCCTTCCAATGAATATTCAGGACTAATTTTCTTTAGGATGGACTGCTTGGATCTCCTTGCAGTCCAAGAGACTCTCAAAGAGTCTTCAACACCACAGTTCAAAAGCATCAATTCTTTGGTGCTCAGCTTTCTTTATAGTCCAATTCTCACATCCATACATGTCTACTGGAAAAACCATAGCTTTGACTAGATGGAACTTTGTTGGCAAAGTAATGTCTCTGCTTTTTAATATGCTGTCTAGGTTGGTCATAGCTTTTCTTCCAAGGAGCAAGTGTCTTTTAATTTCATGGCTGTGGTCACCATCTGCAGTGATTTTGAAGCCCCCCCCAAAAAAGTCTGTCACTGTATTCACTGTTTCCCCATCTATTTGCCATGAATTGATGGGACCAGATGCCATGATCTTCGTTTTCTGAATGTTGAGTTTTAAGCCAACTTTTTCACTTTCCTTTTCACTTTCATCAAGAGGCTCTTTAGTTCTTCTTCACTTTCTGCCATAAGGGTGGTGTCATCTGCATATCTGAGGTCATTGATATTTCTCCTGGCAATCTCGATTCCAGTTTGTGCTTCATCCAGCCCAGGGTTTCTCATGACGTACTCTGCATAGAAGTTAAATAAGCACGGTGACAGTATACAGCCTTGACGTACTCCTTTCACTATTTGAAACCAGTCTGTTCCATGTCCAGTTCTAACCATTGCTTCCTGACCTGCATACAGATTTCTCAAGAGGCAGGTCAGGTGGTCTGGTATTCCCTTCTCTTTAAGAATTTTCCAGAGTTTGTTGTGATCCACACAGTCAAAGGCTTTGGCATAGTCAATAAAGCAGAAGTAGATATTTTTCTGGAACTCTCTTGCTTTTTCAATGATCCAACGAATGTTGGCAATTTGATCTCTGGTTCCTCTGCCTTTTCTAAATCTGGAAGTTTAGAAAGTTCTAAACTTTCTGGAAGTTCTTGGTTCACATACTGTTGAAGCCATTCTTTTCAGTAATCATCATTATTACTTAATTGACTTTATTTATGTCTTCTACTCCCTAGGCACATAAAAAGTATCTTGCAGTCGGGTTCCTTGAAGACTGTGAAGGTTGAAAGTAGTGATATGAATCTTACTGTCTTTAACCTCACCTCATTATGCAAGCAAATAGTTTCCTTATCTGTTCATTAGTACAGTCTAAGGTTATCTATGAGCAGTACCCATGCTGCCAAATTTTAAGCTTGATCTGATATTATCGTCTTGGAACTTTGGCCAGAACGCTAGCCAGTGACCTTGTATTGACATATTTCTGCCAACTTTGGGCTTCCTGAGTACAGAAAGTTTAAGTAACTCATTAGATAATCTCAAAAACCATCTCAACTATGAGGTGTTCCTTAAAAGTCATAAATGGTTCAAGTAAAATTGATTAGATAAAGTTCTTGTGGTTGAAATTTTATTGCTGTGCAGTTCATAATCATCCAGAGAAGTATTAAGAAAATTGTGTGTTACTGTGTGGCCCTTTGACAGAGAGACTCACCTGAGTCAGCTGTGGCTGGACCACTCTTCCTAGAAGCACAAGGAATGGGACTCAGCTTTGGCTGAGGGAGTGTGTACCTTGGTATGCAAGGCATTGCAGGGTTTACGTATCCAGTTACCAGGGATGGGAGGAAGCCTGTACTATCTCTGTTCTAGTCTATGACCCTTTGCCACTTACTTTCCTTGAATAAAAAGGTAACATTTTTAGGATTTGACTAGAGGGTGGCAAGAGTGTCCTTAACCTAGATCAGGCCAAGGGTGGGTAATGGCTGCTGTTCTCACGTACAGGGTGCATTCTCTGTGCCTAGTAGTTTGAGGTTTACAACTATTACGTCTAAAACCTACACCAGTGCAAATATAATCAGCACTATTTTATGGGTGAGGAAAGAGTGGAGAAGGGACTGAATCCTGAATGTGCAAGTCACCTCCTGAAACGGCTCTGAAAAAAATGACTGGATTAACTGGAAGTGATGAACCAGAAATGACTACATTACATTGCTTGCATTAAAAAGTAGGGCACTTGAAAATAGCAATAAAAATTGAGCTTTAGAGGGTAAAGGTTTTATTTTTTGCACACAAGTGGTTGAGATTTGTGGTTCGTGTTGACTACATATATACCTTTATGTGGCTCTTACCTCATCAAATACTTACTGAGTGTCTCTCATGTATGTGGCATTTTGCTAAAGTAGGGGCTTCCATTCGTAGTTCATCGTCAAGTGACTTGAAGGGCTTTCTCGTCCCACCTGTGTGTCTGATAACTCCTATTCATACTTGAAGAAGCAGCTCACACTGCATTTCCTCTTTGAAGCCCTGCCTGAATGCACCAATCAGACGTTAATTAACCCTTGCTGTATATTTCTGTCTGTAGTATATCTATTATGTAACTTATCCCACTGACCCTGTTTATTTGTGAACATTCCTGTCCCTTCCTGCTGGTTGTGAATTCTGTGCCACAGGGACCAGTACCTCCCTGATCTCTCCCAACACACACACTAATTCCCCAGTGGTTATGTCAGGCTGGCTCTTAGTGCAACATAGAGGTTCAATAAAACTTGCTCAATGCATGAATGACTGTATACCAGTGAAGCAGAAAGTTATTCTACTTCAAAGTCACTCACAATTAGAAAAGGTATGATTAAATTGAGCACTCACTGCCCCAAACTTTACCTACATTATCTAACTGAATCTGACTGCAACTCTATTAGGTTGGTATTATTTCCTTGGCTCTTTCTATAAAACTATGCTCATTTGAGCAATCTCCAGGAGACGGTGAAGGACAGGGAAGCCTGGTGTGCTGCAGTCCATGGGATCTCAAAGAGTTGGACACAACTGAATGACTGAACACAAAAAACACAGGCACGAAGTGGCAAGCCCAGCATCACTGAGCTAGTAGGCAGTGGAACCAGAAAGAAACCTAGGCTGCCTGACTCTGAAACCCTGCTGACTCCACTAAGTTACACTGAGTCCCATAAAAAAAGATGACTGACAGCAGTGTTATAATCTCTTTGCTTCTTGAAATTTTTTTCAACAACATACAATAGCATGTTGTACATACACTGACTTTCCCAGTGCTGGGTACATGCCACCTGTTAGCATTTCACTGGTGACAAAATATATCTGAATATCCTTCTATAATACATATGTAATAATACAGTCAGCATCCACCAAGCTTTCAGGCATGCTAAAGAGGAGAACACACACAAAATGTCCGAAATGTCCTGAGAGCCTTAGACTTTAGACTCAAGCATTTCCAGGAAAATGCCCAAGTGCCTCGTGGATCGGACAGGCAGATCTGAGTGTATTTATTTTGATAAACCTAATCCCAGAGAAATCTGAGCTGAATTTAAATTCTCAGTCCCTCAGTAGGGAGAGATATGCAGCCTGAAGATAAACACGGAAGACAGAACACCCGTGTGGGAGGCTTCCCTGGGATGGAG
This sequence comes from Bos mutus, assembly GCF_027580195.1. Classification (NCBI taxonomy): domain Eukaryota; kingdom Metazoa; phylum Chordata; class Mammalia; order Artiodactyla; family Bovidae; genus Bos; species Bos mutus. The sequence goes on along the minus strand of NC_091617.1, from coordinate 88,698,863 downwards.
GATATTAACTCAGGGAAATCATGAGCCCTTATTTGGATAAACAGTTCCGCAGAGGGCAGAAATGACACGTCTCCCCATAACTCCTGGCTCACAGTGTACGGTGCTCACCAGACCTGCTCGGTAAGTTTTTTTAGCTGACAGAGCGTTAGCCGTTGTCACGTACATCAGCTGGAGCCCTACCCCAAAAGGATATTGTCATAAAAAATTGACAACTCCAGATTTGAAAATAAAGTATAGATTTTGTTCAGGAGGGTTAAGGGAGAGAAGATGCTGGGGAATCAAGAATATCTGCATACAAATCTAGACATCATCTTTTCAAGAGATTGTAACAGCTTGGAGGAGAAAGCGGCGTAGCTCTATTAATAGTTGGTGAAATGGCAGGGCATACACTCTGTAGCGTAGCTCCATATGGTGAGGGGGAAGACGACATCTTTTATTACCACACCTTCCCCAGCAGCTACACTGATAGCCTTGTAGTGAAGAGCTACCACAGGCACCCTGCAAAATGACAGAAGCCCCACCGCACCCACAAGTGCCAGATTGTATTCTTCTCCGAAGAGAGCAGGGAAATTCCACCCATAATGTGATCACATCCATGTAGTTTTCCCGTGTGTGCGAAGGTCAATCTACCGCCTAAGATTCTACAGCTGAAATAAAAGGGAACTGGGCATTTGTCTGCAGGCAGGAAGGGAAATACAAGGAGAACCTCAGTTCTCATAAACCAGCCATGAAGGGTCATTCTTTCTTTATCAAAGCTATTAATCTTTTTAGCTCTTTGAATTAACCCACTTGAGTCTTTGAAACAATAAAAATGTTTGAGAATCTTGGAAGAACCAAGGAAAGCATCTGCTTTCCTTTTTAAATCAAGAATGCTAAGATTATTGCAGATATATGACATTAACATTAAATGTTATGTTTGTTTCAAAAGCTATGCATAGTGATGATAGAAATAATTTGAAAAGACAAGAAATTTTAAGAAATACTGATATTCCCATACCTAATAGATAATCGCATGTGTGTATGCATTTAGTTGTGTCTGACTCTTTGTGACCCCATGATTGTAGCCCGTCAAGCTCCCTTTATGTGGAATTTCCCAAGTAAGTATACTGGGTATACTTACTCCAGTATTTCTTCTCCAGGAATCTTCCTAACCCAGGATCAAACCCATGTCTCTTGAGTCACCTGCATTGGCACATGGGTTCTTTACCAGGTGAGCCACCAGGGAAGCCAATTACTCTTAAAAATTAGGTGAATATAATTATGGACTCATGAAAATGGACTTATGTGCTGTGAATATTGTTTTGTAACATTTTTTTTACTTAATAGGTTGGGAACAAATCTCCATGACAGTATTTATTTTTTAATTAAAATAAAATGACATAAGACATGTTCACATATTGTATTCTATCAAGGCATGTATTTTAATGTCATAATATATTTAACTAGTGTTTTATTTTTAGAAATACAAGATTTTACTGTTTCAGTAAGCAAGCTTAAGCAACCTTTAAAAATGGTTCCCTTGATCCAGAAAATGCCACAAAATCCTGCAAATCAGGAGGTTCAGATCTTCATTTTCAATTTAAGAACATGTGTGAAACTGCCCGCCATTAAGTGTATGCATATCCAAAAAGCCACCAAGTATCTGAATGATGTCCCTTTACAGAAGTAATGTGTGCCATTCCGGCGTTATTACAGTGGAAGTGATAGCTGTACAGATCAAACGGTAGGGCTGGACGCAGGGTTCAGATCAGATCAGTCGCTCAGTCGTGTCTGACTCTTTGTGACCCCATGAATCGCAGCACGCCAGGCCTCCCTGTCCATCACCAACTCCCCGGAGTTCACTCAGACTCACGTCCATCGAGTCAGTGATGCCATCCAGCCATCTCATCCTCTGTCCTCCCTTCTCCTCCTGCCCCCAATCCCCTCCCAGCATCAGAGTCTTTTCCAATGAGTCAACTCTTCGCATGAGGTGGCCAAAGTACTGAGTTTCAGCTTTAGCATCATTCCTTCCAAAGAAATCCTAGGGCTGATCTCCTTCAGAATGGACTGGTTGGATCTCCGTGCAGTCCAAGGGACTCTCAAGAGTCTCTCCAACACCACAGTTCAAAACAACAATTCTTCAGCTCAGCAGTTCTAACCATTGCTTCCTGACCTGCATACAGATTTCTCAAGAGGCAGGTCAGGTGGTCTGGTATTCCCTTCTCTTTAAGAATTTTCCAGAGTTTGTTGTGATCCACACAGTCAAAGGCTTTGGCATAGTCAATAAAGCAGAAGTAGATATTTTTCTGGAACTCTCTTGCTTTTTCAATGATCCAACGAATGTTGGCAATTTGATCTCTGGTTCCTCTGCCTTTTCTAAATCTGGAAGTTTAGAAAGTTCTAAACTTTCTGGAAGTTCTTGGTTCACATACTGTTGAAGCCATTCTTTTCAGTAATCATCATTATTACTTAATTGACTTTATTTATGTCTTCTACTCCCTAGGCACATAAAAAGTATCTTGCAGTCGGGTTCCTTGAAGACTGTGAAGGTTGAAAGTAGTGATATGAATCTTACTGTCTTTAACCTCACCTCATTATGCAAGCAAATAGTTTCCTTATCTGTTCATTAGTACAGTCTAAGGTTATCTATGAGCAGTACCCATGCTGCCAAATTTTAAGCTTGATCTGATATTATCGTCTTGGAACTTTGGCCAGAACGCTAGCCAGTGACCTTGTATTGACATATTTCTGCCAACTTTGGGCTTCCTGAGTACAGAAAGTTTAAGTAACTCATTAGATAATCTCAAAAACCATCTCAACTATGAGGTGTTCCTTAAAAGTCATAAATGGTTCAAGTAAAATTGATTAGATAAAGTTCTTGTGGTTGAAATTTTATTGCTGTGCAGTTCATAATCATCCAGAGAAGTATTAAGAAAATTGTGTGTTACTGTGTGGCCCTTTGACAGAGAGACTCACCTGAGTCAGCTGTGGCTGGACCACTCTTCCTAGAAGCACAAGGAATGGGACTCAGCTTTGGCTGAGGGAGTGTGTACCTTGGTATGCAAGGCATTGCAGGGTTTACGTATCCAGTTACCAGGGATGGGAGGAAGCCTGTACTATCTCTGTTCTAGTCTATGACCCTTTGCCACTTACTTTCCTTGAATAAAAAGGTAACATTTTTAGGATTTGACTAGAGGGTGGCAAGAGTGTCCTTAACCTAGATCAGGCCAAGGGTGGGTAATGGCTGCTGTTCTCACGTACAGGGTGCATTCTCTGTGCCTAGTAGTTTGAGGTTTACAACTATTACGTCTAAAACCTACACCAGTGCAAATATAATCAGCACTATTTTATGGGTGAGGAAAGAGTGGAGAAGGGACTGAATCCTGAATGTGCAAGTCACCTCCTGAAACGGCTCTGAAAAAAATGACTGGATTAACTGGAAGTGATGAACCAGAAATGACTACATTACATTGCTTGCATTAAAAAGTAGGGCACTTGAAAATAGCAATAAAAATTGAGCTTTAGAGGGTAAAGGTTTTATTTTTTGCACACAAGTGGTTGAGATTTGTGGTTCGTGTTGACTACATATATACCTTTATGTGGCTCTTACCTCATCAAATACTTACTGAGTGTCTCTCATGTATGTGGCATTTTGCTAAAGTAGGGGCTTCCATTCGTAGTTCATCGTCAAGTGACTTGAAGGGCTTTCTCGTCCCACCTGTGTGTCTGATAACTCCTATTCATACTTGAAGAAGCAGCTCACACTGCATTTCCTCTTTGAAGCCCTGCCTGAATGCACCAATCAGACGTTAATTAACCCTTGCTGTATATTTCTGTCTGTAGTATATCTATTATGTAACTTATCCCACTGACCCTGTTTATTTGTGAACATTCCTGTCCCTTCCTGCTGGTTGTGAATTCTGTGCCACAGGGACCAGTACCTCCCTGATCTCTCCCAACACACACACTAATTCCCCAGTGGTTATGTCAGGCTGGCTCTTAGTGCAACATAGAGGTTCAATAAAACTTGCTCAATGCATGAATGACTGTATACCAGTGAAGCAGAAAGTTATTCTACTTCAAAGTCACTCACAATTAGAAAAGGTATGATTAAATTGAGCACTCACTGCCCCAAACTTTACCTACATTATCTAACTGAATCTGACTGCAACTCTATTAGGTTGGTATTATTTCCTTGGCTCTTTCTATAAAACTATGCTCATTTGAGCAATCTCCAGGAGACGGTGAAGGACAGGGAAGCCTGGTGTGCTGCAGTCCATGGGATCTCAAAGAGTTGGACACAACTGAATGACTGAACAACAAAAACACAGGCACGAAGTGGCAAGCCCAGCATCACTGAGCTAGTAGGCAGTGGAACCAGAAAGAAACCTAGGCTGCCTGACTCTGAAACCCTGCTGACTCCACTAAGTTACACTGAGTCCCATAAAAAAAGATGACTGACAGCAGTGTTATAATCTCTTTGCTTCTTGAAATTTTTTTCAACAACATACAATAGCATGTTGTACATACACTGACTTTCCCAGTGCTGGGTACATGCCACCTGTTAGCATTTCACTGGTGACAAAATATATCTGAATATCCTTCTATAATACATATGTAATAATACAGTCAGCATCCACCAAGCTTTCAGGCATGCTAAAGAGGAGAACACACACAAAATGTCCGAAATGTCCTGAGAGCCTTAGACTTTAGACTCAAGCATTTCCAGGAAAATGCCCAAGTGCCTCGTGGATCGGACAGGCAGATCTGAGTGTATTTATTTTGATAAACCTAATCCCAGAGAAATCTGAGCTGAATTTAAATTCTCAGTCCCTCAGTAGGGAGAGATATGCAGCCTGAAGATAAACACGGAAGACAGAACACCCGTGTGGGAGGCTTCCCTGGGATGGAGGATATTAACTCAGGGAAATCGCGAGCCCTTATTTGGATAAACAGTTCCCGCAGGGCAGAAATGACACGTCTCCCCATAACTCCTGGCTCACAGTGTACGGTGCTCACCAGACCTGCTCGGTAAGTTTTTTTAGCTGACAGAGCGTTAGCCGTTGTCACGTACATCAGCTGGAGCCCTACCCCAAAAGGATATTGTCATAAAAAATTGACAACTCCAGATTTGAAAATAAAGTATAGATTTTGTTCAGGAGGGTTAAGGGAGAGAAGATGCTGGGGAATCAAGAATATCTGCATACAAATCTAGACATCATCTTTTCAAGAGATTGTAACAGCTTGGAGGAGAAAGCGGCGTAGCTCTATTAATAGTTGGTGAAATGGCAGGGCATACACTCTGTAGCGTAGCTCCATATGGTGAGGGGGAAGACGACATCTTTTATTACCACACCTTCCCCAGCAGCTACACTGATAGCCTTGTAGTGAAGAGCTACCACAGGCACCCTGCAAAATGACAGAAGCCCCACCGCACCCACAAGTGCCAGATTGTATTCTTCTCCGAAGAGAGCAGGGAAATTCCACCCATAATGTGATCACATCCATGTAGTTTTCCCGTGTGTGCGAAGGTCAATCTACCGCCTAAGATTCTACAGCTGAAATAAAAGGGAACTGGGCATTTGTCTGCAGGCAGGAAGGGAAATACAAGGAGAACCTCAGTTCTCATAAACCAGCCATGAAGGGTCATTCTTTCTTTATCAAAGCTATTAATCTTTTTAGCTCTTTGAATTAACCCACTTGAGTCTTTGAAACAATAAAAATGTTTGAGAATCTTGGAAGAACCAAGGAAAGCATCTGCTTTCCTTTTTAAATCAAGAATGCTAAGATTATTGCAGATATATGACATTAACATTAAATGTTATGTTTGTTTCAAAAGCTATGCATAGTGATGATAGAAATAATTTGAAAAGACAAGAAATTTTAAGAAATACTGATATTCCCATACCTAATAGATAATCGCATGTGTGTATGCATTTAGTTGTGTCTGACTCTTTGTGACCCCATGATTGTAGCCCGCCAAGCTCCCTTTATGTGGAATTTCCCAAGTAAGTATACTGGAGTATACTTACTCCAGTATTTCTTCTCCAGGGAATCTTCCTAACCCAGGGATCAAACCCATGTCTCTTGAGTCACCTGCATTGGCACATGGGTTCTTTACCAGGTGAGCCACCAGGGAAGCCAATTACTCTTAAAAATTAGGTGAATATAATTATGGACTCATGAAAATGGACTTATGTGCTGTGAATATTGTTTTGTAACATTTTTTTTACTTAATAGGTTGGGAACAAATCTCCATGACAGTATTTATTTTTTAATTAAAATAAAATGACATAAGACATGTTCACATATTGTATTCTATCAAGGCATGTATTTTAATGTCATAATATATTTAACTAGTGTTTTATTTTTAGAAATACAAGATTTTACTGTTTCAGTAAGCAAGCTTAAGCAACCTTTAAAAATGGTTCCCTTGATCCAGAAAATGCCACAAAATCCTGCAAATCAGGAGGTTCAGATCTTCATTTTCAATTTAAGAACATGTGTGAAACTGCCCGGCCATTAAGTGTATGCATATCCAAAAAGCCACCAAGTATCTGAATGATGTCCCTTTACAGAAGTAATGTGTGCCATTCCGGCGTTATTACAGTGGAAGTGATAGCTGTACAGATCAAACGGTAGGGCTGGACGCAGGGTTCAGATCAGATCAGTCGCTCAGTCGTGTCTGACTCTTTGTGACCCCATGAATCGCAGCACGCCAGGCCTCCCTGTCCATCACCAACTCCCGGAGTTCACTCAGACTCACGTCCATCGAGTCAGTGATGCCATCCAGCCATCTCATCCTCTGTCCTCCCCTTCTCCTCCTGCCCCCAATCCCTCCCAGCATCAGAGTCTTTTCCAATGAGTCAACTCTTCGCATGAGGTGGCCAAAGTACTGGAGTTTCAGCTTTAGCATCATTCCTTCCAAAGAAATCCTAGGGCTGATCTCCTTCAGAATGGACTGGTTGGATCTCCGTGCAGTCCAAGGGACTCTCAAGAGTCTTCTCCAACACCACAGTTCAAAACAACAATTCTTCAGCGCTCAGCCTTCTTCACAGTCCAACTCTCACATCCATACATGACCACTGGAAAAACCATAGCCTTGACTAGACGAACCTTTGTTGGCAAAGTAATGTCTCTGCTTTTGAATGTGCTATCTAGGTTGGTCATAACTTTCCTTCCAAGGAGTAAGCATCTTTTAATTTCATGGCTGCAGTCACCATCTGCAGTGATTTTGGAGCCCCCCAAAATAAAGTCTGCCACTGTTTCCACTGTTTCCCCATCTATTTCCCATGAAGTGATGGGACTGGATGCCATGATCTTCGTTTTCTGAATGTTGAGCTTTAAGCCCACTTTTTCACTCTCCACTTTCACTTTCATCAAGAGGCTTTTGAGTTCCTCTTCACTTTCTGCCATAAGGGTGGTGTCATCTGCATATCTGAGGTTATTGATATTTCTCCCAGCAATCTTGATTCCAGCTTGTGTTTCTTCCAGTCCAGCGTTTCTCATGATGTACTCTGCATATAAGTTAAATAAACAGGGTAACAATATACAGCCTTGATGTACTCCTTTTCCTATTTGGAACCAGTCTGTTGTTCCATGTCCAGTTCTAACTGTTGCTTCCTGACCTGCATACAAATTTCTCAAAAGGCAGATCAGGTGGTCTGGTATTCCCATCTCTTTCAGAATTTTCCACAGTTTATTGTGTTCCACAAGTCAAAGGCTTTGGCATAGTCAATAAAGCAGAAATAGATGTTTTTCTGGAACTCTCTTGCTTTTTCCATGATCCAGCAGATGTTGGCAATTTGATCTCTGGTTCCTCTGCCTTTTCTAAAACCAGCTTGAACATCAGGAAGTTCACGGTTCACATATTGCTGAAGCCTGGCTTGGAGAATTTTGAGCATTACTTTACTAGAGTGTGAGATGAATGCAATTTTGCAGTAGTTTGAGCATTCTTTGGCATTGCCTTTCTTTGGGATTGGAATGAAAACTGACCTTTTCCAGTCCTGTGGCCACTGCTGAGTTTTCCAAATTTGCTGGCATATTGAGTGCAGCACTTTCACAGCATCATCTTTCAGGATTTGAAATAGCTCAACTGGAATTCCATCACCTCCACTAGCTTTGTTCGTAGTGATACTTTCTAAGGCCCACTTGACTTCATATTCCAGGATGTCTGGCTCTAGGTGAGTGCTCACACCATCGTGATTATCTGGGTCATGAAGATCTTTTTTGTACAGTTCTTCTTTGTATTCTTGCCATCTCTTATTAATATATTCTGCTTCTGTTAGGTCCATACCATTTCTGTCCTTTATCGAGCTCATCTTTGCATGAAATATTCCTTTGGCATCTCTGATTTTCTTGAAGAGATCCCTAGTCTTTCCCATTCTGTTGTTTTCCTCTATTTCTTTGCATTGATCATTGGTGGCCCAGAAAGAGTGGTGAATTTTTATTGCACATGTTCAAAAATTCAGAGAGCAATGCTGAACTTAATGGTTTAGATGTAGAGTCTTTGGTCATTGAGCACATCCAAGTGAACAAAGCTCCCAAGATGTAGCATAGAACTTAGAAAGCTCCTGGTCGGATCAGCCCATACAAGAGTTCTCCCTGCCACATGGAGATGATCCTTACTGAAAAAGAGCAGGTTGTTCCTAAACCAGAAGAGGAGGTTGCACAAAAGAAAAAGATATCCTGGGAGAAACTAATGAGATGAAAACTTACAGCCTGGGAATAAATGCTGCAGAAAAATAAATGCAGATAAAGTTAAGAAATAGAAGATTTCCCCACATTTCCCCCTGCTATTATAAACAATGTAAAAAGTTACCAATGGACATATATTATTTATTAATCATTATCTATCTCTATTTCCTTAGGATTACTTATTACAGTTGGAATTACTAGTTTATAGGAGATGAGCTTTCTGAAGCCTTTCCTCATTGCTTCCAGAGTGGCTATGCCTGGCTTTATCCCATCCATAGTGCATGAACCTGTGTGAAGGAGGGGATGGGGTTTCATATAAAAGTTGCAAAGAGTGTTTTTTCTCTTCAAGCATGTATTTCTTCAATGTGAATTGCATGATTTATATCCTTTGATTCTGTATTTTTTCTATTGGGATATTTGCCTTTTATTTTTGATTTACAAAATCTCTGTGTGGCAATTAATACCTTTTCATCTGACACATATGAAGGAATTCTCATTTTGTTATTTGCTTTTGAAATGTGTGTGTATACAGTCAATCTCATTATTGATGGGTTCTGCATTTGCAAATGTGCCTACTCACTAAAATTTCCTTGTAACCCCAAATCAATATTTGTGGTGTTTTTGTGGTCACTGGTGGACATGTGCAGAGCAGCAAAAATCTGAATTGCATGACATGATAGTTCTCAGCTGAGGTCCAATGAGGCAACCCTCAACCTTCTTGATTCACCTCTGTAAACAAGTGTCCTTTTCATAGTCTATTTAGTGCCATGTTTTCCACATTTTGATGCTTTTTTGTTGGTGATTTTGTAGTGCAAAAGTGTTACCTGGTGTTCCTTAGTGCAAGAAGGCTGTGATGTGTCTCTCAGAGAAAATGCATGTTAGTTAAGCTTTGTTCAGACATGACTTATATTAGATGTTGGCCATGAATTCAGTTGGACTGTAGCCCACAAGGCTTCTCTGTCCTTGGGATTTCCCCAGCAAGAATACTGGCATGGGTTGCCATTTCCTTCTCCAAGGGATCTTCCTGACCCATGGATTGAACCCAGGTCTCCTGCATTGCAGGTGGATTATTTACCAACTGAGCCACCAAGGATAAGCCCCAATGAATCAACAATGTATTTTAAATAAAGTCTCTTTAAACAGACACACATATAAGGCTATGTATTAATTGGTTGACAAAAATATTGGAGTCAGAGGTTTGCAGGAACCTAGGGCTCTCTTTCCCCCAGGAACAATGCTAACTCAGTGTTCACAGTGGCATTATAGAACATTAGGTACACGATGTAGCTAAAGAGTTGAATATATATGAATATATGTATTTTTTTTTCTCCATCACATGAAAACATTTTCAGTTTTGCCTACTCAAATATTTCAGTCTGTTCTTTGTGGATTGTGCCTTGGTGTTGTGCTTATTATTGGGAGAAGATTTCTTCTCTGCTCTTCATATTTTCTACGTGGGGTCACCTCTGCTGGAGAAACACACCTGGCTTCTCTTTGGGCTACACTTACCTGAGTGGTGTATTTGGGAGAAGAGGCAGCCCCCTTTTACCCTTGGCCTTGAATCTGTCTGCCTTCTGCAAATAGCACACATCCTCTGATCCTTGTTTTATAGCGTGGCTCCCTGAGGTGCAGGTCTGCAGGTGGTTAGAACTGCTGGTAACTGAAAGAGTCAATGTCTGGTCTACAGTAGGAACAGGTCTGCTGTCATTACTGACTTAAGCTATGTACCTACCAAGTCGCTTCAGTCGTGTCTGACTCTGTGCGACCCCATGGACCGCAGCCTACCAGGCTTCTCCGTCCATGGGATTCTCCAGGCGAGAACACTGGAGTGGGTTGCCATTTCCTTCTCCAATGCATGAAAGTGGAAAGTGAAAGTGAAGTCACTTAGTCATGTCTGACTCTTAGCGACTCCATGGACTGCAGCCCACCAACCTCCTCCATCCATGGGATTTTCCAGGCAACAGTACTGGAGTGGGGTGCCATTGCCTTCTCCCAAGCTATGTACCTGGTATCTGCTTTATCAGTGAAAGTGTTCATCATCTCTCTGACATCTGGGTCTATCTCTCAGTTGGTTACAAACCAGGGAAAGGAGGAGTGGGTTTGTTTTTTTTTTTTTTCAATTTTTTTTTTGCCACACAGTGTGTGGGATCTTAGTTCCCCAACCAGGGATTGAACCCGTGCCTTCTACATTGGAAGCATGGAGTCCCAACCACTGGACAGCCAGGGAAGTCCCAGGAGTGTCTTTGTAGTAGCCCTCTTCACATAAAAAGTTCTTTTTACTTAAAAAATTATGCAGATATTCACATATGGTTTCTTCTTCTAGTTCTTCTTTGACTCTTTTTTTTTCACTCTAAAGTTTTGGTTTCAGGGTAGCTGATACTGCTGTTGGATTTCTTGGTTTCTAAACCAGGCATTGCCATCCAGGGAAAGGGAACAGATCCTGTTAGCCTCCGGATCTGGGGTGGGGGCAGTTCTTCTCTTGTTCTGACCAGCCTTATTTTCTGAAGTCTGAGCCCAGCTCCTCTTTACCTTGGCTTGATATCAGACAGAATTTTTAATCTGGATTCTTGAAGTGGTTGACACTCAGCCTGTTTTGACACGGCCACTGTCTCTTATTCCCATTGACTCAGTTCTTTGAAATTCATGTTCTCACCCCTCCTTTCCTGCATCAATATCCCTTAGCTCTTTAGGCGTTTGACTCAGATTTGGGCCAAAGTTTGGCAGTGACTTTGTTCAAACTTAGTCTCAAAGTCCCAAATTTCTATTTTCTAAGGTCCTATTAACTTCACATTGATTTTTTTGCCCTAACTGCCATCACCCGTTGCTTTCTGTGTGCTGGGTGGCAGCAACTTGTGTACTCTTGCCTCGTAGGATGTAAACATGACACATATGCCCAGTTTTGCTCAGGCACTGTGATGGCTTTGTAGATGTCATGGATCTCTTAGCATGGGATCCAGCTATAGGGTATGTGGGCAGCTGCCCTATTTCGCTCGTCGGGATTACTGTGGTGGGGACCACCACTCCAGGGAGAGGATCGAAGGCTCTAAGACAGTGTGTTCAGGAAGAAGCTAGGACTAGTACTCCATTCACCTGACATTACCAGTACTGGTCCTGAAGCCTGGCCTGTGCCCAGAGTCATGGATATTCTTTTTCTGTCAATCAAATTACACGGGCGGCCTGTCAGACTGCTACCCAGAAGGGTTCTGCGAACACCACCATCAGAACCAGGAGTGGCTACACTCAGCTTTGGGATGGGTTCCTGTGACTTAGCCCAGGTTATGGACATTGACTGGTTTGGCACTGACTCGTTGTGCTGTCCAGGTATTTGTTAGGTAGCTGTAAGTGGGACCCAGTGGGGATGTGGCACAAATCTTTAGCTGTGGCTTCCACCTGGATGGTTAGACTGATGTACCCTGGATTTTCCCTGGGCAGGGAAGAATCTGCCCTGGTCTTAACAATTGCCGGCCCCCTCTCCTCAATGCCAAATAGGCATGTTCTGTTTTCCAGTAGTTTGATCATTTGGCCACCATCTTTGTCCCTTCCATTGGCCTGGAGGACATTGTAACTCACATGAAAGTCCTAACTAAATTCATCCAGCAAGACTTCATTGGTAGCCAGCAAAGCTTGTCCTTACTGAACGCTGAAATGTCTCAAGTAAGAAAAGCTGTATTCCAAAATAGAAGACAGCTCGCAAAGAGACACCTTAGCTGTTATCCAAGCAGAATATTGCATGTTGTTACCCAATGAATCTGCTCAGGTATCATCTTCATTAAATTACATGAGGAAACAAGTGAAGACCCTGAGTGATCTGACCTGAGGGGACTTAGTAAATCAGTGGTTTAGGCCATGGGGCTCTTGGTGGAAAGAATTGTTACTGATTTGGGGCATCACCTTAATTTGTGTTTTCTCTTGCACATACCTATATTGTTACTGTTGTATATGCCTCCACTGCATCCAGACAGCTGCCAAACAAATCACGTGGCTCAGTAAGGTTGAGAAGTGATTGGAATATTGCTGAAGCAAAATGCTTCAGCCAAAGTTTCAGATGGCTGTTTTTCTTCATATACTGCTTGGGATAAATAAACATAATTTGAATAATATACACTGAGCTCTGGTGGGGGGTCAGAGAGTGGGCGTATAACCTTATGTGTACATTTTCCCCTGGGCATATTAAATGAATATTAAATTTGGTTTATTGAAAAGGCTCTGGAAACAACAAATTTTTTTGAAAATTGAAACCCCTACTGTGTTTTCTTCGTGTCTTCTACAATTAAGATGTTTGTCACTTCAGTGATCTGTCTTATTTTAAAATTAAGGGAAGCAACCAAAAGAATGCGGCCACAAAATTAAAAGGCACTTGCTCCTTGGAAGAAAAGTTATGACAATTCTAGACAGTGTATTAAAAAACAGAGACATCACTTTGCTAACAAGTGTCTGTATAGTCAAAGCTATGGTTTTTCTAGTAGTTGTATGGATGTGAGAGTTGGATCACAAAGAAGCACTGAAGAATTGATGCTTTCGAACTGTGGTGCTAGAGAAGACTCTCGAGAGTCCCGTGGACTGCAAGAAGATCAAACCAGACAATCCTAAAGGAAATCAACCCTGAATATTCATTGGAAGGACTGATGCTGAAGCTGAAACTCCAATACTTTGGCCACCTGATGAGAAGAGCCGACTCCTTGGAAAAGACCCTGATGCTGGGAAAGATTGAGGGCAGGAGGAGAAGGGGGCGACAGAGGATGAGACGGTTGGATGGCATCACCGACTCAATGGGCCTGAGTTTGAACAGACTCTGGGAAACAATGAAGGACAGGGAAGCCTGGTATGCTGCAGTCCATGGGGTCGCAGGTGAGCAACAACTGATTGAATAAATGAATAAATTGGGACAAAGAGACAAGTCTTTCTTACAGTATAACTCCTAGATGCTGCACTCCATAAGTAATATATATAGATATTTCCCTCTCCAGGAAATTCTCACCCGCCACCCCCCTTGAATGTGGAGTGGACTTAGTGACTCTCTTCCAAACAATAAATAAAAGAAAGGAAGATACAGTAAACTGCGAGTGGGGAAACTTGGCAAACGCTACCTTAACCAAGGATGGACTAATGGCACTGGTGATGTCATATGCACATTTGGTACCCTGTTATGGAGTGATGAGAAGGGAACTTCAACTCTGTATTGTTGTTTTCCCTAAAACCCTGTCGCCCCAGTCTAATCTTGAGAGAAAAAATAGGAAAGAAACTCAGATTGTAGAACATGTGACAGGGTATCTGACCAGTGCTGAAGACCGTCAAAGTCTTAAAAAACAAGGCAAGACTGAGAAACTCACACATCAGGGAAAACTGCAGTAATTCAAAGTAATGTGGTACCAGAGGGTGGATCCTGGACAAAGAAGGAAGTAAGCAAAAACTGGTGGCATCTATATAAAGTCTAGAGTTTAATTAATAGCAGTCTATCAATGTCAGTTTCTTAGTTTTTTATTTAGGTTTTAAATTTTGATGAATGTACCATCATAATGGGGAAACTGGGTAAGGGGATTTGGGAACTTTCTCTGTTTCTTTTACAACCTTTCTCTGAATCTAAAATTATTCCCGGGACTTCCCTGGTGGTCCAGTGGTTAAGAATCCGACTTGTAATTCAGGCAATGTGTGTTCGAACCATGGTCACAGAACTAAGATCCCACGTGCTGCAAGGCCCTAAGCTCATACATCAAAACTAGAGACTGCAGTGCAACTGAAGATCCCACATGCTACAACTAAGACCCAATGTAGCCAAAGAAATAAGTATTAAAAAAATTAAACATCCCGAAATAATTCACTTGAAAAATAAGGGAAGAAGATACGTTGGTCACTTTCTTTTTTAAAACCACAGTCAAATGACGAAAACACCTTCAAAGGTAGAGAGGGGAAAATGAGTCTTTGTGAATTGTTTCATATAGGGAAATTCTTGCTGTAATACACATCTATTCTACCAAAAACTTTCCACAGGAGAAAGCACTAAACAAGGAAAAAAAATGGAAAGAAAACATACGTATTTTGTGGGTTCTGTAATCTATGCTAGCATTGTTTACAAAATAAAGGTGAATTTCTTTTCTGTGGTAAAACTTAGCCACACAAGGATTGGTAAATCTTTCCCTTTTTAAAAAGCACCATTGCCTTGCTTTTTTGGAAAAGCTTTCCCTTGTGGCTCAGCTGGTAAAGAATCCACCTGCAATGTGGGAGACCTGGGTTTGATCCTTGGATTGGGAAGATCCCCTGGAGAAGGGAAAGGCTACCCACTCCAGTATTCTGGCCTGGAGAATTCCATGGACTGTATAGTCTGTGGGGATACGAAGAGTCGGACACAACTGAATGACTTTCATTTCACTTTAGTTATTACTTTCCTGGATTTAACAACTAAGGCTTTGGTGATCTGTGAGGACAGTGGATTAAATAACCCCTTTATTATTCAACAAGTAGAATATATATTTTTGGCAGACGTTCACTTTTAAATATTCAATGTGGAATTAAAAAAAAAAAAAAAGAATGGTAGACAATTTTCTGGCAATTTACCATGATGTGAGGAGAGAAAAGGTGAATTCTCTTGCGTGCAGACTAAAAATACTCTTAGCCCAATCACCATTCTAGAGATGTGATTAGGCAGGGAAGGAAATTTTATAGTGTTTACCTCTTTGATTTTTTCATTTGCAGTCCAGCATCAGCTCAGTGTACAGATCAGTTTTCATCCTTAAATGTGCATGAAACCAAACCGGGGTTTTTGCAGAGCTCTAATTGCTGTATGATTTGATGTTACTGTGCAGTGAAGCTGTGCTAGTTAATTGTTTTCCTGACTAAATTTCCATCTCTTCCCCCACCCCGCCCCCATTCTGCCCAAAGGAACCTATAAAGCAAAAAACAAACAAACAAAAAATCTCTCAGAAGAGCATCTTTCATTTTCAGAAGCATCATTTGCAGTGGGTAGCAGCCCCGTCGTAATGTGGGCGATAATGATGATGGATAATTGTAATTCTTAAGTGGTTTCAGCTTATGGTTATTAGGGGCAGGAGCAAGGCAAAGATGGATATGTGGAAGAAAAATATGGTTTACTCTGCTTTAATTGCTTTTTCCAGCATTTTGAACAATAGAATGAGAAAGTCATTTCTGCATCTCTTGCTGATTCTATTCTAGGGTGGGTACGTGACTTTGGATTACAGCCGATTGGAACGTTGTGTGATGTGCAATATGATTACTGGAGGAGAATTCATGGAAACAAATTAGATATTTGATTAACCACTTTAAATAATGATCGATTTCTATGGCTTCCTGTACACTGCCTTTTTCATACTAATCAGTAGCTCAGGCCATATATAAACAATAGCCTTCTGTAATAAATAATTGCATTGTAGAGTGCTAGTTAAATTTAGAAGTTTCTATTTTATTGGAGTTCTCACTCATAAAATGTAGTGCCAAATAGTAATTGAGATGAAGTTTAGAGACTCATAATGCTTTGCTTCACAATCCAACCCAGGAATTGTTTCTCCCTGAAGACCCGTAGACAGAGATTCCCCTGGGTAATGATGGATGGCGGAGGAAGACCAGGATGGGAGACCGGGGCGGGGGAAAGAGAAAAAGGGTCTAAATGAGACTGGACGGGAGCAGAGGAAGGGGAGTGGAGAAAAAAAAAACTTGAGATGGCAGGTTGCCTCTTTCAGATCCTAGTAAGCCAATTTAATATAAATGGGCAGGCAGCAAGGAAGAGCCAATTGGAAGAGCCTGAGAAGTAGGCCCTGTGTCCTCGGGAGAGCGGAATGTCTCAGACAATAAGATGGGAGATTTATTATGAAGAAACAAAATGTGCTGTTTTCCTCTCCCTGGTGTTTCTAAAGTCCTTAGCCTGACAGGAGAATGTAGGCTCTGCGGTTAGCTCTGGTTGCCTCGGGAACATCCCTTGCTGCTTTGAGACTCAGTGTCTACTGGCTATGAATCAATTAGCTCCTTGCCCCTATCCCCAAGGAGAAGTGTATTCCCTTACTCTTCAGATACTTCCATCATCATCTCCAAGAAAAATGAAGATCTCCCAGGTGGCTGGAAGCAGACGGGAAATTGGAGCTTTGTTACATTAGTCTTTATAATTGGAAGGTGTGCCCTCCCTCCCAGTGCAGAGTGAGAAACAATAGTCGTCACAGCAGAGCCATCTGGAAGGGTGAGGCTTACAGTTGAAAAACATGTAGCAACTGTATTTTGAACATTCTGGACAGACCTCAATAAATGTGCTTTCAAAACTGTGACTTAGAATATGACTGGGAAAGTAAGACCCACATGGGAAGGGAAAGAATCAAACGAAGTCCAATTGGTAAGTAAGAACAGTAAAACTTTGGACCTGCTTCTGCAAAACCATTAAGTTGTATGGTCTTGGAAAAATTGTTCCTCCTTTCTTGGAGTATCTGTCAGCCTCTCTTAAGCCAACCAGAATGATGAGAGAACTCTAATATTAGTTCAGGACAACTATGGCTAGTTGTATCTACCATCTTTCTTCTCTTCTTCCCAACCTGGAATGAGTTCTTTCCATTTTTGCTCTTAATTGAATTTTACCTTACCTTAATTGAATTCTGCCTCTGCTGTAACAAACCCCACTCTCAGTGTTCTCTTCCTTTTTTGAACTTCACTTGGCACTGCCAAATGATCTGATTATAAGGATTCTTTCATTTTTAATGAGTGGCTTATCTTTCCAGCTAAGGAGTAAATTCTTTGAGAGCAACAAACAGATCTTGGTTTCTTTTATGGTTTCACTAGTACACTTGTCATAGTGATGAACTCATGGGTGATGACTAAAAAATACTTGTTGGCCAAGGGATTGATTCAGAACCGTGAAGGAAATGTGCTGCTGTTTCCAATCTAGCACAGGACATTTTCTTACAGAAGGTATAATCGTTTAGGAAAAGTGTTAGAATGATCATGCATCATTAAGTTCCAAATGATTGTTCGGACATGGGGTGATGTGCTTAATCAGTCTTTCAATCAGGATCCAACCAGGGGAATCTTGAACACATTTTCACATATTTTCTCCACGATCTGAGCAAGGCCCTAAGCAGAGCACCTCTCATGTGATTCCTCTTCGAGCAAATTTACTTTCCTCTGGGACACCCCTTTCCTTTGCTGACCATTTGGAACAGACCAGGCAACCTGGTTTTGCTGGGGCTGTATTATTGAATTAACAATTAAAGATTTAAATGACTTGAATAGGGTAGCTTTGGGAGTATTTCCATACTGTTGAAATGGTGATGATGGTGAAGTTGTTGATGGACAGGGAGGCCTGGTGTGCTGCAGTCCATGGGGTCACAAAGAGTTGGACACAATTGAGAGACTGAACTAAACTGAATTGGGAGCATTTAGGAGCCCCCTCCAAAGTGAAATCACTTAATGATTTGTAGACCTGGGATAAACTTGGTACCAAAAAGCATAATTATGATTTGCAGTTCAAACTGCAAGAGACCCAAGCCAGTGCCAACACACGGCTCAGTCTTGCATGTATATAGTCATGTAAGTCATGTCTTTTAGAACACTGCGGCCTAGAATGATGGCCTAGAATGATGTCTCCAGAATGCCTAATAGAAGTCCCAGGTTCAAGCCTTCAGCAGCAGCATGAATGGAAACCCAGTCCTCAGAGTTCTTTCTTTCTTACTGACAGGGTCTCCAGGATGGTTCACATGTTTTTCAGGGTAGCTTTAATGTTCTTCTGTTTGTTAACATGAGGTCATCATTCATCCTGTTCACATATACCATGGCTTTGCTAGTTCCTATGTTGTTACTGCCTCTGTGAACCCAACTGATCATAGGGTTCCTCCAGGCACTGCCTTGTTGATCAGCTTTGAGCTTCTGACTTGGAATTCAGTGACTTTGTAGGTGTCATGTGTCTTTTCCAATTCATTAAAAAAGCAACTGATTATTTGGCTATTATACATTCATTCATTTAGCATCTCATTCCATAAGAGACTAGAGACGGTATAATGAATGAAGGAAGGAATAAAATGAATAAGCTTTGGGAATCAGGACCAAAGGAGAATATAGGCAAGAAATAAGCAAGGAGTGAACATAGTATACCAAAAGACTTATTACAAACTGTGGTCCTGGAAAGTCTCTCGGTGTGGGGTATAAATTTGGCTCAGCAATTCCTAGCAGCCATAACAAAGATGGAAAACAAATAGAAACAGGGTTTACTCTGTTCACATTTACAAATAAAGTGATTGTTTAGGAGAATACAGCTTTTCCAGACACTGAGAGTAACAGGCATTGTTTCCCCATGGGTCTTGGTAAGGAGAATACTGTGTCAAGGTAGTGGATGGTGCCTTCCACAGCATCTTTGTGTTAGATGTGTTTTGTCCTTCAACACTAGATTATAATGTCCTTCAATGTCAAGCTGATGACTGTACAGCTTGCTCGTGTTCTTCCCTGATCCAAGGCTGAAATTTGAAATGTCTGGGGGGATTGACAGACTGTATATTCTCCAGACACCCTCCCATCAATATTATTTTGGGCAAGTGCTTCCTTCTGGTCTTAACTCCTAAGAGGCAATATAGTGAGTGGTTAAGCATGCAGGCTCTGGAATCAGACTCCCTGGGTTCAAGACCCTCAGTTTCTTTATCATGAAAAAAGGTTAATGCATTCCTCTGGGAGATGTTATCAGTATGAAATGAAATAGTGCATGTAAAGTGCTAAGTGTTGGGAGTGCTCAGTAAATGTGAGCCTTTACAATTAGACCACAGAGAGGCTTTACAGTCTCTGTGCCTCTCAGGGGAACATAGTTCACCTTTTTAATTCACCTCTGTTTTGTCGCCTCAGGTGTGGGAAGGGAATCAGAATGCCACCATATGTCCTTGACTCCTCTTACAGGGTCCAGACAGGGTCCCCAGATTGAGCTCATGGGCTGAATCTTTTGTCCCTTTTGAAGGGACACCTTATCCATTTAGTACCCATGGCAGGTGTTTAAGGGACAGCCCTTTTCTCTTTGTTGGAGAATTTTCAGAGCTGAGTTTTTTTTTGTGAATATATCCCTTCATTCTACATGAAGTTTATCAATTTATTTTATTAAGAAAACTCTGGTTAGTCTGCCTTGATCTACCTATATTCCTGAGAGTAAGCTTTCTTTTGGGACTTCTTAGGTGGTGCAGTGGTAAAGAATCCACCTGCCGATGCAGGAGACACGGGTTCAATCCCTGGGTTGGGAAGACCCCTGGAGAAGGAAATGGCAACCCACTCCAGTATTCTTGCCTGAGAAATCCCATGCATAGAAGAGCCTAGCAGGTATAGTCCATGGAGTCGCAAAAGAGTCAGACAGTAAACAACAAATAACTTAATGTAGCAGCTGTTCAGACAAATGATCCTCATCAAGGAGAGTGAGAGTCTGAGAATGCAAATTAGTACTAAGGCTAGTATTCTCATGAAGTTGCAGATGTTTGTCAGGATGCTCTTCACCTTTGAAAAAGTAGAGATTTTATTTTTCTTACCGTTGCTCACTGTCTTTTTTTTTTTTTTTGAGTTGAATAAATTTGTAGTCAGGATCAGATGACTGGAGCATAAGTTTTGGTTTCTTTCATATACTTTGGTGACTGTGTTACTTTAAGGAGGTCACTGTATTCCCTGAGGCCTTGTCTTCCTCATCTATAAAAAGGAAGAGTTGAATTTTATTAGATTTTCTTGAATTCCAAAATGTTATGATTTGTTGTGATTTTTATGATGACCCGGAGGGAACACACACAGGTTCCTATAAAGCCTTTCTTGTTGCCCTCTTTCAAATTCAGAAAAATGCCCTGGATCAGAGCCACCGGCAGGGTAACTTCCACCTTCAGTTTGGAAATATTTGTTCTGCAATTTCTTATTTTACTGAATTATTTGAGACTGTAAGAAGGCCGTTGAATTTCTTTGGGCCTTAATCTGCTGTATCTGTAAGATACTGTGTTTTTATTGCTGTATGACAGTCTTGATGTCTTCTGGATGAAAAAATTAACTCTTTGTTTTATTTGTTAACGTCAACGTTAACAAATAAATAGAGATAGGGATGCTGTGAAATATTGTTTCCTTAGTAGGCTGTACACAACAGTACTACCTCCTAATAACCTCCTATAGGCAAATCTTTTCCATTTCCTGGACGGAAGCACCTAGAATTGCACTATTTATTTTTGCTTTAGGAATTTCCTCTCTCTCTAGGATGCCCCTTAACCAGCTCTGCCTCCATGTTTAAATTTTTCTCCCTTTGCCAGTCAAGGTGGTCTTAGTCATGCATGTGTCTGTAGCATTTGCAGGGCTCTATTCCAAAGTGCTCCTGTTCTCGGGCCTGTCCTACCAATACTTTTCTGAGCAGAGAGACGGCATTCGGCTCACCCAGAAACCCAACTCCAAGGCCATGGAAATTTTCTACTGAAAAGTCTCAGAAGTTCCAAGGACCCAAAATGTTTCAAATAAAAGCACTCTCAAAACAGGCAATCCAGAGAGTAGCTAATTCTTTCATTTGACCTAGAAGCTATCACTACCATTAGACTAGGTCTGCTCCTGTTGCTTTGGGAATGCCAGAAGACTTGCCAAATCATGCTTGTATAGTCTTTGGCTACCTTGAGCTCACACCTTAGAAAAGATACAATTCTCAGCACTAGCTTAATATCTCATTTCTTCTTCTTTTTTTTTCTTTTTTAATAAGCTGTCTATTTTAAGAATATATTTTCTTAGTCTTTTTCTTGGTGATAAGATGGGGGTGGGAAAAATAGTCACACTTGAACATAATATCTTATTTCCTCAGGGCAGCTGGTTGCAAATTAAGCAGGAATATTGTAAAATAGCAGGTGGATATTTACCCACAAACAACAGGGAACTGAGGAAACAGAGAAGAGCCTCAGTAAAGAAGTTGTTAATGTCAATAAGAAAATGATTAGCGACTTGGGTTGTCTTCATGCAATGGTTTTATCCCCATATTTTGCAGAAAAGCCCTAACCTGTTGTTTTCCAACTCTTCCTATATTTAAGGTAAATCCACTCATATCTTCAGTTGTACTTGCACTTACTTTGAAGGTTCAGGAATAGCTGGTGGGTTGGAACATCTTTGACGTTTCCATCCCTCATTGATCCCGTGTTATCCTCTCTCTGAGTCCTCTCTGCCTTTGCAGCCTGAGTTTGTCATTTCCTCTCTGTGCTCTGTCAGTACAGTACAGTTGCTCAGTCATGTACTACTCTTTGTGGCCCATGGACTGTAGCCTGCCAGGTTTCTCTGTCCATGGAATTCTCTAGGCAAGAACACCATGCTCCCTCACTCCGTGCTTATTTCTATCACGGCACTGATTGTGGCAAGTGGTAATTATTGTTTAATGTGTCTGTCTCCCTCACTGTTAGCTCTTCAAGGGCAGAGAAACTGGCAGATGTAAATGCTCAACCTTGGGTGAAGGAATCAATATGTGAATGAATGAGTGAATGATGAAAGAGTGAGTTATTTCCTATTAGCAGCTGCCTTTCTGAGCTGCTCCCTATCACCATGGAGACCCTCAAAATTTGGTGTTAGGGTGATCACCTCAGTTCAGCATACAGTCAAAGTATTGCTCTGTCCCATGATCTACAGTGAGGCTGTAGCTGCAAGTTGTAAGCAATCTGTCCTTACGGCCTTTTTCACGACGGTTGAAGGTGAATTCCCCCCTCACTTAGCAGTCCATGGGGCATGGCCAGCTGGCTTGTCACAGCCACAGCCTGCAGTGAGGCTTGGCTGCATCTGCTCTGTGACTTGGAAGCTCCTGACCCTGTACTCCACATCCCAGGGAGACCTGGAGCTGTTGGGTCATGGATGAAGGAGGCAGTTTTGGGAGATGAAAGGGTCGACTTTTCCAGCTGGCCCAAAAGAAGTTTGAAGTTCGTAACTAACTTAGTACCTCACCCTAACAGACACTTACTGAATGTCTTAGGGTGAGTGATTGAATGAATCCCAGTTCCAGACTGCTGACCTCATCTTAGACCAAAGCAAATTCATTCTCTCCCACAGAGCACTCCAGACCCCCTGATGCTTTTGCTGAATTCTTGGCTGTTATTAACTATAGGAAACCAGTGTTCAACTTGCTCTGATATAATACAGGTTCCAATGTGCTTTATGTGGGTAATGATACTGGATATCAGGGGAAACCTGACTTTACCATGTAATTTCCCCTTGGGTTTCTCATGGACTCCACTCTGTGCAGGCGAATCTTAGATAAGGTTACGTCAGGCCTCTGAATAGTTTAGAGAGTGAGTGATGCCAAGAGATGTTGGATTTTGTTTGGTGTCTCACTTAGGGATACTGTGCAGCTCAGTGGGGAACATCACAGACATGACGCAGGCCTAGCTTGGATCCCATGATCACTTTATACTTTGGAACAGCTCTTCTGCTCAAAGTTCTGTTTGCTGCAGAAAATTCCTCCTCTGAACCTGTCCTCTAGTTGTTTTCGACTCAAGGTTAAATGTTTTTGTGACATTTATTTATTTTTTAAAAAGGGTGTCCTCTCTATTTTTTAATGAGAATGGCATGTTTAACGAAAAACTTGTCTTGTTTGTGTTAGGCCTTGAAGAACACCAAATATAAGGGAGAAAATTGTACCTTGGGGCAAGTAACCCTGCAGATTTTCTCATAAGGTTGAGTTTGTTAATTGACTGGCTCATTTATAGAGAGCCTGTGTACAAAGCGCTAGGCAGGAAATGGGGATGCGGTGAGCTCTGGCTCTGGACTCAGCCCTCAAGGGCTTCATTGTTTAATACAGCAGATAAGGCATGGATATAAGTGACTATTTTACAGAACAGGTCATAGTTGGGGCCAAAGACAAATATAAAATACAATGGAATTACAGAGAACACAGACAAAGCTGTCTGCTGGGAAAAACAGGGATGAGCCATGGAAGATATGGGCCTTGAAGGATGAGTAGAAATGGTAGGCAGGACGTTCCATGACAAAGTGGAAAAACAAGAATGCACGTTTTCATTTGGCTTAAGTTATAGTTTGACCAGAGGGAAGAGGCAGAGAGAAAAAGACAGACGCACACACAGAGACAGGGTGAGAGAGAGAGAGAGAGAGAGAAACGGAGATAGACAGAAATGAATCGATCTTAGGGCCCTGGGGCCAGAACTACTGGATTAAACTACCACAAAACCCGTCTAACTTCTGTTCTTCCAGTTACATGAGAAAATATTTCCTTCTGTTTAGACCAGTTTGAGTTGGGATTTCTGTTAGTTGTTATAGAAATTATCCCAACTGATGATAACATTTTATTGGAAAGAGAGATTGAAGGCAGAATGTTGAGGAATGTAGACAATATTTCAAAGGCTATGTGGAGCCATTACGCTTTTGCAGCTGAGGAATGAGGTAATTAAAATTTTAAGAAGATTAATCCAGCAGATGTACATCGGCTAGTTTAGAAGAGGGAAGAGAATATCCATAAGGAGGTGGTACCCTTACTAAAAAAGTCTCCACGTGTGGAATTATAGTGATTAGAGAATCTAGTCTTCATCTTGCATCAAGTGAAATTTTGCATATGAAAATATAAAATGAATAAGGAGAGATCCTAGATAAGCAAACTTCCATTTCACCCTTTTCATACTGTTTGTGGGTTCTCAAGGCAAGAATACTGAAGAGTTTGCCATTCCCTTCTCCAGGGGACCACGTTTTGTCATAACTGTCCACCAGGACCCATCCAGCTTGGGTGGCCCAACGCGACATGGCTCATAGTTTCAGTAAGTTACACAAAGCTGTGGTCCATTTGATCATTTTGGTTAGTTTTCTATGATTGATTCGAAGAGCCGATTCATTAGAAAAGACCCTGATGCTGGGAAAGATTGAGGGCAGGAGGAGAAGGGTGCCACAGAGGATGAGATGGTTGGATGGCATACCGACGCAATAGACATGAGTTTGAGCAAACTCCGGGAGATGGTGAAGGACAGGGAAGCCTGGTGTGCTGCAGTTCATGGGGTTGCAAAGAGTCGGACATGAGTGAGCGACTGAAAAACAATAATGAGGATTAACGTAAGCTCCAATAAATTTAGTTGCATTGGTATTTGCTACTTGTTTTAATTACTAAGAGGCTTGGAATGGGAGATTAAAACATGTTTCCATAGGCAGCATGAGGTCTACTAGCTTGAATAGACTGGTGATTTTAGATACCGATTCAGTAGACACTGAGGAAACAAACATATATCTGATTCTGAAAAGGCAAACAAAAGAAACAGGTAATAGGTGGCTCAGACTGTAAGGAATCTGCCTGCAACACAGGGTTTGATCCATGGGTCAGGAAGATTCCCTGGAGGAGGAAATGGCAACCCACTCCAGGATTCTTGCCTGAAGAATCCCATGGACAGAGGCGCTTGGAACACTACATTCCATAGGATCACAAAGAGTCAGATACAACTGAGCGACTAACACCTGCACTTCACTTTCAAAAACACTTTTGGAAATATTTAAAATATAAAGGACTTTGATCTTTAATTTTTGTTGACTTATGACTTGAAAAAAAAGATTGTTCAGATAAAACAAGGAATTGAATGAATGAATTAGAATGGGGAAACTATGCTTTTGAAGAGTGACAATTCAAAAGAAAAATGTTGAATGTTGATAATATCTGTGAATGTTATCTGTGGCTGTGTGCTGAAAACTGGTATGCTATGTTCCCCTATGTTTGCTTTAATCTAATTTTAACATAACAAGTTGTAAAAGTAGTATTTTCTATTCAAATAGGAGAGGGAAATATAGGACTGAGACTTTTCCTGCCTGGGCTGCTTTGGGGACTTCCCCAAAATGCCAAACCCATGTACCTCAGCTTGTCCCGTCTTGCTTTATTTCTAAACTTTTTATTTTTGAATGATTTTAGATATATAGTTAAGTTGCAAAATACTAATAGCATAGAGTCTCATATGCCTTCCACCCAGCTTTCTCTATATCAGTTTTTATCTTATATAACCATCTAACAATTATTTAAACTGAGAATTTAATATCACAATAACCCTATTAGTTCAGCTGCTAACTTTATTTGAATTTCCCCAGTTCCTCCACTAGCGTTCTTTAGTTCCTTGAGGAGCCAGTCCAGGAACCCCATTACCCTTGCTGTCATGTCTCCTTTGTCTCTTGCAATCTACGAAAGTCCCTCAGTCTTCTCCTCTTTCACGACCTTGACACTCTTAAGGAGAACTGGTAGCCTACAGACTTTATCTTTCAATTTGAGTTTGGTGTGTTGCCATG
Source organism: Bos mutus (assembly GCF_027580195.1). Classification (NCBI taxonomy): domain Eukaryota; kingdom Metazoa; phylum Chordata; class Mammalia; order Artiodactyla; family Bovidae; genus Bos; species Bos mutus. Next base: position 88,672,982 of record NC_091617.1, on the reverse strand, counting down.
GTGAGATGGAAGTCGTGCCTTTTGGGCAAGAGTACTGCAGAAGTCATATCGTGTATCTCACATAGGATATCACATCAGAGTTCATTCATGGTATTCATGTGTCTCATTGCTGATCATGTTAGCTTCGATCATGTCATTAAAGTGCTGTCTGCCAGTCATCTCCATGGTAAAGCTACTGTTTTCCCCATGGTGAAAAGTGCAAGTGTTAGTCAGTTAGTGTCCTACTCTTTGTGATCCTATGGACTGTAGTCTACCAGGCTTCTCTTGTCCATGGGATTTTCCAGGCAAGAATACTGAAGTGTGTTGCCATTTCTTTCTCCAGGGGATCTTCCCGACCAAGGCATTGAACTCAGGTTTTCCGCATTGCCCGCCGATTCTTTACCGTCTGACCCACAATAACTATTTTGAGGGATATCCTTTGAGACAATGCACCTGTTCTATTCTTGAGATTTCACCCACAAATTGGAGCATCCAGGGTGGATCTAGCCTGCAGCAGTTATTATTGTATTTTTCTGATTGTGACTTTTCTCTCCTCCTCATTTCTTCTGCTTTATTACTTGAGATTCTGTTGTGAGGGATGATATTGATTTTTGATAATTACCTGATACAATTTACCTATGACTTCTCAAGGAGCATTTGCATTGAAAGTAACATTATCATGATTTTTTTTTTTTTTGCTTATTGCAAACACAATATAAATTCAATACAAAAAGCCAAAGATACACAGGTTAAAAAAATACCTCACAAACAACAATCTTAATATATTAGAGTCCATCTTTTCACATGTTTTGCTATATATCTATGCACACGTATGAACAAAAGTAGATTATGCTGTGCATGCCAGTTTATAAACCTGCTTCTTTCCCTTGATGGTTCAGTTCAGTTCAGTTCAGTCGCTCAGTCATGTCCGACTCTTTGCGACCCCATGAACCATAGCACGCCAGGCCTCGCTGTCCATCACCAACTCCCGGAGTCCACCCAAACCATGTCCATTGAGTCGGTGATGCCATCCAACCATCTCATCCTCTGTCGTCCCCTTCTCCTCCTGCCCCCAATCTTTCGCAGCATCAAGATCTTTTCAAATGAGTCAGCTCTTCGCATCAGGTGGCCAAAGTATTGGAGTTTCAACTACAACATCAGTCTTTCCAATGAACACTCAGGACTGATATCTTTTAGGAAGGACTGGTTGGATCTCCTTGCACTCCAAGGGACTCTCAAGAGTTTTTTCCAACACCACAGTTCAAAAGCATCAATTCTTCAGTGCTCAGCTTTCTTTATAGTCCAACTCTGACATCCATACATGACCACTGGAAAAGCCATAGCCTTGACTAGACAGAACCTTTGTTGACAAAATAATGTCTCTGCTTTTTAATATGCTGTCTAGGTTGGTCATAACTTTCCTTCCAAGGAGTAAGCGTCTTTTAATTTCATGGCTGCATCATGAATATCCTTCTATAGCAAAATGTATATATTTCCCTAACATTTTTAAAGGACAGCTTAATATTCATTATATGGATGTGTCATAGTTTTTTAAAGGTATCACCTAGTATTAGTTTCATTGCATTTTAGCTTTTGCCTTTTACAAACAGTGGTATACCTTGCAGCATCATCTTTCAGCATCATGCTGCAGGCATTTCTATACTTGAGCTCATTTTTTTCTTTGTAACAGCCTTTTGCAATGGCTATTACCATTATCCCCATTTCACATCCAGGGTGTTGAAGTTCATTTAGAAATTTGTCCAAAGTTTCATTCAGCCCATCAGTGGAATCAGGGCCTGAATCCAGATTCTATTGATTTGAAGGATCGGCTCTTAACTGCTACACTATATTGATCTATTTAATTACTACGTTATGGAAATTTTGAAACCTTAAATTTCTAGTTAAGAAGGTATGCACATTTTAAAGACTTTTGGTACATAGTATATAATTGCCTTCTAGAAAAGCCACTCATATTTACTTCTGTTCCCCATACAGGGGTCGGTGTGTGTGCTTATGCACAATGCCTAAGTACGCATAAGTGCACAATGGCAATATTGGCTTTTATAGTTTCCAAAAAAAACTTCTTTGTTAAGGAAAAGTGAAAAAGTGAAGTTCTCAGTCGTGTCTGACTCTTTGTGACCCCATGGACTATACCTGCCAGGCTCCTCCATCCATGGGATTCTCCAGGCAAGAATACTCGAGTGGGTTGCCATTTCAAAGTTTTGATTTATTTATTTATGGCTGTATTGGGTCTTCGTTGCTGTGTGGGTTTTTCTCTAGTTGTGGCAAGCAGGAGCTACTCTTTGGTTGTGGTGTGCAGGCTTCTCATTGAGATGGCTTCTCTTACTGTGGAGCACAGGCTTTGGGGTGCAAGGGCTTCAGTAGTTAGTATGTGGGCTCAGTAGTGTGACTCCCGGGCTCTAGAGCAGAAGCTCAACAGTTGTGGTGCACGGGCTTAGTTGCTCCACAGCACGTGGGATCTTCCTGGATCAAGGATCGAACCAGTGTCTTCTGAATTGGCAGGCAGATTCTTTACCACTGAGCCCCCATGGAAGCCCAAGGAAGTGTTTTAAAGGGGACTGTCCACTTAGAGGAACGTCTGGTGTGGTTGTTCTTGGCTTCCCAAACTTCTCCTTGGCTGCCTGATCCAGAATTCCAGGCTTAGAGGCGTGGAGCACAAAGAAGACAATTGTTGAGCATGTAAGTGAATGACGGAGTGCACAGATACACCTGCCTCTGCTGGTGGCCTCAGCTGGGCCATTTCCCACTGCAGTGGCTCTAGAGGGAGCTCTCAGGGAGTGGCCATGCTTTTGGCTTGGCCTCAATGAAAGGAGGGACCTTGTCCACTTGAAGAGAAGAGAGTAAACAAAGCCCAAGAGATGGCTTTTTCTTTCCCAGTCACACACTCAGATGTGCAAAATTGTCTTATCTTCTTACAATAAATGTAATTTCTGACGCAGCAGAAAGTTTTGAGTTGAGTCATTTCTGTGTAAACTCAGTCTAATTCAGATACTTCTTGGCAAGTTCCGGTTTGTAATTCAGTCACATTCAAATTAGAACCCCTCAGAATTTTTTTTTGTCTTCCTCCTTGTTCTCCCTTGGGTGGATTCCAATCACTTAGATGTTTGTGCAACTGCCTTGGTGATCTTGGAGCAGGACACTTCTGCCTCTTCACTTCGACTTCGTCTCAGACTTTTGCTGTCCATTCTCTACAGACACACCCTGGGTGACCCTGGATTGTCTGTCAGGTGCCCGGGCTCCCGGGCTCTTCTTGCCCAGATGCAGTCTTATGTGCACATAAATGCTGTATGATCCAGACCTCCCACCTTCTTCAGATGAACTTTCTTCCTTCCAGCTTTAGCACTTCCTGTCAGCATCTGTAATTTTGTAGCTTTTTTGTCCTCCTAGGAGCCCAAGGCATCCTTCCTTATAAATACATTTACAGCGCAAAGCGCAGAAAAAATATTTTCTCAAGTCACACGGTCTGATTTTGATTCAGAAAAATCTGCTCATTATACCTAGCACTGACTTTGAAATATAGGGGGCTATAGAGATATTGCTTCAGAGAGTCAATGGATAGATTTTTATCCATCCAATTCACACATAAATGCAGCTGCACGTTTCTCTCAGTTGGACTCATATTGTCGGCACAAATGTTCATTTTGATATATGAGTGCCTCCTTGGCATTCATGGATTTAACATTTCCAGTTTGAACTATTTGCAGATGACCCAGAAGATTTATGATGCACAGAGCAGTTTGTTCTTCTGCTCAAGCGCAGATTTGAGGCGCATGCTGTCTGGCTGCAGTGACCCAGGAGTCGCTGAGCTGATGTGTGAACTTTGCTGGTGGCCCAGCGTCCCTCTCTTGCAGGTTTACTCTTTCCATTCCTCCTTACATACTCCATGATTTTCATTAAGCAGCTGATTACAATGTCTTAGTTCCTTTCACTGAATTTAACCGAGAAATTGTTGTGTACTGTGGTAGAATTCATGGATCTAGGCACTCAGTAGGTATGCACATGTATTCCTTAGGGAAATAACTGCGGGAGTTGCGGGGGCTTCTGCACTATAGTTTACCCCCCACTGTCAACACAGCCCACCTTCCGCCAGGAATCCTGGTGTGCTTGCAGAAACGCCCCCAGGAATGCAGGAATGTAGGGATGCAGGAGAGGCCAGTCTGAGCACCTGGGAGTGGCCAGAGATCATTTCGTGCTTCTGTGCAAGGTGAGGGGGCAGTCTGGGAACCCCACAGCCTGGGCTTCTCCCCTCTGAAGCCAATAAAGTGCCCAGAAGCCTGAGTTGATAAAGTGAACAGATGAGGGGTTGAGGGGACAGCCTGCAGACTCTAGCCTCCCAACCGGGAAATTCTGGGTAGCCTGTGGCCAAGGCAGAGCTTCTCAGGTAATCCACCTGCCAATGCAGGAGTCACATAAGACGGGGTTGCATCCCTGGGTCAGAAAGATCCCTGGAGAAGGAAATGGCAACCCACTTCAATATTCTTGCCTGCTAAATCCCCTGGGACAGAGGAGCCTGACGGGCTACAGTCCACAGGGTTACAAGAGTTGGACATGACTTAGCAACCAAACAAAACAACAACAATGGCCAAAACCAGCTTTCTGTTCACCAGGACCCCACCTTTGACTCTCACTCCTGGTTCCTAGAAGGTACCCAAGTATTTCAGTATAACAGAGTGTCTGGGGATTAGAAAGCCTATCTTCACTTAGAAACATCTTGACTGAAAAAATTGGGGAGGATGACAACAGGAGAGCAGTCTGCTCCCAGGTATCCACAGAATGCTTTCTAGATCTGAACCAAGACAGCTGAGAAGAGTCCTAATGGAACCTGCCTGCAGTGGGGAGCAGACGCTGTGACCTGAGCTTGTCAATGTTCCTCAGTGATTATATGCTGCTGAGAGAGCAGCTATTTTATTTTAAATATATGGGGGGGGGGTGGGCGGAGAACAAAAATGTTTTGGCAATTAAAATACACGCTTCAAGGAACTGTTTCAAACCATATTTTCGGCTTCTCCTTTTAACTGAAAATATTAGAGATGATTATGAATTCTCACTAATGTCATTTTCCCATACTCTGCTCTTGACCGTCTTTTGTTTTAAATTGAATTAGGCAAGCTGCTGATTCAGAACAACACCTAATTATTTTTGCAGTCCTTTCATTCTATAAACATTTATTAAGCACTTATTAGTTGCAGGGCACTGTGCCAAGTATAAGCGGGAGGAAACCAAATGAATGAAATGAAGTCTCAGCCCCAGAGAGATTTGTGGTTCAGTAGGAGAGATATAAAATATGATTAAAAATAACAAATATTTAATACTGGGTAGAAACCATATGAATATGTGTGGGTCTTAAATGTAAATCTGCTGAGACACTTGGGTTGTGGAGTGAGAAGCTGAGCCTGGATAATGCAAACAAAATGAGCCTTCCTCACAGCTAGCAATGTGCCCCAATGAAAGGACCTTCTGAGCGTTTTTCAAAGTCTGGTTGGAAGAATACCCTCCCCATAAGAATAACATGGAGTGCTTGCTAAAAGGCACACAAGCCTCTCCATAGCCTGAAAGGGGATCTCCAAGGCAGGACCCAATGCTCTGCCCCTGCCTGTGGGTTTTTCCATAAAGTGGACTGTGGTGTCCTCTATTGTTCAGTCACTAAGTCGTGTCTGTCCATGGGATTTCCTCCCAAGAATACTGGAGTGGTTGCCATTTCCTTCTCCAGGGGATCTTCATCTTCCTGACCCAGGGACTCACGTCTCCTGCATTGCGGGAGGATTCTTTACCTCTGAGCCACGTGGGAAGCCCTTTTTAGACCCATGTATTTGGGTATATGGGATTTGGCATGGCAAAAGGTCTGCAGGCATCTGGAAACAGTGCTCTGAGCATTCTTATCTGGAAACAGCCCCCGAACTTTGTCTGGTATACAAAGATTTTAAAACTTAAGATGCATCCCTTAAATCTCTAAATTGAATATAAATTTTTCTGAGCCCCCTCTACTTTGCTGGTGGAAGACTCTACCTCTGATTGCCTTTTCTCTGAGACTGCACAGAAATGGAGTTTATTAGGGGCTCACGGGGCAGAAGAGGTTGGCCATTGGTCCACGTGCTATCCTTGTTACTCCTCCATGCTTGGGGCTTATCTCCTGGCTGTTTATACTAGGAGTTCAGGCATACATTTTCCTCCTAACTGCTTGGGGTTCCACTACCTGCTGAGCTCTCAGACTGTCTCTCTTCTACAGGCATACTGTGATGTAGGAGTGATGTATGAAGAAGGGCCTGTCTCTACACATGCATGAATTCCCTACCCCCTGAACAACTCAAATCCAAAGAAAAAAGCCTTCTTCTCATGCTCCTCAGCTCTCATCTCCAGAATGCTGAGTCTTGCTGCCTCAGCCTAAAAAATATTAAGCAATTTTCTCTCTTTCCAAATCTCATCAACCCCTCTATACTGAGGGGAGATATCAGAGCAGTTTCTCTTCCTGAATGAAATATACAAGACCTGACACATTCAGAAGTACAGTACTCTCCTCTTTGGGGGACTAGGACTGAGCTGGGAGGGGTTAGGAAAAGGAGATGCAAATATCAGTGAATTTCTTTTGTAATAACACGCCCATTTGTTTCCTTCTGTACCAGTTCCTGCAAGGGAATGCCCCAGCTGCTTCCTGGTTGACCTGAGTCCATCCTTCTTTAGAAACTAACTAGTTCTCTTGCTGCAGACAAAAATTAGGAAGGGATGAGCCCTGCGGAAACAGTGGATGTCCGTACACTATTTGAAGAACTATATTGGAATCCTTAGTCTTTTCAAGTGAAATCTGTTTTTTTCTTGCCCATTGTTCTCCAGAGTGTTATTTGGATATGACAAGGTAGTTCCAGACAGAACATTGAAGGGCCTTGCACTTAGGAGTCTGGACTGGACTGTATTTTCTAAGCAACAGAGAGCTTTGTGCAGGAAGTGAAACAAGTGGACTTTTATACTGGGTAACTAACTCAGGCAGCAGTGAGGAGGATGGATTAAAAGAAGAATCTGGAGGTGGGAGCCTGTTGTTAGCAATGGCAACAATTTACACAATCCTGGTTCAGATTCTTTATGCACATCCCTGCCTATCTCTCTAGATTGTGATCTCCTCAAAGATAGGGATTATAAGATTCAATTTTTATTTCCTCCTCCCCCAACCCCTTAAAGTCTCAAATATATTTTCACATTTTTTGACACAATTCATATTGATTGAATTAGATTGCCCCCAAATGAGCTCTTTGAATAAGAACACTGAAAAATAGAGAATCTCCATTTTCACAAAATTATCACAGTGGTGTACTGTTGGGGTGAAAGGAGGGCCCTTTATTTTGGCAGTAAAACTGATGACAGCTGTAAACCTTTCTTCTCCTCCCCTTCGTACTAGCACCTAGAAACTAATTCTCTACTCTGTTTTATAATATATATTCATGACAATAGAATATTAAATCCACATTCCAAAGTCGTAAATATTATAAACCACGTTTTTACATGGTATTGCATAGCCACTGTCTTTTGTAGCAATTTGGCATGGAATTATAAGTAGTGTGCATTAAATCTCATATGCTCTATAATTTTTTTATCTCTTCATTTGTATGCATATATTTTATAATCATTCATTCTGGTAATAAACCCCACAGGATTTTAAATTGAACTGAAGTCCCAGATGCTTTAAAAGAATTTATGTTGCATAATTGTACTGGTTTGCCTGAAAACAAACAATAATGTATGACTTAAATATTCTGCCCAGGAGGGGAGTCAAACTCTTCCTTAAAATTCCCTGCCTTCTATTGACTTGTAAGAAAAGATCCCACAAGCCAAAGTGAGTATAAAAATGATGGGGCAGAGGAAAGAGAGACAGTAGTGGCTTTTTGACAATTCCAATGTCTAGAACCACATGCATACTTCAAGTGAAAATATTTATGAATTAGCTATAGAACTTACTCCCCAGCTGGGGGTGAGGGGATTAGCATATTGACACAAATGTTTACGGAAGGCAAAGGAGGAAAACTGTTCTTCCAGTGGGAATATCTGAGTGGGCCAAGGTAGAAGAAATGTTTGTACTTTTGAATTTGTTATCTATTGCTGTACAACATGGAGAAGGAAATAGCAACCCACTCCAATGTTCTTGCCTGAAGAATCCCAGGGATGGGGGAGCTTGGTGGGCTGTCGTCTATGGGGTCGAACAGAGTCGGACACGACTGAAGCGACTTAGCAGCAGCAGCAGCTGTACAACAAATTATACCTAAACACAGCAGCTTAAAATAACTTTTTTTTTTTCCTGTGGATGAGGAATCTGGGAGCAGTTTAGCTAGGGGTTTCTAGTCTTGGGTGTCTAAAAAGGTTGCATACAAGTGTTTGCCAGGACTGCAGTCTCAATCTGAACACTCACTTGGCGAAGGAGTCTTTTCTAAGCTCACTTGCATTGTTGTGGATGAACTATTTCCTGGTTGGCTGTTGGCTGGAGACTTTAGTGCCTTACCACATGAGCCTCTCTGTAGGTACCCAAGTGTTTTCATGACATAAAAGTTGGCTTTCCCTGGACTTTATGATCCAAAACAGATGGGGGAAGGGGCTAGTAATGCACTTAAGACAGAAATTGCATTTTTAAAATAACTTACCCAGACCAACTCAGGTACAGTGGGAGAGCATACAACACAGGAATATGAATATGAGCAGGTGGGGATCATTGGTGGCCACCTTAGCAGCTGTCTACCCCAGTGCTAGACTTGGCAGGGGCAGTGACTCAGGACCACATCCTGAAGATGGCTCTGAATCATGTGCTTGGCTGATGAAGGCCAAAGAAGAAGGGAGAAGGTTGAGGTAACAAGACGCTCTCAGCTGCCCTCCCTTCTCATCATCTATCCACTGCCACACCTCTACGGCTTTCACTGTATGCAAGGTCTTGAAAATTTCATCACAGGCTGACACTAGTTGATGGGTTGGTATTCATCAACTGATTTGCATTTGGAAACTGTTGGTACAGTTTAATAGGAACACATAGGTCATAGAAGGTCACAGCAAGTCATCAAGTTACAAGATGAGAAATCAGCATTATTAGATCATTCATTCATTGAACAAATATTTGGTGAGCAGGACTGTCACCCAGAGAAGGCAATGACACCCCACTCCAGTACTCTTGCCTGGAAAATCCCATGGACGGAGGAGCCTGGTAGGCTGCAGTCCATGGGGTCGCTAAGAGTCAGACACGACTGAGTGACCTCACTTTCACTTTTCACTTTCATGCATTGGAGAAGGAAATGGCAGCCCACTCCAGTGTTCTTGCCTGGAGAATCCCAGGGACGGGGGAGCCTGGTGGGCTTCCGTCTATGGGGTCGCACAGAGTTGGACACAACTGAAGTGACTTAGTAGTAGTAGTAGGACTGTCACCAATTTATAAATATCAAACAATTTGTTCAAGATTACTGATTAATAAAGTTAATATTATTAAAGAGTTAGTTAATTGCAGAATTGGGTAAACAAAAGGCAGTGATCTGTCTATGTATACCCCTTTGCCTTTCAAATTGGACAGATTGTGGGAAATTAAATACAGTTATTAAACATGTAGAAGCAAGACTTCGTGAATTTTTCAAAGAAGGAATCATGGCCAATTTAAACCTATGGGGTAAAAAAGGTTAAGCTAGCTATGGCTATTCAAATTTTAAAAAATTGCTTTTGCCAAGGTACTAAAATACAAAACTTGAATCATTTTCATTAAATTAAATCTTTAAAATTTTTTCAGTGTTTTCTTCTTATAGACATGCCTTTTATAAATGCATGTATATGGAAAACCCTTTTATTTCAAGGAAGACTGCTTAGATAGCTATGTTTCTGGTCACAGCAATTTCTCCCCTCATTCTTCAAGGCATTGTATCATTTCTGTGGGTGCCTGGAAATTTTCTAATTCTTAGGATTTCTGATCATGAACAAATTTCATTCAGGTGCTGCTTCTCCTCAAATAAAAAAGTTTGAATAAAACCTTTATCTTGGTTTGACAGAGAGGAAAAAGTAAAGGGAGAGGTGTCCCAATTCTCTCTGTTTCTATTAACTTGAAGCAGAAGCTTTGCCTGTGGAAAGGAAGATATTCTGATGGCGGAGACTGGGGAGATTAAGTGGCTTTCACACCACCATGTAGGATGGTATTCACCGAGTATCTAGATAACCCGATTTCCAGATGTGCACCGAGCTCTGTGCTCTACTCTGGGCTGTCAGTATAGCGCTGGTGTCCTCTGGGGCCCTCCCCTACTTACCGGCAACTTACAGTGCAAGTGATTTGCACTTTAATGGAGCTGCAGAGTCTGTGAAATTCATTCCTCTGCATTCCATTCCCATTGCCTATAGCTTATGTTTAAAGTTGTTAATGTGTCTCTGGGTCATTTCCTCCTTCTTCAATGCATTTATAGGATTGGAGGATTTACATGAATTATACTTGGCTTTAAATTATGAAAAATTTAACAAATACAGAAAAGAACATAAATACAAACTAAAATGACCAGTAATTCCATTTCTCAAAGAAAACCACTGTTAGAATTTTGGCATATTCCCTTCTCCCTACTAAGACATTTCAGTTATGTCCGTCTCTGTGCGACCCCATAGACGGCAGCCCACCAGGCTCCCCGGTCCCTGGGATTCTCCAGGCAAGAACACTGGAGTGGGTTGCCATTTCCTTCTCCAATGCATGAAAGTGAAAAGTGAAAGTGAGGTCGCTCAGTCGTGTCCGACCCTCAGCGACCCCATGGACTGCAGTTTTCCAGGCTCCTCTGTCCATGGGATTTTCCAGGCAAGAGTACTGGAGTGGGATGCCATTCCCTTCTCTGGCCCTTCTTTTCCCCACAGCTCTGCAAAATGGAAAGAAAAAAAAAAATGCTATTTAGAATAGCAGTGACTACAGAAGCTTCTGCATTCTATAGGAGTGGCATAGTTTATCTCTGGTGAGGGTTTTTGTGTGTGTGTGTGTGTGTTTTAAATAGGCTAGCAGTAGTTCAGGAATAATTCTGATTCTGGACATTAGAATCCAAATCAGCCCCATATGTAAAAAAACTAAATTTAAGACTTGATATATATGGTGGTATTGAGTTGGCCAAAAAGTTCATTCAGGTTTTTTTGAAGGAACTTTTTGGCTAATCCAATATTAGTCTACAAACAACTTGCAAGAAGTAAAAATTAGCACTCCATTCAAGGGACAAAAACGAGGAAATGGTAATTCATTCAAATTGCAATATTGTTTCTATTTAAATTGCACTATTCTACAGCAGCTACCTCTGTTTATGGTCATGCCCATTCAGGCTATAGCAATAACAATGTTATTTTTCATTGTGATCAAGAACTGAGGAGGGGAAAAGGAGAGAGCTTTACTGAGCTATGACACAATTAAGATTTTACATTGTAATGTCTCTTTGGTTTGTTGTGTTTTGTCAAAGATGTCTCTGGTATCTATTGTTTTTATTATTTCCAGTTGTCCTAATTATTGCTCTCATTTGATTTTAATTCAGCTTTCAAAGAGGAGCTGGCTTGCCAGGTGGTTATTATTTTTTTCTAAACTCTTTCAGCTCTAATTAAAAACGATGTCCAAAGAAAGTCATTATTTCAACATTTACTTGTACCATGTTTATGACCCCATTGAAGAGGGGAGTCACGTGTTCCATATGCTGATTTCGATTGTTGGCACTGCCACCCGTGCCTAAGGAGTGAAGAAATAATACAACCTTTCAGAATGTATGTGCCTTTTTTCCTAAAAGAAAAATGTTGTATTCTTAATTGGAAATAAACTATTGAAGTAAGACGAATGTTGCCTATGAGTGCCCTTAGAAAAATAATTCCAGCTGACATTCACTGTTTGCTAGTACTTTTAGTTTTCACAAACTAGAGTTTTCTCTTGGTTGCCTTTTAATAATCAACAAAGTTAGTGAAAGAGGAATAAAAGACTGAATCTTGAGGCAAAAGGAATATGAGGCCAAGTTCAGCTCCATAGGCTTTGATGGGTCAGTTATTTTTTCTGTGGGACGTGAAGCAAATGAAATGGCTGCTCTTTATTTTTAAATAACAGAAAAATTAAAGTCCGCACAGCAGTTTTCCTTTGGAAAACTTTGCTCCATCAGCGTTCTTCCCAGACTTGCCTTGTTGGCAGGAGGAACCTAGGTCACCTCAGTCCCCTTTGGAGCCAAGTTCCTCGCTCTTTGCTCTGGGCCCTGCACGCCCCTTCACCCACTTCCTCTGGCCGCTCTGTCTCAATCGAGGTCAAGTTACCTTTCACCCCTCCTTCAAGGGATTTCCAAAGCTGGTTGCTCAATGGTGGGTGGGACTCTGAGACACGAGAATTATTCCTTTGAAAGTCAGCCTGCAGCTTCTCCGTGTGGGCAAACATTTTACGATGAAGTCCACAGCCATGTTACCCAAGAAGGGCAGAGTCTGCAGGACACATCAGCGCTGCTTCTAATAATTAGACACATCTGAAATCTATCCCAAGCAGGTGAAAGTGAAAGTGAAGTCGCTCAGTCGTGTCTGACTCTGTGACCCCATGGACTGTAGCCCACCAGGCTCCTCCATCCATGGAATTTTCTAGGCAAGAGAACTAGAGTGGGTTGCCATTTCCTTCTCCAGGGGATCTTCCCAACACGTGAAAGAGCCAATCACATTTCTGATGCTTTCTGCCTGCCTTTCTCAGTGCACACATAATAAGAAGGCTTTGCAAGAGGGGTGTGTGTGAAGGTGGAGGTCCTGAGTCCTGGTGTCCTCCTCTGAACACCCGGCTCCTCTCAGTGGGGTGGATGTAATGGCTCATTGCATTTTCCAAAGTGCTAGTTACAAAGTAGTTGTCAATAAATATGAGTTTGCTGCCCTTCCCCCTTAGCTAAATATTCGACTCCCAGATCTCTAGGGAGGGCCAGTGAAGAGCGCATGTACGTCTGTGGGTATGACTGTTGTCACACGATGCCTGTTCCGTGTGTGCTTAGTTGCTCAGTTGTGCCGACCTGCTCCGTGAGGTCTCTGCTAGGTTCATCATTAGAAATGAAAGTCATGATTGAAAAAAAAAAAAAACGGGCAGAAAGAACAGTTTTCTAGGAATGCTTGGGCTGTCGCGGCCATTTTATCCTTTTAAAAAAGAACCCTAAGGCTAGATTGGACTTCCCAGGTGGTGCATTGTTAAAGAACCTACCTGCGAAAGCAGGAGACAGAAGAGGCATGGATTTGATCCCTGGGTGTGGACGATCCCCTGGAGGAGGGCATGGCAACCCACTCCAGTATTCTTGCCTGGAGAATCCCACAGAGGAGCCTGGCAGGCCACTGTCCATAGGGTCTCAAAGAGTTGGACATGACTGAGCGACTTAGCAAAGCACAACACAAGGCTAGGTTATAGACGTGACCTCTTTCCTCTCTGGGAAATAGGAGCAAGTTTTCTGGAAGAAGCAGGGCAAAGCATAAAAATTCCTAGACCCAGAATTGTAAAATATATTTCAGAACTGGTCTAGATCTAGCTTTCAATACATGCCCCCTGACACAAAAAAAGGGTGCCTTCACTTCATACCTCCCAGACAGCACAGCCACAAGCATCCATGGACACCCATACTTCCTGCAAGAGCAAGGCCAAAGTTGACCACCTCATCTGCTCCCTTTGCTGTGTTGTGACCAAGAAGGTCTCCGTCCTAACCAGAGAAACTCTTCTTAACTGTAGAACTGAGAATCCTGCCTGCTCTCCCTCAGTGAGCACCCACCACCCGGCCTAATGAATGGAGAGAAGGCCACAGTTGGGTTGGTTCCTGTTATTCTTCATTTATAGAACTTAGATCCTCTATATACAGAATAGCCAAGCACTTTGAAACACCTATCTCTCTAGCTTCCCTACTCTCATCATCTGGAAGTGAGGGCTTTTTTTAAGAGTCTCTGGTTCCTGGCCCTGTGATCCAGGAGTGAGTCTTAGAGACTATTTCTATAGCACAGCCTGGGGAGAAATGGTTGCCTAACCCTGAATTTACATAAAAAGATAATTCTGTACTCCCTTGGGATTACTAATTTTTTAAAAGTGTGCTTAAAGCTATTTTAGCCCATGTTAATGGTACAACAGCCTTTGTGAATAAAAGTGAAGTGTAATTATTTGATAATCACCTGAAGCAGCTTTCCCCTCTGCCTGCTTACCTCCAGCACATCTTCAGGTCTCAGCTCTCATGTCCCCTCCTCAAGGAGGCCTTCTCTGACTCCCTAGGCCAGGTTACTTCCCTCTGCAGCACTTAACCTTTATTAATATTAAAGACTTCCCTGTGTCAAAGAGACAGCAAAGAGACTTCAGAATCCTCTGATTCACGTTGGAATCTTGGCTCTGTCTCTTACTTGCTTTGTGACATTGGGCGATTTATTTAACTTTGCTATGTTTCTGTCTTAGTCCATTCGGGCTGCTAGAACAGATCCCAGACCAGGTGACTTACAAACAACAAACATTTGGTTTTTGTAGTTCTGGAGCCTGGAGGTGCAAGAGCAGGATGACGGCCTGGGGGTGGTTCTGGTGGAGGTGCTTTTCTGGGCCCTCCTCGTGCCTTGTCTTCCCAAGAGGAAGCAAAAAGATGGCTCTCTGGGGCCTCTTTTATCTTCATGCACTAATCCTATTCAGGAGAGCTCCATCCCATGACTTGATCACCCCCGAAAGGCCTCACTTCCTAAGGCCATCACACTGGAGTTTATAATTTCAACATGTAAATTTTGGAGGGAGAAAAAATAGTCTATAGTAATAGGCAGTCACTTCACTGTGTAATGGGGAATCCCTATTACATGTCATATGAGATCATGCTCGCCACCCTGGCTTATATCAGAGACAAATAGACACATAAAGGACAATACAAGTTTACATTAAAAAAAAAACGCTTGTTTACTGGCAGGTATAGATTTCCTTTTTAAGAATTTGGCAATATGAATATATTATGATCTGAATTCCTACTGGACATTATTTTTCTTTTATTTCTACTCATACTAATAAGCAATATTTTAATTTTTGACATGCTGTTTTCCTCATACATCTCTGTCTTGTTTGTCAATTTTATTTCCCATATCTTTGAAAATGGACTTTGCCCTTAGCTATGGTGTCTCAGATGGTAAAGAATCTGCCTGCAGTGTAGGAGATCCAGATTTGATTCCTGGTTTGGGAAGATCTCCTGGAGAAGGGAATGGTTACCCATTCTGGTATTCTTGCCTGGAGAGTTCCGTGTACAGAAGAGCCTGGTGGGCTATAGTTCAAGGGGTTGCACAGAGTTGGACATGACTGAATGACTAACACTTTCACTTCTTTAGTTACTTTTCCAGGTCTGTTCATTTTTTTTTTTTTTCACTTGTTTTATATAGAATTGTGTCTGCTTTTCTTTTTCCACTTCTTGACTCGTATTACTTTTCTTCATCAGAGCTCTTGAGCCCAATATACCATCTGTTTCCTCCTCCTATTTTAGCCATCTCAGATCTTTTATAGACTCATAGCCTCAACGTGACAGAGTTGAATAGGACCTTAGAGAACCAAGGCTAGTGCCATCATTTTACAGATGAGAAAATTGAGCCACAGAAAGAGAAGTAATTTGCCCAGCATGGTGGAACTAGTTCTTGGAAGGGCTGGGGTCAGACCTCTGGACTCTTAATCTAGTCCATTCTGCAATGGGCCATGCCACACCACTTTGCATTCACATCACTCAAGTCTTTCATTTTCTGTAACACATTATAAACTCTCTTTTACAAGAGAACATTAACATTTCCTTTAAGAAACTAAGATCAGCAAGATTTTTCTGCTCTCTTTTCTCTTAAGGAATATATTTAGGTTGCTTTTTAGGTCTGAACTGGGTCTATAGACTAAATTGTTTGGTGTGGTTAGACTCATATTCTGCTAGAAAATAGGCAAAGCATATTGTGCAATGCTCCGCTCAGATAGTTGGCAATGATGCCCCCAGTTTCTAGACTACATGGAAACACTGAGATCCAACATTTGGCTTTTCTGAAATGAATTTTAGATAATCTTTCTCTGGGTCATTCTCTCAAAGATTACTTTTGTAGTTATATGGAAAAAGAAATGGTACAATGTTACTGATTTTAAGTGGAAGCTGGATTAAAAATCTGAGGCCTCATCATATATTTTGGCAGGCCAATTCACAAGCAGAGTAAGTTTGCAAATAGAATTAACTAACTGAAACGGATAAGAAACATTTACGGCTTTGCTGTGGTATAAAAGACTAGGCTGGCTGCCTTTTAGAGAAGTTATATAAATATATGGATGGACAAGGTCATTCATTCTCCCTGAAGGCTGCATAGTGGTCCTTTCAAAAGGAAAAAAGTCATCCTCCGCTTATGTATACAAGATATCAGAAAGACGTTACATTTGTTAATCAACCCCAAATCATCACTAATGCATGCCATTACAAAAACCTAATGAATGAAACACCAATGGTGTAAAGAAAAAGGGAGCTTTATGTTCAAAGCATAGAATATGGTGCAAGCCAGAGATTGCTAAATTTATGTAGTAGCCATTTTTTAAACTCATCTAAATGTCACTGCAAAAACACTGTATCACAGCAGAAACTAGTCTTTTCCCATGCAAAATGTGGCATCGTCTAAGGCCCCTTTATTAAGATCCCTGCTACTGGAGGCACTCGCCGATATTGTGGGTGTCTTCTTAAAGACTAATGAAAGGGGCACAATTCCAAGCCCTCTTATCATCCGATTGACACATACATTATTTATTACAGATTTTGTCAATAGGCTGAAAGATTGGAAGGCTTTTTTTTTTTAACTGAACAACTGGTTTACAATAATGTGATTCAATATCAGGTATGGAGCAACCCAGGGCATACCTCTCTTTTTATAGTGCAGTAAACAAGGTGTCAAACTCATGTGATGAACCAGATGGGGAAAGAACCTGCCCCTTTAACGGCTTTCAATAGTGGTTTAGCTAGTTACTTAAACTATAAAGCAAGCATTAAAAAGGCTACTCTTGTCAGATTTCTTGTTCTTATGTGGCCAAAATTTATAGCTATGGGAAAAGAAAATTAAGCCGGCTGAAGGGGATGGCTCTGTGGCTTTTATCAGAGTCATTTTAACTTTTCTCCATCTTACAGCAATACTTTGCTCTGAAAAGTTGCAAATGTTGCCACCTGCAAGTGTAACTGAATTGGTGGTGTGTATTCATGCAGTGATGCTCTGATGCCTGTAGGAACTCCCAGAAAGCAGGGGTGATGGTCAAAATATCTAACAACTGATAGCATACAGGTTCTGACCAATTCAGCTGTACCCTGGCTGGGATGCTTTACGTGCAGGCTAAACAGAAGCCCTGTTGTGGTATCTTGGAATTCGTGGGGGGACTGTCCGTAGCAGTAGCTGGGAGTCCTCCTTTCTGGGTCTACCAAATTTGTGATGACGCTCAGATGACTCAGAATATGGGGATTACCCAAGAGTTGCTTATTCAGTGTGTAATTTTGTTTTATGATTAAAAAAGACACAGGGATAGCATAACATGTTGGCAAGAGCTCTGTATGAGATGACCACAAGATTCTGAATTCCTGTCCTAATCCTGCTCCTCACCAGCTGCTTGATGGTGGATGATACACATGGTCTCCTACTTAACTGTGGAATGAAGGTGCTGGACTAAAATTCCTTTCTGTTCCATGGTTCATTGCAGCTTAGCACTCATGCCTGCTCATAGATCATTAATAAAACCTTCCAGCTTTTTGAACTGTGAAAGTGCACAGTCTCCTTTTAGTGGAAATTTGTTATGCAAGTCACCCCAGAGATGTAACTTTTCTCTACCTTCATGTAATCCATAGTGTTGGTTATTGAGTACTATTAAGATTATAAGTAATATTATCAGGTTAGCCATTTAGAGTTCTCCTACATCTTGAGTCCTCAATATCATGCCACATGAAATCGGCACAATTTTTTTTTTTCAGTTGTATTTTTTTGATGTGGACTATTTTAAAAGTTTCTATTCAGTGTGTCACAATATTGCTTCTGTTTTGTGTTTTGGTTTCCTGGCCAAGAGGCATGTAGGATCTTAGCTCCCGGACTGGGGATCAAACTCGCACCCCCAGCACTGGAAGGTGAAGTCCTAAGCACTGGGCTGCCATGGAAGTCCTGACTCAGTTTCTTAAATGCAAACCGTTGTATGTCTGGGGTTCAAACCATGTCTCTAGAGGAGAAATGACACATGGGCAGAAAGCTTTGAAGCCAGCGTGCTGGAGTTATCTCCTTTATATGCTGGGGTCTTATTGCGCAGATTGTTAAAGAGGAATAAGTAGACTAATTTTGTAATGTTTCATGCATCTCTTAAAAGCAGCATGTTTATCTTTTACTATAAAGAGGGGGATGCAGGAACTTCTGTTATTAATGCCTTTTGTCCTATTGCCATGCTGGCCACCAACAACCACCTCCCTTGCCCCTTCCTGCCACTACATTTACTGAGAGTTAAAAATGCCCATTTCCTAAAAATCATGGCAAGGAAGAAGCCTTGTCCCTGCCTTATTCACACGTGGGTAGGTAGACAGGACTTGCTTGCCAAGTCCAAATCTTTGTGTGGGGTAAATTACTCCTTACGCTGATCATAAAATAAGCATCTGACATTTCCTGCAAATGCTCTATTTCTTCATACAGAATTAACCTGCCAAAAACATTGTGTTTACAATCTAAATATTTGGATCATAAGCCAAAAGGCTGGGGGAGTCTGTCTTCCTCCATATTTTTGCACAGTAATGTGTCCAATAAATGTTAATTACAATAATAATAAATAATCGAAAAAGAACATGTTGAGGGGGAAAGTGTGAGGAGTCAGGAATGGTAAATTGCATTAGTTATGAGAATTATTTAAAGGAAAAAATGAAAAAATGCCTCCTGACTGCCCGTCCCACCGCAGACATTTTCCTAGTTTTAGAGCCCAGAGAACAAGAGAGGTGGGGATTGAAAAGACAACCAGAGGGCTTAGGCAGGCACTATTACAGTCAAGGGGTGTGCAGCCTCCTAAAGGTCTAATGGGTGTTACATTTGGTCCAGAGACAGATCCCAGAGCACTGTCTCTGGAATTGGGAAGGCTTGGGTTCTGATCCCAGGTTCTAATAAATCTAAGTGCCCTCTCTCCAAACCTACTTCCTTATCTATAAAACAGGGTTGAATGGCTTCTGTCAGGGCTTTTATGAGTGTTCACTGAGGTTGTGCACAGAAAGTACTTGGCATGATCCCTGATCATAGTGAGCACTCAAGGAATGTAGCTGTGATGGTGATGGTCATTGGAATTCCCCCTCCTTTAACTGACAGCTACGCTGGGCCTGCTCTGCTGCCCTAGGCAAGCCTTCTGTCACGCCTTCGCCCCTGCGGAGGGATGCCTGCTTCATTTCTGGACCATACGTCTCCTTTTCTGAGACAGTCTCAGTTTCAAATACTCTGACCCATCAACTCCACAAATCAATAAAAATAACTGAGAAATCCTAGTATTTGATAAATAGTAACTGAATGACTCAGGGCAAGTAATATAATAACAATATATGTGTCACAAAAATTGAGTCATAGTCTGAAGGAACTCAGGAACTAATGAGGATACATGTGCATGCTAGCCCACATCTCATACAGTTATGTGTATACATGTGCTGGTATTTTCAAGTTGGGGAATACTGTACTTATAAAATCCTGCTGACCTGGGGGCCATGGAAGGGTGAAGGGAGGGCAGTGGGGGTGGGCGACAGTGCCTCTTCCCAGATGCTATTAAATGTGGTTAGGAAACTTAAGTCAGTTCAAAATGGTTTCAGAGGGCTAGAACTATTTTCTTTTAAATTTACATTTTATTTTAACATCAAAACAAATGTGTAGTAAACCAACAAGGATTCACTTACTGTATAATGCAGTGAACTCTGTTCAACCTTATGTGGCAGCTGGATGGGAGGGGAGTTTAGGAGAGACTGGGTACATATATATGTTTGGCCAAGTTCCTTCACTGTTTACCTGAGACTATAACAACATTATTAATCAGCTATATTCCAATATAAAATGAAAAGTCAAAACAAATGTGAAGTGATGGCCACAACTTGATTGGATAAGACATTTTATAAGAAATTATAAAATCAGAATTTTATAAAAAATTTCATCTCAGGAACTATGTCTAGAGTTTTGATTTGAAAATTATGGTTCACATATTGATAATCACATATTGATAATTCACCTGGCTCAGACGGTAAAGCATCTGCTTACACTGTGGGAGACCCGGGTTTGATCCCTGGGTGGGGAAGATCCTCTGGAGAAGGAAATGGCAACCCACTCCAGTACTCTTGCCTGGAAAATCCCATGGACTGAGGAGCCTGGTAGGCTACAGTCCATGGGGTCGCAAAGAGTCGGACATGACTGAGTGTTCACTTCACTTCATTGATAATCAAAATTCCTGAAACAGAGGAGTCTGTCAATACCAAAGACATATAAAGGAAGATGCAACGTGTTTATTTCTGCACTGATGGCCACAAAGTATGGGTGACTCATGTTCAACAGAATGATAATGGAGTTGCCTTCTTAAGCCAGTGACTAATTGCAACAAGCCTTAGAAAGCCACTTAAAAAGCTGTGCTTTGTTTATAGTGTTTATTTCTTTGATTTAAAAATGGTTCTAATTGCAAAACTCTCCCAGGGCACATGTTCAAATTGTTAATACATCATGTATATGGAAAGTAAGCTAGGATAGCAACTAAATAATATTAAGAGCAAATAATTACCTTAGTACCAACCCACTGTGCCAGACCAACTAGAATAAAAAGATGTTGAACGTGAGGACTTCCTTCTTGGCTTTGTGTTTACACATGGTGATAAGGGTAAGGGACCCACAGAACTTTGTGCTATGGCACCTTTCTGGGGGTTGAGGTAGAAATTTCACTAATAATGAATGAGACTAACCATCTTTAGTAGTTGTTATTGTTGTTCATTTGCTAAGTTGCGTCTGACTTTTTGCAACTCCATGGAGTGTAGCATGCCAGGCTTCTCCATCTTCCACTATTTCCTGGAGTTTTCTCAAATTCATGTCCATTGAGTTGGTGATACTATATTACCATCTTGTCCTCGGTCGCCCCCTTCTCCTCCTGCCCTCAATCTTTCCCAGCATCAAGGTCTTTTCAAATGAGTCAACTCTTCACATCACGTGGCCAAAGTATTGGAGCTTCAGCTTCAGCATCAGTCCTTCCAATGGGTATTCAGGGTTGATTTCCTTTAGGATTGACTAGTTTGATCTCCTTGCTGTCCAAGGGACTCTCAAGAGTCTTCTCCAACACCACAATTTGAAATCATCAATTCTTTGGCACTCATCCTTCTTTATGGTCCAACTCTCACATTTGTACATGACTACTAGAAAAACCATGGCTTTGACTATATGCTATCTAGCTTTTTCGTAGCTTTCCTTCCAAGGAGCTAGTGTTTCTTAATTTCATGGCTGCAATTACCCTCCACAGTGATTTGAGAATCCAAAAAGTACAGTCTATCTTATTGGAAAATAAGTAGACTAACCCAATAAAACCAAGGCCTCCAAACTATTGCTGTTTTATTTTTTAAATTTATTTTTATAAAAGACTTCAAAGAGAGGCTCTAATAAAAAATATTTAGAGACTATATCTTTTCCAATAGTTTTAGAATCACTAGCTAAGAACATTTTTCTGTGCTTACTTTACCTATTTACTAAAGTAAATAGATTTCTATCGCTTAATCGAAACTAAAAACTACTGGCATTTTAAGTCCCAGTTCTACAGGTTTTGGAGATTTATTGAACTATAAGCTTTCTAGTTAAAAGGGACCTTAAACATCTTCTCTTTCAAATGAGAACAAAAAGAAGTATATTTTATACTGTAACCCAGTTCACACACATGTATATACAAACACAGACATGCACTCATACACATAACTGAAATAAAGCTGAACAAAATAATATTTTACTTTCTGCATGATGTATGTGCTGATATTTCCTATTCTATTTTATGAAAAATATTACTGGTCACTAACACACTAAATTGATTTTCTAGTTGATAATGGAGGGGTGTATGTGCCACGCGCTGAGTTCAGCCCTTATCCTCTGCTTGACGCATCTCCAATCCCTTGCTTCCCCCAATTGTAGGAGCAGTGATCCAATGGGATGTATCCAATTATCTGTCACTGAAGCTGGGGTGTTATGACGATTCAAGCAGGAGGGCACAAAGTAAGTTAGGAAGGCTGGTATGGAACCAGAAGTGGAGTGAGTGCCTGAGGGCAGAAGGAAGCCTGGTAGACAGTGATGGAGCCTCAGGCTGGGTTGGGAAGAATGTTCTGAGCATCCTTAGAGGTCTTCAGTGCTGGCAGTTTTCTGGGTGTCTTTGAGCTCCAATTCCCTCACCCTGAGCAAGACTCTCCAAGGGAAACCAATGCTGCTGCCTAAATGTCACGGCTGAAACCATGGTGTTCCCTCACCCCCAGGATCATATTCTTCCTGATGTAGTAATTAATAGCAGGGATAATAGTAGCAATGATGATAAAAGCAGCAACAATAATAAAAACAACAATAACCTCCATGATTTCTTGGTTGATTTTGTTGTACAGTATGTTATATATATTATCTAACTTAATTTTTGCACAAATTCTTTGAATTAGGTCAGGGGTCCCTGACCCCCTGTTAGGAACCTGACTTCACAACAGGAGGTGACCAGCGGGCAGAAACCAAAACCTTCCCCACTCCCCTGGTCTGTGGACAAATTGCCTTTCATGGAAACAGATCCCTGGTGCCAGAAAAGTTGGGGACCACTGAATTAGGCGGTACTTCCTCCATTTTACAAATGAAGACATGGAGGTGGGTAAAGATGAAACCAGCAAGGGGCAGAACAAGGATGTGAGCTTCAGTTTGTGTGATCCGAGGTATCTATTCCACCTCAGCACATTTGTCTTAAGGAACTGGCCGGGTGACCTTTTGATCTGAGGGAGTGTGTTCCCGAGGAAGCGTGTCTCCTTCTCATTTCAGAATTTCCTGTGTTTTCTGGAGCACTGCATCTAAAACCAATTTATATATCCTGTTTTTCCAGAGACATGTAGAGAAAGCAGACTAAAGATAGTAACCCTTCTTTCAAAGAATGTTTTTTGAATAGAGAAAGTATAGCATTTTCTAAATTGAAAGCACCCGTCTATTTGCATATCACCAGCAAAGATACAAGCTAATGTTTATGGGGGTCAAAAAATCCATGCATTGTGTTTGCATGTCTATTTTCACAAGATATGATTTAAGAAAAATCTTCAGTAAATCAGAGTGTGAACAGAACAGAGCTTTTATTTTGAAAATGAAAAATGGGAAATTAAACATAAATTATGAAAGGCAGACATACTTTTATTTACTTAGTGCAGTATTATAATCACTGTGATTTAGGTCATAGGCTTTACTTAAATGAAAAACCTTGGGAATATAAGTGTAAGTTCAACTCTTTAATTTGCTAATTATACTTTCCCTTGATAGAATGAGGCTTATCATTTGTGTGGGTGGTGTTTTAATATGCTACTTTATTAATATGAGAAGAAGAGGCTATAAAATGGTGCAGTATTCCTGCTTCATATACAGATATTTTAAGCCTGAAGTTAGTAATTATGAATAAAATTAAAACCCATTGCAGATTAGTTATAGAAAATAATATATAGACTTAATTATATCTTCCAGGTAGCAGTTGTTTATTCTGTTCCATACTATTCATCATTAGAAAATGAAATACTTGACAAAGCAGTAAATTTGAAAAAGAAAGATAGTAGTAGAATTACAGGCCTTTAGAGCTGGGACAGGGTATCTTAAAGGTAACCTACTTTTTGTTGTTGTTGTTTTATAAACTGGGAAACAGAGGCTGAGAGAACTCAGGTAATTCACACAGCTCACACAGCAGGGAAGTGGAAAGTCCCTGCTCGGAGGGCCAGCATGTCCTTATGTCCAGGCCTCAGGCAGTTGTTATTCAGCCAATTAGCTTGGGCAGACTCTGGATCATAAAGCAAAAAAGGGCTTTGATAATAGCAACCAAGAGACAAAAAAGCAAAATCACATGTCCTTCCTGATGGAATCACACAAAGGTGTTTTCTCCAGTGTTTCAGTTTACATATATCCTCTGGCACTATGTAAATCCAATATATTTCCTATGCCACTTGTTTCCTATGCCACACATCACAAGAAATCTGCTTTCCCATGAATTAATCGTGAAAGGACTACTGACCTCAGGGGTGGCTTGACAAAAGAACCATTAAGCACCCCAACTCTTCGTAGTTATGCATATGAGCCTGGAGTTAAAATAAGGACCTTTTCTCTCTAAGCTGATGACCTGCTTGTGAATAAACAGAATCTCTAACAGTGAGCTTCAACACATGGTTTTCTAGACATGTGAGCCACTTGTTTTTGAAATAGAGTGACATACTGAAAGCCTCAGGGGAAAATAGCACTTAAAACATAAGAACACAGCAATTCCTGTTGAGCAATCCATTCCTATCCGTGAAGCAGAGCCGGAACCATATGTGTTAATGGCCTACGTCGTGCACACGGGGCTATGATGGATGAGATACTGAATGCAAGTGCCGCTGAAAGAAATTACAGATGAAAACACCAAGCCAACCCTATCCTCCTGAGAAACTCAGACCTTAAATGCCCACTGACTTTTTTCTCTTTCATAAATGCCCAGAATAATAGCTACCTTTTTTGAACAGTCTTCACTGTGTACCAGCTACCTTTAGCTTGTTAAGTGAGCCTCTGAGAGAGTCTTTATTACCCCAATTTTACAGGTGAGACTTGAATAATTTGCTACAATGCTATAGAGCTGACTTAAACCCAGGTGTATTGAGAAACAGAATTATCCATTTGAAACAAATGAAAAGTAGCATTTTCACTATTATTATTATTACCTTTTAGATATAGTTAACTTTATGACCGTAGTTAGTCTTTCCCCTGACATTAGCTTACCAGCCTAGTCAGCAGCAGAGGAATTGATGGGATCTGGAAATGTGGCATTAATTCTAGACCTCTTTCTGAGTTGAAAAATGTTGAAGCTCAGGCAGCAACCTCTATTTAGCCATTTGGATGAATGTACTGTTATTTTATAATAAAATGTTTATGTGCTTTTTTATGTCAGAAATGTGCTTAGTTATTTGGTGGCTTTCTGACTAGTGGATGACATAGTAGCTCTTCAGCTGGTTAAGGCTGATTATCTCCAGTTTATAGCTCTAGAGCCTAATTAATTTGCACATTCCATACAGAATTTGGAGGAGAAAATTCTTAAAAGTTAATGGGCTGGTTTTATATTTAGTCAATATATCTTTAGTACAATGCTGGTCAACAATGTTTCATGTTACATAGCTTAGTGCAATAATAATAGTAAAAGAGAAGTTGTTGATGGCTATAACTAAGGTTTACATTCTAGCTCAAAGCTTTTTCTGTTTCTTTATAATGAGCTTGATCTTCCTGAATAGAGGTGGGGGTGGCGGGTAAATAAGCTAGAAAAGTAGGTGATTAGAGTCTGATTGAGAAATTTGGTGTTGGAGTTAGTTCTGTGTTCAAATTCTTACATCGCCACTTTTTAGAGTTATTTAACCCTGAAGTTTGAACTGTCTGTGCCCAGGTTTACACATCTCTAAAATGGGGATGACAATGACTATCAGGGTTTTGCAAAGCCTGAATGTGCTCGGTTTGGCCTAAACCAATGTCTCAGGAGCTTATATAAAAAAATTGGAAACTGCTTCTTAAAAGGGAGGTTCTGCCTTTGCCTGCTCCAGCATCTGAAAGCAAACAGCTTGGCCAAGAGTCCATGGTTGTTCTTAGGCTGTTTCCCTGGCCCCCTGGTCATAGAGCTCATTGTTTGGGCTGTACTTATCAGGGATACAAGGAAATATGATGTAGATTTTAAATTCTGTGATTTGGGCACAGATTTTTTCATTTTCATATCAGCTTGTGTTATATTGCACACACCATGGTTGCATGGTAAATATGTATTGATTTTATTTAGCTATGGTACAAGGCAGAGTTTTTGTTTCCTGGCTATGTGTTAGGGATGGTAATAGGTAGGTGAGTCTGCATGGTGGAGAACATGGGGCATATGGGAAGGGAAAAAGAAATGAATATTCCCAAGAACATGCTTGTGAAATAAGATTTCCCTATAAACCTAATGCTGTTATAAAAAGTAAACCTAATAAACATTAATTCAACTAATATAAATTTGAAGCTTGTGGAAATTTGATGTAAGTTGAACTATATTGTACTTTGGTAACTTTTAGCTTGTCCAACAGAACGAAGCATTTTTGAAGCAATTATTTTCATATTAAAGCTGGGCTAATTGCACATCACTTTTATTCATTTCTCTCTACTTGGCAACACTCAAACTAAGCTAATTTGAGTTAGTGGATGCAGGATATTAAAAACTTCTAAAGCTAAGTTTCTTTAAAATCCTAAAAATTATAGAGACACATAACTTACAGTTTTTCTGTCAAAAATGAAGAGAGCCTAAAATCTTTTTTTAAAAACACGCTGATGGTTCAAGACAAAGCTATGAACACCTTTAGGGAAAAGCCAACTGATTGGGTGGAAGCCAGTGGATTTTACAAGTTTTTGTAAAGATTTCTTCAGGTGACACTTTATTGGAAATGTGTTTTTTTCTTTTTTCTAACAGCAGTGATAATTTTGTAGATAAACTGTAGCTCAGATGCTTATTCATACTTTAAACAACTTCTTGAGATACTATGATTGCCTTGAGAATAGATTTCTCCACTATGACATACTGAACACTTTCTGTTTTAGATTATAATTACCTTGAAGTGATCTATTAGAAAAATTTGGATTCTTCTAGTGCCAGAGGAAAGGATGAATAAATTAAACATATACACAAATGTGGAAAGAAATAGGGAGAAAAAGGAAATAAGAGTAGACAAAGAAGAACCTGACAACCCCATTTTGAAATATAAGAAAATGACGTTTTAGATTTGAGTGTGGTTTTGACTGAGCTCAAAGAGTTCTCTTATTCTTCTTAACAAGTAATCACTAGTTTTGGTTCTGCTGATGTTACTGGCACACGCATGGGTAAGAGTTTGCAGAAAGAAATCATAGGGATTTCCAGGAAAGGTGACCTCACCACAGAAGCCAAGAGGCTGAGAAAGACTTCAGGGCTGGGCGGCTAAGTTCACTGTATGAATTCTTGTGGATATCCTTAATACTTTGTAAACAAAGCCAGACTTGCAACAGAACGGAAGCAATGAACAAAGGCAAGTAGGAGACTGTGGTTGAGTCCTGTTAATTGTAACTTTGGATGCATCATTTTACTTCTCAAGGCCTCAATTCCTTTTGACACAATGTGGCAATTGGACTTAACAGATGTCTAAGTGCCACGCACCTCCCACCTGCTGTGCTCTGGGGTGGCTAGGCCCCTAGTAACCCCATCACCATTATGCAAGATCAAAGCTTAGAGTCTTGCACCACCACTTGCTGGGGCAGCCCCTTTGTTAACCCTGAAAAAAGAGAATATGGAGGGAGAATTGCATAGCAATAGAGAAAATTTCGAATTAGACCTCACCCCTCTTCAATAAATTAGAGGATTTTTCTTTTATCTCCTTGTATACTTGCATCAGCTAAAAAAATAAAGTTCTTTATTATTAATAATAAAAGCAGTCAACATCTCTTGTGTGGTTACTGTGAGCTAGGAGAGATGCTATGGAATTTATGTCCTCGGTCTCATTTGTTTCTCTCAATAATCTTTTAAAGGAGACGCTAGCTTGTCCCCATTTTTATAGACAGATAAATTGGGAACTTAGAGACAGCATGGTCAACCCAAATTCCCTTGACCATTAATGGCAGATCTCATGTTCAAACTCAGTTTATTTGCAGAGCCTGTGCTAGTAACCACTTGTTTACCCTGCCTTTTAAAGTCTCCTGGTCCGTTTTATTTACATTTCTATTATATTCATTTTGATGTTGTGATACTACTAATTCTTAATAAGCCTACCGCTTTCAAGTCAGCTTTCTTTTTCTTGAATTTAAAAGTAGGACATATGTTTATTGAAGAAGATGTGGACATTATGGGCACATTAAAAGAAATAAAGATTGCTTGTAATCCAAAAGCAAAAATAGTCTTGTGGTCCGACCAAATGCAAGTTACATAAATGGAGGTATGAATCACCTGACGCAGTTCCATAGCTTCCCACAAATGGGAAGATCATGTGTCCTATAAAGAAAATGCCTTTGTTAAGTGGAAAAAAACAAAAAAAGAAAGGCGATGAGAAATTGTATCTCAGCCCCAACAGGTCCTATGGAAAAATAATGCATGGGCACAAGCAAATGGAAATTCTTTAATTCGTTAGATGGCAGGATTATGGTCAATGACCCTTTTCTCTTCCACTGGGTATCCCATTAATGTTGTTTATGTACTGAGAAAAAAATAGATAATAATTAAAAAAAAAAAACAAAGAAATGGAGTTCTTCATTACTGTATTCCTTGTAAGAACTGGGTTTCCTCCTGCTGAGGAAGAGCAGAGAAGTTGGAGTTACCTGTAACACGCAAGACGGTGCTCATGTCAGAGAGGAGCTAATTCGTGTTTCTCAAAGATCCCCGTGCGCCACGCTTTGTATGAATAAGAAAAGGAAGTGCAGTATTTGGATTACGTTGCCTCGATTACTCCTTGTGTAAGCAGTATGGATATTTCTGACTGTCCTTTTGATTCTAGTTGAAGCTGCTTGCCACAGGCATCTCTTAGGAGATTGCTTTGTGATTTATGCAGGTCTAAAGGAGACCAAGGATCATTTATCTTCAAACCAGGAAAGAGATGAAAGCAGCTCGGTAGTAAAATTTCCTGTGGAGTTAGATGAGAGCATCAAAGGGAAAAATGTCATTGTTTCATGAAAAACTAGGAAACGTGAGTCAGTTTTTAATGTCACAGATATTTTCCCGTGAAGAGTTCACATTTTAAAAAATTCTCCACTGAAGGATAGAAACAACTGAAGCAGTGAATTAGCATGATTCAAAAGCTGCACAACAAAACATGGCCCTTTTCAGAAAGTTAAAATGAAAATAGAGGATAAAGTGGTGAAAGCCATAAGCTGCCTTAACTCATTTATAATTATTTTTCCCATAGTTAAATCTATTTTCTGCCTTTGCTTAAATATTTGAGTAATGTTCTTACTTTAAAAGGAAGAAAATATTCCTCAAAAATGGATGCTTCCTGTAGCTTGCACATTCTTTGTTCCTTCACATTCCTCTTCATGGCGTTGTGCTCATTGACAGCCTCTTTAAAAATGGTGCTTCTCCGACTGGTCCATGCTGTCTGCTAATTTGTACCATGGTCTCTGTGTTTGGTATGTTGAGGCCTAGGCTCTTTAAATGCATTCCGCAGATTCAGAGATATTTAAAACACTATGATGTCTGGAGAAAAAAAAAATGTTGTGATCAGGCCGTTTGTCACCGTGCATAGGAATATTAGATTCCCACCAGACAGAAAAGATATTATGGGTTTTTCTCTGGCTACTGTACATGCCATAAGTAAAACAATGATGCATGAAGTTGAACAGACTGCCAAAAATAGATCAGGAGGAAAAATTTCTCCTATGACAATTGGCTGTGATCCTAGGGATTTTCCCTTTTACTCTGAAACCTTGCATAAGAATATTTCTTTTTCTCTCTCTCTCTTTTCTCTTTTCTCTTGATTCCTTTCTTCTTTTCTTATTTCCTCCCCTCCTCCCTTCTCTGCCTTCATTCTTTCATTTTTTCTTTCTTTCCTCCTCCTTCCCTCTCTGTCTCTTTATCTTTCCTTCCTTCTTTCTTTCCTTGAACACACTGTGACTTTTGCTTTGAAATCTTCAGCAAACTAATAGCAAAACTGGAGTGTGGGTTCATCCATTTAGAATAAAGAGTCACTGCATTGGCTTTCCAGGGAAACATGTTCTTCTCACTCCTAAATCTCAAATCTCCATTCCTGACTCAGAAGAGCCTGGCAGTCTTGGGGTGATGCCATTTCTAAAAGAAATAGAAATAATTGAGAAGAGAAAGGAGTTCTTCCAAATGTATATGCTCTGGCCAGAAACATCATTACTACACAGCTAGAGATTTACAGCTAAACTCAGACATCAAGAGCATCGAGAAAATACCACCACTACACCACTGTCATAACCAAAACCTCAAAACCAAAAACTCTGAAACTCCTCGGAGCATCAGTATAGGTCAGCTAGACAGTGCTGTCTACACAGTTATCATTCATAAACATGTGGAGTGTCTAGAAGTTGACGCCACCTGGAATCGTCCCAGCTGTAGTAGAAATGTAGGAATTTGGGTGCAGTACGATATGTGGGCTCTGGCAACCAAGAGAATTCTGACACAGCATGTTAACTTTTAAGCAAGTTACTTTTTTTTTTTTTTTTAAAGCCTCAAGCTCCTCATCTGTGAAGTTCTTCGCCCCTGCTCTGAAACCCTAGAGAAGTTGTGGTTTATACTATCCCACTGGCTCTCTTTTCCTGCTGGTTAGCTTTCTTTGCATTTATACCTTGTGTTTCAACTCATATTGTGGGAGCCTGTGTTTTTTGTACTCTTTAAAGGGCCTGGCATGGTCCTTTTTATTCAGAATGACAGTATCAGATGAGATCTAGGAGAGCATGGCTTTCAGTAATTTTAAATTGGGTTTGAAACTTCCAAACTGATGAAAAGGTGGGGATAGAATGTGAGCCAGTGTATTTGTGTTTCTCCCTAACAGTGGCAGCCCCGGGGGTGCCTGGAGTGGTAGAAATGATGGAAAGGAGGTCAGAGACCTCTATGAAGTGTAGACAGAGAACTGACAAGTTGCGTAAAGGGCATGAAGGAAGAAGTGGGGAAAGATGTGTGCTAGTTTAGATCTGGACAGGGAAGATGCTAGTACCTTGAGCAGAAATAAGAACGACAGGTGGACACACAGGTTCTAGATTTGCAGTTCTCAACGTAGGGGTCAGGGATATGTGTGCGTGTTGCTGGTTGACAGAGAGTTAAGAATGCAATTAGGAGCTAGGGAAGAGACCATGGTTAGAGAGACTTAGGACTGACATATATCAGGTGGGTGTTGAAGCTGTGGAATTAGATGAGATCACCTAGGGAGAGAGTAGGAAGAGAAGAGAGGTCAGAGAAAAGACTTTTGGGTGAGGCTTTTGTTTCACCAGCAGGAAGGAAAATAGAAGCCAGTAGAAGTGGTTTTGTAGAACAAAAATCTTGGAGAGATTTTTCTTTGTCTCTCTGGAGGGAAACTTAATAAATCCTTGGAGAAATGGTTTCTCTAAATTACTATATGTCTCACTTACATACATGCATGTATGCATTTGCCTAAAAGACTATTTTGCAGGATGCAAATGTCAAAAGTGGAAAGATTGGGAGAGGCCTTGTGGTTAACTTGTAGAAACAAAGATAGGGCTGAACAATTTTTCAAAAGGCAAGAAAAACCAAAGGCGGAGCAAATGACCATAGAGGCACAGACACTTCCTACAAGATCTGGGTGTCATTGGCAGGCAGAGTTAGCCATGGACCATCATCAGGCACTTAAGTTCAGTTGAAGGACACTTTTTTTTTTTTTTTTTTGCCATTCCAAAACTATTCCCCACTTTTTTAGGGAGGGGGTTTAACTTTGGAACATTCTCAATTGTTCAAATGTTCCTTTTTTGGGGTACTGGGTATTGGAATTTTTTTTTAACCTACACTATTCTCTTTACTTGGGTTTAATGTTACATCATCCATGTGAGAGGCGTGTCACCACTCCTTTAAACAGGTGAAGAAACTGAAGTCTGGACAGCTACCCAAAGTCTTATGGAGTTCACAGGTGGCTGGACTAGGATTATTCCTGATAACAAACTGTAGGTCCTTCTTTCCACCACACTTTACTGAGACTCATTAGTGATAGCCCTTGGACTTGAGCATCCATTCAGGGTATTGCTAAGGTACAGACTTTAGTGCAAGTGAGAGCTGGTTGGAAGCCCAACTTTCTCACTTATCAGCTGTGTGCATCACTTGACCTCTTCAGGTTTCATTTTTCCATGTGTGTAAAACAGAATGATATTTATTTTGTAAGGCTATTGAGAGAATTAGAGGTCATGTTTATGAAGCTCCGACAGTATAGCCCACCAGGCTCCTCTGTCCATGGGATTCTCCAGATAAGAATACTGGAGTGGATTGCCATTTCCTTTTCCAAGGGATCTTCTCGACCCAGGGATCAAACCCAAGTCTCCTGCATTGCAGGCAGATTCTTTACGCACTGAGCCACCAGGGAAGCCCATTAACAGGATAGGCACTTGTTTAAGGAAAAAGAACGAATTGGAAGGCACAGTGATGGTTTTCAGGGCAGGGAGCACTTC
Organism: Bos mutus; assembly: GCF_027580195.1. NCBI lineage: Eukaryota > Metazoa > Chordata > Mammalia > Artiodactyla > Bovidae > Bos > Bos mutus. The sequence goes on along the minus strand of NC_091617.1, from coordinate 88,640,690 downwards.
TCCCAATGTTTTACTCCCCCCGTGCTGTTTTCCCATTTTTCTCATGTGCCAACCATCCACACGCCACTGAGGGCATAGTAGATGCTCTGTAAATAATTAAATTCCATTAAGCTTCAATTCTATGCCATGGACGCAAGCAGGTTCTGCCAGCCATGGCCTTGAGTGTGGAAATTTCAGTGCGGCACAGGGTGGGACAAGGGGAGGGGGGAGGAGGAGCTGGCCGTGTTTACATTTGCAGCAGAGGCGACTGTGAAGAGGGAAGCACTTCTATTTCCCCTGTGAACTGGCCGTGCATTTTGCTGGAGCAGCTGCTAATGGAAAATAATAAAACCCATTTTCGTCAGGCAGTATCTGGAACACTTACAGGTCAATTCAATGCTCAAAACAGATTGTTACAGAGCACATTAGTTCATCATCAACATCCACTTTGGTCGAGGGATTTTTGCCATTGGAAATTGAATTTATAGGTCATGGTCTGTTATGATTCCTGAAAATCATTGAATCTTTGTAAGTTAGGGGAAGCATATAACCAATTATTATAAATGAGCACACACAATCTTTCCATTTGTTAAAGTCACAAAGGTAGCAAATTATGCTGTGGAAGAATTGAGAACTAGGGCAGCTGCAAAAATATGACTTCACTAATATTAAACCTATGTTCTTCCTATTAATTAAAAAATTTGGTCTCAGTTCCATAGTAAATCCCATCCCAGTCAGGAGGGAATGTCAGCCCTGTTTTTGTTTTTTTTTTAAACACTAAAGCCAGTGTATGAGATGAAATTCAAGGTGCGTTTATTTGCTGCTGCTCCCATACTTAAGTGCACTTGTATTGGGACAATTGTTTCCAACCAGAGTTAAATGAAGTCAGCTGGAATTTCTAAACACAATACCTATAATGTGGTTGCCTGGTCTGGTGGAAAGAACTCTGCCTGGTCATGAGGTGCTAACTTGTCTAACTGTTGGATTGTGGGCAAGTCGCTTAACTTCTCTGGACCTTAGTTCTCTCCCTTCAACGTAAGCATTTTGGACTGGATGTTCTCTAAGAACATTTTTCTGTCTATTTCAAACATTGTTCTTGTTTTCTTCTAATTACATGAAAACATATATGTATTCATGGTGAACCAAAATAAAGAACAAAAGAGAAAATCAAACATATAATGCTATAATGCAGAGATACATACAGTTAACATTTCAGTGTATATTCTTCCAGCCTTTCTATGTTCACACACATACATGTACATATAGTTGTGTACGTTTAAATATACACCAAAAATGAAATCATTCTCTGTACACACCATTTTGATACCTCCCCTTTTTCATTTAACAATGTGAACATCTTTGTGTCATGGTTTTTCAAAATGAAATTCCAGTGTCTGAATAGGCCATTAAGTTCTTTACCAATCCCCTATGAATAGATAGCTCAGTATTTTTCAATCCCTTGCAGTTTTGCACAGTGTTATGATGAAAATCTTCATGGCTAAATCTCTGTAAATACTTCTTGTCTTAGGATAAGTTGCCCCAAACAGAAGTGGTGGCTTGAGAGGGACATGTTTCTTAGGTGTTGAATACATTTCTGAACTCATGTCAAGTTTTAATTCTGTGGTGCGCTTTGTCTTTGGAGACAATGAATTCCAGCTAGACTCAGGCATCCTCTGAGCATAAACGCTCCCTTATGATTAGGCACGTCTGGGTGCACTCACACAGTTACATATTTACAGGTGGGCACTGTTGATATGCCATTTGGTGATTCCTGGGAAGAACTGCAGTGTACATTTATATGGCCATCTTTCTTGCTTTCTCCCTGGGGTTATTAAAGAAAAAAATGTCACTATACAGTTCTCAGTTTCCAGAGACTTTCCAATGGACTATCTAAGACCCTTAGCTCCAATAGTTTGAGAGTATTCAGTTTCTCTTAACACATTTACTGAGCACCTACTATGTGATTAGTGATGAAGTCTTTGACATTAAGAAGCACAGTGTTTGGGAAAAAGAACTGCATAACTGACCCAGCAGACCTACAGGGTCAGCGTGAGTGGTATGGCCTTAGCAGCAGCGCTGTAGGCATTGAGAAAAGTCTGGATATCCTGCAGAGAAGGGAGAAAGGGAAATGAATGAGGCCTCTGAAGATGCTGTCTTTGATAGCCCTTGACAGAGAAGAACCACCTCAAGTTAGCATAGCAAATAGGGTTATATTTACTGACTACTATTACCTGGAGAGGGCTTTCTTCTGCCTGTAATGCAGGAGATGGGGGTTTGATCACTGGGTCAGCAAGTTCCCTGGAGTTGGCACGACAACCCACACCAGAATTCTTGCCTGGAGAATCTCATGGACAGAGGAGCCTGGTAGGCTACAGTCCATGGTGTTTCCAAAGAGTTGGACATGACTGAGTGATTATCACTTTCACTTTTTACTGAATCAGCCCCTAGGAAGACCAGGGATTCTTTTGTTTTCTTCTCTCTGTGGGTTGGCTTTATTCTCAAAATTCTCTTAAGTTAGTGGCTGGAATTAGGGCTGCTAGATGCTTGTGCTTACATCTTTAAAGTCTTAAGTTCAGAGGGAAAAAAGGGCTCTTTCCCAGTTCTAGTTTGAAAAATCCTAAGCAGCACTCTTATTGGGGTGATGGGCCTGTGTGGGAAGAGGCATGGGGACAAGAGGAGAAATCATGATTGGCCAGCTTGTATCAGATGTCCATACCTGTGGTCAGGAGTTGTTGCTATCATCTTAAGTGAAGGACAAAGGTCATGTGGTGTAGAATCTAAAAAAGCTGAGTTCATAGAAGCAAAGTAGAATGGTGGGGCTGGAAGTTGGGGAGAGGGGATAAATGGTGTACAGACTTCCAGTTGTAAGAGGAATAAGTTCTAGGGATCTAACATATAGCATGGTGGCTATAGTTGACAATACTGTACTGTACGCTTGGGACTTCCCAGGTGGCGCTCGTGGTAAAGAACCTGCCCACTAATGCAGGAGATGTAAGAGACTTGTGGTCAATCCCTGAGTAGGGAAGGTCCCCTGGAGGAGGGCACGGCAATCCACTCCAGTATTCCTGCCTGGAGAATTCCATGAATAAAGGAGTCTGCAGGGCTATAGTCCATGGGGTTACAAATAGTTGAACATGACTGAAGCGACAGCATGCACGCACCATATATTTGAAAGTTACAAAGAATAGACTTTAGATGTTCTCACCTTAATAATAATCAAAATGGTAGTTAGGTGAAGGGTATGTTAACCTTATTGTGTAAACACTTTGCAATATATATCGATACATGTATCAAATCATATTGTAGACCTTCAGTTCAGTTCAGTCACTCAGTCGTGTCCAACTCTTTGCAACCCCATGGACTGCAGCACGTCAGGCTTCCCTGTCCATCGCCAACTCCCCAAGCCTGCTCAAACTTATGTCCATCGCATTGGTGATGCTATCCAACCATCTCATCCTCTGTTGTCCCCTTTGCCTCCCTCCTTCAATCCTTCCCAGCATCAGGGTCTTTTCCAGTGATTCAATTCTTTGAATCAGGTGGCCAAAGTATTGGAGTTTCAGCTTCAGCATCAGCCTTTCCAATGAATATTCAGGACTGATTTCCTTTAGGATTGACTGGTTTGATCTCCTTGCAGTTCAAGGGACTCTCAAGAATCTTCTTCAACACCACAGTTCAAAAGCATCAATTTTTTGGCACTCAGCTTTCTTTATAGTCCAACTCTCACATCCATACATGACTACTGGAAAAACCATAGCTTTGACTAAACAGACCTTTGTTGGCAAAAACATGTCTCTGATTTTTAGTATGCTGTCTAGGTTGGTCATAGCTTTTCTTCCAAGGAGCAAACATCTTTTAATTTCATGGCTGCAGTCACTATCTGCAGTGATTTTGGAGCCCCTCAAAATAAAGTCTGTCACTGTTTCCATTGTTTCCCCATCTATTTGCCATGAAGTGATAGGACCAGATGTCATGATCGTCATTTTTTGAATGTTTAGTTTCAAGCCAGCTTTTTCACTCTCCTCTTTTACTTTCATCAAGAGGCTCTTCAGTTCTTCACTTTCTGTCATAAGGGTGGTGTCATCTGCATATCTGAGGTTATTGATATTTCTCCTGGCAATCTTGATTCCAGCTTGTGTTTCATCCAGCCTGGCATTTATTTCACTTGATGTACTCTGCATAAAAGTTAAATAAGCAGGGTGATAATGTACAGCCTTGACGTACTCCTTTCCCAATTTGGAACCAGTCCGTTGTTCCACATCCAGTTTTAACTGTTGTTTCTTGAGCTGCATACAGATCTCTCAGGAGGCAGTTCAGGTGGTCTGGTATTCCCATCTCTTGAAGAACTTTCCACAGTTTGTTGTGATCTATACAGTCAAAGGCTTTGGCATGGTCAATAAAGCAGAAGTAGATGCTTTTCTGGAATTCTCCGCTTTTTCTGTGATCCAACAGATGTTGGCAATTTGATCTCTGGTTCCTTAAAGTTATACAATATTGTGTCAGTTATATCTCAGTAAAACTGAGAAGAAAAAGAGGGAAAACAGTGCTTCTGCTGCTGCTGCTAAGTCGCGTCAGTCGTGTCCAACTCTGTGCGACCCCATAGACGGCAGCCCACCAGGCTCCCCCGTCCCTGGGATTCTCCAGGCAAGAACACTGGAATGGGTTGCCATTTACTTCTCCAATGCAGGAAAGTGAAAAGTGAAAGTGAAATCGCTCAGTCGTGTCCTCAGCGACCCCAGGGACTGTAGTCTACCAAGCTCGTCCATCCATGGGATTTTCCAGGCAAGAGTACTGGAGCGGGGTGCCATTGCTGGGCAGGCTAAAACATGAATAGCATTTAAGATGGGAAGACTTTATATGGAAAAAAATTTTAATAGACCATGTCAGTAGGAGGTGATCAAAATATATGAATTGAATAAACAATTGAATGAAAGGACATGCAAAGAAGTAGAAGAGAAAGTTTCTTCTTTGATTGGCAGAATTTTACATTAGTTATTCATTTCATCTTCATGCAGTCTTTCAGAAGTATGTTCACATTTTGCAGATAAAGAGAGTGAAGAGGTTAAATCAAAGCACTTCATTAATATGTAACATGATTCTAACATAACTGATAAAATTCTTCTAAAGCCATGACGCATGGAGCTGTCTTAGGCAGAGTTAGGTTAAAAAATCAAAGGAAAACAAAACAAGCAAACAACAATAAGCTAATATATAAGCAAAAAAAGAAATAGTTTCACAATAACTGAATCTTGGATTTCTCGAATGCCAAAAAGATGAATCCCTGTGATGTTCTGTGACTTCACTGTGCACTTACTTGTTTTGACCCTTGTCTCTCTCAGTGCTCCTGACCTAGTTTATGGGCGCTAGTCCTTCTCTGCCCTGCCCCCATGCTGAGTCTGCATTCTAAAGCCCCAGATAACTAGTCTTGAAGAGTAAGACTTTCCCTGGACTTAGCTGGAAGACAAGCTAGAATCTGTTTTGATGGGTGAGCGGGGAAAGACTGTGAAAACTTTTGCATTTCTAATTTGGTCATAGTACACTTTTTAGTGCAACTGTGATTCTGACTCAGATCTCTTTCCAAGATTTGCGTGCGTGCGTGCGTGTGTGTGTGTGTGTGTGTGTGTGTGTGTGTTTTACTCCCCTCCTCCATTTTGTCTGGGGAGAGCAGTGGAATGACATGAGAAAAGGCTGATTAGCCCAGTCCAGCTTTCTTGATCTCTGCTGTACTAAAATACATAATCCCTGGCACTTCAGTTCAGTTCAGTTCAGTCGCTCAGTCGTGTCTGACTCTTTGCGACCCCATGAATTGCAGCACGCCAGGCCTCCCTGTCCATCACAAACTTCCGGAGTTCACCCAAACTCAAGTCCATCGAGTCAGTGATGTCATCCAGCCATCTTATCCTCTGGCGTCCCCTTCTCCTGCCCTCAATCCCTCCCAGCATCAGAGTCTTTTCCAGTGAGTCAGCTTTTCACATGAGGTGGCCACAGTACTGGAGTTTCAGCTTCAGCGTCATTCCCTCCAAAGAAATCCCAGGGCTGATCTCCTTTAGAATGGACTGGTTGGATCTCCTTGTAGTCCAAGGGACTCTCAAGAGTCTTCTCCAACACCACAGTTCAAAAGCATCAATTCTTCGGCACTCAGCCTTCTTCACAGTCCAACTCTCACATCCATACATGACTACTGGAAAAACTATAGCCTTGACTAGACGGACCTTTGTTGGCAAAGTAATGTCTCTGCTTTTGAATATGCTGTCTAGGTTGGTCATAACTTTTCTTCCAAGGAGTAAGAGTCTTTTAATTTCATGGCTGCAGTCACTATCTGCAGTGATTTTGGAGCCAAAAAAAATAAAGTCTGACACTGTTTCCACTGTTTCCCCATCTATTTCCCATGAAGTGATGGGACCAGATGCCATGATCTTAGTTTTCTGAATGTTGAGCTTTAAGCCAACTTTTTTACTCTCCACTTTCACTTTCATCAAGAGCACTTAATAGAATACAAATGATTTAGAGTAATCTGTACTTCTCATTGTTTCTGTTTTACTTAGGTTAGCTCAGCATATTCGGTTCCCTCAGCCTGGGTACCCTCTCCCTGCTTGTTGTCTGGTGGATCCTTACTCATCTCTGAAAGCCTGGCTGATGTGTTGTCTGCTCTGTGATGCCTTTTCTTAGGACTCACGGAATGCCACGCGTTTGTCTTTTTTAAACATAATTTAATTTATCTTTGGCAGTGCTGGGTCTTCTCTGCTGCATGGGCTACTCTCTAGTTGTGATGCTGGGGGCTTCTCCTTGTGGTGGCTTCTCTTGTGAAGCACAGGCTCTAGGCGCTTGGGCTCAGTAGTTGTAGCTCCTGGGCTCTAGACCACAGGCTCAATAGTTGTGGCACATGGGCCTAGATGCTCTGTGGCGTGTGCGACCTTCTCTGATCAGGGATCAAATCCGTGTCTCCTAAAGTTTTTTGTTTTTTTTTTAACTACTGAGCCACTGGGGAAGCCCCGTGCATGTGTCTTTACTGTTGACTTATCACGGTTTATTGTAATTATTGTTTACTCATTTGGCAACTCCAAGAAGGTGCTTCTCTAGGGTGGGGACTGCACCTTATTCATCTATGCATTCTCCAGTGTCCAGCATGGCTCCTGCCACTTAGTAGGTATGCAGACATTTTCTGAATCAGTAAAAATTTACTTGGTGGTTCCTATATGTAGTGGAGGGCTGTGGACCCAAAGGAATGTTCAGTAACATTAACTGATTTATCCTAGATCAGGAGAGACATGCTGTATGTCCCTGAGCAGGGGATGACATGATAAAATTCATGGTTCAGAAATGGACGTGGCAAGTGGCAAGTGAGATTTTCAGGCCTTGAGAGTAATTGCCAGTGGTTTTGATGTTCTTCTGTAGCTTTGGGGAAACAAATGGACCTGATGGGAAAGAAGCTTTTCTGGAACCTTCTCAGAGGTAGCTGGTACTGATTCAGCAAGAAAAGGCTTTGGAGAAGACCCTCACACGTTACCTCCCTTGGCCAGGTTGGGAGAATAAGAAGGAAGGAGCTCTTTTTTTCCTGAATGAAGTGCCAGGAACTCTGTACTGACCTATCCTCTCCTTTTGATTTCTTGTGCTGTGTCTCCCTTCTGCTTCAGGTGTGTACTGGCGTACACTCCATGACTGAAGGTACTATTGACAATGTCCGACTCTGCAACCCCATGGACTGTAGCCCACCAGGCTCCTCTGTGCATGGTATTTTCCCAGCAGGAATACTAGAGTGGGTTGCCATTTCCTTCTCCAGGAGGTCTTTCTGACTCAGGGACTGAACCCAGGTCTCCTGCATTATAGGCATATTCTTTACCATCTGAGCCACCAGGGAAGCCCACTGCTGACAGTAGGGTCTGATCTATCTTATATTTACAACTCCACAAATTTTTCTTAATATGAAACTAGTTCTTTTATAATTGGCTCCATTTGACACAATAATTTCCGCCATCCTGTGAGGACTCTTTAGAGTTTCTAGAGCTGGATTGCTGTCACCTGGACCATCACACATGAGTCTTGCCAGCCTGTCATGGCACATTCTAGAGTTCTGTCTTTTCAGGTGAAACCACCAAGGCAAAATTTATAGATGATGATCAGATAAAACTGAGATTCAGTGATGTTAAATGATTACTTAAGGTTGTACAGCTCTAGGAGAAACCCCAGATTTAAAAAACACATTTCAGGAGAAACTGGAAAAAGGGATACTGGTGAAAAAATGATGAGGTTAGAATTGTTTAGGGTTATTTAAAACTCAAGAAAGAGTCTGCATGTCTACTACTCTGTATGTGCTGAATGATGCCAACCACTGAAGTCACTCAAGAAAATTCTAGGACTTAAGAGTTTTTGTTTGACAGAATTAACTCTCTTGGCAGGAATTATAGTTTGTTCAGTATTAATGGCCTTAATTTACACAATTTGGGGTTGGTTTTTAGCTGGATATTGTTGTTTGCAAATGTGTAATTTCCTTCAGATTAAAACATTAACATGACATAATATGATCTTAAGTTCCAATTTGCACATCATTTATCTGAGCATTTATTTATAAAGATGAAAGATTCAGTCTGGGTAATCAAGCTTTTATGGGGTATCATTATGTGTTACATGTGTTCTAGGGGATAAAGATACATCAAAGATCTAGACCCTGTCCTCAAGGAGCTCATGGTTCAGAGGAGGGTCAGAAACTTCTCCTGTGGTTGTAGCAGTGACAGGGTTATGCACAGGGCGCTTAGAGAAGTGTGGAGGAGGTGGAAATAGCCCTACTGGGAAATCTGGGAGAAAACCGAGTTATGTTTTGAAGAATGTAAGAGAGTTATTTGGGTAAAGGAAGATGGAAAGAATGTCACATAGACAAGAACAAGGAGATAGATGTAAACAGATGCTATTTTAACATGAGTCATCAACCAAATTAACAGCAGAATGTTTTATCTATTTTGGAGAAGTTTTCATTTACTTCTAATCATATAGTTTATATGTTCAGGAAAACCTCTTTTCCCCTTATTTCTCTGATCTGGGTGCCTTTGCTCTTGCCCTTTCATTCTATTCATATTAGATGAACATCATCAATTCTCAATAGGGAAGATAATATTATAACCAGGAAAAAAATAAAGCCAACATTGATTAAAATTTCATGCTGAAAGGATTTGAGGCAGTTTGTTTCAGATTCATGTAAATTGAATGTATAGAAATGATGTACCACAATGTCCAATGTGAAAAGTCAACTGGAAAATGCTTAGGTTTAGGTTTTGCATCTGATATTAGGTTATTTCTGTTTTGTGGCTTACCCACTTCCCAAAGCTCATATTCCACAATAAGTTGACCATGACTATTTCAATACTAGCAGCTACAATTTTAGAGACACCCATAGAGTTTTGAATTCAGATAGATGTGACTTGTAATCGGTTTTACCTCACTTCTGTTTTAACTTTGAACTTATAGCTTCTCTGAACTTTAGTTTCCCTATTCACAGAATGGGAGAGACATACTTAAGTCTGTTTTGGGATTAAATGAAATCTTAGTAATGCTAAGTACAGTACCTGGAACATAATAGGTGGTGAATGAATTTATATTTGCTACCCTGATTCCCTCGAGTATCATATTGCTTAGGGAATAAATATATGACCTCCAGAGTGTCCAACTTCATAGTCAAAAGTACAAATTAGTCACCAGGGTGAAAAGCTCAATTGCTCTGTTGGTCAGTAAGAGCAGAAAGTTTAGAAGTCCAGTCTGCCCTCTCCAATGACTCAATTCTTTCTCAGTTATATATACAGATATTTTCTGGGTTTGTCAATTTCTCACAGGCCATCTGGTCCAGCTTTGTCCTGTTGTGATATGCTTGCCTGGTGGCTGTGGGTGTCGGCTAAAGCTAGCATGAATACGCTGAATGTGAAGTGGAGGAGGCCTGAGACGTTGTCAGCTGATCAAGTGGCAGTGGCAGCCTGGGAGGCATTACCCCTGCAATAACTGCAGTACTTCCGTGGGGGAGCGGTCGCTAACAATTCCTCAGTGTTCCTGGCACTTCTCTCACCAAAGCAGAGAGACCAACCAACCAACCAACCAGACTCAATTTTCCTCCTCACTAAATAAACAATACATTGTTAAAATATTTTGGTGGGCAAACAAGGTGCTGTAGGAGTTGCTTGGTCCCCCATAGCTCATGGCATTCCAGGGCAGCATAATTCTATTTAGCAGGGCTGAGAATCAGTCTCTCATCTCTCAGAGGGGAACCAAGTGCTAAGATGGCAGGGCTTTTCAGCTACATGAATAGGAATCACCAGCCCCTCCCTTAGCATGGTCAAGGGTTGGGATTCAATAGCAAAATTTCCTGGCAGGACCTTGACTTCATCTTTATCTTGCCAGCCCAGGGGTTATAATTGGAGAAGCACTAGTTCTTCCCTTGGCAGAACTGGGGCTGGGGTCCTATCCTGGGGGTGTTGGAGCTGGTATGATATGGTGAGCTTAAACTATAACTCACCAGAGTTCATGGTTGGGGAAGTTTTTGTCTCCCCTGGTGCAGTTGGTGAGGGTGGGGTCCATGCCTTGTGGGTGACTGAAATTGATTACTTTAAGTGCCCAGCAGTGACTGGTTACTGTGGCTATATGTGGGTGACTGATTCCTTTTTAAGAAGCCAGCTTGCAAGTAACCACGGATAAGGGAACCCCTACTACTTTCACATACATAAAATACTGACACATATATAAATACATGTACATAAAATATTGGTGTTACAGTTTTATATTAAAACTAGAATTGCTTGGTTCCATTTTGTTAGCCATTAAATATAAAATTTATTTTCCCCCCTTTAAGCAAAATATAACTGGGGAGTTTCCTTGGCATCCTGATTTTGATCCCTAGGCTTGTAGTAGGACCTTGGTAGCTGCAATGGTAATAGATCTGATAATAATTCATAGCATCTTTAATAAATATATAGAGGCAAGACCCTGTGGACTTTAAGGTAGTCCATCCATCCGCTCATTCATTCATAAAACCTATATTTACTCAAGATCTGCAGATTACTTGGAGCAGACTTATGGACAAATACTACTTGAGGAATTAATAGTCTGCTTGCAGAGAAAGGAAGTTGAGCCCACAACTGTAACCAACATAGTAATACATGCTGCAACAGAAACAACTGCGAAGTTCTCCTGGAGTATACAGGTGGGAGTAACTCATGTGGTCCTGAATAACTGGGGAACACTTCTCAGTAGATATGCTATTCAAGTTAGGCCTTGAAACGTGAATAAGAGTGAAGAATTCTCTGCAAAGGCAGCATAATTTGTGCAAAGGTCTGGAGGCTGGGAAATTGAGGATTTAGCTTTCCAGTCATTATAGTCAAGGAAGTCAAGTATGAAACTGGTTGAAAATGGGTGTTGGGTTAGCCAACCTGGAGGGCCTACCATGGTAGGCGTTGTTATTCCCATAGAGATGACATAAAGTTCAGGAGGCTAAGTTAACTTGCTTCTGGTCTCATAGCTGGTGTCACAGCTGGATTCCAAGCTCACTTAATCTAACTCAAAAATCTATATGGGTTCCACTACTCCACATAGTCCTCTTCTCAAAATTTTAGAGTTTAATTCAATTCAGTCTGTCTACTGGGTATGTACTAATGCTCAAAACACTATATTGGGATCACAGATGGACACATAGATAAACAAAATATTGTTCCTGCTTTCCAGGAATCAATCAGCTTGATGGAAAGAGATGTTCATATATCACCTATTCAGGGTAGATCTTGATGACTAATGTCACTGGGGCATATGCAATAAGTTGTGGGCTGGGGAGAGAGAAAGGAATTCTGCCTCCGTGATTCTGAGAAAGCTCCCTGGAGGAGGAGAGATTTTATTTGGGTCATCTGTTTGTAAATATTTATTTTATAAAAATTGTGGGTTTTGTTTTTTAAACCTTAGTTAACTTTAACATCATGTCTCAGCTCATTTCAGGTATAAATAGTAAGCAGCCATTCCCGTCTCCAGGGAATTTTCCTAACCCAGGGATTGAACCTGGATCTCCTGCATTTCAGGCAAATTCTTTACCGTCTGAGCCACCAGGGAAGCCCTTAACTTTAATGTCTTGTCTGAGGTTATTTCAGGTTTAGTTTGTGTCTGAAAACTAACGCAGAGACATAATCTTTGAAAATAAATCAACTGACAATGTTTTCTGTTTTTATTTTAATATCGCCAAAAAACTCCATGATCTTGTACTTTAAATCAAAACGATATCTAGTCTACCAGATTAAAATTCATGAAGTGAAACATTCTAAAACAGTAATGAACACAAGGCAATTTAATATGTGTAACCCATTATATATTTTCCTAAACAAGTTAGAGTGTCAGGTTGCATTCCATAAAGAAAAGTTTTTATATTTAATTACACAGGAATAAAATGACAGAGGAACCATTTTTTTTTTTTTACCCTGACACCTAAGATAATGTAATGTATTGTTCTTTCAGTGGGAGAAAAATTAGTTATAATGAACTTGTAATGGAAGTGAAGTGAGAATATTTTAATTAAAGAACTTAGCAAAAAAAAATCAAAAGATAGCAGAGCAAAGGACATGATCAGAATGTTCACAAAAGAGACAAAACAAATACATGTAAAAAAATTGAGCAATAGAGAAATGCATGGTAAAACAAGAAGCTGTTAGTTTCTTTTTGTCTGTTAAATTAGTAAAGAATTAAAAAGGAGAAATCCTCTGGCAAGAATTTGGTAAGACTGGGAGCTCATATGCTTGTTGTAGGACTGCAAAGTGTTTTTATCTTCCCAGGAGCAATCAGATAGTATATATCAAGAACTGAAAAGCACAATATTTAACCCAGTCATTCTGTATCTAGAAATAGAAATTCTCCTAAGGAAATAATTTGAAATGTGATGAAGATGAATGCACAAAGATATTTTATTACAGAATTAATTATAATAAAAATAAAAATGCAAATATCCGCTAATAGGGGAGTGGTTAAGTACATTACAATATTACATGATATAATGATCTAGCCATTATGAAAAACATTTTGAAAATTTCATGATGTAATGAAATATGGGAAAATTCTGATGTAATGTTATATGTATAAATAGTACCATTACAACTGTAAAAAAAAAATCCTGTCTGGAAGGAGACATCAAAATGTTATTAGTTCTTATTGAGTTGTGGCATTTGGCAAATTTTGTTTTATATATATTCTAAATTTTCTACATTGAGTACATGTGATATTTATGATAGAAAAGAAGAATGATAACAAGCCTGGGCTCTGAGTCTGTCAAATGAGACCAGTGTTCTTAAATTTCTCTGAGAAACCAGCTTTGCTGCCAAGCCTCATAGGCAGATGACAGTTGGGGCTTGAAGGTGTCTGTTCAGAACTTTCTGTTGGGGAGACAGTGGCTGCTACCATTCATCTTTAGACATCTGCCACCACAGGGTTCTTGAAGAAAACCTCCGAGGATCGCTTATTTGAAAGGCGAGGCAAGACAGTCTATGGCAGCCGCTACTGAGACCTCTCCTGTTTCTCCCTGCAGTTAGCATGGTGGCTCTCCTGGTCTGGTCCAGCAGTGGAGCAGAGTTGTGTGCAGTGAGCTCGGGACCCAAAAGCGCTGTGAGGTCTCTGTGCTCTTTTAGAAGACAGCTTTACAGAGTGTCAGCACCCACGGCTGGAGGAGGGCATTAGCATCTTGATGTGACTATTGCGTCCTGGAAGAGCCCTGCACCCCACCAGCAGGCGAACTCGGGGCTGACTCTGAGCAGACGATGCTACCAGGGAGGTCAGACAACCCAGGAGCTGTGACAGGGAAGCAGGCCTAGCATGGGCAGCCTTGACTTCCCGACATTACCCAGCCCTCCCAAGTCAGTCCCCAACAAGTGTCTTCCCATGTCCATCAGGCCAATAGAATGTGTCCAAGTTCAGTTCAGAAGCAAAACAAATCTTCTTTGATCAAATAATGGCCAAGTTGGGGCTGTCTTTCTAAAGCACGAGGTCTCCCTGCAGGCAGTAGCGGGGGGTGCATGTGCGCACGTGTGTGTGTGTGTGTGTGTGTGTGTGTGTGTGTGTGTGTGTGGTGGGGGGTGGGGTGAATTCTCTGGCTGTGCTGCTCACGTGCCAGATTGCAGTGCCCAGCACAGCATCTCTGCACACGGCCTGCCTCCAAGCTAGGTGTCGGGTGCAGCCTCTCTGCACACGGCCCCTGAGCTGGGGTGAACCAGGCACAGATGTTTCACATGAGGAACTGAAATCACTGGTGCTGAGGTGCCCTGTAAGCAAGTGAAACTAGACAAGGACCAAAGGAAAAGAGAAAAGGTTAGATAGAGTTCATTTTATTACCCAGGTTCCACTTTTATTTTCCGGGAATTCTTAGTGGGCTTGGCGGGTAACAGCAAGTCTCGTCTGTGACTCCTCTCCAAATGGCATCAGCCAAGTTTGCTTGATAGGACTGGTTTTGTTCAATCTGTTGAATCCATCCAGGCAGTTATAATAATAAGGATGGTCAGCACATATGCCGGGCCCTTTACCTATGGTATTTAATTTAACTGCATCTTTGCCACCATCCTATGGGGGCGATGTCATTATCCTCGTCTCACAGGTGAGGAAACGGGTCTAAGTCTCAGTTACAAGACAGCAGATCTAAGATTCAAGGTTGAGTCCTTGCAGTTCCAAAGCCTATCACGCTCATAACCAGTACACTCACGTCTCCCAAACTTAAGTCGTTTTAAATGTGTCACTATTTTTACCAAAGCCATGTATCATTAATTTTTCTTTAAGTCAATTTATTTTTGTTTTCCATTAAATTTAGCCTTATCCTAAGCAATAATGGGAATGGAATCATGAGTTTAATGTATTATGCGTGTGTGTTGTGTGTATGTTTCAAATGCTTAGACTTAAAAAAAAAAAAACAATTTCAACAGAGGTTTAATCCCTGAACCTTTTAAAATACTTGCAACAGCAGAAGATGTGTACCATTTGGGGAAAATACATTGAAGCTGCTTTCCTTAGACTGGACCAAAAATGCTAATAGGCTACTAACCAGTTGCTGTTCTTAGTAGTAGTTTTATCTTCCTGCCTTTGGTAGAATTGGCCCAGTGCTAATTGCTTCTCGATGTACTTATCCCAAGGCACATGGTTGCTCAAAGGAAGCTGCCATCTCCTCTGGTTTTCCTTTCAGAGCTAGGATGTCCAGCACACGCTGAACTCAGACACTCGCGGCCTTGCACGGGGGCCGTCCAGCCTATGAACCAAGCATGTCAGGCCTTAAGAGATGAGAATAGTGGGTCTGGCTCATTTGTAAGCAGCTCGATGACTTCCATTTAATACTAAAATTTGCAGTGTCATTTTGGGGAGGAGATGGGGAAGCCCCGAGGACCACTTTCTTTTACTTTATTGTGTGGGACCTGGCAAGATAGCTGAATCCCGTCAGACATGCGCTCAGCCATGAAACATTTACCTGTGAGAAGATCTCTCAGGGAAAAATGAGTATCACTTCACCTCTATGCTATACATGGATGACACTTTCACTATGGTAGTGCTCTATGCAGACAATCTGAGAAAAATCTGGAAGGCTGCTAACTTGCTGCGTGTACAGAGCCTTGAACCAGGAATTGGTAGGCCTTAGCTCTTGTACCAGCTCTTTTCATCTTCTCCAGGCTTCTGTTTCCTGCTCTGGAACAGTACCTCCCTCCCCAGGGTGCTGAAGTGTACCCTGAGGATGTGAAAGTGAACAGTCATCTGGAATCTCTCTGCTGAGGTCGTCACTATGACTCATCTATGTCTAAAATCAGGGGGTCAGAGCCATGGATTTCGTACTGTTTTCCAGTCTGTGCACATCGCCTGGGCTTGTTGGTTAGCTGAGTAAATAAGATTGATGGTGGCATCTTCTGTTTTTATTAAGCTTCAGAAACTTGTCCGTGAGATATGGCATTGGTCTCTGCACTGAGGCAGGATCAGGAGAGGAATGAAGGAACATGCAGGATAGGCCAGTCGTCTTCACCCTGAGGAAAATGGAAGGAAACCAGTGTGGCCAGGAAGGGAAACAGCACCAGGGATAACCACCAAATATTTTGGTCATTGGTCCAAAAAACCGGAAATGTGCTGAAAAAATAGGCGGTTAAATTCAGTTATTCCAAGACTCTGTATTCTGATGAGATGGCAGTAAGGAGTCATTTGACCTTTATTTGTGGTCATCCTGTCTGGAGAAATTTAACTTTGGCGGCATGTTAACCCTGAACAGCCTCCTGATCTAGGCAATGATTTTAATAACAGTTACTATGCTTCTTCTAGGAATAGTTTATGTGAAGCACTGTGACAGGAAAATTAGGTCTCTGAACTCCTCACTACTGTGCTTTCCGGTGGGCAGCATCACTACCATTTTATTGACAAGAAGTTTGGGCGGAAGGTTCAACCCCATTTCTGAGGCGGCTTAATCAGCAGCAGAGCCAGGATGCAAGAGTTTGGTCTGCCTCCCACACTTGTGCTTGTTGTAGGCTACTTTTCTCTACACTCAGTAATTCTTCTGGAGGTGTTAAGGTTTAACCTGGCTTTTGTTGACCTGAGTGCCAAGCCTTGACAGTCCATTAAGAGAACTAAGGAAAAACATGTCACTGAATAAGAAGTCTGAAGTTTATTACATTAGTTATCATACAAATAGATTTTGGAAATCACTTATCTAATTAACCATTATGATTATTAGTCAGTTGTTTCTATGGAGACAACTCTATCTTATTACTCAAAATAGACACTTGTTTATGCACGTATTTCTGTGCATTCTAGACATCAGCACGTGCAGTTCTGGCAACGGGAGGAAGGACTCCTATTCTTTGAGCGTGACGTCTGTAGGCTAACCTGAGTCCTATCTTGTTAATACTCCTAGTTGACCACCTCTGGCTCAGCCCTCCTCAGTGTCACAGCTGGAGAGCAGTGGCTCTCAAAAGTGGCTATACTTCGGAGTCATTGGGAAGTGATTGTCCATGCCCAGAACATCAGCATCCCGGCGGGTGAGAACCAGGGATCAGCACTCTTAAAATTCCCCAGGTGTCTCTAACGCTGAGTGCCAAGCGCTTTCAGTGTAATCGGTTGCAAGTATTTCTACACAAATACGCACGAAACTCTCTCTCTGCAGGCATGCCAGAACATGAAACAGTGATTCTCTAACCAGGTTGTACACTGGAATCACCTGTGGAGGAGGGGCTCAAAACCTACATGGTGGCTGGACCCCATTCTCACCAGATGTTTTAGTAAGTGGTCCCTGGAGGGGGCAGCTCAAACATCAGTATTTTTAAAAAAAAGCCCTCCACGTCATGCTAATAAGCAAACAGGTTTTGAAGCACTGACTCACACCTACTAATCTTGGGAGGAGGCCTCTGGCCCAAGTTTATTGTGTTTCCACTACATTAATTTATAGTAAGACCTGATGCTTTTCAATAGATATCTTCCAGGTTTAACATTAAGAGTTCAATAGGAAAAAATTAAATTTAAATAAAATTTTTCAGCTGCATAGGGGTGAACATCTTGCCAGCTTAGCTATTGAATACTGGTAGTGTCAATTATTAAGGAAGTCGTATTGGGTATCTGTGAGGGACAGGGAGGTCTAGTTTAGTTTTTCTATTTGGCCTGTTTCCTATAATTTGAAGCCCATTTCCCTCATAGAAATGAAGAGCTTAAAACAACAAAAGCAACAACAAATCAATGACCATAGCACATTATGTTAGAAAGTTAAAAATGCTCAAGCTGTTTAATAATGTAAAATAACCATGCTTATATTAACTGTTCAATAGTAAGCAGCTATCTGTCATTTGAATTTCTTCCCATTATTTCAGCCCAATGGTAATTCTTTCACTTTTAGTGTGTGTAGCTTGCCTGTTTATTCCCTTTCCCTCTTCAGATTATAATAGTTCTGAGTCCACAGTGGCTCCTTTATCATCGTGAGAGAGAAGTTTTCTAATGACTCAGATTTCTAAATTAAACCTAAAATGTTTACTGCAAAGATGCCAGGCACACATTATGCATCACTGTTGCTATACAATAATATAATTCAGATAGAAATTACTTTTGCAAACGGCAATCAATTTTTGCTACTACTTCTTGCTTTCTTGACAATCTGGTCAGTGGACTGTGGAAAGTGCTTTTACTTGATTACTTACGTTGTTGATAATCATTGTGGTTTTTGGCAGAGCTAAGGCATTATTTCACAGACCTGCATTGCAATGGGGAATGGGTGTAACTTTAAAACCCAGCCAGAGTTCCTGTGGCTTTAGCCAACACCAAGGAATGTACAAACTCAAGCACAATTCTTATGAGACTTCATTATTTTTTTATGGTGGTTTGCCATGGGCCAGTCCACACAAGGGGACAGGGTAAGCAAATATGGAACCATGGAGGTCTGGGGTTCCTCTACAGCTCAAAGAGTCTTATACTGTGGAGGCCTCTGTTCTATATGGAGACATAAAGAACACCCTGTGTGTCTCACCTAATGCCCAGGATACATATCCTTTCACTTGGAACTTTGGATTTGAAAGGAAGGAAGCATGTTTAAAAATGTGTGTGTGTGTGTGTGTGTGTGTGTGTGTGTGTGTATATGTATATATTCCAAAACCTATGATGCCACTTGGTTATCTTCCAAAGACAGAGAGAACCACTACTGCAGGCCGAAGGCTTTATTTGGATCTAAATGTTGAAAAAGGAATAAAAGAAACAGAGACCTGAAATGTGGCAGATACCTTTTTTGGAAGTGACTTTATGAGAATAAAGAATGATGGAAAGAAGCAGAGCTATATTGAATGATTGCTTTATCACATTTTGCCAACTCCTATCCTTGACTTTTCAACTTTTTAAACATTTCAAACAAATCAGCTATTCCGTGGTTGAATTCTCTGGGAAGAAATTGACTCTGATTAGTCCAAAACCACCTCAGCAGCCAACTGAAAGACTAGAACTAGTTTAATTTCTTAAAAAATCAACAAGGGTATAAAGTCAGTTATAAAGTGGAATATCTGTCTTGCTAGAACCTAAGCTAAGACCTCTAATTCCTTTTAGATAAGTCAGTGAACAGCTGTCAGATATGTGAACAGATTTTGGACACTTGAGAACTGTGACTTGGAACCAGTGGCCTGGAGGTCCTCTGTCCTTATCCACGCACCCCTGAGCCACCTGCTTTGGCACAATACACAGTCATTATACACATGGCATCACCCAGTTGTGAGAATCCACTGGTGTGTTTTTAGAATTTCCAGTATTTTTCTAGTTCAGGTGGCACTTACTTTGGACTGCTTTTGGTCTCGATGTCCCCATCCTATTTAGTGACACCACCATCCATCAAGTCACTAAAATCAGAAACTGTCATTATCTTTTAGTTGATAAGCCTTGTCTATCTACCTCTGTGCCTCATGAGTCCCTCGTCTTGTCTGTTACCATCACCTGACTTCAGGCTTCTTCTTGAATAGCCACATAGCTTTTTCACTCACCCCCGCAAGCATCCTTTCTTCACCTTGCTGCCAGATTTTCATCTTAAACCAGAGATCAAATGTTATTGCAGTGCTTAAGTTTTTCTTTGTCTCCTTGATTATGTTCTGATTCCTTCTGTTATTCCTCACCCTGGTCATCTAAGACTGCTCTGGTCGCCCTGCCTTCCGACTGATGTGCTTTCTGACTCACGTGCCTCCTGATTCACATGCCTCCTCTTCTCAGCTCTGGTTTTACTGGGTTGCCTTTTCTTCTAATGGCATATGTTTCCATACGTTTCTGTGTTTATAGCCAGTTGCTCCTGCTGTTTGTTCTGCCTACAATTCCCTTCCTCTTTTTCTTGAGAGATCATAGCTCACTCCTCTTGCAAAGCCCACATCAAATACCCCTGCTCAGAAGTCTATTCTGCCTCATGAGACATGGGATACTCCTTTTAACACTTAGGTGTATCTGTTGTCATACTCCTCCCCAGGCCTACTCATTCCATAAATATTTGTGTATTTATGTGATTTTAACATGAGTTCCCTAGAGACCAGACCTTTTTTTCACCCTTATCTTCCTAGTAATTGGCACTGCATCTGTCCACGGTAGAGGCTCCATCAATATTAGATTGAATTAGCATTATGAGGGCTCCCCTGCTAGCTCAGTTGGTAAAGAATCTGCCTGTAATGCAGGAGACCCAGGTTCGATTCCTGGGTTGGGAAGATACCCTGGAGGAGGAAATAGCAATCCACTCTATTTTTTTTTTTTCTTTTTCTTTTTTTGCAATCCACTCTAGTATCCTTGCCTGGAAGATCCCATGGACAGAGGAGCCTGGCGGGCTACAGTCCATGGGGTCAAAAGAGTTGGACATGACTTAGCGACTAAACCACCAGAATTATGAAGCACAGCCTTTCTACATGGTAGCTCCTGGAAGCACTGCAGATTGGGAGATGGAGATTCCAGCCCAATTCCCTATCAGACCTGCCATTGTATCTTACATGGGTTGATCTGTATGCCCCTTGAATTCTTTTTGAGCTTAAAAATTGAGAGTAAGTCTAAAAGTGGCCAGCTACTTCTTTCCTGTGCTGTTTGCTCCATCTGGCCTCTTCATGAACTCTCACGTCTTCTATTAATAATCATTTCTTCTTATTGCCTCACCTTTGCTCTTGTGTCGGTACTGCCATAGCCACTCCAAAGGCCAGCTTACCTTGCACTTCTACTTCCAGTCTTGCCTGAACCTTCCAGTCTAGATTTTCTTTTGTTGAACCTCTCTAGGACTTTAGAATCTCTTTCCTACTATTCATGATTTTATTACATATAGATTTATACTGTTTGATAGCTATTTGACTACGTAAGTTTTTTTTTCTGCTCAGTTCAACTGAGGACTACTATAGTGTATAGCATAGGGTTTTAAGACCCTGATGCTGGGAAAGACTGAAGGCGGAGGAGAAGGGGGCAACGGAGGATGAGATAGTTGGATGACATCATCGACACAATGGACATGAGTTTGACCAAACTCCAGGAGATAGTGAAGGACAGGAAGCCTGGCATACTGCAGTCCATCGGGTTGCAAAGAGTTGGACACGACCTAACTACAGAACGACAAGCTTGATGTTGTTGCCAACAGAGGCATTCCAGTGTCTTTCCTGGAGGCCTTGGATTTGCTGTACCAGATATGTACACATCTGCTTAAACTTCAGATATAAAATGGGAAACATAATAGCACCTATCATATAGAATACAGAAGAGAAAATATATCTGAAACACTTTTGTACCTGATGAATGTCTTGGTAAGTGATAGTTATTATTGTTAAGAACAGTTTTAATCAGAACCTGTTGAAACTGTTTTATCTTCTATCCAAAGCCTACATAAGTAATGACTGATCCTTTGAGGTCTTTATCATGTTGCCAGATAATTATGATGACTAGTTTGGCAAACAGTCAGGTCATGCTTGGTTCTCCATTGCTCCACACAGAGTGCAGAATGGCCAATGCAGGTACTGACATCGTGGTTTGTGCAGTGGTGTCTTGTGGCCCAAATGAACCACAAGAGCTTATGAATTGTCCTAAAACACACAAAATGTGATTCATTAGACATTAATAAACAGAGTATATTTTTGGTGCTATCATACCCAGACTATAAGGTAATTGAAATAAATCTGAGACATATCTCCTGAAAGAGGTCTACTCAATCTTCAGCCAAAGGAGGAAAAAAAACCTACAACCCTATCTCCACAACACAATGACATAGGAAGTATTTGTTTTTAAAACCATTTCATTGTGCTTTCTTAATTTCTCATATCTCATCTCAGAAACTCAGAATTAACATGGCAAAAGTCCATTGCTTTGAGTTTAGGAAAAAACAATATAATTTTTCTCTATCTTTCATAGACTTTGCTTGTTGGGCCAGAAGCCCGACTCAATTGGACACAGCTGCACTCTGAACTTACATCACTAGTTAACATTTCCACTTCGAAGCATTCATTTGGCTTATTTGTTCCAGAAGGTTTTCTGTTCCCTGAGTAAATGTTTCGCTATGCTGTACCCACAGATTCATAAACTAGTTCAGTGGCTGATTTTTTAAGACTGTGGTTTAAAGAGCCCATGACCTATTGAAAAAGCTGCATCTATTTTCACCATTGGATATGAGGCCTGCCCTATACCCTGTTTCAGTATAAGTTAGGTTTTGTCTTTGGCCCTGAATTTCCACCTGTGAGGCTATTTTCTACCCGGAGAGAGTTAAATCTGCAGAGTTCATCTGGTGTCTCGTTCTTAACTGTACCCTAGTCCTTCTTAAGGCATTAATAGTTCAGTGGTAACTCACTCCAGTATTATTGCCTGAAAAATCCCATGGATAGAGGAGCCTGGTTGGTTATAGTCCATGGGGTTGCAAAGAATTAGACATGACTTAGCAACGAAGCAAAAGTCATTATGATTGCTCATTCATACATGAAGCTTGTGAGACTGAAATTTGGAACTATTTTAAGATTTTTTATAGAAAAAGGATGACCTGGGTGAATCAGGTTTTATGATAGAAATGATTTTATCCATTATGGTATTTGAGGCAACAGGCTTTGATCCTTATTTCCCAAGTTGAATTTGTCTTTCTAAACTTACTATGGGCTTCCCTGGTGACTCAGACAGTAAAGAATCTGCCTGCGATGTAGGAGATCTGGGTTTGATCCCTCGGTTGGGAAGATCACCCAGAGAAGGAAATGGCAACCCACTCCACAATTCTTCCCTGGAGAATCCCATGGACAGAGAAGCCTGGCAGGCTACAGTCCATGGAGTTACAAAGAGTCGTACACGACTGAGCAACTAGCACTTTCACTTTCCACCATGCCTAGCTGGGAAACCTTAATTATGTTACTGAAGTCCTCTGGGATTCAATATTACCATCTAGAAAAATGAAGATAATAATAACACCTACCTGTTAGGTGGCTGTAACGCTGGTACCCAGTAAACACAAAAAATACTTACTATAGGCTTCTGTTGGTGTGTTTCTCATGAAGAAAGACCAAGATTCAAGTACTTGGTCCTTGATTTGGAGTTGTTCATTGACTAAAACCCGGGCAGTATAGAAGAAGTAAGCCTAGCAGTAGGAGAGCACCTAAATGCTGGAACTACTCACTGCAGGGTGGCAGGAGGAACTGGGGGTTGGGAAAGCTTGGGACAGTACAGGAGCACACTGCTGGTGACTATCATTCTGTTGGTGGGACTCGGCATCTCTGTGTGCAAACACCCTCTATTTCACAGATGAAGCAACTGAGACCTTGTCATATGTCTCACTTCTCTGCTTCAGTGAGATTCAGGGTATGGGGAAGATGATTTCCATGTTTCCCTCCTTTTCACTTTAATCCCTACTGAATATTGGGACAGATTTTATCCAGTACACCAGACGTGTATATTACCTACCAGACGTGCTTCAGAGGTGGCGAGAATTGTCCTCTAATGGACAAACAGGATGTGGTTGTGTGGGGCAGTGAGACTGGCTGGAGAACTCCCTAAGCTGCATGCCAAGTTGCTCTGCTGACACCTAGCTGAGGCCAGACAAGCCTGCCCAAGGCCAGGGCCCTGGCTAAGGAAGGGTGGGTCCTGGGAGCTTACTGCTATGACACATAGCATCCACATCACTGGTTCCTTGAGTCATGTTGCCACTTGTTCCTCCACTTCCAGTTCTCCTGTTCTCAGGCATGCCCAGCCAATGACTGGGTCAACAGTTGAGGTCTGTAAACCTTGCAGACCTTTCTCAGGGATTAAAGGGCTGCCCGTTCTGTGGCTACTGTGGTGCCTGGCGCATTCTCCAGGATGGCCGTGCATAGGAAATATACTTCTACAGTGGAGACTATCTAGTATTTTATGTTGACATTGGTGTGTGGTCCCTATGGAATATTGGTAAGATGAGGAAAATAGAGGGCATGACATTTTAATACATGTCAAGATGTCTTTAAGGGATGAGAAAAGCCTCTAATTAGCTAGCACCTATTTGGAATGATTCCATATGTTATGTGTTAAGACACTGTTGGAGAGCTTGGCCAGAGTTATACTCCTGCATTTTTAGAGTACTTGTAAAGAGGAGTGTTTTCTCCATGAGGATGTGAGTTACTTTGGGAGACTTGGTTATTTCTTCTTAAGAGTCTAATAGCATCGTTCAGTAGAACTTTTTGTGATAATAGTTACATTCTGTAATTAGCCGCTAGCCTCATATGGCTCTTGGGTGCCTTGAAATATGGCTAGTATGACTGCGAATGGGATTTTTAGTTTCTTTAATTTTAATTAAACAGCCAGTGTGAATATTACCTACCATACTGGACAGCACAGGAGTGCAATACTACTGCCTAATTTATGGGCAGCATACCCAATCATTATATGTTAAATTGAATTGAACTTACATTCTTTAGGGCACTTGCTAAAAGATACCTGTATAATATGGTTTTCAAATTTATAGCATAATTTATTTTCAGTAAGTCTAGATTTTCTATTCATATAACACTTTAACTAAAAACTTATTCTAATCCAAACCTAAACCGTCATTATTACTATTGCAGTGTTTTGAGACCCCTGGGCTTGGGGAAAGGAGAATCCCGACAGTGATGCATGACTGTTTTGCTATTTCCATAAATAATACTTTATAGATCCTCTCTGCCTTCCACAGGGCTTCCTAGATCATTTCCCAGTGAAACTGGGAAACTGGATATTTCTTATCTCCACTGTCTCTCGGCTGCGTGTGCGGGGGGAAGAGAGTGAGTAGCACTTGCCATTGAGAGATGTCTAGGTTTGAATCCCCATCTGCAACTTTGGAAAAATCATTTAAATCTTTATAACTTCAGTTTTTCTTATCAAATGAGAATGAACTGAATTCTTTCAGCCCTAGGTGTCTTTCAGAGCTGAAGCATAAGAATCTTTGATTTAAAATGTGTGTAAATCTTTCTGAGCTGTGAAACACTCTACAAATATTTATGGCCATGGCTATTGTTGTTTTTTATCTCAACTGAAACTGGAGCATTTATTTTGGCCTCCATGGCATATTTTTCCACTCCCAAAACTAACTATTCAGCCACTGCCTGTGATAGAGCCTTATCACTGAAAATATTCAGGATTTAATATACTATATTATATGCCTCATAATCATGAAGTAGCATCTGTTAAATGCCAGTCTGCATGGTATAGAGCTGATCTTTGTGTAGTAGATTGGTTAAATGAAGCCAACTTTTCTGTGGTAGGAGAAAATTTGAAGAGTTCCCACTCACATTCAATATTGGCTTGATGATATACTTGCTTCCTGAGATAAGGAGAAATCTTGGTTCTGGTCCTACCTACAAGGTAGATTTATTGCATGAACTGCAAATTTTGTTTAACCTACATATAGATTGTCTAGAGAGGAAACTAAGTCTGTGATAGCAATTTTTGATCTGTCAGGTGATTGTACCTGGATTTCTTAATCTGCCTTTAAACTTGAAGATAAGGGGCATACCTAGTTCTTCATTCTTTCTGAAAACCGTGCTCCTGGAATCAATTGTTTAGAAGTATAGTACATATATAGTGAGTTGCTATTACAACTCATGCTACATGAAGATATGGACTTCCTCAGTGGCTGGCTCAGTGGTAGAGAATCCACCTGCCTTGCAGGAGATGCATTCCTGGGTCAGGAAGATTTCCTGGAGGAGGGCATGGCAACCCACTCCAGTATTCCTGCCTGGAGAATCCCATGAACAGAGCAGACTGGCGGGCTCTATCCATAGTGTCGCAAAGAGCTGGACATGACTGAAGTGACTGAGCATGCATGCTCATGCAGATACACAAGGAAAAATGTAACTTCTGTATTTTTCTGTAGCTTATCTGAGCTTTCTCTTGAATTTTTAATCTGTTGGGCAATAAAGAATGTATCATTATCATTTGCTGTATAAAAAATTACCCTCAAGGGCTGCAGTTTAAAACAATAAATATTTATTATCTCATGACTTCTAGGTCATTAATCTGGGTGTGACTTTGCTTGGTCATCTGGTTCAGGGTCTTTTAGAAGGCTGCATTCAAGGTGTCATCTAGGGCTAGATCTAGGATGACCAACTGTATGGGGTTGCTCAAGACTGAGTGGTTTCCTGGGATGTGGGACTTCATTGCTCATACTGGGAAAGTCTTGGGAAAACTGAGATGAATTGGTTACTTTCCTTGAGTTTCATCTGACATCTAGACTGAGGGATAATCTTTCAAGCTCATCCATGTCAGGTGGCAGGATTTAGTTCCTTATGAGTTGTAGGACAGAGGTCCTCAGCTTTTTCTTAGCTATTGTTCAGAAGCTTCCCTTAGATCCTCATCACATGGACCTCTCCATTGTGCAGCTTACAGCATGGTAGCTTGTTTCGTTAGAACAAGCAAAGGTGAGAAGAAAAGCGAGCAAACTGGAAACCAGAGTCTCTTTTAAATCAGATCTTTGAAGTTCCAACCCAACATTTCTGCTGTATTGCATGTGAGAAGAAAGTCATTAGGTCCAAAGAATACGCAAGCACAGTGAATTATTCAAGGCAGGAAATAGGGAGACATCTTAAGGAGCTGCCACTACAAGGGAAAAATAGTAAAATGTAGTCCATTTGGCAAATATGGGTAACAGTAATTTTGCAGTAATCATTCAGAATTTAAACTTTTCTTCTCTTCCTTTTCTGAGATGGCTTCTCAGTATATAGCAAGAAGAAGATCTACTGACCTCATGGCCATGGGAAAGAGGGACCTCAGACCATCTGTGCTGCCCTGGCTCCTCTGTTCTCTGCAGCAAGGTCCTTTTTATGCCTGGTGACTGCTGTTCAACAGCTGAAGTTGGCAGCTGGTGGACACATGCTCTGTAATCTCATGATTCAGTAGGGGCTTGACTGTCCTCTCTGCTGATTTGGTGTCCTGTCCATTCTTGTCTCTCCCACCTGACCCTCTAGCCTAGCAGCTCCCCTGAGGCCCTTACAGTAACCCTCTGGTAAATTCTCCACCCAGTATCATCAGATGTAGCCTGTTTCCTTTCTCAGGGCATGTGGAAACTTCTAGATGGTCTTGAGGTCATATGAGGGCTGAGGGCGACTCCAAGGGGCTAAACTGAGCTTTCCTTCCGGCGCCCCACCTCCGCCTTCCCCACATACTCACACCATTCAAACAGTGTTCCCCGGATGCAGCTATTCTGTGACAACTTGCTCTGAGTCCCAAATGAGAAAGGATGCAAAAGCACCTCCTATTTGCATACACCTCATTCTAGGCTCCCACCCCCATTTTGGGGGAGGGGCGGGCGTGGGGTGCGGAGGAGGCTGTGATGTTCAGTCCCATGTGCAGGCTCCTATACCCCAGGCACATGTTAGACCTGCCACTCATGGGCCAGGTCTGGCTCTTGCTGTGTTAAATGAGGTCAGGACAACTTGGAGTGGTTTTCTTTCCTTTCTTTTTTCCCTCTCTTCCCAAAGGTTGGCTTTCATGACTGTTGTCTTGAAGTGGATTTGTAAACGTCAGATTTATGACCCAAAGATGATCAATGGCCTCTTATTCCTTGCAGCAGTAAGCCTTTGGCTTGGCTGGTATGTCAGAGCTGCAGAGGAACATAATTTAAGGGGGAAAGTGTATTCAAAATGCCAAAAATACTATCCCCATTATATGCTTTGGGTTTTATAGCTGCAGGTGACTTCTTGGAGTGACTGACAGCCCTGGGTTGAGGTTCAAGGGCCTACTCATTCTAAAAATGGAGGAATTATTTTAAAAAAATGCTTTTCTAGTGGTAGTGCTATGAATCCAATATTTTAGTGCCCCAAACAGAGGTTTTCTGTGGGGTTAACCCCACAGATTGAAAGAACTGAAAAAAAGTGTATGTTTGTGTGTGGAGATGAGGGGAGGGGTGCTTAAAAAGGGAACAAGGACCGAAAGTGAAATGTAGGCTGCAGGGAAAATAGAAAGCATAAAATGTACATAGTGGGAACAAAATGGTTAATAGTTCTTCTCTTCCTAACCCTCCCAAGCAGCTGCATCCAGGGAGGGAAGTTTGCCATGGAAACACAGGAAGTATCAGTGATCTGGGCAACAAGGGAAGCTTTTCTTGTTCTATCCAAACTGGAAGTAGCTCCCTTCCCACCAAAATGCCTGGGGCTATACAACACTTCTCTTTGCGGTGGCACAGGATGTAGAGACTGAGTGCTATTTATGGCAGCAGGCAGCCAGAGATGGCAGTTTGTAGAATACACTTAGAGGAAGAACATACTCTGAAAAATAGAGTTGATGATGAATTTGAATTAAAGGTGAGCTTTGAGTAATTACAGATAGAGAGATAGCATTAAATAATTGACTTTATTTAACACAGGAGAGTGTCTTGACACAGGAGAGTGGCCGTTTTAACCCAGAGGGAGAGACACAGACACATACAGAGAGGGGTTCAGCGTCAAGCAGTGTAAGAGTTGGATCCGAAAGAGGAAGGACTTGTAAATAGGACCACAGCAGAGATACTTCCCTCAGCCACACCTGGACATGGATTATGAAAAATTTCTTAGTGATGAGGGATTGTAAATTAACATCAGCCCTACACTGAATTAAATATACATTAAACTGCACATAACATTCAGTTTAAGGTATTTGAATATGAATTGTTTATAGTTTTTTTTCCACTATGGGATTTGAGTGATTCTCAATGCATTCCTTTTTATTTAATTTTTAAATGAAATCTGCAGTTAAAGACCCCTCCTGATAATGTTACGTCTGTTGCTTCACTGGGAGTGTCTAAATAATAAATTTGGGTACACAGTGTGACCCAACCAGGCTAACAGCTCCCCTTACAGAATGCAGCTAACTGAAGCTCACCCCCACTCTGATATACCATGATTTACAAATGCAAAGGACAAAGGGAAAAAGGCACAAGATGAGAGAGGCTGACTGAGATACAAGATCAAAGGAGGAAGTGCAGAAGAGAGTGAGCAGGTAAAGGGTAGCATGACTATTGAGGGTCGAGAGAATCTGTAAAGCTGTGGATGGATCTGGGAGGAAGGGCCTTGCATAAGTTAGATGTGCTTTTGCTTTTGGCTGAAGAATGAGGAAGGGATGTTTGAGGGATGAGGAATGGTTATGGTAGTGGGCTGAAAGGGCATTGATTCTGTCCTGGCTTCAAAGACAGTTGGTACAAGTTCTTGGGAGAAAATACTAGCAAAAGCAGAAGAAACTGTTTTTCTCTGTGACCCAAGTGAAATGGTGGAGTGGGCATTCCTTCCAGTAATAGACTTGAATAGTGTTCCTCCCGGCCATCTTGGGCTTCCCTGATAGCTCAGGTGGTAAAGAATCCGCCTGCAATGCAGGAGACCCCAGTTCGATTCCTGGGTTGGGAAGACCTGCTGGAGAAGGGATAGGCTACCCACTCCAGTATTCCTGGGCTTCCCTTGTGGCTCAGCTGGTAAAGAATCTACCTGGGTTCGACTCCTGGGTTGGGAAGATCCCTTGGAGAAGGGAAAGGCTACCCACTCCGGTATTCTGTCCTGGAGAATTCCATGGGCTGTATAGTCCATGGGGTTGCAAAGAGCTGGATACGACTGACTTGCACTTTCAGGCATCTTGAAGAATTGCTGCTGCTGTCTCATTAGAAGGCAGCCTTCTCCTGAGGGAGCACCTGTAACTGAAGTAGTGATGAGGCATTGCCCTTGGGCGACTTCTTGAGGCCATCTGCCAAAGTGGGGATGGAGGGCAGCTCTGGATCAGAAGAGGAAGCTGAGGGGGTCATCCATGGTGAGGCACTTGTAAGAGTTCACGTGGCACCACCTGAAAACACGTAGTTATAATTAGACCAAAGTTCCTGGGATGCTGTGTAAAAACGTAGAGTCATATATCAATGGTATACTTTTGTACAGCATTTCTATTAATATACCCCTTCTGTACCAGGCTTCCCAGCTGGTGCAGTGGTAAAGAATCTACCTGCCAATGCTGCTGCTGCTGCTAAGTCGCTTCAGTCGTGTCCGACTCTGTGCGACCCCATAGACAGCAGCCCACCAGGCTCCTCCATCCATGGGATTTTCCAGACAAGAGTACTGGAGTGGGGTGCCATTGCCTCAATCCCTGGATTGGGAAGATCCCCTGGAGGAGGAAACAGCAATCCACTTCAGTATTCTTGCCTGGGAAATCCTATGGATGGAGGAGCCTGGGAGGCTACGGTTCCTGGTGTCACAAAGAGTCAGACACGACTGAGTGACTGAGCACATAGCACACTGCGTTCTAGAAGCATGCTATTGTCTCCATTTCAATAATTAAGAAACTGAGGCTTAGCAGTTAAATAATGTGCTTACTGTATTAAAATGAAAAGTTTTAAAGCCAGGATTTAAATCACTATTTATCTGCCTACAAAACTTATTTATGTTGCCCACTATGCTCAATGAGCCCTTCGGTGCTTCTCTGCCAGGCCAGTATAATCCCAGAAGCAGTTGAAGTAAGAACTTTAAAAGGGCAGGTCATGTGCCAGATCTCACACACTTGGGAGATAATGGCCAAATCAGCTGGAAATGTCAACAGAATCCTGAGGACAGTGGCTCTAGGTACAGATCACATAGTCTCTGGTTAATGGGAGGAGGAATTTTTTGGCTAAGCAAAACCTGAATATGGGTAAGTTTGCTCATGGTTGTATGATCAAGTGTTTGGGCACTACATGTGTTAAGGGTGGGTATTGATTGGTTCACCAGTGGTGGTTATCTTGGCCAAGTTGCTTAACTTGCCTAAAATCCATTTTCCGTCTATAAGATGAAGAATATGAAAGCATGTGTTTTCTAGGATTATTGTGAGAATTCACCACAAATACATACTGTGGCAGATTATATTTTCCAAAGATGACCACACCAGTATACATACCCCAATCCCACACGTGTTTCTTAAATGTGACTGACATTCTCCCACTAAAAGTTGAGGTCTATATTCACTGTTTGACTCTGGGCCGACCTGAGTTCTCTGGTCAATGGATATGGCAGGAGTGATGCTATGTGACTTCCAAGGCTTGGTCATAAAAATGATTCAGTGTCCACCTGTTCCCTTTCTTAGGCTATTTGCCTTTAGAACACAGCTATCGTGCTGTAAGGAAGCACAGACCAACTCACATGCAGAGGTCAACATGGAGAGCAAACACGGCCCCCTGTAGACAGTCATCACCAAACACCAGACATCAGTGAAGGAGCTTTCTGACCATTCAGGTTCCTAGCCTTTGAATCTTCCGTCGGCAGCTCCAGAGAGCAGAGCCCAGCTGCTCCTACTGTGTCCCATCCAAATTCCTGACCCGCAGTATCAGTGAGCATGACTCATTACTGTTCTGTGCCACTAAATTTGGGGGTAATTTGTTATGCATCCATAGTAACTGGAACAGACTATGATACCATGTAAATCATACAAAAGAAAAATAAGATAGCTAGGGAATTTAAGTACCCCATTTCCTATTCATTAAGTTAATATGCATTTGCTAGAGCAAGTGTACTCAATCAAGAGTCATTCTGGAATCTAACAACTTCGTCACCAAATTGTCAGGGATATACAACGAAAACAGAGAAAGAGACACAGTGATACTTTTTATCTACAGATTAAACATGGTCTCTGGGCCCTTTTAACTTTTTGACAGAGAAAACAAACTTCTGTTTGCTGATCTCTAACAAATATTTTAGCTGAGTGCTCACAGATTTACTTTTAACTAAAGCTCTGTTCAGGAATGAGGAAATTCTAATAAGTAGCTCAGGGGTGGCTAACCTTAGCTCCTGTAGTAATAATAAAACTTTATATTTACTTGGGGTTTTTACATCCTTAATCTCAAGTGGGATTTTTTAATTCCTTTGTACAGATTTAGCATAGAGGCATATAGTAGCCATAGAATATAATGTGTGTGTGTTTGCTTCTCCTTGCAGCTGTTGGGGTATGTGAGTGTGTGCATACCAAAGAGAAATATTTGCAACTGAGGATGAAACAAAGAAACTAGTGACCACTTTTGGCACCTATGTACTTGTATTAAGAAATACAGCTCTGGGATAGAACCCTGAGAGGATTTGTAAATTGGCACTTGCCCAGTTGCTATGTGGTTACAAGGCAACCATCTCACTCTTGGAGAAATAAATACCATGGAAGCATTGGGCAGGCAAAGAAAGACATTATATAGTTGCTTAAAGATTCTGAAGGTCCAAGGTTTTACTTTAATTGCAAGCTGACAGGCTAGCCTGCAATAGTTTCAAGGATGCAGTAGAGTTGAGACTGAGTCAGAGGCAAAGGACGAATGTTACTCACTCACAGCAATAGCAGGAGCTGGAGAATCAGCATTTTACACCAGTTCCTAGGTTGTAGTTCTCATGGGATGTCTTGAAGAGCGCAGACAATACCTGTAAACACAGTGAGTTTGTTATAGGAAAAGAACAGGGTTTGTTAGGGAACTTGCATCTGGTGTAATATGCAGTCAACATGCTTGATCTTTGCTTCAGGGAGAGGCATTTTCTTTATTATAAACTGGACAGTAAGCATGCCTGCCCTTTGCTTCATGGGGAAACACTATCTCTATCTTTCAAGGCTATAAGTAAACCTGATCTTTGCTCTTGAGGAAGATATATCCATATTTTAAGGCTGTTTGCTATATGAGTATGCTTGAAAAAATATTTCAAAATAAAGGGAAGTCAATATCTGTGCAAACGAGAAGTGCAGAAATATTGAGATTCAAGGAAAATTGTCTCCCAGTAGTAATTCCCAGTCAACAAAGATCTAAAGAAATTGCAGCACAACTTATGCTTTGTTCAGTGATCAAAGGTCAATTACATCTATATGCATTAGAGAAAGTATAGATATTAATGTGTGCACTGTAATTTGGATTTGCATATTTTTTTCCGTCTGGACTGTCCTTCAGGGTGGTCCCCATCACTGAGACAGCAGACAGCCTTAAAAACATTGTTTCCTTTGAGTTCAAGTTTATCTTTTCCTGTTGGTTTGGGGATTAGGTGACTGTTGAGACTCTGAACGTCATAATTCACAATGACACTGTGAAGTGAGTAGAGTAAGAGGAAATTACTCCATGGCTGGTATGAGGAAAGAGAACACGAGAGTGACAGACTGGGGGTGGCAAGTGCAGAAAGGTAGTAACAAAAGCTGCTTCTGAGACTTGCCTAAAAGAGTAAAGGAGGCTTATCGGGGCTCAGCTGCTTTGGGTTAAAGAGGATGTTAATCGCTCACTACTTTCAAATATATTTTCAGCCATTTTACTGCTCTGCTAATTGGCTGCATCCTTGTGGAAAAAAAACTAGACAAACAGCTTATTGGCCCAGGCAGGTGCCAAGAAAGATTGTTTTGTTTTGTTTTGTTTTGCCTGAGCTCTTGCTGGAAAAAAAAATGTCCTTGACAAATTAACATCCAAATTATACCATATTTGTGGACTAAAAATCATGCTACTAAGAAATGTCATATGCATTCATCTCTGGCTAGTGAATTACCAGGGACATCGGGAGAAGCAAATACAAAGCCACTCTGAATGACTGCTTTCACAGCCCAGGTTGCAAAGGAATCCAAAGATTTGGACTCAAGATGAGCTCACAATAGAAAATTATAAGGTAAGAATCCATCATAGGCAGTAACTTAAGATAGAGACAATAAAACAATTTTGTTTCAAATAATTAGATAAAAAGAGATAAAAGCTATGAGAAAAGAATAAGATAAAATGAAAAATATATAAGAAAACTTGGAAAAAAACAAAAAAATCAACAACCAAATAAATAGTTGAATTCTGCTGCTGGCCAGGATGGGATTACCTGTTTCTTTCTTAGTGGTAACAGTTGACACTCTGGACAAAGCATGACAAACAAGCACCTGAGAACCCTGGAAATTTAGCAGAAGCAGACAGATTGGGGAAAGGAGTCAAAGTTTGAAGGAGTGACCTATACAGAAGTAAATTTGTGATTTTTTTCCTCTCAAGTTCTCCATCTTGCATTGAGATCTCCAATTGCAGAACTCTAGCTACTTTTTTTTTTTTAAATTTTAAGCTTTTTATTTTATATTGGAGTATAGCTGATTATACTTTACAGGAGACTCAGTGTTAAAGAATCCATCTGTAATGCAGGAGACTTGGGTTTGATCTGTGGGTTGGGAAGATCCCCTGCAGAAGGGAGTGCCACTCCACTCTAGTATTCTTGCCTGGAGACTTCCATGGACAGAGGAGCCTGGTAGGTTATGCTCCATGGGATCACAGAGTTGTACACAACTAACACATTCACATAGGTGATTAACAATGTTGTAATAGTTTCGAGTGAACAGCAAAAGGGATAGCCATACATATGCATGTATCCATTCTCCACCTGCTCCCCTCCTATTTGGGCTGCTATATAACACTTAACAAGTTCCATGTTAAACACTAAGATGAGATCTTTCTGGCCAGTTCTGAAAAAGGGATACCAGAGAGGATGTGGAGAATGTCAGAGGAGAGAGTGGAAGAAAGGGACCCCTAATTATGTCTTTGAACCAGAACTAATTCCAGGCTCATGCTGGACTTGGGCAAGCATGGGCCGGGTACCTAAAGCAGTATGGCGGCAGCTTTGAAACCTGAACTCGTAGCGGAGCCACTGCCCAGGGAGAGTGAGACAGACTTGTGTTCTAGACCTAACCGAGTTGATTGTCTGTAAAACAAACAAATTCTCCAAGACTTTAGCAGGACCTAATGTTTTACAACAAAACTCATAACGTCCAACATAAAGTTAAAAATTACCCTAATGCCAAAAACAAAAAAGACCCCAGGAAAATGTGACCAATTTTTAAGGGAAAAAGACAATAAACACAAAATTCCAAGATGACCCAGAGTTTAGAGAGCAAAGACTCTTAACTCAGCTATTACTATGCTTCATATCAAGATATAAGCACTCAATGAATGGAAAGATAGAAGTTTTATGCTGAGAAATAAGAAACTATAAAATAGAACCATGTAGAAATATTAGAACTGAAGTACAATATCAGAAATTAGAAAAGAATCCATGGATTATCTCAGCAGCAGAATGCAGATGACCAGTCAGTGAACTTAAAAGGTAGATCAATAGTAATTGTTCAATCTTAGTTGTTGTCATTGTTTGGGTACTGAGTTGTGTTCAACTCTTTTGTGACCCCATGGACTGTTTCTCACCAGATTCCTCTGTCCATGGGATTTCCTGGAGTGGGTTGTCATTTCCTTTTCCAGGTTATCTTTCTGATTCAAAAATAGAACCCATGTCTCCTGCTTGGCAGGTGAATTCTTTGCTGCTGAGCCAACAGGGAAACCCTTCCAATCTTAACAACACAGCAAACAAACAAACAAACACATATTAAAACAAAAAAAAAGAAAAGAAAAATAACCTAAAAATGAACAGAGGCATAGGGACTTTGGAGACAATAGTAATATGTCTAACATTTTCATCATTTGAGTTCCAGAAGGAAAGGAAAGAGATTGGTACAGAAAAAAAAAATATTGAAGAAATAATTACTGAAATCATCCCAAATTTGAGATACAGAAATTTACAGATTTAAGAAGTTCAGCAAAACCCAAACAGGATACACACAAAGAAAAATGAGCCCAGATATATCATAATCAAATTGCTGCAAACCCAAAATAGGAAAAAATAAATCTTGAAATAATACATTCTGTGCAAAGAGACAACAATTTGAATAGCCAAAGATTTCTCTTAGGTCATGAAGGTCAGAAAACTGTGGAACTATATATTTAAAGTGCTAAAAAAAAAAAAAAGAATACTGCCAATCCAGAGTTCTGTGTTCAGTAAAAATATGTCAAGAAGGAAGAAACTCTTAGAAAAGAAGGAAACTATTAGAAAACTAAGAGTTTATTACCAGCAAATCTGGTCTAAAAGAAACACTAAAGGAAGTTAATTAGGCTGAGGGGAAATGATACTGCAGGGAAACTTAGAACTTGAGGAATGAAAGAACAATAAAAATAGCGAATATCTGGGGAAATTTAAGGCTGTCCTCAAGTTCTTCAAATTACAACAGTTGAGAGCAAAAATTATAACTGTGGTGGAATTATCAATGTATATAGATATAAAGCATATGACAGCTATAACATAAAAGGAAGAAAGCAAACAGATCTATATGGTTGTACCATATTTTACTTGAAGCGCTAAAATATTAAATCAAAATAGACTAAAAATTAGATATGCTCTTTTGTTTGTATGGCAGCCATGAAAAATTATGCAGTTTATGCAATTATAGTCCAGGCATCAATGCAAGTTTAAATAGAATACCAAAAAACATTAAAAAATAACCAAATAAGCTTCATACGATTGTAAAATAGTTATTGACCTAGTAACTCAGTACATGGCTTAATCATCTGGCTGACAACTGAAAAAAAAATATAATAAATTGAAAGCTAAATATAAGAAAATTGTCAGAAACACAGCAAAAAGAGATAAAGCAATCAATTTTGTTGACAAGGTGAGGCAAATGTCTTTTGAAAGGTTTAAAAGAGTATCTAAAGTGAATTAACTGAGTAATATAATCATTCATCAGTGTTTTCAGTTTCATAAGCGTTAGTTCACTGCTTATATTTTTAAAAAGTTTATAAAATATTTGTTAATGCCTTGAGTTTGGACCCTCTGCATGGGATGGGATTTTTGTTTTTATGCATTTTTATATTTCTATGCACTAAAAGGTGATAACGTAGTACTGTATAGAAATATACAACAAACTGTGGGAAATTCTTAAAGAGATGGGAATACCAAACCACCTTACCTGCCTCCTGAGAAACCTGTATGCAGGTCAAGAAAGCAGCAGTTAGAACAGGACATCAAACAACGGACTGGTTCCAAATTTGGATAGGAGTACATCAAGGCTGCTTGTCATCTGTACTGTCACCTGCTTATTTAACTTACATGCAGAGTACATCATGCGAGATGCCAGGCTAGATGAAACACAAGCTGAAATCAAGATTGCTGGGAGAAATATCAATAACCTCAGATATGCAGATGACGCCACTCATGGCAGAAAGCAAAGAAGAACTAAAGAGCTTCTTGATGACAGTGAAAGAGGAGAGTGAAAAAACTGGCTTAAAACTCAACATTAAAAAAAACCAAGACCATGGCATCCGGTTCCGTCACTTCCTGGCAAATAGATGGGGAAACAATGGAAACAGTGACAGAATTTATTTTCTTGGGCTTCAAAATCACTGCAGATGGTGACTGCAGCCACAAAATTAAAAGATGCTTGCTCCTTGGAAAAAAAACTATGACAAATCTAGACAGTGTATTAAAAAGCAGAGACACCCACAAAGGTCTGTCTAGTCAAAGCTATGGTTTTTCCAGTAGTCATGGTTATGGGTGTGAGAACTGAACCATAAAGAAAGCTGAGCACCGAAGAATTGATGCTTTAGAACTGTGGAGTTGGAGAAGACTCTTGAGAGTCCTTTGGACTGCACAGAGATCAAACCAGTCAATCCTAAAGGAAATGAATCTGAATATTCATTGGAAGGACTGATGCTGAAGCTCCAGTACCTTGGTCACGTGATGTGAAGAGCTGACTCATTGGAAAAGTTCTTGGTGCTGGGAAAGACTGAAGGCAAAAGGAGAAGAAGATGGCAGAGGATGAGATGGTTGGATGGCATCATCAACTCCATGGATATGAATTTGAGTGAGCTCTGGGAGTTGGTGATGAACAGGTAAGCCTGACATGCTGCAGTCCACAGGGTTGCAAAGAGTCAGACATGACTGAGTAACTGAACTGAACTGAACTGAGAAAGTGATAAAATGATACTGTTGTTTTGGGATCTGCTTTGAAGTATGAAGAAAACTTGGCTATGCTGTTTTCCAAGTTGTCCTCATTCTTGTGGGCATAAATATCTGTTGTTACTAATTTGAGGAAAGTGATTCTATAATTTCTGCATCTACCTAATATGAATTGCAAAATTCCTTGGCAATACTTTAAATTCATTCAGCAACTCAAAAGGACATGAGTCACCAGGCTGAATGTGGAGACCAGCCAAGTCTTGGTGGGATCATAACAATGTGCTCACCTCTTGCTTTGAGGGAGCTGCCTGCTGGGAAGAGCAGAGGAGCCCCTGGGTGAAACAGCTCTCTGTGCATCTGGGGAGGGAGGCTGTGCTTAAAATGCACTGGAAACAGAATTTGGCAGTGATGGGATACTTGTAAGTTTTAGAGAGTAAGAATTAAGGTTGCCCAATGTTAGCAGGTTACATGGTAGTCAAACAGGAACAAGGTCAGTTTTCATTCCAACCCAAAAGACAGGCTATGCCAAAGAATATTCAAACTACCATACAGTTGTGCTCATCTCACATGCTAGCAAGATTATGCTCAAAATCCTTCAAGCTAGGCTTTAGTGGTACATGAACAGAGACCATCCAGATGTACAAACTGGGTTTA
Organism: Bos mutus; assembly: GCF_027580195.1. NCBI lineage: Eukaryota > Metazoa > Chordata > Mammalia > Artiodactyla > Bovidae > Bos > Bos mutus. The sequence goes on along the minus strand of NC_091617.1, from coordinate 88,602,432 downwards.
GAAAAGGCAGAGGAGCCAGAGATCAAATTGCAGCATTTACTGGATCATAGAGAAAGCAAGAGAATTCCAGAAAAATATCTACTTTGGCTTTATTGACTATGCTAAAGCCTTTGACTATGTGGATCATAACAAACTGTGGAAAATTCTTAAAGAGATGGGAGTACCAGACCACCTTACCTGCCTCCTCAGAAACCTGTATGCGAGTTAAGCAGCATCAGTTAGAGCCAGCCATGGAACAACAGACTTACTCAAACTTGGGAAAGGAGTGTGTCATTGTCATCCTGCTTATTTAACATACATGCAGAGTACATCATGCGAAATGCTGGGCTGGATGAATCACAAACTGGAATCAAGATTGCTGGGAGAAATATCAGCAACCTCAGATATGCAGATAACACCACCCTTATGGCAGAAAGTGAAGAAGAACTAAAGAGCCTCTTGATGAAAGTGAAAGAGGAAAGTGAAAAAGTTGGCTTAAAACTCAACATTCAGAAAACTAAGATCATGGCATCCGGTCCCATCACTTCATGGCAAATAGATGGGGAAACAGTGGAAACAGTGGTTGACTTTATTTTTTTGGTCTCCAAAATCACTGCAGATGGTGACTGTAGCCATGAAATTAAAAGATGCTTGCTCCTTGGAAGAAAAGCTATGACCAACCTAGACAGAATATTAAAAAGCAGAGACATTACTTTGCCAACAAGGGTCTGTCTAGTCAAAGCTATTGCTTTTCCAGTAGTCATGTATGGATGTGTGAGTTGGACTATAAAGAAAGCTGAGCAATGAAGAATTGATGCTTTTGAACTGTGATATTGGAGAAGACTCTTGGTCCCTTGGACTGCAAGGGGGTCCAACCAGTCCATCCTAAAGGAAATCAGTCCTGGGTGTTCATTGGAAGGAATGATGTTGAAGCTGAAACTCCAATACTTTGGCCACCTGATGCGAAGAACTGACTCATTTGAAAATACCCTGATACTGGGAAAGATTAAAGGCGGGAGGAGAAGGGGACAACAGAGGATGAGATGGTTGGATGGCATCACCGACTCAATGGAGATGAATTTGAGTAAACTCCAGGAGTTGGTGATAGACAGGGAGGCCTGGTGTGCTGTGGTTCATGGGGTCACGAAGAGTTGGACTCGACTGAGTGACTGAACTGAACTGAACTGATGCTGGAAAAGATTGTAGACAAAAGTAGAAGGGGGTGACAGAGGATGAGATGGTTAGATAACATCACTGACTCAATGAAAATGAATTTGAGCAAACTCTGGGAGATGGTGGAGGACAGAGGAGCCTGGCATGCTTCATTCCATGGGGTCACAAAGAGTCGGACATGACTTAGCAACTGAACAGCAACAATAGCAAACAGGAGCAAATGCTGTAATAAGAAATAGAACAAATTTGTTATTTATCTAACCAACCACTGTTCTTCTCTTTAATCCTCTCAGCAACCCTGAATGGCAAACAATATCGTAAACACCTTAGTGATGAGGAAACTGAGGTTCAGGGAAAGATGAAGCCAAGATTCTGTGACAGATGTGTCTGGCTCCAAAGCCTTTCTGTTACAACCTATGTAATTCTTGGCATTATTGATGTCAGTGGACATCTAAATAGGTAACACTTGTTTTCTGTTCAGGTGTTTGTAATATACAGGTGTGTGTGTGCGCTCAGTCACTTCAGTTGTGTCCAGCTCTTTGTGACTCTATGGATTGTAGCCCACCAGGCTCCTCTGCCCATGGGGTTCTCCAGGCAAGCATACTGGAGTGGGTTGCCATGCTCTCCTCCAGGGGATCTTCCCCACCCAGGGATTGAACCAGCATCTCCTGTGGCTCCTGTATTGCAGGCAAATTCTTTACCACTGTGCCACTGGGGAAGCCCATATACATATAAACCTACCTATAGGAATTTTTGAATTATATCTGTAATGAAAAATGTTTGTATTTAAATGAGACATAGTTCAGTGTGCAGTGCCGCTATTGTCCACGTCATAGATTCACTTTGATGGAGCATCTTCTTAAGACCCTCTTACCTAGTGAAGGGGTCTGCGTCTAGCTTTAGGGAACAGGGTTGGATTATATTCATTACCCTGTGTGGCAGGCTTTGTGTGGAAGTCTATTGTTAGCCTATCCATCACAGTTCATTTTATGTGTGTGCACACACACATACATCCTATCACTGTCTCAGATTCTGTGAAGTTAAATAAGTCAGTAGATAGCGGAGGTTAGTTATCTGTTTACTCTAGAGCTCTAGTAAGGAAGTGCCAATAGGTGATCATAAACCTAAGCCCTCCAGAGAACACCAGGCCTTGGTAAGCTGAGCAGCTGGTGGATCCATCCTGTGTTTGTGCATAAGGCAGGGAGATGTCTAAAAGGTGTGTTTCAGGAGATTCTAAAAAGCCATTATAGTGGCCTCTTTATAGTACAACACATACCATTGGACTAATATTTACCTAATGAGCCCTATGTATTAGGTAACTCACTGGGCTCTAGGACAGAGAAGACTGGCATGCTGCAGTCCACGGAGTCACAAAGAGTTGGACATGACCGAGCGACTGAACGACAACTGTGTACAACAGAGATGAAGAAGTCAGAGTCTATGACTTCTCAGCTCTCCCTATCCAGTGACAAAGAAGGACCAGAAAGAAAATAACCATCAGGGTTGTAGGCTGCGCAAGGACCCAGGTCAGCACATACCTAGTGCTGTGAGGTGAGGTGAGAGGGGAAAGCCATGGAAAACTGCAGGAAGATATTAAAGTTGGATGTTATGGTTCAGTTAGAATTCACCAGGGTTATGAGAACACAGGGCATTACAGGCAGAGGGAAGTGTCGGGGCAGAGCAGTGGAGTGAACTCTGCTCCTGGCCAGTGAGGAGTGCGTGGCTTGAGCTTCAGAGAGTTTGGAGAGGATGGGATAGAAATGTGGAAGCGGAGGCCAGAAAGGGTCAGAGGCCACATCACAAGGAATATAGCTTTATCTTGTTGGCTGCAGTTAGGGTGATGATAAAATTGATGGTTTAAACTGGGATGATTTTGAGAGTAAAGAGGAGATGCTAAAAATCTTTGGAATTTAAAATTTTGAATATTCATTTATCATAAACATGATTCTATTAAGTTTTTTGAAGAGAAAATCCCTTATTAAAATATGAAAAACATTTGTTTTTGAAAAACAAAAAATATGAAAAAAATCTTGTATATTAAAGTAAAAATTAAAAATTGCTTTATGTGAACAATAAAAATAATATAAGAAAAAGCAAAAATTATTCTTACTATAGCCACATATTTTAATCTGCCTGTTTATAACTACCTTGAATACCATGCCATTAGTATTTTTCTGAGGTTATATTTTTCCATATAATCTTATTTTTAATGTTTTAATAAAACAGCAGTGTTTAAAGCTCCTTTTTATGGTATGTAGATTACAATGTTTGATAACTCCAATGAACACTTCTCTTTTTTTAATTGAGAAAATACTTTTCCTGCAGGCACTGAGAAATGTTCAAAACAAATTATGCTAAATGGAGGATATTCTCAATTCAATTTTTTTCATATTAAAATGTGTAAACATCTCTGGCTGTTTTCTTCTTTTCAGTGTATCTTTCTTCAGCAAATTTTTTATGAGATAAAATTCATCAAACAAGTTGTTTCTGTTTATGATGTTTTTGAATTTTTGCCAAATATAAATGTTGCAAATTATCAGCTTTCTGAAATTTCATTATGTTTCAGAACAGAATAAAATTTATTCAATGAAAAATAGTAGCTTACCAAATGACACTCCCTACAAGAAATATATTTTAAAGGACAATTATAGAATTTCAAAACAAACCTACATACCTTTAAGCCCTTGTCATTTAAGTAATTCAGTTTTTGCTTTGCTTTTGGAGGGGACGTTTCAATGACTTCCTTGTAAGCTTTGTCTTTAGAAATCAAAATTCACTAAAAACTTCAAAAACTGATTTTTTTTTTTTTTTACATTTTCAGTACTTTATTTTCAACTAGTTTTGATTAAAATGCAAACAAAAATTAGACTGCTTGTTTACAATAAAGTTCAATTCCATTTTAGGACACTTAGGTTAACATAAAGAAAAAAGACTATTCAAAGGCTCAAACATTTTTAATATCCAATTGAATGCAGGCAGCAAGGCAAAAAAGTATGTATTGTCATGTGAAATAATGTTTTTGTTTTCATACCTGTCATTACAAATTTTTATGCAGTTAAATCATTTAAACAATGTTTATAAGGGTACAGTTCAGTTCAGTTCAGTCGCTCAGTCGTGTCTGACTCTTTGCAACCTCATGGACTGCAGCACGCCAGGCCTCCCTGTCCATCACCAAATCCCGGAATTTACCCAGACTCATGTCCATCAAGTCGGTGATGCCATCCAGCCATCTCCTCCTCTGTCATCCCCTTTTCCTCATGCCTTCGTTCTTTTAATTTTGCAGCTGCAGTCACCGTCTGCAGTGATTTTGGAGCCCAAGAAAATAAAATCTGTCACTTTTCCCCCTATCTATTGGCTATAAAGTGATGGTACCAGTTGCCAAAATCTTCGTTTTTTGAATGTTGAGTTTTAAGCCAACTTTTTCACTCTTCTCTTTCACCCTCATCAAGAAGTTGTTTAGTTCCTCTTTGCTTTCTGCTATTAGAATGATATCACCTGCATATTTGAAGTTGCTGTTATTTCTCTCAGCAGTTTTGATTCCAGCTTGTGATTCATCCAGCCTGGCGTTTCATTAACAAACAATAAAATATACATTATAACAAATAATAAAATACATTATACAATAAATGGCAAACTTTTGCAATAAGAATATTCAGACTGTTCTTTACATGCTTTTTGTCAGAGTTGCTCAGTTTCTTTTTCCTGCACGTATTTTCATTTATATTTATTTATTTTCATGTTTCCCACTTGACTATACATGTGTTAGTCTGTGACATCTTATACCTTGAATGCAGTGTCTCTGAGCTGAAAGGAGTTAACTAACTTCCAAATATGTCAAAGAGCAGTTCGATTTATGAATGAATTATGAATCCTGTCTGCTGGCCTTGGAAGGGAGATATTTTTTAAGTTGGGTTTTGAAGGGATTGGGAATGGAAAGTTGGTTTATCACTGGTTATTGCTCAGATTTAACCAAATGTCGAGGTAAATCTTCTCATTGCATGTGATTCTCACATAGAACCAGAAGAGTCTCTGGGTTTATAAAGTTCAATTTAACCACTCAGTCGTGTCCAACTCTTTATGACCCCATGGACTCCAGTATGCCAGGCTTCCCTGTCTGTCTATCACCAACTCCTGGAGCTTACTCAAACTTATGTCCATTGAGTCGGTGATGCCATCCAACCATCTCATCCTCTGTCGTCCCCTTTTCTTCCTGCCTTCAATCTTTCCCAGCATCAGTCTTTTCAAATGAGTCAGTTCTTCGCATCAGGTGGCCAAAGTATTGGAGTTTCAGCATCAACATCAGTCCTTCCAGTGAATATTCAGGATTGATTTCCTTTAGGATGGACTGGTTGGATCTCCTTGCAGTCCAAGGGACGCTCAAGTGTCTTCTCCAACACCACAGTTCAAAAGCATCAATTCTTTAGCACTCAGCTTTCCTTATAGTCCAACTCTCACATACATACATGACTACTGGAAAAACCATAGCTTTGACTAGATGGACCTTTGTTGGCAAAATAATGTCTCTGCTTTTTAATATGCTGTCTAGGTTGATCATAACTTTTCTTCCAAGGAGCAAGCATCTTTTAATTTCATGGCTACAGTCACCATCTGCAGTGATTTTGAAGCCCCCCAAATAATAATAAATTATAAAGTAGAGGTCCATTAAACATGCTATGACTTATTTTAATACAATTATTAATATCAATTTGGCAAAAAGTTCAAATCTAAGACTAGTGCTTAACTTGATGGGACACTCAGAGACAGAAACCAAGACTGTCTTCAGTAAATGGAAGCGTATTTTCTCTGTCTGGAAAGTACTGCTACAAGTTTTAAGCAAGGAAATCCCATCATAAGATTTGTGCTTTATAGGATAGATTCGGAATTCAGGCAGTGAGCAGTAAAGTTATGGTAGAAAGAATTTATAAAATGCAAGTTCAAAGATTTTGGGCAATAGTAAGCAATTGTATGCTTTTAATAACTTTACTGTAGTTAATTTGGGGCTTCCCTGGTGGCTCAGATGGTAAAGAATCTCCCTGCATTCAGGAGATCTGGGTTCGATGCCTGGGTTGGGAAGATCCCTTGGAGAAGTGACTGGCTACCTACTCCAGTATTCCTGCCTGGAGAATTCCATGGACAGAGGAGCCTTGTGGCTACAGTCCATGGGGTCGCAAAGAGTTAGACATGACTGAGTTACTAACACTTTCACTTTCATAGTTAGTTTAGTGTGTGGTTAGTGTTACCTGGAAACTGGAGAATAGGATTGAGTAGAAATGTAACTTAGACAGGAACATTTTAACAGAGACTCAAGGTGAGGTGGCACTAGAGTACATAGCAGTCTTAACAGGAGTCAGAAATAAAAGGTGTCTGTCAGAGATGATTGCCTTTTGATCCCCAGTAACCATCTTCCTCTTTCTGTAATAGAATTCCTGGTTTTCAGCTGCACACATGTTATCTCAACCTCTTTTGAAAGGGGGTAGTGCAATATAACTAGCTTTTGGCTAATACATGCCACCAGGAATTCAGTACAGTTCCTGGAAGCATTTTGAAAGGGAGAGTAAATCCCCCATCCATCCTCTTCCTCACTGTCTGGGATGCAGAAATGATTGCAGAGCTCAAGCAGCCAACCTGGGTCATTAGTCCAGGAAGCTGCATGCTAAGAATGGAGGAGCATCAAGAGAAAAACATCAGAAGAAAGAAAGTTTGAGTCCTTGTGTTCTGTGACCCTGGACATCTTCCTCCCAAATTTGTTTCACATGAAAAAGAAATGAAATTCTGACTGTGTCATAGATAGTGTTTAAGCCATTATCATTTGGGTTGTCCTTTATATCTGCTGCAGATGGTGATTGCAGCCATGAAATTAAAAGACGCTTACTCCTTGGAAGGAAAGTTATGACCAACCCAGATAGCATATTCAAAAGCAGAGACATTACTTTGACAACAAAGGTCCGTCTAGTCAAGGCTATGGTTTTTCCTGTGGTCATGTATGGATGTGAGAGTTGGACTGTGAAGAAGGCTGAGCGCTGAAGAATTGATGCTTTTGAACTGTGGTGTTGGAGAAGACTCTTGCAAGTCCCTTGGACTGCAAAGAGATCCAACCAGTCCATTCTGAAGGAAATCAGCCCTGGGATTTCTTTGGAAGGAATGATGCTGAAGCTGAAACTCCAGTACTTTGGCCACCTCATGCGAAGAGTTGACTCATTGGAAAAGACTCTGATGCTGGGAGGGATTGGGGGCAGGAGGAGAAGGGGACGACAGAGGATGAGATGGCTGGATGGTATCACTGACTTGATGGACGTGAGTCTGAGTGAACTCCGGGAGATGGTGATGGACAGGGAGGCCTGGCGTGCTGCGATTCGTGGGGTCGTGAAGAGTCGGACACGACTGAGCGACTGAACTGAACTGAACTTACATCTGCTGAACTTAATTCTAACTGGCATGAGTTATAATTATTAATTATAACATAATAAAATATTCACTTAAGAAAAGCTTTATATAACTTTATATTTGACCTTTATAAAACTTTTAGACAGGTAGAACGGATGAACTTCCTTTTAGAGAACAAACTGAGGTTCATATGTGATAATTTGCTTAGGGTCACATAGCTAGATAGGAATAGATCTAATATGTAATTTGAGGCCACTCACTTCAGATTCAGTTACCTTGTTAAATGTGGAGTTGGCACAGCACTGATAATGAAGAGAGGAGCTTTGTAAGGGGAAGAGGGAAATCATGAAATGTGAATTTTATTCAGGACTAGTATAAAAAATATGCAAAATATCAGATATATAAAAGTTAAAGGGTATATGCAAAGTGGTATAGTTCACTTAATGCCTTATGTGCTTAATAAATAATGAATAAAAATGTCTTTGTTGGTATTTTCATGACTTATATCAACACTTTAAGATTCTGAGACAGAGCTTCATGGCACGTTAATGTAGGCAAGTGGGTATTTTGTAATTTAAAATTCTTGAGGGTGATGAACTTCATGCAGCTTGGAGTTTTGTTTTTAGGCAATATTCCATTAATATGTACCTATTAGAGTAGCAGTCACATTAATTTTTTACCTTGAGAGATTAAAAATGAGCAAGGGAATATGAGTCATCTTTCTGTACTAGCATCAAACCTCAGCTGTGCTAAAATATGTTAATCTAATGGTAGGTTGGGGATCTAAAAATCTAATACATTATTGGTTGGAAGAAATTCTAGTTATCTCTTTTATAGGCTCCAGTAACCTGAAAATATATTCTGGTTTATATTTACATATCATTTTTTTAAACCAATTTGATTCAATTATGAAGCTAATTCTCTACAGCATGAAGGCAATTATTTTCATTGCCAGTAAAATTTATTTAGAAGAATTAGTAAGTTCAAACTGAAAGGTTTGTTTAGAGGCAAAGTTCTCATCAAGTCTAAGATAATTACATGTTTTTAATGTTCTGTAAGCCAAAGGGTGGAAGGGGACAAGAAGAGATCTTTTGTTAGTCTTCTCAGTATTTTATGGGACATTCCAGGGGTTTGTTTAAGGTCCCCTCAACGTGCAGTTTCAAAATGTGATAACTATGTAACACTCAATAATAAGTGGCCTGGAAAATACTCACTTTACTTGACTAATCCGTCTAGAGACGCTTGGGATGACAGGTCATGAATTGATCTTCTGGGATTATGTCAGTGTTTAACCATGCCAACGGATCATGTAAACCCACTGAGAATCGAAGAGAAGGAAAAATATAAAAATTTCTAATGTTGCAAAATAACTATTGTTATATTATCAATTTTATTTGTTTATTTTTTTTTATATTATCAATTTTAAAATTATTTTTAATATATGTATTTACTATGTTAATCACTATATCTTATGACAAAATTTTTGACATGTTGGAAAGAATATTTAAGTGGGATGTACCATTATTTCTCTTTAGAAATATATCCTGATGAATATGTCCCCTGTGCTTTTTAAAACCATCACATGTCCATGCTACAAGATAGTTTTGAAAGAGTTAAAAGCTCCCCAGAGAAGTCCAGAGGCTACAGTTAATTATTAGCAAGTTCTCTTCTTATTAGATGCTTTTTTAAGATTAAGAAAAATCACTGCTCCTATTTTCCTGTGTTCAAAAGTCATATAAAGGCTCAATGCCTCAGAATGCTGATGGTCGCCTATGGGGAAATACATTGCCAGGACTTGCAACTTTATCATGTATTTTTTATGTATGCTTAAAGGTTACATTGTGAGCTTAAACGTCTGTTAGTATTCGCAACACAGGGGACAGCTAAATCACCAATATTACCTAATTCTAAGTTTTCCTTCTGTTATAAACAACTCTGAGAACATAATGTTTCAGTGCTATTAGCCACAGAAGTTGCTCCTGGCCCTTTGCTGACATTTTCCAATGATAGCGATAGTGACAACAATCGGAAATAGGTTATTTTTAAATTTTAGAGCAAAATATTGAAATGATCCTAAGAGACTAAAACTTATATGTGAGGTGGTTCAGGGAAGCTAATTCCCAGAGGGGTAAAACCCTGAACTTGTAATAGAACTATGGAATTGGTCACTTTCTAGCTAAAGCTGTTGGACCCAGTCTGCAGCATTACTGGAAATGTCACAGACATTCAAGATTTATTTGTGTTCTATGGAAAGCCTCAAGTCTTTGAGCATCTGTGGAGCACCTGCTTCTCTTAGAGCAGAGGACGTGCAGACACAGGACTGGGATGATGCTCTCTGGCACTCAGTGAGGGCCTTCTGGCAACGTGTCTGGTGCCCAGAATGTGGCTGAAGTACATTTACCTTTGGTCCTGATGAAGCCATGGGTGCGCTGGTGGCATGCTCAGGGACAGTCTCAGTGCTTATTTGAAATAAGGCAATGGCATCTGGGAGCATCTGGAGGATGGTCCTTTGAAAGAGTGCTGGCTTACTTAGGAGGAAAGAAAGTCCCAGTTGCAGTGTTTCTGTCTGTGAAGTTGAGGGGAAGCAGCACTTTCAGTTCTCTGCCTTTTCTTCTCATATGACCTGATACACACGCTCAGTCGCTTCAGTTGTGTCGGACTCTGTGCAACGCTATGAACTTCAGCCTGCCAGGCTCCTCTGTCCATAGGATTCTTCAGGCAGGGATAGTGGAGTGGGTGGCTGTGCCCTCCTCCAGGGGATCTTTCTGATGCAGCCATCAAACTCATGTCTGTTACTTCTACCTGCATTGGCAGGTGGGTTCTTTACCACTGGCACCATCTGGGAAGCCCTCTGATACACACACATTGCTGGTGGATTCCCTACTGTCTGAGCCACCAGGGAAGCCCACACATATTTACTCAAATACAAAACAAGCATAAAGAGTTCTAACGGGGAACTTTTTCGCCTGTCTTCTTTACTGTCTCCCCTAACAGAAAGTAGACAGCTAGATAAATAATTGTAGGCTCTTGGAGATTCACAGTGATTGCAGTAGTGTGCTGTGGTCCTAACGAGGCAGAGGTGAGAGGGACAGGGAATCAGGCGATGATGCAGGAATTGCTATGAGGTCTTCTCTAGATAGTTCCAGAGAGATGAGGTCAGCTGGGAGGTGGATCATCTCCACTGAGCCTTGTGAATTGGAGTTGGGGTTTCTCTGATGGTTCTTTCAGCCTCTCAAGTGGTTGAGGGTTGTGATTTATGTTGTGTGATGCTTGGAAAATCTCTAGTCATCACAAAAAACAGTACTTTTTCTCCTTTGTTTTCATGAAGTGGTCATCTTAAACATGCTGATAAAGATATTTCAGCAAGGCCTGAAGCCAGATGGGCATGTTCTGCCTGGGAGCCATTACCTGACTCAGGCTGTAAGCTTCTCATGGATTCATCTCTGTTCAGCTTTCTTAACACTCATCTGGTCCTGTGGGGTTAGTTATGTCTGCCTCTGTGTTCTTGAAGCACTTGCCACATTGAACACTAACTTTGTTTTTTATCTTTCTCCTATTGGATTGTGAGCTGCTTAAGATCAGAGACTTTTGTTTTATTTATATTTATATAAATTATAAACATATTTAGTGCCTAGCAGTGCTTACGCATAGTTGATATAAATAAGTGAATGTTCCAGAGTAACCTTTTGATATAGTTTGTAATTTTACTTATAAAGCAAAGGGCTTACCATAGAAATTTTGGAAAATGTAGATAATGAGAATAAAATAAAATAATATTATACTATTACTCAGAGTGAGCATTGCAAACATTGATACATATCCTGCCAAGCTTTATTCTAGGTTTGTGACTGTAAATTTAAAAATAAAAGAAAAAGAAAAAAATGGCATTATATAACACACTGTCTTACAAGCTGCTTAAAGTACCATTATATCGTGAATATTTTTCCATATCACATATTCCTCTCTTAGTGCTCTTCTACTATAGGGTTCTACTCAAGAGTTCTTGACTTCCTTTTTATGAATGTAGGATAACTTACATGACCATTCTTCTATTTTTGGAAATTTGTGTGAGTTCCAATATTTCTCATGGACAAAGATTACCACAGTGAGCACCTGTGTGCATCCCTAGTAACTTAGGATAAATTCCTGGTAGTGCAACTGCAGACAGAAATACCCAAATTGCAGATAAATACCCCGTGGTGTGTCGCTGGATCGTATGATAGTTCCATTGCTAATTTTTTGAGGAGCCTCCATACCGTTTCCTATAATAGCTGCATTCCTGTTAACATTCACATCAACAGTGCACAAACATTCTTGCAAATGCTTCTCATTTCTTATCTTTTCCGTAGTGGCTGTTCCAACACTACATGTGTGAGTTGCTATCCCTTTGTGTTTTTTCGTTTCCATTTCTGATGGTTAATAATATTGAGCATCTTTTGCTCCACCTGTTTGGCATCTGTATGTCTTCTTTCGGATAAAGTGCATTCAGATCTTTTGCCCATTTTTAAATTGGATTGTTTTTTAACTATTGAGCTTTATGAGTTTTTTAATATATTTTAGATTCTAGCCCCTTATCAATATATGATCTGCAAATATTTTATCCCATTCAGTAGGTTACCTTTTCAGTTTGTTGATTGTTTCCTTTGCTGTGCTGAAGCTTTTTATTTTGACATAGTCCTACTTATTTAATTTTTTGCTTTTGCTTTTGGTGTCGCTTAAAACAAACAAACAAACAAACAAACAAACAAAAACACTGCCAAGTCTGACATCAAGGAGTTTACTATTTATTTTCTTCTAGGAGATTTATGATGTTAGGTCTTATATTCAAGTCATTTATTCATTTTCAGTTATTTTTGAGTATAATGAAATGTGTACGATAGTGGTTGAATTTCATTCTTTTACATGTGATTGTTCAGTTTTCCCAGTAACATTTATTGAAGACATTGTCTTTACCCCAGAGTATGTTCTTGCTTTCTTTGTTGTTTTTATGCCAGTACCAAAATGTTTTATAATAGTACCGTACTGTAGCTTTGTAATGTAATTTGAAATCAGGGAGCATAATGTCTCCAGATATTTTCTTCTTAAGACTGCTTTAGCTATCTGGGATTTTTTTATGACCCCATACAAATTTTAGAATTGTTATATTCCTTTGAAAAATGCCATTGGAATTTTGAAAAGGGTCAAATTGAATCTGTAGATTGCTTTAGGAAGTATGGAGCACTTTAACAATATTGATTCTTTCAATCTATGAGGACAGAATATGTTTCCATTTATTTACATCTTCTTCAATTTCTTTCATTAATGTCTTAAAGTTTTCAGTATATAGATCTTTCACGTCATTGGTTAGATTTATTCATAGATGCAACTAGGAATTCTTTTTATTCTTTTATTCTTTTTGATGCAACTCTACATGGGGTTGTTTTATTTCTGATAGTTATTAATTTATAGAAATACAATGGATTTTTGTGTATTGATTTGTATATTGCAATTTTACTGAATTTATTCCAACAGTTTTTTGATGGCGTCTTTAGGGTTTTCTGTATATAATATATCATCTGTGAATAGTGATAGTTTTACTACTTCCTTTGCAATTTGGATGCTATTTCATTCCTTCCTTACTCCCTCTCTTCCTCCCTCCCTCTCCTTCCCTACCTAGGACTTGTAATACTATGTTGAATGGAAGTCACAGGATGGGCATCCTTGTCTTGTTCCTGATCTTAGAGGAAAGGTTTTGACTTTTCACTGCTGAGTATGATGTTAGCATTAGGTTTGTCATATGTGGCCTTCATTATGTTGAAATACATTCATTCTATCCCCCTTTGTTGAGAATTTTTATCATAAATGGATGATGAAGTTTGTCATATGCTTTTTATGCATCTGTTGAGATGATCACAAGATTTTTATTCTACATTCTGTCAGTGTGTGGTATATCATGTTGATATACCTGTGGGTGTTGAACCATCCTTGGATCCCTGGAATAAGTCACACTATCATGAAGTATGATCCTTTTAATTAACCATTGAATTTAGTTTGCTAACATTGTGTCAAGGGTTTTTGCATCTTTGTTCAACAGGGATTGTTGTTGTTTAGTTGCTCAGTCATGTCTGACTCTTTGAAACTCCATGGACGGTAGCCCGTCAGGCTTCTCTGTCCATGGAATTCTCCAGGCAAGAATACTGGAGTGGATTTCTTTCTCCAGGGGATCTTCCCAACTCAGGGATAGAACCCAGGTCTCCTGCATTGGCAGGAGGATTCTTTACCACTGAGCCCTGGGAAGCCCATTCAACAGGGATATTGACCTGTAATTTTCTTTTCTTTGATATCCTTGTCTGGTTCTGTTATCAGGATAATGCTAGGGAGTATATATATTTTAAAAATATTTGGTTACATTAAATTTATAACTTACATTCTTACCAGTAGCGTATTTACTGATCATTTTAACTGAAACTCTTACCAGTAGCATATTTACTGGTAAGAATGTAAGTCATTATAAATTTAATGTAACCAAATATTTTTAAAATATATATACTCCCCAGCATTATCCTGATAACAGAACCAGACAAGGATGTCAAATACTAGGTGTTGTTATATAATATATACATGTAAAAGTGGAGTCACTCAGTCGTGTCTGACTCTTTGCGACCCCATGGACTGTAGCCTACCAGGCTCCTCTGTCCATGGGATTTTCCAGGCAATAGTGCAGGAGTGGATTGCCATTTCCTTCTCCAGGGTATCTTCCCGACCCAGGGATCGAATCCGGGTCTCCTGTATTGTAGACAGACGCTTTACCATCTGAGCCACCAGGGAAGTCATGTAAAAATTTGTCAATTTAAAAGTCGAAAAACCACGTAGAATTAAGATGACAAAATGTTGTATCACTGAAATTATCCACAAAGACTTAGCATTGCTGGAACCTGGGAGTATATCTGGGGGCACCAGGCATCAGCTTAAAATCTGTTGATGGTATAGCTACTGGCAACAAGGAAGAAGGATTTTCCAGTTAAGGGCTGGTGTAGCAGGGTCAGAGAAGTTTAGGAGGAGAAGACAGGGAACATCTCTGGGAAGTCTAGGACCTAAATGGGCCAGATGGTGACCATGGTGGTGACCATCTCTGAGCCTAAGGAAGAGATACTGAGTCAGTTCAGGGAACAATTTGGGCAGGAGTGAGGAACCAAAGAAAAGACATGTTATGCCAAATATTGAGAAATCAGGATCAAGACTGGAAATGTATGAAAGGAATAAATCTGGAAGATAAGGCTTTAGAAGCCTACACTTGAGCTGAAAGTAGAAGTTGGATCAGGGCTTCTGAGCAGGTGGAATGTTGATCTTGTTCTGAAGACAAAGGAGAGATGACCTTTTCATCAGATCAGTCAAGGCTGGCTTAGAGTTTTGGCTTTGCCACCCACTCTGTGACTTTGAACATGGCATAGAGGCTTGAGTCTCAAGTTTCTCTCTGTTTAAAAAAAGGATGACTTAACAGTTCAGTTAAAATGATCTCTAAGATTTCTTCCAGCCCAGAAACCCTCTGCCTCTATTTCAAATGAAAACATTGTGGGGAGGTGGGGGAGGTATTGGGGTGGTGAGGATGTTGTGCAGCCATGGATTTAGCTTATATTTAGATTTATGCTTTGGAGTTATTACTTCTGACAACAAATCATCACCCAGAAGTCCACTAATACATTGAAACGACTGCTCTGTTTTGAAATTCTAAACTGTGATGCTGCTCAGTTTACTTGAATGAACAGCGGTGATATAATCAGCTGCAAATATTTCTTTTCTACGCAAGACATCTGTCATGTTCGACTCCTAACAGTGATCCGTATACGCGGAAAGTTGTGCCGTCAAGCATTTTCATTTCTCTGTAGTCCTTGTCACTAATGAGAACTTTGAGTTGAAAGGGACTGGAAAGCTAAGGAAAGTGTGGGACCAAAACCCCAGCAAATGTAAAGCGACAACTGCTTAATTTCAAGCGACACTTTTCCATGTTTGGATTTTCCGGCACTATGAGTGGAGATGTTTGCCACTGGAAAGTCAAAATGCCTGCAAAAAGAAATGCCCAGTTTTCAAATATCTGGTCTGTACCATTTATTTTTAATACTAAATGTGACACAGTGTAATGTCCTATCGATTAAATTAAACTGCATGGGTGAGGGAGATAGAATTTCAATCGAATTCTTAGATGAAAAATGAGCTGCTTGTCGCAGAGTTTTCCTGGCAATCGTCTAACATCCTGATAGATATTGGCTGGCTCCACTTAAACAGCTGGAACCTTGCAGCCATCAAGCTATGTCTATATGAGGGGCAACCCCCACACATACACAGGGGAAAAAATCTTGGGCCTTTAAAGAAGAGGGAAAGGATTTCTTGGCTAGTGGGGGCTTTAATAATTTTTTTTTCTGCATGTGATGGACATCTTTTGACAATTTTGCATGCTTTTTTGGTGAAGTCATTATGATGTGCTGCACAGCTGCAACGTATGTTTAGAAGATGCATTTTACACTCAGTTCTTCTACCACCAACAGCCTAGGAAACAAGGAAGCCTATTCATCTTGCTATCTGCTGTTTAAATAATGTTACTGTGTTTGGGGCTGCTTGTGTGCTAAGTTGTCTCAGTTGTATCTGGCTCTTTGTGCACCTAGGACTGTAGCCCACCAGGCTCCTCTGTCCATGGGATTCTCCAGGCAAGAATACTGGAGTGAGTTGCCAGGCCCTCCTTCAGGGTATCTTCCTGACCCAGGGATCAAATATGCGTCTCTTATGTCTCCTGAATTGGCAGGCAGGTTCTTTACCACTAGTGCACCTGGGAAGCTGGTGTCATCCAAATATGATGCTGTAGGAAGGTGTTAACAAAATGTAATATCCTAAGAAGACATTTCTGGTGGGATAACAGCAGTTCAAAGGGGAACGATACTTGTGTTAGTGTCATTTATTTTGTTCCTTGTCCCCACGAAGTGGGATAAGAATAATGTTTTGCACAGATCTAGATTTCTGCACAAGGAGGATGGGGTAGGGTGAGAACCTCCTCAGTGACTCTTAGCTCAGAAATTCTTCCTTTGTGGAAACTTAGGACAAAATGAATAAACTTCTTCTGGAATGTGATGATACCTGGGAGACAGAGACATAGTGTGAGGTCATTTGGGGCCCAACAGCTATGCTCAATTGAATTAGAATTATAACCAGTGAGGTCATTGATTTTGGACCAATGCTGCTAGGGTGTGGTTCCCTAGAGAGTACCGAAGGCCTACTACCCATCTTTTGGGATATGGTCAAAGATGAAATACAGCCTGGAGAAATCAGACCAAGAGCATCATGGGAAGGGAGCACAGCCTGCAAAGCCAAGTGACAGTGTGTATCTCTGGAAGCAGAGCCCAGCACTGAGGTATGCATGCATGACGTGCTGGAGACAGAGGAGGCATGAATTTCCCTAGGAGGACAGCAAGGAGGGCCTTGTCAGCTCTGTAAAGCAGTGCATGAAGTGCAAAAGCAAAGAGACAAAGATAGATTGAATATGCAAAAATACAACCAGTAATAGCAGTAGCAGTGATAGGAACAACTAGAGCAGTCAGCTCTGTGCATTGGCAACTGAGCTTAAATAAATTCAGGAGTAAACTATGATAAACTTGGACTCCAAAGGAAAGATGCAAAGAGAAACACAGAATAGATTATGATATAGTTATATAGAGAATACCGGGCAGTCATTTAAAAGAAGATATAGTTGATAAACAAAATGAAAAGACAATCTGTGGACTGGGAGAAAATATTTGGAAATGATGTGACCAACATAGGCTTAATTTCTAAAATATAAAAACAGTGCATACAACACAATATAAAGAAAAACCCAAGCAAAAAATGGGCAGAACACATAAACAGATGTTTCTCCAAAGGTATACAGATGGCCAACAGACACATGAAAAGATGCTAAACATCACTAATTATTAGAGAAATGCAAATCAAAACTGCAATGAGGTATTGCCTCATACCAGTAAGAAGGCCATCATCAAAAAGTCTATAAATAATCAGTGCTGGAGAGGGTGTGGAAGAAAAAGGAACCCTCTGATATTGTTGATGGGAATGTAAATTATTGCAGCTACTATGGAAAACAGTATGGAGGTTCCTCAAAAAATTAAAAATAGCACTACCATATGATCGAGCAATCCCATTCCTGGGAATGAATCCAGAAAATGCTAATTTGAGAAGATGCATGCACCCCCAATGTTCATTGCAGCACTATTTACAATAGCCAAGACATGGAAGCAACCTAAATGCCCGTTAACAGGTGAACAGGTAAAGAAGATGTGGTATATATCTACAATGAAATATTGCTTAGACATAAAAAAAGAATGAAATAATACCATTTGTAGCAACATGATAGTCTTAGAGACTATCATACTAGGTGAAGGAAGTCAGATAGAGAAAGACAAATACATGATATCACTTATATATTGTTGTTCAGTCGCTTAATTGTGTCTGACTCTGCGACCCCATGCACTGCAGCACGCCAGGCTTCCCTGTCCTTCACTATCTCTCGGAGTTTGCTCAGACTTGTGTCCATTGAGTTGGTGATGCCATCCAACCATCTCGTCTTCTGTTGTCCCCTTTTCCTGCTGCCCTCAGTCTTATCCAGCATTAGGGTCCTTTCTAATAAGTCAGCTCTTCATATCAGGTGGCCAAAGTATTGGAGCTTTGGCTTCAGCATCAATCCTTCCAATGAATATTCAGGGTTGATTTCCTTTAGGATTGACTGGTTTGAGCTCCTTGCTCTCCTCTCAAGAGTCTTCTCCAACACCAGACTTCAAAGGCATCATTCTTAGGAGCTCAGCCTTCTTTATGGTCTAACTCTCACAGCCATACATGACTACTGGAAAAACCACAGCTTTGACGAACCTTTGTTGGCAAAATAATGTCTCTGCTTTTTAATATGCTGTCTAGGTTGGTCATAGCTTTTCTTCCAAGGAGCAAGTGTCTTTTAATTTCATGGCTGTAGTCACCATCTGCAGTGATTTTGGAGCCCAAGAAAATAAATCACTTATATGTGGGATCTTAAAAAATGATACAAATGAACTCATTTACAAAACAGAAGCAGACTCACAGACACAGAATACAAATTTATGGTTACCAAAAAGGAATTGTGGTGCTGGAGAAGACTCTTGAGAGTCCCTTGGACTTCAAGGAGATCAAATCAGTCAGTCCTAAAGGAAATCAGCCCTGAATATTCATTGAAAGGATGATGCTGAAGCTGAAGCTCCAATACTTTGACCACCTGATGTGAAGAGCCGACTCATTGGAAAAGACCCTGATGCTGGGAAAGATTGAGGGCCGGAGGAGAAGGGGGCGACAGAGGATGAGATGGTTGGATGGCATCACTGACTCAATGGACATAAGTTTGAGCAAGCTCCAGGAGATGGTGAAGAACAGGGAAGCCTGACATGCTGCTGTTCATGGGATTGCAGAGTCGGACACAACTGAACGACTGAACAACAACAAACAACAACAGCAACAAAGGGCAAAGTGGGAGCGGGAGGGATAAATTAGAAACCTGGGATTAGCAGATATACACTACTATATGTAACATAGACAAACAATGAGGACCTGCAGGAAACTGTATCCAATATCTTGTAATAACCTATAATAGAAAATAATCTGATCAATAATTTATATAGATATATATGTAATTTGTATATGTATAACTGAATCACTTTGCTGTATACCTGAAATTAACAAAAATTGTAAATCAACTATTATTTCAATTAAAAAATCAAGATAACAGCAAAAAAATTGTTTGTTTTCATATAAATGTCAGACATATTTCAGTTGAAAACATGTTACAGATGGTATACTATGATCAATTTGTAAAAATCTGTATATATAAGTTTGTGTAAATGTGTTGTATGAATACATGTGTGATTATGCATCTATGCACATCATGTTTTTCTATGTGTATATATTTTTAAGTAATATAAGGAATATTTTTGAAATTTCTGCAGCCTGCCAATAGTGATTTCCTCTAGGAAACAGATCATAAAAGATCAAGCTGGGCTGGAGAAAGGATAGGAAGGAATAAGAAAGTGTTGCTTTTAACTTTTTCTTATATTGTTTGCATTTTTTTTTCCATGAGCATGTAATGATAACAATAATAATGATGTTGATAATGGCAACAATAAATTACAAAGACCTAGAACTGTTTCTTATCTAGTCAAAGGAAGCTAGAAGAATTTAACAGTCACTTGGTGACAGACACATAATTCATCCAGCAGGTGCTGCTCATTAGAAAGTGCTAGAGAGTGGGTTAAATTATGTTTTGAGGGTACTTGGAAATGATATTGAGTGTTTTCATCTCTCAGTAAATTTTTTTTTTTAATTAATTTCCAAAGTCCTAACTAGACCTCACTTGCCACAATTATGAACACTTTGGCAGAGTTGACCCTGGCCAACTTTGTCACATTGATGTGTGTGTCCAGGTAGGGCCTTGTTGATCCTGTCTGGGGTGTTTGGCGTCATACAGATTCCAGCCACATAACTGGTGCCTGAACTGGGGCTGGCTCTTCAGTCAAGTCAGTATTATATAGGGAAGAGGGGGTGCTGCCAGCTCAGCAGATCACTGAAACGGGATGTGAACACAATGGAACACTTTGGCTGACCTCTTATCCTTTCAACGCAGGAATATCTCACTCAGTGTATCAGTGGATTTGTGTTTCCACTTCAAGTGTGAAAGAACATGAACTACTTTCATAGCTTCTTAGGCAGGAAGGAGGGAGACATTTCTTAAAAGCTATTCCTGAATGTCTTCCTCTTGTGATTAGAAGGGAGGAGGCAGCCTAGGGCTGGGGGCGGATAACATTCTTCAGCGTCTGACTGGGCTGCCAGCCCAAAAATCTTTCTTTTTTTTTCCTTCTCCTGCACCATATGGATACAGGAAAAATATAAAGAATGTGTTCCCTGCCCTTGAGGAATTTATAATCTGGTTGGGGGGCAGCCAAGCCGCTGCTGGGTAGCCTTGGATCAACTGCACCATGAGCTGGTGTGAGGCTTGTGCTGTCCCAGCAGGCCCCAGCTGTTCCCTTTCTGGGGGTCCAGCTCTGAGCCAGGCCACAGGTCAGTGGGCCGCAGGGGGAGGCACTATCACATTTCTCTTGTTTTGTAACATTGGTTTTGGCCACAGTTATAGAAATTTCTCAAACTAAAAGCTTCTGGTGAACTCTCTCTGGTTCAAGTTAGTAAGCTACATCATTAATAAATGGTTGTAGAACCCTGTTTTTCTTGAGAGATATATAAAGATGCAAACAAATACACACACGCATGCATGCATAGACTAGAAATTATAAAACCGATCTTTTTGGTGGTCGTAGCATCTTAGAATTGGAAAAGATTTTAGAAATCACCAGACAAGCCCTGTTGTTTTAACTTTGCAATAATGAAGCAAAGGCACGTGGTTTATCCATGGTGGGCATTTAATAAATAGATGGTATTTTCTAGTTTCTAAAGCAGTATTCTTTCTCATGGTAGAATTTGGGAATGCCTGGTAATGTGGACTAAATTCGTGTTTTGTTGCTGTTGTTCAGTCCCTAAGTTGCGTCTGCCTCTTTGTGATCCCATGGACTGTGGCACGCCAGGCTCCTCCGTCCTCTACTATCTCCCAGACTTTGCTCAGATTCATATCTGTAGAGTCAGTGATGCTATCTAACCATTTTATCTCTGCCACCCCCTTCTCCTTTTGCCTTTCATCTTTCCCAGCATCAGAGTCTTTTCCAGTGAGTCGGATCTTTGCATCATGTGACCAAAGTATTGTAGTTTCAGCTTCAGCATCAGTCCTTCCAGTGAATATTCAGGGTTGATTCCCTTTAGGACTGACTGGTTTGATCTCCTTGCTGTCCAAGGGACTCTAAAGAGTCTTCTCCAGCACAATTCAAGACTCTCAGTTCTTTGGCATGTGGCCTTGCTAACCTTTGTCAGCAAAGTGATGTCTCTGCTTTTTTAATATGCTGTCTAGGTTTGTCATAGCTTTTCTTCCAAGGAGCAAAGATAGTTTGATTTTGTGGCTGTAGCCACTGTCCACAGTCATTTTGGAGTCCAAGAAAATAAAATCTATTGCTGTTTCCACTTTTCCCTCTTCTGTTTGCCACGAAGTGATGGGACCAGGTGCCATGATCTTAGTTTTTTTTAATGTGTTTTAAGCCAGCCTTTTCACCCTTCTCTTTCACCTCCATTAAGAAGCTCTTTAGTTCCTCTTCACTTTCTGCCAGTAGGGTGGTATCATCTGCATATCTGAGGTTGTTGATATTTCTCCCTGCATTGTTGATTCCATCCTGTGATTCACTTAGCCAGACATTTTGCATGATGGACTCTGCATGTAAGTTAAATAAGCATGGTGACAATATATAGCCTTGACATACGTCTTTCCCAACTTTGAACCAGTCTATTGTTCCATGTCCAGTTATAGCTGTTGCTTCTCGACCTTCAAGGAGATCCAACCAGTCCATTCTGAAGGAGATCAGTCCTGGGTGTTCATTGGAAGGACCCATGCTGAAGCTGAAACTCCAATACTTTGGCCACTTCATGCAAAGAGTTGACTCATTGGAAAAGACTCTGATGCTGGGAGGGATTGGGGGCAGGAGGAGAAGGGGACGACAGAGGATGAGATGGCTGGATGGCATCACCGACTCGATGCACATGAGTTTGAGTGAACTCCAGGAGTTGGTGATGGACAGGGAGGCCTGGCGTGCTGCAGTTCATGGGGTCGAAAAGAGTCAGACACAACTGAGCGACTGACCTGAACTGAACTGACCTGCATACAGGTTTCTGAGGAGACAGATAAGGTGGTCTGGTATTCCCATCTCTTTAAGAATTTTCCAGTTTGTTTTGACCCACACAGTCAAAGGCTTTAGTGTAGTCAATGAAGTAGATGTTTTTCTGGAATTTCCTTGCTTTCTCTATGATCCAGTGGATGTTGGGAATTTGATCTCTGGTTCCTCTGCCTTTTCTAAAGCCAGCTTGTATATTTGGAAGTTCTTGGTTCATATATGGCTGAAGCCTAGCTTGAAGATAGCGTCACCTTGCTAGCATGTGAAAGGAATGCAACTGTATGATAGCTTGAACATTCTTATGCATTGAGCTCTTTTGGGGTTGGAATGAAAACTGACCTTTTCCAAGTTTGTGTTAGTTCAGTGTATTTCAAATGAGAAGAGATGAATTTCCAAGTGATATCTTCATTTTTACTTATGTGATTACTTATTGTCAACATGGGCAGCTGGCAAATGAAAAGTTAATCTCCTTTATGTTTTATCTCTCTCAGGCAGGAGAACAGAGATAAAATGGGCTGAGTCAGAGTTGGGGAAGAACAAGGGCCTGGATCTAGAAATTAGACAACCAGTCAGAACAAATTAGAGACTGACATAGGCTTGTAAGTTGGAGAGAGGCAGGTAACAGTAAGTGGAAGGGGAAGAGGGCAAGCACTGGTAGCCATGAGGTCCACCAGAGACAGCAGGGAGCAGGGATCTGACGTGAAGACAGCCAGCAAGACTCCAGCTCAAAAAGGAACTATGCCCAAGACAAGGAGTCAGCCATGGGGAACCAGGCAAGTCCCCAGCTCCTAAAGTGGTTGCTGACACCAGGGCTTAGTTATGGAGGTGAAGGGGCATAGAGGCCTTCCTACATCAACAGTAAGACTGACTTGATAAAGAGTTTAGAAACCATCAGCCTAAGATTCTTTCATTTCCTCTAGTCCCTTAAAAGATTCTGGTATAAGGTTTAAGTCAGCAGGGATTCCAGGCTAGGGCAGAGGGGATAATGCTCAGAGTTTGGAAATGGATGAATTAAGACCACCTAACAATTCAATACAGAAGAAATGAGAAGAGAACAGGTCCAAGGTCAGTAAGATTTGACTTTGCAGCCTAGTTCTTCTCTACATTAAAGTTTCTTTAAAAAATGTTACTAATTTGAATGGCTATTGGTCAATGTATAGACAATGGAACAAACTTTGGAGGTAAGATTGTTGTAAGTGCTATAAAAAGGGTGAATCAGAGTGCTTAACTTGGTGGGGGATTAGTGAAGGCATCTAAAAGAAGGGCAGATTCTCAATAGGGACCCAAAGGACTTGTTTGGAGTTGGGGAGAGTGGTGTCAAGACAGGGGGAGCGATAAGGATGCAAGAATTTTAATGAGAAGATGGAGTGGGAGTATAAAAGTGAGGAGCTGCTGCTGCTGCTGCTAAGTCACTTCAGTTGTCTCCAACTCTGTTCGACCCCATAGACGGCAGCCTACTAGGCTCCTCTGTCCCTGGGATTATCCAGGCAAGAACACTAGAGTGGGTTGCCATTTCCTTCTCCAATGCATGAAAGTGAAAAGTGAAAAGTGAAAGTGAAGTCGCTCAGTCGTGCCTGACTCTTAGCGACCCCACGGACTGCAGCCTACTAGGCTCCTCCGTCCATGGAATTTTCCAGGCAAGAGTGTTGGAGTGGGTTGCCATTGCCTTCTCTAAAGTGAGGACAGCAAGCCTTATTAAAACTTGGCTCAGAAGGAAAGAAAAAAATGAGATAGGGAGGTAGTCTGAAGACCTATTTTCCTTCAGACTTTTGACATAATGAATACTCTGCTGTTGCTGTTGCTAAGTCGCTTCAGTTGTGTCTGACTCTGTTCCACCCCATAGATGGCAGCCCACCAGGCTCCCCCGTCCCTGGGATTCTCCAGGCAAGAACACTGGAGTGGGTTGCCATTTCCTTCTCCAATGCATGAAAGTGAGAAGTGAAAGTGAAGTCGCTCAGTTGTGTCCAACTCTTTGCAACCCCATGGACTGCAGCCTACCAGGCTCCTCTGTCCATGGGATTCTCCAGGCAAGAGTACTGGAGTGGGTTGCCATTGCCTTCTCCTACATCAGTTCAAAAAGCTTATTTCTCCTGCTGGGTTGGTCGGTGGGTTTGTAACCCCTTCTTGGGGAGTTACTGATGAATTACTCAGTGAAGGGGGAAGGGCTTGTGTTTTCTCAGACTGTTTTCAAATCCTTGAAAGCCCAGAGATTTGGCCTTTGCTTCTTTCTATCTTGGGCTTCCCTTGTGGCTCAGCTGGTAAATAATCCTCCTACAATGCCGGAGACCTGGCTTCCATCCCTGGGTTGGGAAGATCCCCTGGAGAAGGGAAAGGCTACCCACTATAGTATTCTGGCCTGGAGAATTCCATGGACTCTATAGTCCATGGGGTTGCAAAGAGTTGGACAGGACTGAGCGACTTTTATTTTCTTTCTATCTAACACTTTTCTTCATCACTGAAGAATACATATGATAGGTGATGAAGAACTGGTTGCTAAGTATGTAGAAAATAATTTTTTTTCATCCTTGAATTAGAAAAAAGAAAAAAAAAAAACCTAAAATGAAGGATCTTGGAGGGATTTAGAAAAAGAGTTTCTACCCACCCCCCATTACTTTGGGGTTTATGAAGTCTGTGAGTGGTTCATTGTCATTGAATGCTCTTTGCAAAAAGGGGTGAGTTGGTGAAGGATATTTCAAGGAAAGATGGATAAAGAAAAGTCAGCAAATGCCTGAAAGTAGATCTCAGCACGTCCATGTCTAGGAGGGTCATGAAACTATATCAGAACATGTACATGTTGTATTTGGTTCTGCATACTTTCAGCTATTAGTACTCACATACAGATTGTATGGTGTGATATAGCCAGATGATAGAGGCCAACTGGCCCTGGAAAATCAATCATCTGAGGAAGCTGACAGCAAGAGTTTTCCATGTCATGGAGCTTAGTGGTAAAGAACCCTGCACCTTTTTATTTTTTAAACTACATTGACAAATATCCCCTCAAATAAATTAACATTCCCTCTCTGACTCATCTGATGGGAAGAATCAGTTCACAGACCAGTATGTGGGCTAATCCACATGGTCAAAAATTACAGGGAATGTCTCATTTCCCCGTAAGTTAACAAGTGATGGGGAGAAGGAAGTCATTCCATCTATCACCCTACCCTGCCTTTTAAACACCATTTGCCCTACATTCTTGGTGTTAGGGTAATCATAAAAGTGAAAGTGTGCGACCCCATGGACTGTAGCCCACAAGGCTCCTCTGTCTATGAGGTTCTCCAGGCAAGAATACTGGAGTGTGTAGCCATTCCCTTCTCCAGGGGATCTTCCTGACCCAGGGATTAAAACCAGGTCTCCTGCATTACAGGCAGATTCTTCATCGTTTGAGATATCTGAGAAGTTGGGTAATCATAAATGTGCTAAATATGCACTGAGATAGTAGTAAATAGAGAATAGGGGAAAGGGGGCTAGGAAGAGGAAAGGATTGGGAAGATACTTCATTAGTCAACATATTTTGCCTAAAGGTCACGGAATAAGTCCAAGCAGAACATTCTCCATCACAGAGGCAATTATTGGACACCTTGCATGTGTGCTCAGTTGCTAAGTTCTGTCCCACTCTTTGTGACCCCATGGACTGTAGCCCACCAGGCTCCTCTGTCCATGAGATTTTCCAGGCAAAAATACTGGAATGGATTGCCAATTCCTCCTTCCAGGGTGTCTTCCTAACTCATGGATCGAACCCAAGTCTCCTGTGTCTCCTGCATTGGTAGGCAGATTTTTTTTATCACTGAGCCACCTGGGAAGCCCAGGACCATTGGACATTTTATATTCAATAAAAAATACTTTAAAAATACAATTTTGAATACATTTGCACAGGGATAAATTTTAAAATGATGAATTATTTATTCATATCTGTTCCTTTCATGAAGAGCATTTGTAACCCATTAGATAGAGATTATTTCTCTATATCATAAGCAATTCACCAGGTAAAGACAGTAAGTCTTAGCTAACTTGGATGAGGGAAGAAAATAATGTTTATACAAGGCATTTAGTTTATGAAAATATAAATCTTTTGCTTTACAGCTCTTATTAACTATTATTGTCCAACAAAATGAATCAATTGGCTTTAGCTGTAGGTGGCTTGTTTACCAACTGCCTGTTCTTCTCCTGACAAATGTAATTTCAAATGAGGATTAGAAATAACTGCCCTGAAATCCATGTAATTTGGCTTTGCTTCTGGTAAAGGTTATGGTATAATTAGCTGATTCATGACACACTGTAAGTATCATATCAGAAAATAAAACCCTTTGGAAACAAATGACAGATGATGTACAAACAGATAGCCTAGCAATGTAAACAGTAGGGGGAATTCATTAAGTGTCTGCTAAAAGCATTTGATTTAATTTTGCTTATCTTTTATGAGATTTTTTTAAAATGTATAAACCAAAATGACAAATGATAATTATCTTGAAGGCATGTGGCATGATAAATCCAAAAATACATGATGTATTTTCTTATTTTTTTTAGAGACTCTTTTTGGCTTATTTGTTGTATTACAAAAAGATATGATTTTTTTTATCCATTGATTATTTCCCAGGAGGTACCATAATTTAGGTCTCAAGAATTAAATAGACTGGCACAATCATCAAATGACAATGAGCCATCCATGGTGTTGGGACATCAATCTAATAACATAAAAACTATTGGTTTTGAAAAATCTTACGCTCTTTTAGTGTAATTACCATTTCCATTTGTATAAAACTGAGGTTAATTTATGATGGGTTTATTTCTAGCCAATCTTGCTAATGTTCCAGGACTTTTCATATTCTGTATCATTTGATATGTATTGTCATAAAGCTTTTATATTTTTCAAACACTTCAGCAGTTTTATGCATTGAGTTTGTTATTAAATGTCATTGTGTCACTTTATGGGATCCTATTTAAAGAAAGTTAGTAGCTAAGGAAAGAAATGAGAAACATTTATAATTCGACCCCAACTAAACTCAAGGGCAATATGGGACTTGGTAAAGAGAATTTATAAATTTCTCAGGTACTCTTCATAAAAATAAAGCCAAAGCACAAGAAAACAAAAAGAAAACCGAAGATGAAAACAAACCAAATAAAAATTTTACTTGGTAATCACTTAATACCAGATGCTGGGTTTTATGAGTATGAAATTCTAGACAAAGTATCATGTTCTGGAACAGCCCTTCCTATATTTCACAGTCATTTAAAGGCTAGCTTGAATATTCCTTTCTCTACCCCTGAGGCAGAATTAGGGACATCCATGCCCATATCATAGAATTTGTTCATACTATTTTTTCTCACATGGTCATTTGGTTAGTTTTGTATTTGACTGACACCCACTCAGACTGGAATTCATAAAGAACAAAGACTTTGCTTTACCCATCCATGTTTTTCCAGCGTCTAAGACCTGGTGCATGGAAAGAGCTCAGTCAGTTTTGAAATAGCAGTTTTTGCAACTTCAGGTCTTATGCAATGATGACACAGTTCTTAATAACATGAGAAAGGAAAGGTTTAATTGGATCATTCCCTCCCAATAACTGCCTAAATGGTTTAGTGACAGTATGGCTGTGTGTACTAGAAGAAATGGAGGAGAGATTTGTCATTAATTTAGTGTGTTATAAATAATGCGAGACAAGGAATTTATACAATACAAATATGTGAAGCCTTTTCCATTTAAGACTTTCCAGGATCAAAGAGATTTTGTGCAAAATTAATTATTATCTATTATTATTATTATTTTTACTTCCCTAATTGTTTCAGCTATCTTTTTTTCAAATCAGTTGTAGTTGATGTCTTCCCTGAGAAAAGGCAAGTTGAACTCTCTTTCATTGGCCTCAGGACAAGCTGTGTAAGTAGTCACTATTGTGGTATATACTCTGAGAAATATCAAAATACTCTTGTCCCAAAATATTTCCTGGGATTCGTCCTTTTGTGATGACATGCTCCTCTTTGAGGATAAAAATGGAGAGGTTTGGGATATTTTTTCGACTGGTCTTCAGAATCGGTTCCCCAGCCCTTATTTGGCTCTGGTTGCTAGGGGTGGCCCCTTCTGGCAGAAGATTTAATCCTGATCTGAGAGTACCCATCTGACTCTGGAGCTTCTCTGTTCATCTGATTTTCACTTTACACTTCTAAGAAGGAAGGCCTCTTGTTTCCACTCAGCCACTATCACCTCTCACCTGGGGTGGGAGTGCACCCCCTAGTTCCTCCCATGGTCGTATCTTCCTGTTATCTCCCCCTTGGTTTGCCTCACTCTTTGAGTTACTTTCTGGGCTCCTACAGGCATTTGGGTTAGTACTCTGCACTGTGTCTCTGACTTGTAAATCTGTTCTTTAGGACAGTCATGCTTTCCATATGATGATTGCTGCCATTCATAAAATAATATTTAGACCCCAGCTGGTCATACTGAAAGTGAGATAATCAACTGTTGTGCTCATAGTTGAGCTTCACAGGAAGAGTATATCCTTTTATTGTTTTCTTTTATTGAAGTAATGGTTAACATAAAGATGAGGCTACAGTTGGCAACTGTACTTGAAGATTATGCGGTTTCCGCACTCAGTTGGGTGAAGCCAAAACCGCAGATAGAAATAAACACAAGTTGTGAGAAGATGGAACTTCATACAGTACTTGGGGAGGGTTTCCAGGGAAATTGTGTCAGCGACACCCTGGACCTTCTTTAGGTGGCTTTAATTCCCTCAGCCCTATTCGTGAGCCAGAAAGCATCTTGAGTGGATGCCCAGCAGCTCTTTTTCATCCTCTTCCCCAGAAAAGAAGATACAGGGAAGAATTAGGAGGCGCATATTTGCTGGTTTTCTTTTTCTTTTTAAAGTCTCATTGCAATCTTAAGAAGTACACTTCCTGTCTTTGCAATACACAAATCACTTTGCTCTCTTTTAGGAATGGCCTACTAGGAGAAAAAAATTACAGGTCAGTATTCTACTTTTATCTAAGTTGTAATAGTTACTCTTGGTATTTAAGGAGAATAGTTAAAGAAAACAGTTTTAAATGGGCATACAGGTTAAAGAGATAGATGCTTTAGCAATGAAAATGAACAAAATGATTTAACACTTTGAAGAATCACATTCTGATCTCATTCTTATACATGCCATCAGTAAATGAAGTTTGAGATGCATTCTGTTTATGACTGATTTGTTCACAAAGAACACTAGAGCCTTGAAAGAAGTTGTGTTTTTGGTTTGTTTCTTTGCAGCTGAACCAGAGGGGATGAGCACAGGGAACAGAAAGACAGTTCAGGTGTGGTTCCTTCGTGTCCTTTACACCGCCTTGTTCTTACATGTGGTGTTTATGAGTTATGAGGAAGGTAATATTTAGACGGATCCTTGGAAGGCGGATCAGCATGTCCTTGGAAAAGTTCACTTCTAAAGAACTTTGTAAGTTGGCCAAAGAAAAGATTACTGGACTTTAGGCATCTTGGAGATGAGGAAGTGGCCTCTGTGGTCAACAGCAAGAGCACGATTTTGATGGGTGAGGCTGGTGAATGCTGTCTGGCTTCCAGAAAGTCTGGACAGAAGAGGGCAGACGCTTTGAGAGAAAAGAGAATGGAGACAGTCTTTCTGTTTTTCCTGCCTTCACTGCTAATGGAAATTGGGTGTTTATTGGGGAGCCCATGTGTCATATTTATGTACAGCAATAATGGTAGAGAAGAATTAGTGGCATCAGTAGTAGGGAGCCTTGGGCCTGGGGAAGTACTCCAGACAGTACCAAATGCCTTTTGGTAAACCATGACATTGCCACAAAAGTGTTGTGTCACAGAATCTTAAGAATCCTCAGCTGTGTCAATATATTTTTTTATGGTTAATTTCATAGTTTTTAAAATTAAAGATTTTTCTTATTGCAAGAACAAGTTTTTATTCTTTGAATTATACATGTGAAAGTACAGAAAAAGAAGGCTAAAAACACTTGTAATCCCACTCAGAAGAGTTAAGTTTGGAGTGGATATTTCCCTGCTTGAGGATACCTTTGTTAACGTTCTTCATTTAATAGTATACCTTGGACATAATTCTTATGGATCGTTGCTCAACTAAGTTATATCTGAGTGCTCTATAGTTTTTTTGTTTGTTTTCTTCTGCAGAATTCAGAAAATGTGATCAACATTCTTAGATGAGGGGAGGTGGACCCATGGCCAGGGCAGAAAGTTGGAATAGAGGACCATTGAAGTATGAAATGTTATTTTGGTGTTGATTTTAAGATGAATATCTTGTTTTTCGCTATCCAACCCAAAAACCCTAAGTAAAAAGAAAAATAAAACAAAAGCACCCAGTTCACAATGGGGAAATTTGGTCTTTTATTTGGAACAAGTGGTTATTTGGAAACTTGAAGTGAGAAAGGAGGAGTTGTAGGAGAAGGGGAAGCTCTTCCTCTGGGTTTAGCCCTTTGCAATCCATGCTTTCTCCATCTCACTGGCCACTTCTTTTGTTCCTTTCACACAGACCACTTGTCAACCTCCTGTCCTTGAGTTTCTCTACAGGTGGATCTGAATTTGGACTAATTTCCAAATTGATACAAAGCTCAAATTGCATCCCTCTTTTGTTAGTTTTACGTTGGAGAGGTTCACACTGCTCACAGAAGAACATCCCATTTTGTACTCTGACATTCAAAGCCTATCTATTACTGGTCTTTTCCAAATTCATTCATTCATTCTACATGTTTTTAAGCACCTGTTCTAAGTACTGAAGACAGACAGTGAGCATGACTCGGTTTTTTTTCTTACCATTTGTCTAAGGCCCTCAGAGACTCATGCTCTAGGCTGCTGCTCTCTGGACCTTATCGCCTGCCATTTTCCCTGCTCTTTTTTCAAACCCTCAGTTAAAATCCCTTAGAACACACCTTAAACTCCACCTCCTTCATGAAGCTGTCTGTGATACTTCTAGCCAGGATTATTCTTGCCTTCTTCTGAGTTCCCTTAAATGCCAGTGTCTTCTCTTTGGTGACTGACTACACTTTACCTTGTATTATAGTCTTTTCTGAATATGTGTCATCTGTCCTGCCAATCAGTTAAGCTCTTTGAGAGCAAAAATTACCTTTCATTTATCTTTCTTTTTTCTCTTCCTAGAGGATAGTAAAGCACAGTGATTAAGAGTTGGGGCATTATGGTCAGATAAATCTGGACCTAAATCTGGGCTCTACCAACTTATCAGCTGCATTGCCTTAGGCAGGTTACTCACTCACCTAAGTTTCCTCATCTGTAAAATGGGAATACTAGTTGCTCAGAAATTTGCTTGTAAGAATTAAGATAATTTAGGTACAGTGATGAACACTTTCCTGACACAAAAGTTCTTGGTAAACTTTGCATCATTGTCCCTCAGTGTGTATTTGCTAAGTGACTGAGTTAGCAGTTGATCTCTTAAGTAGCTCAGGATCAGTACCTGCTGTGTACATGAACCTTTCTGTATTCATCTTTGTTTATAAAGTATTGTTTGAAAAGTTGAATTATCTGAAATCTTGTTTCTTCATTTTTACCATCCATAAATAGACTGTCCAACTTTATTCTTTCTCACATATTCCCCTTGTGTTTGGATATTAATAGTAAAACCAATGCTAAGTGGTGACTGTAAAATGAATATAAGCAGCCAACATCTCTATAGAATTTTTTAAAAGATCATCTGATAGCAGTGCTTTTGCCTACATTTCCCCTAGGAAAAGAACTCAGCCTGAAGAGTGACAAGGCTCTTCTTGGAAGCCCCAGAGACATCACAGCTCTGACAGAGATAGACACAGGTCTCATGGTGCAGCCTAATTTCACCATGAAGCAGAGCAAAGACACCTTCTTCCAGTTTGTTCTCTTTCGAAAGGCAAGACAGCCATGTTACAAATATTCAACAATTTTTACTGATGGGGAAAAGGTCTGGCTCTGTGTCCCATGAACACAGGAGAAGGCCATGGTGTTGGAATGAAGACAGTGTGAGTTTCTGCATTAAGTTAGTAGAGATGACAACGTGCCTAAAATCTGGATGAGGTGTCAGAGTGGGAACAGGTTGGATGATGATGTAATCCAGGTTCTCAGTTTAAAATGAGAGGAGGTTAAGGGACCAACATCACATGCTGCTTGCAAAGGGCAATACAGAGTGGTTGCTGGGGTCACACAGCTGGAAGCCAGACTGTTGGGGGCAGGAGAGCCCTCCATCTGCCAGCTATGGACCCCTGGGTAGTGACTTACCCTCTGTGTGTCCTGGCTTCTTTCCATGAAAGAGAGGAGTAATAGTACTTACTTCATAAGTGTGGAATGAGGGTGGAATCACTTAATGTATGCAAAGCATTTAGAACTTAGGCTGCCCCATGGTGAGTATTCAGCATGTATTAGCTGTTGGTGGTGGTGGAAGATGGAGAAGAGCCCAGTCCTATGCCCTCTGAAGCAGGAGATAGGTTACCCCTGGTGCACAGAGAATTGCTATTTGGGGATTATGTGGCAGTGAGGGGCTAAGGTAAGGTGTGGGATGGGAGGGATGGGCTGAAGGTGGTCCTTTAAATGAGTAGAGAGCTGTGCGCATGGCGCACTTTGAAGACTGGGGGAGACATCCTCCATTAAAAACTTTCTAGTGTTATAGTCCCTGAAATCCCATCTTTGAACAACTTTTTTGGTCCAATCATGGTTTCTTCTTGGCAGTTGTCATTTACAGTGAAGACCCTTGGTCATGGGGTTAAGGATGACCTCAAATTATTAACATATTAGCACAAAACTTAAACTAGTTTATTCAAGGCTTTGAAAATTTGAGACTTCTGAGGGAGGTGCTGGATGCTAGAAGAGTACAAAAAAGGAGGGGTCGAAGTCAACATCAACCCCATCTTAATTTTTTTTCCTGGACTTGAAGGACTGAGAAGGGCAAGGGTAGGGCATGACAGGCCTCCTGGGTGCCGGGCTTGGTTTTTCTATGACAGAGACAACTTAGAGTGGCCCCCCCAGACTCAAGCCCTGACCACCACTATGCTACTAAGACCATGATAATGACTCCTGATGCCTGATACCTGGAACACCAGAGATTCATGGAAGTAGAAGAAACTGCCTCAAAATTGAGGGGAGTGTATAGTTCTGCCCTTAAAACTTGCTTGCTATCAGTATGTTATACGTGAACAAATTCATATAGTTGCTTTATGGTGCACAAAATGGTATTTTAGCTGCCACAATGGATTAGAAACCGAGAATCTTCTTATTCATTCTTACAGTACATTTTAAAATTGCTAAGTCAATGCATATTCTAAATTAAGACTAGAAAGAAAAGAATCTTTGGGCGAAATTCTGTATGTCAGACTTGATCAAGAATTGAAATTGTATAGAGAGATTTGGAAACATCTGGTAATGTGTTATTAATAAGCTAGCAGAAATGAATCAACAGTTCTAACTGAGAAACATTAATTTGCATAAAACACTAAATAAGAGTGCATAATATACATTTTTCATCATATACAATAATTGTGCAATCCAGACATTTAAAAACATACCAACCAAGCAGGAAATTTGTACGTTGTTGAAAACTAGATTAAATTTATAAATGAAGAGAAAAATCTGTTTTTTTAAGCATTATGTTTATTATATTTTGCAAATAAATTACAATATTAACTGTGGTACAGAAACAGCAGAAATAAATCAATTCTACATCCTCTTGAAGTGAAACAATTGTTCCTTGCTGCTAATAAATAGAACATGAATGCATAGTTAACAACATACGTCAGACCTCTATTCAGACTTACATGCTGAAACACAAGCAAACTCTGAGTTTGAGTTTTATAATCTGAGCTAGATGTTTTATAAGAAATCTGCATATCATTTGGTATGCATCCTAAAGTGTCGAGTTGCAGGAGAATGACTGGACATGCTGTGGAGAGTCAGTCGAGTGGCCGTGGAGTAGGCTGCTCACTTCACAACATCCTAACCATATGTGTGGTTAGGAGCCACACAGAACGGCCAGCTGTGCTTGTCTCTTCCCAGCTCTGTATTCAGTGCAGATGCCCATTGGTAGCTTGGGGTTGGCTATGATGGAAGGATTTACACCAAGGGAAATGGCATCATGCTATGAATTAGGGCTTGTATTTGTGAAGAGATAATTGTGAAAAATTTTTAAAGATTTATTCATTTATTTATTTTCGGCTGCACAGAGTCTTCATTGCTGCGCTCAGGCTTTCTCTAGTTGCAATGAGTGGGGGTTCCTCTCTAGTTGCGGTGTGAGGGCTTCTCATTGCGATGGCTTCTCTGGTTGCAGAGCGTGGGCTTGAGGCCCGTGGGCTTCAGTAGTTGTGGCACATGGGCTTAGTTGCTCCATGTCACGTGGGATCTTCTAAGACCAGGGATTGAACCCATATCCCCTGCAGGGGAATTCTTAACCACTGTACCACCAGGGAAGTCCCTAATTGTGAAATATTAAAAAAAAAAATCTGTTCTGTGTGACCATGAGCAAGTTGCTAAGCCTCTTTGGTCCTTTGTTTCTTTATCTCTAAAATGGAAGAATGTAATATTTCAACCTTGTATGATTTTGATGTGATCTAAATGAGATAATTCATACAATTTCTTACTATCTGCCACATGGTTCTTAATAAGTGTTAGAGTGATTATATTTGGGACCACCAATGTTTTATGTCTTCTAGTGGGAAAATTAACCTGGCAAGTTCTTTTTTTGGTAAATGAGGATGAATCACAAGAGTTAAATGTTTATTGAATATTTGTTATGTGCCAGGCACTATTCTAAGCACATCCTATATATTATTAAATCCCCACCACAGCTCAATGAGAGAGGTACTCATTTTATCCCCATTTCTAAAATGATGAGAGTGAGGTTTGGTAAGGAACTTACTCAAGATGTAAATAGTAAGTGGTAAATCTGGGATATGAACCCTAGTAGTTTAGCTCTGGATTGCATGCTCTTAAGACTGTATACTCTTATGCTGCTAGTAAAGTCTCATAGAACATTAGAAAAGGACAGGACCTTAGTTCAGCCTGGTCCAAGGCATTGTGTTTACAGATGAGGGGAAGAGACAGATAGACTTGCCCAAGGTCAGATACAAGCTTTTGTGTTTCCTGATTCCAGTTCAGCCCTCTATTTGTTTAAAAAGGAGATAGCAAAACAGTTGGGGCTTCCCAGCTGGCACAGTGGTAAGGAGTCCCCTTGCCAACACAGGAGATGCAAGAGACGTGGGTTCAATATCTGGGTGGGGAAGATCCCCTGGATTAGGAAATGGAAACTTGCTCCAACATTCTTGCCTGAAAAATTCCATGGATAGAGAAGCCTGGTGGACTATAGAGAAACCTGGTGGACCCGGTCGCAAAGAATCAGACACGACTGAGTGACTGAGCACATGGCACAAGACACAGTTGTTGATTAGTCACTCAGTCGTGTCCAACTCATTGGCCACCCCATGGACTGTAGTCCGCCAGGCTCCTCTGTCCATGGCATTTCTGAGGCAAGAATACTGGAGTGGGTTGCCATTTTCCTTCTCCAGGGGATCTTTCTGACTCAGGGATTGAACCCACATATCCTGCTTGGAAGGTAGATTCTTTACCACTGAGCCACCTGGGAAACCCAGCAAGATAGTGCTTACACTCAAATATAAGTGGGAAAAGCATGCATGCTGGACTGGAATCTGAAAAAACAAGGAATATGTGAAAAAATATCTGGTGTTCTGTGGTCTGTCTCATTCTATGCATGCTAAGTCACTTCAATCATGTCCGACTCTTTGAGACCCTATGGACTGTAGCCCACCATGTTCCTCTGTTCATGGGATTCTCCAGGCAAGAATACTGCCATGGGTTGCTATGCTCTCCTCCAGGGCATCTTCCCATCCAGGGATTGAACCTGCATGTCTTAGGTCTCCTGCCTTGGCTGGTGGTTCTTTACTACTAGTGCCACCCACCTAAGGATTAGTTTTCCTTCCCTGGGCTAGACAATGTGTCTTTTAACAGCTCCAGTGAAATGGGGTTGTCATTGGAGCAAGAGTCAGAAGCTGGTTAAAGGGCTTCATAGAAACTTTTAAAGATGTTTCAGAGGAATTGGTGGAAATACTCAGACCTTATGTAGGAAGAAAATGCACTGCTTTTCAGTCCCTTTGGCTTGAAGGAGGAAAACTTCTCAGTGTCAAGCATCCTCCCCTGCCAGCTCTCATTCCTTCTGATACTGGAGCTGCTTGTTTATGTTGGCCTGAGTGTGTGTGTAGTGGGGGATGGGATGTGAGTAGGTGGATGGACGGCCTGTTTTCAGGACCAAGAAAGCAGATGTGACACCTTGATGGCAAAACTTTGATCACAGTCTGATGAATCTTATTAATCCTTACTAGGCAATTGTCCCAGCCCAGGTAATCTTGTTAGATGTTAAACCATGGGCAGGCCTGCTCTTCAATGCCCTATGGGAAGGAGGCTTCCTAAACTAAGTCATAGTCATTCTTCCTAGTACACAATCTATAGCTATGTCAGTAGAACAAAATTCAGTAAACTTTTGGTATAACTTGCTCAGGAAAATAAGTGGTAATTATTTTCTATTTTTATAGGTGGGGAAAATGTTATATGATGATTGCAGATACTGCATGACACTTTGTATAGAAGTTTGGTTTGGGTCAGGCTGAGGAGTCTTAGGCAGGGGAGAGTCTAGAGGCAGAGGGTGGGATGAGGTAAATGCAAAGAGACCTAGTTCTATGAGGGCAGCTAAGATCATTATCTTAGTTTCTAGAAGCAGAGCCTGAGACAGGGATTCTTGAGCACATGATTTATTGAAGTGCTTTATTTATTGAAGTGATTTATTTATTTATTTATTTATTTATTTATTTCTCTATCTAAGAAGGATATACTTAGCTGGAGTCTAGCCTCATGGGGACCTGTGATGAACTGTGGGTAACAAATTGCACCCCAGAGATGGCTGCCCCTCAAGGCAAGGAGCTAGCTTTTGTGCCCCAGGTACTCATTCATTGGCCATTGGCCTAACTTCCATAACTTCCAAGGGAGGCAGCTCCATTTGGCTAGGGCACTTCTCTGAGGGGATTTCCCTCATGGTTCAGTGGTAAAGAATCCGCCTGCCAATGCAGGAGAGGCATGTTCAATCCCTGAATTGGGAAGATTCCCAGGAGAAGGAAATGGCAACTCTTTCCAGTATTCTTGCCTGGGAAATCCCATGGACAGAGGAACCTGGCAAGCTACCGTCCATGCAGTTGCAAAGAGTGGAACATGACTGAGCAAGTGAACAATGACAAGTTCTCTGAGATGGGCAAGCTGTGCATCTTTTGTATCCATTAGTCAATAAGCCAGGGCTGGATGTATCACCTGGCGCAAGTACTACAGGCACACAGCCAGGAATACCAAGATGTGTAGTTTTGGGACTTTGTGTCCAGTCAAAATTGTGCTGGGGAAAAGGGTTTTGAGGTCCCCACTGGAAATGCTAAACAGTGGAACAGACAGGTTTCAGAGCAGACTGCAGCAGCTGGAGTCAACCAGCCCCTAATGGGATTCAGGTTGCCTGGGTATTGGCAGTGAGTGGCTGGAGGGTCACACAGGAATCTGGGATCAGGGGTTGCCCACTTATCTGCTGCTCAAGTGCTGCCTAGAAAATCCTCTTGGAGTTTGTTGGCTACTAAAGGGGTCATTACTGTTTTAGGATTTGGGAATTCTCTAATGTTTTGTCAGCAGGGAACCTGGGGACTGAGTGGGATTCCGTTTTTCCAGGGGGCTGTGATGGTGGTCTCGGGGTAGTGATGGTGCTGGTGCTGTGAGTGTGAAGTGGAAGGGGGAGGAAGGAGGACGGAGTCTCAGCTCTGGACTTAAGCTTCACCCTTGTCCTTCTGAACAGAGGCTGAAGTCTCTATCCTGGCTGAGTCTGAGTCCTGGCCACTTAACGATGGTACAGCTTGGGACAAATTGCTTAACCTATCTGTGCGTCTCTTTCTCCACCACCAAAGTAACATCAAAAATAGTTAACTTGTGGTTACTGTGAGGACTCTATAAGCTAATATATTTGAAGTTTATTGCATGTAGTCAGTGCCAATAAATCGTACGGATATTATTATTAGCTGTTAATGGATTTAGTTAGTAGTGAAAAATTGAATCTCTCTCTCCCCTTCTCTCCCTCTGCTTCCTATAAATCATATTCTCTGAATGTGTTCACATTATAGTTTAATATCTAAACATAAGGGAACTCTGAAAAAAGAAAGAGAATTTGGAACGTCACAAAATAACAGATATTTAACGTACATTTTCCTGCATATTTTATTGCCATTCAGTGTGGTAATTGTCTTTTATTCTTTATGCTTGCATTTGTGAAACCAATTTGGGGGTCATGAGAGCCCAGGAGATGAAGAAAGTGCTCCTTGGTTACCATGTAAGGGGCTGGCAAAATTTGACTTTGAATTAGCCAGGTTAAAATGAGCTTGTATTTTAATAAAATAACAATAAGACAGTCTAGGCAGCTGGGGAGTGGGAATTGTTTTGAATTACATACTCTTTGGAGAAAAAAGAGCTGTGATCAGAATAACAAGGTTTTACTGTACATCACATATTGTATGAAATCTGCTGTCTCTTAGTGTCCCTTTGTGTCTTTAGTCTTTTATGATTGTCGTGCCATTCTGGGAGCCACTCAGTCCTTTGTGTTATTCTATTGTCAGCCATCATGAAATAATTGAGATGACAATTATTTGCTTGTTTGGTTTCAAAAGTTTTCTGTGTTTAATCCCTTCTATTGTCTGCCTCATGGTACCATGGTGTGATATATCATGTCTGCCTAGATTATAAGAACAAAAAGAGTCATGCTTTTATGCTCCCCCACCCCGACCCCCCCAGGAGAAGTCCCTTCTTAAACAGAGTTTACTGGAGATATATTAAAAGTACTATGAAAGTGAAGTCGCTCAGTCGTGTCCGATCCTTTGTGACCCCATGGGCAGTAGCCTGCACCAGGCTCCTCCGTCCATGGGATTTTCTAGGCAAGAGTACTGGAGTGGGTTGCCATTTCCTTCTCCAGGGAATCTTCCTGACCCAGGGATCAAACCCAGGTCTCCCGCATTGTAGACAGATGCTTTACCATCTGAGCCACCTGGGAAGTCCTAAAAGTACTATAGTGAACATTAAAAATAGTTGCAGCTATCCATGACTCAGAAAGTTTATACACACCAAGATGGTAGATGAGGTCAAAGTCTCCCATGGGGTTTTTCAGTCTAATTTTATAAACCTCAAATCAAAGCAGATAGATTGACAGTGAGAGATAGGACTTGAGATTAGACTTGTTAGAAAACTCAGGAAACATGGTAGGTATTGCAAACATTACCACTTACCAGTTACTTAACTCTTCTGAGTCCCCTTATTTGTGTAAAAAAAATACCCCCAAAACCAAAAAGAGGGATTGGGAAATAATAGTTTTTGCCTCATGGAGTTATTTTGAGGCTCCAATGAGATGATGCAGGTAAAAGCACTAAGCCTGGTACATGATAAGGGCTCCTTAAATAGTAATGTTGTATTTCAGGATGGTTTCAGCCCTGGCTGCATTCTCCTGGGTGTGCCTAACTACCAGCATTTGCTCAGAATCAGAACTCTGGACTGCAGGTGATGCGAAGGTCTGTTTCCTTCCTTGGCTTTCTGGGCTGACCTCCCAGTTCTGCTCCCTCGCCTGACTCTGAGAGGGTTTCCCCTGTGGCTCAGCTGGTAAAGCATCTGCCTGCAATGTGGAAGACCTGGGTTTGATCCCTGGGTTGGGAAGATCCTCTGGAGAAGGGAAAGGCTACCCACTCCAGTATTCTGGCCTAGAGAATATATATAGTCCATGGGGTCGCAAAAAGTCAGACACGACTGAACCACTTTCACTTCATTGACTCTGAGAGTTGCATGGGCACAGATGGGAAAGAGCCATTGACTGTTACAAATGTCCATTGGGATGTGAAGGAAGAGTCTGATCCTGAATTTTGCATTTGAAACAGTTGCTTAAATCTGTTATTCTAGAAACACATGTGCTTATGTAAACACGTGCATGTACTATGCACATCCACATGTAAAGCTCAGATATTGTCCACAGGAGAACAAAATATCTTGATGAAAATGAATAATTCAGCTAATCACCCAGATGTGTTAGCTATATGGTGCTGCGCAGCTGGCTGATCTGAAACAGATAGCTGTTTGGTGACTTGCAAATAAAGCATGAAGATAATAGAATCTCCCTTTTTTCCTCCAGATTTTTGGCATCACTTAGA
The DNA here is from genome assembly GCF_027580195.1 of Bos mutus. Lineage (NCBI taxonomy): Eukaryota > Metazoa > Chordata > Mammalia > Artiodactyla > Bovidae > Bos > Bos mutus. Next base: position 88,561,912 of record NC_091617.1, on the reverse strand, counting down.
CATAATCTAAATGATATGGCAACATATGGTAAAATCTCTCACATTCAAAGGCATACAAGCAGCTAGCTAACACTTTCTACTAAAAAAACTTGCTCATAGGTATTTTGATGAATCTAAAATTCTTACAAAGCACATCGTTTGAAAGAAATATGGCAGCGAAACAAACTGCTGCATTCAAAGCAGGGGTATTGAAAGGCGTCAGGCAAACACTTTTAACCTCATGTTTGTGTGCAGTCTGGTCAAAATAGAATAGATTTTCTTTTATGGAAGGAGTTTCAAAAGGGGCGAAAAGACAAAGATTCAGTGTTTGAAGGAAATCCTTCAGGTTTGCCTAAACTTTGGCATCTAGCTATTCTCATTAAATAAGCATTTTTGGCTTCTGATGTGTCCAGTTTGAAGGAACCAGTTCAATGTTATGCTTTGAAATTAATTACTGTGGAAAGTCTTTGTAAATGTGACTGTGAAATAGAAATCAAGTTAGACCGGAAGCAAAGTGAATGAGCGGGAAGCTAAAATAAATACCATGGCAGCATGTGAGAGGTGGAAGTTAAGTTTTTAGACCATCAGTATGTTAGTTTTAATTCCCAGATTCAAATCTTTAAGAGCTTTTCTGAAGCTAATGGGATGATTGATGTTCCAGGGAAAGAAGAAAACCAGTGTGCTGGATTTTTCATTCTAGGTGCAGAGTTTTAAAGAATTATGGAGTGTAAGAATTGAATGAGACTAAGAGAACAGCTCGGAGAAGGCAATGGCACCACACTCCAGTACTCTTGCCTGGAAAATCCCGTGGGCGGAGGATCCTGGTGGGCTGCAGTCCATGGGGTTGCTAAGAGTTGGACACGACTGAGTGACTTCACTTTCACTTTTCACTTTCATGCATTGGAGAAGGAAATGGCAACCCACTCCAGTGTTCTTGCCTGGAGAATCCCAGGGACGGGGGAGCCTGGTGGGCTGCTGTCTATGGGGTCGCACAGAGTCGGACACGACTGAAGCGACTTAGCAAGAGAACAGCTATCCAGGGTCACAAGTATAGATGCTCTAGAGCCCATGCAAGTAATTCATGGGAATGAAGCCGGGCAGCGAGTAGGCACATAAGCACACAATGAGTAGCTCCACGCATCACTCGGGAAAGGTGGGAACATTCCGGTGCAAAGAATCAGCTCCAGTTTATTGCTGCCATGCAGGAAGCTGACCCAACCTTAGCAGCTGCTCCAACTTTTCAAGAAAATCTGGAATTCTAGGTTTTATGGAATGTTTCCACAATATTTATGATTTTTCTCATTCAGTGATCAGCCTACTGATCTCCAGCTTGCTGTTTTTCATCTAGTCTAACCACACATCTTAATAGATGTGGAAGCCAGCCTGAGAGAAGTGAGTGCCTTGCTGAAAGTCCAATGGCTAGGTGGCAGCACTGGAACTCGAACCCAGATCACCTCCCTTTTCTGCTGCATTATTGCCACGGTGAGCATAGCATTCTACCCGTAACAGGATTCAACAAGGGATTGCTAGATAATTTCCATGGATTAGTAAAGGTTTTCATAACTATGCTCTAGCACACCCCCGAAGGGCTTCCCTAGTGGCTCAGTGCTAAAGAATCCTCCTGCCAGTGCAGAAGACACCAGTTCAGTCCCTGGGTTGGAAATTCCCCTGGAGGAGGAAATGGCAACCCACTCCGGTATTCTTGCCTGGGAAATCCTATGGACAGAGAAGCCTGGTGGGGTACAGTCCATGGGGTTGCAAAGAGTCAGACACAACTGAGCGACTAAACAACAGCAACAGCAATAATACCCCTGACACTATCCCTAAGATACTTAACACATTTTTGTCATTTGTCTTTCTTTTTAAATGTTGTTTCAATTTTTCTTTGTATTACTTCATTCAGCTCATTTTTTCTTTACTGTATTTAATATTTTTCTCTTCGTTGAACAATGCTTCCATACTCTCTGTATTTCACATATATCATCCAAGTTTCTGTATTTGGCTCTTATTCCTTAGAACTCAGTCTCTCAAGGTCTGAAAGTATCTTTAATTGATTATATCTTTTCTGTATATTGCTATGTACTCATTAGAGGGGATAAAATTTAAATTTGTAAATTGGAACATTAGGCTAATGGAGTCAGTTGTTGTTGTTGTTGTTAGTCAGTTGCTCAATTGTGTCTGACTCTTTGTGACCCAATGCACTGTTGCACACCAGGCTTCCCTGTCCTTCCCCATCTCCTGGAGCTTGCTCAAACTCATGTGCATTGAGTCGATGATGCCATCCAACCATCTCATCCTCTGTCAGCCCCCTTCTCCTCCTGCCCTCAATCTTTCCCAGCATTAGGGGCTTTTCCAATGAATTGGCTCTTCGTCTCTGGTGGCCAGAGTATTGGAGCTTCAGCTTCAGCATCAGTCCTTCCAGTGAAGATTCAGGGTTGATTTCCCTTAGGATGGACTGGTTTGATCTCCTTGCTGTCCAAGGGAGTCAGTTAGCAAATCCATTTTCCATGAAGGATGCCACTGTGTACTCCTCAGAGAATATGAGGAGAATGTCCACCTGTCTTCAAGCCTTCAGATCTTGAATTCAGTGCCTGTAAGAGAAGAAGCACTTATACAGAGAGATAAATATATACTCTGGCTGGGACTTCTTTCTGTGACTTCAAATAATTTTTGGAAAACTTTGTTTCCAAAGGCATAAGGTACAGAGAAAGGAAAACTACTCTTGTGAAGACATAAGGGTGAAACAGTAAGGAGTCTATTACTATGGAGCTGTTAGCCACACTCACACACGTAGAAACCAGACTAGGAACTCCGTTGTTCACACTTGTATTTAGGCTTGATGGGAAACTATGCTGTGATTCTGTTACTGAGCGTCTCCTCCATTTGAAGAGCACTTAGTTCCCAAAGGACTTCCACATGGTACTTTTCTTATTTTATCATGGGAAACCTGAGGCTCAGAGAAGGTGAGTTTTTGTCATTGCTCAATACTTCACAGACCAGTCATAGAAAGAGAGAGACTAGAACTTAATCAGCTCCATTGCTCTTTCTCTGAGCTCTCTCTCAGCTTTGGGGTTGTTCTCACTAGCCTCCATGTCACGACGATCCATGTTAGATGACCTGCTGAAACAATTATGCACATTCGCCTACCCTAGGTAGTGCCATTAAAGACATGGCTATCCATGGAAGTGATTAAATATATTAATAAAAGATCTCTAACTCTCAGACTCTAAATTCTTTGTGCATGAGGACTGTTATGGTAAGAAAAGGAAGAAATGTTTTCCTGAGTGGGATTTTCATACTAGCAAATTGGCTGTTCTGTCTTAAATTCATATTGTTACTAACTGGCCTTAGAATTTGTGTTCTGGGCTGTGCATATGCTAAGTAGCAATTTTCCCTACTTGTTTGATTATGGAATAGCACACACATTTTACCTTATGAAAAAAAGAAACAGCTTGTGCTGCCTCAGGAAGAAACATCTCATCTAATAATTATGCTTTGAGACATTGGCATAGCTAGATGCTGACCCATGAGCAGGCCAGGGAAAGAAACATGGAAAAAGCAGTTTTGTTCTGGGCTTTTTCCTCAACTGGATTTAAAAACAAACATCCTTAGAGCAAAGCACTGAAGGGTGAGAGGCAGCAAAGCGGCAGATTATTAAAGCATTCATCATACAATTGCAGGCAGGCCCAGGAAGGGTACCAGTCTTGCCAGGGCTGTCTGGATGAAAACTTCTTGTAAATGTTCAAGAGTCCCCAGAAGAACTCTCTAGGCAGGAGAAAGGGAAGGGCTGAGTGACTCCCTTGCAACTCTGCTTCAATAGTTTCTGAACTGTAGCTTCTGAAACCTTTCAAGGAAAGGGTCAGTTACATGTGGGAGGTTGAGCTTTGGGGATTGGAAGACTGGATATTTAGCATTACTTCAGTGATGGTATCCTGAGCATGGATTTTTATATACTTGTTCATTTATATGATTGAGAACTAAGTGTGTACAATGTCAGGTGCTTTTTCTTGTCTGATGAAATGATGGAATATGTCTTTTTGTATTTATAGATTCACTTTTAATTTTAAGTCTGATTAACTTATACTGTAATTCAGTTCAGTTCCTATAGGAATGTAGTAAATTTTTGCTTTAGTCTCAGTACAATGTCTGGTCAAATTGTCTATTTGGTTTCAACTTTGGCCTTGACCTTTAAGGCTAAGTAACCAGGGTCTTTAATGTTGCTGATGAAATCTCTGAAGTTGGGATGATCAATGACTGAGTGACTGTATTAGTTATCATCATGTATAATGTACATGATAAAATCAGTAGTAGGCACAAAGCATGTCTATCTGAATAACCTCATAAGATACAGATAAGTATGCTATACGTAAGGGACTTTATATATTGAAATTTCCACTTAAAATACAAGTGTATGTTAATTATCATAAGAATATTTCAGTTATTGATCATAAATATTGATAATTTCATGAACAAAACAGCTAAGAACCTTCCAATAACTAGGGCTATAAATTGACAGTTAACAGACAGTAGATTAGCTCCCTGGCTTTAAGGGTTTATATGCTATTTGAACCAGCATATGTTTATAGGCAAATAAATGATACAAAAAAACATAAGAATAAAGGTTGCATTATATCATAGTTAGCTTCTTTGTAGAACTGTTTGCATTGCAAAAACTAAACAAAACTTTAACAATGGTATTTGATTTTTAGTTATTTCAGTTCAGTTCAGTTTGGTCGCTCAGTTGTGTCCAACTCTTTGCAACCCCATGAATCGCAGCACGCCAGGCCTCCCTGTCCATCACCAACTCCCGGAGTTCACTCAAACTCACGTCCATTGAGTTGGTGATGCCATCCAGCCATCTTATCCTCTGTCGTCCCCTTCTCCTCCTGCCCCCAATCCCTCCCAGCATCAGGGTCTTTTCCAGTGAGTCAACTCTTCACACGAGGTGGCCAAAGTATTGGAGTTTCAGCCTCAGCATTAGTCCTTTCAATGAACACCCAGGACTGATCTCCTTTAGGATGGACTGGTTGGATCTCCTTGCAGTCCAAGGGACTCTCAAGAATCTTCTCCAACACCACAGTTCAAAACCATCAATTCTTCGGCGCTCAGCTTTCTTCATAGTCCAACTCTCACATCCATACATGACCACTGGAAAAACCATAGCTTTGACTAGACGGACCTTTGTTGGCAAAGTAATATGTCTGCTTTTTAATGTGCTATCTAGGTTGGTCATAACTTTCCTTCCAAAGAGTAAGTGTCTTTTAATTTCATGGCTGCAGTCACCATCTGCAGTGATTTTAGAGCCCAAAAAATAAAGTCTGACACTGTTTCCACTGTTTCCCCATCTATTTCCCATGAAGTGATGGGACCAGATGCCATGATCTTCGTTTTCTGAATGTTGAGTTTTAAGCCAACTTTTTCACTCTCCACTTTCACTTTCATCAAGAGGCTTTTTAGTTTCTCCTCACTTTCTGCCATAAGGGTGGTGTCATCTGCATATCTGAGATTACTGATATTTCTCCTGGCAATCTTGATTCCAGCTTGTGCTTCTTCCAGCTCAGCATTTCTCATGATGTACTCTGCATATAAGTTAAATAAGCAGGGTGACAATATACAGCCTTCATGTACTCCAATTTGGAGCCAGTCTGTTGTTCCATGTCCAGTTCTAACTGTTGCTTCCTGACCTGCATACAAATTTCTCAAGAGGCAGGTCAGGTGGTCTGGTATTCCCATCTCTTGAAGAATTTTCCCCAGTTGATTGTGATCCACACAGTCAAAGGCTTTGGCATAGTCAATAAAGCAGAAATAGATGTTTTTCTGGAATTCTCTTGCTTTTTTTGATGATCCAGCGGATGTTGGCAATTTGATCTCTGGTTCCTCTGCCTTTTCTAAAACCAGGTTGAACATCTGGAAGTTCATGGTTCATGTATTATTTAAATGTGAATTTTTTCCAAAAACAGTCCTGTTTAGGAAATTCTTCAAAGAGATATCATTATTTCTGCCAAATTTTAAAAGTCTGATTAGTAGCATTTTTAAAGTCAAGCTTATTAAGATATGATCTATGTATAGGGAAAGCTGCCCATTGTACATATACAGTTCAATGAGTTTTGACAAATGTAAAATAGTCATGTAATCATCATCACAATAAAAATCTAGACTATGTCTGTAATTAGTTTCCTCAGGCTGCCACTCCATAGTACCACAGATTAGGTGACTTAAACAAAGGAAGTGTGTCTTCTCAGTTCTGGAAGCTCTTCAACACATTTGTGGTAGGATAGTTTAGCTCATCATTTTTCCATCAGCCCAGAAAGTTCCCTTGTGCCCCTTTCCAGTCAGTCCTCTTTCCTGAGCCCAGCCCTTGACAATTCATTGATATTTCCCATCCCTATAGTCTGTGTTTCCCAGCTGTCTGTGCTGAGGCTTACTTGCCTGCCACATGGGAGCAGTGGCAGCATCCTGGTGCAGGGGTCTCCCTAGTGTAGGACCACACACATGCAGATGGGGGTCCAGACCCCAGCACTGTGAGTGTCTTCAGAGTTGGCTGGGTTGCTGAGCTGGACACACACACACACTCTCTCACCAGGACCAGCTAGCTGTGTCAGCCACATGTCTACCTCCTGGGTTACTCAGCACAGAGCATCCCTCCTAGTGTCAAGGTACCTGGAAGAAAGATGGGGTGATGACAATAAGGTTGCTAGGTGAAGTTGAGTAGCTGATTCTGGTCTAGGCAAGAAAAGCCTAGTGGTCAACCTTTCTCAAAAAGGTGCACATTTCCAGTATCCAGAGGGCTGGGCAATCTTCACTGACTGCCCCTTTCCTCGGGGCCAAGGATATCATCCTCCTTGTAAGAGGTCTTTCTTCAGATAAGGTGATTGATGAAATTATATCTTAAATAATACTAATGGCCATTGCCATTTGCAGACTATTCATAACATGACAGATATCAGTTCAAATGCTTTTAGGTAAGTTATAGTGAATTCCTGCACTAGTATAATTTTTCTCATTTAGCTGGGTCTTATTAAAATTTGTTGTTGTTCAGGCATTCAATTGTGTCTGACTTTTTGCACCCCCAGGGACTGCAGCATACCAGGCGTCCCTGTCCTTCATTATCTCCCAGAGTTTGCTCAAAGTTACGTCCGTTGAGTCGATGATGCCGTCCAACCAGCTCATCCTCTGTCACTCTCTTCTTCTCCTGCCCTCAATCTTCTGCATCAGGGCATTTTCCAATGAACTAGCTCTTCGCATCAGGTGATCAAAGTATTGGAGCTTCGGCTTTGGCATCAGTCCTTCCAACGAATATTCATGGTAGATTTTCTTTAGGATTGGCTGGTTTGATCTTCTTGCTGTTCAAGGGACTCTCAAGGGCCTTCTCCAGCACAATTCAAAAGCATCAATTCTTAGGCGCTTAATCTTCTTTATGGTCCAGCTCTCACATCTGTACGTGACTACTAGAAAAACTATAGCTTTGACTATATGGACCTTTGTTGACAACACAATGTCTCTCTAATTTTGTATGTATGTATTTCTCTGCTTTTGGAAACACATAAATGGAAGTTTAATGTGCTTGAGGCATTTGCCCAACTCTTACATCCTTTTTATATTCAAACTTATTTTCTGATACAGACAACCTAATGTGATATTGGACTTCCCAGATTTTCTCATTGTTTACTTTAGAGGTGTCATGAAAATCATCTTCATGAATTCCCCCCATCCTTGCCTTCAACAGAGGTCAAGCTGCCCTGAGCCTATGACGAGGAAGAAGATGGAGGATGAGATGCTAATGATGATAAATGATAAACATAAAATCACTTCCTGCCTTTTTTTCTAGAACATACTACAACAAATAAGATATTTAAAAATTTGTGGTCTCATTTTTTCCCTCTAAGCACAGTTTGCATTGATCTTTCTAAAGGAAACCCTCCAATATGGGTCCTGTGTAACTGGAAGACACCAGAGAAGTTCCTTTGTTTTTAACATCATAACATTTCAGAGAGAAACATCTTAGCCTGAAGACAGTGGAATTAATAAAATTATTTTTTTAAAACAAATGAAGAAGCTGAAGCCAGGGAAATTTCCATAACTTGATCAGAGTCATAGAAACTGCTTCCTGACTGACTGGTTCTCAATTTCCTGCCTGTTCTATGCTTCCATCCCACCTCTCAGAAGTAGCTGCTAAGTCTGACTCTGTGCGACCCCATAGACGGCAGCCCACCAAGGCTCCTCTGTCCCTGGGATTCTCCAGGCAAGAACACTGGAGTGGGTTGCCATTTCCTTCTCCAATGCATGAAAGTGAAAAGTGAAAGGGAAGTTGCTCAGTCGTGTCGGACTCCTAGCAACCCCATGGACTGCAGCCTACCAAGCTCCTCCATCCATGGGATTTTCCAGGCAAGAGTACTGGAGTGGAGTGCTACTGCCTTCTCCGTCTCAGAAGTAGAGGTAGGTGAAATTCCCACCATTGAGTTAAATTTTTTTTTCTGGTCTAAGGCAGCATTGACATATGGGATTCATTTTATGTTCCAACTTGAATATATTTGAAATGGTTACCAAAAGCACTATGTTGAGCAGAATTTTGAATGTATACCTGGGCTTAATGTGAAAGGGTGTCATAATCGTTTTCTGGTGTCTGAGTATAGGTTGGGAATAGTGGCAGCATCTGTATCTGCCAATCCTGGGGTAAGGCAGTGCCACGCCAGTTTTTTTTTTTTTTTTTAAGAAACATCGTTCAGAATAATACATTAATGTTAACTTGTAAATATATCTTATCATCTGTTAGTAACTACTGGAGCTAGGTGAGATTTGAAGAAGAAGAAGACCCATGGATCTGGCACATGGAGTTGCTCTTAGATGACAGACTCAGTTGGGGAAAGGCAGAAGTGATGGGTGGGAATCTGGGCCAGCAAGAACTGTCAGTGCGGAACGAGTGCCTTGGTCTATAGCAGAGCTGTGGCTAGTGCCAACAAGCAGAAAGGATTCAGAAATCAAAGGTGGGAAGGTGCTAGAGTGACCGATTGTCCCAGTTTTAACACAGTGGTAGTCCCGGGCAAACTAGATGGATTGGCTATACTGGAAAGCACAAACAGAACTTTGGCCTATGTCATAGCTTAAAGTGAACACACTATTTGGTCAGTGCATTATCAAGCTATTGCTGTGATCATGCTACGTACCAAACAACCCCCCAATTCTTAGTGGTTTGAAACCACCAGCACTTCTCTTTTTTGGTTCTATAGACCTGCTGCAGTTTGGACTCAGGCAGACTGTAGTTTGAGAACTACAGGTTTCCGCTGTGTGACTGTCATTCTCTTTGCACCTATGACTTTTAGAACAATTTCTTCTTATAGAAATGGATTGGGCAAGAGACCAATGCAAATTGTGCAGATATGCTTAAAGCCTTGGCTTGTGTCAAATACACTAAAGTTCCATTGGCTTAAGCAAAGTCATGTGGCCAAACTCAGTATCAATGGGGTAGAGAAACATACCCCACTTTTAATGATGCCATATCCTGTTTAGTCATGTGGCAAAGTTCATGGATGGATATTCCTTCAATAAAGAGGGAGTAAGGCCTGGGACCACTATTCAATCTATGAAGTCAGTAAGTAATCTGTGTCCAGACCCAAACAAGTGTATCCATATTTCTCCAGCACCGGCATATTAGGTGCCCCATAACTGTGTGAAAAATGAATGAATACCTCTAAAATAGGATTTTCTTATAATAAAGTGGTTCATGTTCCCATTTTTTCAAAAGTTGTCTGGCCCCTTTATTATTAGATGTTAGGAGCCTCCTGAGGGATGCTGTAGGTCAGATGTCCTAAATGGCTGTTAGGAAATCTTTCCTTCTCTTGTCCAGGAGTTTTTCCCCCTCTGCATTTATCATCCTCCAGTTAGATGGCAGGCTCCTGGAAGCCTGGAGAAGTATGAGAGGTGTCCTGGCCCTTTCCAAACCAGGAAGACATAGTGACCTGCGTGTTCCAGGGACTGGTGCTAATTGTCCCCTCCAACGCTCTTCCTCAACACCTTACCTCCCCCCACCCACCCCCAGGGGTTGGCACATGGCTGGCTTGTGTTCCTAGAATACTGCTTGACTTGAAGATGAGGCTTGTGATTTAAAACCTTTTTATATTTCAGAATTAAATGCAGACATAATCACTACCCTTTCTTCCCCCACCGTCTGTCCCCACAGCCATTGTGTATGTGTGTGTGTAGTGTATTTGCTGAAATCATTTTAAATGTTTGCTATGATCCTGGTATTACATTTCCAATTTTGGATACTTTTGATTTTTTTTTTTTTTTTACTAAGCAATGAAAAGAACTGTTAGATGTGGAGAGAAAAATACTTGAAAAGTTAGCCTAATATTAGACGATCTTGTATGGAAGCTGAGCCTTCTCTGGCACACAGAGGAATTCAGAAGTGTCTGTGTCCCTTAGCAAGCACTCAGGTATTCTTTTATATTTAGGATCCAAAGTACCCAGGAAAGAGTCACAGATCACCTTAGGTCAAACCTAGCTTTCAGCTCTGAAGACTTCCAGCACAGACATCTGAGCTTGTTGCACAGCAGAAGCCACAGTTTCCTTTCAAGCTTAAAAATGTATTCAGCAGCTCAGAATGAAGCTGCAGGACTGAGCCAACTGTGCTCCATGTATAGGCACAGGGCACTCCTCTTTACACAAAGCTGAGGGGACATGGCTGAACACAGAGTCTCTCCTATTTAACATAGACCTGTTCCTGAAGAGTTTGCTGTGCCAACATTCACTTTTAAATTTTGAAATTGTATTTGGAATTAATTGTTGCTGTGCGCTAAGAACTTGGCCTAAAGAAAATCCTCCCAAGTCTTAAAAAAGAAAAAGACTTGGCTGTGTCATAAATTTCATCATGTAGAATTGTCCTTTTTCACCGACTTCAATAAAAGACTGGAGGAGACTTTTGAAAAAATGTGTGGCCTCTAAATGATGTAATACCACATGACAGCAAGAGAGAAGAAATAGGATGTTAATAGCACTTAAAAAGAATTACAGATCGTAAAGGCTTTCCTTGGATGCTGATCCATAGATGTTGTTTTGTGACGTATTGCTGATCTGTATTAAAATCCCAGGGACAAAACTGGGGTAGGGTCAGCCCAGGGATTTGCTTTCCTGCTATTGAAGTGTTTCAGAATTTTGATTCCTCCTTTCTCTTTACCTCCCATTGGTCCAGCCAGGTACATTGCAAGAACATTTCTGAGTTCTTTTCAGCACTTGAGACCTTTTTTCTATCTTCAAACCTTGAGGAATATAACACATTCTTGTCATTATCAATAAATCACAGTGACTGATTTTTCCCTGGGTGAATGTCTTCAGGGGGTTCCTGTGTAGTTAGAAAAGAGTAACTTCCCTTCCCCACCACATGTGATCACTGTTGTTGACATGTATAAATCATTTCATGTTTATTTTGTATTTGATGCAAAGAGCCAACTCATTGGAAAAGACCCTGATGCTGGGAAGGAGTGAGGGCAGGAGGAGAAGAGGGTGACAAAGGATAAGATGGTTGGATGGCATTACCAACTTAGGGGACATGAGTTTGAGCAAACTCTGGGAGATTGTGAAGGACAGGGAAGCCTGGTGTGCTGCAGTCCATGGGGTCACAAAGAGCTGGATATGACTTAGTGACTGAACAACAGTTTGCTTCCACCGTCTCTGTTCTCTGATTAACTTGGTCAGTCACTCTTTATACCTTGTAAGATGGACCTAATGATACCTGCTGTACCAAATAGTGGGGTAGTTCTGTGTCCTTCATGGAAATTGGAAATGTGGGATGTTGTTGAGTTGTTCCAAGGATTGGGTATCTATTGGTATTAGTGGGAAGGGGCCAGAGATGCTTAATATTCAGCAATGCACAGGACAGTCCCACATAATAACTGGTTGCACTCCAAATAAGAACATTGCGAACAGATATGAACATTTTGTGAAAAGTTTAGCATGGCATTTGAATGCAGTTCATAGCTCATGTCAAGTACTGATGCCTTGTAATGAGACTGACTTCAGTTACGCTCTTACCCATCTGCAAGAGGACACCTCTTTCTTGCTACTTGTTGTGAGACCAGTGGGTTCATCTTCTATTCATCTAAGCTCATTTAAGAAAACGACACTTCTAGTAATCACTATGATAAAAGTAACTATTCTTCAAGGAGCACGTAATCATTCTCTAGGTACAGAACAAGGAAATTTTCATGCTTTAACCCATTTCTTCTTCAGGACAAACCTTGGAGCAGATGATAAGATTATCTAGTGCAGATGAGGAAGTTTTGGCTACCAAATCTTGCTAACTTTATTTCCAATCAAGAATCAGAGTTTCAAGGGGTGGAGAGGGTGGCTCGTTCCTTGGGCGACAAAGTGTGGTTCCTCTCCTCTCTTTGCTTCCCCTAGCCCTTCCCCTACTAAAAACAAACAAGATTAAGCAAATAAGCAAGAAAACCAAAGTGTGAGCTCTTTAATAAAGGCATTCAGGGCCACCAGTTTAGTCTGCACACATATAGTGTTCTTCCTGTTTCTGGAGATCACCCAACAGGTGAGGCCTTGGTTTGATCAGGGCTCCCTGGAGCAGTGTGGTGTGACATTCCCTGGAATCCCTAATGGTATCATTTGTCTGAAATGTACCAGGTTTCTGACTCCAGCACGTACCGCATGATGTATCACGATGATTCTCTGGGACACTCCCAGCCATACTGGGGAGGCTGCTTGAAGCTTGGTCCTGATCTGGCAGATGGGGTCAAGATGGCTCCCAGAATCTTTATGTGTTAAATATAACAGGAATCTGTAAACATTCCCTTTGAGTGTTTTGCTCTAGAAATTTGTAAACTGGGAGATGTCTGTAAGATGAGTTATTTAATCTTATAAATATTTTTCTCTATGTAAAGAGGAACTGCTTTATATAAAGATCAACCTTAATTAGAAGAACATATGATGTCATTATGGTATGGGTTTGTTGAAAGCCTAATAATTGGATTATCATTGTGGGCTGTCATTAAGTAGAACATCACTCTAGATTACAGCAGTGACTTAACTTGAGTCAAAGAGCATTTTCTGAATTTGTTTTTCCCAGAGAGTCAGGCCACCCTCTTGACTGAAGTAATGTTTTTTTGTGGTATGTATATAAGGATGTGTGCCATGTCCACATTTATCCATTTTTATTCCAGTGAATAAGAAAAGCTGCTTTTTAATCTATTTAATTCATTTTCACAGATCAGTGCATTTGCAAGAGTGGAGAGCAGAGACATGAGGTGAAATGGGGAGTCCTGACAAAAGCAATTGACAAAGGCACGGTTTATAATAAATGAGAATCTTGGAATTCTACTGCCAAATTATGCAGACCTTTCCAGAAAGAGTAAGTCAAAGTGGCTCGGATAACTGGCTCACAATTAACAGTGACAAAGAGCAGCATTGCTCCAGTCCTGCCCCTTCTATTGGTTTCCCTGTGGGTGTCCCTTTTGGGACTTCTCAGGTGGCTCAGCAGTAAAGAATCTGCCTGCCAATGCAGGATATGCAGGTTCGATCCCTGGGTCGGAAGATCCCCTGTGAAAAAAAAAGAAGATCCCCTGGAGAAGGAAATGGCAACCAACTCTTGCATTCTTGTCTGAAAAATCCCATGGATAGAGGAGCCTGGTGGGCTATAGTCCATAGGGTCACAAAGATTCCAACATGACTTAGCAACTAAACAACAACAACAAAGCCAGGAAATGTTGCAAAAATACCTTAGTTGGACCCAAGTGAGTTAGAATGATTAGTTCAGTCATTATCAGGACTTTGACAACAAAAGAGGCACTCAAGGCCACACAAGGAAAAATATTCCATGGTAAAAGGAAGTAAATGTCAGTAGTACAATGCTTATGATTTTGTACCTGAGAGTTCAAACAATGAGACCTGAATGACTCAAAGATGTTCTTATAACCACACAAATGTGTACTCTGGGGTCCTGGGCATAATGAGACTGTGGCCAGTCCAGTGTTCCAACCCCATCCTGGATCTCTGCCCCTGGTGTCCTGTTGAGCTTCCGCCTGGATCCATCCTGCCTCCTTTCATTTCTGGCACAACTCTGTTGTTTTCCAGTCCAGAACCCAAAGCAGCCCTTGCAAATCAGAGTGCCATATGGATAGGGAAGAAGGTAACATTGAGCCATCTCATTTATCCTCACAGCATTAGTTTGAGGTAGGGAAGGACAAGAGTTAAAAAATGACATCATAGAGAGACACAGTGAAGCAGGAAGAAATCAAGGACTGAGGTCAGGAAATGGTGGTGTTTGAGGACAAAGCCCCAAGGCTTCTAACAGCCAGTCTTAGGCTCTTGGACAGGATGAAACTGCTAGCATACTACAGGGAAACAGAAAAACTATGTTAGTAGTTTTTGCTTGTTCGTTTTTAATAATCCGTAGGCCACATCCCAGCTAAAGTTAGTGGGTAAATAGAACCTATTTCTCTCTTTGTAGCATTTGTCAAGTCAGATTTTTTTTTTTTTTTTTTTAAGCACCTTGCTTGGTCAAAAGCATCTGGAAAAATGGCCAAACCATTTTTTCTCACCATTTCCCTTTAGTTCTGACAAAATAGGATTGCAAACTGAGAATGAGGATTGCTGCTCTGGTCCCCAGGTCCCCAGGACTGCCTTGCAGGACTGAGCCAGCTTTGTCTGTTTAAGATGAGTGCTCACCTGGGTGCCACCAGGGAAGAGATCTTGCGACACAGGTGAGACAGCACAGCCCTCCCACCCAGGCTCCATCCCCAAGTGCTCAGCTCAAGGGTTCTATAAGGATTCCCAGAGATGGAGCATTTGCTGGCAGAAATATTGTTGACATGAAAGAGCCAGTGCCAAGATTTTAGGATGCTTATATAGCTCATGTCCATTGCAGTGGTCTTGGATCTCTCCCTCTTAATTGCCATTCCTTGTCTCTCGCTAGAAGCCTCTTACATTGAATCTCTTGATGGTAGAACATTGTAATGCAAAGGAACAATCTTTGGGCTGGGAGCTCTGAGACCAACATTCTTTTTGATGGATTAAATATATATATTTTTTCATTGTTAGGCCATTTGTCTGGTAGGTTGAGAGATGGCTCTTGATTTTATCTTGGGAAATTTCCTTTTTAATTAAAAACACTGGTCCTCACCTTTAAGATCTTCCTATTTTAAGGAAGAAAAACAGACCTCGATATTCTTAGTTAATGTTTGCAGAATGACTTTCGGGTGATTAGTGGAAGAGTTCCTTCTGCCTGTCAAGTTGATCCAATTTCAGTGACTTAGTTTTTTTAAACTCATTGAATCACCTTGTTTTGTCTGTGTGGCACAGTCATTGCTAATTGTAGACTCTCAGAGCTAAGGGGACTTGGAGTTCAGTTCTTTTTGTAGATAAGGACATTCAGATCCAGACACATAGCTGCATTTGCTGGTGTGTAAGAGACATCCTTCCCCAGTGTAGCAAGCAAAAATTTCCTCGCATCTTATGAGTCATGGTTGCTGACTGAAGGAAGATGTAAATATCAAATTTGCTTTAGAGCAGTTATGTCATCAGAAGAGAAAATACGTTATTTCGTTCACATAACTATAGTATAACGCATTTCCAATAGAAAATTAGAAGTTGTGAGTATATATGCTGCTGCTGCTAAGTCAGTTCAGTCGTGTCCGACTCTGTGCGACCCCATAGACGGCAGCCCACCAGGCTCCCCCGTCCCTGGGGTTCTCCAGGCAAGAACACTGGAGTGGGTTGCCATTTCCTTCTCCAATGCATGAAAGTGAAAATGAAAGGGAAGTTGCTCAGTCATGTCCAACCCTCAGCGACCCCATGGACCGCAGCTTTCCAGGCTCCTTCGTCCATGGGAGTTTCCAGGCAAGAGTACTGGAGTGGGGTGCCATTGCTTTCTCCGTGTGAGTAAATATAGTAATATGTAATCTGAAAAAGCTAAATTCTGAAAAATAATTGTGTTCATGCATGCTGTTGCTTATCACTTCCAATAAATATGTAATGAAAGTACAGAAAATACCCCCTCCCCTGAAGTCTTCAGTGACATTAAGCATGCATCGTGCACATGAGTAAATATGTTCAGTAACCTTTTAAAATCTCACGTAACCCGACTGTGCTTTGCAAACACCCAGGGCCCCTTCAGAAAGAGTCACTTGTAAACAATTTTCAGAACTGTGAAAAGGATTTCAAAAGGTTTTTTTTTTTTTTCTCCTTTACCAAAGAAAGCCTTGTGAGAGGAGGAGGAGCAGGCGGGGGTGGGGAGTGTTAGAGATAAGAGCTGCTGCTGCTGCTAAAACCCCACACCCAGTGGCTGGTTAGTGATTCAGTGTAGAGGGCAATTGAGAGAGAAGCTCAGCTGGTGCCTTGAAAAAAAAAAATAGAGTGCAAGTCTGTTCTCAGCAAGTAATAGCCTCCATCATTTTAACCTGGGCCAAGTGGGTGGAACTGCCCCTCCCCCCTAGCCCCCGCAGTCCTCTGGCTGCCCTTGACTTTCATTCATTCTGATTTTACCAGCACAGAACAAAGACAGGGCACTGGGAGGCAAGGTGGGAACTGCCCCAGGCCTCACTCTAGGCCCAGATCTGAATGGGAAGTGGGCTATTAGTCCCTGAAATTGCTCTCTGGGTTTTCCTTGGCCTGTATGGTTCTTTTTTGTACTTATATACTTTTTTCTTTTTCTTTTTTTAATAACTTGGTTTTGAATTGACCAGCAGACCTGTCTGTTTGCTCAGCTTGATCTAAATTGGCTTTTGGTTCAAACTTCAGGTGGTTTTTCAGTTTGACTCTGCTCCTCTCTCTCCAGGAAGACAAGTTCGCCCATATTTAGCATCTTTGCTGACAGAGAACCAGCAGGCTTGCTGTTTGAATCTACATCTGAATGTACCGTTTGGCCAAAAAAAAAAAAAAGATCACTCTTTTAGGTTCGTGGAATTTGGTTGCTTTATTTTTGGCCACAGTGCTTCTCTGTCATGTTGTTTTACATTTCTCTGGAATTCTCTCTTCTGTGGCTCTTTCAGCAAATTTTCTCTGCGTTGCCAGCTTTTATGAACAAATGGGAGACAGCCTGAGTTCTGCAGTGTTCATCAATACTGGAACCTGAAGCACCTATGGGGGGTGCCCCACACAGAGATACTGTCTCTGGAGGACTGCGTCTTGAAAACAGAATTATCACTTACTCTCCTAAATCAGTCAATCCTGCACCTTTCGCAGTGTGTCAGTGGTGAACCTGTGTATGCTCCTAATAAAGTAATAATTAATCATTACCACTCAGATGCAGTATCACATATTAACAGGGGTAGTTCAAAACAATCCACAGAATGTAAAGGATACAAGCCAGTAACTCTCCTTCCCATAAGATAATTTCAAGGAACATTTTTCTGTAAACTTAATTTTGGGATTCTATATTTGATTTCATGTTGATAAATTTGGGAGAACAGAGGTTCACAAAAATTGTGCTTTAGAGAATTGCCCGAGTAATTGTGGTTAGGTATTGATCTAGGTTAGAAGTTGTAGCTGAAACCCGGTGGCCCGAGCGGATGGACAGAGAGAGGCAGTGTAAAGAGTGACTGCTGCTAAAGAGAAAGCACAGCTTGACAGGAAAATGGCCCAAACAGATTTTATTCAGCAACTATTGCAGTAGGGGTAAAGAGACCTCAATATAGAACTGGGCTCAGTTCTAAAGACATCATGGACAAGGCAGGATTTATAGCCAAGGAGCAGGGTGGGGTCAGTGGGTGGAAAATTACTGAGAGCAAGCCTGGGATGGGGAAGGATGTTGGTTAAACAGACCTGACAGGATTCTTGAAGGCAGGCCAGGGCGATCAGGTATCACTCAGTGAATGAAGAATTTGATCAGATAGAGAGGGTGATCAGATATGAGGATGAGGGATTCTCTAAATTGACTTAAGCAAGACTCTTGCTAAAACTGATGGTTCAGGCACAAGAAGGAGGGACGCCAGGACTGAGGCCCAGAGGGCTCAGAGGAGCCCCATTAAAGTTTCATCAAGGACAGAATTTTGTCGCTGCAAAGATGTCTGATTATGGCTTTAACTGGGCTAGATTGCTTTAATATATTGTGGTTAAAATTTGTTTTTTTTTTTCTTTCTTGCTGACCTTTGTATGTGGGTGGGAAAGGAGAAAGTTGGTGTTCACAGTCACTCACAGAACTTAGCAGATACAACCTTTTTCTTTTTTTATTTTAATTGATTTTTTTTTTTTTTTTTGGCTGCACTATGTGGCTTGTAGCAGGATCTGAGTTCCCAAACCAGGGACTGAACCTGGGCCATGGTAGGGAAAGCGCTGGATTGCCAGGGAGCTCCCTACAATCTTACAACTGCATTTTCTGGAACAGTCTCTCCCCTTTGGTTCCCAGGGCAGGGGAAGAGACTAGAGAGCTGTGCAAAGGCTTTTCATTGACTCACCCAGAAGGGACACGGCCACTTCCTCTCACAACTCATTGGCTAGAACCAGTTACATCACCCCACGATGGCACCCCACTCCAGTACTCTTGCCTGGAAAATCCCATGGACGGAGGAGCCTGGTAGGCTGCAGTCCATGGGGTCGCGAAGAGTCGGACATGACTGAGTGACTTCCCTTTCACTTTTCACTTTCATGCATTGGAGAAGGAAATGACAACCCACTCTAATGTTCTTGCCTGGAGAATCCCAGGGATGGGGGACTGGGCTGCTGTCTATGGGGTCGCACAGAGTCGGACACGACTGAAGTGACTTAGCAGCAGTAGCAGTTACATCACCTCACCTAATATTAGACCTGGGAGCTGGGAAGAGTATGTGATAGTGAAAGTCCCTCAGTTGTGTCCAACTGTTTTTGACCCCATGGACGATACAGTCCATGGAATTCTCCAGGCCAGAATACTGGAGTGGGTAGTGTGTGCTGTGGGGAGGATTCATGCCTTTTTAGAGAAGTGGGGGCTTGCTAATTACCAATTGGATCCAAAAAGTCGACCCATGGCAATGGGGCCTCCTCCAACTCCACATTTCAGTGTGTTAGCTGATACCCGTTCCTCTACATCTTCGATCACCTCAGGTAAATTAATACCACCTATTCTTCAGGTCTGGTGGTTCACATGGTAAAGAATCTGCCTGCAATGCAGGAGACCAGGGTTTGATCCCTGGGTCCAGAAGATCCTCTGGAGAAGGAAATGGCAACCCACTCTAGTATTCTTGACTGAAGAGTCTCATGGATAGAGGAGCCTAATGGGCCAAAATCCATGAGGTCCAAAAGAGGCGGACATGACTGAATGACTAACAGTAACAGCTTTTCCCTTCGCCAGGGGATCTTTCCAACCCAGGGATCAAACCCTGGCCTCCTGCATTGCAGGCAGATTTAGAAGTTCACTTAATGAGGATTGTTGTGTGTTCTATATTTACACTTATACATGTATGTTATACATGCCTTCCGTTGCCTTTAGGAGCAAGGTCAAAAGAAATATTGCAAATATTTGCAAATATTGCAAACAAGAACAGGAAAAGGCTTAATTCTTAAATGTGTCTTGTTGTAGTTTTAATTCAGCCCAATTATTAGAACATATTTAAACCATCAAGCAAAATAGTTACATGGACCTTCCTTACCCCAGGCACAAAAGCTTTCAAATAATGGATGTGGATATTTCCTATTTCCAGGAATGTCCTTTGAACTTTTGTTCAGAGAACATCTTGAAAGGGAACAATTTAGGGATATTCTTTTCAGAGTGCCCACTTTGCCAGGAAGTGCTCTAGGAAGGGATTATGAACTGTATCTGGGAGGTGCATTAGTTTAGCAGTAGTGGTTAAGGGCTTCCCAGGTGGCTCAGTGGTAAAGAACACACCTGCCGGTGCAGGAGACGTGGGTTCTATCCCTGGGTCCAGAAGATCCCCTGGAGAAGAAAAGGGCAACCCACTCCAGTATTCTTTTCTGGGAAAGCCCATGGACAGAGAGCCTGGTGGTCTACAGTCCATGGGGCTGCAGAAGAGTGGGGCAGGACTGAACGACTAAGCAGCAACAGTGGTGCTTCAGGCCACATCGATACATGTAGATACATGTATGTATACGCATGTATGTATATGTGTGTATACAGTTGACCCTTGAACAATATAGAGGTTAGGGGCACCAGCCCTGCATGCAGTAACCCCCTCCCCCTGTATAATTTATAATCAGCCTTTCACATTCCAGTTCCTGCACACCTGCAAATTCAACCAATCCTAGATCATGAAGCACTTAGCACTTAAGTACTGAAAAAAGTTCACATATGAGTGGACCCGTGCAGTTCTGTGTTGCTCACTGGTCAGTGGTTATGTGTGTATGCATCATATGTGCGTGTATAAAGTTGTAGGTGGGCTGTGCTTCCTACAGCACGGCACAGCCCAGTGACTCCTGATTTACCCAGCTCGTTTACTAATTTTGTTATCTGATGGGACTCCTGGACTGGCTAACCCTGTGGAAACGGGCGACGAAAGCCCCTCCCTGGGGCTCTTGCTCTAAAAGAAACTGGTTGCCTTTTAGTAGTTTCTCAGCAAACAATGAAGAGATTTACTAGTTATTTCAGAGAAATGAGTGAATAAATTGGACATGTGGTGCAAATTATGCTAACTCTGGCAGCATTGGACATTTAAAAGGTCAAAAAAAGTCTCTATTATGGTAAAAGGAAAATTACAATTATGTAAATAGGGAGTTTCACTATATTACTTGTGTTAATCTCTTATCTCCAAAGGAGTAAATGGTTTTAGTGTATGGTATACAACACAGAACCATTAAGTCCGTGAAAGCAGTATTTACTGAGAGAAATAGGAAAGTCTAATTTAATTTAAAACCAATGCATCCTGGGGAGCATCTGGCTTTTCCATATCATGCTTCAGAGCCATGAAGTGGAGCAGGCAAGGGTCCCCTGATGCATGTGAAGCAGTGAGGCCCACTCAGAGATGAGCCCTCAAAGACCTACAGGGTAGTATCCATGTTCTGATGCTTTTGGAGCGAGGCCATTTTCTCTTGAACCAAAACACACAATTGGGAACAGAAAAAATTTTGATATCCACATGTCAAGTCGGTTAGAATTAACTAGTTTGCTGAGCAGCTGAGCCAGATTTTACAAACTTGAGCTCGTTTGGGGTCCTAGATTCCTTCCTGGCATGCTGATTTTCAAGCTGGTGCCCATTATGCTGCTCATATTAAAATGCTATGAAAGCAAAGCATTTTGTGTTGAGTAGTTGAGCAAACTCTATTATACGGTAATTATACTATCAGTATAGAATCTAATTTTATATGGTGGAGGGGGTTTTAACCAAATGCAAGAGGAAAACTAACGAACAGAATTTTTTCTTTATCACTATGGGATGGTAAAATTACAGAACTGTGCTCACTTGGGAGGCTATTTTTAAACCTATTTCTACTAAATAAAATTAACTCCAATTTTGCTGTATTTTAATAAAACTTAGCCACTGTAAAAATAAATGTAAATTCTAGGGGGTTGCCTCTATCTGATGCTTGTTGACCAGGGAAAAATGCCTCTGTCAGTGACCAAACATAGGCACACTTGCTCCATTACACATACTATTTTAAGCGTCATTGGGATATTAGGCCTCAGGTTACAAGTGAGTAGGACCATCTCAGATGTAATTTCTTGCTAACACTGGTGACTTGGAAGATGTGGAAGGGGGAGGGGAAGACCTTGTTAGCTATGGAATCAACTGAGAAACTCAGGTTACTTATGAATTAATGAGATTGGTTATATCATTTATTGGATTTAATTAAATACTTCTTATTAAATGCCTGCCATGTGCAGGGCATTCCATTAGGGACTGGAGATGAGTAAGAGTAGGGAATATATAATCTACTGTGCATCATTTGTATTTGTTTATTGGTTGCTATATAAGTATTAAGAATCAAAGTAATTACAAAGAAAGGGATTATCCAGTACATGGATTATCCAAGCTCTTTACAGCTCCTTTTCCTCTGACTACTTTACAGCTCACATCTACCTCTTCAGGGAGAAAGATGAAAAAATAAATGAAAACAAAACAGTAAAGCTTATTTTCTGCTTGTTAGGAAACCTGGAAAACTGGGCAGTTGGGAGCAAGAAAATGTACCAGTTAAGAGTTATTAACTTAGTGGTTTTTCTTTGTTGTTTGATGCTATTGACAGATAAATAATGTACATATGCATTCATTTGTTATACACATGATATATTTCCAAAGATATTCATGTATGCAAACATATGGATATTAAGAATATACAGTACACATCCTGCACATGCTTAGGGTTGTGTGATGCATAACGTCTGTTCTGTTACAGCTAATGCAAGAGAAGAAGCAAATCTAGTAATCAGATTTCAGTCTGCATTTCCACAGTAAAGGGCTGTTATTTGTTTAAAGCTCTACACTTGGATGCAGAGTCAACAACATGAATTTATGGTCCTGGAAATGTGTGGCTTGCACAATCAAACATACTTATGGAAAACAGATTTTCATTTATTTAGTAAGTATTAATGGTATTCCCAGTTATTCAGTGGTAAAGAATCTGCCTGGCAATGCAGGGGATGCTGGAGACACAGGTTCCATCTCTGGGTCTGGAAGATCCCCTGGAGAAGGAAATGGCAACACTTTCCAGTATTCTCGCTTGGATAAACCCATGGACAGAGGAGCCTGGTGGGCTACAGTCCATGGGGTCACATGAAATCAGACACAATTGAGCATCTGAGCATGCACAATGCACAATGCATTAATATACATTGGGAAACTTAGCCAAAAAAATCTTTATAATAAAATGAAATTGAAAACTAGATGGACTCATACACTACATTGTCCTTTTCTGACACACATCAGTGGTGGCAAGTCTTCTGCCAAAAAATATGCCATTTTTTTTTTTACTGGCGTCATCTACACTGGATTTTACTTTTTTTTTTTTCCCCTCAAACTTGAAACTCTACTTCCAGCAGGAATTGTGGCCCCCCAGTTGGCCAGAATCTCAGAGAAGGGGCTACCTCTGGGGAGAGGGTCAGGCCAAAAGGGGAGGTTGCTATTTCCTACCCTTTTCTTTTACATCAAATGGCCTCCTCCCCTCAAGAGGAAACTTGATAAGTCTTGTAGTCCAGAGCTCTTCCCTTCAAAATTTGATCCTCTTTTAAGCCAAGGGTTTCCAATCTTTTGAGATATGAATGATGCACTTTTCAGCCTAAAAATGTTCATGAATTCCTAAATGATAGCAGATTTCAGATTTATATCATCCTTTCAAGCCATGATCCTAGAGAAAGAACTCCCTCCTCCCCATACTCAGGAAAGTTATGGGAAAGATTCTTATTAATTTGGGTCACATACCCATTCATTCCTCAAAAGTCAGATTCAGCTCTCTGGGCAGAATCAGCCCAAACTGAACCACATAGAATGGGGCTCAGACAAAAAAAAAAGCAATTCTTTTAACCAGAATAAAGGAGATGTGATGATGAGCTGGCAAAAAAGTGTATGTTTACCCACATTTACAAAAGTGCTTTGAAAAATGATGTAACAATATACAAATGCATAGCATTGATTTCCTTCTTTTGTTCTGCTATAGATTTAAAATAATGCTTAAAAATCAAGCATTATGTTCAATGTAGCATACATGTTAACATTGTGCTCTACGTTCAGTTCAGTTCAGTTCAGTTGCTTATGTGTCCGACTCTTTGCGACCCCATGAATTGCAGCACACCAGGCCTCCCTGTCCATCACCATCTCCTGGAGTTCACTCAAACTCACGTCCATTGAGTTGGTGATGCCATCCAGCCATCCCATCCTCTGTCATCCCCTTCTCCTCCTGCCCCCAATTCCTCCCAGCATCAGAGTCTTTTCCAATGAGTCAACTCTTCACATGAGGTGGCCAAAGGACTGGAGTTTCAGCTTTAGCATCATTCCTTCCAAAGAACACCCAGGACTGATCTCCTTTAGAATGGACTGGTTGGATCTCCCTGCAGTCCAAGGGACTCTCAAGAGTCTTCTCCAACACCACAGTTCAAAAGCATCAATTCTTCGGCGCTCAGCTTTCTTTACAGTCCAACTCTCACATCCATACATGACTACTGGAAAAACCATAGCTTTGACTAGATGGACCTTTGTTGTCAAAGTAATGTCTCTGCTTTTGAATATGCTATCTAGGTTGGTCATAACTTTCCTTCCAAGGAGTAAGCATCTTTTAATTTCATGGCTGCAGTCACCATCTGCAGTGATTTTGGAGCCCCCCAAAATAAAGTCTGCCACTGTTTCCACTGTTTCCCCATCTATTTCCCATGAAGTGATGGGACCAGATGCCATGATCTTCTTTTTCTGAATGTTGAGCTGTAAGCCAACTTTTTCACTCTCCTCTTTCACTTTCATCAACAGGCTTTTTAGTTCCTCTTCACTTTCTGCCATAAGGGTGGTGTCATCTGCATGTCTGAGGTTATTGATATTTCTCCCACCATTCTTGATTCCAGCTTGTGCTTCTTCCAGGCCAGCGTTTTTCATGATGTACTCTGCATAGAAGTTAAATAAGCAGGGTGACAATATACAGCCTTGATGTACTCCTTTTCCTATTTGGAACCGGTCTGTTCTTCCATGTCCAGTTCTAACTGTTGCTTCCTGACCTGCATATAGGTTTCTCAAGAGGCAGGTCAGGTGGTCTGGTATTCCCATCTCTTGAAGAATTTTCCCCAGTTGATTGTGATCCACACAGTCAAAGGCTTTGGCATAGTAAATAAAGCAGAAATAGATGTTTTTCTGGAACTCTCTTGCTTTTTTGATGATTCAGTGGATGTTGGCAATTTGATCTCTGGTTCCTCTGCCTTTTCTAAAACCAGCTTGAACATCAGGAAGTTCACGGTTCACATATTGCTGAAGCCTGGCTTGGAGAATTTTGAGCATTACTTTACTAGCGTGTGAGATGACTGCAATTGTGCGGTAGTTTGAGCATTCTTTGGCATTGCCTTTCTCTGGGATTGGAATGAAAACTGACCTTTTCCAGTCCTGTGGCCACTGCTGAGTTTTCCAAATTTGCTGGCATATTGAGTACAGCACTTTCACAGCATCATCTTTCAGGATTTGAAATAGCTCAACTGGAATTCCATCACCTCCACTAGCTTTGTCCGTAGTGATGCTTTCTAAGGCCCACTTGACTTCACATTCCAGGATGTCTGGCTCTAGGTCAGTGATCACACCATTGTGATTATCTTGGTCATGAAGATCTTTTTTGTACAGTTCTTCTGTGTATTCTTGCCACCTCTTCTTAATATCTTCTGCTTCTGTTAGGTCCATACCATTTCTGTCCTTTATCGAGCCCATCTTAACTGTTTTTAATGCACTAGGTCAGATGCCAACTAGCTTTTAAGAAGAAAAGTCCCGGTACATTTCTCTTTGATTTCCTATCAATCTTGATTTGTCCAGAATGTTCCAAAATTGCCTCTGACCAAAGAGAGTCAGTCCTCGATATCCTTAGGTATTCTTTCTTGCTTTTTCTCTTATTACCATATAGTGTTATTGTGGAGGACTGGTCGCACACAAACCAGTGATATTTGTCTCTTCCTTGTATTAAATCTGCTGCTTCACCCTTGCCAGAGCTTCAGTGGGTTGTCTCAGACTCCAGAGTTCCAGCTGACATGCACAAATACTATTTATTAACACTTAGGCCAGGAAGGAATGATTTCCAATTTCAGTTTAATGCCGTGCAGGAGCTGGGGTTTCCTATGGGGTTTTTGGCCAACGGGGTAGATTATAATACCATAGCCTCTGTTTCTGGTAAGTTCTCCTCTGGGAATCTTGGGGTCCTCCCTTGATACTAGACCTTGAGCATGCCCTGCAGTCTTTGCCCAGTAGTGTCTATACCTTTGAGTTTTGGTAGGAACCTGAGTGCTTTTCTCTCAGAAGGCATTTTTAAAGTGAATTGATTTATCTTATCATATACTCAAGAGAGGAATTGCTTTTCCTTCTCAGGTCTTTGTGAAGGGGACATTTTTTTCTCAGGGCAAGGGGATACTTTTTAACTTTTAATTTTTACAGAACAGCCAGGCTACTCTTACAAGAACAGCAACATTTTCCCCAAGGAGAGTTTCTCTTTTGAGATGGTGGAAGACTGGCATAATTCTTTAAAAAAATCTCCCTCTCTGGGCATCCTCTTAACACAAAGGTAAACCTGGATTTCTGCCTCAAGGTTGCACCCCCTGACGTGTTCCCCATGTTTATAAATGAATGGTATCTCTTCCTACCAAGATGACCAAGGCAAAAGCTGGAAGTCAGATCTGAGTCTTCTTTCTTTTCAACTTCCTAACTTCATTCAAGCCATTAGCAAGTGTTGTCATTTCTTCTTCCCATTATCAACTGATTCCATTTCCTTCCATCCCCATTCACACAAACTTAATCTCTCCTCTGGATTGCTACGACAGGTCCTTCTGACCCAGTGTCCATAGTGCAGCTGGGCTTTCAGTTCAGTTCAGTTTAGTCACTCAGTCGTGTCTGACTCTTTGTGACTCCATGGACTTTAGCACAGCAGGCTTCCCTGTCCATCACCAACTCCTGGAGCTTGCTCAAACTCATGTCCATCTATTCGGTGATGCCATCCAACCATCTCATCCTCTGTCGTCTCCTTCTCCTGCTTTCAATCTTTCCCAGCATCAGGTGGCCAAAGTATTGGAGCTTCAGCTTCAGCATCAGTGCTTCCAATGAATATTCAGGGTGGATTTCCTTTAGGATTGAGTGGTTTGGTCTCCTTGCAGTCCAAGGGACTCTCAAGAGTCTTCTCCAACACACCACAGTTCAAAAGCATCAATTCTTCCACTCTCAGTCTTCTCTATGGTCCAACTCTCACATCCATACATGACTACCGGAAAAAAAAAAAGCTTTGACTAGACAGACCTTTGTTGGCAAAGTAATGTCTCTGCTTTTTAATATGTTATCTAGGTTTGCCATAGCTTTCACTGAAGTGCAAATGTGATCATGTGATTTCCTTACATACAACTTACAGGTGGCTTCTCATTTTCTTCAGGCAGGATTCCAGAAATAGTGCAGCATCTTTCTCATCTCTCTCACCTGTCTCTCACTATTTCCTTTATCACAATCATTGTTCTGCTTATACCAAGCCCTCACTTTATATAGGGCCCTGGACTGACTTCTGGACCCATTGATTGTGCAGTTCTATTCTCTGGAAATGTCACTCCTCAGATCCCCTTCCTTCACATTATATATATTTCTACCTAGGTTCAGATTTCTGACATCCCCCAGCTGGGCTGAAATGCCCCTACCATGGATCCTCTGTGTTCTCTACCACAACACCCTGTTCATCATTACTCTTCAAATTGCCTTTCCTGCCAACAAGACAGTGAGCTGCATGAAGACACCAGCTATGTCTGCTCTGGCACTGTCGTGCTCCCAGAGGTTAGAACCCACCTGGTACATAATGGACAGCCATTACGTATTTACTGTAGCAAATACATTAATATGTCTTGGAAGGCAGCATGGTCCAGGGGAGAGAGTTTTCACTGACAGTCAGGAGGTATAAATTCTGTGATTTTTTTTTCACTCCCTGTATGACTTGTGTGTAAGATGCTATATTAATTTTCCTCCTGGAGGAGGGTCACTCCCTGTTGGG
This sequence comes from Bos mutus, assembly GCF_027580195.1. NCBI lineage: Eukaryota > Metazoa > Chordata > Mammalia > Artiodactyla > Bovidae > Bos > Bos mutus. The sequence continues at coordinate 88,534,378 of NC_091617.1, read as the reverse complement.
GTAGAATCTGGTCCTTAGTCAGGGATGCCTGGCTGAGAGCTGAACTCTGGAGGCAGTGCTCAGCAGCTCATTTTGATTCACTCTCACATTTTCTACCTGTGGCTCTAACTATGAAGGGAAAATGTGAATGCTCTTGCATGCTCCTCAAAATATGAAAAAAAAAAAGTATCTGAAGGCCCCTGAGTGAGATGACTGATTAGGCTAACTCTGAATTTCCAGTACACTAGAATTGAAATAATAGTCCCAGAGGTAAAATTATACAACAGGAATAATGTTGCAAGCTGATAACACTAACTTTCTGTCCTAAGGATGGTCTCTTTTCCTTCTGGAAACCATATTTCCACCAATAACATTCAGAAAGCTGCTTATCTGGGCTGGAGTTCATGTGATTAGGTTAGAAATGGCCTATGCTGGCAGTGGCTATTTGTACTGATTTCTCCTTTTAAAAAAAAATGCATTTAGAAAATGATTCAGTTCCTGTACAGCAAAATACCTATCTATTTTTTTACAGTGCATTTTTAAAATGGCAAATCATAAACTATTGACCTTAAGAGAAATTCAATGAATCATTAAAATGCTTCTGCTCACAAGCCCAGTTCTGACTAATTCCTCACACTTGGCATTATCAGATATATTAAGACTTTAGTCACCGTTACCAACCACCTAAATATTGCACACCCTGGCAGCCTTTTGCTAAATGTAAACCTCTGAATCAGGGCGATAGGATTTTCTTTTGGCATTATATGTATTATTTATCTGTTTATTTTCTGGGATAGAGGGCATGGAACCCAAATGCCTGGTTTCTCTGCAGCCTATGTGCTGGAGCATGCACATTTGCAGAGAGGCACTCCAGTGTTCTTGCCTAGAGAATCCCACGGACAGAGGAGCCTGGCAGGCTACAGGGTTGCAGAGTTGGACACCACTGAGCAACTGAGCACTCCCGTCTGGAGAATGACTGGTGGGCCTCTGACATGGGGGAAGTGAATAATAGAAGGGTTGATGGAGCCAAGACTGCCACTCTCAGACTCATATCATTTTGGGGTGGGATGTGAAGATAAATGCTTAAACAATGTTTTATTTTACTTTTTGGATGGTGGTGATTTTAAAACTTCAGTCACTTGAATTAGAAAGTGATTATCTCTCACTTTAACAATTCAAATACTGCAGATATCTCTAAGGTAACAAAAGTCTTCTTGGGCTTCCCTGGTGGCTCAGTGGTAAAGAATCTGATTGCCAATGCAGAAGACAGAAGTTTGATCCATGGTCTGGGAAGATCCCACATGCCATGGAGCAACTAAACCCATATTCCACAACTATGGAATCTGGGAGCTGCAGCTACTGAGCCCAGGTGTCCCAGTTCCTGAAGCACATATACCCTAGAGCCCGTGCTCTGCACCAAGAGAAGCCACCACAATGAGAAGATCGTGCATCGCCATGAAGAGTAGCCCCTGTTCACCACAACCAGAGAGAAGCTTGTGCAGCAACGAAGACCCAGTGCCATCAAAAATAAACAGAGTCACTGAAGATTTTTTTAAAACGTCTTCTAAGTTGCCTCCTCTCCCACTCATATGCCATCATATACTCTTCTAAGTTTTATTTTGTTGTAATTATCGGCACATATATGGCATCTTTGTTTTCTTTCTATTTAAAAATATTTATATAAGAGGCTCATACTAAACATACTGTAACTTGCTTCATTTGTTTATTTAGCCACTTATCTCTCTCTCTGCTCATTAGCTTAATGTCTTGGATTTCTGCAGTGTTCTCTTTTCTGAACTCCGTTATGGGACCTGTGCTCTGTGCCGTGAATCTGGCTTTTGTGGACCTATTGTGTTCCATGTTCACTACTTCAGTTGTGCTCTTGTTTTCTCTCTCCAACCGGATTTAAGGACAAAGATGGCATCATCCTTCTCTCAGTGCTTACCACTTAGTAACTGATCGTTTAGAGCTGTTTTTAACCAACTCTTAGGGCTGAATTTCAGTTTAATTTAAACAGGTTCCTTTTTGCAGGCACACGCTTTGAAGTCATGCGTTTTGTATTCTCTGGCCATGAACCAATTACCACACCTACTTGTAGAGCTAAATATTTGTGCACCCAAAGTGAAGCAGATAATTATGCAATTACTCAGATAATTCACAGGAAGACAGGAGTCTGCCTGAATGACTCAGGTGATCCTGGCTACTGTATCGTATATTAAAGGAAGCAAATTCTTTCCTTTATTAAGATGTTTCAAAGTATGGGGATGAACCCTCTTGGGGATGGAGTGAATTTTGTGGGTAAGCAAGAATTCTTTGTTAAAGGCTTTCCAGGTAATTGTGAAAGTCACCTTCTCTAGTTGAAGATTATTGTCACAGAAAGTGATTATGAAGGCTGGCACTGTGCTGGTGGTTGGGAAGGCAGTTGTGAGTAAAAAACACATAAGGTGTCTGTTCTCATAAGGCTTACAGTCTGTATGAGTTTCCTAGAGTTGCTGTAACAAAGTGCTACAAACTGGGTAGCTTAAAACAACAGATGTCTTTTTATTTTTTTAAATTAAGGCAGAGTATGGTAGAGTTACAATATTATATTAATTTCAGGTGTATGACGTGGTAATTCAGTATTTTTATAGATTCCATTCCATGCAAAATTATTATAAAATATTGGCTGTATTTCCTGTGCCATACATTACATCACTGTAACTTATTTATTTTATACCTAGTAGTTTGTACCTGTTAATATTCTTCACCTATTTTGGCCCTCTTCTGTCATTCTCGGAACCACTGATTTGTTCTCTGTATCTATAAGTTTATTTCTGTTTTGTTATATTTGTTCATTTAAACAACAGAAATTTATCCTCTCACATTCCTGGAGGTGAAAAATTCCAAAACCAAACTGTCATAGGGGCCATGCTCCCTCTAAGGCCTCTAGGGCAGGACATATACTTGTCTGTCTTCATGTCTGGAAGCCCCAGATGTTCCTTGGCTTCTGGTAGCATAACACCAATCTGTCTCCATCTTCACATGAACATCTTCCCTTTGCATCTCTGTCTTCACTGGTGCTCTCTCTGTGTCCTGTGAGCAAAATTCTCTCTAATAAGGACACTGGTTGTATTGGATTAAGGCTAACCCTGACCTCATCTTAACTTATTTAAATTTGCAAAGTCCCAGACACAAATAAGATCACATTTGTAGGTGTTGAGTGGGAAGAACTTCAATTTATTTATTTTTTTTGAGGGAACACAATGCAACTCATAACAGAGTCTAAGGTTTTACTCCAGTGGGGCAGACAGACATTTATTCAAATCATCAGAGAGACAGATAGAGTATAACCAAGAGGACTTACAGAGGAGAGTGACAGGGTGCTCTAGCATCTCATACAATGAGGATTAGACCTGGTCTGGTTTCTGGGGCAAGTAGGCTTGGGCTGAGTAAGTATTAACTAGGGGCACAGGGGAAGGCAGAGCAATCAGCATATGTGGCAATACCCCAAGAGAAGGATGTAAACACCAAAGAAACTAATGGGATTGGAATGGAGAGAGCAAAGGGCTGAGATGAGGATGATCAGTGCTCAAGAGGTGAGCCATTATCAGACCATGCAGGGCCTGGAGATCAACTGGGCATCTGTATCCTCATCCTAAGACAGGCAAGAAGCTGGTGAAGGGTTTAAGCTATGCTGGAGGTTGGGAGGCAATGATGCCTTAAGGGTGAACTCATCCGATTTGCATGTCATAACCATCTGTAAAGAGGAAAGATTTTGGGGGAAAAAAAAAAAAAAACATACTTGAAGGATGAAGCAAAATAGAAATTGGGGGTCAATTGGACATGAAGAGAACCTAGTTAAGGTTGGTGTGAAGGTTCCTGACCTGAGAAATCTGGTGAGGGAGGGAGCCCTGGAAGATGACCCCACTGGGGAAGGAAGATTATGAAAGGAGCTTCTTTTGAAGTGACATTAAGACATCCAACAAGAGACAGCAAGCAGGCCCTGGATATACAGGGCCTTGTTTGAGGCAGCTAACAATTTGTTCAGTAACTGAAATTTTGTACAGCCCTGAACAAATATATCGGGTGGAAGTCTGGTTTATCCTTCTCAAGCCAAGGGGAGGATTCTGAGCCTCAAGTTTTCCAAAACAGATTTTAAAAACACAAGACAGATCATTCCCTTCTAGCTATAATAAGTGTAATTCTGGCAGCTACCATTGGACAATGTTTGGGACAGTCTGCTAAGGGGTAAAAAGGCCCAATGAGTGGAATGTTTTAGACATGGCTAACTCAGGGGATGGAAAGTGAAAGTGAAAGTTGCTTAGTAATGTCCAACTCTTCGAGACCCCATGGACTGTAGCCAGTCAAGAATACTGGAATGGGTTGCCATTCCCTTTTCCAGGGGATCTTCCTGACCCAGCAATCAAACCCAGGTTGCTGCATTGCAACCACCAGGGAAATCTGAGCCACCAGGGAAATGGACCGCAATTCAACAATTTTTAATTTTTCCATGAAATATATTACTAAAAATAACAGGGTGAGTAATTAGTGATCCCTAGTTACTGTTTTTTGTTTGTTTTTGTTTTGTATCACAGATCAAGATTAAAATACTTCTGGAAAAGGCAAGTGAAAGACCACTTCCTTTAACCTTACAAGCATCTTCTCAACATAACATAACTTTAGTTTTCTTTCTGCCTCTTGAAAACATCTGCTATCTCTCACCTATAAAATTTCTCAGCATTTTCCCTCAGCCCGGGAGGCCTTTGTAATTTGAGTATTAAAAACATTTGTTGCCCTTTTTCTTGCTGCTTAAATTCATCTAGGCTCATGGGCCAATGTCTTCCTTACTCAGCTATTGTGCTCAGGATCTCGCTAATTAGCTAGCTCTCTCCTGCAAGAGAGCTCATTGCTTTTTCTTGGGGCTGATGTCACTCCCCGAGCTAGGAAGCTCCACACTGTCTTTTATTTCTAGAGTCTCTTTCTTGCACCCCACCTTGCTTTGATTATTCAGACTTTTCCTAAGACCGAAAGAGAAAAGCTGATAATGTATTTCTTTCTCTAAAAGCTGTCTCTAATCCTGAGATAATTTCTTTCCAACTGGGAGAAAAGTTACCTTAGCAACTAAGCAACTAATTGACTCAATTAACTTTTCCCCTCCTCCTTTATCAATATTCAATTAACATTAAATCGCTTCTTTGCTATGCTCTGTAGTTTAATAACCTAAGCAAATAGCTGAAGTGGACCATGGACTGCAAGTAGCTGGATGAAGAATGTCTCAGAGGGGATGAAATGTTTTGGAAGGAGAGTTGTGGCAAACCTAGACAGCTTATTAAAAAGCAGAGACATCACTTTGCCCACAAAGGTCCATATAGTCAAAGCTATGGTTTTTTTTACATATTCATGTATGAATATGAGAGTTGGATCATAAAAAAGGCTGAGCGCTGAAGAATTGATGCTTTCGAACTGTGGGACTCTTGAGAGGACTCTTGAGAGTTCATTGGACTGCAAGGAGATCCAACCAATTAATCCTAAAGGAAATCCACCCTGAATATTCATTCTAAGGACTGATGCTCCAATAGTTTGGCCACCGGATGTGAAGAGCTGACTCATTGGAAAAGACCCTGATGCTGGAAAAAACTGAAGGCAAAAGGAGAAGGGGGTGGCAGAGGATGAGATGATTAGATAGCATTACTGATTCAATGGACATGAATTTGAGCAAACTCCAGGAGATAGTGAAGGGCAGAGGAGCCTGGTGTGCTGTAGTCCATGGGGTCACAGTCAGCTATGACTTAGTGACCAAGCAACAGCAAGAGACTCAGAACCTGAAGCCATCTTCTTCATTCCCCACCTTCTCTTGGTGTTATTTTAAGACTCCTGGATGCAATTTAGATGAAGCTGTTGGGAATAGAGGGGAAAGGGACGAAACTCTGAAGTGACCAAGATTAATTTTCTAGCAGTCAGTAAAATGGGCCTCAGGACCAGAAACAGGTCCTGTGTTTTGCCTATAAGGAAAAACAGAGTTACATGTTTTGAATTTTGAGTTTATGGACAAGAGATTCATATTATTGTCAAAAGTAATAGAGGGCAATGAAGGAACACTTACCAAATTAAACAAAACAAAACAAAACCAACAATAACAACTGTAAAGCCAAGAAATAAAAAGTGGGACTTTCCCTAAAAGGATCAAAGGAGAAATGAGCTGGATACTAGCCTTATTCCTGTAAGCTGGTTTGGAAATCCATATACTTTTCTCACCTTCTCCAAATGCAGAAACAAGTTGCTCAATTGAAAATTCTCAGTGCTACATCCATGACTGCATTTGCTTCTTTAACCTCATTATCACCTGCCCCAGACAGTTTCTCTAGCCTGAACATAGGCATATACTTCTTATGTACGTCATCCTTTCTGGGAATGAATGGGGGTAAGAATAAATGCATTTATTCTATTCTGTTATATTAATCATTTAAGCAAAATGAGTGAATAGATACATAAAAATTGGAAAATCATCTCAGTGACCCTTATTGGGTGCTTGCTGCTGCTGCTGCTGCTAAGTCGCTTCAGTCATGTCCGACTCTGTGCGACCCCAGAGGCGACAGCCCACCAGGCTCCCCCATCCCTGGGATTCTCCAGGCAAGAATACTGGAGCGGGTTGCCATTTCCTTTTCCAATGCATGAAAGTGAAAAGTGAAAGTGAAGTCACTCAGTCGTGTCTGACTCTTCGAGACCCCATGGACTGTAGCCCACCAGGCTCCTCCATCCATGGGATTTGCCAGGCAACAGTACTGGAGTGGGGTGCTCTTGCCTTCTCCGACAAGAGTGCATAGGTAGGTTTAAAGATCCCTCAGTCATGTCTGACTCTTTGTGACCCCATAGACTGTAGCACACTAGGCTCCTCTGTCCATGGAATTCTCCAGGCAAGAATACTGGAGTGGGTTGCCATTTCCTTCTGTCATATTCCATGTACTCTGATGATCTCATTAAGAACACCCTAGGAAGTAGATGCTATTGCCCTCATCTTACAAATGAAGGAATCTAGGCTTGAAAATGTATGTACCTCAGTTAACGCTACACACTGAGTCACTAAAGTTCTGGGATTTGGATCCAGATCAGTTGAATGCTAAAGATATTTATTCAGTTACTGTCTATGTTGTCTGCATGATCAGGGAAGAGAAATTATTTCCCTAATTAAGCACATGCCTTCCAATGCCATGTCCAGGGACACTCTGACCTTGGCAAATGATCAAATGAAGCTCATGCATACAGAGGTACAAGTCACATGTGTGTAAAAGAACCTGATCCTACATAAACTTCCAATAGTGAGATTCATCTTTCTGTCCATTGTATGAAATAGCTGTGAATATACTGTTTGTTTATGAGCAGCAACCCTGGGACTCAGAACTGCTGGATTTAGCAAATAAAATGACAAGGTGAGCATTTAAATTTCAGATAAACAACAAAAAATGCTTAGTGTATGTATATTCTTTGCAATATTTGGGATATACTTAAATTAAAAAAAAATCATTATTTATCTGAAATTCAAATTTTACTGGGTGTCCTGCATTTTATCAGGCACTGCAGGGACTAGATTCAGTCACTCCAAAGCATGTGCTTCCTTCTTCTTCACTGTCTTGCCTAATAATGAGCCCTATTACTCTGGTGAAGAGCAGAAAAAACATATCACATACACAGCTCTCCCAAATACACCTGTGATCCAGAGCAATTCCCTGGAGGACAGCAATGTGGGGGGTCTTGCCTTGGACTGGTCTTTCCTAGCACCTCCTCTCTCCCACTTGGAGCTCCCTGGTTGGAGAGTTGCATGTTGCCAACAATGCTTGTTTCTCCTCCTATTTCTCTCTCATCTGTATTTCTCTCCCTAACCCTAAATACGCGCATTACTGCCTTCGCATTTGGTACTGATTATGCATAAGGCTGGGGTCAGTATTTGGAACTGGAAAGACTCATGGATATTGTTTCACAGTGAGGAAACTGAGGGCCTCATACATACATACACATGCATTGTTTATCATAAGTTGCACAGCTAGAAAGAGGCAGGACTGCTGTGGGAACTGATGGTCAGCCAGGAATTTTTCTGCTTTGGGTGACTCTGCTTTACCACACTGTGGGACAAGTTCTACTTCTCTGCTTATATCCCCTTCTCTGATGGTGATGATGATAACTATTACGACAATAATTGATCTCTTCAGTCCTAAGGATTTTATACATTTTTTTTCATCTAATAGTTCGTATAACGGGTAAGTTAAATGCTGTGAGTCGCTAAGTTTGATCCACTAGATTTTCATGCTGCTAACTCTCATTTTTACTCTCCCCAAGAATACCTCAAGAACAACAGAGCCCATCTTGAAATAAGTTACAGTAATTTGCAGAGCGTTTGAGAAGTATGTATTTGTGCTTGTTAAGCCTGACAACTCTTTCAGCTTCTTGTTTCCAAGGAGTGGGTCGATACCGCAGTTGGAGAGGCAGCCTATCTAACTCTGGTACTGAGCCGACATGCACAGTCCTCAGAGGCTCCCTAGACTTCCCTCCTTTCATTTTCTGTTTACACCAGCATGCTTTGCAACTTGTGTATTTATTTTATTGCTTTGAAAAATTGAAGATATTTGAGTGTGTATTGTTTTTAAGGAAGAATATAATGCAAACACTCAGAAGAATTTCTTTTATGTTACACATTTGCAAATAATTTTGTTTGATATGATTAATTTATAGAATATGGCTTCCCTTGTGGCTCAGACAGTAAAGAATCTGCCTGTAATGCAGGAGACCCAGGTTCGATCCCTAGGTCTTGAAGATCCCCTGGGGAAGGGAATGGCAACCCACTCCAATATTCTTACCTGAAGAAATCCATGGACAGATCAGCCTGGCCACAGTCCATGGGGTCACAAAGAGTGACATAATTGAGTGACTAATACTTCCTTAATCACATGATTAATTTGGAAAGAACTTACAATTTATTGGACCGCATGGGAATATAATGGTTACTACCATTTATTGAGTATCTGCTGGATCACTGAAAAAGCAAGAGAGTTCCAGAAAAACATCTGTTTCTGCTTTATTAAGACTATGCCAAAGCCTTTGACTGTGTGGATCACAATCAACTGGGGAAAATTCTTCAAGAGATGAGAATACCAGACCACCTGACCTGCCTCTTGAGAAACCTATATGCAGGTTAGGAAGCAACGGTTAGAACTGGACATGGAACAACAGACTGGTTCCAAATGGGAAAAGGAATACGTCAAGGCTGTATATTGTCACCCTGCTTTATTTAACTTCTATACAGAGTACATCATGAGAAACGCTGGGCTGGAAGAAGCACAAGCTGGAATCAAGATTGCCAGGAGAAATATCAATAACCTCAGATATGCAGATGACACCACCTTTAAGGCAGAAAGTGAAGAGGAACTAAAAAGCCTCTTGATGAAAGTGAAAGTGGAGAGTGAAAAAGTTGGCTTACAGCTCAACATTCAGAAAACGAAGATCATGACATCTGGGGTCATCACTTCATGGTAAATAGATGGGGAAACAGTGGAAACTGTCAGATTTTATTTTTCTGGGCTCCAAAATCACTGCAGATGGTGATTGAAGCTATGAAATTAAAAGACGCTTACTCCTTGGAAGGAAAGTTATGACCAACCTAGATAGCATATTGAAAAGCAGAGACATTACTTTGACAACAAAGGTCCGTCTAGTCAAGGCTAAGGCCTTTCCTGTGGTCATGTATGGATGTGAGAGTTGGACTGTGAAGAAAGCTGAGCACTGAAGAATTGATGCTTTTGAACTGTGGTGTTGGAGAAGGCTCTTGAGAGTCCCTTGGACTGCAAGGAGATCCAACCAGTCCATCCTAAAGGAGATCAGTCCTGGGTGTTCTTTGGAAGGAATGATGCTAAAGCTGAAACTCCAATACTTTGGCCACCTCATGTGAAGAGTTGACTCATTGGAAAAGACCTTGATGCTAGGAGGGATTGGGGGCAGGAGGAGAAGGGGATAACAGAGGATGAGATGGCTGGATGGCATCACCGACTCGATGGACATGAGTTTGAGTGAACTCCGGGAGTTGATGATGGACAGGGAGGCCTGGCGTGCTGCAATTCATGGCGTTGCAAAGAGTCGGACACGACTGAGGGACTGAACTGAACTGAACTATGGGCTAGACACCATGTAAGATGTGTTACCTAGTCTACTTCTAGTTTCCAACAACTGCGGAAATGTAGCTGTTTTTGTCCCAGTTTCACAACATAGAAAATGTGAGTCTCTGAAGGGTTAAGGAATTTCCCCATGAGCATATAGGAAGTGGAAAGGTTGAGTATTCGACTTGGAGCAGTCCAACTTGAAAGTCAGTATGCTTTCCAAATACTGTTTAAAAAGAAGTTGTGTAGTTTATGTTTGTGGAAATACTTTCTCTCCTCTTAGACTTTAACAATGTCCATCAGCATGTTAAAGACTCTAAAATTCCTGCAACAAAGAAGTCTATTGGACTTTTTAAAATTTATATATTTATTTATTTTTGGCTGTGCTGGGTCTTTGTTGCTGAGTGGGCTTTTCGCTAGCTGTAGTGAGTGGGGCCTACTCTTTAGTTGCAGTGTACGGGCTTCTCATTAAGGTGGCTTCTCTTACTGTAGTTGTTCAGTGGAATCCTCCTGGACCAGGGAGCAAACCCATGTCTCCTGCACTGGCAGGTAGATTCTTTACCACTGAGTCACCATGGAAGTCCTATTTGACTTTTTGAAGCTCAGAGTTTGCATATAGAACTTTTTTGATGAAAGAAGTTTTTTTTGTTTTTTTTTTAAAGGGTACATCTATTAACACTGTAGGGACCAAGTATGCAATTACTTTACCCCTCCCATGGTAGGGGCCATGGGTATATCCAGGATTACAGAGGACTTAACACACTGCCATTGGAGGCTCAATTAATGACTTTAAGAGGAACAACTGCAATATAGAAAAGAAAATTAAGGAGCAAGAAAAATATGGTAATATTTTGAAATATCTGAAATGCTGTCATGTGAAAGACTGCTGCTGCTGCTGCTAAGTTGCTTCAGTCGTGTCTGACTCTGTGTGACCCCATAGACGGCAGCCCACCAGGCTCCCCTGTCCCTGGGATTCTCCAGGCAAGAACACTGGAGTGGGTTGCCATTTCCTTCTCCAAAACATGAAAGTGAAAAGTGAAAGTGAAGTCGCTCAGTCGTGTCCCACTCTTCGTGACCCCACGGACTGCAGCCCACCAGGCTCCTCCGTCCATGGGATTTTCCAGGCAAGAGGACTAGATTGCATCAAAAAAGTCCATGCCTGCATGCATGCTTAGTTGCTTCAGTCATGTCTGACTCTCTGTGACTCCATGTAGCTGGGGAGGCTCCTCTGTCCATGGGAGTCTCCAGGAAGAATACTGAAGTGGCTTGCCATTCCTGGAGTGGGTTGCCCTCCTCCAGGGGATCTTCCCCACCCAGGGATCAAACCCATGTCTCCTGCGTCTCCTGCATTACAGGTGGATTCTTTACTGCTGAGCCACTGGGGAAGCCTTCCACGGTCTATAAGGGGTAGAAATAGAGCCAGTGCTTAGATGACACAGGGAAGTAGATTTTGGTTTTACTTAGGAACTTCGTAACACAACTGCCAAAAAATGAACTAGACCCATTATTGGAAGTAAAGGACTGTAAATGCCATGGCTACTTGGTGAAAATAGCTGAGTGCTTGAACTAGATAACCTTTAAGAGTTTTGCCATCTATGATTCTGTTTGTATTTAAACTGGTTAACCTCATTCAAAATATATCAATTTAATGATGAGCTGTTGATCCACTAGTTTATATTTGTCTCTATAAATATAAAATTAGCCAATTGTATCATTCATTTGTTCAGTCACTGTTGTATCCGAAGCTTTGCGACCCTATGTAGCACTTGAAGCTTCACTGTACTTCACCATCTCCTGGAGTTTGCTTAAACTATGTCCACTGAGTCATGTTGCTATCTAACCATCTCATCCTCTGTCGCCCCCTTCTCCTCCTGCCCTCAGTCTTTCCCAGCATCAGGGTCTTTTCCAGTGAGTTGGCTTTTCATATCAGGTGCCCAAAGTATTGGCCAATTGTATAATAAACAACAAATTATATGCCTGATTTAAAAAAAAAAAAAAAACAAAAAAAACTAATTTCTGACAGTGCATACTGCAGGATATTGATATCAAAGTCCACATTTTTCCAGAAAGGATGTTCTTTCTTAGTATGTGTTTCACTTTACAGGCATTGGTTACTGACCTAATCAGGGGCTATGGGATTAGGAGCAGTGCTGATGAGGTAAGGGGAGTGATTTTCTGGGCTGTTAGTGTGTCAAGGGGGGTGCTTTTGATCTGGGTGGATAATAACAAATTTCTGAGAGGCTAGGTCTAGGTTAACAGGTAAAGTTTCAAATCTTTTTGTTTTACTTAAGTAAACTCACATTAAATATATTAAAAGTATTTATAATTACATATGTTACCCAAACTCTCAGAGAGGAAATTGTGAAAACATTAATAACTCTGTAGTCCCTAGGAATGTAAACACCCATCTTGACCGAAAACATTAGAACACCTTCAGGGTGTAGAGGATTTGGGAGTTTTGTTGCTATTTATGGGACACAGTGATATGATGATGTACTTGATTCCATTAGATAAGCTACAAACAATTTCAAGGTCAGGAAGTATAACTGTCTTATGTGAAAGTCACTCAGTCGTGTCCGACTCTGCGACTTCATGGAATATATGGTCAATTGAATTCTCCAGGCCAGAATACTGGAGTGGGGTAGCCGTTCCTTTCTCCAGGGGATCTTCTTAACCCAGGGATCGAACCCAGGTCTCACACCTTGCAGGCAGATTTTTTACCAGCTGAGCCACCAGTGAGGCCCAAGAATACTTGAGTGGGTAGCCTATCCCTCCTCTAGTGGATCTTCCCAACCCAGAAATCAAACCGGGTCTCCTGCATTGCAGGCTGATTCTTTACCAGCTGAACTACCAGGGAATCCCTATGACTGTCTTATATGCATATGTTATAAAACCATGACCACAAGTATGAATATAACCCAAGCTACAAAACTTTTTTTTTCCTATTAAAGTGTATTTGCTGCCTTTTGTTTTCTGATGTTTATTAATTTGCCAGCAGGCACTGAAGTTTTGAAAAATTATGAAAAAGACTGAGTAATCTGAGTGCTAGGTTTTCAATCCCGAGTTCCCTTTTGCAGGAAATTCCATACGCTATTGGATGTCTGAGGATTCCTTGGGAGTGTTTTCATGTCCTGATCCTCTCTCCTCACTGTCTTCCTCCTCCTCCGCTAGCCATACTCTGAACCGCTGTCCCCGTTTCAGTTCAATGGATTCTTGTTACTCAGTGTGCCCCACCGTCACCAGTAGGTTGGTATTTCCTGGTCCCACCTCACCCTGCTGAATAAGAATCTGAATTTCAGCTGGTTCCCCAGGGATTTGCATCTACATTTAAGTTCGAGAAGCTCTGTTCCGGGTCACCTTTTGGCATCTCACAAAGATGTTCTTTCCTTGTCCTTCTTTGTCCCAAGCATGGGCCAGGGGCTTCCTTGTCCCTGTTGATGGGGTAGCGAACTAAGGGCTTCTAGGGACTAAGGTGGAAAACCAAAGAGTAGATTTAGGGCATCCCTGCTCGCAACCTTGCCCAGGCATTTTATAAGATCCTATAGTGGCTGTCTCTCTCCTTAAACCTTAGTTTAATGCTGTGTTTTTAGGGTCTACTTGTAACTCAAATTAAAGTCACCTTTTTCATATGTTTTCCTCTTAAAACCTAGGGCTTTAAGTCTTCTGTCTCTGATACCCTCAGAGTATGCCCCGCATTAACATCATAACCTCCTTTGTCCCCAGTCCATTTTCCTGGGCACTTTATCTCTCTTAGCTCAGCTTCTCCCTCTAGGCCTCAGCCACCTATAATCACAAGTCTCGTTTCAGTGTTTTCTCAAGCAAAACAGGGGACTTCCTCCAAGGATAAATCATATGCTATATTGAAAGGTGGAGACAGTTGTGGGAAGAGTTAAAATGAATACATATGTATATATGTATACATGTGCACATGTTTGGTGTGTATATCTTTCTGTATTTTAAGTAGATAAAAACGGAAAACCTTTTTTTTTAAACAAATTCAGAAAAGAGTACTGTTATTTAGATTCCAAGTTTTATGGAGCGTACTGTTTCAAAAGAATTGTCTTATTCTTTTAGTTACATTGCCTAGTTTAAGTTTAGGTTTCTGAATTTATATTTCAGGTGATAAAGCTAAATTATCTCAGAGTTTCTCAGGAGATAGACATCGTTTTGTCTTAAAAGAGATTTGAAGTTAAAATTCAGACCTCGTTTCTACTGTCTTTGCGTCAGTAATTTTAGAGGTCCTATTACTTTATTCACTTTTTCTTTAGCTACAATATGAGACATTTGAGGGTGGGCACTGGGTTTTTTCATTGAGTACTTTTGGGGCTTTTTGTATGTGTCGTCTCATTTTGCATTAATCACTTTAACATATTTGTGATGTTGTACAACAGAGTTCCAATGAGTTGCTTCTTTGACCACCTTATGCGAAGGGCCAACTCATTGGAAAAGACCCTGATGCTGAGAAAAATTGAGGGCAGGAAGAGAAGGGGGTGACAGAGGATGAGATGGTTGGATGGCATCATTGACTCAATGGACATGAGTTTGCGCAAACTCCAGGAGACAGATAAGGACAGGGAAGCCTGGCGTGCTGCAGTCCTTGGGGTTGCAAAGAGTTGGACAAGAGTTAGTAACTGAACAATAACAACAGTACAACATTTTTTTGATGCTATTTATTTTAAAGTCAATCAATCAACAGATATTAATTGAACTCCTGCTATGTACCAGAGTCCTGGCCTTAAAGAGCCTAAGTTCAGTAAGCAGGACAACTCATTTTGTAGATAAAGACAATGAAGCTATAAGAATCTAAGTGTCCCGTCCATGGTCAGCCAGTTAGTAAGATCAAAGCCAGGCTGGAACCTAGTCTGACTCTGAGGGTTATGCCCTCTTTATAATGCAGGATTGAGTTGTATAGCCTGTAGCTTCTCAGTCAATGTTTATGTAATAAGCGGTGAATAAATTGTTTGGAAGAAATATATTTATAAGCTGCTAGGGAGTGTAAACAGAGACCTCAGGGACATATTCAAAAAGTAAAATATTCTAATTATTAGATTAAGAAAGGTATCCACCCCCCTTTTCTGAGAATCAAAAAAAAAAAAAAAAAAGAGAGAGAGAGAAAGAAAGAAAACATAAAGGGAAATAGAGGGAAGAGGAAGGGATGTTAACATGGATGCTCAGGGCAGACTCTAGGTCAGTTCCATGATTTTCAACTCCCAAAGCTTCTGGTGGTGTCTGCTGAGGTATCCAGGAGCACTTGGTGTGAGAAAAACCAGGTTCTGAGAGCCCTGAAGGTTTTATCATTCTGGAGGCCTTCTTTCTGAAAAAGAGCATAAAGTTCCAAATGAAGCAAATAGGAACAGAGTCTTAAAAGGCGCTTGCATAAGTTAGAGGTTCTGAAGGTTAAGCATCATCAGCTCATCAGCTTTAAGGTAAATCCCCCTCTGAGAGGATCTGGTATATGAAGGACTGAGTGGGATGTGTGGGTTTAGATGTTGCAAAGCAGAGACCACGTACAGCTGCTGAATGTAGGAACCAGGAAGTGGGGAGAGGAGCTGGTATGAGAACTCAAGCTCCCATTAATTAGCAGAAATGTGGAGAGGGCTTTGGACCTCCTTACAGAATTGAATTGGGGGTGTGGGTATCAGGGGTGGATGGGGTTAAGTCAATCTTATCTACAGCTCTCAAGAGACTCCTTTGTATTATCAGTTCTTTTTAAAATAAATTAACAAATGAAATACTATTTATTTTCATGCCTTCTATGCTCCAATCAAATTGGGATACTCATTGTTTTAATAATGTTCACTAATATAATTATATGCCTGAATAATTCAGACTGATAACATGGTGCATTATAGGAAAGTTCCTGATGGATATGAGAAAATTATTAGGGAATTTGAACTAATGGGAATGGTGACTGATTCTCAAAGTGAAGAATGATAATACCTTTTATGGGAAGGAATTTAATGGACCAATCATTGTTAGGTACAAAATTAATTTATACAGAAAATCTTTCTGAGCCTTGGCCCTGTTCTAGACATTAGCAATAAAAATAATATTAATAAGACAAAAATTCTTCCCTCATATAGAAAACAGACCAGTTAGTGGCTATATCAGTATTTGGGGGCAAGGCAATAGGATAGGATGGAAAAATCACTGTAGTAAGGAGATCCAAAATTCTTTCAGAAATCTTGCCATTAACTAGAGGTATGAGCTTGGTAAAGTCACATTTGCAATGGCTTCTTTCATGGAGTGACAGAGAAGTGAGGAAGGGAATATGTGTCATGATCATTCCTGCAGGAATGTGAATCTTGTGTGGAAGACAGAGGAAGATGAAGGATTCATAGCCTGTAATTGTCATGGGAGCTATTGAAACTCATCATCTGGCATGTTATATGTGGTACCAACAGGTTGAGTAATATGCTGGCAGAGGATATGTATACTTTGGATAATTGGGCCTTGGTTACTTAAATTCACTGGCCATTGTAATGAAGATTAGCTAGCTGTTATCCAAGACTGTTTCCTCTTCCCCTTGAACACACAGTAGAATGGTTTCCCAGCCTGTCTTGCTCTTGAATATGCTGATCTGAATGAGCCCTGAACAATGGAAGGTGTATCCAGAAGGACTTGCTTGTAAGAACTACCCACATGGAATGCTTCATATTCTTTTTGCTGCAAAGGAAGTCTTGAAAGTTTTGCAAGGTAATGAATGAGATAGTCAGTAGAAGGCATCTGTGTCCCTGAACCACAACTTGGAGATTAAGAATTTGCTGTTATTGTTTAGTCATGTCAGACTCCTTTGTGACTCCATGAGCTGTGGCCCTCCAGGCTCCTCTGTCCATGCCATTTTCTAGGCAGGAATACTGGAGTGGGTTATCATTTTCTTCTTCAGGGTATCTTCCTGACCCGAGGATTGAACCCATGTCTCTAGCATTGCAGGCAGATTCTTTATCACTGAGCCACCAGGGAAGCCAGAGACTAGGAATAGATGTCTACTTTTCAGGTGGCTCAGTGGTAAAGAATCCACCTGCCAGTGTAGGAGATGCAAGAGGCTCAGATTTGATCCTTGGGTTGGGAAGATCCCCTGGAGTAAGAAATGGCAACCCACTCCAGTTGTCTGGAGAATCCCATGGACAGAGGATCCTGGCGGGCTGCAGTCCATGGGGTCATAAAGACTCAGTCAAAACTGAGAACACACACACACAACACAATCGAGAATACCTATTTGGCTCATGTGTGAGAAAGAAATGTCTGTTTTGTTAATAACTAAGATTTTAAGTTTGTTTTTATAAAGGCTAATTATCCTAATTCAGAGGTCAATAGTCTATGGCCCATAGGTCAAATCTGGCTTATGGCTTGCTTTTTCAGTCTGTGAAAAACTGTTTTTTTTTACATTTAAAAAAATTGAAATATCATCTATTTAAGATATTATATAAATTAATTTCAGGTATACAGCAAAGTGATTAAGTTTTTTTTCAGAATATATTCCATTATAGGTTATTGCAAGATATTGAATATAGTTCCCTGTGCTATACAGTCAATCTTTGTTGCTTATCTACTTTATGTCCAGTAGTTTGTATCTGTTAATCCCACACTGCTAATTTGATCATCTCTCCCTCCCTCTCCCTTTTGGTAACCATTGTTTTCTCTGAATGTGAGTCTTTATATTTTTAAAAGGTTGTTTTATAAAAAAGAATATACAACAGAGACCATATGTGGCTCACAAAATCTAAAATATTTACTGTCTGGCTCTTTATAGAAAACGTTTACCAATCCCTGTTTAACCAATACAGAAATTTCATATGGCAGAGACTTTGGATTCTAGGCTGATAGAAAGTCTCCTACTTACAAATAGTTTTTAACATATAAATGTGTATAATATATTGAAAAAGAAACCATAGACTTCCACTTCTAGAAAAAAAAGAAAAAGGAATAACAGGGGCTGGTTTTATCTTCCAAAATGAAACAATTAAGAGGAAAAAAAAAAACCTCTGAATGTATATTTGGTTTTTAAGACTATGAATTACCAGGCAATGAAGAACAGTGATCCCTGAAAGATGGGAAACAAATGAGGTGAGTTCAGTTTATTGCTTGGAGAAAATTGCTACACCTTGTTACAAAGAAGGAGACCCTTGGAGGTTCCTGACAACCTCTTTGAGTGTATCTTCAATGGTGGGGGGAATCCCCATATTTCCTTCCATATGGAGGAAATCATGGAGGAGACTAAAGTCACCACCCAGAAAAGCAGACATGAGAGCTAGGGAGAGAATTGGCTTTGCTTGAGATTCTGGTTGAGTCCAGTTGTTCCTGAGAACCAGTGATAGGCCTGACCTTTCTTTTTTTCTCTTTTCTTATACTCTGTGTGCTATTAACTTCCTCATTTGTCAAGTTACTTTAAATTAGGCTTCTCTCATACTAAATACTTTAACAGTTTACTATGTATTTAAGGAAGTGATTTCTAATATCCCTTTCTTTCAGTGCCTGAGATCTTGGGATAATACTGAGTCAACAATTGGTATGGGTTTTACCAAATCAACACTTTCCTTTAATATGTTTATGAAATACCCACTAAGCCCAAGGCATTCTGTTTTTTGCTGAAAGACATTCTTATCAGGAGTGCATTTAAGCAGCCACTCAATTTTGAACAACTAAGTAATTTTGAGGCTCCCCACTGTAAATAATTTTGCAGCAAAACTCCCAGGTGTACATTGCTGAAAAAAAAGAGATGAAACCCCAAATTGAACTCATTAGAATTATGTGACCACAGGGAAATGAGAAGCATCCAATGATAACTTTTATTTTCTTAGAATCCTTTGGATTCTAAATCAACTGTGGACTAGAAACTGGTTCCTAGACTTTATCTTTTATGGTAATGTACACCATAATCAAGAGAATGTTTTTTGGTTCCGAGGAATTTTAATTTAATAAAACACTCTGAATTCAGTTATCCATTTCTTCCTCTGTTGTTGCAAACCAGTGGGAGGTAAAGAAATCCAGCACATGTTGTAGCTCTTCCTTACAGTGTTTTTGTTTTGTTTTTAATTTGCCTTTTGTGTTGTATATTGCAGCTGATGGATTATTTTTCTCAGTGGTTTAAGGGGTAAAAATAGGTCTTCCCTGTCATTGGAGGGCCCTTTTTCTAGAGTGTGGTGCTGCTTCTAAACAGTCCCTCTTACCCCTCATGCAGGTTGAATAGCCCCGAGGAAAACATCTTAGGAATGATTAGATTGTGGCAGGGTAGAGTGCTAATAAACAAAGAATCGGTAGTTAATAAACATCTACGAAGTGAGATGTAGTTAGAAAATCTGTAACTGATATTCACATATAAAGCTACTTCAGCCTCTAAACTTATTAAGATATTCTTTAGAAATTTATAACATCATGAAAAAATATGCTTTTGCAAAAGTTTTAAAATTTTGTTGTTTTTTCCTCTTTTGGAGTAAATAAAAAATTGTTTCTCCACTTTTGCCTAAATAATAGTGTCTGATAAGAACTTTTATAGCTCATCAGTCTAGAGGATCCCAGTATTTTGTATACCGAAGTACCATGTTTGTCACATTTATCATATTTATCAAAGTGTTATCCTGCCTAAGACTTTTTGCTGATATTAGAATACCTTACTTCTCCATTTCTCTCTCTCCAGTGAGAATCTAGCTGTGATTAATACCCCTTTCCCCCTCATCATTTTTTTAATAATACAAGTAATACATTTGTCATTGTATAAATGTGAAGAAATGAACTAAAAAAATAAATCACTCCTCATTTCCGTACCCAGTGATGTCTGTTGTTAACCTATTAGTAAGGTTAATATGAAGAGGAATTAAAAAGCCTCTTGATGAAAGTGAAAGTGGAGAGTGAAAAAGTTGGCTTAAAGCTCAACATTCAGAAAACGAAGATCATGGCATCCAGTCCCATCACTTCATGGGAAATAGATGGAGAAACAGTGGAAACAGTGGCAGACTTTATTTTTGGGGGGCTCCAAAATCACTGCAGATGGTGACTGCAGCCACGAAATGAAAAGACGCTTACTCCTTGGAAGGAAAGTTATGACCAACCTAGATAGCATATTCAAAAGCAGAGACATTACTTTGACAACAAAGGTCTGTCTAGTCAAGGCTATGGTTTTTCCTGTGGTCATGTATGGATGTGAGAGTTGGACTGTGAAGAAGGCTGAGCGCCGAAGAATTGATGCTTTTGAACTGTGGTGTTGGAGAAGACTCTTGAGAGTCCCTTGGACTGCAAGGAGATCCAACCAGTCCATTCTGAAGGAGATCAGCCCTGGGATTTCTTTGGAAGGAATGATGCTAAAGCTGAAACTCCAGTACTTTGGCCACCTCATGCGAAGAGTTGACTCACTGGAAAAGACTCTGATGCTGGGAGGGATTGGGGGCAGGAGGAGAAGGGGACAACAGAGGATGAGATGGCTGGATGGCATCACTGACTTGATGGACGTGAGTCTGAGTGAACTCCGAGAGCTGGTGATGGACAGGGAGGCCTGGCGTGCTGCGATTTATGGGCTCGCAAAGAGTCGGACACGACTGGGCGACTGAACTGAACTGACTGAATATCCTATTATTTCCTTTTCTTCACCAACTCCTCCTGTTTTTATTTCCCTTCCCTTTTTCTTTCTCTCTTTCTCTTACACATGTATGCACTCATGTATAATGTGTGCTTTGTTGTGTAAACTGCAGTAGAATTGAACTCTTTATCCCGTGTCATAGAAGTTTCAATATCATCAAAAACACACAGAGTATCACCTCTAATGACGATCTAATGCTGCACAGGGTTTTACTGTGCAGTTATGCTTCAGTGTAGCTTCAGAAATACATAAAATATTAGTGAGTTGAGGAATGGTTTTCAGAATGTCAGCTAGTCATCCTTTCTCAGACTTGGCTATTCATTTCCGCCTAGGAAAGCAAGACACTAAATTTACCCAGAACACTACACAGGAGTGGTGTATGGGATTGAAAAATACTTGAGACAGTAATTTAGGAGGTGAGAATCAAAGGATTGCCCTGAGACAAATTGCAAAATAGGAGAAACTGACTTTTGAGACTCAGCTTTCTCATCTGTAACTTGGGATTAATATCAGTATCATAAGAGTGTAATGAGGACAGATATTAGAATAAGAATGAGAAAGTATCAGCCACTGAGACTGACATCTAAAAAGACATCAGCAGATACTACTGTCCTACCGTCCTGCTCTGAGTTTTTATTTTCTCTCCTCCCTGCTTTGTCAATTCTTTTCTTGTTTTTCTCTGGTCCCCAGGGATCCTATATTTATCCTCACTATGAAAAGCCCAGCTTTCAGCTCCTTCCTTCAGTACTACACATGTCAGTAGTTATTAGGTGCTTGAAGAACATTTTAACAGGTAGTAGGTGATGTTCTGACTGGAATTTCAGATGTTTGGCATTGGGCTGGTGAGATTTATCCCCAGTCAGTGGGGATTTATTTACCTTGCTTACCGTGCATGAGTTTTCCATGATGGCCAATAATAACAAGGTTGGTCTTCAAAATATTTAACCAACTGGTTCTTCCTCATCAGCCTGGATGTTGACAGAAAACAACTAGTTTGGCCAGACAGTCTGTAGTGGATGTATGTTGACCTTGGTAAATCACTTTACAGACCCTTGAGTTCTTTACTCTGTTATCTGGGCAATGTACCTTTGTGCTAGTAGCTGTGGGGTGGTGGAAAGAATCTGAGATTTGAAAACATTATATTCAAATCCTGGCTCTGCCATTTCCTAGCTGTGTAATTCAGGCCTCAGTTTTCTCATTTCTAAAGGAGCATTATCATATGTACTTTCCAGGGTTGGTTGGTTTGTTTTTGGTGAGACCCAAAAGAGATTTTTCTATGGAATTGCTTCATAAGGAGAGAAATTAGTTGTGATTCAGGAGTTCCAGTTCTCTGTATGTGACAAAGATAGCACCAACAGTGCACCCAAACTACAATGAGGAAAGATTCCAAATTTAGTGTAAAATGAAGTTTCATATTTCAAGTCTTAGTGAGATGTATATTTCTGTGTTTGAGCCTCTTTCTCACCTATGAAATAAGGGTTTGTCCTCAATTATTGCTAAGGTTCCTTCCAACCCTTTCAAATCTATACTGTCAGGAGCCACGGCTTTTTACTAGGCAATCTCTTTGGGGATGTGTCTTCTTTGCCAGGCTGGTCAGACTCATTTTAACTGAGTACAGCTGCTTCAAGGCCAGGCTCAAGCGATTCTGGTCTGAACCCATGAGTGGCCCAGAAAATGAGAGAGGCAGACAAAGGTTTCAGGTTTCTCAATCAAAGCTTCCTGCGGCTGTACCAGCTATTGTGTCTGCTTTCCCAGCTGACTCAACCCTGACCTGTCATGCTGTGCCTGATATTTATATTTCTGGAAATGGTTAGCCACATTACTAGGTAATAAGGTTGCAAATTCCAAGTGTCCCCTGTAATTCAGGTCAGATGTTGTCCTGGGAGTGGGTGGGAAGGCAGAAAGCCCAAAATTGAGGTTGCTTTGCTTGAGGGCAGATGACGAGATCATGCCTGGCTGGCTACAGTATTCCGTGGTAGTTGTTTGTACTTTGGGAAAGGACCTACTGAGCTCTTAGCTCAAGTTTTCTTGTTCATGATTTAGATTTATGTCACACTTGAATTTTTTCAGTTCTTAGTGCCTCATATTTAATGGAATTTGCCTTTAAAAAGCAGAATATTAGTATGGGAATAGAACCAAGAGGTTAAATAATTCAACTCACTCTTTCAAGGTGAGGGGAGACACACAGAGAAGACTTCCTTGACTCAGCTCAGGGCCACAGAGCTGCTAAGTGGAAGAGTCAGGCCTGAAAGGCCCAGTTCCTGATTCTAAGTTGATTGCTTGATTCAGAATCCTTTTCCAGGCTGCTTCCTGTTTGGTGGTTTGTCCTTGGACACCTCTGATGTTCTCAGTTGGCCTCATTCCATCTGTTTGTTCCAAATAAGCACTGTTGTTCCCAACATACTCATCCCGGGACATGATCTGCATACAGGGATCTAAAAGTGCTCAGGGTGTGGCAAAACAAACCAACAAAGCACAAAAAACAAACCCTGGAAAGGAGGGGAAAGACAGAGGCATAATACGGACCAGAGCGTAGGTTGCTGAAGGTGACAGAATTCTCACTGACACGGATGCAGATCCATTGGCTCAGTCAAGACAGTGATATATTTTAAGTCTTTCCATGGGGTGCCCAGGGAGGTGAACCAGCTGCCTCCTCTGCTTTGCTGCTTTGTCCTGGGACCTGGAGGTGGAGGGTTTGTCACTTATAAGTCCCCACCAACACCTCCTCTCAGACCTTTCAGATTCTGCCAGGAACCAACTTGTAACTGCTGGAGCCGTCTAGTCAGCCTCAGGTTCCTGACATCTGGTAATGGGGAGGAACAAAGGGAAGGAGGCCAAGTAGGGAACAGATGAGCTTTGTGGCTGGAAAGTGAACCAGAGCATGAACAGTGGCCCTGGCAGGGAGATGCAGAGACACGCACTCAGATGACGCATGTCCTGACACATCTCACACTCTCACCAGTACACTCACACACAGCAGTGGGAGGCAGGGAGAGCCCCCTAGGCCATGGTACTTCCGAACTCATGTTACCTTCTCCAGCACCGCCATGAAGGTGGCTAACCTGGCATGTACTCTACCACCTTGGAGATCCACAAGCCTCTGCAGAAGAGCATGGAGTCCAGGAGGGAACCCTGCATGGTCTGGTCTGCATGGTTTCCAAGTCCTCCAGAATGGGAACCACCTGTACCTCTTGCCCGGCATGCAGTTTCTACCATTTCCCAAGTCTTGGGAGGAACTGATGGGGCTTGGGCATCTCCTTTAGCAAGCAATGAAAATGATTCTGAGAATGAAGCATGTTTAGGGGAACACTGATGAAGAAGGAGGAGCCTGGGCCTTGGGATCCAACGAACCTGAGTTTTGAAGCCAGCTTCATCCAGTAGGTGCTTTATAATCTTGAACTAGAGTTTTCAGAACTGTAACTGAGAGGCCGTACTGTGAAGAGGTCAAGGGTGTAGCTTGTGGAGCTAGAGTGCCTAGGTTTGAAATCTTGATTCAGTTCTTTGCAGGCCTGTGACAATAGGCAAGCTATTTAATTTTTCACTACCATTTCCAACCTATAAAGCAGTATGATGATTAGAGAACTTTTCTCATTTTTATGAAGACTGAGTTATTACATTAATTTACTCAGAAATGTACCTGATTCATTGTAAAGACCATATAGGCACTTGCAGTTCATATTAGACAATGGATGATGATATTATGTTTTCATCTTTGGTTAAGGTTTGTGCATATAAGATAATGTAGATAAATTACCTGTTATGAAACTGATGCTCAATAAACAGTATATCCTTATTAAAAGCAGGCTACCTAACAATGGTCTATATGAGACCTTATTATTATATTGCTAACTAATTACTGAACTACTTAAGAGACCCCAGGAAAAAGGAATGTTGAGAAGGGTCTTTCTCAAGCCCAGTTTATCAGTCATACTCCAGCTGAAAGTATCAAGCACTATACCTCCTCTAAGGAGAGAAAAATACATCCACTGTCTGTGCATGAGCAATACTGAGGACAATTTCAGAGCCCTGGACAACTGTTATTAGTTCAAGTCAACTCAGATCCTGGTAAAAAATTAAATAGATTTGAAAACCCTAGCTCATTTGAAAACTGCTAAAATGCATGAGAATAGCTCCGGAAATCCCATCTGTTTTATATTTACAGAACTCCTAGTTCCTTTGGTCTGGGCACAACTGACTCACTTTTCATTGTGTTCCTATGGCACAGTGTCTTGTCATTTCTGAAGGAACCAAACAGCAGGTTGTGTGCATGAGTAATGTGCATGCCCACTCTTTGAAATTGATAAGGCTGTCTAAGGATTTGATTACTTGTGATTTGCATGGCCAAGAGATGATATAATATAGCAAAGTTACAGTTCTTCTTTTTTAGTGTTACGTTGTGATGTCTAATCCATGTCTATCCCCTTTCTTTTGCTCACATATACACTGAGGGACTGCAGTCAGCAAGGATTCTAAGACTGTATCTGGCTGTCTCCTAGTTCCAGCACTTAGTAGCCATGTGACCTTGGACAAATTAATTAATTAATTCCTCTCTGCCCCAGTTTTCTCATCTATAGAAAGGTTGAGTAAGAGTACCTGCCAGTATTATTTGATTAATTAACACTACCTTTGGCAGTACCTCCCAAATCTTAGAACAGTAAATGTTTATTTCTTGCTCACATCACAGCCTAATGGGAGTCACAAGTTTATCCTGGGTTGCTGCCTTCCAAGAAGTGATTGGATCTAGACATCTTCCATTATGGGACTTGCATCATTCACTACGGTCATGCCATCTATTTAAATCTAAAGTAATTAAAATATTAAAATTGAGTTATGCTAATTAGACCAGTAATGCTTCTTCAGTAGCGCTGAAGAAGCTGAAGTTGAACAGTTCTATGAGGACCTATAAGACCTTCTAGAACTAACACCCAAAAAAGATGTCCTCTTCATTATAGGGTACTGGAATACAAAAGTAGGAAGTCAAGAGCTACCTGGAGTAACAGGCAAATTTGGCCTTGGAGGACAAAACAAAGCAGATCAAAGGCTAACAGAGTTTTGCCAAGAATGCAGTGGTCATAGCAAACACCCTTTTCCAACAACACAAGAGACAACTCTACACATGACATCATCAGATGGTCAATACCAAAGTCAAATTCATAATGTTTTTTGCGGCCAAAGATGGAGAAGCTCTATACAGTCAGTAAAAACAAGACCGGGAGCTGACTGTGGCTCAGATCATGAACTCCTTATTCCCAAATTCAGACTTAAATTGAAGAAAGTAGGGAAAACCACTAGACCATTCAGGTATGACTTAAAATCCCTTATGATTATACAGTGGAAGTGAGAAATAGATTCAAGAGATTAGATCTGAGAAAGTGCCTGAAGAACTATGGACGGAGGTTCGTGACATTGTACAGGAGGCAGTGATCAAGACCATCCCTAAGAAAAAGAAATGCAAAACGCAAAATGATTATCTGAGGAGGTTTACAAATAGCTGAGAAAAGAAGAGAAGCTAAAGGCAAAGGAGAAAAAAAAAGATATACCCATTTGAATGCAGAGTTCCAAAGAATAGCAAGGAGAGATAAGAAAGCCTTCCTCAGCGATCAATGCAAATAAATAGAAGAAAACAATAGAATGGGAAAGACTAAAGATCTCTTTAAAAAAATTAGAGATACCAGGAGAACATTTCATGCAAAGATGGGCATAGTAAAGGACAGAAATGGTATGGACCTAACAGAAGCAGAAGATATTAAGAAGAGGTGGCAAGAATACACAGAAGAACTGTACAAAAGAGATCTTCACGACCCAGATAACCACGATGGTGTGATCACTGACCTAGAGCCAGACATCCTGGAATGTGAAGTCAAGTGGGCCTTAGAAAGCATCACTACAAACAAAGCTAGTGGAGGTGATGGAATTCCAGTTGAGCTATTTCAAATCCTGAAAGATGATGCTGTGAAAGTGCTGCACTCAAATATGCCAGCAAATTTGGAAAACTCAGCAGTGGCCACAGGACTGGAAGAGGTCAGTTTTCATTCCAATCCCAAAGTAAAGCAATGCCAAAGAATGTTCAAACTACCACACAATTGTACTCATCTCACACGCTAGCAAAGTAATGCTCAAAATTTTCTGAGCCAGGCTTCCACAGTAAGTGAACTGTGAATTTCCAGATACTCAAGCTGAATTTAGAAAAGGCAGAGGAACCAGAGATCAAATTGCCAACATCTGCTGGATCATTGAAAAAGCAAGAGAGTTCCAGAAAAACATCTACTTTTGCTTTATTGACTATGCCAAAGCCTTTGACTGTATGGATTGCAACAAACTGTGGAAAATTCTTCAAGAGATGGGAGTACCAGAACACCTTACCTGCCTTCTGAGAAATCTGTATGCAGGTCAAGAAGCAACAGTTAGAACTGGACATGAAACAACAGACTGGTTCCAAATCGGGAAAGGAGTATGTCAAGGCTGTATATTGTCACCCTGCTTATTTAACTTATAGGCAGAGTACATCATGAGAAATTGGGCTGAATGAAGCACAAGCTGGAATCAAGATTGCTGGGAGAAATATCAATAGCCTCAGATATGCAGATGACACCACCCCTAATGGCAGAAAGTGAAAAAGAACTAAAGAGCCTCTTGATGAAAGTGAAAGAGGAGAGTGAAAAAGTTGTCTTAAAACTCAACATTCAGAAAACTAAGATCATGGCATCCTGTTGCATCACTTCACGGCAAATAGATGGGGAAAAAATGGAAACGGTGAGAGACTTTATTTTTGGGGGGCTCCAAAATCACTACAGATGGTCACTGCAGCCATGAAATTAAAAGACGCTTACTCCTTGGAAAAAAAGCTATGACCAACCTAGACAGCATATTAAACAGCAGAGACATTACTTTGCCAACAAAGATCTGTCTATTCAAAGCTATAGTTTTTCCAGTAGTCTTGAATGGATGTGAAAGTTGGACTGTAAAGAAAGCTGAGTGCTGAAGAATTGATGCTTTTGAACTGTGGTGTTGGAGAAGACTCTTGAGAGTACCTTGGGCTGCAAGGAGATCCAACTAGTCCATCCTAAAAGAAATCAGACCTGAATATTCATTGGAAGGACTAATGCTGAAGCTGAAAGTCAATTACTTTGGCCACCTGATGTGAAGAACTGACTCATTTGAAAAGACCCTGATGCTGGGAAAGATTGAAGGCAGGAGGAAAAGGGGACGACAGAGGATGAAATTATTAGATGGCATCACCGATGCGATGGACATGAATTTGAGTAGGCTCCGGGAGTTGGTGATGGACAGGGAAGCCTGGCATGCTGCAGTCCATGGGGTCACAAAGAGCTGGACACGACTGAGCGACTGAACCGAACTGTATTAGATCTTAAGTGCTCAGGAATGAAATATGTCTGGTGGTTACCATATTGGACAGCGCTGTCCTAGTGTTCCTTGGAATTTTCCACTGTATCATCTCCATTAAGCCAGCTGCTGATGCTGCTGCTAAGTCGCTTCAGTCGTGTCCGACTCTGTGCGACCCCACAGACAAGCCCTCCAGGAATCTTGCAGGACAGAAGGAAAAGGCTTCAGGAGTTTCTCTCCACTCTGTCATATTAACTTTAGGGCCTGGTTATCAGTAGATCAAAGGATTTTCTTTTCTGAATTTATAAGACATCATATAATCTGAGTTCTTAAGGCTTGCATTTTGATATTCTACAAAATTAAAGAAAATGCTCTCCCTTTTTCTTGATATATCCTGCTCTCAAGTCTGTTGCCCTGATGAAAAATCTTATTTTGAATATCAGAAGCTGAATAGTATCTTGATTTTTCTCTTTCCTTTCCTTATGTAATACCATAAAAGGCAGCCTCAGAGCCTGAGGAGAGGATCATCTACTGGAAATGCAGAAGGGAAAAGCACATTAACATTTTTTATTCTGTTTCCCTGTTAGCCCATTTTGCCTGTTTACACTGATCCCTGCTTCTTTCACAGGAATCACCTCTAGCTATTCTCTTCTTAAGGGTTAATACTGTGGTAATAGGACCTAAATAACTAACTGGCACCATGTGCCTAAGACTCAGACTGTGAGATCATATAATGAAAATAAAATCAACTTATTTAACCAATAAGTGACAAGGGATCTATCAGATTGGTATTTTGGCACTATATATATCCAATTACATGACTATTATTTCATTTGAATTATCTCATTTTTCAGGAAGTTGCATCCTGACCTCAGGGACACAGTCTCTGGTTGTCTTTCCAACATTATTTTCTGCCTCTTCAAAGTCATGACTAGGGAATATGTTAGGAATTTTCCATTTAAATAATAATTTTGCCTCAACAATAGTATAATAATGTTTTATTCATTTTTTAAACACATCATTTGACTCTTCTGCCCTCATTGTTATAATTTGATTGTATGTTTGGCTCAGGCTGGAGGGAAACACTGAGTGAGGAGGCCTTTGCTATTTTAGGATAACCAGCCAGCTAAAGTTGATTTTCATTTGGTGGATCCCAACTGCAAAAGAGTTAGTGAACTTGTCACTGGATCTTTTATTCTGAAGAATCGTATAGTGTTGTTACTACGTGTTTAATTCAATTAACTGACTGAGCACTTGCTACATGCAGAGTTGCACAGTGGAAAACTAAAAAAAAAGAATCCTGTCGCATTATCGGTTATTTCCTTCACAGCACTTATTGCATTATCTAATTATCTTGTTTGTTTGTTTCTTTACACACTGTCTATCTTGTCCACTGGAAATGCAGAGACTTTTTTTTTATTACTATAAAACTAGCACCTGGCACATTGCCTGGAACACAGAGGTTTCAAAATACAGTTTTTTATCTGACTCAAGAAAAGATGCTTATATTTTCTGGTAAGAGAATATTACCTGATTCTTCCACTTTTCCCATTTTTCAAACCTCTGCCTCATTAAATCACATTCATCTTAGCCTTAAGCTGCTCTTCTCTCCTCTAATATCTCAGTGGTTACTGCTGGTCTTATTATTCAATGTACTATTATATACCAATCTGTAATCTCTTTAAAAAATTATGTATCTTTAATTGGAGGATAATTGCTTTACAATGTTGTATTGGTTTCTGCCATCCATCAACGTGAATCAGCCATAGGTATACATATGTCACCTCCCTCTTGAACCTCCCTCCGACCTCCCACCCCATCCTACCCATCTAGGTTCTGTGATCTCTTTTTTATTCTCACTTAATTTATGCTTCTTTTTATTTATTTTCTTATTGATATATGCAACAGAATTTTGTTGCAAGTATTAGTCATTATAATGATTGCTGTGAGCTTCTTGAGATCAGTGGACTGAGAGTATTGTTTTTCCTATGGAATCTTAGCAACTGACCCTGTACTGTGTCAATGAATAGGTGGATAAGGGATGACTTTGTCCATATCTCTAAAGATGAAGACCAATTTGACCTGAGACCCATTTTGGAG
Organism: Bos mutus; assembly: GCF_027580195.1. NCBI lineage: Eukaryota > Metazoa > Chordata > Mammalia > Artiodactyla > Bovidae > Bos > Bos mutus. Next base: position 88,504,261 of record NC_091617.1, on the reverse strand, counting down.
TTTTTCCTCAGCTGTACATGTGTCCTTAGGTAAGCCCCCGATATCAGCGTTGCCTCAGAGATTTTCCCCGTTTTGTCCCTCCTCTTGGCTCTTAGATGGACATTCGTTGTCTACTGAATGGAGAACAGATTTGCTGTCCAGGGTCAGCGCTGTGCTTAAGATGGAAATGGGAGCAATTCAGTTTCTGAGGGAGATTGTACTCAAGCCCTCCTGACAATCTAGGGGCCTGGTCACTTGTACAGGCCACAGGCTATGTGGCTCAGGCCTTGGCTCCATCAGGGTGGCATTGTCCAGTATGTGAAACCACTGGGTTCTTTTTGGGAAGAGAACACTCTCTGTGTCTCCAAACCATGTTGTGATTGTCCAACACAGCCTCAAATATCCAAGCCTTATTAAACTGAAGACTCAGAGAGAATGTGAGTGCATGCTCATTAACTTAAGTACCTGGTATACATATAGGGCACTAGGTCAGGGTCTATGCCAGGACAAGGTGCAGGCTCCCAGTGCCCTGGAATTGTATTGGATATCTACAGCAAAGGCATCACTGAAGACTCCTCTACAGGGGAGTGGACATTGCTAGGGTTTTCCTGTAAGTCATGGGCGTATTCTCCCTGGACATTTAGCACCAAGATTTTTGTACCAACTTGTGAAGCAGTGCCAAGTTCTATTGCCTGAGAGCTCCTTAAAAGTTTGCTCAGATGCTGACGGAAGCAATCAAAGCATGGGTTCTGTTTATTCTTTTGCTTCTTTTTTCTTTTTGCAAATGAGAACCAGAAGTGTAAATGTTCCATACCAATAGAACGAGATTGTATCAAAAACCACACCTTTTGCCCACATACACAACTCCCGTGCACATTCATTGGTTTTAATCACACCGGCTTCCTGGGCTTTCTGCCCTGCTAGGTCTGTCAGTGGGAATCTGCTCTGCTTGTCTGTCTTGCTCCAGGGCACCTTTCTGACGAGAACTGGATGGACTCACTTGGCTGGGTCATTTAGACGTTTGTGGCTTGCACACTCCAGTGTGATTCCAGCTGTCCCAGCTACTGGTTTCTTCCCAGGAAGTGGGAGAAGACTTTGACCCTTTGTGTTCTGACAAGAGACATTAGGGCCGTAATTTAATTGGTTTTCCCAAAGTTAGGCAGTAGAGGCCTGCAATCTAAGAGGATTCAGTATTGCTTAAACCAATTTGATTTTGTGTTCTGGCTCATCAGCCGCTTTTACACTCGGCAGCCTAGGGAGAATGGACTGTTGTGAAAGTCTATGCCTGACTTTGGGTGGTGGCTTCCCCTTCCCTGTAGATGGCTTCTAGAAATGCTTCAGATGTTGCTGAATGCTCCAGGTATAGTTTCGCTACTCAGACACATCCAGACAAGCCTTTCTGACTCACTACATTGATTCCTGTTGAGAAGTTGCAAGGCTGGACAAATGACCCTGAAATACGGTTTTGCTTTCCTAGTAATTATCCATCTAACTTCACAGGAAGTGGGTGTTTGGTTGCTGAAGACAAAGAGGTGCTCTTCACCCTTATGCTCCTGACTGGAGCCTTGCCATTTTTGTCGGTCCATTAAAAACACACTCAGGCAAGAGTAGGATAGGATGTGTATACCTGCAGGTCTCTCACACATAGGCAACAATGTGTGTCGTTGGTATGTGAGGCTGGCTTCATAGAGGAGGTGACCCTCCGAGGCAATTCTCAGATCAGATATTGACAAACTCTGGAACCTAATGCATTTCTTAAGACATTCTCTTAGTGTCTCCTGTGGAGACCTGGCCTGCTTTGCCAGGGGTCACATTTAGGGCACATGTAACTCTCAGACCTTCCAAAGCCACAGTTCATTTCCTGTTGACTTCTAGCATCCTCTGCCTTCTTAAAGGTTTTCTCTTCAGCCCCACTCCTCATTAGTATAATGCTGTCCTTGGTTTTTCTAGCTCCTTTCCAGCCCTTCACAGTTCTTCCCTGGGCTTTTGAATATTTTCATTTTTGTTTTTTTCCTGGACATATTTTTTTTAGGTTTCCTGGTCTTCTCTTTCTTGTAACTCCGTGGAAGGGGACTTGTCTTTTCTTTCAGAATAGGTTTCTCATGTTTAATACTCTACTTTCCTACTGGGTTGGAAAAGCTGTGTTGGAAGCTTTGCTCTGACGCAGTTCAATCACATTTTGGCTGGAAACATTTTACACATTAAAATGATGAAGGATGATTTCATTTGCCAGTCTAAGCAAAAATCTCTAAAATGGAAAAGAAAAAGAAAAAACAAAAAGATCTTTCTGAAGCTACTGAATATGAAAAAGACTCTTGAATATGTAAAAGATCTTAGAACACTGCAGGGTAGGACCATGCTGGGGTAAATGAGCCTTAGGGAAGCCTCTTGTTTGGGCCACTTTGTCCTTGACTTTGAAAGGCATTCATTTTCTGCTGAGTAGCTCTTTTTACCCTGAGCTCTTCTGGTGTATAGTCTTTGCGTCTATCTTAGGAGGCAGGGGTCATTTAAAATGCTTCCAGTTGAAAATTGATATCATGGAATAACTCCAACCTTACACACATTTTTAAAGTAGGTTATTAGTCTCCTGACATCTCAGGGGGTAGCCACACAGCCTCTTGCTGCCCTGTAGCAAGGTTTGGTGAACCAAGGAGGAGACTGGACCTCTTCAGTCATGAGGTGCAAACTCTGGTTCCTGCAATAGTATCTTGTGGCAATATTTCCACATCTACGTTGGAGTGTCTTTTATCTTACGCCTGGCTTCACTTGGGAGTCTGTTTAGTGAAGGGCAGATTTGTGGTGACTTGTCATGTCTTTGAGACTTTTGAGAACAGGCCTCTCCAGAAAGGTTGTCCTCAAAGATAGAATGACTTCTTTCTCCCTTTGCTAGGACTGACTGCCAGATCTCACCAGGTTTCACACCCAGTTGTGGAGAGTGCCAGTTCTGTCAGCTTTGCACAGGCAACTCCATCACTCACTGCTCTCTCTGCATCGATGCAATTATCTGTTTACCCTTCAGACACTTTTCTGAACTGGCAAGCCTATCGGGGTTGTTATTCTTCAGTCGCTAAGTTGTGTCTGACTTTGCGATCCCATGAACTCCAGTGCGCCAGGCTCTCCTGTCCTTTACTATCTCCCTGAGTTTGCTTAAACTCATGCCCATTGAGTCGGTGATGCTATCCAACCATCTCATCCCCCGTCATCCCCTTCTCCTCCTACCCTCAATCTTTCCCAGCATCAGGGTCTTTTCCAATGTGTTGGCTCATCACATCAGGTGGCCAAAGTATTGGAGCTTCAGCTTCAACATCAGTCCTTCCAATGAATATTCAGGGTTGATTTCCTTTAGGATCCTCTAATTTGTCTCCTTGTTATCCAAGGGACTCTTAAGAGTCTTCTCCACTGCCACAGTTACCCAGTTTTTAATGATACTACAGCCTTGTTATACCTGGCAATATCAATGAACTTCCATTTCAATTCAGTTACATTGCAACTTATATATTGCTGCCTTCCAGGTGCCAGGCTTGTGTTAAACACTGGCAGTGGGAAGAAAAGAAGCATAGTCCTTACTCTCATGGAATTTAGAGCAAGCTTAATTTTTTCATATTTATAAACTTGGCCCTGACAAAGTAAGATGCCATCCTGTAGTGCTAAAATTGCATGTCCTTCCATCCAGAATAGTTCAATTGTATTACATGAGTGTTTTAAAACAGACTCGGCCTGTCTGTTCTATAATCAGAAATGTAAACTAATTCATGTTATGAGTATTATGTGAAATCGAACTCAACTAATAAATTATAGGAATACTTGCTAGTAATCAAATGTGAGAGAGCCTTCTCCAACTGTTGGAAGTAAAGATGAAGGAAGAAATGAGGTAAGGACTGAATGAGAGCAGGGAGTATACCGAAAAACCCACTTCAAGTAGTTATTACAAAGCAGACTGGAAACAAAACAAAAAGCTCCATTCTTTTTGGTTCAGAAACCATTGTTGGCAAGGGCTGTTAATTCCACATCCAAAAACTTGTTTCCTCTAGCCTGACTTCCAGAATGCAGTTATGTTGGAAACTACTCTGCTGATTAAGTTTTTAAACCACTCCCTCTTCTGAGGGAAGAAACATATTTTATGAACACAAGTCAGCTCTTGTTCATTTTATATTTTAATATTGAAACCCTTGCACGTCTTTAAATTGACTCAATAAATCCTCATTTATGATCCTTGACAAGTGAACCCAAGATTGTAAGCAAAGGACAGACAGGAAAAGTTGGTGGGAAAGAGCTGAAAAAGGAAAAGTTAGGATAGGAGATGGAAGAAGGGGAAATGCCATGTGTGGGTCTGTCCTGAGGGGTGGATCTTAGGATAGTTTGAGAAACATTTGGGTAAATGTTTCAACATTTGGGTAAAGCCCATAACAAGTACTGTTTCCTTTCTGCACAAGCTCATCATAGCTCTTTGTGTCTCCTCTACCTTTAAGAAGATTTCCATACCTCCTGACACATGTACCTGTAATGTATCAAATGAATGTCTCTGAAATACTGAGTTTAAAGGAATATCACAGCAAAAGAAGATTAAAAATCTATTAAAGTTTGCCTGTAGTTTGCACTGAGGTGGGAAAGGGAGTAAGTATATGTTGCTGTTTCCCCAGGATCCTCTAGAAAAATTACCTCTAGAATGATCTGGGGGATGAGGTCCCCTAATGATCTTTGATAGACTTGGGGAGAGGTATCTTAAGCTAGTTTCTTGTGTTACTAACTTACATGATGACTTCTTGATCTTAATTTTATATTTTATTTATCATCTAACATGGCATCATTCTTTAAATTTATCGGAACATATAATTTTCTTCTTAATTCCAGAGAAAATGCTTACTTGTTGTAGGACATTTGAAAAATTCAGAAAAGTCCAGCTAAGAAGTAAAATCACCCACTTTCAGCAATATCCACTGTTAATATTTTTCATTTATCTTGCCAGTCTATGGTTACATTTTCTTTCGCTTACCCAATTCATTTTGATGATATTTTTATCCTTTGGCTAAAATTCCTGGAGAAGGAAATGGCAATCCACTCCAGTATTCTTGCCTGGAGAATCCCATGGACATAGGAGCCTGAAAGGCTATAGCCCATAGGGTTGCGCAGAGTCAGACATGACTGAGCGACTAACATTTTGGCTAAAATGGATAAAATGACTTTAACCAGTGAGCTCCAAGTGACTATAAAATGTTTATTAATTACTTGCTCAGTAGACTTTAGTGGAATTTGCAAATCCTTTTAGGAAACCAAAGATACCTGCAGTCATCATTCTTTGGGGAAATCAGTCAGCTTATTCCTCTTCCTCCCAATTTTATTGGCATATAACTGACATGTAATATTGTGTAAGTTCAGGGCTTCCCTGGTGGTTCAGATGGTAAAGAATCTGCCTGCAATGCAGGAGACCCAGGTTTGATCCCTGAACTAGGAAGATCCCCTGGAAAAGGGAATGGCAACACACTCCAGTAGTCTTGCCTGGAGAATCCCAAGAATAGAGGAGCCTGGCGGGCTATAGGCCATGGGGTCACAAAGAGTAGGACACAACTGAGCAACTAACACTGTCAGTTTCACTTTCATTGTGTAAGTTTAGGGTGTACAATGGGATGATTTGATACAGGTATATGTTGTGAAATGTTTAGCACAATAAGGATACCTAACACATTCTTCACTTCACATAATTTCCCCTTAGTTGCTATTGTTGTTATGTTGAAAAAATTTAAATCTATTGTCATAGAAACTTTCAAGTGTACAATGTAGAATTATTAATGATAGTCATCATTCTGTAAACTAGAAGACTGGATTTTATTCCTCTTTTATCTGGAAGTTTGTTCCCACTGACCAGCATCTTCTCACTCCCTCCATCCCTAGCTCCTGGCAACCACCTTTCTACTCTTTGCTTATATGAGTTTAGCTTTTTTTGATTTTCCATAAATGTGAGATCATATGGTATCATATGGTATTTGATTTTTCTTGTCTGACCTATTTCACTTAGCACAATGTCCTCAAAGTTTATCCATGTTGTTGCAAATGGCAGGAGTTTTTTCTTCTTCTTTTATTTGGCTGAATAATAGTCCATTATATGTGTGTACTTGCTTGTGTTGCTCAGTTATGTCCAACTCTTTGCCACCCTGTGGATGGACTGTCACCCTCCAGGCTCCTCTGTCCATAGGATTTTCCTGGCAAGAATTCTGTAGTGGGTGGCCATTTCCTTCTCCAGGGGGTCTTCCTGACCCAGAGATAGAACCCATGTCTCCTGTGTTGCAAGCTGATTCTTTTCTGCTGAGCCACTGGAGAAATCCATTAGTCCATTAAATGTATATTGTTGTTCAGTCACTAAGTCATGTCTGACACTTTGTGACCTCATGGACTACAGCATACCAGGCTTCCCTGTCCTTAACCATCTCGAGGAGTTTGCTCAAAGTCATGTCCATTGAGTCAGTGATGCCATCCAGCCATCTCATCCTCTGTTACCCCCTTCTCCTGCTGACTTCAATTTTTCCCAGCATCAGGGTCTTTTCCAAAAAGTTGGTTATTTGCATCAGGTGGCCAAGTATTGGGGCTTCAGCCTCAGCATCAATCCTTCCAAAGAGTATTCAGAGTTGATTTTCTTTAGGATTTACTGGTTTGATCTTCTTGCTGTCCAAGGGACTCTCAAGAGTCTTCTCCAGCACCACAATTCGAAAGCACCAATTCTTTGGAGCTCAGCCTTCTTTATGGTCTAACTCCCATATCGGTAAACCATAGCTTTGACTATACAGACCTTTGTTGGCAAAGTGGTGTTCTGCCTTTTAAGACACTGTCTAGGTTTGTCATAACTTTTCCTCCAAGGAACAAGTGTCGTTTAATTTTGTGGCTGCAGTCGCCTTCTGCAGTGATTTTGGAACCCAAGAATATAAAATTTGCCACATTTTCTTTATCCATGCATCTGTCAATGGACACCTGGGTTGTTTCCATGTCTTGGCTATTATGAATAATGCTGTAGTGAACATGGGAATACAGATATCTCTTTAATATAGTGATTTCATTTCCTTCGGTCATGTACCCAGAAGTAGAATTTCTTGATGTTATGATATTTCTAGTGTTAATTTTTTTGAGGAACCTCCATACTATTTTTTCTTAGCAGCTGTACCAGTTTACATTTCTTCCCATAGTGCACAAGGATTACCTTTTCTCCGCATCCTTCTCAGTACTTTTTATCCGTGTCTTTTTTTGATAATAGCCTTTCTAACAGATGTGGTTTTGATTTGCATTTCTCTGATAATTAATGATGTTGAACACTTTTTCATGTACCTGTTGATCATCTGTATGTCTTTGGTGCTTTCATGTTGGGTGTTATATGTATTTATAATTGTATATCCTCTTGATGAATTGGTCCTTTTATCATTTATAATGATCTTCTTTGTCTCTCATTACAGTTTTTGACTTAGTGTATATTTTTGTCTGATATATATATAGCTAACCCTCTTCTCTTTTGCTTTCCATTTGCATATACACTTATGTATATTTTTTGGGCTGAAGTGAGTCTCTAACTGGCAGCATATAGTATGGTGTTGTGTGTGTGTATTTTAAATCTGTTTAGCCACTCTACACTGTTTGACTGGAGAACTTAGTTATTCTCTTCCTTGCTATCTCATCCTGTGGCTGATATTGGTAGCCCATGCCTTCCTTCCTTGCTCCAAGCTGCCTCTATACATCTTAACTTTGTTGGTCTCAGAGCATGGTAAAACTTAGGTGAATCCCTTATGCAGTGTCTGGGAAGGCTGGGGAAGTTGGTCACTCAACCCCACTCTCCCTTTCCCAGTGAGGAGAAATCTCTCCAGTCAGGAAGTTCCCTCTTGATACTGAGCAATGCCTTCCTGGGGGATAGGTTGGGAAAGGGAAAATGAAGCTATTCTTTGTTTTCTGTGCAGTTTTTCTTAAGTGTTGTTGTTGTTAGACTATTTTGCCGAGGTTCCCTGAGTGGACTCCTGAGCTCTCCCAGAGCTATTTTTGTTCATGAACAGATGTCTAATTGTTGATCTTTGTGAGGATGGAGGCTGGTGTCTCCTACTCTACTGTTTTGGTGATATCCCAGTCAGCTTAATCTTAATATCGCAAATCAGAGACCCTGTGTAAGCACAAAATATGCACTATCTGGCTTTTAAGTTTTTTCCCCTCAACTTCTACATTTTTCTCTAAATTGATACATTTTTATCTCTTGCAGCAATAGTAAGATAAGAGAAGTTACAGTGAACTTGGAGTCAGAGAATCTGAGATTAAGTCCTGGTTAGGTTACTTAAGAGCTTTAGGACATGCAGCCAAATGAGCAAATTTATCTGGGCCACAGATTTGTCATCTGTAAACTGGGGATGATAAAGCTCACTCTAAAGGTTTTCTGGGGTAGGAAGGGAGTTGGAGGGTACAGCAAATGAGAGGACATATGTGGGTCAAAAGCAAACTGATAAGTATTGTACTGATGTAAAGTATTCTTGTTATCTTCAACTATGAAAATACATTTTTCCTTGGAGATGTTTCAGATGAATTGCTCAAAAACATGTGATCAGTTTTCAAATGATGATTCCCCATGTTACAACTCTCTAGGAAATAGAAGCCATTTTGTTTCAGGAGAATTTCTCAAACATTTCTGTACTAATTAAAATAACTCTTTGAGGTCCAACAGGCAGAACTGGCTCAAGAGTTTAAAGGGACTGCCAAGGCAAGTAGTCAAGTGTGTCTGTGGTACCAAGAGACTTGTGACTTCCTGTTATTTGGTCCTTTTTTTAATTAACAAGCACTGTTCCTCTGTTGCAGCCAGCACACACCCTTGCCAGCAAGCTGCTTTTCAGTTTGAACCCGTCCTGAACGTAGGAATATAAGAGGAAACACTTTCAGACAGCACCAAGACCTAATCACTTCCGGGTAACTGGGAAATTTATCATCTTCTCTGAAATGCGTCCTGGCTTTTTCAAGGGTGGAGACTGAGTCTGTGGAGCTGCTCCAGGAGCCAGAGCTGCTGAATCCCCTCTTCCACTTTCTGTTGCAAACAATAAAGGCTGCTTGTATCATACAAAAAAAATATAAGTAAAATGCATCAGCTGTAATTCCCTGATAGCATCTCTCTGGGAGTATCTCTTTGAAGTCTCTGAGTATCAACACATACCCTCTCCACCCCTCATAGTAATTGAATCCTTTCAAGCATTTTTTTTTCCCTAAACTTTTCTGACAATATCAACCATTGCAGGAATAACCTGGAACATTAGTATCACCCTGTATAATTTTAAATTAGGTATTCCTTAGACTGTATGTGCAGAGAAGGCAATGGCACCCCACTCCAGTACTCTTGCCTGGAAAATCCCATGGACGGAGGAGCCTGGTAGGCTGCAGTCCATGGGGCGCTAAGAGTCGGAAACGACTGAGCGACTCCACTTTCTCTTTTTACTTTCATGCATTGGAGAAGGAAATGGCAACCCACTCCATTGTTCTTGCCTGGAGAATCCCAGGGACGGGGCAGCCTGGTGGGCTGCCGTCTATGGGGTCACACAGAGTCGGACACGACTGAAGTGACTTAGCATAGCATAGCATAGCATAGCATAGCATAGACTGTATGTGAGCCATAGTTCATTTGTTAAATATAGTTTTATAGATGTTGAAACTGAGACACAAGAGAGAATAAATGACTTGCCACAGGATATAGCAGGTGATAGGTGATTCAAAGAATTCTGATACTCTGTCCTCTTTTAGGTCCCAGGCCTACAATTTTGAAATCGTAAAAAGGCATCTTAACCTCCACCTCTTTTAAGACACTATATTTCTCTTCCTTGTTATCTCATCCTTATTTTCTCTTGTTCTTTAGTATCTGGCATTCTGTATTCAGATTTCTGTTCTACTTTGGCTTCCTTCATTGTCAGATTGTTATTCATTTATGTTTCTTTCATTCTCATTTACCTTGTGAAATTTAACCATATTTCATCTTCATTGAAGTTTCAGTCTCTGTGTTGAGTGTTACTTGCACAGTGACTCTAGTGAATTTAAGAAAATTTCTGTGTGTGTGTGTGTGTGTGTGTGTATTGGGGTGAGTAACAGCATAAATACTTTTGTATTTGTTAGTGCACACTTAGAAGATTGCAGGAAAGGGAAATAGAGCAGAGAACATTGGAAGAGCAAAGAATTAACCATTCACTAATAAAAGGTTGAGTCATTGGCAAAAGGGAAGAGATCACTCTAGAGAATCAGGGAAATAATTAGGTCCCAGGAGGCAGAAAGTCTGATCCAGATGGTGGGAGCTCCAGGGGAGGGTAAATCAGGCATCAGGGAGAGATAAAAGAGGGAGGAAGGAGGATATGCAGTAGGCTGGAATCCAACAATTGTGTGCTGGGACAGTAGGAATGTACGAGGAAATACTTTCACAAAGCTCTGAAAACGAACCGTTTTTAGTTAAATGGGGGAAATCCTTAATAATAGGTGTGGTGTTGGAGCGTCTGGAAAGCTGATCCTCTATTGAGAGTTGAACTATATTTCTGTAGATTCCTATATCTTTGCTAGATTTATTTCATGTGCTTTGGTCTTGTTCCAGCAAACTATTCTGTAAGCTCTTTGAGGTCAGGGATCATGTTTTAGTTTCTTCCAAAGCCCCTCACACAGTGCTGAGATCATGATAAGAGTTCATTAAATTCTTAAGAACAGATTTAGTATCTAATACTTATTAGTGGAAAAGGCAAACATCAGATTTGCCCTTTGAAATGAGCAGTTTATTACTTAGAGGTTGTACAGTCTTTTTTTTTTGCCACTGAAAACAATGAGAAAACCAGCAAAGTGAGTCCATAAGCTCTTAGCTAGCTTGGTAGAACCCTCCTTATACATAGGGAGTGAGCCCCGCCCTGCCTCCCCCCTCCCCCACCTTGCCATAACCCCCTCTTCCAAACATATGCACAGTAAGAGATGAAGTGAGATGGGGTGAACTAAACTGGTCTGTTCTATAGAAAGAACTCCATCTCTACATATTCCAATCCAAAAATCAGTTAACAGAATTGTTGCCCAATGATTGATACTTAATATGTTAGTTATTAGGGAATCATGTTTGCATGTCAGAACTTTTAAGGAATCCTAAAATAGCCAACTCAAATATTCTATTTAGTGGTTTCTTGTTCCCCCACCTCCCTACTCCACTTTATAAATGTTGAACCATATGTTTCAGAACATACAGCTGTCCTTGTTCAGAATAGCCCAGAATAGCTTGATTCCCCTGCACCTCTCTGGGTGCTAAGTCTATTTACATTTCAAATTGCGTGAGGGAAGTGCCTGGTTTTACATAGATTTTTTTTCCCTTGTCAGCAACTTTTCTATAATTTTAACTTAGTTCAACTGACTAACCTAAACTTTCAGAGTAGTTCCATTAATCAACTACTACCTCTCAGGTGCTCAGTCTTCCTGTCATTATCTCACCATTTCATGACTAAAAAGAAAGTTCTCTGTGAAGGACCTCAAGAACTCTCTTGGCCCTGTGCAGAACTGGGTAAGGTTATTTTGGCATGCAGGAGTATTCTGAACAACTTTTGAAGTGAACTGAGAAAAAGATGTCACACTCATGAATCAGAGATCCTCTTCAAATTTGATTTGCCCAGAACCACTATGGTAAGGCATCAGCAAAAATGAGGACTCCTATCTTTTCTGATTCTTCATTGGATCAATGAACTAACATATTCTCCCAAATGGTTTCCTAGTGAAGTGCAGGCTCCAAGAACTAAGCTGATTAAGTGGAAAATAAATGATTGTTTAAGGCTCATTGGAAAAGGAGTGCTGCAAAGATTCTACTGCCAGAGATTATCTGAGATGATGTCATGCTGTGGAAATACTAAGGTGACACTCTGCGTATTAGAGATTTTTTGTTTGTTTGGTTTGACATCTTATGGAAAAGCATAGGTCATATGATCAAGGATATTTCTTCAGAATAAGACTTGAAATGATCACATGCTGACCAGTTATTTATTGTCTCCTATGCTATTTCCCACTTCTAACACCTCTGGACATGAACTCAATGCCTTATCTTAGAAATTCTCTCTCTTTCTGCTAGTGCAGGTGTTACCCATTTCTCAATGTCAGTTTAGATCTGTCCTCTAAAGCCTTCTCCTATTGTCTCCCTCAATGTGATTATTTTCCTCTTTGAAACACTTACAGCCCTATTATCCTTAGAATTCCTCTGATACTTGACTTTTATGACATTATATTATTCGACTATTAGCTGGAACAACAGACTGGTTCCAAATAGGGAAAGGAATACATCAAGGCTATACATTGTCACTCTGCTTATTTAACTTATATGCAGAGTACATCATGAGAAATACTGGGCTGGATGAAGCACATCCCAGAATCAAGATTGCCGGGAGAAATATCAATAACCTCAGATATGCAGATGATGCCACCCTTATGGGAGAAAGCAAAGAAGAACTAAAGAGCCTCTTGATGAAAGTGAAAGAGGAGGATGAAAAAGTTGGCTTAAAACTCAACATTAAGAAAACTAAGATCATGGTATCTGGCCCCATCACTTCATGGTGAATAGATGGGGAAACAGTGACAGAATTTATTTTTTTGGGCTCCAAAATTACTGCAGATGGTGACTGCAGCCATGAAATTAAAAGATGCTTGCTCCTTGGAAGAAAAGCTATGACCAACCTAGACAACATATTAAAAAGCAGAGACATTATTTTGCCAACAAAGGTCCATCTATTCAAAGCTGTAGTTTTTCCAGTAGTCATGTATGGATGTGAGAGTTGGCTACAAAGAAAGCTGAGTGCCTAAGAATTGAGGCTTTTGAACTGTGGTGTTGGAGAAGATTCTTGAGAGTCCCTTGGACTGCAAGGAGATCCAACCAGTCCATCCTAAAGGAAATCAGTCCTGAATATTCATTGGAAGGACTGATGCTGAAGCTGAAACTCCAATACTTTGGCCACCTGATGTGAAGAACTGACTCATTGGAAAAGACTCTGATGCTGGGAAAGATTGAAGGCAGGAGGAAAAGCGGATGACAGAGGATGAGATGGTTGGATGGTATCACTGACTCAATGGAGATGAGTTTGAGTAAACTCCAGAAGTTGGTGATGGACAGGGAGGCCTGGTGTGCTGCAGTCCATGGGGTTGCAAAGAGCTGGACATGACTGAGCAACTGAACTGAACCTATGTATATAGTAATGTGCACAAATCTTAAGTACCAGTGCTGTCAGTTGGATCAAGATATGAAACATTTCCATCTCCTATTAAAGATATTGGCTTTATTTTTGTGTTGTTTGTTCATCAGTATGAATTGTAAAAGCTGCCGGGGCAGAGATCACATATCTCAAGATCAAGGCAGAAGACAGATGGCATACTCAAAGAGGCCTGACTGACATAGCAAAGGACCTGTCTACAGAAGTTTGGGAATCAACAATGAATCATGAGGCATCCAGAGACTAGAAACGGTTGGAAATGATTACTAGCCCTAGGTCTGAAGGGAAAAGGGACTTTTACTTATTGTGAAGCTGTAGTGAAAGCTTGAGCCTCTCAGAAGTAAAATGAATCTCTGACAGCAATTATAACCTAAAGCATCATGACCATGGTCTGAATCTGAGCCAAACAAGGAGGGAGCCTGGAGAGAAAGACTGACTTCCACTCAGGCAGTCCTTGGCTCTTTTGCTAATGCCTTCCACTGGCCATACCCAACTGTAAACCTGAGAGTGAGGGGACTCACCCATGCAGTCAATAGAGGTCAACCTCCCTGAGAACAAACCATGGCAGAAAAAGGTGGAGAATGGATTTGGAAGCACAAAGGGCAAACAGACAATAACCAGAGAAGACTACCTTTTCTTCTATGTCCACTCTAGCGCTTGGCATATTGTCTTGCTCAAAAGAAATGCTGGATTTCTTACATATTGCTTGACCTATTAACAATTTATAGACAGATAATTGCTTTTATTGAAAATTATGTGTCAGCCATAGCAAATGCCCAGTTCTTTAAAATGAATGGTAGCTGCCAGCTCTGAGTTCAAAGACTGTTTGGAATTATCAGACCTGGAAAAGGAAAAAGGTGAAAGGATGGCTTTTCTCCAAAACTGTGTGCTTACTCCTTGGAAGGAAAGTTATGACCAACCTAGATAGCATATTGAAAAGCAGAGATATTACTTTGCCAACAAAGGTCTGTCCAGTCAAGGCTATGGTTTTTCCAGTGGTCATGTATGGATGTGAGAGTTGGACTATGAAGAAAGCTGAGCGCCGAAGAATTGATGCTTTTGAACTGTGGTGCTGGAGAAGACTCTTGCAAGTCCCTTGGACTGCAAAAAGATCCAACCAGTCCATCCTAAAGGAGACCAGTCCTGGGTGTTCATTGGAAGGACTGATGCTGAGGCTGAAACTCCAATACTTTGGCTACCTCATGCAAAGAGTTGACTCATTGGAAAAGACTCTGATGCTGGGAGGGATTAGGGGCAGGAGGAGAAGGGGACGACAGAGGATGAGGTGGCTGGATGGCATCACTGACTCAATGGACGTGAGTCTGAGTGAACTCCGGGAGCTGGTGATGGACAGGGAGGCCTGGCGTGCTGCAATTCATGGGGTCGCAAAGAGTCGGACACGACTGAGTGACTGAACTGAACTGAACTGAACTGTGCTGCTGATTCAGGGTTTCAGGGATACCTAACAACTTCTGGTTTCACTGTAGTCTTTTTATCACCAGTGTTAGGATCACTCACGTACCTCACAAACACTTGTTAATGCAATTGTTGCATTAGCTCTCTTTTTAATGCAATTAAATTAAAAGTTGAAAATACTTCCTATATAACATTGGTAGGGAAAATATCATGACTTAGATCTCTCAGTGTTGTTTAGCTGGTGGTGCCTGTTTCGTAACAGTGGTGAGTGTGGCTCTTGACATATTGTGGGATTTTGATGAGAAAGCACTTAACTTCTCTGTGGGTCTGCAAGATGAGGACCATCGCGTCATTTAATGGGAAATATTTCTTGTAGAATTTGTGTTCATCTTCAGAAGAAGTTTCTCACTGGTATTATATAAATGGAAATTTTCTCCTGAGCAGATATTTAATCAGTACTTACTGAAGAATATTAAGTGATGCCATTTTGTCCAAAATTGAAATTAAACTCTTGGCAAACTTCAGCATGTTTTGGAAGCAGAGAGAAGGATCTGCTGGAGGCTTCCACTTAGTTTCAGAAGAAAGCAGAACAAATCAGAATCCTAAAAGAGTATATCACCCAGGAGTCCTGTGGAGCCAAGGTAAAGCTTTTGTGAATCTGGGCTCTCTTTTATCTTATTTCCTATTCATTTGTTCCAAGGAAATCTAACTTGTCAGGAGGCTTGAAGATAATGGTTATCCCTGGTGATACCTTGTGCTGATTTTAAAGATGTCTCAACTCAAGCACCTGGTTGAGAAAGAAGCCAGGCAATGACTTTACACTTAGCCTTGTGGGAGGAAAGCTGCTTACTGGTTCCTGTGAACACCCGTATCACACTGGAATTCTTTGTTTCACCTGTCGCTGTCCTTGTGTGACTTCATGCAGTGCTTCTTGTTTGAGGTTGTGAACCACAGTTTACCTTTGTTCATATCACTTGAGCTCTCACAAAGTTGAGCTCATCAGCTGAGGGCATCTTCTCCCTGCCTTCTGAAATCTCTCCCCTCTTCGTCTGCTGTGACCTTAGCCCGTTCTCTGACTTGTTCATCTCCACCTCACAGTCTGCTCCTTGGTGTTCTGACAGGTGGTGTGGTGCCGAGTCCTCTGGTTCAGGTTTGGCCTTTACCTTAGACACAGTTCTCATGTTTGCCGTTCTGTATTATGTGCTGGGAAAAGCTTCCACAACTTGCTTCATCTGGCCCCTTACTAGGAAAAGAGCAAAAGACTAGCCTTAAAAAAAAAACAAAACAAAACACTGTACAAACGGTTTTAATAGCTTAATTCAGGAGAAAATTTTGAGTGTTACCAAAAGAGATGGAGAACTCTGCTGTGGTAGGTGATATGCTGAAAAAAAAATTCTAGATTCTTAGCTTTGAATATAATTTACTGAAAGAGGGAGAGAAGGATGAAGGAGGGATGGGAGGTGGGGGGGAATGAAGGGTGAGGAGAGAGAGAGGGGGGAATAATTCCTTTTGGTGAAGCAGCAAGGAGAGAATACTATAGTCTTTCTAGCTCAGTGTGTTTCTGAGCTCCATTGTCTCATCGAAGGCAAACATAAAGAAATAACAACCTAAGAAAAACCCAAGGAAGCAAACATCCTTGGAAAGTATACACATGCATTCAAACCACTGCTTAGATGATCTCTGCCAGGGGTTGCCCTGCTTTACTGCACATAAACGATAGCGTTAATGCCACAGTTGGTGTGTAGCAGCTGATAATTCTCCCTGTGGTGTGCTTCCGGAACTTGAAAACAAAGTCAGGTTAAATTCCCTTTGATATGTAAAAGAAACATTCTACTTATAGCTACCTAGTTTGTGCAGTCACTTCTAATGAAGTAGTTCTTAAGTCTTTAAAATGTTCAAGGATCCTTACAAGAATCCATCTTGAAGAAGAAATGATTGGAATGTAACTGGAATCTGTATTTGATTTAAGTTGTGAGTAACTTGTAATAGTGTATGGATGACAGACCAGTTTTCTAAGCCCTCTCCTGTTTGTGTATTAGAATTGAGTGAAATAGTGACTAGAGGAGAGAGGACTCAGATAGGCGGGTCAGCACATATCCTTGGACTGGAGGGGGGAAATTGGTTAGGCTGCTCTGGCTTAATGACATCCACCTCCTTTGTTCTATTTCTAAAGTCACCAGGAGCCTTCTGATCTGTAATTTGATTTCCTGTGTAGCTTTACCTACCAGAAGGGAGTGTGCAGACCGCTGGCCTCGCTCCTGGACCAAGCCGTGTCTCTAGATCTAAATTAATAAATTGGCATCCTGTTTAGTAAATCAGCCTCTAGGTTTCCTTCACATGAATCTGACACCAGAGATGTGTCATCTCTGGAAAAGCTTAAACATCAGTCAGTGGGATCCAGGAAGGTACTCTGCACAGGGGTGAGGTAGGGTGGGGACAGACATATATGTATTTACATAGAAAGAAATCTGTGGGTTTTTTTAAATTCTCAAAAGGGACCTGAGACTGAAAGCTGAAGATCTCCTGACATATTGAAGCTGAGGCCACACCTGGGCCTGGAGTGGACTCTTTCCAGAAACTGACACAGGAAAGTCTCTGCCCAAAGCTATCAGTGACTCTTTCATCACATCTTATCACATCTTTTAGATGAGGTAGATTGTACTCTTCTGGGAGTCTAAAGGGCTTGATTCAGTCTTTTAAAGGAAGTAAATTATTCCAATGCCCCGGAGCAACATTTTACAGAACTGTCCTCACAAACCCAGTGATTCCACTACTGTGCTCTGAGCAGGCTCTCCCTGCTTAGGTTAAATGCAGACTGTTCAGTTTAAAAAAAAAATGAAAAGAAACTCCAGAAATTGAGAGAAGAGATGGAAAGAGGCTGGAGGGAAAGAAAACACATCTTATCTGGGCAAGGAAAGGAACTCACATAATTCTATGAGGTATTATTTTACTGGGTAGCTTTACGGAGTTTACCTTGACAGGCATTTCAGTTTCTGACTTTATTTTCTTAATGTCGTAAGACAAGTTCATGTTTTAGGAAAATCATCACTCTGCACAAGATATATACAGCTATTTCCCCATGGTTAGAGCACAATGAGGAAACCCTCAATACGTTCTAAGTGCTAATAACAAAAGAAGTAAGACTCAGAAGACAAGGAAAAATGAAACTCAAAATTCTTGCTTTGTATTTGTGAAAAAATCTTCTTAGGAAGTAGTCAAGAATTGTATTAAATGCATCATCAACTCTGGGCCCACAGGGACAAATTATTAGTAATTTTTTAAAAACCTGAGACTGATAATCAGATTATAAAGGGGTTGGTTGAGAAACACAATAATCAGTTCAGGCAATTCTAGTGCACTGAGCACATCTGGATTGAGGAGGGGAGCTTAGCTGACCTACCACAGCAGGGCCAGGAGTGAGTGTCCTAGAAGGGCAGAGAGAAAGGGAGCCGTATTTAGCTGCACAGCTCCCCCACCTGTGTAGGTGGGCAGTGGTTTGTTTCACAAGCACAAACCCAGTGGCTTTCCAGGCTAAACGACCAACACATTTTTACTACAGAAATATAAAAATGACCAGGCTAACAACAGCAAAAGTAACATCTCAGCCAACAATCCAGAATGTTTACCCTTGTTTGGAAGCCATTCAAATTCTGAGCAGTTATATGGATTTCTGAATGGATACATTTATAAGCTAAATGAGTCAAATACATGTCCACCTAAACTAAGTAAATTGGGGACTGGAGTGATTTTTGTAATTGAATATTAATCTTTGACCGTGGAAGTTTACGATGTAACCCTATCAAGTCTAGTTCAGCTTTTTTGGAACAGTAAAAAGTACCCCTGGGAATGATGAAAGCTGTTGAAATTGTGGTCACTGGATTAAAAAAAATTTTTTTTTTCCCCTGGGAGCCAGGGGTCATTTCCTCCATCTTGCCCTCTCCAGGTTCAGATTGCTGCTTCCCTTCTGAGCAGTATGGAAAGTTAAGTGTGGAATAACAAGTTTTTTCAAGTCAAATGCAAACAATTCCACCTTAAAATAGCAGAACTCACCTTAAGGCAGCTTTTGGCAGCCTGCCAGAGCAGGGCATGAAAGCTGCACTTTAATCAAAAGGATGTACATTCTTTATTCAGGCTGTGGAAAGAACAGCTGGGAAGAGACTTTTTATTGATTCTTTTTATTTCCCTCTCCTCTTCATCCCTGCTCCCACCCTTTCTAACAAACACATTTAAAATTTACTGGCAGTCAGGTGTTTTTTTTTTTTAATTTTCTGAAACTTGTTGGAATAAAAACTTCCCCCCTCTCCAAGAGCCTCATAATTTGAGTGCCCTAACGGGGGCCTATGAGCTGCACCCTGATATTGCTTTTACTTTGGCTGGGTCCCTGATGGCTCAGATGGTAAAGAATCTGTCTGAAGTACCGGAGACCCAGGTTTGATCCCTGGGTCAGCAAGATCATCTGGAGAAGGGAATGGCTACCCACTTTAGTATTCTTGCCTGGAGAATTCCATGGACAGAGGAGCCTGGTGGGGTACAATCCATGGGGTCGAAAGGAGTCAGACACAACTGAGCAACTAACACTTTCACACTGGCTGAAACCAGAGCCAGGCAACCTTAGCTAAGCAGAGATTCCCCAGAGGAAACGTTCTGGGCAGAATGAGAGGCTATTTCCTCAGGGCCTGGGTGGAACAGCCCAGTTTCAGTCCAGGATTGAGGATGCTCTGGTTTTAAGAGATGAAGATACTAAAAATCAAAACTCTATCCCTTAGTAATGCAAGTACTTGCAGGGAATATGAAAGGTGGACTGTAATTGCATGTAATTTTTTTACTGCTGGATCAAGAGAGAAGGAACTTGAGGGATGCATCAGATATGGGTCTGTCAGCACACATGGACAGTAATCACTAATGCCAGCAATCATTTCTGAAGACAGAGGACCACAGAATAGTATGGACGCTACATGATGAGTATTAAAAATAGTATTTGTAGGCTTTGGGGACCACACAGTACGTGAGGAGCAGTGTATCACTTTAGCAGACATAATCAACCTGTTTGTCATATGTGAAAACAGAGATGCATATGGGGGCTCTGAACATCAAATCCTATTTTCAGACCTGTTTGGTTTGGCCTTAATAGCATCCTTTAACAAGTTTTTACATAAGTGCTAATATTTAAAATTGGGGGAATTCCCGTTTAAATTCTGCTTTTCAGCTTATCTTGAAAGATTAGTTATCTGGCATGTGGGGTATATACTTTCAGATGAAAATTTGGTTGCTGGATCTAGATAACAGGTCCATCAGGTGGGGGAAGTGGTAGGTAGATTGCCAGGCCTAGTCTTCCTGCCTACAGGGTTGCCTGCTTAGGTAAGCATTTTATTTTACAGACACTGGAGCAAATTAATTTGTGTAGCAAGGATCTACTGAGCATCCTTTACCTGTGTGCAAATTCTGTTAGGGTGCATGCCTGCTAAGTCTCTTCTGTTGTGTCCGACTCTTTGCCACCCTATGGACTGTAGCCCGCCAGGTTTCTCTGTCCATGGCATTTCCCAGGCAAGAATACTGGAGTGGGTTTTCATTTTCCTCCCTCAGGCAATCTTTCTGATACTAGGATCAAACCTGTGTCTCTTATGGCTCCTGCATTGGCAGGCTGGTTCTTTACTATTAGCACCACATGGAAAGCCCAGGTAGTTTCCAGTCAAAAGCTTTCCATGGTTCTCTGTTGCCAATACAATAAAGTCCAAACCCTTTAGTTTGAAATGAAATCTCTTACCTTTTGGTATCGGAGAGGCAATGGCACCCCACTCCAGTACTCTTGCTTGGAAAATCCCATGGACCGAGGAGCCTGGTAGGCTGCAGTTCATGGGGTCGCTGAGAGTCGGACACAACTGAGCGACTTCACTTTCGCTTTTCACTTTCATGCATTGGAGAAGGAAATGGCAACCCACTCCAGTGTTCTTGCCTGGAGAATCCTAGGGACGAGGGAGCCTGGTGGGCTGCCGTCTATGGGGTCGCTAGGAGTCAGACATGACTGAGCGACTTCACTTTCGCTTTTCACTTTCATGCATTGGAGAAGGAAATGGCAACCTACTCCAGTGTTCTTGCCTGGAGAATCCCAGGGATGAGGGAGCCTGGTGGGCTGCCGTCTCTGGGTTCCCACAGAGTCGGACACGACTGAAGCGACTTAGCAGCAGCAGCAGCAGCAGGAGCAACCTCTGGTATCATTCAGTAATTCTGGGTTCTCATCTCACATGCTGGAGAGTGCCCTATCTTCTCATTTCACTGGTTTGTTATTCCTCATTCGCTTCCTACTGCCTCTCCTCTGAGTTGGTGCTGTTGACAGTTCTTGTTCTAGCTTCTTCCACGTATTTGTCTATGGAAGTCCTCCCCCTCTGCAGGGTCCAGGTCAAGCCTGAGGCATCTAAGACAGTGATACTCAAAGTCTGTGAGAGGAAAGGCCCATTTCCTTCTTTTTCTTGTCCTCCTTTCTTTTCCTTTCTTTTACAATTTCCAATCTACTTAACAGACATACAAAGTACAAGTTGTAATTTTTTACTGTCAGATTCAGCAGATGTAATTTTACTTTGTCAATAGCTATGAATGATTCTAAATGTTTTTTCTCAATTTCTGAATTTATTTCATATGTAACCAGCACCTGTCCTTGAACACACTTTGAATAGCTTTAATCAGATACGCTCAGATAAACTAATCTCCTTGTTATCTGCATCACAAAGAACTGAGTCTATACCTCCACCCAAGCAGAGACTGTATTAGAGCTTTTAACTCTCTACCTATTCCATTTTATTTATTTATTTTTTTTATTTTTATTTTTTTACCTATTCCATTTTAAACTTCAGGAGGACAAGAGCTCTGTTGAACCTGTTACACTCATTTTGTCCCCTCTGGGTCTGTTGTAAGGGAAAGGGCTTAGTAAGTGTTGGATTTTCAGCACTGTTGCCAGGAAGTTGCCAGGAGAGGATTAAAATTCTTTAGCTTTCAAGGAGCTTATGACAATATGAAGAGAGGACTAACCTGCATAAAGCCACTGTAAATAATTCACACAATAAATATGTGCTGAAGTTTGTGATATATCTAAAGAAAATGGTATTGTTGTTGTTTAGTTGCTAAGTCATGTTTGACTCTTTGCGATCCCATGGATTGTAGCCCACAAGGCTCCTCTGTCTGTGGGATTTCCCAGGCAATAATACTAGAGTGGGTTGCCATTTCCTTCCTGAGGGGATCTTCCTGACCCAGGGATTGAACCCTGTATGCTGCTTGGCAGGTGGACTCTTTACCACTGAGCCACCTGAGAAGCCCATGAAAATGGTGTAGATAAGTAGAAAATAGATTGCTCAATGGAAGTTTGACCAGTCTTAGAAAATTTTACTAGAACTTGAGAGACACATTCCCATTGAAGATGGCAGTGTAAGCAGAGACCTCCCTGGGCAAGGGGCTCTGGCTTCAGTTTGCTCCTCTTCACAGTGAGGGGTTGGATTAGAGGACCTCTCTGATCCCTATGATGGTATGTTTTTAAATGAAAGTGACAACACTGTACATCTACTATGTTTATAGCGGTAGACAATAATTAGAATGTACGTGTCCTTTCATCTTTTCTCCAAGTCTTCCATTAGATGAAAATCCAGCTCTGACTTATTTCTTTATAACCAAATCTCTATATAACATGATGACAAACCTGACCCAAGGAGGAAGTGGCAACCCACTCCAGTGTTCTTGCCAGGAGAATCCCAGGGACAGGCAGCCTGGCAGGCTGCAGTCCATGGGGTCACAAAGGGTTGGACGTGACCAAGTGACTGAGCACACGTGTGAGTGCACATGCACACACACACACACACACACACTCAAATTAACATTCATTCTCATATGCTGAAATAAAAATGGCGAAGGAACTCAACATTCCTCGGAGTTTGTGATAATGGGATTGACTGGTTCTGCCTAGGTCTTTTCCTACACTTCTCTTCATTTTATTGGCAAAGAGGATTATTGTAGCACAGGCTTAAAGCCTACTTGGGGGATCTACGCAGAGCCAACCGACCTGGAAAGTCTTTTGTTTTGCCCTTCCTTTCACTGCCTTCCAGATAAGTAAGGTGAGACGGTTCAGTTCCCTGAAATAGCGCAGAGGGACCAGTCACTGCCTCTGGGTGTAGATACCTCCTTTTTCTCTTTTGACTGTGGCCCAGGAAAATGGACCCGCTCTTTTAGTCACACAAGCCACTTCATTTACTTGGTTAGGGGAATGGTAGACTAGTCACAAGGGTAGAAAGTTAGAAATGTGTGTGTTTATTTTCTCCTTCCTTCCCCACTGAGCTCTTGGAACTGGTGTAGAAAGAGAAGAGTAAACTGCATCTGTCCCCTTGGGAGGCAGAAAGCCTGAGAGTAGTGTGGTTCAGAGGAAGAGATGTATGCATAGGCGTTTGATAATCATCAAAAGACCATTAGAAGCTCATTGATGAAAAACTCACTGCAGACTTCATTGAAAACTTAGATGCTTAGATATATTTGAAGGGGGAGCCAAATGGACAAATACATTATATGTTTTTCATCTATGATTGGCATTAGAACTGAATTACATAGTATGAAAGAAATAATATTAATTTCTTCACTATGCTTTGTAAAACTATGTATTATGTAAATATGTTATTTGCATTATTTTCAATGCATAAAGCTATGTCTTAGATTCAATGAATGCTTATTTTTCACTTATGAATTGTGACTATAGATCATTTTATGAAAGAGGCTAACACACTCTGGAATGTATTAATCCTGGTGTATCTATTAAACAAAGTATGTGTTTATCCAATGATATTATACTGATGACTTTTTATATGACAGTTACTTGGGCCAATAATGATAGTGTAACTGAAAATATACTTTTATGATACCATGCTTCACAGGCTGTTCTTAAATATTATGGATTCTTTTTATCTTTATAAATACCATCTGTTATAATCCCCATTTTACAGATGAGGAAACAAAGGCACAAGCTATTGGTATCTTAGACTTGGTTATAGCAATGAAATTATAGGTCTTAACAAAATTGGGTGAAAATAGAGAAGAAAATCTAGAACCTCACTGAAGAAGCAATATCTGAATTGGACTGTGAAACTTGAGTGGGAATTTTCCATATATATATAAACCTGTATTTCTCAAATGGAAAGTGAGTATCAGACATACTCATCCCTTGTGTCTATTCTGTTACTTCACATTAGAGGTGCTATGTATTCTCATGCAGAATGGGAGATCCCTGTAGGTTATCATCCCCTATCCTCAGAAACCGGCACGGTGTCTTTGCAGTGAATTGTTGGAAAATGCTTATTTAAATGAGTTGAATTAAGTCAATGGATTTTGATCTTCCCATAGTGATACAACAGTGGCAAAGAGATGATTCCTTTCTGTAAGCACCCTTCAGAGACAACGTGTTTATATACTTATGAGGCTGAATAAGTCAGATTCCTGTTCCCATGTTGGTTGAATACTGGCTATGCCACTAGGTTTCATGCATTTAACTTGCCCTGGTAAGATATAAGGAGATGTTGCCTAGAGAGAATTCAGATGAAAAGATAAACTGCAGCATACAAAGTAAACTGCGATTACACAGAAATGTGAGATTGCACCCAACTTGATTTTAACATGTGGGCAAGAATCATGTGTTCCTACGTAATCCGTTTTAGTTTAAGTGTTTAAGTGGACTTAAATATGACCCAGAGTGGAAACGAGCTGGGAAAACATTTTAAACAGTAAGGCACCATATGAAACACCATGATACTCAGCGATCTTTTCTACTTTGTCCAAATCCCACATACCCTTCAAGTCTCAGCTCTCATCCTGCCTGCTTCCTGAAATCTGTCCTCACTTCTTGATTGTAATTAATATGTCCTTTCCCAATTAATATGTCCTTTCTCTGAATGCCCAGAGCACCTTATCTTACTTTTCCTAAGCTATGTAGCACCATACTTTGTTCAAACTTATTTTTTATGGGTCTCTTCTTCCTACCTATCACCATATATTATGCCCCGTGAAAGTAGAATCTTTGTATCTTTATCTTTGTTTCTTCACACTGTGTCTGACACTGGACCTTATTGATACTGGGTTTTTAATACCTGATTGTTGAAAACAAATGATACAACTATGACAAAGCAATGGGTAATAAACAACTCCTTTCTAAATTATGAGACAGATTTTTTTCTTCATGAACGTGCAGCCATGCAAGTCTAGAGATAGAAATGAACGTAGGTTTATTTTTGTTGTGTTTGTTTTTATCTCAGTCAAAACGTCTAATCTACCATGCTGATGCCTTATGCACAGATGGAACCTTATCATGCATACAAGTCTCTGAAGGAAATAATTTTTGTTTAAACTTCGCCTTAGAAACTTCAAGGGAATTCAGAACAGAATTTCTTTAATGATCTTGCTGTATTGTATTACTGATTGCCAAGCCGAAAAATGTTTGGCAGAACTTTGGGCTTTGGAGGTTTTGGATGTCTTCCAGTTAATCTGCCTCAGGATTTTGGAATACAAATAAATGAGTTCCAGTTGAAACTTTTTTTTTTTAATCTAAGCTGCCAGGCCTTTATTTCCCTCCCATGTGAACATTTTGGTACAGAAATACCAATCAAGCAGAAAGAAGATAATCAGTCAGTATTTTCAGAGGTTATTAATGGCCTTGGTTTAGAAGAACAACATGAGAATGAATGGTTTAAAACTTCGTGTTTCTTAATAGTAACTGACTGTTGGCTCTTGGCATTTATTTTCCAGGATGTTTTCCCCAATTTGTGTTTGGGAGAGGAGGACAAGGGTGTTCTTTGCCACTTTGATTCTGCCAGGAGGAAGATTCTGAATGTACCTTTGTTAGACATTACACACTTAGCTTTGTTTTACTTTTCTTGTCTGGGAGCCAAATATTTTTTAAGTCACTCAACATTCTACTGAGGCATGCTAGTCACTGAGTGTGATTACAAAGTGAAGTTTAATGCACATTAAAAAGAGGCATGGCTGGGAGTTTCTATGTGTACCACCCCCAGTGAAATAATTTGGGTGAGTGATACAACTTTGGTCATCTCCATAAACCTCAGTGCCTGTTCCTGGTGAGTTCTGAGGAAAGCACTTTTTTCTTTTTTTTTTTTTAATTAAGGAAAAGATAAAGAAAGCACTGACTCCCATCTACTCTATACACGCAACACACACAGACACTCCACATGCTCATGTTTGTAGCACAAGTAGTCTTTGTATGAGTCCTTGGCTATGACACATTGTCTGTGTCTGGGGCAGCCAGGTAACCTAGCAAACATTTGAAAAGTGGGGGCAAAGTGGGGAGGCGCAACAGCTTTTAATTTTAAGAAATCCCTATTACCAAGCCCTCTACTGACTTTTATCTTTGATTATTATGCATTTGTAATAAAAAATATAGCCACACCATAAAATGTACATTGTATCACTGAAGGAAAATAACATGAACTTCAAAATTTTCCTCTGAAGTTTCAGATTGAGGTGTTTTTTTTTTTTTTCATTTTGGTTCGTGGGAAGACCAATACTTCTCAAAGTATAGTTGAGAGATGCTAGATTAGAAGAGACTTCAATTAAATAAAATTTTGAATTATATATATATTTTTAAGAAAAGTTTTCAGTCCATGTAGGAGATACTGATAGGAAAACGCATGTTTTTAATGTTTCAGATGATCTTTCTTCTTCTAAAGTAGTGTTGAGCCTGTCCCCTCATCTGTGAGCTCTCCTTACAGGCTCATAGGAACCAAGCAGCTTGTTCCATCAGCCGCATTGCCAACTTGGGTATGGGCTGGTCGAACAGGTGGGCAAGTGACCTGGTGCCTAGAAATGGGCCTGACCTCTCACTCTAACAGGATCTGAGACACTTCACTCAGCTCTGGTTTCCCAGCATTCTTTTTGACAGCTCAGAATAAAATCTCAGGTAATGTGAGCAAGAATCTTCAATGGATGCTGAAACCAATGAGTGAAGTTTTCATGGGGACCATCACCACACCTCCCCCAGACTGCTTCCTCATCGAAAGGGAGGAACATGGCTGTGCGGTAGAGGTATCTGTCTGTCCTCACCTTGACTTCCTGGGTGCACTTGACCCCACTTTTGATGGAAAGCCTGAGCCTTTGTGAAGATCCAGATATGGTACAATATGCAGTAGCAGTGTCACCTATGACATATTCTTGCCAACAGTGAATTTATTCAGGCTTCAGATATAACTTCTACTTCCAAGGGAATACAGAAGCTAGAGGAACAACTTAACTAGCACCAAAGGAAATAAAATCCAAAAGGCAGCTCATTCTGTAGATAATTACTATAGACTTTTCAACAATTAATGCCATGCTACAAAAAGAGAGGAGGAGATGTTTTAAAATTGCACAATGAGCAAATACCATCTATGATCCTTCAAATGATGCTGATTTGGACAAACCAGCTATAAGAAAAGATATTTTTGGAACAGTTTGGGAAATTTGAGTATGGCGTTAGGGAATTACTAGTTTTGTCAGGTGTGATAATGGTATTGTGTTTATATAAGAAAATATCCTTATTTAGATATGCATGCTAAAATATTAGGAAGTGAAATATTATGTGTGCTAAGTTAAAATGTTTTAACCAAAAAATTAAAGCAATTAGGGCCAACTGCTAATAACTTATAAATCTGGATGATGGTATGAGTATACATATACATATGTGTGCGTGTTCAATCTCTCAGTCATGTCTGACTCTTTGTGACCCCATGAACTGTAGCCTGCCAGGCTTCTCTGTCCATGGGATTCTCCAGGTGAGAAGAGTGGGTGGCCATTTCCTCCTCCAGGGGATCATCCCAACCAAGAGTCAAACCCCCATCTCCTGCATTGGTAAGTAGATTATTTACTACTGAGCCACCTGGGAAACATATACATATACATATACATACACATACAAATATACATATACATACACATACACATATACATTTACATACACGTATACATACACATACACATACACATATACATACACATACACATATACATACACATACACATATACATATACATACACATATACATATACATACACATACACATATACATATACATACACATACACATATACATACACATATACATATACATACACATACACATATACATATACATACACATACACATAGGCTTCCCAGGTAGTGCTAGTGTTAAAGAACCCACCTGCCAGTGCAGGAGGTGTAAGAGATGTGAGTTCAATCCCTGGATCAGGGGTGTCCCCTGGAGGGGGAAATGGCAACCCACCTACAATCCATAGGGTTGCAAAGAGTCAGACACAACTGAAGCAACTTAGCATGCACACATACATATATATATACATATTCAGTTTTTATACTTTTAGTATTTTTGACGGAGAGGACAATGGCACCCCACTCTAGTACTCCTGCCTGGAAAATCCCATGGATGGAGGAGCCTGGTAGGCTGTAGTCCATGGGGTCGCTAAGAGTTGGACACGACTGAGCGACTTCACTTTCACTTTTCACTTTCATGCATTGGAGAAGGAAATGGCAACCCACTCCAGGGTTCTTGCCTGGAGAATCCCAGGGACGGGGGAGCCTGGTGGGCTGCCGTCTATGGGGTCGCACAGAGTCGGACATGACTGAAGTGACTTAGCAGCAGCAGCAGTATTTTTGAAATTTTTGTAATTAAAAAGCATAAAATTCTTTATAAGACTGAATCAGTCTTAGGTCAGAAAACCCTTGGCTGTAGTCCCAGTTCTCCCATGTACTTTTTGAAGAGCAGGGTTAAACCACTATGGCCTGTGCTCAGTGTCTTCATCAGCAAAATGATGATAGCAACAGTATCAGCTTTGTTGGATTGTTGTGGGGATAAAATGAACCAACTCCAATGAAGTGCTTATAACAGTGACTGGCATGTAGTGAGCTCTCAACAAAGGTTAGCTGTAATTCCTTCATGTAGGAGGAGTCAGTTGGAATTAGGTTTGAATCCTGGCTCTGTCTTTTATTAGCTATGCTGCCTTGAGCTGTTTGCTTAACCTCACTGAAACTCAGTTTTCATTTTTTAAAATAGAGGTCCTAATACTGCTAGGATTGTGGTAGGATTAATCACAGAATACATACAAAGTTGCTAACACATCGTTACCACTTAATAGATAGTGGTTCGACTATTTCAGAGGCCTCCATTTCCTTACCGAATGCACGGCTCATACTGGAATGCTCTGACACTTAGCTATACGGGTAGAAAGCTGACAGCTTAGCAAGGGGCATTTGGGGATGATCATTTGGTCTCCACTTACCTTGAGACAAACTTCGTGTCACACTGGCACTGGCCACCGTGTATACATGGGGGCCTTGCACCAGGTAAAGACCTCAACTTTGATGGGACAGAGTGGGATAGAGTTCACAGGGCAGGTGCAGGAGAAGATCTGGGCTTTTACATGGACATAAAATGTGAGTAAGATCCAGAAGAAAGAAAAGACATTAGTGAATTGGGAAGTCTGGCTCATGTTTATTTCCACCTCAACCTGTCTGAGGAGTTTGAAATCACCTGTGAAGATGAAAGCACTTTCATCATAGCCTTCATCTAAAATAGGCATTTGCAGCCAGCAGACTGATTTCTCTAGATGTTCTGTGATGCTCTGGCCAGCTCTACTGTTTCTCAGTGTGGGACTTAAAAAGTTGAGAGGATCTGGGGACTACTAGCCCTTACAAGGTAACCATCATCACAGAGGATAGCATTTCTAATACTCAGTTCTTATGGTTGAATAGTCTTTTGATGATCTTATTAGAGTAACATATTTATAATTTTCTGAGTTCCCTTTTTTTCCTTTCCTCTAGGTAGCTGTATTTTCTTCCCATTTTAGATACCACAGGACTTATGACCTACCTCCTTCTCCATTATTAAATTCTGCTGATAGGAAAACATGTGTTCCTAGGAATTTATTTGCTGCTGTTGTTGATTTGCTAAGTTGTGTCCGACTCTTTGCAACCCCATGGATTGCAGCATGTCAGGCTCCTCTGTCCTCCACTACTCTCAGAGTTTGCTCAAATTCATGTTTATTAAGTTGGTGATGCTGTTCAACCATCTCATCCTCTGCCCCCTCTCGTCTTTTTGCCTTCAATCTTTCCCAGCATCTGGGTCTTTTCCAATGAGATGGCTCTTCACATCTGGTGGCCAAAATACTAGAGCTTCAGCTTCAGCATCAGTCCTTCCAGTGAATAGTCCTGGTTGATTTCATTTAGGATTGACTGATTTGATCTTATATAAGATGTGAAAGCCTGGAAACAGATCAAAGCATATGCCCAAGCAATGGGAAGTAAATAGTTAAAGGCAAACTAACTAAAAAAAACGAATCTATTATGTTTTTATGACTTCTGAGATAGAAATGTGAATCCAGGTTCATCAACATCTTTTGTTTTCATTTCCTTGGACACAAGGCAATACATCTTCTAGGTAAGACGATGCAGTGGAGTTCTGGCCAGTTGGAGTGATATGTTCTGTTCTAGGAATGGCCCATAAAAGCTGCTGTGGGTGATCATATCTCTTTATCTGCCTTTCTTTCTCATCAGCTGGCTTGAAAGAAAGAACTTTAAAGGTCAATATGAGGGTGGAACCACAGGTTGAAGGGACCTGGGTTCATAAATGACTCTGTGAAGTGGAATACCCCCACCCCCAGCTCCTGTTAATCCACAGTGGGCTGTGATATGAGCAAGAAGTATAATTTTATTATGTTAAGCTGCTGTCATTTGGGAGTTGTTACAGAAGTTAGGCTACCTCGAATAATATAGCCCTTTTGACAGCTAAGCCCTTCTTCAGCTGCTAAGTAGGGCAGGGACATTATTTATTTCTAAATCACATATTTCTTTCTTTCTTTTTTTTACTATCAGCAACTTTTAAAGTAAGAAAACAGAAGCTACATAAAGATACAAGTTTTCTCAACAGTCCCTTCCTCTGTAAACAGTATGACCAGGGTGTTCATTAAACCTCATTTGTTCAACACACTGACTCTGTGAAGATCTTGAGAGATAAAGAAACTGAGATTCAAAGAGGTTAAGTAACATGGACAGGATCACACAGCTACTGTTTGCTTTGGATTCAGGATTAAAACTTGCATTTTTTTTTTCCCCACTACAATGTTCATGTTATTTTCACTATAATGTGCTCCTTTTAAGAAAAGAGCAGTCAAGACAGAGAGTGTACACAGAAGGAGTGTACTTCTTCTGGATTGGTAGCAAAACCTTGAAGAAATATAACTGGGTACCAGGCTATGGGCTTTACTGGTGGCTCAGTGGTATAGAATCTACCTGTGATTCAGGAGTGGCAGGAGCCACAGGTTCCATCCCTACATCAGGAAGATCTCCTGGAAGGGGGCATGGCAACTCACTCCAGTATTCTTGCCTGGAGAATCCTATGGACAGAGAAGCCTGGCAGGCTACAGTCCATAGGGTTGCAGAGAGTTAGGCACGACTGAAGCAACTTAGCACACACACACGCCAAGTTATACTTCAAAAACTCTATGACAAATAATAAAACAGATGAAAGAAAAGGAGAGGATAATCATGAATCCAGACCATAAGATTGGGTTCCTAGGATCCAAGGCTAAAAATTGAATCCAGAAGTTTTTAATGTTTCTGTTATCAGTTATTAGGTTTCATTTAAATTATTTAATAAAAAATTGTTCTTTACCCAGAGTGTCTGAGGTTATTATTCTCAAATTCCTTTTTATTTCAAGTTAATGGAGCTAAACCCTAAAGGTGTGCATATTACTCAGGGTTTTCCAGAGAGACAGAACCAGCAGGAGATTGTCTATCAAGAGATATTTGTTTTAAGGAAGTGGTTCATGTGATTGTGTGGCTAGCAAGTCTGAAATCTTCAGGGTAGACTGGCAGACTGGAGACCCAGTGACGAGTTGATATTGCTGCTTGAGTATAATGGCAGCCTGGAGGCAGAATTCCCTTTCCCTGTAGGACCTTGGTCTTTTTCTCTTAAGACCTTTAACTGATTAAATGAGGTCCATCCACATTATGGAAAGTAATCTGCTTTATTCAAAGTATTCTAATTCAAATGTTAATCTCATCTTAAAGAAAACTTCATAGCAACATCCAGACTGATGTTTGACCAAATGTCTGGGTACTGTAACCTAAATAAAGTGACACACAAAATTAACCATCATAGGGTATTAGTTACAAACAAAATACCCAAATCTATTTAGAGCCTAATTAACATGTTCAGTTATTGGATTGGTTGTACTCTTTCTGAATGGGATAACCCTATTTTTCCCTGTCTGGTAGAAAGATAAAGAATGGCAGCATCTTTGACACACACAAATAGGAGCTTGGTTAAGCACTGAAGCAAACTCTAAATATTTTATTTATGTATTTTTATCAGAGTATAATTGCTTTACAGTGTTGTGTTGGTTGCTGCTGTGCAATGAAGTGAATCAGCTATCAGATCAGATCAGATCAGTTGCTCAGTCGTGTCCGACTCTTTGCTACCCCATGAATCACAGCACACCAGGCCTCCCTGTCCATCACCAACTCCCAGGAGTTCACTCAGACTCAGGTCCATCAAGTCAGTGATGCCATCCAGCCATCTCATCCTCTGTCGTCCCCTTCTCCTCCTGCCCCCAATCCCTCCCAGCATCAGAGTCTTTTCCAATGAGTCAACTCTTTGCATGAGGTGGCCAAAGTACTGGAGTTTCAGCTTTAGCATCTTTCCTTCCAAAGAACACCCAGGGCTGATCTCCTTCAGAATGGACTGGTTGGATCTCCTTGCAGTCCAAGGGACTCTCAAGAGTCTTCTCTAACACCACAGTTCAAAAGCATCAATTCTTCGGTGCTCAGCCTTCTTCACAGTCCAACTCTCACATCCATACATGACCACAGGAAAAACCATAGCCTTGACTAGACGAACCTTTGTTGTCAAAGTAATGTCTCTGCTTTTGAGTATGCTATCTAGGTTGGTCATAACTTTCCTTCCAAGGAGTAAGCGTCTTTTAATTTCATGGCTGCAGTCACCATCTGCAGTGATTTTGGAGCCCAGAAAAATAATGAACCTCCCTCGCTATCCCCACCCCTCATCCTACCTCTCTAGGTCATCACAGAGCACTGAGCTGAGCTTCCCGTGCTTTATAGCAGGTTTCCACTAGCTATCTGTTTTACACATGGTAGTGTATATATGGCAATTCTGATCTCACAGTTTCACAGTTGTTCGTTTCATCCTTGCCTCCCTGCCCCCTGCCCCTCACCCCCACCCCCAACCTCCTGGCATGTCCACATGTCCTTCTCTACGTCTGTGTCTCTATTCCTGCCCTGGAAATAGGTTTCTCTGTACCATTTTTCTAGATTCCACATATATGTGTCAATATATGATATTTATTTTTTTCTTTCTGACTTACTTCACTCTGCATGACAGACTCTAGGTCCATCCACATCTCTATAAATGACCCAATTTCTTTCCTTTTTATGGCTGAGCACTCTAAACATTAAAGTCAAAGTCATTTTAAGCATCATCCAAGAGATGAGCAAAAAATATCCTGGGCTGTGAGCCTTGCCTATTCCACCTACACTGAACATCTCTTCACCAGTAGCCGCTCTGCCTCCCTTCCTGTCCCCAAGCAGTTCTCAATACCCACTGAATTCAAAGCTGCAGCTGCTTGCTTCATGCTTAGTTTTTCTCTGTGGTTTTTGGCCTCTCATCTTTGTGTGGTTCAGTTGCAACGTATTTCTCCTTTAATAGTCCAGATGAGTCCTATCGTGTCATGTCGCATTCTGGTATTCCTTCATCTGTGGGGCTTCTCTGCCGCTTTTCACTCCTCTAGCAGTCACATCCCTTGTGGAACTTCCACCCTTATACAACCAATAATAATTTCGCCCATGAAAATTGCCACGTGTTGGCATAGTTTTCCTTTTGCATTACTGGGAATATGAAAAAATGCACTACACACATCTTTTAGTGAAGTTGTAATAAAAGTTTAATTAATAGAAAATACCATGTAACACATAAATTCCCTGGTGACATAATGGTAAAT
This sequence comes from Bos mutus, assembly GCF_027580195.1. Classification (NCBI taxonomy): domain Eukaryota; kingdom Metazoa; phylum Chordata; class Mammalia; order Artiodactyla; family Bovidae; genus Bos; species Bos mutus. Next base: position 88,470,649 of record NC_091617.1, on the reverse strand, counting down.
AATCCATCTGCAATGCAGGAGACCTGGGTTCGATCTCTGGGTAAGGAAGATCCCTTGGAGGAGGAAATGGCAACTCACTCCAGTACTCTTGCCTGGGAAATCCCATGGACAGAGGAGCCTGTGGGTTATAGTCCTTGGGGTCACAAGAGTCAGACACGACTTAGCTACTAATCCACCACCACCACCACCACCACCGTGTATGCATAAATTTATCATGAATTGACGGTATTAAGTATTGAGAGTCAGCCATATCTGAGAAAAACAAAAGAAAAACAAGCAAAAACCCTTCATCCTCATATCTTTTTGTGTCATTTTGTGATTCAGGAGTCAGACTTCACAAGTGTCACAGGTCTTGTCTGAAAGTGCTGATCTCTGACCCCTTTGGCACCTCGGTATCACAGTGTCTGCTCCGCCTCCTCCTGCATCTATCACATGCATCATATACTGGAATGTATACAGCAAGCCCCTCTCAGGGACTCTGCCATTGTTTCCATTTTTGTATTTTTAATATGCCTCCAACCAGCTACCTAAGGCTTGTACTAATATGTTCTGCAGTTGCCTACTGATAATCTTTTCTGTGTGGTGTCATTGTTGGTTACTCATCTGGAGTTTTCCAAATGTAAGGCAGTCTGTCTTTGCCAATTCTAGAAAGCAGGGAAGGGATTTACTTTATTTTTTGCTGGTGATCAAACCATCCTTTTCTTTGTTTTATTCTCTAGGCAGTGAATTACTTCCTATTTCCATCTGTAACATGATTAACTGTTTCATTCTAAAATCCAATAAACATTATTTCCACAATGAGTTGTAGATTTGTTGAAATTTGGAACTGTGTTTCGTATTTGTTGAGTATCTTTACAAAGCAGGATTAGCGATTCTCTATTTGGTGGATTCTCAATTTAGAGGCTCAATTGCTATTTGTTTTGAATGATTTTCTGTCAAATTAATAACTGGGCAGCACCTATGCAAAGTATGTTAAAATGTTTTCTTTCAGATTATTAAAGCACTCAAATTTGATTGAGACAGGATTTATGTAAAGGAGAAAATAACCATCATAGAAAAAGTATTCCTAATCATTGGTTTTTTGTTTTGTCTTGTAGCAGGAAGAAACCTAAAGAGTCATTCAAGGAAAATGAATTCCATTTACCTGGTTCACCATTCAGTTCAGTTCAGTCGCTCAGTCGTGTCCGACTCTTTGCGACCCCATGAATCACAGCACGCCAGGCCTCCCTGTCCATCACCAACTCCCGGAGTTCACTCAGACTCAAGTCCATCAAGTCAGTGATGCCATCCAGCCATCTCATCCTCTGTCGTCCCCTTCTCCTCCTGCCCCCAATCCCTCTCAGCATCAGTCTTTTCCAATGAGTCAACTCTTTGCGTGAGGTGGCCAAAGTACTGGAGTTTCAGCTTTAGCATCATTCCTTCCAAAGAAATCCCAGGGCTGATCTCCTTCAGAATGGACTGGTTGGATCTTTTTGCAGTCCAAGGGACTCTCAAGAGTCTTCTCCAACACCACAGTTCAAAAGCATCAATTCTTCGGTGCTCAGCCTTCTTCACAGTCCAACTCTCACATCCATACATGACCACAGGAAAAACCATAGCCTTGACTAGACGAACCTTTGTTGGCAAAGTAATGTCTCTGCTTTTGAATGTGCTATCTAGGTTGGTCATAATTTTCCTTCCAAGGAGTAAGCGTCTTTTAATTTCATGGCTGCAGTCACCATCTGCAGTGATTTTGGAGCCCAAAACAATAAAGTCTGACATTGTTTCCACTGTTTCCCCATCTATTTCCCATGAAGTGATGGGACCGGATGCCATGATCTTCGTTTTCTGAATGTTGAGCTTTAAGCCAACTTTTTCACTCTCCACTTTCACTTTCATCAAGAGGCTTTTGAGTTCCTCTTCACTTTCTGCCACAAGGGTGGTGTCATCTGCATATCTGAGGTGATTGCTATTTCTCCCGGCAATCTTGATTCCAGCTTGTGTTTCTTCCAGTCCAGCGTTTCTCATGATGTACTCTGCATATAAGTTAAATAAACAGGGTGACAATATACAGCCTTGATGAACTCCTTTTCCTATTTGGAACCAGCCTGTTGTTCCATGTCCAGTTCTAACTGTTGCTTCCTGACCTGCATACAAATTTCTCAAGAGGCAGGTCAGGTGGTCTGGTATTCCCATCTCTTGAAGAATTTTCCACAGTTTTTTGTGATCCACACAGTCAAAGGCTTTGGCATAGTCAATAAAGCAGAAATAGATGTTTTTCTGGAACTCTCTTGCTTTTTGGATGATCCAGCAGATGTTGGCAATTTGATCTCTGTTTCCTCTGCCTTTTCTAAAACCATCTTGAACATCAGGAAGTTTACGGTTCACGTATTGCTGAAGCCTGGCTTGGAGAATTTTGAGCATTACTTTACTAGCATGTGAGATGAGTGCAATTGTGCGGTAGTTTGAGCATTCTTTGGCATTGCCTTTCTTTGAGATTGGAATGAAAACTGACCTTTTCCAGTCCTGTGGCCACTGCTGAGTTTTCCAAATTTGCTGGCATATTGAGTGTAGCACATTCACAGCATCATCTTTCAGGATTTGAAATAGCTCAACTGGAATTAGATTCTCTTTCAATAAGTGTTTGAATGAAAAGTATGTTTCTGGAAACACATGATTAGCTGAATGATAACCAAAATGATCACAGGCTTAGTCATTGTTGGCTTCACAGGACAAGACAAGTTTAGGAGGCCAAAGTGAAAGTGAAAGTCACTCAGTCATGTCCAACTCTTTGCAACCCCATGGACTATACAATCCATGGAATTCTTCAGTCCAGAATATTGGAGTGGGTAGCCTTTCCCTTCTCCAGGGGATCTTCCCAACCCAGGGATTGAACTCAGGTCTCCTGTATTGCAGGTGGATTCTTTACCAGCTGAGCTATCAGGGAAGCCCTAGGAGGCCAAAGTCAGTGCAAAAAAGAGGATGGGGGGGTGGTCCTTTCTAGTTATAACTGTAAAGATGTCAAGAGTAAGCTTTGGGAAGAGGAGATATAATTGTAACAGGGGCAGGGGGGACCGGCTGTTAGCAAGGTGCTGTTAGCAAACAGCTGTTATAAATCCTGCTCCACTGCAGTTGGCATTGCAGTGCCCCCTTCCACTCCCCTTCCTCTATATTAAAGAAGCTTGAATTCTGACTGGGAGAAGATGGTTCTTGAGACACTAGTCTGCCATCTTCTCAGTCCTCTGGCTTTCTGAATAAAGCTGTTATTCCTTGCCCCAACAATTCCTCTTCCAATTTATTTGCCTATCATGTGATGCACAGAATGAGCTTGGACTTAGTATCATTATCCTTATTTTTCAAAAAGAGCAAGTAGCACTTGAAGACATTCAAACATTTGCCCATAATTTCATAATAGGTGAATAAGAATGGAGGCCAGCCCCAGCTCTTTTTTTTTTTCCCCAGGGCAGTGTGTGTTTTCCTGTTCTGGACTCCATGGAGAATAACTCCACTGTCTCAGTTCTCTGGAGCACATTATTATCCACGGACCAGTGGTTTTCAGGATTTTCAGCAATAATTAAGGTATCTCTGTGGAGCGGCTGGGATAGTGGGAGCAATGAAAATCCCCTCATACAAGGAAAAGAAAAGCCAATAGCAGAGCAGGAAAAGCAAAGAGGGAGAAGAAAAAAGATAAACAGATGAAATATCTGTTTATCTAGAATGATTAGTAATGTTTATTTTGGTCAACAGCTACCCTTTGTCTCATTCATGGTCAAAAAATTCTTAAAAACATCATATAACACTAAAATGAAATTGAGCATAATTTATTTTGCATTATTATCAAAATCTTATTTTTAAATCTAATTATTACTGGGAATCTTTAAGAAAATCTGGCCCTGTTGAGTCTGGGTAGATTGATTTGACTATATCCAGTGCACCAAGGACAGTTATTTCAGATGCCATCTGTTTTTATGAACTGTCATGCCCTGCCCTGCCCCACTGTTTCCAATTTATTACTTCAACTGAAAAGAGAAAACATTTCTGTGAAAGGGGAAGCAGGAAATTCCAATGGATAAGCAACAGTTGGAGTGCTAACCTGTCATTTGGATGGAAAAAATGCTGCTGTTGACACATCTTTTCCTTGTTCTTGACACAAATTAGGTAACTCCCTGATGTACTGTCTCTTCACAGAACTGGTGGGAGTGTGATAAATGTCTATGCGGTGTGTAAAGATATTCATAAAAAAGAATAATGATTTGAAAAATGTCCTTTTCTCACAATAGAAAGAATAACTCATGTTCTACATAATTTGCACCTATATACTTTGTTGTTGTAAATCCTGGTTTGCTCAATAAGCTGAAGTTCATTTCTTCACTATGAATCTTGAATCCAACATTGATGAATCAAAAGGATCAAAGAGGAGCAAAGCTTCTATACTTTATATATAATAGTTATACAGGTCCACTTCAGTGAGTCTGTTTTACAACAACCACTTCAGTTAAATGATTTGTTTTTGCCTCTCAAAATTAATTTTAGAATTCTGATACTTTAGTAAGGTAAGACTCAAAAGGACTTTTTATTCCTGTGTTTCCTGAAAGATAGCCCAGATATATGGAAAAATACCCTTATTTTGATAATTTAAAAATATATAATATCTGGTTTTGATAATTGATTATGTTGATATAAGATGCCAACATTAGGAGAAGACAGGTGAAGGGAATGAAAAGTTAAAAGGAAAAAAATGTATTAAACTCCCACCATGCGGTTGGTACATGGTGGTGAATAAGCAGGCAGAATCCATCATTTTCTCCTCTCCTCACTTGGTTATGAAGTTAGCATTTAATCATACCAAAGTTTTTACCACTGCAAGTGAAGCCTTTGTATGTCTTATTCTCTTCTAGAAAACCTAAGTTTTCCCACTTATTGAGCACTTATACTCAGTTAAGCATTTATTCCTAAATGTTTTCCATATTTCATTGCTTTATCTTTATAACACATTGTTGTTCAGTCATTAAGTCATGTCTGACTCTTTGTGACCACTTGGACTGGAGCACGCCAGGTTTCCCTGTCTATCACCAACTCCTGGAGCTTGCTCAAACTCATGTCCATCAAGTCGGTGATGCCATCCAGCCATCTCATTCTCTGTAGTCCCCTTCTCTTCCCACCTTCAATCTTTCCCAGCATCAGGGTCTTTTCCAATGAGTCAGTTCTTTGCATCAGGTGGCCAAAGTATTGGAGCTTCAGCTTCAGCATCAGTCCTTCCAATGAATATTCAGGACTGAGTTCCTCTAGGATTGACTGGTTGGATCTCCTTGTAGTCCAAGGGACTCTCAAGAGTCTTCTCCAACACCACAGTTCAAAAGCGTCAATTCTTCCACACTCAGCCTTCTTTACGGTCCAACTCTCACATTCATACATGACTACTGCAAAAACCATAGCTTTGACTATAGCACACCTATAGAGTAAGTATTATATCACCCAAGTTTTGCATATGAGGAAACTAGGGTGAGAAGAAGCTAAATGAGTTTCCCCATAAAACTGAGTGGCCAAACTTGGACTTTACTTGAGTTTGTCTGAACCCATAGGGTGTTGTCATCTCATCTCACAGTCCTCCACTGATAAGAATCATCTCTGTGCTAGGTCCTTTCAGACCTCAGTCTGTTTCTGCAGAGCCCCATTCTGGTACCATTTGTTACATATGTGCACTCCTACCTCTTCACTATGGTCCACCTAGCAGAACCGCAGACTGGATTATAGTTTCTGAATCATGGTTTGGCTAATGTAGAAGGGCTTATGAGAATGGGTACAGATCCAACATTAAGGGTTAGAAAATGCCAGTGCATTCTGATGGAAATCATATAAATAACAAAGCCTGTTCATGTCAGTGAAGAGTCTACTTTTTTGAAAGTACTTATACTTTTTTGAAACTTCCACCATCCCTTGATGACCTCTGGTCTTCTCGAGCCAGGCTTATGTTTCCAGTCACTCTTTGAAGTCAGAAAATAAAGAAATCCTTGAATTATATTCCTCATCAGTTATAAACTTAACTGCTTAACTCATGCAAAAATTAGACCCGGGCTGCCTAGGTTGTCTGGCCTACAGAATACATTGGTTCTTTTCGTCTCAACAAGATAGACATTTGAGGGTATCAAGGGGACAAAAAGAAGACAAGGTTCTACTTTATTACCATGGAACACAAAGTTCTGCAATTACTCACAGTCTCTCAATCTCTGCATGAAGGTGGATATTCTAAAGGCTCCTGGGCCACCGAGTGGTTGTCGCTCCCTTAGTAATTGGGGCAGATAATGGCCAGAAGAGGTGCCTGTGGTTGTATAGCCCAGTCTCTGTTCATAGTAGGAGTGTGGGCAGATTTCTCTCTGGATTCAGTCAGACAAGGCTGTGGTTCTTCCAGGAAGCAGATTGCTACTGTCAAAGACACTGAATATTTTCTTCTGTTGCTTGGCTGTTAAGAGTTTAGTTCCAAATTTAAGTCTCTACCATGTTGTCCTCAACTTAGTTCTGACTTCATCTTACTTTCCCATTCTTATTTTTGATTAATCTTGATTTTTAAATTAAAAATGCTTTTATACTTTACATAATTAATCTTGACTTTTTAATTAAAAATGGTTTTATACTTTACATATCTCTGAAAGTAACCTCAAATCCCTTTGGGAATGAGGCTGGATGTAAATAATCAATGTTATTAATAAATAATACTTGAACAGCTTCATCCTTATCTCTTGAATGAAGTAATCTATTGTCTTTACTTCTCTCCAAATAATTGTACTGTAAAAATTCAATGAAAACTTTTTTTTCTTTTTTGGGGGCAGAACTGGGACCAATTATGGTAAAATCTAAATTCAGTGATCCTTATAAAAATTGTGCAGGTTATGTTTATATCTCAGAAATAGAACAAATAGCTATATTGGACATTTTTATAGTTCTTGAAATCAAATGTTTCGTTCTAAAGAACTTAATAAATTATAACTACTACCAACGAATGAGGTGGTTGAATCATTGCATCTTTGCCAGAACTGGGATTCATAACTTTACTGTTTTCTACATTAATAATATATCCCAGTCATTTCTAAGGTTGGTTTCTCATATTAGGGACCATGAATTTCTGGGAGAATTTATAGTTTCTGAAAAAGTTCTTGGTTTCAGAAAATGATTTTGCTAGAAAAGAGCAATCAGGTCAGTCTTCTGAAATCAGTCTTCAGCTCTACAATTTAAATGTAGAGATCCTGGTTAAGAAATAAGAACAACACTTAAAGAGATGAAAATGCATGCTAAGAGGAAAGCTAGGGAAAGCTAATCCTTTCCAGTTAGTAGAAAAGAAGGCTGAGGGATAAAATATGATAAAGTTTTATGTAAGGCATTTCATACTGGTTTACTGGATAAATTAATGAATATATCAGTCAACTAATTTATGTTTCTTCTTTTTTTTAAATTTATGTTTCTAAAGATCATACTTTTAACAGTATTTATTCATTTTAGGTAAAAATTGGTAAAACCAAATGAAACTTGTATTATATAGACTGCATTAACATCTTTTGTCTGGCTGCTTTGTTTTCAATGGGAAAATCACAGTACAATAACATAAGACCATATCATTTCAAACCTTTATGTTTTTTTGTTTGCTTGTTTTATTTTTATTTATTTATTTAATTTTAATTGGAGGCTGATTACTTTACAATATTGTGATGTTTTCTGCCACACATTCACATGAATCAGCCATGGGTGTACATGTGTTCCCCATTCTGAACCTCCCTCCCATGTCCCTCCCCATCCCATCCCTCAGGATTGTCCCAATGGACCAGCCCTGAGCACCCTGTCTCATACATCGAACCTGGACTGGCGATCTATTTCACATATGATAATATACATGTTTCAATGCTATTCTCTCAAATCAAATCATACCCTCGCCTTCTCCCACAGAGTCCAAAAGTTTGTTCTTTACATCTGTGTCTCCTTCACTGTCTTGCATATAGGGTCATCGTTACCATCTTTCTAAATTCCATATATATGTGTTAATATACTGTAGTGGTGTTTTTCTTTCTGACTTACTTCGCTCTGTATAATAGGCTCCAGTTCATCCACTTCATTAGAACTGGTTCAAATGCATTCTTTTTAATAGCTGAGTAATATTCCATTGTGTATATGCACCACAGCTTTCTAAGCCATTCATCTGCCAATGGACATCTAGGTTGTCTCTGTGTCCTGGTTATTACAAACAGTGCTGCGGTGAACATTGGGGTACACGTGTCTCTTTCAATTCTGGTTTTCTTAGTGTGTATGACCAGCAGTGGGATTGCTGGGTCATATGGCAGTTCTATTTCCAGTTTTTTAAGGAATCTCCACACAGTTCTCCATAGTGGCTGTACTAGTTTGCATTCCCACCAATAGTGTCAGAGCATTTCTTTTTCTCCACACCCTCTCCAGCATTTATTGTTTGTAGACTTTTTGATAGCAGCCATTCTGACCAGCATGAGATGGTACCTTGTTGCAGTTTTAATTTGCATTTCTCTGATAATGTCCCACTTCATGGGAAATAGATGGGGAAACAGTGGAAACAGTGTCAGACTTTATTTTGGGGGGCTCCAAAATCACTGCAGATGGTGATTGCAGCCATGAAATTAAAAGACGCTTACTCCTTGGAAGGAAAGTTATGACCAACATAGATAGCATATTAAAAAGCAGAGACATTACTTTGCCAACAAAGATCTATCTAGTCAAGGCTATGGTTTTTCCAGTGGTCATGTGTGGATGTGAGAGTTGGACTGTGAAGAAAGCTGAGTGCCAAAGAATTGATGCTTTTGAACTGTGGTGTTGGAAAAGACTCTTGAGAGTTCCCGAGGACTGCAAGGAGATCCAGCCAGTCCATCCTAAAGGAGACCAGTCCTGTGTATTCATTGGAAGGACTGATGCTGAGGCTGAAACTCCAGTACTTTGGCCACCTCATGTGAAGAGTTGACTCACTGGAAAAGACCCTGATACTGGGAAAAATTGAAGGCAGGAGGAGAAGGGGACGACAGAGGATGAGATGGCTGGATGGGATCACTGACTTGATGGACATGAGTTTGGGTGAACTCCAGGAGTTAGTGATGTACAAGGGAGGGCTGGCATGCTGCAATTCATGGGGTCGCAAAGAGTCGGACATGACTGAGTGACTGAGCTGATAATGAGTGATGTTGAGCATCTTTTCATGTGTTTGTTAGCCATCTGTATGTATTCTTTGGAGGAATGTCTGTTTAGTTCTTTGGCCCATTTTTTGATTGGGTCACTTATTTTTCTGGAATTGAGCTTCAGGAGTTGCTTGTATATTTTTTGAGATTAATTGTTTGTCAGTTGCTTCATTTATTATTATTTTCTCCCATTCTGAAGGCTGTCTTTTCATTTTGCTTATAATTTCCTTCATTGTGCAAAAGCTTTTAAATTTAATTAGGTCCCATTTGTTTATTTTTGCTTTTATTTCCATTACTCTGGGAGGTGGGTCATAGAGGATCCTGCTATGATTTACGTCAGAGAGTGTTTTGCCTATGTTTTCCTCTAGGAGTTTTATACGTTCTGGTCTTACATTTAGATCTTTAATCCATTTTGAGTTTACTTTTGTGTATGGTATTAGAAAATGTTCTAGTTTCATTCTTTTGTAAGTGGTTGACCAGTTTTCCCAGCACCACTTGTTAAAGAGATTGTCCTTTCTCCATTGTATATTCTTGCCACCTTTGTCAAAGATAAGGTGTCCATAGGTGCATGGATTTATCTCTGGGCTTTCTATTTTGTTCTATTGATCTATATTTCTGTCTTTGTGCCAGTACCATACTGTCTTGATGACTGTGGCTTTGTAGTAGAGCCTGAAGTCAGGCAGGTTGATTCCTCCAGTTCCATTCTTCTTTCCAAAGATTGCTTTGGCTATTTGAGGTTTTTTGTATTTCCATACAAGTTGTGAAATTATTTGGTCTCAGTTCATTTCAGTTCAGTTGCTCAGTCGTGTCCAACTCTTTGTGACCCCATGAATTGCAGCATGCCAGGCCTCCATGTCCATCACCAACTTCTGGAGTTCACCCAAACTCATGTGCATCAAGTTGGTGATGCCATCCACCCATCTCATCTTCTGTTGTCCCCTTTTCCTCCTGCCCCCAATCCCTCCCAGCATCAGGGTCTTTTCCAGTGAGTCAACTCTTCACATGAGGTGGCCAAATTATTGGAGTTTCAGCCTCAGCATCAGTCCTTCCAATGAACACCCAGGACTGGTTTCCTTTAGGATGGACTAGTTGGATCTCCTTGCAGTCCAAGGGACTCTCATGAGTCTTCTCTAGCACCACAGTTCAAAAGCATCGATTGTTCATCGCTCAGCTTTCTTCACAGTCCAACTCTCACATCCATACCTGACCACTGGAAAAACCATAGCCTTGACTAGATGGACCTTTGTTGGCAAAGTAGTATCTCTGCTTTTTAATATTCTATCTACGTTGGTCATAACTTTCCTTCCAAGGAGTAAGCGTCTTTTAATTTCATGGCTGCAGTCAGCATCTGCAGTGATTTTGGAGCCCCCCAAAATAAAGTCTGACACTGTTTCCCCTGTTTCTCCAACTATTTGCCATGAAGTGATGGGACCAGATGCTGTGGTCTTCATTTTCTGAATGTTAAGCTTTAAGCCAACTTTTTCACTCTCCACTTTCACTTTCATCAAGAGGTTTTTTAGTTCCTCTTCACTTTCTACCATAAAAGTGGTGTCATCTGCATATCTGAGGTTATCGATATTTCTCCCAGCAATCTTGATTCCAGCTTGTGCTTCTTCCAGTCCAGCGTTTCTCATGATGTACTCTGCATAGAAGTTAAATAAGCAGAGTGACAATATACAGCCTTGACGTACTCCTTTTCCTATTTGGAACCAGTCTGTTGTTCCATGTCCAGTTCTAACTGTTGCTTCCTGACCTGCATACAGGTTTCTCAAGAGGAAGGTCAGGTGCTTTGGTATTCCTATCTCTTTCAGAATTTTCCCCAGTTGATTGTGATCCACACAGTCAAAGGCTTTGGCATAGTCAATAAAGCAGAAATAGATGTTTTTCTGGAACTCTCTTGCTTTTTCCATGATCCAGAAGATGTTGGTAATTTGATCTCTGGTTCCTCTGCCTTTTCTAAAACCAGCTTGAACATTAGGAAGTTCACGGTTCACATATTGCTGAAGCCTGGCTTGGAGAATTTTGAGCATTACTTTACCTGGTGGTTCAGACTTCCTTGGTGGCTCAGATGGTAAAGCGTCTGTCTACAATGCGGGAGACCCGGGTTCAATCCCTGGGTGGGGAAGATCTCCTAGAATAGGAAATGGCAACCCACTCCAGTATTCTTGCCTGGAAAATCCCATGGACGGAGGAGCCTGGTGGGCTACAGTCCATGGGGTCTCAAAGAGTCAGACACGACTGAGCAACTTCACATATCAGATGGTAAAGCGTCTGCCTGCAATGTGGGAGACCCGGGTTTGTTTCCTGGGTCAGGAGTATCCCCTGGAGAAGGAAATGGGACCCACTCCAATATTCTTGCCTGGAAAATCCCATGGACTGAGGAGCCTGGTAGGCTACACACCATTGGGTCGCAAAGAGTTGAACACGACTGAGCAACTTCAATTTCACTTTCACTTTACTAGCATGTGAGATGAGTGCAATTTTGCAGTAGTTTGAGCATTCTTTGGCATTGCCTTTCTTTGGGATTGGAATGAAAACTGACTTTTCCAGTCCTGTGGCCACTGCTGAGTTTTCCAAATTTGCTGGAAGATTGAGTGCGGCACTTTCACAGCATCATCTTTCAGGATTTGAAATAGCTCAACTGGAATTCCATCATCTCCACTAGCTTTGTTCGTAGTGATGCTTTCTAAGGCCCACTTGACTTCACATTCCAGGATGTCTGGCTCTATGTGAGTGATCACACCATTGTGATCATCTGGATCATGAAGATCTTTTTTGTATAGTTCTTCTGTGTATTCTTGCCACTTCTTCTTAATATCTTTTTCTGTTAGGTCCATACCATTTCTGTCCTTTATCTAGCCCATCTTTGCATGAAATTTTCCCTTGGTATCTAATTTTCTTGCAGAAATCTCTAGTCTTTTCCATTGTGTTGTTTTCCTCTGTTTCTTTGCATTGATCGTTGAGGAAGGCTTTCTTATCTCTCCCTGATTTCTTTGGAACTCTGCATTCAAGTGGGAATGTCTTTCCTTTTCTCCTTTGCTCTTCACTTCTCTTCTTTTCACAGCTATTTGTAAGGCCTCCTCAGACAGCCATTTTGCTTTTTTGCATTTCTTTTCCAGGTCTTGATCCCTGTCTCCTGTACAATGTCACAAACCTCCATCCATAGTTCATCAGGCACTCTATCTATCAGATCTAGTCCCTTAAATCTATTTGTCATTTCCACTGTATAGTCAATAAGGGATTTGATTTAGGTCATACCTAAATCATCTAGTGGTTTTCCCTACTGTCTTCAATTTAAATCTGATTTTGGCAATAAGGAGTTCATGATCTGAGCCACAGTCAGCTCCTGGTCTTATTTTTGCTGACTGGATAGAGCTTCTCCATCTTTGGCTGCAAAGAATATAATCAAACTGATTTCAGTATTGGCTATCTGGTGATGTCCATGTGTAGAGTCTTCTCTTGTGTTGTTGGAAGAGGGTGTTTGCTATGACCAGACCAGTGTGTTCTCTTAGAAAAACTCTATTAGCCTTTGCCCTGCTCCATTCCATATTCCAACGCCAAATTTGCCTATTATTCCAGGTGTTTCTTGACTTCCTCGTTGGTAGCTTGATAGGGATTGCATTGAATCTATAGATTGCTTTGGGTAGTATACTCATTTTCACTATATTGATTCTTCCAATCCGTGAACATGGATTATTTCTCCATCTATTTGTGTCATCTTTGATTTCTTCCATCAGTGTTTTATAGTTTTCTATATATAGGTCTTTTGTTTCTTTAGGTAGATTTATTCCTAAATATTTTATTCTTTTCATTGCAATGGTGAATGGAATCGTTTCCTTAATTTCTCTTTATGTTTTCTCATTGTTAGTGTATAGGAATGCAAGGGATTTCTGTGTGTTAATTTTATACCCTTCAACTTTACTATAATCATTGATTAGCTCTAGTAATCTTTTTGGTGGAGTCTTAGGGTTTTCTATGTAGAGGATCATGTCATCTTCAAACAGTGAGAGTTTTACTTCTTCTTTTCCAATTTGGATTCCTTTTATTTCTTTTTCTTCTCTCATTGCTGTGGTTAAAACTTCCAAAACTATGTTGAATAGTAGTGATGAGATTGTGCATCCTTGTCTTGTTCCTGACTTTAGGGAAAATGCTTTCAATTTTTCACCATTGAAGATTATGTTTGCTGTGGGCTTATCATATATGGCTTTTATTATGTTGAAGTATGTTCCTTCTATGCCTGCTTTCTGGAGGGTTTTTATCATAAATGGATGTTGAATTTTGTCAAAGGCTTTCTCTGCATCTATTGAGATAATCATATGGTTTTATCTTTCAATTTGTTAATGTGGTGTATCATATTGATTGATTGGTGAATATTGAAGAATCCTTGCATCCCTGGGATAAAGCTCACTTGGTCATGATGTATGATCTTTTTAATATGTTGTTGGATTCTGTTTGCTAGAATTTTGTTAAGGGTTTTTGCATCTTTGTTCATCAGTGATATTGATCTGTAGTTTTCTTTTTTTGTGGCATCTTTGTCTGGTTTTGGTATTAGGTGATGCTGGCCTCACCTAGTAGAATGAGTTTGTAAGTTTACCTTCCTCTGCAATTTTCTGGAAGAGTTTTAGTAGGATAGGTGTTAGCTCTTCTCTGAATTTCTGGTAGAATTCAGCTGTGAAGCCATCTGGTCCTGGGCTTTTGTTTGTCGGAAGATTTCTGATTACAGTTTCGATTTCTGCGATTGTGATGGGTTTGTTAAGATTTTCTAATTCTTCCTGGTTCAGTTTTGGAAAGTTATAGTTTTCTAAGAATTTGTCCATTTCTTCCAAGTTGTCCATTTTATTGGCATATAGTTGCTGATAATAGTCTCTTATGATCCTTTGTATTTCTGTGTTGTCTGTTGTGATTTCTCCATTTTCATTTCTAATTTTGTTGATTTGATTCTTCTCCCTTTTTTTCTTGATGAGTCTGGCTAATGGTTTGTCTATTTTATTTATCTTCTCAAAGAACCACCTTTTAGCTTTGTTGATTTTGGCTATGGTCTCCTTTGATTCTTTTGCATTTATTTCTGCCCTTTTATGATTTCTTTCCTTCTACTAACCCTGGGGTGCTTCATTTCTTCTTTTTCTAGTTGCTTTAGGTGTCAGTTCAGTTCAGTTCAGATCTGTCGCTCAGTCGTGTCTGACTCTTTGCGACCCCATGAATCGCAGCACGCCAGGCCTCCCTGTCCATCACCAACTCCCGGAGTTCACTCAGACCCACATCCACCGAGTCAGTGATGCCATCCAGCCATCTCACCCTCTGTCGTTCCCTTCTTCTCCTGCCCCCAGTCACTCCCAGCATCAGAGTCTTTTTCAACAAGTCAACTCTTTGCATGAGGTGGCCAAAGTATTGGAGTTTCAGCTTTAGCATCATTCCTTCCAAAGAAATCCCAGGGCTGATTTCCTTCAGAATGGACTGGTTGGATCTCCTTGCAGTCCACGGGAACTCTCAAGAGTCTTCTCCAACACCACAGTTCAAAAGCATCAATTCTTTGGTGCTCAGCCTTCTTCACAGTCCAACTCTCACATCCATACATGACCACAGGAAAAACCATAGCTTTGACTAGACGGACCTTTGTTGGCAAAGTAATGTCTCTGCTTTTGAATATGCTATCTAGGTTGGTCATAACTTTCCTTCCAAGGAGTAAGCGTTTTTTAATTTAATGGCTGCAGTCACCATCTGCAGTGATTTTGGAGCCCCCCAAAATAAAGTCTGACACTGTTTCCACTGTTTCCCCATCTATTTTCCATGAAGTGATGGGACCGGATGCTGTGATCTTCGTTTTCTGAATGTAGAGCTTTAAGCCAACTTTTTCACTCTCCACTTTCACTTTCATCAAGAGGTTTTTAGTTCCTCTTCACTTTCTGCCATAAGGGTGGTGTCATCTGCATATCTGAGGTTATTGAGATTTCTCCCGGCAATCTTGATTCCAGCTTGTTCTTCCAGTCCAGCGTTTCTCAAGATGTACTCTGCATATAAGTTAAATAAGCAGGGTGACAATATACAGCCTTGACATACTCCTTTTCCTATTTGGAACCAGTCTGTTGTTTCATGTCTAGTTCTAACTGTTGCTTCCTGACCTGCATACAGATTTCTCAAGAGGCAGGTCAGGTGGTCTGGTATTCCCATCTCTTTCAGAATTTCCCACAGTTTTGTGTGATCCACACAGTGTAGAGTGAAGTTATTGATTTGATTTTTCTCCTGTTTCTTGAGGTAGGCTTGTATTGCTATGAACTTTCTCCTTAGCACTGCTTTTACTGAATCTGATAGGTTTTGGGTTGTTGTGTTTTCATTTTCATTTGTTTCTATGCATATTTTAGTTTCTTTTTTTATTTCTTCTGAGATTCATTGGTTATTCAGAAGTGTGTTGTTTAGCCTCCATATGTTTTGTGTATTTAATAGTTTTTTTTCCTGTAGTTGACATCTAACCTTATTGCACTGTAATCAGAAAAGATGTTTGAAATTATTTCAATTTTTTTGAATTTACCAAGGCTAGATTTATGGCCCAGGATGTGATCTCTCTTGGAAAAGGTTCTGTGTGCGCTTGAGAAAAAGGTGAAATTCATTGTTTTGGGGTGAGATGTCCTATAGATATCAATTAGATCTAACTGGTCCATTGTATCATTTAAAGTTTTTGTTTCCTTGCTAATTTTCTGTTTAGTTGATCTATCCATAGGTGTGAGTTGGGTATTAAAGTCTGCCACTATTATTGTGTTAATAATAATTTCCCCTTTCGTAGTTGTTAGCATTTGCCTTACATATTGTGGTGCTCCTGTGTTGGGTGCATATATATTTATAATTAGTTATATCTTCTTCTTGGATTGATCCTTTGATCATTATGTAGTGTCCTTCTTTGTCTCTTTTCACAGCCTTTATTTTAAAGTCTATTTTATCAGATATGAATATTGTAGTTCCTGCTTTCTTTTGGTCTCCATTTGCGTGAAATATCTTTTTCCAGCCCTTCACTTTTAGTCTGTATGTGTCCCTAGGTTTTAAGTGGGTGTCTTGCAGACAGCATATATAAGGGTCTTGTTTTTGTATCCATTCAGCCAGTCTTTGTTTTTTGGTTGGGGCATTCAACCCATTTACATTTAAGGTAATTATTGATAAGTATGATTCCATTGTTGTTTTGGGTTCAAGTTTATAAACATTTTCTGTGTTTCCTGTCTAGAGAAGATCCTTTAGCATTTGTTGAAGAGCTGGTTTGGTGGTGCCGAATTTTCTCAGCTGTTGCTTGTCTGTAAAGCTTTTGATTTCTCCTTCATATTTGAATGAGATCCTTGCTGGGTACAGTAATGTGGGTTGTAGGTTTTTCTCTTTCATAACTTTAAGTATGTCCTGCCATTCCCTTCTGGCTTGAAGAGTTTCTACTGAAAGATAAGCTGTTATCCTTAGGGGAATCCCCTGGTGAGTTATTTGTTGTTTTTCCCTTGCTGCTTTTAATATTTGTTCTTTGTGTTTGATCTTCATTAATTTGATTAATATGTGTCTTGGGGTGTTTCACCTTGGGTTTATCCTGTTTGGGACTCTGGATTTCTTGGGCTTGGGTGGCTATTTCCTTCCCCATTTTATGGAAGTTTTCAACTATTATTTCAAGTATTTTCTCATGGCCTTTCTTTTTGTCTTTTTCTTCTAGGACTCCTATGATTTGAATGTTGGGGCATTTAACACTGTCCCAGAGATCTCTGAGGTTTTCCTCATTTCTTTAAATTCTTTTTTCTTTTTTCCTCTCTGCTTCATTTATTTCCACCGTTCTATCTTCCACCTTATTTATCCTATCTTCTGCCTCAGTTATTCTACTGTTGGTCCCCTCCAGAGTGCTTTTGATCTCAGTTATTTAATTATTCATTATTGATTTACTCCTTTTTATTTCTTCTAGGTCCTTCTTAAACTTTTCTTGCATCTTCTCAATCCTTGTCTCCAGACTATTTATCTGTAACTCCATTTTGTTTTCAAGATTTTGGATCATTTTTACTATCATCATTCTGAATTCTTTTTCAGGTAGACTCCCTATCTTCTCCTCTTTTGTTTGGTTTGGTGGGCTTTTATCATGTTCTTTTATCTGCTGAATATTTCTCTGCCTTTTCATCTTGTTTAGGTTGCTGTGTTTGGGGTGGCCTTTCTGTATGCTGGAAGTTTGTGGTTCCTCTTTATTGTGGAGGTTCCTCCCTGTGGGTGGGGTTGGACAAGTGTCTTGTTAAAGTTTCCTGGTTAGGGAAGCTTGTGTTGGTGTTCTGGTTGGTAGAGCTGGATCTCTTCTCTCTGGAGTGCAATGAAGTGTACAGTAGTGAGTTTTGAGGTGTCTGTGGGTTTGGTGTGACTTTTGGCTGCCTGTATTTTAATGCTCAGGGTTATGTTCCTGCATTGTAGGAGATTTAGCTTGGTATGTCTTGCTCTGAAACTTGTTGGCTCTTGGGTGGAGCTTGGTTTCAGTGCAGGTATGGAGGCTTTTGGATGAACTCTTGTTGATTAATGTTCCCTGGAGTCAGGAGTTTTCTGGTGTTCTCAAGTTTTGGATTTAAGCCTCCTGCCTCTGGCTTTCAGTCTTATTCTTGCAATAGCCTCAAGACCTCTCCATCCATACAGCACCAATGATAAAACATCTAGGTTAATGGTGAAAAGATTCTCTACAGTGAGGGACACCCAGAGAGGTTCACAAAGTTACATGGAGAAGGGAAGAGGATGGAGGGAGATAGAGATGACCAGGAGGAGAAGGGGTGGGGGTCAAAAAGGGAGAGAGCAGTCTAGCCAGTTATCAATTCCCTGTTTTCTCTCCACAGTCTGGAACACTCAGAGAGTTTCACAGAGTTCCATAGAGAAGAGAAGAGGGAGAAAGGAGATAGAGGTGACCAGGAGCAGAGGAGGGGGAATCAAAGGAGAGAGACCAATCTAGCCAGTGGTCAGTTCCCTAAGTGTTCTACACAGCCTGGAACACCCAAAGAGATCCACAGAGTTAAGCAGAGAAGAGAAGGGGGAGGAAAGAGATAGAGGTGACCTATGGGAGAAAAAGGAGAGTCAAAAGGGGAGATAGCAATCAAGCCAGTAATCCCACTCCTAAGTAAAAATGGGTACTGAAGATTGGATTCTTAAAGGTACAAAATTGATAACAGATACCAAAAGGCAAAGATTAAACATCTAGAGTAGAGGTTAGACTCTCAAAAATACAATATTTACAAAACAAAACAAAATCGCAAAAGTTATTAAAAAAATATGAAATTTGCTTTAAAAATAAGGTCTTTTTTTGGCAAGGTAATAGGTTTTAAAAATGAAAATTAAAGGAGTAATAAAGAACTTAAAAATAGAAAAAAAATTTAAAATTAAAAAATGATAATAGTAAAATATATCTAGGGATTTCTCTGGAGCTGTTGAGGGCAGTGTGGGGTCAGTTCAGTTCAGATAGTCCCTTGTTCCAGTTTATACTTCTCAAGGTCTATAGGACCCTTCCAATGTAGTCAATGCTAACTACAGGGTTTTACTCTGTTGCACCTGTCATTTCCAAAGCAGTTCCCTCTTCTTTGTTTATTTTGGCTTCCTCTGTTTGCAAGTCTCTTCAGTATCTAACTTCTACCCTGACATAAGGGGGCGAAAGTGAAAGTGAAAGTAAAGTCACTCAGTCATATCTGACTCTTTGCAACCCCAGGGACTGTAGCCTATCAGGCTCCTCCATCCATGGGATTTTCCAGGCAAGAGTGCTGGAGTGGATTGCCATTTCCTTCTCCAGGGGATCTTCCCGACCCAGGAATTGAACCTGGGTCTCCCACATTGCAGGCAGATGCTTTACCATCTAAGCCACCAGTGTGGTGAAGGTGGTCATTTATTTATTTAGGCTAACTTGTTCAATTGTGCTGCAGGGAGGGAGGGACACTGCAAACAAATATCACTGGCATGTGTGGGGAGTGCTTGCAGTGTCTGGGCCACACTGGGTTTGCCCCCACTCACGGCGTGTGTGCTTTCCTGGTCTACACTGCTCAGGCTCCAGGTTGCTCTGTAGGGGAACTGTCTAAAGCAGGCCCTGGGTTGCGTGCACTTCCCAGGTCTAAGCTGCTCAGGTTCAGGTTCTCAGGTACTCCACAAAGGCACAGCTCAGTAGAGTCTGTGTTTTGTGCCCTTCTCAGGTCAGAGCAGCTCAGGTGACCAGGTACTTGGTGACCACACTCTCCATGGGTGGGGGGGTGCATCTTATCACCTCCCCAGTCCTGGCTGCTCAGCTTCCCAGGTGCAAGGCGGGAGTACTGTCTCAGGTGTGCTGTGTGTCTCCTCTGGGGAGCTGATCTCTGGCTGTGACCCTCCTGGCAGATAACCATCCAGGATCCCAGGAAGACTTGGTTAGCAACTGGGAGCCTACTTGCAGTTTGGTGGAGGATGCTGTCTCTGGGGCCGAGTTTGCCCCTTGCCTTCCAGCGTTGCCTCTGGTGGCGGATGGGCCAGTCTGCTGCCGGCTAGCTCTCCTCTGGTACTCACTCAGTCCTTTGTTCTGTGAGCGGCCTGGCAGTGCCTTAGGTTAGAGCTTTTCGTGGGAAATGTCTCTCTCTCCTCCCTCCCCCCACCCCTTTTTTTTTCTCTCTCTCTGGCTAGCCCACAGTTTGAGTTGCTATCTCAGGTTAGTTCCTTCAGATTGCCCGCCGGGCATTCAGACCCGGTCCTTACCCTAAGCAATGCAGCCCGAGCCTCCCTGTTTAGCCCCCACTTGCTGGTGGCGGATGGAAGCGTCTGGGCTACTTCTCTGCTGGGAGTTGCGGTTAGGCGCGTAATCTGTGGGTTTTATTTATTTATTTTTTCCTCCTGGTTATGTTGCCCTCTTAGATTCCAAAACACCCCACAGAACCGCTGGTGAGAGGGTTTCCTGGTGTTCGGAAACTTCTCTTTTACAACTCCCTCCTTGGGATGGGTCTCCATCTCTAACTCTTTTGTCTCTCTTTTTATCTTTTATATTTTGTCCTACCTCCTTTAGAAGAAAATGGGCTGCCTTTCTGGGTGCTTGGTGTCCTCTGCCAGCATTCAAAAGTTGTTTTGTGGTATTTGCTCAGTGTTCAAATGATCTTTCAATGAATTTGTGGGGGAGAAAGTGGTCTCCCCATCTTTTTCCTTTGCCATCTTAGGACCACCCCCTTTTATGTTTTTATAAAGGAAAAATTAATCCATTTGTTCTAAATTGATTTTCACTTAAGTCATTACAATGTGGTATTGTAAAGACAGCTCCATGTCAAAAGAAACTTCTGGATTTTTTAATACAATCATTTTTGTCAGTTTTTGCCAACAATAAAATGAATTAGAGAACCAGAAGTCTTTGCAAAGTGGAGGCAAGTTGTTTGAACAAGTTCTATACTTGAAGTTGTAAACCTTTCTATTTTTAACCAGGACACAGCTCTGAAAATGAAAATAGAGGATATTCAAAACATGGACAGCACAAAGTTAATGAAAGAGTGTGTTTCTGAAGCCAATATTTTCATCATGTCATCACTTAATAAAAACAATGCATCTCCTCATTCTTCTCTACTTTCCCACAGAAAGAGTCCATCTGTGAAAAGGCTGATTCAGCTCAGCTGAATACATCATTGTTGCCAAAAGGAAGTTGTACCTGGTAGGAGAGACAAACAAGGGCAGCACATTATGAATAGGTATATTATGGGCCTAAGCGTAGTATTAGGGTTTCAGAGTGCTATGGGCTATGGACAGGGAAAAGATTAACTTGGCAGCAAATTGAGGACACTTTGATGGAAGAAGTGAGGGCATTAATTTTAACACCTTAGCTGAATAGCTAGGTTCATGGTTTTACTGTTTGCTAGCTGAACCAGGATGATGAGATAGTAGGAACTGTGAAATTTGGGCTTCTCTTGAATGGAAGGGCCATGGAATGCAGACATGTGCCTCTGGCAGGTGACAAGAGGGATGAGGGACAAGCAAAGTGGGGACAAAGTGGAGATAAGAGAATGGTCAAGGCCGGTTTCTTTGACTTTGTGATTGTACTTCTTTAATTAAGAAGAATATCTCTGCACTTTTCTTCCAGTCTTTCTGTCTCCAGTAATGATATCCTTCTCTGCCCACCTAGAATCCTCCCCAACCCATTTCTTCAAGGCTGAGCTCACAGATTATCTGTTCTGTGAAGATTTCTCTTACCCTTCAGGCAGAATTTCCTACTAGCTCCTTGGAGGTTTTAATAGAACTGTAGATTTTAAAATAAAGAAGATCAAAAGCATCTACATCTTGGAATTATGCCAAAAATGATTTTAAAAATTAACATATGATTTTTTCCCCTAAATATGGCATTATAATAACTGAATACTCATTATGCTGGAATTCCCAGCACACAGTGGTGGTGATCCTGTGGGCTACCACATCCATGGTGACGGAGAGGATGGGCTGGACTCCTCAGTAAGGCGTTGGCAGTCTTCCAGGTGATGTGTAAGGTAGGAAGGTTCTGGGTCATTCTCAGTCACAGGGCTCCTTTGGAATGAAGGAGGGTTCATTAAGCCAGAGTGGGTTAACACCTAGATATGCCATTAAAACCATCTTTTACAACATTTTGGTTCAACTTTTATTCTGCCTTAGCACTTCTCACATTGTTTAAAGTGTGGTCCAGAATAGTTGTATCTTATATGGGTTTAACTTATGCATTTTGAGGAGGTCATGGGAAGAAGGTGAGGGGAGAGAGCAGACCAAAAGGATATGAAAAAGGGAAAGCAATAGTGACAAGTCTCCTGGAAAAGTGTGTATCTGTCAAAATGGGGAGTGGGTTTACACTGGGATACACGAATCTCACCCTATGTTAGCTGACGGAGTTTCCTGGGCTTTTGTCATTGGTTGTCTCTCTGTGCTATAAAAGAATCTAGTGTTTAATATTTACTTTTCCACATATTATGAACCTGAATACAGGACTGTGAATTGCTTCACTAAGAAGCCAAAGTATAATCATTTCTAACACTGGAGGAAAACCCAGCTCTTTTTTAAATGATTTTTTTTTTCAAATGAAATTTCGCATAGCATTTTTGTTTCAGTTTTTGTTGTAGATGCTGGCTCTAGAAAACAACCCCAAGTTAAAGGCAGTTCCGCTGGAATCTACTAGATGCTGAGTGCTTCACAGGCAGGGACCACACCTTATTACCGGCCATGTTTGTGTTCTGTGCTCCTAGCACAGAGGAGTCTTAATTAACACTGGCTGATTACTGAGATCATCTCTTCTATAGCTTCAGAAGAGCTCTCCCTTCACCCACCTTCCTCTTAGACTCATGATAGTTATTGACCCAAATGACCTTCTATTTGTGCATTGTACTCTGTGCTCTCTGAGCAGGCAATTTGCTCCCTTTAGGTTCATCCACAGGAAATAATTAACCCCTTCCAACCAGTGCCTTAAACGTGTGCAGCTGGATATAATGCTTGCTTTGACCACACCTTCTGCTTCTCTCCTAATTAACTTAGTAAGAATGATAAGGTGCTCTAGAGAGAAGCCTGGTCCTCAGTCTTTCCTTCCAGATGAACTGAGAGGGCAGGAGTCACAAGGAAGAAGGGTAAATTTGGAAGGACTGTGGAGTCTCTACCTCTTTTAGCTCTTCCTGGATCTTCGTTGAAATGAAGCTGTTGTCTGGGGCGTGGAAAAGGTTAACTCACTTTCTCTTCATTCTCCCTCCCCCTAACTGCCAATTGATGGTTGCTGTGGGTGCAGGCTCAGCCTGGGAGAGCTTATGGGGCTCCTGCTTAATTGTTTGGAAGCTAAAAACAGACCTGGAACAGTGAGAAGCAAATTGTTTCCTGGGTGCATGTTCCGTGAGCTCTGTTTAAATCACGCCAAGCCTCCCCCTATCATTTTTTAAATGAGGTGGGGCTTATGTAATTAAGTAAATAAATGAAAACACAGAAAATCAAGAGGAAGGAAAACTGTTTCTCCTTGCAATACAAATGATTTTCGGACAGCTCATTTACTAATTGCCAGGCAGTCAGTCTCTTTTCAGTCTCTTCTCTCCATTACCAGCTTAGCCCTCGTGCTGTGGGGGGTGGGGCACTGGGTAGGGTACTCTCCATGGGCTGATTCAGAGCCCCCTCCATGCCTCCCATCTGCTGCTACTGAGAGCATTGCTCCAGCCTGGCAAGCCATCCGTGGGTGCTGTCACGGGAACTCAGACAGCTGCTGACAAACATCCACCCTGAATTTGACTAGCGCTACAGCTGTGGGAGGGTCTTTGGCTTAGCAGTATCCATCAGAGGTATTTTCAGAGACCAGTGTAATAAAAAATGGTTCTCGCTGCCGTATTAACAGGCAACCTCTGTGTACCCATGTTTGAGAACCATACTTGGTATCATAATGTACATTGATGGTAGCAACTCAAGTTGTCAGGTCCAGTAAAAGCCAGAAACAGAACAGCATAAAATTTATTGGCTGAATGGTTTTGAAGCAAGACATGCTTCCGGCATCAAAGGAGACGAAATTTATGCTAACAATGAAAATCATTGCAAATCTGGGTTATTAAAACCAATATTATATTTTGTAAAAGCCATATGAACCCAAATAACGGGCTTTAAGAAGACCAAGTGATTCTAAAGGACGTTAGACAAAAAGAGCAATTTAACTGTAAATTGGCATAATGGTACCAAACCAGGGTTGCTCATTTCCTCTCTATAATTTTTATATGGTGGTTGGGGGATAAATGGTTTTTTACATGGAGGAGAAACAGCAGGCTCAGAGTACATGGAAAATTCAGGTGGTGGTCATAAATATATCTACCACACTTTATTTTAATTGGACAGCCTAATCTCCTCAGGAAATGAAGCAAAAGGTTTGGATTCTTTCAGCTGGTAGATTTTGAGAAGATTTTCCAAAATTCAGTCTTTTATTTTTCTTACTGTTTTTCATGTATCTGTAAAAAACCAACACTGAGCGAATACTCTTGCAGCAGCACCTGCTTTCATGTATATTTATTGTATCAGGTGGAAACCCCTAAGCATAAGAACTCTGTAGGACTAACTAATAAGGATGACTGCAGACCCTGCCAGAATGATAAAGCAAAAAGGGGCATTTTGAGTCGGTTTTAATGTATATACCATTCGTTCAAATGGATAAGAATTTTCTCACAACTTTGAAGACATTTCTATAAAATATATGTTTTTTTTGCCTTGGGAAAATTTTTAGCAGTAAAAAAATGAAGAAAGAAAGTGGTCAAAAAGAAAAGATAGGTATTTACTTTCCTTCTGCCCCCAGGTATAAATACTCTCTCGAATAAGTTGTGTCTTTTCTTAGATGATAGAAATGAAGATGTAAAAGTCTACCCAATATTAGTTTACTTGAAATTACTATTTCAAAATGAAGAAAATAGAGCAAAGACCCATAGTGAAAAAAAGGTCACCCCCAACAATCAGATTTAAAATCTAGCAGTGAAACTAGGTTCAGTGAAGCATTCAACTAAAATGTTTAGTGCTCAGAATGTCAAAGTATAATTTTCAAAAAACTAAAACATGACTTTCATGCAAATATAGAATAATCACATGCTAAAGATATTATCTAGCTCATTAATTAATGAGAAAGACAATAAACTCACAAAGCTGCTTCAAAGGAGCTTGTGAGGAGCTGGTTGTTTGTAGGCAATGTAATAAGGGAATGTTAAGTTAGACTGCTGCATTAGAATTAAACTGTGAGTCATCAACAGTACAAGAAACTGTAACATTTGAGGTTATTTTCCTCTCAAACAGAAATTATTGCTTCTGTACCAGAAACAGGGCTACAAAGTAACATGTAACTTCATAGAACCTAGGCCTTTAATTGAGATTTTAAATACCAAAATCTCACCATGGTAGATTATTTTAGAAAATTAAGTAATCCCAGACCAAAAAGGCTTGTTAAACACCATTTCAGTGTGACTTTGAAACAATGTGCACTTATCCTCCTGTCCTTGTTTGCGAGTTATGGATGACTTTTCTTAACAAGTGACATAAGGAATTCTCAATTTACCACCTAATCATCTGTTACAGTTTTTTGACAGCAGGATGCTTGGTAAAAATGACATTTTAATCAAGTATCTGTCAACCCTTTGTCACTTCCTTGGTTCTTTCAATATTGGTAGTTGGTGCTTGTATACTTTGCAGCTTATGAATTAAGCTCTCTGAACCTTGCAACTCTTAGCAACCTGGCTTGCTGAGCTGGAAGAACCTTCAGTGACAGTAAGAATTTAACGCTGCAGTGACATGCAAGGATGCTCGAATATTGTGATGTAAGCCACCCCCTATTCCCGTCCTTCTCCCGTCACATACACACACACACACACACACACACGCACAGCCTCACTCTGTGGGAGTGATGAATGTAGATAATTATATGAGCACAGAGGAAGCGTGCCTCCTCCAAGAAGAAGCTAACCGTCCTTTGGGTTTCCTGATTAGCTCAGTGATGGAGCTACAGGCTCCTTGCCTTGTTGACTATTTCCACTTCTCTGAGAAACCAGAGGTCCCCAGAACAGCTTCACCTGTGATCTTTGTAAAATGTAAATTCAATCATGTCACCCTCATGTTAATGTCAATCAGTGGCTCCCCATTACCCTCAGGATACAGTCCAAATTCCTAACCTGACTTACAAGGTCTGGCCCCTCTTCTCTCCTTCCATCCTCAAACCTCTTCTCTTCTTCTCTTGTACCTTTTCCCTTCTAACATATGAATTTGTTTTAGTTTTTCAAATGTGTCCTGTTCTCATTAACCCCTGTACACAGGCTGTGTTTTCTCTCTGGGTAGTTCATAGTCCTCAGGGCCAGTCTTCAGAAAATCTTGTGAATTTCACCCAAAGGTCATTGTTTGCCCTTTAGCATAATATTCAATACATTTTTTCTTTGAGCTGGAAATATTTGCAAGACAACAGAAGAGAGTTGGTAGATCAGGAAATTACAGGAATGACATAG
Organism: Bos mutus; assembly: GCF_027580195.1. NCBI lineage: Eukaryota > Metazoa > Chordata > Mammalia > Artiodactyla > Bovidae > Bos > Bos mutus. The sequence goes on along the minus strand of NC_091617.1, from coordinate 88,444,575 downwards.
ATGTTGCACGCTAAGATTTTGGCCGGCATCTGATTAAGTCGCTCATGGCCATTTCTGAGAACAACATGGAGGGATATAGATTGGATCATAGTGCTGAGTGAGATTTGTAACACAGAACCTCAAGGAGGCATAAATTGCCAATAGCGTGCTTGAGGGAGGTCTCTGTTATTGCCATTATTTGCAGGCCATTGTTTTCATAAATGTTTTGCCTCAATGGCAGGCTGCTGGGACGAAGTTAATATTAACATGTAAAATATCAACATGAAGATTAGTTAACAAAATGTTCCTGGCATATTGAAATAATGAGTTACATCTAACCAGAAAAATTTTATGTGGATGATCACAATGAAATAGCACAGTGATAGGATAGAGTGGGAACAGGAAAGAGATTTGGAATGAACATTGGTGAGTCTAACTGAAAGTAAATTCCACACGAGTCCCCAGGATGACATGACTTCCAAAAAATAGTAGGATTTCTTGGCTGAATTGATGAAAGCATAGTATTTATATCAATGTGGATTTTAGTGTTGTTTTTTTTTTTTTTTTCTGACTTGCTCAATTCAGAGATAGGAATCTATGTTTGGATTCAGGCATTATATTTCAGGATGTTGGAAAACTGGAGTGTGTCCAGAGGAATGTGCATGGGATGGAAAGGTGGCTGAAAACTTTGTGGTGGGAGGGTTGGGGAAAGATAATCTTCATTACTGAGCTTGAAAACAAGAATGGGAATATCATAACTGTTTTCAAGTATTTGGAGGGGTAGTACATGGATGAAGGATTTATTTTATTTGGTGTGGCTCCTGAGGCAAAGCTAAAACCAATGAAGCAAAGTAGTAGTTAGTCAAAGCAGCTTAATATAGATAGCTCCCTACCAATGGAGAGAGCATCACAAAACCAAGCTGTCTCGGGAAGTATGAGCTCCTTGTCACTGAAAATATTCAGAGACCAGACAACCAATGATTTGTTGGGAATGTAATAGGCTTCGCAGTATTTGGGAGAGGCTGTTGAACAATCATGCTTTAATATTTTCCAACTTTTACATAATGACTGTCTCCTCATTGAGATCTGTATTTTACATAGCACATACACTTAAATATATATAATGGAACAGGTTTTACAACAGCTGCTTATATAACTAGTGCGGTATAACCTGAAAAACCCATATTCTGATGAAAAATTGGTGTCACACTGTCTGACTGTGTGGTCTCAGGCAAATCATATCATTTCTCTGAATTCCCATCTTGTGAACTGAAAAATATAGGACTAATATTTTTAGTTGAGATGAAACAACATAAAACATGGATTTGGATTAAAAATGTAAATAACGTGTATGGCAAAACCTGTCACAATATTGTGAAGTAATTATCCTCCAATTAAAATAAAGCAAAAAAGCACACAAAAAAGAAAAAAAAATCTATAAGTAATGTTTTGAAATAAGCTAAGAGAAAATGATCAGACAGTGAAGGTCACAGAGATTCAGATGAAGGCTGGATCCTTGGGAGCTGGGTAATAACAGCAGTTAATTCAGTGTTTGCTATGTGCCAGGTACTGTTCAAAGTGCTGCTACATGCATTAGCTCATTTTATCCTTGCCAGAACCCCATGAGGAAACCTAGCCACAGAGGAGGTAAGTGACTTCCAAGGTCCCATGGCGATAGCCAAGTCAGGAAATGAACCCAGGCAGTCTGTCTCCAGAGTCTGTACACTTATTTTCTTTACTGACTGTGAAGAAGATGTCACAGCTGAGCAGTGTTTGACCCACCTTGTGGTTGCAGTTGAGGCCAAAGTCAATCCTACTGAAAGTTCTGGAGTTGAGATGGCCCTTCAGAACTGTCCCAACTTTTGAGAATGGGGGTTGGTACATCAACCCGAGATTACACCTGGGACCACCAGTAGCTGATGACTGGCTGATAGGCCTGGACTGGAGGACAGTGTCCAGTGAGGAAGGCAGCTGGAGGGTATAGCAGCCGATACTCTCAGCACCTAGGGAACTGGTCGGTGCACGGTTGAAGAGGGGTCTTAGCAGAGCATCACAGAATCTACTAGACCCAGTGCAGATAAGGGTGTTGACAGTGATGGTGAAGATGATGACGATGATTGTTCACCAAGGCTTTCCAATGTGACAGACTCTAAGTACTAAGTTGGCCAAGAAGTTCGTTTTGGTTTTTTCCAGAGATCTAAAACCTGAACAAACTTTTTTGGCTAACTCAATATTTTATTCATACTACCTCAATTAATCCTCATAGTGCTCCTGTGTAGAAGGTGCTTCTATTAATCTTTTGCAGTAAAGGAACTGAAGCACAAAAAGATTTGGTAACTGGGGCAACAGCCATTTAATGGGCAAAATGGGGATTTTTTTATTTTTAAAGAAAGCACCTATTTTTAAATTTACATCCAGTAAAATTCACTCTCTTTGTTATTGTTCAGTCATGTCCAACTCTTTGTGATCCCATGGACTGAGCATGCCAGGCTTCCCTGTCCTTCACTATCTCCTGGAGCTGGCTCAAACTCACTTACATTAAGTTGGTGGTGCCATCCAACCATCTTATCCTCTGTCAACCCCTTCTCCTCCTGACCTCTTTGGCAGCATCCGGGTCTTTTTCACTGAGTTGGCTTTTCACATCAGGTGGCCAAAGTATTAGAAGTTAGCTTCAGCATCAGTCCTTCCAGTGAATATTCGGGGTTGATTTCTTTTAGGATTGATGGTTTGATCTCCTTGATGTCCAAGGGACTCTCAATAGTCTTCTCCAGCATCACAATTCAAAAGAATCAATTCTTTGGCATTCAGCTTTCTTTATGGTCCAACTCTCAAATCCGTACATGACTCCACTTTCTTTGACATACATTTATATGAGTTTTGACAAATGACAAGTGACTTGTGGATGTAGAATTTTCCCATCCCCACTGCAAATTCTCCAGACCCTTTCTAGTCAACCCGTACTCTTGCATTCAGGTCTAGCAACCACTGATCTGTTTTGCTCTTATAAACTTGCCTTTTCCAAAATATCATTTAGATGGAATAATCACACAGTATATAGGGCTTACCAGGTGGTGCTAGTGGTAAAGAATCTACCTGCCAATGCAGGAGATGTAAGAGATGTGGGTTTGATCTTTGGGTTGGGAAGATCCGCTGGAGAAGGTCATGGAATTATACCCACTCCAGTATTCTTGCCTGGAGAACCCATGGACAGAGGACTCTGGAGGGCTACAGTCCATAGGGTCACAGAGAGTTGCACACAACTGAAGTGACTTAGCACACATGGTATATAGTCTTTTGTATTTGACTTCTTTCACTTGTTGTAATTGATGCATTTGGGATTCACACATGTTATTGTGTGTATCAGTGCAGAGTTGGAATTAGAAGTCACATCCCTGACTCCAGAGCTCATGCTCTAACCACTGTGTCTCTATGCTTCCCCAGGGCAAGTCCAGTGAGTTGACATGTGATAGTGCCTCTTCTGGAGTAGACACAATTGTTAATTAGTTTCTAACTCTCCTTTTAGTAACTCTGTTAGAAATTGCTCTGGATTATTCATTTATAACAAAATGTTGCAATGAGAAAAACCATGCAGTGGTCTTTGGCGGAATTAATTAATCACTATAGTTTCTTATGATCTTCAGTTGGTTGCCCATTACTAACTTTGTTTATAAGTTTACCATGTTTTTTCCAGTGTTGAGAAAGAAGATAATTTAGATTTATGGTGTGTCTCTGATCCTGCCATGTGCTGTTAATAAATTTGTTGAGGAGTATCTGTTCTTTGGTGCCACACTCCCCAAAAAAGATGTGAGTGTTATAAGTCCACAAGCTTGAATATGCAAAGCCAAAACTTTTCTTTATATCTGAAATTTACCCTGGAGTCTCTTACTCTGCTTTTAATTGAAAACTTTCTGTTGTCACTTCGACAACATTCCCTTCTAGTTTAAATCTTTGTTTCTTTTGGTTTAATATTCGGTCTAATCAGAATTTTCCTCCCTTTCTTTCTGCTTTCCCTTAGTCGCTGGCAGATTATTATGGCATAGGAGAAAGGTCATCAGGTTTTCTGTCTTCCTCTGATGGCTCTTGTGCTCTAAGTGGAGTCTCCTTCCATTTGCTCTTTGGTCTCCCAAAGACCTACACTCTATAAACTCCTTGTGGCAAATGCAGTGAATTTAGATGTGATGTTGCCTCTTCTGGTGTGGATACGAACACTATTTAGTTTCTAACTCTCCTATTAGTGACTCTAGTAGAATTTGTTATGGATATTTCATTTGTAACAAATGCCGGGTTTATGCCGTCTGTATCCTTTACCCCAGAACCATGAGTCATCACCTCCCTCAGCCACTTCTATAACTCATTTTTTTGGTAGTGTGGGGGTGGGGGTGTCCCTCCTCTGAAACTCCCAGCTGTTTTCCATGTACTGCCCTGTGGAAGACATTACTTTGGGGACTGACTGGGGGGTCTGCCGTGTGTTTTCTCCCTTCAGCCCTGGGAAACTTACAGTCCATGTTGGACACAGGGCTTTTCTGTGAGCTAAGTGTCTGAAACACATTGTGGGAAGCCCGGAAATCTCAAAGCCTCTTCTGCTCTGAGATCCCTGCTCTCACCTGTGACTTCTGGTGTGGACACAACTGTGGTTCCCAAATGTCAATCCGGAGAGAGGGCAGTGTGCCCAGTGAGTCTTCAGGTCCTCTGGCACATGAGCCTCTCAGACTTTTAGCTCTTCCCCAAGTGGTCCCAATACTGCTCTTTGGCTGTCCGGTTCCCTGCTCAAGTTTTCCCATTTTATAAATGCTTGTTCTGAGTCTTACAGGATTTGACTTTTGATAGTCAAAGATAAATCTTCAGAATCTCCAGAAGTTTTGTTTGTTTATTTGTTTGCCTTGGGTGCCTGCCTCTGCTAATTTCATGAATGAACTTTGGAAAAAAGTACCCTATTTTCCCAATGCAGCCCCGCTTACCCACTATAGACTACTGGGATGGGGTGGGAGGGTGGAAGAAAGGATTCTGAGAAGAAATTTACAAATGTTGCCATTATCTTGGGTAGGAGAGGACCTGGAAAGGTGGTTAGCACTGGCATTGGGGTAGAGGTGGGGTGGTGGTGGTGACTGTTGGTGGTGGAGCTTGACAGGCCTCCCCATGTGATTCTGACATAGCCCTAAGGACCTCATTTTCTATCAGTGCTTACAAATATCTTTCATTGTGTGATACATTCTTGTATCAAGTTGATCAAAGGTTGTTGCTCCCTATTCTTCTGGGCACTCATTTTTTCCTTCTATCCTTAATGAATACAAGGACCATATTTGTCTTGCTCAGCATGAATTTTCCAAATTTAGCAGTGAGTCATGTGGTAGGTACTCTGAACATTCTTATTGTGGATGGTGAGAATGACAACTAGCTTTGGCTTTGGGAAAAAAATTGTATCCAAGACAATTAAGGAAGTCATGCTATTATGATTTGGAAGGAAAGACAATTATGGGTTAGGAAGAGGGAAGGGGAAAGGGGGAAATGATTTCTACTTAGAGAGGCTCATATTTTGAAACCCAGGATGGCCCAGAGTGTTAAATTATGTTTCCTTGGGACTGAGAAGTTTCTAAGGTCTAATGTCTAGAACTCTGCCTCTGCTTTCCCCTCTCAGTCCCTCTGCAATAAGACGGAGTCCTGTGTGGGCACTGGGCTGTCCAGTCCAAGCATCAGCAGTGATCATCTGCCGTCCAACTGGAGATTAGATTGGGGTCTATGGAATAGCCTTCCTCGAGCCAGGGGCCAGCTTCCCCAAAGGAGTCTCCTCTACAGAGGCCATGGACCCCAGCCTAGTGTCACCCAAATCACCTCACAGAGAGAAAGCACAAAAGAGGGAAACAATCCTAAATAAGAAGGTTGTTTTCCCCAAATAAAGAGGCATTTTTTCTCTCATGATTTCCCTCATTATTTCTTACTCTTAAAAGTAATAATAATCATGGAACTGAAATGTCTGCTTGGTCAACTTCAGATTGGTTATATGACTCTTGTTTTTGTTGTTGTTATATGACATTTTAGGCTACTTTCTACACCAGAGGAATAAAGAGAAATTCAGTGCAAATTCTTTTAAATTCTGTAGCACTCTTCTTACATTTTTCTCTACATCTCAGTTTTTGAAAGCAGTTCGATGGTGACTTATTGGCTATAGTATCGTAACAACCCTATGTCAGATTTTTACATTTCCTTACAAAAGACATCTTGTGTAATTGATTTTCCAGTCAGGAAGTAGTACGTCATAAGCCACTAGTCAATGCCAAATTAGACAAAAAAAAAGAAAAAGAAAATTTGATCTAGTTTTTACATGTTTTATCTACTTGAGATATTTAAGTATGTTATTCTTTTTTCTTTTTGATTACATAAGCAAAGATATTTTGCAGTCTGCCATTTTATTTATTTACAACAAAGTTGTTGAAACTAATCTTTTTCTTTTATGGTTGTGTGGGAAAGATGTGCTACTCTTTAAGATCATTGAAGCTTAAAATATTAGCTTGTAACTTTGTTGATGAGTTGCAGTAGTTTGGTAAAAACCTTTGTGAATATTAAAAATTCAAGAAAGTATGGTTAACAATATGTTTCCATCATTATAATAAAATACAGATGTGAAATTAATGATATTCTAATTTGGAGCTTAATTTGATGGAAAGCACAGAGTGACAACATATTGTCACCCTGCTTATTTAACTTATATGTAGAGTACATCATGAGAAATGCTGGGCTGGAAGAAGCACAAGCTGGAATCAAGATTGCCAGGAGAAATATCAATAACCTCAGATATGCAGATGACACCACCCTTATGGCAGAAAGTGAAGAGGATCTAAAAAGCCTCTTGATGAAAGTGAAAGTGGAGAGTGAAAAAGTTGGCTTAAAGCTCAACATTCAGAAAACTAAGATCATGGCATCTGGGCCCATCACTTCATGGGAAATACATGGGAAATAGTGGAAACAGTGTCAGATTTTATTTTTTTGGGCTCCAAAATCACTGCAGATGGTGATTGCAGCTGTGAAATTAAAAGACATTTACTCCTTGGAAGGAAAGTTATGACCAACCTAGATAGCATATTCAAAAGCAGAGACATTATTTTGCCAACCAAGGTTTGTCTAGTCAAGGCTATGGTTTTTCCTGTGGTCATGTATGGATGTGAGAGTTGGACTGTGAAGAAAGCTGAGCACTGAAGAACTGATGCTTTTGAACTGTGGTGTTGTAGAGGACTCTTGAGAGTCCCCTGGACTACAAGGAGATCCAACCAGTCCATTCTAAAGGATATCAGTCCTGGGTGTTCTTTGGAAGGAATGATGCTAAAGCTGAAATTCCAATACTTTGGCCACTGCATGCGAAGAGTTGACTCTATGGAAAAGACCCTGATGCTGGGAGGGATTGGGGGCAGGAGGGGAAGGGGATGACAGAGGATGAGATGGCTGGATGGGATCACCAATTCGATGGACATGAGTTTGGGTGAACTCTGGGAGTTGGTAATGGACAGGGAGGCCTGGTGTGCTCAATTCATGGGGTCGCAAAGAGTCGGACATGACTGAGCAACTGAACTGAACTGAACACAGTCAAACCTTCTCAAATGTTTGTTGAATTCTAATTCTGAGCAAGGCTAAACTCTAGAGAATGAAACAGTTAACCAGGTCCATTTCCTGCCCTCAGTGAATGTATTATTTAAAGAGAGGATAAGATAGAAAGGCAACTCTCATCAGAAGCAAGGTGGGAAATGGCACATAACATAAGGGATTTGGAAAAGGCATGTACCACTTCTAGCAAGAGATAAAAGAAGACTCTGGGAGGAGCTGGTGGCCTTCAAGTTATTTCTGGAAGAATGATATGTGAAGGGAATCCTTCTGGAGAACAGTGTGTGAAGTACATGTAGTTTAAAGACCACTTGTATTTCACGTTTTTATGGAGTAAAAGACACTTTAAAGCTTGGCCTAGGGACTTAACCAGAGATAAATGCACTCTGGCTACAGAATCCCCCTGGACATCTTGTGCCATTTTGACCTGAGGGTACTCACGCTTGCTGATCCCTCTGCCTGGAATTATTGTGGTTTAGTTGCTAAGTTGTGTTTGACTCTTTTGTGATACCGTGGATGGTAGCCAGCCAGACTCCTCTGTTCATGGGATTTTCCAGGCAAGAATACTGAACTGGGTTGCAATTTCTTTCTCCAGGGGATCTTCCTGAGCAAGGGATCAAACCCACCTCTCCTGCATTGGCAGGTGAATTCTTTACCACTGAGCCACCAGGGAAGCGTGACTCTGCTATACACATTTCCATATAATATACTATATCATTCTCACGGATATTAATTTACCTGTTGTCCCTCACTAAAGCGTATGCTCAGAAAGGCATGGATATTTTGTTTCTTACCCCTAAAACCTGTAACAGTGCTTGGTGCATAGAGTGCATTCAGTAGATATTTATAGCACCATTGAGTGAAAGAACAAATGTAAGAGAAATACAGTGGTTCCAAACAGTTCACTTTGAAACAATTATTTTAGATGGCAACACAGTTCTAAGGTGAGGATGCATGTTCTTTGCAGGTGGCAGGCAGCTTTTGTCTAATGGCAGCTGTGATCACCTGTGTAACCGCGGGTAAGTCACCTGACCCTGTCGTGTCTCAGTTTCTGCATTTGTAAAGTAGGACAACTAAGTCCCTGCCTCATAGGATTATTGAGTTATTATTTTACATGTGTCTGGTATAGAGCAGTTGCTATAGAAGTGTTTGCTATGATTATTTACTTTTTAATGGACTTGAGTTTGACTCGTCTATCCAGTATGTCTTGAAAGACTCTGAGGACAAACCAGATACTTTGGGCTTTTCTTCAAACATTTTCACTATTTCCTTCTGCATGGACTATGCAGGCTTTTACCCAAACACTTGTCTTTAAGCCTCCCCACCTTTAGCACCTCACTCTGATCGGGTAAATTTTTCTCATCTTAAATTCCCTCATCTTCTTTGTGCCCACACTTTTGGGCATGGAGTATGTACTCAGCATGCCTCTCTGTTCATCATTGTCTTCTTTGGCTCTGATATTTCTCCTTGCCTTTCTGTTCCAAGGTATAATCTATTCCTTTGTTCTTCATTGCACCAAATAGAACTGAATTTCATCATTCTGCAACACCCAGTCATTGCCATATGCCTTTCTGTCCCTGACCATGAAATCTATTCTTTATTCTTTATCTGTCATGCAAACAGACAAAACGAGAAACAAAAGCCATGCGTAAATGTTTTTAATTGCCATTTTATCTGCTTAAACGGATGATGAGAAAATGCCGCTCTCTTCTTATTCAAAGTTTTGCTTTATTTGGCCTCTCCCTACTTTCATTTTCTCAATTTAAACCTAAGAATCTAATAGAACCTCAACTGTTTCTTTTAGATGTTGAAATTAAGTGTTTTTATGAAGTTGAGTTTCTGACTATCAGTGTGTCCAGTGGCTCTTGAGCAACACTTCAAGATTTGTCTCTTTCCCATTCCAGAACCTGGAGGTCAAGGAAAACAGGTCCACAGAGGCTCAACTTCCAGGTCAGGTCCTTCTGGTATGGGGAACTGGATGCATCCCCATGACCTTCCTACCCTGGCCACTGGGGAGCTCAAGGCTGCTGCCCACAGTTTCTGTACTTCAGAGAGTGCAGAAAAGCTGCCTCTAGGTAAGAAGTGGGTCCTGTCAGTAGCAGGGACTCATTTTAGGTACTTAACAAAATGGAAAAAAAAATGTTAAACCAATATTATTTTCATATAAAAGACCCTCCTTTTTGCTGTGATGCATTCTTGGGTTCAGCAGCCAAAAGTGGAAAAGTGAAAAATGGGCTATCTTTTCTCTTATAGACTATGTTCACTCCGTAGCTGACAGTAAGTTAAAAATACTTGGCTGGTGAGAAAGGTGAGAAATGGATGATTCAGTCCTTCCAAATTAAGAACCTGCTGCTGAAATGGAAGGCTGGTCAGATCCAGTGTTGCAAGATGTTGTTTTCAGGTTCTTTCCTAGGAGGCAAAATTCAAAGTAGTGAGAAGCAGTTCCTGTCTGTATCGAGACATCAAAACCTTTGTAAAAGTGACAAAAAATGTCAATGTGATATTTTTGTAGAAAGAATTTAACTTCCTCATAATTAGAAACACTAGGGAGAACACATAACATGGGAGTTCTTGTGGCTAACTTGGGCCCTGTTTGCTTAACACTTTCCTCTCATCGGGTGCTTTATCTCATTTTAGATGCTACGTAAGACGTGTCTGTGACCCTGGCCTGTTTGCCTTCCCACAGGCGGCTTATTCTTTTGCTCCTGTTCAGGCAAAGTGTTCATTGTGCTTATGAATACCTCCTCACTTTTCTTAATGCATTGTTTCAAACAGTTCTCCTTGGCATTCAGAGGTGAATTTTGACTTCGTGTTTTTCTAATGCTGACACATCAGGCTCCATTGGGTTGAGAGCTCCTACTTTTTGACTATTAACTTCTATTTCCTCACCTCTTCTATTGTCCTTTTTGCCAAAACCAACTTCCGTTTTATTTTTTTAAATGAATGTTTATTTTAGAGTTATTTTAGAAAAATACAGAAAAAACAGAAATATGGTCCAGGGAGTTTCCATGGCCCAGTTTCCCCTGTTGTTAGAATGTGACATTACTATGGCATACTTGAACCCATGTTGATATGTTACTTTTAACTAAAGTCCATACTGTGACCTTAGTTTTTTCTTAATGTCATTCTCCCATTCCAGAATCCCCTCCAGGACACCACATTACGTTCAGAAATCATGTTTCTGTAGGCTCCTTTGATTGTGACAGTTTTTTTTTTGGTTTTGTTTTTTAAAAAAAGCTCTTCTCGTTTTTGAAGATCCTGACACTTTTGGAAAGTCCTACTAGGGATTTCGTAGAATATCCCTCAATTGGGATGTATTTGTTTTCCTCATGAGTAGACTAGGTTATGAGTTTTATGCCAAAATAAAAACAAAACAAACAAGAAAAACACACAGAGAAATAATACACTGTACTCATTACATCTTACCAAGGGTCCATGGTGTGAATGTGACTTATCACTGGTGTTCACCTTAATTAACTGATGGAGGTAGTGTTTGCCAGATCTCTCCACTGTAAAGTTTTTCTCCCCACCCCAACCTCCCTTCTTTCACAGTATATACTCTTCCTTCCTTTGGAAAGAAGTTACTGTGCACAACTCATACTTAAGGAGTGAATGGGGAATTATGCTCAGCCTCGTTAAGGGTAAAGTATCTATGGAAATTATTTGAAATTCTTCTGCAAGGGAGATTGGTCTATTTTCCTCCATTCATTCACTATTTAATATTTTAAAATTTAATATCAGTATGTATACATGATTATACATTTTGTATTTTTGGTTATAGTCCAACACTACTATATGTTGTTGCTCAAATGGGGAACCAACTTTATCTTTAAAGAATAATTTGTGAGTACCCCTCCCTTAACATTCTTGATTATTTTAAGCTGGATGGTATGGTTTAGAGTTTAAACCATATCAACTCAGTTCTAGACAGCTGTTTACAAGGTTTCCTTTCAGGTCCTTCCCTTCTTTTCTCTTCCATAATCTTAGCCATTTATAAAAATTCTTTATGTATAGAACCATGCTATGGAAAAGCTTCAAGTTTTAGAAAGCTGCACAAGCTCCTTGAATAACCACCTACCCTCAACTCCATTTTGCCAATTTAGTTAGTTTTCATCATGTCTTCAATGCAGCATCTTTAACACTGGCACTCAATAGAAATGAAATGGTAATTAATACCAGGCATGAAATATTCTCAGTTGAGAAAATATTGCATAGAAACAAGAGACATAAAGGTATGACAGTTATTTTCTTTCATAGCTGGTTCATTTTGAACTTTCTAGATACAAAAGATAGAACATCATGTTGTCCAAAATATAATGAAAATCTATTTCCAGAAGTCTTTTTAAGGGCAAAGGGACATTTTCAGCCCATAAATCTGTTGCCTGATGTAGATTTTTTCTTTATTATATTTTTCAAGTTCATCTTGTGCCAAAAATGCCTGTGTGACCCCATGTGATTGAGATTCTGAATTTTCACTTTCCTACCACACCCAACCAGTTGGTTCCTTTGCCTGAGTAAGGGATGGCTTGTAATTATTTGACTAAAATGTTCCATCTATTATAATGGTCTTCCCTTTTGAGTTACCAGACACACATGCCATTCCAGTTATTAGAAATGGAGGTCAGAAAATCTGTACTTCCTCCCTAGACAAAGTTACCCTTTTAAATGTTATTCCCTAGTTGTCTGGAATCCAGCATTCTTTAGGAACAATTTCCACCTTGTTCTACGGCAGTCACTGGAATACTTTGCCCGAGAAAGAAATGACTCTTGTTTCATCCTGGCTACCTTATGGTGGGTCTCCTCAGTATCTGTGATGCATGGTATTTGCAAAACCAGACCACTTTCCTATGACTCCATGGGGCTTCCCAGTTTATTACTGCTCTGACCTAGCCCTTCCAATGTTAAGCGATGGTGTATGACACATTTACGTGCTCTGCAGTGTTGATCGTTTTTCAAAGTTCCATGGCTCATTTCACAAAGAAATTGAAAGTGACAGACTAGTAGGTATTTTCTTTGGGGCCCATTTATGTAAATGTTTTCAGATTGCTATCTGATTACTCACTTTTGAGTCCAGGAGTGTGTAGAGTACACAAACATACAGCTGATTGTGTAGTGTCAGAGTTAGCACTAGGGAAATGGGGCTGGTGCTTGCAAAGGTGCGACCTTCTCAGCGTGGGAGGCTGACTGCCTAACACAGCAGACAACACTCATGTTAGAGGCTTATATGTGCCTGATCTCTTAGTCTCAGGTCAAGAGATCTTGGAGAAAGACTTTGGGTTTGGGGATCTATTGTTCTGAGCTCCAGTTCTGGCTTTGCCTCCAACTGGTTTTGAAATCAATGACAAGCCACTTAAACTCTCTAGACCACTGCTGCCTTTATTGCAACTAAGCAGATTAGACTAAGACACTTTTAGCGCTAAGGTCCTATGATCCTTTAAAAGATTTAAAAAAATGTTCACATAGGTGCCTTATTTGCCAGATTAACATAGGATTGAATTTTGTGGATATTAAAAAATAAATAAATAAAGATAGGTTTAACCATCTCTCTGTTACTGAAAACACAAGCAAGATAAAAGAATAAAATGGCTTTGAGTGCATTCCTTCCACACAGGTTTGTTGCATGCACGGTACTAAGAATACAATAGTGAATAATACAGAGTTCCTGCCCTCAAACGTCATAAAGTTTAGACATGAAACATGTCAGCCCTTCCCCCTCTTTTCTATACTCCTACCCTCTCCTGAAGGAAACCTTGACCTGGCATCAACTCTCTGGTTGGCTTTTTCCAAAAGCTCCAATATCCCAGGGTTGCAGATGGGTGGGGCTTTAGGAGCTAAAGTGAACAAGAGATTTGAACTGTGGTGCTGGAGAAGACTCTTGAAGAGTTCCTTGGATAGCAAGGAGATCAAACCAGTCAATCCTAAAGGAAATCAACTCTGAATATTCATTGGAAGGACTGATGCTGAAGTTGAAGCTCTAATACTTTGGCCATCTGATGAGAAGGGCCAATTCATTGGAAAAGACCCTGATGCTAAAAAAGATGGAGGGTAGGAGGAGAAGGGGATGACAAAGGATGAGATGGTTGGATGGCATCATTGACTCAATGGACATGATTTTGAGCAAACTTCGGGAGATAGTGAAGGACAGGGAAGCCTGGCGTGCTGCAGTCTATGGGGCTGCAGAGTCGGACATGACTGACTGAACAATAATAACCTAAAAGTGACGGTTCCTCTCGTCTCAGCATTGTCAGGTTTGTGGACGATATATCATTATCCATCCCATTTCTTACCTAGCTCCCAAGCTGTTAGCATATACAGTGCCTTTTTGCAGATAAGGAAATGTATCCCCTCTAGACAAACTGCAGATATGTGGCTCTTCTGTGGACCAAGTAGGGAAAGGTCCCCTTCCTACAGACTAATTGAGCCTTTCGTCAGGGTACATTGTGCCTTGAGCACCATCTCAGCCCCCTGCCTGGCCCCTCAGAGGATGCCCCATAGAACCTACACCACTGCCCCGTGCAGCCTTGCCAGCAATCCCCTAAGAGCCTCCCTTAGGACGACGCTGCTCCACAGACATTTACCAGGAAGGATGTGCTCTCTTGAAGTTGCTATCCTAACAGCACCAGGCGGTTAAGACTGTGTCTATTTCTTCATGTTTAAAATACGGCACCATATGTGTGAGTTGCCTCAGGGTTTGGGTGACAAGGCATTCTATTTTTGTCAGATTGTTCTGGTTTTTACTCCTTTTTTTCCCCACAGTGTCCTGAGAAGTCCTTCTGAGTAGCAATGTGTCCCCTTTGAAAAATCAAACCATGCCTGGAGGGTCATAGCCCTTGAAATGAGACTAGTGGAATGTTCAGAACCCAGCAGCTGATGGCTCTCTGAAAGCCTGATTCTCTACCATAAGCATTTTGTTTTAATTGGTCTGTGAGTTTAGGCTGATGTGACTAAGTGATCAATCAGGTTTGAATTATGAGATATTAAAAAATGGGATTAGAGAAGAAAAAAAAGCATTTGGCAGATTGACCACAGGACAGGAGAGCTGAAACGTCTTCATCTAACCATTGGATACTTGCTTTTTATTTTTTTCTCTATCCCTTGAATGCTAAGTCATAACAAAACCTACTTAGATGTACTTCCTTGCTCATGTTTCATTGGAATTCATTTTGCAATTCCCCTTCTGTTTTGATCCAGAGTTCTTTTCTTTCTATCAAACACAGTAAGCCAGAAATTCTGCCTGACATGAAACATTCAAGAACCAATGAATGCCTGCTATCTAGAAAAGTGAAATGAAACTATTGAGCTCTTGCTACCTATAGACAGTGTTAATATAGTCTTTGGAAAAAACAAAACACAAAACATGAGTTTTAACACTGATAGGTAACATTAGTTCCATTTAAACATTAGCTACTCTGTTCCTATTTGTACAGTTAAATGGGAGGTTGGCCAAGGAGGGCATTTCAGCATGTGGATTTTTGCCCCCTTCTTTTCGAATGGTTATTAGTGGGAGGAAGTCCTTGGGTCATCTCAGGCCGGTAACTGAAACTGCTTGAGACAGACATTCTTCCAGGGTCTGGAAAGGTTAGGAATTGGGTAAACTTATCAAGCTTGGCTGGTTTTCCAGTTGACTGGCTGTGTCTGAGGTAAATATGGGTGCTCTGCAAAATGTGAAGTCCTGCCACTCATTTACAAAGATCTAGGAGCTTGGTTTTGTTTTTTAAAAGGTTGATTTTGTTTCTGAACTTTGGTCAAACATATAAAATGAGTATGAATTGGCTCCTCAACTCTGGGAGCAGGAAGTATTGTATTTCTTCATGTTCAAATAAATTTGGCTGTGTTCCCTCCTGACCCAGCAAGGATGTTGAGAATTTAATCTCATCTGTTTTTGCCTTGCAACTTCTTTTGGTCATTTGAGTAATTTGAGGGTCTTATACGTTCCAGAAAACTTGAGGAAGGGCCTCTGGTCTGGCTGCTGAAGTGGCTCATTGAAAAGCATAGGTTTGGTGGTACAGTGTACATGTGAAACTTGGCCACTAGATCTTTAGTCTCTGCTGAGTTGCAGGGCCCAGGTTTTAGATCTAGTCTTCATGTTACCTCAGTAGCACCCACACATTGCCTGGGCATCGAGTCCACTGGGATAGAGTCATGTCTTTCAGAAACTTCTGGACTTTTCCCATCTTGAATGATTCAGTTGTTTACTTTGAAAACCTAAACATCTGAAACTCTCTTCCTTGGGGTGACATCTAGGTTACAAATCCTTGCTTTTCTCTTGAGACGAAGATTAAGGAAAAGTAGCTCTCATTCTTTCACATTAGACTCACAAGCAAAGTTAAATTCCAAATCCATATTCTCTGCCATATTTCCTTTCTTAGTTTTTTTTTTTTCTATATTCTTGAATCACTGAGTAAGCTGCTAGCATACATAGTTAAGTGTTAGATCATCAGGAAATAGTCTCTGATGCCTGTGATAATGTTGTTGTTGTCGTGTGTTTTTTCTTTCTTTTTTCATAGGGGAAAGTATGAAGTCATCTTTCTCATTGCTCTCCTCTTGAAGTCCAAGAGCAAAGTACTTCTAAAGAGCAGGGTTTGTGGTTCACATGGAATGTAAATAGCTCAAATGGCCCCACTTCCAAGAAGCCTTCTTTAACCCTAAGGCTGAATGAAGGAAGTGTATTCTGTTTTCTACTGTATTCCCAGCAATACTTTGAGCATTCTTTTAAAATAAATTAATCGCACATACTCCCCCACTCTAGGGAGAGCTCTGATTTCTCTTCTCATTCATTCCAAGAAAAAAGGTCAATACCAAGGACTGTATTGGACCAAGTTCCTTTTCAAGAGGGGGTGGTGTAAATTTCGATTTGAATAGAGAAGATAGAGGACTCTTTATACTTTGTGTGACCTCTGGTCTGTTTAATGTCTTTGCTTTAGAGCCATGCTTTAGGTCCTATCTTGATTCATTAATTTATTTACTCACTTAACAACTTTCTTTAGGGCGCTATGCTTCAGACGTTGTCTAGACCTTGGGAATAGTGCAGAGATAATTCAGCCAATATTCTATCCTCCTTGCCTATACTTTAGTGGACTGTCTCTCTTGGAATTGACATGGTACAGTGAGATTGCCTTGGGCCTGCCTGAGTCTTAGGGTACCCCAAGAAGGCTAACTGGGAAGCTGGATTGTTTATTCAGAAAAGTAGTCATTATCCATATTTTTGCTTTTATAGGCTACTCAGAGAGTCTTGCCTGATGGTTCAGATGGTAAAGAATCTGTCTGTAATGCAGGAGACCTGCGTTTAATCTCTGGGTTGGGAAGATCCCCTGGAGAAGGGAATGGCTATTCACTTCAGTGTTCTTGCCTGGAGAATTCCATGGACAGAGGAACCTGGCAGTCTATAGTTCATGAGGTCGCAAAGAGTCGGACTATCATCACTTACTCACAAGAGCTTATAGCTCAGTAGTTGTCTGTCTTGGCCCACCTTTGTTTTGAGCAGTAAGTATAGAGCATCTGCCATGTGCATGGGGATCAATCTTGAAATTGATAAAATCCCTGAGTCATGAAGACCATGTACATTTACACAGCTAGCACATTTCTGTGATCATATCTCCCCTGGAAACCCCAAGGTCCTGGATCTGCAGAAGGAAGCCAATTCCTGATCTAGAATCCATCACCCTCTTTTTCCAGACCATTTTAGAGCCCAAACTACTAACAATGAAAAATAACATTGCTTCCATCATTCGCTCACTGTGTTATCTGCCTAACTAGATTCTAGTGGGCAGACACCTTGTCTTAACTCTGGTATCCTGGGCACATTTAGCAAGATACCTTATTCATTGTGGACTGAATGAATGCAGAGATACATGCAGAGGAAAACAGAATGGTGCTGAAATCGTTCTCTTCTGCATTTTAAATGGCTCTCAATTTGTTCTTAACTAAATGATAATTTTGAATTTAGGAAAATATTTGGCTGTGGGGAAAATAGATGAATAAATATTGAAACATTTTGTTTACTCAAGGTGCTGGGCTAGGAACTGTGGATTACAAAACAATGAGCTGACCTAGATTTGGGGTTTAATGTGTATGGCAGGGCAGATGAGTCACATGCAAACAATGAGATTTAATTAAGATTATTTATATATTTATTTTTGAAACGTGTTTTTTTTAAGCATCACAGTAGTGGTCACTGCTTTACCTATGGTTGTGAGTGCAGATGAAGTTTGAGATTTGCAGTTGTTTGAAAAGAGACACTTGCATCCTTCATGAGAACTAAAAGTCAACCAGATGGCAGGAATATACAATGTTTGGGTGAGAGTTGAAGGATGGAAGCAAAGCTTGGGTCCTGTTTTCTTCTCTCTCTCTCTTTTTTTAAATTTTCTTTTTCTGTTTTTCAGCTGAGCCAGGCAGCATGCATAATCTTAGTTTTCCAACCAGGGATCAAACCTGTGCCCCCTACAGTGGAAGCCAGAGTCCTAATCCCTGGACCACCAGGGAAGTCCTTTGTTTTCCTCTCTGCTCGGTACCTTGGATGATCTGGTTTCAGAGGAACCCAAAGAGAACTTGGCTTGTTTTCTCTTATCTTTCCCTCCCCTGCTGTGTTCTTGTGTATCAGTCGCTCAGTTGTGTCTAACTCGTTGTGACCCCATGGACTGCAGCCTGCCAGGCCCCTCTGTCCATGGCATTCTCCAGGCAAGATTACTGGAGTGGATTGCCATTTCCTACTCCAGGGATCTTCCCAGCCCAGGGATTGAACCCAGGTTTCCTACACTGCAGGTGAATTCTTTACTGTCTAATCCACCAAGGAAGCCCTCCTTGTTCTTAAAAGAGTCTATTTTTGTTTCCCTAGTTAGAATGTTTGTACTCTGTTATTTTGTATACATTTTCATTCTGATTTGGGTTGCCTAATTCTAGTATTTTACCTATATTCTGTACAATGTCCTCTATTGCTTTCAAACTTGTCTTTATGGTAGTATTTCTCTGATTTGTACAATTTCCTGTTATTTAAAATACCGCATGTTAGGTCATTGCCTTGAATTTCATCATCTAGAAATTGTCTCTGGTTAAAGCTATACCAGGTCAGAAAAATCTGGCTATATGACATTTTAATAAAATATAAACATACACCTTGGGGGTCATTGCTTACTTGTGAGATTCCAGGGCTCAGAAGTTTGGAGAGGGCTACAACCTTGGATAGAAGATGAAGACTGTTTTAGAAACAGCGTCACTCTGTGCCACTGTGGTAATCAAGGGCAGGATTGAGCAAATTAACAGTACATGCTGTCTTCTTACCCTGCCTTTTAATATGGTCAAGATATGGCAGGTGAATTCTCTACACATTTACATTTTTTTTTTTTAAACTAGAAAGCCATAGGGAAGGAGAGAGTTCATGGCTACCCCAGAAGACATGGTAAACATTCAAAACACCTGATCTGTTTCTGCGGTTCATCTGGAAGAGATGGCACTGCATACAGGAAGGACTGTGACCCAAATTCATTCAAAGATATGACTCTGCACATTTTTCCTGCACAGTGCTGTGCTTCAACTTTTCATTTTTTGAGGGGATGGTGTTCAAAGTGACATTTAGGATATATGCCTGATTTTTGCTCAGCTCTCAGCAGATCTGGAATCTTTCATCTTTGAGATGGGTTCATATCTATGGATTAATGACAATCACCGACCCATAGCAAATGCTGGCAAAATTTTTGCAAACATGGGCCAAATTTTAGTTTTATTATAGAATGTAAAGTCAGAGCTGGCTTTGAGTTTTGTACTAACATATCATACAAAACTAATTTACAGTTCTTCCAGATGGGTTCAGAGTCTATGGCATGCTGCCTGCTACTCTAAAACATACTTAGTAGAGAGGATGATAGTGAGGGAGGGAGTCTAGTTTGTTCCTAAGTGGGAAAATATGAAAGCTTTGCAATTTATGGCAATAAAGACTTGAATTTTTAAAAAATTACCACTGTAACAGCACCTTATCTAAATAGTTTCAAGGGAAATGGCAGAGAACCAATATTTTACAGAATGAGTCACACCAGGCTTTGTGCTCTGTGCATGATGTGTATTATCTTATTTGTTATTGCTGTACTGTATGAAGTGGGTATCTGTTTTCATTTTTAACTGGAAATTCATTTACCTCTGACTTCTATAAATCATTTCTTTGTCTTTGTTACATATCAGATATGTGTGCGTATGTGCTATCTGTTAAACAAAAACATACTTTGTTGGCACGGAGTCAAAAATATCTTCCGGATAGAAGCTGACTCAGCTTGATTCTGTCTCCAGTTTCTGTGCAGGGCTGTGGTCTACAGTGGTGCAGGTTGCTTACTGGATGAGTCCCTGGTCAGGGAACAAGTGGGGGTATATTACAAACCCCAGTCCACTCACTGTACTATGTGCTTTGGTCTAGATCATGTCTGCTGGGAGAAAGGGGCACCTTTTGCTAGTTGATTCATCTATGTTTGCAGTGATTCTGCTGATGTGGATTCCTCAGAACAAATGAGCAACCCAGGAAAGGAACTTTGAAACTTTAGGTAATATCCTGTTCATCCTGGCATCTTTGGGTGTTTGTCTCTTCATTTCCCCCTTCTCTATCAGGCATCTTGGGACTCTCCCTTAGAAATCCATTAGTCTTGACTGCTGATCTCACTCTGGCACTAGCCTGGGAAAATGGCTGGATGAAGGATTCTGGCCTTCCTGTCTCCCTCTCTTCACTTCCCGCTGGGCATGGAGACCTGGCACTGATGCAATGGCAGTTTGCCCTTGGTAGGTAGTACTCTTTATGAATGGCTTAGTGAATATTCATGTTATTCTTTTCTTATATCCTTTCCCCTAAAGCTGCATGGATAGTCAAGAAAGTGTGTACACACACACACACACACACACACACACACACATTTAAAACCCCAGAGTTTCAAACTTTGGAAAATAGTGTAAAGAAAAAATTGATTAAAGTGCTGTCAGTTCTTTAGTAAATTTACTAAGCTGCATAGATAAATGAGTGTTAAAATATACAAAGAGAAAGGGATTGCTGTAAGTTAATTTTAAAATATTTATTAAACATCTGCTTGATTCTTGGTGTGTTACATGCAGGAATGGAATACAAAAAAAATTATGTTGTGAACATGGGCTTATGACTTAGTTTAAAGAGATATGAAAACCATCAGTGTAATATCTCTTATATATAATCTAAGTGTTGGGAAACAGGGACCCCATGGCACCAGATATGTTCTTCAAGCTCCGAGTCTTATGTCCCCAGCCATCTTGCAAAGTCGGCTAACTCCTGGCCTTCATTTCCCTTATCTGTGAGTGAGACTTGGCGTTCTGTAATATCTTCCTCCCAGGCTGTTGTGTGCCTGGAATAAGATAATGCTTGCACGATACTTTAAAACTTCTAAGGCTCTTTATATATTGAAGGTTTAATGGTCCTTACAAAGAAAGATGAAAGAATTGCTGATAATTTATTTCAAAAAAAATAATTTTTTCTTTTTAAATAACATGTTTTGTGTGAAAAAAGTGCAGAGACTAAGGTATAAAGTAAAAGAAAAAAAAAAAAAAAAACCCCAATCAACTGTATACTCCCAGTGATAATCATGTTTAGCATTTGATGTATGATTTTTTAAATCTTTACAAGTTTACATTAATTTATTAAAATTGAGGTACTATTATGTACAATTCTAAACCTACCCTACTTCCATCTTTGTATTAGTTTAAGATTTACAGAAAGCACATGGGCAGTTATTGTTATGGGCTCTCAGCAAATTGCTGCTGCTGCTGCTAAGTCGCTTCAGTTGTGTCCGACTCTGTGCGACCCCACAGACGGCAGCCCACCAGGCTCCCCCGTCCCTGGGATTCTCCAGGCAAGAACATCAGAGTGGGTTGCCATTTCCTTCTCCAGTGCATGAAAGTGAAAGGTGAAAGTGAAGTCGCTCAGTCGTGTCTGACTCTTAGCGACCCCATGGACTGCAGCCTACCAGGCTCCTCCATCCATGGGATTTTCCAAACAAGAGTACTGGAGTGGGATGCCATTGCCTTCTCCGTAGCAAATATCAGTTTTAGATATATCAATAGTTCAATGATTTCACACAGTAGCACTTCCTAACATGACTTTTGTTGGATTTATACACAAAATTGATACATTCTTGTAGAGAATGCCCAATGCAGCAGGCCTGGGTTCCATCCCAGGTCAGGCCCTTGGATGCCTCAACTAAGACCTGGTGCAGCCAGATAAATAAATAAATTCAATAAATATTAAATCCACCTCTTACCTATCACTTTGTCTCTCACTGAATCCTTTCTGCAATGAGACATCAAGAACCTGAGCTTTATTCAGTCTGGAGACCACGTGTGATCTCAGTGGAAAGATGTGGGTTTAAGTTGCAATATGGGTTACATGGTTTCAGCATGATAAAATAAGGAAACGCTAAAAACCCTGGCTCCTTTTCAGTGCTACTCCCCTTGTTAAGGGGTGGATTTCCTCGTGCTATGGTGTAAATATAACTTTTAAAATACTGGAGAACTTCCCAAGTATTCAGACAGTGTAAAGATTTTGGAAAAAATAATTACCTGGAAGTTTAACTCATGCAAAATGGACTTTTTTTTTTTTTAAATATATGGATGCTTTTCTTAATACAAGGCACACTAGGAGTTTCAAATCATATATGCTTTAAAAAAGACTGTTTCCCAGGGACACTAGTAAGTACACATGTTTCCTTTGGGCCATTTGATTTGTATCATTTGCCTCATCTTGGTTAATTACACCAGTATGCTCATAGTTATATAAATTGTCTTAGGTGACTTGATACTCTTGTTTTCAATTCTGATCAAATGTAAATTGGCAACACATTCCTTATGGGCATATCATTGTCCTCTTTTAAACCAATTCTATCTTGAAATAAAACAAATGAAATGAAGACACTTGTAATTACAACCTCGATAGGTTTTATCTTATCACACCTTCAAGATTTCATGCCTTTCTATCTAGGTCCTGTCTTCCCCTCCCCCCTCTCAGTTCCTTTTCCTCTCTAGGTCAGGTTAACAATGGAAAAAACCTCACAAGGATATTCAGAGGGTGAGAAAATGTTAGGATGGATCTGAACCTCTTTATTAATAGTGAGTTGCATAATAAATGCCCTGGGGTTGGTAGGTTTTACTGCGTCTGTTAAACATTAACAGTACTTGTACTTTCTGGGATATTGTTGAAGCCTGGATACTGCTCAGCCAATCACAAAGAAACAGGTTTCCATGGAAGCAATAGCACGGATTCATTTCATTCTCAATGGAATCCACACAGCAAGACAGATCTGTAAAAATAACCCATGTAAAATTGAAGCAAAATATTTCTGGGTATTTGTTTTATGCCTTTCAGTGTGTGTGTGTCTGTTTTCCATTTAAAAAATAATCTAAAAATATCTGGGCACTCATGAGAGCTCCCAAGGAAGCTAAAGCTCTTAGCCCAGCCTGGTTGTTTGTTGTTCTTCTTCTGAGCATACATACCTGTGTGTTTGAAGGGCACAACCCTTCCTTGTTTATTTACATTCTTGAACAAAAACATTTTAGGCCAAACTTTATCATGAAACACAGAATATTCTGAATGTGTGGTGAACAATAGACTATTTAAAATAATATTTATATATCAATAATAAAAAAACGTAATTAATGATTTTTGATGCTCCTATATGATAGGCTTTGAACACTGAAACTTGGTACTATAGGAAGCTTTATTTTATAGGTGAAAATGGAAGCTCAGAGGGTGCAAGGAACCTCTTCAAGGCTGCAGAGTTTGAGTGGCAGAACTTGGTTTGCAGTCCGGGTTTACCTGGTTGGCAGATGCTATAATCCCAAATTACTATGCCATGTTTTTATTTTCATGAAGAAGAGCATCAGTATTATTTAACTGTTCCTGAAGTCAAAACACAGGCTATATCTCCATTCATATATACACACATTGATGTACATATATATATATATATTCACACACTAAACCCTGCTCTCTCCTTTTGCCATTGCTCTTATAACAAGCAGTGTATTTTTTTAGCTCTAACAACACTTATTCTACTGCAGTGACTGTGTTTATCTGTTTCCTCAGGGCTGGGCTCTGAGCCCTGCTGATCATCGATGGATTTAGGCTGATCTGGATATTTCCAGAGGCTAGGACTCTGCTTGGCAGAGTCCTACTTTGTATTAACAGAGTTGATTTAGAATCTAGTAGAGTTTGAATGACAAGCAAAAAAAAAATATATATATATATATATTTTGTTTTACATAAACCCTTAGCTGAAGCAAAATTGGAGCCAGGGGAATGTTTGAATAAATGAAAACTTTTTGCTGTTCTATTCCCTGAACCAAGAAATGTGCCTGGTACACTTGAATAAATGAGATAAATATCTTGGAAGTATTTTAGAAGCGTTATTCTTCATTCTTCACATTTTACTATATTAATATAAAACATTTATCTAATTAGTATTTATTAAAACAGGTCCTCTAAAATTGAAAATTGTCTGAGTACTTTGAAGTAATAAAGAGGAAATAGAGTGTCCTAATAAGACAGTTTCTTCCTCTATTATTTTTAATTCTTGAACTTGTTTGGCTGACACACCAACAATTCATATGTTGGTTAACATTGAGGAATCAAGTTCTTTCAATGTTCAGTCTTTTAAAGATGCATTTTATGATTCAGAGCTCTCTGAAAACCATTTCTTACTTGGTAATTGTGTTATTCCCCTCCCTATCATAATGAACAGAGTCTATCGGATGTGACCTAACCTTTCCTTTATGACTCAGCACCATCACTCTATTATTTGTAAACTGTAGGGTTGTAGAGTGATGTCCTTGGGTGTCAGAGCTTGTATAGTCCCCATCTGCTTAATTTCTTTTTTTATTTCCCTTCCATCATCTCCGATCATTTGCACTGGTTTATCTGGTTCTGCTTCATAAATACAGTCCATTATATGTGTAATTCCATGTCTTCTGTTTGCTAAGGCTGATCTATGGGTTTCATGGGGTAGTAGATAGGTCAGTAAGTTTAATCAGCTACGGTAAGATGAACCCCTGAATATTTCAATTAGCTCTGGCCTATAGGCTTCAGGGTAAATCCATTTATCTTCCTCTGTAAAATGTATGAGCTTGGTTTAAGTGCATTCCTTATCAGTGCTAGAGTCTTTTTTCAATTGTTATCATTGTTTCAATTTTCAAGAAGGAACGTGTATTTGGTTGAGTTCTATAGACTGTCTGCTGAATATGTGAGACTGTTATAATCTGCAACAAAGACTATAATCTACTTTGTTATTTTGAAGGGGAGACATTTCAAAGGCAGCTTCCTTTGGGGACGTTTCTAGGAATAGTAACTTGACATATGTGGGAATATATGTGTATATGTATATATAGAGATATATGTATTTATATAGTTCTGTGAATTCACTTATATTCTATATTGTTTCTGAAAAGATTTAAGGTAACAGTAGTGACAACAGAAAAGGGAAAAAAATGGGTAAAGTTCATGAGCTTATGTAATAGATGTCAACACTTACCTTGTGTTAACTTGGCAGCCTGTTAATTTGTAGTTCTTTTTGCTCATAACTATCTTCAAATTATTCATGGGATTGTGGCAGGATGTCCCTCGGTTATGAGTAACCTTGGAGGCTGGTGTGGCTTGGTCACAATCTTGAGGAAGTTCAGTTTTATTTTTTAAATTGTCTAGATGCATTTTTTTTTTTTTTGAAGGAGAGTCTAAAGGATACCACAGACCAAAATAGTGTTTTTGACTATTAAGTTATAAGAAGCAGTTGAGATAATCAGAAATAAAGGAGCCAGGGGTCCGAAGGGAAATGACTCGGGCATTCTTGAAAAGATATCAGCTAGTGCAGCTGTTATATTTCTTTCTGGCCTGGTGCTGAAGTTTTGCCGTGAGAGGTCTTGCAGTGTTGATCTGACCAGGGTAGTTGCTGTTTTAAAACAATTTGATAGCCAGGTTTCCAGATCTGACAGAAAATAGTAGCTGAGATTCCTGATGTATTTTAAAGGGCTGCTGCTGCTGCTAAGTCACTTCAGTCGTGTCCGACTCTGTGTGACCCCATAGACAGCAGCCCACCAGGCTCTGCCATCCCTGGGATTCTCCAGGCAAGAACACTGGAGTAGGGTGCCATTGCCTTCTCCGATTTTAAAGGGCAGTAAAAGTTAATTTGCCCTATGATCATCTCCTCAGTGGTCTTACTTCACTTTAAAATTTTCATGGTTAGAGGTACTCTGCTGGATAAAAATGGATAAAGTCCATGGGCCTACATAATAGTCACCAACATTTACCTCTTATTAACTTGGCAACCTGGTAATTTGTAGTTTATTTTTGCTCATGTGTGATTGTTTAGTCACTAAGTTGTGTCTGATTCTTTGCGACCCCATGAACTGTAGCCCGCCAGGCTCCTCTGTCCATGGGATTTCCCAGACAAGAATACTGGAGGGGGTTGCCATTTCATCCTCCAAGGGATTTTTCTGACCCAGGGATCGAACCCAGGTCTCTTGCATTTCAGATGGTCTCCTGCATTGCAGGCAGATTCTTTACCGACTAAGCCACAGGGAAGTCCCTAACTACCTTCAAACTGTTTGTGGGATTGTGGCAGGGTGTCCCTCAGTTATAAGTAAGAAGGCAAGGCAATATTTTGCCTGAATATACAATTTAGGTATATTCAGGTAACAAGATGATGTTTTCCCTGCTGCTGCTGCTGCTGCTGCTGCTAAGTCACTTCAGTCGTGTCTGACTCTGTGCGACCCCCATAGACGGCAGCCCACCAGGCTCTGCCATCCCTGGGATTCTCCAGGCAAGAATACTGGAGTGGGTTGCCATTTCCTTCTCCATTGTGTGAAAGTGAAAACTGAAAGTGAAGTCGCTTAGTCGCATCCGACTTATAGCAACCCCAAATATACCATTAATGCCCTTTCTGAAAGTGAAAGTGAAGTCGCTGTAGCCTACCAGGCTCCTCCATCCATGGGATTTTCCAGGCAAGAGTACTGGAGTGGGTTGCTATTTCCTTCTCCAAATGCCCTTTCTGAACACACAAGCAAATTAACAAATTTAGGCAGCTTTCACCAGCCAAGAGTGGAGTGTGGCTGATCGAGATGCAAGATGAGAACATTTAAGATGGGCATGTCTGAAGTAAGAGGCGGTGTCCTAGGAAGACGTGGGAAGTGAGGGCTGACTGGGTGGGGAAAAGACAAAGCCATTGGACACCTGGCAGTGCATGTGCTGACTGCAGGAAGATGACGAAAGGAGAGATGAGGGAGTGAGGACTGCTCGACAGTTGTGCTCCAGGCTCGTTCCACTTTTTGGGGAAACATAAATGAGCTAAGAGTAAAGAAATCATGCCTTTGATTATTCTTGACCTTTTCCAATTAGGTTGTACAATAATTTAAAAGTAATAACTCCCTCTGCTTCCTGACTCAACATCCCAGCTAATTAGCTAAATCCTTTTGACCTCTGCTTGGTGACTCATCTTTGCTTCTGATTCTGAGACCATACTGGTTTACAACTAAAAACATTTAAAGAAACTTAGTACTGAATGTCTTTTCCTTGTTTTGCTTCAATCTTGTGACCTAGTTTTAGATTTTTTTCTCTGTTATTGAGGTTAGATGATCACCTTGCATAGAAGATGTAATAACCAAATCCCTGTTCAGTTTGTTTATTCATTTACCAAGTATTTATCAGATATTTGCTAGGTGTCTGGTACTGTACTCAGAACCAGAAACACAAAGACAAATGACACATGGCCATTGTTCTTCAGAAGTTACCTTTAGTGCCAGAGAACTTGCCTTTATACTCAGGAGGGCTCCCAGGGCCCTTTATGACTGGAGTCCAGCCTGCTGCTAGGAAGCTTCTATCTTCCTCACTCACTTCCCTTTCCCTGAGTTTGGAGATCTGCTCCAGAACCCCATTTGTTGATTGAATCAAACTTTCATGCCATAGGAGTTTGTACATAGAATGTTTTCTGGAGAAAAAATTAATTTAAATATATTTGGAGACTCTCCAGAAAAGTTTTGAATTGTTTCCTGTTTGTTCCAAGGGTTGTATATTTTTCCTCATTGCCTTCACAGAGAAAGGTGAGTGGGTTCAATTCAATACAAGAAACAACCATTTTAAGGTATCTGCATCATTATATATACATCATACACATATACATATATGCATGTATAGTATATACACACGTATATGCACAAATTCACATGTATACATATACAGGTAAGTATACATGTATATAAATGCATATATAGGTATGCATTTAGGTATGTATGCTAAGTTGCTTCAGTCGTGTCTGACTGTATGGCCCTGTGGACTGCAGCCTGCCAGGCTTCTCTGTCCATGGGATTCTCCAGGAAAGAATACTGGAGTGGGTTGCCATGCCCTCCTCCAGGGGGTCTTCCTGACCCATGGATTGGACCTGCATCTCTTATGTCTCCTGTACTGCCAGGCAGGTTCTTTACCCCTAGCACCATCTGGGAGGCCCTTAGGTATGTATACATACATATATATATATATGTACACACATACACACACCACATCTTTTGTATCCATTCCTCCACTGATGGGCATTTGGGTTGTTTCTATATCTTGGCTATTGTGAATAATGCTGCAATAAACATGAAATTCACACATCTCTCTGAAATCCTGTTTTCGTATCCTTTGAGTATATGACCAGAAGTGGAATTCCTGGATCATATGGTAGATCTATTTTTATTTTTGGGGGGAACCTCCATATTGTTTTCCATAGTGGTTGGGCCAATTGACATTTCCACTAGCAGTTTACCAAGGGTTCCCGTTTTACCACATCCTCACCAGTCTTCTTGATAAATAGCCATTCCAGCAGGAGTGAGGTGATATCTAATTGTGGTTTTGATTTGCATTTCCTTGATGATTAGTGATGTTGAACATATTTTCATGTACCTAGGGGACATTTTGATGTCCTCTTTGGAAAAATATCTACTTAGATCTACCCATTTAAAAATCAGATTATTATTTATTTGTTAATTTGTATCAGTTCTTATAAATTTTTGGTATTAACCTCTTATCCAATATGTGGTTTGCAAAAATTTTCTCCCATTCTGTATGTAGTATTTTCATTTTAATTGTTTCTTTTACTGCGTGGAAGCTTTTGAATGTGATGCAGTTCTATGTGTTGATTTTTGCTTTTGTTTTTTTGTGCTTTTGGCCCAAGCACAATAGCAAGAAGTTTCTTTTCAATGCTTTCTTCTAGGATTTTTATGGTTTCAGCTCTTATGTTTAAGTTTCCAGTGACCTATTTCAAGTTAATTTTTGTGAGTGGTATGAGATTGGGATCCAGTTTTATTGTTCTACATATGTTGCTTCAGTTTTCCCAGCACCATTTATTGAAGAGACTGTCTTTTCCCCTTTGGGTGTTCTTGGCACCCTTATCAAATAGTAGTTAACTGCATATGCTGGGATTTAATTCTGGGCTGTCTATTTTGTCTAGGTGTCTATTGTGGTGGGAGTACCATACTGGTTTTATTATCATGGCTTTATAATATGGTTTGAAATCTGGATGCATAATATCTCTAACTTTGTTCTTTTTTCTTAGAATTGCTTTGGTTATTCAGGATCTTTTGTGGTTCTACACAAATGTTAGGATTGTCTCTTCTATTTTTGTGAAGAATGCCTTTGTTATTTTGATGGGAATGTTGGTGAATCTGAAGATGACATTTAAACAATATTATTTCGTCTGATTCAGGGACAGAGGATGTCTTTCCATTTGTTCATGTCTTCTTTGATTTCTTTCAGAAGTTCTGTAGTTTCCATTGTAGAGAGAGATGGATAGTTTTTCATTGCACATGACTGACTCCTTTTAGTGGGCTAGAGCTGCTGCCAAGAGCTGGCTACCCAGCTACAGGTCAGGTTTGTCAGCCTTCATTCTGTGTGGCTGCTTCTCCCAGTGGAATGAGAGCAGAAGTGATGTAGTCACATGTAGGCCCAGGTGGTTAAGAAGTAGAAGGTGTCTTCATGATTTCTGCTCCCGTGTATAGAGAATCCAGCACAGGAAACCATGATGGTCCTTGGGAATGAAATCATAAGATGAGAGGAGTCAATTCCAGAAATACCACCTAGGGGATAGTCACCTCTCCTTGAAGAGCACCCAATTATAGGATTGAGAAATAAACCTGTAAAGTGTCAAACATCTAGGAGTTGAGAATATCTGTTACTGCAATTCGGAGAAGGCAATGGCACCCCACTCCAGTACTCTTGCCTGGAAAAATCCCATGGACAGAGGAGCCTGGTGGGCTTCAGTCCATGGGGTCACTAAGAATCGGACACAACTGAGCGACTTCACTTTTCCTTTTCACTTTCATGCATTGGAGAAGGAAATGGCAACCCCCTCCAGTGTTCTTGCCTGGAGAATCCCAGGGACGGGGGAACCTGTGGGCTGCCGTCTATGGGGTCGCACAGAGTCGGACACAACTGAAGCCACTTAGCAGCAGCAGTTACTGCAATTAGCATTCTGCACCTCATCCTGTCGGCTTAGTACAAATCACAAACCTAAGCACTTTAGGTGACACAAAGATGAGTCAGAAGCATCCAGAAGTTTGAAGGAAGGAATGCAAACAATTGTAAGACAAAGTGAAAGTGAAAGTCACTCAGTTGTGTCCAACTCTTTGTGACTCCATGGCCTATACAGTCCATGGAATTCTCTAGGCCAGAATACTGGAGTGGGTAGCCTTTCCTTCTCCAGGGGATCTTCCCAACTCAGGGACCAAACCCAGGTCTCCTGAATTGCAGGTGGGTTCTTTACCAGCTGAGTCACAAGGGAAGCCCAAAGCAGATTTTAATCATTTAGAATTTTAATAAGACTCTTTGAATTGCAAGTGACAGGCATCCAATTTAAACTAGCTTTATCAAAGAGGGAATTTATTAGCAGAATGCTCATATTACTGATAAAAAGATTGAAAAACCAACAAGGATATAATTGTTTCCTGGAAGAAACTGGGACCAGGGACTTACATGCTGCTAATACTCATTCCTTATAGATCAGTTATGGCCAGAGGAGCAAAGCTGTGGGAGAACTGGTAGCTCCGGTGGATACCACAGGACTAGTTGGGGGGCTGGGAGAGCAATACTCAGAAGTAAAGAAAGGCTCTTTTATTCTCAAAGAAAGGAAAAGGTATTTAGCAGACAAAATAATTGGTTTCCTCTACAGATGGAGTAATTATTTGCAAATTCACCTTTTTTTTTGTTTGTTTTGTTTAGTGTGTTTTGCATTGTTAACATTTCCTGTTTTTATGACTGGCTCTTGAGCTTGAATTAGATCTTTCCTTTTTGTTCCTCTGTCTTCCCCCATGTCCAGGACTGTCTTGTATATAATAGGAATTAAACAATTTTTTTTATTGGTTGAGAAAATGTAATTAGAGAAGTACAGTGGATTTGGGTCTCTGTATGTTGTCTTGATGCAGACACTCCCTTTTCTTCACCAAATCCTGCTCCTCTACATGAAATTGCAACTCTAGCTAGCAGTGGTTTCTGAACATGCTTTGTAAGTATTCACCTCTGATATGTTCTCCCTACTCTTGCTTCCCTTGGGAGCCTAGCCTCCTCCTCCCAACCAGTCTAAGGTCCACCACCCATACCTGATTAGATACAAGGCAAATACCACCCCCGCTGTGAGGCCTTCCCAGCCCATCACATGACACAGAGGTTTTTCTTCCTCTGAACTCCTCACTCTACTGTCTATTAACTGGTGACCATGTCTTCTTGCATTGTCCTTGTGTAGTTTCACACTGTTACATTTTGTGAACAATTAACATTTTTAAATAATTAAACATATCATTTAAATTTTGATTTTATTTTCCAACTAGATTGTGAATTATTTGAAGAATAGGAACAATCTCTCATGCCTTCTATAGTGGTTGATGAAATAGCTTAAATGGTAGGCTTCTGATAAATCTTTGCAAACAGATTGAATTAATTCTTATTTCCAGTTTCAAGGCTGTTATCCCATATACAGCACAGCTAAGAGTCTGCAAATATTCACATGAATACAGTGCTTTTTAAATGAATATTTTTTCCTTTCATTTTTAAATTAAAGGGCTCTGCCAAATGGTTGAGTCGAACATATCAGCGCTCTATTATTATTATTATCTTTCCATTTCTTTAAGATACAACCCTTAGGGATAATGAAACCTATTGCACAGAGTGAAACCAGTCAGGCTGCTTATTGACTTTGCAGAGAAGCAGTTTCTATAAAATTGTAAATGGTAATCATTAATTAGACTGCTTTTCCTACATTGCCCTGTGTAGTGGTGGATGGTATATGTGGTAATCTGAATGTGATATGTATGAAAAGCACAGGATGTGTAAAAGAAGGTGAGAAAAAGCTGGGCTGCAGAAGATGAAAAGCTACTACAGCTTCTGAGAGGATGCAATATGTGAAGATTAGACAATGCCTCGACTCTGAAGGCGGGTAGAGCAGGTTGGGCGCTTTAAATAATTTTAAACAGTTTCCCTCACTGTTCCCTTACCCTCAGCCGCACCACACACCATTTGCTTCTAGCATTCGGCCCAAGGTCTTGTGCTTTCTGGAATCTCTCTGCTGCCCTCATTGGCTTCTTTTCAGTCATGATTGTCCCTTATTTGCAAATGACGCAAAGATTAGAGAAGGTTTCTTATTTTGTGTTGTTTTTTTTTTAAATAAGATTCTGAAAAGGCTCTATCTGCTGTTGAAATAAACAACTCTTGGCTTTAGAGACATATCTGCTCTCAACTTCTCAAAAATTATTCTCATTAATTGCTCAAAATGTACTATAACATAGAGTTTGATATTTGAGGAATTCATAGACTAATGAAAGGTTAAAAAAAGAAATGACTTTAGAGTCTATCTTGTTCACATCCCCTGTTTTAAAAATTAAAAAATTCCAATTCTGTGTAGAAAAAGGGGCAAAAAAAAAAAAAAAAAAACAGAAAGTAGAGTGCAACACTAACAACCACACATTTACAACTGAAGCACACATCTTAAACTTGAAATTCAATTTAAAATTTATATTACCAATCCAACAAGTAAAAATGGTGGCCCAGGTATATTTGTGGTATTGTCCTACATTTTAGTTTGCTTGGTTTGTTAGTCAGAAAGTAAGCTGTTGAAATCTCCACAGATAAGGGACTGTGAGTTCAGATTCCTTGTGGGATGTGGTTTTAGTATGTTAATGGACTGGCCCACCCAGATCTGGGGTAGAATGGCCATAACATCCCCTCTCTTAGATTTTTTGTCTCACTGCACTGAAAACCAGCCTATTTTAACTTATTTAAAAATTATAATTCTACATTTTCTATTCAAAATATTATAGCTATTTAATTTCAGGAGATATGCTTTCTAATTTTATGCTTTTCAAAGTTCCCACCATTGTTGTTGCTCTCTAGTCCCTAGGTCGTGTCTGACTCTTTTGCAACCCCATGAACTGTAGCCTGCCAGGCTCCTCTGTTCATGGGATTTCCCAGGCAACAATATTGGAGTGGGTTGCCATTTCCTTCTCCAGGGGATCTTCCCGACTCAAGGATGTAACCCAGGTCTCCAGCATTGGCAGGTGAATTTTTTTTTTTTTTTTTTTTTACCACTGAGCCACCTGGGAAGCTCCAGGAAAGCACTAGAAGATATTAACTGCATATAGTTGGTGCTGATATGATGATATGAACCACCACACCTCCTTTTTCTTTTCCAGCAACAGTGGTTAACATTTATTGAATTTTTAGCATGAGCCACATTGTTTGCTTATGTCAGTCATCACAGTGATTCCAGGGAGTGAGGTGCTGGTTATTTTTTCCATTTTATTGATGCTGAAACTAAGGCTTAGAGAGGTTATGCAGTTCATTAGGTTTGAATCCAGACTGACACCAAGCCCACCTACTATTATGCTATGGTAATTTTTTAGACAAAGTGTTGGGTAAGGAGACTATCACCCTTGTATCTAACCCCAGAGCACATGAAATAGAGCACAGGCACTCAAGGGATGTTCTGTCCTTCTGGGTGACCTGGGATGAAAAGGAGAGTAGAATTAGGTATGTAGATGATTGTCCCTTTTGAGTTGTGACTTTCTTTGTCACTTCTACCCCGAGCACTGGTGCTCTGGGAGTCACCGTGGAAACTCAGGGTCCAGCTCCAGCTTCTCTCTGCTATTCAAATCTAGATAAGGACAAGGGGTCACCCTTGTAAATGATTAATGTGTTTCCACTTGAAAAGTATTTTCCCGTTTGCTGCCATTACCTCCCTGCCAAGTAAATGTATATGATAGAGTGCCTGAATTTTTCAGGTTAGCCAAATATTCTGTCCTGTTTTCCCTTCATAGTCCTCAAAGGTCAATAGTTTGGCATTCAAACTATTATCTTAAGGATTGACTAAAGGCAGTCCCAGAAGCTATGCAAAAATCCTCTGTGATATGGAATCTAGAAAAATGGTATTGATAAACCTATTTGAAGGGAAGGAATGGAGACACAGAGACAGAGGACAGACTTGCAGACACAGTGGGGGAAGGAGACAGTGGATGAGTGGAGGGGGTGGCTTCAGCATATATACAGTATCCTGTGTAAAACAGATAGCTGGTGGGAGGCTGCTACATAACACAGGGAGTGTTGCCTGGTGCTCTGTGATGACCTAGAGTGGTGGGGTGGGGGAGGAGAGGGAGGCTCAAGAGGGAGGGGATCTATGTATAATTATGGCTAGCTCGCATTGTTGTATGGCAGAAACCAACACAACATTGTAAAGCAATTTTCCTACAATTAAAAAATAAAGTCCTCTATGACAGATGAGGTTTTGATTTTTGGTTTGGAAAAATGTGCTTAGAGAAGCAGCCTTCACACATTCTTCTCTAGACTTGACTCTTTAGTCTGAATTGCAGGAACACCTGTTTCATTGCAGTTTCAAGTTCACATCCAGATGTGTCTGGTGCCATGGTCAGTTCCCCCACAGCTGTGGTGCCTGGCAAGCAGGTTGCAGCTCATTGGCGTATCTCTCTGGGGAATGGGTGTTTTATTTATAGGCAGTGGGAGTTCACGGTGAAGAACGAAGTCTCGGTGGTTGCATTTTCTTTCTCATGGTATTGATAAATAAAGCCCAGCATTCCCTTCCAAACAGTGTTTCCAGAACCTGAACTCATGTATTCAGTAAGTGGACCAGGTTCTTCCTCAGCGCCAGTGCCTTCTTTTATAGACTCTCTTAATTAGGCTATTTCAGGGTAATGAGATGTCTGTGCCTGTCAGCTGAGGGAGCCAACAACTCTGCTTCCATTCACTGCAGAGAAACAAACTCAGGGGCAGCTGGGAGTGAGATTTGAAGGCAGTGCCAGCCCCACCTGACCTGCCTCTGCCAGGGCCCAACAGGTGGGATGAGGAGTGCGGTATCCTGGTTCTCTTTTGCTCTTCCCTCCAAGAGTGGGTCCATGGGAAGTCTGGTGGGATAGATGTCTACTCATCATCCCTAACACTAACACATGTTCACAATGGTCTACACACTTTGCCTTGATCCTTTGACGTTTGCCTCATTCAGTATTTCTAGGGGTCCTGTGAAGGAGGGCCTGTTACTATTCCAGTTTGGAGAGGAGGCAGTCGAAGCACAGAGGGGCTCAGTGACTTGCTGCAGGTCACAGGGCTGGGAAAGCGGCAGTGCTGAGATGTGATCTCAGTTGGTGTGAGAGAGAGAGCTCCTTTGTTCCCTGGGTCCCAGGGAACTCTGCAGGGCCTGACCCACTGGGTGTGGTCCTTATGCCATTTCAAAGGGAGATGTAAGCTGTGCCAGGAAGACAAAGGACTGAGGGTGTTCCCTGCACTGTACTCTGTGGCACAAATTCTCACGGTGCACTTCCCAGCCCCACGCAGTCCAACCGTGCGGGAGGTCCCCTCTCCCTGGCAGCTCTGGGCTAGGCCACAGCCTCCAGCAGAGAACTGAAACCAGGCTGCCTCTGAAAATAGAGGACGTGGGCAAAGAGGTGGCGGGTTCCTTTCCTTGCTGAGTAGGCACAGTGCCAACTCCTCCTGGAAGAACTTTCCTGTCTTCTTTTCTCCTTGACCCAGCAGGAGAGGACAGCTGAGTCTCCAGGCAATTCTTCACTGACTTTGAACACCGAGTCCTGTTCTAGAGAGATGAGAGGCTGCACATTTATGTTGGGGTGAACTCTGAAAGGTCAGTCTTCCCTTTTTAGAATAAAAATCTTGCTTTTTACCTCATGCGTTGTCCCACTGGCCTTGTGTGTATTAGTATGTGAAGAGTAGGCTAAAGAAGAAACGCCAGAAACCTCATTTAGAGTTTTGGATAACATTCGGAGTTAGGTTTGTCTGTTGAAAGAATGCTTGATATGGGATGGTCAAAAACAGGATGACTCTCCTGTTCTGACTTTGAGGTCACTTTTTCTTGGTCAGTGGGCAGCGGCTTTTCCCCACCCTTCAGGTGGGACTGAAGAAAGCACAGGGCGTGCATTTCTCTGAGAGTGTTCTGAGACGTCTGTCTGTCTATCCATGGGGGAGCTTCCCTTTTGCAAAGTTTTACTCCATTCACTGGAGGACAAGCCACAGGGTTTCTGCAGGCCTACCTGAGTAACACAGTTGTACAAAAGGTGCATCTTATGTTGGGAAAAGATAGCAGCCTTGTTCCCACAGCTCTATAAAACTCAATGCTCCAGATGGCCATCCTGCCTCACTCCTTCAGAGCAGAGGCAACCCCCAGATTCAGGGTCATGGCAAAGCCATGTTTCAGAGTGTCCCTGTACCACGGCAGTCATGATCTGGGGGTCCTGTTAGATATGTATTTATATATATATTTGTGTACATAGCTGTGTATGTATGCATACACACTATATATACATATATACACATACATA
This sequence comes from Bos mutus, assembly GCF_027580195.1. Classification (NCBI taxonomy): domain Eukaryota; kingdom Metazoa; phylum Chordata; class Mammalia; order Artiodactyla; family Bovidae; genus Bos; species Bos mutus. The sequence continues at coordinate 88,408,164 of NC_091617.1, read as the reverse complement.
TGAAATACATCTGAAAGAACTAGGTTCTATGTTTATGTAAATAGTACCAGAATGGGTAACAGCTATTTTCCTTTATGAATGGGTTGTGAGAAGAAAAACTACCAATGAAACTCATAAAAGAAGGACTGAGAATGGTGTTTTCAATTTCCTTGGTGTAAAGTCATTTCCCCCAGATTAAATTGTCTGTCACTACCTTCCTGGCTGGTTTCTCTCAGATTAGATTTCTTGGAGTCCTCTCGAATTCATTTCTATGTTTTGGATGCTTTATTAACTGTATATGGCTGACACTTAATTTTATTGATAGAATTTGGTAAACATTAACAGATTACATGCTTCCCTTCTCCCTTCCCCTCATCCCACATGACTCCTCTCTGCTTTCCCCACCTTGGCACCAGAGACAAGAACACTTATTACTTTGTTTTATAGTCATCCTGAAAATAGGCACCAGCTCCCGTGTGTGTAGCATACAGAATTCTAATGAGCACAGAGCCAGCTCTTCAGTCCTCCACTCTGATTTGAGCAGGGTGATGTCAACCTGTCTAGGAAGTATTGAATTGATTTTAAAATTGCTTTCAGGGTGAGTAAATTGGTGGGACCATGCGTTACCCTCAGGCTGCCCTACACTCAGTCACAATTCCCTGTTTATCTGAAGACCAGAATTATTAGAAACCATCTGAATAGATGCCCTTCAAAATATAAGTCGAGGGAATGTTGGTTTTGTCTTAAGCCTCAATTTTATAAGTTGCCATTATCTTCAGTTTAAAATTGTCAAACATATTTAGCTTCCAGTTTGAGTATTTTCTTTCTAATTCTAGGATTTGATTCATTTACTAAAACCGGGAATTGCTCTTTTGAATCATCTCTTCTATCCCTCCCTCTTTCCAGCATCTTCCTCCTACATGTTTCTTGGAGTACATTTTGGTGCTTCAGCATAAAGAGCACTATATAATGTTTTCTTTGATTCCCATTCTGCCATGCAAAATGAAAAGCCCTAGCATCCAGTATGTGAAAAACTGACATTGTGAGCTATTTGTAAAAACAGGCTATATTCAGCAAGACACTGTCTTGCTGAATATCAAAGCCAGATAAACTCTCTCCATACCAAAAAACCAAGGACAATGACAATGAAAATTCCAACCCCAATACATCACCAAATACATGACAACTCTTCCTTCAACTCTCTAAAATATGGTTAGGTTTTTAGATTGCTACTGCTAAACCGTTTGCTTTTCTTCTTGCAATCTGCTTTCCAACTTGCTAGTTTAGCTAGTGATTAATGAGTTAATTAGTAAAGATTTATAAAGTTCTTTGAAGAATAAACATACTATTTACTGTGAACTTGCCTTTTATAACATTAGATTAAAGCCACTTTAAGCTACTTACAAAAACCCACAACTGAAACCTTTAAAATTTAACTACAGTGACTTCAGAAATTTTATTAGCCTTTTAAATACCTGACTCCAGTAACTCACCTGGACTTCCCAGGTGGTGTAGTGGTAAAGAATTCTCCTGCCAATGCAGAAGATGGAAGAGACATGGGTTCCATCCCTGGGTTGGGAAGATCCCCTGAAGGAGAAAATGGTAACCCACTCCAGTATTCTTGCCTGGGAGATCCCATGAACAGAGGAGCCTGGGGGATACAGTCCATGGGGTTGCAAAGAGTCAGACATGACTGAGCACACAGCACACATACATTTGCACTTAGGATTACCTTTCACTTAATCTCAGTAACTCAAGGTTTTGATTTTTTGGTTTTTAGTTGATTGGACCCTTTCTGCTGGAGAAAATTCCCAGCACATATTCTTTAACAATGACCATTAATTACTATAAGTATTCCTGAGATTACCCTCCTCCCACTGAAGCAAATCTGACTACTGAATAATTTGTTAAGCCATATGAGGTATACAAGAAAATGTATGATTTATTATTTGTCCCCAAAGAACTTATAGTACACATAATTCAAAACAGTAATTCATAATATAAGACAGAATTTGATGTGTCAAATGAATGGTGTAAAAAAGTTGATGTCCTGGGAGTTGTTGTTCAGTCGCTAAATTGTGTCCAACTCTTTTTGACCACATGGACTGCAGCATGCCAGGCTTCCTTGCCTTCACTATCTCCTGGAGTTTGCTCAAATTTATGTCGTTGAGTCAGTCAAGCTATCTGACCATCTCATCCTCTGCTGCCCTGTTCTTCTCCTGCTCTCAATCTTTCCCAGCATTAGGGTCTTTTCCAATGAGTTGGCTCTTTGCATCTGGTAGCTGAAATATTGGAGTTTCAGTTTCAGCATCAGTCCTTCCAATAAATATTTAGGGTTGATTTCCTTTAAGATTGACTGATTTGATCTCCTCACACTCCAAGGAATTCTCAGCAGTCTTCTCCAGCACCACAATTTAAAAGCATCAACTCTTTGGTGCTCAGCCTTCTTTATAATCCAACTCTCACATTGGCACATGACTACTGGAAAAACCATAGCTTTGACTATATGGACTTTTGTCAGAAAAATTATATATCTCTGCTTTTTAATATGCTGTCTAGGTTCGTCATAACTTTCCTTCCAAGGAGCAGGTGTCTTTTAATTTCATCACTCCAGTCATCATCTGCAGTGATTTTGGAGCCCTAGAAAATAAAATCTGGGAGTAGGGAGAAAGATCTTTTTTTTGTGGGTTGCTTTGTTTCCCAAAGGAACTCAACAGAGGCAGGACTTTGAGTTGGTCTTGGAAGGACTCAGTCTTTGTGGAAGTGGAGCTTATTCCAGGCTAAAGGAGAGCTGACAATAACAAAGGTACTCCTGACACATGCTTAGGAGTTAGTGCATAGATGGGCCTGACTTGAAGGCTGGTTCATTCAAGTAAGAATAAGTTTGGAAAAAACATCAAGGTAGAGAATATCTCAAGGTGCAGGCTGAGGAAAATTATGTTTAACTTTGTTGTTGTTGTTGTTCAGTAGCTAAGTCCCGTCTGACACTTTGCAATCCCGTGGACTATTAGCACGCCAGGCTTCTCTGTTGTTCACTGTCTCATGGAGCTTGCTGAAACTCATGTCCATTGAGTCGGTGATGCTATCCAACCATCTCATTCTCTGTCATCTCCTTCTCCTCTCGCCTTCAATCTTTCCCAGCATCAGGATCTTTTCCAGTGAGTCAGCTCTTCACATTGGGTGGCCAGAGTAATGAAGCTTCAGCTTCAGCATCAGTCCCTCCAATGAATGTTCAGGATTGATTTCCTTTAGGATTAATTGGTTTGATCTCTTTGTAGTCCAAGGGACTCTCAAGAATCTTCTCCAATATTGCAGTTCCAAAGCATCAATTCTTCAGTGCTCAGCCTTCTTTATGGTTCAACTCTTATATCCATGCATGACTACTGGAAAAACTATTCTTTGACTATACAGACCTTTGTTGACAAAGTGCTGTCTCTGCTTTTTAATATACTGTCTAAGTTTGTCATAGCTTTTCTTCCAAGGAGCTAGCGTCTTTTAATTTCATGGCTGTAGTTACCATCTGCAGTGATTTAAAACAGTCTCTCACTATTTCCATTGTTTCCCATCTATTTGCCATGAAATGATTGGACTGGATGCCATGATCTTCATTTTTTGAATGTTGAGTTTTAAGCCAGCTTTTTCATTCTCCTCTTTCACCTCATACCTAGAGTTTTCAAGCAAAGAAATTATTAAATCCTTTATTTCACCACTTTGAAAGTGGTGGAAAAGTAAATCTTATCTGTAAAATAATTAGTCAACCCAGAGTATAGGATACAATCTAGAGTATAGGACTTATACCAGTTCAGAACAAAAGGGAAATAAAAACTCAAAACAGTGCCTGGAGTGGGTGTAGCATGTACTTATTCCTCCTCCTTTTCCAATAATTATAAGGTGGTGACTTTGAGGGGTTCCTAAATCTTTCAGAATGCCCTCCACATAGCAGTGTTCAATATCTGGGGATGGATATATGAATAAATAGCTATTTTGTTGGTGAACATAATAAGATGAACAAGAGCCATCATGTAAAACCTGGAAAGAAATTGCCTTTATATAACTTACTTTCTGTTTCATTAGGGATTAACTCATTTTTATCTACATTTGATGTGAGGCTGGACAAGAAAGCAGATCCTTTTTACTCTGCATTTAAAAGGTAAATGAAGAGCACAGAGTAAACAAATGAAAGCAAACAGAAAACCAAGTTAAACCAAACAAAAGCCTGACATGTCCTACATGTTAACAAACCGAAATAATGTATTGTTGATTGGCTGTCCCTTGGGAGAAAAAGTAGCTAAACAACCTCTTGAAGAAGGACATTTAAATGTTTTCCAGGTGGCTTTTATTCTGTCAGAACCCATTATGGTGAATGGGGATATATATTTACAGGCTGCTAATATCCAGCTGATAAGAAACCATATCTGAATTATTTCTAAGTGTCCTGGGAGCCCAGAGGCAGCTAAAAGCATCTCTGCTCATATGTCACTTTCAATCAATTGCAGCTGTTACCTGAGTTGTCATTTACCCATAATCAAGAACTAGGACTTGAACCTGAATCAAGCTTCAATTTTCTTGCACTTGAAATTCTCAAAACAGTCAAAAACTAAATGTAGTCAGTATTAGTTATATGATGACTTGCCTTTTAAGAGTACTAGATAATTCAGCAGTAAATTTTGGAATAAATACTCAAGACCCAAAATGATTTCTAATCTTGAGTAGTAGTTTTATTATTTGTCTCTTTCTGCAAATATGGGTTTTCTTCATTGAAAGAAATGAAGATTTCATTTCTGGTATAATTACTAAGATCAGAGTTTGTGTATTGTTGTCATATATAAGGGGTTTAGTAAAGTCAGGGAGCATGGATTAAATCTTACTTTATTTGATTAATATTAAATATCATTTATTTTTATTACATAGGTTTCTTCTGAAGAACAAAACCCTGGAGTTGCGTTTAGGAACTCAGGGCAGTTAAGCCATGTAACCTCTCTGATTTTCAGGTTTTGCATCTAGTCTATAAAATAAAGCGTTGAACTAAATGATAGCTAAGGCCTATTAAATTACTAATTCTAATATTATTTATGATCCTGTGATTTCAGCTGGTTTCCGTCGTAACTGGTGGCTACCTCTAGAAGTTCAAACCTGAAAGGAGGTAGTGCATTTGCATTCATTCATTCATCAGCCATAGAGCTTGGGATTCAACGTGGCAAAGCCTGCTTACAGGCACATTATGTGATTCCTCTTTTGCAGCCATTTGCCTCATTTGTTTACAGTGGTTGTTCTCAAAACGGTGGTCCCTGGACCAGCACTGTTAGTGTCATGTGGGGACTTGCTATTAATAAAGACACAGATTCTCAGGTGCTGTCCCAGACCTACTGAATCAGGAACTCTGCAGTTACAGCCCAGCTATCTGGGTTTTAACAAGTCCTCTAAGTGTTGCTGATGCATGTTATTTTAGTTTATTTTATTTTTCATGTTAAAATTTGATGACCTGCGGTTAAAATTGTAGGTTCAAACTCTGAGGTGTTAATTCTGTACCCTGACCCTACCTCACATTATTGTTATAAATTCTTCCATTATTTATCAGATTGGAAGAAATGCTTAGCTGGCTCAGCTCTATTGCAACTTGCAGATCTTGAACTATTCATTTAGATTGAGGTGTTTTTCAGTACCCTTCAAAGGCATCTATTGCTCTAATTCACAGCTCTATACAAATGAAATTCTGTCTTTCCTGACTCCTCAGTGATACCCTGTTTTTGCTTAGACCTATTTCCTTACTGTACACTTCACTTATCCTTATTCTTTCCCATCTCCATTTCTTGGCTCATACTATTTTCTCCTGGAATAAATTCTGGATTTTCTCTCTGCTGCTGCTGCTAAGTTGCTTTAGTCGTGTCCGACTCTGTGCAATCTCATAGACGGCAGCCCACCGGGCTCCCCTGTCCCTGGGATTCTCCAGGCAAGAACACTGGAGTGGGTTGCCATTTCCTTCTCCAATGCATGAAAGTGAAAAGTCAAAGGGAAGTCGCTCAGTCGTGTTCTACTCCTAGTGACCCCATGGACTGCAGCCTACCAGGCTCCTCCGTCCATGGGGTTTGCCAGGCAAGAGTACTGGAGTGGGTTGCCATTGCCTTCTCCAGGACTTTCTCTCTACCAATCTAAATTGATCTAAACTTGCAGATAATTACTATCTCTAAGAAGCTTTTCCTTAATCTCACCCTATAGGCACTCCTCCCATTAAAATAAAAAAAAATTCTGTCTCTTGAATACCCTTAAATGTATCACCTAGAACAGCATTCCTCAAATGGAGTTATACATCTCAGTCACCTGAAAGAGGTCTTTAAAAGTATAAATTCCTATGTGCCCCTACCATTGACCTACTGAATCAGAATCTCTTGGGTGAAGGTTTTTACCCAACAACCTTTAGCCTGGTTCTTAGTAGATCCACATTGCAGCTGGAAAAGGTGTTCAGAAATCACTGAACTAGAAGAGGGGTTGGGACACCAGTTCTGGTAAATATTTTGGGCTGATGAGCCATACAGTCTCTCACAATTATGAATCCACCATCAATCTCAACACAGCTGTTACAGTACAAAAGCAGTCATAGATGATATTTAAACAAATGGGTTCAACTTTATTTACAAAAAATATGGTCCAGGAGCTATAGTTTTCTGATCCCTGAGCTAGATTAATATTTAATTTAGTAAAAATCAACTACAGTGTCTAAACTGTTACTCTACACTCAGTAGGTACTTTTGGGAAGAACTAATAATAATAAATAAAGGAATCCAAAGTAATGTACTTAGTGGACCATTTTAAATTTGAATGAGACGATAATTGCAAAGTAATGCTCCTAGATGATCTTGACTAAAATCATGCTGACATATGGAAACTCTTGGTGGTCTGGGGAGAGGGAAGCATGGAGTATACATCTGAATTCTAATTAAGCCTGATCATTTCTTGGTTATCCATCTATAAATTATATTCTACCTAATTGACTTCCTGACCGAGGTTTGGTTGAAGAGTAATTTGTTTAATGTTTTGAAAAGGCTACATAGATGCTGAGTGTTATTGCAGAACAAGGTTTCTAAGGAAGAACCAAGAATTAGCAGCTCTAAATGCCCAACCCCCACCCGTTGTTTTTTTTGTTTGTTTTTTTTCCTGATTCCTGACAAAAGCTTTAGTTAAATGTCTCCTGGAAAGTGGCACTTTGCCCCTAACTCAAATGTCACTCTGCTCTCCCATTTTACTCAGGAAAACCTCAAATACATTGTGTGGGTGATACTGAAAGACGTCAGGATCAAAGTATATTTCAAGTTGCTAAGAGGAAGCAGATGTTCGTTTTAGCTGGGCAAAAGATCCTCAGAGTTTCCAGTGAAATATAAACTTCTTGAAGGCCCCGTGGGATCTATGCCTTAAAATGTCATGGTTTTGTTTACCCTTCTCATATGCAAAGCAGTGGTGAGATGTGTTGTTCTGGGAGAGATAGAGGGAAGTTAATGAGCTGGAAACAATAAGGAACTCTATACTTGGAAAAAAATTGGAACGGATGTTGTCCTTAAAAAAAAAATAGAACAAGATTAGAATAGTCATTTCCCTCCATTCTGCTTTACATTTATACATATTTTTAAACATCTATCTCTGAATTATTCTGGTTGGCTGGAATACCAATTAGTTTTCTTTAATACTTTTTGCTCTCATCTTTTTCCAAATAGAATAAGAAGTTTTTTCTTATCCTTTAGAGATTGTACCTTTCTCAGTATAGTTGGTAACCAAGAGATAGTTGCAAAGTAAAGAATAGTTGGTGGCTTTTAAACTTCAGCTGAAGCCAAAGTATGAAACTAATGCTTTGAAGAGTGATCTGAATGCAGACAATTATAATTTTCAGCCAGAAAAGATGCCCAGAGACTTGTTATTTTTTCCTGATCACAGGGAATCAGGTAAAATGCTGTGGTAAAATGCTAAACAAATGTAATATTTTGTGTATTGTATTTTCTTAAACACTTGAGAAGAAGGTAAGCCAAGGAGGATGAGGGATTCTCCAAGGTGCAAGACCAGCCTAAAGCTGAGAAGGGAAGAGGGGAAGCAACTGCAGTGTTCTCGGTTCCTGAATTGCTTCAGAATCATTTCTATGTTAAGGTCACTATTGTGAGTGGTGAGCTTGTTTTTTCTATTTACTCTTTCTGGGTAAATCAATGAGGGATTAATTGGTCAAAATTGAAATACAACTATAATGTCTATGCTGCTAAGCATATAATTAATGAATTTGGTTTTCTACACATTTTGTTGAAGTTTGTTAATTTAGTCCTAGATCCTGGTGCCATCATGGGGAACTAAGACAGATATGAATAGGCTAGGAAGACTACAAAAAGACTACAGCTTTTTCTAGGGCATTTATCTGAGCGATTGTAAGGAAGCCTGGCTGGTCTTCATTTTGTAAGGCAGAGGGAGGAAAGAACATCTATTACATTTGAGTGATACAAAGACATCTTACACTATAAGCAGCTCACTTCTAGGAACCAGATCTTAATCACATTCTCATGCCCAGACCTGGCAGAGAGAAGAACACTGTGAAGGTTCTTTGCTGGAAGAATGCCTACCACGTATTAAGGCACAGAGTAGAATTAAAAGCCCATCTGTGAAATAGTAATGACAGTTACTTGCCTGTCTTTACATCTCATCTCAAGGAAATGGATGAATTATTTCACCTTGTTAAGAAAAGTGCCATAGAGTCAAGATGCAATAGAGCTGGAAGGTACCCTCATTATTCCAGTTTTGTAGATGAAGGAATTGAGATTCAAAAAAGAAAAATTTTCCCTGAACACCATTTTGGTTGTGGTTCTCACAAACATTTATGTAGAGCTTGTCCATTTGCACAGTTTATTTTATTTTCATTGCCTCTGTTTGATCCCACTAACAACCCTGCCATGTACAGCAGTTCCACTGCACCCATGAGTGCCACGATTGGTTCGATCTACAAGTGTGAAGATACCAAGGGATGACTATATGTTGCCATTTTATTAAGGGACTTACTGATTTGAGTATCTCAGTCTAACTCATCTGGAACCACTTCCCCAGACACAGAGGGACTTGTATACTGTTACAATAATAAATTCACCTTATAGATGAGAACACTGGGCTTTCGGGAGATGAAGTGAAGCATCATTTTTGCCTTCACCCTCTCTTCATTCCTTGTATCTACTCAATCATTTAACCCAGTGGAGACTGACTCGTAACTATTGCTGGAGTCTTCTCGTGTTTGCATATTCCCACTACCCCTGCTACAGAACAAAGCACCTTACATTTTCCTCTTGATGACAGTGACAGCTCATTATTCACCTACTTGATACCAGATTTGACCCTGACCCCAACCCTGTTTCCTGAATATTCTAAAACAAAGATAAGATCACATTACTGCTCGTTTTAAAACTTTGAGTAAATCCCAGAGTGCATGTCACTAATGCATGACAGAAATTTCCTTTAGATCCTCTGCCTATGTATTTTGCCACAGCACTCACACATCCTGTTCTTGTTCTCCTCTTCCTTGTCTATAGGCCGTTTCCTGTTTTATAGTTCTCAATGGGTCAGCTGATGACGGGAGAGCAGGACAGGGAACATCTCTTTCAACTTGCAGATGCATTCATTGAATTCATTTAAATCTCTGTTAGCTAGCCTTGTGCCAGATATTTTATTAGACACTCAATAAAGTTTTCCTGAATGAATGGTTGATTGAAAGATGGATTCCTTTGCTGCTGCTGCTGCTGCTGCTGCTAAATCACTTCAGTCATGTCCGACTCTGTGCGACCCCATAGACGGCAGCCCACCAGGCTCCCCTGTCCCTGGGATTCTCCAGGCAAGAACACTGGAGTGGGTTGCCATTTCCTTCTCCAATGCTTGTAAGTGAAAAGTGAAAGTGAAGTCGCCCAGTCGTGTCCGACTCTTAGCCACCCCATGGACTGTAGCCTACCAGGCTCCTCTGTCCATGGGATTTGCCAGGCAAGAGTACTGGAGTGGGGTGCCATTGCCTTTTCTGATGGATTCCTTTAGTTCCATTCAAAGCCAAATTTCCAATATCTTTGTTTACTGATGGCAAGAGGTATGATTTACTCTCCCCAGAATTCTTGACATGTAATGTGATCAAAATGGAGGTTTCATTTGGGGATTTTTTCCTCTAAATCTTTTCTAATAATCTTTAATCAGTTTGTATTTGTTTGTAGATATTAGGTTGGCCATCTCTTGTAGAATATATGTATGAGTGTATATGTATATATATATACACAGTTGTGTCCAGTTGTATCTGACTCTTGTGATCCCATGGACTGCAGCATGCCAGGCTTCTCCATGCCTCACCATCTCCTGGTTTGCCCAAGTTCTTGTCCATTGTATCAGTGATGCTATCCAATCATCTCATCCTCTGACACCCGCTTCTCCTTCTGCCCTCAATCTTTACCAGCATCAGGGACTTTTCCAGTGAGTCGGCTGTTCACATCAGATGACCCAAATACTGGAGCTTCAGCTTCAGCATCAGTCCTTCCAGTGAATATTCAGGGTTGATTTCCTTTAGGATTGACTGGTTTGATCTCCTTGCTGTCCAAGAGACTCTCAGGAGTCTTCTGCACACAGTTCAAAGGCATCAATTCTTTGATGCTCTACCTTCTTTATGGTCCAGCTCTAACAACTGTATGTGATTACTGGGAAAACCATATCCTTGACTATATGGACCTTTGTCTGTATAGAGTCTGGCAGAGTGATGACTCTGCTTTTCAACACACTGACTAGATTTGTCATAGCTTTCCTGCCACAAAGCAATCATCTTCTGATTTCATGGCTGCAGTCACCATTCACAGTGATTCTAGAGCCTAAGAAGAGGAAATCTGTCATTGCTTCCACCGTTTCCCCTTCTATTTGCCATGAAGTCATGGGGTTGCAAAGAATCAGACACGACTGAGCGACTTCACTTTCACTTTTCACTTTCATGTGTTGGAGAAGGAAATGGCAACCCACTCCAGCGTTCTTGCCTGGAGAATCCCAGGGACAGCAGAGCCTGGTGCCCTGCTGTCTATGGGGTCGCACAGAGTCGGACACGACTGAAGTGACTTAGCAGCAGCAGCAATGGGGTTGGATGCCATGATCTTGTTTTGTTTTTTTTTTTTTTTTTAATATTTAGTCTTAAGCCAGATTTTTCACTCTCCTCCTTCACCCTCATCAAAAAGTTCTTTAGTTCCTCTTTGCTTTCTGCCATTAGAGTGGTGTCATCTGCATATCTGAGGTTGTTGATGTTTCTCCTGCCTATCTTGATTCCAGCTTGTAATTCATCAAGCCTGACATTTCTCATGATGTGGTTAGTGTGTAAGTTAAATAAACAGGGTAATAACAGACAGCCCTTTTGTACTCCTTTCTCAATCCTCAGCCAGTCAGTTTTCCGTACAGAGTTCTAACTGTTGCTTCTTGACCTACATACAAGTTTCTCAGGAGACAGGTAAGATGGTCTGGTATTCTCATCTTTTTAAGAGCTTTCCATAGTTTGTTATGACTCACACAGTCAAAGGCTTTAGCTTAGTCAATGAAACAGAGGTAGATGTTTTCCTGAAATTCCCTTGCTTTCTCTATGATCCAGCAGATGTTGGCAATTTGATTTCTGGTTCCTCTGCCTTTTCTAAACTCACCTTGGACATCTGGAAATTTTTGGCTCGAGTAATGCTAAAGCCTAGCATGCAAGATTTTAAGCATGACCTTAATAGCATGGGAGATGAGTACAATTGTCTGATGGTTTGCACATTCTTTAGTACTGCCCTTCTTGGGAATTGGAGCACAAGGCAGTGATCCATGAAGGGGCTATATAAATATATATATATCCCTTAATAATTTTACTTTTAAGGGTATTTAATGAATATACTATTAATACTACTGATTTATTAAATCTGGTTGTGAACTTGTATGAATTAACAGTAGATAGGATTTTTATATGAATTTTACAGATGTTACTTCTATTTTGAAATATGAAACATTTTAATATATATCTATTGTTATGTTGCAAATGAAGATTTCATTTCATTCATTGTTTGAGATGTGAAAAGAAGGACACCTTTTTCATTAGCCTTCTATCTTATCATGTTAATATGGACATTTACTTTTAGCAGTGATTACTGAGTTCTTCTTTCTGGTGAATGTATTAACAAGTGTGTCAGTATTTTTCTCCTTTAATCTTCAGGATATGGGTCTATTAATTTCTTAATTGACCTCCAATGTGCTTGAAAATTAGGAATAATAAACACGTACAAATTAATGCCTGTTTATATTGAACAGAAAAATATTTTGGATTGAACAGACTTTTGGCTTGTATATTGTTCATATAATTTGTTCAATTTTTTTACATTAGCTTTTTAAAACAAAGGCATGAAAAATTTGCATATGTAAATGATGAGAAGTATTTTTTTCCTTACTGATCTTATACCTTTGATTTTATTTTATCTACTCTTTGGTTGGCATTGATATGCCTTTTATTAGCACTTTTCTTTTCACTTCCAAAATGTTGGCCAGCTATGCTAGGTTTGAATATTCCCCTTTTGATGGTGCTCTTAAAGCTAATGGAGGTGAGAGTGTCAGGGAAGGAGGAGGAAGGTGTCCTTGGAGGGTTAACTTGGAGGACATGACCCAACCAGCTGAGTTGGTTCAGAATTGGGCACAATTGTGCATATCAGCCTGGACCCTCTTGATACCTGAGGGGGTGTCTCTTGGATTGGGATGAGACTGTGAAGAACAGATGATAGCAAATCTGGGTATGGAGCCTACACCTGATGCAGATGGTATATTGTATGAGGTAGGGTGCATTATTAAAACCGAATCCAAGGATCAAGAAGTGTGGCTCATTGTCTTGATGAGTCATAGCATAAGTGGCAACTTCTAGTCTTATGTGTGCCCTGTTAGTTCTTGAGCTAATTCTGACAGAACAAAGGGTATTTTGTTACAGCTACCTCCCCCTCGGCCACCTGCAGCCCAGATTAAGTGATTTCTATAATCGAAGTCTGTTGACCTAGCTGTGCCTGCCCTGTGACACTGGTCCTTTTTGATGCCTGCAGTGCAACCTCTAACCTGCTCACCACCTGCACCAGGCTCTGCAGTACAGCCTGTGAAGCGCATCCCCTGAGTGACAGCACTTCCTACCATACCCCTACTCCACAGCATGTTTGTCTGGCTGACCCTTGTTGTCTTTCTGCCTAAGGTTGCATTGCTGAATCCTAATTTATTTACCAAACACCAAGTCAGAACCATGTAGTATTCTGTAGCACACCATTAGCCCCAGATGTTTATTGGGGTGCTAACATATGTAGACCACTCCCCCAGGATGATGGCTGCTGACTGGGTCTGTCTCCACTACACCTTTCAGACAACCCAGAACTCAAATACTGGGTCTTGTCCCTTTCGATCTTCTTGCCTTTGCCCAGAGCTTGTTGCTGCAGTAGGGTCAGTTACCCTAGTCCCTGTTCTAAGTGATTAGTTGTCTCTGCCAGCTCCTCCTAACTTCCTTCCTCCCATATTCCTGTATATTCGTTATGACTCCTGCCCAAGTTACCTTAAATTCTGAAGGTTCTAAACCCGATTAGTGTGCTTGGTTTGTCCATTGATTTGTAGGTGACAAATATATGTCAAATGGATTTGTCCCCAGAGGGCAGAAAATAATATGTTCTAGAAGCAAAGAAACCTTTGGGAGCCTTAGGCATGCATGAAGTTTTCAGTAGCCCATGAGCTTTGTTATCTTACTTTTAATGTACTTGTTTTTCTTACCTATCATAAGATTGCTGCCATCAAAAGCCTTGTTGTTATTATGTGTCAGGGCTTTAAAAACTCTGATACATAATTACTCTGGTTAGCAGCAGAGTAGAGTCATAGTCCAAACAGATAAATTAAGCACAAGGCCCTTGGATGTGAGGTCTTGCCTCAAGTGTCACAGACTGTCTATAAACCCCCTGTCTGAAAGTGGGTAGAGGTGGTCTGAGATGTAGTGACTTGTGCCTGTGTATAATGGGCCCCACAAATGATACCAGGGCTGGAGGATGACCAGGCAACCAGATTGTGCCACTGTTCTGAGTGGAATAACATCTGAGGGGGTTCAGGAGGTAAGGTGAATTAGATCACTGGGAAAGTACAAGCAAGAGGTGAGTGACTTGGAAGTTTCAGGTGAACACTAAAGATCAGAGAATACGCATTTGATTACTGGAGGTGCTTTAGGTTATATATATATATATATTTTTTATTTTGCTCTTAACTTTGCTATCAAATTATCCCAACAGATGAAATTAAGAAAGTGAATGTTTTTTTTTTCTAATTTAGATTTTCCAAAAGTGAATTCCAAGAATCAGCTGTGTCAGTGTCCCTCGCAAAAATGCACATTTTCATGCCCCGCCTGAGACCTGCTGAATAAGACTATGAAGGATGGCATCTGTGGATCTGTCCTGATCCTGTGTACTCTGAAATTTGAGAATTATCTAGGACCATTTAATTTTGTCCCATCAGGGCAAGTTTCTGAGAACCTTGTGTATATATCAAGTAGAATGGGCTCTATTTAGAACAAGAAGCCAGTGACATAGTTTTCAATCATTTGGGGGTATGGGGAAATGCTTTTACCCCATAAATGTATTTTTGACCATCAGAGATTTAAATAAGCTTAGGTCTACTGTGAGGAGGTCATGGACAGACAGGTAGGCAGAGGGGATGATAGAAGATCTGGGAGCATCCTGAGGAGCCAGAAAGACTCAGAAGTTTCTTAGGAATCAGTTCAGTTCAGTTCAGTTGCTCAGTTGTGTCCAAATCTTTGGGACCCCCTGAACCCCATGAACCCCATGAACCGCACGCCAGGCCTCCCTGTCCATCACCAACTCCCGGGATTTACCCAAACTCATGTCCTTTGAGTCAGTGATACCATCCAACCATCTCATCCTCTGTCGTCCCCTTCTCCTCCCGCCCTCAACCCTTCCCAGCATCTGGGTCTTTTCAAATGAGTCAGCTCTTTGCATCAGGTGGCCAAAGTATTGGAGTTTCAGCTTCAACATCAGAAAGACACCCAAACTGGTATTTGTTAGGGCTTGCAAGTGGTGAACCCTAAAATAGCTTGCCTGGGTTTAAATTTATAACTTACCACCTCAGAATTTTTTGAGGGTTGTATGGAGCTACTCCACCAGAAATTATTGTCTATGAACGTCCTCATCAAAGAATTCAAATTCACTAGAATCTGAGGGTTGGAAAGAAAATAGAACCACATAAAGTGGGATCCAGGGTCTGAAAACAGGGTTATGGATCCACTGGTTGACAGAAAGGAGTTTCGTGTAGCTGAGGAATAATTATCTAGATATGTAGAGTGCAGTATGGTAGTTACTAGCTAGTAGTAGCAGTTAAACTTATTAAAATTAAGTAATAATAACATTTCAGTTAAGTCACACTAGCACATTTCAAGTACTCAGTAGCCACGCCTGGCTATCTCATTGGATAGTGTAGATACAGAACATTTCCATCATTGCAGAAAATTCCGTTGCACAGCACTAATCTAGATGAACTAGTTTTGGTGGGGATGGGAAGAAGGAATGTTTTGATCTGCTGCAAGTCACTAGCTAGTACAGGGTGGAGAATGTGGACCAGTGAAACCAAGGTAGCCTAAGTGCAGAAAGGATAGTCTAATTCTCAGTGAACCAGGTTTGGCTACTTTCAACCTGGAAAGCCTGAGCATCTATATAGTGTCATTCCAGTTTGTATCTGAGCCAGTTCCCAGGGTGAATTCTGATGCTCTTCTGATTCTATTGAAAATCTTCTTTGTTGTTTGAAAAAGGTAACGCAGAGGGGTAAGGGAGGCCGTCAGGGAAGAGTGCCTGTTAATGAATCAGGCGGCTTGCCCTGTTAGTTGCTAATCAGGAACCGACTGGACTTCCCATTTTGGTTGGACAAGCTAAGTCCCTCCAGAGGTCCATGTAAATGCTAATCTATCCAAAGAATGCAGATTTGGAAGGGACTAGGGAAGAAGGCAGGCGCTTACTTCATTCAAGCAACCCAGAGAATCCAGGTTCTGAGACTGAGTTGGGCTTAGTTAGCCAAATCCACCAAAATTCAAGGGAAGAAAGAATCCCAGGGCAGTTGGATCAGCCAGAATTCTCTCCAGTGATGATGAGTATGTGGAAAGAAGAGTGAAACAAGAGGGTAAACCAGATGTTTTTAGAGAAAATAGCTCTCTTTGTTTTTGTTCAGTTTCCAGGACTCTGATATGAGTACATTTGAAAGGAGCTGTGCTTGGGAAGGGGTGTAGCACCAGAGAGTCAAAGCCAGCTTTTCCCCAGATAACTACGACCTTTTTTTCACAGGCCAAGCCTGTCTGACAGTCTCATTCTGTATGAGTTCCTTCCCAGGAGACTCTTCAGTTCCTGAAGCAAACAGACTCCTGGCAGCCCACCGTTCCAGGCAGCCAGACATGGCTGAATATTAGTGGCAAACGAGGTAGCTGGAACTCCTGCTGTGATAAGATTCACTGGCAGCCTACCACATGCCAGGAACTTGCAGGGATATTATTTAGTTGATTCCTCATAATGAACCTATGAGAGAGGAATCATAATCTCCATTCCACAAAGAACCAAACTGAGGTTTCCAGAAGTCAGATAATTTGCTTGAGGTTCCTGAACTATACTAGTGGATAGAAGATTTGAACCCAAGTATATTTGATATCAAAGCCCACCCACATTTCTGCTACTGAACTACATTATCAGTTGGACCTAATAGTTAGTCCTTAAAGTTTGAGGCCTAGCTCTTCTCATTGTAGGATTTTGCTTTAGAAGAAAGGAGGGATTTTAGAGGGGCAAGATATGATGATTAATTTTATATGTCAGTTTGACTAGATCAGTTTGGTCAGACACTATTTTGGGTGTTTCTGCCAAGGATGAGATAAACATTTTAATTAGTAAAGCAAATTGTTCTCTATAATATGGTGGACTTTGTCTAATCACTTGAAGGTCTTAATAGAACAAAAGGAATGACTTTCCTGAGCAAGAGGGAATTCTCCAGCAGACTGCCTTCACACTTTATCTGAAACATCAGCTCTCTGGGTCTCCAGCCTGCTGGCTCACATGGCAGATTTGGACTTTCTAGCTTCAAGGAAACGGCAACCTACTCCAGTGTTTTTGCCTGGAGAATCCCAGGGACGGGGGAGCCTGGTGGGCTGCCGTCTATGGGATCGCACAGAGTCGGACATGACTGAAGCGACTTAGCAGCAGCAGCTTCTATAATCATATGTACCTATTCTTTAAAATAAATCAATTTATATATAAATATTCATAGCTTATTGATTCTCTTTCTCTGGAGAACCCTGACTAATACACAAGGGATAGAGGGAGAGTGAGGCTTTCCCATATGAAACAAAATTCAGGAGGTTGGATCTTGACAGGCACCCCTACCTTAGTTTTAGTTATTAAAATACTCCCCAAAGCACTTAAAATTAAAATTTTATACATTTAGAAATTAAAAGGAATGCGTAGAAATAATTTCAAATGGAAACCAAGTATGAATCTCTTTTGCCTAGGCCTCTGTCTTTTCCCACATGGAAGATTCAGAATTTCAGGAGGTTAACCTAAATTTATACAGCTGAAATTGACAGTGATTCTGCAAGCCAAAGAATGATCTTATTTTGTGAGTGAAGTATGAACGTTAACTAAAAATTCAACATATGAGAGAGCTACTGGAACAGACTTGGAAACATCCTCCAGTTTGTACACCGGTCAACACGATGCCAAGTCTGAACCAGGCCTCTGGGGAGAGCTGCAAGCAGAGCTCCCACACCCACTCCTTTCACAGTACAGTTGACCCTTAAACAACATGGGTTTGAACTGTGTGGATCCCTTTATACCTGGATTTTTTTTCACAAGTAAATACTACCCTACTTCACAGCCCTGGTGCTGTGTGCTTAGTGACTCAGTCGTGTCTGACTCTTTGTGACCACATAGACTATAGCCAGCAAGGCTCCTCTGTCCATGGGATTCGCCATGGAGATTACTGGAGTGGGTAGCCATTTGCTTCTTTAGGGATCTTTCTGAACCAGGGATTGAACCCAAGTCTTCTGCATTGCAGGTGGATTCTTTACCATCTGAGCTACCAGGGAAGCACTCCCATGGCCCTTAGTTGTTTGAATTCTCAGATATACATGTGCAGATTCAGAGGAACCACAATAACAAGGGCTGACTATAAGTTATATGTGGATTTTTGACTGTGAGGAGGGCTGTCTCTCTGAACACTTGAGGTTGTTCAAGGGTCAACTAGAGTTTGTCTCTGTTTGTGTTGTTGTCTGGAATCATCATAATGGAGTCATCAAAGTCATCATCCATCATTTACATCTTTTTGCCTCTGTGAATCTCCCACTTGGAGCAGTGATCCAGTTAAATGAATTTATTTTATGATTTTCTAAGTTAACCACGGAGGATTTAAATCAGCTTTGTAACCAACAACAACAACACAGAGGGAAGCTGTTAAAATTTTTGAAGAGGGGTAAAAAAAGAAAGAAAGGCTCACTTTAAATGTATTATGAAAGGAAGAAAGAATTGTAGATTTCCATGTTTAGTGCAATAAATTTTTTCCATAGAAATTTAACAATAAATCGTATTGAGGATCTAAATCTGAGAAGCTTATATAGGTTTTTGTTAAACCAGAGTGTATTTTCACATGGAATGGACTAAGCCATTCTTTTAGAACATAATCCTTACATTAAATCAAGAAGAGTTTATATAAAGATATGGATTGTGTATCTCACATATGCAAGATCTTTGATGCAAGCCTTCTCATCAAGTCCCACATCCATTGCATCAGCAAGCTCCGTTGCTTCTGTCCTTAAGTCCACTGACCTGTTTCTGTTTCCACTGTAAATACTTAATCCAGTTACCGTTATCTTTCCATTTACAGGATCATCTCCTAACACGTGGCTCCCCTATCGCATGCCATGTTTATTTCCTTGGTAGCAGTCAGCACACTTTGTACTTATTAAGTGAAATTGTTTATTAATTTGTTTGTTTGCCTGGGCATGTATACTCTTAGTTCCTTGATATGAGACCCAGCTGCCTTGTTTAGTACAATAGTTTTATCTATGGTTTCACTTTCTGTGGTTTCAGTTACCCATGGTCAACTGAGGTTTGAAAATGTTAAATGGAAAATTTCGGAAATAAACAATGCATGTTTTAAATTATATGCTATTCTGAGCAGCTCTGCAGCCCTCCTGCTCTGTCCTGCCTGGGACGTGAATGGGACATGAATTATTCCTTTATCCAATGTATCTTACCCTTTAGTCACTTAGTAGCCACTGGTTATTAGATTGACTGTTGTGGTGTCATGGTGCTTATGTTCAAGTCACCCTTATTTTATCTAAGAATGGCCCCCAAATGCAAGAGTAGTCATGCTGGCAATTCAGATATGATGAAGAGAAGCTGTAGAGCTTCCTTTAAGTAAAAAGGTGACAGTTCTGGACCTACTAAGGAAAGAAAAACAGTCATATGCTGAGATGCTAAGATCTACAGTATGAATGAACCTTCTATCTGTGAAATTTTGAAGAAAGAAAAAGAAATCTGTGCTAGTTCTGCTGTTGGAATTCAAAATGCAAAAGTTATGGTCACAGTGTTTAAGTGCTTAGTTAAGATGAAAAAGACATTAAATTTGAATAATAAGATATTTTGAGAGATAGCATTTATATAACTTTTGTTCCAGTATACTCTTATAATCTTTCAATTTTATTATTAATTGTTAACCTCCTACTGTGCTAATTTATAAATTAAACTTTATTGTAGGTATGTATATATAGAAAAAACAGTGTACAAGGAGTTCATTACTCTCTGTAGTTTCAGGTCTCCAGTGAGGGTTTGGGAATGTAGGCCCTGTGGATAAGGGGGAACTACTGTGGTGTAGACTTGGTGTCTGGGGCAGAGTTGATGCCCAGTAAGTATTTGTTTGAATGGAAAATTTACAACACACATGAATGAGGAAGTAGTTGTTTTTAATAAAGAGCTCACCAGAACTTTCTTTTTTTTTTAATGATAAACTACATTTTTGGTCATTTAATGTATTTTATACACATAGATATAATTCACATGAAAATTTTAAAGAGTCTATCTCTGATATAATGCAAAGTGCCTCTGAAATTATTTTACAATAGGTTGAATTCTGACTTTTGTTTCAAATATATACTTACGCTCTTCCTGACTTAAAATGGAAAAAAAAAGTACATCCATTTGTATCTGTCTGTCTTTCCTTCCTTTCTTCCATCCATCTATCTATCTATTTCCCAGGCTCCCTATAACATATTTGCACATAGAAATACCTTCTTTTAGGTTATACAAGTATTTAAGAAAATTTCTTGAGCACTGAAATTTTGTAAATCAAATTATAGTATGATTTATATTTGACTGATACTCTTTTTGACTGATTTTCTATTGGATGTAATTTCTAATTGCTATCCTCTATCCCAGTCAAATTTGTAAAACAACTCAGAATTATTTTTTAAATAAAAAGTTATTAGGCAATGAGGACACTTTTCACCTCCTGCATCTACTGATTCTTGATTATATTTAAATTTTTCTCGTACCATATTCTTTTCTGAAGGCAAATCTCATCTAGTTCCTCTCTCCTTGTAGGATTTTACAACACAAATGAAAAATGTAGGTTGCGATGCAACAATGAATAAAATGATTTTGAGGGTTATGTTCTCTGTTACATAGACTTACAGAAACAAACAAACAAAGAAACTCCTATATGTGTTTAAGTCCCTGACTTGGGGATTTGTTTGAAGTCTAATTCCCACGCCAGTCTCAGGATGCTCTGGCTTCTGTTGTGGGTGTTGAACTGGCACAGATTCTGTATGCATTACTTACACCTTCCTTGGGGTCTGTACTGAAAGCCTTGTGGATTTAGAAATGGATTAACACTGGCATTTGGGGTATTACAGATGGAACACCATGGAACTTTATTTCAAATAAACACAATGCATGTATTTCATTTGTCTTTTCAGTGGTTCATAAAGGTGAAAAAGAAAAAATATTCTGCTACTTCTGTTGAAATTAAATTATAGAAATTATATGATTATGATTTTAAGGATTTAGTTTCACCCATTTACATAATAGATTTCTCATGATCGACTAAGTTAATATTAATTCTTTGGACTAAAATGTTTTAATGTGTTTTTTGCCAAGATCTGTTATTCATTGAAAGCAGACAAGGTATCAGCTAATTATGTTTCTTTACAAGTTTGGCTGAGATATTTAAGTGAGCTGTAGGCCTACTTATTTTATTAGCCTAAGTACTCAAATCTGATTAATATTTGGACAGTATTTAGTTAGTAGTGTGAAAAAGACTTTTGAAAATTAACCCTGTCATATTTTAGGAAGCAGTTAAAAATGTGAAGTAGAATAACCTCTAAACTGTCTTCACAGAACAACTAAAGAATTAGCTCAATTTAAAATAAATCATAAGTCATTTAGGAAAGAACAGTTGAAATGCATGCGTGTGATGTAGTTTTGTGGGAAAAAATAGTCACTGAAACCAACAGATGTGAATACAGATCCTGGCTCCATCATAATGCTAGGGGTTCAACCCTTGTGTAAGTTATAGAACTTTCCTGAGTTTCAGCTTTTTCAGTTGTTAAATGAGGATAATCCTACCTATCTTACAGACTCACTGTGATATAATGAGATACATATGTGAAGGTGCCTAGCAAGAATAGAATTGCAAGATATAAAGGAAGGCATGAAATAGGAAGGGAAAGGATGAAGGATGCCAAAGTGAAGGGAAGGAGTCTCTTCTTCACTCCAAGCATCCCTAAAACCCTTTACCCCAGACCCTTTCCCTTCCAGTGGCTCACCTTTTCTCCTGTCAGTGACCATCTGCCTTCTCTAACATACAGTCAGTGGGATAAAGGACATGTGATACATACATACAGTGGAATATTAGCCCTAGAAAGGAATGAATCTGAGTCTAGAGCCTGTTATACAGAGTGAAGTAAGTCAGAAAGAGAGAAACAAATATCGTATGTTAATGCACATATGTGGAATCTAGAAAAATGATACTCATGAACATATTTTCAGGGCAGGAATAGAGACACAGATCTAGAAAATGGACTTGTGAACTTAGCAGGATAAAGAGAAGGTGGGATGAATTGAGGGAGTGGCACTGTCATTAACATATATGAACTTCCCTGGTGGCTCAGATGGTAAAGCATCTGCCTGCAATGCAGGAGACCTGGGTTTGATCCCTGAGTTGGGAAGATCCCACAGAGAAAGGAATGGCTACCCACTCCAGTGCTCTTGCCTAGAGAATCCCATGGACAGGGTAGCCTGGTGGGCTACAGTCCATGGGGTCGCAAAGAGTTGGACATGACTGAGTGATTAAGCACATTAACATGTATATGCTACCATGTGTAAAATAGCTAGCTAGTGGGAGCTCAGCTTGGTGCTCTGTGATGACCTAGAGGGGTGGGATGGAGAGGTGGGAGGGAGGCCCAGGAGGGAGGGGATATATGTATGTTTATGACTGATTCACCTTGCTGTATGGCAGACACCAACACAACATTGTGAAGCAATTATTACTCAAGTTACTCAAATCTGCATAACAAAGGCCCTGACAGTGAGGACAAGTAGAACTCTTCAGTGGCTTCCTGGTAAGGGTACAGGGCAGTCTTCTGCATGGATAAAACTTACTAACGCATATATATGGAATTTAGAAAGATGGTAACAATAACCCTGTATACGAGACAGCAAAAGAGACACTGATGTATAGAACAGTCTTTTGGACTCTGTGGGAGAGGGAAAGGGTGGGATGATTTGGGAGAATGGCATTGAAACATGTACAATATCATATATGAAACGAGTCGCCAGTCCAGGTTCGATGCACGATACTGGATGCTTGGGGCTGGTGCACTGGGAGGACCCAGAGGGATGGTATGGGGAGGGAGGAGGGAGGAGGGTTCAGGATGGGGAACACATGTATACCTGTGGTGGATTCATTTTGATATATGGCAAAACCAATACAGTATTGTAAAGTTAAAAAATAAAATAAAAAGTAAAAAAAAAAACAAACTTGCTTCCTCGTTTTCCTATCTTCCTTTTTTTTTTTTTTTCCCTTTTAAAATCAGACCAGAATAAGATTGCCATCTTAACTCTTCATGAGCTGATGGCTTTTTAGTTAGAGGGGGTTTAGGCCACAACTGTCCTATAGAAACAGGAAACAGGTGTGAACCACATATGTGATTTTGTTTCCTACTAACCACATGAAAATAAAACATAAAAAGAGATTAATTTTAATAATCTTTTATATTCAACCCAACATATCCAAAATATTTATCACTTCATTCTGTAATCAATATTATAAAATTACTGTGCATCCTTTTTTTTTTTTTTTTTTTGCATTTCAATTTGGACTAACCACATTTCAAGTGCTCAGTAACCACATGTGTCTAGTGACTACCATATTGCATGTGTCTGTATGTGTGTGTGTTTAGTCCTGTCTGACTCTTCACAACCCCATAGACTTATAGCCTGCTAGGCTCCTCTGTCCATGGAATTTTCTGGGCAAGGATACTGGAGTGGGTTGCCATTTCCTACTCCAAGGCAACCCAGGGATTGAACCCGCATCTCCTGCATTGGCAGGAGGATTCTTTACCTTTGTGCCATCTGTATGGTGACCTACGCCTTACCATATGGCATAGGTCAGGTTTAAGACTAATTCTTCCCCTTCCCTTTCTGCCCCACCCTGACCTCCCTTAAAGCTGTCTGAGAAATTTAGGAATAAGCTAAATCACCAACCCCAGATTTTGTCAGGAGAGTGAGATGCAAACAGACAGTAAATTATCCAGTATTGTTGTCCAGCTGGTGAGTGCCACAGCCAGAGCTCAAACTCAGTTTTTCTTGATTCAATTTGTTGTTTCTTCCAATTAAACATCTAATTTATGGATTACAATTTATAAACAGAACTATTGGAGCTCAGATAAATGAAGTCACAGTGTGTTTCACCGAGAGGAATTGATAAATTCCTCAAGGAATAAAATGACAGGTTCCTGACACGATTATGTGATTGAGTGGGTAATGCACTGGCTCCTTAATACCATAAGAACCTATTCTCCTGAATTTTATGGAAAAAGAAACCTAGAGGCCTGATTTGCCATGGGAAAAAAAAGTCTATAAAAATCCTTTAATATGGCATCCTCACATTGATGTTGATGACTCTTGCATCATATATAGTACATAGTACATATAGTACATAGTACTATACTTGGCTCATAGAATCTCATAAACATTTGCTAAATCGCATTAAGCATTAGTAAATAGGAGATCAAAGCTAGAAGTAGTATTGGAAACCATCTAGTGTAAACTTTACAGAAGACAGTGGTGGCAAAGTGCCCAATAATTCAACAAATTGTAGTACCTTCTCCCTCCCTTTAATGTTTCAGATCAGAGAAGTGACTTGCTCAAGGTCATACAGCCACTAATTTCTAGAATTGCAGGTCTCTGTATATGCCTAGTGACTTTTTAAAAGCATAACTTCAATTCCTCTAATTAGACAGAATTGAATCCATATCTAAGCCATGTCTTGTGAATGGAGGGAGTTTGGAACCTCAAGATATGACATCTAAATTGGAAATTTAGAAAGCATTTACTGAGCCTGAGAGAATTATCTGTTTCTTGAGAGTGCTGTTAAAAAGCTACAAGAATGCAGTTATTTTGGATTTGTTTTAGTGCTCTTGTATTTTTAGAATTTCCCCATAAACACCTCCCTTGAGGAATATCGGCACTTGGCATGCCGTGGTACCTCAGGATGCCTTTAGCAGATGCAGTTGACAATTTGATAGAACATCTGGATTCGTGTGTTTCTGAGAAAGCCCAGGTGCCTATTCAAGATATTCTTGCTTTTTGACTCTTCAGTTTGGCTAATTCTTCCCTTCTTTCTTGAGCACAAGCAGACTTCCTAGCACAGAACCGGGCCACCTGTCAGGATGGAGTTATTTCTGCCCAAACACACGGCTAGGTTCCAGACTGCCAGTTGTTCAATACAGACTCTTTGTTCAGATAATTGAGGGCATGTTTATAAAGCAAGGGCCATAACAGCAAGGGCTGTGGAGTGGCATCCACGCTGAGAAGTTTGATGAAATCAGGCCTCCATATAACTTAGTCTAGCATGGTGATGTTGCTCTGAGAAGTGAGGTGGAAGAAAATATCCCCAGGATAAAAAAGAACAGGATGAAAAATCCTGGTTAAAAAAAAAAAGAAAAACAAACAAGATATGGATTTTTTTCCTTCCCAGACAGATTGTTAAATAGGCTTTACTTGTTCATTGGGGTCTGGTAATGAAAGTTGACAGGATATTAAGGTTATTTCAGGTTCTACTGTCTCCCAGGGTCACATAAGCCTTCTGTTATGCATGTTAATCCATCTCAGCATTCCTGCCAGGAACTGCCTAAGTAGGGCAATCGGTTTAGTATGCACCCTTCCCTTTTACAGTTTAGTTGAGAGGCAAAACCTACCAAATAGCAGAATATTCATTGAAAATCAGATGATGTTTTTCTATTCTGAAGACACAGCATCAAAATTTGTGATTAATAAATGATGCATCCGACTGCTATTTCCTCAGAAATGCAAATCAAAAAGAAGAAAGCCACATCTCCCTCCTCTCCCCATTTCTTTTTTGGTACATGCATGTGCACACATGCTCAGGTGTGCATCTGTGAAGGTACATAAAACTAAACGTTGAATTTAACTATCATAGACCGGAAATGCTGGTTGGCTCCTGCCAAGTCCAACTTGTATTCTGTCTTTCTTCCTCTTTAGGCCTACCACTTCATCGTCTGCAAACTCACCACCAAATATCCCATTAGCTATGGAAGGGGAACAACATCAGAAAGAAAATACTGGAGATATAATTAAATCTTGGTGAAAGGGAGATTGCAGAGGTGTGATTCTAGAACTAATCCTTTAGTAATGATGTGTTCCCCCTCCACAAGAGGGGCTTCTTGGTGGGGACATTCCCACACCATGGACAGAAGAGCCTGGCAGGCTACAGTCCATGGGGTCGCAGAGTCACTAAACAACAACAAAGAAACACCAACAGACATTATACTGGACAAATCCTTGAAGGAGACTGTAAACTTTTGTGATTATAAAATAACCAGAACTATTCTCATGGTTGTTGCTATTTCAACCTTAAATCGATTGTTTTCCACAACTGATGACTGTCACGGCAACAGCAAAGGGTTTGGAATTCATTTGATTGTTAGAATCCAGCCTTACCACTTACTAAATGTGTGGTCACAAGGAAGATCCTTAACCTCTCTAAGCCTCAGTTTTCTCATATATAAATAAAATGGGAATAATTGTACCTACATCTTAGGATTCTTACAAAGGTAAATGAAATATACGTACTCTTTGGCTCTGTAATTGGTGATCTTTTAATGGTCACTACAGTAATGATGAAGACAAATAAAAATTCAAGATTAGTTCTAGTGAACTGTTGCCGCCTTTTGTCTGCTTCTTAAGGGTTATGACATTATACCAGAGCAAGGTGCTATGTGCCCTAGCCTAAATGGTCAGTGCAGAAGGAAAAAATACCCCTTTTTACCCACATTTATCTTTGAACAAAACCATAAAAATAGGTTCCATTCTCTTCTCTTCTGATAAAAGCAAAATGTATTCACTCTAAGTGGCTATTAGAGGGCCAATCTCTGTATAGCCCATTCTATATAATAGGTACTCAAAACTCATTCACTCTATAATGGCTTAATATTTTCTGTACAGTGACTAGTGGTGTTGGAGGCTCCTAATAAAACATTACATCAACTCTCGTACCTCAGAATCTTTGAGGCAGATGTTTTCGTAACATCCTGTAAATACTCCAATTGTCTCAAACGGCTGAGATTTCACCTTTGTACCATTTTCAGAAATGTGCCCATTGAGTAATGGGCCTGTCGAATCTGTTTGACGTTTATTGGTGCTCAATGTGTAGGAAGGTTGGGAGATGTAGCAGAGCACACTCTAAATAAATCAATGGAAGAAAGCAAAGTAAATCACAGGGGGAAATTACAGTGTCCAAATCATTTATACACTGGTGATTACCATTTCACCTGGGTCCAACTGATGTCACACAAGAGTCTCTAAAGCCCTTGGAATCATTCGTCAACCCGCGTAAGCCTGCTCATCCAACACTTCCACGCTGCATCGCCTGTGGCAGCAGCGACTTACAATAGTCTAGTACAGGCAGATTAGTTAGCAAGGAGGGGAACATGTGGAGTAGAAAATGGATTAGATTTAGAGAGGTTCTGCTACCATTTCTGCTCTATGTCTTCTTAGGGAAGTCACTGTACATCTCTGGACCTCAGTTTCCTTAACAAGAAAATGTACGTGTATCTATGTGTTTTTGGAAGTATGTGTGTAGAAGATTGGTTGTAATTTGCATAGTTTTGAAAAGATCAGAGCCTCTGTTTCATTATTATCTAACTCAGAACTTAATATAGAAAACTGATAAAAACAGAATTTATGTTTGGGCAAAGGGACCCAGAGCAGACTGAACTTTTACCTATTTCCTATGGCAATTCCAAACAGACTTTCATAAATACCTAGAGTTCTCCTATCTATGTGTGATTACATGGTCTGTGAAGCCCTACCAACTCTAATTTTATTTGAGTCGATGGCAAATTCACCTGCACAGATACAATGTTGGATTTATGCAAATAATTTATTAGTTTTTAATTTATTAATTATTTTGCAAGTTATGAAAATAATTTATCAAGTCTTTATAGTAGTTGGTTTCAAGTCTCATGAGTCTGTAGTTTAAGTTCCTTTATATTTTACTAATTTAAAATAATAAAAATGTCCTTTGTGTATTGTTCCCACCACCTGTATTATTCTTATAACAAATGGCTAAATTGTGTTCATTTAAAACTCTAAGCTCCTTAGAGAGTCTGTTTCCAGTTAGGATGGTGAAAGTCCCAAGAGACTGTTGCGCTCATCCTGGTAATGAGAATAAGCTGGATCATCTACAAAGTCATAGATTTGTCCCCCATTAGGGACTTGAGGATTCTAAGAAACCTAAATGAATCACATTCCAGGAAACACAAGTTTTTCCTAGAAGAGCAGAGATAATCAGAGATGCCTTCAAACTAGTGGAGGAATGGGAGGTGGGGTGAATCTGACACAGACTGGGGTAAGGAAAAATCCGGCAATTACACTTCTTGGAATTTACCCAAAGAAACTGAACACTTCTGTCCACACAAAAACCTGCACATATTTATAGCAGGTTTATTCGTAATTGCCAGAACTTGGAAGCAACCAGGATATCCTTCAGTAGGTGAATAGATAATCTGTTGTACATACAGACAATGGAATATTATTTGGTGCTAAAAAGAAATGAGTTTATTAAGCCATAAAAAAACATGAAGAGATCTTAGATACGTATGTTGAGTGAAAGAAGCCAATTTGAAGATGTTATATATGGTATGATTCAAAATTATGGAGATGGTGAAAAGATCTGGGATTGCCAGAGTTTTGCAGTCAGAGGGATAAGTAGGCAGAGCACAGAGGATTTTTAGGGCAGTAAAAACACTCTGTATGACACCTAATGATAGATTCATGGTATTATACATTATAGAATATAATACAACACCAAGAGTGAACTGCAATGTAAACTATGGACTTCAGGTGATTATGGAGGGTCAGTGTAGGTTCACCAGTGATAACAAATGTACCACTCTGGTGAGGGTGCTGGTAATGAACGAAGCTCTCCATGGTTTGGGGCAGAGTGATATATTGGAAATCTCTGTACATTCCTCTCAGTTATGCTATAAACCTAAAACTGCTCAAACAAAAAAAAAGTCTTT
Source organism: Bos mutus (assembly GCF_027580195.1). Lineage (NCBI taxonomy): Eukaryota > Metazoa > Chordata > Mammalia > Artiodactyla > Bovidae > Bos > Bos mutus. The sequence goes on along the minus strand of NC_091617.1, from coordinate 88,379,330 downwards.
AGACAATAATCATGTAAATATATTAAGGTATTAATGGAAAAGATGAATAAGAAACATGAATATGAACAGGGAGTCTTAGCAGAGAAATTGTAACAACAACGAAGACAAATAGAAATGTTGTAAGTGAAAAAAATAAGAGGGAGGGGACATATGTATATCTATGGCTGATTCATGTTGATGTTTGGCAGAAACCAACACAGTTCTGTAAAGCCATTATCCCTTCAATTGAAAAATAAGTAACTTAAAAAAATTATTTGATGGGATTAATACACCATGGTGATTTGTGTCCTTTTTAAAAGTAGTTTCTTTAAAAGTTACAATATATGTTTATATGTTATCCCAGTCTACCTTCAGACCACATTAAACTAGTTTACCAGCAGTGTAAAAACCTTACAACCGTAAAATTTTCTTTATACCTCTCTTATTCTTCTTGCTCATGTTATCATACATTTTACTTTTAGATATGTTAAAACCTTCAGATCATTGTTATTAATTTGCTTAAATGGTCAACAGATCGATTCAGGCTTTTCTTTTTTTTTTTTTGGTGTACCGTGTCTTTGTTGCAGCATGTAGGATTTTAGTTCCTGAGCCAGGAGTTGAACCCATGCCCCCTGCATTGGGAGTGTGGAATCTTAACCACTGGACCCCCAGGAAAGTCCCTAGGCCCTTCTTTCAAGTATCTTTCATCTTTTATTCAACATATTCAATCTTTCCTCAACCCCCTACATGTGGAATATAGTCATAATAACTGTTTTAATGTCCCTGTCTATTAATTTTATCATGTGTCATTTCTGGGTCAGTTTTAATTGATTGATTTTCCCTCTAGTTATGGATTGTATTTTCCTTCTTTGTGTGCCAGGTAGCTTTTGACTGGATGCCAGGCATTGTGAATTTAACCTTGTTGAGTGCTGTAGGCTTTTGTATTTCCATGCATATTATTGAGCTTTCTTTTGAAACATAGTTAAGTTACTTGGAAACAATTTGATCTTCATGGATGTTACTTTTAAAAGGTGAAATGAGAGCTGCATTTGATCTAGAGTTAGTTTTTCCCAGAACTGAGGCAAGGCCTGTCTTAGTACTTTAACCCAGAAGTTAGTTGGCAAATGTTTCTGTAAAGGACCAGGTGGTAAATATTTTAGGCTTTGTGAGCCATCTAGTTTCAGCTTTAACTACTCAACTCTATCATTAACTACTCAACTCTGTCATTGAAAGAAAACAGAAAATGCGTAAAGAAATGAGGGTAGCTGTATTCCAATAAAACTTTATTTACAAAAATAGGTGGCAGGCTACATTTGGCTTGGGAGCTATAGTTGCCTACCCTAATCAACCAAGCTTGATTAATGAGGTTTTCTCCCCTGGCTGTGCGGAACAGACATTATTCCTGGCCCTGATTGAATTCCGGGTGCTATTTTCTGGATTCTCTTTGAGTAGTGTCCTCACTCTTATTTGTTCAGCAGTACTTGGCGGAATAATTAAGGGGGATCCTTTCCCTGCAAACTTTGGGATTTTTCTTTCTGTGCAGTGCGCTCTCTCCCCTGTAATCTGCTCTGTGAACTGTTGGCACTCTGGCTTTCCTGAATTCCCTTCTCTATTTCCTCAACTCAGGTAGTCTGCCCTTTCTGCACCATGGTCTGTAATCTTTTTCCAGAGGGTGAATTGGGGCACTCAAAATAGTTTCCACCTTTTTGCCTCCCAGGTCTCAGGGATTGCTCTTCTTCTTTGCTTGATATCCAATATCTTGGAAGCTGGTCTTTATAGAATTTTAAGTGGTAGGGTAAAGCTGGTCCCTTTTATTTTATCTTTGCCAGAAAGTAACAATATCCCCCTGGAGAAGGAAATGGCAACCCGCTCCAGTATTCTTGCATGGAAAATTCTATGGACAGAGGAGACTGGCTGTCTGTAGTCCATGGGGCCACCAAGAGTTTTCATGATACATGAAGCTATGTCCATGAATTATTTCCCCCTGCTGCTGCTGCTGCTAAGTCGCTTCAGTCGTGTCCGACTCTGTGCGACCCCATAGACGGCAGCCCACCAGGCTCCCCCGTAGAGCTCTCTTCTGTAAGCAAAAATAAGCATCAAGCACACAACAGATGAATTTATCCATCTGTAAGAATAACACTATCTTAGAGAATGACTGGGAATTAAGTTATTGGAGAAGACTTGGGGAGTGTGCTTCCCAGGTGGTGCTAGTGGTAAAGAATCCGCCTGTCAATGCAGGGACATAGGAGACCTGGGTTTGATCCCTGGGTCAGGAAGATTCCCCTGGAGAAAGAAATGGCAACCCACCCCAGTATTCTTGCCTGAGAAATCCCATGTACAGAGGAGTCTGGTGGGCTACAGCCCATGGGGTCCTGAAGAGTCAGACATGACTGAGCACAAGCATGATGTGGAATATGCAGGTCTAATCAATCACTGTAGTATATGTTCAGAAATTAATGGTAACTGCAGAAGCTACAAAATGATCAATTAAGGTATAGCCTATCTCTCTAAAGTATTTATTAATCCTATTTATTACTATTATTTCAATCTCCACCTTTGACCCTAGAGCTGACCCTCCTTTAATGACAAAGGAAAAATTCTTTTTCCTCTCTCTTTTCATCTAGCATATAGAATGGGCATAAGAATATTTTAAAAATTTCTCAGGTAATTCTAATGTACAGCCAGGTGGTGTTAATATAACTGCATGCTGAATAACACTAATTGAAGTAGCATCTCATAGAAGAAAACACCCGATTTCAAACTGTGGCAATCATGAAAATTTTTTTTCATTCAGTAAGTGTTTACTAAAGGCTTTCTATGTACAGAACAGGTGCCCAGTGGGTATAGAATGAATAAAGGCATGGTCACTGTTCTGAGAATGCTTACCATCTAGTTGGGGAAACAAATACATGTGAAATAATTGAGCAAAAACGCAGGCTGTGGATAATTAGCTCTGGAATGGAGTGGACAAACAGCATGCTGCTGCTAAATCGCTTCAGTCGTGTCCGACTCTGTGCGGCCCCAGAGACGACGGCCCACCAGGCTCCCCCGTCCCTGGGATTCTCCAGGCAAGAACACTGGAGTGGGTTGCCATTCCCTTCTCCAGACAAATAGTATAGTCTATAAAAATTCAGGAAAGCAGAAAGTCAGAACAATCTGAAGTAGTCAAGGCAGGCTTTGTCAGAATTGGCATTTTTCTTCAAATAAAACATTTTGAAAGTCTATTAATAAGAAAACAGAAATTCTTACTTGCCAGGGACATCCTTTCTTTCTCAATTTAAGATGGATCAATGGAAACTTTGAGAACTAGTTTACACAGTACAATTAATGCTAATGATTTCCAAAAAAAGTGTCTCAGTAATTTACTTGTGTCTTCAATGTCTAGAAATTCTGTTGGCAATTTAAAAATGTTCTTTTTCCTAAAAGAAGCATATCTGATACTAGTATTATTATTATTTTATTTGAGATGAAAAGGGAGGGATACTTAACACCTAAAACTAATTAAGTGTTTTATTTTTTTGAAATCCAAGAAAGTTTTGTCATAAACACATCTCCCTATTTTCAACATGTGCCTTTATTAAAAGAAAATTTTAGTCCACATTTTCCTGATTTATTTGACCTAAATAGTGCTTTGTGAAAACTATTCAATTTTTGATCGAATTTAGCTTTTCAAAGAGCTTTAGGTCTATCTATCTATATTGATCTCTCTATCTCCTTTCAGAAAACCAAGAAATGTTTTCCCAGGAGCAGAAGCAGATGGAGACCCAAAAGATCAGATCAAAAATGTAAGCAGAGCTCTCCTCTTATCCCCATTTCCACTTCCCTTCCAAATCCCATTTGGAAGGCTGGCCCTCTTGTTTGGTGTCCTTTGCCTCCTCTGACAATGGTAAAAGGAGGCCTTTTTAAAATAGAAGCAGTGGTGCAGCACATCCTGTTCAAGGAACAGCAGTGTCTGCACTTTGTGTCTAATGCGTGAAGCAGCTGTCTGAGTTGCTTGCCCCCAAATTGCCTTTGGATAGAAGTAAACAAACATGGACATCCAATGGAGTATATTTGAAACTGACCTCTGAGGCCATCTATTTTAAGCAGATTGTAATTTTGCAAAAGACATGGCCCCATTCCAAATGTTTATTTAGTGTTGAATGGTTTCCAATTGGCTGGTTGGTCAAGCTTTTTTTTTTTTTTTGATGGTGTTGAAAACAAAGATACCAATAATAGATGTTGGATTTGCACTCATCTCGGTGTACAGCTATTCATTTTTGGAGGTGCCAGAATAAAAATTCATTATGGGGAGAGAGAGGCAAATAAGTCTGGCCATATGGCAGCTGGTTTTGTGGCAACCATTATTATTTCTACCCCTCACACCTGGATGTTAACGTTGTTTAGGAAAGAGTGTTAAAGTCCCTGCCAGCATAGTTCTTTTTTATAGACTGCATACTGTGTGCAAAGCACTGGGCTGAACTTCCTGCACATGATCTGCTTTTGCCCTCACAATGACCAGAAGCAGCAAGTGTTATTACCCTCATTTTAGAGATGAGGAAACTGCACTTCAGAGACCTCCAGCTGTAAGTTTGAAGTGAGGGTTAGTCCCAAGGTTTGATTCCAGAAGTTACTGTCACTTTATTTCATGAAAGATCCACATTAACCAGATTTCCCCTCTCCTGCTTATGTGCTTATGCTGTAGCAATTCTTTCCCCTTCTACCTGTCCCTGGTATGAATTTTGGCTCCAGGATGTGACAAAGTGGATGCCTAAGGATGAATATATTTTTTTTAAGTGGTAGCATTTATTATCCAAGTACAAAAGAAAGAGTCCTTCAGGGGATTGTACATGTGACCATATTTTCCTACACATATTTAGAAAGGAGACTAAAAAAACGAAAGCAAAAATTAAAAAAAAAAAACCTCACAACTCTTCTTGCATATCATTCATCTCACTTCCCTTTGTGCACCAAATGTTAATTTGCTTCTAGAAGAGACTTCTTTAAAGAGAACCTTGGGTTAAAAAGAGCTATAGGTTAAACTAACTGCATCTTGGCTACTGAAACTGGTCCTTGGGTGCAGAAGTGAGATTTACTCAGCCTTTTTCTCTCCCTAGTTTTGGGTCTCTTTCACTGAGGCATATGAATCATCAATTTTGAGACAGCTCTTGAGGACTTTCTGTCCCAGACATCTAGAGTCACCTCCTAATGGCAAACCATTGTGAGCCAAAATGCCAAGTGCTCTTGTGCTTACAAGTCACAGCCTTCTCTGTGTAATCATCTTGGAATTACTTTCACAGCCTAAGTTCTGCGTCCGTGCAAGTGTTTTCCTCTAAGCAGCACTTTTAGGAACTTGAGGAATTGCTGAAGGTAGGGAAAAGTTTTAGGAGATCTAGATTCTAATTAACTTTTCCTGTAATTAACAGTCACCATCCCCTCTGTGCATGCAACTGAGACTCTCAAAGATAAAGGGAAGCACTGAGGAAGATAGCAGCCCAGGCTCAAAAAGCTCACAGAATTCTTCCCCTTACCAAGATTTTCTTTTAAAGTTTTTTTTGATGTGGACCATTTTTAAAGTCCCTGTTGAATCTGTTATTATATTTCTTCTGTTCCATGCTGTGTGTTTGTTTTGTTTATTTGACTGTGAGGTATGTCACAGATCCCACTGTCCTAGGTCCCTGACCAGGGATTGAACCTGTAGCCACTGCATTAGAAGGCGAAGTCCCAGCCACTGGACCACCAGGGAAGTCTCCCCATTTCCCAGGATTTTAAAGTGAAAATCATCCTAGGAATATGGGTTGCATGAGAAGGAAGGGGAAAAATGATGATTTTTTTAAAAAAGCATAAACTAGATGTTATCTTTCTCTGCAGAACTGAATAACTTTGTCATATATTAGTGAATAGATTTTCTCAATATCCCATGACATCTGTGCCTTCTTTTCTATGATGTTTAATAGTTTATTGCTGGATAGATGAGGGTTAAATATCCCAGTGCACCAATCAACTTCTCCTGTTTCCTCTTTTCTCCATTCTTTTCTGTCCAATAGACTTACCTTCCCCAAGCTCCTGGAATAGACTTTTCAGATTCTAGCTGCTCTTCATGGTGTCTGCATCACCCAGCAATTACCAGTTCTTTCCTCTTTACCTACTGAAATCCTTCCTATCCTTTGAGGCGTATTTCAAACATCACCTCCCCTCATAACGTGCTTTACACAAAATACTCCTCCAGTGGATAGTCTCGATAAATTTTCTTGGTTACTCTTGCCATAGTTAATGGTTTTCACTTTTCCAGACTGGATGGACTTCCTGTTAACTTTCTGTCTCTTCTGACTCTCATTCCAACTCTCTCTTTCAGTTTATGGGTTATACAACTTGAGTATGATCTTTCCAGTCAACAAATCTCTGTCTCCTCCGCATAAGTTGCCTCTTTGACCACTTTGACTATATTCATTCCAAGACTGCATTTTAAGGTTTCAGTGCCTTTGCCTCTGAAATCCTCTTTCTAGCACATCCTCTCATTTCCCTCTTACTCACTTATTGCTGTGGTTTCAGTCCTAGCATGCAGCAGTTTCTTTTGCTATAGAGTCTTCTTTTCAGCATCTTTCCCCTCCCATTCCTTCTGCACAGTTCACCTTCTTGTGTTATCCCTCTTCCCTAAATCACTTTTTTCCTCCCAACTGTCAATCATGTGTCCAACTTAGCCTAGTTAAGTGTGCTTCTAAGGCAGTACTTTTCTCCCTCTCCACCTTCCGACTGCTAGGCAGTTAATGTCCCTCATCTTGGCTTTGCCTTCTAAAAGCTTCTGCTGCCTCTGTCAAATACACAAGCTGTCCACCTGCCATGGCCTGTTGTGTCCAACAGACCTTGTATTAATACTAATGGAGTTAGGATTGATGCCCACCATCAGAAGAGCCACATAAGCACTCAGAGCCCAGGATAAAACTTGAGTTCAGTTGTGTTTGATTTCCACTGCCATACAGCTGCTCCCCTTCATCTGCTGGGAGTCCCTAGGTACAACCTGCCAAGACCACTGCCCACCCAGGTTCTTAACCACTCAATGAGGTCATTTTTGATTCTGAATTGTTTTGTTTCCTGGTGCCTCTCTGAGTTGCTCACTGCTATATTGTTTGCCCTTCTTTCTGCCTGACTACTGGGGCCTTGAGCTCTTCCTGCCTCCTCTTGCCTCTGAACCATTTCCTCCCATTCTCAGACTGCTCTCCTGGTTCATCTTCCCCTTTATAAGAATATGGTTTGCTCTTGCCTTTACTGTCCACTTAGGCCTTCGGGCCCTGTCTGACTTCCTGGGCTTCTGGCTTCCATTGCCTGTACAGATCCTCATCTCAGATCAATTTAATGACTGCATATCAAGCACTTACTATATATAATTCACTGTGTGATTTGTGTCAGAGATATAAAAATAAGTAATACAAGTACTTTGTCACAAGGAATTACAGTGTAATGTAAGGGTGATTTATTTGTACAAGGCAGACTATGATACATTCCCTAAATGAGATTCAAGAAAGTGAAAGGTGAAGTTCAATGTGTGTGTGTGTGTGTGTGTGTGTGTTGGGTTCTGGGTAGTGGTGAACAGGACAGTTTGCTTGGAACAGGTGACATGTAGGACTGATTTGAAGATGAATAGGGACATAGCCAAAGAAATACATGTTTGGACAGAGAGTTAAGTTTGGCTAGACTTGCAGTAGTATTTTTCAAAAGGAAGATACTACTATTTTACAGAAGTCACCCGCCACTTCTGTGACAGGTGCTTGGGATGCTGAACGTTCCACTCATTAAATGACACTGTGACCTCCAGTCACTGAGGTAAACAAACACAACTCTGACACAATTTCCAGATGCCTTGGGGATGGTACCATCCTCCTGAGCAAATCGCTGCACCATGGATGGCATATGGGAAAATCCAGAAAGATCTACTCAACTGAGGAGTTTCTGCCAAAGTAGGATTGAGTGAGAAGCTACTGAAAATCTTTAAACATGGATGACAGTCTCTAAGATACTCTTTGGAAAGCATTAGAATATTACTCTGGCAGTGAAATAGAGGACAGCAAACAAGAGAGCCTGGATTAGGGGGTGGGAAGAGTCAGAGGCTGTTGAGTAATGCAAATAAGGGATGATAGCAAATTATGCTGGATACATACATACAATGTTGCCTTCATTGGGTAAGACAACTAGTTGGATATGGGGGATAAGGGGAGTTGAGTCAACAGTGATTCTCAGGTTTTGAACCTGGTGGCTAGAGGGGCCATATACAGAAATAGGGAGGTCAGAAGGAGGAGTTGGTTTCAGGGCAAGATGATGAGCTCAGTTTGAAGCCTGTTGTGTTTGTGCAACCCAAGAGGACACTGAGTGACCGGAGTGGTGCCACCAAAGACCAGTGGCCACTTAATGAATATAAATTATGCTACTTGAAAGGCTATGTTTTTAAGGTCTTTGAGACAAATTGTTTCTTAAGCCCATCACACACTGCCACCCTCTAGTCACTTTGCATCAGCCAGCCTCCTCATCTTCCTCTTTTCTTTTCTCTCCCTTTCTCCCTCCCTCCTTCTCTCCCTTCCTTCATTTCCTCTTTCTTTTTCTTTCTTAACAATGAACTTTCATCCCAGTTCAGATCAGAATGCTCCTCAAATTGAAATCAGCATTTTGAATTAGTGACTGAGCTTTTTAATAAAATATTAGGTAATGGATGTACCAGGAATGAACTAAAAAAGATGCAAGCTTTTCTTAATGATTTCAGCTTTATTCCCTGGTGTCTCTCACCGAAGAAAGGTCATGAACAACAAGGCACAGACACATTGGATCCAGAATTGCTAAAGTAAGTTTTCTCCTCCAGCAGAGTCCCTGAGGATATTGAATCTGGCTGAGCTGTTCAAGGTTTCATATTCTCCCCCTAAGTAAATTAAATCAGGAGCACATCTCATCACAGAGATCCACACAAAAGCCTGCTATACCTTTTTGGCAAGCAGTGCTGGAAATGGAGCTTTTAGAAATTCTAAAAGCCTGCCTCCTCCAACCATCTGCGTTTGGCTGGTCCAGCTGCGTCCATGGCAGGGGTGGGGACGGGACCACGGTGGCAAATTTCATCCATGTCTGAGCCAAACAAAACCCAGATGGGCTCCTTTCAACATTTTCTCTCTTTTGCTCAGTGACTTGGTGTGTATTTCTTCCCCGAAGCAGCCAGTGATCCTTCTGGGAGTGAGTGGTTATCTAACCTTTTTCCCCCAATGTTGAACGTGCTTTAAGTGTGAGGGTAAATGAATACAAATAGGAACGTGTTGGGAAGATACAGTAGGGAAGCCTTCTGTGGCTCTGCGAGAAGATACAAATGCCGGCTTAATTAGAAAATCAATCTTGCTGTCCGGCTGATTGATTACAATCCTCTGCTGGAGGTGGGAAAGAGTCGAGTCATGACGAGATAATTTTTTCCTATTACTAAAAGGAGGCCTAATGTACATCTCTAAGCAATTCAGCGTGAAGAACTTGTTAAAAACACACCACCTTTTCCCTCTTGTTAATTGAATCTTCGAGGGAGAAGAGGAGCAATCACATAGTTTGCATTTGTGAAAACTCTTATATTTTTTTTTCCTAAGGATCCCTGAGTTCTGAGAGGTGATTTAATAACTTTATTTCTAAAAAATGGAGATTTTTTTTTATAGGATGGAGGATGGACACCTGCTTACCACATCCACAGAACACTGGCTTAAGTGATAGGGTTTATATCCCTGGAGGAAAGAGTTTACATGTTTGATGATCAGTTTACATCTCTTGGCCCTCATCAGTATCCTCATCAAAACACACTGTGAGGGTAAAAGTCAGATGTTATTTTGTCTACTTGGGTTTCCCTGGTGGCACAGATGGTAAGGAATCCAGCTATAATGCAGGAGACCTGGGTTCGATCCCTGGGTCAGGAAGATCCCCTAGAGAAGTGAGTGGTTACCTACTCCAGTATTCTTGTCTGGAGAATTCCACAGAGGAGCCTGGTGGGATACAGTCCATGGAGTTACAAAGAATTGGACGCGATTGAGCAACTAACAACTTTCACTTTTCAGATGAGAAAATAGGCTGTGAGAGTTTAACCTGACCAAGATCACATGGATGGTGAACAGAGGAGCCTGGAAGAAAAGCGATCTGTACTGCAAACCCCAGCATTTCCCACATACTGCTCGGCTTCTAAAGAAAGTCAGCAAGAGTAGCTGACCCATCTGTGTTCTCTCTCTTGCCTTCTATTGGTTCTGTGGTCAGATCTGCTTTTCATGCCCCATCCTGCACACATTCTAAATCCAGAAGATAAGTTTTGATTGAACAGAGTTCTCATAGTTCTGATCTGCATTTCTCATATTTCCAGTCTTGAAAAGGCAAAGCTTCTTCCTTCAATTGTGGAGCGCCATCAGCCATCTCTCTATTGCTTAACTCTTCTACTTTATTTGTCATTTCGCAAATGTGAATAATGATGCAGCTATAGCTCTCTTCCCCTAAGGATGATCTCTACTGATACTCTTTCTGCAGAAAAGCCTCTGAAAACACTTGCTGCAAATGAAATTGGAAGAAAGATTTTAGAAACCTTCCTAGCTTAAAGGATACTAAGAAAAAAGACTTCAGGTCTAGGAGATCCTAGAAGAATGTCCTCTGCTACTTAGAAACCCTTTCCTTGGGTTCTTTCTTGTCCCACAGTATCTCACTTATTCAATAGGTTTTTATTCCAGGCTTTCCCCCAACCCATATTGACCCTTAATCTTGAGCTAAAACATTTTCTCCCTCATTTCAGTGAAGTTTTGCAATTCAGGCATTTCATGCACTCTCACATGTGGATTACATTTGTACTATTTAATCATTTCCAAAAGCCCACAGTCAAGACCAAGCTTATTAGTTAAATGGAACCAACGTTCTCTGGGCAGTGTTCATCCCAAACTTCATTTTATGAGAAACACAGTGAGGCTTGTTATTAAAATCAAGAGATATTATTTGTTTCAACGGTCAAAGACTGCAAGAATAATGAAATTATGCAATAATTTTAAGATTTCATTTTGGGTACTCACTTCAGCATAATGAACTTTATTATATAATGCTGCAATCATTAAAATAAACCCTTAAAAACAGACTCAGAGAAGGCCATCAGCCATCATTCCATCAAACTCACCTAACTAAAAGAAAAAGAGCAGATGTGACTTCTGTAGCATCATGTATATGGAAATCTCTGACCTATAAAAGAAACGTATACTTTATAAGGAGCATTTATTTGAGGTACCTGTGTTTTCTTCACTCTGTGATCCTCTAGGTGTGGTGCTAAAAGGCAGTGAAATATCTTGAGTACTGGAAGCAGAAGGAAGAATGCCCAAACCCAGAGCTGTTGAGAACAGTGTGTGTGTGTTTGTATGTGTATGTGAGAATTCAAGGAGAACAATACAATTTCAGTGTATTCTGTACATTGTAGGCTTTTACCACTGTTGTGTGGAACACACTTTGCATATTTTTGGGTAGAGCTTAATTATTATGATTTTACTTCCGAAGCCGAAGGTTGTGCTATTCAACCCAATTTACGAATGGGGAAACTGAGGCGAGAGACAGTAGATCATTTCCCCAAGGTCACACAGATAAGTCTTGGCACATCCAGGAGATCGTTCCTGTGCTCTAACTGTAAAGCTTGTGCTTTAACCTGCTGTGTACAGTATACTGTCTGTAATTATACATATAGAAATAACCAATGGGAAAAGAAACGTGGTACTTGAATTTGACACTGTCTCACAAAGTATGTTGCCTACGGATTCATGTATAAAAATCAACTGTTAATTTGAAAACTGGTGATGGTTTGGGTTTCGTTTGCTCTGAGGCTTGATGTGTGCGTGTGTACTAAGTCACTTCAGTCATGTCTGACTCTTTGCAACCCCACAGACCATATAGCCCTCCAGGTTCCTCTGTCCATGGAATTCTCCAGGCAAGAATACTAGAATGGGTTGCCAGTCCCCTCTCTAGGGGATCTTCCTGACCCAGGGGTTGAACCAGGTCTCCTGCATTGTGGACAGATTTTTTACCATCTTCCTTTACCAGGGAAGCCCTGAGGCTTGGTAGAGCTCATAAAATACAGCTGATTCTTAAAAATGTCTTTCCCTTAAGTATGGAGGTATAAAAATGTTTAAAATGTGTTAAAATTTTGAGGTAAATTAGCCATGGATTTATGACACAATAATATTTTCAAACGCTCCAAAATTTTACGGAGGGCTTCACATTTCAGTGATATTTCTTTAAATACAAAGAACTTCATGGAACATCTTGAGATAAGATTCCTACCTTAAGATTTTGCCTCCCCCTTTCTTCTTTGGTTTTGAGAGAAATCAGAATTTGCTCACTTTGTGTTATCACTGACCTTGTAAACATACTTAAGGTAAAAATGATGGCAGAATCAACTCAGAATACTTGAACCTTAGGAGGTGGGGTTTGGCAAAAACATAGCCTGTTGAAGAACAAAACTAGATGGTTTTAGGAATCTGTAGTAGTCCCTTGCACTGTCATATGCTTAGGAAATATTTATTAACATTTTTGGAAATGACTAAGATCCTCTTGGTTAGACTAGTGTTTTCTCTATTTGTGGTTTTGTATTTATTTCTGAGTAATCCCAGATAACAATGGTAAACCAAAAAATCAGGCAACAAACCCTTTGAGTATACTAGTTTTATGCAAATTTAGATGGTATTATGAGAAAAGAATGTAGATCACTCCTGAAAAAGAAAAGGAAGGTTAAACGTTTCCACAGCATCTTTGGCCTCAAATGCAACTCAGTCTACACTCCTCTCCCAAATCCCATTTGCAGTGTTTGTCATGTGATGTGGGAAATCACTGGGAAGACCTGTGGAGGTGTCATATGTCAATAACTGCTGCAGATGGCCAGACACTTAAGTTTATTTTCTCAGTGACTCTTTCCCAAACCAGTGAGTGAGCTAGGAGAGACATCACTGCTCACATTTCACAGAAAAGTTCACAGAGATGTTAATAACATATTCAATATATATGAATAGCAATAGTATCATCAGGAGTTGACTCTAAGATTGCTCCATTCCAAAGCCCAGCCTCTTTTCACTTTTCGTGAATTTCTCTACATTTCATGAATGTTTCTAGTGACTATTTTATACTTGCCTCCTTCTTTTAGAAGAGCGAGTGTGAGACTATAAGGTTTGGATAAGAGAGTAACATTGAATAGGCAAGGTAAGATTGAGCCATTTATAGGCTCAACTAGAGATTTCATAAATAGCTACAATTGACAGATTTCAACTGCAGACAGATGGTAGTTTTGGCAAGGATCAGCTCAATTCCTCGAAGGTAGTTCTGTGCTACCAGAGCTGGTCTGCTCTACACTCCTTTGGGCTGGCTCAGCATGGAGTACGATGAGGAGGTTTCATCTGGCTGGACTGAATCTTAATATTTCACAATGTCAGAAATGAAATGAAAGGAAAGCTAATATACTTTGTATGTTACTTCCTCTTCCTAGAGATATTATCACAAAGGGACCTGGAATGTAGGTTGAAGAGATATATACTTGAAATTCCTATCTTCTCTCAGTAATTATTGATACTTGTGGCCAGCACAGATTCAACTTATTTTTAGATCAAATATACAGTTGGTAAACGAACTATATTTTAGGCTTGAATTAAACTCATTTTTCCTTCCAGTCTGTCCCAAATCTAATTGATTGGGCACCTTTCCACTTCATATTCTTGTTTATTTAGAGGAAATATAATACATATGTTTCACATTCATTTATATTTAATTTATCAAACTGCTATTTGGCAAGCAGCATATGGTGTCTCCTAGAAGATTCTTGAGGTGCTTACGATAAGATTTGGCTCTGCTAATCAGGACATGGAGAAGGGCATGGCAACCGACTCCACTATTCTTGCCTGGAGAATCCCATGGATGGAGGATCCTGGTGGGCTACAGTCCACGGGGTCACAAAGAGTTGGACATGGCTGAAGTGACTTAGCACGCACACACGCAATCAGGACATAGTATGATGTCTGGAGAGAAACAAAGTTCCCAAAGGGCTCTAAGTCAGCTCAAAGCTCCATTCAAAACTGGTTATGAAAGACTGAGTTTAGAAGAGTTCTTTTGTACAATTCACTGCTCTCTGAAACAGCCAGGAGAGATTGCTGGATAAAGGGTTACTGGACTCCTCAAACAGCTTGGTTTAATGTTTATCGTCCAGCCACAAATGAACAGATTGATAAATATACTATTTTATTTATGCACTATATACTAAACATTATGTGCTCTGCATACATAGTAAGTAGAACATTAAGGATTTGACTACATAAAAATTAAAAGTATATGATTAACTGGTAAGTAATATTGGCAACAAATGTGCCAAAGGCTAGTATATTTAATAAATGCAAAAGTATATTTGAAAATAATAATGTAAATATCCCACTAGAAAAATGAATACGACAGAAGGAAACACATGTAAACACACACACATATAAATGGGAAATTAACTTGTGCAAAAAATTTGGTTTTATTAATACTCAAATGATACAAATTAAAACAAAATGAGATATAATTTTTAAACTAGCAAATTTGCAAAATAATGTTAAAACATTAAATGCTACCAGGAGTTTTTTTTTTTAACATAATCTGTAGGTTGAATTGCAAACTAGTATAATTTTCCTAGGAATGCATTTAACAATATGAATAACATTCTTAAAAGAGTTCATGTCCTTTCATGCAATAATTTTACTTCTAGGAATCTGTCCAAAGTTGTGGGCAAAGATTTATATGCAAAAGTATTTATTGCATTGCTGTTTCTAATATTAAAAATAAAAAAAGCCAACTTTTCTAATAATGGAATTAAGTTATGGCTAAACAGGGTATATTGCATAAGCTATTATTCATTTACTAATATCACACTATAGCATTTAATGTCATGAGGAAATGCTATTGTATAAATGAGAAAAAACAGAAAATGAACTCATATATGATTCTAACTTTGCAAAAATAAAACCAGATACACAAATGCATGAAAATATGTATTAAAAGAAACCAGTTGTTATCAATTATGTGATTTTATTTTTATTCTTTATAATTTTCTGCCTTTTAAAAATAATGAGCATGTGTTAACTTTATAATCATAAAACATTAAATATTGCTTATAGCGAAGGAATTCTTTGAATTTCCAGTAGGCTAAAGCAGTAGAAGTGGTATATTCATCAAAAACTGATATGGTGTTTTTTGGGTTTTTTTGATGTCCATTAAATAACTCTCCTTTTCTCATGTTTTCATGGCAATAGTGGCGCCAGCTTTGAAAAGATCTATAAATGAAGCTTTGTTTTCATACAAAAATGATAATCTAGAAGAAAACGCATTCACTCTACCTAGTCAGTTAGAAAAAATCTCCCACAATTCATGTTAGAAAAATTTTCTGATTTCTGAATAAAATTTAGTTGGAAATTTCTTTAGGTACCTTCAGTTGATTGAGTTCAGTTCAGTCGCTCAGTCATGTCTGACTCTGCGACCGCATGGACTGCAGCATGCCAGGCTTCCCTGTCCACCACTAACTCCCTTAGCTTAAAGGAAAATAGTTATTTGAATAAGCCAGTTATCTTAAAAAAATTTTTTACATCTTTTCAGAAGGTATTTCCCCCATGAGTTTAGACTTGATTGACTTGATTTATCTACCTTATTAGGGAGAAGGGAATTTGGATACACAGCATAAGAAGATATAGTTGAGAAACTGGAAACTTTTTACAAACAAAATCTAGTCTGGAGAGATAACAGGATGTGGGAGTGAATTAAAACCTGGGGTTGCATTTTAGTTCTGCCACCTCAAAGATGTGTGAGCCTGTTCCATCAGGCTATAGTTCTCATCTACCTCAAAGGGTTCTTGTGAGGAATACATGTATATGTGTGAATTGTTATTGTTATCATACAATCTATGGAAGATGTACTAGAAATCAAGCTCCTGTTTTATCTTAATATTGATGAGTTGGACCAGAAGTTTCTTGGTAGAAGTTTCTTGGTAGAAGTCATCGAAACTTGTTAGAAGTCACTGAAACTTTCACTCCAATCTTTACAAATGTCCCCAGAAATTTTAATTTATGCTAAGAAGTATGGATGCCATACTTTTTGTTTGCTGGTAGTCCTACTGTCCAATCGCTCTGAATGCCCTGAAGATCAAATATTCTTTAAAATATATGTTTTTATATTTACAGTAAACTCTAAAAGAAATGAAATAGTCCACACATCTATTTTATAGCCACCTCATGTTTGTGTGCACCTTAATTTAAAAATAAATCAACCAGCTGAATGTAATATTTGTGAAGAAAACTTATCATTTTATAATTTTTAAAAGTTAGAAATAAAAAGTGCTCTGGATCAAAGTGTGTAGTGAAGAAGCCATGTCTCAGCTCGAGGAGCTTAGTGGATGGGCTTGCAGAGACAGACCCTCAAGAGAAAGTAGAGTCTGCCTGTGGGAAAAGCAGTTGACAACTATTTGTCACAACAACACACAGTAGGATATTTTTTTACCTCACTGCGAGGCTTGTGGGATCTCAGTTCCCTGACCAGGGTTCAAACCTGGGCCCTTGGCAGTGAGAACACAGAGTCCTAAACACTGTGCTGCAAGGGAATTCCCCCACAACTGGATTTTACACTCCAGGCAGTAGATGTTGGACAACCCCAGCCAAGGAGAACCAAGAGTTATCAGTTTAAATTCATGAAATGGCAAAGACATTTCTGGAAAAAAAATTGAACTTTTTTTTCCCTTGATAGCAGATTCAAATAAAAGGTCAGGAATGCTCATAGACACTGAGGCAGGCCAGATGTAGAGGGAAAACCAGGACCTCTTGTTTGCTTCTTTGTTTATGCTTCCTGTAAGTTGAATTTGGGCTTCTTAATAAGAACTTACATTTTGTTTAATTTCTGTTCTTACTGAGGTTTCTTTTTGTATGATAAGATAGTATAAGCATAATTTTCTTAATAATGACTGATTTTTTATGCATATAAACTTCAAGTGGGAAGTATGTATTCTATTTTAAAAATGTGAATTGAGTAACATGACAAAGAGCATTGTGCTACTCCAGAGATTCATTATAGAATTAGTGAGCCTCTGGAATATTTCAATCTAGAAGCCGTTAGGTGGGGATGAGCAGGAGTGACTACTGAACAGGAAGGAGGTGAGGTGGCAGAGTCGGGGTGGGGCAGGCTGGGACATCAGAACCTGAGTAAGGTGGAGGCATCCTCGTGAAGGTGGGGAAACTGGCAGCATCAGGAGACTGAGTACATATAGGGAGACTGACACAATAAGTAAATAAATTAATGATGGTTTTATGCTATTTAAGAAGAAAGTTATAAATGTAGTAGAGGAAAAAAATGCAATGAACCGTGTGATATTAGATTGGAATCGGAGGTCTGATGTGAACTCATTGTTACACACGCACACACACTCACACACACAACCCTTTAGCTTCCTAGCTCTGGTCATTGAGAGGCCCCCTGAGCCCTGGCATCCCAGTCACAATAAGCACCTCTAGTGGCCAAATCTTGATTTCAAAGTACCATTCTTTACTAAAAGAAGCTGTGATTGTTTGGAGAAATGACTGATTCCAAGACTGGGCCAGAGAAGGTATAAAAGAAACCTGGAATATCTTATTGCCCTAGGATGTAGGAAGTACTCAAAGGATGGTGGAACATGATGACAGAAACCTCTATGAAAGGACTCACATGAGCACTGGATAATCTGAACTTCAAAATAGATAATCTTAGTAAAGGATTATAACTCATTGAATAAAATAGGCTCCTTGAGTCCATACTAATACATCAATGGACAAATAATTGAGAAAGGTGGATGCTGACTAATGAAAGTAGAAAGAATATTTACATTAGAAAATTACCATTTGGCAACCATTACAGTAGTAACTAAGCCAGGAAACATCTATGAGTATTAGAACCAAGGGAGTAAAAGTTTGATGAGGAGAAAATATAGTCTCAAAGAAGTACCTACTATGAAGTATTTACATATTAATAAAAAAAAGAGTAACTTGAATAAACCTGGGCGATACCATCTTAATCCAATTATCAAAGTTAACCTTACCAGAAAAGAGACACAAGAAATTGTGACCACTTTATAGGACTTCTGAGACTTTACTGCCAAAGATAGATAACCTCGATTTAATCATGAGAAAACATCAGGCAGATTCAAATTGAGGGACATTCTACAAATAACTGGCATGCAGTTTTCATCAAGGACTTGGATATTATAGAAAGACTGGGGAGCTATTCCATATTGAAGGAGACTAGAGACACAAAGAACTAGATGTTTAAGTCTGTACTGGATCCTTTTGCTATGAACAAACAACATTATTGGAAAACTCAGTGAAAATTGAATGGGGTCTGATATTAGATGTTTTGTTGTTGTTCAGTCACTAAGTGGTGTCCAACTCTTTGCGACTGCATGGACTGCAGCACGCCAAGCTTCTCTGCCCTTCACTATCTCTCGGAGTTTGCTCAAACTCATGTCAATGATACCATCCAACCATCTCATCCTCTGTCACCCCCTTCTTCTGCCCTCAATCTCTCCCAGCATCACAGTCTTTTCCAGTGAGTTGGCTCTTTGCATCAGGTGGCCAAAGTATTGGAGCTTCTTCATCAGTCCTTCCAATGATTATTCAAGGTTGATTTTCTTTAGGATTGACTGGTATATTAGAGACAGTAGTCCTGTATCATGTTAATTTCCCCATTTCAATGGCTTTATTTTAATTATGCAGAAGAATGCCTTTGTCTGGAGGAAATTTATGCTAAATTCTTGAGGAGTTATATGATAGTATGTTGGTAACTTTAAAATGGTTTAGGAAAAAAACAATTTTTGTACTGTGTTTGCAGCATTTTTATAATTCTAAAATAATTTCAAAATAAAAATTAGCTTTAGTCTGAAAAAAATGAATAAGAAGTGCCCTCTGTCCTCAGAGAGGCTATTGTATAGTTGAAGGGCCATGACAACAAAGGTGAAGTCAGCAGGGTAAAGAGGGAGGCAGTCTGGTGACATGGTTACTTTTTGGGCTCTGGAGCCAAATGGCCCATCTCCAATAGTAGCCCTGCCATTACCAGCCAGGAGACCTTAAGGGGATGGAATAAAGTTTGAGGGACTCAGTTTTCTTCTCTATAAAAAGTGGATGATAATAGTATAACCTTATAGGGTAATGTGAAGTTTATAGAGCATAAGGCAAGTGCATAATACATGATAGCAATTATATTACTGCTGCTGCTAAGTCACGTCAGTCGTGTCCGACTCTGTGTGACCCCACAGACGGCAGCCCACCAGGCTCCCCCATCCCTGGGGTTCTCCAGGCAAGAACACTGGAGTGGGTTGCCATTTCCTTCTCCAATGCAGGAAAGTGAAAAGTGAAAGTGAAGTTGCTCAGTCATGTCCGACTTTTAGCGACCCCATGGACTGCAGCCTTCCAGGCTCCTCCATCCATGGGATTTTCCAGGCAAGAGTACTGGAGTGGGGTGCCATTCCCTTCTCCATATTACTAGTTATTGGCAATTAAACTCATGATTATTTGTAGTCAGAGAGATGCATCTAAATTCAAGCCCTGCCACTTTCTATGTGACCTTGAGCAAGTTACTCATTTTTCTAAGGTTCAGGTTCCCCACTGAAAACAGAAATAATGATCATGTTAATGAGTACCAGTAACAGAATAGGTGTGAGAATTAAATAAGATAATGCAAAATGCTTAGCACTTTCTAAGCACTTTCTAAATGTGTTATTGTCGCATAAATACAAGATGAAATATTAATAGAATAAATTCCATCAGATAAATTAAAAGCATGTGGCAGTTCTGAGAAGAAGGAAAAACCATCTGGGTAGAAGTAAGGGAAAAGCACTAGGTTGTAGAATTCTCTGGAACAACTGAGAAGTTTTTACTCTGATTAACAGATGCTAAGACTAGAAGTAGGGCAGGAGCAGTAGGAAAGAGGAAGAAGGAATGTGGTGGTCAAGGGAGAAACAAGAGTCATTTGTGATCTCTCAGCATTAACAGACAACATGCAGCCAGGAAGGAAGAGCCAGTGTGTGGAAAAGACACTGGATTAAAGTGTTGAGGGGATGCAGCAGGAAATGAAATTGGCTCTAGAGAGAGATTTCTTTTCTAGAGAAAAGGAGACTGGAATGAGCAAGTGTAGATGCTGAGCTGATGATGGAAGTCTATGAGCAAATGAGATTTCCAAGAAGGACTGCCCAAGAGATAAGGAAGGAAGAGGTAGGGGCAGAACCAGGGAAAATGCCTTCATTTAGGGAGGGCGAAGGGAGGATGGAAGTGTTGGGTAGGTGTGAGGGTGAGGAAGAGAGAGAAGTGGTGAATGAATTAGGAAGATGCTAAGTAAGAGGCAAGGGGTAGCTTCATTCAGAGAAAGAATGCAGAGGGTTGAGAAGAATAAAGGGTGGGAGAAAGATACTATATTATTTACCTAGCTGGTTGTTGCCAAGTTGCAGGAAGGAAGTAAAAGCCAGACTCCCAGGGGTTAAGTGCCAGGGAGAGCATATCTGAGTAAAAGGGGCAGGACTTGGAGGAAACTTCTTGGAATTCTAATGCCAAGGCAGACATACCAGGAAGCAGATAAGCTTTCAGTTTCAATCCCCTCACTCTCCCAGACCTTTCCCAGGGCCTAGGATGTACTAGCAGTGCCTTTCTATGGTTATGTAATCTGTAAAACTTACACACTGAAGATATTTGACTTTGTCTGTTTAACAAAATCCCACAGACTAGGTGGCTTAAACAACAGAAATGTATTTATCACGGTTCTGAAGGCTGGGAACTCTAGTCAGTACCAACATGGTCAGGTGGAGCCCTCTTCCTGGTGTGCAAGATAGCATCGTGTCTCCCTATTTTCTCACAATGTGGGGGTGGGAGGGATGAAGGAGAGAGGGAAAGACAGAGAGATCCTCTTGTATAAAAGCATTAGTTTTAGGGATTCCTTGGCAGTCCAGTGGTTAAGACTTCACTTTCCATTGCAAGGGGTGTGGGTTCAATCCCTGGTCAGGGAGATAAGATCCCAGATGATTTGCAGTGAAAAAATAAAAACATAAAACAGAAACAATATTGTAACAAATTCAATAAAAAGTTTTAAAAATGGTCCACATCAAAAAAATCTTTAGAAAAACATTAGTCTCATTAGGAGATCTCCACCCTCATGACCCAATCTAGCCTAATTTCTTCCCAAAGCACCAGCTTCCAAATACCATCACACTGGAAATTAGGCTTTCAACACAGGAATTCTGGAGGAAGACAAACATTCAGTCTATGCCAATGTTTAAGTACAGTAAAAGACTATTGTATCTTTCTGTTTAGGCCCTCCTTTACTCACAGTTCCCCTTTGTTGTGAACAGCATTTCAGTATCTGCTTAGGGAACTAGGGTTAGGGTGTATGGGAATATACTGCGAAGTTCACACAGAGGTAACATATAGTTAAGTTACTGCTAATAGTCTCAGGAATTCTCCCTCCACCCACTGGGGCCTGACTCATCCAGGGATGACATCAAGTGTGAATGTGCCTTTTGACACCTGGCATTAGGAAAACTGTGGTGGAGAAAAGGGTTGAAATGCATAGCACCAGAAGCTAGTGTGTGAAACGTCCTTTTAATTATAAGATGTGTGAAATTGCAAGAAGAGGATCCGTTTTTTGTCAAGGCCCAGTCAAAATGCACATTCTCCCCTATCAGATAAGATAACCTAAAATTCATAATATACCTCTGTGATGAGACATCAGTGACAAATTGGTTAGTGGGTTGTCAGTTCAAAGAAGATTTAAGATTAGTCATAGCACACACACACACATTTTTGAAATGTTCTGAAATGTTTCAACTCAGGATTGAAAGAAACTTCATAAAGAATTTTTACAAATTGGAGACAAAAATTCTGCAGGCTTACATATTGCCAGTAATGGAGTAGGAAGCTAAAACTTTCTGTACTGTAAAAATGAAAACATTAAAAAAAAATTAACTATACTGAAAAGACAGATTGAATCTTTGCCAAATAAGGAAGCAATCAAAGAGAATGCAGATTAAAAAATGAGAGGGAAAATGTTGCAGAGACCAGACAGTTAATAAATGTTTACATTATTTATTACATTATTTTTATATGTATTACACTAATATATTTGTAGCGTTTGTTTTTTAAAATTGTAATTTTTTGCATTGTTCTCATTCTAAGTAAATATTCACTTTTGTACTTTTGTTTATAAGTTTGAATTCTTTATTTTAAACAGCCCTCCTACTTCCAAATTGTATAACCTGCAAGCCCCACAAAACCTGGATCTTCCTCATATAACAACTGTGCTTTTTTTCCTTAGGTTTACTCATGCTTGAACAGAAAACCTAGGATGTCAGCTTTGGGCTAAAACAGATATTAAATATTTTTCATCATTAGTAATTTTTAGATGAGAGGTGACATGAGCATTTTACAGGCAAAAGGGAAGGAGCTAGCTGGAAGTTGTTCAGTCACTAAGTTGTGTCCGACTCTTTGCCACCCCAGGGACTGCAGCACGCCAGGCTTCCCTGTCCTTCACTATCTTCCACAGTTTTCTCAGATTCATGTCCACTGAGTTGATGATGCTATCTAACCATCTCACCCTCTGCCTCCCCCTTCTCCTTTTGCCTTCAATGTTTCCCAGCATCAGGGTCTTTTCCAGTGAGTCAGCTCTTTGCATCAGGTGGCCGAAGTATTGGTGCTTTAGCTTCAGCATCAATCCTTCTAATGAATATTCAGGGTTGATTTCTTTTAGGATTGACTGATTTGATCACTTTGCTGTCCAAAGGACTCTCAAGAGTCTTCTCTAACACTATAATTAGAAAGCATCAGTTCTTCAGTGTTCGGCCTTCTTTATAGTCCAACTCTCACATCCTTATATGACTACTAGAAAAACCATAGCTTTGACTATATGGACCTTTGCTGGCAAAGTGATATCTTTGCTTTTTAATATGTTATCTAGGTTTGTCATAGTTTTCCTTCCAGGGAGCAAGTGTCTTTTAATTTCACGGCTAAAATACCACTGTGACAAGGACATTGTTGGAACAGATCTTATTTTGTGAGGATGAGTTGGAGTTGAGAGAACAGCTTTCAAAAGCAAGCACAGACAGTAGTGAAGAAAGAAAGAGAGGGAGTAGACTCTGAATTAGTGTGGAGGGCGGTAGGGGTGTTCCAGTCCTATGACCTTAATCTTCCAGTTCATGAAGGAGGCCAGGTCGTCACCTAAGTACCAGAAGTGGGTGGTTATAGGGATTTCCAATGCTTGAGCATGTCATTAAGAACTGTTTTGCAAACTGAAACTGTGAAACAGCAGTGATGAACCTTTTGTCATCTTTCCAAACTCTGTCTGTTATTCCTAAGACACAGCACCCAGAGACAATCCCATGGGCCTGGGAATAGCCCTATATTTTCCCTATTCTAGTGTCAGAATGATGAGAGAATAAATCTGAGGAAATGACGCAAGGTTAGTGAGGAGACCGTCGGGTGGGGAACTTGAGTTGTTGCCTTGAGGAAAGGCACAAGGATTTATTTATATATGGCCTTATCCCACACAGGATTTAAGGCTGCTTACAGGAATGCATGCAGTAAAATAGCAAGATGTGGTCCATAAATAAAAAATCAAGGCTGGCAAAGGCATAAAATATAGAAGAGCAGACTTCAGATGTGGCTTGTCAGGGGTCTTGAAGTAACTGAAGGGGTTGCCATGTGGATGCGAATTTAGGGTTATTTGGTTCAAGAGCAGTAGGGGTGGGGTGGAGGATGGGGAGGGGATACAGTGAGGCGTGTATCAGCACAGCATAAAGTGAGACTTTCTAACAAGTGCAGCTGTTTCACAGAGGAATGGAAGTCATGAACTCCTCCTCCAGGAGGAGTTAAGGAGGCAATTAAACAGAGCTAGGTAGCTCTTTTCTGGCCTGCTATGAGATCCAGCTGATGCAGTGGGTGGACTGGCCCCTGATGTGCCCTAAAGGTCAGCATTTAATGATCAAATGAAAGGAACTGTTCTAAACAATGTGCTATAAGTAACGAACTATTCTAAAATATTCCACACGATAATAAAAACTTGTCAACAGTCATACTGTGTATTTTTTATGACCTGCAGTGTTGTTGCCCACCTTTAAATGCCATTGCAGATTGCAAACCCAAAATTTCTAAAGCAGAAATGAATAAACCCTGCATGAAGGAGGGGTGGAGTGAGAAGTTCATGGGTTATACCCCATCATCATTCTCTGAGTCATCATTGGCAGCTTGCAGAGCTGGTGGTATCCCTTCACATAACATTCAACAATGGCTCTTGTTCCCTATCATCTGTCAGGCCCAATGGTAGACCCTGGGGAGACGATAATGTTTCAAAAAGACACAACCCCTGCTTTCACAGTGATGGTTGCTTAGTGGAAAAATGACATTAATAAAAATAATCACATCTATATACTTAGAAAGTCTAATTTGTTGTTCAGTCCCTGATCATGTCCAACTCTTTGTAACCCCATGGACCAGGCCTCCCTGTACATCACTATCTCCCAGGGTTTGCATAAACTCATATCTATTGAGTTGGTGATGGTATCTAACCATCTTATCCTCTATCTCCCTCTTCTGCTTCTGCCTTCAGTCTTTCCCAGCATCAGGGTCTTTTCCAATGAGTCAGCTTTTCACGTTAGGTGGCCAAAGTATTAGAGCTTCTGCTTCAGCATCAGCCCTTCCTATGAATATTCAGGGTTGATTTCCTTTAGGATTGACTCATTTGATCTCCCTGTAGTCCAAGGGACTCTCAAGAGTCTTCTCCAGCACCTTCTAAAGCATCAATTCTTCAGTGCTCAGCCTCCTTTATGGTCCAACTCTCACATCAGTACATACCTCCTGAAAAAACCATAGCTTTGACTATATGGACCTTTGTCAGCAAAGTGATGTCTTTGCTTTTAATATACTGTCTGGGTATGACACAGCTTTCTTTCCAAGGACCAAGCATCTTATAATTTTATGGCAGCAGTCACCGTCCACTGTGATTTTGGAGTTCAAGAAAATAAAATTTGTTACTACTGTTTCTGCTTCTACTTGCCATGAAGTGATAGGGCCAGATCTTAGTTTTTTGAATGTTGAGTTTTAAGCCAGCTTTTTCACTTTCTTTTTTCACTCTCATCAAGAGGCTCTTTAGTTATTCTTTGCTTTCTGCCATTAGGGTGGTATCATCTGCGTATATGAGGTTGTTGATATTTCTCCCAGCAATCTTTATTCCAGTCTGTGATTCATCCAGCTCAGCATTTCTCATGATGTACTTTGCATATAAGATAAATAAGCAGGATGACAATATACAGCCCCGACATATTCCTTCCCCAATTTTGAACCATTTTTCAATGTCTATTGCTTGTTGTCCATTGTCCCATGTCCAGTTCTAACTGTTGCTTCTTGACCTGCATACAGGTTTCTCAGGAGACAGGTAAGGTAGGTATTCCCTTCTCTTTAAGAATTTTCCACAATTTGTTGTGATCCACACAGTCAAAGGCTTTAGTGTAGTAGATGAAACAGATGTTTCTGGAATTCTCTTACTTTCTCTATGATCCAGCGAGGCAATTTGATCTCTGGTTCCTCTGCGTTCTCACAATCCAGCTTGTGCATCTGGAAGTTCTCAGTTCATGTACTGCTGAATCCTAGCGTGAAGGATTTTGAATATAACCTTACCAGTATGCAAAATGAGTGCAATTGTCTGGCATTTTGAACATTCTTTAGCACTGCTCTTTTTTGGGATTGGAATGAAAACTGACCTTTTCCAGTTTTGTGGCTACTGTTGAGTTTTCCAAATTTGCTGTCATATTGTGAGTGAAAGTTGCTCAATCATGTCCAACTGTTTGCAACCCCATGGACTATGAAGTCCATGGAATTCTCTAGGCCAGAACACTGGAGTGGGTAGCCTTTCCTTTCTCCCGGGGATCTTCCCAACCCAGCGATCGAACCCAGGTCTCCCGCATTGCAGGCAGATTCTTTACCAACTGAGCCACAAGGGAAGCCCCTTGCTGGCATATTGAGTTCCTACACCTGATGATATACAACGTGTTCTTCCTTCATGCTATAGCATGTCTTATAAAGCTATCCACTATCCTAGAATACCCTTCTCTTTCTTCATAATGCCTAATTAGCATTATTAGCAGCAGCATCTTTTAGGATTTTAAAAAGCTCAATAAGGCCTAATAGGCATTATGAAGAAAGAGAAGGGTATTCTAGGATAGTGGATAGCTTTGTAAGACGTGCTATAGCATGAAGGGAGAACATGTTGTATATCATCAAGTGTAGGAAAGTGTGTGGCAGGGAAGAGTGATCAGAGGGAGGTGTTTCCAGCTGCAGGGATGATGTAAGTGAAGCCTCAGAAACATAAGGAAGGCTCAGAAACATAAGGGATTATTTGAAGAATTTTGTGGCCAGGGTGGCATGAGTCCAGGAGAGAGGGTCCAGGCTGTGCTCAGAGGATTTCTGTCTTTATCCTAATGGTAATGGAAGCCCTTTGGTTTTACTGAAGAGAGAAATATGGTCACATTGATATTTTGTTGTTTCGTTTACATGTATGGAATCATTTTAGCTTTGGAGTAGGGTCTAGAATGGGGAGTAGAACAAGAATAAAGGTAGCAAGACTATTCTGTAGGCTGCATGAGCACTCAAGATAAGAAATGGGAGTGATATGGGCAAAGATGGAGAGAAATGACAGTTTCCTAAAGGCGAACATGGGATAAGAATGAGCAGGATTTGGTGATGGGTTGGATGGGAGATAAGGGTGTGGGAGGGGAAATGGTATCAGAGATGACTCCAGCACCTCAACAGATAAGTGTTCCATCCACTGATGGGGTGCACCATGATAGGGCTGGTCTGAGACACTGGCTGACAGGAGAGACCTTCTTGACTTACTTGGTTAAGGGTTAGAAAAGGCAACCAGTTTAACTGATTCAAATTCGGTTCAACTCAGTGTATTTCCATTCTATCCAATCCAGTTAGATTATGGAGCAGCTACCAAATAAGGCTCCATGACTGATGCAGACAAGTGTGAGTGGCTCTCAACATGGTTGCACGGTCTTCTCTTCTACTTGATGGCTGTTTGCATGACCAAAGGTCCCCACGCAAAGTGCCAAGTGCCTACAGAGACAGAAATGAAATGCCACCATAACACAGCACCTAGTACCCCTCACAGAGGGCTTGACTGACTTGCAGGAAGATTGGACTGGCTTTTTCTAAAGTTGGGAATGAGGCTTCATAGGGTGCCTTTGAGGGGACGGGGCAAGGACTGATGTGAATGTGGGCAAACCTCTGATATCCTGTCATTGGTCAACCCTGACCAAGCGCAGGGGATTAGAGTATGTACACATGTTCTTAGCCCTGACTTCCTCTCAAACTGCCAGGTGCTTCTTAAGGGATTCTGTGCTCATGTCCTCATTTCCATGGACAATAAGCACTCTCTAATGAGCCCATCTGTGTTTTAAAACAGCTAGTTGGAAAGGATCTGATAGCTGGGAATTTTCTGACAAAGGCAGTGCATACCTCTATGTATCTGGGGCTGATTGTTCTACCACAGCCACCTGAGGTTACAAGTGGAAAGCAGGAGCCCCAGCTTCCTCTTTCAGCCATGTCGGGTATCTATACACACCTTTCCTATGACCCTGATGTGTCCCAACTTCTCAAAGTGCCACTGCCACTCCCCTCCAAAACCCACTCAGAATTTCAGGATAAGCACCATAATCTAAATGCAAATACTTCTGGGAGAACTCCTGTGCTTAATCTAATTTTGGATCTTAATAATAGTGACTGACCCTTGTACACTCAACCCCACTTTCAAAATGTGCTTCTCTAAGTGTTTCATTTAATGCCCAGACAGTCTTGTGGGGTCGGTATCATTATAATCATCCATAGCAGGATATCTCCAGACCACTAGGTTGTGGCCGAGCTGGGACTCTGCATTTCATGTTTCCACCTCTCTACCAGTTGTTCCTTCTGAATAAAGCAAACAGATCTGTTTGGGGAGGGGGAGCTTGAAAATGTTGTGAGCAGAGAGGATTTTCCCATTATCCCTTGAAGTCACACAACATAGGCAGCTGTCGAGTTCTCCCCACTTAATGGTAGTCCAGCTGTCAGCACAATAGCTAAGAGTACAGGATGTAAAGGGAAATAGGCCTGTATTTGCATATTGATCTTTAACCTCCTGTGTGTGACCTTGAGCAAATGATTACAAATTAGGACAGTACAAAAAGGGACAGCAATCATAGGGCTGTTGTAAGGAATAAATGAATTAATATATATGTATACATATACATGGGGCTTCCCTGATGGCTCAGTGGAAAAGAATCTGCCTGCCAATGCAGGAGAGACACACGTTCAACCCCTGGGTTGGGAAGATCCCCCAGAGTAGGAAATGGCTACCCAATCCAGTATTCTTGCCTGGAGAATTCCATGGACAGAGGAGCCTGGCTTGCTGCAGTCCGTGGGGTCACAAAAGAGTTGGACATGACTTAGCGACTGAACCACCACAACAAATACATACATACATGTACACATACACACACACAAACGTATACATATATGCCATAGTTGCTGAATCATAGTAAATACTTTTAAAGTATTATTGTGGAGGCAGTGTTTTTGCAGCCTTGTTCCAGGGCCCAGATTTTGGGCTGACCTCAATTTGAACAGGGGAGGCAAATAACTGAAGTGCTGTTTTGCTCCAGGTTGATTGGAAATGACTGATTGGAATACTGTGTAGAGAAGGTTACTGAGGTTTACTCTGAGATCAGCTGAAATTAATTGGTGTTCCTGTATGCGTGCTCTGTAGTTTTGCCCTTTCTTGAGACCCGTTGGCCGAGTCTGTCAGTCTGTGCCTTTGCTTTGTAGCCTGAGTGTCTGCCTTAGGCGTTTGCTCAGATTTTTTCTGTCAGGACCAGTCCGGCTATGTTCAAACTCGGTGCAGTTTCCAGCTCACAGGGCCACTGCCTGCTTGGGTGAGAGCAAAGGATTTAATGAATAAGAACTATGTATGGATGGGTTCTAACAAGAGGGGTTAGCAGGCTGATTCAAAAATAACTATACCGCAGCAACTCTGGGTGAGCAACACATGCTGTATATTTCCATCCAAATAAAAGACATTCATTTTGAAGACCCTGGAACAGCTGTAACTTGAGATTCCCACAAATGCTTGGAAAACTGTCAGTCCTTTCTGAGTGGCAGTAGATATAGAAGCAAGAATGCCAGTAAGAATATAAAACTGATCCTGTGGAATAGGGCATGGGTTAGCCTTGCAAGAAGCCAGCATTCCGGAGCACTGCTCTGGCTTTCAAGTATTTTGGGGACAGTATTTTTATGAAGTTTACTGATTAAACATTTTCTGATCTCTCTTCTAAAAGAATTACAGAAATACAATAATTATTATGAATGATCTCTTAGAGTAGGGCTTATCAAAGATTCCATTCTGTGATCTGCAGAGAATTCTAACAATGTGCTATGTTTTTCTTTTGCTTCTACCAAATTTATCAATGTCTCAGGTCATTATTTGCCTGATCACAACAACATGCGTTCATGAATATGTATTAGCTAAAATCCTGCAATTTTATGTGTTAATTTGCTCATGTCTTTAGGTGTTTATAGCAATTAAATGAGACCTTGATAAATTTAGAGGAAACAAAAAAAAAAGCTTTGATATTATGAGTGCTTATGTGCTTGAATTGCAGGCTGTGAGATAAATTATGTTTTGTGCAACTATTAACTCATTTATGGGTTTATTAAATATTTTCCCATTTGGTTACATTTCTTCTTAGAAAACAGTCTCTTCTTGACTGCATTGTTTGGTCTTTCTTGTGTTCATTTTAGTCTGTGAATGCGGCTAATCCTTATCTTGGCTAATGTGAATTAGGTGTGTTGTCCTGTTGGGGACCTATCCAGGAGCCTGGAAATTTATTTGTAATGAGTCAGGGTAGCCACGGGGCAGGCTGCTCAGGGGTCAGAGTTCTGTCTCAATCCCACCTAGTAGGGGGGTACCCAGGTGGAAAGGGATGCATTGCTAGCAGAGGTCGCCAGTGAAGAAGGGGCCGGTGACTGAGTTCTGGCTGCCTGAGAAAGAAAACCTGGGAGTTGTGATAGCCCTACCAAGCCCAGTGGTGTGTAATTCCAGTGGTGATGTTCCAAGGGCTTGGTAGAGTAGGGATTTGGAGTGGGGTCCAGAGAAAAAGTACTGGGACTCCCAATTCCATCCTGAAAGTTGGGACATAGCAGGGTGGAAATGACATCAAGGCCCAACGGAATGAGAGTGGCAATGACTTGGTCACAGACCACAACTCCAGGAAGAGATGGGGTGGGGTTGCCAGATTTAACAAATAAAGATACAGGACATCAGGTAAATCCAAATTTCAGATAAATACTTTTGAGTCAGTAGGTCCCATGTATTATTTAGACATACTCATACTAAAAATTTATTTATTGCTTATCTGAAATTTATCAGGGCATCCTATATTTTATTTGGCAGCCCTAGGTGTGTATACGGGACACTGTTCAGCACTTGTGTGCCTGAGGAAGCCTTACTCATCTGGATGGAGGGGCTGGCTGCGGGTGGGGAGAGAAAGTTGGAGCAGGGCTGCTGTGTTTTGTGTGTGTGTGCGTGTGTGTATGACAGAGAAAGAGAAAGAAGAACTAAGAGACTAATACTGAATAATTTTATGTTGGCTTTAAGACCCACTTATTTTCATAATTTTCCGTCTCTTTTTGCAGGGCAGGGGTTCGGTTTGCTTTGCAAGTACAAGATACATTTGGCCTGTGTCAGAGACAGGATATTTGTTGGTCTGTAGTGTGAAACTGGCAAAGTTGTGTGTATCCAAAGCAATGCCATCTTATTGAGAATGAAAATTTCAATCCCCCAAAATGGTTGTCCAGATTGCAGTGAACACGTGAATATCTGGAAACATTTGGATGATTGCTATCCTTTGCATAAAAATCCGCATGACTGACTCTATTTTTCCATTTTTATCCATGTATTTTAGAATAATGTAGACAGCTGAAGAGGTTCATCTCCAAGAGAGAATACATAACCATCATGAGGTAGGAAAATTTCAAAACTACTTCTTGATATTTTTCTTCCGTCTTTATGGTTTGTGTTTATTCTTTTTAATGATTTTATTGATCTCTGGTTCTCATCTCACCCCCTGCCCAGGGCCAAGCGCAGAGCTTGGCACATATTAGATGCTGAATAAACTTTTAAAATGAATAGATGGGTAAATTCATATATTTATTCTTAAATAATATATGGTGGTTCAGATGGTTAAGAATCTGCATGCAATGTAGGAGACCCGGGCTTGATTTCTGGGTTGGGAAGATCCCCTGGAGGAGGGCATGGCAACTCACTCCGGTATTTTTGCCTGGTGAATCACATGGACAGAGGAGCCTGGTGGGCTACAGTCTATGGGGTCACAGAGTTGGACATGACTGATCGGGTAACACGTTCACAGCACACAGAGATTATACTAAGGATTGAAAAACTATTAATTTCAAAGGGAAAAGAACACATATTTATTGACTATGCACTGTGAGACAGGGACTGGGCCAGACACTATATGTGTCTATGTACACATACACCCGCATATGCAGATTTATGTACTACTGCAGTCTCCTTGTGAGTAAGCACTCAGTTCAGTTCAGTTCAGTCGCTCAGTCATGTCCGAATCCTTGCGACCCCATGAACTGTAGCATACCAGGCCTCCCTGTCCATCACCAACTCCCGGAGTTCACTCAAACTCATGTCCATCGAGTTGGTGATGCCATCCAGCCATCTCAAGCATTAGTAGTCTCATTATACATTTGTGACGACACAGCGGTTGAGTGTATTCTGAAGATCCTCATCTAATAAGAAGCAGGGCTGGGACATGTGAACCCTCTGTGTGAGCTATTAACATCTCCACTGATGCCGTGCACCTTCCTGGACTAACCTGCAGTCCTTGCTCTTGCTTTAGTAGGTCTCATATCACTTTGAGAATTTGAATAAAGCCAGGTTCCTCTCCCAGAAACACGAACATAGAAAGGAATACTCCCAATTTTACAAGCACTGTGGGTTCATCGAGCATCCCTGATTAAGGACCTCATAATTAGGATACAGAGTTCTTTCTGGGAGGTCACGGCTGACCTCCTGAACATCAGTTTCAGGATCAACCTGAAACTGATGTGGCCACAGCCCAGTTCTCTGACAGCCCTGTTCAAGACCCTTCCCTTATGGAGGCTAGAGGCCCGGATATCCTCTTTTCATGCAAGATCTGTTCATCCCTCAGGGAGCCAATGTGCTTCTTTCATTCTACCAATAACTGTATATTAAATACATTAATATTCAAAAATACAGATTTTATGATTCTTAATTTTATTGTTTTAGTGATTGAAAGTGAAAGTGTTAGTCCCTCAGTCATGTCCAACTCTTTACGGCAACCTCCTGGATTATACTGGGTATGGAATTCTCCAGGAAGAACACTGGATTGGGTTTCCATTCTCTTCTCCAGGAGATCTTCCCAACCCAGGGATCAAACCTGGGTCTCCTACATTGCTGGCAGATTCTTTACCATCTAAGCCACCAGGTATGCCCCTGTTGATTAGAAAATTAATGGATAATAGTCACCCAAATAAAATTATGTACAATGTCAGGAGTACAGCAATGACCAAAACAAATGTGGTCCCTACCTAGAGGCAGAGCCACTATGAAGCGAAAGAATATTCAGCTTTGTGGCCCCACTAACTCGAGCCCTTTGGAGGTCCTAGGAGAGGCCTTAGGAAAGGATTCACATAATTGATTGTTATGTTTTATGTAAAATATGCACAGTAAGGTATTTCTGTATGGTTTTTCTTAAAAAACTGGTCCCCTTCACCAACCATGGAAGCTCAAGTGCCTGCATCTCCCTGTCAGTGTCCTCATGGAGCTTTGTGAAGAAGGACTGACATTTGATGGAGGAGCAAAAGACGGATGGATTCAGGGTTGGGGGAGTGCTGGGTAGCTGCTCCTAGGGGATTTGGTCTTTTTGTGAGGTGGGCCGTTGAAACTGAGATCCGAAAGATGGTTGTTTTGGTTTGGTTTGTTTGTCAAGGAAGGAGCTGCATTAGCAGGTGGAGGGGACTACGGGTGACAAGGCCTGGGCCAGGAGCGGGCAGGGCTGGTGTGAGACCTGAATTGGGTAACCCATGACTGGTGGGCACAGAGAATGAGGGGAGACTGGTGGGCGAGGAAGCTGAGAAGAGTGAGCAGTTTCCCTAGGATCCTATAGGACTCGTTAACCGTTTTGAACCTATTCCAAGAATAGTGAGGACCTGCTAAAGGGGAGTTACATGGTCAGATTTGTATGCTAAGAACACACTCTGGTTGTTGGGTCGAGAATAGATTTTCTTTTTTTTTTTTTTAATTTTTGATCTCTGGAAACACTGTTTTGAACACAGCTAAAGAAATGAAATATTCCTTAGTGCAATGAGGGGAAAATTCTCTCAAAGGCCATGCACCTCAGTATACAAGAGGACAGAGTGCCCTGGACAGCATCTCACACACTGAATCAGAAGGGCAGGTGGATCAGGGTACCAGGGAACAGCCTGGAGCATCTGTGCTGTTGGTGGTGGTGGGTGTGGGGCTTTCCTGGCACCCTTGGTTCTGCATCACAGTTGACATCAGGTTGGAAGCAGTGAAGATTGAGGGAGACTATAGAAAACCAAACATCTCAAATCCACAGCTGGTGATAAGGATGCAGGTGGTGTCAATGCTAGTGTCAAAAATAATGCCACTCTTTAAGATGCCTTTCAAGCAAAAGTGAGCTTGTACATGGAAGGACCAGTGGGAGGGAGTTTGAGGGAGAATGGATACACGTAATATGCATGACTGAGTCCTTTGCTGCCCACCTGAAACTCTCACGACATTGTTAATTAGCTATGCTCCAATACAAAATAAGGTTTAAAAAACACAAAAGCAGTTCATCCAGCAGACTGCATATAGTAGATTTCCACACTTCACCAAGGCATGTTGCTCTCACCTCTTCCCAATAGCTTCCTCCATTCCTTACCCGGTTAGACTGGGTTTGCCCCAGACTTTGCTCTGCTACTGTTCCTCTGGAATTGTTCATAGTTTGTTAATATCAGAGAGAATCCCTGATATTGACTTGGCCCAGCAGTGATTCTGTCTGTGAGATGCTATTGTATGGGTTATGACAGAACAATGCCTCACTGATTAGACCTGTACACATGTCTGAAGACGGTGTTTGGGGACCTAATGCCCAACTATCCCTCATGGCACAAAATCAGTTCCACAGAATTTAGCCGCCAAGGTCCAGCTCAGTGGGACCAGCTGACCAAGAAGTATGGTAATCATTTTTATTAGGGTGTATTTATTGTGTGTGTTAGTTGTTCGGTCGTGTCCAACTTTTTGTGGCCCCATGGACCAAATAGCCTGCTAGACTCCTCTGACCATGAAATTCTCCAGGCAAGAATACAGGAATGGTTTGCTGTTCCCTTCTCCAGGGGATCTTCCAGATGCAGAGATTGAATCCAGGTCTCCTGCATTGCAGATAGTTTCTTTAACACCTGAACCACCAGGGAAGCCCATGTATTTATTAAGTGAAGGAATTATATAATACATATTTAGATGAAAACGAAGTGTTCATGCTTAAAGGGTAATGAACACTTGTCCATAAAATCAACAGATATACAACATTTCATTTATGATGATGCTAGATAAGTAAGGAAGTAGGATTACAATAGCATATCTTATTTGCCTACATTAAAGCAATCTTGGGAGACTAACGCAGGCTCCACATTGCCTATAGTCTAATACAAATATAAGCACCTAGGATTAAAAATCTTCTGGCAAGTCAGGAGTGAGGCTTTCAATGTTCTTATCATCTATCAACCTGGAAAGCTTTTCTTAGTTTTTCTGTTTGGGGGAGGAGTTTTATATTTGTGTACTTGTCAAGTTGAGTGAGGTTTTGAAAAGTCAAAGGAAGGAAAAGGAGCTGATAGTCACTGTCGTGGGGGGAGGAAAGCTAAGGTAGGGGAACCAGAAGGGCATGGGAGGGAGGTGGGTGTGGGGAAGGGAGGCTAACTAGAGGCTGCTGTCAGCCCTAACCTGTTGCCTTCATCCCTGGGAGCCGGCCCTGTCCCTGCTCTCTGCGACAACGACAGAGCGTTTGGGAGGCTCTGCAGTCAGTCCACACGGCATGATAGGTGTCCCTGCCATTTTCTTGTGTGTCACCAGAGAAAGACATTCTCCTCCCTGGAGTCCACAGGAGTCCACGTGCTCTGCTTGTGGGGAAGTGGACACTTGGTCCCATTTTTGTACTTTTAAAAAATTGGCCAGTGATGAGTCACAATTTCATCAACTTCTCTGATATGAGAAGCCATAGATGGAAGTACACAGAAATTATTTCTTTAATGTGATGTCCTTTCTATATGGCAGTGAAATGACTTTCCTGCCATCAGGAGATACATGTTCTTTGAATTATTTTTATAGTCATAAAGGAAGATCTGTAAAAGGCTGTCTGTATCTGATAGCTCTGCTTTTATTGATTCTCTTCAGAATTATATCATACCTTGAAATGTTGGGGAGCGGGAAAAGAGATCAAAAATATTCTGATTGTCTGTGAGTGCTTTACAGAATTAGTTGGTGTGAATTATAATTTCTAAACCCTGTTGTTCAAGCAATGTAAACTTCCACATATTCTGAATAGCATAATTCCTATTTTGAGCCCCTGTCTTGTGCCAAGAACTTAGTCTCAGTTAATGTGGGGTTTCTGACCCCATTTTCCCTGGACTGGCATATAAGCTCTTGAGAAAAAATTGCTAGTATACTGCTGGTGTGGGGCTGTTGGATGTTGGAGAGGGCTTTGCGGTCCGTCTGGTCTTTAGCACCATGTAAGTACTACCAGAATGAAAAGCCAAGTGACCCACCCACCTAACCAGCCTCTGGGTTGCCATTCACAAGGTCTCGTCTTACTGTTCCTGGACATTTTGCTCCTCCTGAGTCACTCTGGCTTACAGGGACCCTGTGATGCTGTAGGAGTCCAGAGCTACTTATTTTATCTTGTCTGTAACGCTGGGTATTTAAAGTATTATTTTCCATTTACAAAGGACAGATATTCAATTCAAATTAATTTTAGCAAAAGAGGAGAACTAATTGTCTATATAACTGCAAACCCTGGCGTTTCAGTCACAGTGGGATCCAGGTGATATATGACTCTTTTTTTAATCTATTGACTCTGTTTTCCTTTGTTTTAACCCCCAACAATGTATGTTTTGGGTGGGCCCTTCATCTAGCAATCTCAAAGGCAGAGAGGTCCTTTTCATCTCAGCATCCTAATAATTCCAAAAAAGTACCCTGATTGCCCCTGTTTGGGTTGTATCTACTGTTAGACTCCAATAAGCTTGGACTGTATATTTCCCCCAGGGGTTGCCAGTACAGGATCCTGTGATTATGAACCTCTCTAGAGTCCCAGAAATGAGGAAAAGGCAGATCCAAGATGAAACAATGGAGCAAGGAGTAAAAAGCAAACCAATGGCCACTGTTTGGCAAGTATGAGTTTCTGAGTTAGGTGCTATGTAGTTCTTTCTCTGCCATGGTGAAGTGAATCCATGTCCGAGAATGGGCTAAAGGGCTAACATTTCTTTTTAATTGCAGGCGCTGTGCTGAGTACATTGAATGCATCATATCCTTAGCTGTTACTGGATTCAGCCATTTTAGGAGACAGACATCACCCAACAGGGTGAACTAGACCTCGTGTGAAAGGAAAGTCCTTACTTCCTAAGCATTCACAGCTCCCATTTCACACACTACTCTTGATCTCTTTCTTCTGATCTGTCTCAGTGATATTCCACCACTTACCCCTCCAGTTTTGTTGTACCAACTGGCCATCTCCCAAAAGCTTCCAACCTCCTCTCCCCTTCTGCCTGATAGTTCCAAGTATAGAACCCCACCCTCACCCTTGCTGACTTACTCTGTGGGTCATTCACACTAAATTTTCAAGGTGGCCCCGACATCATATATTTGTTGGTTCCATAGAACTGGCATTCTCTGAGGTAAATAGTTATCACAGTTTTATATCTAGGTTTCCAAGAAGTAAAGGACCTTTTCAAGAGACATATATCTAGATATAATTAACATGAATATGGAGTTAAACCCAAAACCTGATTATAAATTCACCAGACACTATCTTAGATTAATATGCACGAAGCCCTTGTAAGTCCTTGAAAATTTGGCAAATCAAGATTGAATTTTTGGTTTAGTTGATAAAGAAATTGCAGCCTGATGATATTCCTGGGTGATGCTCTTTCCTGAATTTTGAGTTCAGAAAAGAAGAATGAAATTTAAGGATACAAGGAAACTGACTCATTATGAAGATTTGTTCTGTTTTTGAGAATGGTGCTTCCCAGAATTGTGCAATATGCCACATAAGCAGTATTGCCTCATGGCCCTGAAAAGAAAGGAATAATTACAAATTTCATTTAAAATAGATCACCATTTATTTTAATTATATGATTTGCTTAAAGAAAGTTAGGCTTAAGAGCTTACTTGTGTTACTTATAAATGTATATCTTATATTAAAATTCAAAGTAACAGCAATATATCTGTGATCTACTTGAGCCCTGCAATTTCTCATATCTGATTAATTTGCCTATAGAGTATCAGACTGTTGATTCTCTGTAAAGACACGGCTTTCTGATTCTAAGGATAAAAATTATATAAGCATCAGAATCCAACGGCTTCTTTTATTTCAAACCACTCTTCACATTTTGACAAGTTAAGCACAAATGAATCATAAATGTACAGATTAAATTCCTGTTGGAATACAAATGGGTTTAAATTGGAGGAAGAAAAAGTGGTTGGTCAAATGCATCCCTATTTTGCTGAGTGGAGAACTTTCAAAAAATAGCTTAGTGTTTGAAAAATCTAAACATGCCCTAATAAAACCACGAATGTGAATATTTCCATATTTTAGTGTTCTGTTTCCATTTAAAAGTCAAAATAGTTTAATGAGCATGTTTAGAAAGAAATTCTCTCCTTTTCCCTAATTAGTGGTTTTTCTTGTCTGGCATCCCTTATAGTTTTACTTGAAGTTCTTCACTTCATCATCTGTAGTCAAATAAAAGCATAAGCTGACTCTGCCTGATTAAGACTGTGACTGCCTCTGTGTGAGCTCCATGGTTTACCTAGGCAAGAAATTTCTCTGCTTGTTTGCAACCACCACACAACAGGAACACATTAGTTGGGTCATTGAGTGAAAACCATCAACAAGACACACTTACAAAGGATGAGAAAAATACACTGCTGCTTATCTGCTCTACATTCCATATTCTTTAATAATGTGATCTGACTTGGGCTGGGTGTATTGAGAAAGCAATGAGAAGGATGAGAGAAAAATAAAGTAAATAACCCTAAGGAAACTAAGTTACCCATCTAAGTAAAAGAGGGTAACCCTTGCAGACTGAGATAAAATAAGTACTTTATCCCAGAAGCAGAAACCATGTATTTATTGAAGCCTCTTACTGGATGAGAAGGGGCTTCCCTGGTGCTCAATCATTAAAGAATCCCCCTGCAATGCAGGAGACGTGGGTTTAACCCCTGAGATGGGAAGGTCCCCTGGAGAAGGAATGGCAACCCCCTTTAGTATTCTTGCTTGGGAAATCCCATGGACAGAGGAGCCTGACTAGCTGGGTCACAGGAGTCAGACATGACTTAGTGAGTAAACCACCACAACCACTAGGAGATAAAGTTAGCAATTCATCTTCCTAGGAGATGAGCAGAACTCAATTGGCATGTGGGCAAAAAAGGTAGTGGGGGAGGGGATGGGGAGTGCTGAAAACAGCAAGAAAGAAATAGGTGATGATTTAGCTTGGTCACATAGTCAAGCACTTAGTCCAGGAAGAGGCAGCTTGGGGAAAGCCAAGTTCTTGAAAAGGCAGAGCAGGGAGATGCCCACAAATAAAAAGATATTTAAATAAGAGGCCCATTTCTTGGTAGCTGCAATTATTTTTTACTGATAGAGTACAATCAATTGTGAGTATTGCAGAGCCCTTGCTGTTAAGAATCATGCTTTTAAGAGCCATGGGGTAAGACTTTGTCTCAGTAGAGTAGGAAGCTTAAAGAAATATTGAGATGAAGCCTATCTAGCAAAGAATCAGTCAGTCAGTTCAGTCACTCAGTCATGTCCAACTCTTTGCAACCCTATGGACTGCAGCATGCCAGGGTTCCCTGTCCGTCACCAACTCACAGAGCTTGCTCAAACTCATGTCCGTGGAGTCAGTGATGCCATCCAACCATCTCATCCTCTGTCATCCCCTTCTCTTCCTGCCTTCAATTTTTTCCAGTATCAGGGTCTTTTCCAATGAGTCAATTCTTCGAATCAGGTGGCCAAAGTATTGGAGCTTCAGCTTTAGCATCAGTCCTTCCAATGAATATTCAGGGTTGATTTCCTTTAGGATTAACTGGTTTGATCTCCTTGCAGTCCAAGGGACTCTCAAGAGCCTTCTCCAACACCCCAGTTCAAAATCATCAATTCTTCAGTGCTCAGCATTCTTTATGGTCCAACTCTCACATCCATACATGACTACTGGAAAAACCATAGCATTGACTACACAGACCTTTGTCAGCAAAGTAATGTCTCTGCTTTTTAATATGCTGTCAAGATTGGCCATAGCTTTTCTTCCAAGGAACAAACATCTTTTAATTTCATGGCTGCAGTCACAATCTACAATGATTTTTGGAGCCCCCCCAAAATAAAGTTTTTCACTGTTTCCATTGTTTCCCCATCTATTTGCCAGGAATTGATGGGACTGGATGCCATGATCTTAGTTTTTTGAATTTTGAGTTTTAATCTAGCTTTTTCACTCTTCTCTTTCACTTCATCAAGATGCTCTTCAGTTCCTCTTCACTTTCTGCCATAAGGGTGGTGTCATCTGCGTATCTGAGGTTATTGATATTTCCCCCAGCAATCTTGATTCCAGCTTGTGTTTCATCTAGGGCAGCATTTCGCATATTGTACTCTGCATTTAAGTTAAATAAGCAGGGTGACAATATACAGCCTTGACGTATTCTTTTCCCAATTTGGAACCAGTCTGTTGTTCCATGCCCAGTTCTAACTGTTGTTTCTTGACCTGCATACAGATTTCTAAGGAGGCAGGGCAGGTGGTCTGGCATTCCCATCTCTTGAAGAATTTTCCACAGTTTGTTGTGATCCACATAGTCAAAGGCTTTGGAGAGTCAATAAAGCAGAAGTAGATGTTTTTCTGGAACTCTCTTGTGTTTTCTGTGATCTGAAGGATGTTGGCAATTTGGTCTCTGGTTCCTCTGCCTTTCTAAACCAAGCTTGTACATCTGGAAGTTCTTGGTTCATGTACTGTTGAAGCCTCACCTGAGAATTTTGAGCATTACTTTACTAGCATGTGAGATGAATGGAATTGTGAAGTAGTTTGAACCTTCTTGGGCATTGCCTTTCTTTGGGATTGGAATGAAAACTGACCTTTCCCAGTCCTGTGGCCACTGCTGAGTTTTCCCATTTTGCTGGCATATTGAATACAGCACTTTCACAGCATCATCTTTTAGGATTTGAAATAGCTCAACTGGAATTCCATCACCTCCACTATCTTTGTTTATAGTGATGCTTCCTGAGGCCCACTTGACTTCACACTCCAGGATGTCTGGCTCTAGGTGAGTGATCACACCGTCGTGGTTATCTGGGTCATGAAGATCTTTTTTGTATAGTTCTTCTGTGTATTGTTGCCACCTCTTCTTAACATCTTCTGCTTCTATTAGGTCCATACCATTTCTGTCCTTTATTGAGCTCATCTTTGCATGAAATGTTCCCTTGGTATCTCTAATTTTCTTGAAGAGATCTCTGCTGCAGCTAAGTCACTTCAGTCATGTTCGACTTTGTGCCACCTGGTAGACGGCAGCCCACCAGGCTCCCCCGTCCCTGGGATTCTCCAGGCAAGAACACTGGAGTGGGTTGCCATTTCCTTCTCCAATGCATGAAAGTGAAAAGTGAAAGTGAAGTCGCTCAGTCGTGTCCGATTCCCAGCGACCCCATGGACTGCAGCCCACCAGGCTCCTCTGTCCATGAGATTTTCCAGGCAAGAGTATTGGAGTGGGGTGCCATTGCCTTCTCCAGGAGATTTCTAGTCGTTCCCATTCTATTGTTTTCCTCTATTTCTTTGCATTGATCACTGAGGAAGGCTTTCTTATCCCTCCTTGCTGTTCTTTGGAACTCTGCACTCAGATGGGTATATCTGTATATCTTTCCTTTTCTACTTTGCCTTTAGCTTCTCTTCTTTTCTCAGCTGTTGGTAAGGCCTTGTCAGATGACCATTTTGCCTTTTTGCTTTTGTTTTTCTTGGCAGTTGTCTTGATCACTGCCTCCTGAACAATGTCACGAACCTCTGTCCATATTTCTTCAGGCACTCTATCAATCTAATCCCTTTTTTCTAGCAAAGAATACTGAGACTGAATCCATATACACTGACATCAAATTTACTACTAACTTTTGATTTTCAATATCACCTTGGAGACCAGCTATATTATTTTCAATATCTGGGCTAATTTCTCTTTACATTTCCCAAGCAGCCTTCTGCACCTAACCCTGAGTTTTTGTCGTGTTTGAGGGATATTTATAAATATATATATAAAATAAATAAATAAATTCTGGGGGAATTCAAGCGAGTGGAGGGGAGAATGTCACTCTTTTTGTCCTCTATGTAAACTGGAGCTGAGGGATGTCCAGACTGTATTAAAAGGGCTCTTTTCAGAGTCATCTGGAACCTTGAGGAAAGTGTTCTGCTTTTGTGTTTGGGTGGCCTGCAAGCCCTCCAGCCATCAACCTACCTATTACAGGAAATCTCTTTGTCAACTCAGCTTCTGCCCTCAGTCAGCTTTGTTCATTTACTCCTAGAATTTGCAGGTAGAGTCTTCAACAGCCAGATCATTAGATAACTTCTTAAGGGGTAGATGTTGCTATCTGATATAAAGGAACTATTGTACAAAGCACATTTAGTTATAATTATTACAAAGACAAAATGAAGAAAATTAGTTCCTTTCCTAGAGATTTTTGGATAAACTTATTTGGAGATTCACCTGATGGTAAGTGTCTACTATGACCATGTAGTCATGTGGAGGCTGATGAGTGCTTTTCTATTTAGATATCTGAGTAAAACTCTAGGGAAACAGTTGGATGTAATAAACAGAACATTGGCCCTAAATGGAACCTGATAAGCCGTGAGTTTAAATCCTAGCCTTGTCACTCAGTAATTCTGAGACATTAAGCAAGTTACTTTTAAACTCCTTGGCTCTCAGTTTCTTCATCTGTAAAATGGAGATAATAGCTCTCTAGATAAGTACTGGGAGAGATGATATAAATGGGTCAGCGGGCACCCATTGGGCTTGCAACAAAGATTGGTTTCCTTTCCTTCTTTCTTTCTTCCAAGTGTCCTCACCTGTAGAAAATAATTTTTTTACCAGTGTTTTTCAAAAGGCTAAAAATTCACCCAAACTTCATGGGCATAAAAGGACTCCACCAAATAACCCTTTAACAAGCAGTCCCATAAAAGCATCTGGAAGAGATATATTATTTCTTTTAAAGAGCATAGGGTTTAGCAACAGAAAAGTTACAGAGAACAATGTTTTTCAAGCAGTGGTTTTAAAGTGGCTGGGAGGTCAAGTCACAAATAATCTAAGGTCCCTTCCAGCTCTAAAATTCTGTTATTTCATGAAATTGCAACAGTAGCTACAAACCAAGGCTTCCCTTTATGACTCAGAAAGGATTGCAGGCTCTGGTCTGGCTACTTGGCATACCAAAGATTTGATTAAAAACCCACCACCTTCAAATATTAGCTTTGGGATTAGCAAATCAAATAAATGCATGTGGAAAAAAAAAAAACAAATAAATGCATGTGATAGCTTAGTCAGATGTGGTTAAGTTGTTTTTGTCTGCCAGTACATTCTGAGAGAGTAACCAATAGCTAAGCAAACTAGCCAGCAGTCCATGAAGCTGAGAACAGGGAAAGGGGGTTTTCCCAGCCCAGTCTCTTTATATCTTGATTACTGATTGCCATAGTCTATGTGAGGGAATTGAGCTATATGTAAAATAAGAGATCTTTGGGTAAAATTGATAAAGGTGTCTAGTTCTGAAACTAAGAACTCTCAAGAAAATCCAAACAAGGATGTTGGGGTAAAAATGATTTTAATTTCTTTTAAAAATAGAATTAATTTCCATTTAGATGAATTTTAGAAAAAAAAATGAGTTCTAGAAAACGTGGTTTTGCAACACTAAGCATTATTTGAAACAATTTATTTTCAGTGGTTATTTCAAGATGAGAAATGGAATGTAAACACTCAGGATATGACAATATCTCTTGTAAGGAGTGAGTGAGTATGTGTGTGTATGTTGGGAGGATGTCTTCCTTTGAGAGGATAAATTTTTTCCTCTTGCCTTTGGAGTTTATTCTATTGCTAGAAAATACCGCAAGTTTTAAATATCATTTCATTCTATGAAAACATGGATTCAAAAGTCACCTTTTCCACACTGGGGGTTAGGGAGAATCTAAGTAATTAAGTAACAATAACACAGATTGCTAAAGATACTTCAAAATCAAGATATTCCTGCCTAGGGAAGTAACAGCCTGTAGCAACAGACAGCTGCCAAGACAAGCATGCTTTGAGGACCTACTGTACGCTGGGTTCTGCTTTGACACTTGAGAAGGAACTGAAACCCTGGAGCTCTGTCAGTGCCCCCAGATGGTGCTCTAATTTACAGAAAAAGAAAATACTGTTAGGGGGAAATGGAGTCTTCTACGCAAACCTGAGCGGATGAGAGATCTAATTTAGGTGAAGCAACATTACATAGTATTCAAAACTAGTGAAAAAGGAATTTGCTTAATTGTAGGAAATGGCAACCCACTCCAGTGTTCTTGCCTGGAGAATCCAAGGGACGACGGAGCCTGGTGGGCTGCCGTCTGTGGGGTTGCACAGAGTCAGACACAACTGAAGCGACTTAGCAGCAGCAGCAGCAGCAGCAGTGACTTTTTAGACTTTGGAATATTCACCTTCAATAAATTTCTACTGAGTGCCTACCACGTTAAAAAAACTGGGAGGGTATAAAAGAATGATAAAACATGTTTCTGCCTTTTATTATAGTCTAGAAGGGCAGAATATTTATTGTTGCTTTAATTGAATGCTATGTATAATTATTAATGGTATAATTTTTCCAGCTAAATTTTCATAGGTATGTATGTAAGAAAGTTATTTGATGGTTTTAGCTTTACAAAAGTAAACAAACAAAACTTAAAAGATATCAATCAATAAACGAAACTGGAAATAGAAAAAAAACAACTGGGAGAGAGTACACGAAAATGTTCTTAGTGATGTTTTTATCGTGGTGGAAACATGAGTGATTTTGGTTTTCACTTTTATTTTTTTAGAATAAGCCTACATTTCTTATATACTTTATTTTGTGTTTTTTAACAAGTTTTTGCTACTTTTTAGCTTCTCTGGGTCTTCATTGCTGCATGGGCTCTCTCTTGCTGTGGCGAGCAGGGGTTGCTCTTTGTCGCAGTGTTCGGCCTTCTTATTGTGGTGACTTCCTTGCAGTGGAGCACAGGCTCTAGGAGCTGGGGCTTCAGTAGCTGTAGCACTCGGGCTCAGGAGTCGCAGCTCACAAGCTTAGTTGCTGCATGGCATGTGGAATCTTCCCAGACCAGGAATTGAACCCATGTACTCTGAATTGGCAAGCAGATTCTTATCCACTGGATCACCAGGGAAGCCCCTCTTGTATACATTAAAATATAAAAATTCCTTAGAAGAAGGATATGAAGGAGGAAATAAAGTTAAGGAAGATGAGAAGAAGGAAGGAAGAAAGGGAAAGGAAATAAATCACACTTGAGAAAGAATATTTTTCTTTCTGTTACTCACAC
The DNA here is from genome assembly GCF_027580195.1 of Bos mutus. NCBI lineage: Eukaryota > Metazoa > Chordata > Mammalia > Artiodactyla > Bovidae > Bos > Bos mutus. The sequence continues at coordinate 88,334,433 of NC_091617.1, read as the reverse complement.
TTCTGAGAACGCTGGCTATGTAGGCCATAAACCCACAGCTGCTCATCTTTTCATGTGAAAGTTGTCAGGTTTTCCCCAGATGTGGCAGAGATTATGCAGCCATGGGTGATTAACATCTGGAGGGAATGGACAGATAGACATCTAACTTGAGTACCACAGAAAGAGTTAGAATGATAGAATGGTTAAAGGAAATGGGAGGCTGACCTTACAGCTGTTAGCTCAAACAAATTAGAAGCAAGTGAAAGTCCAGGTGAAAGAGATTGGGCCCAGGAAGTGACAAGTAGATGAGGATGGGGTCTAGGACAGAGGCCTAGGGAGGAGCACTGCTGGGGAAAAGGCTGGCCACGTGCCATGTGATTGAAGCGCATGGATGGGAGAGTGATCACCAGGTTGAAGTAAGGCTTGGGGTCTGAATCACCTGCTAGAATGATAGCTAAAGTTTCTTGTGGTGCTGTCACAGACTCCTTGCCAAGTTAGAACTCCCAAGGGAAGCCTCAAAGGACTTTTATTAGGGGAAACACTTCAGAACAACCTGCCTATTGGGAAAGGTTGAGATCTGCCCCTGAGTTCTGCTTCTCCTGCGCAGAGGCCACCTATGTCTCATTTAGGTCATCTCTGCTGCCGCACACAGTCCTTCAGATGCATTAATTATTGCAGGATACCTTTCCAGAATTGCTGCATGAGTTGTAGTTCAGTTTTTTCTCCCAAACCTAGGTTTCTGTAGAGCACTGTCAGACTGAAATTCAGTTAGCTTCCATGCTATATGTGGGCTAAGTGGTATGGTACTGAAACTGATGGGTTGGAGATACGTTTTAAAAACCAGAGTATTCCACAGAAACATCTAGATTTCTGATATTGGTTGATAAATTGGAAAATCTGTTAACATTAGGCCCTGACTCCTGCAAAGTTACAATGCCATAGAGCTGAAAAAATGACATTCATTCATCTCCTTCTTTCTGTGTGACTGGACTGTTTTCCAAAGGGATTATTTTGCTTACTAATAAACAGAGACAGTTAGGAGCAAACAGCCTTCTTCCTCCTCTGGACATGAGGTTTCCATGACTCCTGAAACTCTAACATTATCTGGGTCCACGAAGGCAGTAAATTGAGCACAAGATATTCGGCTGAGGGTGGATGGGTAGAAAGGTGAAAAGAACTTGGGTCCCTCATGGCATCATTGAGCCATTCAATTAACCTGCCCTAGAGCCATCATCGGAGAAGGCAATGGCACCCCACTCCAGTACTCTTGCCTGGAAAATCCCATGGATGGAGAAGTCTGGTGGGCTGCAGTCCATGAGGTGGCTAAGAGTCGGACACGACTGAGTGACTTCCCTTTCACTTTTCACTTTATGCATTGGAGAAGGAAATGGCAACCCATTCCAGTGTTCTTGCCTGGAGAATCCCAGGGATGGTGGAGCCTGGTGGGCTGCTGTCTATGGGGTCGCACAGAGTCGGACACGACTGAAGTGACTTAGCAGTAGCAGTAGCAGAGCCATCATATTGTCAGATTTCTTGTTAAGATGATGTATTTTGTTGATTCTATGTTGCACTTTCTTTTTATAGTTCAACATCTCTGAAATAAGAATGGATTTTGCCATGGTAATACCTTACAATCACTGCTGGCCAGAGGTGGTCCTGACATGGTTGTCATTGCTGTGAATGTGTCAAATTGATCATTATTCCCCAGGCCATGACTGACAGCTGCAGCTCCTTGACAGTTGAGTCAACAAACCATTGAAGGACCTTCATGTTAGGGATCTTGTTTTCTGTCTGAACAACTTCCATTGATACCTTCTGGAGAGATAAAGTAAACACCACTATCAAAACTTCCATAATGAATGTCGGTGTTTGGAAGAAAATTCAAGAGACAATAGTGGAACAATTTTTCAAAAATGCTATATCACCAACACTTTGGATATCACAGAGGATAATATTGGGTAGAAAAAATATGGCTGTTGATGGCTCTGAATTTAAAAATGATTCAGAAGTTTCAAAATCTGAAAATGAAAATGTCTTAAGAATATGAACTATATATATTTGATTTATGGCTATATATACTTATACTTCTAATGTATATTGTATATGTGTTATATGATAAAATATATTTATACATTTTACAGTTCTCTTTCAATAGGTATAAAATTTTAAAAAATTAAGTCATTAGGATTGTGTCAATCCTAATTGGCAGTGTTTTTTTTCCTTCTCTCTTCTTTAGTAGTTCATAAAATGGCATGTGTTCCAATTGGCTTCTTACATTTGACAGAATCACTAAATTCTTTGTTGTTAAAGTTGTGGTCTTCTCTCTCTTGCAGTCAAACTTCCACAATGATGTAGCGTATATTTTATGAATATTTTACATGTAGTACCTTTCATTTTGGGTTTTCTATGTGGCACTAGTGGTAAAGAATCCACCTGCCAATGCAGGAGACACGCATTTGATCCCTGGATTGGGAAGATCCCCTGGTGTAGGAAATGGCAACTCAGTCCAATATTCTTGCCTGGAAAACTCCATGGGCAGAGGAGCCTGGTGGGCTACAGTCCACGGGGCCACGGAGTCAGACACGATTGAGCGACTGAGCACACACTCACACGCAGCTTTCATTTTAGCTCCCTTAAGGAAAAGGAGTAGAATAGGTTAGTATCCCTGACGTGTGGGAATCTGAGTTCTCCATCTGGTCTCTTCATAAACAATAGATACAAGTAGTGACAGGACTACTCTCTTGTTAGTGTAAGCGTATGATGAGTAGGGTGAGCAAGGGGAGGCTTGCCTCTCTGTGAGCTCAGAAAATATCCCTACATCCTCCCTTCTGCAAAGACTTCTCACTGTTCAACAACCAATAGTTGTGCTCCTGTGTTAACAAGGAGTATCTTCTGGAAACGAAAATGTGCCAGCGTCCTTGCCAATAGATCTCTTAATTAGCTTGCTGATACTCTTAGCAACTGATTTAGCTATTGTGCTAGAAATGAATTATTTGAGTTCTTTTTTCCCACAGCACCCCCTTTATGCTCTCTGACTGTTGTAGGATCATGGTGCTCTTTGATTAGCCTGTCATAATTTCCTAAAGTAAGCAAACATTTGAGAAAATGCCCACGGCACCTTACTGCATTGCTTAAACTTGCTGCTAATTCTGTTATTCCTTGATACCTAGCTCTAATTATACCACTTATTTATTCTACAGCTATGCCTTTTCTTTTGGTGTATTTCATCCTTATAGACAAGATTAGTTGCCTCCCTTCAAAGAAACTTCACCATGGGCGTTACTTGTTGGGAGAAGAAATATTTCCTACTTTTCAACCCGTGCATGTCCCAGTCATTCATGCCTGAGAAGTGTTCACTGCAACATGGGTCTTTAAGAGTAACTAAGCAGGGACTGGGAGTTCCATCCTTGTGATAAGTACATGTTTCCTGTTAAACGCAAGTTCTTCATTTGAAAAGGTTGAATAGAATGCTATTTTGAAGAAGAATTCCAGTTAAATTTAGTGTCATAAAAAATTCAGTCCAAGAATAGTTCCTGGCTTTGAGCCTGTGAATTGGATGTGTCTTCATTCACTAAGCATTTCCTGCAGTGTTTGTCCTGTGAACACATATGATGGCTTTATTGGTTTTAATAGTATTTGTCTTTCCTTCTAAAATGACTTTTCTAAATTTTATTACTGCCAAACAAGCAGGACCTTGTTTTTATTTTAATTTTTAAGTTTCTGTCAATTGTTTAGCCAACTTCTATCATAAAGTTGGGCTGCTGTATTCCCTACTGTTACCTTCATCCCTGTCTAGAAGCCATATCTGCTCTTCTTCTCAGTACTTCAAAGGAGATAGCCTTAAAAGACAACCCTCTGTATTTTTGCTAACAGTTCATTAGATTTTAAGGACTGGAAAGTCTACCAATGTCCTATCCGTCTCTCTGACCTGCCTTATGTCTCCTCGGGCTTCTCCTGCTCAGCTCTTCCTTTGTTCCTTAAAGACTGCTGGAGGAGAACTTCTGAGTCTTTAATGCATATTTGGTGCTCCTGGGCCCTGCCCTAGATGTCTTGCAGACATGATCCTGCTTAATCCTTCCAACTGCCTTAAAGGTAACTATTATTATGCCAAAGTAATTAGACAACTAGCCTCAGGTTACTCAGCCAATTAATGACAAAGCTAAAGTTTACAACCTCATTTGCCTGACTGAAAAACTCTCTCTCTAGTTATGAAAGTAATATTCAGAACCTCCTAAAGAATATATTAATTTTGAGGGGATGTGGAATTTCTAGTCCACTTCACTTTCCTTTTTTTCTACTGTTTGTTAGGCACTAGGGACTCAAAACCAGAGAAGGCAATGGCACCCCACTCCAGTACACTTGCCTGGAAAAATCCCATGGATGGAGGAGCCTGGTGGGCTACGGTCCATGGGGTCTCTAAGAGTCGGACATGACTGAGCGACTTCACTTTAACTTTCCTTATATTCCTGACATAGAAACACAAGAATGACCATGTCCCTGAGCTTCATTCTCCACATATTTGGTGTGTGATATTTTCTTATATTTTACTTCAAATTTTACTACATCTAAGATATTGGTACCAGTTTTTTTGTGTTAATTTCTAAATTAACTTCTCTCCAAAATTTGTCATCAATACATCTCTTGTCATAATTCTGCCAAAGTATCAGGATTTCATGAGAGACTCTGTTTTATAGTCCCGATTGAAATTCTTGGCTCTCTATCTGAAACACAATGACAGGCATCTGAGGGTGTTGTGTGGGGTAATAGGCCATCTTTCAGGCTTCTTTGGACTGAAACTATATACCAAAAATAAACCTAACTTAATACAGTATGTGATATGGAAATGCTAACGTCAGTGTTTGTATAGGAATCAATGCATCTGGTCAATTGATGAGGTTGCTGAGAAAAGCCTTGAAAATAACAAGAGCAAGGTAAATAGGTCAAATTTGTCAAATTCTGCAGCAGAGTCTTCATTGGATAGGCAGGGCAGCTGCCGATTGCTCCTGTGATTCCTCCAACTCAGCTGAATGTTCACAGTCTTTGGGATTCTACTCCAAAAGTGCAAAATTATGGGATAATTTAATTCTGGAATCAGTCAGCTTCAGGATAGGAAGATCTGCTCTTGAATATTGTGAACTCAGAGTTACACTAAAGAAGAACCCAGTCACCCTAGGGAACAAATCAACTAACATACTTGGAAGAGAAAGGAGGACAATTTTTATGTGACTTTTAGCAAATTTGCTCATTATCTCTTTAATATTTTCTGGGCTGTTGACAGTGATGAGTATATCAAATTAATTCTTGGATGGCTTGCTAGACTGACTGAGTTTGGATCTCTAGGAGCTGTAAGCAAAAGCTCATCTAATCCAGTTGGATCAATTCCTCCTCTCCCATCCTCTGTGTATCCCCTGACTGTTACCCTCAACTGCCGTAATTAAACATTCTTGTTTCTTGGCACTGTGTGGACCAGAGAGTGTCTCAGTGTGAAGTCTGCCCATGGGATACTATGGAAGTCTGAAAGTGTATGGAAAATTACATGTTTGTGAACAGATTTTCATCTTTCTGGAGAGAAAGATCATAGCTTTTATCAGATTCTGAAAGATCCTATGACACTAATGGTAACAAACATTGGTTTCAAAAAATTACTCATTTAATGAATATTTCTTTTTTTCCTCTTGTTGTGTGGAAGGCTATCCCTTGTAATATTAACGAGCTCAGACTCTAAGTGCTTAGGATACATTGGTGAACAAACTAGATTGCTGTCTGTCTAACAACCCCTGTCCCATCACAAGTTTAAGTTCAAACAAGACAGTAAGATAATTAGAAACCATCAAAGTGGATGGGCCAAGAACTTGCTAATAGTGGTGAAGAATGAACACTGCTACTAGATGGATACTTACTGTAAAATTTGTGGGTTTTAAAAAATTTGTATATATTGATTTTGGAAAAACTTTTAATTGGCGTTTCTCCCCCTTGGAGATAGTTGGGGAGTCCCGTGGCATTTCTTTGTCATTCTGCTTGCTGAGTTTGTACAGATGTCCAAGTAGTCTCCAGCTTGCACATCATTCTATCAAGCACCTGGCTGCTGCATGCAACATGAGAGCTCATGCTATCCATCCACACTGACAAGAGAGGAAACGAGAGGCATGGACCTTGACAAGTTCTGTCGCATCCAAAAATGAAATTGATTCAGGCCACTGAAAAACTCCAAGCTCTTTCATTAATAGGCCCTGGGAAGCCACAATAAATCAGCCTATTAGGGAGCAACAAGGGTGCAAATTGGTGTCTCAGTTAATGTGGATAAAGATTTCAGTGCACACTGCATATATCAAAAATTTAACACACGCTGTTTGCAGAGTTTTAATGAATACAAAAAGCTCGATTGCTGAAAACCAACACAACCCAGGCCTTACTTCATTTAACTGTCAATAAAATTGTCTCTTATTTTATTTTCTAATGGTTTATCAATACTGGTAATTTGCCACTGGTTATAAAAGGGAGGATGGGGGAAGGGAAGGAAAGGAATTTAAATAAGCCCAGCTAACTAGAAAAGAGCTTGGTGGGCTGTTTTTCTGCATAAGTTAATGACCAGATGATATGAGGAAGTGAAACCTCCATTTCTTAGACTACAAATATCAACTTTACTTGGAAAAAATACATTAGGTCAGTGGCGCACTTTGCTCGGTAAATCTGTTACTGCTGTTTGATAAAGGGTGTTAAAGCATTGTAATCTAGCCTTTCTTAAAGAAGTTCAGATTAAGGAAAAAATGGCTTCACTTTATTTTTTTTTCTCCCAGTGGAATATGGCTGCAACGTGAAGTTTTCCAACAGAAGCCAAATGCAAGGTCTCACCTGCCATAACTGCTTTCTATAAAATACAGAATAAAGCCCTAAAGACCTTTTCTGAAGCACGGGAGGAAACACCATCCTTGTACCCGAAATGAACAAGTCTTGCCCATTTTTCCAGTGTAGTATGGGAATGGCTTCTAATCATTGTTCTTACCTATATAATTACATAGTGTGTAAAGAGAAGGACATTTTTATATTTCTCTGGATGCTATTTATATAGTTTTTTGAAAAACAGATTCATGATGATGACATAACCATGAGAACTCGTTCATTGATTGATTCATTCAATAAACATTTGTGTCAGGTTAATAGATTAAGTTAATGTAGAAATTAACCTGTGCCTTACTTTAGTATTTTTATTATTTTCTTGCTCTAGCATACTTGTTAGAAAGTGGATGAAGAAGTATTTTTATCCTTCACCTACAGAAGAAAGGCAACCAGATTCCTGTGTTCTCAAGTTTAGACTTCTTTGTCTTTTCTTCTCCTGTCCATTCCCCTCCTCCCCTCTCTCCTCCTCCTCCTTTCCTTTCTATTTCCTTTTTCCTCTGAGGCTAGCGAGGATACAGAAATTTGAGTTCTTTACTTAATCCCTTTGGAGATATTTCTAGGCACTAAAAGGAATGCGTCTGAAATACTCTACCTTTGGCATAGGCCTATCCCCTGATCATGTTTTTGCCTTCCAGAGGTGATAGCACCTTGGAAGGAGGATGGCCACCTTGGTAATTTAGGTGGTTACCCTCATATGCTGCCACCTTGAAAGCAAGGGGAAAGAGATCTCTGAGGGCCAGACAAAGGCGAGTAGAGAGGATGACAGCCCCCTCACCCTCCTAGAGGAGCAGAAAAAACAATGTCTGAGGTAAGTGATGCTGACAGATGACCAGAGAGTGAGCACCCACTTTCATGGACTGCCTGGGGAGTCCAAGGGAGGAGGAAGATGCCCCAATAAATGACTACACTGTTTTCATCATCAATTGACAATTGAGGAATCAGAGCAGAACAAGGTTTGTTTTAGAACTGTTAAGAATTGTCACACTCCTTAGAACCTGTGTTGTGCAGCAATTTCTATTTATGACCCACTTATTGAGCATCTTTTTTGAGCTAGGCCTTATGCTAGGCAGATGGAAAGATCCACTACCTTCCCTCAAGGGAATCTGAGTCTAGTGGGGAAGGCAGACAAATGAGCAGAGAACTGAAGCACCACCGGAAGGATTCTCTTGTGGTGTGAGCCAGAGGCAAGGAAAATGCAGAGGAGGGGCGGCTGAGTCTGCTTGCTCCTTGAAGAAGGGTGATAGGGGAGGAGAGGAAGGGCAATTCAAAATGATGGATCAGCATTTGCAAAGCTACAGCCTGTGGAAGGCGGCCCTGTGTCAGGGACCAGCAAGAAGTTCCGTGTATGTGTGGGGGCTGCTGTATCGTACCTGGTGTCCAGTGATAAGAGCGGAGGCCCCCCACAGTCTTGGGTAATGAGTGACATCAATTTAAAGAGCACTTTAGAGGAGTTTTTGCCCAAGGAAACAGGAATGCTTGAAATCATACAGCTTACATATGAAAGACATTTGATAGAGGACTTCTCCAAATTTGACAAAAGTACTAAAAATGAAATGACATTGCTAATAGTAAGTTGTGAGGGTGAAATAAATTTTCTAAATAATAATCATAAATTATCATTAATAAGTAAATTTTGATCGACTATGTTATAGGGAAAACTGAATTATCTTCCCAGTATATAAAAGGCTATTACAGAATTTTGTCATAAGAAGATTACACAGCCAAAAATGTAGAATACATTTGACCCAATGTAGAATACATTAAACCCAATGTGTTTATAGAGATTTGCCAAACAGGTAATGAAAACAAATCTTGCATTGCTTTTTTCCTGTTTGTATATGTGTGTGTGTGTATGGTATTTCTGGTATTAGTTGGCTTTGAAAATTGGTATTTTTTTCTGCTTTTGCTCTTCATTTAAAATATTCTGCCGGGGTCCAGCCCCGGCTGATCCAGGGTATTCGAAGGAGAGACGGCGTCGGCGACCTATTTACATATTCATCAAAGATATAAAGAGTAATAGATTGAGGATAGCTCAGTAGGAAAATTCAGTGGAGAAAAGAGGCTGAGTGGCTTGGTTTATGTGGAAAATCAATATAACCTGTGACATCAGGTTAGCTCTGACCACGGAGGCTGCAGGCGCCCTCTCGAATAGCGGAAGGTGCCCCACCTTAGACACCTTCTCGAGTGGATCTTAGAAGCCCAGGCAAATAAATGGTCGCAGAGGACCTCCGCGCTCCAGATGGAGACTCAGCTGGAAGTTAAGGAGAAAAATGACATGGGGAGACCAAGCTTTGGCAAGCAAGGCCCGTAGCTTTATTTTCAACAGGGGCTTTTATACCCTAAGTTACACATAGAGGATAATAGGGGATGCAAAGTCAGCAGTCTTTGATCCTTATCAAAAACCAGGGTTTCTTTCCTGCAAATTTATCGTATACAAATGGTTTAGGTGATTTACATCATCTTCTATTAATATTTTATGACTCTTGACAAAGGTTTGTCAACCGTAAGACTTAATTTCTCTAAGAGTAATTATTTTAAGGTTTGGCGCCATCTTCCGAAGGTGTTAGATAAAATTGCATTCCTATAGTGCAGAGGTGCAATGGGTTTACAACAAAGGAAAGAATTTATTACCTTAAGGGTCTAAAGTTGCTAACACCGAGGCCACTACTTATTTTTTCTACATACCAACTATATTAATTAATACACATTCAAGGATACAATACAGGGGATGTGGAAACTTGGCAGCAAGCATTGGCTCATCTATGAAATCTTTTACTAGTTTTATTCTGACAGTTTCTAGCTTTCTGAGAGGCTCTAAGCTATTTGAATATCTTAAGCTTCCAGTGCCTCTCGAGGCTGGGAGACTGTAAACAATCGTATGCATAGCTGTAGGAGTCCGGGTAAACTTGTCAGGCAAGTTAGAGAGCTATCTGAGGGGTTTGGATTTAAACACTCCTAATTGCCCAGGAACTTTATTAATTGGAGCTGTAAGTTAACTCTTTGACAGAGAGAGCAAGATGGTGGTGGGGGACAGCCCCCGGTAAAGTCAGAGGTGAGAGCACAAAGCAATAAAGTAGGCAGACTTTGGTTTTTTTTTTGGGGTAGATGCTCGAGAATATCCAGGGGGACTCCTGAGGCTCGATCCCGCCTTTGCGTATGCTGAGCCTCCTTCCTCATGACCTTTGTCACGAGCGGAATGCCTCTCGCCGGCTCCCGGCAATATTAGGTGCCCTACTTTGTGTTACATTTTGTGTTATCATGTGTTACATTTTGTGTTATCATTATTATAAAGAAGCTCCCCAACCCCACAAACTGTGTAAGTTTCAGGTCCCCCCCTACCCAAACTGACCTTTAGGTTAGAACAGAGATGGGAAGGGTAGGCGGGGACCAGTTTGGAATCTGTGCTTCAAGAAACGGTGGAGAACCTTCATGTTCACCTGAGGCTTCACATCTATTCATATTGTTGAAGAGGAAACTTGGCCCAGAGACATCAAGTGACTTTCGAAGTTCTCAGAGTCTGTTGGTAGCAAAGCCAAGAGTAGGACTCCAATTCTTGCTTCTCTGGTATGTCTTCCTTTTCTTCCCCCCCTTCCTCTCCCCCTTTAGCTCCCCTTCCCTCCTCCTTATCATCATCATTATCAAAAGGTAAAGGCAGGTTCACAAACAAGCTGATGTATTTGTTTTGGCTGCACAGTGTTTAAGAAATAACTCATGCTTTCTTCTATTCAGATGGTTCCTTCCACTCCCATCTCCTTCACTCAGGTGACAGATATGTTTGTCCGGTGTAGCTTGAAAAGGCATCTGGGCAAGGGCAACAGTACTTGGAGAGCAGAGAGGCTTTAAGGCTCAAGCTCAAGACCGTCTTCCTGCACAGCTCTGCTAGGAGACGTGTGCTCCCACACGAACGTGCCATAGCAGTATCCAGCAGTGACTCTGGTCTTTGTGCTATGCTAAGTTGCTTCAGTTGTGTCCGACTCTTTGTGATCCTATGGACTGTTAGTCTGCCAGGCTCCTATGTCCATGGAATTCTTCAGGCAAGAATACTGGAGTGGGCTGCCACACCCTTCTTCAGGGGATCTTCCTGACCCAGGGATCAAACCCCCATCTCTTATGTCTACCTGCATTGTCAGGTGGGTTCTGGGTAGGAAAGGAAAAAAAGTCACATTTTACCTGTTGATCATCCTCAGATTGTGGTGGAAGCCAGCCATGCTGGGTGTGTGTGAATGTGCAGTCCTGGGCAGGGGAAACTGAAACAAGAGGAGTGAAGACTCTTTGAGGGGCAGTGCTGCGTGTTGTTAGGATGGCAGGCCCAGGTAAAGAATACCTTGGCGAGGGACCACTTGTATTTAGTTTCAGCCCTTGGCCACACCCCCCTAACCTTTTAGTTTCTGAAGAAAATGCAATAATTGCAGGCGTTCTCAAGATAGCAAATGGCCCAAGAGCTGGTATGTTTTAAATTATGAAGGCAACTAAAAATTCAATAATGAAAGACATGAGTCCAAACCATTAAACTGGTGTAAAATTCTGGCTGATATACATAGAGGACAGTCTTATTAGTCATTAGCCAGTTGACACCAAGGCATAACACTTTTAAAAAGGGGAATGGATTTGGCCCCATTCAGTTCTCTTGTGATATCAGACTCTAGACCCTTCTGTAAGGCACCTGAAACTACTTTGTTTAGGGACAAACATTATGACCTAGATATTATGACCTCTGTATTGTTCTTAAGAAAGTCTATATTTACCTAAGACTTCAACTACATGCCATGTTGAATTTTAGTACCTCAAATCCACATAACAACCTTACCCTCTTTTTATTCTGTAAGTGAAGAACCTGAGGCCTAGAGAAGTTATTACAATCCAAGGCTACACACTTTGCCAGTAACAGCAGAGTTAGGATGATAACTCAGTTCTGTCTTGTTCCAAAGCCATCATATACTGCTTGAGCACAACTGCCATAAAGGAAAGTCAAAGACAATGAGTACTAGCAAGTGGTACTCTTCTGAGGGTCTGTGTTGCACCTGGGTAGAGTCCATGGGACTCAGGTCATCACCCTGCAGGCTAGTTCATTCTATTTAGTTCTATGCTCTGTGAAGCTTACATAGATGGGCTGGGGTCTACCATAATGTTCAATGACTACCTGCTCCTGAACATTATTGATATTTCCTTCCTCCTACGGACATCTGGACCATCAGGGAACACGGTCACTGAGCCACCTTGTGAGAATCTCTGAGGGCTGTATCCACCCCCCCCCCCAACTTAGTATCTAAAGATTTGGGAGACCCCATCCTCCTTTGCCGCCACCATTCTTGTATCCCTACCCAGGAGACGCTTTGCCCACATACCTTCTCTTTTCTTTGTCAGCCTCTCAGAATAGGAGTTGCCTATAGTGAACAGACTAGCTGCTGTCTTAGAACTTGATGTATTTTATGTGAATGACTTCTAAATATACAAAACAGTTGACAGTCACAAATTCTAAATTCTATGAGGAAATCAAGGCCCTGTCCCTCACAAGCCCTCACTACAGTCTTACAAGGAGAGGAGCTCAGATATGAATCAAAAATGGAGTTGAGTCATGGACACATAATGTTGCCTCCAAAATTGGAGGTGAAATTTTAAGCAAGAGATGTAAAGCTGTTATAAGTACAGCAGAGGCAAAATTCTCTAAGTCACTTTGGGTTCTATCTTGCATCTTACTTTTTTCCCCCAGCAATTGCAGAAGCGCAAGACAAAGACTGTGTAGTGATAAAGAGGGTATGCTCCACATTGGCGGTATCAGTGTGAACTCATGATTTCCAAACCATTTGTGTGTATACATGCATGTGTGACCACATCAATGTGTATATGTATCTATACAGATATGTGTATATATATACCCAAGAGTATCAGTTCAGTTCAGTTCAGTCACTCAGTCGTGTCTGACTCTTTGCGACCCCATGGACCGCAGCATGCCAGGCCTCCCTGTCCATCACCAACTCCTAGAGTCCACCCAAACCCATATCCATTGTGTACCTGATGCCATCCAACCATCTCATCCTCTGTCGTCCCCTTCTCCTCCTGCCCTCACACTTTCCCAGCATCAGGGTCTTTTACAATGAGTTAGTTCTTCGCATCAGATGGCCAAAGGATTGGAGTTTCAGCTTCAGCATCAGTCCTTCCAATGAATATTCAGGACTGATTTCCTTTAGGATGAACTGGTTGGATTTCCTTGCAGTCCAAGGGACCCTCAAGAGTCTTCTCCAACACCGTAGTTCAAAACCATCAATTCTTCTGCCCTCAGCTTTCTTTATAGTCCAACTCTCACATCCATACATGACTACTGGAAAAACCACAGCTTTGACTAGACGGACCTTTGTTAGCAAAGTAACGTCTCTGCTTTTTAATATGCTGTCAACGTTGGTCATAACTTTTCTCCCAAGGAGTAAGTGTCTTTTAATTTCATGGCTGCAGTCACCATCTGCAGTGATTTTGGAGCCCCCCAAAATAAAGTCTGCCACTGTTTCCACTGTTTCTCCATCTATTTGCCATGAAGTGGTGGGACTGGGTGCAATGATCTTAGGTATTTGAATGTTGAGCTTTAAGCCAACTTTTTCACTCTCCTCTTTCACTTTCATCAAGAGGCTCTTTAGTTCCTTTTCACTTTCTGCCATAAGGGTGGTGTCACCTGCATATCTGAGGTTATTGATATTTCTCCCGGCAATCTTGATTCCAGCTTGTGCTTCATCTAGTGCAGTGTTTCTCATGATGTACTCTGCATGTAAGTTAAATAAGCAGGGTGACAATATACAGCCTTGATGTACTCCTTTTCCTATTTGGAACCAGTCTGTTGTTCCATGTCCAGTTCTAACTGTTGCTTCCTGACCTGCATACAGATTTCTCAAGAGGCAGGGCAGGTGGTCTGGTATTCCCATCTACACAAAGACTTTGGCATAGTCAATAAAGCAGAAGTAGATGTTTTTCTGGAACTCTCTTGGTTTTTCAATGATCCAGTGGATGTTGGCAATTTGATCTCTGGATCCTCTGCCTTTTCTAAATCCAACTTGAACATCTAGAAGTTCACGGTTCACATATTATTGAAACCTGGCTTGGAGAATTTTGAGTGTTATTTATTAGCTAGCATGTGAGATGAGTGCAATTGTGCAGTAGTTTGAGCAATCTTTGGCATTGCCTTTCTAAGGGATTGTAATGAAAACTGACCGTTTCCAGTCCTGTGGCCACTACCAAGTTTTCCAAATTTGCTGGCATATTGAGTGCAGTGCTTTCACAGCATCATCTTTTAGGATTTGAAATAGCTCAACTGGAATTCTATCATCTCCACTAGCTTTGTATGTAGTGATGCTTCCTAAAGTCCACTTGACTTCACATTACAAGAGTATATCTGTGTATATATCAACACATGCATGTGTTTTCTAGCTCCATCTGCCCAAAGGAACTAGAAGCAAAAAAAAAAAAAAAAGAAAGAAAGAAAGAAACTCTCAGTATCAGTGAGCACACCCAGTGCTCAGATCTTGTCTCCTAATATCATTTTCCACTAAAATACCAAGGACTCCTCAGACAAATCTATGGCCAAAGCAGGTAATATTCTAGAGGTTCCTGGAATATCTTGTTATGCCAGAAAATAAGGAAATGTTTTTAAAAAATGATGAGGATATATCATAAGGATAAAAGAAAGCTTGAAATATTAATAGCTCCCACTGACCAAGGTTGGAACAATTTGAAAATATAAAAGGAGCATATGAATATAAACCACTAAAAAAATAGAAATTCATGTAATTGTATTGATAATAAATACATAATTAATAGAGGAAAAAGGAGGACTTGCAGAATGTCAAGATCTGATCAGTAAATGTGAAGGGATTATAAGCCTTAGAAAGTAATCATTTTATAATCATCTTCAAGAATGGTTCAGGCAAAAATCATCAATGGCTACTCAATTCAGGGGGTTGTTCGTATGAGGAGCAGAATATTTTCATGTTCTTAAACTGACTTCTCAACCAATTGCTTATTAGTTTCAAAGGAATAGTTGTAACTATATGTTGTAGAAAACTGACAATGTCTTGGTTAGGTAAAGAAAGTTAAATCCTCAGTGAAGAGCAATAAACATTGTGAGCTTCCAGAATGTGGTACCAGGAGATCACAGTATCATTTATGGATATTCTGGCCGGAAATGCATTACCTACATGAGAAAACATCTGACAAACCTCAAATCAGGTATTTTGTACAAAAAAAAAAAAGAAAGAAAGAAAGGCATGATATTCTTCAAAACATCATTGTCATAAAAAAAAAAAAAAGAAAGGCTGTAGAAATGTTTTAGATGAAAGGAAACTAAAGAAACATGACAACTAAATGCAGACCCACTACTAGACTACTATCTTAGAGAGAAAAAAAAAGCTAAAGACGTTTTTGGGTCAATTGAGAAAATTGCATTATAGATAGAGATTAGATTAAAATTTTCTATTAATATTAAATTTACTGAATTAGATAACTGTGATGTTGTTATATAGGATAAGGAAAGATGCTTTCAATTATTTAAGGGCAAATGAGCATGATGTACCCAGCTTGCTTCCAGCTGGTTCAGGAAAAATATATATAATGCTCATTGGGCATGAAATATACAAAGTTTATATATCAATAGAGGTGAAAAAGAGGTGTACAGAAAAAGAAAATAGGGTAATGTTAACAATAGGCCAGTCTAAGTAAAGAATATCAAGTGCTTTTGTATGATTTCTATCCGTGATAACTTTTGTAACTGAAAAGTTATTTACAAATCAAGAATTGGGAGAGAGAGCAAGAAAGAGGGATATCCAGCATTGATTATTATGGTTCCGAATCTGGCTATTTTCCTATCTATGTGAACTTAAGCAACTTTTGTAACCTCTCTGTGCCTCTGTTTCCTCAACTGCAAAGTTAAAGCGATAGAGCCTTCCCTTGATTTTTTTGTGGGAAATAAAAAAGGTAATAAAAGTGTTTACTGTTATTAATTTGGATGTCTTTTCACTAAAGAGTTGTCTTAGTCTTGGGAGATAAATTAGGATGGATGTAAGGCTTGGGGTGAGAGGCTCAAAGCAAGATATGGAGGGAGGTCTGTAGGCTGGGACTTGAACTGAAGATGCTTGAGAAGCCTCCGAGAAAAGGCTCGTTCAGATCGTCTGCATCCCAAATTCAGAATGTTAGAGCTACAGGCAGAGGTACAAGTTAAGAGTGTACATAAATACTCACTTTGAACCCAGTGGTGGCAATTGTGATCATTGTTTAGATTCACAAGCTTTATGGTCTTTCTAGAAAATAAAGTCCGAAAGAACCGGAGTCTCTGGGGTGGGGGGGGGGGGTGAATATTTCCCTATAACAAAAGCAGCAGTGAAAATAAATTTGGTGCTTAGAAATAGGACAATTATAAATAAACCTAGTACAAGTTCTCCCAAAACAGAGGTTGCTTTGTAAAGAATTCTGTCAGTTAATGAGATGCTTAAATGACAGTATCAGGCAAGAGGAGAAAAATGTTGGCAGAGTGCTTAAGAGGTTGAAGGCCAATTCTGTTGTGCCCACGTTGGTTTCCTAATTTGGGTAGTTTCTCTCACAAGCTCCTTATTTGAAGACGACTTTGGCAGTGTTATGATTAGAAACATAATGCATTCCACATGTGCCTGGAAGCCCGAGAGGCCAAATTTCAGGGGTTTTCGTGATGACTGCCAAGGCAGTCCCCTGGAAAGCCACCTTGCTGTGACCCTGGATCAAGGCACAGCTTCCCTGGCTGGTTGTGAATAGTGACTCTTAGAGGGAGCGGGGCAGGGGCTTGACCACCTTTGTTTAGCCCTCTTCTCTGTGCTTGCCCTCCTGCGGGTCTGAGAGAGGGCAGGAACTCCAGGAAGGCATCGATTTGTGCCTGAGGGTGTGGGAGTAGAGAGGGCTTCATGGAACCCTTCTCCTTCTGCTTCCTACCTCACTTCCCCCCTGACCTTTTCAGCTGGTACATTATTACATAGTAGAACACTTCTCTCTCCCCTGGGCAGAGCACTGTGGTGAGCAAGAGGCCCAGGCATAAACTGAAATTGCTTGGCTCAGCTGCTTATTGGCTTGGGACTTGGGAAGAATTGGTTAGCCTCTCAGCACCTCAGTTTTCTCAGCTGCAAATGGGGTAATTCCTCCAAGGTAGTGGTAAGGATGAGAGGAGGTGACGAGCATGAATTGTCTAGAACCCAGCCTAGGTGCCTAGTGGATGGCTGTCAGCACCATTCTCCTAGCACCTGAGAAGAGGCACAGACTGCCCTTTCTAACTCAGTGCTTTGGGGTCAGCTTCCAGGTCCTAGCATAATCTGTGATTATAAATTTACCCTCAGAGGCCCATCGGCTGATGGTTTGTACTAACTCCTCTTCTTTATGGCTTTAGTAGTCCTAACCCCCTGAAATAGCAAACCAAGCTGAACCTGATCATTCCGATGTAATCAATATTTGGCTTGCAGTACATCTCTGCTTAAAATGTTATCTATTCAAATCATACTCACACCCGATTTACATTTCTTTCTAGCCTTTGAAGAAGACTCATTTCTTTTTCTAGGAGTCAGATTCGACCAGTCCTCAATAAATAAGAAACTCATAGATGTTTTCAGAGTCCAATAAGTCTCATGTTATAATATATATAGATAAATATATATGTATATGTATTTTAAAGTCGCTCAGTCGTGTTCGACTCTTTGTGACCCCATGGACTGTAGTCTACCAGGCTCCTCAGTCCATGGAATTTTCCAGGCAAGAATACTGGAGTGGGCTGCCATTTCCTTCTCCAGAGGATCTTCCCAACCCAGGGATTGAACCTGGGTTTCCTGCATTGCAGGCAGATGCTTTACTGTCTGAGCCACCAGGGGAAGAAGTATATTAAGATATATATCATATTAATTTTTTTTTAATAAAACCAGACCTTGTGGTAGTTGTTTTCATATTTTCAGTTGAGTCTAAAGCCTTAATGGTTTGAATGAATTATTCCCCATCTTCTTCTTATCCTGTGCAACTATATGAAGCTCTGTGAGTTCATGACTGGTTAGAAATGTGTATAAAATTCTCTTACCAACTGCCAGTCAGAAGTATTACAACAAAAGAACTTGTTTTAGAGTTAAAAGAGCTTGATTTGTGTCTTAGCTTTACCACTTACTAGATCAACAACCTCAGGCAAGTAAATTCACTTCTCTGAGCCTCAATTTCATCTAGAAAATGGAGATTAAAAATATCCTTGACCAGGGTAGTGTTGAGGATTAGAAGTAGTACTGTCAAAGGAATGTTGGTAAAGTGCATGCCAATGGTAGTTTAATTTATTGTATTTATTGATCTTTTTCACTGTGCAGCCGAGGATTTTCCAAAGAGACAGAAAATATGATTTATGGCAATTTTTAAGTTAGACCCTATGCATTTTCTTATTTAGTCCAACCTTCTCAGCTGATGACTAGGGCTTAAACCTTTATGCTTCTCTACTGATTCAATAACGTAACAGCATCTGCCTCTTTTGAAAGACAATGAGCCAATAAGAGAATCCTCTGCACTCCAGGCAGGAAATGTGTTCGGGACATCTAAGGTAGCACATGTATTGTTAGTATTATTCACCTGGATCATTTTTTGTGCTGATACAGTAACATCATCACCACCCAAAGTGGAAAAAAATAAATTATTTATAGCTTTGCATACTCATGCTGGGTCCAGAAAACATTTGTGAATAGTGAGGACTTGAGCTGAACTCTCCAAAGGAACAATGAAGGGGGTCAGAGTACAGTGGAAAGGAGACCTGTGGGGATCAGCTTCCAACTGCATTATAGCAAAATGAATAATTCAAGAATATTGTTTTGGATCAGATATCCCTTTCAGCATCTTTAAAAACCTTTCTTTCTATAGAAGGATTGCATATCTATTCAATATCATGTCAAGGACTCTTTCTTGACTATAGCGCTGCACGATAGCAAAATGAAGTAGGTGAATGTTTCAGAGAGATGATAATGTGTTCATTACAGCAAAATATTTATTTCAGTTATGATCTCTAAACACTTGAAAGGTATGTTTTGAATTCAGTAATGTCTAGTATTTTATTCACTTGATTTTCCATCTTGGTTATAAGCATTAGGATAAGGGTAGGAAAATGAGATCCATGCACCAGATCATCAATAAATGTTTTAGTCTGTTATACTTTTTCTAATTTCAAGCATTTTATTTTTGTAGCCAATAATGCCCTTTAGAACACTGTTTAGAGAACTTCTCTAAACTTATAGTTTAGATAAGATCCCTTTCCAAAAGGATCAAGCCAGTGAATCCTAACGGAAATCAACCCTGACTATTCATTGGAAGAACTGATGCTGAAGCTGAAGCTCCAATACTTTGGCCACCTGATGTGAAGAGCCAACTCATTGGAAAAGACCCCTACACTGGGAAAGATTGAGGGCAGGAAGAGAAGGGGGTGACAGAGGATGAAATGGTTGGATGGCATCACTGACTCAATGGATATGAGTTTGAGCAAGCTCCAGGAGACAGTGAAGGACAGGGAAGCCTGGTGTGCTGCAGTCCATGGAGTCGCAGAGTCGCACTCAACTCAGTTACTGAACAACAACAACAGAAAGACACACTTGATAGATTGATAAAATATATATGTATAAGAGAATGAAGACATTTTATCAGCCAACTTTTCTCTTGGGAGAGAACTGTTTGGAAGACACTGATGACCTGTCAGATTAGAAGAAAAATCCCCAAAGCATACATAAATCACCAGGATGATCCCTAAACTGCCATGCACAGGGCAAGGAAAGAGATCTGTGTTGCTCCTGAAGGGACAAGAGGAATGTGAAGGGGAAAACAGGGCAAGAGTAGATGACACAGGTGAGTGAAAGTCTTGAGTAATGTGTGTTGTCCGATTTGCGCTTTCCCTCTGACTCCATCATCTTCTAGCCATCTCCAGTAATACATTTTTCCAAATGCTTAATAGTGTGGATTTCTGGTGGCAGCCAGTGATGGAAATGAGCCTGGGTGACAGAGGGTGAAGAGTGCTGAGCCAGAGATGCTTGGAGGCATCAGATGATAGCTGGGTTACAGAGACACCAAAACAGAAAATGAAGCCCAAGAAAAGGCAGAAAATAAATTCCGTAATACTTCACAGTTGTTTAGAGATGTCTGTGATTTGCTTCTAGCCCTGGCTTGGAGTTCCTGAGAGCCATTGTATAGAAAGGGAAGTATGGTTAGTTCCATAGCTCTTGTTTTCAGAAAATAAAAGGTCTTACTATCCTCAAGAATTTTTTCCAATTTTATTTCTGGAAGGAGTTTCTTAGGCAAGTCTTTCCACAAAAGATCTCAAGTGGCATAAGAAAAAAAAATTGCCTTCAAAAATAGTTTTATAGTCAATGTAGAAACAGATTTTATGTGGCTGCTCCTAGATCTACCTTGATTCCAGTATGGGACATGAAAGCTAATACACAAACCTGAGAGAACTCTTTGAAGGACTGAATTAATCTGGTCTGAGTCTGAAGCTGTCTGTAGTGGAAGTTTGTGGCTGGTTTGCTAGAGTCATTCCATTCCAGTTGATTCGTCTAAGCCAATCAAGGTCGTTCCTTTCCCCTTGCCTGTGAATCCTCCACAGTCACGCTCTGACCTAATGCTGGGCGCTGAGAAGCAAGAGGAGATTTAGAGAACTTCTGGGAAAGGCTCTCTCCATCTCAAGTAGGAAATACAGAGAGACAGCATCTCTCCTTTCATGGGATATGGTCGATTGTGATGTGGTCTAGTCCTGTGCAAGCTAATGTATGTCCTTACTGTTTGTCAGCTTGAATTGGAGATTGTTTTCCTCACAGTCAAGAACATTTTGACTGATATATATCTTTCAATAATCTGCCATGACCCAACGATAAAACAATGGAAGCCATTATAGAAGGACAAAGAAAAGCAAGTGGGTGAGGTCATGACCCATCCTGCGGCTTACCTCTCTAATCAGCCTTACCTTTTACCATTCTCCACCCACTACTATACTTTTGTGCTTCAGGGGTATTAAACTTGTTTTCTCTTGCCATGATTCTTTTACAAACTATCCTCTTCCCAGAACAGTTCTCCACCTGCTTGAGTGAGTATACACACCCATACCTCCAGCCTGGCTACTTCCGCTCATCCTTCATTCTTCCAAGTTCATTCTGATACTGCTTCCGCCAGTTGGGATAGTGAGAAGCTCCTTTGACATGCATCCCAACCCCTGCTTGTTTAGGATACCAGAGATAGGAAGTCTCTAAGTTAGCCCCAGGGAATTCCCACTCCCTGGTATGTATGCCCTTGTGCAATCTTTTCCTTTTAATGTGAGCTGGACCTGTGACTCACTTGTAATGAATGAAATATAGAAAAAGGATATGCATTCCTAACTTATGCTGTCGCTTCCAGGATAAAGTTACAGAAAAGAAGGTGACTTTTGTCTCCAGCACCCTTTCTTACTCTCCGACTCTCTCTTGTGCCATTGATTGCGCGAGGTTCCGAAGCATTTATAGGGAGGCCTACATGGTGAGGAACTGAGGCCTGCCAGCAACCATGTCAGTGACCTTGGAAATAAATCTTTTGAGGCCTGTAAAAAATCACGTGGGGCTTCCCTGGTGGCTCAGGGGTGAAGAATCCACTTACAATGCAGGAGACGTATGTTCAATCCCTGGGTCAAGAAGATCCCCTGGAGAAGGGAATGGCTACCCATTCCAGTATTCTTGCCTGAAAAATCCCATGGACAGGGGAGGCTGGTGGGCTGTAGTCTGTGGGGTCGCAAGAGTTGGACATGATTTAGTGACTAAACAACACCAACTATTATACAGAGTGAAGTAAGCCAGAAAGAAAAACACCAGTACAGTATACGAGTGCATATATATGGAGTTTAGAAAGATGTTAACGATAACCCTACATGCAAGACAGCAAAAGAGACATAGATGTAAAGAACGGTCTTTTGGAGAGACCGTTGGAAGAAGGCAAGGGTGGGATGATTTGAGAGAATAGCATTGAAACATGTATATTATCATATGTGAAACAGATCGCCAGTCCAGTTTCGATGCATGAGACAGGGTGCTCAGGGCTGGTGCACTGGGATGACCCAGAGGGATGGGATGGGGAGGGAGAAGGGAAGGGGGTTCAGGATGGGGAACATATGTACACCCATGGCTGATTCATGTCAATGTATGGCACAAACCACTACAATATTGTAAAGTAATTAGCCTCCAATTAAAATAAATAAATTAAATAAAAACACAAAAATCATATCAGTGAGCTGGGAAACAGATGATACCTATCCTTAGTTGGGGCTTCAGATGACACTATAGCATTTTCTTGGCTACCGTCTTGAGTCAGAGTTACCCAGCTAGGCCATGCCTGAATTCTTGATCCAAATAACTTGTGAGATAGTAAAGTGTGTTGTCTTGAGATGCTAAATTTTAGGGTAATTTGCTATACAGCATAGGTAGTAAATATCCTTTCCTGATTTGCCATAGAAATCTACTGCTCCTCCTTCATCATACCACTTACCACTCTTTGTTGTAATTATCTGGTTATTTGTTTGGCCACTTCACTAGGTTGTAAGTTCTGTGAGGATGGGGGCGTTGTCTGTCTTGTGTGCCACTGTATCTTTAGCAAGTA
Organism: Bos mutus; assembly: GCF_027580195.1. Lineage (NCBI taxonomy): Eukaryota > Metazoa > Chordata > Mammalia > Artiodactyla > Bovidae > Bos > Bos mutus. The sequence continues at coordinate 88,311,942 of NC_091617.1, read as the reverse complement.
ACCCTGAACTTGGTACATGAAATATGCTGACACTCACTGAGTAATGATGGAAGGCTGGACTCTAAAATATGTGGCAGACATGGATGTGGAAGTGGAAATTTGGGTCAAGGAGATGCATACCATAGAGAAAGGCAGTGAAATTTATACCAAATTATAAAATTATTATTAATCCAACAAATTTGTAAACAGACTAACAACTAAGATGGTGCCAACAGATAAAATGGCATTTTAAATATGATACCCTGACAGTTAGCCCCAAGATGCCTACTGTGGTAAGAGAGGAGAGAAGGCATGAACAGATATAAAAGCACTGACCTATCAGTGTCAATCCTGTCTTCCTACTGACCACCACCTGACCTCTCTGGGCCTCAATTACTCATTGGTAAGTGAAAGGCTGTTTCATATTCTTAAAGATCCCTCTAAGCTCTAATATTCAGCTTTATATAGAATATTATTCTATAGACACTGACCTCAAATTATTTCAGAGCACTGGTCCTTAGTCTTCTGGTTTTTCCATCTATTGGGTCTGAGAGATATAATGCGCATTACTCTGAGACAGTCATTTTGCAGCCTGTGGGAGGAAAGGCTCACATCACATTATGGGCCTGTCAGAATTTCTGGGTAAACATGTAGTGTGAAAAAATTTCCTGGATGATTCTAACCTGCTCAATACTCACTTGTGAAAATTTTTGAGGTAATGCATACAGAAAGATCAACAGTTATGGTCTACATACTGGACATTCTGCTCTGATACAGTGAATGTGGTAGAACTTAACTAAATGTCCAGTGAAAGCTTCAAGGAAACAGCTGAAAAATAAGCAGAAAAATGTAACAAGAAACCCTTGCTGGTAGAGTTGCTGTTGGAAGATGGACGTTAGAAACCCCATCACAAAGTTTCCTATTTTTCCGGGAGCTGAAATACTTTCAACATATGAGCTGGTAATATATCATGGTTGACAATAATTTAGAAGGTGGTACTTCAAGGCGTTTACCCATGACAACCTGGAGCCTTCTGTATCTACAGGAGATTATTGTCAATATCCTTAACTAGAAAAGCACCTGCTGCTCTAATTAGTTTACAGCATATACTTTTGAGATATAGTAATAATAATAGCCAGCATTATTTAATCCTTTCATTTTTCAGAAGGCTTTCCATCATTGTGTTATCCTCACAGTATACCTGTTAAGTAAGCAGTGCAGGTGTCCTGAAAGTAATGTTTTCCCTGCAGGTTTACTGACTTCCTCATTCAATGTACACGTTAATCCAGAGCTCCCTGTGTATCATGGTCTCCCTGGGGATGTGATTCCAAATGAGACATGGTTCATATTTGGGGGCTCAGAATCCAGAAGAAGAGGAAAACATGTAAGCAGATGATTGCAGTGCTGTCAGGTACTAGCTTTCTTTGACATTAGTGACCTGTGCCTCTACTCCACACCTGACACATACCTAGAACCACACAGGAGTGGTGGACTAGACAGAAACATTCCAAGGCTGGAACAAACATCCTTTTATTCACACCCCATTCCATGATGGAAAATAATTGTTTTTCTGTACTTTTGTGCTTTGTTTCTTTTCCAAAGCCACAAGCTCCCTAAACTTAAGACACGATGCTCACTGGTTAGGGATGCCACTTCTCATAGGTACCGATGTTCCTTTCACCAGTTAGAAAGTCCCTCTCATAGAAGTAGTGCTTCAGTTTAGAAGCTCAATAAACAAGATGGGGGAAGTTTTAATCATCAGAAGAGGTCTTTCGTATGCTCGGACCCTGTTATACTGGCTCTTTAGGGTCAAATATACACATCTCTTCCCAACTCAGTTTCCAGAGAGAAAAGATTGGTAGCTTAAAATTGTCAATGGTGGGAATATTTTCAAAATGGAATCTGGCAAACCCTCCACATTGTAACTTTTTCTCCTAGAGAGGCAGTTGTTAAACATTTACCGGCACACCACTGACTGGAGTGCCTTGTCCTTCACCTGGGCTTGATTAAGTTGATGGATTTACTAAACTATTCTGCATATGATATGCATAATAGCCTCTTAATTTGGGTTTGAATGTAATTATACAGACTGTATTAATTTCTTTCCCCCTCCTCCCACATACGTGGGTTAAAATTCCCTTAATTAGGGATGTAAATTTATGCAAAATAACAAACAATTCGGGTTTTATGGTGAGAACCCTAGAACACTAATAGCACTGCAATCTTGATTATGTAGCCAACAAACCAATGCTCGTTCAAAACCACTTTCCTACACTGCCCACCTACAGAAAATCCATGGGACTAAAATGAGCTTTTCTCCTATTATTGGCAAATATGTATCTTTCTTCTTGTTGGAAAAAAGAAACCAAAAATCAAATAAGAACAGAAAAAATGCAGATGTGTTCATTTTGAAGATTTTGTAAATCATCAATTTAGAGGTTCAGTGACCAGTTCTATTTCTTCAGTACATATTCCCAACCAAGTCACCTCTCCAGAAGGATTTCCCTGTTCCTGACAATAGTTTGCTTCCCTAGTAACTACACTGGAAGCTTCAGTGTCATCCAGGTACTCACTACAGTGGTAGGCCCATAGAAGAGATTCAGTACATAGATGCAGAATAGATCAATTTTTAAAAATGTCTTCTTCTTTATAATCCCATGCAACAAACCAACAAGTCTGCAGGTTTTCCTGCTAAACTGTTCACTTCTCCTTCACTGCTGATACTGTTCTAACTTTTCCAGCTACTTGTAGAAAAACATCTATTTCTGCTTTATTGACTATGCCAAAGCCTTCGACTTTGTGGATCACAATAAACTGTGGAAAATTCTAAAAGAGATGGGAATACCAGACCACCTGGCCTGCCTCTTGAGAAATCTGTATGCAGATCAGGAAGCAACAGTTAGAACTGGACATGGAACAACAGACTGGTTCCAAATAGGAAAAGGAGTACGTCAAGGCTGTATATTGTCACCCTGTTTATTTAACTTATATGCAGAGTACATCATGAGAAACACTGGACTGGAAGAAACACAAGCTGGAATCAAGATTGCCAGGAGAAATATCAATAACCTCAGATATGCAGATGACACCACCCTTATGGCAGAAAGTGAAGAGGAACTAAAAAGCCTGTTGATGAAAGTGAAAGTGGAGAGTGAAAAAGTTGGCCTAAAGCTCAACGTTCAGAAAATGAAGATCATGGCATCCGGTCCCATCACTTCATGGAAAATAGATGGGGAAACAGGGGAAACAGTGTCAGACTTTATTTTTCTGGGCTCCAAAATCACTACAGATGGTGATTGCAGCCGTGAAATTAAAAGACGCTTACTCCTTGGAAGGAAAGTTATGACCAACCTAGACAGCATATTCAAAAGCAGAGACATTACTTTGCCAACAAGGTCCGTCTAGTCAAGGCTATGGTTTTTCCTGTGGTCATGTATGGATGTGAGAGTTGGACTGTGAAGAAGGCTGAGCACCAAAGAATTGATGCTTTTGAACTGTGGTGATGGAGAAGACTCTTGAGAGTCCCTTGGACTGCAAGGAGATCCAACCAGTCCATTCTGAAGGAGATCAGCCCTGGGATTTCTTTGGAAGGAATGATGCTAAAGCTGTAACTCCAGTACTTTGGCCACCTCATGCGAAGAGTTGACTCATTGGAAAAGACTCTGATGCTGGGAGGGATTGGGGGCAGGAGGAGAAGGGGATGACAGAGGGTGAGATGACTGGATGGCATCACTGACTCGATGGACATGAGTCTGAGTGAACTCTGGGAGTTGGTGATGGACAGGGAGGCCTGGCATGCTGCGATTCATGGGGTCGCAAAGAGACACGACTGAGCGACTGATCTGATCTGTCTTATGCTGGTCTATCTCTACTTTCAAGCTTTTATTCAACAGGCTTTAACTGAGTGTGTGTTTCGTTGCAAGTACTGAGCTTGGGATGAAAATGAATCAGACATTCTACCTTCAAGGTGGGAGAGACACAAATAGATGAAAAACACTGTCTCTGCAATATGACAAGGGGTATACCCAGGGCAAACATCGAACACTGTAAAAACAGAAAGGAGGGGGATTGGGATTATTTCAAGTGGTGGGGAATCTTGAGTTTTATAGTATGTCTTGAGTTTTGTTGTGAGAACAAGATGGGAAGAAATAGCCTGGGAAGAAAGGAAATACAGCATATTAGGTCTTGAGTAAAAGCTGACTCAGGAGGAAGATTTAGATTCACTGTTAAATTCTGCTTGCCACTCTTTGAGTGACCTTAGGCAGATTACCTCAACTCATTGTGCCTTAGTTGCCTCACGTGCAAAAGGGGATCATCTACCTTATAAAATTGTGAGAACTAAAGGTGCTAATGAATGCAAGTTTTTTGTGATAGAGCCTGTGTGTATGTGCTTAGTTACTCAGTTGTGTCTGACTCTCTGTGACCCCCAGGGCTGTAGCCTGCCGGACTCCTCTGTCCATGGGATTCTCCAGGCAAGAATACTGGAATGGGTAGGCATTTCCCTTCTCCTGGGGATCTTCCTGACCTAGGGATTGAACTCAGGTCTCCTGCATTGTGGGTGGATTCTTTACTGTCTGGGCCACCAGGGAATGTTCAAGAAATGCTAGCTATTCTTATTATTCCAGGAAAAGAGGATAGCCTTTGAAAAATTATGTGAATGAGAAACAAATATGATCTGTTTCAGGAAGGGCAGACTTACATTACAGCTGGGTATAACACTGGGTATTGGTTGCACAGTGGTGAAAGGTAAGGCTGGAATGGCAGGCAGGAGCCAGGATCTGAAGGACTTTGTGTGCCATGATCAATTCTTTGGGCTTTAACCTAGAGGTGGTAGAGATCCACTGAAGGATTTTGAAGGGGAAAATGACTCACTGCTAAACTAAACATTGTTTTTTTTTGTTTTGTTTTTTTGTTTGTTTGTTTGTTTTGCCATTTTCTGGCCCAATATTGTCAAAGAGAAATAGAGCTGGATGGTTGTTAATGATGGCATGACACTACTGCAGTAGGGGAGAGAGACATATAAACTCAACTCAACTCCACTGAAACAAAAGGTGAGAGGCCTTTTTAATGCTGGATAGTGCTGAAGGACAAGTACTGAAGGACATTGTAGGGGTAGGGTGGGGCTTGGGGTGGTGTTGGTTGATGTGATTAGGGCATCTGTGTTCACTAACTGGTGCTTAGCAAAATTAGGCTCCTACTCACTAGAGACTGGGCAACAGGACCCCTCCCTTTCCTGATGATTTCATTTCAAAGGGATGGCTCCTTGAAAAATTTATTCCTGGACTATGGAAGATACATCTCAGAGGGACAGAGAAAGGATTTTTAATCTCAAGTTTTCTACAGAAAATGCCCAAAGAAGAGGAAGTTGAGAGGTCTGTAGTCAGATTTTGGCTGAAACAGTGAATTCTTGTGACAGTGTTGATCCTTCTCAGCTAGGCATTCTGAGGGACTGGAGTCATCCTAGGCATATATGCTCAGGCTGGTAGAAGTCATATTAGAGTTTGTTTAAGTGTCCTAGTGTGTAGGGGTGGACAATATTGTTTGGGCTGAGAGTCTGCAGTTCCTATAAGTCATGGTTGAGGACCAGGTGAGGAAGCAGCTCAGAGGAACCTGACTAAAATTTGATCAAGGAGAGAATACCCTCCTGTAGCTCTCTTTCCTACCATATGACATCTAATGGCCCCTTCAAAATCCGGTCCCACCTGCCTGGGAAACCTAATCAATTAGTCTCCCACACGGTTTGTATTGTGTGCTCAAGTGCAGCTTGGAACAGCCCCTCCCATGTCCTGCTCTCATTTTCATCTCTGGGTTTTGCTTCTGTTGTTCTCATTCTCCCCGCCTCCTGCATCCTTTTCACCCCTCAGAGATTCATTCAGTGAAGGCCCTGAATCTCCAGTCTTATTTGATATCTTTAGGTCTTTTTTATGAACTTTAAAACTTAGTCTCCTTGCCACACAAATTAGCATTTAATTATCTTGCATATTGTGTTTGGAACATATGAAATTTTTTTTTCCAGAATTATGGCCTTTATTTTTTCCCTTAATTATTCAATAAAGGTTCCTTAAAAAAAGTAATGGCCTCATTCAGTGAGGAACATGTGGAATTTTGAAAAGATACTGGGCCTAGAGTTCAGAGGGATTTGATTCTCAATTTTTCTACTGACCAGCTGTTTGAATATGTCTCATCTCTGAGCTTTAATTTCTTTATCTGTAAAATAGTGAGGATTCATTCCAATTATGGTTATGATTAAGTTAGGTGACATTATATTTGCAAAAGTGCCTAACACTGTGCATGGCCCAAGGTTCATTTATAATAGATATTTATTGAATCTTTTTATCATTTTTATGTATATTAATTGTCTCCCTAATTTGATTTTAGATTCTTTTAGAGCCAACAAACATGGCCTATATTCTTTCCCACAGTCTCAGAGTGTTGAGTACATAGTAGGCACCCAATAAACTCTGGCTGAAGGAACTGATTAATTGCACACTTGGAAGGAAATGGCTGATTGTGTGGTGTATTCTGTGAAGAGTTTAACAGATGCTCAGTAAGGAAATGAGTCCTCCAGACACCTACCAAATAGAGGCTGAAATTACACAGTTCTAGGAAGTACTAGTTTAGATTAATGGCCTTTTGATCTTCAAAGACTCCCCAACAACCTTTAAAACACTAGGGCATTCTAAGCAGAAGTCAGAAAAAAAGCTAGGAACCAGATACAACTATGAGTAACCCTGAAAAAACTAAAAGTCAGGCCCAGCATAAAAATGCAATCAGAACTGGGGTTCCTCATCCCCTCACTCCCTTTTTGTTGAGCTTCCTCAGAGTAATTTGCTTCTAAACATCCCCATGTTATAAATGAATAGAACATCAGATGCTGAGAGTGATTTATTATTCATCATGAATAGCAGGTGAATGAAATAATTTAACAACCACTAATCTCTAAAAGGGACCCACTCATTTTTAATCATCTCATATGACATGTGATCACTCATTCACATACATCCCCCTGAGCTCATCCCTCTGCAAGGAAGCCTTAGCGGGCAGCAGAATGCTGTGTATGTACTTCTGTGACATGAGTATATCATTAGGTGAATATTACAGTCTGTGGGATCAGGACTATGTTTTTGTGTGGTGTGACAACTTGACACAATCCATACACATGTCACCTTTTGCATCCCATTAGTATCGAGGGAGCCCACAAATGCTAATACGGCATAGTGATAATTATACAGCTCACAGTTCTGAGCCTGGGATTAGAAATGGCAGCCGTGTTGATGGATATAAATTGCGGTGGTTTTGTCACATAAGAGAGGCTACTAAGGGAATGGTAGCTTGGAGATAATCTTTGTCATGAGAATGAGTCTCAAGCATTTAGAATAGGAAGCATTTCCTATCCTAATTATAATCATGCTGGGGAATATTGTACTAGTTATTTTTGAGGCACAGGAGAGTGTAGAATGTCTGGTGCATTTGGCGAATTTCTTTTTTCTAGACATACCAATTGTATATCTAGGAATTTAAGGGAGGTAAAATCAAGTTTTGCTGTAATTATTAATCCACACATCCTGTGATAAAGGGCAGAGGAGAAAATACAACTGATTAGGAGGCCAGTTAAATTGGCCAGTTAATCTACTTGGGTTCTGGTACAAAAATTAATAATGATGGTTAACAGTGCCTACTACTTTTGACTGCCCGCCATATGCTAGGCACTGTTCACACATTATTGTATTTAATTCTCATCACAGTTCTGTGGGGTAGGCAATGTTATCCCTACGTATAAATGAAGAAATGCATTCACTCAGCCTTTGGCTATATCAGTGTCAACAAAACAGTTTAGGAAAAAGCTTTGAATGCAATCATATAGCTTATCTTGAAAATAATAAGTTTAAAATCATCTCCATTTTTTAAAAAAAATCTGTATGTGTTTCAGATATAACTCCAGTGGAATTATTATTCTAGAGAGATTATTATTTATATTATTACTCTATTATTATTTCTACTATTACATTATTCTTATTTTTAGTGGAATTATTATTTCTAGCATAATCTCTAAAAAATGGAATACTCCTCTGTGCTGAGGTTTAGTAGATCAATGTATATAAGTGTGTATCTGAATCACTTGAGAGGAGAGGACTTCTTCATTTGTGGATTTCTGATTCATCAGGTCTGTGGTGGGGGCAGGATGAGATTCTGCACTTCTCATCACTTCCACAGTCATGCTGATACTGCTGGTCCAAGCACTCAGATGGATGGGACTGTTAAGTGAGAGAGACTGAAAGCAATCTCTTCTATGAAGCAGCCATCATTCTGGTTTTGAAATTAAAGAAGCCATAGCTTAAAAAAAAAAAAACAAAAAAAAACCTTCTTCTTTAATGAGAGTGGAGTAAATTCTTTTTTTCTCTGTGAGTCGTGTTTACCAAGGTGGAATCAGTATTTTTTTAAACTGCTCTTCAGAATCATTCACATTTAATCCAGATTTTCATTGGTCTTTTACATTAGACCATTCCTGATGAACTACATTGGTCTTTAGTTTGATTTTGAGTGAAGTAAAAGAGTAACCAACACTCTTCCAAACTTCTAAGAAGTATACGCAGATTAAAGTAATTTGGAAAAAAAAGAATAGGTGATAAAATGGGTGGGACAGGAAAGACCATTCTGTTGGCTGTTGCCAAGGCGTTTGATTGGCAGTTTGCTGGAGAGCACTAAGGATTGTAGACCATGTATTACTTAGAATGTTCAGAAGTTATACTTTGTGTGAAAAATGCTAAATATATATATGGCTATATGGTTCCCAGGAATGGTTCCATCTTTGACTTGAACGTTTATCTTCAGTGGAATGAAGGCTTTATATGTGTCAGAATGAGAAGTTGTGTCCTTATGGAAGGCATTTCTATTAGCACATACTGCTGGGGGGAACCACAAACCCTTGTATTACTCCTTCTCATGAAAGACTTTGTATTTCATAAGAATTTTATAAGAATTGTTGGCATTTTATACAAATGATTTTCATTATGAGGCCAGTGGAGAAGGTTTGATCTTATCAAACCTTAGATAATGTCATATGCCCACTGGAAGCCAGTCAGTCGCCTGGAGGCAGCTGATAGTCAACAAAAGAGAAGTTCTGGCATCAAGCTGAGCTGGGTTTGCATTATGACTCTGCCTCTCTTTGGCCAGGAAACCTTGGAGAATCACCATCTCTGAGCCTCAGTATCTTCCTCTTCAAAACAAGGACAAAAATCACAATCTCAAAAGATTAGTGTAAGGGTAAATGCTGTGCCCTGAGTACAGGACCTCATTCCAAGTAAACACTCTGTAAAGGTTGTTTTCTTTTCTCCTTTGCATGTACCAAATATATGAGCATTTCAGACATAACTGCAAGCCACACTTTTCCTGGTCAACCATGCCTGCTGTATGAGAGGTTGCTATTGACATACTTTATTAACAATGTTTAAACTATGTGTTCTCACCCTCTGTTATATCAAAGTCAGCAAAAGCTAGTTTAGAAAAGGAAAATTGGAGTTCAGTCACACAGCTCTTTGAAAATAAAAAGCTTGAGACCCCTTCTCCTGTTTCCTTCTCCCCCCTTATTCTCTCCTCCTCTTCCTCTTCTTCTTTACCTCCTTTCCCTGTCCCTCTTCTCTCTTCATCTTTTCCATTTTTCAATGTCAATCTTTATATTCAGATAAAAATTTAGTGGAATTATTTAATTTATAAATACAATCTATAAGAAAACAAATTATCTTCTGTTCAAAAACCAAAGAAAGCTAAAAACCTTAATTGGCTTTCTAATGTATTTAGTTATATATATTTTTGTTCATTCAAAAATTATGCCCACATCATACAGTTCCTCACAGCAAGCCAATTCCAGTCTTCTGATAAACAAGAGCACTTCTTTCAAAGGTTTCTTTCAGATTTAAGAAGACTTAAATATGAAAAGCCAATATGGTGGAATAAATTCTTATTCCTCCTTAAAAAAGTGTGTACCAGAGGATCCAAGATCATTCTTCCCATTTAAAGAACCACTATGAAATCAGTTTTTCCAAGATTAGTGATTCAATAAGGCAAAAGGCCTTAATCCGATTTTCTTTTAGAGTCTTTTGCCATGCATTTGTCATAGTTTTTCTTTTTAGAAAACTTAAGTGATTCTGAAAACAGTCTCTAATCTGTCTTTTCTCTTTGCCCCAAAACTTTCAATTTGATAATTCAAAATACTTGTTTAAAATGTGGACCACTTATGGAACTAGGGGAGGATTAGTATTTGGAAAAAAGGTTAAAGGCATAAGATTTGGTTTTCTGAAGTTCCTTTGAAAGGTCGAGTCAGAGCAAGAATCTGACCCCTGTCTGTATTTCTTTAACTTGGCAACCACATTGCTTCCAAGTGAAAACTATAGTGTGCTGGGTCACCAAAAAGGTTGAAGTGGTGACATTTTACAGGTGAGGACTAAGATAAGAGTGATAAAATTACTCTGCCTAGGAGTTCAAAGCATTCATCAAATCTCTTATGTATTTGGGAACCTTTATTCTCTCATCACATATACATATTTTAAAGTTCTAATGGTCTAGGACACTTTCAATTTTTCACCTTCAAGATCACAAGCCAAATTTTAGGCCTTCATTTGCATGACCAGGAAAACTACTTTCCTCTATATGTGGCTTGTCCCCTGCTTACCACCTCTTAATTTGAATGAACTAGTTTGCATATAGGAGAAGGCGATGGCACCCCACTCCAGCACTCCTGCCTGGAAAATCCCATGGACGGAGGAGCCTGGTGGGCTGCAGTCCATGGGGTCGCTAAGAGTCGGACACGACTGAGTGACTTCACTTTCACTTTTCACTTTCATGCATTGGAGAAGGAAATGGCAACCCCCTCCAGTGTTCTTGCCTGGAGAATCCCAGGGACAGGGGAGCCTGGTGGGCTGCCGTCTCTGGGGTCACACAGAGTCGGACACAACTGAAGTGACTTAGCAGCAGCAGCAGTTTGCATGTAAGAATTTTCCCTTAAAGGTGAACACTTTGTCACGTTTTCATATTTTCCTTTCTGATGAGCCTCTACATTTTCTCCTCCCTGTTTCTCCATGAAAACCTGCCTTTTCTACCTCTGTTGTGGACTTCCTGGACAGCTTTCGAATTCCTGGCTACCTCTTTGAGAATGGGGGTCTGCCAGAGGCAGCCCATAGTCCCATCTGCTTCTGTGAATTAAAGTTCTCTTAGACAGTTTTTCTTTCCTATTTCTACTTTATCCCAAACCAGTGATTACCTATTCCAAGGTTTTCTCCATCCAGTCAGATCAGTGCAAGAGGGGAAATCGCTCTTCTCCAGGCTTCCCTGGTAGCTCAGATGGAATTTGCCTGGAATGTGGGATACCTGGGTTCAATCCCTGGGTTGGGAAGATCCCCAGGAGAAGGGAACAGCTACCCACTCCAGTATTACTTGCTGGAGAATTCCAGAGACAGAGAAGCCCGGTGAGCTATAGTCCATGGAGTTGCTAAAAGTCAGACACTACTGAGCAACTTTCAAAAAAAAAAAAAAAGAATTATGATGTAGTTTTCTTAGATCCTTTGTATCTCTCCAAAAACGTTTCTTTTTTCCTTGTTTATTTGCTTTTCTGTTTTTAAATCAAGAACAGATGCTGAGACTTTTTCAAGAATAAATAAATAAAAAGGTAGTTTTCTACCACACATCATGGCCTTCCTAGGTGGTTCAGTGGTAGAGAATCTGCCTGCCAATGCAGGAGACACAGGTTTCATCCACTGGATCAAGAAGGTCTCCTGGAAGAGGAAATGGCAACCCACTCTAGTATTCTTGCCTGAAAAATCCCGTGGACAGAGGAGCCTGGCGGGCCACAGTCCATAGGGTCGCAAAGAGTTGGACAAGACTAAGCGTGCACGCAAGCACCATACATTGTAAGGAGACCCCAAAGCCTACATTTTGACTGCTAGCAAACAGATGTTAAAATAATCTGGAACTTTTCCCACATGTAAGTTAAAGCACTACAGACAGTTCTAATACTGAAAGTTCCCTGCGTTGCTGTCACAGTTACGACTTTGCAGCCTTTGTGTTTGACCTTACTGAATACTTTACTTTTCCAGTATTATTTGGCAAATCTAGTTAATTAATAGTCTTATCTTCATGGGAGTTAAGTCTGTCCTCCTCAGGCTTTATTAAGAGATCAGCTGAGAAAAGAACAAGGAAAAAGTCTGCTTCAGGCACAGAGAAATATAAAGGATTATGACATTACTTTGAAGATGTTAAGTGGTCTTTTTTCCAGTTCCTATTTTTCCCAAATAGTACATTAGCTTTTAATGGATAAGTAAGAAAAATAGTAGGTAGTATTGAAGACACTTCTATTTGGGCCAGATTTTTTTTTTTCTATAGTAGCTGTAGGGCTTTTAAATAATTCAAATTGCATGTGCTTCTCTTTACAATATGTTCTCCTTTCCAAATCATCTGGCTATTATGAGAGAAATATTTGGATAACCAGCTGCTCTTCTTCTTTTTGAAAGGGTGAATTTCTTCTATAAGCAGAGCACCTCTAATATTCCTGTGAGGAAATATAAAAATGTTCATGCCAACTGCAAAGCTTCCAACTTAAAATTCCTTAGAGTATTATACAAAGCAAGAAGAAATGTATATAGGAAAAACAGCAGTGTTTTGGACAAAGGTTAATAGGATTGTTCTTATTCTGGGCTTACCCTTGGGTTTCCAGGGTAAAAAGGTTGCTTATGAACTGTCCATTTGAGTTCTAACAACTTCTAAGAATTTTCCTAGGCTAATTTATTATTACAAAAATTAGCCAAACAGTCTCACTTAGTGATACTTGAAATTATGTGCTGTGTTAGATTCTGGAAGGAGGTAGATTGCATTGTTTCTTGAAAAATTATCTTTTTGTTAACAGGAGCTTTCCTATTCCTGGTTTCTCTACACTCTTTTATGTTTTCTGTAAAACTCCAGATGAGCCTTTCTCACTTATTATAGGACTCTTTTTGCTTACAATTTAGAGATCTAACTGGCTGGGTTGACTGCATCACAGATGTGTCTTCTAGTGATCAACCCTGTGATTTACTCTGGAGCAACATAGCTCTAAGCTTTGTGGTTGAACTTTCCAATTGACAAGGCAGGAAGGATAAGGTGGGCTTGTGGAGATATTTTCATGTATTACACATGCAGTCTCAGTTTGCATAAATATTAAAAACTCTTCTGCTACTCATGGTAGTTTTTTGAGTTAGGTTATTTCCTCCTCTCAAGGAATAAATATAAGATTATTGATGCATTTTGCCATCGAATAAAGACAAATTTACTATCACTTTTATATTAACCTGTTCTCATCCTCAGCATCATCATATTAGTTGCAAAACATAGTAATTAACAATCCTTTTTGTTCATTATGTTGAGAGAATCCTTTTAGAAGAGGGCTATGTTTTAAAATATTCGATGCACCATTCTTCCCTGTCTCTGAATTGCTTCTTCACTTCAAGCCTGATGACAAAAGTAGGAACTGCAGCTTCTAGCATTCTTTCACTGATTTTTACTTTCACTAACATGTGTTAAGAAATATCACCTAACTTAAAGGTAAAGCAAAGGAAGGATGACATGCCCTTTTGATGTCATATCAGAGCCTTGTTTAACAGGCTTACCCAAAGATTATTGATTATTCAGGAGAATTTACCTTTGTTGGATTATATCTAGTTATTGATTAAAAACCCATTCTCTGTGAAGTTGCATATTTATTAGTAGATTTTTATCTAGTAAAAATGCAAATGATTTCTTCTTGGTAGAAAAGATAACCCCAAAGGTGATAGCTTTATTGCTCTGTAGGATATTAACTAGTTCTGTATCTAACCCTATTCATTCAAATATTTTTTCCTCCCATGCCTGTGTAACCCTGGTTCTTCATTTCTCCTTTGAACCATCTATACTGTGTGACTGGTTCTTTCCTTAATGAGGTAAATAATTGTTTGCCACATGCTTATTTTATATTTGTGTGAGTTATGTTTTATAATTTCTTGAAAATTATACTTTGACATGTGCCATTCAAGATGCATACATATACATGTATATTTAAAATGTGATAGTTTTTGCTTGATAGGAGTCAATCAAGGGAAGCAATCACTAACTAGTTGAGACAAATGAAAACCTTATATAAATCTATTTTAGTACCCAGACTGCTTCAAGGACAGACCCAATCTCATTATTTAAAATATTGGTTTTCTGACAATATGTTAAGGAATTATCTTGGGTTCAATGTGACAGATGGAGGATCCTTAAGGCATGCTACCCTTAGTAGTGCAATTAGCAGAAACGGAGTGAAGCAGCCACCTTTATCCAGTGAGATTTTTGAAAAACTGTTGATTACTGTGGCTTGCATGAGAAGATAACAATTCCTTTAATGTCTTCAACAACTATGTGGTCTATAAGTGGAGCTGAGTTCATTTGTTCAAACAAACAAACCAATATATAGCAGTACCTGACTCCTTCACCTAATTAAGCATGGAATGAGTCCTCTTGTTCATTGTTGCTGCTGTTGCTTTCATTTTCCACATGACTGGTTTTTAAAAAATATTTTTAAATGTTTTTAATGGGTGGTACATTATGAATGAATGTTTAAAAAGTCAAAACCATATAAAAATATACTCAGTGAATACTTTAATTTTATCACTGACCCCATCGTACCACCTTCTTCAGAGGTAACCAGTGATTAGCTTTTAAAATATATGTCCAGATTTTATTTATGAAAATATTAGCAAATATGAGCACATTCTTATTTTTCTCTCATTCTACACATGAAGTCGTGAGATGTACACATTGCTCGACACCTTGGCCTGCCCCCGCTTTTTTTACTTAATATAGATATATTGGCAATCTTTTCTTACCAATACATAAAATACTTTCTCCCTCCTCCCCCTCTTTTTAACACAATGTGGTCTCATCAGGTGGCCCTAGTTGTAAAGAACCCACCTGTCAACCCACCTGCAGGAGATGTAAGAGATGCAGGTTCAATCCCTGGGCCAGGAAGATCCCCTGGGGAAGGAAATGGCAACCCCCTCCAGTATCCTTGCCTGGAGAATCCCACGTATAGAGGAGCCCAGCGGGCTATGGTCCATAAGTTTGCAGAGGGTCAGACACAACTGAAGCGACAGCACACACACACGGCTTCATCAAAGTAACAAATGATAACTTTAGTAATTAAATCCCAGGTGAATGTGTAAGGTACCATTCAATTCACTAAACATTTAAAATAACAGTCAGTATTCTAGTGCTGGAGGTGCAAATATATGTTAAGGCATAAACCCAGTCCTTAAGGAACTCACATCTTACTAATAGAAATTAGAACATAACTAAGATACAGTGTGTTTAGCACTATGAAAGAAACATTTCTTACATGCAATGGAAAGGTACTCCAAGAAGTGATTAATTCTGCCCTGGAGGTGTGGGAGAGGTGACAAAGAAAACCAGAAACGTGACATTTGAGCAAGGTCTTAAAATAGGAGTATGAAGTACAAAAGAACCATTTCTTAGTCTAAATGACTGACCCAGTTCACAATTTTTGAAAGAATTTGGCTGTGATTACCCTTTTTTAATTCTCTCCCATTTGTCTGCCCTAGGGTTTCAGGACAAGTAATTTTAAGTCTGCCTGGTGTTTACATCTTTAAAAGCATTTGTGGATCGTCTCACTTTTAATCATCGTTCTGCCTGATCTAACGTACAGACTTTCATCTTCCCTCCTGTACCAGCCATTCTTCTTAAACCAATCATGAGTGTAGTCTCTTCCAGGCTTTCCAGACTGCATGATACCACTTTGTATTCTGAAAAACAGATGTTCAAATGCAGCCCTTTTCTAAATCTGAATATAAACAACTCCGTGGTGGTAGAAGGTTCCCTACCTTTCCAGCGACTCCTGCCAGGTTAGTCCATTTGCACATTTCATTCCCAATCTATTTATCCCAATGTAATAGCTTAGTCATCTGGCTCTCAAGCTAAATAAGAGCTCTTCAAATGCCAACCCTGAGAACTCCTCCCAGTATGAGTTGCAAGCCATTTATTTTCATTTGTTTACAGGCTTTTCAATCTTTCAGCCGGCTTTTCAACCGTGAGATAGTGTCCATATAGATGTCAATTTTTATTAATCTCCTAAGTAATTTTAAAGCCCTACACAAGATGTTTTTCTGAAGTCCTTATACACCTGCTACTCTGCTCTCTCACACCCCTTAATCATGTAATTCTCTAGAAATGACCTATCAAGTATGATAAAGCTTTTTGCTCATGATTTGCATTTTATTCCACCTTTCCTCTTCTTTTGCTGACCCCAGATCTGTGCTCTGCAACCGCAATGACACTTAGTGGTCAAGCTAGAATTTTGGCCACCTAATGAGGCACTGTTATACTTCACCAACTATAGGGACACCATGGAGTATAATATTTTTAAAAATCCCCTTTTCCAAGATTCTTACCAGTCTGGAAATTGGCTGGACCTCTGTTATTACTCTCAGCTCAGAGCAATCAGCAGAGAGCCTCAAATACAAAGACAGAGTGTGTCACCCTCTTGAACTGCCACCTTCGATCGAAGAACAAGAAAATCTTATACAGTATAGAGCTCAAGGTTAAATTGTTCTTACAAAAATCTGGCAGTTTTGCCCCACATGTATCAATTCTTTGAATGTTTCAAATACTATTAAGATAGCACACTGTTAAATCACAACTCCAAGTACCCTCATCCTCTTTTCTCTGCTTTATTTTTCTACATAGTATTAACCCAATCTAATATGCCATATATTTCAAATAAATTTCATTTTGTTCCCCCCAACTTGAAGAGGGAAGGGACTTTCTGACCAGCTTTCTGTATGTTCATATTTCAGAGAAATGCCTTACATATAAAAATTTCACTGTGTAGTTCAATGACTGAATAAATTAACATATAGTACAGAGATTGAATTTCAGTTACTTAAATGTTATTGTCCTCCACTTAGTCTATTTTTTTTGTCTCTGGTGATACACTTCCCATTGCCTCCCATATGTCTTGTGTCCTTTCAAATACTTCCTAGATACCTTTTCCCTCTAGGAAGCTTTCTTGGGTTGCCACATAGAGTTCCGCTGCTGCTAAGTCGCTTCAGTCGTGTCCGACTCTGTGCGACCCCAGAGACGGCA
The DNA here is from genome assembly GCF_027580195.1 of Bos mutus. Taxonomy (NCBI): domain Eukaryota; kingdom Metazoa; phylum Chordata; class Mammalia; order Artiodactyla; family Bovidae; genus Bos; species Bos mutus. The sequence goes on along the minus strand of NC_091617.1, from coordinate 88,294,821 downwards.
GCCCACCAGGCTTCCCCGTCCCTGGGATTCTCCAGGCAAGGACACTGGAGTGGGTTGCCATTTCCTTCTCCAATGCATGAAAGTGAAAAGTGAAAGTGAAGTTGCTCAGTCGTGTCCGACTCCTAGCAACTCCATGGACTGCAGCCTACCAGGCTCCTCCGTCCATGGGATTTTCCAGGCAAGAGTACTGGAGTGGGGTGCCACTGCCTTATCCGGCCACGTAGAGTTCAACCCCCCTCAATTCTCAGTTGATTGTTTATGTTGCTTAGACTTTGAGAATAGCAATGCTTTCATATGGGGCTAGCTGGTGTTCCAAAGGCCCTGATACACTTTAGAACTGGGTGGTAAGAGCAGCTGGATTGTTATTTCTCCTGTATCAGCCCAACTCAGTGTAGGAAGAAAACCATTGTTTGGTTTCTATAGTTCAGGAGCAAACTGTGTAAGCAGACTGGTGCCTTGGTTTTAGGGGCAATCCAGTTGGTACTAGGTTTAAATCCCAGCAGTCTTTACCATCTCTGTGATGTGAAAGTGAAGTCACTCAGTCGTGGCCGACTCTTTGCGACCCCATGGACTGTAGCCTACCAGGCTTCTCTGTCCATGGGATTCTCCAGGCAAGAATACTGGAGTGGGTTGCCATTTCCTTCTCCAGGGGATCTTCCCGACCCAGGGATCTAACCTGGGTCTTCCGCATTGGAGGCAGATGCTTTAACCTCTGAGCCACCAGGGAAGCCTTCTGTGATGTGAGGCGGTTGTTAAAAATATTCTGTGCTCTAACACTTTCATCTTTAAGACAAAGATAATCATGCTTCCCTTGCAAGATGATTGCGAGGACCAGATATAATAAATACCAAACAACATACTTGACAAATTGACATGGCCACTACCTGGCTATTATTATTATAATCATTGCTACTTCTACTGTTATTATATCATTTCCTCTGTGCTTTGATTCCCCACTTACCTCCACTCCAATCTAAGATACTGATAATAAGTATCTAAGATAATATTTAGCTATTTCAATTTGAGATTATACTTTTCATACATTCATTCATTTAACAAGCATTTATTGAGAGTCTCACATATACCAAGCACAGTCCTGATTGCAAGAAATACAAAGACAAATACATGTTAGTCCTTCTACCTTCAGAGCCAGTAGTGTGTAGTATTCATTTATTCATTCATCAGATAGTTCAACAAATATTTATTGAACTTCAACTGTGCTCTAGGCTGAGTGATAGAGACTAGGAGTATGTCAGGGAAAAAATCAGATGGGGATTGCATTCTAGTAGAGACAGACAGACAATAAGCAAGATAGTCAAGTAAATTCTGTAGTATGTTATAATGTGATAAGGGCTATGGGAACATAGTGGAGCACGGTAAGGGGGCTCAAGAGTGCTCAGTGTGTGTTTTTGTGGGAGCTTTGCAATCTTAAATCAAGGAAGAATTTCCTTCAAATATGACATTTGAGAAGAGACTCAAGGAAATGAAGGAATAAGCTACAAGGATATTTGGGGGAAGAGCATTTCAGCAGAGGGAACATGAAAAGCTAGAGCAGAGAGTGATGTATAATGTACCAAAACAGAAGGCTGATCACTGTAGAGTCAGCAGCAGAGGCTAGAGTCAATTTCCCTGCTTGTTGCTAGTGTAGGTGGACTGGGATCTGAGGGATGGATCATGTGACATGGTCCTGATGGAATTCCCTGGATAGTTGTCACAGAGTGAGGTCAGGCTTTCACGTTTGCCGGGGTCCAGCCCCGGCTGATCCAGGGTATTCAAAGCAGGGATGGCTTCGGCGAGGATCAGGATACAATAGCTTCAATTAGATATTAATTAGAGATGTAAAGAGTAATAGAATAAGGATAGCTCAGTAGGAGAATTCAGTGGAGAAAAGAGGCTGAGTAGCTTGGTTTACGCGGGAGACCAATAAAACTTCAAGACAAGAAGTTTGTACCACTTACGTAGGCTGCAGACGTCCTTCCATTCTCCCGAAGGAGAGGAGACACTGAGGCCTCCCCGGTCAGATCTTAGAAGCCCAGGCGTAATTAGTAAGCATGGCGGGTTCCGCGCTCCAGATGGAGACTCAGCCAGAGTGAGAGAGAGAACGACATGGGGAGACCAGTCTTTTGAGGAACTGATCCCAATTCTTTATTTTCCGTGGTCTACTTTTAGACACTGAGATGTTATGCAAAAGTCACGTGGGGTCAGCAGTCCTGACTTTTATCAAAGTCAGGTGCTTCATACAAATGTATACAGAGGTCTTAGGGGTGTTACATCATCTTCTGGCCAGGGGGCCTGCTGACAATTTATGACCCTCTCCTTGTGACAGTGGTCAGTCAACCAGGACACTTATTTCTCCAGGGGTGATTATTCTTAAAACAGACGCCACCCAAATAAAGTTACATTCCTATAGGGTGAGGGTATAGTGGGTTTTAGTTAAGGAAAGAATTTACTTAGCCTAAGGTCTAATGTGATTAATATCAAAGGTTAATACTTATTTCTTCTATATATTCATTAATGTGTGTAAGGGCAGGGGATATGGAGACTTAGCAACAAACATTGGCTCAACAAAAGAAAAACCCTTCACCAATACAATTTTTAATCAGCCCATTATACTAATAGTTTTCTAACTTTTCTAAGGAACCTGTTTTTAGAAGGTTTAAAGCATCTCGTGCCTCTCATGGTTGGGAGGCTGTGAGCAATCACATGTGGCCGGACAAGCCTGTCAGGCAGGCCAGAGAACCTTCAGAGGAGTTTGTAGGTTAAAACACTCTTGTCACGCCCAGTTTTTATTAACTGGAGCTCTAGGTTAACTCCTTCTCTGAAAGAGGTGGTGGGGGACAGCCCCCCGTAAAGTCAGAGGTGTAGGTGGGAGCACAAAGTAGTAAAGCAGGCAGGCTCTGGTTATGGGGGTAGATGCTCAAGGATTTCCAGGGGGACTCCTGAGGCTGGATCCCGCCTTTGCGTATGTCGAGGCTCTTTCCTCATGACCTTTGCCACGGGCTGAGTGCCTCACTCTGGCCCACAACACATGTTGAACCATGTTTTTTTTTTTTTTCTTTTTTCTCCCATTGCAGTCAGGTTGGTGCTCTAGCCCCTGGATACTTTGAATTATATGCCCTACTTTGGGGTTCTGGAGCAAGATATATTTCTGGAGGGTTTCCTATCAATCTCTACTCTAACTGCTGCTAGTTTAGGTCTTAATTTTTTCCTCCCCAGTTTAGGTCTTAATGCTTATTCCCCCAGCCTCTCTTCCTCTGAAAAGTCAGGTGACGACTCTTAACATGCCATGCAGGCTTCTATCTCCACTGTTCTTTTCTTCCTGGCTTTACTCCCAGATTCCTCTTGGCAGGGAGACTGAGGCTCCTCTGCTTCCTCCCTGTCTCCATCAGTTTATTTTTGCTATAACAGCAGAAGGAACAGACTACTGCATTGCAGTGTGATTGTGATGGAAAAAATGGTGGCATGGGCATGCAGGGCCCAGGAAAGATACAGAAAATGCATTTTCTATTGTCCAAGTTTCAGTCATTTTCTATCATTTCTTTGACCTAACTGCTTAGCTGTGCTCTCATCCTAAACCCAAGGTGGTGGTAGTAAGGGTGCTTTCTTCATAGTCGGAAAGGATAGATCTGGAAAAAAGAGAGGAAGCCATGGGTAATGTGTTTACTCATAACACCTAACAACCCACTTCCAGTTAGTTATTTTTTCCATGCCTGTGGCACCAGGGTTCTCTATTTTAATGATTTTTCTATCCAGTAGAAAAATGCTGTCACCAGAAGTTAGAATTACCACTCAGCTCACAGGAAAGATGAGATTCCCTCCTGGCCTTCTGGTTTTCATGTCACTAGTCCAAATAAAGAAAAGAGAGAGAGAAAAAGGAAAATGTTTCTCTTTCTTGGAACAATAGTCTGAATTTTCAGGGAATGCTAAGATTGAATTGGGCAGCATAAGGGAGATGTAGGAATTGCCCTGGGGTGCTACACAGACTACCATAGTGAAAGTGTCAGTCGCTTAGTCATGTGTGACTTTTTGCGACCCCATGGACTGTAACCCACCAGGCTCCTCTGTCCATGGGATTATCCCAGCAGAATACTATATCCAGTGGTAAATTTTATCTAGTGGGTAGATAAAACCTCCTTGTTACTAGCCCTTCAATCTTGCTTCATAAAGGTCACTAATAGCTTCTGCTAATATGTAAGTATGGCTCTTTACCTCAACCAGCTTCCCTTTCAGTCTAAATGTATACTGATGGTTTTGAGATTCTGTGTACTGGTCATCTTTGTCTTCCTGAGTCCTTTACAGCCACACCTGCGTGCAAACATCGATCTCTTCAGATTAATGTACAAAACTCAGATACTTTTTCTTCTCAGATATCTTGGGCCACTTTTCTTAACATACTTGGAAGTAGCTAATTTCTGTGATTAAAAACAAGACCAGTTTATCTGACTGGTATTTACAAGATCAGTAAATTCAATCAAGGTTTAAATTGAGCAGTTAATATTTACCTGTGTTTACACTGATTTCCTTTTTCCTCCCAGTTTTCAACCATCTGTTTTCAAAGAGGAAGTAACCATAGTTGAGCCTTTTTAATTGGATCAATTGGATTGACCTGACATGAAGAAATTTTATGTCCTTTGAAAATTTAGTCACATTTTGTTGTTCAGTTCGGTTCAGTTGCTCAGTCGTGTCCAACTCTTTGTGACCCCATGGACTGCAGCATACCAGGCCTCCCTGTCCATCACCAAATCCCAGAGTTTACTCAAACTCATGTCCATTGAGTCAGTGATGCCATCCAACCGTCTCATCCTCTGTCATCCCCTTTTCCTCCCGCCTTCAATCTTTCTCAGCATCAGGATCTTTTCCAGTGAGTCAGTTCTTTGCATCAGGTGGCCAAAGTATTGGAGTTTCAGCTTCAGCATCAGTCCTTCCAATGAATCTTCTGGACTGATTTCCTTTAGGATGGACTGGTTTGATCTCCTTGCTGTCCAAGAGACTCTCAAGAGTTTTCTCCAGCACCACAGTTCAAAGCATCAATTCTTCTGTGCTCAGCTTTCTTTATAGTCCAACTCTCACATCCATACATGGACTACTGGAAAAACCAGGGCTTTGACAAGACGGACCTTTGTTGGCAAAGTTATGTCCCTGCTTTTTTTGTTGTTGTTAGGCTTAAGATAATCTCAAATATAAAAAGTACACTCTAAAAATATTTGGGAGTTTTGCAGTCTCCAGACAAGTTAACAAAATATATATTTTATATTTAATAGTACTTTATTAAATATAAATATATAATGCTCACATCTTAAGTTACGTGTTGATGACTTTTAACTTATCTATATCCTCTCATAACCATTTATAGATACCGGTATAAATTGTTTCCATTGCCCCAGAAAGTCCGAGCATGCTTCTTTTCAGGCCATGCACCATCTGAGAGGATGCTGCCATTCTAACTTCTATTCCCATAGATTAGTTTTACCTCTTCTTAAACTTCCTGAAGTAAGTTGACATTATCTTTATTACCTCCACCATAGTTTGGCTTCAGGTCAAACAACAGGGAGGGAACACAGCCCCTCCCATCAACAGAAAATTGGATGAAAGATTTACTGAGCACAGCTCCACCCATCAGAACAAGACCCAGTTTCCCCCTCTGTCAGTCTCTCCCATCAGGAAGCTTCCATAAGCCTCTTATCCTTATCCCTCAAGGGGCAGACAGAATGAAAACCACAATCACAGAAAACTAATCAAACTGATCACATGGATCACAGCCTTGTCTAACCCATTGAAACTATGAGCCATGCCGTGTAGGGCCATGCAAGATGGACGGGTCATGGTGGAGAGTTCTGACAAAAACGTGGTTCCACTGGAAAAGGCAATGGCAAACCACTTCAGTATTCTTGCCTCGAGAACATCATGAACAACATGAAAAGGCAAAAAGATAGAATACTGAAAGATTAACTCCCCAGGTCGGTAGGTGCCCAATATGCTACAGGAGGTCAGTGGAGAAATAACTCCAGAAAGGATGAAGAGATGGGACCAAAGCAAAAACAGCTCCACGTTGTGGATGTGACTGGTGATAGAAGCAAGGTCTGATACTGTAAAGAACAATATTGCATAGGAACCTGGAATGTTAGGTCCATAAATCAAGGTAAATTGGAAGTGGTCAAACAGGAGATGGCAAGAGTGAATATCAACATTTTAGGAATCAGTGAACTAAAATGGAATGGGTGAATTTAACTCGGATGACCGTTATATCTACTACTGTGGGCAAGAATCCCTTAGAAGAAATGGAGTAGCCCTCATAGTCAACAGAAGAATCTAACATGCAGTACTTGGATGCAATCTCAAAAACAACAGAATTATCTCTGTTCATTTCCAAGGCAAACAATCCAATATCACAGTAATACAAGTCTATGCCCCAACCACTAATGCCGAAGAAGCTGAAGTTGAACAGTTCAATGAAGATCTACAGGAACTTCTAGAACTAAAACTAAAGGAAAAGATATCTTTACATTATAGGGGACTGGAATGTAAAAGTAAGATGTCAAGAGCTACCTTGAGTAACAGGCAAATTTTGCCTTGGAGTGCAAAATGAAGCAGGGCAAAGGCTAACAGAGTTCTGCCAAGAGAATGCACTGGTCATAACAAACACTGTCTTCCAACAATACAAGAGAAGACTCTACACATGGACATCACCAGATGGTCAATACCAAAATCAGATTGATATATTCTTTGGACTGAAGGTGGAAAAGCTCTATACAGTCAGCAAAACAAGACTGAGAGCTCACTGTGGCTCAGATCATGAATTCCTTATTGCCAAATTCAGACTTAAATTGAAGAAAGTAGGCAAAACAACTAGGCCATTTAGGTATGACCTAAATCAAATCCCTTGCGATTATACAGTGGAAGTGACAAATAAATTCAAGGGATTAGATGTGATAGAGTGCCTGAAGAATTATGGATGGAGGTTCTTCACATTGTACAGGAGGCAGTGACCAAGATCATCCCTAAGAAAAAGAAATTTAAAAAGGCAAAATGGTTGTCTGAGGAGGCCTTACAAATAGCTGAGAAAAGAAGAGAAACTAAAGGCAAAGGAGAAAAGGAAAAATATACCAATTTGAATGAAGAGTTCCAAAGAATAGCAAGGAGAAATAAGAAAGCCTTCCTCAGCGATCAATGCAAAGAAATAGAGGAAAACAATAGAATGGGAAAGACTAAAGATCTTCTCAAGAAAATTAGAGATACCAAGGGAATATTTCATGGAAAGATGGGTACAATAAAGGATAGAAACAGTATAGACCTAACAGAAGCAGAAGATATTAAGAAGGGGTGGCAAGAAGACACAGAAGAACTATACAAAAAAGATCTTTATGACCCAGATAACCACGATGGTGTGATCATTCACCTTGATCCAGAAATCCTGGAATGCAAAGTCAAGTGGGCCTTAAGAAGCATCACTATGAACAAAGCTAGTGGAGGTGATGGAAAACCAGTTGAGCTATTTCAAATCATAAAAGATGATGCTGTGAAAGTGTTGCACTCAATATGCCAGCAAATTTGGAAAACTCAGCAGTGGCCACAGGACTGGAAAAGTCAGTTTTCACTACAGTCCCAAAGAAAGGCAATGCCAAAGAATGTTCAAACTACTGCACAATTGCTGTCACTCATCTCACACAGTAGCAAAGTATTGCTCAAAATTCTCCAAGTCATGCTTCAACAGTATGTGAACTGTGAACTTCCAGATGTTCAAGCTGGATTTAGAAAGGCAGAGGAACCAGAGATCAAGTTGTCAACATCTTTTGGATCATCGAAAAAGCAAGAAAGTTCCAGAAAAATATCTACTTCTGCTTTATTGACTGCCAAAGCCTTTGATTGTGTAGATCACAACAAACTATGGAAAATTCTTCAAGAGATGGAAATACCAGACCACCTTACCTGCCTCCTGAAAAATATGTATGCAGGTCAAGAAACAACAGTTTAAACCGGACGAAGAACAATGGACTGGTTCCAAATTGGGAAAGGAGTACGTCAAGGCTGTATATCATCACTCTGCTTATTTAACTTATATGTAGAGTACATCATGCTAAATGTTGGGCTGGAAAAAGCAGAAGCTGGAATCAAGATTGCCCAGAGAAATATCAATAACCTCAGATATGCAGATGGCACCACCCTTATGGCAGAAACCAAAGAAGAATTTAAGAGCCTCTGATCAAAGTGAAAGAGGAAAGTGAAAAAGCTGGCTTAAAACTCAACATTCAGAAAACTAAGGTCATGGCATCTGGTCCCATCACTTCATGGCAAATAGATGGGGAAAAATTGGAAATAGTGACTGACTTTAGTTTTTTGGGCTCCAAAATCACTGCAAATGGTGACTGCAGCTATGAAATTAAAAGACGCTTGTTTCTTGGAAGTAAAGTTATGACCAACCTAGACAGCATATTAAAAAGCAGATACATTACTTTGCAACAAAGATTCATGTAGTCAAAGCTATGGTTTTTCCAGTAGTCATGTACGGATGTGCGAGTTGGACTATAAAGACAGCTGAGTGCCTAAGAATTGATGGTTTTTGAACTGTGGTGTTGGAGAAGACTCTTGAGAGTCCCTTGGACTGCAAGGAGATCCGACCAGACAATCCTAAAGGAAATCAGTCCTGAATATTCATTGGAAGGACTGTTGCTGAAGCTGAAACTCCAATACTTTGGCTGCCTGATGCGAAGAACTGACTCTTTGTAAAAGACCCTGATGCTGGGAAAGATTGAAGGCAGGAGGAGAAGGGGACGACAGAGGATGAAATGGTTGGAATGCATCATTAACTCGATGGACATGAGTTTGAGTAAACTCTGGGAGTTGGTGATGGACAGGAAAGCCTGGCATGCTACAGTCCATGGTGTCACAAAGAGTCAGATAAGTGAATGAGTGAACTGAACTGAACTGAGCTTCTTGAACTTGGAATAGGAAATGGCAATTCATTTTCCAATATTCTTGGCTGGTAAATTCCATGGACAGAGGAGCCAGGCAGACTACAGTCTATAGGGTTGCAAGGAGACCTGGGTTCGATCCCTGGGTCGGGAAGGTCCTCTGGAGAAGGAAATGGCAATCCACTCCAGTACTCTTGCCTGGAAAATCCCATGGATGGAGGAGCATGGTAGGCTACAAGTCCATGGGGTCGAAAAGAGTCGGACACGACAGAGCAACTTCACTTGGTCTTGAGCACGCACTTGCGCTTCTTACATTACATAAAATAATAGAGTATATGTATTTTTTCTGACATTTCATTTGGTTTAGCATTTTTGAGGTTTATCTATATTATTGTAGTAGTAATTTTCTTTTTTTCATTTGTTTAGCAGTTGTACTGATAGTATTCTATTGTGTGGATATACATAATATTTATCAATTCTCTAGTTCATGAACCAGATTTGGATTTTTCCAATTTTAGACAATAGAATAAGCTGCTATAAACATTCTTTGTAAAAGATATTTTAAATGAGCACAATCATTAATTTTTCTTGGTTGTATACCTAAGAATGAAATTGTTGGATCATAAGGTGTATTTAACTTTTTAATAAACTGTCAAATCATTTCCAAAGTGGTTGTACTGTTTTATAATTCTGTCACAGTGGAAGAATGTTCTAGATGCCAACACTTCATACATGCCAACACTTGTAGTTATTCTAGTTGGAAGCATGTTTATATTTTGAGGTATTAGAGAATATACATTGTTACTGAAGTCAAAGAAAGAGGAGGTAAGCATCAAAAAAAAAAGGACTTATAGGGGAAAAAAAGTACTGGGTTTGGGGAGAAAAGTTTCACATTTGAAGACTTTCAATTAACATCTCAAAGTCATGCCATAACTTGTATTTTTCGCTTTAGTCATGAATTAAAACAAAATAAGAAAATAAAAGGACAGCCTAGGACTTTTCACAAAAAGTTAGTATCTGGCATGAAGAACACTAGCTAGCAAAAAAGAAAATAAATTTTGTATTTACTTTAACTGATTATTCTTTTTTTGATTCTTTCGATTTTTATCACTCTAGGCTCTCTACTGGAATGCTCTTCTAGGCTTTCTCTTCTCTTAACTCCTAGACGTAACTCATGTATTATTTCTTACGGGCAAATTTCCTGACCCTAACTTGTGAGGCTGGCCCTAAACAATGTCAACCTTTACCACAAATATGAAATAAATTTATATTTTCTAAGAGGTGTGTTATTTTTGCATAAAGTAGGGATAATACATGATATGACTTTTGGTTATGAGTTGGCACTAAAATTTTAATCTAGATTTGTCATATTTTAAACTGGCATTAGAGTTCTTAACTCCAATGATCTTTTTGAAAACGTGAAAAAAAAGACTAAATTTTTTTTGCTTTTTAAAAATCTTTTTATTTTATATTGAAGTATAGCCAATTAACAGTGTTTTAATAGTTTCAGTTGCACAGCAAAATGACTCAGTCATCCATATTCATGTACATAGTCCCCCCAAACTTGAGTTTTTAAAACTAATTGAGGGGGAAAAAAGTCCTACGTACTATAGTCAGTCAATGATGGTACTCACAAAAATGCCTTGCCTTTGAGTCTTGTGTCTTGTATACTTACCATTCATGTTTAACTTGTTCTTTGCACGCCTGTCTCTGTATGGGGTTTAATGGCCATCTTGGTAACTGATTATATCTCAGTCTCCATCGCCAAGGCCCAGTATGGCCTTGTTGTTTAGTCACTCAGTCATGTCTGACTCTTTGAAAACTTCATGCGTTGTAACCCGCCAGGCTCCTCCGTCTATGGGATTCTCCAGGCAAGAAAACTGGAGTGGGTTGCCATTTCCTTCCCCAGGGGAAAATCTTCCTGACCCAGGGTTCAACCCCACTTCTCCTGCATTGGCAGGCAGATTGTTTACCACCGGGAAGCCCAGTATGGTATCTATCACATATTAACTGATAATAAATTTTTGTGGAAAGACTGTATTGAATGAAGAAAATGAGAGAGACGTACACTGCTTTTAAGTCTGAAGCCCCACGAGCAATGCATGTTACTTTTGCAGAGCTTAGTCAAGAGGAGAAAATTCAGGGTGTCTGGACAGTTATTTTCTGCTTAGTCCTGGTCATAGATACAATGTCTGAATAAACACTGAGCAGTCATGCTATATACTTATACTTAAGAGACTGTACACAAATGTTTATGTGTCAAAATATTTTGTTACTAATTATAGATTGATGAACTTTAATAATCTATTCTTTATTTAATAATAATGTGAAGATTGATGGATTTTGCAACTTTAATATTCTATCCCTGTGAAACAGCAAATAATTAAAAGTACAATATTTGCTATCTTCCCTCTTATCCAGTCTAAGTTATATTCAGCCACTGGTCTGTGATGTTAAAATCATTACCCTCAGTTACTTAGGGAAAACTGCTAAAATCAGTTTCAAGGAAGGTAGAGTGAAATGGTGAATCCAATTTATAAATTCTTGGAAAGTTCTGAAAAATATTCTTCTCTTTAAGTATAAAAGAGATGAAGCAAGGGTCCAGATTTAATTTAAGTAACTTTTCTCTTTGAATAAGTTGTTTGTATGATAACTGAAGAATGCTGAGCGCTGAAGAATTGATGCTTTTGAACTGTGGTGTTGGAGAAGACTCTTGAGAGTCCCTTGGATTGCAAGGAGATCCAACCAGTCCATTGTGAAGGAGATCAGCCCTGGGATTTCTTTGGAAGGAATGATGCTACAGCTGAAACTCCAGTACTTTGGCCACCTCATGCGAAGAGTTGACTCATTGGAAAAGACTCTGATGCTGGGAGGGATTGGGGGCAGGAGGAAAAGGGGATGACAGAGGATGAGATGGCTGGATGGCATCACTGACTCGATGGACATGAGTCTGAGTGAACTCTGGGAGTTGGTGATGGACAGGAAGGCCTGGTGTGCTGCGATTCATGGGGTCGCAAAGAGTCGGACACAACTGAGCAACTGAACTGAACTGATATTCAGTTATAAAGAAAACTATTTTTCCAGACTTTGGGGCAGTGTTTTAGGTAGGAAAAATATGTTTTATAATGTGATTCTCCTTCTAGAATTATTCATATCTGTGTAGGGTATTTGGCAGGTACTGAACACACTCCATTGTATCTCAGAAGAGAGCAAGAGATAATGATGAGTCAGCACAAGCAGTTCCAAATTGAAACATTCAGAGAGTCACTGTATTTCCCTTGTTCTCAGTAAGCACTGCCAGTGTTTATTTCAAAAATAAAATAAAAGTTCAGGACTCTGAATGTGTCAGCAACATGCCTTTTCTCTAAACAGATTATGTTGCAATATTTTCCTGATGATTCAAAACTATAAACTTAAATTTAATTAAAAAGACATCAAACTACAATAAATTTGCACCAGAACTTCATTTATGTATCTTGTCTGAAATTAGGCCATTTCATTAATCGCTCTTCATGCCAAAGACAGCAGTTCCTGTTAGTCTGTAAACATTCTTTAAACATTACATGTGGTTTCTTGGTGTTTGCTGTCATTTTGAGCATTATGCTTTCTATTCTTTACCTACTTTGGTAAATTAAGGATTTGGGTTTAAATTTATTTACCCTAAAAGGCTGTGATTAACATGGAGAAGTCAAAGGAAAATAGCTCAAAAGAAGTCTCAACAAATACTCAATATTTAATAATTTAGCAATAATATTTATTATGAATAATTCTCATTCTAGAGAAGGTGAGTGAAGAATATGTACTTCAGTTCAGTCACTCAGTCGTGTCTGACTCTTTGCGGACTATGTACTTACTACAGCTTGATGATAAATACTTAAAATATGAGAAACACTTCTTAGACATACTTATTTCTAGCATTTACCTGGTATTGATGATGCATTGATAATGCTTCAGTGGATGGGCATATGTTTTGGTGGATGTGCCAAAAAAAGTATATCAGCTGTTAGAAAACAAGACTGACTTTTCTTCATCTATTTTCTTTTTTCTTTATGTATTTGATCCCATTACATCTCATTTTCCCCATTTGTTCAATGGCAATAATAAAGCTTTCTTTCTTTTTTTTTTTTTCATGGTCATGTTGGCTATAGGGCTCATACAAAATAATGTCTATAGATAGCTCAAAAGTCATGACATGCTACATAATTATATTAGACTTCATGTTAATGCTGAGTAATATAATATCTCTTACCCTACTCTTCTTGTAGTAATTTTTACTTCCTCATTTACTCCAAATGGATCCAAATAGGGTCTCTGTAAATTACCTATGAGGGCAGGAGGATTCTGGAAGCATACTTATCCATATAGGAAACAGAGGTTAGAAAGATTATAAAAGAAGAAAAGAGGAGGAGAGCTGTTTTCCTTTACCTCTAAATTTCTTGCAAGTATTTACTTGTAAAGAGAAGTGGATAATAATGAGGAAAGGATGTAAGACGTTATTTCTCTAAACCTCTAAAGAAAAGACTGCTGCTGCTAAGTCGCTTCAGTCGTGTCTAACTCTGTGCGACCCCATAGATGACAGCCCACCAGGCTCCACCATCCCTGGGATTTTCCAGGCTAGAACACTGGAGTGGGTTGCCATTTCCTTCTCCAATTCATGAAAGTGAAAAGTGAAAGTGAAGTTGCTCAGTCGTGTCCGACTCTCAGCGACCCCATGGACTGCAGCCCACCAGGCTCCTCCATCTGTGGCATTTTCCAGGCAAGAGTACTGGAGTGGGTTGCCATTGCCTACTCCGAAGAAAAGACTAGATCCTATTTTTCAGAGGAAACTTTATGCTAACCCACAATATATGAAGGAGATAAGAGGTTTACACAGCACTGTCACCAACCCTTTCCTATTTCTCAGTGCCAAACGCCCAAAAGCTGTCAGAAGAATGTGAGGACTCAGCAGAGAACAGACTGAAATTCACTACCCTAGCCATGTCTACCAGGGTACTGTGGCTAGGAAGGGGTAGAGGTATGAAGAGGGCAGGGTAGAGGGTGAAAGGATGAGCTAAGATTTAACGGAGTATCTGTTATGAGCCAGACATGACACAGATGTCATTATGTGTAAGCTGTACAATATCCATGCAGTGAAAGTGAAAGCGGACATTCAAGGAGGTTGCATCCCTAGGTTTATACTGGATAATGGAACCTGCAGGGGTCCAGCCCCAGTGGATCCAGGGAATTCAAAGGGGAGACGGCTTCGGCGATCAGGAAACAACAGCTTATTTAAATGTTAATTAAAGATATAAAGAGTGGTTAAATAAGGATAGCTCAGTGAGGAAATTCAGTGGAGAAAAGAGGCTGAATAATTCAGCCAGAAGGTGAGAGAAAGAACGACATGGGGAGACCAAGTTTTGGGGAACAAGGCCCACACTTTATTTTCCAAAGTAGTTTTTATACCTTAAGTTATGCATAGAGGGTAATGGGGGAAGGGGTAGAGTCATGCAGTAAGCCAGGCTTTCTTCCTGCAAACTTATCCTATGCAAAAGTTTAGGTGATTTGCATCATCTTCTGGCCCGGAGGCCTGTTAACATTTTAAGACCCTTTCTTCAGAAAACTTATTTTTCTCTAAAGGTGATTAATCAAGCGCCACCCTCCAAAAGCATTAGATAAAGTTTCATTCCTATAGGGCAAAGGTGTGGTGGGCTATAACAAGAAAAAGAATTAACTCATGGGTCCAAGGTTACAAACATTAAAGCTACTACTTACACCAATTATATTAATCAATACACTGCCAGGGACATAGCAGGTAAGGGATATGGAAACTTAGCAGCAAACACTGGCCCAACAAGTGAAAAACCCTTCACCAATACAATTTCTAATCAATCTTTTAACTGCTCAAAGGAATCTGTATTTAGAGAGTTTAGAATATCTCATGCCTCTCACAGCTGGGAGGCTCTGAACAATCACATGTGGCCGGAAAAACCTATTCAGGCAGGCTAGAGGACTTCCAAAGGAGTTTGTAGGTTGAAACACTATCACACCCAGGAATTATTAACTGGAGCTGTAAGTTAACTCTTTTTTCAGAGAGAGGTAGTGGGGGACAGCCCCCTGTAAAGTCAGAGGTGTAGGTGAAAGCACAAAGCAGAAAGTAGGCAGACTCTGGTTTTGGGGGTAGATGCTCGAGAATTTCCAGGGGGACTCCTGAGGCTCGATCCCGCCTTTGTGTATGCCGAGCCTCCTTCCTCGTGACCTTTGCCACGAGTGGAGCTCCTCACCGCCGGCTCCTGGCAGGAACCAGTATTCAAACTAAGGTTTGTTTCCAAAGACTGTTCTTTGGTTGAGGCAGAAACTCAGTAATGTTTGGCTGCAGCCCCTAATACTATGTTTTGGGAAAAATAGGTGCTTTTGTATTCCACATGGAGTGAAATGTCACAGCATTTAGCTGAAGAGGATAGCATAGTGTTGGTAAATCAGATGGATCCACTTTGTATCACCCCTTTCTCTCCATAAAATCTTTGCATTGCCTCTACAAGCTATCTGGAAGGTGGGCATTGCATTTTATTTGTCTTTTGTTTAAACCAAGAAGTAAAAGTAATTTGCTAGGTTGGTAGTGTAAAATACAAATTACAGATGAGATGAGCCAACAATTTGGCTGTCTCTAAATTTGTTTATGAGAGACTTTTAGTAAAAAAAATCTTTTGTCTTGTAATACAAAGAACGGCAGTAATTTTGATGGTGATGTTGAATAAAATGTATGCAAAAGAGATATTGCCATGAGATAACTGTATTTACCTCAGTGGTGGTACAGTGGTAAGGATCTGCCTGCAAATGCAGGAGCCACAGGAGACATGGGTTCGATCTCTGGATTGGGAAGATCCCCTGGTGGAGGAAATGGCAACCCACTCAAGTATTCTTGCCAGGAAAATCCCATGGACAGAGGAGCCTGGTGGGCTACAGTCCATGGGGTCACAAAGAGTTGGACATGACTGAGTATGCATGCACCAACTATGTTTAGACTAATACTCAACCCACACTTATGTACAAGCATTTCCTGTCAGTGTTACAAAATGGAGATATCGCTTAGGTGAACTGAACCAAAGGTAACAAAGAAAGAGAAATGATTTCCTATTCTGACCCTAAAATCAGGGTGTAAATTTGTTCTTTAAAAATGAAGCTTAGCAACTTCGGTTTCTATCCATGACAGAGTAACTTGTACCAATCCAGACCTCCTGCCAAACACAACTATAAAACTGAACAAAGTGTCCAAGACAACTTTTTTCCAGGCATTAAAAAAATGGTCAATGAAGGACTGCAAGCCCTGAGAAGTTGGCCTCCTCATGGACCCAGGGTTCCTTTCCACTGGGTTCCTTTCTTGCTGCTGTGCAGGGAGGTGGAGCCAAGAAGAGCTGAAGTCTCAGTGACTGGTCTCAATGGGGACCAGTCTTAACACATGTAGAATTGGAATCCCAGAGAAAGAAGAGAAAGAGAAGAGAGTATAAAATGTGTTTGAAGAAGTAGTGCCCTCCAAATCCTCAGATTTCAAGGACCCTCTCAATTTCTAAATCCAAGAAGCTGAACAAATAAAACCATACCATAGAATATCATATTCAAGCTGCTGAAAACTAAACAGAAAAAATATATTAGTTCTGGGAACAAGGATACAAACTTTTTTTTATCAGAGCAGTAGAGACCTGAATACAATTAAAAAAGATTTTTAAAGTGTTGAAAGAGGGGAAAATATATGAATCTAAAATTCTATCATTAAATTGTAGAAAATTCTAAAATTCTGTGGAAATTGTGGAAAGCAGAGTGATGTCTCCCCTCCCCAAAATGCCAAACCCTAATCACCAGAAGCTGTGAATATGTTACTTTATATGACAAAATGGACTTTACAGATGTGATTAAGGTTACAGGCTTTGAGATGGGGAGAGATTATTCCGAATTATCTAGGCAGCAAATATAATCACATGTAATCAAATATAATCATCATCCTTAAAAGCGGAGGCTTTCCCAGCTATGGGGAGATATGACTGTGGAATAAGAATCAGAGAAATGCGGGTAGCTGGCTATGAAGATGGTTATGAGCCAAGGGAATGCATTCAGCCTGTAAAAGCTTGGAAAGGCAAAGGCATGAATTCTCTCCCAGAGCCTCTAGAAAGAACACAGACCCCTCCAGCTTGCTTTTTGCCCAGTGAGACACAAGCTGGTCTTCTGAACTCTAAAATAATATTTGCTGCTTTAAGCCACTACCTTGTGGTAATTTGTTATGGTAGCAACACAAAACTGATGTAATATCCTTCAAATATTGAAGAGAAATTCATATTTAGCAGACTTGTATTACAAGACATTTTCACAAAGCAAGAGGTGAGAGAATTAGTCATCAGAAGAAATAAGCTACAAGAAACACTAAAGGAAATTCTTCCTGGTGAAGGGAAAAGATCAGATCTATGGGGTTGAATGACTAGCACTGGAAACGGTAAATCTGTCCTTTGTTGCTGGTATTATTGTTGGATAGGAGTAATACTCTTCCAACTCTATATCCTGAGTGGAATCTAGAAGTCAGCAAATGCCCCATAAATGCAATGGCACCAGTTGCAAGTGAAAGAATGATAAAAGAGAGTCCCTGCCAAAAACATAAGAAAGCTGGTATAGCTACATTGACATCAGACAAGTGGACTTTCAGATCAGGAGCAAGACCAGAGGTAAAGAGAGTACTTTGAAATGACAAAGGGGCCACTTTGTCAGTAAGGCATAAAAATCTTTAATGTGTAGGCACCTAATCAGAGAACTTAAAAGTACATGAACCAAAAATCTAACAGAACTGTAACAGGAAAATAGACAAGTCTGTAATTTCACTTAGATATTTTAGAAGCCTTTTCTCAGTGACTGACAGCACAAGCTGACAGGAAAATTCAATAAGAATATAGATACAGAATATCTGAACAATATCACCAGTCACCTGAACCTAGTTACTATTCATAGACCCCTATACTCAGTAATTGCAGAATATACACCTCTTTTAAGTCCTCATGGAATAGTCACCTAGATCATATGCTGGACCTTAATATAAATCTCAATCAATTTAAAAGGACTTAAAGTGTACAGAGTATGTTTCCTTAACTAGTATAACTTAATTATAAATCAATAACAACATTATATCAAGGAAATTTTCATGTACTTAGAAATTAAACAAGACACTTCCAAATAATCCATGGATCAAAGAAGTACTCACCAAGAGAAATCAGACAATATTTTGAACCAAATGATAATAGAAAGCACCACATATCAAAATTTGAGATGCAGCTAGAGTGGTTCTTAGAGGGAAATTTGTAGATTAAAATGCTTACAATGGTAAGAAAGAAAAAATTAAAAAAAATCAGTCACATTCTAATACTCAATAAATTATTAGTTTTTAATCCCTATTAGTGGTATCATCTGGAGAAGGCAATGGCACCCCACTCCAGTACTCTTGCCTGGAAAATCCCATGGACGGAGAAGCCTGGTGGGCTGCAGTCCATGGGGTCGCTAGGAGTTGGACACGACTGAGCGACTTCACTTTCACTTTTCACTTTCATGCATTGGAGAAGGAAATGGCAACCCACTCCAGTGTTCTTGCCTGGAGAATCCCAGGGACGGGGGAGCCTGGTGGGCTGCAGTCTATGGGGTCTCGAAGAGTCGGACACGACTGAGCGACTTCACTTTCACTTTTCACTTTCATGCACTGGAGAAGGAAATGGCAACCCACTCCAGGGTTCTTGCCTGGAGAATCCCAGGGACGGGGAGCCTGGTGGGCTGCCGTCTCTGGGGTCGCACAGAGTCGGACAGGACTGAAGCGACTTAGCAAAGCAAAGCAAAAGTGGTATCATCTATATAGGAGGTTTGGCAAACATAGTTTAGAAAGCTTTTTAAAAATCTGTACCTGCGCTGTATGTTAATACTACCTGTAGTATTTATGATCAATGATCATTCTTAAACTTGACAAGGAATTTCATGAGCATAGATCCCATCTCCTGGTGAAGGAAAAGAGCTAAGAGACCAGCTTCCATCTTTTCTCTCCACCACTCTATCTTTTGGTTCAGTTTCCTCATCTGAAAAGAAAAATATATCTGGTTTATGTATTCCAAAAAATTGTTCTGGAAAATGAAGCACTATTTAAATCTAAAATGTTAAATGCCAAAAAAGTTGAGATGATTATGATCATCAATGAATGGAGCTATAAAATATTCCTGCCTCTATCTTTTATTTACTGCTTGTTTCAAGGACACTACCATTCTCTCTGATTTTTAAATGTGACCTTGAACTCAGTAAAAGTTTTGATATTACAGATCTTCTGTGGTGGCTTCCCTGGTGGCTCCGATGATAAAGAATCCTCTCTCCTGTAATGCAAGAGACTGGGTTCTATCCCTGAGTTGAAAGATCCCCTGGAGAAGGGAATGGCAACCCATCCCAGTATTCTTGCCTAGAGAATCCCATGGACAGAGGAGCCTGGCAGGCTAAAATTCATGGGGTGGCAAAGAGTTGGACATGACTGATGGACTAACACTTTCACTTTCATGGATATCACTGCAAAACTAGGCTGGAAAAGAAAAACTATCTGGCTACTACAGTTAGGTGCCTGCGTCACTTCTGTGGCCAGTGATACCTGTTAAGTTCCATTCACAAACTCCTTCAACTGATCTCTCTCTAGTTTCCAGCTTCAGTTACTCCACTTAGATCTAAAATTTTGGGTTCCACGTCATGCCTTTGGGTATGTGATCATACAGTACTTGTGCACTGAATGTTTTTCAGAATTTCTTATCTGGAAATCCTATTATGATCCCATCTATTTCTAGTTCAGGCATCCTCTTCCTCAGGAGACCTTTCTTGAATCTTCTAATGAGCTGACTCTCCCACCTCCTAGTCCTACAGAATTCCTCACGGAGTGCAGTCCTGGAGTCCTCCACACTGTGCTGTGTTGTCTGTGTGAGAGTCTGCCTCTGTTAACAGACTCTGAGTTCTACAAGGGAAGGGCCATATTTTATTCATTTTTGTACCCATAAGGTATAGAAACTTCCCTGGTGGCTCAACGGTAAAGAATCTGCCTGCCAATGAAGGAGATGCAGGAGATCTGGGTCCAATCCCTGGGCTCGGAAGATCCCCTGGGGGAGGGCATGGCCACCCACTCCAGTTTTCTTGTCTGGAGAATCCCAAGGACAGAGGAGCCTGATGGGCTATGGCCCATGGGGTTGCAAAGAGTCAGACATGACTGAGCAAACACACAGGTGTAATATAGCACCTAGTGAATATCAATAAATATTCACTGAGTTTCTAAAAATTGAATTTATTTGGTTATATTTATGAATCTTGAACATATAGTGGCTAGAAGCAAAACTTTTAAAAAGCCATAAGGAAATTATGGAATTTTCAGAGCTTTTTAAAAAATATATATATACTTTCCACTAAATATTAAAAGTATTAATAAAATATTAAAATTAATATAAATGAAAATTCAGAAGCATTTTTCTTTCAATAAACTTGATATATGGAAATCTTATATTTATGGGGTTAAAATGGAAAACTTGGAAGTGATTCTTCATTTAATAAAAGAGTCTTTGTTTTAAAAATAAGACATAAGATTACCTTAAATGGTGAACTGTTTGTAGACATTAACCTAACCAAAAGGATGTTTAAAATGCCTATTTGCCAGGAATGTGTGATATGCACAAAGTTAAGTATATCTGTATCTTAATAGAATGTGTTCTTCGTGCCTGCAAGATTTTCCTTAAATTTTAGAAGCATAGGATGTATTTCAGAAAGATTATATATTATTTCAACTAAAATTTTCAAAGTGGGATTGATTGCCATGACTACTTCAACCAATATGGGGAAATTGGAAGAATATCTCAACAGGAAAAAAGCAGGAACTGCCAAAGCCCAAAATAAGTTCCTCCGAGAATTGGGGAGTCTTGGCCTTGACAGGATACAGAACAGGAATTTTCCCTTTGCTTAGCAATTTGGGCTACATCCCAAACTGTGGGCAAATAGTGATAGCTGTTTCACATTCTAAAGAGAGACACTAAACATGTCCTTCATAGAATGTGCTAAGATGTGGTCTAGTCATCAACTGCTGTCACTTCAAAGAACACATGTAACATTCTGGAGATTCATTAGAGGCTAATTTCTTACGGAAATTTGTAGGAATAGAGAGAGCATTGTGGTGAGGGAGGCTAAGCAGCTATGACCTCATATTTAGTCAAGTGAGAAGACTGCAGGAAACATCTTTCAAGAAAAGATGGTGAGGAGAGACATGCTTGCTAGCTGGGAAGATGCTGTTAACACAGAATGTGAGAAATTCCTTGGGAGAGTTGGAAATGTGTCCTCCAGGGCAATGTTTTCAATGGACTGTTACTTGGATAAAATGTAGTAAAACTGAATTTCAAAAAAAATGAAATAACAAAACTTCACTGATTATACACCCTGTGTACTTGTGTCAAATTGTTATAAACATTTCTAAAGAGTATAGCACTCTTAATTTCTCTACTTATTTTTTCATAAATTGGTAACAGACTATTCAGGGAACAGCATGGAATATGCAGACCTCAGGTTAAGTAGCACTGCTCTAGATCAAAGCTTTACTTGGAAAGCCAGTTAAAATGCTCATTCTGAGCTCTGGAGAGGAGCTTTGAGTTGGAGGAGAGATTAAAGTTTTGATATTTGATTAGATTTTTTTTTTTTTTTTTTAGTTCCCCCAAAGTTCTATTGTCCCTGAAATTAAGCAAAAAGTTGTAGAATATGCCCAAGATTCACTGAGTGGTAGAGAAGGTAAACATGACAGCAAGTTTGAGAAAGGTTTTAGAGACAAATTGGAATTTTGTTTGTTCCCCATCCTTCCAATCTCATTTAATAAACTGGCTCATGTTGCATAAACGATGGTCATTTGGATGCCCTGTTTGTCACATCTTTACTCAGCAGCCTGACACTGCCTACATTGCCAGGAACTGCCAACCAACTTTTCCAAGACACATTTCAGAATTTAATATTTCCATATCATTAAATTATCTTTTTTAAAACTTTCTGTATGTTTGTCTTGTTCCTTTGTTTATGGCAGAAAATTTCAAGCCATTAGCTTTGGAATCTCTCTTGTTCTGAATGGAATGGGCTCAGAAGGTGGAGATGATTGAAGGAAATTGGTTAGCATGCTACTGATTGCAAGTAATAGAAACCCAGGTGCCAAATGTCTTAAATGACAGTAATATCTCACTTGCTAACTCCTAAGAAGAGTGGGCCTCGGGGCTATTGTACCATGCTGTGCTGTGCTTAGTCGCTCAATAATGTCCGACTCTTTGTGACCCCATGGACTGTAGCCGTCCAGGCTCCTCTGTCCATGGGAATTCTCCAGGCAAGAATACTCGGAGTGGGTTGCCATTCCCTCCTTGAGAGGATCTTCCTAACCTAGTGATCAAACCCAGGTCTCCCGCATTGCAGGTAGATTCTTTACTGTTTTGCCTCAGTGTTATCAAAATGATATTAAGCATCTTAAAAAAAAATAAAAAACTTTCTGTATTTTCCTATTCTTTGAGTTTGCTTCATCTTAATACTGGTAGAAAGAAGGCTGAATCATTTCTAAGCAGCCAATTTGTGGGCAATAATACTCAGATGTGGAAGAAAGAGTCTCTGCTTATGCCTCTCTCTTTTTCTAGAATCCCCCATCAGCCTTTTCTTACATTTTCTTGTTCAGCATTGGATCACATTCCCATTCCCAAATCAATTTTTGGCAAAGAAGATGGAATTAGCCACATTCCACTGAGTCTGACCCTGGAGTTGAGGTACATAGGGAGGAAAGTTGGGACTTAGAAAAAATTAATTCTGCTCAGAAAAGGAAAGAAAAGGGAGTAGGTGCTGGGTAAGCACCAATATTGTTCCGCAAAGAACATATGTAGGTTTCTAATCTCAGTGAAAGTGTCCTTTCAGTGGATAGAGAGCTACGACACATTGTATGATGGGATGTGTCTGTCTAAGGTGAACTAGGCAGTGTATGGATGCAGCCCAGTTACGGAAACTGCTGTCTGAGTGACGTGACATTGTATGCATCATCACAAAGGCGCAGATTATGAAACGGCTCATACCTAGACTGGTTTTAAATTTGAAGGCCTCTCTAAGAAGACATGGTATTTCAGTGGAGGGTCTTTATAAAAAGTAGATCTCTCAGATACCGAATCGCCTTAATTTTGCACTAGATAACCATGTCCTTGTTAGATGTGTCACACTGAAGTTTTAAAACGCCTTCTTTTAGTTGTATGAAACCTTTGCTTTGAACTAGGGTAAGAAAAGAAGAAGTATGTTTTTATGAATTTGGTTGTTTTCCTGTCATTGTTATAAGTGGAAAGTTATGAACATTTTAAGAAATACTGTCTTTTTTAAGTGGTTGATTGTCAAATCACTATAGTTATGCCCTGAGATAGAGGTGAAATCTTTCTAAAACCTTCAACTCTAGAAGATTAGATAAGCTTATGGGGTTTTTAAGCATATTTTTCTAGCACTAATTTCTTTAAACTTTTCTTAGAGCCATAATGTATAATTCTCATTTTTCCTGCATAATACCTGAGCATGATAGTATGGTTGGAAATTTCATTCTACCAGGTCTATTATTCTACACAGTGATAAATATATTTAATGTTAGACGAATGCCTTTTCCCCCAAATACTTGGGGAAAAATTTCACTCCTTTTGTTTCAGGAAGGGGGACCCCCTTCCAGGGCCTGAAACTGGACTCTCATCTAACACTCAGAAATGAATTGTCCAAGGAGACACATGTGCTGACAAAGCAAGAGATTTTATTGGAGAAGGACATCCAGGTGAATAGTAGGGTAAGGGAACCCGGGAGAACTGCTTTGCCACTTGGCTCGCAGTCTCGGGTTTTATGGTGATGGGATTAGTTTCCTGGTTGTCTTTAGCCAATCATTCTGACTCAGAGTCCTTCCTGTTGGTGCAAGCCTTGTTCAGCCAAGATAGATGCCAGCAAGAAGGATTCTGGGAGGTGATTGGACATGTGGTGTCTCCTTTTGACCTTTCCCAAACTCTTCTGGTTGGTGGTGGCTTATTAGTTCTGTGTTCCTTATCAGGACCTCCTGTTGTAAAACAACTCAAGCAGATGGTTACTATGGTGACTGGTGGGCGGTCTCAGTCAGTGTGCTTCCCCGAACACTTTTACTGGCAGTTTATATTAATGTTCCTTACCTTGAATGACAAATATAGAAGAAAGAGAAATTCCAAAAGAAAGACATTGTTTTTTTTTTTCTTTTTTTTTTTTTAGAAGATATTTTTCTCCCATAATTCTTCTTGGTTACATGGCTTAGTTTTAAGTTCCCATCTTCTCCGTCTTTATTTCTTGTTTACTCCAGTAATGCAACTTGACCTTGACTTTAAGGTCAAAGCATTTTCAGACTGTGCAGGCAGCAGAGAAGAGAAAAAATCAATGTGAAGCATATTAGAGAAGAATAAGGGTAAAAGTAATGCAGAAGTGCTGGGAAGTCATGTAGGAATTAGAAACAACTGAGGTAATACTGTCAGTACTTGGATATATACTACACGGAGATTTTTTTCCACAGGAGTAGGTTAGAATTATGGTAATTTGAGGCCAATTTTCAAAGCCTTTGTGGAAGCTAAAAATTGCTTTTGACATGTAAAAATGAGACTTCTGTTTCATTTGCACCTCCCCCAAACTTGTTTTTCCTTCTCTTTTTGTCTTGAAGGCAGGCGAGCAGCCAGTCCATAGTCCTGGTAGGGCACATAAGTTTAGGAATGCTTCTTGAGGCTTCATAGCTGAAAACTGCACTGAAAACAATTTTGAGGTCTTTTATAGCAGCATTGAAAGTAAACCTAGTTTTGAATGAGAACATATTTTGATTTTATAAAGATTTATACCCCATGTAAAAACTAAAATGGATTGACTAGAATCATGGTGAACATTTTGATCATCAAACTATCCATGTAGCCCTTCTAGAATCCAGCTACAGACCTTGGAAAGAAAGAAAACAAAATGTTAGATTAACTGTCATTTATGACCGAGTGTATCTTCCCTTTTCTTCTTTATTTACCATTGGATTCAAACACAAATGAGGCATAGAAAGAAAAAAATCCCACTGTGTGTTGAAGCTTGTTGTTGTTTAGTTGCTAAGTCATGTCCGACTCTTTTGCAAGCCCATGGAATGTAGCCTCCCAGGCTCCTCTGTCCATAGAATTTTCTTGCCAAGAATACTGGAATGGGGTGCCATTTCCTTTTGCAAGGGATCTTCCCAACTTAATAATCAAATCTGGATCTCCTGCATTGGCAGGCAGATTCTATATCACTGCGCCATCTGGGACCATTGAAAAATAGAGTTTGTCTGATTTTAAGTTATTATTAAGCCTAAACAGATACTGTTGTATTATCTGTAAAATGTAAAACATTTTCTTAAGAAGGTTAATATTAAATATATGGCCATTTCTCTAAAAATCTATAAATGTGTTCTCCTTTTGGAATGGCAACCCACTCCAGTATTCTTGCCTGGAGAATCCCATGGACAGAGCAGCCTGGCAGGCTATAATCCACGGGGTTGCAAAGAGTTGACACAACTGAAGCAGTTTAGCACGCAGCATAACAACATACTTGGGATAGAGAGACTTGTTCAATAACTCAGATTATTAGACATATATGTTAGGGATGATTATGTCTAAAGTGAAGTCTTTATCATCTAACATTCTTTCAAAGCTTGTTGCTTTTGTACTCACCTCACACACTAAATTCTATAAACGCACAGCAAGAATGCACTGAGAACAGAGCTCTGGGTTGGCTCACTGATAACCATAAATGTCAGTTACTGGCAGAAATGGATGTTGATGATTTTGCCCATATTACAGCTGAAAGTGAGGAAGATTGAAAAGCACTTCCCCCCCCTTAGGAAGCATTTGAAATAATTCCCTGGGGGAAAAAAAAAATCTATATTATGGGCTGAGTAGGAGATGATACAAGTTAAGCCATTACTTTGATCAGTAGAGTAAGTTCAAAGATTGTTTCAGCTACATATTATCTTACATCTACATCTAATTTCAAATTTGACGGTCTCCCTTAAAGAGTCAAAAAAGACAGGATCTTCCAAGCTGAGTCAAATATGTGCATCTTAATTCATGGAAAATCAGCTGGGAAACAAGAAAGAGTCTCTCCACTAACATTGATTTTTCTTATATTTATTTTTTCAGTCTGAACACTCCAGGCAAAAATTCACTTGGCTTCAACTAATTTGCAAATACCATCATTCACTGCTGTTTTGCTACCCATTCCTCAAATCTCAATTAAATGTGATGACAGTTTACTTGCTAGAAACACAGAAAGGTTCTTTCCCAACCAGAGGTCTTCACTCATTTCCTGCTAGTGGACTTGGCAAGCAGAGTCAAAACATCCATTACCGAGTCTGAGTTTTAATTTGGAAGGTTATTGCCAAAGTCAGCTAAATAATTATAAAATCCTTTAAAAATGCAAACGGAAACAGAAATGTATAGTAACAGCTGAGAACAATCTATATATCATGAAACCTGTTTACAATGGATTTTTGAAAGAGTGAATTGTAGATTGCTAGTTTCCCTAACATTCTGAGTCACCCCTAGGATGAACTAAAAACAATCTTCTCTCTGTAACTATGTTATGTGTTAAAACCAAAAACAATAAAAAATTACTCTGCAAATCTTGATACTCTGGTTCTGACACCACATTCCTTGTAAAACTGAAAGTGAGGAGTGAGATGAGACACAGTTTTGGCCTAAAAAAACTGCCAGTTGAGGAAGAAAAGAAAGTATGGCTTACTTTTCTCTTATTTCTTCTACATGAATAAATTAATATAAATATAATTAAATATAAACTTTGTGTGGTATTTCTTTGAGATGAGACCTAAATAAATCATAGAATGTTAGAAGTATCCCTTTGTTATGATGGGTACCCACTTCATGTTAACAGGTACTCAACAAATGTTAGCTACAAAGGATAAAAAACAATCAAGAGGTTTTTTTGACCGAGACCAACTGGTCAATCTGCTTCTCTGCAGCTGAAAAACTGAAGCCCAAGTGGTTAAGACACTCATCTGACTGGTACAGTGGGTGACCAGCAGTTCAAAATAGTAACTCCTCATCTCACCAGTGTCACAGAACCTCTTTAGGCCTCAGCTCATCACTTGATAAAAAGAGTCACTCTTCTTGCCCAAGGGTTATTGATCAAGGATAATAAAGTTTTTGAGAATTTTTTTTCAAACTTTAATTCATGGTACAGTGCTTTGCATGTAGCAGGCACCTCATAAATTCTCGAGGATGGAATTCGTCAAATAGCTGTGGTGAGGGCTGGCTCTGATTCACTCCTCAAAGCTCACTGTGCAGGCTGGGACCCTTTACTCAGGCATATGCAAGAAGCACCTCTGACTTTCGTATAGGTAACAACATGGGGGTGCAAACACCTGCTCTGTGGGAACAGAGAAGGGTGGCCTCCACCTGGTTGTGGAGTGCCATGATGGAGACAACTTTTCTTTTGTCGGAAGTGCTCTGCTTGCCCCTGCTGTGAACTTCCACTGAAATATTTAGAAGGCAAGTCTTCTCTGCCAACCTACCTGCTCGGACAACTTTCATTTCACCTGCTTTTCTTTCTAAGACAGAAAAATCAGTTGTCAGGTATTTCCCCTGCATGGTGTCTTCCAGTCCTGGAGCAAGAACTAGGGGCAGACTGGCTGGCCTCTATTGCCTGCCTGGCTCCTTTCCTGGCTGGTGTGTGTTGTCTGGGAGGACTGGCTTATATAGGAACATAGAGGAGATGTGGCAAAGGGCAACTGGCTCTGAAAGTGAGAAAAAAAGAAAATATTGGAAACTCACTTAATACTGAAATGTTTTGGGGGGGTCTTATACCCCCTGGTCTTTGTTTTGGCTGGCCTTAGGGATAGGTTGTGTGATTTGCTGATGTAAACAAAAAAGTCTATTCTGGCTTTCTTTGTCAATAATCACATTACACAGTTTGGCTAAATGAGGTTTTAAAAAGGGAAAGACACTGGGAATGTTTGTAGAGAGTTCAGTGAGTAGAGATGGGCAGGACTTCAGCCACTTCCATCTTGCTCTCTGCCTTTACTCTCGCTGTTTCTCTTTTTCCCATCCTTCTTTCCCCAGTAATCACTAGGCTCCCAGCACCACCGTTGCAGGATATCCTTGGTGCCTATCTGGAGAGAGAAGGAGGAAAAGTAGAGTTAGAAGAGAAGGGAAGCAAAAGATAGGGAAGGATACCATCACAAACAGCTTTGCAGTGCCCAAATCCTTGAACATATCTATTGAATGATGGTCTTATCTTAACTCCAAGTAGTTCTTTAACATCATGGCTTATCAATACTCATGAACTCCTAGAACAAGGGATTAGTGCATTGTGGTCCAGCGAATAAGCAACACACAGAAATCCTAGATTTGTGAAACCGTGTGGCCACTGGAGTTATATGAGCTGTATGATCGATGTCAATTCTCTTTGTCTCTCTGAGCCTCAGCTTTCTCATTTACTAGACAGGGATAATGCCCATTCTGTTTTTTTCACAAAGTATCTCATCACAAAGAAATGGTTCATGGTTTATGAAACCATAAAGCGTGATGCCACTTAAGGATATACAATAATTTATAATTTTATTTCTATTTTATCTTACAGAAGAATTTATAAACTGAATGTAGAGTTAAACTTCGATTCTGCAGTGGATAGACATTTTGCTGGCCATAAGTTCTATTCACTCAAATGGGTGTGTCCTTCCCTGAAAAGGTTACCCAGGCATTTCTGTGGACTGCATTTGGTACCTTATGTGCCTTTATAGGTCCAGTCCTGGGCTCCTGCCACTCCTTGGCATCAGCCTCTACCCATCTGAAGAACAGAGCCTTGCCCGACAGTCTGACCCCAAAGCCCTCCATGGGCCATGCTTGAGGCCCATAAGTTGGCTGTCTCCTGGGAAATAAGTAGGGAAGGTCTTCCTGATTTTTCTGTTGCTTTTAGTCGCTTAGTCTAGCCTACCAGGCTCCTCTGTCCATTGGGTTTCCCAGGCAAGAATACTAGAGTGGATTTCCATTTCCTTCTCCAGGGGATCTTCCCATCCCAGGGATTGAATCTGCATCTTCTGCATTGTCAGGTGGATTCTTTACAACTAAGCCTCTGAAGCCCTGCTTTTGCTATTGCAGCTGGTTAAATGGGCCCTCTGTAGCGAGTGGGGGGAGCATGGTGTCCTTGACACATCGAGCTCCGGGGATGGGGCTGTTGTTGTAGCACTAGGGCCGGCCGTTGTTCCAAATCCCCCCCTCTCACTCACTCTCCACCACATGGCTGAGGTAGGTTTGTCCCGTCACACTCCTCTGGAACACTTTCCCTCAGAAATGCTGCAAAATCCTCCCGGCACTATAGCTTCCTTTATACCCTACATCCTTAGTCCTTTGTGTATTTCTGTATGCATTTGACCCTCAACTGGGAATATAATTTGAAAATTTTTAAGAGATTCTTCATCTACCATATAAATCACCAGATGGATACAAACAACTTAATGGACAGACTTCTTCTAAAGCTAAACGCCAGATATATCTGTACTGAAGTTCCAGGTGAGTTGGGACTGTCTTCTCTCACCCTGTCCATACTTATTATGGTGAAACCTCCTCTGAATGGCTTCACAATAAGCCCTTTACACTTAAACAGATTAACAGAAATCTTTTAATTACAGTCTCAGAGAATTATATAATGTCTTTTATTTTTCCAAGGCCCATCCCTAGGAGTTTACATTTAAGGTGGTGAAAGTTTAAAAAAAAGAGTATGTGGAAGTGTAATATTCTTTTATGTTGCCAAGGAACTAAATAAAGCCAAATCACTAGTTAATAAATTAGGAAGAAACTGGTTCTTTACGAAATAGGAATCACGGGACTTAAAATAAATTTTTGTTATTGGCAAAGATTTTATTTCCATGTGTCTTCTAGCATATGGCTTCAAAAATTCATAAATCATTCTCACCATTTAACTTGAAACTGTAAATAGTTCATTCACTTGATCATATCTATATTATTCAATATTAGCATTGTATAAGGTGTTAAATAGAATCTATTCATTAGAAACTTAGTATCTATACCCAAAGATTAATTTATTAATCCTGTCACTTGGCATATATTTATTGAGTGTTTATTATGTGCTAGATGCTGGAGTGACAGAAAATGAACACGATGTAGGTTCTGCCTTGAGGGGTAGCAGGTGACTTCCTCCAAACCCTATATTACTGTGTCATAACATTCAGGAGTCAGCCAGGAGTTATATTGATCATAAATCAATAACCTCATTTCAGGGATCCAGCACAGATATGGCAAATAAAGCCCAGGCCTGCCCTGGGCAGTATTGACTGAAGCAACAAATGACTTCTAATAGCAGGAGGGAATGAGTAATTTTACTACAAGAATAAAAGAAAATTCCCCTTTCTCTCAAGCCTTTGCACTTAAATGGCATTTGAATTTCTTAAGAATCCACAGAGTTTTTTTTAAAGCTCCATCCATTAATGGTTTATTTGGCTTCTTCAGGCCAGATCTGGGAGGTGTTATCTTAGGGAACAGAGTAGGTGTGAGAGGATAATAGTCTTTTAGTTGCAGTGGGGAAACTGATCATACAGTTTGCCATTTCTCCTTAATTTGTTGTCATAGTTTCTGGACAATATGAAAGCTAACATTTTCAAGCTCTGAAAGACTTGGAAGTCTCAGGGTTGTTGAGGCAGTGTGACAAAATGGTTAGAAACCCAGCTTTTAGGACAGTTGGCTTGGGTTCCAATTCCAGCTGTGCCATGTGCTCAAGGGGTGATCTTGGCAAGTTACCAAACTTCTGAGTGTCTGGTTTCTTCACCAGTAACATCCAGTAATAATAGTTGTATTATCTTTTAGGGTTTTTGTGAGGATTAAACGGTGACCTTAAATTCTTAGTACAGTGCCAGCCCATGATAAATGCTATGCCAGCCATAATTGTATCCTCGCTCTTAAAGTATAAAGATAATCTTGAAGACCTTCTCATTCTCTTTTTTCCCCATAAAGCCACTAGCTAAGTTTGAAGTGTATAATAATGAGATCAGATGATTACATGGGAAATAAAAGATATTTCTCAAACATGAGCAAAATTATGAATAACCTATAGAGTAATTAAAATTGTGATTTAGTGATAACAATTTAAGGAAATTTACCAATTTAACACATTTGGGAATGATATTTAATCAAGAAAGTCTTGAATTTGATGCTACTTATTTACTTATATTATTGTATTTTACATATCTGTTTATTATGTTCATGAACACCTGTTTGGCTTGAAAATAATTTAAGACAGCTCACAAAGATGCATATTATATAACAAGATAATATTAAATTGAAATTAGTAGGGAAAATTATACACAGCGAAAATAAAGGTATAACTAAAAGAGGACAACCTTTGTATATGAAATTGTGCCTTGAAGAACCATGTACTTGCTGTTTCTGGTGCATCAAGTTGGTTTTAAGATGTCTAGTGGACTACTTTAAGAAAAGAAATGCAAGTGATAATACATTTCATTAAGGTCAGTATGTGAAACAAGTAAGTTGCTCAGGCAAAAGACAATCATTACTGATACTGTGATCAGAGTATTTCTAACATGTTTCTCAGTTTAAAATTCATTAGAAATTTAGAATATGGTCATTAATACATTTGTAGAGTAAGTGTTTACTTAGCCCCTACTCATAGAAATTACTGTGTTAGGTGCTACAAAGAACAGGGAGATGTCTAAAACTGTCTCTGCTCCCAAGACTATGCATCCAGTACAGTATAAGTAGTACATTAATAAACTGAGGTAGATGCTATTGATGGGGTGGTACATACATGGTGTTCAAAGGAGCAATTTAAGTCTCATAGCAACTTATGGATGATCCCAGGAGAAGATATTGTAACAGATTAATTCTTTTTACTTTCTAATATTTATATTAACTATGTTAATTTCTAATGGTGGTTTTTGAGTAACTAATCTTGAATTGGGATTTTGGAAGCCACAGAATGCACTATAATAATGCACAGCCAACTCAGAACTACTGAAGGTAATTGGGGGAAGATTTGGTATAGATACTAGAAACCTGTGGATAGTTCTATCCCTTGACCCTGTATACGACTTAAATCGTGAACTTACAAATTGGGTCTCAAACCTCACACTAATTCTTCATCACAAATTGTCCAAAGTTGGTTTTACAGTTTTCAGAGAGAGCAAAGCAAAAATCTACTCTTTTCCTGAAGGGTATGCTCATTCATTCTACACTTTTGTTTAGCATTATTGGTATTTATTTGTTATGTTGTTGGGGTAATACTGGGCATAGAATTACAGCAAAAGTGAAATTTGATTCTTTTCTGAAGGGAAGGAATTCATTGTTTAAGTGGGGAGATAGCTGTATAAACAGATAATGAGGGCAGCATAACTAGGACCAATAGGGATATGGAAGAAAAGGCCACATTCAGCTGGCATTTGAGTTAGTTTTTGAAAGATGAATATTTTACCAGGTGGAGATTGTATTATATGCATCCCAGGGAGGGGAAATGTTCTCAGACTGCCTCCCAGCCTATCAACTTAATATTTCCTAAGTACCTATCATGGAGAAGGCAATGGCACCCCACTCCAGTACTCTTGCCTGGAAAATCCCATGGACGGAGGAGCCTGGTAGGCTGCAGTCCATGGGGTCATGAAGAGTTAGACACGACTGAGTGACTTCACTTTCACTTTTTACTTGCATGAAATGGCAACCCACTCCAGTATTCTTGCCTGGAGAATCCCAGGGACGGGGGAGCCCGGTGGGCTGCCATTTATGGGGTCGCACAGAGTCGGACACGACTGAAGCGACTTAGCAGCAGTAGCAGCAGCAAGTACCTATCAAGGATTCAGTGTGGGGTTAGGTGGTGTGTGATTATGAAGAAATAGAAGATGACTTCTATTAGTCTTCAGAATGTCTGCTTGTAATGAGTAAATTACATTTTCCACACACTTCTGACAATGACTAAGAGGTCATGACTATAGATCCTAATGGTGTGTTACAACATGAATTCTGTGGATTACAGAAGAACATGATTATGCAAGTCAGAGGACCAGGGCAAGCCTCCCAGATGGAGTAGGGCCTGATCTGTTCTTGGAAAACTGGGCTGGGATTTGGTTTGTGGAGAGCATGCTTCAGCAATCCAGCCACAAACATCTTTTGAGTGCCTACCATGTGTCAGGTTCATGAAGAAGGAAGCAGTGTGGGGGTCAAGAAAAAACTGTGATTGAAAAAGTGTGAATTTGTGAGAAAATCTGGCTAGACCAGTGAGGTGGAGTGAGAAATTGTAGGAAAACAGTACAGAGGAAAACAAGGTTGGGTGATGCCACTGGAGCTGGATTAAAGGGTGTTCTGAAAGGCAGGGGCTTTCATATTTGCAATTTATCAAAATGGGGTACCACTGAAGGTTTTTCAGGCTGGGAGGAAGCTAATTAAAGAAGGACATAAAATTCATTTTCTTCATGGAATATAATAGCTGGAAGGAATTGTAAAGATTCCTTCTCTCATCACCCCCTCCAGATTCTCATCCCACTGCCATCATTCAACAGAGAAAACAGTTACAGCCTAAAGAGGTTATATAATGTGCTTACGCCCAAATACAGTAATCTTGTCTCCATTTCATGCTCCTTCTCTGCATCTCAGTGGTGTGTGTGTTCTATAGGCTGACTGGCAGGACACTAAAGGGAGAAGAAGCCTCAGTGAATGCAGCATCCTGGTTTAGGACCACCCAGGTTGAATGTGGAAGGGAAGGCAGGACTCAGCCTATGCTACAGTTGTTGAGGCCCAAGGCAGGCTGCCCCCAAATGTGCCTTAATGGCATATTGACTGTTTTGAACTAAAGTTACTTGAGAAACAGTTGATGGAAAAAAAAAATGATATAAAAAAAAAACTACTCAGACCCTGCACCCTCTTTCACCCTGAAAGTCGGAACTAAATCTTCCATGTGAAGATGTCTGCTTTCTACCAGAAGGATAAAAAGCATCTTTATCACCAGAGTTAGGGTATTCAAGGCTAACAAAGCTGTATAAACAAACTTTGTTTTTCATCAGTCTGCTACCCCAAGCACAAGCCCCTTTGTTTTGCTAGATCTTCATTAATAATTGTTTCTTTGTCTAAAAATGATATATAAACAGCCTGCTTTGGTCATTTCAGGGATTCCATTGCTATGAGATCTCCTTGCATTCAAATTAAATTTCTTTTCCTGCTGTTAATCTGTCTCATGTCAATTTAATTATTATTAGGTCAGCTAAAAGAACTCAAGAGGGATGGGAAGGGGGATTTATCCTGCCCCAGTAGTTGGAATAGTTGGCAGGATATTGGCTGGACCCTGATTCCCCCTTCCCAACCCCAGGCTGCCATAGCTGAGAGATCCTGGAACCTCTAGCAAAAGCCAGTAGCAAATAATAGCTTCTTCACACATCAGCTTCCCTGATTCTGCCTGTGGGGTCTGAAGGAAGGGAAAAGTCATGAGAGTCCTTTTTCTCTCATTCTAAATTTAAATTAGCAGGAGAAAATATCTGTGGAACTGGTTCTTGGGGACCTAGTGACTCTGATATTTGGTAAATGAGTACTCTCAATTTTTATTGATATTTTCCTCCCTAAGATGGTCACTGCTTTTCTTTGTCTGTGTCTAATGTGTCATTTGTCATAAGAAGGAAGGACCATAGGGAAGAACATCAGGCACAGGCCCTTCATACACTTGCTGTCCAAGCTGGCCCCACACACAGACTGGTAAGATAACAGTTTCCTCCAGACCTGCCTCTGTTTAGGTAGGCTTTGCTGTATACCGCGTATGTGAGAACTGTATGAGGTTTTTTCTTCCATCTGGTTCTGTGTCCTGAGAGCTTGGCTCTGTGATGACTGGGTATATTCTGTCTGATCTTTGCATCCAGAGGATGTACTGGGATGCATCTGGTAGCCAGTTGAATAGACTAGGGTTTCACAACACAGTGTCATAAGCAGCACTCTGTTTGGCCATTCTAGCTCTCACGGGAATTTGTCATAAGGCATTCTAGTTCTTATGGAGCTTTTGTCATCTCAAGTTTGTTGCTTGTTTGTGATGGAAATCTTAAGGGAAATCAACCCTGAATATTCACTGGAAGGACTGATGCTGAAGCTGAAGCTCCAGTATTTGGGTCATCTGATGTGAACAGCTGACTCATTGGAAAAGTCCCTGATGCTGGGAAAGATTGAGGGCAGAAGGAAAAGAGGGTGTCAAAGGATGAGATGGCTGGATGGCATCACTGATGCAATGGACATGAACTTGGGCAAACTCCAGGAGATGGTGAGGAACAGGGAGGCCTGGCATGCTGCACTCCTTGGGGTTGCAAAGAGTCAAACATGAACTGGGTGACTGCACAACAACAGTGGTGGAAAAGTCCCATTCCAGTAGCACCTGCCTGGTGCCACAGATTGACAGGTGTATGACTGGAGGGATACCACATTCTCAGGGGAAACTGGAGATACCATCTTCTCTATACCATTCTTACCCCCTGTAGCAATGAAGGGCTTTTACTTTTTTAAATTAACTCTGAGAGTGAACTTTCTTGATCTTGTGAGAGAAAGACATACTCTGTGAGATGTCTTTCACATCTTTGGTTAAGCCATAAAAAAGCTTATTAGTTTGAGTTGCTATTTGAAATTAACGTAAGATCCTACTCATCAATGACCAAATGATAGATCCTTGAAATTGGCTATATTTGAAAGAAAAAAAAAAACAAAGTTGAGTGCTCTCACAATAAACAGCTGTCATAGTAGTATTTATGGGAGGATAAGATTGAAAGAAAACCACACAGGCATAACAACAAGTCTTAGGGAATCCCTTATTAAGATAAAAGAACGGAAATTAAATTTAAAGATCCAATGTAAATCCCCCTTCTTAAAAAAATTCTCCATCTTCTCAGCAATTCTTCAGGCTCTTGTAGAAATAAGAGATTGATCATCAGGAAGCCAATATTCAAGGACTAATAGAAACAACTGTCTTTATCTTATGAATCTCTATAGAGACAGAAGCGTTCTCTATAGAGTTCTTGCCCAAACTCTATATTTTACAGCCATCTTATGATTATTAATCAAATGAAAATTAAGATCCTAAAACTCTTCCACAAATAAGAAAGGATTTTATGTATTTGAGTGAGTGAAGTTTATTTATTCCAACCATTATTTATAAACTAGTGAGTTGTTATTGATTCATTACTAAAGTTTTAAAATGAAAACTATGATATATCTCTGTCTGTGACTACCTGTATGTTTATGTATGTACATTGTGAATATTTTCTACCTTTAAATGTTATTGTCAAAATTAACTTGTAGAAGGGCTCTATTTAATTAGCTTAAAGATAAGTATCTATAAATTAAGTACAGTTGATCCTTGAACAATACAGGTTTGAACTGCATGGGTCCTCTTATATGCAGACTTTTTTCAATAAATATATACTCCATACTACATCACTCATGGTTGGTTGAATCCACAGATGTGAAACCAAGGATATGGAGGGCCAAGAGTTAAGTTGTACATGGTTTTTTATTTCGTGGGGTGTCAGCACTTCTAACCTTCACATTGTTCAAGGGTTAACTATATTTCTAAATCTCAGAGATAAAATAAAAACTAACCCAAATTTTTTGAGCTCACATGATCTCGGAT
Organism: Bos mutus; assembly: GCF_027580195.1. NCBI lineage: Eukaryota > Metazoa > Chordata > Mammalia > Artiodactyla > Bovidae > Bos > Bos mutus. The sequence continues at coordinate 88,258,219 of NC_091617.1, read as the reverse complement.
GCATGTTCAGTCCCTCAGTTGTGTCCAACTCTTTACAACCCCATGGACTGTAATCCTAGCCCTCCAGGCTTTTTTGTCTATGGAATTTTCCAGGGAAGAATTTTCTACCCCAGGGCATCTTTCCTACCCAGGGAGAACCTTCATCACTTGTGTCTTCTGCATTGGCAGGAGAATTCTTTACCACCTGGGAATCCCATGATCTAGGGTAATCTTTGGTAAATAAAAGCTAATTTTAAGCTCGTTGCTTTAATTAATACAGGAATATCTTCAGTGTTATCAGCATCAAATATAATGCAGATAAACAACTTCTGTTCTGTCTGGGTTAAGTAGTCAAATGGTCTCATGTCTCTGTTGCAAAGTTTGCCAAAATAGCAACAACAACAAAACTGAAGATGGTGACTGACTGCCAGTGTCCAAGATGACTGACAGAAGAGGGCCCAGTTAGGATAAACAAGGATAGTAAATGAAAGATGTTTAACAAATTCAAACACAAGAATATTTGTAAATAGTGTTGAAAGGAAGTTAGGAACAGGTATTTAGATTTGATAATTTGAAAAAGTTAATTAGTCCTTATATTAACAAAATTGTTCTTGGTAGACTCTCAACTGCCCCTAGGGATGTGGTGTATACCTTTGACTGTGCCTTGAACAAAAGTTACTTGGACACTTACATTTTAGCCTTCAGGGATCAAATGAGACCTTAGAAAACAACTAGACTTTAAATAACCTGGAGTAGACCACATAAAATTATTCCTTAGTATAAATAAAGAATATATGCTTTAAATAATTTAATTACCTTTTTCTAACTTTGGTTGTCCTTATAATTTCTGCACAGTGTGTAATTACAGAATGCATACTTAAGGCTATTTATGTGCTAATATATGTTTCTTTTTTCATGTACATTTATTATTAATACTTACATTTTTTCTCATTTAAATGTTTTGGTGTGTGTTTATAATGAAGATAGTGAATATTCATAAACTCCATTCACATAACTGCACAGTAATTTTTCATTCGTTTAAACTGAGTTGGGATTTATCTATATGGCTTATATGATTACATTTGAGGAAGGCTAAGTAGCAGAAATATTATAACATAGACAATGGTATTAACATATTCAGATCTGCAACTCAGCCCTCCCTGCTTTACACATGTAATTAGGTTGTTTCCATGGTAATGATCTAATTATGGACTTCTCCTTGGCCTTGTGTAATCACATTTGCTGCATTTTGGCAGAGATGTTTTCCTTATTTTGTTGAACTGCAACACTTGACAAGATGTTCTCACTTAAGAGGAATAATGATTTTTCTTGGGAGAAAAAAGAAAAAAGCAAAAACAGTTCCTTCAAAGGTGATTTGAAAAGGATTATACATATTTGACCAATCATGCCAGCATTAAAATATCTATTACCCTTGAAAGCCTGATCTATTTTTATCTTTTATGTGTGTGTCATTACTTATGGAACTCTTAGGAGCTTCTGATTTTTAAAAATCATGCATGCTATTTAAGTATATTATTTTCATGGGGCTTAGGAACTTTAATGGAATGTTAGGTCAAGAAAGAGAAAGCTTCAGAGATCTTGGCAAAAAGAGAACTGGAGACTGTATTCAGTGAGAATATTATATTGCAATTGGCAAGGCTATTCATGAAAAGATATTTGATTAAGGTTGCTATGGCAGTAGGAAACACCTGAAAAAATCAATTAAGGCTTATTTCAGCAGGAATTCAAATGCAGTCCTTTATTCACATGCAGAAGAAGACAGGAGGCCAAGTGCTTGTAGGAGAGACAGCTTTATTATCACGTGATCCCCTCTGAAAACTCTGGAATATTACAAGAATAAAAGTTTACCTCTTTTATATGTATAAAATGCCACTGGGCTATATATACAGCATTTTGTATGGGGGACTTTATAGCTGGAAGAATACATATACTGAGTGGTGCAGGCTGCTTCCTCTGAGAGTTATCAAGGTTTATGGGCTCCAAATGGCACAGTGTCTGGGTACCAGTAACCCTGGACTAGTCATTGAAAGCACTCTCCTTTAGGTGTAATAGAGATAACTGTAAATCCAAAATTAGTGGATTTTGGATTTATGGTTATCTCCAGCTTATTGAATTTAGATATCTGAATATCATTTTGCAGGGAATAGAGTGGGTAGATATAGGGTTTATTTTTTGTAACCTAACTGAAAATTAAAGGGCATAGATATAGTATGGTGCTTGATAATAATCATAATAATAACTAATTTTCTATTTATAGCAAAGCAACCTTCATAAAATATCATATGGTTTGGTTTTAGACTTATATAATGTTATTTTCCTAGGGGGAAATGATATTAATGAAATATTTAGTTATTATTTGAAGATAACTAACAGGAATGTTTATTTCCTTCTTTACATGTATTCATTCTTTGAAAAAATATTTATTTACTAACTTATGATGCACTGGGCACTGTACAAGGTCCTGGGAATAAGCAATGAGTCCTACAGACACAACTGCTGCTCTCAAGTTATTTATTTTTTTGTAGAGAAAACAGGAAAGAGGACAGGCTAATTTCAACAGTGGGCAAAACAGTCCACTGTAGGGAGTCACTGGAGGAAATGGGAGCATAGAAGAAGGGGTGTGATGGGTCCAGCATTGGGAGTGTGGATCAGCAGCTGAAAACAATCACCAGTAGGACAGTCAAAAGAGATCCTGGGCAGTGAGAGAGGGGATGATGAGAGATGAGACTGGAGCACACACAGAGCATCAAAACACTTGTAAATCATGCCCACAAGCTGGGCTCCCAGCACAATTGGAATCCATTAAAAGGCTTCAAGCAAGGGAACAACATGGTCTGATTGGCGATGCCTGCTGCTGCTACTTTTGGCATCGAGTTTTGAAGCAGTGATTTTAGAAGAATCAAGCCAACGCTTTACATTCTGAAATACACAGACTATGAACTGTGACTTTAACAGTGTGGTCTTCCTGAGCCAGTTTCCCTCCCGAGGACGCTGCATAGTCCTTCACAAGGGCATTCTGAGTTCTGTTCCTTTACAATGATGTGGTTTGTTTTGTGTTTGTAGACAGACTTGTGTACAATGTAAATACACAGGTATGTAGGAGTGAATTTTCTTTGATTAGTCAGAACCCTGTCCTATTCACCATCTGGTTGGTTAGAAACTCAGTTCAGTTCAGTCAGTTCAGTCACTCAGTCATGTCCAACTCTTTTCGACCCCAAATGGATTGCAGCACGCCAGACTTCCCTGTCCATCACCAACTCCCAGAGTTTACACAAACTCATGTCCATTGAACTGGTGATGCCATGCAACCATCTCATCCTCTGTCGTCCCCTTCTCCTCCCGCCTTCAATCTTTCCCAGCATCACGGTCCTTTCCAGTGAGTCAGTTCTTTGCATCAGGAGGCCAAAGTATTAGAGTTTCAGCTTCAGCATCAGTACTTCCCATGAATATTCAGGACTGATTTCCTTTAGGATTGACTGGTTGGATCTCCTTGCTGTCCAAGATTCTCAAGAGTCTTCTCCAACACCACAGTTCAAAAGCATCAATTCTTCTGCGCTCAGCTTTCTTTATAGTCCAACTCTCACATCCATACATGACTACTGGAAAAACCATAACTTTGACTAGATGGACCTTTGTTGGCAAAATGATGTCTCTGCTTTTTAATAAGCTGTCTAGGTTGGTCATAGCTTTTCTTCCAAGGAGCAGCGTCTTTTAATTTCATGGCTGCAATCACCATCTGTAGTGATTTTGGTTGCTCAATCATGTCCAACTCTTTGTGACCCCATGGACTGTAGCCTACCAGGCTCCTCAGTCCATGGGATTTTCCAGGCAAGAGTACTGGGGTGGGTTGCCAATTCCTTCTCAGGAGGATCTTTCTGACCCAGGGATTGAATCCAGGTCTCCCACATTGTAGGCAGATGCTTTACAGTCTGAGTCACCAGGGAAATCAGAAACTCTAGATATCTTTATTCTCACCATGAAGCTCCACTCCCAGTAGGTCAAGCCAGAAGTGTGCTGGGGCCTGCCACAGAGAAGGATGTGGGTTTGTATGAGTCATGGTGGATGAGAGTGAATGATGGTTTGAAGAAGGAGTCATAAAGCATTGGAAGCATGGCAGTGAATGGCTTTCATCTTCTCTGCTCTTTTTTTGATTACACTAAGGACAGTTTTTTATACAGAAGCATATAGCGAGTGGCAGTGTTTTAAGTACTTTAAGGCCACAGTTAAAATAAAGCAGCTCTTGCTCTGTTTGGTGGACAAATCTCCCAAACATGGAAAGAACAGAAATATGCTGTTGTGAGTCAGAAATATGCCTAGGGGAAAAGGAAGGTTGGAAATCTGTTATTTGGTTATAGAATACATTTTCTCTTAAGGGTTTCCTGGGGAATGTAGGCCTGAAATTTGGTATTCTCATAAGGAAATTTGACAATATTTTCCAATGAATAATTTTGCCTACTAGAACAATGCTAACTTAAAGAATTCTTTGTGTTTAATATTGGTGTATAGGTAATATTGATGTATTGAAGAAAGGTTATCATGCATTTATGCAATAAGTACTACATTTATTTACTAAGTACTTAGCATCTGTCAGATACTTGGTATAACTGAATTTAAAAAGTCATGCTCAGAAGTTCATTGTAGACTGTATAGTTAAATGTAAGATAGTGTAATAAGTATGGTTACAAAATATGCTTAAAGGAACACAGGTAAGGATATTTAGCCTAACATTGTGGGTTGGAGCAGGAAGTAATTAGTAGCTGGATTGCAATCTTTGTCTCCAAAATTCTTAATGTTGTTGCTTAGTTGCTCAATAGTGTCCAACTCTATGTGGCCCTGTAAACTGTAGCCCCACAGGCTCCTCTGTCCATGGGATTATCCAGGCGAGAATACTGAAGTGGGTTGCCATGTTTTCCTCCAGGGGATCTTCCCGACCCAGGGATCCAGCCTGCATCTCCCACATTGGCAATCAGATTCTTTACTGCTGAGCCACCTGAAAAGCCCAAAGTGCTTAATAGTTTAAATCTCATTCTAGTAAAACTATGCCATATGAAAACCATGGAGTAACCAAGAGAACTCAGGAGTTAATAGAAAATTACATATTTAGGAAAATCCCTTGAAACTAGTCATGTTGGTAGAAAAAGCAAGAGAATTCCAGAGAAACCTCTATTTCTGCTTCATTGACTATGCTAAAGCCTTTGACTATGTGGATCACAACAAACTGTGGAAAATTCTTGAAGAGTTGGGAATACCGGATCACCTTACCTGCTTCCTGAGAAATCTGTATGCAGGTCAAGAAGCAACAGTTAGAACTGTTAGAAACAGTTCAATTCCTGTTTGGAACAAGTTCATGGAACAGTGAACTGGTTCCATATTGGAAAAGGGGAACATCAAGGCTGTATATCATCACCTTGGTTATTTAGCTTCTATGCAGAGTACATCATGTGAAATGCCAGGCTGGATGTAGCACAAGCTGGAATCAAGATTTCTGGGAGAAATATCAATAACCTCAGATATGCAGATGACACCACCCTAATGGCAGAAAGTGAAGAGGAACTAAAGAGTCTCTTGATGAAAGTGAAAGAAGAGAGTGAAAAAGCTGGCTTAAAGCTCAACATTCAAAAAACTAAGATCATGGGAGAGAACAAGATGGCGGAGGAGTAGGTGGATGTGGAGTAGATCTCTCTCCACGGATGCATCAGGAATACACCTCCAGACACAGAAATGAATGCATAACACCAGCTGAGAGCAGACAGGAGTATCTGACCAGCAGAAAAGAATATATCGAGCCACGCAAAACTTGGTAGGATGAAGGAACTAGGGGAAAAACAGGAGTGTTAGTAGGACTGGACCTGCCCTCAGCAGGTGGGGGAACTGAAGCAGGGGTCTGATTCCCACATCGGGGCAATTATCTGCGTCAGAGGAGAAACACTGAAGGCTGAGAGTGAAACAGCTTATCTGTGACAGCCTAAATGGAATGAGAATCAGACAGTCCTTGCCACAGTCATACATACTCTGGACAGGGATGCCGGTTCCCTGGAAGGTGCAGTGACTGGTTGCTGGAGTTTAGGGACTGTGGAGCAACCCAGGGCACAAGCTGCTGTTAACTGTGGAGAGAGGGATTGAGGGGATGTGAGGGAGGAGATGGTGGTGGGAAATGCCTGTGAAGGAAAGCCGGGCAGCCATGGAAGCAAGGCAATACTACTGAGTATATGTAGGGGGTGGAGCCATCACCATAGCCTCTCTCTGCCCACAAGCCAGCATTGGCAGCTTAACAATAGAGAGGCTGGCCCACCAAACACCTGACCACTGAACTACAGAGTAGGACCCTACCTAGGATGCCCCTTTAAATGCCTGATGTGCCAGTCTACAGAGTAGGCCCCCTCTATGTGCCGAATGCGCTGAACAACAGAGAAGGACCCCAGGCAAGGGAGCCCTTTAAGTGCCTGAATGGGTGGAACTAAGGTTAAAGACTGGCCAAAGAGGCCTTCTAATAACCAGCTACAAGAGGCTCGAAAAAAAGACTCTGATAGGGCCATAACTCCTGTGGCAGAGGCAGTCCATTTCCCTAAACACTCGGTGCTGCCAGGGTCCCTGCAAGCCAAGCAGCTGTGCCACCTTCACACTCAACTGTCACTGGGGCAGAGCTGCCACAGGCAAAAAAAGCCTTGTGTCTATGCATGCAGGGTCACTTTGGTAGCATCTGATTCTTTGCAAGCCTGTAGACTGTGGCCTGCCAGGCTTCTCTGTCAGGGAGTGGTGTTCTCCTGGCAAGAATACTGGAGCGTATTGGCCAATACTGGTTGCCATACCCTTCTAGAGCACTATATTTCCTGCTGCCCTAGCCGCCAACTCCCCTGAGTACCTGGTGCTGCCAGAACCCCTGCGACCCAAGCAGCTGCATCACCTCCATACATGGCTCTCACAGGGGCAAACCCAAGTCCTCTAGGGCAGATCAGAAATAAACCCCAGTGGATGACCCACATGCTGAGGTAGAAATAAAAACACAGTTGAAACCCAGGGATAGTCTGGCTAAGGAAGAAAACCCAAAACCTTCCCACCAGCTGTACAAGCTGCAGATTAAATCCATATGATAAACTAGGCAGACTCTGTGTCTGTGGAATATACAAAAGATCATTGAAAGTGCCCACAAAAGAAAACGCACTAGTTCTGATAGCTGTGGACATTGGAGGCAAGAACACACAGGAGTAGGACCAGATTAGAATCTGAGCTGCCCCCATAGCAGGTCCAGAGGTCAGCACAGTGTTGGAGGGCATCCTAGGGAGATGAGGTGGATTGTGACTTCCAGAGAGGGAAAGGACTCTGACAGCCGTGACTTAAGAAAAACATTTATTATTCTTGTCTTGACTTGTTCTGTAGATTCTTTTGGATTTATTTTTTCCTCCCCTCCTCTGTTGTAGTTGTAATTTTATTGGCACTATGAAATACAATTAAGTTTTTGAGCTATTTTTTTTTCTCAGTCACATTTTTTTATTGTTGTTATAAACCTCTGCCTCTTTTGTAGTTCTGTGGAGTTTTCCTTTTTTTTTTTTTCTGTTTTTAATTTTTTAAACCTATTATTATTTTTTCTACATGTATTCCTTTATTTGCTTTTCCTACTGTTCTTTTCCCCTTGCTGTTAATATTTAATGTATATAAATCTTCTTTATCTATCTCTATTTAACTTTGCATATCTATTCTTCCTTTCTTTTCTTTCTTTCCTTTCCTCTCAACGTATTTGTTAGTTTTATTTTCATTGCTTTATTCCCCAATTGGCACCTTGCTTTAGTTTTGTTTTCCAGTTTCTGCTTTAGTTAGTTTTGTTCTTAACTGCTGAATACAATTTTTGGTTTCCTTTGTTTGCTGGGTCAATCTACTGTACTTTATTTTTGTTGGACTGTTTTGACTTTGCCCATGGGTGTATATGTATATGTGTATATTACATTCTTTTAATTATTATTTGCCTGATTTTGTAACTGCCATTTGTCTGGGTCATCTTTGGTTTCTCGTTTTTGGATATTTGTTTTAATCTCACTTAATGCCATAACAAACCACTTGTGGAATCTTCATTCCTGACCAGAGATCAAGCCCTGAGCCTTTGGAGTGGGAGCACTGACTCCAAGACCCTAGACTACCAGAGAACTAACACCAGAGAGTATCAAATAGTTAGAACTCACACAAAGGAAACCACTGGAATACAAAACCTGGCATTGCACAACCACCAGGAGCACCCTGTGCAGGATGCCTCCTTTAAACGAAAAACAAAACAAAAATACAAACCCAGTCATCAGCAGACAGGATTACCACCTCACTCAGCCTTGCCCATCAGAGGAAAAACAAACAAATAAACAAAAACTCAGCACAAATCTCACCCTATAGGAAGCTTACACAAACCACTGGACCAAACTTAGGAGGGCAAAAACCAAAAGGAAGAAAGAATTCAACCTTGAAGCCTGCAAAAAAGAGATAACTCAAACACAATAAGTTAAAAGAAAATAATGAAAAGGTAGAGAAATACTACACAAATGAAGGAACAAACTAGAAACATAGAAGTCCAAATAAGTGAAGAGGAGATAGGCAAGCTGCCTGAAAAAGAATACAGAATAATGATAGTAAAGATGATCAAAAACCTTGAAAACAAAATGGAGAAAATGTAAGAGTCAATTAACAAAGACCTAGAAGAATTAAAGAATAAACATACAGAAACAAACAACACAACTGCTGAAATTAAAAATACTCTAGAAGGAATCAATAGCAGAATATCTGAAGCAGAAGAACGGATCAGTGAGCTGGAAGATAAAATGGTGGAAATAACTTCTGAAGAGCACAATAAAGTAAAAAGAAGGAAAAGAGCTGAGGATAGTCTCAGAGACCTCTGGGACAATATCAGATGCACCAACCATCAAACTATAGGGGTCCCAGAAGCAGAAGAGAAAAGGAAAGTGTATGAGAAAATTTTTGAGGAGATTACAGTTGAAAATTTCCCCAACATGGAAAAGGAAATAATCAATCAAGTCCAAAATGCACAAAGAGTTCCATACAGGATAAACCCAGGGAGAAACATGCCAGGACACATACTGATCAAACTAACAAAGATTAAACACAAAGAAAGAATATTAAAAGTAGCAAGGGAGAAGCAACAAGTAACATACAAGGGAAACCCCATATGCTTAACAGCTGATCTTTCAGCAGAAACTCTGCAGGCCAGAACAGAATGGCAGAATATATTTAAAGTACTGAAAGGCAAAAATTCACAACCAAGATTACTGTACCTGGCAAGGATCTCATTTAAAAGTGATGAAGAAATAAAAAGCTTTTCAGATAAGCAAAAGTTAAGAGAATTCAGTACCACCAAACCAGCTTTACAACAAATGTTAAAGGGATTTATATCGTCAAGAAATACAAGAGAAGAAAAAAGATCTACACAATCAACCCCAAACAATTAAGAAAATGGCAATGAAGTGAAGTGAAGTGAAGTCACTCAGTTGTGTCCGACTCTTTGCAACCCCATGGACTGTAGCCTATCAGGCTCCTCCGTCCATGGGATTTTCCAGGCAAGAGTGCTGGAGTGGATTGCCATTTCCTTCTCCAAGAAAATGGCAATAGGAACATATATATCAATAATTACTTTAAATATAAATGGATTAAATGCTCCAACCAAAAGACACAGACTGGCATCCATTCAGCCAGTCTGTGTCTTTTGGTTGGAGCATTTAATCCGTTTATGCTGTCTACAGGCTTCCCTGGTGGCTCAGAGGCTAAAGCATCTGCTTCCAATGTGGGAGACCCAGCTTTGATCCCTGGGTCAGGAAGATCCCCTGGAGAAGGAAATGGCAACCCACTCCAGTATTCTTGCCTAGAGAATCCCATGGAAGGACAGCCTGGTAGGCTACAGTCCATAGGGCTGCAAATAGTTGGACATGACTGAGCGACTTCCCTTTCACTTTCAGACCTCAAGACACATATAGACTGAAAGTGAGAGGATGGAAAAATATATTCCATGCAAATGGGAAGCAAAAGAAAGCTGGAATACCGGTCCTCATAACAGACAAAATAGACCTTAAAATAAAGAAGATTACAAGAGATAAGGAAGGACACTACATAATGATCAAGGGCTCAATCCAAGAGGAAGACATAACAATTGTAAATATCTATGCACCCAAAATAGGAGCACCTCAATACATAAGACAATCACTAAGAGACATAAAAGGAGAAATCGACAGTAACACAGTAATAGCAGGCAACTTTAACACCACACTCTCACCAATGGACAGATCATCAAAATAGAAAATTAGTAAGGAAACACAAATCTTAAGTGATACATTAGATGAGATGGATCTCGTTGATATCGTCAGGGTATTCCATCCAAATGCAGAAGAATACACTTTCTTCTCAAGCGCACATGGAACATTCTCCAGGATAGACCACATTTTGGGTCACAAATCAAACCTCAGTAAATTTAAGAAAATTTAAATCGTATCAAGCAAAAGAACTGTACACATAAAATAATTAGACACTGATAAAAGAAACAAAGATGACACAAACAGATGGAGAGATAATCCATGTTCCTGGGAAGGAAGAATCAATATTGTGAAAATCACTATGTTACCAAATACAATCTACAGATTCAATGTGATCCCTATCAAATTACCAATGGCATTTTTCACAGAACTAGAACAAAAATTTTTCACAATTCATATGGAAACACAAAAGACCCCAAATAGCCAAAGCAGCCTTGAAAAAGAAGAATGGAGCTGGAGGAATCAACCTTCCTGACTTCAGATTATACTACAAAGCTACAGTCATCAAAACAATATGGTACTGGCACAAAAACAGAAATATAGACCAATGGAACAAGATAGAAAGTCCAGGAATAAACCCATGCACCTATGGGTAACTTATTTTTGACAAAGGAGGCAAGAATATACAGTGGGGCAAAGACAGCCTCTTCAATAAATGGTGCTGGGGAAACTGGACAGCTACATGTAAAAGGATGAAATTAGAACACTTCCTAACACCATACATGAAGATAAACTCAAAATGGATTAAAGACCTAAATGTAAGACCAGAAACTATAAAACTCTTAGAGGAAAACATAGACAGAACACTTGATGACATAAATTAAAGCAAGATCCTCTATGACCTACCTCCTAGAGTAACGGAAATAAAAACAAAAACAAGTGGGACCTGATTAAACTTAAAAGCTTTTGCACAGCAAAGAATACTATAAGCAAGGTGAAAAGACAACCCTCACAATGGGAGAAAATAGTAGCAAATGAAACAACTGACAAAGGATTAATTTCCAAAATATACAAGCAGCTCATACAATTCAATCCCAGAAAAGCAAACAGCCCAATCAGAAAGTGGGAAAAAGACCTAAACAGACATTTATCCAAAGCAGACATACATTTGGCTAACAAACACATGAAAAGATACTTAACATCATTTATTATTAGAGAAATGCGAATCACAACTGCAATGAGATATCACCTCATACCAGTCAGTATGGCCATCATTAAAAAATCTGCAGTAAATGTTGGAGAGTGTGTGGAGAAAAGGGAATGCCCTTGCACTCTTGTTGGGAATGTAAATTGATATACTCACTATGGAAGACAGCATGTAGATTCCTTAAAAAACTAGGAATAAAACCACCACCTGACCCAGCAATCCCACTCCTAGGCATATACCCTGAGGAAACCAAAACTGAAAAAGACACATGTATCCCATTGTTCATTGAAGCACTATTTATAATAGCTAAAACATGGAAGCAACCTAGATGTCCATTGACAGATGAATGGATAAAGAAGTTGTGGTACATACACACAGTGGGATATTACTCAGCCATAAAAAAGAATACCTTTGAATCAATTCTGATAAGGCGGATGAACCTAGAACCTATTATACAGAGTGAAGTGATTCAGAAAGAGAAGGATAAATATTGTATTCTAAGACGTATTTATGGAATCTATAAAAATGATGCTGAAGAATTTATTTACAGGGCAGCAATGGAGAAACAGACATAGAGAATAAACTTATGGACATGGGGAGAGGGGAGAAAAGGGTGAGATGTATGGAAAGAGTAACATGGAAACTTATATTACCATATGTAAAATAGATAGCCAATGGGAATTTGCTATATGGCTCAGGAAGCTCAAACAGTGGCTCTGTATTAACCTAGATGGGTGGGTTGGGGAGGGAGATGGGATTGAGGTTCAAAAGGGAGGGGACATATGTATACCTATGGCTGATTCATGTTGAGGTTTGACAGAAAACAACAAAATTCTGTAAAGCAATTATCCTTCAATAAAACAAACAAACAAACAAAATCTAAGATCATGGCATCTGGTCACATCACTTCATGACAAATAGATGGGTAAAAATGGAAACAGTGACAGACTTAATTTTCTTGGGCTCCAAAATCACTGCAGATGGTGATGGCAGCCATGAAATTAAAGACGCTTGCTCCTTGGAAGAAAAACTATGACAAACCTAGACAATATATTAAAAGGCAGAGCCATTACTTTGCTGACAAAGGTCTGTCTAGTCAAAGCTATGTTTTTTCCAGTAGTCATGTAGGAATGTGAGTTGGACCATAATGAAAGGTGAGCACTGAAGAACTGATGCTTTTGAACTGTGGTGTTGGAGAAGACTCCTGAGAGTTCTTTGGACTGCAAGGAGATCAAAGCAGTCAATCCTAAAGAAAATCAGTCCTGAATAGTCCTTGGATGGACTGATGGTGAAGCTGAAACTCCAATACTTTGGCCAACTAATGCAAAGAACTGACTCATTGGAAAAGACCTTGTTGCTGGGAAATACTGAAGGCAGGAGGAGAAGGCGCCAACAGAGGATGAGATGGTTAGATAGAATCACCAACTCAATGGACATGAGTTTGAGCAAGCTCTGGAAAATAGTGAAGGACAGGGAAGCCTTACATGCTGCAGTTCATGGGGTCACAAAGAGTCAAATGCAACTGAGCAACCAAATGGAACTGAACTAAAGGTGATCGAATTGGTCTCTTAGTTATCCATATATTAATTCAACACATGTTGAGTCTCTATATTCCAGGCACTATTCCCAAGCTTGCGATTACAGAGATAAACAAAATTGGCCATATTTTCTGGCTACCTTAGGACTTAATTTGTAGGGGATGCCATGACTTAAGAATTCTACCTTCTCTGCTTTGTGTAAAGACAATTGTGTTATTCAGATGTACAGCAAAGTGATTCAGTTTACATATATATATACTGCTGCTGCTGCTGCTAAGTCACTTCAGTTGTGTCTGACTCTGTGCAACCCCATAGACAGCAGCCCACCAGGCTCCCCAATCCCTGGGATTCTCCAGGCAAGAATACTGGAGTGGGGTGCCATTGCCTTCTCCACTATATATATATAAACAAACAAACAAACAAACAAATATATATATATATATATATATATATATGCTAAGTCGTGTCAGTCGTGTCCGACTCTGTGCGACCCCATAGACGGCAGCCCACCAGGCTTCCCCGTCCCTGGGATTCTCCAAGCAAGAACACTGGAGTGGGTTGCCATTCCCTTCTCCAATGCATGAAAGTGAAAAGTCAAAGTGAAGTCGCTCAGTCGTGTCTGACTCTAGCGACCCCATGGACTACAGCCTATCAGGCTCCTCCGTCCATGGGATTTTCCAGGCAAAAGTACTGGAGTGCGGTGCCATTGCCTTCTCTGATATATATATATATATACACACACACATACATACACACATACATACATACATATATATAACTTTTCAGATTATTTTCCTTTATACGTTATTGTAAGATATTGAATATAGTTCCCTGTGTTATATAGTAAATCCTTATTGCCTATCTATTTTATTTATAGTAGTTTGTTAATTCTATATTCCTAACTTATCTCTAACCCCTCCCTTTCCCCTTGGTAATCATAAGTTTGTTTTCTCTGTCTGTGAGCCTGTTTCTGTTTTGTATATCAATTCATTTTAATCTTATTTAGATTCCCTATATAGTGCTATCAGGCTTCCCTGGTGGCTCAGCTGTAAAGAACCTGTCTGACAATGCAGGAGCCGCAGGAGATGCAAGTTTGATCCCTGGGTGGAGAAGTTCAGCTGGAGGAGGAAATGGCAACCCACTCCAGTATTCCTGCCTGGGATATCCCATGGCCAGGAGAGGGCTATAGTCCACAGGGCCACAAAGAGTCAGACAAGACTGAGCGTGAGAATGATGATGATATAGTGATATCATATTTTTGACTTTCTCTGCTTGATTAATTTCATTAGTGTGATATTCTCTAGGTCCTTCCATGTTGCAAATGGCAATGATTCATTCTTATATAATGGCTGAATAACGTTTCATTCTCTGTGTGTGGGTATGTGTGTGTATATATATACATATATATATAACATCTTCTTTATCCATTCATCTGTTGATGGACATTTAAGTTGCTCTCATGTATTGGCTATTGTAAATAGTGCTACCATGAACATTGGGATGCATGTATCTTTTCAAGTTAAAGTTTTCATTTTTCCTATATATATGCCTGGGAAAGGGATTGTTAGATTAAAATGTAGCTCTTTTTGCAGTTTTTAAGGAAGTTCCATATTGTTTTTCATAATGGCTGCATCAATTTACATTCCAACAACAGTGTAGGAATGTAAATGCTGGTTCCCTCTAGCATTTATTATTTGCAGACTTTTTTAGGATAGCCATTCTGACTGATGTGAAGTGATACCTCACTGTGATTTTGATTTGTATTTCTCTAAAATTACTAATGTTTTGTGTGCCTGTTGGCCATCTGTATGTCTTCTTTGGAGAAATATCTATTTAGACCTTCTCCCCACTTTTTGATTGGGTTGTTTGGGGGTTTTCTTGTAATTTTAAAAAAATTTTTATACAATTTTAAAGGTTATACTTCACTTATAGTATAGAAGAACCAGCTCGTTTGAATTCCAGTAAGGTCTATATTTTTATTCCAAGCTGCATTCTAGACCCTTCAAATAGCTGAGAAAACTCCACAGGTGAGAGTTCATTCTATTATGAGCAGACCATCACCATTTGCCATAAACAGTATCAGAACCTGATGGGAAATCTAACACAAAAAATATTCCCGTGGACAGCAGTAAATGTGATTGTGAAGAATATTGGCTGAATTAGATTATTCACTAAAAATTGATCAAAATATTCCTCCCCTCTTCTATGATTGATTTTTTGCATCCATAGATGTATGGATTGACTCCAGAAATAAAAAGTGCCAAAGTAGCACTATCTTATACAATTTTGTTACCTAAAAGAAACTTAAATATAGCTCTTGTATCCAGATTTTTTTTTTAAATGGTACATTAGGTGAAGTCCAGACATCAGCAAAAGTCATATGAATTAGGCACTTAGAAGCCTTACCAGGTCTCACTCAACACTACAAAGATTATGTGTCAAAGAGAATGGCTGCAAATTAAAGCTGACACACGGCAGCTGTGACTATAGCCAACCTCTAAGCCTAATCTGTTTCCCTGTCTTTCAGTTAAGCTCAGTGATGTGATCCATAAATCCAGATAGTTACAGCTACTAGACAGATTAGTGTTTCTTCTGGTCTGTGTCATTTCCTCCAGATATCATGGCTGTTAGTTCAATGTTACTACGGTCACATTTCCCCCAATCCAGTGATTGCCACCTTTGCTAGTGTGGTTCAACTCTGAACCCTCCCTGAGCCCTTCTTCCTGCCTGCCAGGATGCCCCTGGGGTCACAGCTGCCTATGCCCATTGCAGAGTGTGGTCTCAGGCCTGGGGGGAGGCCATGGTCTGCTCTGTGGAGTATCGTTTTATTCAGGACTTATAGCCCTTGAGGAAGCACTTTGCCATCTATGTTTGTTTTGTGTTGGATCAAATCAGTGAATAAGTGGAAGACTTCTTCAAATGTCTCTCTTTCCACCTGTCTTTTTCCCCCATTGAACACCTCCCCAAACTTTGGCCTCCTACCCACCCCCCACCCTCATTTACCTCTTCTACCATTTCTCCTTTATCCTTCTCTCTTGTCCCCTTTTCCTTCTTCCAAATATCTCTACAGAATCTTGCTATGCCTGGAACATACAGAGGTCTGAGGCATACAAAGATAAATAGGATGAACTTTGTTTCTCAAATGTGTGCCTTTCTGGTCCTCTGGTGTTTATTTCTGCAGACTGTTGGGGGGTGGTCTCAAGTTACCACCCCTGCCAATATCCTCAGTGCTCTTCTTCTCCATCTGCATGCTTTAAACCTCCCTTTACAGCCTGCAGTCTCTAAGGTAACACACTGATGAGGAATAACTGTCAAACAGCATGAAGATATTTAATGATGGTTTAAAAAGAGCTGGGGAATAAAGTCGTATGAGAAATTTGTTACATATTTAATTTAGGAAAGATTGTTACAGTATCAGGGGAGGAAAGGAAGAAAATATATTGCTCCCCATAAAAACGCAGTAAAAGATAAAGCACAAACAGCCCCTCTGTTATGTTGAAATATTATCGTTCTGTGATTAAACAGAGGCAGCAAGGTGGTTTCTGTTCAGCACTTGTGCCAGGGAGGCGTGGGGGAGGGAAAAAGGCATCAAGGTTGTAGGTTTGAATCTTTCCTAGAGCTCCAAGGAAACTAGGGAAAATAAAACGCAGACAAAGCACGGTGGCACAGGGATTCTGAAGGTCTTCAGAGGAGGAGCATTAGTAGTTGGTGAGACAGATGGGCCATGAAATGAACTTATATTTCAGACCATTGTAACATGTATTTTTTTTCTTAAGTTTGACAGCAGTAACAAGAAGCAAGGTCACATTATTATTATTTTTTCAATGTACAAAGCCTAATATTATGTCTCTTCTATCCTGGGAATCTGAGAAAAGAACCAGCTTGTGAATAAGTCAGCCTGGAATGTCCAGATAGCTCTGTCAATTTTGGCTCCGTTTTTTAGCACGTTCCCTTACGAGGGTGGACGGCACTTGTGTGTGAGGCTTCAGAAAGTGGCAGGCATTTCCTCCTTCATCACTCATTTGGACTACTGAACCTGGGATCAATAAATATTCCATTACTGCATTATTTGTGGCTAACTATAAACAATTTCTATCATTAAATCTTTGCCTTTTAGTTGTCCCTCATTAGCAAGGGATCAAATTTCAGATCCCAGTCTGGGTCATGCCCAGAATTAAAGAAAAGCAATGTATGAGAATGTTTATCCACATGTGTATTTATATTTTATATCAAAATAGATACAAAATGAAAAGTATTCTTGTATCTAATAGTTTCAGAGTGTTGCAGTTTTAAAAGTCACCTTGAACTTCATTTTAGATGATATGGTGACATGGGAAAAGCACTGGATGGTGCTTAGGTGAGTTTGGGTTCTTACTGCGTTTATTTCTATCTCTAATAACCAGTTGTGTGATCTGCAAAGTAGGTCATCTGCCCCAATTTATTTATTTGTAAAATGAATGGATTGGAGTGGGTGATGCTTACGTTTCTCTCTAGCTCCTACATTCAGTGAGTAGAAGAGGATTGTAGGAAGGGGTGGTAGATGACATGTGGAAACAGGAAGTTACCAGAAAAACATGGAAGAAACCACTTACTTTAGTTGCTTTTGGGGGTGGAAAGTACAAGTGTGAGGTGCGATGTATTTGTTCTAACATGGCTTTAAGTTTTGGTTATACTTATATTATTTTTAAATTAAAAAAAATTAAAAATGCACATCTGTCACACTGTGTGATTACATTTAAATAGCATCCTTTGCTGATGTTCAGTATTCATATTAGAATAGGGTTAATGAAAGTTGTATTAAATCAGAGTGCTCCCTGGAAGTTCCACATTGGTTGTGAATATTGTTTGATTGACTCTTGCCTAGTAAAGAGGCAATTCTACCTGAGAGAATACAAGTTGAATCGGACTTACAAGATTGCCTGTGAGCAGGAGACAATGGAAGATAAGTTTTATTTAGTACACATTGTTGTTTTTGTTTTGTCTTGTTACTGTTTTGCTTTTGAGGGGGATTGAATGCTTTATGGGATTCTGCTGTAATTTACCAGAATCCTCACCACCTGGCCTCCTCTGCTTGACCTCTGTCCCCTGGAGGTTTAAATGGGTAGCATCCAGCCTCAGGAAATGTTGAGCTAGGCGACAGTTACCAAGCAGCAGTCACATGCCAGGTGCGGTGAATGGCAGTGGGGATAACTCTTGAGCAGACATCTAGGATCAGCTGCTCCCCAGTGGAGCTCCTGTTCTAGTGAAGACACTGGCACCAACATCTTTTCACAAATACTTAAATAATGACGAGTGTGTGAAGGAGCCCTGCAGTGTGCTGTGCCTGAGTCTAACCGGAGAATCTGATTACATCTGAGAGCAAAGGATGGCTTTCCTCAAGGAAAAAATTTTTAAGCTGAGACCTGAAATACAAGTATAAATCATTTGGTGGAGAATGAATTTTGAATAAGAGATGAAGGCATGGAGGTGGTGAGTATGTAAGTTTGAAAATGGAGAGTTGATGTTTTGAGTGACACTGGTCAGTTCAGTTCAATCCAGTCGCTCAGTCGTGTCCAACTCTTTGTGACCCCATGAACTGCAGCATACACCAGACTTCCTTGTCCATCATCAACTCCCGGAGCTTGCTCAAACTTGTGTCCATCAAGTGGGTGATGCCATCCAACCATCTCATCCTCTGTCATCCCATTCTCCTCCTGCCTTCTATCTTTCCCAGCATCAGGATCTTTTCCAATGAGTCAGTTCTTCGCATCAGGTGGCCAAAGTATTGGAGTTTCAGCTTCAGTATCAGTCCTTCCAATGAATATTCAGGACTGATTTCCTTTAGGATGGACTGGTTAGATCTCCTTGCAGTCCAAGGGACTCTCAAGAGTCTTCTCCAACACCACAGTTCAAAAGCATCAATTCTTTGGTGCTCAGTTTTCTTTCAGAGAAGGCAATGGCAACCGACTCCAGTACTCTTGCCTGGAAAATCCCATGGATGGAGGAGCCTGGTAGGCTGCAGTCCATGGGGTCGCTAAGAGTCAGGCACGACTGAGCGACTTCACTTTCACTTTCACTTTCACTTTCACTTTCTTTATAGTCCAACTCTCACATCCATACATGACTACTAGAAAAAAACATAACTTTGACTAGATGGACCTTTGTAGGCAAAGTAATGTCTCTGCCTTTTAATATGCTGTCTAGGTTGGTCAAAGCTTTTCATCCAAGGAGCAAGCGTCTTTTAATTTCATGGCTTCAGTCACCATCTGCAGTGGTTTTTGGAGCCCCCAAAATAGTCTGTTTCTGTTTCCATTGTTTCCCCATCTATTTGCCATGAAGTGATGGGACTGTTGCCATTATCTTTGCTTTCTGAATGTTGAGTTTTAAACCAAATTTTCACTCTCCTCTTTCACTTTCATCAATTCCTTCAATTCCTCTTTGCTTTCTGCCATAAGCAGGTTGACAATATACAGCCTTGACGTATTCCTTTCCCAATTTGGAACCAGTCCGTTGTTCTACGTCTGGTTTTAACTGTTGTTTCTTGACCTGCATACAGATTTCTCAGGAGGGAGGTAAGGTGGTCTGGTATTCCGATCTCTTGAAAAATTTTCCATAATTTTTTGTGATCCACACAGTCAAAGGCTTTGGCATAGTCAATAAAGCAGTTGTCTTTCCGGAAATCTCTTGCTTTTTCTATGATCCAACCAATGTTGGCGATTTAATCTCTGGTTCCTTTACCTTTTCTAAATCCAGTTTGAACATCTGAAAGTTCATGGTTCATGTACTGTTGAAGCCTGGCTTAGAGAATTTTGAGCATTACTTTGCTAGCATGTGCTGCTGCTGTGAAGTAGCATCAGTCGTGTCTGACTCTGTGTGACCCCATAGACGGCAGCCCACCAGGCTCCCCGGTCCCTGGGACTCTCTAGGCAAGAACACTGGAGTGGGTTGCCATTTCTTTCTCCAATGCATAAAAAGTGAAAAGTGAAAGTGAAGTCACTCAGTCATGTCCAACTCTTAGTGACCCCATGGACTGCAGCCTACCAGGCTCCTCTGTCCATGGGATTTTCCAGGCAAGAGTACTGGAGTGAGTTGCCATTGCCTTCTCCATGTGAGATGAGTGTAATTGTGTGGTAGTTTGAACATTCTTTGGCATTGTCTTTCTTTGGGAGTGGAATGAACACTGACCTTTTCCAGTCCTGTGGCCACTGCTGAGTTTCCAAATTTGCTGGCATATTGAGTGCAGCACATTAACAACATCATCTTTTAGGATTTGAAATAGCTCAGTTGGAATTACATCACCTCAACTATCTTTATTATTCGTAGTGATGCTTCCTAAGGCCCACTTGACTTTGCATTCCAGGATGTCTGGCTCTAGGTGGTTGATCACACCAACATGGTTTTCTGGGTCATGAAAATCTCTTTTGTATAGTTCTTCTGTGTATTGTTGCCACCTCTTCTTAATATCTTCTGCTTCTATTAGGTCCATACCATTTCTGTCCTTTATTGTGCTCATCTTTGCATGAAATGTTCCCTTGATATCTCTAATTTTCTTAAAGAGATCTCTGGTCTTTCCCATTTTATTGTTTTCCTCTGTTTCTTTGCATTGATCACTGAGGAAGGCTTTCTTATCTCTTCTTGCTATTCTTTGGAACTCTGCATTCAGATGGGTATATCTTTCCTTTTGTCCTTTGCCGTTCACTTCTCTTCTTTTCTCAGCTATTTGTAAGGCTTCCTCAGACAATCATTTTGCATTTTTGCATTTCTTTTTCTTGGGGATGGTGTTGATCACTGCCTTCTGTACAATGTCATGAACCTCTGCCCATAGTTCTTCAGGCACTCTGTCTATCAGATCTAATCCCTTGAATCTATTTGTCACTTCCACTGTATAATTGTAAGGGATTTGATTTAGGTCATACATAAATGGTCTAGTGGTTTTCCCTACTTTCTTCAATTTAAGTCTGAATTTGGCAATAAGGAGTTCAGGATCTGAGCCACAGTCAGCTCCCAGTCTTGTTTTGCTAACTGTATAGAGCTTTTCCACCTTCGGTGCAAATAATATAATCAATCCAATTTTGGTATTGACCATCTGGTGATGTCCATGTGTAGAGTCTTCTCTTGTGTTGTTAGAAGAGGGTTTTTGCTATAACCAGTGCGTTCTCTTGGCAAAACTCTGTTAGCCTTTGCCCTGCTTCGTTTTGTACTTCAGAGCCAAATTTGCTTGTTATTCCAGGTACCTCTTGACTTCCTGCTTTTGCATTCCTGTCCCCTATAATGAAAATGACATATTTTTTGGGTGTTAGTTCTAGAAGTTCTTGTATATCTTCATAAAACTGTTCAATTTCAGCTTCTTTGGCTTTAGTGGTTGGGGCATAGACTTGGATTACTGTGATATTGAATGGTTTGCCTTGGAAATGAACAGAGATCATTCTGTCATTTTTGAGATTGCACCCAAGAATTGTATTTTGGACTATTTGTTAACTATGAGGACTACTCTATTTCTTCTAAGGGATTCTTGCCCACAGTAGTAGATATAACGGTCATCTCAGTTAAATTCACCCATTCCTGTTCATTTTAGTTCACTGATTCCTAAAATGTTGATGTTCACTCTTGCCATCTCCTGTTTGACCTCCAATTTACCTTGATCCGTGCACCTAACATTTCAGGTTCATATGCAATATTGTTCTTTACAGCATTGAACTTTACTTCCATCACCAGTCACATCCACAATGGGGTGTTGTTTTTGCTTTGGTTCCTTCTCTGCATTCTTTCTGGAGTTATTTCTCCACTCTTCTCCAGTAGCATATTGGGCATCTACTGACCTGGGGAGTTCATCTTTCAGTGTCCTATCTTTTTGCCTTTTCATACTGTTCATGGGTATCTCAAGGCAAGAATACTGAAGTGGTTTGCCATTCTCTTCTCCAGGGGACCATGTTTTGTTAGAACTCTCCACCATGACCCATCCATCTTGGGTGGCTGTACATGACATGACTCATAGTTTCTTTGAGTTAGACAAGCTGTGGTCCATGTGATCAGTTTGATTAGTTTTCTGTGATTTTGGTTCTCATTCTGTCTGCCCTCTGATGGATAAGGATAAGAGGCTTATGGAAGCTTTCTGATGGGGGAGACTAACTTGGGGGGAAACTGGGTCTTGCTTGATGGGCGGGGCCATGCTCAATAAATCTTTGATCCAATTTTCTGTTGATGAGAGGGGCTGTTTTCCCTCCCTGTTGTGTGACCTGAGACCAAACTATGGTGGAGGTAATTAAGATAATGGTCACCTCCTTCAAAAGGTCCCATGCATGTACTGCTGCACTCAGTGCCCCCAACCCTGCACCAGGCTACTGCCAACCCATGCCTCCACTGGAGACACCTGGATACTCACAGGCAAGTCTGGGTCAGTCTCTTGTGGGGTCACTGCTCCTTTCTCCTGGGTCCTAGTGCGCACAAGGTTTTGTTTGTGCCCTCCAAGAGTCTGTTTCCCCAGTCCTATGTAAGTTCTGGTGGCTCAATGGTGGGGTTAATGGTGACCTCCTCCAAGAGGGCTTATGCCACACCCAGGTCTGCCACACCTAGAGCCACTCCCCCTGCAGCAGGTCACTGCTGATCCATACCTCTGCAGGAGACACTCAAACACTCAAAGGCAAGTTTTGCTCAGTCTCTGTGGTGTCTACTGGTATGCACAAGGTTTTGTTTGAGTGCTCTGAGCGTCTCTGGTGGGTATGGGAGTTTACTCACACAAGATGGAGTAGAAGGATGTGTGCTCATCTTTTCCTGCAAGAACTCCAAAATTACAACTCGCTGCTGAACAACCACTGACAGGAGAATGTTGGATCCCACCAAAAAGAGCCCCACATCCTAGGGCAAAGGAGAAGCCGCAGCAATATGGTAAGAGGGTCAAAATTGCATTTAGAACCAAACCCCATACCCGCCAGAGATGCTCAGAGGGTTCAAACAAAACCTTGTGCACACCAGGACTAAGAGTAGCATAGATCAAAAACCCATCTTTGTGCCTGTATCTTCAAAACACGTTAGTAAAGAGCTGAGTTTGAAAGAAAAGAAAAAAAAGAGGAACAAGTTTTTCCCATTGTTTCCCCTGAAACTTGTGTCTTGCCCCTTACTCAACTTTCCCATTTAGGTCCATGAGTGATTCACAGATTCTCTGAGGTATGTGGGCCAGCAAACCCACCCTGCACAGCTCTCCAGTCTCCAGACCCCAGTCCCTCCTCCTGTGGAATGTGTTTGCCTTCTTCCACTTCCTTTCCTTTCTTCTTGCTCCCTCTTCTGAGGCCTTTGTGCCTCTCCAGTGGTCTTTCACAGTGGAGTCTGAACTACTGTCTTTGCCTGGAGAGGCCTCCATTCCCCTTTCTCCATGCCAAGTTTAAGGTGCATCTTCCTGAAGCACTTCTTCATGTAGGCTGACCCTTTCAATGGATGTCTTTGGCCTCTTGTCACCTAAAGAGTAAAGGCTCAACCTCTTAATCTTCCACTAAGGTCCTATACAACCATGGGAGCTTAAGTCCTTATTTCCCACCTGAGTTTTTCAACATGGACACACTGGAGAAAACAAATAATCTGGTGTCATGGTGAGCATTTTGAAAGAAAACACAGGGTAACAAAAACATACATTTGGGAGAAGGACATAATTCTTTTACTCTAATATCCTAGTCTGACAGAACTTTCTTTTTGTATATTCTTTTTGCTTATATGCACACACACCTAACACATATCCATTAGGTGTAATAGACCTTTGGATTCTGCTTATTATACCTTGTAGTGTATTGTATTTTCCAAGATGACTGCAGCATGATCTTCCATTCATCATGCTCTTCTTCTGATATGACATTTACACTCCTATTGAGGAGAAATGATTACATTCACTCCCTTTGTGTTTTTGAATCTGGATTGGTCTGTGACTATAGCCAAAGTTATGCTATGCAGTTTCTGATATTAGGTCATGAAAAGTAATGTGGCTTCTGCATATATTTCTTGGGGTGCTTCCCAGGTGGTGCTAGTGGCAAAAGAATCTGCCTGCCAGTGCAGGAAATGCAAGAAACCTGAGTTTCATCCCTGGGTTGGGAAGATCCCCTGGAGTAGGAAATGGCAACCCACTCCAGTATTCTTGTCTGGGAAATCCCATGGACAGAGGAACATGGTGGGTTACAGTCTACAGGGTCACAAAGAGTCAGACATGACTGAGCAACCAAGCACTTGCTTTTGAAATATAGGTGCCATGTCATGAGGATGCACAGCATACATGGAGAAGCCATGCAGAGAGGCCGTGTGTACATGTTATGGGCAAGAGCCTTATATGAGGTCTCAGTCCAAAGCCAGCATTAACTGTGGCCTCACTAAACTTGTCAGTGAGGAAGCCTTGTATATATTCCAACACCAGCTACTGGCTGGTGAGACCCACAGAAAGAGACCCACAGAAAGAACTGTCTGGCTGAGCCCAGTCAACTTAAAGAATAATGAAAAAGTGATTGTTGTTGTAAGCCACTTAGTTTTGGGATGCTTAATTATTACAGCAGTGGATACTGTAAACCAGTAAAATGTAGGCATAATTTTAAATTAGAGCTTATCCTAAGAAAAAATTTCAAGGACTTCCCTGGTGGTCCGGTGGTTGAGAGTCTGCTTACCAGTGCAAGGGACATAGGTTTGATCTCTGGTCTGGGAAGGTTCCACATGCAGTAGGGGTGGCTGAGTCCATGAGCTATGACTATGCAGCCCATTCTCCCTTGAGCCTATGCTCTGCAGCAAGAGAAGCCACCATAATAAGCTGTGCACCCACAACTAGAGAGTAGCCCCAGCTCACCACATCTAGAGCAAGCCTGCTTGCACAGCAATGGAGACCCAGCTCAGCCAAAAAGAATTTCGTAAAAAAAGAAAAAGTTTCAAAAGGCACAAGAAATGCTTTATTTCAAATACGCCAGCATTATATATAACCTGAAAATTATGGGGAAAGAAAACCGGATGTCTAATTTTTGTTTTTGTTTTTGCATATCTTGCTTTTTACTGCTTAGCTTATCAACTCCTTGAAGGCAGGGATGATTTTTTAAACTTGACACAAAGTACATTCCTCTACATTATATTATTTTTTGATAGAGTGATATAGTCTATAAAAATTTATTTATGATTTATTTTCATAACTTTTCAAGGGACCTTAAAATTCTTTCATTTTACTCTTTCAAAACCTTGTCTCAATTTATGGGTGAGGTTAAGTCTTGCTTTAAGGTCGCAGAGGTATGAAGTGGTAGTGCTGGGTCAGACTTCCTAACTTGAATCCTCGGATGTCTTTCACTCCACCAGAGGGGCTCTTTGTTCTCAGTTTTTTTTCCTCACAATACTTGTAGGAACATATTGGATATTCTTGTAGTCCAGGGAGGGCTTTGTCTTGCTCTGTAGTCTTGATGTGTTTTTGAATAGCCTTGCTGAAGCTCTATAGAATTCAACAGCTCAAAACAGGAGTAAAAATGGGAAAAGTGGCCATTGACCTTGCTGGGGGTTATATTTTAGGCTTAGCGATAATGTATCAGAAAGGTTCCACCCTGGACTGCCTTAAGTTTTCTTGTGAAATACAAAGATGGCTAGTTGCTCTGGTATTGTAATAACTGATCATTGCAAAGACTGAGAATAAAAAGAAAGATAATACAAAAGCACCCCTTGTAGAGTCAAGCAAACCTGGATTAGAAGCCTGACTCTTGTTACAGGTTCTGTGACTTTGAACCA
Organism: Bos mutus; assembly: GCF_027580195.1. Lineage (NCBI taxonomy): Eukaryota > Metazoa > Chordata > Mammalia > Artiodactyla > Bovidae > Bos > Bos mutus. Next base: position 88,232,531 of record NC_091617.1, on the reverse strand, counting down.
GAGGATGAGATGTTTAGACAGTATCACCAACTCAATGGACATGAATTTGAACAAACTCCAGGAGATAGTGGAAGATAGAGGAGCCTGTGTGCTGCAGTTCATGGAGTTGCAAAGTGTCAGACACGACTTAGTGACTGAGCAACAACAACAGCAACTGACCTCTCAGGGCTTCAGTTTCCTCACCTCTTAAGTGGAAAACATACTTGTTCACCCCTCACTGGGTGCTGAGAGGAAAAACATGAGATGATGTATATAAAATCCTATCCATAATGCATGGCTCATAATAAACAGTGAATATTTAGGAATTTTTCATATACAAGTGGTGGCTCAGATGGTAAAGAATCTGCCTGCAATGAGGGGGACCTAGGTTCTATCCCTGGGTGGGAACATTCTCTGGAGAAAGGAATGGCAACCCACTCCAGTATTCTTGCCTGGAGAATCCCATGGACAGAAGAGCCTGGTGGACTATACAGTCCATGGGGTTGCAAAGAGTCACACATGACTGAGTGATGAACACAACATTTTCATATACAACAGAAAAAAGACTTTAGTAGTTTATCGTATATATAACAGCCATTTTAGTTAAACACTTTTGTTTTACATATGAGCTTAAATGTCACATGCAGCTATCTAGATTCTCATTCAAGGTTTTTGTGTGACCTTGGGCAACAAATCACTTTGTAACTCTGGGCCACGAGGAAGATTTGGCTAGAGAATTTCTAAGATCCCTATTTTTTGAATTTAAAGCTGTGAGTTTTAAATAGTAACTTTTATATAACATTAAACCATTTTGGGTTTGTCAATCTTCTAATTGGTTTCCTTATAATTACCACATAGTTTGTCTTTGAAATAGTGGGTGACCTTCTGCCATTCTCATATTTGATTTGATTTGCTAACAGTTGGAAGATGTTTACCCTCTGCAAACATTTCATTAGTAATGGCCACAATCTTTACAGTATCATTGCATATTTGCTAAGAATTCAATCGTTTCTCCATCCTCATGGTGTGACTTTCAGTTGGGCAGTGCATTTTAGAAGATTTAAGAAGCTATTTTTAAGTTCATGCTGGCTTTCTGCTGGTGGTGTCCAGCCTTGTCTACCAAATAGTGTGCCTGTCACCTTCATTTATTTAGTTGCAATTAAATAAACTAAAATCACAGATGACATGTGTGATTTATGGGGGTTACCATTTGCAAAGTTATAATATCAATAATCCTATAAGTTTGTTATGTTATAGTATCAGTAATCCTATAAATTTGATATTATTTTCCCCATTATAGATGAAAAACTAAGCCTCAGTTTATAATTTACAAATATAGATAAACAGGAATGAGTAATTTCAGAGCTGAGTCTCTAAACCTTGTCTTGGTTCTGGAGATGGCCCATTCTACTATATTATATGGTTCCTTGTTGGAGAAATTCAGGGACAATCATGATATATAGGTTGAGGAGAAAATTGCTAGTATCTTTAAATATGTCCCTTGATTATAAATGAACATATCAGAAAAGTAGAAGTGGGCATATGTCAGAAACATAACTAGAAGGTGATCAGGAAAAGAACAATCTCTAAAAATGATAACTTTCAACAATTAAAAAAAGTTAATATTACAGTTGTCAAAATTATGATGAAGATATTTCAGAGGCTGAACTGGCAGTAACACCAGAGATACTAAGAGAAGGTGTAAAAGTGTACTTCTGCCTTTTTTCCATCTTCAGACCCTGCAGACCCCACCTTCTGGCTTGTGCCTGCCCTGTCACTCCAAGGCTAGATCTGTACAACCGAACTACACCTCTGGGTTGAGTGACTGGCAGAGTAGAGGTGTAATTATTCTAGTATGATAAATCAGAGCAATGTGATAAGTGCAGGGTAAGGGTAATTAAGCAACACAGGGAAAATTGCTATGGCCAAGGGGTAGGAGACTTCTCTGAGTTTCAGTTCCCTTTCATCTTGCTGTCTATGATATAACAGTAAAATGTGTCCTACTGATTATAAAGTGAGACTAGACATCAGTCCTGAGATTGATGCTGCTGAATATACTCATATGTAACATCAGATCTAAGCCTTAATTTCTTTATTTACTTAGCCAGGAATTAGAAATTGGAAAAAGTCATCTCATAAGTGATATTGTGTTGGTTGCTCAGTCATTTATGACTCTTTGCAACCCCATGGACTATAGTCCACCAGACTCCTCTGTCCAAGGAATTTCCCAGGCAAGGATACTGAAGTGGGTTGCCATTACCTTCTCCAATAAGAGATAGTACTTACCATAAAAACCAGAAATGAACTTCCTGTCTTCTCACATGTACCTTCATAAGGAAGAGCTGTGGGATGCAATATGGATTTGAGAGTTCAGAGAGACATGGAAAGGCAGATAGGGAATTAACTGAGAGATGTACATAAAACAAGCAGGGGGAACCAGAGCGGCTTTGTTGAGTAGTTAGGATGCTAATGCATTTTTTACACCATTTCTAGTCTTTGTAATAGCCCTGAAATTCCCTGAAATTGACAGACATGGAATTTGGGGTTCAAGCAGATTAAGAAATGTGCTTAAGGACCCTTAGTAATAATCAAGAGAACTTTTTTTTTTTTTTTTTTTTGCCATTAGAAGCAGGCATGGATTGGTAGGGGGAGTCTCTTGACTAAAGAGTGGGGTAGACGCCATCTACCTCCCTCTCACCCTATGGCAGGCCCTAGTAAAGATAAAGAAAAGGTAACAAAAGTGAAAATTTTGAAAGGGTTGGAAAATTTGAGAAGGAGCATAGAATATTGGCTGTTGGGGATCTCTGACTTCTTAGTGTTTTGATTGCAGATTGTTGGGTTGGAAGCTTTGTGGCTCCTGCAAGAGTGAACTCCTTAAACACTTTTCAAGTGAGGTGGGTCCTGGGTGACTGATTTCTTTGGGGCTAGGAAACTTCTGGCAAGGCAGTCTTGCTTGGTTCTGTAGAGCAGAATATGTCCAAAGACAAAGGAGGCTGGAGCATCTGCCTGGGGCAATTACAGTGCAAGGTCTAAAGAGAGAGAGAATGCTACGTAATTCACCAGGTGGAAACCTGGGACTCAAGACAGGTGCTTTGTCTAGGAATAAAGCATTGGTGTTTGCTCTGCTGTAAAAACCGAGATGTGGTGTGGACTAGGTGGAATGAGGCATCCTAGCTCTGGCTACATTTATTTTTAAAGTGTATATTTTAAAAAGCGATATTTTTCAGAGAACTAGAACAAATAATTTCACAATTTGTATGGAAATACAAAAAACCTCGAATAGCCAAAGCAATCTTGAGAAAGAAGAATGGAACTGAAGGAATCAACCTGCCTGACTTCAGTCTCTACTACAAAGCGACAGTCATCAAGACAGTATGGTACTGGCACAAAGACAGAAATATAGATCAATGAAACAAAATAGAAAGCCCAGAGATAAATCCACACACCTATGGACACCTTATCTTTGACAAAAGAGGCAAGAATATACAATGGAGAAAAGACAATCAATTTAACAAATGGTTCTGGGAAAACTGGTCAACCACTTGGAAAAGAATGAAACTAGAACACTTTCTCGGAGAAGGCAATGGCACCCCACTCCAGTACTCTTGCCTGGAAAATCCCATGGACAGAGGAGCCTGGTAGGCTGCAGTCCATGGGGTCGCTAGGAGTCAGGAACGACTGAGTGACTTCACTTTCACTTTTCACTTTCATGCATTGGAGAAGGAAATGGCAACCCATTCCAGTGTTCTTGCCTGGAGAATCCCAGGGACGGGGGAGCCTGCTGTGCTGCCATCTCTGGGGTCGCACAGAGTCGGACAAGACTGAAGCGACTTAGCAGCAGCAGCAGCAGAACATTTTCTAACACCATACACAAAAATAAACTCAAAGTGGATTAAAGATCTAAACATAAGACCAGAAACTATAAAATAGAGGAAAACATAGGCAAAACACTCTCCAACATAAACCACAGCAGGATCTCTATGACCCACCTCCAAGAATATTGGAAATAAAAGCAAAAATAAACAAATGGGACCTAATTAAAATTAAAAGCTTCTGCACAAGAAAGGAAACTATAAGCAAGGTGAAAAGACAGCTTTCACGATGGGAGAAAATAATAGCAAACAAAGCAACAGACAAAGAATTAATCTCAAAAATATACAAGCAACTCCTGCAGCTCAATTCCAGAAAAATAAACGACCCAATCAAAAAGTGGGCCAAAGAACTAAACAGACATTTCTCCAAAGAAGACATACAGATGGCTAACAAACACATGAAAAGATGCTCAACATCACTTATTATCAGAGAAATGCAAATCAAAACCACAATGAGGTACCATCTCACGCCAGTTAGAATGGCTGCTATCCAAAACTCTACAAGCAATAAATGCTGGAGAGGGTGTGGAGAAAAGGGAACCCTCTTACACTGTTGGCGGGAATGCAAACTAGTACAACCACTATGGAAAACAGTGTGGAGATTTCTTACAAAACTGGAAATAGAACTGCCATACGACCCAGCAATCCCACTGCTGACCATACACACCAAGGAAACCAGAATTGAAGGAGACATGTGTACCCCAGTGTTCATTGCAGCACTGTTTATAATAGCCAGGACATGGAAGCAACCTAGATGTCCATTAGCGGACGAATGGAGAAGCGAACAGTGGTACATATACACAATGGCTGAGTATTACTCAGCCATTAATAAGAATACATTTGAATCCGTTCTAATGAGGTGGATGAAACTGGAGCCTATTATACGGAGTGAAGTAAGCCAGAAAGAAAAACACCAATACAGTATACTAACACATATATATGGAATTTAGAAAGATGGTGATAATAACCCTGTATGCGAGACAGCAAAAGAGTCACAGATGTGTAGAACAGTCTTTTGGACTCTGTGGAATGGAGCGAGGGGGGGATGATATGGGAGAATGGCATTGAAATATGTAAATTATCACATGTGAAACGAGTTGCCAGTCCAGGTTCAATGCATGATACAGGGTGCTCGGGGCTGGTGCACTGGGATGACCCAGAGGGATGGGATGGGGAGGGAGGTGGGAGGAGGGTTCAGGATGGGGAACACATATACACCCATGGCAGATTCATGATGATGTATGGCAAAACCAATACAATATTGTAAAGTAAAAAAAATAAATTAATTAATTAAAAATAAATAAATAAAAAGGGAAGATACAGAAAAGGATGTTCAGTTGTATAGATTCAGTTATATTGATTCATGTGCATTCTCTATGGTATAATCAACATAAAATAGTTGTTATATACACAGACATAAGCTATAATAATTTAACACTCATTTGGCATGTGACCTATAATGTATGTATTTTCAATGTGGAGTGTTTATTCAGCTGGGACTTCCCAGGTGCACTAAAGAACCCACCTGCCAGTGAAGGAGATGTTCAATCCCTGGGTTGGGAAGATCCCCTGGAGGAAGGCATGGCAACTCACTCCAACATTCTTGCCTGGAGAATCCCATGGACAGAGGATCCTCGTGGGCTACCATCCATGGGGCTGAAAGAGTTGGACACGACTGAAGTGACTTAGCATGCACACATGTTTATTGAGTTATAGAAATAATCTCAAGGTAATGAGAAAACAAGCCACAGACAAAGAGAAAATATTTGCAAAAGACATATCTGATTAAGTACTATTACCCAAAATATACAAAATATTTTTAAAACTCAATAATTAGAAAATAATCTGATTAAAAATTTGGGAAAGATGTAAACAGACATCTCACCAAACTACAAAGATGGCCAATAATCATTTGAAAAGATGCTCTGCATCAGAAGTCATCAGAGAAATGCAAGTCCAGACAACACTGAGATAGCACTACCTACCTATTAGAATTGCTGAAATTGAGAACTTAGACACCAAATGCTGGTGACAATGTGGGGTGACAGGAACTTTGATTTTATTGCTGGCACGAAAGCAAAATGGTACAGCCACTTCAAAAGAGAGTTTGGCAGTTTCTTACAAAAAGAAACATACTCTTACTGCAAGATTCAGCAATTGTATTCCTTGATATTTACCCAAGTGAGTTAAAAACTGATGTCCACATAAAAACCCTGGTGGTCCAGTGGTTAGGACTCAGCACGTTCACTGCCCGGGCCCGGGTTTGATCCCCGGTCAGAAAGGTAAGATTCTGCAAGCTTTGCTGTGTGGTCAAAAAATGACAAACCTGCATGTGAGTGTTTATAATGACTGTATTAATAACTGCCAAAACTTTGAAATTGTCCTTTAATAGGTGAATGGATAAACGGTGGTACACCTAGACAACGGAATATTATTTAACACTAAAAAGATATGAGCTATCAAACCATGAAAAGACATGGAAACTTAAATACGTATTGCTAAGTGAAAGAAGCCAATCTGAAAAGGGTACTTACCATATGATTTCAACTATCATACATATGATTTCAACTATCATTTCAACTAATCATACTTACCGTATGATTTTAACGGTCTGGAGAAGGTGAAACCATGGAAAGAGTAAAAAGATCAGTAGCTACTAGCAGTTGGTGAGGAAGAAGATATAAACTGGTATAGCACAGAAGACTTTTAGGGCAGTGAAACTATTCTGTATGATGGCATAATGGTGGATACATGTCTTTATACATTAGTCTAATGTTGAGATTCTACTGCTTACTTTAGAATATGTCTTTATTATTCATTCAACAATTATTCATGGAGCGCCTACTACTTATCAGGCATTGTTCTTGGCACTGAAGATACAGTAGTGACTCAGACAAAAATTCTTACCCTAATGGAGCTTATGTTCCACCTAGAGTAGGAAAAGATTCAGAAAATAAGTAAAGTAAATAAGTATATTATATAGTATCTTGGGTGCATGCATGCTAAGTTGCTTCAGTTGTGTCCGACTCTTTGTGACCCAATGAAATGTAGCCTGCCAGGCTCCTCTGTCCATGGGATTCTCCAGGCAAGAATATTGGAGTGGATTGCCATGCCCTCCTTCAGGGGATTTCCCTAACCCAGGAATGGAACCTGCATCTCTTACGTCTCTCCTGCATTGGCAGACAGGTTCTTTATCACTGATGCCACCTGGAAGCCCATATAGTATCTTAGGCGTTAATAAATGCTGTGGAAGAATACAAGCAAGGAAAGACGAAGAGAGAGGACATGGATGAGGAGAAAGAAATAGGAGAGGGGGTTAGGATGTATTCCTCTTTTAAAGACAGCATTGAGGGAAGCCCTGTTTTTGACACTTAGGGAAGACCTGAAGGAGGTAAGAAAATTAGCCATGTAGATATTTTGCAGCAAGGTATTTGGGGCAGATGGAACAGCAAATAATTGTTATGAGGTTTAAGACCTGCCTCCTGAAAAATCTGTATGCAGGTCAGGAAGCAACAGTTAGAACTGGACATGGAAAAACAGACTGGTTCCAAATCAGGAAAGGAGTACATCAAGGCTATATATTGTCAACCTGCTTATTTAACTTACATGCACAGTACATCATAAGAAACGCTGGGCTAGATGAAGCACAAACTAAAATCAAGATTGCCAGGAGAAATATCAATAACGTCAGATATGCAGATGACACCACCCTTATGGCAGAAAGTGAAGAAGAACTAAAGAGGCTCTTGATGAAAGTGGAAGGAGAGTGAAAAAGTTGGCTTAAAACTCAACATTCAGAAAACAAAGATCATGGCATCCAGTCCCATCACTTCATGGCAAATAGATGGGGAAACAATGGAAACAGTGACAGACTTTATTTTTCTGGGCTCCAAAATCACTGCAGATGGTGACTGCAGCTATGAAATTAAAAGACACTTACTCCTTGGAAGGAAAGTTATGACCAACCTAGATAGCATATTAAAAAGCAGAGGCATTACTTTGCCAACAAAGGTCCATCTAGTCAAAGCTACACTTTTACCAGTAGTCTTGAATGGATGTGAGAACTGGACTATAAAGAAAGCTGAGCACCTAAGAATTGATGCTTTTGAACTGTGGTGTTGGAGAAGACTCTTGAGAGTCCCTTGGACTGCAAGGAGATCCAACCAGTCCATCCTAAAGGAAATCAGTCCTGAATGTTCATTCCAAGGAATGATGCTGAAGCTGAAACTCCAGTACTTTGGCCGACTAATGGAAGAGCTGACTCACTGGAAAAGACCCTGATGCTGGGAAAGACTGAGGGCAGGAGGGGAAGGGACGACAGAGGGTGAGATGGCTGGATGGCGTCACCGACTCAATGGATGTGAGCTTGAGTCAACTCTGGGAGTTGGTGATAGACAGGGAGGCCTGGCGTACTGCAGTCCATGGGGTCGCAAAGGGTCAGACGTGACTGAGTGACTGAACTGAACACTTCATGACTGAACTGAACTGAACTGAGGAGGAAATTGTAGTTGGAGTAGAGTTAGTGTGGGAGAGCTGATCATAATGGAAGGTCAAGTAAGGTCAGGTCAGGTAATAAGGAGTCGGCTAGGTCAGGTAGGGCCTTGTTGGCTGATAGGATGAACTGGCCTTTAGACGGGGAAACAGTGGAAACAGTGCCAGACTTTATTTTTTGGGGCTCCAAAATCACTCCAGATGGTGACTGCAGCCATGAAATTAAAAGACGCTTACTCCTTGGAAGGAAAGTTATGACCAACCTAGATAGTATATTCAAAAGCAGAGACATTACTTTGCCAACAAATGTTCATCTAGTCAAGACTACGGTTTTTCCTGTGGTCATGTATGGATGTGAGAGTTGGACTGTGAAGAAGGCTGAGCACCGAAGAACTGATGCTTTTGAACTGTGGTGTTGGAGAAGACTCTTGAGAGTCCCTTGGACTGCAAGGAGATCCAACCAGTCCGTTCTGAAGGAGATCAGCCCTGGGATTTCTTTGGAAGGAATGATGCTAAAGCTGAAACTCCAGTACGTTGGCCACCTCATGCGAAGAGTTGACTCACTGGAAAAGACTCTGATGCTGGGAGGGATTGGGGCAGGAAGAGAAGGGGACGACAGAGGATGAGATGGCTGGATGGCATCGCTGACTCGATGGACGTGAGTCTGAGTGAACTCCGGGATTTGGTGATGGACAGGGAGGCCTGGCGTGCTGCGATTCATGGGGTCGCAAAGAGTCGGACACGACTGAGCGACTGATCTGATCTGAGGAAGTTATTTGAGAGTTTTGAGCAAGAGTCACATGTTTTGACTTATGTTTTAACATAACCACTGTTGTTGTTTGGAGAATAGACAGTAAGTGGAGAGGGTTAAAATATGAAGAAGAGACAATAAGGGTAGAGTTTAAACAGGGAGATTTAGCCATTTTAATAACCTGGATGAGTCATAAGTTTTGCTCACACCTGAGAGACAGTGGTGGAGGTAGACAGCAGTGATCAGATGCTGATTATATTGTAAAAAGGAGGCTGATGAGATTTGCTATTTGCTAGTGGATTGAGTGTGGAATATAAAAGTCAGTGTGGAGTCAGGATGATTCCAAGTTTTGGGGTGAGTAACTTAAAGTATGGTGTTGGCATTAATTGCAATCAGGTAGACTTGGGAAGAAGCAGGTTTTATGGGGATCAAGAGGTCAGGAGTTTGGTTTTTAGACATGTTAAGTTTGATACATTTTCTATCCAGATGGAGATTTGGATACAGGTTTGGAGTACAGGAACAGGTCTAGACTAGAGATATTTATTTGGCAGTTGTTAGCTTAAATATACTATCTAAGGCTGTGAGTCTGATTGAGATCACAATGAGCTGGTACCAGGGTGTGTTGAAAGTACAGAGTCTTTGAACACTCTGCAAGAGAAAGAAAGCAAAGGGGTGACAGTGATTTCTTTGTACATATTTTAATGTAATCATCTTTAATGTGATATTTTAGTTTGCTCTGTTAAACTTAGCAATTATATCATGAACATTATCCCATTTTAGTATGTATTCTACAATGTTACTTTTTGTAAAATACAAATTAGGGGTTTATTTTCTTAACATAGAGTTGATGCAATATCACTTCTAATAACTATCTTATGAATAAATCATAACACATACAACAATGTGTTGCATATACATCATAACACATGCAACCTTTTGTCACACTTTTGAGTTGTCTATAATTTCCCCAAATTACAATGTACTTATTGTATGCTGAATGAATATTCTTATATATACATATTAGAATATGTCTTCATTTCTTTAGGATACATTTCCAGAAGTGGAATTGTTGGATCTTTTGTTGAATTTTATCAGGTTTCTTTCCCCGGAAAAGTTATAATAAGAAATTATTACAAGAAAAAACTATTTCTCTACACCTTCCCCAAACTAGTTTCTATCCATCTTTCTGGTCTCTGCCAATCTGAGAGATGAAAATGATCAATATATAAATATACAATTTTATCATTTCACCTTAGTATATTTTTATGATTAGCAATGCAGTGGAGTAATATTTTCATGCTTACTGGTGATTTATAGAGATGATTTCTTCTGCTTCTCAGCTATGGCCCAGTAGTAGTGTGTGAAGATGACCACAGAGCACTTTCTGCCCCTCCTCTCCTCTATCAGTGCAGCCTAGCTTGACAGTGGCTCTCGTTGGTGTTAATAGCAGGATCAGCTGCACTTAGTATCTTCATCTTTGTATCTCCAGTGAATATGATTGCCCTTGGGGGGCCCATTCCTTGTAAGTTTGCTGTTTATCAACCCCACCACCTCAACAGTATATAGAAGAATGAAGTGAAGTCTCTGCTAATATTCTGCCCCAAATCTAAATTCAGGGGTCAAGAAGAAAGGATCTTTAAGTTAGACCCAGCCAAAAATTAGTCAGCAGTAATATACTGCAATTCATACACTTTTTTCCCCCCCATTTAAGAAATTCTCTGTTGCGATTGTCCTGTAGTTAACTTCTAGAGGTAATTTTAGGAAAAGTTAATACCATGATTTTTATATATTGGAGAAACAAACCACAGTTGGAGCTTGGCAAACAATTTCAACTATTTCTTTTTTTTCCCTGAGTGTTTCAGACAAAGCCAAAAGTATTCTGTGCCAAGCCTCTGCCCCTTCAAATTCTAACCCCTGTGTATTTACTAAGAAATCTAAGCTGCCTGATTCTGGTGCCTTTACCCTTAAATTGTCAAATGCAGTTTATTAAGACATGCTTGGTGTTGAAAAGAATTCAGGGCTTTCTCTTTTATACCAAACCAGGATATCTCATTGTTGGCTGTAAACAGAATTGAACCTCAAAAGGATGAAATTCAATCTGAAAATTTCAAACTCATGAGCTAAGAGAATAACTGTTTTGGCATTTCCTTTTCTTCTAGTTATTATTTTTATTTTATTCTCAGCTTTTATTAAAAAAGAAGAAAGTAAGGTTTTATAGGAAACATATTGACCAACTACATTTCAATTCATAAAGACTAAGTCAGAATTAAAAGCCTGAACCTTCTGATTTTTCAAGAGGCTTCTGAGAGAACTGAAGTGAAATTATATCATTAATAGCATTTTCAAGGGGCCTGTTCCAAAACACTGGCTGACATTTTCCTTTATTACGTATTGATGATATTTGAATTATTTATCCTTTGTGAGGTGTCCCAAAATAGACCTGATAAATAAACAAAATTTCATAAGTTATATTACTTCAAGTCTTTAGCAACCCTGATATACCCTTAGAATTCTTAATAGTTTATTTTAAAAATTTAATTATTACTTGATTATTTGACTATGATATTGCTGTTTCTTAGTAAATTTGTGTTTAAAGAGTCAATCTTTAAGTGAGGAATTTAGGAATGTTTACTTATTTACCCAAAGGAATTAAAGGAAATTCTCAAAAAAAAAAAAAAAAAAAATCCTACCACTAGAACAATATTAAAAGGCAAAACTCAGGACCAGGTGGTGCTGGGACTTTTGTCGTATCTTTGGAACTGGATGCCTTAGGCATCAATTAACTTAGTTTTCCAACATCCCTCTATTTTTTACTTTTAAAAAATTTATTTTACTGTGGTAATAATACTTAATGTGAGATCTACTCTCTTCATTTGTAATGTGTATAGTCCAGTATTGTTAGCTATAGGCATAATGTTGTATAGCAGATCCCTAGAAGTTATTTATCTTGTTAGTTGAAACTTTATACCCATTGATTGGACTTCCCAGGTGGCTCAGCAGTAAAGAATCTGCCTTCCAATGCAGGAGACACAAGAAATGTGAGTTCGATCCCTGGGTTGGGAAGATCCCCTGGAATAGGAAATGACAATCCACTCAGTATTCTTGCCTGAAAAGTCCCATGGACAGAGAAGCCTTGCAGCTACAGTCAGGGGGTCACAAAGAGTTAGAAATGACTGAGCACGCACACACACACACCCACTGAGTAGCAATTTCCCCTCTTCTCTTCCCTTCAACCCCTGATAACCACCATTCTATATCATATATATATATATTTACACACACATTGCTGCTGCTGCTGCTGCTAAGTCGCCTCAGTCGTGTCCGACTCTGTGCGACCCAAGAGACGGCAGCCCACCAGGCTCCCCCGTCCCTGGGATTCTCCAGGCAAGAACACTAGAGTGGCTTGCCATTTCCTTCTCCAATGCAGGAAAGTGAAACGTGAAAGTGAAGCCGCTCAGGTTGTCTATTTCAAAGTTACACAGTCGTGTCCGACTCCTAGCGACCCCATTGTCTGAAGTCTACAGGCTCCTCCGTGCATGGGATTTTCCAGGCAAGAGTACTGGAGTGGGGTGCCATTGCCTTCTCTGTTACACACACACACTACATTGTAATATATATGCATACTACATTAGTGAAAGTGTTAGTCGTTCAGTCGTATTGGACTTTTTGTGACCCATGGACTGAAGCCTTATATATATATATATATATATATATATATATATATATATATATATAAAATCACACTTTCTTTATTCATTCATCTATTCATCAATATTTACAACTAAAGATTTGTATAGTGATCTCTCCAAAGAATACATACAAATACCCAACAAGTATATGAACAGGTGAACAATAAATATATGATGTCTAGTATAACTAATTCTTATGCAAATGCAAATCAGAACCATACTGAGCTACTGCTCACACCTGTTAGGATGGCTATTGTCAAAAGAACAAAAGACAAATGCTGGTCAGGATTGGAGAAATTGAAAGGCTTGTACATGGTTGGTAGGAAAGTAAAATGGTGCAGCTGCTGTGTAAAACAGTGTGGAGTGCCTCAAAAAATTAGAAATAGAACTACCATATGATCTAGCAACCCTATTCCTGGTTATTTATCCAAAAGAATCGAAATCAAGATCTTGAAGAGATATCAGCCCCCCATTGTTCATGGCTACTCTTTAAAATTTTCTTTAATTAGCAAAAATCTAACTTTACTAACAGAGAAGGCAATGGCACCCCACTCCAGTACTCTTGCCTGGAAAATCCCATGGACAGAGCAGCCTGGTGGGCTGCAGTCCATGAAGTCGCTAAGAGTCAGACATGACTGAGCGACTTCACTTTCACTTTTCACTTTCATGCATTGGAGAAGGAAATGGCAAGCCACTCCAGTGTTCTTGCCTGGAGAATCCCAGGGACAGGGGAGCCTGGTGGGCTGCCGTCTATGGGGTCGCACAGAGTCAGACACAACTGAAGCAACTTAGCAGCAGCAGCAACTTTACTAAAATAATAGTTTTGTGGTAACATTTAAAAATGGTTTTTGTTTACTTTTTCTGTTTCAAGATGGCAGAGTAAACACAATGTGTGGTCTGTCTCTTCAGTGCAAATATTAGGAAGAATAGGAAAGATTTTTGTTTGTTTGTGTTAGTGATTAAATATATAGCACACACTTGAGGTATTCCCAGGAGAAGGGAGATATCGTAGTCTATGAAAGGAAGTAATAAACCAAGAGGAAACAGAATAAGACACTTCATAGCAGAGTCCGTGGAAGCAATAGGCAGGAGGCAATCTAGGGACAGCAATGTCACTGTCTACCTCCAAGTAGGAGCAAAGAGCATGGGACTTTGGGTGTAGAGACAAGGCAGTGCTGTTGGAGACTGGTGTTGAACTAGAAGTAAAAGGAAACTTCATTCCTGGAAGACCAACCCTGCAGGTACTCAGCCTAGTGGTACATCAACCTTTCCCTTGACCCCACTAATATATATGGGAAACACTGCTGTGCAAGCTTGCAGTAACTCCCAACCCCTCTCTGCAGATAAGCTGAGCAAATAGATTCAGAAATTACTTTAAAAGAGATAGGCAGCCAAAAAATACAATAAATTTAATTAATATTCAGAGATATGTAAAGGATACCATTTTAGATATAAAATAGGAATAAATCATTAGGAAAAAGAATTAGAAATCTTGGAAATAAAAACTGTAATCATTAAAAGTTGTTATAGATGAGCTACAAGAAATATATGCTCATTCTAGAAAGCTGAGAAATTACTGAAAGTTATTAAAAAGTTGGAAAGATCACCCATAAATTTCTTGTTCAAAGATTACTGCTGTTAATGTTTAAGCAAATTTCTTTCTAGTCATTTTCTCTTCACATTTTTACAAAATATCATACTGAATATATTATTTCTACCCGATATTTTTCCCAGAACAGTTTAGGAGAAAGACAATTTAAGATGCTACTAGATACCATTTTAACTAATTAATTAATTTCATATTATTCACTGATTTTTGTCCATACATAAAACCTTTTGGAACATGTTATTATAATGCTTTGGATTAACAAGAAGTCCAAAAATAGGGCCTGTGCTTGACCCTTTAACAATATAGTGGCTTCTTTGTTGTCTTCTTTTTCACATTAAGTTTGGCAAAGATGTGAGCACATGCTTTCCCTTTAAATGTAGAGCCTTTTTTTCATGCTTAATATTTATGACTCTTATAATTACTCTTATAAAAGATCCACTATTACTAGAAACTTCAGCTCTTGGGTTAATAATCCTGCATTTTAATGAGCTCTAGGTAATTACACTTTGAAGTCCAAGGCTTCTTTTCAAAAATTGTAAATTGAGGTTCTTCTTTTCATAACTATGTAATTTTAATTTCATGTTGAAAAGCAGTGAAAATTTGCACATTATAGCACAACTGTAATTTTAGAGGGAAAAATCAGTAATAGACTAGGGAAAAATCAGTAATAGACTATGTAATTTTAATTCAGGTCACTTCTACACAAGGGTAGTCAAAATAAACTGAGAACATTTTTCTTCAGAAGCTACAGAATTAATCTATTCCTCACCTTGAAAAAATAGCGTGTGGATAGGGAGACCTGTAAAACAGGTTAGTTCTCTACTTTATAAAAATGGTTTTGTCTATGCCAAGTCTCACTAATGTTAAACGGAAAATAGATATTTTAGTTGCTAGCTTTTCTCTGAGCAGGTACTGGCAGCCACCCACACACTACCAGAACCATGAGAGTTTGAAACATAAAGAAGACACATTTTACTTTTCCCACATAAGCTCATTCCATGCTGCCAGTCAATCTTCCTTATGACTGGTGTCTCTACCTTCTTCCTCCAAAATCCCACTGTATTTTCCCGAATCTCAAGATTTTGTACCAGGTGGTTTCTAGATATTTAAAATTGTGATCACGATGCCAGACAAATATAATTTTTTTGCCCTGTTTTGAGAGCAAGGGAGTTGAATGCGTTCATGCTTCCTTTCCACAGGGATACCCTGGTGGCTCAGACAGTAAAGAATCTGCCTGCAGTGCAGGAGACCCAGGTTCAATCCCTGAGTTGAGAAGATCCCCTGGAGAAGGAAATGGCTACCCACTCCAGTATTCTTGCCTAGAAAATCCCATAGACAGAGGAGCCTGGCGGGCTGCAGTCCATGGGGTTGCAAAGAATTGGGCACTGAGTGACGAACACTTTCACTTTCCTCAGGTGTCCAAGCAGCTGGCGTTGGAATGAATAAAATGCTGGAGGGAGAGCCTTGAGATGAAGTCAGTGTGCCTGGGATGATTCTGCCCTGTAGTGTTGTCTCTTTGTATTAGATGAGAGATTATAAACAACTTGTGGCAGAAACTTAGGCTTACAGATCTTTCATCTCCTTCTCAGCTCTCATCACAGTATCTTGTACTTAATTTGGTGGATAAAAGCAAGCTTATAAAATGTATGAGCTAGACTTGTGCCTCTATAATTTGATTGTCTAACCTTAAGTTATTTCACTTCTCCAAGCCTCAGTTTTCATCTCTGTATAAGAGGGATAATAACAGCACCTCCCCATGATTATGTCTTAATAGTAATCGTGGTTATGATTAGAAAAGTAATAAAATCTGTATAAAGTGTTTAGCATAGTGACTCTAAGTGTTTGATAGAAAGTTATTGTTAAAGTAATAGTGGCATTGACTCTGCTTAGAAATAAATACTTACTGATGTATTGAAAAATTTATCTTTCTTCCAAGGGTTTATGCTGCTTTATATTGAATATGCCTTTGAAATAATCAGAAGTTATCTTTTGGTTAGATACTTTTGTTGGCATACTTTCCACATGTAAGTAATTGGAAGGATTAGTTGTTATATAAGAAATATTTAAGGAAGTCCCTTCTTAACCAGTCAGGTAACTGATAGCATTCTCACTAATGCCTGTAATATAGGACCAAATGAAGATCAGATTCATAGTAAAGAGATCTGTATGAGGCAGCTTAACTGTCTAGAGAGTTTGCCAAATAAACGTCACTTTTATGAGGTCAAATTAAAAAAGATATTTTTACTGAAAACATATGCTTCATTTCCTTGAGCTGCCTCACTATCACGTCACAGATTATTTACCTTTATAAAGAGTTCTTATTGGGGGAAGGGATTTACTTTACACAGAAATTAACTAAAGCAAAAATTTCTCCTTCAGCCTACTGAATTTATGAATTAGCCTTTTGACTAAAACTAACCTCTCGTCCCTAGTTATATTTACGAGACTTGAACAAGATGACTAGAGCTTTGCGGCTCTCTTATTAAACATTAAAAATACCTAAATTGAGCAAAAAATACAAAAAACAAAATTTATTCTGTCTCCTAATTTTTTCTGATGCATTTGTAGTATGAATCAGACTGGATAAAGCCTGTTACAAATTTGAGATAGTAGCCTTTTGAATGGACACTCTTAAGAGCAATATTTTTTAGATTTAATGAATAATGAAAATTTTACTGATGCAGGGCCTCCTATTTCTAATTGTTCCTATGTTAATTAAGTCAATTTAAAAATAACTTTTCTTATAAAATGCAAGGGACAGCACAAACATGAAGGTTTATGTAAACTTTAATTAGACATATGGAAAAACACATCAGCATTTTAAAAAGAGAAATATACTTAAGGAACAAATACACAATTTCTTAAAAGCTTACTCATGCTGACCCACTAAACAATGTCAAGAGAAAGTCAAAACTCAAACCACTAGAAAATTGGTTCTGTGCCATTAGAAAATTGGTGCAATCTAGAGTGTCAAGCAAGCAGCTCTGAGCAAAATCTGTGCTCCAAATGCAATTACACCACAATAATAATAATAATAATTATGTGTTTTTATTATATTGTAACCTGAATTTCTCCAGACCTCTCCAGCCTGTGAATATAAATGAGGTCACCCTATTAGTCATTATTCAAATTACTCTGGCTCATTGCCTCCACCTGTATAATAGAGTTCTCTGAAGTCTTCCTCAGTTATTTCCCTAGATGTGCTCACCTCCAGGTTTGCCCTTGCTAAATCCCATATCCTGCTGCTGCTCTGCTATTAATGATTCTCTAAGAACCATAGTCTCTTTCACTGTCCTTGTCTGCTGCTCTCCCCCTGAGTACTGTGGGTGCCTCCACTATTCCAAGGAATTGAGTCAGCACTGTGCCCAAGGCCCTTTTGCTATTCAATGACAAAGTGTAGGGAGAATGGCTGTGTCCGCATTGGATTGTTCTCTGTAAGTAGGGGTTCACAGTGGTCTTGATGCGGCACAGCTCTTTCCTGGGGCTTTACTGATCTAATGGGATGCAGACAGGAGTCTGATGGGCCAGGGCCAGCAGTAACAGATTTCTTCAAAGATCATGTCTTTTTTTTTTTTTTTCCCCCTAAATCAGGTTCTCATGCACACTATTCCCATACATATTGAACTTTGAACAACTTTACTATACCTCTATGTCTAGCCGTTGTCATAATCATTAGACAGATAACACACTAAACACTTAGGGTAGGTCAGGGAATGCTGTATAAGACACATAGTTCTTACAATTTTATGAGTAGGTAATTATTATTATCCCCAATTTTCAAATGAGGAAACTGAAGCCTAGAAAATTTAACTAAAATATCCAGGAGCATAGAACTAGTAAATGTTAGAATTACATTTCAGGGAAATATGAATCTTAAATTTGATGCAACTTGGGGAGCACATTAGAATAATAATAGTGCTAGTATTATTCTTCCCTCCTTTATGTACAAGGTGCTTTTTTCAGGTACTATCTTAATGAATCATTATGAACACACCAAGAAACAATAATCTCAAGGAGTTGTAAAGATAAAGAAACAAGGTAACAAGGAATAAGTAATTTTCCCAACTTCCCCATCTGGAAAAGGGGAGAACCATAGTATGAATTTATGTATGTCTGGTTCTAAAGACCTTTGATATATACGAAGTCCTCACAGAAATTACTTTTTACCTCCTTTATGTATAGTTGGGGATTGGATTTTGTCTTCTTAAAGTGTTTGGACTTCTGAGTACAGCTCTTAATATAGCAATTTATTGCTGTGTGCTGTTGAACAAGTTACTTAAGTGTTCCAAATTTTAGTTTCTTCCTCTGTGAAATGGGGATGATTATAACAGGGCCTACCTCACAGGGCTGTTGTAAAGATGCAATGAAATAATTCTTGTAGACATCACTGTTCCCGGTAGGTAGAAAGTGCCCAGACTAAAGTCATCAAATTGTGATTATCATTTAGCAAAATCAAAGCTTTCCTGTAAATCTTTAAAGAAATTTCACATCTTTAATTCCAAACAGCTATTTAAGTTAGTTTCCACACGAAGAAAGCAATTCTGTACAGCTGAAGAGTGGGAATTCTCTTCACAAGTTAAGATTGGGAAGGCAGGTCTATGACCCTGCCTCCAGCAGAGAGACTGCTTAAATAACAATTCTAAATAGATTGTGATCCTTGCAGATGAGGAGGTCATGAGCTGAAAGGAAGACTTTGTAGATAAAATTGTAGCTAAATGAGGAGAGGCAAGGTGTCTCTTGAAAAGGAATTTTAGCAGCTGTAGGCTTTGTGGTATTTGAGACCTTTAGAGAAATTCTTTACATTTTAATGAAAACCAATCAGATGTGATCAGAGCAAAAACAAAGGTACAATTCACCTCTTCAGGTTTTGATTTTTCTTTTTAACTTCTCTGTCATTTGTGTGAATGACTGGCAGACTTACTTCAGTGTTCAGAGGCTATAACCATAAAAGTGTGTATTTAAAAAAAGAGTGTGTATGAGTAAAATAGATAAAGGACGTTAAGAGGCACAAACTTCAGTTACAACATAAATCAGTTATGGGGATAAAGTGTACAGCATGGGAAATACTGTCAATAACCATATAAATCTTTGTATAGTGATAGATGGTAACTAGACTTATTGTGTAATGCTTAGATATACTGAATAGCTATCTTGTGCACCAGGAAGTAATCTAGTGTTGTAGGTCAATTATACTTCAAAAACTAAGAAGCAAACTCTTAGAAAAAGAGATCTGATTTATGGTAACCAGAGGCAGGGAGTAGGGGAGGAGTACTTGGGTGAAGGAAGGTGAACAAAAGTTACAAACTATAATATTCAGAGGTTAAAAAAAAGTGTGAATATTTATGTAATTACCAGCAAAAGTGAGAAAAAGAATATGTGACTAAAATATAATAAACCACAATTTAAACAATCTTGATAAGGTAGTACCATTTCTTTTCTTTTTTTGGATCTCTTTCTTTTCCTGTTTTTCTTTTTGGTCAGATTACATTATCCTCTAGAAACTGGCCTCACACAAGCTATTCAACTTTGTCTGTACAAGGTACTGCACAAATCTTGCCACACACACTGTGCTCTGTTGCCTGCCAGTGCTTCAAAGCCCAGTTCAAGTCTCCACTACTCGAAGAAGTTGGCTTTGACTATTTTAAAAGATTTTTCTATTTATTTTGGCTGTGCTGGGTCTTCCTTGCTGCTTGGGCTTTTTCTCTAGTTACAACAAGCAGGGGCGACTCTCTAGTCCTAGTGTGCAGGCTTCTTGTTGCTGTAGTTTCTCTTATTGCATAGCATGGACTCTAGGTGCATGGGCTTCAGTAGCCGTGGCACATGGATTCAGTAGTTGTGAATCCCAGGCTCATTCATTGTGATTCATGGGCTTCGTTGTTCTGAGGGATCTTCCAGGACCAAGGATCAAACCCATGTCTCCTGAATTGGCATGTGGATTCTTTACCACTGAGCCACCAGGGAAGCCCTTGCTTTTGACTACCTGAAGCATTTGTATAAAGTGTACAAAAATATTGACTGTAAAGTAAAACTTGTCTTAGTTCAAATCTTGGATTTGCCATTTACTGACTAACTTCACTTAACCTCTCTCAGTCTCAGTTTCCTCATCTTTGGAATAATAATGTTTCACAGAATTTTGTCATGATTAAGCATAATAGGCACCCCACTCCAGTACTCTTGCCTGGAAAATCCCATGGACAGAGGAGCCTGGTAGGCTGCAGTCTATGGGGTCACGGAGAGTCAGATACAACTGAGCGACTTCACTTTCTCTTTTCGCTTTCATGCATTGGAGAAGGAAATGGCAACCTACTCCGTGTTCTTGCCTGGAGAATCCCAGGGACGGGGGAGCCTGGTGAGCTGCCGTCTATGGGGTCGCACAGAGTCGGACACGACTGAAGCGACTTAGCAGCAGCAGCAGCAATAGTAACTATCTCTATTAAATATCTCTTATTGCTCTTATTTCACCTTTAATCATAACTGTATAGTTTAGATATAGGCTTTCAATACTGGTCTTAGTGGATTAATATGTATCAGACTTAATATAAAACTAAACTATATGAAACAAGCATTTTCAGTCATCAGACAACATAACACAGGACTGTGATCACTGACAGAAAGGAAACACATGAGGTGAGCTCCATATTCTCCTGTGCTTCTTCCATGGGGACCCTTTCAAAATTACAGTCCCAAATTGTAGAGGCCAAAGAGAGAACAGTGGTCTCATGAGATGTAGGAAACAGAGAACATAGATTGGGGCTGCTGAAGCAGTTGGAATTTGTGGAGCAGGATAGTGAAGAAAGGGACTATTCCAGAGAAAGAACTCCAGAAATCTGCACTGGGAAAGCTCTTGAGTCTTTTTTTTTTTTTTTTCTAATTTTATTTTATTTTTTAAACTTTACATAATTGTATTAGTTTTGGCAAATATCAAAATGAACTACAGGTATATATCCCCATCCCGAACCCTCCTCCTCCCTCCTCCATATAGGTAGTAAGCCCCAAGCATCAGCATCGTGCATCGAACCTGGTCTGGGATGATATTTTACATGAATGCCATTCTCCCAAATCTTACCCTCTCCCTCTCCCACAGAGTCCTGTGTGTATACAGAGTTATTATTTACCATCTTTCTAAATTTCATATATATGCGTTAGTAACTGTATTTATTACAAGCAACTCAGCTCAACTCCAGAAAAATAAACGCACCCAATCAAAAAATGGGCCAAAGAACTAAATAGACATTTCTGTAATTATAAAGATTTTCACTCCAAAAGTCTACAAATAATAAATGCTGAGATGCTGGAGTGTGGACCCTCTTACACTGTTGGTGGGAATGCAACCTAGTACAGCCACTATGGAGAACAGAGCACTTAAAAAAAGCAATTGATGCTTTTGAACTGTGGAAACCAGTTGGAAAGGACACTGTACCCCAAGTCCCTGTTTTAGCCAGGACATGCAACCTAGATGCCCATCAGCAGATCCAAGCTGTGGTACATATACACATTCATTAAAAAGAATACATTTGAATCAGTTCCTGTGGATGTGAGCCTATTTGTGAAGGAATGATGAATACTAAGATAGTACTGAAATTCTATGAGGTCTGGGAGAGAAGTACTTTGGAACTCAGCAGTGTAATTATAAAGATTTCACTGTGCTAAGAGAGTTGACTCATTGGCACCAAAAATTGACTGAACTGTGGTGTTGGGAGGGATTGGGGTCCCTTGGACTGGAGGAGAACCAGGGGACATGCCAGAAGGATGATGATCCAGCTTTGGCCACCTCATTGCAGAGTTCACTCAGACTTGATGCTGGGAGGGATTGGGGCAGGAGGAGGAGAAGGGGATGCCAGAGGATGAGATGGCTGGATGGAACACCTTGATGCACGGGAGTTGGTGATGGTCAGGGAGGCCTGGCGTGCTGTGATTCATGGTGTCGCAAAGAGTCGGACACGACTGAGAGACTGAACTGAGCTGAATTGAACTGAAGAGACCTTGGGGCTTCCCTGCTGGGTCAGTAGTAAAGAATCCACCTGCCAATACAGGAGATATGGGTTCAACCTCTGGGTTGGGAAGATCCCCTGGGGAAGGAAATAGCAACCCACTCCAGTGTTCTTGCCTGGGAAATCTTATGGACAGAGTAATCTGGTGGGCTATAGTCCATGGGGTCTCACAAGGGTCTAGCAGAACTTAGCGACTAAATAACAAGAATAGCAAGAGAACTTGAAGTCCAACTAGCCAGACTGAAACCTGGGAACTCACTTGAACCTAGAAAGGCCTTGCTTTAGGAATATAAGGACTACTCTAGACCCAGCTTAATAAAATCTAAATGTAAGTCTCAATAAAATCAAGATAATCAAGTAAATTAGTTGGCAAGTAAAACAAAATGTAAAATTCTTGAAAGGGAAATGATAAAACTTCAGAATTTCAACAAAATTTTCAGAGCTATGAAGAAACAGGAAAATGTGACCCACAACCAGGAGAAAAATGGTCAATGGAGATTAATGTAGAGATATTACAGATATTGGCATTATATGGCAATTTACTGAATTTACTGAAATTTACTGACAGTTTACAAATTACTGAAATAGCCTTTTAAAATTTGTTCAAGAATTTAAAAGACAGGTAAAATAAGTGAATAGATGGAGCAAGCAGGCAAAGAAATGAAAACTATAAAAAAGAACCAAGTGAAAATTCCAGACTGGATACTTGCAAGATATAAAAGAATAACAGTTGAATGGGCTTAACAGTAGTTGGATATTAAAAAAGAAAAATAAATTTGTGAGCTTAAAGTGTAAAGAATTTATCTAAACTAAAGTACAGAGAGAATAAAGGACTGAACATAAACGAACAGGTCCTCAGTGGCCTACTGGACAATTTCAAGTGGTGGTCTGAACATACACATAATTAGAGCTATAAAAAGAGAAGAAACAAATTGGAGCAAAATAAAAAAGATTTGAACATATATGATGAAAATTTATCAAATATGATAAAAATATCAACTTAAAAAATCAGTAAACTCAATGAATTCTAAGAAGCATCAACACAAAAAAGACAAAACCTAAGAAATTTGTAATCAAATGTATGAAAACCAAAAACAAAGAGAAAATCTTAGGAGCACACAGAAAAAAAAAAAAAAGAGAGAGAGAGATAACCTTCCAAAGATCAAAGGTAAATTGAACACAAGCTTTTTATAAAAAACAAAGTAATCTAGAAGACAGTGGGGCCACATTTCAAAGTGTTGAAAGAAAAGAATTTCATGAATCTAGAATTGTATGTGCAGTAAAATATTCTTTAAAGTTGAAGATAAAATAATGACACTATCAAATACATGCTGAGAGAATTTATCACAAGCAGGTCTGTACTATAAAAATATTAAATTTCTTCTGTCTGAAGAGTAATAATAGCAAATGGAATTCAGATCATACAAAGGAATAAAGAGTACCTGAAATGATAAGTATCTAGAAAATAGAAATACATTTTCATTTAAAATTATCTTAATTATAATTACTATCTAAAACAAAAGAGTAAACCAAAATAAAAGATAGGTTTTATAACATATGTAAGTATGAAATATATGACAACAGCTACTGCAGAAGATAGAAGAAATTAAATGGAAGCATACTATTGTGATGTTCTTATATGTGAAGAGATTTTACATTAATTCATAATAGATTGAGTTAGGATACATATTGTAATCTAGATATTATTAAAGCTCTAAATAAATCAGAAAGAATATTTGGAGCTACAAAAGATTCAATGTATCCAACAGAAGGCAGGAAAAAAATAAAACTAAGTAAGACAAAAAGAAAAAATGGCAAGAAAACAGACTTAAACATATTCATATATGTTTTAAATGTAATTAGAGTAAACTCTATAATTAAATGGCAACAATGTGAGATTGATTAAAAGAGCATGATCCAGCCATATGCACTATGACTTAGATAAAAAGCAAAATAATATATTATGAAAACACTAATCACAAGAAAGCTGGAGTGACTTTACTGATGTTAGATAAAATAGATTGCAGGACAAAGAACATGAAATAACGAGAGACATCTAAAAGGTCAAATGACCAAGATGGAATAATAAGACATAAAAATCTTAAATGTTTCTGTAACTGACAAACTTCAAAATGCACAAGGCAAGAATATACAGAATTAAATGAAGAAATAGACAAATCCATAATATGACTTCCAGATTTTAATTTCCTTTCTATTACAAATACAAAATACCCAGTAAATATATATGAGTTAAATAATGTTTTACTTGAATTAGGTCTTCCCTGGTGGCTCAGATCGTAAGGAATCTTCCTGCAACACAGAAGACCTGGATTCAATCTCTGGGTCAGGAAGATCCCCTGGAGGAGGAAATGGCAACCCATTCCAGTATTCTTGCCTGGAGAATCCCATGGATGGAGGAGCCTAACAAGCTACAGTCCATGTGGTCACAAAGAGTCAGACACGGCTGAATGACTAACACTCTCACTTAATTGAATTAACATAACTAATATTTACAAGAAATTACATCCTACTCCTGTGCAATATTTATATATATATATACACATATACACATTATATTCCAGAAAATATACAACATTGATGAAGATAAAAATATGCTGGGTCATAGAGAAATTCATAAATTTAAAAGTATCTTCTCCCACCACATTGGAGTTGAATTAGAAATCAATAAGAAAAACACACAAGCATTTACAAATATTTATAAATTAAAAAGCATGTCCAAATAACTCATTTGTCAAGAAAGAGATCAAAATTAATATTTAGAACATTTTAAACTAAATTGAAATAAAAGTACAGCATATCAAAATTTGTGGGATGCCACAATAAGTGTTTAGTAGGAAATTTATACATTTAAATGCTTAGATTAGAAAATAACAATAATTTACAATCAATACTCTAAGCTTCTACCTTAAGCTAGAAAAAGAACAAATTAAATACAAAATAAGTACAAAGAAGGAAATAGTAAAGATGGGGGTAGAAATCAACGAAGTAGTAAACAAACAATAGGGAAAATCAATAAAACAAAACACTGCTTCCTGGAAAAGATCAATAAATGGATAAACCACTAACAAGATAGCTTAAGAAAGAAAAAAAAAATAACTGCAAATGTTCATAATTACATAGGAGATGTGTCTCTTATTCTATTGACATTAAGATAATTAAATATTATAATTTTTATAATTAATTCAACAATTTAGCTGAACAAATTCCTCAAAAAATGTAAATCACTAACACTGGTACAAGAAAATGAAAATATCTTAATAGATACACATATATCAAAGATAATGAATCTATATTTAATAACATTCCCATGGCATGGACTCTGTTGAACCTAGGGGCAGTCAGTGTAAGGTTTCGGTATGAATCTAAAGACCTAAGAACCAGGAGCATCCACATCCAAGAGCAGGGGAAGATGGATGTCCCAGTTAGAGCAGAGAGAACAAATTCACTCTTCTTTCTTCTTTTTGTTCTATTCAGGACCTCAGTGGATTGGATGTTGCCCCCGCCCCTCCTCACATAGGTAAGGGTAATGTTCTTTCCTCAGTCTGTCAGTTGAAATGCTAATATATTCTGAAACACTCACGTAGACTCACCCAGAAATTATATTTTATCAGCTATCTGGACACCCTATAGCACAGTCAAATTGTCACATATATTTAACCATCATACCCTATGAAAACCCACATAAGAAAAGAAAAATAAACTTTAGTTGCCACCTCACACCATATACAAAAGTTAGTTTGGGATGGATTTTAGACTTAAACCTAAAAGCTAAAAAGAAATATTTAAAAACTTCTAGAAGAAAACATATTCATGACCTTGGAGTAAATATCCATTTCTCAAAAACTCTTCTCATCAAAAGAAACAGTTCTGAAAATTAATAGGCAAGCCACAGGCTAAGAGAAAACACTTGCAATCTCATATGTAACAAGGCATATATAAAGAATGTATGTAGGGGTTTCCCTGGTGGTTCAGTGGCTAGGACTGTACTCCCAGCGCAGGGTTCCGGTTTGCATCCCTGGTCAGGGAACTAGATCCCACATGCCACAGCTAAGAATGGGCACAGGTGCACAAAAAAAGGGGAAAAAACCCCAATATATTTAGAATTCCAAGAATTAACAGACAAAAAAGCTGGTTAAAATGGGGAAAAGGTATGAAAAAACACTTCAAAAGGGAAAATGTACAAATGGCCTATAAGCATATGAAGAAGTGTTCAACATTATTATTTTTCAGGGAACACAAATGAAAAGATTGACAAATTCTAAGAAGTATAGAAAATAAACAGAATTCTTAAATATTGCTGATGGAAGTGTAAAAATTTTGGGGAGTTGTTTATAGAGTTAAACATGTTGCAACTCAAGAATTTTGCTCCTAGGTATTTGTCCAAGATAAATGAAATATATATACACAAAGACTTTCACGAGGATACTTATAACTTCTTTATTCATAATAGCTCACAGTTAAGAAATTTGGGATGATTTGGGAGAATGGTATTGAAATACGTATAATATCATATATGAAATGAGTCGCCAGTCCAGGTTTGATGCTCGATACTGGATGCTTGGGGCTGGTGCACTGGGAGGACCCAGAGGGATGGTATGGGGAGGGAGGAGGGAGGAGGGTTCAGGATGGGGAACACATGTATACCTGTGGCGGATTCATTTTGATATTTAGCAAAACCAACACAATATTGTAAAGTTTAAAAATAAAATAAAATTTAAAAAAAGAAATTAACCAATACATCCACTGACAGGAGAATGGGATAAATTATGGTATATTCATACAATGGACTATTCAGTTCAGTTCAATTCAGTCGCTCAGTCGTGTCTGACTCTTTGCGACTCCATGAATCGCAGCATGCCAGGCCTCCCTGTCCATCACCAACTCCTGGAGTTCACTCAGACTTACGTCCATCGAGTCAGTGATGCCATCCAGCCGTCTCATCCTCTGTCGTCCCCTTCTCCTCCTGCCCCCAATCCCTCCCAGCATCAGAGTCTTTTCCAATGAGTCAGCTCTTCACATGAGGTGGCCAAAGTACTGGAGTTTCAGCTTTAGCATCATTCCTTCCAAAGAAATCCCAGGGCTGACTATTACTCTACAATAAAAAGAACTACTGATACAGAAAAAACCAAGGATGAATCTCAAAGCCATAATGCTGAACAAATAAAATGGCTGACACAAAAGAATATATACCATATATTCTTCATATATTCATATACCATGTGGTTCTATTTATATGAAGCTATGCATGTGAGTGTGCTCAGTCACTTCAGATTCTTTGTGACCCCATAGAATGTAGCCCACCAGGCTCCTCTGTCCATGGGGATTCTCCAGGCAAGAATACTGGAGTGGGTTGCCATGCCTTCCTTTAAGGGATTTCCCAACCCAGGGATAGAACCCACATCTCCTGTGTCTTTTGCAGGTGGATTCCTCACCACTAGCACCACCTGGGAAGCCCATAAGAAGCTATAGGCTAGGTTAATCTAATACAGAGTGATGGAGAACAGCAGTTGCCTCTGCAAAGTGGGAGAATGGGATTGACTGAGAGAGATTTCTAACTTTTGAAGAATGTGGTATTTTCCATAGGCGTATTCATTTGTCAAATTCATCAAACTCTACACCCTGCATAAATTATTAATATATTTCAATAAAAAGTTTATTTTTAATCTAAATAGATACCACATTGTATTTTATTATATTTTAAAACAAATATTGCTTTGCTTTTAAGTACATACGTTTAAAAATGCGTAAGTTAAGTGACGTTTTGTAGGAATTTCAGGCACATGGGAAGTATATCTAGGTTTTAACAAAGTTGAGCTCATAGTACTGTAGTTGTAAAGCGAATATTTGTTGATTGGTAAAGAATTTTTCAAAATCATCATATTTTGTGTCATGTAGGATTCTATTAGATATGGTGTTAGTGAGAGAGGAGGGGTCAGATAGAAGCTTTAATCACACTAACAAGGCCTTTATAAACCTAGAGAAATAGAAAGAAGGAAAATGTAGGGTCATTTTATTAAGGGGAAAGCATAATATTTTGGAATAGGGTCATGTCTTAGTCATGTTGGGTTTTTCTATATCTAATACTGCCTGGCACACAGTAGAAATTTAGTGTATATTTGGGAGAATATGAAATAACCAAGTCCCTATGGCAACCCTATCGTTTCTTAAGACCAAGTTTTATACTGTGTCCCAGAGCAAGTTACTTAAAACATAAATTGAGCCTCCAAACAACAGAGCCAGGTTTGAAGCAGGGATTTAAATTGCATGTTGCTAAGAAATACTGTCTGATAATTTGGTTTCTTAGCTCAAGGAGCATACCTCTCTAGCTTATCCTCTTTCTTGGAAATCTTAGATGAGTTAGGACCAGTTTCCATGCAACTGGCCTGATATTTTCCTCTTTTTTAGAACTGAGTATGGTGTGTGAAAAGGAAGTGGGAAAAGAACAACTGCACTGATACAGAAGTTCATGTTGAATATGGGTAGAAATGACATTGGTTAGCCTGTAGTTATTTCTAATTCTCTTCCTCTTTATTCAATACATGTTTATTAAGGAGTGAACTATAAGTAAGCAATGCAGAGTGCTAGGACTTAAAAATGAATAAAGGGAGGGTTCCAGTCTGTGAAGTTACAGACCAGAGGGAAAAATCAAGATAAATCATTGAACAGATGATTAGTCAGAGTTAACTCTATTATTTTTATCAAGTAATCTCTATATTAATAATTACCACCACAAATAGGGCATCTGTCTGGTACTTAGGTATTTTACCATTTATACACTCAGGGTAAGTATTCTCATTTCAGAGCAGTGGAAAACAAGGTGTAGAGACCATAGGCCTCAGACCCAGCAGGGGAGGAATCAGGATTTGAACCCATGCTGTGTGACTTCGTAGTCTGTCTTTTAAAGAGAGTCCAAGATGGACTTTAGCCAGACTTCTCATCCCGCACCAATGCATCACTTTATAAACCATGCCCAGGGTAAAAGACTTCAAAGGAACTTGCAGCTCATTTTCCCTCGCTTTGATAATTTTTACTTTATACTTTCTTAAACTCCAACAAATAATTACCAAACAACACACAAAGCAGGGGGGAAGGTCAGACTTGTTTTGTGTTAGCCATGTGTTTCCGTTTAAGATTTCCGTGTGAGGAGATGATGGCGGTTGGGAGCAGCACACATGTGGTGTCTTTGCACATAACGTCACGTGCTGAGTCCCGTCCTACTGGGGCGCCTCAACTGCTCTCTGAAACTGTGCTTCCTGCTTACCAGTGTCATGCAAAGGTTTTCTCTATCCCAACTCCATCGCCATGACAATTAGAGTAGACTGTTGGCTAGGGCTCTAAGAGCCTTGTGTGCTGTCCAATGTTACAAACATGTTTTGGCTCTCTATTACATTAAGATACTGGCCTGGATGCTAGGGTGTGGGGGTGAGCTGCAGTTCTTGGTCCCTTGAGTAGTTTTTTTTTGGTATGGAAGACCCTCTGGTGGTTAAGGGCAAGAGGCCAAGAGAAGTCAGAGGACAATCTTGTGAGAAAGCAACTTGAAGAGGAATATTACTGCCAAAGAGGAGCTGACTTCTGGTGGAAAAAATGAAGAAGTTGAACTACTGACTCTGTTATGCAGGTTTTATTTACCAATGCACTGCTGTTTATTCCTCAACACAACGTGACAGATGTGTATTTTTAAATTAAAAAAATAATACGTGTATGCATGCTAAGTTGCTTCAATTGTGTCCAACTCTATGCCACCCTATGGACTGTAGCCTGCCAGGCTCCTTTGTCCATGGGATTTTCCAGGCAATACTGGAATGGGTAAAAAATAATACAAGTATCACTGAAAGTTAAAATTATATTAGATCATATACACTTTGCCTCATGCTCCCACTTTCCATCCTCAAGAAAAACCAGAGTAAAAGATTTCTTCTGTAGTTTTCTGATGACTTCCTAATTAAATATATGTGTATCTCTCTGTGAATGTGTCCTTTATTTTTATACAAATGGGAATACACTAAAACAGACTGTTCTGGACCTAACATTTTTCACTTTACTATATATCTCAGAATAATTTCCTTGACAGTAAGTATACTTTCCTTTTTTTTTTTAATGGTTACACAGTTTACAACATATGTTTTGGAACTTTGAGGGGATCCAGTAAATGGTACCCCTCTTCCCTCATCAACTGCCCTAGGTTCTGAACAATTTGAGAAGACAACAAATGGATGCCACATTGAGGCTGCTGATTTAATTTTATTTCAGATAGAGGCCAGGTGGGAGTCAGGGGTTTTATGTACTAGTCAGGGGCTTCCTTGGTGGCTCAGTTGGTAAAGAATCTGCCTGAAGTGCAGGAGACCCAGGTTTGATCCCTGGGTCAGGAAGATCCCCTGGAGAAGGAAATGGCTACCCACTCCAGTATTCTTGCCTGGAAAATCCCATGTACAGAGGAGCCTGGTGGGCTGCAGTCCATGGGATCGCAAAGAGTTGGGCATGACTGAGCGACTAACACTTTTAGGCCGGTTTGTTAATACTGAACCCATCTGTGTAGCCTAGCACAGTTGCCCAAATGAAGAGTAAAGGTGATTTAAGACCTATCACTTAGATATGTTATGCCACCTTCCCAGGGGTGGAGGGACCAAAGAGTAGAAAGGCCACTAACAGAGTGCTTAAAAAATTCCTTTCCATGGAAATCAGGAATGGGGAGAAGGCACTCCTCTCTGATGGTTTGAATAAAATATCCTTGATTGGGCTAGTACCCTACTGACGGATGTTTAGGTTACCTCCATTCCTGCTACTGGTTATACATGTTTGTTATTATCTTTTTATACCAAATGAAATAGGCTCTAAGAGGTTAAGTGTTCAGGGTGAGAACTAGCGAGAGGCAGAGCAGAATTCTGATTCACTTTTGATGTCATGGCCAAGGGCTCTTTCCATTCTCCACAGCCCCTACTCTTCACTCAATTACTAACATGTGTATGAAACATCAGTAACAGCCTACAAGTCCATGTTAGCTAAATTCTAATAATTTGTCACAATCCTTATGTGAGGGATTTGAGGCAGGAATCATGTTCTCCATTTTACAGAAAAGGAAACTAAGTTTCAGAGAGGTTGTTACTTCCTTACCTAGCATCACTAGTTAACGGCGAGTTTTAAGAGTCAACCTCCACTGTTCGCACTTCAGGTTCTTCTCCTTCACTTTAGAGAGCCTTGAACCAGGCAGAAAAATGTGGAGCGCAGACCAAGAGGAGGGAGCAGTGCTATCAAAGGCATGTTGGTGGGAAAAGGGTCTAAGAATTTTCTCTATGAGTGACAAAAGCTCTCTTTCTAATGTGTAGATTATGGCTTTCTTAGATATGCCTATATGTGGTCTGTGCATCAGAACTGCCTGGGACATGTATGTAAATAGAAAGTTGTATGCCTCACTCAGGGAACGAAATCAGGAACCTGCATTTTGATGAGGTACCTAGGATGTTCTGATGGATGTTAGTCTATGAATCAGGGCAGGGATGCTTAGGGAATTGTTTAAAAAGTTTTAAGTCTTTGGGGATATAGTGCATGACTCAGAATTGTTTCTTGAGGTAGTGTGTTGATGCTGAAAGAACATGGACTTTGAAATTAACTAAACTTAAGTTGATTCCTATTCTACCATCATTAGCTGAATCAACTGGGGAAAGTGACAAACTGATTGAATCTCAGGTAGGGCGTGTACAGCACAATTGGCTATGAGGATTAATCGAGATCACACAGAAAAAGCCTGCCCTTCGCCCTCCATAACTGTTACTTCCTTTCCATTTATTCTTTTAGATTTTTTTCCAATAATCTTATTCATCTCCTCTACCTGTGACTTCTCTGAATGCTTTATCTTCCCATTGCTATCACTTAAGTTCCCTGCTATAGAAAAGAGCACAGATGCCCAACAGGATGAGGCTTGCTTTAATCTGGCTGCTGCGTTGATGAGCCTTGTTCTCCACTTGTTCTATAAGATACCTGGAATGAGATAAGCAAAGTACAATTACTGTGTCTCTTCTCAGAGGACAGGATTTATTAACAAAGAGTTACATTAAGAAGGTTTGCACTAGAATGGGGTTTTGCTCATTTTCCCTAAATGTCTTATCTTCAGTGACCCAGATAATCATGATGATGTGATCACTGACCTAGAGCCAGACATCCTGGAATGTGAAGTTAAGTGGGCCTTAGAAAGCATCACTATGAACAAAGCTAGTGGAGGTGATGGAATTCCAGTTGACCTATTTCAAATCCTGAAAGATGATGCTGTAAAAGTGCTGCACTCAATATGCCAGCAAATTTAGAAAACTCAGCAGTGGCCACAGGACTGGAAAAGGTCAGTTTTCATTCCAATCCCAAAGAAAGGCAATGCCAAAGAATGCTCAAACTACTGCACAATTGTACTCTTCTTACATGCTAGTAAAGTAATGCTCAAAATTCTCCAAGCCAGGCTTCAGCAATATGTGAACTGTGAATTTCCTGATGTTCATGCTGGTTTTAGAAAAGGCAGAGGAACCAGAGATCAAATTGCCAACATCCGCTGAATCATGAAAAAAGCAAGAAAATTCCAGAAAAACATCTATTTCTGCTTTATTGACTATGCCAAAGCCTTTGACTGTGTGGATCACAATAGACTGTGGGAAATTCTGAAAGAGATGGGAATGCCAGACCACCTGACCTGCCTCTTGAGAAATCTGTATGCAGGTCAAGAAGCAACAGTGAGAACTGGACATGGAACAACAGACTGGTTCCAAATAGGAAAAGGAGTACGTCAAGGCTGTATATTGTCACCCTGCTTATTTAACTTATATGCAGAGTACATCATGAGAAACGCTGGGCTGGAGGAAGCACAAGCTTGAATCAAGATTGCCGGGAGAAATATCAATAACCTCAGATATGCAGATGACACCACCCTTATGGCAGAAAGTGAAGAAGAACTAAAAAGCCTCTTGATGAAAGTGAAAGCGGAGAATGAAAAAGTTGGCTTAAAGCTCAACATTCAGAAAACGAAGATCATGACATCCGGTCCCATCACTTCATGGCAAATAGATGGGGAAACAGTGGGAGCAGTGTCAGACTTTATTTTTTTGGGCTCCAAAATCACTGCAGATGGTGTCTGCAGCCATGAAATTAAAAGACGCTTACTCCTTGGAAGGAAAGTTATGACCAACCTAGATAGCATATTCAAAAGCAGAAACATTACTTTGCCAGCAAAGGTCCGTCTAGTCAAGACTATGGTTTTTCCAGTAGTCATGTATGGATGTGAGAGTTGGACTGTGAAGAAAGCTGAGTGACGAAGAATTGATGCTTTTGAACTGTGGTGTTGGAGAAGACTCTGGAGAGTCACTTGGACTGCAGGGAGATCCTACTAGTTCATTCTGAAGGAGATCAGCCCTGGGATTTCTTTGGAGGGAATGATGCTAAAGCTGAAACTCCAGTACTTTGGCCACCTCATGCAAAGAGTTGACTCATTGGGAAAGACTCTGATGCTGGGAGGGATTGGGGGCAGGAGGAGAAGGGGACAACAGAGAATGAGATGGCTGGATGGCATCACTGACTCAATGGACGTGAGTCTGAATGAACTCCGGGAGTTGGTGATGGACAGGGAGGCCTGGCGTGCTGCGATTCATGGGGTCGCAAAGAGTCGGACACGACTGAGCGACTGAACTGAACTGAACTGGAGGCAAGCTTCATAGGTAGGTCCTTCTCTTTTTCCTTCAATACCTCCCTCTTCTCTGTTGTGTCTACCCTTTGCTACCAGGGCCCACCTGTGAAAATCTCCAGGTCACGATTTTTCTTCCCTCTTGCCTTGGCTTCCAATCTGGCCTCTAACCTCAGAAGAGTATATGATTTAAAATAGTCCCCAAAGGGGCTTCATGATAGCAATAGCTGGCTGTACTAATTATACTTGTGTGCTTTTTTTTTTTTGAAAGGAGGCTATTCAAGTCCTAAAACAAAATTAAAGAGAAAAATGGAAAACTTACATATCTTAGTAGTTTAGAATGGGAACAAGGGAGGGGATGAGATTCAAAGGGAAATAAGAACTGAGACACTACATAACCTGCTGATGGCTAAGACACACTACAAACATAGTCGCCTTTACAGGCAGAAAAGCAAGATACACGACTAGAAAGAAACAAATATTCTTACGGCAAAAGGTAAAGAAATATTTAAAAATCAAAATTGTATGATGTATATGGTTCTAGAACCAATTGATGTGAAATTATACTTTGTCTTGCAAACCTCAGTGTATAACTGACCCGAATTTTTATCTCATAGAAAATAATTCATTCATCATAAACAATCATTTTAAAAGAAAAATAGCAGAGAAAGTATACTCATAAAAATTACTTTTTTTTCTTGTAGCAAAATGAATACACACATTTGTAGTTGGATATTTAGAAAGCATGAAGAAAAGGAGAAAGGAAAAAGCACAGATAAAATAAAACATCCCCAAGGATAATCACTGTGTATGTTTTGATGTATGTATGTATCTATTCATCAAGTAAACTTGGAGGAATCAGAAATGGAATCATAATGTAGACACTTTTATTTTGCTCAAAAATATAGCATACACCAGTACTTCTCAAACATTAATGTGCCTGGGAATCATTTGGGGACTTTGCTAAATTGCAGATTCTGATTCAGTAGGTCTGAGTGGTGCCTGAAACTCTTCATACCTGCATATCTAACAGGCTCCCAGACAATGCAGCGCCCATGCTGCCACACCAGAGAGCACCCTTTGAAATGAAGCAGGTGTGTACACCATTCTGTGTCATTACTGATTCTTTACAAACATATTTTTAATTGCTGCAAATATTCCATTATTCCATATACGTAAGTCAACAAGCCATTATGTCTAGTTAGGTTTATTCCTTTATTTTTACTATATTACAGAAGAAACTATGATCAACATTCATAAAGAAAAATCTTAATGCAATTCCATTGTGATTTCTTTCAAGTAATTTCCTTAAAATGGAAGTGTTTCATCAAAATTATTCTGAATTTTAAGGCATTTCAACATATTGTTAGCTAGCTGTTGAGGGGCAGGTAAAAAACAAAACAATTTTGAAGAGTGCATGTTAACTAAATAGTTATATTACCCTGACCTGAAAAAATTTTCAGCTTGTCCCCTTATCCTCTCCTTAGGGAGAAGTCGGTTCCATCTCTATGGTAACCCCATCACTTTCCCTTGTCTCTTTCTCAGTATTCTGTTACCATTACTGGTGTTTGCTGACAAGGGTGTCTGCCCCTAGCTGGCCGGTGTATTAGCCTCAGTGCCAAGCACCCTGCTAGACACTCAGGAAATGATAGAAGAATGAATAGCCAAGTGAAAGCACGTCTTTCCATACATAAATACTTGTTAGAGCACTGTAGGGGGGCTGTATGAGTTTCTTTCCTAACACATTAGATACTTTGGTAATAAAACCCAACACATGAAAAATTATTTGCTGCTTTTTATAGAAAATCAACCACAACAGCCTTTGGTATTAAATGATTTCCTTTTATAAAGCAGCCCATGTCTGTGCATATATGGTTACAGTTTCAAAGCTATGTGTACCAAAACCTGTGAGCCATTATCCTACTAAGAGCTTTAGTAACAGCATTATGTGGTAACACTTATATAGTATTTTGGTATAATAATACTCATGATATAATAACATATAATATCTTGCAAATCTATCCCATATGGATTGTGCCCTTATAATTATCATGGATTTATTTTGCATTTTTTGATTTTTAAGGATATTGTATTAAATATTATTTATCCTGATTATCAAAGGTTTTTGCACCCCCTTAAATTTTTTACCTACAGTGAATGACTCTCATGCCTTACCCTAGTTCTGGCCCTATAGGTTAACTGTAACTTAAGATTTTTAAGTAAGTGAAATTTATAACTTAAAATTTGTATACTTTTAAGTATTATTATTCAATCATATAATATTTTCTTGATTGGCCACCATGTATTTAATTATTTTTCTCCTAGGTGTTCTATCTAATCAAGCACCTGTTCAAGTCACTGCCTCTGTGGGGTTGGCAGGAATTGGTGCTTGGTTTCTACAGGCAACAGACAGGGAGATTTTTGAGACAGAGCTATTCATACTAATACTTACCTTGGTCAGTTCAGGGTTCTTCCTTTTGTTCAATGATTGACTTATGAAATATGTTTGGCACCTACTGTATGTGATAACAACAGTGATAGGTAAATGTTACGTATGAAAAAATAAGTAAAACATGATACTTACCTTCAAGTTTTTCTGCATTTGATAGTGGAACCAGGCACCTTAAGATAAAATTAAATCCAGGGTTTAAATGGATGCAGGGAGGGAAGACAGGGACACCTGGAATGCAGGGAAGATGCTTTATTCACACCTAAGCTGTCTCTTCCAGAAGAACTGGGTTCTGTGCATCTGTTACACTCAAAACTAACTCTCTCACTATACCGCCAACACCTCCCCCGCTTTTAGTCTATAGCCATTATCCTGGGAGGACTTTAGATGCTTTGGCCAATGCTCATTTAATCTAAGTGAAGTTTTACAAAACAAAACCTGGAGTGTATTTGTATGAGCAGGAAGTATTGCTGTATTGAAGCCCATATGGCATCATGCTTAGGTTGAGAATCACCATGTCTGCTGAATTATGTTATCACTGACTTCGAAGTTATCATTGATGAGCAGCAGCTGTTGCCAGGAATAGTAAATCACATCCCACGATTTTATAAGAACTGGTGGTGTGGCTTTTCAAAGAGCTCGTTTTTAATAGAAGGCATAAGTCATCACCCATACTATTTATAGGATGGGTATAGATTGATTTGGGCTTCTCTGGTGGCTCAGAGGTTAAAGAATCTGCCTGCAATGCAGGAGACCAGAGTTTGATCCCTGGATCAAGAAGATGCCCTGGAGAAGGCAATGGCTACCCAGTCCAGTATTCTTGCCTGGAGAGTTCCATGGACAAAGGAGCTACAGTCCATGGGGGTTGCAAAGAGTCAGACATGATTCTGAGACTAACACTTTCACTTTCAGAGACTGATTTACATTTTTTATTTTTGGAGATATTAATTTGATTTCAAAATATTTATTGAATGTTCACTATGTGCCCAAATCCTTATTTTCAAATAGCTTAAATAACTTTTGGGGAAAATATATGTCCACAACCATCCAGTGTTCAAAGTTCAATGTTTCATGTGTTAAGAACAGATTCAAGTAGTTTGTTATGGGAGAGAGAGGGATAAACAATTAAGTGATATTTATCAACACTGGTGATGGGGAGAAAAGAGGACTCTGTTGCTGCTGCTGCTAAGTCGCTTCAGTCGTGTTCGACTCTGTGCGACCCCAGGGACGGCAGCCCACCAGGCTCCCCCATCCCTGGGATTCTCCAGGCAAGAACACTGGAGTGGGTTGCCATTTCTTTCTCCAATGCATGAAAGTGAAAAATCAAAGTGAAGTTGCTCAGTCGTGTGTGACTCTTCGAGACCCCATGGACTGCAACCTACCAGGCTCCTCCATCCATGGGATTTTCCAGGCAAGAGTACTGGAGTGAGGTGCCATCGCCTTCTCCAAAAGAGGACCCTAAGAGGGCATTTGTGTTGGGTTTTGATGTCTGTGCAGGTTTGGTTTTGTCGGGTTTTGTTTAGAAAGTAAAATAGGGAAAAGAGTTCAATGCTAAGAAGATAGCATGGGCTCCAGAATCATGAAAATAAATGCCAGTTCACAGCATTGGGAAGTAATTAGGTGTTGCTGTTGGTCAGTGCTGCTTAATCCTGGCTGCACTCTAGAATCACC
Source organism: Bos mutus (assembly GCF_027580195.1). Classification (NCBI taxonomy): domain Eukaryota; kingdom Metazoa; phylum Chordata; class Mammalia; order Artiodactyla; family Bovidae; genus Bos; species Bos mutus. The sequence continues at coordinate 88,194,352 of NC_091617.1, read as the reverse complement.
TGGGGAGCTTTAAGAATACTGATGCCTGAGTTTCACCCCCAGAGGTCCTGATTTAACTGGTCTTTGGTATGGCTTATGCATCAGAATTTTAATTTTAAATATTATTCTAATATGCAGCCAAAATTGAAAACCTCTGCTATAGAGTAATATATTTAGGTTGGTGCTATGAGGCAGAAAAACATGAAAATATATCATATTTTCTTGGGCTGAAATATCCTTGTACTGAAGTTCTTACAAAGGAACACAGAGAATTTAAAGGAATATGGTTTTTAAGTCTGTGTGTTAGAAATGAAGAATCAGAGATCTAATTTACACTTACAAATGAAAAAATGAGATAGTCAAGGAAGGCTTATGACTTTAGCAACAGGACAAGTCCCTAGAACTCACCATGAGAAAGGGCAGGGTTTGAGATAAGGAGAGAGAAAATTGATTAAAGAAGCAAAGGAATGTTACTGAAAAGAGAAGTCAGTTCTTTTGGTTTTTCTGATGGCTGTTTTGGCTTGAATTGTGAATATATGGAAACTTTACCTTAAATTACTCCTTTTACCTTTTATTTCCATCAACTACCAAATGTAGATACTGGAGCGGGTTGCCATTTCCTTTTCCACGGGATCTTCCCCACATGGATCAAGCCCATGTCTCCTGTGTCTCCTGCATTTCAGGCAAATTCTTTACCACTGAACCACTTGGGAAGCCTATAAAGGATAGGAACCCACAAAGGGAGTGAATTGCCTTGGTGGGTGGGCTTTTTGCAGATTAGCTGGTGGGGAAGGCCTCTGCCACTGTGATATCCCTTCTCACTTCATTACTCTTCCAGGATCAAAACTTCCTGGCATCTTGAATGGGTCTTGCCTTCTCACCATTCAAGTCCTATCAATTCCACCTCACCACAGCTCCCACCTTCTGTCAGACGAGTTGATCAGAAAGGAAACAAAATGAAACATTCCTCCCCAAATACTGGATAAATAAAAATGCCCTTTGGGAATCTTTTTCTCTTAAAAGATAAATACTTCCAAGCTAGTATATCTTAACTTTTAAACTGTTCTAGCACTCAACTCAGAGAAGGCAATGGCAACCCACTCCAGTACTCTTGCATGGAAAATCCCATGGACGGAGGGGCCTGGTAGGCTGCAGTCCATGGGGTCACTAGGAGTCAGATACGACTGAGCGACTTCACTTTCACTTTTCACTTTCATGCATTGGAGAAGGAAATGGCAACCCACTCCAGTGTTCTTGCCTGGAGAATCCCAGGGACGGGGAGCCTGGTGGGCTGCTGTCTATGGGGTCACGCAGAGTTGGACACGACTGAAGCGACTTAGCAGCAGCAGCAGCAGCAGCACTCAACCATGCTTCAAATCCTTTCATTCATGCCACATTCTCCCCATTCCCTGATGTAGTGATAATTCCTCAAACTCGACTGTGAACTTCGTAAGGTCTGGAAAGCACCTTGCACAGTGCTGGATATGTATTTATTAAATGTTGATTGAAAATTACCCTAAATGCTTCCCAGCACAGAGTTCCTATTCTGCTTCCCTTTATGCCCATCCTTTCAACATGTTAGCCGAGTAACACTTTGACATCTGGGCCCCAGGATATTGTTTCCATTGAACTGTGGCCTTTGAATGAAAGATCAAGTCTTTCTGACACTTAATTTTCATTAACTTTCTGCCTTTCCACGTTCTGTAGTATTGTCCAACTTCATTCTAGTTCCCCAAATAAAAGAAAAAAATTGGCATATATGTGTACATATATATATATATATTTTTTTTTTTTTTTTTCCTGTAGTAAATACCTGAGTTCTAATGAGTGGCTGACTCTTGCATGAAATATATCAACATCAACCAGCTGATCTGCCTCAGAAACAGTCTACTATGGACCCTCACTCAAAAGGACCATCTTATTTTCACACATAAAGAGGCGGTTTAACAATCACGGTAAAATCATACATTGACCATGACATAGAAAGAGTGAGCTTGCATCTATCTTCTCTTTTCTATTCTCACTATTTCAATTGAGGTCCTAATCGCTACCTTTTTTTTTTTTTAAAGATCACTTCCTAGTTTCTCTATTTCCTAAGATATCATGTCTTCAGTTCAGTTCAGTTCAGTTCAGTCGCTCAGTCGTGTCCGACTCTTTGCGACCCTGTGAATTGCAGCATGCCAGGCCTCTCTGTCCATCACAAACTCCCGGAGTTCACTCCGACTCAAGTCCATCGAGTCAGTGATGCCATCCAGCCATCTCATCCTCTGGCGTCCCCTTCTCCTCCTACCCCCAATCCCTCCCAGCATCAGAGTCTTTCCCAATGAGTCAGTTCTTCGCATGAGGTGGCCAAAGTACTGGAGTTTCAGCTTCAGCATCATTCCCTCCAAAGAAATCCCAGGGCTGATCTCCTTCAGAATGGACTGGTTGGATCTCCTTGCAGTCCAAGGGACTCTCCAGAGTCTTCTCCAACACCACAGTTCAAAAGCATCAATTCTTCTGCGCTCAGCCTTCTTCACAGTCCAACTCTCACATCCATACATGACCACAGGAAAAACCATAGCCTTGACTAGACAGACCTTTTGTCCTTAAAACATATAACTGATAAATTTTTCTTAAATATAGTTCTGATAGCCATTTTCTTACTCAAAATGTTTCAGTGGATCTTTCTGACTTAAATATGTCCATCTGACTTGATATTTATTGGAACCTCATACTCTGAGTCCATTTTCCCTCCAGACTGTCTCACTGACTTCTACTAGGTAACAGCCAAAGCTGCCTGCTTGGTGTACTCCTTGTGTAGCACACTCCATGCTTGTTCCTGGGTTTGTCTTTGCCGCTTCTTTCTTATGAACCATCTGCATTCCCACCAAGAACATTTACTCATCCTTAAGGGTTCACAGTTAACTCTTTCGTGAAGCTTTCCCCAATTCCTGCAGATAATCATGACTCCTCACTTTTGCTAATCTCTTCATTGAGTTTTCTTTGTATTTCTCTCAAGTCCCTCAATCTGGCTTATTTTATAAAAATCTATACTTAGTGAAGAGGAAGCCTCTTGATGAAAGTGAAAGTGGAGAGTGGAAAAGTTGGCTTAAAGCTCAACATTCAGAAAAAGAAGATCATGGCATCCAGTCCTATCACTTCATGGGACATAGATGGGGAAACAGTGGAAACAGTGTCAGACTTTATTTTTGGGGGCTCTAAAATCACTGCGGATGGTGACTGCAGCCATGAAATTAAAAGACGCTTACTCCTTGGAAGGAAAGTTATGACCAACCTAGATAGCATATTCAAAAGCAGAGACATTACTTTGCCAACAAAGGTCCATCTAGTCAAGGCTATGGTTTTTCCAGTAGTCATGTATGGATGTGAGAGTTGGACTGTGAAGAAAGCTGAGAGCCGAAGAATTGATGCTTTTGAACTGTGGTGTTGGAGAAGACTCTTGAGAGTCCCTTGGACTGCAAGGAGATCCAACCAGTCCATTCTGAAGATCAGCCCTGGGATTTCTTTGGAAGGAATGATGCTAAAGCTGAAACTCCAGTACTTTGGCTACCTCATGCGAAGAGCTGACTCATTGGAAAGGACTCTGATGCTGGGAGGGATTAGGGGCAGGAGGAGAAGGGGACGCTAGAGGATGAGATGGCTGGATGGCATCACTGACTCGATGGACTTGAGTCTGAGTGAACTCCGGGAGTTTGTGATGGACAGGGAGGCCTGGCATGCTGCATTCATGGGGTCGCAAAGAGTAGGACATGACTGAGCAACTGAACTGAACTGAACTGATAATTATCCTACAATGTTTCCCGGATGGTAGGTGCCTTGGGACTGTAGCACTGTGGATTGAACACAATGGACATGTCCCAGGTATTTGAAGTGTTTCATTAAAATGCAGTAAAAAAAAGAAATTAAGCCTGAGAGGGATGAGATACATTGTCATATATATGAAGTATTAAGAAGGAGACCTGATGGGGAGGCACTGGAATTATCTAGGTAATATTTAGAGAGTTTTATCGTTATAATTTGATGTCTAAACTCTCATCACCTCCCATCTCCATAAACAGACTCACTACACACACACACACACACACACACACACACACACACACACGTACACACATACATGGATATATATGGGAACCTTTGTTCAGCAAGAAAGATAAGCAGGATTAAATTCACTAGATTAAAAAGAATCTAAAATCATTTACACACAAATAGCATTTAGTGAGTAAGAAAAAATCATTAACATTTATGTATAGCAAACAGTTACAATTCCTTCACTGTTGCAAAACTTTCTGCTGAATTTTTTTTTAAAAACATATGATTGTGTATTTGAGAAGAAAAAAATGTATTCCAGTTATACCTGGTAGAATGTGGAAAAAAAAGTAATCTGGACATACTGAAAATAAAGATGAAAAAAGTTCTGAACAGCTTCTGTTCTGTACACAGCAAAACTATGAACACTTGAACATTTAGTGACATCTGGACAGAAAGGGTAAGCCAGAAAAACAATTTGTCTTTTGTGACACATTTTTGAGATGGATCCAAGGAGCAACTTTTGGGGACAAAATAACAAATGAGTGTTTTATGTTGGACAGAGTATTTTATTCCTTCTTTTGCAGAGCTGCAACTCAGTAACTCCATCCCCTGTAATTGCTGGTGCTTAACTCTCAGAAACACTTCACTGGTTGAAAGATATGGCTCATCTGGAAGCTTCCCCTTGACAACTAACATTGCTATGGCTAGTTTTGTTGCCTTTAATGATAGTCCTAGTAAAAGTCGAGAGTCTTTGGCGTGTAATGTTAACAACCAAAAATGCCATTTCTAATATCTTCTGTAGTAAATAGTGAAAGAGCTAATGGCGCTTCCTTTAAGTTATCTCAGGTGTGTCAGTGATTCTCCTTTGCAGCTTTCGTTATTGATAAAAAAACAAAAAGAAACCAAATACTGAATTAACTATAAAAACTAAAAGTTTTTGATACATGGACCAGGTATTTAGTTGCCTAATGAAATAAAGAGAGAGTTAAGAGTAAGTGAAGATTAAATTTATAAGGTGATTTAACTTTTTTAATCACCAGCACATTAACATATATAGATCTTCCCCAGCTTACAATGGGGTTCTTGTTACATCCTGATAAATCCATTATAAGGAGAAAATATCTTAAGACAAAAATGCATTTACTATACTTAACCTGCTGAACATCACAGCTTAGTCTAGCCTACCTTAAACATACTTGGAATGCTTATTTTAGCCTGCTGCTGCTGCTGCTAAGTCGCTTCAGTCGTGTCTGACTCTGTGCGACCCCAGAGACGGCAGCCCATCAGGCTCCCCCGTCCCTGGGATTCTCCAGGCAAGAACACTGGAGTGGGTTGCCATGTCCTTCTCCAATACATGAAAATGAAAAGTGAAAGTGAAGTCGCTCAGTTGTATCTGACTCCTAGCAACCCCATGGACTGCAGCCTACCAGGCTCCTCCATCCATGGGATTCTCCAGGCAAGAGTACTGGAGTGGGGTGCCGTTGCCTTCTCCGTATTTTAGCCTAGAGTTGGGTAAAATTATCTATTACAAAGCCCATTTTTATAATAAAGTGTTATGTAATTTACTGAATACTTTACTGAATGTGATAAACTAGTTGTATGGCTATAGAATGATTATATCAGTTGTTTCACCTCACAATCACTGGCTGACTGGGAGCTGCAGCTTGCTACCCTGCCCCAGCATCACAAAAGAGAATAGTACCGTATATTGCAAGCCTGGGTAAAAGATCCAAATTCAAAATTCAAATCACTGTTTCTACTGAACATATATTGTTTTGCGCCATCATAAAATGAAAAAAATTGCAAGTCAAGGACCATCTGTTCCTATTGTTTTTAATGAATATTTATTTTCTTTTGAAATATTTATTCACTTATTTATTCATTTGGCTGTGCCAGGTCTTAGTTGCAGCACGAGGGATCTTCCTTGAGGCCTGTGGAATCTTGGTTGCGGTGTGTGGGATCTAGTTCCCTATCCAAGGATCAAATCCGGGTCCCCTGCATTTCAGGGAAGTCCCTGTGCCTGCTCTTAAACTGTGCCTCCTCATTGGTGGTCCTCTGGGTTGACTCAAGTCCTTGGATGGTGAGAGTTACTACCAAAGCCTCTGCCGGCATCTTTGCCTCTCACCTCACCCTGCTCATATCCACTGTCTACTCTGCTGCCATAAATACCTCAAAAAGGAAGTTGAGTCCTGTCAGCTTCTGAAGTCCTTCTGAAGCTTTCTCTCCCTCAGGCCACACAAGGCCCGAGAAGGTCTGACCCTGCCGTAGCTCTCACAGCTTCCGCTCCTGCGCCCTGGCACCAACCACAGTCTGCTGGGTAGTGTCTCCTTCATCTGCGATGCTCTCTGACTTTTACGTTCTCTCCCGAATGTTCTTCTCCTTCCTCCCTGCTTCCGTGCTGCTTCCTACTCAACCCTTCAGTCTATCACTTCTTCAGAGCTGCCTTCTTGCTCTCCAGCATGTATCCATAACCTCTCTTGATTCTTCCCTCATACCTCTTACCCCACCACAGCATCATGGCACACTTCTTGTCTCCCCAGATAGGCAATGAGCTCCACGAGGACCCTTTGTGATGCCTTTTTTTTTTTTTTTTTTCTTCTATCAACATTTCCTAAGACAGGACAGTTAATTGAGGAGGTGTTCATATGTTTGTTGAAGTAAGCTCCACTCTATTCTAAATTACTTAAAATTGCCTCATATATTTTACACAGTATCCCCCCTCTTCCCACTGTTCCTTTTCTAAACTACACCTCTTTTGTACCAAATCCAAAACAAATAAAATAAATTAAAAAAAAAACTTACAGGGGGAATATATTCAACGTGTTCATAAGGGGTACAAGACCACAGACAACTCAGGTTTAGGTAGCTTTTTTCATTTTCTCACACACAGCGAATATCACTGAAATCAGTAGCAGGGCTCTTCTGATCCATTCATTTCAGTTGTTACTTTCAATTAAACTGATCACAGACTACACTCCATGGAGGGGTGATCAGAAAAATGGATACTTGTGTGTCTCTGACAAAAATACTCTAACCGCTCCTGTATATGATCTCAGGTTACCCTAAGAATATTTTGGAAGATTTTTCTGTGGCTGAATGTGCAGTCACAGTCCACAGCCTGGAGAAGAAATCACATACTTGGAGACTGTGCTCCAAGAAGTATTATTGATGGTGATGAAAATGTTCTCAGAGAGAGCAATAAATCAGGGTCTATTTGACCCACCTCATGAACTGCTCCACATTAGGTTTCTACAGTAAATACTGCTCCATGTGGTCACTATCTCTTCCCATTCTTCAGGACACATATATGTACATGGCCAGTACACACACACACACACACATACACACACACACACACTGCAGCAAGATTTCAGTAGGAAATAATCCAGCCAGGAAATATGGCTATGGTGAAAACAGATTCTATTTTAATAAAAGCCCTGAAACTTTTATTTCAGGAAATGATATCAGGAAAAGCAGTTGTTGCAGTTTGAGTGAGTGAGTTTGCCATTAATTAATAAGAAAATCACTGTCGGTAGTTTGAACAATAGGCATTATTATAATTAACATTTGCCTTCTTTTTAATGAGATAAAACTATAATTCTTAACAGTGAATTATGGTTGACAGATGAAGAAGCTAACTCTTACATTCTTTAAGGAAAAGTAACTAAGGATTCCTGTTTGTTATTAATATAGGTCCTCTCTCGGTACATTCCTTCCTTTTAGGATCTAGGTTCTTTGAGATGTGAAAGTATCTATTGCTGCTGCAGAGACACTGGTTAAAATTCTGTTACCCAAGTAAGTGGTTTTGTCTAGACTGAGATATTTTGTTATTGTTAAAAAAAAAAAGTGACCCTGGCCCAAATATTGTTTTATTTGAGGCACAATCTTTTTTGGAGTGGATCTATTTCAAAAGGGTTTTTACTGGTATCAAAAAGGGTACACTTTAAGGCTGTTTGATCTTCCCTCGACCTGGCAGAACTATGAGTGGTTTTTGATGAACCAAGCACCCAGCAGATGGGGTGGGAGTGGAGAAAAATGCAGGGTCAGGGCTAGGCACAGAGATGGGCACAGGAAGCAGCCAGAGCTGATGTTGTTGGTACCTCCCATGTTTCAGGACCAGGAAATAGAGGCTTTCTCAGGCTTTCTTTCATTTTGTGTAATCCTCACCAAGAACTTGCAACAGATATTGTATTGTCCCCTTTTACATGTGAAGAATCAGAGGCTCCTGGAGATGGAGAGGTTTGTTCACACAGGCCTTGCTTGGCAGAGGCAGGGCTTAAACCAGGTACTTTGAAGCAGTGCTCTTCCTTATAGCCTACAACATGTGACATTCTCTACAGCAGACTTGGGGGGTCGCTGTACTGGGATTTCCTTCATCTCTGACACTGACTGGGTGGCACTGTGCAAGCCACTTAACCTCTCAGGATTTGTCTCCTCAGCCTTCAGCACAGATAACAATGCCCCCTCTGTGTTCCCTGTAGGAGTGTGGTGATGGCCCAACCAAATAACACACATCAGAAATCACTAGTGAAGTACAAAGCATCAAAAGAATAGAAAGTTATCATTAGACCTACAGCCCTTGGCCCACACCTAAAGAATGGGATATCAAGAAAAAACAAAGCAATTTGAGAGACACTGGTTTAGGGGTCTATAAACTTACAGTCACAATTGCAGAAAGATTTTTTTTTGCTGTGAGAGTCCATTAATTATAGATTCCATTCTTCAGTGCATGGCTTATCTTACATACAATTAATTATTCCATAAATCAAATAAGCAACTTGTTGGCAAATGACATCTGCAATCTTTAAGCTGACAGCAAAATATATGGCATACCATAAATATCACAAGCTCACTTTTATTTTCTAGACATTTTGGTGCTGGTACTGAGGAACAGATTGTTACTGTGGAAAAACACTTGTGCTTCCTGCTGATGGCAGAACATGCCTAGCCCTCTCAGCAGCTCAGAAGACAGCTCTTTAAGTTCTGACCTCAGGCCACCAGGCCCAAAGGACAAGTTAAAACAGAAGTGGAATAACTGAGACTTCAGTGAAATGATTTTGTCAGGACCAGCTAACACTTTGTTCTGAGAGCCATGGCCTCTGAATACTACTGTACTGATTCTATGTGATCCTGATTCCTCCTTCTGTTAAAAGCACCTGGAATAGTGCCTGGTACATAGTAGGTACGCAACAGCAGTTGGCCTCAGTTTCTAATCATAAGCCATCTGCCTTCAGCTTCCTCAGTGCTGGTGACTGATTGCTTCTCCCTTTTCTACCGCACTTGACCTTCAGGGCACTGAACCACATGAAGACCCTGCTCCATCTATATTGAGCCTTAGCCAAGGGTCCTGGTTGTCTCCTAGGTTTCCACCTGTTCCTGGCTGTCTGACTCTCTCTACCCTCTCCTGGAAGCACTTTATTCAGGGTGATACTTTGGGTAAAGCAATTGTGGTTGGTTGGGCTTGATGGAATACAGTCACTCTGGATGGCTTAGTCTCATGTATTTTAACATCACTCATAAGATATTAATATCTTTGTCCACTTCTTAACAAGGTCAGAACTTCTTAATAGGGAAACTTGCAATGGAATCTATTCTTGACCTAGAGAAGTATAAATAATTTTCAGTTATTGAATCTGGCAACTTATCCATGTATTGGTAAATTATAAAATATCTCTTCCAGTATTTACCATTCTATTATCCTTTGGTTCTTTTCTCTGTATACATTAGTATATCAGTTAAAATGGAAACGTTAATGTATTTGAAACTTTCATTTTTTCTCTAGAAACTATAAACTGCTGTGTGTGGTAATACAGAATATCATTGCAATCTATCATGACTTGTATCTCATAGATTCTAACATGTATCTTTTTACATGTTACCATCTCTGAAATTGGCTGCATCTTACAACTGAAGGAATCATAGTAATGGATAGTATTTTTTCTTTTATAGGAAGGTGATATATCATGCAACCAATGGTACTTTAGAACTGATGAAAAGTAATTTAAGTCTAGTCATAGCTAAAGTTTTAAATTCATATTTGGTAGATATTGTGTGATATCTGGTTCAGGCTCATTCTATCTTTTTTGCTGTGTTTTTCTGTACTACATAAGCTACAATACTTAAAAATTTCCCAGACTTCAATATTGCTGGAGTTCTGGCTGAAAACTTGTTCAGTTGCTAAGTCATGTCTGACTTTTTGCAACCCCATGGACTGCAGCACTCCAAACTTCCCTGTCCTTCACTATCTCCCAAAATTTGTTCAAACTCATTTCCATTGAGTCAGTGATGCCATCCAACCATCTCATCCTCTGTCTCCCCTTTCTCTTCTTGCCCTCAATCTTTCCCAGCATAAACTCTTTTCCATCAAGTCAGTTTTTCGCATCAGATAGCCAAAGTATTGGGGTTTCAGCTTCAGCATCAGTCCTTCCAATGAATATTCAGGGTTGATTTCCTTTGGGATTGACCTGTTCAATCTTCTTGCAGTCCACAGGACTCTCAAGAGTCTTCTCCAGCACCACAGTTTGAAAACATCAATTTTTGTTAAATAGATGAGCACACAAAACTTGGAAGGTGAAAATGAGACAAAGGGTGTCTTCATGTTCCCTTTGAGTGTGTGTTTCTGGCAAACAGGGTCTTGAAGACAACATGTTCCTTTGCAGGAGCATTCCAATGGCTCTTTCTCAGCTTTCTGGGACCGAGAGGCACCTGTGGAAGTGGCAGGAGGAGCTTTATAGAGCTGATTCCAGCTTCCTCATCTCTGGATCACTACTCTGTGGTGTGCTCTCTGGCTCAGCGTTTCTAAGTGGGATCAGAATTCCTGGTAGGTGAGTTGTGTGGTATTCTGGGAGCAATTTCTGGAGAATTTCTAATCCTTACAACAATTTATTATGAACATCTAATTCTCTATATTGTATAACTGCTTGCTTAAAATACTTGTGTGTTTTGGTTTCCTCTACCGTGGTGACTGATAGTTACAACAGATTATTAAATACACTGTAAAACAAATCAAGGTATCAAAGGGATGAGGACTTTTACCTATTTTCTTTACATTCATTCTAGCTATTTTTTAGACCTACTGTAGAATCATCAGGGTTTGTCATGATGGTTGAAGTAAACAATATAATGCAAATGATTTCCTTTAGAGAAACCAAAGCACTTAGTATTTTCATAACCTCATTATATATCTACAGAAGAAACATTATTGTTTCAGTAACATCCTCAGTTTCTTTATTTAAGGCTGAGATGCATAAGCAAACAAGTGGGTGGACATATAAATAGTTTATCATTAAATTATGGGAAAAAAGAAGCATGAAATCACATTAATCTCCTCACTTGTCATTAAGAGGAAATAGAGTTTAAAGAAAAAAGAAAAAACACCCTCCAATATAGGATATCAACATGAACTGTCAGTCTGACCTTAAGTAACTCATTTATTTCATTTTGACGCCGAAGTTTTTTTCTATAAAATGTGGCGAATATGACCTGTCACTCACTTTGGTTTCGAGGATATTGTCAAGAAGAATATTAGATAATTCCTTTGCATATAGTTGGGAAAAATCTTGTAAGTGTTGGGTATTATTAAACTTGGATTATGTACTGTTAGTATTATTTTTATTTCTAAGGCTTCATAAAGCATCATCAAAAATTGAAATTAAACATATATAGGTGATTGATCTTATTAAATAGAGCACAATTCTTTCAGAATTACAGTTTCAGTCTACACAGGAAAGAGTTCTGACCATATACGCAATAATAAAATATATTCCAAGGTTAAACCAGAACTTCTCTGAAACCCATTAGGGATCAGTTCAAAGCTAAAAATAATTTACTAATAAATGTTCCTCACTTTAAGTTTCATTCTCTGAATTTATTAAAAGGTACATCTTAAAGACCAGTAATTTTCAGGTTGACTGTCACAGTTTTATCTAAGTTTTTTTTTTAATTTAAATGTATTTATTTTAATTGGATGATAATTAGTTTACAATATTGTATTGGTTTTGCATCAGTCAGTCAATTCAGTCGCTCATGTCCGACTCTTTGCGACCCCATGAATAGCAGTACGCCAGGCCTCCCTGTCCATCACCAACTCCTGGAGTTCATTCAGACTCAATTCCATCAAGTCAGTGATGCCATCCAGCCATCTCATCCTCTGGCGTCCCCTTCTCCTCCTGCCCCCAATCCCTCCCAGCATCAGAGTCTTTTCCAATGAGTCAGTTCTTCGCATGAGGTGGTCAAAGTCCTGGAGTTTCAGCTTTAGCATCATTCCCTCCAAAGAAATCCCAGGGCTGATCTCCTTCAGAATGGACTGGTTGGATCTCCTTGCAGTCCAAGGGACTCTCAAGAGTCTTCTCCAATACCACAGTTCAAAAGCATCAATTCTTCTGCGCTCAGCTTTCTTCACAGTCCAACTCTCTCATCCATACATGACCACTGGAAAAACCATAGCCTTGACTAGACGGACTTTTGTTGGCAAAGTAATATCTCTGCTTTTCAATATGCTATCTAGGTTGGTCATGACTTTTCTTCCAAGGAGTAAGCGTCTTTTAATTTCATGGCTGCAGTCACCATCTGCAGTGATTTTGGAGCCCCAAAAAAGAAAGTCTGACACTGTTTCCACTGTTTTCCCATCTATTTCCATTGAAGTGATGGGGCCAGATGCCATGATCTTCGTTTTCTGAATGTTGAGTTTTAAGTCAACTTTTTCACTCTCCTCTTTCACCTTTATCAAGAGGCTTTTTAGTTCCTCTTCACTTTCTGCCGTAAGGGTGGTGACATCTGCATATCTGAGGTTATTGATATTTCTCCCGGCAGTCTTGATGCCATACATCAACATGAATCTGCCATGGGTGTACACGTGCTCCCCATCCTGAACCCCCCTCCCACCTCCCTCCCTGTACCATCCCTCTGGGTCTTCCTAGTGCACCAGCCCCGAGCATCCTGTATCCTGCAATTGAACCTACCTTTTTTAGTTTGTAGATTTGTGATGCTTAAGCTGCTGCTGCTGCTAAGTCGCTTGAGTCATGTCCGACTCTGTGCAACCCCATAGACAGCAGCCCACCAGGCTCCCCTGTCCCTGGGATCCTCCAGGCAAGAACACTGGAGTGGGTTGCCATTTCCTTCTCCAATGCATGTAAGTGAAAATTGAAAGTGAAGTCACGCAGTTGTGTCCGACTCTTTGTGATGCTTAAACCACATACCAATATGCTTCTTGAAAACTTTCCTTTAGGAAAGTGTATCAATAATATTGAACAAAGGGAGAAAAGTCAGCCACATATCTTTGCCTTAAAATTTTATTTTCATTTCTATTGTCTATTATAAAATTAAATTGGTGCCTTTGGTTGGTTATCTGCTGTGTTATATTCATTCAGGGCTCATCCAGGGCTAGATAGCCAAGGAGTCAATTTAAATATTAGGAGAAAAGTAATTTAAACTTTTTTTAGTTTTTAATTAGAGGATAATTGTTTTACAGTGTTATGCTGGTTTTATAGTACAACAACATGAATCAGTCACAATTATAAATAGTGTTTGACTGTTTCTCTATTTCCCGTGTGAGAATAAATGTATTTCTTTTAATCTGAAGTTATGGAAGAGACATATTACTTGAGTTATATATATATATATACACACATACATGTATATTTAAAGGTCAAGAATAGAAACCTCAAGAAGGTTACATTTCTATTGCAAATTCTTGCAAAGTAGTTTAATGTGACAGTTAGATACACAAACTGTGCAAATGCCTGCCTGAGCTCAAATTCTGCCACATCCAAAGGTATTAATTAGTTGGATGACCTCTGATGAATTACATAACTTTGCTGCATTTCTCAACTTGTAAAAAGAGAAAATAATCATCTATTTTTTAGAGTCCTCATTGGCATTAATTGAATTAATTCATTTTAAAAGTCTTGAAACAAAGCCTGCTTCCTGCAGGTGCTCAATAAATTATTATTTCCTTTAGTGGAGTCACTTTTTACAGTATATAATACTGTGTTACTTCCTTGTCTACATGGCTACATATTTAGAAACTAGACTTCTCACATAATCAAGGTCAAATGAAAATGATTTCTTCTATATCAAGCATAAAAGATTATATTAAATAATAAAAATCAAGGCACTATGAAATAATCACTAATAAGCTCAAGGATTGGACTTGCCCTTAATGTTGCTACAAATATGTGCCTATGATTTTCTGTGCAGTCAGCATACATGAAAAGTTCAGTTGTGTTTGACTCTTTGTGACCCCATGGACTCCTCTGTCCATGGGATTTTCCAGGCAAGAATACTGGAGTGAGATGCCATTCCCTTCTCCAAGGGATCTTCCTAACCCAGGGATCAAACTCAGGTCTCTTATGGCTCCTGTATTGGCAGGCAGGTTCTTTACCACTAGCACCACCTGGGGAGCCCCCGTGAAAAGCAGTAAAATAATAATAAATCTAGACATTGCTAACTATAATATAACATATATATATATATATATATATATAAAAGTATATAACATACTACAAATGTATGGATTTGAAAACAATCACTTGGTTACATTTCTCAGCTTTCATACAGTGGATTACTAAATTGCTGGGCAATAGAGACAGTACTTCTCCCCAAAGCCATATCCACTGAACTTTAACCTTTCAGGATGTTCCATGTTAAAACAAAGTATGGGGGGAAGGAGCTCACAAATAATTTAAATACTTGAGGAAAATTGCATGCCATCTTCTTTCTTGCAAATTTACATTATTTATTAGTATATTCAAGTCTTGAACAGTGTCAGACTTCATTTTTCTGGGCTCCAAAATCACTGCAGATGGTGATTGCAGCCATGAAATTAAAAGACACTTACTCCTTGGAAGGAAAGTTATGACCAACCTAGATAGCATATTCAAAAGCAGAGACATTACTTTGCCAACAAAGGTTCGTCTAGTCAAGGCTATGGTTTTTCCTGTGGTCATGTATGGATGTGAGAGTTGGACTGTGAAGAAAGCTGAGCACCGAAGAATTGATGCTTTTGAACTGTGGTGTTGGAGAAGACTCTGGAGAGTCCCTTGGACTGCAAGGAGATCCAACCAGTCCATTCTAAAGGAGATCAGCCCTGGGATTTCTTTGGAAGGAATGATGCTAAAGCTGAAACTCCAGTACTTTGGCCACCTCATGTGAAGAGTTGACTCATTGGAAAAGACTCTGATGCTGGGAGGGATTGGGGACAGGAGGAGAAGGGGATGAGATGGCTGGATGGCATCACTGACTCGATGGATGTGAGTCTGAGTGAACTCCGGGAGTTGGTGATGGACAGGGAGGCCTGGCGTGCTGCAATTCATGGGGTCACAAAGAGTCGTTCACGACTGAGTGACTGAACTGAAATCTTGAAATAAAGAAACCTGTTTAAGCATGTTTAATCCATTTTCCCTAAATATTTTATCATAAGATTTTTGTTCTCATTACTTTATTGGGGAACTTGACTTGGATTATCAAATTTCATAGACTATTTGCTTGTTAAAGTAAGGCCAACATTGCCTGATTCCTCCTGAAAGTAGCCAAGTCCTGGTCCTGGCTGTGAGCTGTTTTCTTTTATTTGGCTTTTAATTGAATGGTTGACTGATATTTTAAATTGAATTTTTGATTTCTCTTCCCCCTGAGTCTTAGTTCATCAGGAAGAAAGGATCTTAAACATCAGAAAGTGTTGGAGCAGGGACCTTAACTGGGATTGTCCATGCTTGGGAATCAAACCCTTGTAAATACTTTGTATTTATTACAATCTTGTCTCTGACTCAGAACTTGATGTTTAATTCCTTTGAGTTTCTTTTCTTCATATATAAATTGAAAGAAATATAGAAGAAATCAATCCTCTCTCCTTTACAGGTGCTTAATGATGAAATGAGGTAATAAATGTTAAATTGCTTTAACAGTGGGGAAAAAAATCAGTGAAAATATTTGTAGTACAGATGCCATTCTTTCTGTCGGAACTGCAACCATGGAAGTGAAAAAGTCTGTATCATGTGGGAAGTGACAATAATCATGTTACCCAGAGGTGACTATTATAGAAGAGCCATTAAAAGTATGTTCAAATTGTCCCAGGTGTAAATGTAAAACTTTTCACTGTGCCTTTTAAAATTAGAAAATATTAATATGTTGCATTGCTCTAGATGGTTTAGGCATGTGCAATGTTTTCCTAAAATTAAATGTACTGTCTTTTTCTCCTAGTTCTTATGGTTGAGTGACTTACTGTTCAGTGGTTCCATTTCATTTATTTGGTAGTGGTGTTTCTGATATTCCTTTGGTTTCTTTTTCCTTCCCACTCAGAGTCTGTCTATCATATCATGAGGCCTTCAAAAACTGTGACTAAGTCAAGAAAGTCCTGGATTTGCTCTTAGAAATACTGAATTCAAGGCTTCTATCTGTGGTATGCCCAGGTTCACTTGGATATAAACATAAAGGGTGGCTATAGTCGTGTCCGACTCTGTGCGACGCCATAGACGGCAGCCCACCAGGCTCCCCCATCCCTGGGATTCTCCAGGCAAGAACCCTGGAGTGGGTTGCCATTTCCTTCTCCAAGATAGAATGTGATAAAAGAGCACAATGAATTTCAAAGTACCATTGACATTTAAAATTTTTTATATCTTTGATATTATATACCAATTCCTACCTATATTAACCCCTTCAGGATAGAAATCAGATGATTTGGAATGTTCATTATGTCCTTTTAGCCTTGCCATTTAGATCCTAATCTTAAAGTTTAGTACATATTACAAGATAGTATGCATGAGAGACTAGATATAATCTACCAAAACCTTAAACATCAAGTAAAGAAAAATGTGATAGGGGTGCTAATAGTTACACACTAGAAAAAGTACTCTAAATGCTGCCCATGATGTACTGGACTAGTCTAGGTCTTGAGAATGTAAGGAAGTATAAGATTTACACATTTGAAAAGGCCGATAATTACCAAACCTAGAAAGAGAAGGGAGTAGGGAATTCCAGACATGAGTAAAGAGGTAGAAGTGGAAATACATATGTACTACTCAGATCCTATAAGTTTAGGTGCTCTATTTTTTTCTTGGAAATTATTGGGAAAGGATAGATTGTAATTATTTTATTTATTTTGGGAGAGATAATTATATTTCTGAACTTCCTGAGCTTCATAAAATCAATAAAGGGTTCATGAACTATGGCTAAACATGATTCAGAAGCAGATTTTTAACCACCTGCTCCTTCATTTGGCAACATTAAGGAGCAGTGCTTCTGGTGTTCCATAGAAATTGAAGTTGTGGGTGAATGAACTATAATTAAGGAGGAGCCATGCACTAGGATTGAACCAAGGTTTTATATTAATAGCAGAATTCTGTTCCATCCTAATTAGTATAATGCACTCATCCTACAAACATGTATTGAATGTCTTCTGAAAATGAGACTCGCTTTTGACATCACTAAGATCTCCACATATCAAAGAAAAAAATCCTAATACTAGCTATTCTAAAACTCATTTTGAAATAACATATCAAGAAAGAGTAGAAACAAAGTAGACAAAATAAAACTCTTGGTTCAAATAGACATAGATCCCTGAAGTTCCTTAAATGCAAAAACTGGAAGATTCCTTATAGATTTTCTACTCCAGTGGCCTCACTTTGAAGACAAGAGAAGTTTGTAGTATAGTCTGAAATCAGGGAGACTGACTTCTCCAGACTCCTGTTTGCCTGTCTCAAGACTGCTTTGGCTATTTGACATCTTTTGTGTTTCTATACAAATTGTAAAACTTTCTGTTCTTATAAAGCTACAGTAATTAAGACCGCATGGTACTGGCACAAAAACAAATATAGATCAATAGAACAGGATAGAAAGCCCAGAGATATACCCACACACCTACAATTACTTAATCTAATGCAAAGGAGGCAAAAATAGACAATAGAAAAAAGACAGTCTCTTTAGTAAGTAGTGCTGGGAAAACTGGATAATTACATGTAAAAGAATGAAATTAGAATATTCCCTAATGGCATACACAAAAATAAACTCAAAATGGATTAAATATCTGAATGTAAGGCCAGACAGTATAAAACTCCTAGAGGAAAACAGGCAGAACACTCCTTGACAAATCACAGCAGATCTTTTTTGACCCACCTCCTAGAGTAATGAAAATAGAAACAAAAATAAACAAATAGGACCTAATTAAGCTTAAAAGCTTTTGCATAGCAAAGGAAACCATAAGCAAGATGAAAAGATAACCCACAGAATAAGAGAAAGTATTTGCAAGTGAAGTAATGGACAGGGGATTAATCTCCAAAATAACAAACAGCTCATGTAACTCAATACACAAAAAACAAACAACCAAATCAAAAACTGGACAGAATATATAAATAGATATTTCTCCAAATAACACATACAGATGGCCAACAAACATATGAAAAGATGCTCAACACTATTAGAGAAATGTAAATCAAAACTACAATTAGTTATCACCTCACATCCATCAGAATGGACATCATAAAAAATCTACAAACAATAAATGCTGGAGACGTTGTGGAGAAAAGGGAACCAACCCTATTATACTGTTGAGAATGTAAACTGGTTACAGCCACTATGGAGACCAATATGGAGATTCTTCAAATAACTAAAAATAGAACTGCTACATGACCCGGCCATCCCATTCCTTGGTATATACCTGGAGAAATTCATAATTAAAAAGATACATGCACTCCAATATTCACTGCAGCACTGCTTACAATAACTAGTACATAGAAGCAACTTAAATGTCCATCAACAGAAGAATGGATGAAGAAGATGTGGTATATCTATCTATCTATCTATCTATAAGAATATTACTCAGCCATAAAAAGGAACAATATTGTACTATTTGCAGAATTGTGAATGGACCTACAGACTGTCATAAAGAGTGACGTAAGTCAAAAAGAGAAAAACAAGTGTCATATAATACCATTTATATGTGGAATTTACAAAAATGTTACAGATGAACTTATTTGCAAAGCAGAAATAGAGAAACAGATGTAGAGAACAAACTTACAGACACCAAGGGGGAAGGGAGGGTAGGATGGATTGGGAGATTGGGATTGATATGTATACACGACTGCTGCTGCTGCTGCTGAGTCGCTTCAGTCGTGTCCGACTCTGTGCTACCCCAGAGATGGCAGCCCAGCAGGCTCCCCCGTCCCTGGGATTCTCCAGGCAAGAACACTGGAGTGGGTTGCCATTTCAAGTGAAAGTGAAGTCGCTGAGTCGTGTCTGACTCCTAGTGACCCCATGACCTGCAGCCCACCAGACTCCTCCATCCATGGGATTTTCCAGGCAAGAGTACTGGAGTGGGGTGCCATTGCCTTCTCCGATATATACACTACTATATATAAAACAGATAACGAATGTGAACCAACTGTAGCACAGGGAACTCCACTCAATGCTCTGTGGTGACCTAAATGGGAAGAAAATCTAAAAAAGAGGGGATATATGTACAACTGATTTACCTTGCTGTACAGCAGAAACTAACACAACATTGTAAAGCAACTATACTCCAATAAAAGTTTATTTATTATTCATAATGAATATTAAAATAAATTTATTAGAAATAATCTATATGCCAATAAAAATTAAAAACAAAATCAGAAAAGAATAAGGATGAGAGCTCAGAGAACTGAAGCCAGTTCTCAAATCTAATACTAGTTGCAAAATCGGTAACAGACTCATTTCACTAGAGTTCTAGTCCAGTTGCATTTTTTGAGTCCTACACCACTACTCTTAATAACAGGCAAACTGTTTAATATATTTAGATCCAAGATGTCTTCAGTTCTTCCTGTGTATTTGGTGGAGGTGAGGAAGGAAGGGGAGACTTGGGAGGCAGTGGAAGATAATAGAAATTTCACAGTCCTGTATGTACTGAATGCTGTGCTAGGTACTTCCATTCCTGAACTCTAAATCCTTGTAACAGTTCTGAGATAAGTCAGATAAAAGTCATCGCCATTTTCTAGATGAGGAAAATGAGGCCCAGAGAAGCTAGGAAATGTACTCAGATGCACATATTTTATGAGTGATGGACTAAGGGTCTAAACTTTTTTCCTGGCTCCAAATTCTTTGCTCTTTTCACTGTACCTTAATTATTGCCTGTTTTAGAGAGTGTTGTACATTTCTTCATAAACAAGCCCAATTTTTGCCTGCCACCTGGTTTTTATGACTGTCCAGATTGATTTTTGTTTTAAATTTACATTTCGCAACTGTGGGCTTTTTTTCCTTTCCATTTATCTCTCGTCTCAGTCAGGAGGTTGGAAAAAATGAGAAATATGCTGGTTTTGTTTGGACTGAGAACATTCCAAAATATTTGGCTGTACCTCAAAACCCTGTTAAAATAATATTATTTATAACTTTCTGCTTGGTCAATTTTATTTCAAATCAGGCTGTTTCCCACAGGAGACTTTTCTTTCTCCCTAATAGTAAGTTTGCTGCTTGAAAGCCTTAACACAAAACATTTTCCAAGACTCAGGTCCTTGCCTTCCTGATGAATGGAAACTTGTTAGACAATAGCCTCAACCACTGTGAAGCAGTTAATCTCAGGATCTCACCCTCAGGAGCTGCAGCATGGAGTGTTGGTGAGGAGAATGCCATCTGTTTACACATGAGCCATGGACTCACTAAGCATGATCTGTCCAGTGCACATAGGTTGCATTTCAGAGCTGGTCTTTGATGTCGAATGCTGTTTTCCAGATTGCCTTCTAAGGAACACAGTTAATTTCTACATTTCTCCTCAGTAAGGCTATTATTGTTAGCAGATTTGTTCAGCTGCCTTAGCAGCTTGGGATGTTTCATTGACTTTTGAGCAGATGATTTGATTTTCAGGCAGAGATGACGGAAGAGGTAGCTAGCAGAATCATTACAAGGGAACACCCACCGCAAATTGTGGAGAGGCAGGCTTTTGACAAGGCAGACCTCAAGGGGGAGACCTGTCTTTGCCTCGATATATAATAAAATGCTGTCTAAAACTGATGGCAAAGCAATGTGAATCATAGAGGCCAAGGACTTGTTAAACAAATACGGCTTCTCTGAAAGCCCATTCCATTTTCGACAAAAATGATGGTCAGTGAAGTGGCAATTGTCACAGTGAAATGACAATGCTTTGCTCCCAGGAGCAGTTCATCCACAGGGAATATGGGCAGAGAGACTGAATAATTAACCCAGAAAGCAGTTATGTAACTGGTTCCATTCCACAGCTTGCAGACTTGTGGCTTTATTTCAGACTTTTGAGACATTCCTACCCCAGCAGTTGCCAGTGACCACCATTACATTGCTTCATCTCCCTGTCTCTCTGGCAGCTAAATGCCTATTGATTTTCCCTGAACCCCACGCTCTCTCCATAACAGGAAGATCTGGTGGATATCATGTCAAATACAAAGGAAAGCCTCTGCCAGCCTGCACATTAGAACATGGTGTTTTAAAAGAAATGTGAAATATCGATGCAATTATAAATCAATAAAACCCTAGGGGAATGAGAATCTCATTTGAGAGAAGATCTTTAAGTTTTCTCTCTCTCTCTCTCTTTTTTTTTGGTGTTGTCAAGAAAATCTGGATGAGCGAATGAAATTTATAAAGTAAAAACTATCAACAAAGTATTCTGTGCTGTTGCTGGGTCTGAGAAAAAGAAGACCACACATGCAGTATGATATGTGAAATGACACATATTGATATATCAGTTATGGGGTCAAAAATATCTCTCCCTTTTCACTTATGTTTTTGGTTGTTACCCCAAATTGTTATTATTTAAATTATTTTGCTCATGCTTTTCTCTTACATTATTTTCCAAATTCCTTATGTTCTCCTCATTTTGCCCTCTGTATTCTAGAAATATTTGTGGATTTCCAGGATACATTTTCGTGTCTTAGAAGCTTGTGCTAGTTTGCTTAACATAACTGCTATAATTCATGATTTGGAACCAGTTGGAGAACTGTGTTGTAACAGGGCTGCAGAGCTTCCACTAAGGCACATGGCCAAATCAGAGACAAGTCCGAGGGCATCACTAATGAGAGGAAAGTAGTAAGGCATAAAAAGTTGCACAAAAATTGAAATCCATTAAATTGGGTGGGGCTTCAGCAAGCAAATTTATCAGGCACCATGGTCTGGATCTGCCCTTCATCATGGCAGAGTTGTTTCTTATGCTAGACATAGATAATAGTGGCCAACTTCTTACAGAAGTTCTGAACCTGGTGAAGGAAAATGTAGAAGCATGAGAGAAGGATGGGAAGAAGGAAAGAAGTGGGAGAGAAATGGAAAATGGTTTGAGACTGTTGAAATGGGAGAAAATACCTTGGTTTTTTTACTTCATTTCTAAGGAATCACAGTTACAGAGACAAAAATGTAATGATCACTTATCCATAATTATGACAAAAATTGTGAGATTTATTATCCAAGGAGTATAAAGATAAGAAAGTATGAGCACAATCACAGTTGTGATGGTAGTAAGCATCACTGCATCATCGCCAAGGCTTTGTGGCAATGTGTTTGTAGTTTGTATTGTTTCTTTTTCTGTTAATTAAAAAACTGGTACATTTAAAAATAATTACTCAAGATTAATGCCTATAACTTATGTTTCACAGTTTAGTTGCTTTCACGTGCTTTTGAAATTTTTCTCATATTTGCAACTACAACTTACTTTGAACTTCCAGAAAATTCAAAGGAAGGAAGAGTCTGTATACTGACCTGCCGCTGACTCCCACAGCCCCAACTCTCATACCACATAAGTAATGCCCCTTGTATGTTGCTCTACTTTAGTTTACATCTTGATGGAAAATGAGAGGTGGTGTATCCAGTTCTGGAAACTTCCTTAGAAATTTAGCCATCATGGGCAAAATACAAAATTATTCCTCCAAACAGCAGTATGCTACCATGAGGACAGGGTACTTTTCTTCTTTTTTTGTCTCCTGCTTAGTTAGAATTTTTATATATTATTTACTTTCATAAAAATTGTAATACAACTGTACTAGCCACAGGACTGGAAAAGGTCAGTTTTCATTCCAATCCCAAAGAAAGGCAATGCCAAAGAATGCTCAAACTACTGCACAATTGCACTCATCTCACACGCTAGTAAAGTAATGCTCAAAATTCTCCAAGCCAGGCTTCAGCAATACATGAACGGTGAACTTCCTGATGTTCAAGCTGGTTTTAGAAAAGGCAGAGGAACCAGAGATCAAATTGTCAATATCCGCTGGATCATGGAAGAAGCAAGAAAGTTCCAGAAAAACATCTATTTCTGCTTTACTGACTATGCCAAAGCCTTTGACTATGTGGATCACAATAGACTGTGGGAAATTCTGAAAGAGATAGGAATACCAGACCACCTGACCTGCCTCTTGAGAAATCTGTATGCAGGTCAGGAAGCAACAGTGAGAACTGGACATGGAACAACGGACTGGTTCCAAAGAGGAAAGGAGTACGTCAAGGCTGTATATTGTCACCCTGCTTATTTAACATCTATGCAGAGTACATCATGAGAAACGCTGGACTGGAAGAAACACAAGCTGGAATCAAGATTGCTGGGAGAAATATCAATAACCTCAGATATGCAGATGACACCACCCTTATGGCAGAAAGTGAAGAGGAACTCAAAAACCTCTTGATGAAAGTGAAAGTGGAGAGTGAAACAGTTGGCTTAAAGCTCAACATTCAGAAAACGAAGATCATGGCATCCGGTCCCATCACTTCATGGGGAATAGATGGGGAAACAGTGGAAACAGTGTCAGACTTTATTTTTCTGGGCTCCAAAATCACTGCAGATGGTGATTGCAGCCATGAAATTAAAAGACACTTACTCCTTGGAAGGAAAGTTATGACCAACCTGGATAGCATATTCAAAAGCAGAGACATTACTTTGCCAACAAAGGTCCGTCTAGTCAAGGCTATGGTTTTTCCAGTGGTCATGTATGGATGTGAGAGTTGGACTGTGAAGAAGGCTGAGTGCCGAAGAATTGATGCTTTTGAACTGTGGTGTTGGAGAAGACTCTTGAGAGTCCCTTGCACTGTAAGGAGATCCAACCAGTCCATTCTAAAGGAGATCAGCCCTGGGATTTCTTTGGAAGGAATGATGCTGAAACTGAAACTCCAGTACTTTGGCCACCTCATGCGAAGAGTTGACTCATTGGAAAAGACTCTGATGCTGGGAGGGATTGGGGGCAGGAGGAGAAGGGGATGCCAGAGGATGAGATGGCTGGATGGCATCACTGACTTGATGGACGTGAGTCTGCGTGAACTCCGGGAGTTGGTGATGGACAGGGAGGCCTGGCGTGCTGCGATTCATGGGGTCGAAAAGAGCGGACACGACTGAGCGACTGAACTGAACTGAACTGAGGGATGATTATAAAATACAGACTGTGATGGGGGAAAGATATCACCTTGTTTGATGTAATAGTCAGATGGAATATTTATAAAAATTATAATCTGTACTTTTCCTAAAAGTTATAGTTAATGCAAGAACTGCTGCTGCTGCTGCTGCTGAGTCACTTCAGTCGTGTCCGACTCTGTGGGACCTCATAGACGGCAGCCCACCAGGCTCCACCGTCCCTGGGATTCTCCCAAGAACACTGGAGTGGGTTGCCATTTCCTTCTCCGATGTGTGAAAGTGAAAAGTTAAAGTGAAATCTCTCAGTTGTGTCCAATTCTTGGTGACCCCATGGACTGCAGCCTACCAGGGTCCTCCGTCAATGGGATTTTCCAGGCAAGAGTACCGGAGTGTGGTGCCATTGCCTTCTCTAAACATTCTTAAATATTGTATAGTGGCTTTGTTTTAGAAAATTTGTTCTGAGTTGTTCATAGAAATTACATAGATATCAGAAATTACACATATATTTGAGTTGGGATATTCCTGCAGAATAAGACAGCATACACAATCCTGAGTCTACACTAAAATTTGAAGTAAATAGATCTTTCCTTATGGTAGAGGCAAAGAAAAACATAAGGATTGTTTTTATATTTGTAATTTCAAATGGAAGCATCACTTAATGAAGCTAACTTTGCCAAAGGCCCACTTAATGATATTTACTTGGCTTAGGAAAATAGTATAAGAGACCCATTTGCCTTGGAAGGCTAGGAAGGAATTAAAATAGAGAAGAATTTGCCCTTCCAAAGGAAATTATTCAGTTGTCTAGATCTGAAATTTTTAGGTGATCATTCTGTATTCTCTGAAGTGACTGAGTCACATAGGTCTAAATTCACCATGGAAAATGCATTTAGACATATCCTGAATTATTTAGAAAGAAGCTCAATACTTCTATTACTAAAGAGGGGTATACAGGAAACCTTATGTAGTCAGTATCGGATGCAATAGTAACATTGGTGGAAAGTATCACCTTCAGTGAGTTGGACTGGTAAAATCTACGCATAAAAGATTTGATGAACACTACTACTGCTGCTAAGTCACTTCAGTCGTGTCTGACTCTGTGCGACCCCATAGATGGCAGCCCACCAGGCTGTCCTGTCCCTGGAATTTTCCAGGCAAGAACACTGGAGTGGGTTGCTATTTCCTTCTCCAATGCATGAAAGTGAAAAGTGAAAGTGAAGTCACTCAGTCGTGTCCGACTCTTCACAACCCCACAGATTGCAGCCCACCAGGCTCCTCCGCCCATGGAATTTTCCAGGCAAGAGTAATGGAGTGGGGTGCCATTGCCTTCTCCATTGATGAACACTACTTCTGGGTAAATCAAAAGACACCTGTAAATGTAGAAATTAAACACCTTGATAACACCTAAAATTCTAATCATGGAGACTTCTTAGAAAAGCAGAATTGGAATGTGATTGTGGTGTAGTAATTTTGAATTTATCCGATTTTATGATATACTTTTGTATGAAGTAAGTGTTAAAAGAAGAGAGATGGTTATATTGGAATCATTAAAAAGAGTTTTCAAGATGTAACGTTTGTCAGAATATCTCCAGTACTCAAGGAAAAAGATGTTCTTGCTAGTCTTCCAAATTCCTCAGACCTTTTGACAAGCAAATGCAAATGTGTGGATAAATGCATCTGACCTTTACAGTTTGATGACACACACTAAGACCAGCTACCTCAAGCAAGTTACTAATTATGATTTAGCTTCCCATGCGTATTGTCCTGTAGAAGAAACTCTGACTGACTGATGTGAACTTCCTTATCTTTTCTGGCAAATCTTTTTTGTCATTTGTAGATTGATAGTTAACTTGGTGACTATTGGTGGTTTGATTAGTGGGAGCTGATTTCTCTGAGCCAGATCAATCCTAGGTATAATGACAACATTGAGTTTTAAAGTTGAAGTGCTGGTGACCCCATAGAAATACCAACTTTGGTCTTCCTTAGGTGACCAGGAGGCTTTTCTGAGGTTAGTGTACTTTTGTCTTTCACTGAGCGCCAAGTATTGTCAAGCTCAGTAAACTGATTTCCCAGTGAGGAGCACAGAGTTAGAGAAAGATTGAAGTAGTATAAAACTACGTTTGAAAAACCCCAGATGCTAAGGAAAAAGAGATTGTGAGATGATAGAATATTGGATAAAGTAAAAGAAGAAAAGAATTTTATTATACTTCGTATTCTTTGTACTTTCAACATTTTGTTTTTCACTATGGGGCTTCTCAGGTGGTGCTAGTGGTAAAGAACCCGCCTGCCAATGCAGGAGAATTAAAAGATACTGGTTCAACCCCTAGGTCGGGAAGATCCCCTGGAGGAGGAAATGGCAACCCACTCCAGTATTCTTTCCTGGAAAATCTCATGGACAGAGAAGCCTGATGGGCTATAGTCCATGGGATCTCAAAGAGTCAGACATGACTAAAGTGACTTAACACACAGATTATATATGATAAAAATACATTGCAATTTGAATGTAAAAATTTAAATGAAATCAGAATGATGAAATAAATAGAATATTGATGCTTAATTATTCCCAGTCCTTAAGCTGGAAATTTATAGCTGATATTTACCTATGTTTAAACTAACATCTTATGTTTACACTGACATCTTCTGAGTGATTCAGATATAATTAACATTTACTGGGTACCTAGCATGCACAGGTACTGTGACCAGCTTGTTATACACTACACATAATAAAATTTGACCAAAACAACTGGTCAATTTAATCAAAGCAGTATTTGGAAGGCATGCTGTTCTTTAGGGCTTCCCATATGGTACAGCAGTAAAGAATCTGCCTACCAACGCAGAAGATGCAAAAAACACAAGTTTAATTCCTGGGTTGGGAAGATCCCCTGGAGTAGGAAATGGCACCCCACTCCAGTGTTCTTGCTTGCGAAATTCCATGGACAGGGGAGCCTGGTGGGCTACAGTCCCTGGCGTCACGAAGAGTCGGGCATGATTGAGCATGCACTCGTACATGCAAACAGTTGTTCTTTCATCTTGAGGCTCTCTTTTAAATGACCTCCAAAAAACTAATTAATTTAGTTCTTCTTTCCTAATGCTCACATAATGGAACATCAGTCCCTTATTTCATCTTTTTTTTTTTTTTTCCAATGGGAAAACAATAAGAAGTCTGACTGGGTTCTTCACTATTCAGGGGAGTGACTGATGCAGCACCTGAAGGGACACAGCCTGCCAAGGGGTTTAAGTACTAACCAAAGAGCCCAAGTCAACAGCTTGAGAGCCTCAGGCAGGGATAGTTTTATCTCTTTGTATTAAAAGAAGTAACAGTTTTCATTTATCTTTCTTCTGTGTCAAATGTATTAAGTTAATGAGATTTTTAAAATGTCTCCTGTAAGTGTGGTCAGTGTCCTCCTTCCCTTCATCTAGGTGACCTGATCCTTCCAGGGCTACTTTGGATCCTTCCATTATTGTCCTTTGTCTCATAGCAGGTGGTCTGCCTGTCCAGACAGGTTGTCTAGAGGTGCATCTTTGCTTTGAGTCAAGCTGATTTCTTTTTCCCACCCTACTTTTATTTAGATACATCCTATTTTAAATATTGATTGCCTTCTTGGTGATTTTGTGAATTTTATGTTTCCATTATTTTGTATAATGGAATGCTTTTAAGTCAAACTATAGTATTGGGGAAGGAGGCAATCTGGTATTACTAAATGACTTTAATCAAAGTAGCTGTCATAATGAGTCTGACCTCAATTTGGCAATTTTAAAAAACATAACTTTTGAATCTGTAGATTACCTTCAGTAGTATGGTCATTTTAACAATATTAATTCTTCCAATTCATGACCATGGTATATCTTTCCATCTCTTTGTGTCATCTCTAATTTCTTTCATTGGTGTTTTGCATATAGGTTTTTTTACCTCCTTAGTTAAATTTATTACTAGGTATTTTAGTATTTTTGATGTGATCACAACTGAGGTTGTTTTCACTTTCTAATAGTTAGAAATGCAACAGATTTCCTTATACTTATCTTGTATCCTGCAACCTTACTGAATCCATTGATGAATTATAATAGCTTTTTGGTAGCATGTTTAGGATTTTCTGTATCTGTCATCTGCAAATAATGACAGTTTTACTCATTCCTCTCCAATTTGGGTTGCTCTTAATTCTTTTTCTTATCTGATAGCTGTGGTTAGGTCTTCCAGTACAATGTTAAACAGAAGTAGCAAGAATGAGCATTCTTATCTTCTTCCTGACCTTAGAGGAAAAGCTTTCATATTTTCACTGTTGAGTATGATGTTAGCTGTAGGTTTATGATATATGACTTTTATTATCTTGAGGTTGTTGTTCAGTTGCCCAGTCATGTTTGACTATTTTCAACCCCACGGACTGAAGCATGCCAGGCTTCCCTGTTCCTCACCTGAAGTCTGCCCAAGATCATGTCCATTGCATCAGTGATGTCGTCCAGCCATCTCATCCTCTGATGCCCTCTTCTTCTTCTGCCCTCAATCTTTCCCAGCATCAGAGAGTTTTCCAATGCTCACACCAGGTAAGCAAAATACTGGAGCTACAGCTTCAGCATCAGTTCTTCCAATAAGTAGTCAGGGTTTGTTTCCCTTAAGATTGACTGGTTTGAACCCAATCAAAAAGTGGGAAAAAGACCTAAACAGACATTTCTCCAAAGAAGACATACAGATGGCTAACAAACACATGAAAAGATTCTCAACATCGCTCATTATTAGAGAAATGCAAATAAAAAACTACAGTGAGATATCACCTCACACCAGTCAGAATGGCCATCATCAAAAAGTCTACAAACAATAAATGCTGGAGAAGGTGTGGAGAAAAGGGAACACTCTTGCACTGTTGGTGGGAATGTAATTGATTTGGCCACTATGGAAGACGGTATGGAGATACCTTAAAAAACTAGGAATAAAAGCATCATTTGATCCAGCAATCCCACTCCTAGTCATATACTCTGAGGAAACCAAAATTGAAAAAGACACATGTATTCCATTGTTCCTTGTGGCACTCTTTACAATGGCTAGAAAATGGAAGCAACTTAGATGTCCATTGACAGATGAATGAATAAAGAAGTTGTGGTACATATACACAATGGAATATTACTCAGCCATAAAAAGGAACACATTTGAATCAGTTCTAATGAGGTGGATGAGCCTAGAACCTATTATACAGAGTGAAGTAAGTCAGAAAGAGAAAGACAAATATCATATACTGATGCATATATATGGAATCTAGAAAAATGGTACTGAAGAATTTATCTACAGGGCAGCAATGGAGAAACAGACATAGAGAACGGACTTATGGACATGGGAGAGGGGAGGAGAGGGTGAGATGTATGGAGAGAGTAACATGGAAACTTACATTACCATATGTAAAATAGACAGCCAACAGGAATTTGCTATATGTCTCAGGAAGCTCAAAAAGGGGCTCTATATCAACCTAGAGGGGTGGCATGGGGAGGGAGATGGGAGGGAGGTTCAAAAGGGAGGGGATATATGTATACCTATGGCTGATTCATGTTGAGGTTTGACAGAAAACAACAAAATTCTGTAAAGCAATTATCCTTCAATTAAAAAAAATAAATTAAAAAAAATATTGACTGGTTTGATCTCCTTGCTGTCCAAGGGACTTTCAGGAGTCTTCTCCAGCACCACAGTTCAAAGGCATAGTTGCCTTTATACTCACTCTGTTGAAAGTTTTTTTTTTTTTTTTTTATGACTGGATGTTGAATTTTGTCAAAAGCTTTTCCTTCATCTACTGAATTTATTATATGATTTTTATTCGTCAGTTTGTTAATGTGCCGTATTACACTGATTGATCTGCAGATACTGAACCATCCTTGCATCCCTGTGATAAATCCTACATGATCATGGTGTATAATCCTTTTAACATATTGTTGAATTCACTTTCCATATATTTTTGTTGAGGATTTTTGCATCAGTGTTCATCAATGATATGGGCCTGTCTGTGTTTTTCTTTTTTTGTGGTATCTTTGTCTGTTTTTGGTATCAGGGTGATGCTGGCTCCATAGAATGAGTTTAGAAGCATTCCTTCTGCAATTTTTAAAAAAATTTTGAGAGGATAGGTGTTAACTTTTCTCTAATTGTTTAGTAGAATCAATCTGTGAAGCCATCTGGTCCTGGACTTTTGTGTGTTGGGAGGATTTCTTTTTATTTTTACTGATTCAATTTCATTACTAGTAATTGGTCTGTTTATATTTTCTATTTCTTTCTGGTTCAGTGTCAGAAGAGTGAACATTTCTAGGAATTTTTCCATTTATTCTAGATTGTCCATTTTATTGGTGTATGATTGTTCATAGTAATCTCTTATGATCTTTTGTATTTCTCTACCATCAGTTGTAACTTCTTTCTCATTTTTGATTTTATGAATTTGGGCCCCATCTCTGTTTTCTTGCTAAATCTGACTAAATGTTCATCACTTTTGTTTGCAGACGTAACAAAACAGAAGCAGAGTTATAGATGCAGAGAACAAACAAGTGGTTACCAAAGCAGAGGAGAGTGAGGAGAGGAAAGAAATATGAGGAGGATTAAGAGGTACAAATTTCCAGTCAGAATAAATGAGTCACAGGTATGAAAGGTGGGGTATATTGTCAATAACTGTGGTACTGTATTGTAGCTAGGTTTAACCGTGATAATCATTTTGAAATGTATGAAGTAAGGTGAAGTGAAGTGAAGTCACTCAGTCGTGTCTGACTCTTTGTCACCCCACAGACTGTGGCCCACCAGGTTCCTCCATCCATGGAATTTTCCAGGCAAGAGTACTGGAGTGGGTTGCCATTTCCTTCTCCAGGGGATCTTCCTGACCCAGAACTTGAACCCAGGTCTCCCACATTGCAGGCAGACACTTTACCATTTGAGCCACCAGGGAAGCATATAGAAATACAAAATCACTATGTTGTGTAGCAGAAAACAGCATAGTGTTGTAGGTCAATTATACTTCAACAACAGACAAATATACAAAAACAGATCAAATTCATGGTTACCAGAGGTGAGAAGGGGTCGCAGAATTAGATGAAGGCAGCCAAAAGGTACAAACCAGAAAAAAATGCATTTGAGTTAAAGTTCTTTTGTAAAATTAAGACTATTTACTGTGGGGAAAAAGCAAGGAATAATTTTATTCTCACTTTGGTATGCAGTCAAATTTAAGTAGCATTGCTATGATAGAAGTGGTTTGGAATTCAGATAGGGCTCCATTTTTAGCTTTACTCTTAAGTGACAGTAAGGTGATCACTTTAACTCTCTATTTCTTAGTTTCCTTTCCTAAAAAGATGTGACTGACTTAAATGATTTTTTTAGGATTTCTATCAGTTCTAAGACTCTATAAGGCATGCTGTTATATATCAAAGTCCTTTATACATAAAAGAATATTCTGAAAGTACAGTTGTGTAGAGAGACATGAGATGCATTAAAATAAAGTGGAATGGAGCAACATTACTATCTTGGACTCACATGTTGTATATATGATTATATGCTATCATGAGCTTCAAATAGCATCAACGAGGCCAGTTTGAGAAGGTGCATTATCTCCTCTTTTGTTGAAAGCAATACTGCCTAATGGAACTACAATGTGAGCCATATATGGCTCATATATAGATTATATATGAGCTCATATAGATTATATATATATATATAGTAGTTCCATTTAGTTTATGTATATATACTATATATATATATGTAGTTCCATTTAGATTATATATATATATATATATATATAATCTAAATTTTTAGTAATCACATTAAAATGAAAATTAAATGAGATTAATTTTGCTATTTATTTTATTTAAATTGATAAATATAAAACATTATTTCTTGAACATGTAATCAATGTAAAGAATTTTAATGTGATATTTTGCATTCATAAGGGGGGAAAAAACTAAGTCTAAGAAGTCTGGTACATATTGTATACTTATAGCATATCTACATTTGGATTAGACTCATGTCAATAGCAACATGCAACTAGTAGCTACAATATTGGGGAGTGTAAATCTATTGTTTTATTCTAATCATAACTTAAAAAATTATGTACTAAAAAGATATGAAGAAAAC
Organism: Bos mutus; assembly: GCF_027580195.1. Taxonomy (NCBI): domain Eukaryota; kingdom Metazoa; phylum Chordata; class Mammalia; order Artiodactyla; family Bovidae; genus Bos; species Bos mutus. The sequence goes on along the minus strand of NC_091617.1, from coordinate 88,161,947 downwards.
TTCCTCCTAGCTTTGTATTCAGTTGAGTTTCAGTTAATCATTTGAGATCATTGTGTTTGCCCAGGTTTTGACAGTAAGGCCAGTTTCACAAGAGCACAAACTGCAGGAGTGTCAATCATCTTTTAGGGAATGTAGGTTGTGCAATGAATACCAATTATATGGCCTCCATGACAAGGGCTGTGATGGCTTTGCCTAGAGTTTCAATAATGGAGTCGACTTGAACTAGAAAGTGACATATTTCATTGTGTTCACTGCAAAACTGATACCTTATCAGAAAAACTATTTTTCTAGTGTCTCTAGAATATTGACCACTGTAAACAGATTTATAAAAGTTTCACATATACTGCATAGTTCTTTCTGCAAACCCCAAAGCAGAAAAAGTCCAGATTTGTGCTTTATTGCAAATATTTTGCACAATATTGGACTGAGAGCTTGAATAGAGATGTTACATAATAATTAGCTTTTTGAGCAAAAGCATTTAAAAACATTTTCTTCACTATTTGTTCCATATTTCTATTTTAAAATAGAAATATGAGATGTTTGGGGACATTCTCAGTAGAGAAGAGCTAGAGCTTGGTTTGAATCTGGTTTTAAATATGCTGAAGCTTCCATTCATGAAGTTCATGTTAATTAACAGAGACTGTCTCTGTGAAATGTATCTGTCACATGAGTTAAATTCATATCAACTTCTTTGTAGAATTTTAAACTTAAAAAGTATCTTTAAAATGGATTAATCTTCACCTTATAGATATGTGGCGAGTTTACAATGAATGATAAATATAGTGCATCCAGTGAGTGAAAGACATCAGAATTCTAACTCTTCACTCCAGTGTTAATTTAAGACCTAAGCTTCTTCAAATTCTTGAACTTCACAAGGGTTATGGAATTTCAAGATACTTAAACATCGAGGAGTTAAGCAGACATAAACTGTTACATATAGGGACCTTAAGATTTCTTCTAGTCAGCAGTTCCAACTCTGGTACTTAGATCAAGATTGTGCTGGAGTCATCTACAATGCTGATTATTAGCATGAATTTCTGGCTTGTCTCCTCACCTTCCAATCAGGGACTTTCAGAGCAGGTCTTGGGACTATAATTTTTAATCAAAGCCCTCAGGTGATCTGTAGAGTCAGATTAGAGAATCCTGTCTTGTGTTCCCAGGTGGCACTAGAGGTGAAGAACTCACCTGCCAATGCAAGAGACATAAGACGTGGGTTCAATCCCTGGGTCTGAAAGATCCCCTGCAGGAGGGCATGGCAACTCACTCCAGTATTCTTGCCTGGAGAATCCCATGGACAGAAGAGCCTGGTGGACTACAGTGCATAGGATTGCAAGGAGTCAGACATGAATGAAGCGACTTAGCACACACGTCCTGTGTTCTACAACTGAGAAAATATAAAATGGGAGAATTTCTAGTATTTGCCTTATATCTTGAGGCCACAAATGTCAGGCTTAGGATTAGAAGCTATTTGAGTGTTTGCCTAAATGACCTTGTCCCCTCTAATAATATTCCATACCATATATTGAACTAATTAAGGAGAAGAAAAAGGGACATATTGTAGGCATATTTTCAGCAATGAAGATTTTTAAAAATTGGTTTACTTGGTTTAAAATTAGCCAAACAGATTTCCTTTAACCCAGTTATTGATATTTTGCTTAATCAAGCTATCAAATTTTATAATAGAGTTCTTCAGAAAATCTTGCAAGCAAGTTTTCCTAAGCCCTTCTTTCATTTTTAAGGTATATGAGTTCTAAGATATTGTGAGATGATGCCCATATATTTTCTGCAGCAGCTGGAATCGTTTAGGTAGGTTTATGTAAATTTTATGCAAATATAACACATTTTATGCCCCCAAACTTATGGCGATCATAACTATTTTATTCACCAAAACTTGGCCTTCAGCAAGATCCTACTGAGGACTGATGATCTATGCAGCTTCCTTCTGCTTGGATTTTTGTGACATTTATCATCACCCTACTTGGATACTTGAAGACTTACAGTACGTGCATTTAGGGTTGAAATAAAACTCTGATTTTCCTCCAACCCAGGCTAAATTATTTACCACAAACATTTAGAGACTCTTTCCTTGGAGTTTCTTTTCTAGTTTCCCAGCACTACTCATCTTGATTCATTTTTGCCACAAAATAACAATTGTTTAGATTAGAATTTTACTATGTAAAAAGACACACCCCAGTATATATAGAAAGTCTTACCAAATTTTATTAGATTTAAGAGTAACTGTTTGCCAACAGCTAAATTTAGAAAAAGTAAGTTCCTGACAATACAGTTCTAGAGGAAATTTTAAGAGGTGATGATTTCATTAATTTTCAGAGTTTTATAGCCAGCTGGCAAAGGTTTTTCTATAACACTGTAGCTTACTGTCTTTGAAATTACTTTCTTTCTTAAATTAACCTGACTTAAAATGAGATAAAATTGGCGTCTGTATAATCTCAAAAGTATATTAACCAACTTAGATAATGGTACCCTCAGTTTATAACTGCTGCAATGTACTCTGTAAAAAGAGATTGATATTAGGAACATTTATAGATCTGTGTATTAGTTTTATCGACAGACAAATAACACTTAAAAATGGAATCATATATACCTAATCTTCTAGCCTTAAAGAAGAATTACCCATTTAAGTTATCAGTTCCTAGTTGTCCCACTTATGAGGATGGATAGACCACCAAGCTTGGAGCCAGAGGAACCAGATTCAGGTAATGGTCCTATCACTTTACTTATGTGACTTTAGGTTGGTAACAGAATTTCCCTGGGTCTCTGTTTCTTCAGCTCCAAAGTGGAAACATTAATACTAATGTTGCCTTCTTCACATGGTATTATAAAAGTAAAATTATGTGAGTGACAAGAGGAGAAATTGTGTTCCCCAGAATTTTAAGGGGTTTGTCTCATGGAGAGAGAACAAGTCAGAGTAAGTGGTTAGACACAGAATGTACACACCCGACAGTGTGTGCAGGGGAGAGTCCTGAATTAAGATGATCATATCTGAGCAGCAGGAGGGAGAGAGAGCAAAGAATACCAGGGAAGGGAGAACATGGTGGAAAGGAAATGGCCAGGTGCCATAAGTATAACCACTCCTGGGACAGAAAGGTTTAGAGAGTGTTTACGAGTGGATGGATGGATGGAATGAATGATCAGTGGTTGGACAAAAGAATCAACAGATGGATGGACAGACATATTCAGTAAGTCCCTGCACCAAGTTTTAAGAAAGTCATTAGTCAAGACCTAGTTTGGAGTGACTGCTCAATGGGCAAAGGAGTCCTCAGGGAGGCCCAGAATTCTTCAGGCTTAACATGTAAAATTTTTTTTCAGTTTTAACACAAGTGCCAGGTATTTCTGTTTTTTAAATATGTCTAATGGTGTGTGAGCTGACTACTTCAGGGGAAACCTGATGCCACTGCTAGAAGTCCTAGCCTTCTTCAGGTTATTTTAAAATCTTGATCCTAGTGACTGCTGCCTTGGATCCTAATTCTGTCTTCACAGTTGCAGAGCACTTTCTCTCCCTTTGACACAGGGTTGCATTTCTTTAAGCAATGGGCTTGATGCCTGGATAAGGGTGGAGAACTATATTGTGTATGTCAGCTCATGAATGTCAGCACTTTGAACCTCTGGAAAACATTACAAGTCATGTTAAATATGGAGTATTGAGAGTTAATTCCTACTTTTTCTAATATTCTCCAAATTAGAGAACATACAAGTCATGCATTATTTATGAGTCAAGTTCTCCCTGAAGGAGCAAACAGGCCTATGAAAGCCTATTTTACCTATGACATTTATGAAGTAGAGCACCAGGTTATTTTGTAATATTGTGGCTCTATAGTATTGTGTTTTCATAGAGAATTGAAACTATCATCAAAAACTTATCTTCCACTTTGTCAGTGATATGAAGGGTGAATCTTGTATCCTAGACATTCATCATTTATTCCTTTAACATTCACCCACATTTTATTTATATATTTATACATCATTCATTAATCAAACACTCACTTATTAGGCATTTGGCTAGGGGTCAGTGCTAGAGAGATGGGATAGAGTGGGACATGGTTTTTGGCCTAAAACATGGTGGTCAGTTGTCTAACATAAGAGGCCACATTGAGGTATCAAGAATAGAACTGAGGAAAAGGATTGGGGAACAAATAATAAGGAACTTACCAACTCGATGGACCTGAGTTTGAGCAAGCTCCAGGAGTTGGTGATGGACAGGGAGGCCTGGCATGCCACAGTCCTTGGGGTCGCAAAGAGATGGACGTGACTGAAGTGAACTGAACTAAATAAGTAACTACTGGGTGATGGAAGGAAAATGGCATTTGAAGTAGAAATACTAAGGTGATTCAAGAGTGTCAGTATGAAGGTGTGATCCACCAAAGTTATAAACCTATAGCTTTGGGAGAACCATATTGCTCTAGATTCTTTATCTACCATAAAAGAAAACTGAGGTCTTGCAGGGGCATAGGGCAAGTCATGGTCCCCTGGGGACTAGATCTTCTCAATCAATACCCAAGGTTTAGATATAGTTCCAGATGACCTCATCTTGTTAGTGGAAAGCATCAGGAAACTAGTGAATGCCTATTTCCTGCAGTATTTTGTTTTATTGTATTGTGATGCTATCTACAGTTGCATACCTTTTATTTCTATTATAAACAAATTATCTCATAGAATAATTACCTTTTCAAATACTTTTAATTGTGCCTAGTTCTCTCCATATAAAGCCTTTTTTTTCAGTCCCTCTTCTAATAACATTCTCTGGATGGCATCTTTAATTTTCCAGATCAGTTGTTTACTAACAGTATCCTAAGAGTTTATGTACTCTAAAGGTTACCTTGCTAATTTTTAAAAGCTAGGATACCTTGAAGAATTTTCTAGTTTAGGTCTCCAGCAATATCTGGCAAAACTATATGTCATTCTATGACTAATTTCAGTGAGAGATATTTAATAAGTTTATTTTTATTTATTTTTGTATTGAAGTATAGTTGATTTGATTTAGGTCATCCTGATGCTAAAGCTGAAGCTACAATACTTTGGCCATGTGATACAAAGAACCGACTCTTTGGAAGAGACCCTGATGTTGGGAAGGACAGGAGGACAAGAGGAGGATGGGATGACAGAGGATGAGGTGGTAGGATGGCATCACTGACTCAATGGACATGAGTTTGAGCAAAGTCTGGGAGACAGTGAAGGACAGGGAAGTCTGGAGAGCCGCAGTCCATGGGGTTGCAAAGAGACAGACATGACTTAGCAACTAAACAAACATAGTTGATTTGCAATATTAGTTTCAAGGGTACAGCATGGTGATTAAATATTTTTATAGATTTTATTCCATTAAAAATTATTACAAAATAATTTATATATTGCACTATGCTGTAATATATTCTTGTTGCTTATCTATTTTATACACTATTATTATTCAGTCACTAAGTTGTGTATGACTTTCTGTGACTCTATGGACTGCAGCACTCCAGGATCCCCTGTTCTTCAGAATTTGCTCAAATTCATGTGAATAGCTATCTAACCATTTTATACATGGTTGTTTGTATCTCTTAATTCTGTACCCCTGCATGTGTGCATGCTAAGTTGCTTCAGTTGTATCTGACTCTTTGTGACCCAATGAACTGTAGCCTGCCAGATTCTTCCATCCATGGGATTGTCCAGGCAAGAATACTGGAGTGAGTCACCATGCCCTCCTCCAGGGGATCTCCTGACCCAGGGATTGAACCTGCCTCTCTTATGTCTCCTGCATTGGCCGATGGGTTCTTTTACTACTAGCACTACCTGGGAAGCCCTCTCATACCCCTGTCTTCCCCAAGCCCTTTTCCCTTTCCCCACTGGTTTCTACTAGTTTCTTTTCTATATTCATGAATCTATTTCTGTCTTGTTATGTTCATTCACTTTATTCCATATATAGGTGACAACATACAGTATTTGTTTTCTCTGTCTGACATTTGATTAAGCATAATACTCTCTAGGGCCATCCATGTTGCTTCAAATAGCAGAATTTGATTCTTTCTTTATGGCTGAATATATATTTATCCATTCATCTGCTGATGGACATTTGGATTGCTTGCATATCTTGGCTGTTATAAAGAATGTTGCTGTAAACATTGGAGTGGATCTATTTTTTCATATTAGTTCTTTCTTTCTTTCTGGTAAAGAATCTGCCTGCAATGTGGGAGACCTGGGTTTGATCCCTGGGTTGGGAATATCCCCTGGAGAAGGGAATGGCTACCCATTCTAGTATTCTGGCCTGGAGAATTTTGTGGGCAGAGAAGCCTGTCAGGCTACAGTCCATGAGGTCTCAAAGAGTTGGACCTGACTGAGCGACTTTCACTTCACTTCATATATATGTGTGTGTATATATATATACACACACCCAGCAGTCGAATTGTTGGATCCAACGGTAGTTCTATTTTTAATTTTATTGAGCAACTTCCATATTGTTTTTCAAGTGACAGGGCCAATTTACATTCCTACCAAATATACCAGGGTTTCATTTTGTCCACATCCTCAAAAACATTTATTTGCATACTTTTTGATGATAGCCATTTTGACAGGTGACACTGTGGTTTTGATTTGCATTTCTCTAATAATTAGTGATGTTTAGCATCATCGCATGTGACTGTTAGTCATCTGTATGTCTTCTTTGGAAAAATGTCTATTGTGGTCTTCTGCCCATTTTGTAATCTGGTTGTTTGTTTGTTGATATTGAGTTGAATCAGCTGGTTTTATTTTTTGAATATTAACCTTTTGTAGGTCATACCATTTGTAGATATTTTCTCCCATTATGTCAATTGTTTTGTTGGTAACTTTCTATGCTGTGAAAAAAGCCTTAAATTTAATTAGGTTTCACTGCTTTTCCAACCAGCAAAGTGACTTCCCTGTGTTAGACCAGGCCTGGGGTGTCCATTATGTGGCTGTAATAGCTCACTACCCAGAGTATATTCTCCACCCATTTCATCTCTCTTTTCCTATGAGTAATTTTCTGGGGGCACAGGTCCCAAACTGACTGTTTCTCTTTCCTTCCTACCTGGTTCCATGTGGATCTTTCTTACAGCTTTGGTTGACCAGGAGTCTTTCAGTCAGTTCCCAATTAGCATTTAATGAGAACTGTTCCACATTTAGGTGTATTTTTTGATGTATTTTTTGATGGTTGGAGGTGAGTTCCATGTCTCCTATTTCACCAACTTGATCAATTGATAATTGTTTATTTTTATGATATACTGAAGTTTACAGTTTCCTAACAAAGAGTGATATGATCTAAATTACCAAGCAACCAAGAATTTAAATGAAGAGGTTAAAAAAAATGACCGTTAGTCTAATCCCCATACTATCCATTTGAGCATCAAATTCCACAAATCTTGTTTACAAAGTCTTTACTTTTTTCCCTCTCTTTAAAGACAATATCAGCCTCAGAGAACCTGGTAAATTAGTAGACCAAAGGGAATTCTAACCTTTTGATTTTTAGTCTCATTTCTCCATATGATGCCAATGTGGACATAGGGGGCCCATGCACACATCAAAGAAGATCATACTAAAGATAGAAAAAGGAAAAATAAGAAGGAAATGAGGAAAGAAAATTGAAAAAAAGAAAACAGTAATCTCCCCTTTGGTGAGCTCTGGATATAAATAAGGGTGAGGTTAAAAAGTGAGTCATTATTCCATTGCCTAATCCTTTTGTGGGGTAAAACAATGATGCTATGAAATAGATGCTGTTAAAGAGGCATTTATGTGACTATTAGCCTCTGGAACAATAGACAGGCAGCAGTGTGTTGTTCTGGAGAATATTCAAAGAGGAGGAGTCATTTTGTCCTTTTAAAAATTTAATATCTTTTTTTTTTCTTTCCTGTATCATTTGAAAGAGGCTCCTTTTTTCCTTTTCTTAAGCAAAGTAAGTATTTTTCCCTAGCAGGTAGTGAGTGAATTCTTTTTGCCAGCAGGAAGAAAAGCAATTTTTTGAATGCCAAAAATAGCTCCTTTGTGTGAATATATAACATCGCCAAAGACATTCTCGAGAAGAAAGGAAAGAGTCATGATCTGAATTAATATTTTTAAAATATACAGTCAGTGGAATGTTAGCAATATAACAGAAACACATTGATAATGAATAGACTGAAAAGAAACAAGTGATCTGATCTATAATCAAAACAGCCCCCCAAATCTGAAAGTTTCTCCTGTTTGCAATGCTTCTGGCTTTTTGTGTGGTCTCAGAATGATAATTCATCACCCAAGACCATGTCTATGGGACATAGGTGTTTCTAGTCATCCTATTTACTTCAAGACATTTCTTCCCTTCCATTCCTTCTATTACCTTTTTTCTATGCAAAATGCAAAGAACAGCTATGACCAACCTAGACAGCATATTAAAAAGCAGAGACATTAGTTTGCCAACAAAAGTCTGTCTGGTCAAAGCTATGGTTTTTCCAGTAGTCATGTATGGATGTGAGAGTTGGAGTATAAAGAAACCTGAGCACTGAAGAATTGATGCTTTTGAACTGTGGTATGGGAGAAGACTCTTGAGAGTCCCTTGGACTGCAAGGAGATCAAACCAGTGAATCCTGAAAGGAAATCAGTCCTGAATATTCATTGGAATGACTGATGCTGAAACTCCAATACTTTGGCCATCTGATGTGAAGAACTGACTCATTGGGAAAGACCCTGATTCTGGGAAAGACTGAAGGCAGGAGGGGAAGAGGACAACAGAGGATGAGATGGTTGGATGGCATCACTGACTCAATGGACATGAGTTTGAGCAAGCTCCAGTAGTTGGTGATGGACCGGGAAGCCTGGCATGCTGCAGTCTATGGGGTCACAAAGAGTCAGACACGAATGAACAACTGAACTGAACTGATACAACATTGCCAAGTAAGCAAAGCATTTGCAAATATTTTCTCTCAATCTGTGGGATGTCCTTTTGGTTTTTTTATTTTTATTTTTTTTAATAGTTTCCTTGACTGCAAAAGCTTTTGAGTTTATGTAGGACCCATTTGTTTATTAGTGGTGGTGGTTATCTATTGCTTTTACCCACCAAGTATCACTTCCTGTTTTATTGAGTTACACTTCCTTTTTCTTTGAAGAACTTACGACCCTTGTTCTATGTGATTTTTGTGGCGCTGTCAGCCCAGCTGTCCTGCCTTTCTTCCCACTAGTCAATAGACATGTGAGCAAGCTTAAACAGTGAGATAATCTCCCATAAATTTGAATCTTGAGTTGTTGTTGTTGAGTTGCTGAGTCATGTCCGACTCTTTGTAACTCCATGGACTGCAGCATGCCAGGCTCCTCTGTTCTCCACCATCTCTGGAAGTTTGTTCAAATTCCATTAAATCAGTGGTGCAATCTAACCACCTCATACTCTGTCACCCCCTTCTCCTTTTGCTTTCGATCTTTCCCAACATCAGGGTCTTTTCCAATGAGTCTGCTGTTTACATCAAGTGACCAAAGTATTGGAGTTTCAGCATTAGCATCAGTCCTTCCAATGAATATTCAGGGTTTATTTCCTTTAGGATTGACTGATTTGATCTCCTTGAAGTCCAAGGGACTCTCAAGAGTCTACTCCAGCACCACAATTCAAAAGCATCAATTCTTTGGTTCTCAGCCTTCTTTATGGACCAACTGTAATATCCATACATGACTACTTGAAAAAACATAGCTTTGACTCTATTGATCTTTGTTGGCAAAGTGATAGCTCTGCTTTTTAATATGCTGTTGAGATTTGTCATAGCTTTCTTTCTAAGCAGCAAATATCTTTTAATTTCATGGCTGCAGTTGTCATTTGCAATGATTTTGGAGCCCCTCAACAAAGCTAGTGAAGGTGATGAAATTCCAGCTGAGCTATTTCAAATCCTGAAAGATGATGCTGTGAAAGTGCTGCACTCAATATGCCAGCAAATTTGGAAAACTCAGCAGTGGCCACAGGGCTGGAAAAGGTCAGTTTTCATCCCAATCCCAAAGAAAGGCAATGCCAAAGAATGTTCAAACTACCACACAATTGCACTCGTCTCACACGCTAGTAAAGTAACCCTTAAAATTCTGCAAGCCAAGCTTCAGGAATACATGAACCATGAACTTCCAGATGTTCAAGTTGGTTTTAGAAAAGGCAGAGGAACCAGAGGTCAAATTGCCAACATCTGCTGGATCATGGAAAAAGCAAGAGAGTTCCCGAAAAACATCTATTTCTGCTTTCTTGACTATGCCAAAGCCTTTGACCATGTGGATCACAATAAACTGTGGAAAGTTCTGAAAGAGATGGGAATACCAGACCACATGACCTGCCTCTTGAGAAACCTGTATTCAGGTCAGGAAGCAACAGTTAAAACTGGACATGGACAACAGACTGGTTCCAAACAGGAAAAGGAATACATCAAGGCTGTATATTGTCATCCTACTTATTTAACTTAAATGCAAGTACATCATGAGAAATGCTGGGCTGGAGGAAGCACAAGCTGGAATCAAGATTGTCGGGAGAAATATCAATAACCTCAGATATGCAGAAAATGAGGAAGAACTAAAGAGTCTCTTGATGAAAGTAAAAGCAGAGAGTGAAAAAGTTGGCTTAAAGCTCAACATTCAGAAAACTAAGATCATGGCATCCCATCCCATCACTTCATGGCAAATAGATGGGGAAACAGTGGACACAGTGGCTGACTTTATTTATTTATTTTTTTGAGCTTCAAAATCATTGCAGATGGTGATTGCAGCCATGAAATTAAAAGACTCTTGTTCATCGGAAGGAAAGTTATGACCAACCTGCTGCTGCTGCTAAGTTGCTTCAGTCGTGTCTGACTCTGTGCAACCCCATAGATAGCGGCCCACCAGGCTCCCCCATCCCTGGGATTCTCCAGGCAAGAATACTGGAGTGGGTTGCCATTTCCTTCTCCAATGGAGGAAAGTGAAAATTAAAAGTGAAGTCGCTCAGTCGTGTCCCACCCTTAGCAATCCCATGGACTGCAGCCTACCAGGCTCCTCCATCCATGGAATTTTCCAGGCAAGAGTACTGGAGTGGGGTGCCATTGCCTTCTCCATATGACCAACCTAGACAGCATATTAAAAAGCAGACATTACTTTGCCAACAAAGGTCTGTCTTGTCAAGGCTATTGTTTTTCCAGTAGTCATGTATGGATGTGAGAGTTGGAGTATAAAGAAAGCTGAGAGCTGAAGAATTGATTCTTTTGAACTGTGGTGTTGGAGAAGACTCTTGAGAGTCCCTTGGACTACAAGGAGATCCAACCAGTCCATCATAAAGGAGATCAGTCCTGGGTGTTCATTGGAAGGACTGATGCTGAAGCTGAAACTCCAATCTTTTGGCCACCTGATGTGAATAACTGACTCATTTGAAAAGGCCCTGATGCTGGGAAAGATTGAGGGTGGGAGAAGGGAATGACAGAGGATGAGATGGTTGGATGGCATCACCGACTCAATGGCCATGAGTCTGGGTAAACTCTGGGAGTTGCTGATGGACAGGGCTGCTGTTCATGGGGTCTCAAAGAGTGGGACACAACTGAGTGACTGAACTGAACTGAATGGTGTTAGAGAATGTTCTAGTTTCATTCTTTTACAAGTGGTTGACCAGTTTTCCCAGCACCACTTGTTAAAGAGATTGTCTTTTCTCCATTATATATTCTTGCCTCCTTTGTCAAAGATAAGGTGTCCATAGGTGCATGGATTTATCTCTGGGCTTTCTATTTTGTTCCATTGATCTATATTTCTGTATACTGTGTTGATGACTGTAGCTTTGTAGTATAGTCTGAAGTCAGACAAGTTGATTCCTCCAGTTTCATTCTTCTTTCTCAAGATTGCTTTGACTCTTCAAGGTTTTTTGGAATTTCCATATAAACTGTGAAATCATTTGTTCTAGTTCTCTGAAAAATACCATTGGTAGCTTGATGGGGATTGCATTGAATCTATAGATTGCTTTGGGTAGTATACTCATTTTCACTATATTGATTCTTCCAATCCATGAACATGGTATATTTCTCCATCTATTTGTGTCATTTGATTTCTTTCATTAGTGTTTTATAGTTTTCTATATATAGGTCTTTTGTTTCTTTAGGTAGATTTATTCCTAAGTATTTTGTTCTTTTTGATGCAATGGTGAATGGAATTGTTTCCTTAATTTCTCTTTCTATTTTCTCATTGTTAGTGTATAGGAATGCAAGAGATTTCTGTGCATTAATTTTATATCCTGCAACTTTACTATGTTCATTAATTAGCTCTAGTAATTTTCTGGTGGAGTCTTTAGGGTTTTCTATGTAGAGGATCATGTCATCTGCAAACAGTGAGAGTTTTACATCTTCTTTTCCAATCTGGGTTCCCTTTATTTCTTTTCTTCTCTTATTGCTGTGGCTAAAACTTCCAAAACTATGTTGACTAGCAGTGGTGAGAGTGGGCAACCTTGTCTTGTTTCTGACTTTATGGGAAATGCTTTCAATTTTTCACCATTGAGGATAATGTTTGCTGTGGGTTTATCATATATGGCTTTTATTATGTTGAGGTATGTTCCTTCTATGCCTGCTTTCTGGAGGGTTTTTATCATAAATGGATGTTGAATTTTGTCAAAGGCTTTCTCTGCATCTACTGAGATAATCATATGGTTTTTACCTTTCAATTTGTTAATGTGGTGTATCACATTGATTGATTTGCGAATGTTGAAGAACCCTTGCATTAATTAAACAGTTTCTAATGTTTGTTTTCATGGGCTAAAGTCATGCTTGTGAATTTCAATTTGTCTTCTATCTTATCCACTTTATATCAATCTTCCCTTTCCAACTGCTTGTGTTGAACTCCCAAGCTGCAGTGTCAAACTATAGACAACAGCCTTATGGAGGCTGATTAAGCATCTCTCAGAATTGTGTAATGTCAGATATTATTTTTAAAAAAGCCTGTCTCTCTATTTATCTATCAACATCAATCTATTGATCTATCATCTATCTATCTAATCTACCAAGTCTATCTATTCTAAAGGGTTTCCTTGTCTAAATATTGCATGAACTCTACCTCCTGGATAATGCACATTTTGACATCTATAAGTGGTTCTGCCACAACAAAACTTAAAATGTGGGAATGGCTTCAGAAACAGGCAGAGTGTAGAAGTAGGAAACACTGTAAGAATTTTGAGGATAGTGTGGGTGAAAACTTCAAAATGCTTTGAACATACTATTCATAGAATTTTGAATTTTGTAGAGACTGATAGTGAAGACTTAGAAGAATGAGAGAGAAATCTTGGAAGTTGCAGTAAAGGGCAGATATTAGCAGTACCTTCACTTTTGATAATATGGAAACTAGGAAATGTGCCTAATAAACTGGAGGCTCTAGCTAAGGAGATTTCCAAGCAAAGCATTTTGATAACACCTGGTTTCTTCTTGCTACTTGAAATAAAATGTGAGATGAGAGAGAGGAAGAGAAACTCAGCAAAGAGCTATCAAACCAAGAGAAGGCATACATGATGGTTTGAAAGCTCTCAGACTCTTCAGATGTTCCAAGATGCTAAAACTGAAGAAGAAAAAAAAAAACACGGTTTCTCTGAACAAACATCAAATCTAGGGTAACTTTAGGAAAACATTGTATGAAGGAAGAGATAAAGTTCAGAGTGTAACTACCATATCTTTTATTAAGATCTTTAAAAGATCTATTAAATTCCATCTATTAAAAAGATTGATGCTTTTGAACTGTGGTGTTGGAAAGGACTCTTGAGAGTCCCTTGGACTTCAAGGAGATAAACCACTCAATTGTGAAGGAATCAGTCCTGAATATTCATTGGAAGGACTGATGCTACAGCTGAAACTCCAATACTTCAGCCACCTGATGTGAACAACTGACTGACAGGGAAGCCTGGTGTGCTGCAGTCCATGGGGTCTCAAAGAGTCAGACATGACTGAGTGACTGAACTGGACTAAAAAGATCTGAGGTAGTGCCTCAAAGAACCTTCCAACAGACTAAGGCCCATTGAAGGAATTAAGTACATTCCAAGGAACCTCTCAATCAAATAGTAGGGTTTCTAGGAATTTTCAGGACATTGTCCTTTAGTTATCTCCAAAGAATCCCTAAAAAGGGAGGGGTTTATCCAGAAGAGGTTTGTGGGTATGCTTTTTGTCTACTGGATTTGACATCAAGAAGTTCTATAGGAAACTCACAAAGTTGTTAAATATAGGCAGAAGCATGGCTGGTTTGGACTGAGAGAGCAGAGATAGTATTAATGGGGAGAGACTGACCTTTGAATCACCAGAATTTTAACACGTGCTGCATTTTATGAAAATGGAGAGATGACTCAGAGGGTAGAACCAGGAGCCTTGTGGACAAAGTAGAGAAACATGAAGAGTTATTTCTGATATGAGATCTAGTCAAGAGCTTCTAATATTTGCCTGGCTGAATTTCAGAACTTCCACAGAACTAATTAATTCCTCTGTGTCTCTCACCCACCACTTTGAACAAGACTGTCAATAGTGGTTATTTTATGCCTGTCCTGCCATTACATGCTGGGCGAGTGGGGTAGGGAGACAGGTTGTTTCTTTTGTCTCGTAGGTCTACAAGCCTCAAAGAACTGTACTAAAAGATTTTACTTGAGGAAGCTCATCCATTCTTGGGCTTTATTTAGATGATGAGATATAGTGCTTTGAGCTGATGTTGAGGTGAGATATGAATTTTGAGATCTTTGGGGACAATAAAAATTTATTTTGTATTTCAGGGGGATAAAAATCACTGAGATCCAGAGGATAGATTATAGGTAGTTTCTGTTAATATGTGGCTCCCCAGTTATCCTTGCCTACTGGGATTCTCACTCTTATGTAATCTCTTCCTGTTAAGAGTGGTCTGGGCTTTTTGACTCACTTCTCATAAGTAAAATACAGCAGAAGTGATGAGATGTCAATTCTGAGATGAGATAATAAAAGACTGATTTTCATCTGTGAAACTCTCTCACTATTTTGAATGGCTCACTCTGGGGAAAGCCAACTTCCATGTCAGGAGGCAGCCCTGTGGTGGGTTCCACAGAAGTGAGCTTGAAAGCAGACTTTCTGAGACTTGCCAA
The DNA here is from genome assembly GCF_027580195.1 of Bos mutus. Classification (NCBI taxonomy): domain Eukaryota; kingdom Metazoa; phylum Chordata; class Mammalia; order Artiodactyla; family Bovidae; genus Bos; species Bos mutus. The sequence continues at coordinate 88,146,916 of NC_091617.1, read as the reverse complement.
CAGTCATGTGAATAAGCTTGGATCCTCCCCAGTCAATCCTTGAGATGACTGCAGCCTCAGCCAAAACTGAATGTACTTCATAACAAAATCTAAGGCAGATCTCACCAGGTGATCTGCTCTTGGATTTCTGAACTATAAAACCTGTTGGATAATAAGTGTTTTGCAATTTTAGCCTCTAAATGGTAGGATAATTTATTATGCAGAAATGGATCAAAATACGTTTGTGTTCTAGAGGATGTATCAGTATAAATACTGATACATACTTGTATGTGTTCAGTCGCTCAGTTGGGTCTGACTCTTTGTACCCCCATGAACTGTATGTAGCCCACCAGGCTCTGCTGTCCATGGAATCTTCTAGGCAAGAATACTGGAGTAGGTGGCCATTTCCTACTCTAAGGGATCTTCATGACCCAGGGAAGAGAGACCTGTGTCTCTTGCGCCTCTTGCATTTTGCAGATAGATTCTTTACCACTGCGCTACCTGGGAATCCATTCTAGAGAATAAACCGCACTAAAATATTCTAATTGCTGGTATGCAATATTTTATGAAGAGGCAATTCCAGTCCATTTAATAGGATGACATTGTCAATGAATCCTTTAGTCACCTTTTGAAGAGGACCAACCTCAAGTTGATCTTCTACCTCTCCACTATCTTACTTTATATTTTGCTTAATTCTTTTAAATATAAAATGATAGCTAAAAAAGGCATGATGGGTATGATGTTCCCTTCATATGATGTTCCCGTTGAGTATTCCAGGTTAGAATACTCAAAGGTAAAATGGGTTGGATTAATATTTAACCATAGCTAACCTTTACCTTTATGGTATGCTATATCTGTACCAGGCACTGTGGAAATTGCTTTATATTATCATTTTAGGTAATTCTCATAACTACCCTTTGGAGTAGATATCCTTATTACTCCTAATTTAGGGAGATTTGCCAAATGTCACATATTGGTAGAAGGTGGATTTGAAATTTGAGCTCAGGGCCTGCCTGTCTTTAAGGCCTGAGTTCTTAATCACTCTAGGCCAGGAAGATTTCCTGTGCCTAAAATACACTATTAAACAGGGTGAAATCTTTTCATGTCCCAATGCTGATGAAACAGAACCAGGGTTATCCCTTTCAGTGTCTGTACGGAGGCAGCCTGAGGTGGGTTTTGAATCCAAAGAGGCCCCTTTGCCAAACCTGAGGCTATGATGATTTTGAAGGGAGGGGCGATTATCCAAGCTGAAATCAACTGTCACCAGATTATAGCCTTTACCCCTAAGAAAACTTTGGCTAATCTTAAATGTTGTCCAGAATGTGGGAGATATTTGAACTGGACAGTTATACTGGTTTTTAGTATCAGTAGCACATGATCCTAAGGACTCCATCTCAGAGTTTATAGAGACATTGGGTTGACTAGAACCAAAACTCCAAAACAGCCTGTACCCAAGACCATCACCACACTCTTTTTCACAAGGGAAAAGGGAGCTGGCATTTATTTTAAACTGTCATGTGTTAGAGCATTTATAACAAGCCTTACGTGTTTAGGGTCATTCTGACAAATGTCCTTGACTCACTTGTATGTTATTTTTAAAAGACAATTGAAATAAAATACAATGGACATAATATTAACAACTTTCTGTTCTACTTGAGAAAGCAAATCTTTTTTAAGAATTTGGCATTAGTACCATTTTTAAAAATGGAATTTTAGTTAAAGTTCTTAACTATTTATTTGTAATTGCTTTTTCCTCTAATTCTCCAGCAAACTTATTGTTTTTACAATTGAATTCCATTTATCTCTCACTTTTAAATTTTAGCATAATTTAAAAAAATAATTGTTGGAAAATACAATCCCTGTGTTTTTGGTCAACTTTCTCGTACTCAGACTATGGATTAATTAACAGAGTGATGATCAGGCCAAAGTTTATCTTATTATACCAGAGTTTTTAGGTCATTTTCAGTTTTCTTATTTTTTCTTTTCAGATTTTCACTTGAAAAGAAAGTTAATTGGGAAATACCAGCAAAGTTTGTTTGTTTTTTTTTCCTTCCTCTTTTAGCTACTCAACTGCCAACTGCCAAGTCTTTCTGATTTCTTTATCAGATATGCACAAGATACAGGGCAATTGTGACTGTCTCTGGAGTTGGCAATAGTTAAATGGAATTATAGAGAATGATTCAAACCAACATGTATTTTGTGGAGTCTTTTGATTACACACAGCTTTCTTTGAGACATAAAAACCTCTTGAAGGATTAGCTTGCTAGAGAGAATTACCATTTTGGAAGATTTGTGTCACATTTCAATGATAAAATTATTCCCCCAAAAATGCTCTCTGTAAATAATCTCTAAATTCTCACAAACATCTGAGCTCTTGTGGGCCAGAATCAGGGCACAATTTGCATAAATTAAGCATACACATAAATATACTTGCATTTCATAATCCAAAGGTCTCTAGATTGTGTTATGTTTCTCTCTGGAAAATTTTATCAGAGTAACTACCATCTATTCAGAAAAGCCTGTGATATAGACCCTGAAAATATTATTGTGGATACCTTATTTTATTTAACCACTTATGTATCACAGCTATGTTTAAGGTGGCAGCTGAGTTAATTTAGTTAAAATCTAAATATGTTGTATGTATCTTTTCCTCAATAATCTAGTGCGAAATACAAAGTTTATTTTTTTCCCTTAACAACTTAAGGTGCCTAAATTGTGTATTATAGACAAATTACTCTAATGATAACTCTTCTGATAAATATAAGCACTCTTTTTTCTTTCAAGTAAAATTTTGCATATTGCTACTGTTAGCTCATCAACAAATTCTATGAAAGTGTTTTTATCAGAATATCTAATCTGCTGATAGAAAATTTTGTTCTGTTTCTGTCTTAATAGAATTTCAATCATAAAGTATTAGTGCTGGAAAGTAACTTGGAAAAAATTATGTGCAATTGGTTTCTCATCAGAAATTGTCCAGAGAGATTGAGCAATTTTGCATGTTTAGCTAATGACAAACCACTGTAACCAGAAAGCAAAATGGGACCTAAATGCTATCTTCTCTGTTAAGTTGAAGTCCATGTCAAACAAAAATCTCACTTTGGAAACTCGCCTTGCAAATTAGCTCAGTAATTGTAGGCAAGGCCAAGTGATCTTGGCTTACAGTCTCCCAACAAGACATTTCATAGAGGAGAGGGAGCAGAGTGAATTTGTGCTATGCTTTCCTATCTAAACCCTCCTTGGGCAGGCTCCCACCTTACAGCTTTCCAATCCCAGTGTACATTGGGGTGAGACATTTTGGAGAGGTCAGTTTGGAATATGAAATGCTCTATGACAGGAAGAATTCAGAGAATGTGCTTGTGTAAATAGGAGAGTGGTGCCACTGTGACTAGGATGAGGGTGGGTATGATGAAGAGGTAGGTGGAGAGGAGAAGGGAGAGATGTGATACTCCTGAAAATAATTTGCTCCCATGTCACCCCTGTAAAACGCATCTCCCTTAAATCAGGCAGGCATAATGAATGGTGTGATAGCCAATAGCCTGCACAGTTATAAAACATGGCCTGTCATCCTAGAGATGGCCCATTACCACTCACTAAAACAGTCTGTCACGGTGCTGCTCCAGGGCTATTCATTTTTCATGACCCTCTTGGCGATGTGATGGGGATTTCCTGAAACCATGTTCAGATCCCCACCCAGCAAGTGCTGCACATTAATACCCTCTGATTCCTTTCTTCCAAAGGTTATCACGTGTTAGTTTTATGTGTACGTGTGTGTGTGTGCGCGCCCCAGAAAACACAGAAACAAAGAAATACAGCAAAGACTAAGCTCGGCTTTGCTGGAAACACAGATTGTTCATAAAGATTGGCTAGAATTTAATTTTAGGATATTAGGAAAGTTCAAAGTATACAGTTTAATGGATAGGAGGTAAGAAATTTTTAAAAGCCGTTCAAAATTATCTCACCATTCTCAAGGCTCAAATTCCACATCATGGAAGGCACATTTTAGCATAGCAATTTCAGCAAAGCAGGGCCTTCTGATTTGCTGGCTGCTTCAAATAACAGTTGTCCCTTTGATAGTATTGACACCTATCTCCTTTCACAATCTAGTGCTTCTCCTGCACTCTGTAACATAGCCCATCTGTTTTTTAGGGCCACTGTCATAAGGAAGACTGCAAGAGTGAAGAAAGGTCTGATTGATCACAAGGTCCTATCAAATGTCAAAGCTGGCCCTGGCTGACCTCCCATCTATTCAGAGCTGCTTTGATTTAATCTCCAAACTGGCTTCTTCTCCAGGCTGTGAGTTCTATCAGCAACCCATGTGTCAGCATTGAGATATGACCTGCTTCACGCTCCATTCATCTCATTTGAAGAACGGAAATTAAACTGGAGGGTCGAAGAGGGGAACTGTTCAGAATACACACACACATTAACTGAAGTCTTTTGTGTAGATGCATTATAGGAGTTTGAACAGCCATTAAAAATTATATTAAAATGAAATTGGTCTTTACTCTACTGAAATGGTTTAGGCCTTTTCCTCCCATCACCACCCACTTCATCTATTCTTCTTTCTTCCCTCCCCAATTTGTAATAACCATAGGAACCTGATCTCATTAAGGTTCAAAGTAAAAGGAAAGAATTTTTACAATATTTCAGTTTCTTTTAAAAGGTATTCTTTAGAAAATTCATTTATTGTCTGCAATTTGCACAATAAATATTTTTTTAAAAAGATACACAAAGCTGGTAACCTGACTAATGGGCATGTAAACTGCTTTGTTTACCATTATTGATTTTTTGTTTTTGTTTTTGTTTCACCTTAAAGGTTTCAAAAATCTAATTAAAACTCAAACTTGGGGAATAGTTCTCTCTCTCAGGACACAGTGCCATAGTATAAATCTATATATCCTTAGTTGCAGTTTTCTTTTTATTTCTAAATTCCCCTTGCTCTTCTCATTGGCCCTTTTATACTATTAATGAAGGCCAGTAACTAAGTAAAAGCTTGATTCTTTATAGATTTGTTTGGTATTCAGTTCAGTTCAGTTGCTCAGTCATGTCCGACTCTTTGCGACCCCATGGACTTCTTGTTTGGTATAGTATACTCAAAAGTAAACTCTATTTCATTTATTAACAGCGTCCCAAAACTGTATTTTAGGCATGTTGGGAAAGTTAATTAAATTTATTTCTGTTTATTTGTTTGTTTATACAATCATGTATTTGTTATTTGAACTCTGTACTAAAATGGCATCCAGTTAGGGAAATCATTTTTTTTTTTTGCTAAGAAAATACATTTTACATTATACTAATAGTGAGGAAATGGCAAGCCACTCTAGCATTCTTGCCTGGAGAATCCCATGGACAGAAGAATCTGATGGGCTACAGTCCATAGAGTCACAAAGAGTTGGAAACAGCTGACCATGCACACATGCATGCCATAGTAGTACATGTTCAATATCAAAAAAGCAATCAGCAAAGACAGGTGAGGAGACCAAAAGAGAGAGGGCAAGAGGGAAATAGAGGATAGTAGACAACCAGAATAAATACTATTGACCAGGGTACATAAATACTATTTATTTATTTACTTACAGGGTAAATAAATACTATTGACCAACATTAGTATTTAGGGTTATCTTTCCTTTTCTGTATATGCACACTTTTTATTTCCTTTATGTGAAATAACACTGTTCCTTCTTGGGAGGAGACAATGTTTTCATTTGTTTTGGTCATTCTCTTTTATGTCTATCTAATATGATATCTTTGTAGAAGTGAATATTTTGTTTTGTTAATATTATATTGACAGCCATTTAGGTTTTCTAAAATTTTTGCAACTATAATGTATTGCATAAACGTATTTTTAGGTTTCCATGATTTTCTTCAAAATTCTCTACTTTTGGAAAAAGGATGTGCCCAATTTAATATTCATAGTCAAAAATATTATCTTTTTCCTCTTATGGTTTTTCATTTGAATGCTGATGCTGCTGCTAAGTCGCTTCAGTTGTGTCCGACTCTTAGCAACCCCATGGACTGCAGCCCACCAGGCTCCTCCATCCATGGGATTTTCCAGGCAAGAGTACTGGAGTGGGCTGCCATAGCCACTTGGAAATAACTTTTCTTCCTAAATAATCATATGTGTTTTCTTTAGTATATATTACTTGTTTTATATTTAATATATGTGCTAGAGAGTAAGTATTATGGTGAATGGTAATGCTTGGTTGTTGCTGTTATTGTTTGCTTGCTAAGTCATATCCAACTCTTTTGAAACCCTATGTACTGTAGTCCGCCAGGCTCCTCTGTCCATGGAATTCTCCAGGCAAGAATACTGGAATGGGTTGCTGTTCCCCTCTCTAGGGGATCTTCCCAATACAGGAATCAAACCCATGGCTCCTACAGCATCTGCTGCATTGCAAGCGGATTCTTTGCTGCTGAGCCACCAGGGAGGAATAATGCTCTTTCTCCATAAACCATTTGACATGACTTATGGAAAAGCTTTCAAACTCTCATTATATGAAAGAAAGACTTTGAGCATCTGTGGCATTTAAAGAATGTCATTTAAGCATTCAGTTTTGCACATAGGAAAGCAAGAAAACATGAGATGATTGTATTTCCCTTGTATTGCTTCTCAGTAAAATCCTCCCTGCATATCTTTATGCAAATATCTTATTACTCAAGGCAGAATGTATTGGAAAAAATGAATTTTTTGCAAGTTAATTTATTCTTTCCAATGCAGGGTGGAAAGTGGGTTCATTACTCTAATACAACACTTGGCAATAGAACTGCAGTGATGGATATGTTGTATATCTTCACTGTTGAATACAGTAGCCACTGGCTACCTGTGGCTACTGAATGTGTGAAACACAATTAATGCAACTGAGGAACTGAATAGTTAATTTTATGTGATTTAAATTCAAAATTTAAAATCAATTAGCCACATCTGGCCAGTGGCTATCTTGAATAATACAGCTTTAATAATTTTTCCATTATTTGAGCCCCTATAATGGTTTGTGAAACATTGTAGATGTTTACCTAGTTACTCATGTCCACTTCATTGAAGAATAAATATTAGATAATGAAGAATTTATAACCATGGAATATAATAAGAAGAAAGATAACAAAAAGTACTTTTGCATTGAGAGACATTTTTCACAATTTCTTTCAGGGAAGAGAATTGAAAATTTCAACAAGGCAAAAGTTATGAAAGTGTCTTCATGGAACCTTTGGGTATGATGAATTAGCAAAGATGATTTGAGTTCTAAGATCTGGCTCGGACCCTAACTACCTATCAACCTGGTGTAAGTGATTTTGATGGCCTTAGGTACTTAATATGTAGTCACCTGTGGGATCACTGCTCCTTTCCTCTGGGTCTTGGTGTGCACAAGATTTTGTTTGTGTCCTCCAAGACTGGAGTCTTGTTTTCCCCCAGTACTGTGGAATTTTTACGGTCATATCCCGCTGGCCTTCAAGACAGATTCCCTGGAGATTCCCAGTCCCTTTGTCAATTCCTCTGGTTGGGAAGCCTGACCTGGGGTTCAGAACCTTCATGACAGTGGGGGAACTTCTTTGATATTATTGTTTTCCAGTTTATGGGTCACCTACCCAGTGGGTATCAGATTTGATTTTATCATGATTGCACCCCTCTTATCCTCTCCCTGCGGCTTCTTTGTCTTTGGACATGGGGTATCTTTTTTTGATAGGTTTCAGTGTCCTCCTGTCAATGATTGTTCAACAGCTAGTTGCAGTTTTGGTTCTCTTGCAGGAGGAGATGAGCACATGTCCTTTTACTCCACCATCTTGAACCACAAGTCTAGTTGCTTGATATTCATAATAAGGGGATTGGAGTAAGTTATTTTCTTTGTTCTTACTGCAGATAAATTATGTGAATATTTTCTGTCCTATATTCAGAATTAAGTGCTACATTTCCCTTCATATTTCAATGCTGTGTATAAGCACCTGGTGCCAGATGTCTTGTAGGTATTCCATAAGTATTCATTGAATGAATGGATGCACTTAGTTTTCTCCCTGTGTCAGCAGCAACTTTCACTGCCCATGCTTATAGTTTGATATTTTTCATACTCAGGCATGACCAAAGTTTTTAGGCATTGGCTAGTTTTGATGCAGGAGAAATATTTGGTTACAGAGTGGTGGAGGGTCACTGGGCACAGCACTCTGGTCTCAAGTTGCTAAAAAATCTACTTCCAGAGATGGCCAAGGAAGTGTGAGATTCCAGAACTTGGCTGACCTTCCTAAAGGAAACCACTTGGGATGCTCCTAAAGGCCTGGATCAGGTGCACTGAGGTGATGATGGGAGGATAGCAGAAGGGCCAGAGTATAACTGGGACATGCATCACATATGACTTTTCTGAAAAGGAGTTTCCATACCTCAGCAATAATAACTACCTTGATCACTCAAGGCAAGAACAATTAAATTTTTCTTCTTTTATATTCTGACACTTATTATATTTTTTGCTTGTAAGGTATTTAATGTCACCCTCTTTGGCATACAGCTAATTTTTAATGTGTGATGTCTTTTTAATCTAATGAGACTGTTAGCTTCAGCAAAGACATAGACACAGCCTTTATTCCTGGCATACAGTCCTCTGTATCTCACAAATCCCAAACCAGTGTAATTTACCCTCCCCCAACCCCTGCCTTCTCCAAGATCAAAAGATGAAAAAATATTGTCTAAACAGGAAAGCATTGTACAGACCTCCATAGTTTTTATTATGGTAATTGATGTGTGGGTGATAATTGCTCATATTCCTGCTATATAATCTCCTTCAGGAACTCAGCAGCTGGGTAATATTTTCTAGACTCACTATAGATGCTTTGAAATCTCAGAGTTTCTAGGACTTCGATCCTACAGGAATATGTAAGGAAATTCATTTTACTTTTCACCGAGAAGAGATAATATTAAAAATTAATGACCATTTCAGTCCTCTGGGATGCAATATAATTCAAGGGAGAGGAGGAGGTCTGTCACTATCTTTTTCAAGGGCAATTCACAACAACACTTGGAGTGATAAATTCCTGAAGCTTGATATTTTTCTCCCTATTGTAGAATATGAGTGTTGACAATGGCTTCTTTTAAAAGTAGCAATATTTCATTTTAAATTAGTCCATCTGTTTGAGGAAAAAAAAAAGAACAGTGTATAGTAAGAGCTACATAGCTGTTTCTATCCTTTCTTCTCATGAATTTCACAACTAAAACTGTATCTTAAAGAAATAGCTCAATAGAAACAAAATCTAAGGGAATGAATACTTTGTACTTATCTATAATAGAAAGAACTCAGAAGCAATTTAGATGCCTAATATTAGGGAAATGCCTAAAAAAATTATCAGATCAGATCAGTCGCTCAGTCGTGTCCGACCCTTTGCGACCCCATGAATCGCAGCATGCCAGGCCTCCCTGTCCATCACCAACTCCCAGAGTTCACTGAGACTCACGTCCATCAGTCAGTGATGCCATCGAGCCATCTCATCCTCTGTCATCCCCTTCTCCTCCTGCCCCCAATCCCTCCCAGCATCAGAGTCTTTTCCAATGAGTCAACTCTTCACATGAGGTGGCCAAAGTACTGGAGTTTCAGCTTTAGCATCATTCCTTCCAAAGAAATCCCAGGGCTGATCTCCTTCAGAATGGACTGGTTGGATCTCCTTGCAGTCCAAGGGACTCTCAAGAGTCTTCTCCAACACCACAGTTCAAAAGCATCAATTCTTCAGCGCTCAGCCTTCTTCACAGTCCAACTCTCACATCCATACATGACTACTGGAAAAACCATAGCCTTGACTAGACAACTTTTGTTGGCAAAGTAATGTCTCTGCTTTTGAATATGCTATTTAGGTTGGTCATAACTTTCCTTCCAAGGAGTAAGTGTCTTTTAATTTCATGGCTACAGTCACCATCTGTAGTGATTTTGGAGCCCTGAAAAATAAAGTCTGACACTGCTCCCACTGTTTCCCCATCTATTTCCCATGAAGTGGTGGGACCGGATGCCATGATCTTCATTTTCTGAATGTTGAGCTTTAAGCCAACTGTTTCACTCTCCTCTTTCACTTTCATCAAGAGGCTTTTGAGTTCCTCTTCACTTTCTGCCATAAGGGTGGTGTCATCTGCATATCTGAGGTTATTGATATTTCTCCCAGCAATCTTGATTCCAGCTTGTGTTTCTTCATGTCCAGCATTTCTCATGATGTACTCTGCATATAAGTTAAATAAACAGCGTGACAATATACAGCCTTGACAAACTCCTTTTCCTATTTGGAACCAGTCTGTTGTTCCATGTCCAGTTCTAACTGTTGCTTCCTGACATGCATACAGATTTCTCAAGAGGCAGATTAGGTGTTCTGTTATTCCCATCTCTTTCAGGATTTTGCACAGTTTATTGTGATCCACACAGTCAAAGGCTTTGGCATAGTCAATAAAGCAGAAATAGATGTTTTTCTGAAACTCTCTTGCTTTTTCCATGATCCAGCAGATGTTGGCAATTTCATCTCTGGTTCCTCTGCCTTTTCTGAAACCAGCTTGAACATCAGGAAGTTCACGGTTCACATATTGCTGAAGCCTGGCTTGGAGAATTTTGAGCATTATTTTACTAGCATGTGAGATGAGTGCAATTGTGTGGTAGTTTGAGCATTCTTTGGCATTGCCTTTCTTTGGGATTGGAATGAAAACTGACCTTTTCCAGTCCTGTGGCCACTGCTGAGTTTTCCAAATTTGCTGGCATATTGAGTGCAGTACTTTCACAGCATCATCTTTCAGGATTTGGAATAGCTCAACTGGAATTCCATCACCTCCACTAGCTTTGTTCGTAGTGATGCTTTCTAAGGCCACTTGACTTCACATTCCAGGATGTCTGGCTCTAGGTCAGTGATCACACCATCGTGATTATCTGGGTCGTGAAGATCTTTTTTGTACAATTCTTCTGTGTATTCTTGCCATCTCTTCTTAGTATCTTCTGCTTCTGTTAGGTCCATACCATTTCTGTCCTTTATCAAGCTCATCTTTGCATGAAATGTTCCTTTGGTATCTCTGATTTTCTTGAAGAGATCCCTAGTCTTTCCCATTCTGTTGTTTTCCTCTATTTCTTTGCATTGATCACTGAAGAAGGCTTTCTTATCTCTTCTTGCTATTCTTTGGAACTCTGCATTCAGATGTTTATATCTTTCCTTTTCTCCTTTGCTTTTCACTTCTCTTCTTTTCACAGCTATTTGTAAGGCCTCCCCAGACAGCCATTTTGCTTTTTTGCATTTCTTTTCCATGGGAATGGTCTTGATCCCTGTCTCCTGTACAATGTCATGAACCTCATTCCATAGCTTATCAGGCACTCTATCTATCAGATCTAGGCCCTTAAATCTATTTCTCACTTCCACTGTATAATCATAAGGGATTTGATTTAGGTCATACCTGAATGGTCTAGTGGTTTTCTTCAATTTAAGTCTGAATTTGGCAAGAAGGAGTTCATGGTCTGAGCCACAGTCAGCTCTTGGTCTTGTTTTTGCTGACTGTATAGAGCTTCTCCATCTTTGGCTGCAAAGAATATAATCAATCTGATTTCAGTGTTGACCATCTGGTGATGTCCATGTATAGAGTCTTCTCTTGTGTTGTTGGAAGAGGGTGTTTGTTATGACCTGTGCATTTTCTTGGCAAAACTCTATTAGTCTTTGCCCTGCTTCATTCTGTATTTCAAGGCCAAATTTGCCTGTTACTCCAGGTGTTTCTTGACTTCCTACTTTTGCATTCCAGTCCCCTATAATGAAAAGGACATCTTTTTGGGTGTTAGTTCTAAAAGGTCTTGTAGGTCTTCATAGAACCGTTCAACTTCAGCTTCTTCAGCGTTACTGGTTGGGGCATAGATTTGGATTACTGTGATATTGAATGGTTTGCTTTGGAAATGAACAGAGATCATTCTGTCGTTTTTGAGATTGCATCCAAGTACTGCATTTCGGACTCTTTTGTTGACCATGATGGCCACCCCATTTCTTCTGAGGGATTCCTGCCCACAGTAGTAGATATAATGGTCATCTGAGTTAAATTCACCCATTCCAGTCCATTTCAGTTCGCTGATTCCTAGAATGTCGACATTCACTCTTGCCATCTCTTGTCTGACCACTTCCAATTTGCCTTGATTCATGGACCTGACATTCCAGGTTCCTATGCAATATTGCTCTTTACAGCATCGGACCTTGCTTCTATCACCAGTCAGATCCACAGCTGGGTATTGTTTTTGCTTTGGCTCCATCCCTTCATTCTTTCTGGAGTTATTTCTCCACTGATCTCCAGTAGCATATTGGGCACCTACTGACCTGGGGAGTTTCTCTTTCAGTATCCTCTCATTTTGCCTTTTCATACTGTTCATGGGGTTCTCAAGGCAAGAATACTGAAGTGGTTTGCCATTCCCTTCTCCAGTGGACCACATTCTGTCAAATCTCTCCACCATGACCCACCCGTTTTGGGTTGCCCCATAGGCATTGCTTAGTTTCATTGAGTTAGACAAGGCTGTGGTCCTAGTGTGATTAGATTGACTAGATTTCTGTGAGTATAGTTTCGGTGTGTCTGCCCTCTAATGCCCTCTTGCAACACCTACCATCTTACTTGGGTTTCTCTTACCTTGGGCGTGGGATATCTCTTCACGACTGCTCCAGCAAAGCACAGCCAATGCTCCTTACCTTGGATGAGGGGTATCTTCTCACCGCCGCCCTTCCTGACCTTCAACGTGGGATAGCTCCTCTAAGCCCTCCTGTGCCCGCGCAGCCACGGCTCCTTGGACGTGGGGTTGGTCCTCCCGGCCACTGCCCCTGGCCTCGGTCTTGGGGTGCCTAAAAAAAAAACTAGCAATAACACATATTAGAAAGATGTTAACATTTAGCATTTTAGAGCCCAAACCTATACATAGAAAAATATTTTTGCTATAATCATGTGAAAAATGAAAAAGCAGAATGCAGTATTTGTACTCAAGTCCATTAGATGTCTATATATGTATGGACAGTAACGTTTCCCAAATATAAAGAGTGACTCATTCCATAGAAGGTTTCTATTTTCTAAAGAACACAGGCTTGGGATTAGAGGAAGATTTGAATTTCACCTCTTGCCACAAGCTTGTGACACTGGCAAATTATGGAAACTCTGAATATACATTTCCTCATTAGCTAAGTTTTTGTGTTTTTTTTTTTTTTTGGTAAAAATTCCATTAGCAAATCCACTTAAAGAATCTAGTAGAAACTCAGTACCATTATTCCCTTTCCCTACACTAAATACTTGAAACTTTCTTGGAATAATAAATTTTACTCAAATTAATTTTTATAGAAATTTCAATATCCTTGTTTTGGACCCCACTGAGAATTTTTAGTAGGCTATGAGAAATTAATGTGGTAACTCTTATACAGTTGGTCAATATTCTTTATTTTTGAATGAATTTCAAAAGAATATTAATATCCTGGATTGGAGATCAGTTTCTATATATAATTGAAAATGTAAAGCTAAGGATAACATATTAATTGTGATCGTTAATATTATGTGTCAGCTTGACTGGTCACAGGGTGCCCAGATGAAATAGTGTTTCTGGGTGTTATCTGTGAGGATGTATCTAGATGAGGTTAGCATTCAAATCAGTGGACTCAGGCAAGTGGGTTGCCTTCCTCAATGTAGGTGGCCATAGTCCAAAACATTGAAGACCTGAACTGAACAAAAGATGGAGGAAGGAAGAACTCATCTCTCTTAATTCTTTTTACCTGTCTCACTGCTTAAGCTGGGATATCCCTTCTCCTGTTCTCTCCTCTCCTGTCCTCTCATCTCTTCTGACCCTCAGACTAGAATTTACACCATAGGCTATCCTGATTTTCAGGCATTTAGACTTAGACTGAATGACACCGTAGCTTTCTTGGGTCTCTAGTTTGCATTGGGTATTCCTAATCAATCACTTATAAGAAGCAAGGAGCTAGGTGTCACTTTATATGATACTTTTTGAACGTTTTTGGAAATTTAACGAATATAATGACATTGGCTTCTAATATAGCTGACAAAGTGACAAAAGAAAAAGATGAGCTCAGGGATTCAAATAAATAACCTAAGAACTTCTATGTATATCCTGAAGGACCCTTATCTCCTATAGTACAGAGCTGAAATTTGCTGAAAATCAAATGTAGAGCCTCATCCTGCAACTACTGAATTATAATGTAAGTTGAATTCCCAGATTCACAGGGTGTCTCCTGATGAAGTGAGGGCATTTATTGGGAAATAATTGGGTTATTAGTTGGGATGGGGACATGCATGAAGATGCTAATGAAGCTGGGGACACTGGACCACTAAATTCTGGTGAATCTCTACCAGAGTCTGCTCAGGACCCACTTCCATCACCCTCTTTACTTTTAGACTTTAACTAGGCTCGAGTCTTGGTAGGTCCTTAAATATGAGGTATAATATGTGACCAGTAAAAAGATGCATTATACTCCAAAAGAACTACTCAAGTTTTCCAATTTATACAGACAGAGATATAGGGAACATGTATGGGAATGGATGCAAGGATGTGGGATAATTGTAGAAAGAATGTAAAGTTGAATCAGGCTAAATATATTGATATGGGCTCACTAGGTAAAGATCCTACTTTCGATGTCATAGCTTGGGGAGTTTGTTGTTATTTAGTTGCTAAGACATGTCCAACTCTTTTGTAACCCCCATAGACTGTAGCCTGACAGGCTCTTCTGTCCATGGGATTTCCCAGGCAAGAATACTGGAGTGAGCTGCCATTTCCTTTTCCAGGGGATACTCCTGAATCAGGGATTGAACTTGTGTCTCCTGCATTGGCAGGCAAATTCTATACCACTGAGCCACCAGGGAAGCCCCCTGGGGGTTAGAAGGGCTCTGAAAGTTTCTTGGGTTGGTTGACTGAAATATGGACCAAAAGATGACCCACTATGAGTGAATTGAAAATGCCTGGGTTTAATGAATGTAGAGGAGGGTATTCAAAGGCTTAAGGAGATTGGAATGTTAGAATGAATTTGTCATTTAAGACCTATTAGTCTATTATGGAAGGGTCCAGAAGACACAACTTTAACCAGTACTGTGAGAAATAAATTTGTGGGGTGAGTCCCAGAATCCTTAAAAAGCTTTGTGATCACACTTCTCTGTAGGCCAGACCTCACAGGGAGAACTGCAACTGCTGAACTGGGAAACCTAAATGCAACAGGAATAACTGGGTCTCAGTGTGGCAGGGACCAAGTGGTGGCACCAACTGCCAAAGGCAGGTGGGCATCATTGCCATAGTGGACAATGGAGTCAAAGCAGCAGTGAGAAGAGTCTGACTCACTCAGTCCTATAGTGTTGGTAAAATAATCATAGTGTTCCTAGGTATGAAATATTGATAGGGAACCTACAAATTCTTACTTGATCTGTAGAATCAGAAAAGTTCTGGTCAAGAGATCAAGTGTAACCTGAATTATAAAACCAAAGAGTTATAGACTCTCAATCAGTTGACAGACTTGAGTTAGTTTACAGATCCAGAGTCCTTTGAATGAAGGGGAAGGTGGATTCCTTTGAGGTAAGACCCTTGGTACACTACCAAAGTTATGCAACTAATCTTTTCCCCAGTCTTTCCTATGACTTTTCTTTTTTTAACCAGGGTAACTCTATGTTAGGGAAAAAAAAATAATTGGACCTTTTGGGGGCTATTGGACACTGACTTTAAACAGACACTAATTCCAGGAAATTCAAGCCATCACTGTGCCCCACCAGTTTGCAAAGGAGTTTATAGAGATCAGATGAGCAATGGAGTTTTAGCTCAAGTCCGTCTTACAGCAGGTCCAGTGGGTCCCAGAACCCATCTTGTGGTTATTTCCCCAGTTGCAGAATGCATAATTTTAATAGACATACTGAATAGCTGACAAGATCTCCACATTGGTCCCCTGACTGATGGAATAAGGGCTATTATTGTGGGAAGGGCCAAGTGAAAGTCTTTAGAACTTCCCCTATCTAGCAAAATAGTAAATCAAAAGCAACACTGCATTCCTGGAGAGATTGCAGAGATCAGTGCCACCATCAAGGACTTGAAGGATTCAGAGATGGTGATTCCCACCACATGTCCATTCAGCTCTCCCATTTGACCTGTGCAGAAGGCAGATGGAGTTTGGAGAATGACAGTGGGTTATCAGAAGTTTAACTATGTGTGACTCCAAATTGTGCCTGCTGGACCAGATATGGTTCTTTAGCTTGAGCAAATTAACACATTCCCTGGTACCTGATATGCTGTTACTGAGCTGGCAAATGCCTTTTTCTCCAACTTAGTGTGCTTCTACCTGGCAAGGCAAGCCATACACCTTCACTCACTGCTCTACTTCAGGGGTGTATCAGCTCTTCAGACCAGTGTCATAATTTAGTTTGTAGGAATCTTTATTTCTTTCCCTTCCCCAAGATACCACACTAGTCAATCACACTGATGACATTATGCTGTTGGATCTAGAGAGCAAGAAGTAGCAACCAATCTAAACTCATTGGTATTTGTATGTCAACTTGAGTTTATATGTAAACTCAAGATATTTGTATGTCAGAAGGTAGGAAATAAATCTCACTACAATTCATGGATCTTCTGTCTCCCTCAGTGAAATTTATAAGGTTCCATTGAAGGGAGGGGGGCATGTAGAGGTATCTTTTCTAAGGTAAAGGATAAGCTGTTATGTCTGACCCTTCCTACAACCCACAAAGAGTCACAGTACCTATTAGGCCTCTTTGAATTTTGGAGACAACATATTTCTTATTTGGCTGTGGTACTCAAGCCCATTTACCAAGTGACCCCAAAACCTAGTCATTTTACATAGAATCTAGAACAAGAAAAGAGTCTGCAACAGGTCCAAGTTGCTTCACCACTTATGGCATATGATCCAGAAAATCCAATGGTGCTTGAATTATCAGTGTTAGACAGGGATGGGGTTTGTCTTTCAAGATATGAAGATAAAGGTGTATTATTATATTTATATACACTTATCCCACAATTAGAAATCTAGTTAAGTGAAATTTGGTAAGTTAGGAAGAACAAGGGTGTGCTAAGGGTAAGTGAAGTCGCTCAGTCATGTCCGACTCTTTGCAACCCTATGGGCTGTAGCCTACCAAGCTTCTCAGTCCATGGGATTTTCCAGGCAAGAGTACTGGAATGGGTTGCCATTTCCTTCTCTAGGGGATCTTCCCAACCCAGGGTTCGAACCCAGGTCTCCCACAATGTAGGCAGACGCTTTACCCTCTGAGCCACCAGCGAAGCCCAAGGGTGTGCTAATCCAGAATTAATATAAAAAGAGAATACTAGTATGGCTAACTTGGATTATGTGAATCACTGACAAGGAACACTGACTGATAATTTTCTAGAATTCCTACAAGTAACAGTGAAAAGCAGTAGCAAATAAGATACATGCTACAGAGTACTAAAAAAACAAAACAAAACTAAACTAAACTAGAGCAGTATTTAAGCAAGAGATACTCAAATGAAATATTGAAAAGAATTTAGCCTAATTAATAATTATGCTGTAGATGGACAAAAGCTAAAATGTTACCCTAAAAATAATTTACAGTCTCAGTACTTCTTGTGTTTTAGAATTCTTCTTGAATTTTCATAATGTATGGTGCTTATTCTCCAAATGGGTTTGTGAGGCCAATACAAGATTTTAAAATGTGTCCAAATTAAAATTTTGGATCTTCATGTAATTTCCAATCACTGATTAGATCAGTCACAGCACCATATTTTCCTCTAGATGATAGATATGAAGCCCTTTTAGAGATCAAGTCATGATGGAGAGGTCTCACATACCTAAAGGTAAATTATAACACAGGTCTTTAGGATTCTGGAGCAAGGTCCTGCCATTTTCTGCAGATAATGACTCTTCTTTTGAGAAGCAGCTCTTGGCCTGCTGCTGGATGTTAGCAGAGACTAAATACTTAACCATGGACTACCAAATTACTACAGAACCTAAGCTATCCTTCATGTACTGGGTGTTATTTGACCCACCAAGCCACAAAGTTGGGCATGCATGGCAACATCTGTCATCAAATGGAAGTAGTATATATGTGATTGGGCCCAAGCAGGCCCTGAAGGCATAAGAAAATAGTTACATAAAGAAGCAGCCCAAATGACCATGGTCCCCATTCCTGTTACATGGCCTTCTCTTGTCTGACCTGCATGTGTGGCTTCATGGGGAGTTCTCTAAGATCAGCTGACAGAGGAAAAGAAGACGTAGGCCTGATTTACAGATGATTCTGCACAATATGCAGGTATCACCTGCAAATGAACAGCTGTAGTACAGTAGTTCCTCACTGAAACATCCCTAAAGGACAATGGTTGAAGGGAAATCCTTCAGTGGTAGTTGCTTCTAGAACTTAGAGAGTGCACTGTGTTGTTCACTTTGCTTGGAAAGAGAAGTAGTTTGACTTGTGGTTATATACTGCTTCATGGCCTGTAGCCAGTGATTTGGCTGGATAGTCAGGGACTTAGAAGGACAATTATTAGAATATTAGTGACAAAAAAATGCGGTAAAGGTATGTGGATAGATCTCTCTGAATGGGCAACAAACGTGAAAATGTTTGTGTTCCAAGTGAATGCTCATCAAAGGGTAGTATCAGCAGAGAACTTTATCAGGTGGATAGGATGACTTGTTTTGTTAATTCCAGTCTGTCTTTCCCCAGCCACTCTTGTCTTCATCCAACGGGCTTGGGAACAAAGTGGGCATGGTGGCAGTGGTGGAGGTTATGTGTGGACTCAGCAACATGGACTTGCACTCACTAAGGCAGAGATGGCCACTGGCAAGGCTAGTGCCCAAGTCCCCAGTAGCAGAGAAACCAATACTGATCTTCTGACATGGCACTGTTCCCAGGGTGATCAGCTGGCTGCCTAGTGGGAGGTTGACTACATCGGATAGATTTCATTATGGAAGGGGCATTATTTTGTTCTTACTAGAATATAAAGTTATTCTGGTTGCAGATCTGTCTTCCCTGCACACAATGTTTCTCTGCCAAAACTACCATTCACAGACTTCTAAAATGTCTTCTATTTTGAAGACATTAGCCTACCAGGCTCCTCTGTCCATGGGATTTTCCAGGCAATAGTACTGGAGTGGATTGCCATTTCCTTTTTCAATTTTGAAGAACAGAATAGAATAGAATTCCACACAGCACTGGTTCTGATCAAGAAACTCACTTCACAGTGAAGTGTAGCAATGGGCCCACGCTCATGGGTTCACTGGTCTTACTGTGTTCCTCACCACATGAAGCAGCTGGCCTAAAAGAGCAGCAGAATGGTCTTTTGAAGACTAAGTTCCAGTATCAGCTAGGTTGTAATACTTTGCAGGGCTGGGGCAAGATTTTCTAGAAGACTGTTTTTGTTCTGAATCAATGTTCAATATATGGGGCTATTTCTCTGAGGGCCAGGATTCGGGTATATTGGAATTAACAGTTGGAAATGGGAGTGGCACCACTCAGTATTACTCCTACTGACCCACCAACAAACTCCTATTCAAACAGCTTTACGCTCTGCTGGCTTAGAGGTCTTAGTTCCAGAGGGAGAAATCCTCCCACCAGGAGACACAATAATGATTCACTTGAACTGGAATTTAGAATATCACTTGACCACCTTAGGCTCTTTGCACCTCTGAATCAAATCTGAATCTGAACTTGCAGGCAAATAACATGCCTTGGTTTAACGTAAAGGAAGGTATTCAAAGAAAAGAGGCAAAGACAAGTAAATTCAAAGGCAAAGAAGGGAGTTAACATGTGGCCCTGGTGATTGATCCCAACTACTAAGGGGAAATAGGCTATTACTCTACCATGAAGGTTACAAGGTGTGTGAATGAAATACAGAGGATGCCTTAGGTCATCTCTTAGTATTACCATTCTTTGTAATTAAGGTCAGTGGAAACTGCAACACCTCAGTCCAGGCAGGACTACAATGGCCCAGACCCTTAGGAAGGAAAGTTTGAGTTACATCGCCAAATAAATGACCATGACCTACTGAGATACTTGATGAAGGTAAAGGGAATTCAGTGTGAGTAGTGGAAGAAGGTACATATAAATACCAGCTATGACTACATGAACAGATACAGAAATGACTAGAATTGTCTTTAGTAATTCCTTCTTATTTTGCTACGAATACATTTGTGCATATGGTATGTGTGTAGAAATACTTATTTTTTTTCTTTCATTCCCTTATCATGTAACATAAGATGCACTGGCTTTATGTCATAGCATTTAAGTATTGCTAATTTTACATTATAACATTTAGGTTATGAGATATCAAGGAGAACAGTAAATGTCACTCAACAAATTTATCTCCTCTTCTGGGCAAGGAATTATTGGACTTTTAGTTTTATGAAGGATGGTTCTATCAAGTTAGGCATACATTTGACCTTCTTATTGTCTTTATTTGGAGATTAAGTATGTTTTTAAAAGATATGTATGGGTACCAGGTTGACCAGGGGTGAAATTGTGATGACTAATTTTATTTGTCAACTTGATTGGCTGTGGAGTGCCCAGATTAAACATTATTTCCGGGTATGTCTGAAAAAATGTGGATGGATGTAATTTAATCTATTGGTTCTTTTTCCCTGGAGAAGCCTAACATATAACTGATCTTGACTATGAACTATTGCAATTTGCATTTGTTTTTCCCATATTGTTGATCTTAAGTTCTGGAACACTTATTATGTACTTTCTGTTAACCTTCTTGGAGTGCCTCCCCATGGATTTCAGGATGAAATGACTCCTAAACAAAAGGCAATCTCAGGACACTTAGAAACTCACTACATAGTAAAGATGACTGCTTTAAAGAAATTTCTCTTATAAATGAAAAATGAAGGTGATGCTGGACAAAATGACTTATGCCATTTAGCAGTAGGGGCCAGAGAGGACAAGAGAAGACCAAACAAGAGGATTAAAATTTTTTTTGTCAAGTCAGTCTATGCCTTGTACCCATGCCTAATTACAAAAGGAAATTAGAAACAAGTACATGTATATTACTGCATGTATTAATGTAGAATTTAATTGGTTTAGAGTAAATTAATGGCTGCTTGCAATATTTCTGGCAATTTTTTATTTTTATAAGCTGTGTAATTTTAAATTGGTTTCTTGAAAATGCTGGATAAAACATTTTAATTCACACATTGCTTTAAGGAATTGATTTGGGGATAATAAAATATAATGAAATGTGTTACCTCAGATGGATGTAAGTTCTATTTGCTCTGCCTTTTTTTTTTAACTTTAATGCAAATAATGAGTATGCTGCTAGGATATTTAGAAGAGCTGTAACTGTTTGAAAGTTATCTCTCTCTCTCTCTCTCCATTGGACAAACTATAGCTATTTTAAAATTCTATTTTCTTAAAGCAGTCAAGAACAAGGAAAATCCTCTAGGGCTTTTCTGTTTATCCAAGAAAATTTATATGTGAAATTGAAAGGCAAGGAGGTATAAAAATCTGGCAACTCAGCAAGGAAATTATTATATAAGTCTAGAAATCAGGACATTTGCATTTGGGCCACTAAGGAGAAATTCCATGAATTGTCAGCTGGTTTGTGATAGCAACAGGTTTATATATGACCAACTGTGAAACTGAGATGATGAAGGTTGCTTTTATCTAGTGTGAAAATTAACTGTGAGTATATCTTGGAAACAATGATAGTTATTCGTCTAAGATGTTCAAGAAAAATAAAGTAGAGGTGCTTATTGCATGCTAAGTCACTTCAGTCATGTCCAACTCTGTGCGACCCCATAGACGGCAGCCTACCAGGCTCCCCCGTCCCTGGGGTTCTCCAGGCAAGAATACTGGAGTGGGTTGCCATTTCCTTCTCCAATGCATGAAAGTGAAAAGTGAAAGTGAAGTCGCTCAGTCGTGTCTGACTCTTAGCGACCCCATGGACTGCAGCCTACCAAGCTCCTCCGTCCATGGGATTTTCCAGGCAAGAGTACTGGAGTGGGGAGGTACTTATTAGTAGAGCAATAAATTTTCTCAAACCCTTTTTTTCCCTTTCCATCATAATCCTATATTTTATGTATTCCTTTCTGAGGTATTTAATTTTCTCATGCCGATTCTTTTCTGATACCTTCAGCTGGGAAGCCTGTTCTAAGAAAAGCTTTTCCCAATTCTACCTTCCTTCTGCTTGGTCTCACTGAAGTTTGCACTTCTGTTATGAAATTAATCACATTACATATCACATATTTTCACATATTAATTTAACTCTGCCATTAGATATGAACTCACAAACTAAGATCATTTTTAATTGGTAATTCATTTTGTCAAGTGGATATATATTTCATTTTGGGGACTTGGAGTATTAGTAAGTAAGAAGACAAGGTTCTCTTTTATTATTTTGATTTTAATCAGCGGAGTCATTGTGGCACATTTAAAGTCACATCATAAAAGCATCTTCCTCTTCTGCTACTTCTAAAGCTATCTATGGACTCCTGATTTTTTGTTTCTAATCTTATCTTCCAGCAGTTTCAGTTCTGCTTATTAGCTGGAAACTTGGAGACCCTTAGAGAATGAGAGTGGAATGTGTCTTCCTTTAATTTTTTATTTGTATTTGTTTCTCTTTTTTTGCAGACAGTTTTCTCCAGTGCTTTTAGGCTTCTTCACTGCCACCTTTTTTCAGAGACAGGACAGGTAATATTTATTTTATTTCATTAAAAATGAAGTTCAGAGACTCTAAGTTGCTTGCATTCATGGACTAAAAAACCCAGAATTTTGATTCCTACTCTTTATTCCCCAAATTCAGTATTTTTTCATTCTATGAAAACCTTGCACAGCACATCATCATCTTAGAATATTTTCTCAGTAAACTTAGAGGTACACAGTATTAGATACTATGGAATGAACTGGTTCAGTAACTCTGTGTTATGCTGATCCTATTGCACTTAACTGGACATGGAACAACAGACTGGTTCCAAATAGGAAAAGGAGTACATCAAGGCTGTATATTGTCACCCTGCTTATTTAACTTATATGCAGAGTACATCATGAGAAATGCTGGACTGGATGAAGCACAAGCTGTAATCAAGATTTCTGGGAGAAATATCAATAACTTCAGATATGCAGATGACACCACCCTTATGGCAGAAAGTGAAGAACTAAAGAGCCTCCTGATGAAAGTGAAAGAGGACAGTGAAAAAGTTGGCTTAAAGCTCAACATTCAGAAAACTAAGATCATGGCATCCGGTTCCATCACTTCATGGCAAATAGATGGGAAAACAGGGGACGCAGTGGCTGACTTTATTTTTGGGGGCTCCAAAATCACTGCAGATGGTGACTGCAACCATGAAAATAAAAGACACTTACCCCACAGCCAACATTATCCTCAATGGTGAAAATTTGAAAGCATTTCCTCTAAAGTCAGGAACAAGACAAGGGTGCCCACTTTCACCATTACTATTCAACATAGTTTTGGAAGTTTTGGCCACAGCAATCAGAGAAGAAAAAGAAATAAAAGGAATTCAAATTGGAAAAGAAGAAGTAAAACTCTCACTGTTAGCCGATGACATGATCCTCTACATAGAAAACCCTAAAGACTCCACCAGAAAATTACTAGAACTAATCAATGAATATAGTAAAGTTGCAGGATATAAAATCAACACACAGAAATCCCTTGCATTCCTATACACTAATAAGGAGAAGATAGAAAGAGAAATTAAGGAAACAATTCCATTCACCATTGCAACAAAAAGAATAAAATACTTAGGAATATATCTACCTAAAGAAACTAAAGACCTATATATAGAAAACTATAAAACACTGGTGAAAGAAATCAAAGAAGACACTAATAGATGGAGAAATATACCATGTTCATGGATTGGAAGAATCAATATAGTGAAAATGAGTATACTACCCAAAGCAATTTATAGATTCAATGCAATCCCTATCAAGCTACCAACAGTATTCTTCACAGAGCTAGAACAAATAATTTCACAATTTGTATGGAAACACAAAAAAACCTCAAATAGCCAAAGCGACCAACCTAGATAGCATATTCAAAAGCAGAGGCATTACTTTACCAACAAAGGTTCATCTAGTCAAGGCTATGGTTTTTCCTGTGGTCATGTATGGATGTGAGAGTTGGACTGTGAAGAAGGTTGAGCACCGAAGAATTGATGGTTTTGAACTGTGGTGTTGGAGAAGACTCTCGAGAGTCCCGTGGACTGCAAGTACAGTCCATCCTAAAGGAGATCAGTCCTGGGTGTTCATTGGAAGGACTGATTTTGAAGCTGAAACTCCAATACTTTGGCCACCTGATGTGAAGAACTGATTCATTTGAAAAGACCCTGATGCTGGGAAAGATTGAGGGTGTGAGGAGAAGGGGATGAGTGCCAAAGAATTGATGCTTTTGAACTGTGGTGTTGGAGAAGACTCTGGAGAGTCCCTTGGACTGCAAGGAGATCCAACCAGTCCATTCTAAAGGAGATCAGCCCTGGGATTTCTTTGGAAGGAATGATGCTAAAGCTGAAGCTCCAGTACTTTGGCCACCTCATGCGAAGAGTTGACTCATTGGAAAAGACTCTGATGCTGGGAGGGATTGGGGGCAGGAGGAGAAGGGGACGACAAAGGATGAGATGGCTGGATGGCATCACTGACTCGATGGATGTGAGTCTGAGTGAACTCCGGGAGTTGGTGATGGACAGGGAGGCCTGGCGTGCTGCGATTCATGGGGTCGCAAAGAGTTGGACACGACTGAGCAACTGATCTGATCTGATCTGATCTTGAGAAAGAAGAATGCAACTGGAGGAATCAACCTGCCTGACTTCAGGCTCTACTACAAAGCCACAGTCATCAAGACAGTATGGTACTGGCACAAAGACAGAAATATAGATCAATGGAACAAAATAGAAAGCCCAGAGATAAATCCACGCACATATGGACACCTTATCTTTGACAAAGGAGGCAAGAATATACAATGGATTAAAGACAATCTCTTTAACAAGTGGTGCTTGGAAAACTGGTCAACCACTTGTAAAAGAATGAAACTAGAGCACTTTCTAACACCATACACAAAAATAAACTCAAAATGGATTAAAGATCTCAACGTAAGACCAGAAACTATAAAACTCATAGAGGAGAACATAGGCAAAACACTCTCGGACATACATCACAGCAGGATCCTCTATGACCCACCTCCCAGAATATTGGGAATAAAAGCAAAAATAAACAAATGGGACCTAATTAAACTTAAAAGCTTCTGCACAACAAAGGAAGCTATAAACTATAAGACAGCCTTCAGAATGGGACAAAATAATAGCAAATGAAGCAACAGACAAACAACTAATCTCAAAAATATACGAGCAACCCCTACAGGTCAATTCCAGAAAAATAAATGACCCAATCAAAAAATAGGCCAAAGAACTAAATAGTCATTTCTCCAAAGAAGACATACAGATGGCTAACAAACACATGAAAAGATGCTCAACATCACTCATTATCAGAGAAATGCAAATCAAAACCACTATGAGATACCATTTCATGCCAGTCAGAATGGCTGGGATCCAAAAGTCTACAAGCAGTAAATGCTGGAGAGGGTGTGGAGAAAAGGAAACCCTCTTACACTGTTGGTGGGAATGCAAACTAGTACAGCCACTATGGAGAACAGTGTGGAGAGTCCTTAAAAAACTGGAAATAGAACTGCCATATGACACAGCAATCCCACTGCTGGGCATACACACTGAGGAAACCAGAATTGAAAGACACGTGTACCCCAATGTTCATCGCAGCACTGTTTATAATAGCCAGGACATGGAAGCAACCTAGATGTCCATCAACAGATGAATGGATAAGAAAGCTGTGGTACATATATACAATGGAGTATTACTCAGCCATTAAAAAGACTACATTTGAATCAGTTCTAATGAGGTGGACGAAACTGGAGCCTATTATACAGAGTGAAGTAAGCCAGAAAGAAAAACACCAATACAGTATACTAATGCATATATATGGAATTTAGAAAGATGGTAACAATAACCCTGTATATGAGACAGCGAAAGAGACACTGATGTATAAAACAGTCTTTTGGACTCTGTGGGAGAGGGAGAGGGTGGGATGATTTGGGAGAATGGCATTGAAATATGTATAATATCGTATATGAAATGAGTCACCAGTCCAGGTTCGCACGATACTGGATGTTGGGGCTGGTGCACTGGGACGACCCAGAGGGATGGTATGGGAAGGGAGAAGGGAGGAGGGTTCAGGATGGGGAACACATGTATACCTGTGGCATATTCATTTTGATATATGGCAAAACCAATACAATATTGTAAAGTTAAATAAAATAAAATTTAAAAAAATAAATAAAAATAAATAAATAAAGACACTTACTCCTTGGAAGGAAAGTTATGACCAACCTAGATAGCATATTGAAAAGCAGAGACATTTCTTTGTCAACAAAGGTCCGTCTAGTCAAGGCTATGGTTTTTCCTGTGGTCATGTATGGATGTGAGAGTTGGACTGTGAAGAAGGTTGAGCGCAGAAGAATTGATGGTTTTGAACTGCGGTGTTGGAGAAGACTCTCGAGAGTCCCGTGGACTGCAAGTACAGTCCATCCTAAAGGAGATCAGTCCTGGATGTTCATTGGAAGGACTGATGTTGAAGCTGAAACTCCAATCCTTTGGCCACCTGATGTGAAGAACTGATTCATTTGAAAAGACCCTGATGCTGGGAAAGATTGAGGGTGTGAGGAGAAGGGGATGACAGGATGAGATGGTTGGATGGCATCACCGACTCAATGGCTATGAATTTTGGTAAACTCTGGGAGTTGGTGATGGACAGGGAGGCCTGGCATGCTGCAGTTGATGGGGTTGCAAAGAGTTGGACACGACTGAGCAACTGAACTTAACTGAACTGATTGCACTTAAAATCCAAGAGATGTTCATATTCATCAACAGACTAAGGTCTGTTTATCTAAAGTTTGAATAGTTTTTACATTTAATTGATTTGTCAGTGCAACTGATCTTCTTAGTTATTCTTGGCACATCAATGTAGTGATTAAAATAATAGCAATCTGTAGGAGTGCAGATTAGGTATATGTCCATTTTAAACTTTGCTGTAATTCACAGAGCCATTTATGTATGTTTAGTACCAGATCAATTTATATGACCAGATTTAAACTGGATAATCTGTGACATTTGCCTTCAGAGACACATGTCATCAATGACTAGCTTGAATTTTCAAGACCCAGTCTTAGAAGGCTGTTAATACTCCTATACTTTCACTAGTCATATAATTTAGGTATTATCATGTTCAAAGATAAATTTAACTCAATCTTAGAAAATGAAGATCATTAAGAGGTTAATACACTTGATACAACCAAACATCTTTCACTTGTATGTAGAAAAACCTCACAGAATCTAGAAGAGACATATAAACCAAAAGATATCAGTCACAGCAAAGACAGGACCTAAACCCAATATGGGAGTCTCTTCTTTCTATTTTACTGAAATCAAGATCTTCTAGAAAGTGAACATAACACTTCTTTCTCTGCTCCAGTCAGAAGTTGGAGGTTGATTTTCAGATGTGGATGCTAACCTTGTCTACCTTAACTGAACTTGCATATTTAAGGCTTTCCAACCTGACCATTCCATGGTAAGAAAAGTTCTACCTATATCTGGATTCCTGGCTTGTGTCTGATTATTTCTTTTTCCTTTCCAGTAACAAGAATACTAACAATTTGATATCATTCATATCCAATCTGCTTCACCTTGGAGTACAGTCTCTGATCATTTCAGAGTCCTCTTCCTTCTCTGGGCATTTGAACTTGGTCCCTTTTGGTCAATACTATTGCATTCTCCTTCTATGTTATTTAGAAATCTTTTGATTACAATAATGAAAAACTGATTTAGACTGGCATGGAGTATAACCAAGTGTATCCAAGCCTGAAGAATAATTAACACAGGGATGTAAATTGCCACAGACACTTTTTCTCTTGTCTTTGCTTCTCTGTTCACATCTACATCTTTATTTTTTCTTATTGCAGACTGGACTTCTTTGTGTTCCAGTTGCTGTGACAGGAAGTGGTTTTTGTATTAATTTCCTAAGAATTCATCACTTCCTTTCAGGTCAACAGCTAAAATGAGGAGGAATCTCTTAGATCTGTACTGTTTCCAGAGAAAAGTGATTTGTTAAGCTGGGATCAGATGCCTCCTCCAAGACCAACCAAGTGTAACTGAGGGTAGGGTTACATTATTCTATCAGGGAAAGCCCTATAGTAACCATGTGGACGTAGATCATTTTAGCAGGATGAGGGGTAATTGGTAGTTTCTAGAAAACAATGAGACTGTTTTCAGGGGAGATCTTGTGTCCTGTACAATAGCCCTCTATGACATCTTTTTCTCAATTGCTCCATAATTTTTCTAAGAATCATGGGCTTTCTGGTCTGTACTGAAAGTGACCAAAATTTGAGTAGTTTGATGCTACTTTGCTTTAAATCTCTTCTAGGTTAGTGGTGTAACATCTATCTTGTATTTTGAAAGTGAAATGTTATTTTTAGTGTTTTCAGCTCTCAAAATTAGCTCAAAAATGATAGCTTCCACAGCCAGCATTTCTTTATCTTTTACACAGAAAAACAAAACTTAGGTTTCTGTCTTCTCTCTTTTCGCTTCTGCTTTAGCATCTCCTCTTAATTAAGGAAAAATTCTAAATAAACCTGGTGGTCAAACCTGGTGAGGTTTCAACCTTAACACTACCAGCTCGCAAAGAAAATATATGAAGTCTACACTGTATAATTTTCTAAAGATTACACTTCCACTGGACTTTGAAGATATCAAGTTTTATTTTTGCTTTGATCTTATATTCTTTAGTACACTTTACCCCTTTCCTTTCTAAAAGCTATTGTGTGATGCTAAAATTTTAGTCACACTCTTATTGTCTTCCATGAATCATTGTGTGATAAAGAACTAGCAACATACTCACAAAGTACTAATTTAATAACTGTTGATGAACTCTAGTTAAAATATCTTAACTTGAATTATAATTAGAGTCATGAAAACACTCAGCAACTTTTCAAACACATGTACACTTGGCTGTAGTAATTGATAACCATAGAATTAATTATTAGAATCTTCAAGCTACAAGCTCATTAAAACGAAGACAGTATTCAGGAATATGTTAACTTTTTGGCTTATTATGGTATTAGTTAGTTAGTTAGTTCAGTTGCTCAGTCATGTCCAACTCTTTGTGACCCCATGAATCGCAGCACACCAGGCCTCCTTGTCCATCACCAACTCCCAGAGTCTACTCAGACTCATGTCCATCAAGTTGGTGATGCCATCCAGCCATCTCATCCTCTGTTGTCCCCTTCTCCTCCTGCCCCAATCCCTTCCAGCATCAGGGTCTTTTCCAATGAGTCAACTCTTCACATGAGGTGGCCAAAGTATTGGAGTTACAGCTTTAGCATCAGTCCTTCCAATGAACATCCAGGACTGATCTCCTTTAGAATGGATTTGTTGGACCTCCTTGCAGTCCAAGGGACTCTCAGGAGTCTTCTCCAACACCACAGTTCAATAGCATCAATTCTTCGGCACTCAGTTTTGTTCACAGTCCAACTCTCACATCCATACATGACCACTGGAAAAACCATAGCCTTGGCTAGATGGACCTTTGTAGAGTGGTTCCCAATTCTGGCACATAAGAATTCATTGGAACACTATTTAAAAATACATTTTCTTAAACTCTATTCAAGACCTACTGAATGAGAATCTTGGGGAGGGATTTTAATGCTTCTCAGATCTTGATGGTCAGGTAAAGTAGAAATCATTGATTTCTATAGAAGCTCTACTTCTACCTATAAGTGAATTCCAGGGAGTCATTCTACTTACAGGCATAACATTGGCTGAGCAAAATTCAACCTCACTGATAGGTCCAGAGAGAGTTACCCTCTCAGTGTATCCCCATAATCCAGCCCCAGGGTGTTCTGCTACTTTATTCTTCTTTGTTTCCACTTGACAATTTTTTCAGAAAATTTTCCTATATCAGGGACAACTCTAGCAAAGTTGGAAGAAAGAGACTGGCTCCTCTCCACGTTCAAAGTCTGAACTGACCTGAGAGGTGAGAGCCATATCGTGTTCAATTTGGCTGCAGAGTATCCATGAGTTGAAGTGAGAGGGGTGCCAAGGGACAGGGGCTGCCTGTCTCCTAGCCTCTGGGGCTTTTTCCTGTCTTCAGCCAGGACCACTTACACTCTTGCCTGTAGCTTCAGCCCTATCTCATTTCTTAAGACCAATCTGAAAAAGTATGGAGATTTAGCCCAACCTTTCAGAGATCACTGTCAGCCTGGCCCTGATGTTGTGGTCTGACTCTGATAGCCAAGTTTCAGCCTCATTCTGTACATCAGAGTCTCTATCTTGGCAGCCTGCTTGATACTTCAGTCTTTCCAGATCACATTTTTCAAAAAATGTTGTATGAGAAACCCTTCACCAAAGTCTTTCAAAGTATATTGTCACCCTGCTTATTAAACTTATATGCAGAGTACTTCATGAGAAATGCCAGGCTGGATGAAGCACAAGCTGGAATCAAGGTGGCTGGGAGAAATATCAATAACCTCAGATATGCAGATGACACCACCCTTATGGCAGAAAGCAAAGAAGAACTAAAGAGCCTCTTGATGAAGGTGAAAGAGGAGAGTGAAAAAGTTGCCTTAAAACTCAACATTAAGAAAACTTGGATCATGGCATCCGGTCCCACATTTCATGGCAAATAGATGGGGAAACAATGGAAACAGTGACAGACTTTTTTTGGAGGGTCTTCAAAATCACTGCAGATGGTGACTGAAGCCATGAAATTAAAAGACGCTTGCTCCTTGGAAGCAAAGCTATTTCCAACCTAGACAGCATATTAAAAAACAGAGACATTACTTTATCAACAAAGGTCCGTCTAGTCAAAGCTATGGTTTTTCCAGTAGTCACGTATGGATATGAGAGTTGGACTACAAAGAAAGCTGAGTACTGAAGAATTGATCCTTTTTAACTGTGATGTTGGAGAAGACTCTTCAGAGTCCCTTGGATTGCAAGGATATCCAACCAGTCAATCCTAAAGGAAATCAGTCCTGAATATCCATTGAAACGACTGATGGTGAAGCTGAAACTCTAGTACTTTGGCCACCTAATGTGAAAAACTGACTGATTGGAAAAGACCCTGATGCTGGGAAACATTGAAGGAGAACGGGACAGCAGAGGATGAGATGGTTGGATGGCATCACTGACTTCATGGACATGAGTTTGAGTAGGCCCCGGGAGTTGGTGATAGACAGGCAAGTCTGGTGTTTTGCAGTCCATGGGGTCGTGAAGAGTCAGATATGATTGAGTGATTGAACTGACTGATGTCAGTGAATGTTTTGCCTATGTTCTCTTCTAGGGGTTTTATCCTGTCATGTCTTATATTTAAGTCTTTAAGCTATTTTGAGTTTATTTTTATGTATCATGTGAAGGAGTGTTCTAATTTCATTGATTTACATGTGATTTACACAACAGAGCTACTAACACACTTATGGTTCCATATAAATTTTAGGATTATTTGTTCATGTTCTGTGAAAAGTGTCATGGGTAATTTGATTAGAGACCACATTAAATCTGTATATTGCTTTGGGTACTATGGCCATTTTAACAATATTAATTCTTCCTATCCAAGAACATGGAATATCTTTTCATTTCTTTAAATCATCTTCAATTTCCTTTATCAGTGTTTTATAGTTCTCATCATAGAAATTGTTCACCACCTTGGTCATTTTTTTTATGTGGCTTTAAATGGGCTTTTTTTTCCTTCCCTTTCTGACATTTAATTGTTAAATGTGTAAAGTAATGAACATATTTCTGTATGTTAATCTTGTATCCTGCTGCCTTACTGAATTCATTTATCAGTTCTAGTAGTTTTTGTGTGGAGTCTTTATGGCTTTCAAAATATAGTATCATGTCATCTGTAAAACAATGATTTTGCCTCTTTGCTTTTAATTTGGGTACCTTTGATTTTTTTTTTTTTCTTTTTCTTGTCTGATTGCTGTAGCTAAGACTGCCAATACTATCTTGAACACAGAAGTGGTGAGAGTAGGCATCCTTGTTCTCTTCCAGGTTTTAGTGGGAAGGCTTTCAGCTTTTCACCATTGATTATTATATTGACTGTAGTTTTGTTATAAATAGCTTTTATTATATTATTTATTATATTTTATATATTATATTATATTATATTATATTTAGATATGTTCCCTTGAGGCTCAGATGGGAAAGAATCTACCTGCAAAGAAGGAGACCTGGGTTCAATCCCTAGGTTGGGAAGATCCCCTGGAGAAGGGAATGGCTATCCCATCCAGTATTCTTGCCTGGAAAATTCCATAGACAGAGGACCCTGGCAGGTTCATGGATATGCAAAGTCAGACACAATTGAGTGACTAACACTTTCACTTTTACGTGTTCCCTTTATACCCACTTTGGTAAGAATTTTTATCATGAATGGATGTTCAATTTGATCAAATGCTTTTCTGCATCTATTGAGATGATCATACGGTTTTTCTCTTTTATTTTTTTAATGTGGAGTATCACATTGATCAATATGCAATTTTGAACCACATTTGTGACCCTGGGATGAATTCATTTCAATCATGGTATATGATCTTTTTTTGGGTCGTTGGGTTCAGTTTCCTAATATTTTGTTAAGAATTTTTGCATCTATAGTCATCAAAGATATTAGCTTGTTACTTTCTTTTCTAATAGTGGTTTTGTCTGGTTTGGTATCAGGGTGATGGCGGCTTCATAGAATGGCTTGAGAGTGTTCCCTCCTTTTCAGGCTTTTGGAGGAGTTTGATAGGGATTGATATAATTTCTCTTTTGTATATTTGGTAGAGTAACCTAGTGAAGCTGTCTGGTCCTAGACTTTTGTTTTCAGGTAGTTTTCATTATTATTATTGTTACAAATTCTATTTACAATAAGTGCATTTTAAAATAAGAGGTTAGTCAAGAGTTTCACATATTCTTTAATGTATAAATCCTTAAATTCCATATACCTCTCTGTAGCTTATGTTTCTGGTGATTTTCCATTGTCATTATCATTCTGAATTTTGGGTGGAAGTGTTGTACAGCACAGTATTTGTACATTTCCATTTTAGCCAACATTCATAAGGTATAACCTTTGAATTTGGCCAGTGGTACATTGTGCATGTACAAATTTTGGTTATAGGATATTCTAATACCCTAATCAAAATTATGTTTTATATTGCATTCTGGGAAAAATAAATGGCATTACTAACTGTCCCCATCCAGAAACATTACAAAATGCAACTCATTCTATTAATGGCAATTAATTTTTATTATTACTATTGTAATTATTTATTATCCCCATTAAGGGCAATTAATATGATATATTACTACTAATAATTTAAATGGCTATAATAATCATAAGACCATCTGGAATTTTCAAGGTACTTTTCTTTAAAGGGCCCAAATAGGACAAAAAATAATGAATTAGGTTCTGAAAAACATTTCCTACATGTTCTTCCAGTTGTTATTTATAGAAGCATATATTTATCTATGTGGTAGCATGTAG
This sequence comes from Bos mutus, assembly GCF_027580195.1. Classification (NCBI taxonomy): domain Eukaryota; kingdom Metazoa; phylum Chordata; class Mammalia; order Artiodactyla; family Bovidae; genus Bos; species Bos mutus. The sequence goes on along the minus strand of NC_091617.1, from coordinate 88,113,432 downwards.
AATAATTTCTTTATTCTCTCAAAGCTGAATAAAAATTAGAAAGTTAGGATAAGGGTTTTATTTTAAATCAGATCAAATTGTCATAAAATACCTTCATGGGTAGAACTAATAAAATTGTGTTCTTGTAGAATAATCAGATCTGGCTTCAGCAATTCCCATTTACAGTGATATTAAAGTTATATAGCAAAGCTAAAATTTCTGCAAAATATCCTCTGCACCAGAGCTGACATGAGTTAGAACTGGTAAATCACAATGGTCATTCAACTTAGGCACAAATTATAAGTGATTTATTTAGAGGTCTTAAATCTGGGAAGAAGTTTTATACCTTGACTATATTTAAAGGATGTTTCTGATTTTATGAATGCTAATTACTAAAAATTATAATATAACTCATCTGCATTGTCACTAAACTGCCTAGAGACACTCTCACAAGTTCTCTCACCTGAGTAAGTATGCTATCCTAGCATACGACAATGCCAAAAGTGAATAAGGCTAACTTTTTCAAATAATGGCATTGTTAAATTATAAAGAGAGATGATGAGATTCTTCCAAATCTATTTGATGAATGTAATAAAAATAATATTTTAAATATGCCGCAAGCAAGTATATTTGTGGCTGAATTGCATTATATTTATAAACATAACTGTTATATAGATATATAAACTATATGTGGTTATAATAGTTATTTGAGGATATAATTGTAGGTATGCCTATTATTTTTGTGGGAGTAGAAATGGTTCTCCAGTAGAATTGGGAAAATAACATCTAATTTTTGTAATCCTTTATATGCACCATTTTTCTATCCTTGAGAGATTTTTTTTAATACCTAGAATTTTTTACAATAGGATTTTCTTTAGCCATAATGGTCAGAGATCTCCACTTGCAATTACCATATTACTTATGAGTATGTATATTATGATATTAAATACTTTAATTAAAGAGGGCAGGTCGGAAGGGTAGAGTTCCGTAAAACCAGATGTATGTTTAAAGGTCAGTGGGTACGCTATGCAAATACATCAAGGCTGAAAGAACATGACCATTGTCCCTGAATGTCCAACTAGCCATCCCTGGTGATGGCACTGGTGGGAACCTCTCCATTTGATTATCTATTCATTCCTCAATTACTATTGACATCACCATGTACAAGGTGCTGGATACAAGGGTTAGAAAGAACAAACAAGGGCTTTTTCTTTAAAGGAGCACATAGACTAGAGGGAGAGGCATACATAGCAATAACTTTGGTGCCAGCTAGAACGTATAATAGATACAGCACAGCCTTCGGAGCCAGACTGGTTGTGTTTTAAATCTCACTCTGTCATTAGTTAACTGTGTGACTTTAGAGGAAAGTCACTTAATCTCTTTCTTCAGTTTCATCATCTGTAAAATGGGGACACAACTGAAGAAACTTAGCATATCCTGATAGTTTACAGTGAAAAGTAAATGAGTTAGTATATGGGACATATGTTTATATGGTTGGACCTTATTAATTTTGGTGAGCCAGCCATACAAAACTGGTGTTTTTGTAATCAAAAACTGTTGAGTAAGCAATACACCAAAAGCACTGACAGTGAAACATTCATAAATTGAACTTCATCAAATGTCAATACTCTGCTGTGCTGTGCTCAGTCATATCTGACTCTTTGCCACCCCATGGACTGTAGCCTACCAGACTCCTCTGTCCATGGAATTTTCTGGGCAAGAATGCTGGAGTGGGTTGCCATTTCCTTCTACAGGGGATCTTCCCCACCCATGGATTGTACTCACAGCTCTTGCATCTCCTGCATTGGCAGGCAGATTCTTTACCACTGCACCACTTGGGAAGCACTCTACTCATCAAAAAAATGCCATTATGAGTGTGAAACAGATAGAGGAAAAGTATTAAAAGTAGTGAAACACCGCAATAACCTTGAAAGAGAGTCAAAAGTCCCATATGGTCAGCATCCCAGGGGAAAGCAGGGCAATATCCCATGTCATGTGGGTTTCCTCATCACAGGGCAAACAGATCAATTTTGAAATGTGTCCAAAGTCAAGCAAAGAATGGCAGCTTCTCTACCAAGAACAGAGTGCCCTTTAGTTTGTGCTCAGTCTATGGTGATAGATGTCTTTCCAGGTCCAGTCTGATGATGATCAGGTTGTAGCATTGGGGGTGGGACTGCCAATCAGTCTCATCAGAGAGCACGTGTTTACTGTGAGCATCTACATGAGTGACCCACACACTTGATCAGCGGCTGTAATTTGTTTCCACAGTGCCTGGCGACAAAGAGGAGTGTTTTTACCCTGCCAGTCTTAGTTTTCCCAGGGGCAGATGAAATATTAGGTTACTGGTAACAAAACAGGAGTCAGTAAAAATATAACAGGGTTCCTCCAGGAGATGATTGTCTAGAGTTCTTAGAAGCATCTGAAGTTCCATAGCTGGTGCTAAGGTGGAATTGGCAGAGTAGACCCGTGGGTACCATCATGTTTGATCTTAGCTGAACTATTAGTGAAGTAGGCCCATTTTTTTAAGAAAAAAATTTCCCTCAAAGAGAGAGCTGCCACTTTTTCATATAAAGCCAAGATATCACGGGTACCATTTCCATTTGGCCAGGATGCTTGTTGGACCCTGCCCAACCTGTTTGCTATGGAGTCCGAGTTCAACCACCCCAAAATGAGAGTATCAGGCTGTATGCGTGTTATTTCCGTTTGTCAGATATTCAAATGTCAGCGCTCCAGGAAAGCCCAGACAGAAACTGATAATTAGCTTCTAAAGCAGTAGATGTGGCTTGCTTATGGAGGTGGCCCCCAAGGGATCATCCACATGGAGACTGCCTTATTTTGTCTGTGACTCCCATTGGTGAAATCATCAGTCACAGATTTTTTTCTTTCCAAGAGGTCACAGGACTATGGGGCTTCAAAGATGGAAAGTGTACCACAGCTTGCTGGACAGCTTCCCACACAGCCTCTTGCCTGGGGCCCCTTTCAAAAAATGTCACTTGCAAGTTGGATGACATAAAAGGCCAAGTCAAATGCTCGGATGAGGCATGTGCTGTCTCAGTAGCAAAGAGTACAGCAAGGTGCTAAACTTCTCTTTGTCAGGTGGCAGTTTGAAGACAATTTTTCCTTGACCCCCAGAGGGATTTGAGCATTGTAAATCTGCTCACTTAATCTCAAGAAACTTTATTTGGTAAGTATGCTCCTGAGTATTGTTTTGTTAATAATATCACTCTCCCCCTACCTGCTGGGGGCAGTCAAAGCTGTTATGACTGATGCTTTTGATTCTCTAGAGCTAGTGGGGCATTATCTGAATGAAACCTTTGGGAAGGGTCACTTGTACTAAATCCCAGTCCACCTACTGGTGGCATAAAACGGGAGAGTTTGGGTATCACTGGAGGAGTGGCTTGTCACTAAAGGTGGGTTAGGATGCAGTGTATATGTCATTCACCTACTGCTCTACCTGCCACTCTTCTTGAAATGGAAGATTCCACCTGGCACTTATGGGATGGGAAAGGATCCAAGATATTGTTTTTCAGTTCCCCTTTTTCTAGGGGATTTCGGGATTTCTAGGGGATTTCGGGATTTCTAGGGGAACTGAAAGGATCCAAGATATGTAGAAGTAAAAACATCTATGCATTAAAATATTTAAATGGCCTCACTCACAAGACTACTTTATCTTCCCTTTCCCACTCTAAACTCTGCCCAATCTGGGTGTCTTTAGCTTTGAAGTGTCTCTAATAGGACAGTAACTTGGTTGCCTATCTCCAATAGAATTAAAATAGTTTAAATTTCTTCTATTTCTTATCTTTGAGTCATTTTTTTATTATCAAGTAGGTTATCTTTGGGCCTACCTGGTGATTCAGCAGTAAAGAATCTGCCTGCCAATGCAGGAGACTCAGGTTTGATTCCTCGGTCAGCAAGATCCCCTGGAGAAAGAAATATCACCCACTCCAGTATTCTTGCCTGGGAAATCCCATGGACAGAGGAGCCTGATGGGCTACAGTCCATGGGGTTGCAAAGAGTCAGACACTAAACAACAAGGTCATCTTCTTCTTCAACATTGTAAACCATCTAGGATATAAAGTGCCTAAATAATTGTCAATGCCTTGTCTATGGTTGCACATGTTTTATGCCCATCAAATTCCTATGTTGAAGTCCTAACCCTTAAGACCTCAGAATGTGACTTTATTTGTTGGTAGGGCCTTTACAAGTACATTCAAAGTTAAAGTGAGGTTATTTAGATAGGGTTTAATCCAATATGACTGATGCCCTTAAAAAGGGGTGGGGGGTAGTTCAGACACAGAGGCACACATAGAGGGAAGATGACATGAAGAGATACAAGGAGGAGATAGACATCTACAAGCCAAGGAGCGAGAGCAAACAGACCCTTGCCTCATAGAGCTCAGAATGGGCAGGCTCGTCAGTACCTTTATTTGGGGCTTCTTTTGGCCTCCACAACCATGGGACAATGAATTTCTTTTGTTTAAGCCACATAATTTGTGGTACTTTGTTGTAACAGCCCTCACTGACTAATACACCATGGGGACATAACTTTATCCGGAAAATCTCCCAAGAGAGGCCAAACATCCCTGTATTAATAGTAGCCAAAACCCACTGTAAAATAGCTCTTAAAAACATTTACTTTTCTCTCTGAATTGATATTGCTTTGGCATAATAGATTGTAGGAGGGAATTGAAGCCCAAGAGAGATTATTTCTTAATCATCATTGCCACCGCCACGCTCACATCACCCACTTGAACCAGCAGAATTTCCAACAAATCACCTAATTTCTGCCCCAAATGGTCATAGACTTCTCTCCTTTCATACTTAGTGTAGGTGTTTGTCTCTGTAGTTGTTATCTGAAAGAGGTGGAAACTTCTTACAATGTTGTATGTCAGATTTAACAGAGAAATCCCCTCCTAGAAAAAAGGGGAACAAATGAACTTAGTTTCCATTACTCCTCCTGCACCCACTTCCCCATTTCTGTCTCATTAACAGTGAATAAAGTGGGGACCATTTATTGTCCACCTCTCCATACATTTTGTTCAGTGTTCTGCTGATTGCCATGAACTTCCCTCATCTCCCAGTAACTGAGGGAAGGCCTCCCAAGGCCTTCATCCTTCCTATTTCAGAAAACAAATATTGTCAGCAGCAACCCCATCCTGGTGCCCTCCACACACTTCAGGCTCCCGTTTTATAGGATTGTTTGGTGACCTTAGCTCCTCTTCCTGCAGCTAGCTTCTATTATTTTTTCATATTTTAATCATCTAGTGTTCATTTGGAAGTGTTTTGATTGATACCTACAATCACACACTTCACCTTGAACATGACTTTGATGGAGTGTTGGATGTGTAAGCATAGTCTCCTTGTGCGTAATTTTGCCCTTGATTGTTGTCTGTAACTCCCTATGCATCATGGCCTTACTTGGTCTCTTGATTTACAGTTTCGGTGATTACTTCCCTTGGTAATTAAAGTCTTTGGTTGGATATATTCATCTCATCACCAATGATTCCTTCTAAAGTAAATGTATAATAAATAATCACTTTGATACTGTTAGTCACGTCTGTGTTTTATTGTGCTTCTTAAGTTTTCCTCAACGTCAGATGATCTGTGTATAATTTTCATCATATTTCTTCTTCCTGCCCTATGAAGACCTGTGACAGGAAATATTTTATCATGTGCATGTGGTGTTTTAACTGCATAGCTATCGCTTGGTCTAGAAGTGTGTGTTATAGCAGGGAGCAGAATTTAGCAGGCAGGTGGGTGACTTTGGATAAATAATCTTATTTACCAAAATTTACTAATACTTCCTGCCCTATCTTCCATGCTTGACCTTGACAACCACCAATCTGTTCTTTTTACAATGTTGTCATTTCAAAATTCGATTAAAAATAGAATCTTGAAGTAACCTTTTCAGATTGACTTTTTTTTTCACCAACATAATTCTTTGAAAATTCAGCCAAGTTGTTGTGTATATCAATAGTTTGTTCCTTTTTATTGCTGAGTAATATTCTATAGTCTGGATATAGTATGGACTGTTTAACCATCTACTTTTTGAAGGATATCTGAGTTATTTGCAATTTTGAGTTATTACAAATAAAACTGCTATGAACTGTTATGCACAGATTTGCATTATAACATACCTGGGTTTCATTTTATTCATGTATGACGAGGCCAACAGATCAGAAGACATTGTCATTGAAAAGATAGATTATTACTCACAGTTCCAAGAGGAAGAGAGCATCCCATGCTGTGCAAGGTCACACAAGATAATAGTAAGCTCAGTGGAAGGCAGAAAGAGAGTGCAGAGAAGCTGCAGGAAGACCTTTATGATAGTTTTCAAGAGAAAGAGTGGGAAAAGTAAGCTTAAGCAAACACACCCAGTTAGGGCTGGTTAATTTAAATAATTTCAGTAAGTTCTAGGGTACAAAGGTTGCCTGATGGCTGACTTTGGGGTGATTAGGGCAGGAGAATAATGTCTAAGAATTGTGAGAGCTGCCACGAAGCAGATCACCACACTGAGGGTTTGGCTTTTGGATTAATTCTTTTGCATATGAAAGTGAGGCTCCAAGGAGAGTGTTTTGGTCTCAGGAGGAATCTACAAACCATTAACCAACCACCAGAGAGGCAGTCAACTGCTAGTCAGCAAGGCTCCAGATGTCAAAACATCAGAAGCAGAAAACAGGGTTAATAGAAGGTTTTTGTGTGAACTTAAGTTTTCATTTCTCTGCATTGAATGCCCAGGACTGCAATTGCTAGATCACATGGTACTTGCATTTTGGGTTTGTGAGAACTGCCAAACTACTTCCAGAGAGGCTGAGCAATTTTACATTACCACCAGCTATGTTGGGGTGATTAAATTTCTCCAAACCTATAGATTTCAAGACGTGTATTGTTAAATGAATTATTAACATTTCAGGCTTTTTTGTAAGTCACTTCAATGTGTTTTTTAATTGGTGAGTGCAGTGCGCAGTACACTGAGCTGGGACCTATGAAAGATCCCAAGGTGAAACAGGAATATGACTTTGCTCCAGGAGCCTTCATTTCCCAGTGGAAGCAAACCTATAAGTGATAAACAAGAAAGAATAAAAATAGGCGATACATGGAGGTTCAGCCACTGTGGAGTGTAGATGTAGTGGAAGGGCCATTAATTCTGGGGGTGTCAATGGGAGGCCTGATGGAGGTAGTAATTTCTCAGCTGTCATTGAAAAGTGAGTATGATTGAGAAAGTTGAGAAAAAAAGGTAGAAAAGGCATCGAGCTTTAAAAATACTTTGTGTGCTGGGCTTCTCAGGTGGTTCAGTGGTAAAGAATCCACCTGCCAATGCAGGAGATGCAGGTTCAATCCCTGGGTCATGAAGATCCCCTGGAAAGGGAAATGGCCACCCACTCCAGTATTCCTGCCTAGAAAATCCCATAGACAGAGGAGCCTGCAGGGCTACAGTCCAAGGGGCTGCAAAAGAGTCAGACAGGACAGTGACTGAGCACACATGTAGCCCTGGAGTGCTCTCATAGGATTAGAACACTAAGATCATGAAGGGATGGACTGAGCACCACTGAGAAACAGACCTGGAGAAAGACCCTGAGGAAACGCAAATGACCTAAGTAGGAACAGGACTTTTTTGGTAGCTAACGAGAAGTCACTGAAGTTGCAAAGGATGGAAACAATTTGATCTGCGTTTGAGATATCATCAAAGTTATAGTGAAACGTTGTAAGATCAAAAGTGGAGAGGTTTGAGCAGAAGCTATTGTGATAGTTGGGAAAGAAAAACAGGGTTAATAGAAGGTTTTTGTGTGAACTTAAGTTTTCATTTCTCTGCATTGAATGCCCAGGACTGCAATTGCTGGATAGTTGCAGCAATGAAAGGTCAAATATTTTCACCTCCTCATCACACTTGTTCTTGTCTGTTCTCTCATTAGAGCCATCCTTTTGTTGCTTTCTGTTATTTTCTGACTTACTTGCAAGGAACATGCATTATTTGTTAAACTTTAAAAACACAAAAGAAAGTACCACAAAGACACAATGTTCTTGTGTTTTTAAAGTTTAACAAATAATGCATGTTCCTTGCAAGTAAGTCAGAAAATAATGGAAAGCAAGCAACAGTAATTACTCATAATCTCTTTACTGAGAAATAGCCATAATGAACATTTTGTAATATGTTTTAAAGATTTGTTCATAATCTCTATCTGTATGCATGTTTACATGTATAATTTTGAGCAGATATTAGTCATGTTGTATATAATGTTTGTTTTTCAATTTATAATATAGTATGTCATCTTTTAGGCTTATAAATGTACTTATTTAGAATTACATGAAATTATTTCCATTGAGTGGAAATACCACAAAGTCAACCCCTCCTACCTGAAGAATATTGAGATAGTTTTGCTTGATTTCACTTGATTTTTTACCTTTTCTAATAGTGTTCTTTTTATTTAAGCACCTTGCAGATTTGGAATCAGTATAAGGTTCAGTGTCTGTGGTTTCTCTCTCTTGCCCATGTCCATGGAAGGAGTAGGACCTCCAGATAAGGTGTTCTGAGATGCCCAACTCTAGCTTGTACTGGTATGCAACATCAGGTAGCCTTGCCCCACCTCTTGAATGCTGAGGTTGAATTATAAAGCAGTAAGCTTGTGGTAGTCTAGCTGCTACAGGGTTTACTCAGGGTCTTTTACCCCATGTTGATCTCCCAAAAACTGAACTGTGCATTAAATTTTCCAGAGATCTTTTTTTTACAAATGAAGATGCTAGAAGCCAACCATAAAAACTGGGGATTCAGTAGGTCTGGAATGGAGTCAGGAAACTATATTATTTTTACCCTTCCCCAGTTAATTTGACCATACAGCCAAGGTGAGATCCGTGGTTCTGTACCTTTCTTTCTATTCTTCTGGCACAACTTCCTCTGCTGGCTACGTTTGCTAAAGGAATGATACATCATGCTAAGGTGGGGCTGAGTGATGGTGGCTTGATGCATTCTTTTATGGGAGAGTCAGTGTCTTCAACTGAAAAGGAATCAGGCTCCTAATGACTGACAGGTTTGGGGCAGAGATAGTTTTGAAAAAAGGAGTGTTCATGAAAGCCTTTAAATAGGAGACTGGGCTATAATGGATATCCTACCAGGTGCCGGTCTTCCATTTTCCAAAATTATTTACTGATCTCTCTAATTGGGTGATGAAGACTTTGACAGCCCTCTTTCCTGAAGGAGGTAAAAATGGACATCTGGGTGCACATGACTGTCTCCTTTATGAGCCCATGTTTTACTCAGGTAGGTTGACACTATGGCCCTGAAGGAAGACAAAGAGGAAGCACTTCAAAAGGGACAAAAGGGCACAGTCAGGAAGGCTCTGGTTGCTGAGGACCAATTTTGCCCTCAAGGTTATTTTCCTTGGGGAAGACTCTCCGATGCTGCACCAAGGGCATTGTCCTGAGGATCATTTGAGCAGGTGTGCAGAAATGTGGCAGACTCGCACCATCAGCAGAGGCTGTGCCATCACTGTACACTGATTACTGCCATTACTGATCAAGAGCCAGAGTGTGTGCCTTTTCCCCATGCTTGGCCTTTTTGGTCATCCCTGCCAGCTCAGAGTAGAGATGTGCCCTCCTCACTCATGACTCTTGTTCATGTTCCCATCAGGACAAAGACAGTTTGCAAATCTCTCTGTAATCCATTTTGCTGCATCCTTTGCAGCCCTGCCTTGCCTTCCTCCTAGGGTCTGTATGCAAATCAGACCTAAGCTAACCCCCTTCCTTAATTCTGCTTCACTTGCCTGAGGAAACATTTCCTTCATGATGGCCCAGAACCAGCTCCAGTCTTTTGCCAGTTCCAGTACAGATCTGACATTTTTCTCTGTGTGCAAAAAGGAGAAAAGAACTTGCAGTTCAAGCTACATGCTTATCCTTTAAACCTCAAGTAAATTCCTTGGCACAGGTTATTTTTCCCAGGATCCAAAGAAAAATGCTAGCATTTTACTAATGCTTACTGGCACCTTGAAAGCATCAGATTAAAATAAAATGGTTAGTTACACTCTAAAGAATGGAGCAAGATTTGCAGCATCAATATTCATCTCACAAAATCTGTGTGTCAATAACATGGCATTAAAAAAAAACGAAGTTATTGCAAAAAAAGGATGTTGTTACAACAGAGAATCGATACGTCCTGTTTGAGAAATCAACACTGTGACTTCATCTCATCATTTATAATGTATTAGCTAAAAGGTCTAAACTGTCTCAATCAGGAGACACGCCTTGAGTTCTCTGCTTGAGGATTTGAAGTGGTGAAAGTAATTATAGCAGCATTCATTTATTACCTACTGTTGTTCAGGTATTCTGCTTAAGTCACTCTCATTTAACTTCATAATGTCTCTGGAAGGGAAGTTGTCACACCCCCATTTTACAGATGACAAGGTCTCAGAGCTTTCCTGATAGCTCAGTTGGTAAAGAATCTGCCTCCAATGCAGGAGACCCTAGTCCAATTCCTGGGTCAGGAAGATCCGCTGGAGAAGGGGTAGTCTACCCTCTCCAGTATTCTGGCCTGGAGAATTCCATTTACTGTATAGTCCATGTGGTTGCAAAGAGTCGGACATGACTAAGCCAACTTTCACTTTCAAGAAAAACCAGTGGTCAGAGTTAACACTAATCAGAAGAGACTCCCTGTGGCCTCTGCATTTGCTCAGTACACCCCCGGCCATCCCCAGAGTCCTGGTGGTTCACTCATTTACAGTCTTCTCAAGTTGTGTGTTCAGCGTGCTGCAGCTGGACTATTTTTTGTTATATTTCTCTTTCTCTCTACTTTGTGCAACATTAACATGTCAGAAGCATGTCCATCAGCTCTCCTAGACGTGATCATCATGCCTATTGTTGATGGTTGTTGGAAAATTGGATAGAGGGTTCAAAATAAGAAAAGACCAAAACAGACAATAAGGGACAGAGGTTGATTTGCCAGATCTCAGCACTCAGAAAAGGATGTGTGTTTACAGAGTAAAATTGAGCAAATCAAGCCAGGATGACTTTATTCTTAGCACTTAACCTGCTGTATTTTAGGAGCTCAAATTCTCTTTTCAACTAAATCAAACACAGAGAAACATCTTAATAGCATTTTAAAGGTATGTAAACACAAACTAGAAAGAAAAGAATTCACTTCCTCTCCTTTCATCTGGAGAGAACCACTCAATGTTTTAGACAGAGTGGGAAGGATAGGAGGGAGGGAGAGAAAGTGAGCAAGTTGGGTAGCAAGATAGATGGAAATAGAAACATTTCATAAAATAGAGATCACAGATTATACATGACTATCTTTTATTCTCAGTTTTTAGCATTTTTCCATGTCGTCATCTGGAGAAGGCAATGGCAACCCTCTCCAGTACTCTTGCCTGGAGAATCCCATGGACTCAGGAGCCTGGTAGGGTGCAGTCCGTGGGGTCGCTAAGAGTCGGACAGGACTGAAGACTTCACTTTCACTTTTCACTTTAATGCATTGGAGAAGGCAATGGCAACCCACTCCAGTGTTCTTGCCTGGAGAATCCCATGGACGCAGGAGCCTGGCGGGCTGCCGTCTACGGGGTCGCACAGAGTCGGACACGACTGAAGCGACTTAGCAGCAGCAGCAGCAGCATGTCGTCATTGCTTGGAAATATATTTTCAATAAACTAATACTATTTCATTGTATGAAGAAGCAACTAATTTAATGCTTGTGCTGTTTGAAGGCATTTACAGTATTTCAAGCCTTTTTCTCCTTTTTCTATTATAAATAACACGTCAGTGAACATCCTTAAATAAGTATCTTCATCCACATTTTAAACTATTTCCTTACAATAGATTCTTAGGCATATAATTATGGCTTTTTTTCACCATTCATGGCTCTTGATATATGTTATCAAATTGTTTTCCAAGAATTGGTACTGATAAACGCTACCAACAGTGTTTAAAAATGACTGACTTAAGATATTATTATTTTAAAATATTGACAAGTGTGAAAACTATTATTTTGTAAACATTTTACATTTTGTTTCTTTAATTACTGCGTTTGAACACTGTCCTCGTATTTAATTAGCAATTGTATCTCTTTTGTAAATTATCTGTTCAAGTCTCAAGTCACTTTTATTAGTAGATTTTCCTCTCATTGTCTTTGGCTATTAATTTCTTATTGTAATTTATTTTGCCAATTTGTAATCTGTCTTTCAACTTTACTTAATACAAATTTTCAGGTATATTAAAAAGCTAAATATAAAATAAATGGAACCAAGAAAGCTCTAGGTAAATTTTGAACTGCTATTTAATGGCGGATAATTCTTTTAAGTGTAATCATAATAAGAGAAATTACAAAGAGGAAGGTCAAATTGAACTGCAACCAAATGTAAACCATTTGCTTTTCAAAACAATTTCAACATATAGTATGTGATATACAATTACAGAACTGAATGTAAAATATAATTACTGTTTTTAAAAAACAAGTACATAATGTCAAATTAGTTTCCAAACTAGTTATATCCGTTTATAGTCTCCCTTTGCAGGAAACAATTGTGATAGTGAATCAATTATATATTTAATAATGCTCATAGCAATGTGATTTGCAATCATCAAAAACTGAAGAGTGCTCTCCATACCCGTTAAACATGGAAATGGAGAAATTACACGTCTTCATCTGCTGGGACAGTTAGAGTAGTGACAATGGATGAGCTGGAACTGCACACATCACGGATGAATCTCATAAATACAAAGGAAACCAAAAGAAAGCAAGACACACAGAATACAGACAGTATGATTCTATTTATATAGAGTTCATGCACAACTAAACAGGAGACTGCTGGAGACAAATATAGATGTCATCAAGCTGGGAAGAAAAGCCCCCAAAGTGGTAAGCACAAGACACTTTTGTTTAGATTACTGCTTTTCTATCCTGGCTGCACATTAGAAGTAACTGGGGAGCTTTAAAATAATACACTGAGGCCCAGGACCCAGCCCAGAACAATTAAATTAGAATCACTCTATTCAATGGCTTAGCTAAGAGTTACAGTAAACACATACTTAGCGCATCACTGAGGAAATTAGGGTCATCCTCTCTCACTACCTCAAGGTCTTTGCTTCTGCAATTATTCCCTCTCTCTCCTGCAGGATTAATTTCATCCTCACTACTGGGTTACTCTCTTTGGTATATGCACAAGCCTTAGTATTAGCTATTTTAAAAGAAACAATAAAACAATGAAATAACAGTCCCTTGACATTATGTCTTCCTCATTCCATCTACTGTTTTTTTTTTTTTTTTCTCTCTCTCTGCTTTTTTATAGCCACTGTCCTGGAAACAATTATCCACACCTCCTCTTTCTACTTCTTTATTTCATCACCCTCTCCACCCACTTTACCCAGGCTTGCATCCCCAGAGGTGCCCCCACACAGCTTTCATTAAGTTCAGCAACAATAGCTGCCATCCTGCTGCTGCTGCTAAGTCACTTCAGTCATGTCCAACTCTGTGCGACCCCATAGCTGGCAGCCCACCAGGCTCCCCTGTCCCTGGGATTCTCCAGGCAAGAACACTGGAGTGGGTTGCCATTTCCTTCTCCAATGCATGAAAGTGAAAAGTGAAAGTGAAGTCACTCAGTCGTGTCAGACTCTTCTCGACCCCATGGACTGCAGCCTACCAGGCTCCTCCAGCCATGGGATTTTCCAGGCAAGAGAACTGGAGTGGGGTGCCATTGCCTTCTCTGAGCCGCCATCCTACCAGACTCTATAGTTGATTCTTTGGCTTCATCATGTTGCACCCTCCTGCCTCACCATCACTGCTCGAGCTGGGCTTTTTCTCCTCCTGACCTTGAAATATTGGCCTACACCCTCGGCTTAGTGCTTGGCCCTCTTCTTTAACTGTTCTCTTTCTTCATGTAAGCTCATCCTATCCCATGGCCTTTCAGTATCATCTACATGTTTTTGGTTCTCAATCATTTATCTTCAACTTTTTTGTTTTCTCTAAACTTGGACTAACATATCCAACTGTCTATTCTGCATATTTACTTATACAAACTAATATTTCATTTCATGCCCAAACTAACTTCTACCATGCACCTTGTTGCTTAGAATAAAAAGCAGCAACATTTCATTGATCAGCAAATATTCTTTGGTAGGCCTTCAGATTGCTTCCTTGGTGGCTCAATTAGTAAATTATCCACCTATAATTCAGGAGACCCAATTTCGATCCCTGGGTTTGGAAGATACTCTGGAGAAGGAAATGGCTATCCACTCCAGTATTCCTGCCTGGGAAATCTCATGGACAAGAGGAGATTCTCTTCCCTACCTTAAAAGAAAACCAGCTCCAAAACAAATTGGGGACTTCATCTCAATCTCTGCTGTATCCATAGTATGTATTCATTTATGGCTGTACTGGGTCTTGGTTGCTGTGTGGGGGCCTTCTCTAGTTGTGGAGAGCAGGGGCTTCTCTCTGATTGCGGTGCACAGGCTTCTTATTCTGATGGCTTCTCCTGTTGAGGAGTCCAGGCTCTAGGCATGCATGTGGGCTGAGTAGTTGTGGTGCATGGGTGTAGTTGCTCACGGCATGTGGAATCTTCTTGGCATAGGGATTGGACCAGTGTCGCCTACATGGCAGGGCAGATTCTTAATCTCTGGACCAGCAGAGAAGCCCTATCCTTAGTATTTACAGTAGCGCCTGACGATTGGAAAGGTCACAATAAGTATGGGAATGGAGAAATAAATACAGCAACACATAAAAACAGACTTTCTACTTTTTAATGTTGTATTTGAGTGTCTGTGGTTTTTACTTAGGCTGGATAAGATTTTTCAATTTTATTTGCAACCTTTAATCACCACCTAATTGAAAGTGTTGCAGTTCAAACCCTGCGTATTAAACATTTGATTTGTTTATTATCCCTTCATAGAAAAAAGCATAGCTGAAGAAATGCTCATAAAGCAGTTTCTCCCATCTCTAAGGCCACACCTCCTCACCTGAAGTGTTGTTGTTGTTGTTCAGTCACTAAGCTGTTTCAGGCTCTTTGCAACCTCATAGACTGCAACACACCAGGCTCCGCTTGAAGTATGCCTGCCTATACATTTTGCTGCTTCTGGTTTTAACCACAAACCCCTACCTGTGTATTTCCTGCCACAGAGATGTTTGTCATTTACTTGCCACCCTTGCTACACTCACACTTATCTACTTCCCGCAAATGTTACTCTCTTCATCATCCTTCATGGCTCTGTAAAAACATGCATTCTCTTAGCTTCTGTCTAAGATCTGAAAGTACAGGCATATTAACAGAAACTTTTTTTTCTTTCTCCCCTATATGACTTCCCAGGCTCTGCCATTGTGGACCCATCTTTTGAAAGAGAGCTTAAGAGATTAATATTGACAATTTGAACCAGATGGCCTAGAGACACCGGGAGATATTTCGCTAGCTGTAATTCTGGTTTCAATCAAGATCTTAATTAACAGCATTGTTCTTATTTATTATACAATTGTCATTATGTGGTGTTACACTGATTATACATTATACATGTTCTGTTCTTTAGGTGAACAGTTCACTTGAGTATAACGAGGAAAATACAAAATGTTATTTTAAAATATAAATGTACCTAATTTAAATGTTCCTGTAGTGAATTAAATGGCAATTTTGTGCTGTTCTTAAGAGAAAGGATTTACACCTACACTATAAATTATAAAGCAAGCTACAGTGTTCCTAGCACCCACTTCATGCTGTTTCTGTTAAGAATTCCCAGAAGGGGCTCTTAGAATATACCAGCGATTAAGTGAATTATAGTACATTCTGAAGGATTGTATAATACCACAGAGAAATAAAAACAAAGCACAAAACATATATTTAAATTGTAAAAAAAAAAGTTACTTCAAAAATTGAGATATGTTTGATGGTTCATTCTTCATATTAATGTAGGATTTCTGTCCCCATTCCCTACTGAGTGCTTCAAAAGGCAACATTTAATGATGTTTTTTTCTGGGTGGCTGACTACAAAATGTCAAAAGAGCAAATGTCACCCTTGGCTTGTGGTATTTGTACACACAAAAAATTAATGACAGTCTAAAATATCATTATATTACCATGAAAATAAAAATATTACTGCAACAAATTACCAAAAGGGAGAAATACTATCCTTGCTTTTTTGTATTTTAAATAAATAAAGTAGACAGGAGGTAGAATCATATATTACAGAATCATAGGAAAAGAATTATTCCTTTGAAATTATCCTCATTCACTCCTGGCCTGCAGATCTTTGCCCAGATACTGAAGTCCTGTCCATCTTTCAGGGTTGTGAGCAATGACACCCATTGTCCACTGAATTGATGCTTTCCTGGATTTACCTTTTGGAATCATCTCTCTCTTTTCTCCCTCCATCATCTCCATTTTTGCACAGCTTTTTTATCTCACTCTTTTTTGGCATTCCCCATAGTGTTTCCATGTTTTCTATTATCTGGTGGGATCCTTCAGGGCAGAGACTATAGTTATTTATTTTGCTATTAAATTTGCCACCATAGGATTTGTTTGTAGTAGGTGATCCCTGAAAATAATAATTGAATGACATTGGTTTCATTACCATTAGGTATCAATAAAATGCCTCATCAGATTCAAGGAGTTCTATAACTCTTAACTATAGAGTTTTACAACAAATTAAGCAATAATAAAGAAAATCAACCCTGAATATTCTTTGGAAGAACTGGTGCTGAAGCTGAAGCTCCAATGATTTGGCCACCTGATGTGAAGAGCCAACTCATAGGAAAATACCCTGATACTGGGAAAGATTAAGGGCAGGAGTAGAAGAGGGACAACAGAGGACAAAATGGTTGGATGGAATCTTTGGCTCAATGGACATGAGTTTGCGCAAACTCTAGGAGATAGTGAATGACAGGGCAGCCTGGTGTGTTGCAGTTCATGGGGTCGCAAAGAGTTGGGCACAATGTAGTGACTGAACAAAACAACAAAATAATAATCACTGAATGCTTTTTATGTTTAAGATACTAACCCCTGTGGGAAAAGAAAGACAGCAAATAATTTATGAAGTGTGTAGTCATGATGGGGAAAGCTTGAAGGTGGCGGGGAACAAAATTTGCCACCCCAAAATGTCTCTTTGGCACCAAATTACTTTGATCTGAAAACAAAAGACCTAAGAGAAAAGGAGGAAACTTTGATCTTCTCCATAGATGCCTAACAGAATGTGGATCTCTGTCCTGTTCCAGGAAGGCAGCTATCATCATTGATAATTATAGTGTGAACTAGGTGTGGTAGACAAAAAGGAACCTAACAAAATCAGTTAAAATTCCTCTATGTCCTATTGCCTTCCTTTCCTACAGGCCAGTTCTTGATATAATGTCTAGAAACCTTCTAAGTTCTTTGGCTTAAACTGACCAGTGCTAATACATTTAAGAAGATCCTGCTTTTACCCCAAGATAGAGTAATTCAAAGTTTGCATCTTCTGAAGCCTCCCATTTCCTGATATGTCTCTTAATTACATAGGCTCCTCCTACCTCCATAGTTTATATGTTGACTAAACCAGGATGTTTGCCTTGTAAAGTTTCCCACAATCTTGATTTTCTGCCTGTGTCTCTATGGTATTGTTCAATATGTTTTTGTTTCCTATATTTTCTGTAAGTTTGGTAGTTAAGTATAGAAACTTTGTTGTTGTTCAGTTTCTTGGTCATGTCATGTGGCCTCATGGACTGCAGCACAACATGCTTCCCTGTCCTTCACCGTTTCCCAGAGTGTGCTCAAACTTATGTCCATTGAATCAGTGATGCCATCCAACCATCTCATCCTCTGTCGTCCCCTTCTCCTCCTGCCTTCAATCTTTCCCAGCATCAAGGTCTTTTCCAATGAGTCTACTCTTCACATCAGGTGGCCAAAGTATTGGAGCTTCAGCTTCAGCATCAGTCCTTCCAATGAATATTCAAGGGTGATTTCCTTTAGGATTGACTGGTTAGATCTCTTTGCTGTCCAAAAGATTCTCAAGAGTCTTCTCCAGCCCCACAGTTCGAAGGCAGAGTTGTATTTGAGACTTTGGCAAGAATAGTTCTTAGGTAGTATTCTAGCAGGGACCAATAATATATGGTTCTTAGTTTTAGTGGGAGATGTTAGTAGTCATCGATATTCATCAGCTAGAGTGAATATTTCATTAGGCTTTGCAAAATATTAATATTTTAATTCTATTAGTTGAAATAATCATCTAAGAAAAAACTTCTTATATTTTTACTATTTGTTTCCAGAAAAGGGAGGAAAAATATTTAAGTTTTTCTCTATATTTCCTAGTTATCAAAATAGTGACTTAATTCCATAACATCTCTCAAAGATACCATTCAAAGATGACTAATTAGTTATTATCTTAATATCATTATAAATGTATAGATTTAATAATATTAGATATGAATTGATACATCACAGTTGTTATTCAATTAGTGCTTAAATATCCTTGCTTTGGCAACTGGAAACTTCTTCAGTTGGCTCCTGAAAGTTTTTGACATGATTACAGTAGATGTCTTGCTTTCTGTTGTAACACAGGTGTGGTTTTGTGATTTATAATAAGAAACATATATTTGGTTTTTGTCCTGTTTCTGGCACAGAGTTCTTAAAACCCTTGATGTTTCCTAACTGATGAAAGCTATAAAGGTGTCTTTTGTTATGTTAATGAAGTTGTTTTTTGAATGCTCCTTGGTCACAAGTCACCTAAGGAAAGGGGCTTGTCACCAGAGGAAGCAGCAATGTGATTAAAGAGTTGAAACTTTCACTCTCGCCTCTGGCCTCCAGAGAGGGGAAAGGGGCTGGAGATAGAGTTCAGTTACCAATGGTCAGTAGTTTAATAAGTCGTGCCTGGGTAATGAAAAAATCCAAAAGGAGAGCATTCAGAGAACGTCTGGGTTTGTGAACATGTGGAGGTGCTGGGGAGTGGCCCATTTGGAGAGGTTGTGGATGCTCCACATCCTTTCCCCAAACCTTACCTTATGCATCTCTTCCATGTGACTGTTCCTGAGTTATATCTTTTTATAACAAATCAATAAGCTAGTAAGTAAAATGTTTCTCTGAAAACTATGAGCTACTCTAGCAAATTAACCAGGAAGCAGTCATCAGAACCTCCCGTAGTAGGTTGGTCAGAAGCACAGTTACAATCTGGATTTGTGATTGGTGTCTGAAATTGGGGAGGGGGCAATCTTATAGGAGTGAGACTTTAACACTTAATATATGTTAATATATGTTCAGGTATATGGTGTCAGAATTGAGTTGAATTGTAGGATACCCAGCTGATGTGGGAGAATTATATGGTAGTATGGGGAACTTCCCAACACATATGTTGAAAAGGGGTACAAAATTTTTAACAGTGTTTCAAGAATCAGTCATTTCTTCAAAAGAGGCAGGCATTTCTCCATGAAAAATGGTATTTGGCTACTTTAGTTACTGTTGTATCTCTAGTACCTAACACAGTGTCTGGCAAATAATTGGTGTCATTAAAATTTCTTGACATATATTTAAAACTTAAAATGATGGTTAAAAGAAAAAAAAATCAATTCAGATTTCTATTTTCTGCCTACCTGGAATTATGTGGAGAAGATTTACCCTCCCACCTGAATTACTAAAACATAAGCAAAATTAAAATGGGCAAATTATAAAACAATGATTCTCAAAACATTGGACAATAGACAACAAAGCACACTGGTCTCTAAGAGACAGTACTCAAACTAGATGAGCTCTCTGATTACCTTAGCTTACTTTCTTAAGAAAGTTTCCAGCACAATGCACAGTGTGGGAAGCCCAAGAAGAGCATGACAGACTTTGCTGATGAGCCTGAGTTGAAAGTTTGGGGAGATAAAGATGGTTAGAGTCCATAAGGCAGAGTGTCAGAGGAGAGAGAAGAGAGGAGATATTGACCCCAAAAGACATAGATGGCAGAAATAGTAGACAAAGACATTAAAATAATTATGTAATCGAACACTAGACATTCATGAAGCTAGAGAAATGATTGAATAGGCTAAGTGGAAAAAAAATAAAAGATATAAAAATAGATACACATAAAACTTCTGGAGATGCAAATGAAAATATTTGAGATGAAAAATAAACACACAGAATGGAATTAGTGGCAGATTATACGTTGAAGAAAAAAATATTTAGTGACCATGAATGCATAAGGATAGAAACCATTGAAATGAAACATATAGGGAAAGCAAACATACAAAGTGGACAGAGCATCCTACAAATCAGTGAAATGTAGGGAAAATTAAAACAACCTATAGATGTAATCTCTGAAAGAAGGTAGTGAAGCAGAAAATATATTTGAAGAAATGATGGCTGAAATATTTTAAAAGTTGATAAAATTATAAATTCACAGCTTCGAGAAGCTCAACCAAACCCAAGAACAAGAAACTTGAAGAAAATTTTACCAAAGTCATGGTAATAAAATTGAGTAAAAATAGTGATCAAAAACAGGAAAGCAGCTGGAAAAGACACGTTACATTTAGAATAAATATAATGGAGACAGCAAGTTTCTTATCAAAACCAGTACAAACTAGAAAACAGTCAAACAACTGAAGTACAAAAACTGACAGCATAGAACTAAAGTATAAAAACTGACAGCATAGAACTCCTAACCAAGCAAAAATATTTTTCAAAAATGACGGCAATATACTTTTCAGACATACTAAAGCTAAAATAATTCATCACTAGCAGACTCACACTATAAGAAATGTTAAAGGAAGTTCATCAAGAAGAAGAAAATCATCCGAGATGAGAATCTGAATATATACAATGAAGGAATAGCATCAAAAATGGTAAAATAAAATTGATTTTTAAAGCAAAAGTAATAACAAAGTACTATGGTATTTATAATGTGTAGAAATTATATGTATGATAATAATAAAAATTTGGGAGGAGAGAAATTAAGGTTATTATTATAAGGTTCTTATAATAATGTGAGGTAGTATAGTATTACCTGAGGTTAAATTTTGACAAGATGCATTCTGTGAGCT
Source organism: Bos mutus (assembly GCF_027580195.1). Taxonomy (NCBI): domain Eukaryota; kingdom Metazoa; phylum Chordata; class Mammalia; order Artiodactyla; family Bovidae; genus Bos; species Bos mutus. Next base: position 88,092,509 of record NC_091617.1, on the reverse strand, counting down.
CTAGGCAATGAGTAAAATAGTAATAGTTATTGCAATAAGCAAGCAAAGATATACAATAAAATTATAAAATTTACTTAATGCCAGAGTCCAGCTCCAGCAGCCAGGGAATCAGACTGAAGGGGTGAGCGGTGTCGGCAGACAATGCTGTAGCCTCTGACTCATAGTACGGAACTACATGTTTATTTCAAGCTTCAGGTTTTCTTTTATACTTTGACAAACGCATTAGGTCAGAGGTTTGACATTTTTAGTTTTCCCCATCCAGATTTATTGTCTCCGGAAATCATTGTTGTCCTTCAAACAGAGTTCCTGCTTCAATGATTCTCTCAGAATCGGCTTTACTATCTATTATCTACTTTCTCTTATGTGTCCTATACTTAATTTGTGATTACATTGTAACTCATGCAACATTCCTCAGTTTATTTATCTTTCTAAATCCTGTTTGCCCCTAGCATCTTAAGATCATTATCTCCTAAAAAAGCTTCTAGCTATTCTTAATTATTCCTAAACCCTAAACTCAGCAAACTTCTTTTGCCATAAATATTTCCCTCACAAACAGGTCTCAGACAACAATCCTTCCCATGGCCTCAAGCTGCGGCCTACGTGCTCATCCTGGGACATTCTTTGTAAAGATCCTTGAACAAATGTCAATGGTTATTTTATAGATTATTTTCTGGACACAACTGCTGAAGGCTTTGTGCTTTCTCATGCTTCTCTCAAGCACCTTAATATTCTTTCCAGCCAACTCAACTGAAGAAAGGAAAGAACAAGTCAGAATCACAAGGCCTAACTCCTTCATCCCAGGTCTGTGCCTGCGGGACAAGGAGAGGAGGGTTGGGGGCCATGCCTCCATTTTGTCAGTAATGCCTAATGTGGCTCCCAACAACTTAATCCAGAAGAAAGCTGTAAAATAAGTGAAAAAGAGCAAAATGGATAAATAGAAAACAAATAGCAAGATAGACTTAAACCCTTACCACCTATCTTATAAATGGCCTAAATATCCAAAGAAAAGGCATAGACCACCATATTGGATTAAGACTAAGTAAGTAAAGCACAAACCAGATAAGGGCATACCTTGGAGATATTATTGGTTTTGTTCCAGACCACTTCAATAAAGAACAATAAAGCAAGTCACATGAATTTCTTTTTGTTTGTTTCCCAGGGCAAATAAAACAATAAACTATAGTCTATTAAGTTTGCAATAGAATTATGTCTAAAAAATTGTACATATCTTAATTTAAAAATACTTTATTGCTGAAAAAAACCCCAAAAAACTACCATCATCTGAAAATCCAGGGTTGCCACAAACCTCCAATTTGTAAAAAAAAAAAACAACAAAAAAAAAACCTTTCCCTTTTACCTGCTTCTATTTTGGTTAGATAGTTTTTCTTGAGAAATGGACAAGGATGTCAAGTTAGCAGTGACTCTGCCCTCCAAATGTGAATTTCTCAGCCCTAAGTGCACCCAGGAGGGAGAACAATACCTGCAATCTGGCAACCAGCAGACTGCAGCCACTCCCTATGGTGGTGGTGGTGGTGTTCAGTTGCTCATTCCAGTGTATTCTTGACTCTTGGCCAACCCACGGACTACAGCACGCCAGGTTTCCTGTCATTCACCATCTCCTGGAGTTTGCTCAAACTCATGTCCATTGAGTTGGTGATGCCATCCAACCATCTCGTCCTCTGTTGTCCCCTTCTCCTGTCTTCAATCTTTCCAAGCATCAGGGTCTTTTCTAATGACTCAGCTCTTCTCATCAGGTGACCAAAGTATTGGAACTTTGGCTACAGCATCAGTTCTTCCAATAGATAGTCAGGAGTGATTTCCTCTAGGATTGACTGGTTTGATCTCCTTGCAGTCCAAGGGACTCTCTGGAGTCTCCTCCCATACCACAGTTCAAAAGCATCAATTCTTCGGTGCTCAGTATTCTTTACAGTCCAACTCTCACATCCATATGTGACTACTGGAAAAATCATATCTTTGACTACATGGACCTTTGTTGGCAAAGTGATGTCTCTGCTTTTTAATATGCTGTCTATGTTGGTCATAGCTTTTCTTCCAAGGAGCAAGTGTCTTTTAATTTCATGGCTGCAGTCACCATCTGCAGTGATTTTGGAGCCCCCAAAATAAAGTCTGTCACTGTTTCCATTGTTTTCCCATCTATTTGCCGTGAAGTGATGAAGCCAGATGCCATGATCTTCATATTTTGAATGTTGAGTTTTAAGCCAGCTTTTTCACTCTCCTCTTTCACCTTCATCAAGAGGCTGTTTAGTTCTTCCTTTTCTTCCATAAAGGTGGTGTCATATGCATATCTGAGGTCATTGATATTTCTCCCTGCAGTCTTGATTCCAGCTTGTACTTCATCCAGCCCAGCATTTTGCATAATGTATTCTACATATAAGTTAAATAAGCAGAGTGAGAGTATACAGCCTTGACGTACTGCTTTCCCAATTTGGAGTCAGTCCTTTGTTCCATGTCCGGTTGTAACTGTTGCTTCTTTACCTGCATACAGCTTTCTCAGGAAGCAGGTAAGGTGGCCTGATATTCCCATCTCTTGAAGAATTTTCTACAGTTTGCTGTGATTCACATAGTCAAAGGCTTTAGCGTAGTCAATGAAGCAGAAGTAGATATTTTTCTGGAATTCTTTTGCTTTTTCTATGATCCAACAGATACCTTTTCTAAATCCAGCTTGAACATCTGGAATTTCTTGGTTCATGTACTGTTGAAGCCTAGCTTGAAGAATTTTGAGCATTACTTTGCTAGTGTGTGAAATGAGTGCAATTGTGTGGTAGTTTGAACATTCTTTGGCATTACCTTTCTTTGGGATTGGAGTGAAAACTGACCTTTTCCAGTCCTGTGACCATTGCTGAGTTTTCCAAATTTGCTGGCATATTGAGTGCAGTACTTTAACAGAATCAGAACACTGAGGAACTCAGGATGTGAAAAATTCAGGATTCTAGCCCAGATAGCTGAGATGCAAATGAAAGGAGCATTTCAGTGAGCCCAGATGGTAGCATCTTCCCTTACATAAAAAAATGCTAAATTCCTTAACTTGGAATATCTGGTTTCCTTTGAAAGTGAAAAGTGAAAGTGAAAGTCATTCAGTTGAGTCCGGCTCTTTGTGACCCCATGTACTATACAACCCATGGAATTCTCCAGGTCAGAATACTGGAGTGGGTAGCCTTTCCCTTCTCCAGGGGATCTTCTCAATCCAGGGATCAAACTCAGGTCTCCTGCATTGCAGGCAGATCTTTACCAGCTGAGCCACATTTAACAGTAATCTTTTGATATTCAGGCTACCTGCCCTTTGTTGTAAGCTTCTATATAACCTAGTTCCTCCCTTGCCTCCTCAGAGCAGTTCTCTCAGGGTTTCTTGAGATGCTGTCTCCCAGGCTCGAAGTCCTAAAAATTCCCACCAAGTATGTAATTCTCAACTTTCAGGTTGTGACTGTTTTTTGACATTCTGAAGACAGAAATTTAGCTGTTTGGTCCAATAAAATTGGGTTGCTGAAGATTCCTCCCCGGTTGATAATTTTATTAATCAATAGGTTAATTCTAGCTCTGCATTCCAGAATCTTGGACTCAAAGGCTCATTGGAACTCCCTTGTCAAGTCTCAGGACTGTTAACTCAGCTGAAAAAAGTACTGAGCATCCACTGTGTTTGGCACCATGCTGGGCACTGGCTATATCACAGTGAACAAGATAGACCTTCATCAGAAGAACTCACTTTAACTTAAAGTGCACAAAGCAGAAATATATAGCAGAGCAACACTTAGTGATTATTTAAAATGATGGTGAGTATATTTTCTTGCCTCACTAAATTTACAAAATAAGCTAAGAACAATCTAGCTAAGAAGTGATGCCTACATAAACCAAGACCTCCAGGTTCTAACTTTTCTGTGCTTCTATAACTGACAAATTCTCTGTGGGTAAAATATTCTGTCTTTAGAAATGTTCATACAGTTAATCTGGCCTTCCTCATACCCTGCAGGCTTGTGAGTCATTCTCTGCCTTTGAAACAATGGTGCATATTTCTGCTCTGCTCTGCTTTGATCTCTCAGTTTTACTCTCAGAGCCAGTCTTGTTGTCTCATTTCTAAGTTCTTCGGAGCATCATTTTATAGATTCCTGTATTCACAACCCTCAGAAGAAGTTTGAGCTCTTTTCTATTCCTTTCTAAGAGTGGACTTTGGCATTAATGTCCTTAAGTAAATGTATTATAGATTTAACACATTCCTTCTAATATTACTCTGTGTATCCAGCTACTTGGAAGTGGTGGTATTTCAACTCAGTCCTATTAAAAGCTATTAGTGATGATTACTAGAATAGATATTGCTAATGTAGTAGCTGTTTTGGCCTATAGAAATAAGTAGGATTTGGGCAGTAGTTTTACCTTTATGAAATGAGATGTGAATACTCAAATCTTTTATGATTGCCATTGTAGCTTTATTGAGACTAAGAGTTTAAATTTACTTTTAGCAAGAGCCAATTAAGTAGTAGAAAGAAAATGAAATTGTATTTTATTCCAGATAACCGAATAGATGCTTTCTGATTCTATTTTTAAAGAAATTCCTTTTAAAGCAGACTTTTGGATCTGGGAGTCTTGAAGTTGTCATTTGACTTAACATCTTGTCTCTACACATTTCTATGACCAGACAACTATTGTTTAAAAATCTTTATTGGAATATAGTTGCTTTACAATATTGTTAGTTTCTGCTATACAGCAAAGTGAATCAGTTATATGTATGCAAATATCCCCTCTTTTTCAAATTTTCTTTCCATTTAGATCGCCACAGAGCACTGAGTAGAGTTCCCTGTGCTATAAAATAGTTACTAATTTTATACATAGTTGTGTATATACATCAATTCCAATATCCCAATTCATCCCATCCTCTTCCCTCCTTGGTATCCATACATTTGTTTTCTACACCTGTGTCTCTATTTCTGCTTTGCAAATAAGATCATCTGTACCACTTTTCTAGATTCCACATATAAACAATAATTTTTCCTTTAAAGAGTCTAGAGATGGAAGTTCCCCATGTCCCTTATATACTGTTTTCAAGTTTAGTTTCCCTATATAGTGCTTCTGTGTTCAAGAAACTCACAGTCTTATGGAGAAGACAAATATGTCCATTCACAATTAAATATAGTGAGGCACATATTAATACAGGGATGTAGCAAATCCTCTGGGAGCACAGAGTCAGACAGCGTTTCACAAAGAAATCTTGGGGAAATATGGAAAACTTTAGAATTTGCAAGTGCTTTTTGCACGGACTGTGTAAACCTTCCAATTTTAGTACACATGCTATAACACATGTTCTTTCTATGTTGTTAAACTTAATGCTGAGGTGGGAAGAGACACTAATTTCCTCTCATCAACTTCTCTTACCTGTAGAGATTCATATACATCCATGGATCTCACAAAGAATAATTATAATAAATTTCTAGATCTCTGCTGGAGAGGAAAAGAAAGGGACTTATTTTCATCAACAGGCAGTATTCAACATGTCTCAAGTTTGAAGGCTCAGCAGATTATCAATGTAACCAAGCCTAACTTAGCAAGAATTGATTAAATGAACTCTGTCATCTGAAAGTTTCTTTTCTTTTCTTTCTCTTTCATGCTCAGAGGTACAAATGTTTGAATCCCAAAGCACCATGACAGTGATTTCTCTCTCAAAATGTCTGGGGTCTCCAGCCTTGATATGTTTATTTATTGAAGATTCAGGTATGGATAGGGCCATAGAATCCTTCTGAAATCACCCTAAATGCCAAGAGACCATTTTTCCAATTGAATCTTTATGCTGTAATTTGAATGTCCTAACTAAGTGGCCTTTTTCTTGCAGTGTAAATGGGATTGTCCAGCTGTCAGAGGATACTGCTCTTTGGTACCCAAATAATTAGACCAAGAGGGAGGTTAACAGAGAATGTACTTAAGTGTTTGAGTAAACAGCTCCCTTACGATCCTTTTTATCTTGTTGTCCAATATATTATTTGATGAGAAATAATGAATCATTTCTTTCTGGCTTCATAGATTTCCTTCAGTGTTTTACTGAGCTCCAGTTCTCATTTTCCCAGCTATAGTTTTGGTGCCAGATACTGCTGCCTGGCAGAAATCTATCCTTGTTTTTTCATAGAACCCCACTTGGTTCATGGTGTCAATGTATGCAGCTAAAATCCACATCAATTCCCCAAGTACCCTTATAATAAAGGGTGCTCATACAACACTGTCCTAGTAAGTGGAAGTCACAAGGTAGCAGGGATTCCCAGATGGCACAGTAGTAAAAATCTGCCTTGACAATGCAGGAGCTGCAGGAGATGTAGGTTTGATCCCTGGGTCTGGAAGATCCCTTGGAGGAGGAAATGGCAACCCACTCCATTATTCTTGCCTGGAAAATCCCATGGACAGGAGTCTGGAGGGCTACAGTCCATAGGGTTACAAAGAGTTGGACATGACTGAGCATGTATGCTCCAGGTAGCACTGCTGCACACCTATTGTTTTCTTGATAAAATAGGATCAATTTAGCTTATATGAGTCTTTTGCCCTTCACATTTTACCACGTCTTTGGAGTACAGGATTGATGACCAGTAGGAGGGAGTCACATCTGCAATCAAGGGAATTGAAACCACAGTCTAAGACGAGCAGATCAGATGTTATTGGAGGCCCCATTCTGCCATGACATCCTTGGGCAGCCACACCAGTGCTGGATTGTTTCAACCGCTTATGTAAATAGCAAATCATGATTTGATTGAGTCATTATGGTTGAGTTTCTGTTACCTGTAACTGAAAGCACTGCTTTTCTACTGATTGACTACTTTTCCCTTTTCTTTGGATAGGCCATTTAGTATTATAGAAAGAGAACCTTTGATGTTTGATACACCTTGATTCAAATTCCAATTCTGCCTCTTATTAGCCTGATCCTGGACAAGTCATTTTACTGATGAATTAGTTTTCTTCTATAAAAAACAAATATAATACCTTGCTCTTAGAATTGTTACAGTACTAAAAAGGATAGTTATATCAAGACATTTAAAAATAATGTATTCAAAAAAGTTCTTTCTGGTGTCATCTCATTAAAACATCATTATTATCATCATCCATAAGTATTTGTTAATTCTGCAGAAGACTTTGCTTGAAGCCCATTTAGGATAAGTTCCTAGAATTCTACCTTATCACACAATGAAAAATACAAAACCTAAATTGTGAAAAAAAGAGCCATTGTTTTCTCATAAACAAAAGATATAAAAAAGTATAGATCTTAAAAAATTCTGGTTGATTTATATTCTATCCTTAATCTCTATTTCCTAAAAATTGATGTCAGGAAAATATCCATGGGGAAAGAAATGGATATCAGCTACCACAAACCACCAAAAAGTAGATCTCTTCAAAGTGAAAATTTTGAAATCCTTTTAGAAAAGAGTATAATTCCCTTCATCCTAGGTGGCAGGAAGCGCAGAAGAGAAGTAAGAAATTTAGATTCCAGTACCCCTGGGTTCTAAACTCAGTACCATTACTTACTAGGCCTGTGACCTTGGCCAGGTTCTAGATTAGGGAGCTTCAGCTTCTCTTAGTGGACCTGTATTACTTATTTTAAAAGATCATACATATTAAGTATCTGATATATTTCTTTAGCACAAAACAAATACTTAATTTTCAAACAGAACTATTATTATTTTAAATAAATACAGGGGGAGGAATAGATGTTTATACCATCATGTGCTGTGGGCCATTCTAAAGCAACTGTGCTGCTGACCATAAAACCTCCAATTACAATAGACTGTAGAACCAGAAGCTTTCAGAGTCTGTGTTATACTATGTAAATCTAACAGTCTAAAAAACTCAAGTCTTTTTTGGAGGCCACAGTTAGCGTCTCATCAATTTTCCTAAAACATCTCAAATTGCTTCTACATCCTTGTCCATTAAAAAAATTCACTCCATGGAAACCTTTTGAAATATTCTTCCTCTCCCTCAAATTGACAATAAAAGAGAAAATGGCCTTTAGTAATCTTAAACATAATTTAATTTTAAAATTTCTAGATATTTCTTTTCTGTTAAAAATTGAAAGGGAGGGATGGAGGAAGGTAGGAAAGAGGGAAGGAAGGAAGGAGAGTAGAAGTGAAGGGAAGAAGGAAAAGATTTATATTAGGATGATACTTGAGGGCAAATGTGTCTGCAGTAGAACTGCTCTAAGATATACTTCTGCTGAGTGACTGAGAAGATCCTATCTGCCGTGGGGAATAATACTAATTAGTGCTCACCACTGCTGGTTTCCGGAAGCCAATCACCACCAGTACAAGTGGAAGGAGAAACAGCACCATACATCTCTGAGATTGTTCCATCCACTGCTACAAATGGCCAACAACTAAGCAGAATGTTTGCTTAAAATTGTTGTCAATTACTTGTAAGTAAGGATTTTAAAGAATATCTTACTGAGTTCAAACTGTGTCATTAATGCTAAATTATGATATCATGCCACCAAAGTGAAAAAAATATTAATATATCTGCTGACATATTACCATTATCCAAAATCTGTATCTATTAAGAATGCTACTGATGGTCATTTCCTACAGGAAAACCATCTGTCAGCATAATGTGACAGGATGTGGTTTTATTAGGCATAGTGCCGTTAATGCACTGATTAGAACTCAGAAAGTGTCTTACAGATAATATTTGAAGAGCAACTATTTATTGATGAATCAGATTCCAAGACATGTTACCAAGCCCAAGCTTGCTCTGGTTGCTGCACAACATGCCAGGGAGATGAGTTGTTGGGGCAAGGAAAAAGACTGTAATCAGAAAGCCAGCAGAGAAGATGGCAGACTAGAGTCTCAAAAAAACACATCTTGTCCCAGACTGGATTCAAGATCTTGTTATACAGAGGAGGGCAAGGGGAAGGGGCTCACTGCCATATGGACCAATAGCTTAGCAGGACCAATAACATCACCCCTTGACAGTTGCTTTCTTTGGGGTGGAGCTTGAGCAGAGACCCACTGCAGCATGCATAAATGGCTGCTATAGGTGGCAACTGCCTCCACCTCCCATTTTATTGTTGTTGTTTAGTCGCTAAGTCATGTCTGACTGTGACCTCACGGACTGTAGCCCACCAGGCTTATCTGTTCATGGGATTTTCCAGGTAAGAATATGGAAGTGGGTTGCCATTTCCTTCTCCAAGGTTATCTTTCCAACCCAGGAATGGGACCTGAGCCTCCTGCATTGGAAGGCTGATTCTTTACCACTGAGCCACCAGAGAAACCTACACCATTACATACAGACCCCCAAAAGAAACTGCAGAAGGGAGAATTTATTTTGGAGTTTCAGTAAAAATAATGAGAATAATTCATGCCTATTCATTATTTTACTTAGAGGTCTTTACTCTCCTGAACTGCAACAGAAATTCTTGCAGTTCTACCGAGTATTTTATTTTTGAAGTGATTACATTTCTTTCCACTTATAGTTTATTTAATCTTTGATTAAATAGAGCATCCCTGGCAGCACTCTACTTTTCTTTCTTTTTTTTTTTTTTAGTATAAGGATGCCTATAATGGAAATGTGAACTGAGTGTTGTTATAAAGAAGAAAATCTTTAAAGGGCTTCAGAGAAGAGGTGCAGTTTGCAGCAAGTCTTTAAGATGAATAATAGATTCTGAAGAGGCAAAATACAAGAAATCAGATCATGAACAGAGTCACGTTCAGAGAGTGGTGAGAAGTCCAATGTAATTGTAGTACAGAGGACAGACAGAAGTGGAAAGACGTGGGAAAGTGGAGGAGGGGTGGAAAGATAGGCCTTAAAAGGTAAATTGGAGATAGACTGTGTTACTGAAACTAACATGGCAATATCATCAACCAGTACCACCATTTATTTAGCACTTACTCTGCTAGGTGTGATAAGCATCATATATAATTTAATAATCTTAAGTGCTCTCTTAGGTGCGTTATTAACATCTCCATTTGATGAATGAAGAGGCTGAGCCATAGAAAAGTTACTTCCCCAAGATCACACAGCTAGTAAGGGATGAAGTCATAATTCAGCCCAGTTCTGTGGGATTCCAAAGCCCATTTGCTTAACTGTTCAGTATATTGTTTCCCAGTATGCTGTGGAGATTCTTCTGGTCTACACCAAGATGTATGCACATTATCCTTTAGGCATGAAAAAATCAATGGAGGGCTTCAGGCAGGAAAGTGATGAGATATAGAGGACAGTGTGACAGTCAAAGCGACATGGGACTGTTTCCTAAGCTATCTGTATTGATATATCTATATTAATACGTATACATACATACATATATATATCATATTCATATATATTCAGCTATAGCTCTGTATCTATATTCATATCTACTGTTTGGCAGTAAAGAATATAGAGTAGATTGAAATAAACCCTAAATTTCTATGTTTGGATACTAGTTGAATTATAGACCATTAAACCAAGAAAATAATGTAAGAAAATCAAGATAAGAGATAATGAAATTCATTTTGTACATGTTGAATTAGAAATACTTATAAAGCACTAAAGACAGTTAGCATTTGGATATCTTTCTTTAAGCTCACTGTCTTTCAGGCTCACACTATGCAAAATTGAAAATGTTTCTTTTCCAGGATCTAAACTTGGAGTCTGAAGTGAGATGAATGACAGTGCCCTTAAACACTATGACTGTCCACCTCTGAAACGCATTAAGCACCAGGGTTTATGACTGGTTACACAGGACATGAGAAGGAATATGTCTCCCATCTCCCTCTGGCTCCAGGACTGGTATAAAAGAGAATAGAGTTCCCCAGCCATGTCCTTCTCACTCTATTAGCCGACAGGCTCCTTGGGACATAGAGGGGGCATTTCAAAGACTTGCTTTAGAATCCACAGAGGAGCTTTTAAAACAATGACTTCTTGAACCTGAACTTAATGAGTCCTGTATATCAGAATCAGGAATATAAATTCTTAAAAAGCTCTACAAATAGTAAAAAGAGTAACTAGCATTTCTAATAACAAATATATATTGAGCATTTAAGGCTGTCCTTTTCTAAGTGCTATAAATGAATTCACATAATTAATCCTCCCTACAACCCTGGGAGATTTTTCTAAGGATTTAGCCACTCATGAGCTGGTTTGGTCTATCTCACTCATATCCACTTGCTTTTCTGCTATAGTATACATGTTTAGTCGCTTCAGTCATGTCTGAAATAATGGTAAAACAACCTTCTGAATATTGTTTGCATGTTTTTCTCATATGCTTAGATTACGATAACTGCTTAGTCACAGTATAATTCTGATGGAAAGCAACCATGTACTGACATTAATCCATTGCAGATTTATGTTAATGCTGCTGCCCTATATGTATCTTTACTAACATATTCTACAAGAAACATTTGTTCATGCCTGGTATTAACGGAATAACGTGCTAAGTGCTCAGGATACATAAGTAAAGTAATATATAGTCTCCTTGCCCTGGAGAAACTAAACAAATAAACAGATAATCTTCATTTCTCACCAGCTTTTATTCTCTTCCATAATTTTGTATCCCAAAGGGGTCTTTTTCTCCTGTGTCTCCTCTGTTCAGGCTTCCCTGGTGGCTCAGCTGGTAAAGAATCTGCCTTCAATGTGGGAGAATTGGGTTCGATCCCTGGGTTGGGAAGATTCCCTAGAAAAGGGAATGGCTACCCACTCCAGTTTTCTGGCCTGGAGAATAACATGGACTGTGTAGTCCATGGGGTCACAAAGAGTTGGACACGACTGAGTGACTTTCACTCATATGTGACAATCCAATCAGGAAAGGGTTTGAGGTATCTGAACATCTAAATTAATCTTTTAAAATATATATCATCTTCCCACCACTCACATCATTGCAATTATGGTTCCTTCTTATCTCCTGTCCCCAATCTCAAACTCCAGGAAACCCCAAAGGGAAATTAGAAATTAACAAGATATAATAAAACCAAATTGGAAAAGTCAGAACAAATAGAGTTCTAAAAGACAAATGTTGGTGTCAATCAAAGCCTTAAGCAGGCCAAATTAGCCAAATCAGTGTGAGCAACCTAAAAGCAGTAGGATTATGTAAGGCAAAATCAAGAAACCGAGACCTAGAGAGGCTCAGACTCACAGATACAGAACATAGGCAAGTGTAATCACCTAATAGAGCCTGAGGATAGGGACTGATGGGCAGGGAAATGACAAGATCCTGACCCTTTCTCTATTCATGGCTTAATGCAAATATTCAGCTTTGTTCAAATACAGACATTGGTAATAAAAGCTGACAATGCCAAATTATATGAAAAATATTTTGCAAAACTGGACATTCCAAATAAGACTGAAAAATGGCAACAATCCTGAGTTGCCTCTCAATGTAAGGGAATTTTTTGCTTTGTCCCTAGTTAATTCTCTGAAGGATCAAATTGTTTTTAACGTGTCATGGTGGTGGGTAACTAGATTTTTTTATTATGTGAATGGGGATAGAATCCATAGAAGGGTGCCTTAGGAAAATAGATTTCATCTCCATATAATGATAGTAATAATCCTAATAATATAGTTACATTTATTAATTTAAAATGTTTATTAAATATCTATGATATACCAGGTCCTGTTCTAGGTATTAGAGCTATACAACCAATTATGACAGACAAAAATATCGTTTCTCATAAAGTTCATATTATATTCTACACCATGCATTTAGGTGTTTTCCATGCTATGAATTCATAGAAACATGTATTTAATAAATAGGCACATGAATCCAAGGGGATATAGCAGTAAGCAAGACAGATATAGTCCATGAAGAGCCTACTGCAAGGGGTTGAATTCTTGCCTACCGCAAGAATTTTAGAATTCTTTCAAAACAATAAATATGTAATTTAAAATGATGACTAATGCTCCCAAGGGAAAGGCATGCTGTTATGAAAATGCATAAAACTTTAGTTTAGGTAGCAAGGTCAGGAAAGGAAAGGCTTTGCAATGAAAATGACAATCAAGCTGAAACCTAAAGAATATAAAGGAATTATTTGGGGAAAGAAGTGAGGGAAGATGGTTTCAGGCATATGCATGGAAGCAGCAAAGAGATTAAACTGTTCAGAAACTGAGGAAGGCTCGTGATGTGCAGAGAAGGGGAGAGTGGTGACAGATGAGGTGGGAACAGTAGGCAGAGGCCAGGTCTTGCCGGGTCTGACTGGCTATAGTGTGGAGTTTGGAATTTCTCTTAAATACTCTGAGAAGTTCTGAGTATGTTTTCTACAGGAAGTGGTCTGATTTAATTTGGATTTTACACGATCGTTTGTGATTTGTGGAAGGAGAGTTTCTTGCTCTTTAACATCCTCCTTTCCTTAGGACCATTTTTTGGAATCCTGGCTGACCCTGAAGCTAGGATAATAAATTCAAGATAAGGAAGAGACAGAGATAACTTTTAGGAACAGTAAGAGAAAGCCCAACTTGACAGTGGACACAATCTTCTCATTAATCTTCACTTGCCCACTCTACTCCCATTCCCCATGCCTATCTAGGCAGATTGGAACCCAATGGAACCAAGCAAACGTCACTTCATATCAGGAAATGAGGAGAAAAAGATAGGAGACTGGGAGGTTGGAAAAAAAGAGGTTAAGGAGAAGAGAAGACATCCATAGAAGGTTTGTTTTGTAATGAATGGAAGGACATGTCCCACTCTGCCCAGAACAGACATGAAAAATAGGGAACATAAGGACTCTAACTTACTGAGGGTCCATGGAAGAGGATGAATTGAAAGAGTAGAGGAGCCATTCTGGCCCTCCCACCACTGTAGACCCTGCATGGATTGGAGACTGTAGAAAACTAAATTGAATTGGAAGCATCTCAAGGAAATGACAACCACTATAAACAGACAAATAGGGTTTCCCAGGTGGTGCTAGTGGTAGAGTCTACTTGCCAATGCAGGAGACACTGGTTCAATGCTTGGGTGAGAAAGATCCCTTGAAGTAGGAAATGGAAACCCATTCCAGTATTCTTGCCTAGAAAATCCCATGGGTACAGCAGCCTGGCAGGCAACAGTCCATAAGGCTGCAAAGAGTTGGACATCAATCACTATGTGACTGAGCACATAATAAAAGTAGTACTTACTGATAGTTTCCATGCACCCAGAGTAATTTGCCAGTGTTAACACATTAGATCCTGCAACCACACTCAGAGGTAGGAACTATTACTATTCCTACTTTATGGAGGAATTAATGGAGGCACAGTGAGAATAGAGAATTTGCCCAAGGTCATTAAATTAGAAAGTGGGATTTATGTAAAAGTCATATTTTCTATTCTCTGTACCGCATCCAATACTTGAACTATTTCAAATCCTAAAAGATGGTGCTGTTAATGTGGTGCACTCATTATGCCAGCAAATTTGGAAAACTCAGCAGTGTCCACAAGACTGGAAAAGGTCAGTTTTCATTCTAATCCCAAAGAAAGAGAATGCCAAAGAATGGTCAAACTACCACACAATTGCACTCATCTCACACACTAGCTGGAGAAGGCAATGGCACCCCACTCCAGTACTCTTGCCTGGAAAATCCCATGGACAGAGGATCCTGGCAGGCTGCAGTCCCTGGGGTCGCTAAGAGTCGGACACGACTGAGTGACTTCACTTTCACTTTCAATTTCATGCATTGGAGAAGGAAATGGCAACCCACTCCAGTGTCCTTGCCTGGAGAATCCCAGGGATGGGGGAGCCTGGTGGGCTGCCGTCTATGGGGTCGTTCAGAGTTGGACACGACTGAAGTGACTTAGCAACAGCAGCAGCACACACTAGCAAAGTAATGCTAAAAATTCTCCAAGACAGGCTTCAACAGTATGTGAACTGTGAACTTCCAGATATTCAAGTTGGACTTACAAAAGTAAGAGGAACCAGAGATCAAATTGCCAGTGATCCATTGATGATCTGTTGAATCATTGAAAAAGCAAGAGAGTTCCAGAAAAACATCTATTTCTGCTTTATTGACTATGCCAGTGTTTGACTGTGAGGATCACACAAAAAAAAAAAATGTGGAAAATTCTTAAAGATATGAGAATACCAGCCCACCTGACCTGCTTCCTGAAAAATCTGTATGCATGTCAAGAAGCAACAGTTAGAACCGGACATGGAACAACAGACTGGTTTCAAATTGGGAAAGGAGTACATCAAGGCTGTATATTGGCACCCTGCTTATTTAACTTATATACAGAGTACATCATGTGAAATGCTGGGCTGGATGAAGCACAAGCTGGAATCAAGATTGCTGGGAGAAATATCAATAACCTAAGATATGCAGATGACACCACCTTTATGGCAGAAAGCGAAGAAGACCTCAAGAGCCTCTTGATGAAAGTGAAAGAGGATAGTGAAAAAGTTGGCTCAAAACTCAGCATTCAGAAAACTAAGATCATGGCATCTGGTCCCATCTCTTCATGGCAAATAAATGTGGAGACAATGGAAGCAATGAAAGACTATTTTCTTGGGCTCCAAAATCACTGCAGATGGTGACTGCAGCCATGAAATTAAAAGATGCTTGTTCCTTGGAAGAAAAGCTATGGTCAACCTAGACAGCATATTAAAAAGCAGAGACACACTTTATCAACAAAGGTCTGTCTAGTCAAAGCTATGGTTTTTCCAGTAGACACGTATGGTTGTGAGAGTTGGAACATAGATAAGGCTGAATGCTGAAGAATTGATGCTTTTGAACAGTGGTGTTGGAGAACACTCTTGAGAGTACCTTGGATTGCAAGATCAAACCAGTCAGTCCTAAAGCAAATCAACCCTGAATATTCATTGAAAGGACTCATGCTGAAGCCGAAACTCTAATACTTTGGCCACCTGATGCAAAGAACTGACTCATTGGAAAAGAACCTGATGCTGGGAAAGATTGAAGGCAGGAGGAGAAGGGGATGACAGAGGATGAGATGGTTGAATGACATCACTGACTTGATGGACATGAGTTTGAGCAAACTCCGGGAGTTGGTGATGGACAGTGAAAGCTGGAGTGCTTCAGTCCATGGGGTCACCAAGAGTTGGACACGACTGAGTGACTGAATTGAACTGAACCACATCCACTGCATTCTACCCACTGCCCCCGACCCTGACCTCATATTAGTTTCAGGATTCATTTCCATTAGTGGGCTGATTTTTCAAAGTGCCATGGCTTCGTTCACAACAGAATCAGGATATAGTCAAACAATGTGAAATTGCAGAAATGGTGTCCTTGACAGCCTTCTCTGATTTGCCTGTGCTCCACTTCAATCAGCTATAAGAACACTCGGGTAGGATTCCTCTGGGCTAATGATGAATAACTAATGTAACTGATCATTCCTTTCAGAGACCACTGATAGTTCTAGTGCCAGGCACATGTTACAATTCTTATGGATGATTTAGTTTTGATTAATGTTTCATCATGTTTTCATAGTTTTCAGGAAATATATTTTAGTTCTTAGATTTCCAAGGAACTGTATGCCTCAAGATGAAATGATGAAACCATAGAAAACAGCTGCCATGAAGACAGTCATTATTGCTACTGGAAAATGTAGGGTATGGATCTGAATTGAAGATTAAGCTCTTTTCTCCCTCATTGAAGTAAGCTTTTCTGCATTAGTTGAATGCCTCCCTGAGTCACTACAAAATGTAGCCACTCAACCAGTGTTATGGAAATATTTGGAACATTAAAAAACAAAAGATGTTATAAGAGGCATCAGCACTTAGAAAAAAAGTACATATTTAATTTCTACAATTGTAATTTTTATAATTTCTTTGTAATTATTTCTAATGTATATATATGGATAACCAGCTAAATATTTTTATTAGGAATCTGTATACTTTTGTTATTGTTGTTCAATCACTAAGTCTTGTCCAACTCTTTATGACCCATAGACTGCAGCATGCCAGGCTCACCTGTCCTTTACTAAGTCCTGAAGTTTGTTCTGATTCATGTCTAATGAGTTAGTAATGCTATCTAACCATATGTAACCATCTTTTCCTCTGTTGCCCCTTTCTCCTGCTCTCAATCTTTCCCAGCATCAGGGTCTTTTCCAATGAGTCAGTTCTTTGCATGAGGTGATCAAAGTATTGGAGCTTCAGCTTCAGCAGTCCTTTCAATGAATATTCAGGGTTGATTTCCTTTAGGATTGACTGTTTTTATCTCCTTGCAGTCCAAGCAACTCTGGAGTCTTCTCCCATACCACAGTTCAAAAGCATCGAATCTTTGGCATTCAGCCTTCTTTATGGTCCAACTTTTATATCCATACATGACTACTGGAGAAACCATAGATTTAACCGCATACTTACCCACACACTGTTTTGCTACTATGGATCTCTAATTGGTATAGTACTACAACCTAATGCAGTCTCTATTACATACAATATAAATTATGCTTGGCATGAGGTAAATAGGGACACAAATACCCCATCTTTAAACATGGGGTCAGGGAGCAGGTATACCAACAATTCAGTTAGAATTCAAAATAAATGAAGTAATCTTATAAAATAGGTTGAATGAAAGGTCTGAGGGGCTGCAAAGAAGGCAGAGTTAAGAGAGATGGAATTTCCCGAAGAAGGTGCTGTTAAACAGAATCTTGAATAATGGTCTGGATCTCAAGTGTACAATAACTGCAAATACTAAGTCTTTAAGAAATATTGGCTGTATCAATGTGATTAAAAATCTAGTGGGTGGTACAGTCATTTTGAAAGACAGTTTGACCATTTATTATATATATATAATACATATATTATACATTCTTGCCACACAAACCAGCAATTGTACTGCTTGGCAATTACCCAAAGAGTTGATAACTTATATGGACACAAGAATCTGCACATGAATGTTTATAGCAGATTTATTCATAATTGCCGAAGTTTGGAATCAACCAAAATGTCTTAAAGTGGGAGGATAGATAAGTGAATGTTCATATATCCAAAAATGCAATCTTATTCAACACTAAAAAGAAATGGGCTATCAAGTCACAAAAATACATGGGGGAAACTTAAATGTATGGTACTAAGTGAGAGAAACAAATCTGAAAAGGCTACATCCTGCCTGATTCCAATTATATGACAAAGGGGAAAAGGTAAAACCATGGAGACAGGAGAAAGTTCAGTGGTTGCCAACAGTGAGGGGAGGGATGAAGAGGTGTAGTTCAGAGGGTTATTAGGGCAGTGAAAATATTCTTTAGGAGGCTATTACGTTGGATGCATTATACACCTGTCCAAACCCATAGACTCTACAACACCAAGAGTAAATCATAATGCACACTACAGACTTTTGGTGATTATGGTTTGTCAATGTAATTTCATCAATTGTAACAAATGTATCACTCTAGTAGGAAATACTGATAATGGGAGTAGTTTACATGTGTACCATTGGGGAATATATGTACCTGTCTCTCAATTTTATTGCAAAACTAAAACTGTTCTAAAAAAAAAAAAAAAAGGTTTTTTTTGTTTTTTGTTTTTTTGTAAATAAGAAAATCTAGTGGCAAAGAAAAGAAAGATGAAGCGTTCAGGAAGGGACCAATGGGAACAGTATTCTGAACAGAGAGATCATTTCCCTGTATCCTTTTAGTAAGAATACAGACCTGTAGTGAGACTAAAGAAGACTTAACTGAATTACACACTGTGGCTTTCGGAAAGTGGAGAAACAATTGGCTATGCTTTGACACATGTAAGAAGTGTGATATTAGGAAGGATGTGTGAACATAATTTCAAAGATGTGATTATTTTCTATCTTTCTATGTCTCAGGCAATGGCTGTACCATCCATTCAGCTGAACAAATCAGATTCCTAGAATTGTCCTCGACATGCCGTGAGTTCTGTTGACATTATGTCCCGGTGCTAGGAAACAGTCCATTTCTCCATATCCCCACCACCTCTAGTCTTTGCACATTAGATTCTTAAAATTCCTTCTAAATAGTTTCTTTTCATCCAGCCAGACTCTTAACTCTGTTCTCTACTTTGCAATTAAAGTGATCTTTTAAAAAAGCCTATCTTCTTTGGTAAAACTCTTAACTGGTTTGTCCTTAACATGGTACAAAAATTCTTCATGATGTGTTCCCTGCCTCCATATCCAGTCTTATTTCACACCATTCTCATATATCATTGTAAATTGTCTTTCAATGGACTAACTTACATTTAAATCTATGTGTGTGTGCTTAGTTGCTCAGTCGTGTCTGAGTCTTTGCAACTCCATGGACTCTAGCCTACCACAGTCCTCTGTCTGTAGAAATTTCCAGGCAAGAAAACTGAAATAGGTTGCTATTTCCTCCTCCAGTGGCTCTTCCTGACCCAGGGATCGACCCTGCATCTCCTGTGTCTCCTACATTGGCAGACAGATTCTTTACCACTGAACCACGGGGAAAGCCCTACATTTGTATATGTTTGTGTAATTAATTTTTCTCTTTCTTACCAGGGGAAACCATAAACTTATATGAACTCTGCCTCTAACTTTGCATCCCAGTTGTATGATTCTGAGAAGTTACTTAAACTTTTAAACTTTATCATTCTGTTTCTTCATCTTAAAAGAAAATAGAATGGAAATATCTACTGAGTGATTTTATAGATTAAATGGAACAATAGTCACAAGAGTTCTGAGAACAATGCCTGACATAATACATGCTCAATAGATCAGACCTGCTAGATACAGAATGTCAATGCATGTAACAAACTCTGGTTCTGCATTTCATTGATTTGCATGATGCCTGACCCAGTTGTATAATCCCTCAATGAATATTTTTAAATAAACAAGTAATAAATGATGTAAGTTCAAGAGTGTACACTCAGTTACACAATGGAATACCATTTCATATTTATGGAATTTAAAAGCTAATATACATATCTATGGGCTTCCCTGGTAGCTCAGCTGGTAAAGATTCCACCTGCAATGCAGGAGACCCTAGTTCGATTCCTGGGTCAGAAAGATCTGCTGGAGAAGGGATAGGCTACCCAATCTGGTATTCTTGGGCTTCCCTGGTGGCTCAGCTGGTAAAGAATCCACCTGCAATTCAGGAAACCTGGGTTCAATCCCTAGGTTGGAAAGATCCCCTGGAAAAAAGAACAGTTACCCACTCCAGTATTCTGGCCTGGAGATTTCTATGGACTGTATAGTTCATGGGGTCACAAAGAGTTGGATGCAACTGAGTGACTTTCGCTTTCATAGATGTCTACAATATTGACAAGGAGTCCAACTGAATTCTGTATTTGAGTCTTAAAAGATGATAATTTAGGTGTAAATTCTTAGTCCACCTGCCAACGCAGGAGACACAGGAGATGCAAGTTCAATCCCTGGTCGGGAAAGATCCCCTGGAAAAGGAAATGGCAACCCACTCCAGTATTCTTGCTTGAAAAATTCCATGGACAGAAGAGCCTGGTGGGCTACAGTCCATGGAGTTTCAAAGAGTTGACACTACTGAGTAGGCATGCATATCTTAGGCTTGCAGGTCAAGAGAAACAAATTTTGGTGATATTTAAATTAAGCTCATTTGGGAATATTGGTTTTCCATAACTAGACTCACAAGACATGGCTATAAAAACAAGAGTCCTAATTTATTGGCTTAAAATGAGAGATTTAACTATACAATGTATATGACAGTTTATATTTTATTTGCACATCTTCCCTTTCTTAGGATAGTCTATATGAAAAGCAAATATTATAGAAAATGTATTTGTTAGTCATGAAGTCAGAGCAAAGGGCATAGTTGGATAATGTTTGTAACTGGTGACAGTAAGCTAGTCATGGATATTATGATCCAGCCGTCTTCGCTTTATGAACAAAATGACAATAGACACATTAACTCCCCATGAATTGTCCTGACCCAGTCGTGATTTTGGTGATAGTGTATCTTTTGCTTGACAATACACAGGCAACTTATTTGTGTTTATTGTTTTCTTTTTTCAGATTTTTGCTTAGACTGACATTTCTATGACTATTAAGTCAGAAGAAAACAACTTGATCTTTCTTTATTAGACTGAGACATTTCCTAAATCTTCTCTGTCATAGTTCTACAGATTGATTTTAGGGTAGTGTTATTGTTGTTATTGTTATTTGGCCTTTTAACTAAGTTAATCCCATTCTTTATGTTGAGGCTTTCTGTTCTCATTCTGGAGAAATTTGCTGATGTCTACAATATGCTGAATACTATCATAATATTAAATAGGTGACTTTTCCAGTATCTTTTCATTTCATGTTTGGGCTATTTTTTATATTTGGACATTTCATTGTTATAGTTGTTGTTTTTAATGTTTCCTTATTATGATAATCAGAAAGGAACCTTCCAAAATTCAACTGAGGGAGATTTGCAGAATAACAGAAAAGAAAAGAATGTGCAGATGTGATGGCAGTATTTTATTCTATTTTTAATTGGAGGATAATAGCTTTACAATATTGTGTTGATCTCTGTCACACATTAACATGAATCAGCCATAGGTATACATGAGTCCCCTCCCTCTTAAACCTTCCCACCTCTCACCCCATTCCACCCCTCTAGGTCATCACAGAGCACCAGGTTGAGCTCCCTGCATCATACGGCAACTTCCCACTGGTTATCTATTTTACATATGGTACTGAATATGTTTCCATGCTGCTCTCAATTCGTGCCGCACTCTTCTTACCCAACTGTGTCTACAACTCTGTTGTTCATGTCTGAGTCTCCATTGCTGGGTGGCAGCATTTCAGATGTACCTGCCCTGGAGCTTTATTTGCACAGAAGCTAAGACTCAGGCAAGGATGCTGATTTCTTAAGTTTACAGTTGTCATGGAATTGACTTTTATTTAAAAGGAAATAATTGTTCTCTCTTTATGAGTAAATCCTCACGAATTATCTTGAAGCCTTTTAGTTTTCCTTATCATTGGATTACAGGAAGAAATGTCATTTTATAGTCTTAATGAGTATTTATGTGAAAGATGGCTTTAAAGTTACTAAAGATAGATATAGTAAAATTTCCATATTTTTAGACTAATCAGGGAGAAGCTAAGCTAGTTTAAATGTAACGAAAGGTCTGAAATTATTTTTATTATTTTCAAGTGTAGCAGTAACTAAAACAGTCTAACTCCAGGCCTATTAGTGAGACATAGCAAACTGTTTGTAGTTAGCATACTGGTTGCTCTAAGATGCAATTAAATATCCAAATAATATTCTAAAGGACACTTGAAAGAACAAACAGGATTTTTACTATTGATTTTTCAAACCTGTTTTCCAAAACTGTACAAAATTATATTTTGTCTAAAAATCAAAATTATATGTTACTTAATTATATAAAACTATATCTTGTTTTAAAATTGTCACAAGCTTCAAATTTGTAAGGTATACCTAGGATGTAAGCTATATTAAAACTTTGAGGGTGTAAAGTTGAAACAGTTACTTTTTTGAAATAGCGGCTTCATGTATTTTATGGTCTTCTGAGTTTTTAATGTCTGTACAGCTCTAATTATGATTACAATTGCTGGCTCAGTTAAAGTTGAATGCATGATTATGTGGGAGGATTTTAGGTAATAAGTTAGAAATTTTAACTCAGTAATTGCCAGTGATTAATTCTATTTTTTCAGACTGTTTTCTGTTTGAATTTGAAAAGTTGGTTTATTATTTCCTTGAACTGTAATTGCTTCTAAATTATGTACAAGGCTCTAAGTTCTGAGTTAATTATATCCTAGTGAGCTCTTTTAAATCAAACCTAGAAGTTTCAAGGTGTACACATCTTAAGAACCCATTAAATCCTTTAACATGTGTCTGGGTAAAGAACTGCCATGCATGATTGATGACTGGTTTTTGAAGCTCTTTCAATTCTATGGTGCCAGTCATTAAAGGCATTGAAGTTCATCTCTATTGAAGAATTTATAGAGATTCAAAAAATTATAATTATGCTGGTGAATCTCTGGTCAAGGCTTTTTATCCCAACTTCTTTAGAAAACACAAGCTCCTGGTCTGAACTGAAAAAAATGTAGGCATAGAAAGTGTCAGGTCACAATCGTTTTACTTAACCTGCACTCATTAAATTTCCAAAATGGAAAACAAAGTAGCATAATGAAAAGAATGAGAAATCCTGAAGGCTAAAGTTGACATATGTCATGATGATATCACAATTAATTTTTGAAATAAATGAAATGTCCTTCCATTTACCTGCTCATTTATTCATATTAAAAGTGGTATGGAGTTTTAACTCAAGAGAGTACATGTATAATACTCATTCACTTTTCATTCTTCTGGTGATGTATAGAAATAAGAACTTAAAAAAATACATATAAACCTTAAACAATGGCATGAATCATGAGACAGGGTTAATTACGGAGTGGAAAAGGAGAGAGACAAATACATTTCTGGAAGACTAAAGACAGTTGAGGACATGATGACAATTTGAAAATTAAAACAGAGCCAAAAGAGCCATTTTTCATAATATGCACAGTGAAATTTCAGTGGAGTCAGAAGCCTAGCTTCCTGAGTAAAGACAAGAAAGACTAAAAACTTGAAAACATGGGACAAATTGATGTCTTTTTGAACAGCTGCCCCAGGTGGCCTTCACATACATATCCTTAATTCACCTGTAAAAACAAACAAAAATACTTGCTTGTTTTGTACTTTCTATTAGCAATGCTGGATGTTGATAAATAAAGCTATTCATATGGAAACTTTTTAAACAGAATTTTTGAGACTCAACTGAAGTATTGATCTAGGGTGAAAGCAAAAGTGATATTTTTAGACATGTAAGAATCTGTAAATTTTATTTTGTATCCACCTTTTCTGAGGAAATTATTTGAGAATCTATATCAGAAAAATGGAATAAAACAAAAAAATATATAAAATAAATAAATTAGCCTTGGGAAGAAACAATCATGATACTAAAATGAAAGCTTTAAAACAGATCTGGAGAAAAATAATCAGGGATCAAAAAATAAATATGATTAAAATAAATGATGAGGTGGAGAATTTTTGGCAGATATGCAGAAATAAAAAAAGCATCAAGTGGAAATTCTGAAATGGAAAATGACTGAATTTAATAATTAAATGAATCAGTTTAACACCAGAATAGAAACAGCAAATAGAAAATTAGTGACAGAATTAGTGGTCCTGATATATCAGAAGAAAATATGCAGACTAAAGAATAAGAAAATCAAAGGATGGAACATAAGGCACAGCCAATACGAATTTTCATGTTTAACATATGTGTAAATGGAGTTCAAGGAGAAGAGATAGGAAGAATGGGATAAAAAAATGTATTTGAAAAGATAATGGCTGAGAATTTTCCCCAAATTGTTCAAAGACATCAAATCACATATTCAAAAACTTCGTGACCCTAAACAAAGTTAAAAGACTAAACAAAATATTTTAGCTTATAAAAGCATGGTGTTGAAAAACAAATATTAAAAGAACTTTGAATCAGCCAGAAGAAAATGGTACATTACATTTAAAGAACAGTAAAAACAGAAAATAACTTTGAACACAAAAGATAAAGTCAAAGTACAATGAAATGATATCTTCAAAGTACTGATGGGAGGGAATAAAGCCCTCTGGTCTAGAATTCTGTAATCATTGAAAATATTATTCAAAAATGAGAAAAAGTAAAGATTTAGATAATAGCAAAAGAAATATTGATGTAATTTAGCAGCAGTAGAATTACATTAAAGAAAATACTGAAGGGCATTCTTCCTACAGAGAAGTCATTGAGATTCTAAAAGAAAACAAGAACAATAGAAAATATGTGAGTGCATATAAATGTTAATTTTTAAAAACAAAAATAATTTTATGGGGATATATAGTCTATATAATATGATATATATCTATAGTATATGCCTTTATATAATGTTGAATATACATATATAATATCCAAGAATAAAACAAAAAAGTTAGAAGAAAGTAAAAGCAGTTGCCATATTCTAAAGTTTTTGAAAATCAACAATACTTATTTCTATATAGACTTAAATAAGTTAAGAATATATGTGGGCATTTCCAGGAAAATAACAGGATACTAAAAACACATAATTAATAAGTTAATATGTGCAGAGATATGAGCAAAAAGTTAGTAGATATATTACAATGTGAGTTTAAAGAATAAACACTACAAAAGTAACAAGAACAGGAAAAAAATGAAAACAGATATTACAATCAGAAAATCAATAACAAAATGGTACATATAATTCCAACTGTTTCAAATGTTAAATGTTATTTTAAATAAGCACTCTAATTAAAAGGCAAAGATTATCAGAGTCAGTAAAATGTGTGTGTGTGTTCGTGTGTGTATGTGCTCAGTCATGTCTGACTCTGCCACCCCATGGACTATAACCTGCCAGGCTCCTCTGTCCATGAAATTTTCCAATCAAGAATACTGAAGTAGGTTGCCATTTCCTACTCCAGGGGATCTTCCCGACCCAGGCATCAAACCTGCATCTCTTATGTCTCCTGCACCGACAAGCGGACTCTTTCTACTGCACCACCTGGGAAGGCCCAAAGATTTAACAGGTGATAGGCGTATTTCAGCTCGTTAATAGGTGTATTCCAACGGTGGTGCTGGAGAAGACTCCTGAGAGTCCCTTGGAGAGCAAGGAGATCAAATCAGTCAAACTTAAAGGGAATTAACTCCAAATACTCTTTGGAAAGACAGACGCTGAAGCTGATGTTTCAATACTTTGGCCATATAATGGGAAGAGCTGACTCACTGGAAAAAATCCTGATGCTGGGAAAGATTGAAGGCAGAAGGAGAAGAGGGTGACAGAGAATGTGATAGTTGAATGGCATTACTGATTCAGCAGACTTGAACTTGGGCAAATTCCGAGAAATGGTGAGAAACAGGGAAGCCTGGCATGCTACAGTCCATGACGTTGTGAAGAGTCGGACACAACTTGGCGACTGAAGAACAACAACAACAAATTCAAATACCAAATTCATCAAATTGCGTTTAATAGATGCAGGGTTTTTTTGGTCCTAACTTATTCCCCAATAAAAATGATTTTAAAAGCCCCACCAAAGTATACTCAGAGAATGTAGAAAGAAGATAAGAACATATGTCAGAGAAAAAAATTAACCAAATAAAAGCCCAGTGTGTGACAGAAAAGCAATAAAGCTATCAGTTCAGTTCAGTTAAGTCATTCAGTCGTGTCTGACTCTTTGCGACCCCATGAATCGCAGCACGCCAGGTCTCCCTGTCCATCACCAACTCCCGGAGTTCACCCAAACTCATGTGCATCTAGTCTGTGATGCCATCCAGCCATCTCATCCTCTGTCGTCCCCTTCTCCTCCTGCCCCCAATCTCTCCCAGCATCAGGGTCTTTTCCAATGAGTCAACTCTTCACATGAGGTGGCCAAAGTACTGGAGTTTCAGCTTTAGCATCAGTCCTTCCAATGAACACCCAGGGCTGATCTCCTTCAGAATGGACTGGTTGGATCTCCTTGCAGTCCAAGGGACTCTCAAGAGTCTTCTCCAACACCACACTTCAAAAGCATCAATTCTTCGGCACTCAGCTTTCTTCACAGTCCAACTCTCTCATCCATACATGACCACTGGAAAAACCATAGCCTTGACTAGACGGACCTTTGTTGGCAAAGTAATGTCTCCGCTTTTGAATATGCTATCTAGGTTGGTCATAACCTTCCTTCCAAGGAGTAAGCGTCTTTTAATTTCATGGCTGCAGTCACCATCTGCAGTGATTTTGGAGCCCCCCAAAATAAAGTCTGACACTGTTTCCACTGTTTCCCCATCTATTTCCCATGAAGTGTTGGGACCAGATGCCATGATCTTAGTTTTCTGAATGTTGAGCTTTATGCCAACTTTTTCACTCTCCTCTTTCACTTTCATCAAGAGGCTTTTTAGTTCTTCTTCAATTTCTGCCATAAGGGTGGTGTCATCTGAATAGACGACCCTTTGTTAAAACAAATACAGTTGATAAACTTCTGGCAATAATGATCAAGGAATGATGAGAAGGTACAAAAAACCAATATCAGGAATGAAAAAAGACATTATTTCATATCATATAAATATTTTAAGTCATTTTAAGAAACAATGGATATATTTGAAATTTTGGATAAAGTAGGCAATGTTTTTAGAAAAACACAGCTCATCAAAACAGACAGAATAAGAAACAGAAAATCTGGATCATCTTATATTTACAAAAGAAATGAAATTTGTAATTAAAAATGACCCACAAAGAAAATTCCAGTCACATATCGCTTGACCTGTTATATTTGCCAAACATCACAGGTTAGGAAAAGAGGAACATTTTCCAATTTCTTTTATGAGGCAAGTACAATCTTGATATTAAACATGATAAGACCATCCCAATAAATGAAAATAATGAATTAATCTCAAAAGAACAGAAATGTTAAAATCAAATGAAATGTTAGCAGATCAAATCCAGAAAAATATAAGAGAATAAGGCATTATGAGCAAGTTGGATTTATTTGACGAATATAAGTTTGGTTTAACATTTGAGATTAGCCAACTTAATTAAATACATTAATAGAATAAAGAAAATAGCTAAACAAACTGAACAAATTTTATAAAATTCAATAAATATTTATACCAGTTCAGTTGCTTGGTCGTGTCCAACTCTTTGCGACCCCATGGATTGCAGCTTGCTAGGCTTCCCTGTCCACCACCAACTCCTGGAGCTTCCTCAAACTCATGTCCATCAAGTCAGTGATGCCATTCAACCATCTCATCCTCTGTCACCCGCTTCTCCTGCCTTCAATCTTTCCCAGCATTTGGGTCTTTTCCAGTGAGTCAGTTCTTCACATGAGGTGGCCAAGTATTGGAGTTTCAAGTTTCAGCATGAGTCCTTCCAACGAATATTCAGGACTGATTTCCTTTAGGATTGACTGGTTGGATCTCCTTGCAGTCCAAGGGACTCTCAAGAGTCTTCTCTAACACCACAGTTCAAAAGCATCAATTCTTCACCACTCAGTTTTCTTTTTAGTCCAACTCTCACATCCATACATGACTACTGAAAAACCATAACTTTGACTAGATGGACTTTTGTTGGCAAAGTAATATCTCTGCTTTTTAGTATGCTATCTAGATTGGTCACAGCTTTTCTTCCAAGGAGCATGCATCTTTTAATTTCATGGCTTCAGTTACCATCTGCAGTGATTTTGGAGCCCCCCAAAATAGTCTGCCACTATTTCCATACATCTATTTGCCATTAAATGATGGGACTGGATGCTATGATCTTAGTTTTCTGAATGTTGAGTTTTAAGCCAGATTTTTCACTCTCTTCTTTCACTTTCTCGAGAGGCTCGTTAGTTCTTCTTTGATTTCTGCCATAAGGATGGTGCCATCTGCATATCTGAGGTTATTGATATTTCTCCCAGCAATCTTGATTCCAGCTTGTGCTTCGTCCAGCCCAGCATTTCACATGATGTACTCTGCATATAAGTTAAATAAGCAGAGTAACAATACCCAGCCTTGACGAACTCCTTTTCCTATTTGGAACCAGTCTGTTGTTCCATGTCCAGTTCTAACTGTTGCTTTTTGACCTGCATACAGATTTCTCAAGAGGCAGGTCAAATGGTCTGGTATTCCCATCTATTGAAGAATCTTCCAACAGTTTGTTGTGATCCACACAGTCAAAGGCTTTGGCATAGTCAATAAAGCAGAAGTAGATGTTTTTCTGGAATTCTCTTGCTTTTTCCATGATCTAATGGATGTTTGCAGATATAAACCATGACAAAACTCAAAATAGAAGTTCAGTTCTATAGTATGATACAGAAAATCTACCAAAAACAAACAAATGATAACTTCATATTTAACTGTAGAATATTTAAAGTTTTCTTCCAGATGTTGTGGAGAAGATAAAAATCCCTGCTATCACTGCTTCATACGACATCACACAGGAAATTCTCAGCAAGACTTAGTGTGGTCAAAAATACTTTCTAAAAATAGACAAAGTAAAAAGTAAAGTTTTGGGCATTCTTTGTCCCATAGAGATGTCAGAAAATAACATAATTATGAAAAATTGTAGGTGTAGAGTGAGGTAAATCATTGTATTTCAAATTAGAGAGTCAGTGATAATGTATTTAAATAAGTAAGACTATTGAGACTAATTGAGACTACCAGTCTTCCCTTGTAGTTCAGCCGATAAAGAATCTGCCTGCAATGCAGGAGACAGAGTTCGATCTCCGGGTTGGAAAGAGCCCCTGGAGAAGGAAATGGCAAACCACTCCAGTATCCTTGTCCGGAAAATCCCTTGAACAGAGGAGCCTGGTGGGCTACAGTCCATGGACTCACATAGAGTCGGACACAACTGAGCCATGAACACTTTCACTTTTTCATTGAGACTAAGGGAATTTATATCAGTAGTCTTAGAAGTAAAAACAGGAAATTCCCTAGTGGTCCAGTGGTTGACTGGGCTTTCACTGCTTTCACTGGCCAAGAAAAAAAGTAAAACCAGTAAGAATTAAGAGTTGACTTTAGGATAGAAGACCAGAGTCGGGGGAAGGTGGAATGTAATACTGTAGTTTTCCTCATAAGTTTTTTTTAATTTGTTCATTTTATAACATACTGAAGTTTTTATTGAAATTATTTTAAAATAATATATCATGGTACTGTTGAAAGTTTGCATGCCTTTGAAAGAGTTGGCTTTGGATCCAAATCCTGCTCTACCACTTATTAATTGGTGACATTTACTATGTTACTTAAACTTCTGAGCAGAATGTTGTTTTTATAAAGATTATTTGCAATAAATATTCAGAAACTGTACAGATCAGATCAAATCAGTCGCTTAGTCATGTCCAACTCTTTGAGACCTCATGAATCGCAGCATGCCAGGCCTCCCTGTCCATCACCAACTCCCAGAGTTCACGCAGACTCACGTCCATCGAGTCAGTGATGCCATCCAGCCATCTCATCTTCTGTCGTCCCCTTCTCCTCCTGCCCCCTATCCCTCCCAGCATCAGAGTCTTTTCCAATAAGTCAACTCTTCACATGAGGTGGCCAAAGTATTGGAGTTTCAGCTTTAGTATCATTCCTTCCAAAGAAATCCCAGGGCTGATTTCCTTTAGAATGGACTGGTAGGGTCTCCTTGCAGTCCAAGGGACTCTCAAGAGTCTTCTCTAACACCACAGTTCAAAAGCATCAATTCTTCGGCGCTCAGCCTTCTTCACAGTCCAATTCTCACATCCATACATGACCACAGGAAAAACCATAGCCTTGACTAGACGAACCTTTGTTGGCAAAGTAATGTCTCTGCTTTTGAATATGCTATCTAGGTTGGTCATAACTTTCCTTCCAAAGAGTAAGCGTCTTTTAATTTCATGGCTGCAGTCACCATCTGTAGTGATTTTGGAGCCCAGAAAAATAAAGTCTGACACTGTTTTCACTGTTTCCCCATCTATTTCCCATGAAGTGATGGGACCAGAGGCCATGATCTTCATTTTCTAAATGTTGAGCTTTAAGCCAACTTTTTCACTCTCCACTTTCACCTCTCCTCTTCGCTTTCTGCCATAAGGGTGGTGTCATCTGCATATCTGAGGTTATTGATATTTCTCCCAGCAATCTTGATTCCAGCTTGTGTTTCTTCCAGTCCAGCGTTTCTCATGACGTACTCTGCATATAAGTTAAATAAACAGGGTGACAATATACAGCCTTGACGAACTCCTTTTCCTATTTGGAACCAGTCTGTTGTTCCATGTCCAGTTCTAACTGTTGCTCCCTGACCTGCATACAAATTTCTCAAGAGGCAGATCAGGTGGTCTGGTATTCCCATCTCTTTCAGGATTTTGCACAGTTTATTGTGATCCACACAGTCAAAGGCTTTGGCATAGTCAGTAAAGCAGAAATAGATGTTTTTCTGGAACTCTCTTGCTTTTTCCATGATCCAGTGGATGTTGGCAATTTGATCTCTGGTTCCTCTGCCTTTCCTAAAACCAGCTTGAACATCAGGAAGTTCATGGTTCACGTATTGCTAAAGCCTGGCTTGGAGAATTTTGAGCATTACTTTACTAGCGTGTGAGATGAGTGCAATTGTGTGGTAGTTTGAGCATTCTTTGGCATTGCCTTTCTTTGGGATTGGAATGAAAACTGACATTTTCCAGTCCTGTGGCCACTGCTGAGTTTTCCAAATTTGCTGGCATATTGAGTGCAGTACTTTCACAGCATCATCTTTCAGGATTTGGAATAGCTCGACTGGAATTCCATCACCTCCACTAGCTTTGTTCGTAGTGATGCTTTCTAAGGCCACTTGACTTCACATTCCAGGATGTCTGGCTCTAGGTCAGTGATCACACCATCGTGATTATCTGGGTCATGAAGATCTTTTTTGTACAGTGCTTCTGTGTATTCTTGCCACCTCTTCTTAATATCTTCTGCTTCTGTTAGGTCCATACCATTTCTGTCCTTTATCGAGCTCATCTTTGCATGAAATGTTCCTTTGGTATCTCTGATTTTCTTGAAGAGATCCCTAGTCTTTCCCATTCTGTTGTTTTCCTCTATTTCTTTGCAGTAATCGTTAAAGAAGGCTTTCTTATCTCTTCTTGCTATTCTTTGGAACTCTGCATTCAGATGTTTATATCTTTCCTTTTCTCCTTTGCTTTTCGCTTCTCTTCTTTTCACAGCTATTTGTAAGGCCTCCCCAGACAGCCATTTTGCTTTTTTGCATTTCTTTTCCATGGGAATGGTCTTGATCCCTGTCTCCTGTGCAATGTCATGAACCTCATTCCATAGCTTATCAGGCACTCTATCTATCAGATCTAGGCCCTTAAATCTATTTCTCACTTCCACTGTATAATCATAAGGGATTTGATTTAGGTCATACCTGAATGGTCTAGTGGTTTTCCCTACTTTCTTCAATTTCAGTCTAAATTTGGCAAGAAGGAGTTCATGGTCTGAGCCACAGTCAGCTCCTGGTCTTGTTTTTTTTGACTGTATAGAGCTTCTCCATCTTTGACTGCAAAGAATAGAATCAATCTGATTTCGGTGTTGACCATCTGGTGATGTCCATGTATACAGTCTTCTCTTGTGTTGTTGGAAGAAGGTGTTTGTTATGACCAGTGCATTTTCTTGGCAAAACTCTATTAGTCTTTGCCCTGCTTCATTCCGTATTCCAAGGCCAAATTTGCCTGTTACTCCAGGTGTTTCTTGAATTCCTACTTTTGCATTCCAGTCCCCCATAATGAAAAGGACATCTTTTTGGGTGTTAGTTCTAAAAGGTCTTGTAGGTCTTCATAGAACCGTTCAACTTCAGCTTCTTCAGCGTTACTGGTTGGGGCATAGATTTGGATTACTGTGATATTGAATGGTTTGCTTTGGAAATGAACAGAGATCATTCTGTCGTTTTTGAGATTGCATCCAAGTACTGCATTTCGGACTCTTTTGTTGACCATGATGGCCCCATTTCTTCTGAGGGATTCCTGCCCACAGTAGTAGATATAATGGTCATCTGAGTTAAATTCACCCATTCCAGTCCATTTCAGTTCGCTGATTCCTAGAATGTCAACATTCACTCTTGCCATCTCTTGTCTGACCACTTCCAATTTGCCTTGATTCATGGACCTGACATTCCAGGTTCCTATGCAATATTGCTCTTTACAGCATCGGACCTTGCTTCTATCACCAGTCAGATCCACAGCTGGGTATTGTTTTTGCTATGGCTCCATCCCTTCATTCTTTCTGGAGTTATTTCTCCACTGATCTCCAGTAGCATATTGGGCACCTACTGACCTGGGGAGTTTCTCTTTCAGTATCCTCTCATTTTGCCTTTTCATACTGTTCATGGGGTTCTCAAGGCAAGAATACTGAAGTGGTTTGCCATTCCCTTCTCCAGTGGACCACATTCTGTCAGAAACTGTACATTTACCTCATATATACCTTATATATATTTTATAATTTTTTCATTTAATAATATTTTATAAATTATTTCTTTGTCAATAAATACAATTCTACAACATTGTTTTTAAATGTCAAAAGAATAACCCATTATATACAAATTGTAATTTTTTCATTCAACACTTTAAGTTTAGCAACATATTTAGTTTTCATATTTTTTTGCAATGATAAGAAGCACTGTAGTAAACATTCTGAAAAATAATTTTGGCTTATATCTTAGGAATGTTGCTTCAGCATTAAGTGTTAGAAGTGGAACCCCTAAACCATAAAATATGTGCATTATTAAGGTGTTTATTTCAAATTACCCTCAAGAAATATTGTAAAAATGTTCCCTTCACTGCTGATGCATGATATATAAGTACCTGCATTCCTGTTACATTAACACACTATTATATTTTACTATATTTTGCCAATATCATATGTTTTAAAATTTTTTGTCTTTTGAAAATTATTAAGTACTGTAGAATTTAAAGAATCTTTCATTCAATAAAAAAGTAAAAATTTTATAAACAAAATAAATTAAAAACATATTTCCTCCCATATTAATCTATCTATAATCTAGTTGTATATATCTGCATGTATACTTTTAAATTTTTATTTTACATTATGTTTTAATATATTGTTCTCATTTATCAATCTTATTTTTCAGTATATTCTTAGCTGTTCTCAATGACACATACACAAATAATATTAAATGTGCCAGGATTTTATTAATTCATTCATTTATTCCATCAGGCATGTGCTTTGACAAGATGTAGTGGCAATGTGAATGGTTGTAGTATTTCCCAAAAACAGATTAAATTTCTCTAATTACTGCAAGTATACTTAGGAAAAGTTGAGCAGTTTAAACAGGAGAAATCTAGAACAAAAAGTGTATTGGGGCATATTTTTCTAGATCTTGTATATTACAAAGTGTACTTCTATTACTTTTATACTTGACAAATTTATTATTATGAAATTTTGAGATTCCAAACATTTTTACCCAAACCTCAGTGGCATTGATCCCTTATCTTCTAGCATTTAGTAAAAGGTTAGTTTATATACTCTGGAAAACAGATGACACAGAGTGAAAGGAGGAAAAGGTTTATTGGTAGGTAAGCCTCTGAAGATAGTGGGAAGGAAGCAGAATTGGGCAGGCAAAGCATTCAGATCATGATATGGATCTGAAATTTGTGAAAGGAAAGAAGGAAGGAAACATTATTGAGTAGGGAGAGCCTCAGACTGTGATATATCTGACAAAGTCTTGGCCAGAGCTGTGTAAAGCTGCAAAAAAGTTCCACTAAAAAGTCTTAAGTTGCGCAGAAATTCTTCTCATTCTCTTAACAAGGTCTTTTGCAGAGCAATAGGTTAATGTCTCTTCCTTCCTTCCTTCTTTCCTCTCTCTGTGTTTCCTTTTTCTTTCTATTTTTTATCCTTTGGGCCATGCTTTTTGTGTCGTATCTAAGAACTCTTTGCTTAACCCAAAGGCTGCAGATTTTCTACTATGTTTTCTAATAAAAATTTAATTTTTTTTCTTTTACATGTAGATCTATGATTCATTTTAACTTAACTTTTATATAAGGTGTGAAATATGGGTCCAGGTTCTTTTTGTTGTTGCTGTTCCTTTTTGGCATATGGGTGTTCTATTGTTCTCGAAATTACCCAACTTTTCTCCAGTGAAGTTTTCCTGTTGTATACCAAGTTACCATATGTGTAGGTCTGTTTCTAGACACTGAATTTCATCACGCCAATAAAACACTCTTTCAATTATCATAGCTTTATAATGTTTTGATATTGTAGGCAAACCCCATACCTCATATATTTTCCTTCAAAACTTTTTGATTCTTCTAGACTCTTTAATTTTTCTCTTTGAGTTTTAAAACTACTTTGTCACATACCATAAAAATATAGGAATTTTTGTCTCTCTTGACCCAAAAAGGTCACAGTTTCTAGATATTTGTCATTATATAGTGTGCTAGTGTTGACTGAAAACTTTTCCTGAAATGGGACAGAACTGTATGGTTTTCTGCATGTGAGTTAGCCACAGTATTATAAATAAATAGCTGGGAAAAATTAAATTTTAATTCAGTTAACAGACTTAAATTAGTAGATAGTGTGTGGGAGTTAATATCGCTATGATAATATTTTTCCATCCTTGAATTTTATATATTTGCCATTTATTCAGGTCTGTTTTATAACCTTCAAAAGTTTAATAATCTCCCCAAATGTCTTACACCTTTTGATAGGTTTATTTCTAGATATCTATAGTGTTTTTTTAATGTTAGTCAACTACTTTTTAACGTTTGATTTTCTAAATGATTATTGCCAGTGTACAAGTTAACTTTTATATTCATCTTGTATTCAACAATACTGGAAAATGTTCTAACTAGTTCTAATAATTCATTCTAGATTCCTATTGACTTTCTAAGTTGATAATCTTGTTTTCATGAATACTCACATTTTCTGTACCTCTCCTTTTATATCTTATTTTTTTGTCTTTTTCCTGTTCCTTTCTCTCCTTCTGTCAAATATTCTAGTGAAATGTTGCTTAATAGTGACAGTGAGAGTTGCAGTTTGTCCTTGACATTAGTTGGAAAGTTTCTAAAGTTTCAATAAAAGTAAGGCATACTTTACTATATATTTGATTGACACCCTTTAATACATTAGGAAAGTTCTCATCTATTATTTGTTAGGAGTTTGTCGGTTTATGATGAAAAAATATTGCATGTGTGTGCTCATTCGTGTTCAACTCTTTGCAATCCCGTGGACTGTACCCGCCAGGCTTCTCTGTCCATGGAATTTCCCAGCAAGAATACTGGAATGGGTTGCCGTTTCCTCCTCCAGGGGATGTTCCTGACCCAGGAATTGAACCTGCATCTCCTACATTGGCAGGCAGATTCTTTATCACTGAGCCACCAGGGAAGCTGGAAAAAATATTACATAATATCAAATACTAAATCAATATAGTAAAACAAACAATTATATTTTTCCTGATTACTGATATACTTATTTCTATACTGTGTTTTTTAAACTTCTCTTTTTACAGGATTTTTTTTTTTTCTCTTTTTACAGGTTTTTTTTTTTTTTTTCTCTGTAAATGATACATTCTAGAGCTCATTTTGGACTTACTGAATTGATAGCTCGTTAAAGGATAAGGCATGGAGCAGAAATCTATGTTAAGAAAGAGAACATTTCCAGGTCAAGTTGATGATAAGAGAGGTTCTAAAACTACATCTGCAGAACAATGTCCTAGCTTCTTGCTCCTTAAAAAGAGAACAATCCATTCATGATGACTTTTGCTTATTTCTCCAAGCCTCATTGCTTGCCCTTCTATCCCATGTTTTGTGTTCACGCAAGGCTTGGACACGACTGAGCGACTTTACTTACTTACTTAAGGCTGAATTGCTTTGGCATATGCTGTACTCTCAGTCTAAATGCTTTTCCTTTATCAGTGCTCCAAGATATGGCTGATATTTACAGATCTTCCTGCACTTATGATAGAATTATGTTCTGAAAAACCCATCATACTATGTTAAGTTGAAAATGCATTTAAAACACCTAATCTATCCAAAATCATGGCTTAGCCTAGCCTACCTTAAATGCACTCAAAACATTTACATTAAGCCACCATTGGCTGAAATCATCTAACATATAACCTGTTTTAAAATAAAGTATTGACTATCTCATTCAATTAATGAAATACTGTACTGAAAGTGAAAAACAGGTGGTTGTCTGGGTACAGAATCACTGTAAATGTGTCAAATCTTTCCCCTCCTGACTGGGAACTGCCACTCTCTGCCCTGCCCAGCATCACAAGAGAATGTCTACTGCATATTACTTGCCAAGGAAAAGAACAAAATTCAAAATTGGAATTACAGTTTCTACTGAATGTATAGCACTTTCACACCACAATGAAGTCAGAATATCATTAAGCTGAATCATCGTAAATCAGACAGTCTTTACTCTTCATTTAATGGCAGCTTAGTTGAGTCAACTTGGGTTAGGCTGAGGATGAATCTGTAGTCTGTCTCTCCATCACACCACAGGACATTAGAAATCCCTGCTCAGGGACTCTGTCATTTCTTTGAGGAAGGGACTTGTGCCTATTCTCCAGTGAAATCCCAGCGCTTAGAGTAGTGTGGACACACGGTCACTGTGCAATGAAAGCTTCTGAAATGGAACCAATTCTTTTAATGCAGAATGCTCAGAATTGAACTCCCTTTTTCAGGGCCCTCATCTGTATTATCTGGGCATGCTCCAAACTCTGACTGTGACATTAGGTCTTCTCCATTGCTTTTCAGTAATGCCAAATGCTTATTTGATGTACTGGCACTATTTTTCCTCAGAGGGAGTTTGAAACATATCTCTGAAGACAGTTAACTGTTTCACTGCAGCAATATCTTTGAGTGGGAACACATTCATAGCCAACGCATAACCTTTCTGTGGAGGGTGTATGTGGAAGGACATGGGAGAATATATCTCTGTGTTTTCATAGATAGAAGCATTGAAATGCTGTGGAGTTTTATTTTTTCCCATTATATCCCGTAACATCCAGTGACAAGCATTTTGAAAAACGGTCACATATAAAAGAATAGTGTGGGGAAAATTTTTAATGTTTAAAAAAATTATCAATATTTGGTTACAGATGCCCAATTTCTATTAGGAAACAAAGTACATCTGTGCCCTTGTTATTTCTCAGTACTCAGTTTGAATTAGTGAACCTGGCTGTTGTGCTTCCTGCTCCATTCCCATTATAGTGTGAGGTTCTGATAAGCAAGACATGCAGTTCTCTTTGTCCTCATGAATAAGCTTTATTTAGATAGTCACCCACAACAGCATATGAATATGATAGTGATCAGTCATATTTAGTCATTGTGGATCATTAAGTCCTAGCATGTCATTAAAATAGGAAATCTGCTCTTTAAAAGCATTGATGTTACTTTGCTAAGCAATTTTTAAAAAATACGTAGAACTGAAGCTGTTAACTAACTGTTCTGACTGATGAAAAAATGTTCCAAATCAGGACCAAGAAGGATTTCCAAATACTCACTGTGAGCCCTGCTATCTGGAGCAGCTTTGAGCTTTGCCTGCTCTTAACCAACAATAAACATTCCTTAAAGTTTTATAGATCTCTGAAATTTATAGATTTCGCTTATAACATGCATTTTCTTGTGTAATTCACTCAACACACTATTGATGAAGGACATTTTCATTATTTCCATTTATGCAAATATGTAACTTGGCCAACTTGACTCAAAAGTATTAAGGCTAAAGTACAAACTTGGGTCAGGTGAACCCTGCACTGGGGTCCATTCATTGCATCACCACCAAACTCAATCAACTCATGCTGTGGTAGTGATAGTACACGCTGCTGCTGCTGCTAAGTCGCTTCAGTCGGGTCCGACTCTGTGCGACCCCGTAGACGGCAGCCCACCAGGCTCCCCTGTCCCTGGGATTCTCCAGGCAAGACCACTGGAGTGGGTTGCCATTGCCTTCTCCAATGCATCAAAGTGAAAAGTGAAAGTGAAGTCGCTCAGCCGTGTCTGACTCTTAGCGACCCCATGGACTGCAGCCCACCAGGCTCCTCTATCCATGGGACGTTTTAATTTTAGATACTGTAGTATAATATAGTCTAAATTACTGGTGAGAGGGTGGAAACATGACTCTCCCAACTTTTTCTTGTCCTGCGATTTATCTTGGAATTTTCACAGACTGTCATTGGTATAACAGATGAAAACAAACAACATGTTTCTATCAAACTCTATTCACAGGGAAAATGGTATGATACTTCCCCTAACAGAGACTCAGAGACCAGGATGAGAGTCTTATATGTACTCTGCATCATAACAAGGAAAATAGATTTACTTTGAGTTTCTGATCTCACCTAAAAAAATAAATTATATAACATTCTCTCTGTGCACTAGTTCTATCTCACATTTATTTTATTGGCAATGCATGCAACTTCTGATGGGAACATTTGTTTCTGGAACTAGTTTGACCAAATTATAAATGCCTCCAATGGAACAGCTTGTGCTAATAAATAGATTTCCCTCTCACTTCAAAACCTACTGCTACAAGGTTTTTAAAGAGCATTTATCAGAAACCCCTAGACAATCCTCCAACTTCAATTGAACCAATTAATTTTATGCAATGAAAAATCTGAGGGAAGTCTCTTGACTGCCTCTCTGACACTTTATATTCTGTGATATTTTATTTTTAGCAATAAGTGATTGAGAGAGTAATAGACATGACTTTTTTTAAGTGGTGTGTGGGACTCCAACCTACATTTTTTTTTGTTGTTTGTTAGCAGTATTCTCCTGCCTAACACCCACTTGCATTTTGAAGTCTTACCTCATTGTGTCATAACCATGATATGTCATTCTTCATTTAAAAAATTTGAAAAAGAAATCAGGTTATGGAGAAAGATATTAAAAATACCTGTTACATAGTAGAGTTTTGTGTATTTTTATCGCACCTTAGCCACAAGTATCTTATTCAACTGGGAAGAGAGACTTTAAAACTTAAGATAAAATGTATATATATTTTTTACATTATGATGTTTGTGCTCAAAGTACGTAAAACCATTTATTTTTTTCAATATTTTTTAAAACTACAGAAGTGTATTTGTCAGATAAATATTATATGTTTGGTTCTGATGGGTATCAGATAATATAAAGGGTCTCATCTCCTTAGATCTTTACCTTCTGAGAATAGAATGCCTATCATTATTTTTATTATATTATTATGCAGTTGTTACCCAGGAGGTCCATTTTGTTTTCAGCTTTTCAGGACTTACTTTATAAAAGCTATAGAACATTTAAAATCAAAACTTTAAGGAGGCAGCAGGGTGCTATCTAAATATTCAGCCCTATAAACTACATAGTTACAGTCATCTGTGTGCATACCCACACTCTCTGCCTTTGTTTCCACAGAAGAGGTGTCTGTCCATCACTGACTAATGCTTCCACTATGGGTCTGAACCACATGTCTTCCAACTAAAACTAGCCCCAGCACATTTTCTCTCCCATCTTTAATTATTTTCTCTCACTAATATTTTCAACAACTGTCTTCAACATATTCAAATTTCTCCTTAACTAAGGCCAAAAAAAGGCAATTGATTCCTTTCTCATTCTGATCCATCTACCTTTCTCCTTTACTTTACAGCCAAGATTCTTGAAAGAGTACATTTTATACTTTCCCTAGTACCTTATATGTCATTTACTGTTTTTTAAAGCATACAACTCTATATGTAATTTTTTTCCAGATTTATTGAGATATGATTGATATAAAACATTGTATAAGTTTAAGGTTTACATTGTGATGATTTGGTATGCTTTTATATTGAAAAATGATTACCAGAGTAGAGTTAGTTAACACTTCTATTACCTCACATAATTACTTTTTTATAGTGAGAACATTTAAGGTCTACTCTTAGCAACTTTCAAGTATATGGTAAAATAGTATTAACTGTAATCACTATGCTGTAAAAGATTCCCAGAACTTACTTATGTTAGAACTGGAAATCTGTACCCTTTAACTGACATCTCCCTATTCCTGAGAGTGACCCCTGACCTCTGGCTACCACCATAATATGTTCCTGGGAGCTTAGATTTTTTTTAGATTCCACATATAAGTTATAGCATACAGTATTTGTCTTTCTCTGTCTGACTTAATTCCCTTGAGGGCAAAGTGCCCTCAAGTTCCATCCTAGGATCCATATCACAAATGGCAAGATTTCCTTCTTTTTCAAAGCTGAATAATATTCTATTTTTTATATTTATATATATATATAACATATATATGTTATATATATTTAACATCTTCATGATCCATTCATCCTCTGATGGACATTCAAGTTGTTTTGGTATCTTGGCTACTGTAAACAATATTTCATCGAACATGGAAGTGCAGATAGCTCTTCGAGATCCTGACTTTATTTCCACTGGATATTTACCCAGAAGTGGACTGCTGGATCACATTGATAGTTCTATTTTTAATTATCTGAAGAACCTTCATACTGCTTTCCACAGTGGCTCTACCAATTTACATTCCCACAACAGTGCACAAGGGTTCCCTTTTTTCTACATCATCAGCAACACTTATCTCTTTTGTTTCTGATAATTGCTGTTCTAATAAGTATGAGATGATATCTCATTGTGGTTTTAATTCACATTTCCCTGATAATTAGTGATTTTGAACATTTCCTCACATACTTGTCGTTAATTTGTATATATTCTTTGGAAAAATACCTATTTAGTTCCTCTGCCTGTTTTGTAACTGGATTATTGTTGTTTTGTTTGTTTGTTTACTATTTAGTTGTCTGAGTTTCCTATACACTTTGGATATTAACCCTTTATCAGCTAG
The DNA here is from genome assembly GCF_027580195.1 of Bos mutus. Classification (NCBI taxonomy): domain Eukaryota; kingdom Metazoa; phylum Chordata; class Mammalia; order Artiodactyla; family Bovidae; genus Bos; species Bos mutus. The sequence goes on along the minus strand of NC_091617.1, from coordinate 88,051,420 downwards.
ATGGTTTGTAGATATTATCTTTCATTGCTTAGTTTGTCTTTTTGTTTTTATTTTGTTGATTGTTTCTTTTCTGTGCAGAAGCTTTTTAGTTTGATGTATGTAGTCCCACATATTTATTTTTGCTTTTGTGGCTTGTGCTTTTTGTAATATCATAAAAATTTTTGCCAAGATGTACTTTGAGAAGCATTTTTCCCTGTGTTTCCTTCTTGGAGTTTTAAGATTTCAGGTCTTATATTTAAGTCTTTAACCTACTTCAAGTTAGTTTTTGTGAATGGTTTATGAAAGGGGTCCAATATCTGCATATGAATTACAGTAATAATTTCAAACAATTGTGCATGTGCATATAGTTTTCTCAACACCATTTATTTAAGATACTATCCTTTTCCCATTGAGTATTCTTGGCTACCTTGTCAGTTATTTTCAACTGTCTTCTAAAGTGAGTAAGATAAAAAATGTTTTATATTTATACTCATTTTTACCATTTTTAGTATTCCATTTTATTTTGTGGGTTCCCCTTGTGGCTCAATTAATAAAGAATCTGCCTGCAATATGGGACACCTGGGTTTGATCCCTGGGTAGGGAAGATCCCCTGGAGAAGGGAATGGCTACCCATTCCAGTATTCTGGCCTGGAGAATTCTGTGAAATGTATAGTCCATGGGGTCACCAAGAGTCAGACAGGACTGAGCAACTTTCACTTTCACTTTATTTTGTATAAATCTAGTTTTTTATAGTACTAAACCTTCTGCCTAAAGAACTTCCTTTAATGCTCCTAGGACAGGTCTTCTGGCAAAGAATTCTCTCTGCAGTTGTTGGTATGAAAAGAAAAAAAAAATTTGTCTTTACTTCAGAAAGATAACTTTATTTGGTATACAGTTATGGGTTGACAATTTCTGTATCTTCAAAGGCTTTTAAGATGTTACTCCATTGCTTTCTTCTTTGATGTATTCTTATCTTTGTTTCTTTACATGTAATGTTTCCCTTTTCTCTGCCTTCAAGGTATTTTCTTTTCTTTCTGGGGGTAGTTTAAGCAGTTAGCTGGACTGGAAGAAATACAAGCTGGAATCAAGATTGCCGGGAAAAATATCAATAACCTCAGATATGTAGATGACACCACCCTTATGGCAGAAAGTGAAGAGGAACTCAAAAGCCTCTTGATGAAAATGAAAGTGGAGAGTGAAAAAGTTGGCTTAAAGCTCAACATTCAGAAAACGAAGATCATGGCATCCGGTCCCATCACTTCATGGGACCGGATGGGGAAACAGAAATAAATAAACAGACTTTATTTTTCTGGGCTCCAAAATCACTGCAGATGGTGACTGCAGCCATGAAATTAAAAGACACTTACTCCTTGGAAGGAAAGTTATGACCAACCTAGATAGCATATTCAAAAGCAGAGACATTACTTTGTCAACAAATGTTCGTCTAGTCAAGGCTATGGTTTTTCCTGTGGTCATGTATGGATGTGAGAGTTGGACTGTGAGAGTTGGACTTTGGCTGAGCGCCAAAGAATTGATGCTTTTGAATTGTGGTGTTGGAGAAGACTCTTGAGAGTCCCTTGGACTGCAAGGAGATCCAACCAGTCCATTCTGAAGGAGATCAGCCCTGGGATTTCTTTGGAAGGAACGATGCTAAAGCTGAAACTCCAGTACTTTGGCCACCTCATGCAAACAGTTGACTCATTGGGAAAGACTCTGTTGCTGGGAGGGATTGGGGGCAAGAGGAGAAGGGGACGCCAGAGGATGAGATGGCTGGATGGCATCACTGACTCAATGGACGTGGGTCTGGGTGAACTCCGGGAGTTGGTGATGGACAGGGAGGCCTGGCCTGCTGCGATTCATGGGGTCGCAAAGAGTCGGACACAACTGAGCGACTGATCTGATCTGATATATATATGTTGCTAAGTCGCTTCAGTCGTGTCTGACTCTGTGTGACCCCATAGATGGCAGTCCACCAGGCTCCGCTGTCCCTGGGATTCTCCAGGCAAGAGTGTACACACACACATACACACACACACATACACACACATGAATCTTCAGACACTTCTGAATCTTAGATCTGTGGTTTGTTTACTTCCTTTAATTTTGAAAATTTCCCAACCATTACCTCTTTAAATATGTATTCTATCACACTCTCTCTGTCTCTTTTGGGAGATGATCTGTGATACATGCATATTAGGTCAATTGATATTGTTGATATTGATCATGGTTCTTGGTTGCCCTGTTCTCTCTCTCTTTTTCTTTTCTTCTTTCCTTCCCTTCCTCCCTCTTCCTTTCCTTTCTTCCTGCACTTTTTTCTTTCTTTCTTTTCCCTCTCTCTCTCTTTCATATCTATTTACTTTTCATTTTGGATTTTTTTTAACCTATCTTCTCATTCACTGGCTATTTTTCAGTAGTATCAAGTCTTCTGATAAGTACAGAGAAGGAAATCTTTACCTTTGACTGTTTTTTCTTTTTCACTAGCATGCTCTCAACCTTTTAAACATAATTTCTTTCTCTCTCTAAATTTTATCTGTTCCTGTATGTGATTTATTTCTTCTGCTGGATACTTTAACATATTAATCGTGACTATTATCCACCTGATTGTTCAGATATCCAAGTAATTCCTCTGATTTTCTTAATTGCTTTAACTATTGAAGATGGAATTTTCTTGAACCATTGTGTGCTTACAGTTTTTGACTGAAATGATTCAGTTCAGTTCAGTTCAGTTGCTCATTCATGTCCGACTCTTTGCAACTCTATGGACCACAGCACGCCAGGCTTCCCTGTCTATCACCAACTCCTAAAGCTTACTCAGATTCATATCCTTTGAGTCAGTGATGCCGTCCAACCTTCTCATCCTCTGCCGTCCCCTTCTCCTCCTGCCTTCAATCTTTCCCTGCAACAAAGTCTTTTCCAATGAGTCAGTTTTTTGTATCAGGTGGCCAAAATATTGGAGTTTCAGCTTCAATATTAGTCCTTCCAATGAATATCAGGGTTGATGTCCTTTAGGATGGACTAGTTGGATCTCTTTCCAGTCCAAGAGACTCTCAACAGTCTTCTCCAACACAACAGTTCAAAAGCATCAATTCTTTGGTGCTCAGTTTTCTTTATAGTCCAACTCTCACATGCATACACGACTACTGGAAAAACCATAGCTTTGACTAGACAGACCTTTGTTGGCAAAATAATGTCTCTGCTTTTTAATATGCTGTCTAGGTTGACCATAGCTTTTCTTCCAAAGAGCAAGCATCTTTTAATTTCAAGGCTGCAGTCACCATCTGCAGTGATTTTGGAGCCCCTCAAAATAAAGTCTCTCTACTTCCATTGTCTCCCCATTTATTTGCCATGAAGTGATGGGACTGGATGCTGTGATCTTAGTTTTCTGAATGTTCAGTTTTAAGCCAACTTTTTCACTCTCCTCTTTCACTTTCATGGAGAGGCTCTTGGGTTCTTCTTTGCTTTCTGCCATAAGGGTGGTGTCATTTGCGTATCTGACATCATTGATATTTCTCCCGGCAATCTTGATTCCAGCTTGTGCTTCATCCAGCCTGGCATTTAAACAGGGTGACAATATACAGCCTTGATGTACTCTTTTCCCAATTTGGAACCAGTCTGTTGTTCCATGTCCAGTTCTAACTGTTGCTTCTTGATCTGCATACAGATTTCTCAGGAGGCAGGTCAGGTGGTCTGGTATTCCCATCTCTTTCATAATTTTCCACAATTTGTTGTGATCCACACAGTCAAGGGTTTTGGCATAGTCAATAAAGCAGAAGTAGATGTTTTTCTGGAACTCTTTTGCTTTTTCAATGATCCAACGGATGTAGGCAATTTGATCTCTGGTTCCTCTGCTTTTTCTAAATCTAGCTTGAACGTCTGGAAATTCAGAGTTCACATACTGTTGAAGACTGGCTTAGAAAATTTTGAGTATTACTTTGTAAGTGTGTGAGATGAGTGGAATTGTATGGTAGTTTGAACATTTTTTGGCATTGCCTTTCTTTGGGATTGGAATGAAAACTGACATTTTCCAGTCCTGGAACCACTGCACAGTTTCCAAATTTGCTGGCATATTGAGTGCAGCACTTTCACAGCATCATCTTTTAGGATTTGAAATAGCTCGACTGGAATTCCATCATCTCCACTAGCTTTGTTCCTAGTGATGCTTCCTAAGGCCTACTTGACTTCACATTCCAGGATGTCTAGCTGTAGGTCAGTGATCACACCATCGTGATTATCTTGGTCATGAAGATCTTTTTTGTATAGTTCTTCTGTGTATTCTTGCCACCTCTTCTTAATATCTTCTACTTCTATTAGGTCCTTACCATTTCTGTCCTTTATTGAGCCCATCTTTGCATGAAATGATCCCTTGGTATCTCTAATTTTCTTGAAGAGATGTCTAATCTTTTCCATTCTGTTGTTTTCCTCTATTTCTTTACATTGATCACTGAGGAGGCTTTCTTATCTCTCCTTACCATTATTTGGAACTCTGTATTCAAATGGGTATATCTTTCCTTTTCTCCTTTACCTTTCATATCTCTTCTTTTCTCAGCTATTTGTAAGGCCTCCTCAGACAACCATTTTGCCTTTTTGCTTTTCTTTTTCTTGGGGATGGTCTTGATCATTGCCTCTGGTACAATGTCATGAACCTCTGTCCATAGTTCATTAGACACTCTGCCTATCAGATCTAATCCCTTGAATTGTATAATCGTAAGGGATTTGATTTAGGTCATACCTGAGTGGTTTAGTGGTTTTCCCTACCTTCTTCAATTTAAGTCTGAATTTGGCAATAAGGAGTTCATGATCTGAGCCACAGTCAGCTCCCTGTCTTGTTTTTGCTGACTGTATAGAGATTCTCCATCTTTGGGTGCAAAGAATATAATCAATCTGATCAGTGTTGACTGTCTGGTGGTCCATGTGTAGAGTCTTCTCTTGTGTTGTTGGAAGAGGGTGTTTCCTATTGACCAGTGTGTTCTCTTGGCAAAACTCTATTAGCCTTTGCCCTGCTTCATTTTGTACTCCAAGGCCAAACTTGCCTGTTACTTCAGGTATCTCTTGACTTCCTACTTTTGCATTCCTGTCCCCTATAATGAAAAGGGCATCTTTTTTTGAGTGCTAGTTCTAGAAGTCATAGAACTGTTCAACTTCAGTTTTTTCAACATTACTGGTCGGGGCATAGACTTGAATTACTGTGATATTGAATGGTTTGCCTTGGAAATGAACAGAGATCATTCTGTCAGTATTGAGATGGCACCCAGTTACTGCATTTTGAACTCTTGTTGAGTATGAGGGCTACTCCATTTCTTCTAAGGGATTCTTACCCACAGTAATAGGCGTAATGGTCATCTAAATTAAACTCACCCATTCTGGTTCATTTTAGTTCACTGATTCCTAAAATGTTGATATTCACTCTTGCCATCTCTTGTTTGACCACTTCCAACTTGATTCATGGGCCTAACCTTCCAGGTTTTTATGCAGTATTGCTCTTTGCAACATCAGACTTTATTACCGTCACCAGTCACATCAACAACTGGGTGTTGTTTTTGCTTTGGCTGCATCTCTTCATTCTTTCTGGAGGTATTTCTCCACTCTTCTCCAGTAGCATATTGGGCACCTACTGACCTGTGGAGTTCATCTTTTAATGTACTATCTTTTTGCCTTTTCATGCTGTTCATGGGATTCTCAAACAAGAATACTGAAGTGGTTTGCCATTCCCTTCTCCAGTGGGCCATGTTTGGTCAGAACTCTCCACCATGATCCGTCTGTCTTGGGTGGCCCTACACAACATAGCTCATAGTTTCACTGAGTTAGACAAGTTAGAATGATTAACATTGTAAAAAAGAGCTACAGAATCTGAGATAAATAGCATTTATGAAGTAAATGGTAAAGCCCCCCTGCCCTCCTTTTACTTCTCTTTCCTTCAATAAAGTTTTTGGTGTGGGAAGTGGATTCCATAGCTGAGCTGAGCTTGGTGGAGCTGCTTCTCATATATCATAGGCTTCTGGTCTTCCAGTGTTTGACTTCCATTAGCTAGTACTTAGTTTGGTGCCTGGGAAGCTGAAAGATCTTTCTCAGAGTTCACATTCTGTTCTCAGGTTTTGATGGTCCCTGCAGAGCTGTGCCACAGAGGGCATTTTTCTCCAAGCTCCAGTCCAGTGGTACTTTGTGCTTATTATTCACAGCTAGATTTCTCATGGAGGTGGGGCACTTTTACTTTCCTGGTCAGTTTTAGGCAGGTTTGTGTGCCTGAGCCTCTAAAGTTGGGCTTTTTTTCCATCCCTGCTCCTTTTTTGGGTGTGCTTCAGCAGAGGTGTTTCACCTTTCCTGCAGTAATAGCAGATCTGTTTTTTGAAGTGTGTAGGATGCTGGGTTCAAGGAGGAGGAGATTTGCTTCTACTTCTATCTCAGCACGATGGGTCTCTGGCTGTGTCCTCAGGAGGACAGGCTCCCCGATCTCTTTCCCAGAGGCAGACAGGTTTGACTTCTACCTCAGAAGCAATGTGGCTTCCCTGGTGGTTCTGAACAGCGGTAAAGAATCCTCCTGTCAATGCAGGAGATACAGGTCCGATCCCTGGGTCCAAAATACCCACTGGGGAAGCAAATTGCAACCCACTCCAGTATTCTTGCCTGCGAAATCACATGAACAAGATGCCTGGCTGGCTACAGTCCATGGGGTTGCAGAGTCAGACATGACTAAGCAACTAAACAACAACAGAAGTATTGCATCTCTGCTGTTCCCTAAGAGGAGGGAGTTTATATCCCTTCCCTGGCAGATGAAGGCTTTTGTTTTGTAACAAAGAACACTTCAGGGAAGTAGGCTTAGCTTTACCCTGGCCATTAGCAGCTGTTGTTCACTTCCCTCATACCTGTGCAAAGCTCCACCTCATTTGCCCTGCCTCCATTTTTTCTGGGAGTATCTGATGGAAGCCTGTAGAAAAGAGAGTGTGAGTGAGTGTGAACTTCCCTTGTGTCTACCAGCTATCTTAACTGAAGCATGGGGTCACACATGGGGTGCTAAGCATTTGTTAAACTTTAGCTGATTTCTTTTTATGCACTTGTTGTTTTATGTCCAATACTCTTCCTAAGGTAAATAAGTTTGTGTGGCCTGGCTCTTTTGGGAGAAGGCTTGTCCTTATTTAGAATTCAGTTTACTTGATTGTTTTATGACCTCAGCTCTCTAAGGAGCTCAAGAAAAATGATTATTTTGTTTATTATATGGCTTTTCTCAGGGTTAGAGAAGGAGTGCTGTTCTGCATCTTTCAACATCTTCCAGGAAAAGTAAGCTTTCAGCCAATGCCAGTACAGTGGGAGTGCATAACAAAATTTACAAGCATGCTTGCACTATTTCCCTAGCCTGTTCCTGGAGCTTGTACCCCCCTTTTATTTTACTGTCTTACTAGTGGGAAAGGAAAGTCAAGTGTGAGTCACTCAGTCTTGTCTGACTCTTTGCAACCCCAAGGACTGCAGCCCACCAGGCTCCTCTGTCCATGGGTTTTTCCAGGAGAATACTAGAGTGGGTTGCCATTTCCTTCTCCAGGGGCTTTTCCCAACCCAAGAAATGAACCAAGATCTCCTGCATTGTAGACAGATTCTTTACTATCTGAGGCACCTGGGAACTATGCAGCAACTGGCCAGTGGTAAATGTAGAGGAAGCCTTTCATAGGCTGTGGATTAGGAAGGACACTAAGTTTATAATTATTTAAGTCTATTTTATTATAAATTTAAAGATATAATGTTTTCTTTCTCTTTTGACGGAGAAGGCAATGGCACCCCACTCCAGTACTCTTGCCTGGAAAATCCCATGGATGGAGGAGCCTGGTAGGCTGCAGTCCATGGGGTCGCTGAGAGTCGGACACGACTAAGCGACTTCACTTTCACTTTTCACTTTCATGTATTGGAGAAGGAAATGGCAACCCACTCCAGTGTTCTTGCCTGGAGAATCCCAGGGATGGGGGAGCCTGGTGGGCTGCTGTCTATGGGGTCACACAGAGTCGGACACGACTGAAGTGACTTAGCATAGCATTCTCTTTTGAACAATACGGTAGATAGCCAGGGTATCAATCAAATGATAAATTAGGCAAGTGTGAAAAGAGAACAGATGGAAAAAAGCAGGAAAGGTAGATGCTGATTCAGACTAATTTAGACGAGTTAGAACAATTTGGGAAATGAAATTTTATCAGGTTAGACAACTCTCTCTCTCTGTCATCACCTTGGCAAGTATTAGAAAAAGGGGTGGTTTGGTAGAATATGTCTCCAACCACAAAATATAACAACTTTGAAGATTAAGATATCTGATATCCAGCTCTACAAATGTGGTGATAAATATAAGTGACATTTAGCCCTCTTAATAGCATAAATAACTCTCACAAACGTGGAGCCAGATTTTCTGCTGAAAAATGTAAGTTTTGGGTTTTACATGGATTTGTTAACTCTTCACAACTAAACGTAGAAGGCAATTGACTTTATAGGCAAAATGTTAGGAATGTGAATCCTGTGTCTTTCAAACCTGTTTGAATTAGGTGCCTGGTTGTAGATTTTTCTGCTAGGTCATTTGACATCTCCCACACAGTTTTTAAATATTGTAATGAGAGACTCAGCTTCTATTAGGTCCATACCATTTCTGTCCTTTATCAAGCCCATCTTTGTATGAAATGTTCCCTTGGTATCTCTAATTTTCTTGAAGAGATCTCTAGTCTTTCCCATTCTGTTGTTTTCCTCTATTTCTTTGCATTGATCGCTGAGGAAGGCTTTCTTATCTCTCCTTGCTATTCTTTGAAACTCTGTATTCAAATGGGTATATCTTTCCTTTTCTCCTTTGCTTTTCACTTCTCTTCTTTTCACAGCTATTTGTAAGGCCTCCCCAGACAGCCATTTTGCTTTTTTTTGCATTTCTTTTCCATGGGAATGGATGGTCTTGATCCCTGTCTCCTGTACAATGTCACGAACCTCATTCCATAGTTCATCAGGCACTCTATCAGATCTAGGCCCTTAAATCTGTTTCTCACTTCCACTGTATAATCATAAGGGATTTGATTTAGGTCATACCTGAATGGTCTAGTGGTTTTCCCTACTTTCTTCAATTTCAGTCTGAATTTGGCAATAAGGAGCTCATGATCTGAGCCATAGTCAGCTCCCAGTCTTGTTTTTGCTGACTGTATAGAGCTTCTCCATCTTTGACTGCAAAGAATAGAATCAATCTGATTTCGGTGTTGACTGTCTGGTGATGTCCATGTGTAGAGTCTTCTCTTGTGTTGTTGGAAGAAGTTGTTGTCTTCCAACACTGACAAGAGAACCAGTGTGTTCTCTTGTCAAAACTCTATTAGCCTTTGTCTTGCTTCATTCCATATTCCAAGGCCAAATTTGCCTGTTACTCCATGTGTTTCTTGAATTCCTACTTTTGCATTCCAGTCCCCTATAAAGAAAAGGACATCTTTTTGGGGTGTTAGTTCTAAAAGGTCTTGTAGGTCTTCATAGAACCATTCAACTTCAGCTTCTTCAGCATTATTGGTTGGGGCATAGACTTGGATTACTGTGATATTGAATGGTTTGCCTTGGAAATGAACAGAGATCATTCTGTCGTTTTTGAGATTGCATCCAAGTACTGTATTTCGGACTCTTTTGTTGACCATGATGGCTACTCCATTTCTTCTAAGGGATTCCTGCCCACAGTAGTAGATATAAGGGTCATCTGAGTTAAATTCACCCATTCCAGTCCATTTTAGTTCGCTGATTCCTAGAATGTCGATGTTCACTCTTGCCATCTCCTGTTTGACCACTTCCAATTTGCCTTGATTCATGGACCTGACATTCCAGGTTCCTATGCAATATTGCTCTTTATAGCATCGGACCTTGCTTCTATCACCAGTCAGATCCACAGCTGGGTACTGTTTTTGCTTTGGCTTCATTCCTTCATTCTTTCTGGAGTTATTTCTCCACTGATCTCCAGTAGCATATTGGGCACCTACTGACCTGGGGAGTTTCTCTTTCAGTATCCTATCATTTTGCCTTTTCATACTGTTCATGGGGTTCTCAAGGCAAGAATACTGAAGTGGTTTGCCATTCCCTTCTCCAGTGGACCACATTCTGTCAGACCTCTCCACCATGACCCACCCATCTTGGGTGGCCCCATGGGCATGGCTTAGTTTCATTGAGTTAGACCAGGCTGTGATCCTAGTGTGATTAGATTGACTAGTTTTCTCTGATTGTGGTTTCAGTGTGTCTGCCTTCTGATGCCTCTTGCGACACCTACCATCTTACTTGGGTTTCTCTTACCTCGGACGTGGGGTATCTTTTCACGGCTGCTCCAGCAAAGCACAGCCACTGCTCCTTACCTTGGACAAGGGGTATCTCCTCACCGCTGCCCCTCCTGACCTTGAAAGTGGAATAGCTCCTCTGGTTCCAAATAAGAAAAGGAGTACATCAAGGCTGTATATTGTCACCTTTCTTATTTAACTTATATGCAGAGTATATCATGAGAAACGCTGGGCTGGAAGAAGCACAAGCTGGAATCGAGATTGCCAGGAGAAATATCAATAACCTCAGATATGCAGATGACACTACCCTTATGGCAGAAAGTGAAGAAGAACTAAAGAACCTCTTTATGAAAGTGAAAGTGGAGAGTGAAAAAGTTGACTTAAAGCTCAACATTCAGAAAACTAAGATCATGGCATCCGATCCCATCACTTCATGGGAAATAGATGGGGAAACAGTGGAAACAGTGTCAGACTTTATTTTTTTGGGCTCCAAAATCACTGCAGATGGTGACTGCAGCCATGAAATTAACAGACGCTTACTCCTTGGAAGGAAAGTTATGACCAACCTAGATAGCATATTAAAAAGCAGAGACATTACTTTGCCAACAAAGGTTCGTCTAGTCAAGGCTGTGGTTTTTCCAGTGGTCATGTATGGATGTGAGAGTTGGACTGTGAAGAAAGCTGAGCGCCGAAGAATTGATGCTTTTGAACTGTGGTGTTGGAGAAGACTCTTGAGAGTCCCTTGGACTGCAAGGAGATCCAACCAGTCCATTCTGAAGGAGATCAGCCCTGGGATTTCTTTGGAAGGAACGATGCTAAAGCTGAAACTCCAGTACCCTGGCCACCTCATGCAAAGAGTTGACTCATTAGGAAAGACTCTGATGCTGGGAGGGATTGGGGGCAGGAGGAGAAGGGGATGACAGAGGATGAGATGGCTGGATGGCATCACTGACTCGATGGACATGAGTCTGAGTGAACTCCGGGAGTTGGTGATGGACAGGAAGGACTGGCATGCTGTGATTCATGGGGTCACACAAGAGTTGGACACGTCTGAGCAACTGAACTGAACTGAACTGAATGAGAGACTCAGGTAAACCTTAAGCCCAACCCAAAAGAAGAGATTTTGGATTGCAACAGGAAGCCTGAGACGACTATGGAGAGGAAAAATGATGGCAATCCTGCTCCTTCTCTAAGAAGATTGTTTGCATTAGAAGTTTAGGTTACTTTTCACACTGGCTGAGACAGCCTTCAGCTTCTTTTCTGACACCCAGACTCTATCACTGCCTCTTTAGTGGACTCCCTGATTACAACAGCTTCCATACAAAATGCTGGGACTAAGTTACCACCAGAATTTCTATAGTCACACTTAAGGTCTACTTCTGTTATAGCAAAAACAGCTTCTCTAAAAGAACCATCAACCAAAGAATATAAGTGTGAGCAACCTCTTCTTGACAAGGTCATTTCTAGTCTTCAAAATGTTCCAGAGAAGTAATTTCTAAGAATGTTCTGAATGTAGGCTCATAGAAAGGGTTCTGCATTTTTAGAGTTGAAGGGATATTATTGATTATTTAGTCTATGCAGTGTCTGAATATCCTTAGGAATGCACACTCAAGCTTTATTTAGATGTATCTTGTTTATAACAGATGTATCTTGTTATAAACAATCTGGATATACAATTATTTAGGGCTCTTTGGGTAGAAACCAATCACCAGTAGTTTTAAGAAGAAGGTTAGATACTGTTTTGTGGCATCTTTTTAAGCAAAGAAAGCAAATTTTCTAAATAATTGAAAATAAAATTCTTCTGTAAACATGGTCAATTAGTAGCCAGCATACCCAACCATCCTATAAACTCTACCACATCTTGGCTTTATGGTTTTTCTTTAGTGTTAAGACTACGTGTGAGACTTAGTTGCTCCGTCGTGTCTGACTCTTTGTGACCCCAAGGATCCTCTGCCCTTGGACAGAGGAGCCTAGCCCGCCAGGCTCCTCTGTCCATGGAATTCTCCAGGCAAGAACGCTGGAGTGGGTTGCCATTCCCCTCTCCAAGGGATTTTGTGACCCAGGGGTCAAACCCCACGTCCTGCATTGCAGTCAGATGCTGTACCATCTGAGCCATCAGGGAAGCCTGTTAAGACTATATCTAGAATGAAAGATTCAGTCAAGACAAATACAATATGACGTCAGGAGAATTCAGCTGCCTACGTGTGTGCAGGCTAAGTCACTTCAGTCATGTCCAACTCTTTGTGACCCCATAGACTGTAGCCCACTAGACTGTCCATGGGATTCTCCAAGCAAGAATACTGAAGTGAATTGCCATGCCCTCCTCCAGAGGATCTTTCCCATCAAGGGATCCACCCCCATCTTTGGCATCTCCTGCACTGACAGGCAGGTTCTTTACCACTAGCACCATCTGGCCGGCAAGGAAGGGGAGACTACCTTATCAGAATTGGGTCACAAAGAGACTTCCAATCTAGTGCTTAGACAGAGTGCTCTATAATAATCCAATGTAGGGGACATTTCTTAACGGAAAATGTGTGGTTAGACTTTTAAACTATAGTCTTGTGACACAGTAAGTGTTTCTAAAATATTTTAGTATCCATTTGAGAATAACTGAACTGTGAAATCTATTTCATACATGTTTTACTAATCTATAAGTCTGGTGTCAAACATCCAATAAGGACATCAAAAGCAATTGTAGTAGCCATTTCCAGTGTATATCTCTTTGATTATGTCATCACTCCTTCCCATGTCATATTATTCATCCCTCTAGTTCAATAAATGTATGTTAATGAAAATAGTAAAAACAATGGATGGTGAATAGAGGGAAGGCTGATGGCTGTCAGTCTGGGCAAAGGGAGATTGAGGTCAGCTGTTCAAACTGGACTTCTCTGGTCTCTGAGAAAACAGCACTTTTCTATTTTTCCTAATAAATGAGGAAGCTTACAGATTTTTATTATCTTGAACAATCAATAGATGTTTTAAATACATCTTTTCCTTGATATAAGAGAATATGTAATAGAAAAAATGGCACTGGTTCTTCAGCCTAAAATTCCATTTGAGAGAAACTTAAAGTACGATTCAATGTATAATTGTCTTATACAGACTAACTTCTTTGAATCAGTCTCAAAAACAAAATAAAAACACTCTCCCCCCACCTAGCCCCTCCCGCCCCCCAACAACAACAACAACAAAAACAGTAGATACAAAGAAACAAATTAGACCTGGAACTGTTTTGGTGCTTTATTTTAAAGAAAGACCATACAAGGTCGTATTAAAGACTTGGTCAAAAGAGCCATTTTTCATTTTTTCCTGGCCTCAATAAAAACTCAAATCAATATTCTGTATGATCTCATCTACAAGGATATATAGAAGTTTAAAAAAAAAACATTCAAAAAAAGATTTAACTGTGTTCATTACACTAAACATAAACTAGGATTTGGCTCAATCTGTTTTGAAAGGATCTTCGGCATTAAAGGTTAAAACAAAAAGAAGCCTCTAGTTAACCTTCAATTAACTATAGCTGCCTGGGACTTTCTTATTAATCAAGATTTTACTCTTGCATTATTTTTATGACATTCAATTTTATTTGGTTTCTTCAATATATTTCTCAGAGGTAAAATAGCTCTCTTTTATAGGTGAAAATCAAATCAAAATGTAGAAGGCTTCCAGTGTGACCTTCATAAAGTCATCTCCCTGAGGTTCTTTTCTTATTTTTAAAATGACAATAATGAGGTCTCGTCCACTGTGCCGTGGAAAAAATGGAATAAATTTGTGCAGAGAAGGAGGATAGTGTTGAAAAGATTAAAGTTTTGGGGGTCCAGAAAGACATAGATTCCACCAAGTATGGGCTTTCTGACATTAGACAAGGTATTGATCTCTTTGAGCCTCTGTTTCCTCATCAATAAAATAAACATATAAATCCTAATTGGAACATTGGCATGTTATATGAGCTCATGTATGTACAGGACTGGTATATAAAACACACACGAAAAAGATAGCTGCTATGTTCTGATTGTGTCTTCCCAAAATTCATATGTCAAATTGTAATGACCAATTCTAGTACTATTTAGAGGTGAGGTCTTTGGAAGGTTATTAGGGCATGAGGGTAAAGCCCTCAAGAATGGGATTAGTACCCTTACTGGTGGTAGTGGTTTGGTTGCTAAGTAGTGTCTGACTCTTGCGATCCCATGGACTGTAGCCTGCCAGGCTTCTCTGTCCATGGCATTCTCCAGGCACAAATACTGGAGTGGGTTTCCATTTCCTTCTCCAGGGTATCTTTCCAACCCAAGGATGGAACCCGGGTCTCCTGCATAGCAGGCAAATTCTTTACCGACTGAACTATGAGGGAAACCCCATATTAAAACAAAGTGAAACTTAGAATGATCCCTCACCCCTATAGCCATATGAGATTTGCAAAAAGATTTAGTCTGGGAAGCAGGCTCTCACCAGACATAAAATCTGCTGGCACCATGATATCAGACTTTGTAGCCTCCAGAACTGTGAAAAATAACTATTGTTTTATAAGACACCTCATCTCTGGTATTACAGCAACCCACATGGAATAAGACAATAGCTGAAGAGGAGACCCTTACTATGTCTGCGAGGAAGAGAACCAGCACTCGACTTTGTGTGTTTTTAGTTAAGTTCAGTCACTCAGTTGAGTCCAACTCTTTGTGACCCCATGGACTGCAGCACACCAGGCTTCCCAGTATATCACCAAATCGTGGAGCTTGCTCAAATTCATGTCCATTCAGTCGATGATGCCATCCAACCATCTCATCCTCTGTCATCCCATTCTCCTCCTGCCTATGATCTTTTCCTGCATCAGGGCCTTTTTCAATGAGTCAGTTTTCTGCATCACGTGGCCAAAGTATTGGAGCTTCAGCTTCAGTATCAGTCCTTCCAATGAACATTCAGGACTAATTTCCTTTAGAATTTACTGGTTTGATTTCCTTGCAGTCCAAGGAACTGTCAAGAGTCTTCTCCAACTTCTCCAGTTCAAAATCATCAATTGTTTGGCTCTCAGTTTTCTTTATATTCCAACTCTCACATCCATACATGATTACTGGAAAAACCATAGCTTTGACTAGATGGACTTTGTTGGCAAAGTAACATCTCTGCTTTTTAACATGCAGTATGGGTTGGTCATAGCTTTTCTTTCACAGAGCAAGCATCTTTTAATTTCATGGCTGCAGCCACAATCTGCAGTGATTTTGCAGCCTCCCAAAATACAGTCTGTCATTTTTTTCATTGTTTTCGCATCTATTTGCCATGAAGTGAGGGGACCGGATGCCACGATCTTAGATTTTTACATGTTGAGTTTTTTTTTTTTTTTTTTTACATGTTGAGTTTTAAGGCAACATTTTCACGCTTCTCTTTCACTTTCATCAAGAGGCTCTTCAGTTCCTCTTTGCTTTCTGCCATAAGGGTGTTATAATCTGCATACCTAAGGTTACTGATATTTTTCTCTGCAAACTTGATTCCAACTTGTGTCTCATTCAGCCAGGCATTTTGCATGATGTACTCTGCAAATCAGTAAAATAAACAGGATGACAATATACAACCTTGACATACTATTTCCCAATTTGGAACCAGTCCACTGTGTGTTTTAGTTTAATATTAATTTTTGTCTCCTCCAGAAAAGGTTCTTTCTCTATACTCCGTGTCCATATCTGTAATCAGTTCAGTTCAGTTCAGTTATTCAATCAGTCCGACTCTTTGTGACCCCCATGGACTGCAGCATGCCAGGCCTCCCTATCCATCACCAACTCCTGAAGTTTACTCAAACTCATGTTCATTGAGTTGGTGATGCCATCCAACCATCTCATCCTCTGTTATTCCCTTCTCCTCCCACCTTCAATCTTTCCAGCATCAGAGTCTTTTCCAGTGAGTCAGTTCTTCACATCAGGTGGCCAAAGTATTGGAGTTTCAGCTTCAACATCAGTCCTACTAATGAATAATCAGGGCTGATCTCCTTTAGGATAGACTGGTTGGATCTCCTTGCAGTCCAAGGGACTCTCAAGAATCTTCTCCAACACCACAGTTCAAAAGCATCAATTCTTTGACACTCAGCTTTCTTTATAGTCCAACTCTCACATCCATACATGACTACTGGAAAAACCATAGCCTTGATTAGATGGACATTTGTTGGCAAAGTAATGTCTCTGCTTTTGAATATGCTGTCCAGGTTGGTCAAAACTCTTCTTCCAAGGAGTCAGCATCTTTTAATTACGTGGCTTCAGTTACCATCTGCAGTGATTTTGGAGCCCCAAAAATAAACTCTGACACTGTTTCCACTGTTTCCCTATCTATTTGCCATTAAGTGATGGGACCACAAGCCATGGTCTTAGTTTTCTGAATGTTGAATTTTAAGCTAACTTTTTCACTCTCTTCTTTCACTTTCATCAAGAGGCTCTTTAGTTCTTCTTCACTTTCTGCCATAAGGGTGGTGTCATCTGCATATCTGAGGTTAT
Organism: Bos mutus; assembly: GCF_027580195.1. Classification (NCBI taxonomy): domain Eukaryota; kingdom Metazoa; phylum Chordata; class Mammalia; order Artiodactyla; family Bovidae; genus Bos; species Bos mutus. The sequence goes on along the minus strand of NC_091617.1, from coordinate 88,034,721 downwards.
TGATATTTCTCCTGGCAAACATGATTCCAGCTTGTGCTTCATCTTGCCTAGAGTTTCTCTTGATGTATTCTGCATATAAGTTAAATAAGCAGGGTGACAATATACAGCCTTGATGTATTTCTTTCCAATTTGGAACCAGTCTATTGTTCCATGTCCTGTTCTAACTGTTGCTTCCTGACCTGCATACAGATTTCTCAAGAGGCAGATCAGGTGGTCTGGTATTCCTATCTTTTGTTGAATTTTAATCTGGTATTCCTATCTCTTGATGAGCTTAAAGCTCAACATTCAGAAAACTAAGATCATGGCCTATGGTCCCATCACTTCATGGCAAATAGATGGAGAAACAACGGAAACAGTGACAGACTTTATTTTGGTGGGGGCTGCAAAATCATGGAGATGGTGACTGAAACCATGAAAGATGCTTACTCCTTGGAAGTAAAGCTATGATGATCCTGGACAGCATATTAAAAAGCAGAGACATTACTTTGCCAACAAAGTAATAGTTGTTGCCATCTAATCAAGGCTATGGTTTTTCCAGTAGTCATGTATGGATGTGAGAGTTGGACTATAAGGAATGGTGAATGTCTAAGAACTGATGCTTTTCAACTATGGTTTTGGAGAAGACTCTTGAGAGTCCCTTGAACTGCAAGGAGATCCAACCAGTCCCTCCTAAAGGAAATCAATCCTGAATATTCATTGGAAGGACTGATGCTGAAGCTGAAACTCCAATACTTTGGCCTCCTTATGCGAAGAACTGACTCATTTAAAAGACTCTGATGCTGGAAAGATTGAAGGCAGGAGTAGAAGGGGATGACACAGGGTGAGATAGTTGGACGACATCACTGACTCTATGGACATGAGTTCGAGTAAACTCTGGGAGTTGGTGATGGATAGGGAGGCCTGGCGTGCTGCAGTTCATGGGATTGCAATGAGTCAGACATGACTGAGCCACTGAACTGAAATTAACTGATACCTGAATGGTCTAGTGGTTTTTCCTACTTTTTCAATTTAAATCTGAATTTGGCAATAAAGAGGTCATTATCTGAGCCACCGTCAGCCCCCGGTCTTGCTTTTGCTGACTCTATAGAGCTTCTCCATCTTTAGCTGCAAAGAATATAATCAATCTGATTTCAGTATTGACCATCTGGTGATGTTCACGTGTAGCGTCTTCTCTTGTGTTGTTGCAAGAGGGTGTTTGCTATGATCAATGTGTTCTCTTGGCAAAACTCTATTAGCCGTTGACCTACTTCATTCTGTACTCCAAGGCCAAATTTGCCTGTTACTCCAGGTGTTTCTTGACTTCCTACTTTTGCATTCCAGTCCCCTATAATGAAAAGGGAACTGTAATCACATTCTCTAAATCATATCTGTAATTGCACACTCTAAAACTAGTTTCCCACCTGAAAAGATTTGAATCCTTTTAAAAAGTATACTGATCCAGAGTGAGTTAGGATCTGCAGGACCTCACCACATACTTTTGTTTCTTTCAGAGAAATGGCAAAAGGATGTAGTGTTGGGAGGGAAAGTCATAGTTATACCCTAAAGCAGTGATTTCCATCAAATTTACCCAGATAGCTCTTAAAAATTCCCAGATACAGGGTCCCACCTCTGAGTCAAAAAATCTGAAGGAAATCAGTAAAGTTTGTTTTTTCTAGTGACTTTTTTGTAACTGTGGTAAAATATACATAAAACTTACCATTTTAACAATTTTTAAATGTAAAATTTACTGGTATTAAGCACATTCACATTTTGATGCAAACATTTTACCATCCATATCTAGAACTCTTCTCATCTTGCAGAACTGAAACTCTATACCTTCATTTGCCCTTCTCCCAGCCCCTGGGCAGCTATTATTCCATTTCCAGCCACTATGAATTTGGTTACTCTAGTTATTTTATACAGGCAGAATCATACAGTATTTGTTCTTTTGTGACTGGCTTATTCCATTTAGCATGTTTCCCATAGTCCTTCATGTTGTAGTATGAGCCAGCATTTTCTTCCTGTTAAAGGCTGAATTATTTTCTATTGTTTGTGTGTGTAATATTTTGCTTGTCCATCCATCCATGATTGGACACTTCCCGAAATGACTTTTAAAAAATATGAAATTCTTTACAAATTTGTTTGTCATCCTTGCCCAGGCACCATGCTAATCTCTGATTGTTGCAGTTTTAGTGTACTGTTGCCAAACTCAGAACTCCAAGTAGTTTTGAGAAGCACCAATAAGGCAGTTTTTTCTAGCTGCAGGTTGGTGGAATATTAAGTCAATTTACTTGATGACCAGTATTTTACAAGGACACAGAATAGGAGAAAATACAACTAAAATTTGTAATAATAAGTCAATGTATTATTTCAAATATTTGTTTCTGTATCTATGCATGTTTGTTGCAAAGGAGGGTGGCATGTGTACTATGTGAGGATATAAACTCGTTGCTTTTAGTTGCATTTCTTATAGTTGCTCTCAATCAAAAAAATGTGAAAGCCACCTGAGAATCAGAATGCAGAATATGATTATATGATAAGTAAGTTGACACCATGTTCTCAGCTTGAAACATGCTATAAAATTACAATAGCCATGATTTTACTGTGAATATATTCAAAATAAGAGAACCTGAAAAGAGAAAAGATTGAGAAATGTCTTCTATGAATTGATTTGGACTCCACAGTTCAGAGAGGTCTGCATGTTGCTTATTAATGAATCATTTTCATAATACAGTATCAGGAGTTATATATGAATTTGGCCTCTCTCTGATACACTAAGCTTTTATAGACTCCAGAAGTAGATAAAGAATTGCTAATGGCAGTAATGAAGAGGTGTGAATGCCACCAGCAATTCAGGATTTGGTTCCAGCTCAGGAAACACACCACCAAAATCAAAATTAATTTCCCCTTTGGCATTTTTCTCAACCATATGTGGTTTTTAAATTATTGTGGTAACTTGTCTCAGTGTATTGAAAATATACAGGATATATTTATTTAAGATAAATATGATTTTGCCTGGAATGTTTTCTGAAATAATAGCACACAATATGCATCAGAAAATAAGGCAATTATATACTAATATAACTGTTTTTGAATTGTATTTGGTTCTGCCAGAATTTATAAAAGATATATGTTTAACAGATGTAAATGTTTTTATTAGATCATATGGAACATAATCATTCATCTGCCTTTTAAAGACGTGTGGAACTCCTTTTCATCACAAGAAGTGTTATTTCTGTATTGCCTTAGATGTTCAGTATATGACTCTATCTCAAATCCTCTGTGAGTTGCCTGATGCTGACACTGGCATTAATACAGGCAAGCATAGTATTCCTAAGTAACCAAATATCATCCTTTGTTTTAATTCACAAGGAAGATGCTGGGATAGATGAATGAATGGAAAGATATATGATAGATAGTATTAATATATAAAAGGGTAAGTTAAATATACAATTAAAATTTTTAAAAATATAGATACAGACTTTCAATGCATAATGAGAATTATGTTCATAATTATGATACCTACTTGTGTTTAAGAAAACTTTATATCATGTATCTTCATTGATCCTCAGTGCTATGTAAAAAAGACCAAACTGTACACATTTTAAAAAAGAAAAACCAGATACAGACATTAACAACCTTACCAACTCACAAACCAGGGATATATCAGAAGCAGGAATCAGTTCCTGAGGACTGACTTTCAGTCCAGGTATTATTTTACTAAACTGCTGCATGAAGCATCATCATTATTGTTTATTTTGTTCTTGTTATTGTTGTTCAGTCACTCAGTCCGACTCTTTGTGACTTCATGGACTGCAGCAAGCCAGGCTTCCCTGTCGTTCACCATCTTCCGGAGATTGCTTAAAATCTTGCTTAAAACTTTGTTTTTGAAATCTCTCAATTTCAGGACAAGGCAGTTTGGCCAATTAGTTAAGCTCTGATTTAAAAATTATTGATAATTATCACAAATTACTAGATAAGAACTACAGAGCAAAAATAATTTTATTCTTTATTTTGCAAACATGTGCTCAGTGGAGCTTCCCAAATCAGAGTGTTTCAGAATCAGCTACAGGGTCCTGAACAGCACACAGACTTGTGTGTTGCTCAGTAATCTCTCTTCTCCTAAAGGTCTACAGCTGATCGGGGTGCCTAGGTAGGTTTGAGAACTGCTGCTTTAGAAAACTACTTTGAATGGCATTAAAACATGTATAATATCATATAAGAAACGAATCGCCAGTCCAGGTTCGATGCAGGATACAGGAAGCTTGGGGCTGGTGCACTGGGATGACCCAGAGGGATGGTATGGGGAGGGAGGTGGGAGGAGGGTTCTGGATGGGGAACACGTGTACACCCACGGTGGATGCATGTTGATGTATGGCAAAACCAATACAATATTGTAAAGTATAATAATAATAATAATAAAATAAAATAAAAGGGAGGGAATGTAAAAAAAAGAAAAATACTTTGGAGTAATTTTGGTGAAATACCTATAAGGAAAATCAAATAAAAGATAATAACATGTTTTATTTACCTCCCATAGGCCACAAGTCTGAAGAAAATGCTGGTTTTGATTAGCCAAAAGTTTATAGAAATAGGAGATTTTTTGTTTAAGAAAAACAAAACATAATTATGAAGACAAAATTAGTTATAAAAAGGAGTATTTACTACCAAATTATTACAAATGCATTTTTAAAAAGCTTTAAAGCACAAATATCTGCCTGACATAGTGCTGTGCTTAACAATATCCTGAAATCACTCTCCATTAGTTCATAAATATCTTCCTCTTTCCTTTTAAATAAAAGAATATCCATTGTGTGGATGTATTATACCATAATTATTCAACAACTTATGAGTGGGCATTTAGGATGTTTCCAATATTTTCAATCACAGTTAAAACAAGCTTCTGTATTACATATTTTCATATTATTTGAGATGTATCTTCAGGAAAAACTCCTGGAAGTTGAGTCACTGGGTCAAAATGTAAACACGAATGTAGTTACTTTAGATGTTGTAAAATGACATCCCAGAAGAATTGTACCAATTTTCTTTCCATCAGCAATATGTGAAAGTGCCTGTGTCCCCACAACCCTGCAAAAGAGGATGCTATTTTTTAAATTTTTTTTACCAGTGTGACAGGTGAGAGATGACATCTTAATGTAGTTTTAATTTGCATTTCTCATGAGTGAAGTGAACATTTATTCATATGTTTAAAGGTTATTTTTATAAATTTCTTGTGAATTGATAAGACAGTTTTTAAAATAGAGGATTGAAATATTCAGGTTTTTTACCTAGGTGTGATAAATATACTATCAAATTCTATATGCTGATTTTTAACTCCATAAAATACATTTCAAAATTACCATAAATAGTGCAATTATAAGATTAAACTACTGATAATGACTTGTTATTTTCTTGCTGAATGATAAATCTTAAAGGTATGTATCTTAACTTTATAATTCACAAAGCCAGACTAGAAAAGAAAAAGAATGAACCAATTCCATCAATATACAATGATAAAATTAGGAATATTTGCTAAGGAGTCAATCCTTCCCCTTCATGGATCACAGCCTTGTTGTGGCAAAGGGGCTTGTGTATCTCAATAAAACTATGAGCCATGCTGTGCAGGGCCACCCAAGACAGACAGGTCATGGTTAAGCGTTCTGACAATACGTGGTTCAAGGCTGGTGGAAATGGCAATCCACTCCTGTATTCTTTGCTGGAAATCCTCATGAACAGCATGAAAAGGCAAAAAGATATGAGGCTGGAGGATGAGCTCCCCAGGTTGGAAGATGTCCAATATGCTACTGGGGAAAAGCAGAGGGCATTACTAATAGCTCCAGAACGAATGAACTGGCTGGGCTAAAGTAGAAACAATCCTCAGTTGTAGATGTGTCTGGTGGTGAAAGTAAAGTTCAATGCTGTAAAGAACAATATTGCATAGGAACCTGGAATATTAGGTCCATGAATCAAGGTAAACTGGATATGATCAAACAGGAGATAGCAAGACTGAACATCAACATCTTAGGAATCAGTGAACTAAAATGGATGGGAATGGGTGAATTTAATCAGATGACAATTATACCTACTACCATTGACAAGAATCCCTTAGAAAAAGTGGAATAGCCCTCAGAGTCAACGAAAGAGTCTGAAATGCAGTTCTTGGATGAAATCTCAAGAGAAAACGTGATCTCAGTTTGTTTCCAAGGCAAAGCATTCAACATCACAGAAATCTAGGTCTATGCTGTATACTGTCACTCTGCTTATTAAACTTCCATGCAGAGTATATTGTGCGAAATGCCAGGCTGGGTGAAGCTTAAGCTGGAATCAAGATTGCCAGGAGAAATATCAATAACCCCAGATATACAGATGACACTACCCTAATGGCAGAAAGCAGAGAGGGACTAAAGAGCCCCTTGATGAAGGTGAAAGAAGAAAGTGAAAAAGCTGGCTTGAAACTCAACAGCATTACAAAAAACTAAGATCATTGCATCTGGTCCCATCATTTCATGCAAATAGAAAGAAAAAGTAGAAGCAGTGACAGATTTTCTTTTTTGGGGATCTAATATCATTGTGGATGGTGACCACAGCCATGTCATTAAAAACATTTGGTCCTTGGATGAAAAGCTATGACAAACCTAGGCAGCATATTAAAAAGCAGAGACATCACTTTGCTGACAAAGGTCCATATAGACAAAGCTATGGGTTTTCCAATAGTCATGTATGAACGTGAGAGTTGGACCATAAAGAAGCTTGAGCACTGAAGAACTGATGTTTTCAAATTGTGGTACTGGAGAAGACTCTTGAGAATCACTTGGACTGGGAGGAGATCAAACCAGTCAGTCCTAAAGGAAATCAACCCTGAATATTCATTGGAAGGACTGATGCTGAAGCTGAAACTCCAATATTTTGGCTACCTGATGCGAAGAGCAGACTCATTGAAAAAGACCTTTATGCTGGGAAAGATTGAAAGCAAATGGAGAAGTGGGTGGCAGACGATGAGATGGTTAGATAGCATCACCAACTCAATGGACATGAATTTGAGCAACTCTGACAGATAGTGAAGGAGAGATGAGCCTGGACTGCTGTAGTCCATGGGGTCTCAAAGAGTCACACGACTTGACTAAACAACAGCAAAGTCAATCATAGGTAGTGACATTCATTACAGTATTTTAAAACCTTTTTAAACATATTTAGCCATTCTAGTATATGACTGAAATGACTTCTAAAATCTAGAAATGTTTCACTATTTTTTGTAATATTCTGCTAATAGGGCCACAAAATAAATGTTCTTCAAAACACCATTTCAGTGTTCTGTATTAACATTGCTTATTTTTATTTAAAACTATTTACTGTTTGGTATTTATTCAAACAGTTTCCCTTCTAATAACAGCACATTTACTTTTGTGGGTACGAATGATGCTCTGTATTTTGTGTTGTGTGTCTGTGTATTATCAAGAACCTAAATGCTTTCAATCACATATATTACCTTAGTCAAAACTGATCTTGGAAGATTGTTTGTGAAACATGTAAGACTAACAGTAAAATACTTTGTTGTTTGCCCTTAAAATAGAAAGGGTAGATTTTATAATCTCTTTACACATTTGAAAAAGATTGTGGTGTCAAGCAAAGTTTTTGGCTATGCTCATCAAATGAACAGTAATAATGGATGATTTCAAGCAAATTATGTTTTTCTAGAAAGTATTCCACTGTCAAAAGGACATGATGGTAATTTTCTAGGGTAATTTTCTAATAGATATAGCTAAGTTCCCCATGGACTGTAGCCTGCCAGCCTCCTCTATCCGTGGGATTCTCCAGTCAGGAATACTGGAATGGGTTGCATTTCCTTCTACAGGGGATCTTCCCCACGTGGATCAAACATGTGTCTCCTGCATTGCAGGCAGATTCTTTACCATCTAAGCGACCAGAGAAGCTCAAAGCTCCCCAGTTTTGTATTTTTACCAACTCTTTAAGTTTTATAAATGCAATTTGTTTTATTGGGCAGGCCAGAATTCTATTTGTTGCATCTGAGTTGGGCATTTGATAGGAGCAATTATTTTTTATTCCCATTATTCTGATCAACAATTGAAATATTTACTTATTGAAGAAATCATTTGATCTATTTACACTGTATTTGATAAGAATAACTTTTTGTTCATTTTAACCTATAATTTTTAAATAAAAATAAAGACCCTGCTCAAAGTGGTTTATTTATAAGAAGTTTAATTTTCACTGTATTCAGCTTTTCTAAAGTTCAACAAATTATTATTTTGCAGTTTAAAATTTTTCTTTATAACAGTTTTCTTTTATTAGCCCAGTATATTTTCTACTTCAACTATGATTTGACGTATTAATTTGCATTGATCTGAAAGACTAGAAAATAGCATAGTTTCATTCAAAGTATATAGAATATGAATATATTTTCTTTAAAATGTAAATTAAATCAAATGCAAGAAAGTGAAAACTTCAAAGAATTTTTACGTTTTCAAAACAGTTCTTTACAAAAAATATTTACAATGTCTAAACTCAAAGTATAAATCATATTTAATATGTTATAATTTCAAGTCAAAACAATTTTAACATTTGAATTTTAGAATTTAATAGCAAAATTGAGGGCTTCCCTGTGGCTCAGCTGGTAAAGAATCCACCTGCAATGAGCGAGATCTGGGTTCAATCCCTGAGTTGGGAAGATCTCCCAGAGATCTTAATCATAAAGATCTTAACCCTTTACAGGGGGTTAATCTTGTAAAAAACTTTTATAAAAATGAGACTACTAGCAATTCTATTTTCCAAGATAAAAAATCAGTATCTCCATATGCATATGCAAAATTAGCACAGCGTGCCTTGTCTAATATTGTAAAATGTTCTTCACCCACTACGTGCACCTGTTGCAAATGTCATGGTGACGCGTCAGTAATTTCAGAAACATGATTTGGAGCAATGAGAGAGGCTGAAAAAATATTTTCAGGATGTTTGTTACTAGTTGGAAGCTGCTTCTTCATCATCTACAGCATTCAAGCTCTCTGAGAGGAAGGATGGATTTATCTTTCCTTTTACCTGAGTGCCTCCACCACTCAATTCTTCCTGGTACTCCAAAGCAGTGTCTGTTCCCTGTGTCTGCAGCACAGAACTCACTCATGCGATTCAGGTTCAAAAGCTTTTTGTTTTGAGGACATGGGGAAGAGATGTAGAGGAGCTCTTCCCTGGAGTCTGAGCATAGTTGGTTACAAGAGTAGCATTGCATGTTGGTGCATTTCTGTTGCTGGCCATTGCAGTCTTAGGTTTCCCTAAAGTGTGGGCTCAAAACAGAGCCTGTCATCTGGATCTCAGTGCAGTAATGGAGAATAAAGAGAAGAGAATATTCACAAAATTATTTTGACTCCATATGCTTGTCACAGGTAGCGTGGAAGAATTGCTCTGTCCTTTTCAATGGAAACTGCCTTTAATGGAACAGCAGGACTGTTCCCACCTGTCCATCTTCTCTCACTGGATTGTATTTTTTTTTTGGAAAATACATGTACATTTGCTTTGTATGTGGATGAAGAAATCACATTCAATAATCAGTGTTTGTTTTTTCAGATAATTAACACTGTAGTTTGGAAAAAAATATTTTATAGTATATTTTATTAGCCCAACAGAACTACTTTCATGTCCATGCTCAAAAATGTTTATTAATAAGGCAATTTGTTTTACTTAGGGGTAAAAACAAAGAATTCAATGATGTTTATCTCTTTCAAAAGGTTCACTGGCCTTTAAGTAAAAGTTGAACAACTTTGTTATTTTGAAGAACTCTAAAAGGAGAAAGCTTAAAAATGAAAAAAAAAAAAGTCACTATTTAAGATGTATTCAGGTATCAGCAACCCAAAAAGAAAGATTAAAGCCAGTTAATTATTCTCCCAGGTGCTTTACACAGTGAATTTGTTGGTTAGGTTCAAAAACCTGGCTGGAGCTCATTTCTTTCAAGTCTTTCTCTCCTTTCTAGAACTTCAGACTCCTAATTAAACAGTTTCTACTTCGGGTAATATTTACAAATGAGTCAGTGCTTAAGAGAATTCACTGATCCTAATTGGGATTCAGATCTCCAAGAGATCTGTCATTTCCACATTCTTAAAAACTGCCGAATCACTGGGGCTCAATCACCAATACACATAATTATTTTAAATTTCTAATAATGTTTCTAATTTGAAAAAATTAAGAATTACTCAGAATCCAAATGTGTTGAGAACATCAATCTTCACATTACCAGGCTCCTGCTGACACACTGAGAACAGGAATTGAGCCAGTGATGGGACATGAATTAGTATTTCTGTCTCGCTACTAGACAGAGACCAGGCTGAGTCAGTCCTCCCAGATCAAAGCAGAGGCAGGGTAGAACCATTTGTTCTGCTGCTCCAGAGGCTGGCAGACTAATCCTAATCTGGGCCAGATCTTCATGGGATACCCTGTGGTCCCCAATGTTCAAGGCAAGACTCTTTATTAAGAGATTGGAGGAATTATTTCATGGTATTGTGCCCACCATTGACTTGAGCTGTCACAAAACTAAAAGTCTGTGACCTATTACTGCTATAGCAATAGTCTGCAATAACCCACTGGATTTCCTCCAAATGTCTATTTGCAAGCTAAGGAGGAACTAAAGAGGCAACCAGTATACTTGACGTACATTTTAGAAGTAGTGTGAAAGTGAAGGGTAGCAGAATATGTCATCCCAGGACATACTACGTTGACATAAGGATTATACTGAGCTGAAAGTAATTGAGAAGAAGCAGATACAAGAAAAGCTCTCTGACCTCCCTCTATTTGCCTAAAAGCAGTGCATGCATTTGTAAAGGTTTCTGCACTCCCCTCTCTACCAGAAGGGACAGAAGTTAATCACTGAAGACAACCCGGACTCTTAACAGCCCAGAGACAGCACCAGAGTAATCTACCTAACAGGCTTTGCTAAAACTAGTTCTCACCTACCATTGGTTGCCCAGTCTATTTCTTCCTGCAGTTTGCCACCTCAAGATCCTTTGTCTTTTGACTTTTATTAAAATCTCTTCTTTTGTTAAGGTACTGTATAAGCCCAGGCTCTAACAACCTTTTGAGTCACTCATCACTAAATGCTCCCATGTGTCTGCAATATGCACATGTTAATAAATTGTTTCTCTTATTTATCTGTCTTTTGTCAGTCTAACCTGACATTTACCTGGAGAACCTAAGGTGGTAGAGGAAATTTTTTCCCCTCTTACAAAAAGATTATTAGGGAAGACCTGGTTCAAGTTCTTGACTCGGCCACTTAGCCGTCACATCACTGTCAGTCACTCAGCCACTATGAGCCTCAGATTCCTCATCTGTAAGGTGGGAACAAGAGTTATTGACCTCCCTGGCAGGATTATTGTGAAAGATGAGATCATGCACATAAGAATTCTTTATAAACTTTGAATGATAAGGACACCTTATCTTTGACAAAGGAGGCAAGAATATACAATGGATTAAAGACAATCTCTTTAACAAGTGGTGCTGGGAAAATTGGTCAACCACTTGTAAAAGAATGAAACTAGAACACTTTCTAATACCATACACAAAAATAAACTCAAAATGGATTAAAGATCTCAACGTAAGACCAGAAACTATAAAACTCATAGAGGAGAACATAGGCAAAACACTCTCGGACATACATCACAGCAGGATCCTCTATGACCCACCTCCCAGAATATTGGAAATAAAAGCAAAAATAAACAAATGGGACCTAATTAACCTTAAAAGCTCCTGCACAACAAAGAAAACTATTAGCAAGGTGAAAAGGCAGCCTTCAGAATGGGAGAAAATAATAGCATATGAAGCAACGGACAAACAACTAATCTCAAAAATATACAAGCAACTCCTACAGCTCAACTCCAGAAAAATAAATGACCCAATCAAAAAATGGGCCAAAGAACTAAATAGACATTTCTCCAAAGAAGACATACAGATGGCTAACAAACACATGAAAAGATGCTCAACATCACTCATTATCAGAGAAATGCAAATCAAAACCACTATGAGGTACCATTTCACACCAGTCAGAATGGCTGCGATCCATAAGTCTACAAGCAATAAATGCTGGAGAGGGTGTGGAGAAAAGGGAACTCCTTTACACTGTTGGTGGGAATGCAAACCAGTACAGCCACTATGGAAAACAGTGTGGAGATTCCTTAAAAAACTGGAAATAGAACTGCCTTATGATCCAGCAATCCCACTGCTGGGCATACACACTGAGGAAACCAGAAGGGAAAGAGACACGTGTACCCCAATGTTCATCGCAGCACTGTTTATAATAGCCAGGACATGGAAGCAACCTAGATGCCCATCAGCAGATGAATGGATAAGAAAGCTGTGGTACATATACACAATGGAGTATTACTCAGCCATTAAAAAGAAAACATTTGAATCAGTTCTAATGAGGTGGATGAAACTGGAACCTATTATACAGAGTGAAGTAAGCCAGAAAGAAAAACACCAGTGCAGTATACTAACGCATATATATGGAATTTAGAAAGATGGAAACAATAACCTTGTGTACGAGACAGCAAAAGAGACACTGATGTATAGATCAGTCTTATGGACTCTGTGGGAGAGGGAGAGGGTGGGGAGATTTGGGAGAATGGCATTGAAACATGTATAATATCATGTATGAAACGAATCACCAGTCCAGGTTCGATGCACGATACTGGATGCTTGGGGCTGGTGCACTGGGACGACCCAGAGGGAGGGTATGGGGAGGGAGGAGGGAGGAGGGTTCAGGATGGGGAACACAGGTATACCTGTGGCAGATTCATTTCGATATTTGGCAAAACTAATACAATATTGTAAAGTTTAAAAATAAAATAAAATTAAAAAAAAAAAAAAGAAAAAAAAGGCTAAGCTTTTTTGTTTCCTCTCTGCAAGTTCCTTAAATGTAGGAGTCATGGCTTATTCAATGTAAAGTAGATTTTTTTGTTATAAGTAAATTTATCTTTGGCAATTTTAGTGGTTTGTTTCTCTCTTTTTGTTTTCTCTTTCTGGGAACTCTTTAGACTTACCTTTGTGCTGGCTCTTCCCATCTCTCAAAATATGCCTTGGAGAAATATACAACTGCAACCTCTGGCATCTTTATCATAACACAGGCAGACTCAGGCTTGAGACGTGCTGGAAGTTCAGTGCACAGGTCACAAGGGAAGAAAGGCTGGGCTGAATGAACCTTGTTTTAAGCAAAGTAACATAGCTATAGATGCTGGACCAGGACTGGAATGAATATCCAGTGATTAAAAAAGAGGAGCAAATTAGCCTTCCTTCAGATGAATATGCACTGAAGAAGGTTACAGGTAATTGAATATCAAAGCCTGGTGAGGCAGTGACAACACCTTCGGATGATCCATCAGCCTGAAGTGGGAGGTTTGCTTTAGGAACCAGGTCATAAGGAATCCTAAATTTTTCATAGGCCAGAGTTTAATTTTCAGTGTACAAAGTTAATTGAAACATATTTTACTTTATTTTTAACTTAATGTTTTGTACAGTTGTTTCTTGTCAACAAATGTGTTCTTGAGTTTCTAAATTTAAAAACTTGCTAGTATTTTACATGTCTTTAAATATTCATGGTTGCCTTAATTAGTATATTTCATAAATTAATATCCCTTCACCATTTTTTGTTTTATTGAAAAATATCTTAGCGTTTCTTCTTTTTTTCTCACATTAATTCTTATGCATTGTTTTATAAGAGGCATATGGTTTGATTTTGCTTTTACTCACTGTGAAAAATTCCGTCTTTTATGAGGGTGGCTCAGCCTACTCGCAATTATTATTATATCTGATATTTTGGTCTTAATTGTCTCATCTTTTCAAATGCTATATACGTATATTCTTCTTTATTATTTTCTTTTTATAAACAAGTTGTGTTTCATTTGTTTTACTTTCCTTTGTAACTTCAGCTGAAACCTCCGTTTTATAATTCTGAAAGAAGGAACACCTTTGTGTACTACAAATTTTCATATTTCTATGGTAATCAAACTCAAAGATTAAATGATACATTTTAAAATATTCCATAGTGAAAATGAGGAATTGATTTCATTTTAGTTCCTTCTTTCTCTCATTGCTCTGCCATGATTTCCTTGCCTCACTTTTTAGTATATGTTTCTATAAATAGAACTCAGATGATGGGTAGGGTGTTATTCTTATATTACCTTTTATTTTAAGAAATCCCTTTATATTTACTTCTTTTGTTAGTTGCTAAGTTGTGTCCAGCTTTTTGCAACCCCATGGACTACAGTCCGCCACACTCCTCTGTCCCTGGGATCTCCCAGGCAAGAATACTGGAGTGGATTGCCATTTCCTTCTCCAGGGTATCTTCCCAACCCAGGGATCAAACCTGTGTCTCCAGCCTTGGCAGAAGGATTCTTTACACCTGAGCCCCCAGAGGCTTCCCAATATACTTACTTTATTACCCTATATTAAACTATATTTATTTATTAAACTATATTTATTTATTACCCTATATTAAACTATAGTTAGTTTTAGCTCTATGTTTGACATGTTCGAGTGCTCACCACTGTCTTTTTTAAACAGATCCATAATCTTGAACTCTTACATTGATCATTTTTCAGTAAGCTGGGATACACTTTCAAGGTTTTCTTTCAAGAAGTGCTGATAAAGGATCTATCTCCTGAGTCTTTCTATAGCTGAAAGTATCTCTATGCTATGAAGGGAAACTTAACTGCATATGAAATTCCTTGCCAAAAAATGTTCTTTTCTTCCTCAAATGTGAGTACATATAATTTTATTTTCTTCTACATTTATTTTACTGAGGAGAAATTTGCAGTTTTCTTTCCTTTTTATGATAAGCAGTTTTTTAAGTGTGTTTTTCTTTTTTCTGTTCATTTATTCTACAGATATTTATTGAGCAACTCATACATGCCAGGTTCTTTTCTTGTCCCTGGAAACATGTTGCAGAATAAAGTCGACAAACATGCCTATTCTTGTGGGACTACATGTTTTTTCTCTCTTAAATGCTTGCCTGATTTAAAATTTTAATAATGTATTTAATTTTCATCCTTGAATGTGTTCTGTTTGACCTATCTTTTCAATTATCTTTGGACTAAAGCTAAGGTAGCTTTCTAAAAAGAGCAAAAACAAATGTATTTTCAAATTCTGGACTGTTCTTTCTACTTATGCCTCAATTATTCAGATTTCCTCTCTGGGAGAACCTAGGATTTTTGGTTGAATCTTTATTCTCCATTATTAATATCATTTTTCCTCTAAAATATTTTATAAACTCACATGCTTTTGGTATTCTAAGAATACTACAAATTAACTACTTCACATGACTTATTAGATTTCTGAATCGAATTACCATTCGATGTTTCATTTTCAGGCTTTATTTTGTGCTGCCTGTAGGTTTAGTTTTACTGAAATTTTCATTTTGAGCCATCTTTTTATCTCTTCATATTTCCTTTTTTCTTCTACTGATTCATCAGTGATTTTTGTCCATTTAAATGTTATTGAACTGAAATATATATACAGAAAAGTATGTGGATCAAAAATACGTCCTGGTGAATTTTTACATCCTTATGCACACTTGTGAAACCAGCTCCAAGTGCAAGATTCACACCACCACCAACCTTCAGATCAACATCAGTACCCTTCATGCTCTTTTCTAGTCACTATTCCCCTCAAAAGTCACCCTATAACCTTTTAATTCGATATTTTTTTGCTTCCTTATAATTTATTCTTCTTTTTAGTAGATGTTATATTTTCTTGTATCACAGGGAAGATGCAAAATATTACTCTAAAATTTTCTCCAATTTGCAATCTTGAAATTAATGTAGACTGATGAGGTTCCTGAAATAATAGTACTCTGGGACCTGCACTTTCACAAAATGACTAGAATTCCCACATATATTAAGGTTTGATTAACAGTGCCCTAGAAAACTTTTGAGAAACATTGGTGCCTGGCCTTATCCTCTTAAGTTTTTTTAGCGTGAAACCATATATTAGTGTTTTTATTACTACCATAACAAATTACCACACACATCATGGCTTACAGAAACACTGATTTGTTATTTCATCGTTCTGTATGTCAGAAGTCCAGTGGGCTCAGCTGGTTCCCCTGCTCCACGTCTGTAAGGCCCTGTGAAGTTGTGGGCAGGGCTGCGTTCTTTGTGGAGGCCCTGGGGAGATCTCTTCTGGACTGATTCACGTTGTTGGCAGAACTCATTTCCATGTAGCTGTGGAACTGAGAACCCTGTGTCTCTGCTGGCTGAGGCTGGGTATCCTGGTCAATTTCTAGGGGCCTCTGCATGCCTTTGTTCTTGGCCTCTGTCCTCACAGTCAGCAATGATGGGTTGAGTCCTTCTGGTGCTTAAGTTCTTTCTGATCTCCATTTCCACCTCATCTGCCCTGACTTCTTCTGTGCAGTATACCTCTGCTTCTGCCTTCCTTAGCTGCTTTTCGGAGCCCATGTAATGACATGGGAATACCTGGATTCTCCAGGATAATCTATTTTTAAAATTAGTTGATCAGTAAATAGCCTTTAATTTCATCTAAAAAAAAAAAGTTTTGCAACCATGCTGATATTAGTGTTTGATCAGATAACTAGGTTATGGGAATGGTGTGTGTGTGTGTGTGTGTGTGTGTGCGTGTATATGTATATGCATGCACATGTGTTTGGGGTGCATCTTTAGAATTCTACCTACCTCAAGCCATCTTTAGGGGCTTCTAATGTGTAAACAGGGTTGAGTATCACTAGAGCAGACCTTCGATTTCTGATCTATGAAGACAGTAGTAGATGGTTTCCCACTTTTCTTTCAGGAATGTTGGAGTGCTTTGTTTTATAAAGTTAAAAAAGGAAGAATATACACACATACAGACTCACACACACATATATACACACATTAATCTTTTTCTCAATTGACATTGGTTTTATCTTAAAAGGAATGTCTTCAGGGGTTGTTTGTAGATGTTTGCACTTGGACATCATCACAGACTATCTATGTATGGGTGTAAGCCTAGCGGGAATTGGGGAGAGGCAATTATCAGGCTAATGTAATACCAAATTAAGCCAGAAATCTCCACTCCTTATTGAAGCTGAGATTTTACTACTTTAATTTTGATTTTCCATTTTTCAACCAAGAAAAGCAAGACTTGCAGAGATTAAAGGCTTTTGCAAAGGCACATATATATCATGAAAGGAGTCATCTGACCTGCTAAAAAAATGAACCTTTAACATTTACCTTCTGGGGAAATGAGCTATATTTTGTGCAATCTACTTTTATTTCCTTTGAATCTCTAATACATCATTTTAACTTGAGAGGGGAAAATAAGCAATTCAGTCTAAAATATGCATCTTTGACAGAGCTTGTTAAATTTCTGTCTGAACAGAGGTGTTTGAAGGTGGTGAAGCCCTGTGTGCACTTTGCAGAGTAGCTTTTAGCAAAAAAAGGAAGAGGTTAGGTTTGAATCCAGCACAAAAGTTCAGGGTATTGAGATGTGAGATTTCATAACCCAGGTTCAGGACTAAGCCATTCTATTAATAACTCTCTGGATCTTAGAGACAATATTTTAAGAAAATTGTGAGTATTTTTGCTTTTAAAGATCTTTTTAGAAAAATAAAGCCATTTTTTATGGTCCCCTTCTCCATTGGTAAGCCTTGTTTAAGTCAGTGTTTTCTCTGTTTTTGCTGAACTATGAATTGGCATATTTAAACAGTGCAAATTCTTAATCATCAGTGGTAACAGGGAAAGGGGAAAATTTAGACCTTTCAAATCCCTTGATAATAATTTTAGCTACACACAGAAAAAAAATATACTGTGCCTATCATTCCTGGCTCTTTAGACCCAGCCTATTCACACGCCCAGCTTGCTTAGCACTCACAAGGGCTAGCTCATGACTTTGGAATAACTCACATACTATTACTGATTCTTTTATTTCTGGTTTATTTACTTCACTCTTTTCTCTATGACCCTGAAGTTTGAGTTCCCAATTTACTATTGTATTTAAACCTTTGATCTCCTAAAGTTAAATGATCTTTCTGATCCTCTCTCTTGTCACCTTGGACCTTGGCACTATGGCAGTTTTTACTTATTAATTTCTAATGCATTAGTATCTATCTCTTATTTTCTTGGTGAGGACTTCAGACTCCACTTCTGACTGCAGTAGGTAATCTCAGATCAGTGACTTGGCCAGTTGTAGTCAGTGTTTGAAAAGTAAAAGTGAAGAGCTATTTGGTCATTCCTGACCAATCACAAGAATTGATAAAAGGGATCTGAAGTTGATCACTTTATTCTTATTTACACCTTAATTATCCACTTAGTTTAGAAAGCAATGGTATGGATAATAGCTATGTTGCCTTCTATATTCAATCTTGTAATTATACCGGTATATCCTAGGCCAGCATTAGTACTGAATGCTAAAGTCACAGTTTTTGAACTAAAAAGAGAAGACTTTAGTGATTCAGTGACCTGGTCTAGTATTTGGTTCATGGGATGCCCAACCCCCTAGGGAGCTACCACAGGAGGTTAGGGTAGGAGAAAGACAGATGGTAAATGAGAGGTAACCTGGGAAGGATGAGGAACCCTCACCCCATTCCAGTAGGAGCATCTCAGCTACCTCGTTTGCACATGTAAATTCCAAGAAAGGTTTTTGTTTGAACAAAGACTATCATTAACTAAAAATATTGACAGCTATGGACCTAGTTCAATCTATCATTCTCCACTTGAGGAAACAGGGGCCAAAGAAGTGAAGTAGCTAAGATCATGAGAAAGCCAAAGTCTCTCAGCTCTCAACCAGGATGCTTCCTACTGGTCCACAAACAATTTTATCAAATGGTTTCCACAAGCCATTAAATGATGGCAGTCAAAAAATCCTCATGCTTCTCTGGGTAAAGTGATAAATAATAATATATGGAGTTCGTGTTTACAAATTGTGGATAAATCTTCTAATTTTATGTTTATATAAGAAGCCCAGAGTATTTTTGTTAATTCTCAGAAATTAATGAATATTTCACTGTTTATCATTCCATAAAAAATTTAGGTGCAAGATGAAGAGAATACCTAGATAAATGAGATGTGTTTCCAGACTCTAAGTAGTTATTTGTTTAATGATAGAATCTGTTTTGGGTGAAAAAAAAAAATCACAGAGCCCAAGAAACATAAAGATTGTAGGCAGTGTAATATAATTTGTTTGAGTACAGTTTAATTAATTTTAAATAATTTGAAGTATAAATATTGTAGCATGAACAAATGAATAATGTTAATATGTAATATTTCCACTTAGTTGATGACAATTTTTGTAATCGTCTACAGTAGCTTAGACATGAAATTATAGAAATGGAATTATAAATATATTAGGTGGTAAATGCCATGATTATATACATTTCCATTACTCGAAACTATGTCATATTTTCTTTTTTCAATTTTTTCTGAATTTCCTTAAAATATTTGCAAAAAATAGTGTTTGATTGCTGCTAAATTGCATCCCATACTTCCTAATATATGAAGCTAAATCTTGAGTCAGTTGCTATCAATAGTTAATTTACATAATTAATTCCTAAGTACAGTGGATTCACTTGGTGAAAATCCTGTATATATTCATGTATAAGTATTGTATTATACTAATTCATTTACTAATTTGATAAATAATTTACTCAGATTTTTCTGCTTTCTGTGTTAGGAACTAAGTTCTTTCCTCTTGAGCTCACAGCCTGGTTGCAGGTTCTTCTAGCTTACATTTTCTTCTTCAAATGAAAATAATGAATTATGCACGGGAAAAAAGATGATGTCAAGAAATTATAAATATATAAATACATAATGAAAGGAAACGCTCTCATTATAAAGCAAACATCATTCCAGAATAAAATACACCACGGATGTTCTTGAATTAGAAGAAAAAATATGCTCTTTTGCTGTGCAAACAGATGGGGATAAAGAGCCATTTGATATATTTAAAGAGCCATTAAAAAAGTAACTATTATATAAAATGAAATCTTGTGTTGGATAGATTTATCAGCCACCAAGCTAAGGTAGGAGCAACAGAATCTGTAACTCAAAATGAAATCAACATATTTGCTTCTCAGTGAAGGTGGCAAAGGGAGCCTCACTGACTCATTTGCAAACTTATACATAGTAATGTCTGTTTTCATATTTGCTCTTTCTTACCTCCCTAATGTGGCATCATCTAGATTGCCTCCAGGTAATCATGCACAGGAGACCACTTTGGGGGAAGTTATCAGCCCTCCAGTGAAGGAAATCAAACTGATCAAGGGAAAGTAAGTGATGCATTGAATTGTTTCATAATGACATTCATTTCTCAGTGACCTTCCACCATGCAATCTGATTTTTTTTAAAAAGTCAGCACAGTGTGCAACTCTCTCAGTGAGTGTGGGGAGGAAAAAATAAATGAGGTGTTAGCAAGGAAGCTTTCAACATGTCTCCTGGCCAGAGATTTAGGTCATGAGAGTTGAAATAATTTTGAGCCTTGGTGCTCTGCACTGCTATTAAACACCAGTTAGTCTGTAGATGTGTCCTCAGCTGGCAGATGAAAAGGTCTAGAGTTCAGATTGTTTCAAGAAGTCATAATGAAGCCACAAGATCCATGTTCTTTATGAGAGAAATGTCAGCTCTGGAAAGTCTCTTAAACTGTAAAGGACACTTCATTACATAGAAGAACTGACTTAATATACTTTGCAAATGACTTCATAACATTCAATTTTGAGAATCATTTCCATTCTTTTATTCACAGTACATAGGGAAATTAGCTGAAATATTTATCTTTGCTTCTCTCTAAGTTTTATAGCACTAGTCAAAAACTAATTAGACTCTGGCAATTAAATCCTGCATTCATGCTTCTCTTTTTTCTCAAGGAATTTTACTTGTTATGCAACTTCCTATATTGCAGAGAGTGGCCTATTTAACTTGAAGGATTTTAGTTTAGTTGTTCTTTTTTTTTAATGTCAAGCTTATTCACTTTTTTTTTTCTTAAGTATTTGACAGGTACTTAGGAAAAGAGGAAATGGAAGAGGCCAATCATCAACACAAGTAAGCACCTAATAAAACATGATCCACAGAAATGCAAGGAAGATTTCTCATCGTGTCAGGTCACTGAGTAGGTAGGAGCTCTCTCCAAAATCAGCGGCACACCTTCCTTCTAGCTGACAAGGCAAGAACTGCTGTGGGGCAAGATCATGTATAATATTAACCTGTAAATTCAGATCAAGTAGGGGGTCCCTTCTCACCTGACAAAGAATTTTAAAGTGTGTCTGCATGACTTGCTTCCATTAGCATTTCTTCCATTTGGGATTGCACCATCTGGTTGTGGGTTCTTTTGTGTGATAGAGGGGTCTTGGGCTATTCCCAAAGAAGGGAACCTTCCTGTATTAGAAAGTCTCAGCAGTGTGTGAGTTAGTTTCACTCTGCTCTTAGCCTAGGAGAAAAATTCTTCCTTTCCTTTGATGTTTCTTTTTTTTCCCCCCCCGCTCTGGGGGTAGGGCAGGAATTCCCTATAGCCATCTGTGTGGCAAGATCATCAGGGTGAAGATTAAGATGTGAATAAAATCATCTATACCATTTTTCTAGAATCAACATACTGTGTTAATATATTTGTTTTTTCTTTCTGACTTACTTCACTCTGTATGACCGTCTCTCAGTCCATCCTAGATGATCCTATTTTCAAAGCAGAAATAGAGACACAGACATAAGAGAACAAATATATGGACACCAAGGGGAAAAGATAGGGAGTGGGAGGTATTCAGAGACTGATATTGACACATATACACTATTGTTATTATGTGTAAGATAGATAACTAATGAGAACATATTGTATAGCACAGGGAACTCTTCTTAATGCACTACGATGACCTGAATGAAAGAGAAATCTAAAAGGGAGGAGATACATGTATATGTATAGCTGATTAAACTTTCTGTACAGTAGAAACTAAAACATTGTAAAACAACTATACTCAAAAATAATTAGTTTAAAAATAAATAAAAAGAGAGGAACAAAAGAGATTTATATGTGAGTCTACCATAAATTTCCAAAGAGCCTTTTTATTTATTTATTTATTTAGTCTGGGTTTTTGACTAAAGGTCAAATATTTTCCCTGTGGCTTTCCTGTGATTTGGTCCACCTCACCAGAGCTGGGGGTTCCACAGAATGGTTTGTGGTGATAGTCACAGGAAGGTATTTTGAAGTAGTGGATCTTCTGTTCAAATTTCCTTTTGGAATCTGAGAGTAGGAAGATACTTGCTAAATATTGGAGACCCGGAATCCCAAAGAGCTCTAACTTCTTCAGCAATTTCAACAATATTAACTTTCCTCAAAATAGATGGAAACAATGAAAAAAAAAACATTACCGTAAGCCACACCAGGTACATGCTTGATTACTCTTAGAGTCAATCTGTATCAGTGAGCTAAGACTGTGCATGCATACTCAATCACTTTCGTTATGTCTGACTGTTTGTGCCTCTAGGGACTGTAGCCTTCAAGGCACCTCTGTCCGTGGAATTCTCCAGACAAGAATACTGGAGTGGGTTGCCATGCCTTTCTCCAAGGGATCTTCCTGACCCAAGGATCAAATTAGCATCTCCTGCATCTCCTGCCTTGCAGGCAGATTCTTTACCCACTGAGCCACCTTGGGAAGTTAGACTACTGAGTTGTAAATACAGAGATATGTAGAAATTACATCTAAGGTTTGTAATGAAATATGTTAAGAAAGACAGAGAAGACACTGGCCCTGTTCTCCTTTTTAATTTTTTTTAAATGTTTACGTAATTTAAAGACTACTTTCCATTTACAATTATTACAAAATATTTCCTATACTTCACATAGTGTGGGGCTTCCCAGATGGTGCTAGTGGTAAAGAGCCCATGCACCAGTGCAGGAGGCGTAAGAGATGTGTGTTCCATCCCTAGTTTGGGAAGGTATCCTAGAGGAGGACATGGCAACCCACTTCAGTATTCTTGCCTGGAGAATCCCTTGGACAGAGGAGCCTAGTGGGCTATGTTCCATAGGGTCACACAAAGTCAGATGAAACTAAAAAGACTTAGCATGCACGCACCCCATGTATACAATATTTCCTTGAGTCTATCTTGTGGTCCTGTTTTCTGTACACTTCCATCCTAGTCATAGATATAATTCAGTATGAGAAAAGAGCTTCAGAAGTCAGAGCTAGAACCATACTCATGTATAGACAGTACAAAATTTTATTTTTTCATTTAACCACTAATCAAATATGTTGGTGTCCTCTCTTTCAAGTCACTGCTTGATCCTGTGAATAATGTAAAGATAAATCAGATATGGTTCACGGAGTTGCTTATCTATAAACGGAATAAAATACTTACCTGAATAATAAGACTACCATCACATCAGATCAGATCAGTTGCTCAGTCGTGTCCGACTCTTTGCGACCCCATGAATCGCAGCACGCCAGGCCTCCCTGTCCATCACCAACTCTCGGAGTTCACTCAGACTCACGTCCATCAAGTCAGTGATGCCATCCAGCCATCTCATCCTCTGTCGTCCCTTCTCCTCCTGCCCCCAATCCCTCCCAGCATCAGAGTCTTTTCCAATGAGTCAATTCTTCGCATGAGGTGGCCAAAGTATTGGAGTTTCAGCTTTAGCATCATTCCTTCCAAAGAAATCCCAGAGCTGATCTGCTTCAGAATGGACTGGTTGGATCTCCTTGCAGTCCAAGGGACTCTCCAGAGTCTTCTCCAACACCACAATTCAAAAGCATCAATTCTTCAGTGCTCAGCTTTCTTCACAGTCCAACTCTCACATCCATACATGACCACAGGAAAAACCATAGCCTTGACTAGACGAACCTTTGTTGGCAAAGTAATGTCTCTGCTTTTGAATATGCTATCTAGGTTGGTCATAACTTTCCTTCCAAGGAGTAAGCGTCTTTTAATTTCATGGCTGCAGTCACCATCTGCAGTGATTTTGGAGCCCAGAAAAATAAAGTCTGACACTGTTTCCACTGTTTCCCCATCTATTTCCCATGAAGTGTTGGGACCAGATGCCATGATCTTCATTTTCTGAACGTTGAGCTTTAAGCAAACTTTTTCACTCTCCACTTTCACTTTCATCAAGAGGCTTTTGAGTTCCTCTTCACTTTCTGCCATAAGGGTGGTGTCATCTGCATATCTGAGGTGATTGATATTTCTCCCGGCAATTTTATTCCAGCTTGTGTTTCTTCCAGTCCAGCGTTTCTCATGATGTACTCTGCATATAAGTTAAATAAACAGGGTGACAATATACAGCCTTGATGAACTCCTTTTCCTATTTGGAACCAGTCTGTTGTTTAAGGGAAATACAGGTCAAGGACTGTGGAAGGAAGGAATTTGAACTAAGCCTTGAAAGCTGGGTCAAAGAGAAAAGGGGCATTTTGTTAAAGACAATGTGTGTAAAGCCTATTTGTAAATGAATAGCATTAGAAAATGTCAGCAATTTTTGAAATTTAGGAAGATCTAATTTTTGGTAAGGAGATTCCAAGATGGCCACCAAGATTCCTGCTCCCTGGGTCCATGCTGTATATACTCCCCTTTCTAGAACGTGAAAGAAGCCTGATAATACAGTACTTGTCATTCTATGATTAGGTTGCTAACATGGGAAAAGATGAAGGGATTTTTGTAGATATAATTAAGGTCCCTAAGTACTTTACTTTGAGTTAATGTGCTGATTTTCATTTTTCACTTCCTCTTTCTTCTATTTTGACAAAGTTCAATTCTCATTCTCACCCGTTCTTAGTCTTACTCTGATAAACTACCCAGAAGTGAAAATACTCGGAGGTACCAAACAAAAAACAAAACAAATGCTTGAAATAGTGGGGTCTGCCAGTAATTCTGTCATGGTCAGTAGTGGTAGGGTTCCCCATCTTTTCCCGTCTTATTCATATTTGGGTTAAGGCAAAGGTTGGCATTAGAAACAAGATTTTGACCTGAGTCAAGGTCACAGGATTTCATAAATTGGCTGGTAGAATTAATGATGCTTCATTTTGTTCAGTAAACTAGCTTCTTCCGTCTCCTAAATTTTGTCCAATACTGCATCTCTATGAGAATTGGTCCTAACGGTAAGAAGTGTTGAAGGTTGTGGTATCTCTTTTTCATCCAGCCATTAAATTTATGCCAGTGCTCAATATCTTCCTTTAACTTAGAATTAGAGTAATTAAAATTTGTGAAAAGTGTGCTGGTAAATACCAGTCTCTTCAGAGTGCCTTATCTGCACTTTTGCCATTTCAAACTTGAGAGCTTAGAAAGCATTTTCATGGGTCTCTGTTTCTTTCTGTATTTTGGGGGTGCATCCTACATGATTTCAAAGAAAAAGAAAAGAAAGCTTTGCTTCCAACAGATTATTAAATATTTGAGAAAAAGGGACTCCTGTGGGAGGCAACTTGATATTTTGTACTTCATTGAAAGCTTAAAAAGTTGTTCAGACTCATAGAAGAGTATTACCATCTACTTCAGCCAAAAATTTTTGATTATTGAATACTTTAATATTTAATGTTTAATCTTTTGTGGTCACAGGGAAAACTATATATCTAAATAGACAGGTAGTTGTTGCAGCTACATATAATGAGATGATCAATAAAAGACTTTCAAGCATAAAGCTGCATTAGGATAAAATACTGAGGGAGAAAAATGGAGATATGAGTTTAAGGACAAAAGTGAGTGATGTGAAAATTCTGACTGTTCAAGTGCATTTAGATGGATTATTGTGGTTATCAAATTATTTTTTTATTTCATTGAATACATATAAAGTAATATAATAATTATATAATAAACATGATTATGTTTATTAAAGGCATAAATATTTAGAATTACATTGTTATAATAATTTGAACTTGTAATAAAATTTTTTCAAGACCAACTTAAAAATAAATGAGAGGATATGTGGTTTTGTAGTGCTCTTCTAGAGGATCTGTGGACAGAAACTTTCAAGTCTCAAGGTGAGAGAGACAGTGTTAGAAAGGTAATTTAGTGCATTTTAGCCTGCTGGGGAAAAGCACAGAAATTGTATTCAGTAAGAAAGAGCGAATAAAAGACAGTTTGAGAAGAGTGACATTTTTTACTGAGGATGCCCTGATGGAGTCCCTCATAGTTGCCATACACTTTGTAAGGCTCTGGGATCCAAACTGTGCTTCAGGAGGGTCTAAGTGTTGTACAAATCAAACTTCATGATATAAGCAAATGTTTCACTATTGACTTCACTTGGAGAATCAATTTTAGAGTCATTTTTGTTGACTGTATGTTTGATTACCCCTATGGGTATGGTCCAACCCTTCTGAGCAACACTGAGGGCAATATTAGAGGCTAGCACCATCTCAGGCCAACTTACCCAGGGAAACAGTGGAGCTAGGGAGCACCTAATTACCCCAGTCCTGAATTTATGGACCCCCAAGCAGATAAGCATCACTGACTCAATGGACGTGAGTTTGAGCAAGCTCCAGAAGATGGTGAAGGACAGGGAACCCTGGCATACTGCAGCCCATGGGGTCACAAAGAGTAGGACACAACTGAGTGACTGAACAAAAAAGCAGATAAGTAAAAGAGGCCAAATATGGGGAGGGAAATGCTATGTAACTCTATTCCTATACTGACTTGACCACAACCAGTGGATAAAGAAGAGATCAGCATTCCCCAGAGCTGAATGCTTATGTTAACCATTTTATATAGATGTCAAATTCTTATTCTTCATTATGTCATTTTTTGTGTGTGGTACAAACCTCTCCTCTACTTTTCCCTAAACCTTTTATCAAGGAGTTGATTAGATCTAGTATCTTATTGCCTCTTATTACTTACTGGGTTCATTTATTTGCTTATTTTCTCATAATATCACAAATATTCTGATATCATAATGGATAAGGATCCCCATTGTCATTATTTTCAGAGGATAACAAGAGCTATTCATCCTCAGTTGGATTTTCTGCTTCAATAGATAAAATCTATGTGCTTAATTTGTCCCACTTGTATGATAGCAAACTTTATACGGTGTAAACTTCCTTATTCTGACTTGCTTTCCAAAAGGTATTGCTAACTTAACATGTAACCTAGAATTCACTCTTTTGCAAATTCTCTAATTGCTAAATGCCTTTCTCCTTTATCTAGTAATGAATTCACCTTTTGATAAATGATGCCTTTATCATTTTCCAATTCATAAAATGAAGATGACTATGGTGGCTCAGCAGTAAAGAATCTACCTGCCAAAGCAGGAGATGTGGGTTTGATCCCTGGGTCAGGAAGATCTCCTGCAGAAGGAGATGGCAACCCACTCCAGTATTCTTGCCTGAGAAATCCCATAGACAGTGGAGCCTTGTGGGCTATAGTCCATGGGGTCACATAAGAGTGGGACACAAGTTAAAACTAAACAACACCAGCTAAATAGTAGCAGTCAACCAATTTATTAGAATGTGATCTGCACATCCTACTACTTTTTTTTTTAAATGAACTGTAAAGATTTACTCTCTTAACAACTTTCAAATATACAACATCATTAACCATAGTTACCATGCTATACATTACATCACCAGGTGTTCTTTATTTTATAACTGGAAGTTTGTACCTTTTGACCACCTTCACTCATTTTGCCCTCACCTGAACCCCTTCTGCCTCTGGCAATCACCAATTTGTTTTCTCTTTATATGAATCTTTGTTTTTTTTCAGATTCCACATATAAGTGAAATCATTCAGTATTTGTCTTTCTCTGTCTGACTTACTTTACTTAGTGTAATGCCCTGAAGTTTCATCCATAGTGTCCCAAATAGCAGGATTTCTTTCTTTTTTATAGATGAAAAATATTACATTTTACATATCATATTTTCCTCAACTTAAGTTGTATTCATGTCTTCCTATTGTAAATAATGCTGCAGTGAACTTGGGGGTGCAGCTTATCTCTTCGGTATAATTATTTCATTACCTTCAGAAATACCTAGAAGTGGGATCGCTGGATCATAATGGTAGTTCTAATTTTAATTTTTTGAGGAAACTTCATCCTGTTTTCCATAGTAGCTGCACCAGTTTCATTCATTCCTACCAACAATGAACATGGATTCTCCTTTCTCCACATCCAAGCCAATGCTTGTTATTTCTTGTCATTTTGATGATAGTCATTTTAACAGATGTAAGGTAAAATCTCATTTTTTTAATTTATTTTTTTATTGAAGGATAATTGTTTTACAGAATTTTGTTGTTTTCTGTCAAACCTCAACATGAATCAGCCATAGGTATACATATATCCCCTCCCTTTTAAACCCCCTTCCCATCTCCCTCCCCATCCCACCCCCTCTAGGTTGACAGAGAGTCCCTGTTTGAGTTTCCTGAGCCATAGAGCAAATTCCTGCTGGCTATCTATTTTACATATGGTAATGTAAGTTTCTGTTACTCTTTCTATACATCTCACTCTCTCCTCCCCTCTCCGCATGTCCATAAGTCTATTCTCTATGTCTGTTTCTCCATTGCTACCCTGTAAATAAATACTTCAGTACCATTTTTATAGATTCTGTATATGTGTGTTAGAACACGATATTTATCTCTCTCTTTCTGACCCACTTCTCTCTGTATAATAGGTTCTAGGTTCATCCACCTCATCAGAACTGACTCAAATGCATTCCTTTTTATGGCTGAGTAATATTCTGTTGTGTATACGTACCACAACTTCTTTATCCATTCCTCTGTCGATGAGCATCTAGGTTGCTTCCATGTTCTAGCTATTGTAAATAATGCTGCAATGAACAATGGGATACATGTGTCTTCTTCAATTTTGATTTCCTCAAGGAATATGCCTAGGAGTGGAATAGGAGTCAGATGGTGGTTTTCTTCCTAGTTTTTCAAGGAGTCTCCATACCATCTTTCATAGTGACTGTATCAATTTACATTCCCAGCAACAGTGTAAGAGCATTCCCTTTTCTATACACCTTCTCCAGCATTTATTGTTTGTAGACTTTTTGTTGATGGCCATTCTGATCAGTGTGAGGTGATACCTCATTGTAGTTTTGATTTGCATTTCTCTAACAATGAGTGATGCTGAGCATCTTTTCATGTGTTTGTTAGCCATCTGTATGTCTTTTTTAGAGAAATGTCTGTTTGGGTCTTTTTGCCACTTTTTGATTGGGTTGTTTGTTTTTCTGGCATTGAGTTGCATGAGCTGCTTGTATATTTTGGAAATTAATCCTTTGACAGTTGTTTCCTTTGGTATTATTTTCTCCCATTCTGAGAGTTGTCTTTTCACCTTACTTATAGTTTCCTTTGCTGTGAAAAAGCTTTTAAGTTTAATCTGGTCCCACTTGTTTACTTTTGTTTTTATCTCTAGGAGGTGGGTCATAGAGGATCTTGCTTTGATTTATGTCATCGAGTGTTCTACCTATGTTTTCCTCTAAGAGTTTTATAGTTTCTGGTCTTACATTTAGGTTTTTAATCCATTTTGAGTTTATCTTTGTATATGGTGTTAGGAAGTTTTCTAAT
Organism: Bos mutus; assembly: GCF_027580195.1. Classification (NCBI taxonomy): domain Eukaryota; kingdom Metazoa; phylum Chordata; class Mammalia; order Artiodactyla; family Bovidae; genus Bos; species Bos mutus. The sequence continues at coordinate 88,005,304 of NC_091617.1, read as the reverse complement.
TTTGTCATTTTACATATAGCTGTCTAGTTTTCCCAGCAACATTTATTGAAGAGGCTGTCTTTGCCCCATTGTATATTCTTGCCTCCTTTGTAAAAAATAAGGTACCTATAGGTGCATTGGTTTATTTCTTGGCTTTCTATCTTGTTCCATTGGTCTCTAGTTCTGTTTTTGTGCCAGTAACATACTGTCTTGATGACTGTAGCTAATCTGAAGTCAGAAAGGTTGATTCTTCCAGCTCCATTCTTCTTTCTCAAGACTGCTTTGGCTATTTGGGGTCTTTTGTGTTTCCATATGAATTGTGAAACTTTTTGTTCTAGTTCTGTGAAAAAATGCCATTGGTAAACTGAAAGGGATTGCATTGAATCTGTAGATTGCATTTGGCAGTATAGTCATTTTCACAATATTGATTCTTCCTACCCAGAACATGGAGTATCTCTCCATCTGTTTGTGTTGTCTTTGATTTCTTTCATCAGTGTCTTCTAATTTTCTGTGTACAGTTCTTTTGTCTCCTTAGCTAAGTTTATTCCTAGGTATTTAATTCTTTTTGTTGCAATGGTGAATGGCATTGATTCCTTAATTTCTCTTTCTGATTTTTCATTGTTAGCACATAGAAATGCAAGTGATTTCTGTGTATTGATTTTGTATCCTGCAACTTTGCTAACTTCACTGATTAGCTCTAGTAATTTTATGATAGTATCTTTAGGGTTTTCTATGTACAGTATCATGTCATCTGCAAACAGTGAGGGCTTTAGTTCTTTTCCAGTCTGGATTCTTTTTACTTCTTTTTCTTCTCTGATTGCTGTAGCTAGGAGTTCTAGAACTATTTTGAATAATAGTGGTGAAAGTGGACACCCTTGTCTTGTTCCTGGTCTTAGGGGGAATGCTTTTATTTTTTCACCATTGAGAATAATGTTTGCTGTAGGCTTATCATATATGGCCTTTACTATGTTGAGGTAAGTTCCTTCTATGCCCATTTTTAAATAGTTTTAATCATAAATGGGTGCTGAATTTTGTCAAAGGCTTTTTTTTCTGCATCTATTGAGATTATCATATGGTTTTTATCTTACAATTTTTATTTTTTTTTATTTTATTTTATTTTTAAACTTTACAATATTGTATTGGTTTTGCCAAATATTGAAATGAATCTGCCACAGGTATATATGGTATATCATATTGATTGATTTGAATGTTCTGAAGAATCCTTGCATTCTTTGAATAAACCAAACTTGATCATGGTGTATGAGCTTTTTGATGTGTTGCTGAATTCTGTTTGCTAAAATTTTGTTGAGGATTTTTGCATCTATGTTCACCAGTGATATTGGCCAGTAGTTTTCTTTTTTTGTGTTGTTTGTCTGGTTTTGGTATAAGGGTGATGGTGGCCTTGTAGAATGAGTTTGGAAGTGTTCCTTCCTCTGCAATTTTTTGAAAGAATTTTAGAAGGATAGGCATTAGCTCTTCTCTAAATGTTTGATAGAATTCTCCTGTGCAGCCATCAGGTCCTGAGCTTTCTTTTTCTGGGAGATTTTTGATCACAGCTTCAATTACAGTGCTTGTAATTGAATTGTTCATAATTTCTATTTCTTCCTGGTTCAGTCTTGGAAGATTGAATTTTTCTAAGAATCTTTCCATTTCTTCCAGGTTATCTATTTTACTGCCATATAATTGTTCATAATAGTCTTCTTCTCAAAAAACCAGCTTTTAGTTTTATTAATCTTTACTATTATTTCTTTCATTTCTTTTTATTTATTTCTGCTTGGATCTTTATGATTTCTTTCCTTCTACTAATTTTGGGGTTTTTTGTTGTTCTTCTTCTTTTTCCAGTTGCTTTCGGTATAAAATTAGGTTGTCTATTTGATGTTTTTCTTGTTTCTTGAGGTCAGATTGTATTGCTATAAACTTCCTGCTTAGGACTGCTTTTGCTGCATCCTGTAGGTTTTGAGTTGTATTTTCATTGTCATTTGTTTGTAGAAAATTTTTGATTTCCCTTTTGATTTCTTCAGTACCCTGTTAGTTATTTAGAAATGGTGTTGTTTAATCTCCATGTGTGTCAGGGTCCAGCCCCGGTGGATCCAGGGAATTCGAAGTGGGGACAGCGTCGGCGAGGATCAGGAAACAATTGCTTAATTAAACGTTAATTAAGGATATAAAGAGTGGTTAAATAAGGATAGCTCAGTGAGAAAATTTAGTGGAGAAAAGAGGCTGAATAATTCAGCCAGAAGATGAGAGAAAGAACAACATGGGGAGACTAAGCTTCGGTGAACAAGGCCCGCACTTTATTTTCCAAAGTAGTTTTTATACCTTAAGTTATGCATAGAGGATAATGGGGGAAGGGGTAGAGTCATGCAGTAAGCCAGGCTTTCTTCCTGCAAACTTATCATATGCAAAAGTTTAGGTGATTTGCATCATCTTCTGGCCCGGAGGCCTGTTAACATTTTTTTTTTTTTTCTCCTGTTAACATTTTAAGACCCTTTCTTCAGAAAACTTATTTTTCTCTAAAGGTGATTAGTCAGGCGCCACCCTCCAAAAGCGTTAGATAAAGTTGCATTTCTATAGGGCAAAGGTGTGGTGGGCTATAACAAGAAAAAGAATTAACTCAAGGGTCCAAGGTTACAAACATTAAAGCTACTACTTACACCAATTATATTAATCAGTATACTGCTAGGGACACAGCAGGTAAGGGATATGGAGACTTAGCAGCAAACATTGGCCCAACAAGTGAAAAACCCTTCACCAATACAATTTCTAATCAATTCTTTTAACTGTTCAAAGGAATCTGTATTTAGACAGTTTAGAACATCTCATGCCTCTCACAGTTGGGAGGCTGTGAACAATCACATGTGGCCGGAAAAACCTATTCAGGCAGGCTAGAGGACTTCAAAGGAGTTTGTAAGTTGAAACAGTGTCACACCCAGGAATTATTAACTGGAGCTGTAAGTTAACTCTTTTCAGAGAGAGGTAGTGGGGGACAGCCCCCCGTAAAGTCAGAGGTGTAGGTGAGAACACAAAGCAGAAAGTAGGCAGACTCTGGTTTTGGGGGTAGATGCTCGAGAATTTCCAGGGGGACTTCTGAGGCTCGATCCCGCCTTTGCGTATGCCGAGCCTCCTTCCTCATGACCTTTGCCATGGGCAGAGTTCCTCATGCTGGCTCCCGGCACATGTGTTTGTGTTTCTTACAGTTTTTTTTTTTTTTTTTTGTAATTGATATCTAGTCTCATAGCGTTGTGGTCAGAGAACATGCTTAATATGATTTCAGTTTTCTTAAATTTACTAAGGTTTGATTTGTGACCCAAGATGTGGTCTACCCTGGAGAATGTTCCATGTGCACTTGAGAAGGAGGTGTATTCTTCTGCATTTGGATGGAATGTCCTGAAGATGTCAATGAGATGCATCTCATCTAATGTATCATTTAAAACTTGTGTTTCCTCATTAATTTTCTGCTTTTTGATCTGTCCATTGGTGTGAGTGGGGTCTTAAAGTCTCTTACTATTATTGTGTTACTGTCAATTTCTTCTTTTATGTCTGTTAGTGTTTGTCTTGTGCATTGAGGTGCTCCTATGTCAGATGCATAGATATTTACAATCATTATGTCTTCTTTTTGGATTGATCCCTTGATCATTATGTAGTATCCTTCCTTATCTCTTGTAGTCTTTATTTTAAGGTCTATATTATCTTAAATGAGTATTGGTACTCCAGCTTTCTTTTGCTTCCTATTTGCATGGAATATATTTTTCCATCCTCTCACTTTCAGTCTATATGTGTCTTGAGGTCTGAAGTGGGTTTCTTGTAGACAGCATATATATGGGTCTTATTTTTGTATCCATTCAGCCAGTCTGTGTCTTTTGGTTGGAGCATTTAATCCATTTACATTTAAAGTAATTATTGATATATATGTTCCTATTGCCATTTTCTTAATTGTTTGAGGTTGATTTTGTAGATATTTTTTCTTCTCCTGTATTTCTTGACTATATAATTCCATTTAACATTTATTGTAAAGCTGATTTGGTGGTACTGAATTCTCTTAACTTTTGCTTGTCTGAAAAGCTTTTTATTTCTCCATTAATTTTGAATGAGATCCTTGCTGGGTACAGTAATCTTGGTTATAGATCTTTCCCTTTCAGTACTTTAAATATATCCCACCATTCTATTCTGGCCTGCAGAGTTTCTGTTGAAAGATCAGCTGTTAAGCAAGTGGTTTCACTTGTATGTTACTTGTTGCTTTTCCCTTGCTGCTTTTAGTATTCTGTCTTTATGTTTAGTCTTTGTTAGTTTGATTAGTATGTGTCTTGGTGTGTTTTTCCTTGGGTTTATCCTGTATAGAACTCCTTGTGCCTCTTGGACTTGATTGACTATTTCCTTTTTCATGTTGGGGAAATTTTCAACTATAATCTCTTCAACAATTTTTTCATACCCTTTCTTTTTCTATTCTTCTTCTGGAACTTCTATAATTTGAATGTTGGTGCGTTTATTATGGTCCCAGGATTCTCTGAGACTATCCTCAGTTCTTTTCATTCTTTTTAATTATTCTGCTCTTCAGAAGTTTATTTCCACCATTTTATCTTCCAGCTCACTGATCTGCTCTTCTCCTTCAGATAGTCTGCTATTGATTCCTTCTAGAATATTTTTAATTTCAATAATTGTGTGGTTTGTCTCTGCATGTTTATTCTTTAATTCCTCCGGGTCTTGGTTAATTGAGTCTTGCATTTTCTCCATTTTGTTTTCAAGGGTTTTGATCATCTTTACTATCATTATTCTGAATTCTTTTTCAGGTAATTTGCCTATTTCCTCTTCATTTATTTGGACTTCTGTGTTTCTAGTTTGTTCTGTCACTTGTGTACTATTTCTCTGCCTTTCCTTTTTTTTTTTAACTTATTTTGTTTGAGGTCTCCTTTTCCCAGGCTTCAAGATTGAATTCTTTCTTCCTTTTGGTTTCTGCCCTCCTAAGGTTTGTCCAGGGTTTGTGTAAGCTTCTTAGAGGGTGAGATTTGTGCTGAGTTTTTGTTTGTTTTTCCTCTGATGGGCAAGGCTGAGTGTGGTGGTAATCCTGTCTGCTGATGATTGAGTTTGTATTTTTGTTTTGTTTATTGTTTGGAGGAGGCAACCTGCACAGGGTGCTACTGGTGGCTGGGTGGTGCCAGGTCTTGTATCCCAATGGTTTCCTTTGTGTGAGTTCTCACTATTTGATACCCCCTAGGGTTAGTTTTCTGGCAGTCTAGGGTCTTGGAGTCAGTGCTCCAACTCCAAAGGCTCATGGCTCGCTCTCGCTTCACAGAGAGAGAGAGATGAGGCAGCCGTTCCCTCCAGTTATAAAGAAGGTCTAAGGCCACCCCTGGACTTCTCTGGTGGCTCAGATGGTAAAGAATCTGCCTGTCTGAAGCAAGGTCCTGGAGCTATACCTCACTGTGTGCAGCTGATGGCAGTCAGGATATGGTGGCCACATCCTACCACTTTAAAAAGAGCTATACTTTTCAAGATTAAAGGAGGGATTTGGAAAGGCCTGTCAGTGGAGGCAAGTGGAAGTTGTGTTTTTCCATGAAAAGTGAAATAAATACACTTCCTTGGATGATTTTAAAAGGTATGTTTCTTGCTATTCCCCATAGACCTGGAACAGAAGCATGCATCTAAGAGGCTGAAAAAATAGCTGAGATCCTCCAAGGGGGAATGGGGGGATGCAATTTTAATATACAGTAGTATCCTTCTCCTCAGATGCTATTTATACTTTAATACTGCAAAATGCTAAAGCATTAGTGACTCTTTAAATGTGGGTAAAACATCTACTACTTATATAGATCAGGGCTGTTTTCTCCACTGGGTGCTTTATCAGCTGACAGATTGGTTGGTAGCTGGCAAGCCCTCATTTGTCTCTTAATTTAATATGAGGCTAAATCAAATATTGCTCTTTACCAATAGAAAGACTTCATCAAAGCTCTGTAACTTGGTCACATGCAGCTTAATAAGATGGAATTCTGTTATCATAATTGGTTTGTTTCTTCACAATTAGATATTCTTCCAGAAATTTTCAGTGTCATTTGTTGCTCACCTTTCTGTTTAAAATCCATTGATTGTCTTGTTTGGGGCTATATGCCTAGATATCCAGAAAACAAAACAAAAGAATGAGGTTATTACCACAGCTGAATCACCATTCATTGCTGCAAGTATCATTTTCTGACACTGAGATCTGAAAAGGATCACCACACAGGATGTAACTATACTATATATGTGTGGGAACTTTAAAAGAGGTGTGCTTTTCTTCACACAAAGACAGTTTAAAATAACAGTTTATTAAAGGAAAATGCAACTTTTGGCAGAGTGTGTTTTATATAGCCCCAGATTTATATAAACTTTATTTTTCCTTGATGACACTAAGTAATGGATTGTATAGTGTATATTTTGATGCCTCTGTTAAGAAGATAGATTTGAATTATTCTCAGTTACTAGTTCCCTAAAGTCTAATAGCATAATCTGCACTGCTGCTGCTAAGTTGCTTCAGTCGTGTCCGACTCTGTGCAACCCAATAGACGGCAGTCCACCAGGCTCCCCTGTCCCTGGGATTCTCCAGGCAAGAACATTGGAGTGGGCTGCCATTTCCTTCTCCAATGCAGGAAAGTGAAAAGTGAAAGTGAAGTCGCTCCATCGTGTCTGACTCTTAGCGACCCCATGGACTGCAGCCTACCAGGCTCCTCCGTCCATGGGATTTTCCAGGCAAGAGTACTGGAGTGGGGTGCCATGGCCTTCACTAGAAAACTGGAAATGGTAGTTACACTTGGTAAATTTTTGTCTTATCAAAATCTTGTTTGCTCTCATAAAATAGACTTGTCTTCCTGTTTCATATTTAATTTTGTACATATTGTGGACCAAAGTTTTGCATTTTAATTGCCTAGTTATAATAGTTGAATGACCAAATAAATTCCCTTCCCAAATCCATCCCACTAATTACCCACTTTGCTGTTTGTATAAAAGTGTACACATTCATGTTGCTGTAAGATTTATTCTTTACCCATCTGACATAAATGCATAGCAAATATAGTTGAGTACAGATGACAATAAATGTTTCATTTTCTAAATTCTAAAATTTAATTTGTCATTTGAGGAAGAAACTTAAAAGTGGGAATGCTTGGAATGAATTTACTTGCAGACTTAATTAGGAGAAAAAAGCCTAGGATTTAAAAAGAAATGCAGAATAATAAACCTTAAAAATTGATCAATAGAAATTTATTATTTAAGGAAAATTTTCTTCAAACTGTAGAAGTTTTATGACTGGAAAAAATTGTCAAATTCCAATATAATGTGCTATAGGATAACAATATACTCTAGAATGAAATTTTTTATTAATGTAATGTTGAAAATTGCACCCATAATTCTTGGATGCACAAGTTGACCCTGGATTTATCAAATGCAAAGAAAATCTCACAGATAGTATGCAAAGAGAGACAATAGTTTTGGTACCCTGTTATTATTTTTTTCATTTGGTCATAGAATTTTCTAGAGAGTCTTATCTGGATAGGAAAGGAAAGGAGACTTAGAGTAATTGCTGCTTGCTTGAAGTAATAGATGGCCCATGTGGCTCAGTGGTAAAGAATCCTCCTGCCAATACAGGAGACACAGGGTCAATCCCTGGGTCAGGAAGATTTCCCTGGAGAAAGAAATGGCAATCTGCTCTAGTATTCTTGCCTGGAAAATCCCACGGACAGAGGAGCCTGGCAGGCTACAGACCATGGGGTCACAGAGAGTCATACCTGTGTGCTAATTCTTTCTAAAAAATAATAATAATAATAATGAGCATATTGTTCTTAATTAAAGAAGACTCTGTCTTAATTAAAGAAGATTCTTTCTTGTAAGATAAAAACCAACATTTTCCTACTGTGTTCTATGTACATATGTTAACTATGTATTTATCCCAAATTGCAAATTTTAAGGACACAAGGGTAATATACAATAAAGTTAGAAGTAGGTATAATTTTAATTTACTTCTCTGTATTTGAAAGTTCAACAAGAAGCAAATATTACCTTTATAACCAGTAAAAATAAAGATAGTAACACGTCTGAAAAATAAAAATAGTAAATTCTGCTTAGTGTAAAAATGGACCTCTAAGCAGAGACTAGCTGAACTTTCCTCTTTTCTGTGCTGAAATGATATGCTGTTTGTTATATTCTCTACAGATAGCAAATGGTCCATGGACAAAGAGCAAACACTCTTGTCACAGCTGTATTCATTTTAAACAGATCCAGAGAATATTTATTATAGAACAAACATGGGCAGTGTTTTTTTTTTTAATTTTTTTTTAAAGATTAAGCTAAATACCACTGATTAACTATTGGTTTTATAGTGACTAGTAGCACTCTGTGGATAAGAACATAGTCTTTCAGAAATCTAAGTATGCTATTTTATATACTCTTTTAGTTAGAGAAATATAACCAGTGAATATATGTTCTAAATAATAAAGTAGCTCTCTCATTCTTTTTCTGTGGATTGGCATTTTGGAATTGTCATCATCAAATAAAGACATAACTATGTAATTTTTATATTTTATTCTGCAATTACGGGAATGTATGACATTTGCAGAAAGATTATCTTGTGAAAAGATTACACACAAATATTCTAAAATTGCTACTGTCCTTATGTATAGATTATTTCAGTATTTCTTTGTCTTTGTCTCATAGCCTGCTGGGTAAATTTAATGTCCACAAATTTTGGTGCGTGAATGATTTTAGGAGCTTATGTTTTGGGTAAACATTTTAATTTGGGGATATAAGACAGATAAATATGCCTAATTATTTTTATATTTAATGCAAATATAAAACTTTATTATTTAAAAGCACAACTTTCTTTTAAGGAAAATTGGTCCTTAAATAAAGTCTAAGGGCTTCCCTGTGGCTCAGATGGTAAAGCATTTACCTGCAATGAGGGAGACCCAGGTTCAATCCCTGGGTCGGGAAGATCCCCTGGAGAAGGAAATGGCAACCCACTCCACTACTCTTGCCTGAAAAACTCCATGGACTGTCTCCTGAGGAGCCTGGTAGCTGACAGTCCATGGGGTTGCAAAGAGTCGGACACGACTAAGCGACTTCATTTTCACTTTCAAGGGTAGTAGCTTACTGGGCTATTAATAGAGCCCCTTCATGTGAACACTTGGATCAGTTTTGGATATTCAGATGTGTTCCTGGAGCTGAGTTCAAAAGATGAGGGCAGAAAGATGAATATCATAGTGAAGAGATGTCTGGGAGGGATGGAAAGGGCAAAGGTCCTTCCTTTGCCCAGAATGAGGGCTGAGAGAGAGGGGAACCAGCAATATCACAAAAGCCTGTGTGCTCCACAGGGTCATTTATCTGATGGAAAATTCCCATTATGGGCTAAATGAAAGTGCTTCTGAAATAGGAAAAGCTAATATTCAATTACAGTTCTTAACCTTTTGTAGATAAATTGTACTTTGATCCATTATCATTTTGTAATAATAAATGTAATAATAATAATAATAGCTTGGCTGAGGGGAGAGGTGGTGGGAGAGTGGATGGAAGACATGGGGGAGGGGGAGGATACCCTGGCACAGTCTTCGAGACTTCTGGGGTTGAGGCCTGGGACCAAGAAGGAAAGTATTTGTGTGTATGTATGTATGTGTGTGTGTGTGTGTGTGTGAGTGAGTGAAAGAGTAAGAGGGAGTTTGTGTGTGTGCAAGCATGTGTGTCTTCTCCAGGACCAGTATACCCTTTGTATGTATGCATGTTTTTGTAAAACAAGAAAAAAATGGAAAAAAAATCTGAACAATAAATGTTTTATTTGCTTTAAAAAAAAAAAAAAGCTTTTCACACAAAAGTTTTCTATGAGTAATGTTTTTTAGCTTCCATTTTTACTAATGACCATGATCAAGGCCTTAGAAAGCATCATTATGAACAAAGCTAGTGGAGGTGATGGAATTCCAGTTGACCTATTCCAAATCCTGAAAGATGATACTGTGAAAGTGCTGCACTCAATATGCCAGCAAATTTGGAAAACTCAGCAGTGGCCACAGGACTGGAAAAGGTCAGTTTTCATTCCAATCCCAAAGAAAGGCAATGCCAAAGAATGCTCAAACTACCACACAATTGCACTCATCTCACACACTAGTAAAGTAATGCTCAAAATTCTCCAAGCCAGGCTTCAGCAGTACGTGAACCGTGAACTTCCTGATGTTCAAGCTGGTTTTAGAAAAGGCAGAGGAACTAGAGATCAAATTGCCAACATCCGCTGGATCATGGAAAAAGCAAGAGAGTTCCAGAAAAACATCTATTTCTGCATTATTGACTATGCCAAAGCCTTTGACTGTGTGGATCACAATAAACTGTGGAAAAGTCTGAAAGGGATGGGAATACCAGACCACCTGATTTGCCTCTTGAGAAATTTGTATGCAGACAGGAAGCAACAGTTAGAACTGGACATGGAACAACAGACTGGTTCCAAATAGGAAAAGGAGTTCATCAAGGCTGTATATTGTCACCCTGTTTATTTAACTTATATGCAGAGTACATCATGAGAAACCCTGGACTGGAAGAAACACAAGCTGGAATCAAGATTGCCAGGAGAAATATCAATCACCTCAGATATGCAGATGACACCACCCTTATGGCAGAAAGTGAAGAGGAACTCAAAAGCCTCCAGATGAAAGTGAAAGAGGAGAGTGAAAAAGTTGGCTTAAAGCTCAACATTCTTAGAAAACGAAGATCATGGCATCCGGTCCCATCACTTCGTGGGAAATAGATGGGGAAACACTGGAAACAGTGTCAGACTTTATTTTTCTGGGCTCCAAAATCACTGCAGATGGTGACTGCAGCCATGAAATTAAAAGACGCTTACTCCTTGGAAGGAAAGTTATGACCAACCTAGATAGCATATTAAAAAGCAGAGACATTACTTTGCCAACAAAGGTTCGTCTAGTCAAGGCTATGGTTTTTCCTGTGGTCATGTATGGATGTGAGAGTTGGACTGTGAAGAAAGCTGAGCACTGAAGAATTGATGCTTTTGAAGTGTGGTGTTGGAGAAGACTCTTGAGAGTCCCTTGGACTGCAAGGAGATCCAACCAGTCCATTCTGAAGCATATCAGCCCTGGGATTTCTTTGGAAGGACTGATGCTAAAGCTGAAACTCCAGTACTTTGGCCACCTCATGCAAAGAGCTGACTCATTGGAAAAGACTCTGATGCTGGGAGGGATTGGAGGCAGGAGGAGAAGGGGATGACAGAGGATGAGATGGCTGGATGGCATCACTGACTCGATGGACATGAGTCTGGGTGAACTCTGGGAGTTGGTGATGGACAGGGAGGCCTGGCGTGCTGCGATTCATGGGGTCGCAAAGAGTCGGACACAACTGAGCGACTGATCTGATCTGATCTGATGATCAAGTGCCCTGTTTTATATTGATACAATGAAGATAATGTATAACACATAAGACAGCCAGATAGTTCTTAAAGTAATTCTGTAGAAGCAAGGGTTAGGGTTAGAAGTGTCCGTAAAGAACAAGCTCCTAGAAGTTTGCAGAAATCTTTAGTGGGACACTAGTCTTTCTTAAGGTGTGTGTGGGTTCTTAGTTGCTCAGTTGTGTCTGACTCTTTGTGACCCCGTGGACTGCAGCCTCCCAGGCTTCTCTGTCCATGGGGATTCTCCAGGGAAAAATACTGGAGTGGGTTACTATGCTCTCTTCCAGGGGATCTTCCCAACCCAGGGATCAAAGCCACGTCTCTCACATTTCAGGTAGATTCTTTACCATATAAGACACCAGAGAAGTCCAGGAATACTGGAGTGAGTAGCCCATCCCTTCTCCATGACATCAATAGGGAAAGGGCTGAAGGCAATAATGCTTTCTTTTAAAAAGTCTGGTAACTGCAGTTGACATGTTTCATAAATATTTAAAATCATAGGAAATCATGACATAGATAGGTTTGAAGTTTGAATTCTGCAGTTGCTTCAAAAATCACCCATAAAAACCTTCCAAAACCAGTGTCTTGGCATTTCATGCTGGCCCTTTTCCCATCTGAAATATGCATTCCTTCATCTTTTTGTTAAATAGCTATCATGTACCTACTCTATATGAGACACTGTGTTAGGCCCAGGAAATGCAAACAAAAATAAGGCATTGTTATTCTCATAAAGGGGGCTTCCCAGGTGGCTCAGTGGTAAAGAATCCTCCTGCCAATGCAGGAGTGGCAGGAGACATGGGTTTGGTCCCAAGGTTGGGAAGATCCCCTGGAGAAGGATATAGCAACCCACTCCAGTATTCTGAATAAACCAAAGACAAATATGTTTCTTTCTTAAGAGAAAGATTCAATGTTGTAAAGATATTATTTATCTCAAATTACTGTATAAACTCAATGCAGTTTTAGTAAAATTTACAATAGGGCCTTTTCTGAACTTTATGAATTGATTTTAAGATTTTTTCTGTAAGTGTAATTATTTATAATAGCCAAGAAATATTTAGAACTCATCAAGCTATTTATTTTAACATTGTTTATAAAAGCAACAACAAAATCCCAAACCTTAAAGGTTGATTATGAAACACTGTGGAAAGAGAATATTAATCAGTTACTGAGACACACTATGAATGCTACAGAACAGTAAAAAATGGTAATAATTTTAATGATATATGTGAAAACAAAATGTCAGTATTGGATAATGCAAACCTAAAAATATGAATACATGAGGACAAAATAGATAACACGAAAACATAGTGTTAGAGATGAAGATAAAATTTTTTAATCTTAAAATGTCTCATAGAGTTGATATATCATTTTCAATACAACAAAGATTAAAAAAAACAGCAAGTTGGATCATAAGAGATTTATAATACAGAAACATTAATCAAAAATTTATTTTTCTTCCAAAGTCATATAGTTTAGAATGCTATTTTCATTTAAAAGAAATAGAGTGATAAATAATTACCATGAGTTTATTCTCCCATGTGGCCATCCCATGTCCTTAGCCATGAATCTTGGTGCCCTCCCAGTTTCTTTGTGGGAATGGCTAAGTTAAGATCTCTCACATTTCTATTGTACGTAGAATCATAGCAGCTTAAATTCTAAAAGAAATGCTTCAGGATTTTGTAATTTAACCTTTTACCTTGAGATTTAATCTTTACATTTAATCTTTTTAAAGCTTCTGCTTGAAGATTTACCAAGATCTGTAAGTCTGTTTGGTGAGGCTGACCATGCCCTGTAGGATGAGCCTAACGACAAATTTTCCTGTGTACTGAACAAAATCTTCGCTATTTATTTGGTTTTGCCCTTTGTTCCTGGTTTTGTCCTGTGGCCCTGGGTTTGTCCTTTTGAATACAGAGAAGTGCTACTTCATCTAGTAGGCCTCCAGGTGTTTGATGCCAGTTTAATGTTGTCCTTCCCTGTTGCTCAGCTGGCAAAGAATCTGCCTGCCATGCAGGAGGCCTGGGTTCGATCCCTGGGTTGGGAAGATCCCCTGGAGAAGGGAAAGGCTACTCACTCCAGTATTCTGGTCTGGAGAATTCCATGGACTGTATAGTCCATGGGGTCACAAAGAGTCTGACATGGCTGAGTGACTTTCACTTTCATCATCTCAACATTTTCAACCTCTCCAACCCTTTCTCATGTAACATTGCTCATCCCTCAATATTTTCTTCACCTTCTTTGATAGCTACTTTAGTATCACATATCCAAATAAATATGCTGTCCAGATGTAGACCAACCACGGTAGAGGACAATAGCAATGTTATAAATTCTGCACATGAAAGAGTGAAAGTCATGTCTGACTCTTTGTAACCCCATTGTGACCCCATGGACTGTAGCCTGTCAGGCTCCTCTGTCCATGGGATTCTCCAGGCAAGAATACTGGAGTAGGTAGCCATTCCCTTCTTCAGGGGGTCTTCCTGACCCAGGGATTGAACATAATGTAGTTTAAAATTGTACTTTAAAAAAAATAATTTTGGACTCATGCAGACTTGCTGTTGTTCCTAAGCACATGTTGGTATTTTTCAAATGAACTACTTAAGTTATACTTCATCTGTTCCACAACTGAGAAAATTACGTTTAAGGACCACAGGTGGATCTGAACTGTATCTCTAATTTAGTCTTACTAGTTTTTAGTCTTTTGAAGTAATTTTAAATATAGACTGAGACTCAACATACTACCTGGCTAACTCAGTTTTTATTTATCAGCAAATTTAAATGGCATACCATTTAGTCTTTCAAGTTAGTAACCAAAATATTGAACTGATCAAGATGACATTGCCTTGTCACTAGAAAAGACCAGGTTGGTATGATAGCTATTGTTAGTTTGTTCAGCTTCAACCTAACTCCACTGTACTCTTGTCCAGTTCACACTTTTTTTTTATCAGAGTCTCAAGAATATCATGAGACTTTATTAAATCTCCTCCTATAGGAAAAAATATAAACTGGAAGATTTGGGGATTTTCTTTTTAAAAGCAACATGATTTGTTTTCTCAAATGCAGTGTTACATGGAATCATAATTTATAGAACATAAAAAATATGAGTCTACTTTAGTTGATATATGGGTAGAAAGATTGGACACCTAAAATCATCACCTCCATTCCTCTCCAGCTCTTCCTAAACTGTGGCTGCCCACAAGACTCAGGGGTGCAAGGAAAACATTTGATGACACTGATCTGCAGCATCCCATCATATCTATAAGGAGAGTCAGCCTCACTACAAAGGAAATGAGACTAATTAGGTATGGCATAAGCTGAAGGAGCACACACTTATACTTTGGGATCAACTCTTCTCTTTGAAATATCCTCAGAGCCTGTTTAATGCTTTTATTAGATAATAGAATGTCTAAGAGAAATACTTCCAAGCTTACTGGTCTAGACATTCTATTTTTATAATAGCAAAGTTATAATTAACACAAAGGCTAGATCCTGGTGTCTGTTACATCCTTTTACAACTCCAAGATAAAATACTTAAAAATATCTTAATAGATATTACAATGGCACAGGAAACTAAAAATAAGAAAAGACCACATGTTACTGTGTGAGGGGAATTTCCAATGACTTGGAATACACATTCCTGTGTAGACACAGTCAACTTACTGTACCAGAATTGCATGGACAGCTGCATCCCCAGTGTCTGCTCCTAACTTTGTGACTTAAAGTTTATGTTGAACAGAAAATGTGGCAGCCAACCAAACCCTGATACACGAGAACTTTGTTAGAAAATATATAATATATCCAGGATGCTAATGCCAAAATACATGAAAGAAACAATCTACTGAGTCTTTTTTTTTCTTAAGTGAACATCTGCTTGTAAAATCACACCAGTGTAATAATAGAATAAAAATTTGGAATGATGTATGATTGTAGGATATAGGCAGACTATAAATGAACAATTTGTGATGATACACAAAAGCCCAGTAATGCATATCCTTGGTTTTTTTTTTCTTTTTCAAGTGTAACAAAAAATCCATAATCTACAATTGATTTGGGAAATCAATTTTTTTCCATTAAAAGAAGCTTTCTGGGAATTCCCTGGCAGTCCAGTGGATTTTAAATTTCATTTATTTCTTACCATACTTTATTTCATTTCCCATGTTTATATGCTAAATCTATTTTTTTCATGATTTTTACTTCTTTAACGTTAAATTGTAATTGGAAATGGCATTAGTCTGGAATAGGTGAAGTCCTTGACATTACAGAAGAATGATGTTCCACTGTATGAGTCTCACGCACCTTCCTCCAATTTTCTCAGCAATCCTCTTTTTATCTAATTTTATTCAGAAGTTATTATTTCTGGAATAAAAGATGATGGAGAGTAGAGAAAGGAGAAAGTATGCATTATATCCTGTATTATGCAGTTACTCAGGAAGAGGTTTGTATGTGGTGCTGGGTGAGCGATAGTGTGGACCATTTAAGTAGTGTACTGTTCAATATAGTTTTTTATTTACTTCCCTTATACAAAAAGAATTACAGTACCTCTGACTCTTTACTATAGTTAGATAGGCTAATTAGAGGAAAAGGCATTTCCCTAGTGGAACAGATGACACTTTCCTTCTCCTTCCAACACAATAGAGGCTGAACGCATTATCTCACACAGTACTGCAGGCAGGCTTGATCTGAAAGCAAGAATTCAACAGTATGTGATATATGCTAAGTATCTGGATAGGTGTAATACCTGTAATCGTTAATCTGTAAAATAAAGCATCAGTATAGAAGTTTCGTGGATGGGTAAACAGGGTAATATTAAATGACATGGCATACAATTTATGGAAAGGCTTTTCAATATCAAGGTAAATAAGAATTATCCTAAGATTCAGAAAGAGAACATACTTCAAAAATAATTTTCTATAAGAAGTGGAAAATTCTTTGACAATATTTTCCTTACTCTCCTAATAAAAGTGTAATAATAATATGTCCAATATGAAATAGAAACAGAGGCCAGTATTAATTTGTCTTTGGCTGCAAGTAACAATTTTGATGTGGGATAGCATAGACAATAAACACATTGTTTTCTCATATAACTAGAAGTATGGAAGTGAAGTGGATGGTATTGTAAGCTTATTGCATTTGCCAAGTTGTTATCAGGGCCTCTATATTCTTCCAACCTAATTGCGTTGATTCCTTGTTTTGAAGATGACTTACCTCATGGTGTCAAGATGGCTGCAGCGGTTCTACATGTCACTCCACACACATTAATGTGAACATGATAGAAAGAGATGACTCTTGCTAAGTCTCTTTGGTATGGGAGAAAAACATTGTGCAACACCTCCCAGCTGATTTCTCTTCAAATGGACCTGAATTGAATTATATGATATGAATGTTCCTCAGGAATTTACTGAGATGGGGAGTGAAACAACTATAACTGGTTTGAACAAATTATCTGGGGAAATTATGACATCCATTGCAGGACTCTAAGGAGAGAAAAAAAAGTAGTGGGTTATAGAAGGAAACTACTGATAATAGAAAAATTAGAATTTCGATTGGAAACAATAAAGGAATGAAATTGAGAAAACTGAACTGGTGATAATAAGCTAAGAAACCCTTCTAGTTTTCTGAATAAAAATGAACGTGAAAGTCACTCAGTCTGTCCAACTCTTTGCGAACCCATAGACTACACAGTCCATGGAATTCTCCAGGCCAGAATACTGGAGTGGGTAGCCTTTCCCTTCTCCAGGGTATCTTCCCAACCCAGGGATAAAACCCAGCTCTTCCATATTGCAGGCTTCTATATTGCATATTGCTTCCATATTGCAGTTCTGAATAAAAGAACAAAGAAATTATAGAAAGTGAAAAAAGTTATGAAAGACAGAGTAGTGACTAAGAATTGTGCTTATTATGATAAAGCAAAGAGGAAAATAAAAACCAAGAAAAAGAGACTAATCAGACTTAGGAAATAACATATTCATGAGGTGAAAGTAAACTTGAGCCTGTAGATTTAGCAATGACCCCACAGACCCCAGTTAAAATGAGTAGTGAGAGACATGCACTTTTACATAGCTATTCAAGGAAATTTTTAAAAAATCACATAAAAAGGGACAAAATTATCCTAGTCTCAGACTTTCATTGTATGGTATTAAATTATAAAAAAAAAAAAACACAGTGTCTATAGAATTTTCAAAAGAAAAAATCAGACCCAAGAATTCTAAGTGTAGCACTATAGCCAATCTAGTTTGAAAGCAATAGCTGTGTTAAAGGGCTCTGAAAATACAATCCTTTTTTTCCTTTTCTTGAAACTGAAGATACACTTAAGTGAATAACTCAAGATAAAGAAAAAGCCTGGCATTTAACTTTGTTGAAGTTAAGTGCCAGGGACTCAAGATTCATATACTCATCTAAGATGTCATGCAAATGTAAAGATAGGAGAAGGATTTTCGTAGGTATTAAAAGCTCCATTAAACATTAAACTTATGTATTCTTTCAAAAAAAGACATTTTTCAGTCCTCTTAAGAAGCTAAGAATATTAACCTGGTAATATAAAAGGATGATTGTGAGATTTAAAAGAAACTTATGGAATAATTAAAAATAACTATGGTAGTGTGATTTTTTCTGGGCTCCAAAATCACTGCAGATGGTGACTGCAGCCATGAAATTAAAAGACACTTACTCCTTGGAAGGAAAGTTATGACCAACCTAGACAGCATATTAAAAAGCAGAGACATTACTTTGCCAACAAAGGTCCGTCTAGTCAAGGCTATGGTTTTTCCAGTGGTCATGTATGGATGTTGGAGTTGGACTATAAAGAAAGCTGAGCGCTGAAGAATTGATGCTTTTGAACTGTGGTGCTGGAGAAGACTCTTGAGAGTCCCTTGGACTGCAAGGAGATCCAACCAGTCCATCCTAAAGGAGATCAGTCCTGGGTGTTCATTGGAAGGACTGATGCTGAAGCTGAAACTCCAGTACTTTGGCCACCTCATGCCAAGAGTTGACTCATTGGAAAAGACCCTGATGCCGGGAGGGATTGAGGGCAGGAGGAGAAAGGCATGACAGAGGATGAGATGGTTGGATGGCATCACCAACTTGATGGACATGGGTTTGGGTGAACTCCTGGAGTTGGTGATGGACAGGGAGGCCTGGTGTGCTGCGGTTCATGAGGTCGCAGAGTCAGACACGACTGAACGACTGAACTGAACTGAGTGTGATTATTCAATTGAATGCAAAATTTAAAAATAATTATCAAAAATGGGTTCTATATAGCAAAGCAACATAAAATAATAAGCCAAATCCATAACTCTTATTTTAAAAATGAACAGAACTGAAAAATGGGTAGAAAAAGAATGTCATGAGTGATAAATTCCTATAGCAGAGAAGTGACTCAAGTTCATAATTTCTTTTTATCCTTGGACAATATAGAAATACGAGTTTAGAAGTATATGATAAATGTTATTACTCATAAAATTAAGAAAAACAACTCTTCAAACTACTACAGAATAATACAGTAAATAAAGTAGCACAAATAAAAATAAAAACAAAGTGTATGGAAGCACATCAAAATAGAAGCTGTAAAACAAAATAAGAAATATAATACCAATCCTTTCAATAATAGTTATAAATGTGAAGTTAAAATAAATGATTTCTGCTGCACATCAAAGGATGACTATAAGAAGTTATACCAAGGATATATCAGAAAATCCCAAGCAAAACAAGAAATTCAATTATTGGTATCAGATAAAATATCTAAATCAAGAATAACAGAAATTGGATTTTTTTAAATTGATAATATTTTCCACTTTAAAACAAAATAAAATATGCAAGCATTGTGTAGAAACATTAACCAAAAAGTGACAATTAATATAAGGGAAAGAATAACAACAGGGGAATTGAAAATGGCTAATAAACATATCAAAACTCTTCTACTTCATGGAGATTCAAAGGAATGTAAATCAAAAAAACAAGATAACACTTCTTTGTCTTAAATTGCAAAATCTTAAGTAATAGTGATACTAAATTCATTTGAGGATTCCCTGGTAAAGCATTCTCATATATGTACATTGAATCAAACTCCGAAAAGTAGTTAAATAATGTGCATTAGAGACCAACCTAGATAGCATATTGAAAAGCAGAGACATTACTTTGCCAACAAAGGTCCATCTAGTCAAGGTTATGGTTTTTCCAGTGGTCATGTGTGGATGTGAAAGTTGGACTGTGAAGAAAGCTGAGCGCCGAAGAATTGATGCTTTTGAACTGTGGTGTTGGAGAAGACTCCTGAGAGTCCCTTGGACTGCAAGGAGATCCAACCAGTCCATTCTAAAGGAGATCAGCCCTGGGTGTTCTTTGGAGGAAATGATGCTAAAGCTGAAGCTCTAGTACTTTGGCCACCTCATGCGAAGAGTTGACTCATTGGAAAAGACTCTGATGCTGGGAGGGATTGGGGGCAGGAGGAAAAGGGGATGACAGAGGATGAGACGGCTGGATGCCATTACTGACTCGATGGACATGAGTTTGAGTGAACTCCGAGAGTTGGTGATGGACAGGGAGGCCTGGCGTGCTGTGATTCATGGGGTCACAAGGAGTAGGACACAACTGAGTGACTGAACCAAACTGAGGGACCTTTTATAGAGTCATTTTACCCCAAATTTTAATAAAGAAATAAATCCTAAGGCAAAATCTGAAAAAGTAACAAATATCTGTATGTAATGATATCCATCATACTTTATTTGTACCAGTGAAAAATTGGAAACAAATATCACTTAGAGGAAAAATATATATAATTTAAAAACTATATAGTATCATGTCATGTATAGAGTTATGAAAGAGATGTTTTTGAAGAGTTATCATTGCATTGAAAAATGTTCATGATTTAATGCTAAAGTCAGGAAAATCCAACGAACAATTAATTGTGTAGTCTATGTTATCACAACTACATAAAAATGCATATACAGTTTCAGAAAGGAACTCTGCCAAAGTGGTAATCACACTTGTCTCTGAAAGCTAAAATTATAGATAATTTCTTTTTACTTCCTATGAGCTTTCTATATGTCCTAAATTTCCTATTTCCAACATGTATTATTTTAATAAAGAGAAAACAAAATAATAGTTGGATAGAAAAAAATTGTTCTTTTACTCCAATTCCAATTTCTTCCATCCTTTGCTGCTGCTGCTGCTAAGTCGCTTCAGTCGTGTCCGACTCTGTGCGACCCCATAGACGGCAACCCACCAGGCTCCCCCGTCCCTGGGGTTCTCCAGGCAAGAACACTGGAGTGGCTTGCCACTTCCTTCTCTAATGCATGAAAGTGAAAGGTGAAAGTGAAGTCGCTCAGTCGTGTCCGACTCTTAGGGACCCCATGGACTGTAGCCCACCAGGCTCCTCCATCCATGGGATTTTCCAGGCAAGAGTATTGGAGTGGGGTGCCATTGCCTTCTCCCTTCCATCCTTTAGGAGTTCTCAAATACTGGGATTGTTTTGTAATTAAATCTCTAGTTCTTTCACTCCATTGAAAAGTAATTTTTTTCTAAGGCTGGAGGATTAAAAACGCTTTAGATTTTCACTCTATCTCCTTGCCTGTCTTGGTTTTCAACTTCCTCCTAACCATATTTGCTCTCCTTTGGATACTCTCCAGATCCTTCTCTGGTTGTAGAGGATGAAAACTAAATAGGAGTTAGCTGAGTCTTGTTTGCTATTTGTCATGCCATTAGCATGAGTGGGCTGCAGTCTATGGGGTTTCACAGAGTCGGACACAACTGAAGCGACCACACATGAAAGTCACAATTGTACCATGTGTTATCAGCAAACTTCCTACCTTCATCTCCTCCTTGCTCTGAACTCAGCAAAAAGAAAAAATGTCCACTATTTTGCCTTTGAAAAGTTTTTGTAAACTGGAGCTTATTTGAAATATTCAAACTCCTTCTAGACATCCAAATCAGTCTTCTGATTTAATCTTTAATTTTATGTCCCCTTTTCCTTGAATCCCCTTCCCATTTCCTTTACAATCTGAGCTCATCAGAAAGTTTCCTTTGCAACTATTAATGGTTTTGTATCTGTCCCCTTTAAAATAGATCAGTTTGTTTACCAATCACACACCCTTTGGTCCACACATGAAAGTCACAATTGCTAACCTGTTTTCTCTTCCCTGGGTGGGGAAGATCCCCTGCAGAAGGAAATGGCAACCCTCTCCAGTATTCCTGCCTGGGAAATCCCATAGACAGAGGAGCCTGGCAGGCTACAGTCCATGGGGTCACAAAAGAGTTGGACACAATTTAGCGATTAAACAAGGACGACAACAACAATAAACAATCTACTTTACTGAATCCATCCATTTAAATGCTAATCCCATCCAGAAATAGACACAGATAGAAACAATGTTTAATTTGGACATCAGTCAAGTTGACACATGAGAGTAACTATCCCATATTCCTGGAGCTTATTTCCCCTCACCATCCCCTCTCATATTGGGTACTTGGATTTCAACTTCCTTAGAAGTATCTTCCATAGCTCTAAATCCTCTGAAGTATTGTTTTTGCCAATGTATATGGTGGATCATTGTGTGTATGTGTCTATGTATGTGGGTGTATGTCGTGTGTATATGGTTACATACGTTTGTGTAGCAAAAGACAAAGTATTTTGCTTGTTTCCCAGCAGTGTCCTCTGCTTTGGTCTGGAATCTTTTGTGATCAAATAATCAGAATTTAGTTTTCTTGGGTGTCAAAATCCTCATGGTCCTCCATCATACTGCGTGACTAAGGACATCAGACTCTGGAAACATGAGGTTGCAGGTGTTCAGTCTTGGGCCTTTCCGCTTCCCTCCCACCGCTGTGGTCACTTCCTCTTCTGTTCCAGAGTTCACTCACTTCATCTTTCTGACTTTCTCCCATGCCTCCACCCTCATCTCGAATCTGTTGGCTAAATTTGTATCTGTCATTTTAAGGTGCAGTCATCCCTAAGAACAAGACTTTATATCACCTTTTGCTTCCTTCTCTTAACTACTGCAGGTCATTGCATCAACCCTGGTTCAGTGCTGAATGGCCTGAATGGTGTCATATGTGAATATTATCTGACACCCAATAAAGGGGGATCATTTCCAGAAAGCTTCATTTATTTACCCCTTGTACATCAGAAAATGGAGGAGGGCATAGCAACCCACTAGTAGTCTTGCCTAGAGAATCCCATGGACAGAGGAACCTGGCAGGCTACAGTCCAGGGGTCCTGAAGAGTCACACATGACTAAAGTGACTGAGTATGCACATTAGAAAATGCACCTTCTCTATATGTTAAAAAAAAAAAAAAACTTTCTTGAAATCTGTTACACAGTTGATACATTATTATTATTAACATATTTTCCTAATATTTTTATTGTGCTAATCACTGTCCTAAGTGTTTTATAAGGAGTCAACTCATTCAGTTATCATAGCAACTCAATGAATGAATTACTTTTATCATTTCTATTTGCAGAAAAGGAAACTGAGGCATTAGAGTGATTAAGTACCTGTCCAAGGCTATCCCTCCAGCTAGTTTCAGAGGCATAATTTGAATCGTTCAAGTTGGGCTCCAGAGGTATACCCTTAATAACTGCAACTATTATCTCTCTCTTCTTACATTGTTATAAACTCAAAAGATGGTATAATCATTTTCTCCCCAGGTTCCCATCACTTCTATGCCTTCATCAGTTCTCATTGTCGATTGGAATTAGGTGCCAATAGCGTTTCCTCTCACTGCTGCCTTTATCACCTCAGCCTTTTGAGCAATGAAACCATCAGCAGGGCATGTCAAGAACTTTTTGATACTCTGCCTTTAGCAGAATAAGGCTTCCAGCAGCTTTATTGATAGTTGAAGCTACTTTATGTTGCCTCAGCACCAGTTTTGTGATTTATTGATCATTTACTTTTAATCTCAAAGCTCTGAAGTGTGCTTCTAAAACAGCATCAATATCTTTTTTTTTTTTCATTTTAGCCAGATCATATACTTCCACTTTATAAACTATAAATTTCCATCTAGGTTAATACTGTGTTTATATACATAGCCACTTCATATTTGTGTTACTTCTGAGTTTCTCTGACTAGCCTCACAATCTCACTTAAGACTAACTTTTCTATTTCCTTGATTTGAAAAATCTTTCTCTCTTTATCTCGAGTCCAGGATGAATCCCAGGCTGCAAACGTGTGCATGTAAGTGACTCCTAGACATCTTCACACTCAGGTACCTCAAATGCATTGGACTCTTTCCCCATAACTTCTTTTTATTTTTGGTCACATGCATGCAGGATCTTAATTCCCCCATCAGGGATCGAACCTGTGCCCCTTGCAGTGGAAGCTCAGTGTCCTAACTTCTGGACACCAGGAAATTCCCTAACGTCCTTCTCTTATCCCAAGTATTCCTTCCTATCTTTTACCATGTCCCCATTGTCCCATTAAGATATATTGGTCCCACTTATCTGCTCATCTTCGTGAGAAAACATATGAACATAATTGTTGGTTATCATCACTCCCATTTTCACTTCTCACACCCTGTTCTCCACTCAAGTAGGGTTCTGTCCTCACGACCCAAACTGACACTGCCCCGTGAGCATTACAGACTTTCATATTGGCAAAACCAATAGTTACTTTTCTTCGCTCACTACACTTTATCTCTTAGGCACATTTGATGCAGTTATTTACTTACTTCTCCTTTTGGTTTTTATAATGCCATTGTTCCATGAATTTCTTATTCTCATATTCTTTCCTTGTTCTCAGGCTTTTTGGCTGGCTATTCCTTGAGTTGGCTTCTAAATATTGAAAGTTCCCCAAATTGAGTCCTTCCTTATTAGTTTTTTATTGCAGCTATGAAAAATGACCACAAACTTAGTGGCTTAAAACAGCAAAAAATGTATTCGCTTACAGTTCAGAAGTCTGACACAGGTCTCCCTGGACTAAAATCAACGTATCGTCAGGGCTGTGTTCCTTTCTGAAGGCTCTCATAAAGAACTATTTTCTTATATTTTCCAGCTTGTGGCTTCTCCCACCCCCCATTTTCAAAGTCTCTTGAATCTCTCCCCAAACCTCTTTTCATGGTCTGGCTGTCTCAGACCACAGCCAAGAAAAGTTCTCCACTTTGAAGCCTCATATGTTTACCTTAGGCCCACTTGGATAATCAGGGAAAATTTCCCCATCTCAAAAGCCGTAAATTAATCATATCCGCAAAGTCCCTTGTGTTATGTAAGGTAACACATTCCAAAATTCTGTGGATTAAGACCGGAAATCATTGGGATCCCATTATTCTACCTACAACATTAGCCCTCTTTGCTTTTCTCTATGGAGGAGATTCTCTGAATCCTACAGTTTGAAATGCCATCTGTGTGATGCCACTCATATTTACATACCTAGCGTTGACTCCTCTGAGATTTCAACTCACATGTCCAAAGCCCAACTGAACTAACATCGTCCCTCTTTTTTCCCCCAAACTTCATTACTCCCACAAATCAAAGCCATCACAATCCCATCAGAACAAGAATTACATTTTGGTGGCCTTCTCTGCCCTCTTGCTTTTATCTGCAATTCTAATTGCAAAGGTTTTAATAGGCACCTTCACTTATTTCGTTCACTGTCTCCACTACAGCCACCCTAGACAAGGCTGCAGGGTCAGCAGTCCCCTAACGGCAGCTGCTACTTCTCTCTTGACGCCCTAATATTCACCTGGCATTAAAAAAAAAAAAAAAAAAACTTACAAAAGAGTCACAGTAATGTTTTAAAATAGTGAATGAGATTATTTTATTTCTCTGTTTAACACCCTCCAGTACCTTCTCATTTTTTCTTTTTTTCTTTTTGGCCACGCTGTGTGGCATGCAAGATTTTAGTTCCCCAACCCAAGGATCAAACTCTGGCCCCCTGCATTGAAAGCATGGAGTGTTAACCACTGGACCACCAGGGAAGTCCCTCATTACATTTTTTAAAGTCCTCTACAAAGCTCCTCAGGACCTACTTCTTTGACTTCATCTTCTACCACGCTCCTCCTCTTCCACTGAGTTTCAGCCACACCACCAGGGTTCAATCTATTCCTGGAGCATGATAAACTTGTGTCTTGCCTCAGGACTGTGCACTTTGTCTGGAACCCTCATTTCCAGATCTTTACAGAACTGGGTGATGTTTGTCATTAAGTCTTAGCTTAGGCCCTTTCCCACCACGATACTGTCATCTGAATTACTCTGCTGCTGCTGCTAAGTCGCTTCAGTCATGTCCGACTCTGTGCGACCCCATTGACAGCAGCCCACCAGGCTCCTCTGTCCATGGGATTCTCTAGGCAAGAACACTGGAGTGGGTTGCCATTTCCTCCTCCAATGCATGAAAGTGAAAAGTCAAAGCGAAGTCGCTCAGTCGTGTCCAACTCCTAGCAACCCCATGGACTGCAGCCCACCAGGCTCCTCCATCCATGGGATTTTCCAGGCAAGAGTACTGTAGTGGGGTGCCATTGCCTTCTCCACTGAATTACTCTACCCACACTTTTATTTTCTGTCCTATGACTCTCTTTTAATTCCTTACCACTGATCACTATCTTACTTATTTGTATCAGTGTCACTGGAATGAACTTTACATAAAATAAATACACATGTTTTATGTACACAATTTGATCAGTTTCGACAAATACATACACTTGAATAGCTACAACCTCAATTAAGAGGTAGAACATTTTCATCACCTCAGAAAGCTTGCAAACGCTTCTTAGCAGTCAAGCCCCCATGACTATCCAGGGAGCTTCTGATCTGATTTTTTGTAGTTACTGATCTCATCAGTTTTCTTGTTCCAGAGTATCTGTCAAATCAAAATAGGTAATTTGAAAATGTTTAGTAGCTCATATAGCTTTCTTCTAGAATGCCAAACAACTTCATAACTCTAGAGTCTGTTTCCTTTTGCTGAATATGTTTTCCAGTTTCATCCTTGATGTAGCAGCAGTTCATTCTTTCCTATTGGTGGGCAGTATTTTATTTTACAAAAACACAATAATTTGTTTACCCATTCTCCAGTTGATGTTGCACTATTTCCAGATTTTAGCTGCTTTGAGAAAAGCTACTATGAACCTTCATGCACCAGTCTTTTTAATACATGTTTATCTTTTAGGTGATACAGGAAGTTAATATTTAAGTTTATCAGAAACTGCCTACCTGCTTTCCAAAATGTTTGATCCATTTTATACTACCTCCAGCTTTGTGTAAGAGTTCTAGTTGTTCCACATCCTTTCCAATACTTTGTATTTAGTCTTTTGTTTTGTTTTGGACATTCTAGTTATATCCTGTAGGGGCTTTTATTTTCATTTTATTGATGACTAATAATGTTGAATACCTTTTAAAATGTGTGTTGGTCATTTGTATATCTTTTGCATAGAGTCTTTTGCAGAATTTTCTCTTTTAAAAAATGTAGTCTTCTGTGGGGAGAAAGGACACTTAGGGAATTTGGGATCAACATGTTACATACTGCTGTATTTAAAATGGATAACCAACAAGGCCCTACTATATAGCACAGGGAAATCTGCTCATTATCATGTGACAGCCTGGATGGGAGCAAAGTTTGGGGAATAATGGATACATGTATATGTATGGCTGAGTCCTTTTGCTGTCCACCTGAAAATAAAAAATGTTAAAAAAAAAACTGTCTTCTAATTGTTCCATTGTAAGACTTCCATATATATTCTGTATATGAGTCTTTGTCATGTATGTGTTGCAAATATTTTCTCCATTACTGTTGCTTGGTTCTTAATTTTCTTAATAATATATTTTGAAGGACAGAGCTTTTAACTTTGATGAAATTCAATATATATTTTTTCCTTTTTGGTTATTGTTTTTTGTGTCCTCTTTGTAAAATTTTTGTTTACTCATTGTATCAAAAATTTTCTCCAGTGTTTTCTTCCTAAAATTTATAATTGTAGTCTTTATGTTTACAGCCATTTCTCTCATGCTCTCTTTGTTTTTCTCTTATTTTACCTCTTTTCCTCATTTCTTTGTTCTCCTTTCTTTCTCATATGCTCATGTGAAAGCTAGAGCACTCTGATCTCAGTTTTCACCTTATTTCTCTTTCTCTAATGCCTGTCAGCAAAACAAAGGTAGTAGCAGCAAAACCTGAAGAAGATGTTTTCATTTTTAAAAGGCAGGAGGTGGAATGAAAAAGGCAGGATTATATATAGTTCTTTTTTTTTCTTTCACTTCTTTTGCACAAGAATTACCTCTTTAGACAAGAAATTACATTGCAAAAGGAATATTCTTGGAGAGCAGAGGGCTCAGAAGGGTGTGAGAAAATGGTGAAAAGCAGGATGATAAAAGAAGGGGATGTAGACCAGAGCCAGAGAGACATGTGCCTCCGTTTACAATGAATGGCCCCAAAAGAAACAGTGAGTAGTGTGACATCTGGAACCCATTCTGTGTTATCTGTATCTTGCTTTTATATCCAATTCTTTTTTCCCATGGCCAGGGCAGACCAACCTGACCAATGGGGAAATAAAAAGTAATATCACAAGTACCGTGTGACTGTCTTATTTCTACCCTCTTTTTTTGACAGGATCTCCTGCTACCCTCCATTCTCCCTGTTCACCTTGTAGAACCCCCCTAGAGTCACCTTGTTTATTGAGTTCACGGACCCAGTCCTAATGGGTACACTACTTTCCTCTTCTGTTATGCTAGTTCTGCCTTCTGAGGTGATGTCTGCTGCCTTTGAGGCCCTTTGGAAGTGCCTACCATTACAATAAACTGTGGAAAATTCTGAAAGAGATGGGAATACCAGACCACCTGACCTGCCTCTTGAGAAACCTATATGCAGGTCAGGAAGCAACAGTTAGAACTAGACATGGAACAACAGACTGGTTCCAAGTAGGAAAAGGAGAACGTCAAGGCTGTATATTGACACCCTGCTTACTTAACTTATATGCAGAGTACATCATGAGAAACCCTGGGCTGGAAGAAGCACAAGCTGGAATCAAGATTGCTGGGAGAAATATCAATAACTTCTGATATGCAGATGACACCATCCTTATGGCAGAAAGTGAAGAGGAAGTAAAAAGCCTTGTGTTGAAAGTGAAAGAGGAGAGTGAAAAAGTTGGCTTAAAGCTCAAAATTCAGAAAACGAAGATCATGGCATCTGGTCCCATCACTTCATGGCAAATAGATGAGGAGACAGTGGAAACAGTGTCAGACTTTATTTTTTTGGGCTCCAAAATCACTGCAGATGGTGATTGCAGCCATGAAATTAAAAGACACTTACTCCTTGGAAGGAAAGTTATGACCAACCTAGATAGTATATTGAAAAGCAGAGATATTACTTTGCCATCAAAGTTCCGTCTAGTCAAGGCTATGGTTTTTCCAGTGGTCATGTATGGATGTTAGAGTTGGACTGTGAAGAAAGCTGAGCACTGAAGAATTGATGCTTTTGAACTGTGGTGTTGGAGAAGACTCTTGAGAGTCACTCAGACTGCAAGGAGATCCAATCAGTCCATTCTAAAGGATATCAGTCCTGGGTGTTCTTTGGAAGGACTGATGCTGAAGCTGAAACTCTAATCCTTTGGCCACCTCATGCGAAGAGTTGAGTCATTGGAAAAGACCCTGTTGCTGGGAGGGATTGGGGGCAGGAGGAGAAGGGGATGACAGAGGATGAGATGGCTGGATGGCATCACCGACTCGATGGACATGAGTTTGAGTGAACTCCTGGAGTTGGTGATGGACAGGGAGGCCTGATTAGCTGTGATTCATGGGGTCGCAAAGAGTCGGACACTACTGAGCGACTGAACTGACTGACTGACTGACCATTACTATTCACATAGTTTTCTACCTCAGCTTGCCAGAACAGTGCTGTGCCAAAGCCCTGATGTTCTGAAGCTCTTCTGCTCTGCCAAAAAAATACTGCTGCACTACTAATATATTAGATCTCCTGAGTCAGCAAGATCAGCCCGCATTTTCTGCTCATCTAGGAAGAATTCCTCTTCCTTAGCTCTGTGTTATAAACTCCTCTGTCTGGGTCCTAAAACCAGTTTATTCCATACTCACAGTTTCTTAGGAAAACAATTCTTTACACCTGACTTACATCTTTCTCTTCCCAGACAAGACTCCTTTACTCCAAATCTCTGGACCCTTACTTTTCCCCCTGAGGTTCCAGGTTAGGAGAATAAGCAGAGGGACAGACAATGCCCTAACTCACAATTTTCTCTTCCAGAATATGGTGCTGTGAGTGGACCGCATGCAAACATGTCCCTCTTTCCTTAGGAAGAGTTCTTTGTCAGAAGCACTTCAGCACCAAGGGCATCCCCTGTCCTTTCGTCCATTCATGCTCAGCCATTCAAGCTCATTTTAACTAAACTGTTTTAAAAGAGGTATGCAAGTCTCAATCTATCATGTGGTATCTGTTGCTACGATTGATTAATCTCTTTTGTTTTCTTGTATAGTACTGAGTTAACAGATGATTTATTGTATGGTTTTGGGTAGATACTTGGTTTAAATGAACTCTAAATGAAAACTGTAGACAATATTCTGGTTATATTGGGTAAATAGCACATGCTAAAGGCTGATGCAATCAGCTTTTTCCTTCATTCTTTCCTTCTTCCTTCCTTCCCTCTCTTTCTTCCTCCTTCCCTCCCTTCCTTCCTTCTTACTATTTTCTCCTTTGCAAAGTCATTTGTTGATAGCAGCAGAATTCCACATTAGCCTTGTCAGCCATATGAATGGTTAACATGGTTATCTCAATATGGAGTCATCTACCACCCTGTGAGTTGCATTTCCCTTGGCTGGTGATGGATAACTCCCATATGCTAGAATCTGTGGGTCACCACTGTTGTCTGTGACAATGCTGAAGGA
Organism: Bos mutus; assembly: GCF_027580195.1. Lineage (NCBI taxonomy): Eukaryota > Metazoa > Chordata > Mammalia > Artiodactyla > Bovidae > Bos > Bos mutus. The sequence goes on along the minus strand of NC_091617.1, from coordinate 87,975,130 downwards.
AGTCACTGTTTCTTCTAAGGTTGAACTTCATCCTCCATGACCTGTTTCTTAATCTTTTTTTCATTATTACCCTCCCTTTCCAGCCCTCCACTTCACCAGGAGCCTTTTTAGTTTTTTTTCCCCCCTAATTACCTCCTCCACCCCCTGTGGTATTTCATTACCACCTATGCACTGTTTATCTGTTTGCACACCATAGTCCTTCAACTATTGTAAAAACTAAGCTTTTTTTTTTTTTTCCATACATACTATTCTCACTGGAACTGGGGATTTTTACCACTGGGGCAGTATTAGTTTCCATGTAGAACTCATGCTCTGAAAAGAATGGTGTGGATGCCAGATGGCTGTGATGATGCTAAGTATCTTTTTCTTTTCTTTCCTTTTTTTTGAGGAAGGCTTTTGATATAACAGAATGATTAGAAACTTGAGAGACAGGAGTCCTGATTTTGCCATCACCAGCTGTACGATCTTAGGAAAACATCTCTGAGCTTTATTTCATCAAAAGTAAAGTGTGGGAAAATGTACTTTGTTTATAAGGCTGTTTGAGGATTATTAAAATCCCTATGCAACTCTTAGTACAATGCTTCTCATGTAAGTTTAATTCCCCAGTTAGTTTATATTGGTCAACTCATCAATTTATTGACACCAAGTACTCTCCATCTTCTTGAAATCATACGTCATCCTGTATTATTTCACACACTGTCTGTTATGTCCAATTACACAAAATGCTGAAACTTATAAAGACCTTAAAACAAGCTCATTTTCCCTTCTAGAAGGGAAAATAGCTAATATTTACAGCTTTCCCAGCCCAGATCAGGTCAGGCAGAGTGTCAGGCAGAACATAGACAAGTGAAGGAAGCAGTTCCAAAGGTATCCATATGTCCTGGGTCTCAAACTGAATAACTTTTTTGGTTTCTACTGGAAATTTTGGAGTTGGCTCAGTAAAATCCATTTTTATACTTCACATAGCTATTTATAGTATTTTTGTACTTCAAATAGTTATTTGAAACAACTATTCACCAGAGAGTCTTGGGAACTTTCTTTTAAGCCTACATTTAAACCTTCTTAATCCTCGCTACTCAAACTATGATCCACAGACAGCAGCTCCAGCATCCCCTGGGAGCTTGTTAGAAGTGTAGAATCTCAAGTCACATCCAAGAGCTACTGAATCAGGATCTTCATTTCAATAAGAATCCCAGCTCATCTGTATGCACAGCAAAGTTTGAGAAACATTTTGCATAATCACTTTTCTTCCTCTAACTGCATCCAATGATTATTAATCTTTTAATAACCCATAATGAATGCTATTTACAAATATTATTACCTATTCATACCTATTAACACTATTAACTAAGTAACACTATTAACTAAGTGCCAAGCCCAACCTTCTTCAATACATGTATTTTTGAACACACCCATAGAGTGATCATAAATTTTGGTATATTTATGACTCACCTGGGAAGCCTGCCAAAAATTCAGGAGGCTACTTACAGAGACAGGGATTCATTAGATCTGAGATGACATCCAAGATCTCAATTTTCCACAGTTACTTAAGATTTTGCAAGTGGTCCATGGACCATGGTTTATGAAAAATGGTGTTATACTCTAAAATTTATTAAAAAAAAAAAAACCTCCCTTTCCCTTTCTTATCCCTCTAATCATGCTAATAGATGATATAGGGCTTTCTAGGTGGCTCAGTGGTAAAGAATCTGCCTGCCAATGCAGGAGACACAGGAGACATGGGTTCAATCCCCGGGTTGGGAAGATCCCCTGGAGGAGGAAATGGCAACCCGCTCCAGTATTCTTGACCTCAAAATTGCATGGACAGAGGAGCGTGGTGGGCTACAGTTCACGGGGTTGCAAAGAGTCAGACACAACTGAGCAACTGACCTCTCAGCCACCCATAGAGGTATATATTAAAAGTGTAGAAAGACCAGGAAACACACCAAATCAACCTTTGTAGAACATTTTATGGTCTGATTATGCTGTTCTCATTCTCTCTGTTTGATGTTGTAACTCTGCTCTGGAAAAGAACATGAGAGCATGGCTGAGGCTGCAGAAAACATATTGCAATGCTCAATGAAGGGAAGTGATTTCTATCACTTTCTCTCTAATCAATGAGAACTACAAAGATTTATAAATATTTATTATAATATTGATAACTATTTTTATAATTGTGAGAGAAAGGATAAGGGTAAAGAAAAAAAAATTGATATGTCACAATGCTTAGAGGAGAATTTTAAAGTAATTCTTAACCTAGCAGTATACACTATTTTGTACATGTTGGGCAGTAAGTAATTAATTGATAGTCATAGCTTACTGATTGTTCTTTCCACCAGAATTAAGGTAATTGGTAAAATGCATTAGAAGTCTTTCAGAAGTTGATGTACAAACAAGAAAAGGCTGTAATAGAAGTACAAAGTACGATTTTAAAGATATCAGACAGAGTTTCCCATCTTCATTGAGAAACAGAAGCTGAAGAGTAATCACCTTATATAGTTTTCTTTTAGAAAGACTAAAATTTGGTAATGTATGGATGTGAGAGTTGGACTACAAAGAAAGCTGAGCACCGAAGAATTGATGCTTTTGAAGTGTGGTGTTAGAGAAGACTCTTGAGAGTCCCTTGGACTGCAAGGAGATCCAACCAGTCTATTCTAAAGGAAATCAGTCCTGAATATTCATTGGAAGGACTGATGCTGAAGCTGAAACTCCAATACTTTGGCTACATGATGTGAAGAACTGACTCACTAGAAAAGACGCTGATACTGGGAAATATTGAAGTTGGGAGGAGAAGGGGACGACAAAGAATGAGATGGTTGGATGGCACCACTGACTCCATGGACATGAGTTTGAGTAAGCTCCAGGAATTGGTGATGGACAGGGAAGCCTGCCGTGCTGCAGTCCATAGGGGTTGCAAAGAGTTGGACATGACTGAGCAATGAACTGAACTGAAAATGTGTTTATCAATGGCTGTTACTTAGAGATATAACTGGAAATATAGTAGCAAAAGTTAGTAGCACGTATTTTATGAAAGGATTGAATAATCTATATATTTAATACTATATAAAAGACTTTTATGATCAATGGAAAATCTCCATCAGGTAGGAAAACCATGGCCGGTGGGAATATTTGACATTTAACCATATTGGAACTATCTTGGGAGCAGATATTGCAAATTTGACTTGAGTTACTAGAGTGACCTTTGGAGATTCTTTTTGAAGAATAATATCTTCTTTAAGACTAAACTTAATCAGAAATTGTGGAAACAAGAATTATGTTTGAGTATTTATCTATATATCCGGAGGAAGTATAAGTACCTTTAAGGTCTCTTATCTATTTAAATCCAGTTTTATTCACAGGATTCTGTGTGGACATTTCTGGAAGCTATTTCACAGTTGTTTAGTGAAGAGATATAGGACTAAGTCAAAAATCTGGGGGTCACAAGGAAGCAGATGGACTATTTAAGGCAGATATAGGAAGGAGACTATAAACCCTGAGAAAGGATTTGTTTCATCATTGGTTGTTATTAGAAAGCAGTTCCCATCACCTGTCCTCATCAGGAAAGCCCTCTTACTTTTCTATAAAGAAGTGGTTATTAAAAGTAAGATTACTGGTAGTACTGCCAAGGAACGGCATCAGGTTTTCCTAATCCTTATAATGTGATTGATAAGAATCACACAGTGTCCTGGGGAAATGATTTGATTGACATTTCCTCTGGTGCACCTTTGTTAAAATGTTTGGATCAGCTTTAAAGGAATTGTGTTTTATTTTGGCTAAGCAGAGAAACTGTGTTTTCTTTTTATTTCTGGGGGTACATGTTTTTCCTTGTCCACATCTGGTTCCAAATAGAACGATTACTCACATCAGCCTTTTGGATTTTTTTTTTAATATTATGATTTACACCTTCCAAACATCTTCATGTTTACAGGTAGACCAACAGAGGGGAGCTTAAGAGTGGGTCTCTTAAGCTGGGTCTCTCAGCTGCCCTTGTATCCTAGTTGTCAGAGATGTCCAGTGGACCCCCGTAGTTGGTGTTGATGCGGCTTTGTTCAAACTCTGGCAATGGGAAAATTTCCTCATCATATCATGGTCACACCAGTTACAGATATGAATATCTGCTGGATAATACAGAAGATTTTTTTCTTTGAAACTTATGGTTAAGGGGTAGATTTAATGAAACCTGGATAAAAGAAGTCAAAGTTAGGTTTTATTTACATTGGGTTTGTTTAAGAAATTCTTAGAATTAGAAGGACCTACTGAGTGAATTTATAAATAAAAGTAAGATAAGAGTGGATAGCATTCAAGAAGAAACAGAGCAGTGAGACTGAGATCCACAGAGAAATTTAGAACACTTTGTTAACTTATACAGAAAATAGCTTTGCTAAAAAAAAAAAAAATAGAGTTTCTCCTACAGTTATTGACATTTTTCCAAAATCAGAAGCAAGAAACTCTTTGAATTTCAAGTGAGAGTTTTACTTAGGGTTATGGTTGCAGTGGGGCCTCTGGAAAATAGGGATACATATCTTTCCTAACAGGGAGTGAGATGGCATCTTCAGTGGGGTACCAATGTGTTATAGGGAATACTTTATGACCTAGACATGTTGGAATGTACAATATACCCTAAGATATGGGACCTATAGGTGAGAATGTTTAAGCAGGTTTGAGAGAGATAAAAGAGATGCCAAGTTAAGGTCATTATGAGCAACTAAGGCTATGGCCCATGGCCTGTAAAGAAATTGAGAATGAAATAGTTATTATAAAATAAGCTGCATTGCAAGGCTATACAGCTCTTTTAAAGTATGCAGATGCTATTAAATGCATGGACTATTTTATATAATATAAAAGTATTCCATGCTGCTATTTAAGTCTGATATTGTTCCCCACATTTAATTCATAGTTTTCTGCAGGGAGGCTCTGCAGTAAATGGTTAACATAGTCCTCAGCAAGCCAGAGTCATTGAAAATGATAGTTGGTTACTTTCATTAAAATTAAGAAACTAGGCAAAGCCCCAGAATTCTTTCACAGGAAGTGACTGAGAAGCACAGACCTCATCACTGAGGACCACCCTATCAAGAGAGGAAACATATGTGTTCATCTTTACTATCCTTGGAACCTAGTGCAGTACAAGGTACATAGATTTGTTGTTTTGTTTGGCAATGAATTTTGTGTGTGCATGTCCCAGAATGGACCAATATAATGGTTTCTTGTTAATGTTAAATTGAAGTCTTAGTGTAATATCCTTTAAAACATTCTGTGTGCTCCTCCTTCTCATCCCCCAAAAAGCTGAAATGGGAAATATATAAATTTAGAAAAAGGAAAATAAATTAGAGTGGCAAATGAAAAAGCAAGACAAACCCCAAATACGTTTCTGTATGGGAAAAAAAGCCAAATCAATAATAACAGGAGCGTTAACATACCTAATTTAACATGATACTTAGAATCGGGGCAGTGGGTTAAATTGTAACATTGGTGTTTAGTAAAAAGAATTCATTTGCATGAAGAAATCAGAGCTGTCATCAACTGCTATTATAGTTTTAGTAAGTCTTTAAATTTTCGTCTTTTTGCTTTGTACTTTTCCATTACACACGGCACATTATAACCAGATCAGTGGAGTAGCCAAGAGAGCAGAATTTATATTGCAAAATGAACGCTGATGGTTAATAGCTGAGCAGGATAATGAGCCACAATTCTGGTGGAGAGTCCAAGCTTACACAGATTGTTCAAGTCTAAACAGTGACCCTCCCAAGGCTGATGATTTCCTCAGTACTCCCAGATGGCCCAGGCTGTAGGAGGCCTCGTAAATCAACCCTTGCTGTAACTGCTGCTGCTGGAAATGAGGAGAAGCAGCTGCGTAGATTTTCCTCTGTGATGTGAGGATGGCACGGATCACTCCACTTAGCTTCCAGCATGATTCCATTCATGGTGAGGTTGGGTACATTCTAAACAGCTTTTCCTCTTCGTGACAGTCTTTAGCCAAATCCGTGTTCCAAAACCAGAACATTTTACATAGGCATAAATTATTTATGTTTTCTTGCACAATGGATAGTGAGAGGATGAGCAATACAGTAGTGAAGGGCGAGATTCCTGGTAATGACAATAGCTTGTGTTTATTAGGTGCTTTCTGTGAGCAAGGCATTAGGTTAAGCCCCTTTAGTGCATGCTGCCATTTAATCCTAACAAAATTCTAATGAGTTAAATACCATTCTAATCCTCATATTAATGAAAAAGAAAATGAGCTTTATAAAGGTTAAATAACTTGCTCAAGTAGCAGAACTGAGATTTGAACCCAAATCTTGTCTGATCCCAAATCCCATGCTTTTAACCACAGTATACTGGTTTTCCTTGAAAAGGAGCAAGAGAGAACTAAAATTTGTTACTATGGTCTATCTGGGCAATGCTTTAATGTCTTGCTTTACTACAATATGATTCTTTTAGAATTCAGTGAAGCTAAGACCCATTTGGTAGATTTCCTTCTGTTTCCCGAGAAAGGAAGAGATCAGAATGAAAGCTCATCCTTTGGCAGGACATGATTGTACTCCTTGCCTCTCAGCATTTGACCCACATTTTCAGGCTCAAGTTAAATGTCATCTTCCCTAAGTAAACTTTTCCAACAGAACCCTCACCTGCAAAGTCAATATTAAGCACTCTTTCCTGCATAGTCACCACCACACCTTATACATATCATTTCCTCTCTTCTCTGCATCTCAAACATTTCTAGAGGGCAAATGTAGATTCATTTCCAAAGCACAACTCCAGGATGAGAAGAGATTGTAGTACTGAGTTAAATCTTATTGAAATCGTATAGTTAGATGTTTTTATTGACAATTTTAAAGTGCCTAAGGAAAAAACAAAGACCCAGTCAAAACTGATTAATTTGTATAAAGTAATTTGATCCTGGAACAGATGCCTTTACCCAGGTGAGTCATTTGTCACATGGGTACCAGGTGAGAGACGATTATGTTCAGGTTCACAATAGTGTAGAGAAGTACCATGGGCACATGTTGGCTGCTGCTGATGGGCCAGCACCTCTTCTTTCATTTATTGGAGTTAATTCAAGCACTCATTCAGAAAACATCATTTGTATACTGTGCCCTAAGTTGGGTAGTGACCAGAAGACTGAAGTGGTTTTTCAGGAGAGGTAAATTACCAAGATGAACATAATGGCAAAAGTCTCTATTTTCAAAGGACTCATTTTCTATTAGAGAAAATATGCAGACTTTTGCTTCTACCTATGTGCTGTGCTGTGCTTGCCACTCAGTCGTGTTGGACTCTTTGTGACCCCACAGACTGTAGCCCACCAGGCTGCTCTGTCCATAGGGATTCTCCAGGCAAGAATATGGGAGTGGATTGCCATGCCCTTTTCCAGGGGATCTTCCCAACCCAGGTCTTCTACATTCCAGGTGTATTTTTTACATCTGAGCCACCAGGGAAGCCCAAGAATACTGGAGTGGGTAGCCTATCCCTTCTCCAGGGGAACTTCCTGACCCAGGAGTTGAACCAGGGTCTCCTGCATTGCAGGCAGATTCTTTGCCAGCTGAGCTACCAGGGAAGCCCTTGCTTCCACCTATATTTAGTATTTATTTTGTTCTGACTTATCACAGAAACAATTTTTTGTTTAACACTTGACAGTCTATGAAGCACTATCACATTCATTTATTGTTTCATTTATGTTCAAGAAAGGCCCCCAACCAGCATCTTACTGATGCTGAAGACCTAACACTTTGCTATTTCTTATATCCAGTTCCCAGGAATTAGAGGCAATCAGTGGATGGTCATGCTAATTTAAGATCATGCTGATGACACAGAGAAGAGGTTGAGCTTTTGTTATAAACATCAAAGGAGCATGTTCTAGGCTAGACTTCTCTATTGTAATAGATCAGTCTCTGGTTCCATTTTTAGCTCTTAGTCTAAAAGAAAAAATAAAATATTTTCTACCTTAAAAAACACCCATATTGAAACTGCAGCACTTCTTTTATGCTCGATCACAGTTTCTCATTGTAATGCTGTCTTCCTATTGAGATGCTGCACCTCAGGCCATTTCTGCACAATTGTAACCAACTGTCATCAATAAAGTCAAGAAAACAAGACAGAAGATTTTTTACTGTGGTTGTAGTTTTGTTTTGTTTTCAAGAAAGAAAAGCAGAAGACAGGTAACTTTGACAACCAGGAAAAAAAGCTTTTACAGATAAATGGCATGTTTACATCCATTTTTTTCCGCTATCATAAAAGCACCCAAATCAGTTTCCTCCTTCTAATTGATAACAGTGGACCGTATTTGAGAGAATGGCACATTGCTTTGAGGATCAGTTGAGTCAATTTTATTAAGGCTTAAAGGGGTGATAGGAGATTAATGTTTGCCTTCTTGGCACTGACTGTGCCAGCCTCCTCCTGAGAAGGAAGCACAATATCACTCACTGAGCAGAGACAGTAAAGATGAGTTCTGCAACCAGTTGGACCCTGAGGGTCACATACCCCAGTGACAGTGCTGTCAATACAACCGTATCCCACCAAATAATAATGCAGTCTTAAATTTAAGTATAGCTCCAGGTCAGATCATTTCTCTTTTGAAATAGCAATTGACTCACCAACCATGGGGAAAAAAATTGTGATTTTGGAAAAAAGCCAAAAAGTTAAGGCATATATGCTTGCTCAACAATGAATATTCTCCTCCAAAATGGACATGACTCATTAGCACAATTAGCACCAAAATATTCCCCACCACCCAAGTCCTAGTAAAGAAATAAAAATATTGATAAAGGTGAAGTGGTTCATCACTTTCATTAAAAGAGGAACAGGTAAAAGTGCGTATCCAGGTTTTCAATTGGTTTGTTTCTACTTTCCAAATCCAAAGAAATGATAAGATTATGAAATTCTATCATTTGAACAGATAGGAGAGCTTGTCAGACATTCAGCCAGTGAAATATCAGTTGAAAGCGATAATTAAATTATTTCCATTTAAAAATGTCATTTTCTATATGAGGAATAACATTCTGAGGATGGTGACCTTTTCTCTCTCATTAGGCTCAGAGAAAATAAGCAGATAGAGAGCACAAGCTATTTAGATTAGATGAGGAAGACTTTTTTGATGAGGGGAGGACACTAAATGGGAAAAAGTTTCTCACAAATTCTTGAAAACTAGGCGATATTGTCTGTTCAGTCAGTCAGTCAGAAAGTTCAGTTGCTCAGTCGTATCCAACTCTTTGTGACCCCATGAATTACAGCATGCCAGGCCTCCCTGTCCATCACAAACTCCCAGAGTTCACTCAAACTCATGTCCATCGAGTCGGTGATGCCATTCAGCCATCTCATCCTCTGTCATCCCCTTCTCCTCCTGCCCCCAATCCCTCCCAGCAACAGCGTCTTTTCCAATGAGTCAACTCTTGGCATGAGGTGGCCAAAGTATTGGAGTTTCAGCTTTAGCATCAGTCCTTCCAATGAACACCCAGGACTGATCTCCGTTAGGATGGACTGGTTGGATCTCCTTGCAGTCCAAGGGACTCTCAAGAGTCTTCTCCAACACCACAGTTCAAAAGCATCAATTCTTCGGCACTCAGCTTTCTTCACAGTCCAACTCTCACATCCATACATGACCACTGGAAAAACCATAGCCTTGACTAGATGGACCTTTGTTGGCAAGGTAATGTCTCTGCTTTTGAATATGCTATCTAGGTTGGTCATAACTTTCCTTCCAAGGGGTAAACGTCTTTTAATTTCATGGCTGTAATCACCATCTACAGTGATTTTGGAGCCCAAAAAAGTCTGACGCTGTTTCCACTGTTTCCCCATCTATTTCCCATGAAGTGATGGGACCAGATGCCATGATCTTAGTTTTCTGAATTTTGAGCTTTAAGCCAACTTTTTCACTCTCCTCTTTTACTTTCAACAAGAGGCTTTTTAGTTCCTCTTCACTTTCTGCCATAAGGGTGGTGTCATCTGCATATCAGAGGTTATTGATATTTCTCCCGGCAATCTTGATTCCAGCTTGTGCTTCTTCCAACCCAGGGTTTCTCATGATGTACTCTGCATATAAGTTAAATAAGCAGGGTGACAATATACAGCCTTGATGTACTCCTTTTCCTATTTGGAACCAGTTTGTTGTTCCATGTCCAGTTCTAACTGTTGCTTCCTGACCTGCATACAGGTTTCTCAAGAGGCAGGTCAGGTGGTCTGGTATTCCCATCTCTTTCAGAATTTTCCACAGTTTATTGTGATCTGCACAGTCAAAGGCTTTGGCATAGTTAGAATGTGTTTAACTGCAGTTTTAATTAGGTAGGGATGAAGAAAATCTTTCTTAAAAAGAATATTTTAGCTCCATAACTCTTTTTAAGATTAATCTTCCTGTTTTGAAATAATTATGGATTCACATGCAGTTGTAGAAAAGAGATACCACCCTTTATCCTGTAGAAGGACATGGCAACCCCAGTATTACCCTTTCCCTTCCTCTCTATCCCTAACACTTGCCAACCACTAATTTCTTTGCATTTCTAAAATTTTGTGACTTCAAAAGTGCTATATAAATTGAATCATCCATGATGTGGCCTGTAGCAGTGCTTTTCATTCAGCTTGATTCCCTGAAGATTCATCTAAGTTGTTCCTTTTTATTGCTGAGTAAAATTTTGTGGTGTATATACCACGATTCATATAGCCATTCACCCACCTCAGGACATCAGGGTTGTTTACAAGTCTAGGCTATTTTGAATAAAGTTTTTATAGACATTCACTTATAGATTTTTAAAAAGTATTTATTTATTATTTTGTGGCTGCATTGGGTCTCAGTTGCGGCATGCAGGATCGTTCTATTGTGGCCTGTGGGCTTCTCTCAAGTTGTGGTGCCTGGGCTCTCTAGTGTGCGGCTGTGGCACACAGGTTTAGTCATTCTGAGGCACGTGGGATCCTAGTTACCTGGCCAGGGGTTGAACCTGTATCCCCTGCATTGGGAGGCAGATTCTTAACCTCTTAACTGCCACAGAAGTCCCCACCTACAGATTTTTATGTGAACATAAGATTTTATTTCTCAGGGGTAAATGCCCAGGAAAGCAGTTTTTAAATTGTATAGTAATTGGGCATTTGGTTTTACAAGAAACTGCCAAAGTGTTTTCCAGGGTGACTGTACCATTTCAATTTTCACCAGCAATATACGAGTGATCCTGTTTCTCCACAGTTACTGCTATCATTAATTTTTCTTTCAATCATTCTGATAGGTGTATAGTGATATCTCACTGGGGTTGGTTTTAGTCTTCCTTTCCCTAATGGCTAATTAGTCTGAATATATTTTTAGTTTAAGTGAAAATCATGTGTATACCCTCTGGTGAAATATTAGTTCATGTCTTGTGCTTACTTTCTGATTGGATTGTTTGATATTTACTGCTGAGTTTTTAAAGTTTCTTTACATATTCTAGTTTCTAATACTCTGTCAGATATGTAATTCAAAAATATTTTCTTCCATTGGGTAGCCTGTCTTTTCATTCTCTTAATGAAAATCTTTAATGAGAGTCTTCAGAGTTCAAATGTTTTAAAACTTTGCTGTGATTCAAGTTATCACAAATTTTTCCTTTTATGGTTCATGTCTATGATCACTTAGTCTAGCACTAGATCCTGAAAATTTTCTATTTTTTCCTGAAAATTTTACAGTGTAAGATTTTACATTTACATCCATGATTCATTTTGAGTTAATTTTTGTATAAGATGTGTGGCTTTGGTGAGGGTTCATTTTTTTACCTGTGAATATGGACTTTTCTAGGACCATTTGTTGAAAAAACTATCTTTCCTCCATTGCGTTACTTTTGTAACTTTAGAATGCCACAACTTTTAACACTAGAGAAGACACAAATTTAGCTAAATTTTCATATATTTAAGAAAAATACTTGTTCAAGCTTAGAGAGTGCTAATTCTGAGTGTAGGCATTCTTCTCTGCTCTTTACATGTAACTTAAATAATGAATAATGTAACTTTATTCATTTCGTAGCTCAGTCGGAAAAGAATCTGCCTGCAGTTCAGGAGACCCGGGTTCGATCCCTGGGTCGGGAAGATCCCCTGGAGAAGGAAATGGCAACCCAATCCAGTATTCCTGCCTAGAGAATCCCAGGGACGGGAGAGCCTGGTGGGCTGCCGTCTATGGGGTCGCACAGAGTTGGACACGACTGAAGTGACTTAGCAGCAGCAGTAGCAGCCAGTATCCTTGCCTGGAAAATCCCGTGGAGGAGGAGCCTGGTGGGCTGCAGTCCATGGGGTCGCAAAGAGTCAGGCACGACTGAGTGACTAACACTTCATTTCACTCATTTAATTGCTTCAGCAAATTATAATTCATTTAATTACCTTAATAATTCTTTGAGGTAGGTATTTTTTGTTCCCATTTTAAAGATAAGGAACCTGGAACACTGCCAGGTTAAATGATTTGCTTAAAATCACAACGCTGGTAAATTGGTAGCTAGGATTTGAACACAGACAAGGTATCCCTTGAGACTGTGCTATTTACTTTTGTGAGAACTGTATCCAGGTTTAGCAAAATACTCAACATTTTGCCATTTTCCTCACTGTTACCCCAAGGTATTTGAACTAGTGTAGGAATGAAAGACTTTTCCACGCATCCCTCTTTTTAGGTATCCTGTGTTTGATGTATTATTTATGTTAAAACCCTCATTATCTGTGAAAACACAATGGAAGAATCCAAAAGCATCCCATTATTTTTTAAATTTGGAGTCTGTTCCACAAGTTGAACTTCTAGATGTTGACACCTTGACCTTCCTGTTACCTGCCAACCAACTCTTCCCCCTCAGGGCTTAAAAAAAAAACACAGAAATCCACTGGGGAATTCCAGTGCTACTGTCATTAGCCAGTAACAGAGCTCGGGGCTGGCTACAGAAAGCAACTCTTTTTTTTTTTTTTTTTTTAAAGTTTGTCCTTTCAAGTTTGCTTCCTGGTTTCTTACGGTAAACACAGCCAAGTGTTCATGAAAAATGAAGGCAATGTAGAAGGAAACAATGTTAGCAATGCTGTAAGGGATAAATGAAAAATGGAGAGGCAGAATTCCCATTTTATTTCAAACACAGGAAGAAAAATAGGATTTTAAAATATAAACAATGGCAGATTATTTGTAAAAATTATACTTTTAATAAAAACAAAATACCTTATTTTTACTGTAAGAGCACTTTGGAATTTTTATTTCAAAAAGTATTTCTGAAGTTGCATAATCTGACACAGATGAAACAGCTCCTTCTCAAATGTGAAGTCAAACTGACATGGGTTACAGGAAAGCTGTTAAACTGAATTTGAAGAATTCCTTATTATTCTATTTATCTGTTTATGAAGTAACTTCTCGTGTTTTCTTAAGTGAGGGGCGCTGAACTAAGAATGGTGCTTGTGGTGTTCTGTCTTCTTGAAAACAGGAAAATGGGATAAAATATAACTGAAATGTTTTTGAAGTCTCAAAAAGAAAACGAGTTGGTATGATCTTAAAGTCCCAGATGTTTTAAAGTTGTACTTTTGATTTTCAAATGTGTCTCCAAACTAGATTTCCAAACCTCCTGAGATGTTTCTGTCACTAAAATTGGATAGATTTGTGCATGTTACATATCCAAGATTGTTTAGGAATTTCAGGATCATGTCTACAATTGATAAACCTGCTACGAGGTAGTGATCATGGGGTTTATGGAATATAAACCACATAATTAGTTACTTCTGAAGTCACAGATAAATGAAATAAATATACAGCACTTTGGAATCTTCAATCAGCTTCTTGCTCCTTTTCCTACCCCTGTCTGCTCCACACTCTTGGTCTTTCTTCTGCTCTTTTTTGTTTTATGCCTCACCTCTGTATGTGGAGAATTCATGCCATATGTGAAAATAATAGTGCCTGCATGTGTGCTCAGTCACGTCCAGCTCTTTGTGATCCCACAGACCTGTGGCCCACCAAGCTCCTCTGTCCATGGAATTTTCCACGCAAGAATACTGGAATGGGTTGCCGTTTCCTCATTCAGGGTGTCTTTCCAACCCAGGGATTGAACCCACATCTCTTGTGTCTCCTGCATTGGCAGGTGGATTCTTTACCACTCAACCACCTGAGAACCTGAAAAAAAAAAATAGGAATATTTAATTAAATTTTTAGATTTATCTATATTTATATGTAAAAGAAATTCTGAGTTACAAATTCATTTAGTGTAAAGGTCCCTGATGAAGCAGAAATAGTGAACATTATATTTTATAATTTTTAAAGGATTCCCAGAAATGCAAAGAAAACAAAGTCAAAGCTGTTCTTACTGACTTAGGCTATAGGAAATATAAGGTGTTAGAAAAAGGCTAGCTTTTTCAACAATTAATCTTCTCCCTGTTTTCATTCTCTTCTGATAGAAAGGCTCAATATTACAACAAGACATTCTAACCATGTAGGTCATTTGTGTTTTGGATTTCTTTATGAAAATCTGTGAGGGCAAAAGTAAAACAGAGTGTCATACATAAAGCCATGTCTCTTGAGAGACTCATTGGTGAGACCATCTCAAGATAATCAATTAGATAATTTGTTCTTCTTTATTAAATACTGATACAGTTATGACCTTCCAAATGGCCTACTTGCTTTGGTAAAGCCTAGGTTTTTACAGGACCCTTGAGTGACCCTTTTAAAATGTAAACTAGATCATGTCAACTCAAAACCTTCCAATGGCTTTGAATTTCACTCAGAATAAAATCCAGAGTCCTTTCAGCGGTGTTACGTGTCCTACACAGCGTGCGTCTCATGTCCCACTGATCTCATTTTCTCTCCCTTAGCATCTTCAAGTTTGCTCATCCATCTGCCGGAATGCTTTCCACACAATATGCCCCCCCAGGTTCTCTTATCTCTTTCAGGTCCTTGGTCAGCTGTCCCTTTCTCACAGAAATCTTCCTCGGCTGCTTCACACAACCACTCTCCACTCAGACTCCTACCGTTTCTTATTTCCCTGGCTTTAGTTTTCTCCTTAGTACTTTTCAAAATATAACACAGAATATATTACATATTTATCTAGTTTTTAGTTGTTTGTGTTGTTTTATTTTTTCTATTCCCTACTAAAATATAAATCCAAAAATGGTAGAAATTTCTAGCTTACTAGTAATGTTTTTAAGCATACAAACAGGTTTTTGGTGCATGGAATGGTCTCAGTAGGTATCTGTGGATGAATGCTTACTAGGTGAGGAAGTCTTCTTTCAACAAAAACTGAAAGCAACCTGCCATTTCTCATTTAATATTTAAAAAGAACTAGGGACAGAGGAAAGCAGAACAGGCAAGATCACTGGTTGGATACCTATAATTAAAATTTCAAAAAAATGTTATTCTTGTAGTTTCCTACTTTAGGATATAATTATGAGAGAGGCCTATAGGTGTACCTAAATTAGTAAGTCACTAATTGAAATTTCTCTTTCTACTTTGCTACAGGAAACAAGGCAGTTACAGAGTCTCAGTCCAGAGAACAGTGTCACATTGATTCCATAAAACAGAATTTGGCTTGGAGGGAGTTTTGCCCCACACATGCTAGTTGAGCAAAAACTGTATAAGTGGCTTTGCAGTTGCATAGATTGGGTTTCATTCCCAACAAGCCATTATCTATGTGCATGTTTAAGGTGATAGTGCTTTCTTAATTTCAGTTCTTTTCTTCCTTAATAAATGGGAATACTATCAGTGTTACATTAGGTTCCTAGGGTTGCTGTAACAGACTACTACAGACTTGATGGATTTAAAAAGTTAAGAAATTTATTCTCTCACAGTTTTAGAGTTCAGAAGCCACCTAATCAGTATTTCTGGTCTGAAATCAAGGTGCTGAGAGGACGGTGCACTTTTTGGAACTCTAGCTTTGAACAGGTTCCTACCTCTTCCTACTTCTTGTGACTGCTGGCATTCCATGCTAATGTCTGCCTCTAGCTTCGTATTGCCTTCTCTCCTTTTGTCTGTATTACCTCCCTCTTCTCTCTTAGAAAATACAAGTGATTGACTTTTGGGCCACCCAGATGGTCTAGAACCATCTCATCATCTCAAAATCCTAATTTAGGTAAATCTTCAAAGACTGTTTCCAATAAGGTAGCATACACAGGTTCTGGGGATTCGGGTGTGGATCTGTTTCAAGGGACCCCTTTTTAGCCTAGTGTAGAAGTCCTCTAAGGATTGTTTTATAATGCCTGGCATATTTTATGAGTTTAATAACTTTCCCTTTACTTTTCCCTCCCTTCCTCTTGATCTGCCTATCTCCCATAGCGCCACCTCCCACCCTCAAGCTCCATAAAACTGAAGCAGGCGATGCCTGCCCTTGACATCCCCACTGCCTTTCAGTCCTTCCTCCCATTCATAGTCAAAAACATTTATTTATGAGTTATTGGGACTTCCCTAGTGGCTCAGAGTGTAAAGAATCTGCCTGCACTGCAGAAGACCCAGATTCAATCCCTGGTTCGGGAAGATCCCCTGGAGAAGGATGTGGCAACCCACTCCAGTATTCTTGCCTGGGAAATCAAAATGCAATGGCCTTGACCTCAGCAGGATTTAAAAAAAAAAAAAAGAAATATTTTCTATCCACAAGCAGCTTACATTCTGGTGTGGGAGATGGATCGTTAAACAATCACTTGTAATAAAGAAAGAGAGTAGGTATATGATTAGCACAGAAGTATCTGTAATGCACAATAAAATAATAAACTGACTAGTAATTGTTATTGAAAGGTAGGGACTAGAGAAACTATCTTGAAGCCAGTGAACTGGGCCTTGAAGATCAGAAGGATATGATGTTGGAAGAATTTTTAGGTTGGAGAAAGCACAGAGGAGAACATTCCTTATTTTCTCTGGAAAATCAGTATCTCCCCACTTCCCTCTGCCTGCCCTACACAGTCCTATGGCTCAGCCCGTCCAAACCTACTCTTTCTTCAGAGCATCACGTGAGAAAATACTCTCTTCTCTCAATAGCCCCACAATTAGCTGTTTTAATCTGGGTGTTAAAAGGAAACTAATATGATTAATCTAATTCACTATATGTTATGTGTAGCTGTGAGCTCCTCAAATCTCCTAGTCAAAAGAGGAGTTAAATAAATTTCTGTTGGGGTTTTATGCCATGTAAAATTATATCCATGCAGAGTATGTTCCTAAATCACTTCTATTAAGAAAGATTACTGTAAACTAAGAAAATAATAAGCATAGAAAATATTTCAAATGAGAAAAATGCTTAATTAAGCAGCAAAGATTCTGAGCTATAGAAGACCACTTCATTATTTTTTATTCTCCATCATGCCAATGTTGTCAGGAGAAGAGAATTCTGCCTCCCAGTCTCATTCCTAGCCCATCCTCCAAAAAGAGGAAAGAAAAGAAAAAAACCCTTGTTTTTAATTTTCTCTTCACATTTTCTAAGAGGCAACTTGGGAAGCAATGGGCAGAAACAAATCACGCAACCTTCCCCTTTTTTTCAGCTAATTCAGAATGAATTGGATTTACACAAGCAACAGTGCTTAAGCAAAACTGTTCCTATGGTTACACAGAAGGCTTTCTAAATGTGGCACAAGATGCAGGCAGCCAAAATGACTTGACTGTTTATGTTAAATATGAAGTCTATTCCCTATTGAAATTTAATGATCTACTAGCTGCATTTTAGCAGCTTGCACCCTGATAAAATTAACATTTCGAATACATTTGGAAAGATAAATTGCTTTAGCAATTGGCAACTATTCACTCATTTTTATTTGATCACATCAGTGTTTCAGATGAAAGCATTTCCCCCTGTACTATTAGAAATTGGGTCTACAAATTATCCTCATCTCTGGGCCTCTAAATCCCCGAACACATTTTATTATCTTTTTGCAGGTTAGCTGGTGCCAGATGTTAGACCTCACACTTGGGAAGAGAGCACAGAAAAAAAAAAAAAAATTTTTTTTCTTTTATAGCAACCTGAGAGAATCAACATTGATTCTTATTGGATCTCTCGAGCCATCCAGTAGTGCTCAAATCCAACAAGGTGAACAGTTCAGATGGGGTGAAGTCTTCCCCACCTCCTCCTACTTCTGCTGAATGAGAAAGACAATCTGTCTGTTTTGAAAAGCTGACAGGAAATTGGAGCTGAGAAAGATATATTCACTGCATATTTTAGCTGACACCATTCAAATTTACGACATGAAGGCATTCCTTGATGTCTGTTACTAGGAACCTCCCATTCAGCAAAAACAGAAAATAAAAGCAGCCTACAGGATGCCACCTTCATATATTTTTTTAATATGTTTAATTCAATTCAACTAATATTTATTGAGCATCTGCTATAGACCAGGCATGCATAAAGGACCATGGCCATGGAAATAGACAAAGTTCCTGAACACACACAGCCTTTGATCAAGTAGAAGAGATGGTAATAAATCATGTTATGTCAAGTCTATCTTCTCAATAACTGACTGTGTATCTCCATATCATCTTTACCGTCTTCCATCAATGTAATTGCTTCCCAGGTAGCTCAGTGTTAAAGAATTTACCTGCCAGGCAGGAGACTTGGATTTGATCCCCTTGTCAGGAAGATCCTCTGCAGAAGGAAATGGCAACCCATTCCAGTGTTCTTGCCTGGATAATCTCATCGACAGAGGAGCCTGGCAGGCCACAGTCCATGGGGTCGCAAAAGAGTAGGGTATGACGTGACTTAGCAACTGAAGAACAACCACCACCAATGCAATCATGCTACACAAAAGGATTTTACTAAAGATCTGAGTTATTAGGGAAGGTTTATTGTACCCGTATCACTCAGAGTAGAAGATCCTGACACATTTCCCCTAAATCACTCCTCTGTAAGGTCACCCACTGGGCGATTTCTTCTCCTTTCCCTCTTTCTCTGTGCTGTGCTGTGCTTAGTCACTCAGTCATATACGACTCTTTGCAACTCCATAGACTGTAGTCTGCCAGGCTTCTCTGTCCATGCGGAATTCTCCACGCAAGAATACTGGAGTGGGTTGCCATGCCCTCCTCCAGGGGATCTTCCCAACCCAGGGATCGAACCCAGGTCTCCTGCATTGCAGGCAGATTCTTTACCATCTGAGCCACTAGGGAAGCCTGAGAATACTGGAGTGGGTAGCCTAACCCTTCTTCAGGGTATCTTCCCAACCCAGGAATTGCACTGGGGTCTCCTGGATTGCAGGTGGATTCTTTACCACCAGGGAAGATCTTCTCTTTCTCTGCAGAGCCCCAGTTCACTGTTTTCTGTCTCCTTCCCCCAGAACCCCTCCATCAAAATAGATTTATGCTCAGAAAAAGTGTCTGCTTTTCAATTCAACACCCAAGTCTTCATTTTCTATAACCAAGAAGTATGAACCTTGTATTTTGATAGATGAATTAATTCTATGACATTCAGCTACAACACATTTAAATCCCTGAAACACAAATTTATCAAAACTTTTGTAGTCTTCCCTTGGTAAAAACAAAATATTTCATCCTAAATAGAAAATTGGACAAGCTGGACATTTAATAATAGTTTAATTATAATATATCTCTTGAGATGAATGTACTTAACAAATCTGACTCTAGAGAATTTCAGTATGTTTGAAGAAATTTATTTTGAATTGGCGAATAGAAATATATTCATCACGTATTGATTCCGTTGTCAGGTTAATTCCCAAATTTAAGTTACCTTTTAGAGTGCTTTAATTAGTCATTCTAGAAGTTATTTCTTATGATCATTATTATTAATATTTTTGTTGAAAATTTTTGTAAATTTCTCCCTTTGGAACATTTATCGAGTGAGTAAAAGATGCAAATGTGTCTTTTATTTTGGGGGAAAAAAGCTTTAAGAATCTATTTGTTCTTTCAGAATAAGTTTAAGAGACTAGTATCCAAAATATGAGACACTTTCTGAAATATTTGTCTAGGACTTTACAGATGATGTCCTGAAGTCTGACACTGAGTTTCAAAGGTGATCTCTATCTTTGTGAGAGAGTACATTTTAACATATAGTTAAACGTATACGTTTAGTTTAGAGGAATTCTAGTTGGTGTTTTACAGCTTGGGGCATATTTTAGAGGAAACCTGCTCCTCCCACCCCATTCTTCTAAGAATATGAGGATTCTTGGGAAAGACCTGATAATTTCTTAGGCAAAGTACAGAATATTATCCCCAAATCCAGCTTCTACACCATCTATTATTCACCAAAAGTTTTCCCTTTTTCTCCCTTATTTGTGTTTAAAATGAGCCCAAAGTCTACTAGAATGTTGTTCTGATTAGGAATTTATTTCTAATAATTAGTAATATTAGACATCTTTTCCTATCCACTCGAATAACCATTTAAAAATTAATTTCTAGATCAAGAGTTGAGCTAGATGCAAATTACTTTCTCCTCAGAGAATAATTCTTCATACAGCTCCATAACAGTAGATCTTGGATATAAAACCACAGAGTTGGTTCTTCATTCTATAAGAATGGCTCATGTAGAAGATGTGAAATTTTTAGTATAAAAGTGAAATTATCAAACCTGACTTTGGACAGATTGGAAGAAGACTGTTGTTCAGTCATTAAGTCATGTCCAGCTCTTTGCTACCCCATGGACTGTAGCATGCCAGCCTTCCCAGTCCTTCACTCTCTCCCGGAGTTTGTTCAGCCTCTTGTCCATTGACTTGGTGATGCCATCCAACCAGCTCATCCTATTTTGCCCCCTTCTCCTTCTGCCTGCAATCTTTCCCAGCATCAGGATCTTTTCCAATGAGTCGGCTCCTTACATCAGGTGGCCAATGTATTGGAGCTTCAGCTTCAGTATCAGTCCTTTCAATTAATATTCAGGGTTGATTTCCTTTAGGATTGACTGGTTTGATTTCCTTCCTGTCCAAGGGACTATCAAGAGTCTTCTCCAGCAGTACACTTTGAGAAAAGGTTACAGAGGACATCATAGAAATAACAATATGGGGTTATGAACATGAATGCCATGCCAAGTCAGTCAGCTACATGGTTTTCGCTGCAGAAGACAGATTCATTTCTATGTAACCAAATGCCAAGTAGAGCATAGGTCTACAAAAAAAAAAATTGTTTTTCCAAGAAATGATGAATCATTCTCCTGTCCTAAATTCACTATTTCAAATTCAAACAGGAATAATATTATACAGTATCTTGGAAGACATATCTGTTCTTTCCACTCTTGTCCTCTGCCCTTTTTATTTTGAAAGTTGGGTAGGGGGGATGCTATCAGTGAGTGCCAGATGGATATTAAAATAATGCCTCTAAAATATTGATATCTCAAGTACAAATATAAGGAAAGTTATTTAATAATTGCTTCTGATGTGCAATTTAGGAGATTTAAGTAACATTTTCATGGGGTAGAAACAGTTAATTTTCCAGGACTAATTTCCAGAGTTCCCATCAACAGTCCATGCATAACATAATGTAAGATGTATTTAAATACCCAAAAGTAATTTCATCAGGCAATGAGCCATAGTTTCTTTTCCGTTTGTTCTTAGTCAGAACACACTCACTGGTTCACTCAGCATCCATCACTTTTATTTTGTATCAGATACTCATTGTCTGAAGTAATAATGGATAAGTGATCCGAAGAATAGAGTATTGCTTTGAACGGCTGACACATTGCAGAATGCTGTGTTATGCAGCACTGTACTGCTAGCCAAAGTACCCACGTTCAGCTCTGAGCTCTTTGCAGATAGCATGCCATTGCTCCCACATTTCTGTATAAAATGTATTGTATAGTGGGTGATTAAAAATGGAAGGCTTTCTCATTTTATTCAGTAGAGTAATAAATGGTATCAATATATGCTGTGTTTAATTTTAATCATATCCCTACCTATACATGTTTTTCATGAAGCATAGTTAAAATCTTGCTTTTTATTTCTTTGATGTAAAGTGTTTTTAAATAGTAACCATTTTGAGACAACAAAATAGACTTCTTTTCTGTTTTTATGTGAATTGTTTGGGATGCAAATTTGCATCAAGTAAAATTAAAGTTCTTCAGGGGGAAAAAAAAAAAAAACTATCTCACCAAAATGCTACTGGTTAATCAGTAAAGAAGACGGTCAAGGAAACACCTTTTGCCATTTTAGAAAGAATCTGAATATGTGATTATTTTCAAATGCGCTCACATTAAACACAAGAACACAAACCCAGGAGAGATCTGTCTTCATCATCTGTCTAACGATGACATCATTACATGAATGCTGTGGCAAAGTAGACACAGTTTACTACAGAAAACAGATAAGACACTTTTTTTTTCTTGTTGCCACACAAAAGGCAAAAATATGGGTGTATTTTGAAATATGGGAAATATATATATATATGCATATATATATGTGTGTGTGTAAGTATAATTTTTAAGAGATACAGACCCCAAAGTTTCAATTAAATGGAGTCTTCAGTTCAGGGAGAAGATAGGGTATATTGGTTAATTGAATTTGTAAGTCACCAGATTGTGAGAATCCCATTGGCCTTATGGAGTTGTATATGCTCTTTCCTTATACATGGTTAGACACAAATATTGGTTTTCTCTGCTGCTTTATTGCATACAGTATAGAGCCTATGTCTGCATCTTTCACTATTTGGAAACTTGAATTTCTTCAGGGTACTAACTGTAACCAGCAGCCTAGATCCAAGATTTCCCTTTCCAAACCACATATCAGACCCCAGTAAGTGAGAGAAGTAGGGAAATAGACCTAAGCTACAATGTTGTTCTGTGAGTGGATGCAATATAAAAAGATGTGCAGTATTGTAAAATTGTCTGGGTATCTTAAAAATATTGTTTTCTAGACTTGAAGTTGTGGGAGATTACATAAAATGCCTACTCCCTTATGGTATTTTTGCTTGCTCTTACTAAATATTAGTATTACAATTTACTTCTCCACACTACAGATTGAGTGTGTCCATTATTCCAGTGTGGTTTATGGAAAGTTCTTTCTAGTTGAGTTGTAGACAGTTGATGCTTTTCTATAATTATATTTATAAAAGGTCATAAACAGTCTCTATCTCTGCTTGGAAATGCCTTGACTATCTTCTAGAAATTTGTAATAGGAATAGTCATTTAACCATAAAGACTTTTCTTGACCTGTAATATTAGCTAAGATTTTAATTGGATAGTTTGCTGCATGATAACATAAAATGAATATATTTCATTAATTTTGGTATTGACAGTGTTTAAATATTTGAACACAATTCCCACTGAAATTCACTTACATTCAGCACTCAACAGTTACTATCTCTCTCTTTCTGGTGAGGCAAATTCTGCTGGCCTTTATATTAGAAAATGACACGATTGCCTTCCCATCACAGGAGGGTACTCCACTTGCTTTTCCATTAGTGTGAGTGGACTCACATGGATCCGTGTGCACGCTCCTGTTGTGTCTCCCTTGTGGCTGAGCACACCGTTTCTGAAATGTGGGCCAAGGTAAGGAGCAGTATGGATGGCTGAGCACTGCTGTGTTCTGTGCTGGAAAGTGTTTAGGCTCCGGTATTATCCGGTTATTTGAATAGATCTCTTAACCAGCCAGTCTTCTGTCTTCTCCTCCGAACTGAGTAACTGAGAATAGGTTATTCTATGTTCATAGAGAATTTTTTGATGACTGTATATGACCATATTTTTGTCTCTTCCCCTCAAAAAAATGTTATTAAGAAAATCTTCATCTGTAAAGATGATAAAAATAATATAATACAATGGTCACTTTTATACTCCCCACCTAGATTCAAAAACTATCAATATTTTTCCATATTCACTTTATTTTTATAAATAAAATTTATAAATTTTATTTGAAAGTAATTTGCAGAGCCATTTGAAAGTAATTTGCAGACATTGTGACATTTTAAGAAATTCAGCATGAAAGCTCTAAGAATATGGATGTTGTTCAACATAACTATAATATACAACTTTAAAAAGTAATTACCTTAAAGTTCCTTTTATCCAAGTCATATTCAAATATCTCCATTTGTCTCAAAATTGGATTTTATAGTTCTCTTTCTCCCATCTGCACTAAGGATCTCATTATGTGCCTCACATTACATATAATTATTACTCAAGACAGCTTATAGTGTCATAAATTGCATGAGCTTTAACATGACAGTAGTTTTTCCTTCAGGAACAGCTAATTAAGAAAATGCATAATTGCAAAATTAAGTTCGTGAATAAGAATCCCTAGTACATGGTAGTTGTTTAACATTTCCTTGCTACATATGTGAATTTAGTAATGTCTTTAGTCAACATTGCATTTCACTAAGCACAACTGCAACTGAATATATTTGTGAAACAATAAGACATTACTGCATGAGGGGCATTTTAAAGTCAGTCTATTCTGAAAGAGATGGGAATACCAGACCACCTGATCTGCCTCTTGAGAAATTTGTATGCAGGTCAGGAAGCAACAGTGAGAACTGGACATGGAACAACAGACTGGTTCCAAATAGGAAAAGGAGTTCATCAAGGCTGTATATTGTCACCCTGTTTATTTAACTTATATGCAGAGTATGTCATGAGAAATGCTGGACTGGAAGAAACACAAGCTGGAATCAAGATTGCCGGGAGAAATATCAGTCACCTCAGATATGCAGATGACACCACCCTTATGGCAGAAAGTGAAGAGGAACTCAAAAGCCTCTTGATGAAAGTGAAAGTGGAGAGTGAGAAAGTTGGCTTAAAGCTCAACATTCAGAAAACGAAGATCATGGCATCTGGTCCCACCACTTCATGGGAAATAGATGGGGAAACACTGGAAACAGTGTCAGACTTTATTTTTCTGGGCTCCAAAATCACTGCAGATGGTGATTACAGCCATGAAATTAAAAGACGCTTACTCCTTGGAAGGAAAGTTATGACCAACCTAGATAGCTTACTCAAAAGCAGAGACATTACTTTGCCAACAAAGGTTGTGCTAGTCAGGGCTATGGTTTTTCCAGTGGTCATGTATGGATGTGAGAGTTGGACTGGGAAGAAGGCTGAGCACCGAAGAATTGATGCTTTTGAAGTGTGGTGTTGGAGAAGACTCTTGAGAGTCCCTTGGACTGCAAGGAGATCCAACTAGTCCATTCTGAAGGAGATCAGCCCTGGGATTTCTTTGGAGGGAATGATGCTGAAGCTGAAACTCCAGTACTTTGGCCACCTCATGCAAAGAGTTGACTCATTGGAAAAGACTCTGATACTGGGAGGGATTGGGGGCAGGAGGAAAAGGGGACGCCAGAGGATGAGATGGCTGGATGCCATCACTGACTCGATGGACATGAGTCTGAGTAAACTCCGGGGGTTGGTGATGGACAGGGAGGCCTGGCGTGCTGCGATTCATGGGGTCGCAAAGAGTCGGACACGACTGAGCAACTGATCTGATCTGATCTGATAGCCTAATAAAAGCTAATATGACTTGATCATTTGTTTTGCACCTGGTATGACGCCAAGCACTGAGTACTATTATCTCATTTAATCTTCACAGTAAGCCCATGGGGTACCATTTTATAGATGTAGAGACTGGGCAAATTAAGTATTTTGCTAAAGATTTCAGAGTTGATAAGAGAAATAATCTCCATATAAACGATCTTGAGGGCTGATCATATATGATGCATGCCTGCCTGCCAATTTGCTTCAATCCTGTCCGACTCTTGGGACCCTATGGGCCATAGCCTGTCAGGCTCCTCTGTCCATGGGATTTCCCAAGAAAGAATACTGGAGTAGGTTGCCATTTCCTCCTCCAGGGGATCTTTCCATCCCAGGGATCAAGAATACTGGAGTGGGTTGCCATTTCCTCCTTCAGGAGATCTTCCCAATCCAGGGATCGAACCCCGGTCTCTTATTTCTCCTACAGTAGCAGGGGAGCTCTTCATCACTAGCGCCACCTGGGAAGCCAGTGATTTACAAGTCAGTACTTGCTGTATGAAGGGGTGCCATCTGCCCTTTTGCAGTTCTTTCTTAGCCCCACCTAGCAGACAGGTTGCTCCCTGTGGATCCATGCAAACATCCCAGCAGAAGCACTCTCAAGCATTCTGCTTAATTATTCCTGTCTCCTTAAGGGAACTTTTACTTCTGTAAGGAAGCCCTTTGAAATACGAAGGATCAGTACACAGTTTTTTTGTTCAGAGACAACTTTGAGCAAGGTCATGTCTGTTTCCTGAATGGACAGGGTTAGGATCAGAAAACTGGATGGTTTCCCAGCTCGAAGAGAGCCAAGTTTTCACTGTGTCATTTCATTATTCTCTTTGAAGTAAATTCCCAGAAAATCAGACACACCCATATCCAATGTTAAGTACAAAACATTTCCTAAAGCCAACTGGGCATGATTCAGGAGTTTGCCACCATTGTGGAACGTCCCTACCTTTGTTCCCTTCTATTAATGGAGATAATCGCATATTTCCTGTGACTTCAGGGAGTGAAGTTTAATTCAGCACAGCCATTTTAGTGCAAAGGATCCTGAGTTGTAAAGAGGAGAAATCAGAAAAAGTAAAAGATCAACATTACCTAACATCTGGTCCCATCATAACTGCAGAGTTTAGTCTGTTTTTTCAACCTGCCAGTATAGACTGTTTCTTGTATTTATGGCTTCGTTTCCCATGAAGTGAATGTTTTATTATTGATTCTATAAATTAGCCATATGCTAATTTAAAATTCATGTAGTCAAACTCTTACAGAGAAAATTTTTCCTAAAAATGTGAGTGGATGTATTGAAAAAAATACCTCCCAGAAAAATATCTGACCTGAATTTGTTCTTTTGTGGATTTAACTTTAAATCTGCCAACATATTTTTTAAGTAAACTGTATTAAATGTCAATAAAAAGTCAACGTTAATCATGAGTGATCGCTCCTCTGTGTGAGAAAAATGATTCTTATGGATATAAAAAACTCTGTATGAGTTGCTTTATAAACAACTTATGGAGAAATCAAGCGAGGTTTCACAAAAAATGAAATGTGGAATCAGTCCCATTACTTTGTAGTCACCCAGTTTGTAAACGCTCTGAATGCCTTCATTTGGGGACCTCAGTAAATACTAAGCAGGGAAGCAATTTCCTATCCTGTCTAGTCAGGGTGTCATTACTGCTGCAGAGTCTCTGAGCTAATAAGCTCACAGGAAAACACAACCCACCACAACTTGAAATAGGCTTTTGCTCTCCTGGCTCCTCTTTATCTTATGACTTAAATTGTTGTGTAACCTACTGAAAATCTAGGAATATTAGCTCTCAGTTACCACTTATTCAACCTTAACCTTTCCTCTCACAAATGCCAAGAAGTCCTAGCAGGTCTAATCAGCATATTTTATTTTGCCCTTTTCCATAAGTTATTTGATGGTGTTGATTTGCTGCTAAAGGAAGTTTAAAAAAAAAAAATCCACCAGCCTTTGGATGTATCTCAGTCCCTTAGGGAAAATAGCATTTTGTATCACTTCTTGTTGGGCTGTTTTCAATAGTTATGTTCCCATTTTGGAAGTCCTTTGGGAAAGTTTACTTGTACCATTCACATGTCTTTCATTTATTAAAATACAAAATAAATACCAGTTATTAATGTCCAAATACTTATTACCCTTGGCATCAAGCCTTCTTTCATGCTACTGAACAGTCATTTCTGTCACTACACAGCATGATATAAGTCCTATGTGAAAACATTCACTTCTTGGTTTCCAAGTAACCACACTCATTTTGCTCCAACTTCACTGGCTTTTCCTTTTCAGGCTTCTTAACTGACTCCTCTTTGTCCTCTAAACCTAAGAGTGGGTTAGCACTCAATTCTGTATCTCCTCTTCTCTAGAGACAGCCACTCCTTGGGAAAGCTCCTCATTCTTCTATGTCATTTCATGTCTTAATGGTGATAACTCTCAAAGTTTTATCTCATTTGGAGCTATGAGCTCTAGAGTAATATACATAACTTCTCATTCAACATCTTAGCTATCTGTAAGATTTTACAAATTTATTACAGCCAAAAAAAACTCTTGATATTTTCTCCAGAAGTTTTCTTTCTCTAGACTTCTCCTTTTGGTAAAATGCACCACCACTCAGGGATTCCCAGATGGCACAGTGGTAAAGAGTCTGCCTGCCAGTGCTTAAGACACAGGGGATGCAGGTTTGATCCCTGGGTTGGGACCATCCCTTGGAGGAGGAAATGGCAACCTGCTCCTGTATGCTTGCCTGGAGAATCCCATGGACAGAGGAGCCTGGCAGACTATATATAGTACGTGGGAGTCACAAGAAGTCGGACACAACTGAGTGACTGAGCACATATACAAACTACCATTTAACCAAGTGGTCAAGCCAAATTACATAGGCATTCTTGGTTTCTCTGTTTCCTTTGGTTTCCATATACAGTACAAACCTTGTCATCTCTACTTCCAAATTTTATCTGGAAGTTGTCCCCTGTCTCCACTGATCTTTCACCCAGGTTCCATTGTCTCTTCCCGTACACTACTGAAATAGCCCAATGGCTGGTTTCTAGCTCCCACTCTTTGCCCTCACCAGTCTATACTTTGTACAACAGAGTGATTTAAAAAATTAATGTACATACGATGATGTAACTTTCCTGCTCAAAACACTAAAATAGCTTTCCATTAGCAAGCAAGGAAAATATAACCTCCTGACTGTAGCCTACAAAGCCTTGCATGACCCCCTCCCCTCATCTCCTCCCGCTTTCCCCTCACTCACTCTGTGCAGCCACTTTGTACTACCTGCTTCTCTTCAAACACACCAAAGCTGCCCCTGCCTCATGCACTTACACTCACTGCTCCCTCTCCTCTGATCTCCCTGTGGTTCCTCCTTTATGTCATTAAGGACCATATTGAAATACCATTTTTGAGAATTTATTCCTGCTCCCTCCCCCTGTGAAACTGTCTCTCCAGGTGATCTCAGACTCCACAAGTTGCTTTAGTTTTCTTCATGCCATTACTATGGCCTGGAAATATTATTTATTTTGATAAGTTATCCATTGCCTGCCTTCTTCACTAGAATGGGAGCTTAATGAGGGCAGTGACTTTGCCTCAGACAAAGACCCTGTGATTCCCACACCAGGAATGGTGCCTGACATAATATTCACTTAATAGCATCTGTTGAATAAATGAGTAACTGGTCAGGAGTCTGGGTAAATAAAATCATTTAACACATCATACGACTTGTTTTGTTGCCCTTGAGGAATCACTATTTTCTGTTTGTTTATTAGTTTTTATATCAGTGGTTTATTAACTTTTAAAAAAAAGGCATACCTATACTCTTGCAGAGAGAAAAATGTCTGGATAGATGTGATTTTAAAAAGATTATTGCTGAACAATTAGATTTATATCATTACTTATTTACTGGAAGGTTTTTAATTTTTTTGGGGGGGATGTCCAAATCTTCAAAGGATTATGGCAATGAGCCTTAAACTTCAATGTTTATAATCATCAGCTAGGGGAGCTAGCTGGTAAATCTGGTATTTGGTTCTAAATCCTGACTTAAGAAAACAAAAACAAACCCTTGGTGACCTTGATGCAGCTGTTCCTTGAACTACTTTGAGAAATACTGAGCTTTGAGGTTTGTAACTTCTTTCATAAGTTTGAGAAAACTAGATACATACCTATCTGACTTATCTTTAACAGAGAACCAGATTTTGACACTTAGGTGCCTGCTACTGGGTTCCCAGAGACCACAGCTAAAAGTCATGTGGGTATCTTGTCAACCAAGAGGAAGCCCCAGAGATGAGTAAATTATAACTGAAAGCTTTTCAGCCATTAAAAAGAGTACATTTGAATCAGTTCTAATGAGGTGGATGAAACTGGAGCCTATCATACAGAGTGAAGTAAGCCAGAAAAAAAAATACCAATACAGTATACTAACGCATATATATGGAATTTAGAAAGAAGGTAACGATAACCCTGTATGCGAGACAGCAAAAGAGACACAGATGTATTGAACAGTCTTTTGGACTCTGTGGGAGAGAGCGAGGGTGGGATGATATGGGAGAATAGCATTGAAACATGTATAATATCATATGTGAAACGAATCGCCAGTCCAGGTTTGATGCATGATACAGGGTGCTCAGGGCTGGTGCACTGGGATGACCCAGAGGGATGGGATGGGGAGGGAGGTGGAAGGGGGGTTCAGGATGGGGAACACATGTACACTCATGATGGATTCAAGTCAATGTATGGCAAAACCAATACAATATTGTAAAGTAAAAGAAATTAATTAATTAATTAAAAAAAAAACAAAACTGAAAGCTTCTTGACACTCTGTTGTCAAGACCAAGTGGAAAGCATATGCAGGAAAGCAGAGATGTAGCCAAGGAAGCCAGAAGACCAGGAAGACAATTAGAGGGGAGGTCACAAACAATTGGAATACAACTGTGCAACTGAGCAGCGGCAGCAGAAGAAGCTTAGGGTGGGAGCAGAGACATTCCTGAATGTCTCTTCAGAAATGTCTCCTTCAGAAACTGCCTGAGTCAGCTTCCCTTAGGCTAATAGGAGCAGTACAGGGACAGGTTAAACTGCCCTGGTGGTGACAATGGGATCCTTAGAATTTTGCACCTCCCTGTTAGTGCATAAGAAATATGCTGTAAGGATATGCAATAGAGACCCCTCTCGTGGTCAGCAAGCCCACCCCCGACTCTTGATTCCCAGGTCACTCAGAGTGAGAATTAGACCAAGAGTTTTGGCCAAGTAGACAGAGTCATGGATATTTGTAGTATGCATACATACTGTGATGTGACAGGCAAACTGGGAGTTAGGTGGGGATAGAGGAAGAGGATTTTTTTTTCAACTTGACATATATTCTGCAATTTCAGTTATTGAGAGCATGCCATCTCAGTGTTATTAGTAACACTTATCCTCATTTTCCAATTCTGTAAATTTAGATGGAACAATTTAAATACTTTTAATTTTTGCTTTCATATTACCGCAAGCCATTTCCTGATTATCTGTTTGTGGTCTTTTGCAGTGTAATAGTAATTTTAATAAAAGCTCTTACTGACATTCTTTGAAAGCTTGTGGAGGAGGAAACTGAGGCTCGGGAACTTGGGTGATTTTCCCAGGGTTGTATAGCCATTAAATATCAGAACTGGGATTCAAAACTAGGTCTGTCTGATCAAAGTCTGTGCCTTGGCTGGGCTGCTTGGACAAAGCCTGGCTTCCCCTCTCTGCTGACCATCCAGTGTACCCTCCACTACCAGCTGGGGGTGCCAGAAGCCCATCCCCCACCTCCACTCCCCACCCCCAGAAGTTGCATCTAGTCACCAAAATGCTGAATTCTAGGAGTGAGGCGAACTGAAACTGCCCCTTGTCCTGAAGGTGAACATTCTGGTCTATCTGATAATGTGAGCGTCAGGCTGAGGCCTTGAATCTGCCCGTGTTCGGCCAATCTGTCTGACTGGACATTTGACTGCTTCTTTGTTCCTTATCATTCACACTCTGAAAACTGAGCCTAGCCCAGAGCTCTAGCTATTGCACTTTGGTTACCTAGCACTTTTGCCCAGTTCTTGATAATAATTTTCCTTGGTAAGAGTCACTGGTTCCAATATCATACCAATGACTCCATAATGACTTTGCTTGTCTATACTTTGGACATCTACTGTTTGCCAATCATTAGCCCTTCTAGAAACCTTGACACTACCTGTATCCTACTCTATCAAGATATAACATTATTTCACTGTGCACAGGATTCTCTACATTTTCTGGAATACTGTGATTTGTGTTAGGGACACCCATGCCTTTAAGTCTGATTTGTGGACAAGAACTGGTCAAAGATGGGATCTTGGTTACTGTTTAAAGCTAGCTTGCTTGAGAAAATAGGTCAGTCTTATTCCTTTCAGTGACCGAGGCCAACAAAGTGGAACATGAAATGATTTTACAGTCAAGGTGAAGGTGAGTTCAGGTGTCTGGATAAGATACACTTCAAATAGTGTTTATGCTATCTAGATGTCATCCTCAGGAAACCGAGCTTGGAAGAAATCTGCTTCCTTCCATTGCCTGGCTAAATAGATAGGACACAAAAGGAAATCCTGATATAGAACTACACCTGTGTGTGTGTTTGTGTATGTATGTGTGTGTTAGTTGCTCAGTTGTGGCCGACTCTTTGTGACCCCACAGACTGTAGCCAGCCAGGCTTCTCTGTCCATGGAATTCTCCAGGGAAGAATGCTGGAGTGGATTGTCATTCCCTTCTACAGAGGAACTTCCCAACCCAGGGATCAAACCCTGGTCTTCTGCCTCACAGGCAGGTTCTTTACCGTTTGTACTACAGGGAAGTTAATGCAGAGAAACACAGAATCCTGGACGGAAAGTAGAATAAGACTTTTCCATTTTTTTCTCATCCCCTCCCCCCTTCATCCTTTAGCAGAGTTTATTATAGTGACTCGTTGTCAGCTTTCCGTGGAAAGCTGGAACCTGGGAGGGCGTCGGGTCTCTTCTGCACTATTGTATCCCCTGCTGGATGTAAAACATATGCTCTGTCATTGTCAGTTACTGGAGACAACCCATCAGTGAATGTTTAAAGGAACAAAATACCCACAAATTAGCAAATAAACTGTACTGAAGGAAAGATAGGTCCTGACTCAGTTCTCAAATAGTGGATGTGGTGCCCTTAAGTCTTGTTAAAACCATCTACACAATCATTATGAGCCAAGAGTATAATGATAAGCAATAGAAATTTGCTCTTCATATGCACACAGCACTTTTCAAATGACAACTGTAAAATTTCTCGCTAAGGTTCTTAAAGCCCAGAAATAGTTCTATTTGAGGTCTATGCCAAAAGGATGGTTGCATTTAATACATGACTTGCTAAAAGCCATCTAAAGACTCCCTTTCTATTTTTCCCCCTCGCTCTTCTTTCTACCCATGGAGGGGAAGACCAGGTACCATAGTGCAAAATTCTTCTATAGCATCAGTCCTGGAATTACCTGGCTTTGGTGCATTTGTACATAGCAATTCTAATGTAACAGCCAGAATTTTCCCCCTCCTGTTTATTTCTCTGAAGCTGTAATAAGCAATCCTGTGTGACATTGCCTGTGGAGCGGTTGCCAGGCAGCAGAAAGAGATCTGCAGCAGGAGGCGGGAGAGCTGGGGGAGCAGGAGAAGAGAAGGCAAGAGAGGAGGAGGGGATGAGGGCTGAGCTGGTGGGGGCTGGGCTCTGAATCTGCTGAGCCAGAGTTCCATCCCCTTGTCATCTTTCATGTTCCAGGCACATAATGAGCCAATAAGCTAAACCTTAGAGGGAAAATAAAGATGGAAAAGAAACAGTTGAATGTTGTCATTAAACAGGGTGTCAGAAATGTTTTTCATTTGATGAAGAAAAGGTTTCAGATGATTTTTGCTTATTTCTGCTGAACTTTGCTTCTTGGTAAATGTGGCTACAGATGTCATGACAGGGCTGGCTTCTCAGTGGTCCTGCTTTGCTCTAAAACAACAAACAGTTAGCATGTAAAGTCTTCCGGCACTGCGTATGGGGACACACACATTATAACTGGGAAGGTTTCAACATTTGTCGTGGTGGGGAAAAGTAAAACACAAAGAAAGGTGCTCAGCCTTTTATGGAATATTAAGTTTGGGGAAACTTCTTCGTGCCTGAGCCAGGAGGTCATTTAAAGTGTCTCCAGAGGCTGGCCATCTCCCTGTGAGCCTTTCTGTAGTTGGTGAAATTGGGAGCTGCATCTTTTGGCTTCATCAGAATCTTGCTCTAATGAGACTAAAACGATTGGACTGGGATCCGAGCAGAGGGGTGGGGGCAGATGGCACACAGGTCCCCGCATGCTGGCCTGGATGTCCCCCAGCACAATGTGTCTTGCCTTTTGCCAGCCTTCCAAGCTGTCTAAGACTAGTTGGACACTCTCCAGTGGTAACAGACAATGATTTTTATTTAGATGTTTGATTATTCTTGTTAATCAAATAGAACCAGAACAGAAGGTTTGTTCAAAACAAACAATGTATTTACAGATAGCTTTGTTTGGTGGATGTACATTTTAAGCCTCTGAAGTTGCTAGTCATCCTTCTCAGAAGCTGCACATCCACCATCTGGAAGGAAAAAAAAAATGGGACAAAGCCTGTTAAAATGGCAAGATGAGCCGAATGAATTTGGATTCACGTAATGATGATCAAGTTTCTTTTTTGCTTTATCAATGGGACCTGGGGGTGGGAGTGGAAAGTAAACTGAGGATGAGCAGCTCTGAAGATTGTGAGGAAAAACAGCTGGGGCGCCTCAATGGTCCCTCACTGTCCACTCAGGCTTGTTTTTCCTGTTCAGTGGCCTGGCCTTTTCATCCCAACTAAGGTCATCATCAACTCAATGGACATGCGTTTGAGCAAACTCCGGGAAATGGTGAAGGACAGGGAATTCTGGCATGCTGCAGTCCACGGGGTCACAAACATTAGGACACAACTTAGCGACTGAACAACAACAAGGTCATGAATAAATCAATCAAGGGTAGCCAGTGATTTTTCTGCACATTTTAGGAGGATGATAATGTATCAGAAGAAAAATACTCTTTAGCCACAAGCCACACAAAGAGATAAGAAGGAAATTCAGTTGTGGAACAAATCAGAGAGCTGAAATGACTGAAAATAAACAAACCAAATCCACCAGAGAACCAGAGCTGGATGCGGGGACAAGCTCTCTCTGCTGTATCCCAGAAGGCCAACACTTTTTCCGAAGGAACTACAAAATATTTACAGACGTCTGACAGTTCTCACGGCAACACAGTTGGAGCATGGCCACTCGAGCTCGCTGGAATGTCCTGTGATTGAGGTTTTGTCTATATTGCTCAGCAGGAGAAACTAATCAGGGAAGCTGTTGGTTCGCCCGACCACTTGGGTTAACGACAGTCTCCACAGAGCCTCCTTGGAAACTGAAGATGAAATATCACACTATTTCATGTGAAATTGCATTTTTAATCAGAGTAAAAGAAAATACTCTCAAGTCAGCCTTGTAGTTGTGCCACATTGGAAATTTCTATCAAACTATAATCATTCTTCGTTTTTTCCTCTTTATTTAATAGATTTTATCTCCTAAAGTCTGGTTTTTATTATATCAAAGTTATACATGTATTACAGATTGTTAAGGGGACTTCTCCTAGTCTTGTTTGAGATTCCAAAGTTAACAGCAGTAGATGATATAATCCCCATATGTTAACGAGAGAAGATAGACTATATATGTAGGACTTGCTAGAGGTGGTCAAAACCCAATACTGTGGGCTTTGCACCATCATCTACCTCCTTCCTAGATATAGGAGATTTCTCACATAACTAGAGATCTTTTTTATAATAGAGTTGACTATAACGTGAATGTCTAGCATTGCTCCTTCATTTCCTCATTCTTCTCCATCTCAAACCATACAGGAGGGTTCATGAGACTAATGTCACCATGGGAATGGAACATTATAATGGAATCCTTGATGGAAACTGACTGATGTCTCTGGGAGTTTGGGAAGTCATGTGTTTGGAGAGCAGCAGCTTTTGGCATTGTATTTTTCCAAAGCAAAACAAAGGCCTCATCCTGAACCATGAAGGAAGAAATACAGGAGGGTGGAAAAGACAAATTACTAGCCCTAAGACAAGGGTTCTGGTCCAATTAAAATTTCAAGTGAAATACATTTGATGGATTTAACTCTGTTGGAATAGATTAAACAGATTCCATTTTCTACATGCAAGTAATGCTTAAGAAAGAAAGTGAAGTCGCTTAGTCATGTCCAGCTCTTTGCAACCCCATGGACTGTAGCCTACCAGGCTCCTCCGTTCATGAGATTTTCCAGGCAAGGGTACTGGAATGGGTTGCCATTTCCTTCTCCAGGGGATCTTCCCAGCCCAGGGATCAAACCCAGGTCTCCTGCATTGTGGACAGACACTTTACTGTCTGAGCCACTAGGGAAGCCCCGCCAATAATTCTTAGGGAAGGACTAAGGACCGGAAGAGGAAATCAAATGCACAGCCTCCTTATAAACACACCTGTGCACAGTACCTATAATGTACACATAATAGTGGATCTTTCCTCATGTGGTTTAGATTGTCAAAAGAGGGTTAACACAATTTACAATGGGGTTGTGTTTTTTTATTTGCAGTGCAAATAGGAAAGTACTTTTCATCCAGAACCTTTCCAGTGCAGAAGCAACACATAATTTTCAGAGTAGGAAGGATAAAGAAAATGGAATCTGCATCTTCCTTTGAAGAACCCAGCCCTAGATGCCAAGAATAACAGAACAAACAGATTCCTGTGAGAGGATAAGCAGCTCTTCGATCCAGGGAGCTTTGTCATTTTTCGACTCCAGCACATTTTTCATAGTTTGCCACAGTGATCTTCAAATGGATAAATGGGTATGGTCAGAAGCAAGTTAATTCCAATCTAGTCCCTTTTTTAAGGATAACAGATATCCTCAAAGAGAAGTGGCAAAAGGCAATGGTAGATGAAGGTAATAAAAGCAACCTGAAAATGAATGGATTCAGAAACCTATTAAAGTAAAGCATGGCTTTAAAAGATTTTTGAAATTATTCACATGTCACACTCCTGGAAAAACAATGGTTTCTCTCAGCCATTCCTTCTTAAATGTTTTGTTTTTGTTTCCAGAAATAACAGGTTTAATTAAATGTGCAAGATACACTCAAGTGATCCAGACTAATGCACGCAGGGATTTCAAAGTCTCTTGGAAGATTTTAGGAAGGATTTTGATTTGCCAGGCTCAGATACTAATGGGGAAAGCTGGTCTTCAGGGAAAGAGCATGAGCACTGTGTATGGCTCTGTTACTACTGTCAAAGCCAGTTATTACATTATTGGGAAAGAATGGTTTCAAAAGTATCTAACATTAAGTAAACTGGAAAGGAAATTAACTGTATTAAACTCCTTATATGTGCCAGGGTACTCTCACATGCATTATTTCAATTAAATTTTAAAACCACCCAAAGGAAATTGATCTTATTGCCCCATTTTTAAGATTCATAAGCCAAGAATCTGTGAAAGCCAGGAATAGTAGCGTGTCCAAACCCAGGGCATCTGATGGCAGCTCCAATGCTCTTTCCATTACATTGACTTATCCTCTATGCTAATGAAGATGCATGATCAGGAAATGCTGCCCCTGATCAGAAGGTCAAGGTGGTGATGCACTAAAAATATGCCACTCTTTTAATCCAGAACAATACTATCCTTGAACAACCCTGTTAGAACACATTTATCTGTTAAGGATTATAAACCAACATCAAGCATTCAACATGATTCAACAGGAACAGTCACAAAATGTAGACAAGTGTGATTTACTGAACTTGAATACACATGTTAGTTTCAGGAACACATAATGTGACCTTAAGAATTAATTTTATGTGAGGGGGAAAAGACAGAGAAAGGTTGAGTGAGAATTGCAAATCAATCAAGGCCACTGGTGCTACTTCAAAATGTTGCTGTGTATCTGTGATTAGACATTTGAAAGCAGGCTAAATAAAAGTCTTAAGCTTTATAAGGAATAAATGCATTGTATATTTCACAACTAGTACTGTCTTCTTATGAGCCACAAAGATAATGAAAGCAGCTAAGTACATATTGTAGGTAGGCTGGCCAGCCTCTATTTTATTTGTTACACAGAATAGCACCCTGGCAAGTCACTTGGATGTTTAACACTGGACTTTGAGTCTGGTGACTTGGCCTTCAGTCCTTTTGTCACCATTAACGTGAGATTTTTTTTCGAGTGAATTAGTCATTCTTGGCTTTATTTTCTTAGATGCTTTATGGAAATGTGCTTTAACATATATTAGTATTCTTGCCTGGAGAATCCCAGGGACAGAGGAGCCTGTTGGGCTGCCGTCTATGGGGTCGCACAGAGTCGGATACGACTGATGTGACTTAGCAGCAGCAGCAGCATTTATGAGAGTTTAGTAAGTGCATTCACAATATGTGTTGTTAAACGAATTAGTAAAATAATGAGTTGGTTTAATTTTTTTCAAAGGAACCATAATGATCTAACTTTTTATTAACTGGGATTTATTGAACATGTCCAACAACTAGGCTCTTCCAGAAGACTTTATGCCAAAGTAAATAAAAGGGTGAGTGAGTTCTCCTCAGAGTTCTCTGCCAAGGACACATAGCATGTCAGATTTTTCCAACGAAACAAATGTGACTTGAAATAGGATATACAATGTGAACAGAAAGGAGTATAGATTTACAAATAAGCTAGAGCATCCACATACTACTTCCAATTAATAACGTGTCATGTTATAGAAAGGCTGCTGGGTCAGGAGTGAGCAGATAAATGTGATTTGTTACTGGTTCTAGCATTAAATAGCTCCAAGCCTTTGGTTGTCATTTATTTCCTCTGGTTCTTGGTTTCCTCAGCTATAAAATGAACTGTAGCATGGTACTGAAGAGGTAAAATGAGGGGTGGGCCAAAATGTCAGACAGTCAAGAAGAAGCAGACATTTAAGGAAAATACACATTCTGAGGGAAAAAGCACCATATTCAGCCAAACAGAAAGATTGACACCCATGTAATTACACTAATGTAGCAAATAGAAGGAAAATTTCAAATAATTTTATGTTTGTCTATAAAGTAAGGATTAAATAGTGTGAAAAACAATCAGAGATCTTTGAAATTACTCCAAATAGTCTTCTTAGCCTAAGTTTACTTATACAAAAAACAGGGATTCAGAATAACTACATTGTAAGGAACTGGGTGAAAAGAAAATAAGACAAGATAGCAAATATGAATTTAAATATTATTCAACTGCTATAAAAAGGTGAACATATGAATACACAGATATTGAAAAATGAGTTTTAATATACTATTACATTAAAAATATAGAATAATACATAGTCAGATAGCCTTATATATATTTATATATATATGGAAATGTATTAACACAATTTTGGAAACTGTTTCTCACTGGGAAAGCTATTAGGATTGGATATTTGGGTGAGGGTAGTGATGTAAAAAGGATTTGTATATTTATTATATGTGCTTTGCATTGTGTACCCATTGAGAACATATGCATGCATTACATTGCACCATTATTATTTTTGGGGGGGTACACATAAAGAAAGAAAAAAAACAACATGGGCTATAGGTCAGGTAGCACTGGGATTTACCCTAACCCTGTTCCTTGTTAGTGCTGTATATTTGGATAAGTTAATTAGCTTATTTCACTAAATTTTTCTTATCTGCAGAACAGAGATGAAAATAACCACTTTCAAGTGTTGTTGTAAGGATTAAAGATAATGTATGTAAAGCACCTGAAACATATTTGAAATTTAATAAATTGTAATCATTATATGAAGATAGGTGAGATAATCTTGGTTTTATTTTGTGGATCAATGAAGTGAATTCTTATCAGAATCCTTTATTGCCTGATACAAACTCCTCTCCTCCTTCTCATTTCCCCAGTTAAAAAAGAAATCAGAGAACTGGAAAGAAGAGGGAAAGAAGAGGCAATAACTGAGGAGGCAGTCCATTCTTCCTGTAACTGGGAAACCTTCTCTGGCAGCTCTATGGGCTACATTATCATAGAGGAAATGTAAAAGTTTAAGGGTCTTTACTCTTAAGAAACCTATAGACAGCAGGTGAAAGAAGCACTGTAAATGTGTGTAGACTGAGTCTAGGAAGCTTCCTGAAGGTAGATTTTAGCATATTGTTACACAATTCTACATCTCCCCCTCATGACGTTTTCCTCCCCTTTTTCCCACTCCCCCTTGGGAGATGAACTCAAAAGTAGAAAGGCTGTGGTTTGAGGCAGCTGGTCATCCAACCCACAAGTCTCAGCTACCCCCATCAAGGTCAAATCATGTAAAATCCCTTTCAATCTTTGATACGGTCCTGGCATGAAAAGCAAATAAAACACAACTGACATCAAAGTGAAGACTTAGGAGGTACTCCAACTCCTGAAAATTTTTATAATGATGGTTCAGAAGAAAGATTGGTATTTTAGTGGAAGGAAGAAGAATGGTTGCAATGTCAAGGCCTGTTGTCAATGGAACAAATAGGTATTTTTGCTGTGAGTTTTTAAAAACTTACAGATGAAAATGGGCTTCCCTGGTAGCTCAGCTGGTAAAGAATCTTCCTGCAATATAGGAGACCCAGGTTTGACTCCTGGGTCAGGAAGATCCACAGGAGAAGGGATAGGCTATACACTCCAGTATTCTTGGGCTTCCCTGGTGGCTCAGCTGGTAAAGAATCCACCTGCAATGCAGGAGACCTGGGTCCGATCACTGGGTTGGGAAGATCCCCTAGAGAAAGGAAAGGCTACCCACTTCAGTAGTCCTGGAGAATTCTATAGACTGAATAGTTCGTGGGGTTGCAAAGAGTCAGACAAATGAAAATAGCTCAGAGCTCCTTTACTTAAGAAAGGAGATGACCCTGCTATATGTAATGGTGAATGCTCTCTGAAACTCTACACCTCTCTGTTTAGGATTAGGGTCATAGACATACTTTGTCAAATTTCTTATTTGATTCCTATTTACTCAGGAGTCACCCCTAGCTTCCCTAGTATATAAAGAAAAATATATTTCTTCTTGCAAGGAGTGGGGCTATGCAAGCAGAATATGGCCTGACTTTCAGCCTCACTTACCCCTTTGGTCTGGCTTTTTTGTGCAGTGAATAACCAGCACAACTCGGTACAGCTACCCTATCCTCGTATATCCAAAGTACCGATCAACCTAGAACACATGCTGTGTTTTCCCATCTTTGTATCTTTGTTCCTGTCATTTCCTTCCTCTGAGCTCAAAACTGGCCTTTGATCTCAAGACAACTAATAGAACTATGGTAAATGTTTCAAAAGAAATTCTCCAAAAAATAAAATCTTATGGGTTAGGTACTCTTGTCACTTCTTCCAGGTGAAAAGCAAACAAACAAACAAAAAAAATTTGAGAATCACTAAGTTATTTACCCAAGGTCACACAGATAGTTAGTAACAGGCCAAGTTTGGAACCCAGGTTTCTACAGCTCAGAAGCCCAATTTTTAACACCACTACTTTTTAGTCCCTTTCTAATGACAAGATGTGATTAACATTCAAGCATTTTAATGAAAATTCCAGTTGCATACTTGATTTGAGTAAAAGGAAGACTATTAAGGAATCATGTGAATTGCCCAAATAAAAGAAATTATTGGAAGTAATCATAGCACATAGACATCTTATAGATATTAAAAGAAATTCCTACAGCCTACCTCATTGATGGAAAGTGGTTACAATTTCAACCTACCTCCAATTCAGAATTCAAATAATTCTTTCTGCCATCATCTGAGACACCCTGTTGAACTGACCTCCAGTCTCTGAGTTAAGTATTTCTATGGTAAAGATCATGGTCCTCATGTTGGTTGACATAGAAATAAACCCTCCATATGAACTACTTCTTAACTCTAAGCCCAAGAAGGACAAGAGACTGTAAAATGAGCTGCTTGAATTGGAGAAAAATATACTCTACACTTTACTCTTCATCAAAACTCACTCTGACACTAAATTATTAAATAAACTGTTGGGAAATGAAGCTCAGAAAAAGGAAAAAAGAAAAAGCCTAATTTCCAACTCAAGATCAAAGAAGCTCAGTCAGCCAGAAAATAGTCAGATTGTTAGGACAGTGCTTGAAAGCAATTCTCCATCTCATCTGCTTTGGAAAGATTAGCAAATTAATCACATGGAAAAATGAAGGAACAGAAGGTATAAAGCTATACACAACAAACAAACATAAAAAAGACATTTTAAACACAAAATCAAAAGCTGAAAGAATCAAGGTAAGTGTAAGCAAAACTCTACCCTAAAATACTTTTTTCATACGCAATGGAAAATTTTAGAAAATAGAGGTTATCTTCTCTTGTGGCAATAAAGAAAGTGAGGTGAGTTTTGTAGCAATTGCTAGTACTATTTGCCAGACATTTTTGGTTCTCCACTTTCCTGCATGCTCCTTAGGACTAAGTTTCCTCTCTTGATACTTGAGTGGAGGCATGTAACTAGATTGGGCCCATGAATTCTACTCAGAAGATGCATTATATGGTGGCTTGATCATTTACGTGACATTGACAGACCATGCAAAGCTTTTGTTATCCTTTAGTACAGAACTGACAATGTTTTCAGATTCATCACTGTCCTTGTGTAGCTACAATGAACAAGACCCCACTAATAACCTAAGACAGTCATGTACAGTGGGCCAGAAATAAATTTTGTTATTTTAAGAATTGGAATTTTGGTATTTGCTGCTGCAATATAAACTATTCTATCCTAACTAATAAGACAAACATTAAATGAGATTGAGCAACAATGAAAACAGAAACTGAACAACTGATATCATTGTTAAAGTTAGCATTTACTAGAAATATGAAGTAAAACAATAAAAACTACAGAGCATACTAAAATGCAAGACAAAAAGGTAAATATGAAAGGTAGAACCTGGAAACATAATTTGTGAAAATTAAGAATTACGGGTAAAGACAAAAACGTGGCAAATAATCGAATAAAGTAATCTTTTCAGGTAGAAGAAATGACTTTTTTGGGGAAAAAAAGCTCTTCATATATCAAGAGAAATTATTAAACATAAAAAACAACAAAGTGACTTATGAAAATCCATTAACCAATCAGAAAAAAAAAATCTGAGACTGGGCAAAAGTTTATCAATAAAACACAAGCAAATTTTAAACATCTAAAACAATCTATGTTTTAAAAAAGAGGAATGACTAAATAATGCTGATTCTACCTTATGCAGTATTATATATCTGTTAAAATTACTGTTTTGAAGATCAAATAAAAATAGGGTAAAACTATATCATCTAATGTAAAAATTTTAAAGTGGAACCCATAGACTTATGTTTCTCTATAAACAAAAGTTTGTGTAAGTTTTGCATTTTAAATTAGCAGGAAAGTGAAATTTTAAAAACACATCATGTTAGCACTTTGAAACAGGAGATTATTATCACAATATTTATTGTAACAATAAACTATAGTAAGCATTTAAGTTAATGTACCAAGACTCAAGAGCATAAAGAAAGGCTACTTTATTTCTTGAAGACTTGCTTTAAATGAGACAGGTATTATGCCTTACTAAGTAATATGATAAAGCCTAAAGTTTACTTTTTGGGGGTTCCAAAATCACTGCAGATGGTGATTGCAGCCATGAAATTAAAAGATGCTTACTCCTTGGAAGGAAAGTTATGACCAACCTAGACAGCATATTAAAAAGCAGAGACATTACTTTGCCAACAAAGGTCCGTCTAGTCAAAACTTTGGTTTTTCCAGTAGTCATGTATGGATGTGAGAGTTGAACTATAAAGAAAGCTGAGCACTGAAGGAATTGATGCTTTTGAACTGTGGTGTTGGAGAAGACTCTTGAGAGTCCCTTGGACTGCAAGGAGATCCAACCAGTCCATCCTAAAGGAAATCAGTCCTGAATATTCATTGGAAGGACTGATGCTGAAGCTGAAACTCCAATCCTTTGGCCACCTGATTTGAAGAGCTGACTCATTTGAAAAGACCCTCATGCTGGGAAAGATTGAAGGCAGGAGGAGAAGGGGACGACAGAGGATGAGATGGTTGGATGGCATCACTGACTCAAAGGACATGAGTTTGAGTAAATTCCTGGGGTTGGTGATGGACAGGAAAGCCTGGCGTGCTGCAGTCCATGAGGTCGCAGAGTTGGACAGGACTGAGTGACTGAACTGAACTTAAAGTTTCATAAGGAATTATTTCTAGCTTTTCTTCCTATAACAGACATATTCTATAACAATTGTTATTTATTGTTAATAAGAGAAATATGAATGTGTAAGAACAGTACAGTAAAATTAATCAATTTTAAGAAAAAATATTTAATTCTTATGAAAACTAATTAACCACTTTGCAGTGTTTCTGCTCTCATTATATTTTTTTATTACAGGATGGTCTAATTCCTTTTAAGATGGTTTTTAATTTGGAGTGGTGGTAGTGACACATCCCACTGATGTATTTGAGCTATGTGTAGAATGTTTCCGTTTGAAGAGTAAAACTTGCTGATGCAAGGCGAAACCCCAGAAAGCCTCAGAAGCTAGAGGAAGATAGTAATTGTTGGATTCTTAGATCCTGAGGTTATATACAATTTCTACATTTGCTTTAGGCTTTTAAGTAGAGTCACATCCTTAGGCACTTAAAATATATGCTACTGTCACTATTACTGATAATATCTGTAATGAGTCCTGAGCGCACAAAACCAGTGCCACCCGCCTACAAAGATAAATATGCTTTGGTCTAGTGGTCATAACAGATTGCAAAGGCTGCTGCATATACCTCAAAATAAATCACTGACTTCAAAATCAAGGCTAAATGGCTTCTCTGCTCAGGACATAATGTGATGCACATTCAACATAATTTTCTTTTATTGAAAAAATTTATATTATGATTAAATACATTACATGATGGAAGGAAATGCACTAAAATTTAAATGTGGATATTACTGGGAAGTGACTTTTACTTTCTTCATTTGTTTTACCGATTTTCTGTAACAGCTATAAACATATGAATTACTTTTGTGATAAAAATTAAAATTAAGCTACAAAAATGTTCAACATAAAAATGAAAAGAACGTTATCAGTGTTTTTTTTAAAAGAATTTATTTTATATAGTTTTTACTGAAATAAATATGTGTGTGTGTGTGTGTGTGTGTATGGTATAAGTTTCATTCCAGATTTTGGGACAAGACCTTCTAAATAAATCACTTTTTGATGTAAAATACTTTGTTAATATTATCACTCCATCTTGCACACCCACTCCCCCTTCCCATCTTAGTCTAGCTGCAGAATGTTTGGTATTTCATTATATTGCAAGAGGGCTGGTGAGCAAAACTACACAGGTAGACTCCTTCACTAAGTTTTATGTAGTAAGGTTTCTTTCCTTCACATATGCTGCATAGATAGGCTCTTGTTAGCTTTCTACCCCCTGCAGTCATCTTCAAGGACTTAATGTTGACTAGGCACTCTTCCCCTTGTGAATATGGAAGGTTTATTTCAGATCACATCTTGTCATTTTCAGTGATTTTAATGAATTATGAAAGTCTAA
This sequence comes from Bos mutus, assembly GCF_027580195.1. Taxonomy (NCBI): domain Eukaryota; kingdom Metazoa; phylum Chordata; class Mammalia; order Artiodactyla; family Bovidae; genus Bos; species Bos mutus. The sequence goes on along the minus strand of NC_091617.1, from coordinate 87,930,289 downwards.
TCTTGTAAGACTCCTCCACCCACATCTTCCCCCAGCTCCCTACACTTTGCATTTCCCATTGCCTCTGGGCCTGAAGTTTCATTCATTTGAAAACTGTTCTTGGAAAGATCTCCCCTCCTCCAGCTGTTAATCTGTCATTAATGGGCCATAAGTCATTCAGATATACTGCACTATTATGCAACCTCAACAGAGTGGAAAAAATCATTTGCTTTCCTGTCAATGTAAAAACTTTTATCTTCTTTGACAGTTTTATTCAGAAAACCTCAGCTTTATTTTAATTTGATTCTAATGATGGTTTTCAGAAAATGATTTTGAGTAAATAAAAGTTTAGAGCAATGACAGCTGTCATGATTTCTGTGGTAGTTTCTTTCAAGGAATATTTTTTGAAAAGTTGCATTTCAGATACAGGGCATCATTTTTGGCACAGTGGATGGCAGTTAATTATTCAGAGCTGGTAATGTGGTAGTATTTACTCAGTGGGGAATTTACATGAGGAAGGCCCATATTGTTTTACCTCGTCTCTTTCCTAGCTAGAACTTTCTTGAGCAAAGCAGATTTACATACATCCCCATAACTTTGAACTTAGAGCAATTGTTGATTGTCCTTACAAGGTGAAATGACCTTCACATTCTCTATTCATAAAAATAATGAGCTGAAATGCATACAGGATGCAGTGGACTAATGAAATGGCTTTTGGGTCCATTTTTACTCTGAACTGCTGTGTTAAAACCAAGGGTGAAGGTATATATAACAATCTGAGATTGCTTTATTTGTGAACTTCATTAATGAAATTAAGCATAATTATGGCCCTCCCTACATTTTCAAACTCATTTTCATTTAATGGAGAAATATTAACCACATTTGACCTAACAAATCTGTAATAAATTTATGCTTGCTTAGTAGTGGTTAAAATACAAAGACCAAAACCTACATTCTGGAGAGAATAGTATTTGGAAATATTTGCATCAACTTTTCACAAAGCAACATGACGAGCCGAAGTCTACATTAGCCCAAATAATGAGCTATTTAATGGCAGTTCATTAAGTTACTGATAATTATGCTTCTTGAGAAAGAGGGTAGTGATAGCTGAGGAAGCAAAGGTATGACATCTGCACATTTCCAGTCTTAAGAGTTCTATGTATGAGCAAGCTGAGAAATCCATCATCCTACAACAGCTAAATTAATAGCATGTTAAATGATTTTAAGACTGCCTTGTGGTTTCAAAGGAACAGCTAAGATCAGCTCAGGAATGAACATTAATGTAAAAAACAAGGTGGACTTTTTCCTCTCAAAGCTTATATTGTTTCAGACTTGCAATGATATAAAACAGATAATAAGTATAATGCCAGAGAGGAATAGTTCTTTTGTTTGTTTTGCTTGTTTACCTGGATGGAGGCAAGGTGAATGATGGCTGTCGTGGGACTGCTGAAGAGGAAGCGTTGCAGAGAAATGTCTTTCAATATTACAGAGATTTGTTTCAAATTGTTAACTTGCAGCAATGTGTCATCTCTGAGGAAGTCAACATATACCAATATAAGATGATGCTAAGTACGAAGTTCTATATTTTGCAATTTTGTTATTAGGAATTAAGCAACAATGGAGAAAGTTCTTTTCTTCCTTTTATTTTTTTATTTTTCCAGATTGCATCTTAATGCTAAATTCCTCAGGCTTTACTGAGGAAAAATACATTAGTGAGAGGATTATGTTCCCTTTCCCCCCTAATTATTTTAAACTGACAAGTTCAAATCCAACAAGGAAGCTTTTCTAAATCTGAAAATGTTTCTCATCTGAAGATCTAAAGGCCCTAATAGTTTATAAGCTCTGCCTGCATAATTTAGGCAGGATGGTAAACACAGCTTCGAGAAATTTTAAGCCATGCTTTCTAGACAGCATTAGCTTTTATCCTCACTAGATGAGATCTTATACCAGACTGAATTGTTCCATTGTATGGAAACAAAAACCATACAGATTTAGCAAATGTTAAAAAGCACATTAACTTCACCATAGTTAAGAAAAGACTTAACATATTCACTATTTAACTAAAAGATATACACTGGACAACCATCTCTCATTCTTGTAGATAAATATTTTGTTAATTAACACAAGTGGAAGTTTCCTTAGCAAAAATCTAATAAGTGGCAGGATATGCCATCAGAGTAACCTAGGAAAGGGGTACTCTGATGTCAACTATAATTTGTTTGCTTTTTTGTTTAACTACGTCCATTTAATATCTTTCTGTCTGTTTAGCTTGAGTGAGGGCAGTTTATCATTGCACCAAATGTCCTTCCCTCCCCTGTGGGAGAGATGGGCTCTGCAGGATCAAACCTCTGGACCTCATTAGTGAGCATCAGACAGAGTGAGAAGGAAGAGGGCGAATCATTCCTTCTCATGCACAGGCATGGTGATGTTACCCAGCTGTGGTCCCTCCAGACATCACAACAGATACATCAGTTCCCAGCTGAGCATTTCCAGGGTTAGAGCCGGCAGACAGAAAAAAGAGAAACACTTGTTAACCACCCAGTCCTTAGGGACCAATTCCATATTTACACACACAGGGATTGTGAGCAATCATATTGTTTTGATTCATTCTGGGAATACTTTTTAAATGTTACTTAGAGGTCCTGAGAACCTGTTTAAATACTTACAGATTTTTCAGTTCCATTGTCCTTTGTGATTTTTCAGAATTTGTTTTCAATTAGTTTGGAGAGTGAAAATCTGGTTTGGAATTTATGCAATCTTGGTAACTACTCAGGTGTTCACTGCCATACATATATATATATATATATATATATATATATTTTTTTTTTAAGCCACAAAGCAAAAGGGCTTGTTGGAAGAAGCACCTTTAAATAAATATATTATTTTCAATGTATAAATAGAATCACTTGGAATAATCTCTCTGAGATAACACAGTGTTCTTTCTAGTCTTGATAATTCTCTGCTTTACCCTGGAGGACATTGTCTTTCTTGTTCACAGTTAGACGAACATGAAGAAACAAAATAAAAATTATTATAATTTATTAATAGGTACTGTATTTGCAGTACTTAATTTGATTTGAATAATAAATATATGATACTACTTTTTATCTTTGTTTTACAGATCAAGAAACTGAGTCACAAAGACAAAGATTTGATGGCAGTCTGCCTGACTCCAAATCCTGGGCTTCCACTCCACAATGTTTGAATCTAAGACAATATCCTGCTAAATGACGGAACCCATCCATCTCTTCCTTCCCAAGCGCTCTGCATGCCTGGTGATAAGTGGAGAACTGCTTTCTTTCAGTTTGCTCTTTAAATGACTGACATAATCACATAGTGAGTAAAGACATGACTTGAAGTTTGACTGAACCTGGGTTTCCAGCTCTTCTTCTTACTGGCTGTGACCTTTGGTGAGTTACTTAGTTTTTCTTAGCTTCAGTTTCTTGGTCTATAAAAAAAGGGGATTATAATTCTTGTCTCATAGGGTTGTTTTAAAGATTAGTAAGATAATATATACAAGATATTTAGCACAGTGATAAGCCCTGAATAAATGGTAGCCTTTTTGTAATAAAATATAATTTTTAAACATTGGAGTTTCTTATGACTCCAGTTTCACCCTTTTTCTACTGTCATCTGCATCTGCTAAGCTGTCTCCTATATCCAATCTGGAACTTGCATTCAAAGCCTTTATCTTTCAAGACCAAGAGCTCAAGATGGCTAGAACGCCCAAGGGACCAAATTCTGGAAGTTGCCTAAGACGCCTCACTATCTTCAACCCCCACCCATGATCAAGTCATCCTATTGATTCTTATTTCCAGTGCCCATTTATCACCACTGCTACAACTTTGGATCCGATGGCAAACTTCTTTATTCTGCCTCATTGTTTCCTCTTGACTAGAATTCCTGCCTCAAATCTCACCTGGTTTCATTCCTTTGTCCATTCTGCTATGAGAGAGATAGTAATTATACATATCTTACACCTATCTATATAATTCTATTATCCCTTGTTATAATAGCTCCCCATTCTCCTGTGAGTTGCACACATTTTAGGGAACGTGAACGTGTTCGCTGGACACTAAAGAAGAAAATATTGTGTTTTTTTTTTTCTTTTTTTTCTTTTATTCTAACAACTATTTTGTATATGTTTGGGCTTCCCTTGTGGCTCAGCTGGTAAAGAATCTACCTGCAATGAGTGTAGACTTGGGTTCGAACCCTGGGTTGGGAAGATCCCCTAGAGAAGGAAAGGCTACCCACTCAAAACATACATTTTTTAACATATGTAGTATAGTCATAAACTTGTACATATGAGTAATAGTTAATTTTATATGTCTCCTTGGCTAGGCCACTGCACTTAGATATTTGATCAAACATGTCTGGCTGTTACTGTGAATATTTTTTTTAAGATAAAATTAACTTGTAAGTAAGTAGATTTACGGTAAAGAAAATTACCCTCCATCATGTGGGTGGTCTTCATCCAATCCTGTGAAAGCTTTAAGAGAAAACCTGACCTCCCCTAAGGGAGGAAGAATTGTGCCAGCAGAGTGCTAAATCAAATCTTCACTAGTACTTAGCCTGCCAGTCTGCCCTGCAGATTTTGGACTTAACAGCCTCCACAATCATGAGTCAATTCCTTAAAATAAATCTATCTTTCTCACCTGTATACCTATCCTTTTGGTTCTAGAGAACCCTGACTACTACAGTATTTTTAAAATACATATGGTGTTCTCAAAAGCTTTTCAAAACCGCTGTTATTAAGCTTTTTTTAACCTGCGTTTTTTTTTTTTTTTTTCTAGGTGTTTTATAGTTTCAAGTCTTCCATTTAAGTCATGAATTGCAGGCTGAACCCTTACATTCAAAAGTGCTTGTGGTTATCTAAATACATATGATTCTTTAAAAAAAAAAAAAAAAAACTATTTGTACTGGGGTAGAGCTGATTAACAATGCTGTGATAGTCTCAGGTCAACAGTGAAGGGACTCAGCCGCACACGTACAAGAATCCATTCTCCCCCAGACTTCCCTCCCATCCAGGCTGCCACATAACATGGAGCAGAGTTCCGTGCGTTGTACAGTACAACTTATTGGTTATTCAGTTCAACTATAGCAGTCTGTACATGTCCATCCCAAGCTCCCTAACTATCCCTTCCCTCCAACCTTCCTCTGACATCCATAAGCTCATTCTCCAAGTCTCTTTCTGCTTTGTAAGTTTATTATATAAACAATTCTTGAATGCTTTTGCAGTTGCTGTAGTTTTTCTCTGCCTATAATTCTACTCCCAAACTTCTCTTGGTGCATTTGTGTAAAGAACTCGTCATCTTCCTTGGACTCGGTTCAAGTACCCCCTTTTCTGGGAAACATCTAAATCCCCCAGACACACTGTTTTCCCCTTGGCTCTGTTTTCCTTGTGCCTCATTTATTTCGATTGTCCTATTAGTTTGCAGGTAGCTCTTGTAACGTCTACTTCATTAGATTGTGAGGTTCTTAAGAAGAGATTGTTTTCCTATCCTTTTTATATTTTCAATATCCAAATAGAGTAGATAAATATATAGTGAATTGACTCTCATGGGTGCGTAACTGTGTAATGTTCACAGAAATACTTGATTTTGCATGGAAAAAAGACACAGTCTAAAGCTAAAAAAGAACTATATTTTCTGCAAATCTAAATCCCTCAGCCTACATATGAGGATCATGAAGACACAGAGGGGTAACTTTGCCTTATCATAAATCCAGGGAGGGATGAGCCAGATAACTGTAGTTTGGTTTTTATATGGTCCAGAGCTCTTTGCACTACTCCTGTTCTAAGGTTGGATGGATGTATTTCCAGGTGAGTATACACTGGTAAAAGTTTGTTCTCTGAGAACCTGCATGTTCCTAAAATATATACACAGGAGTGTGGAGTATGTAATTACACACCCATCAATACTCATGAGAAAATAGTGAAAACCTAAGTGCCAGCCTGCTCGTCACCAGAGAAAGAGCTGTTGTAACTTCTTACCCAGTCTCCCAACAGAAATCAAACTGTGTAGATGAGCTGATCTTTTAGGCAATGATTTTTCCTCTAGTTATGCTATTTTCAAAGGTGAGAGCCAAGAAGGAGTACCCGATTATTTTTTAAAGGATAATTCTCTTTTCAGCATTAAAGTTTTGAGTTACAAAAAGAGTCCTGTAAAAACTGTTTAGTAGTGACTTCCCTGGTGGTTCAGGGGTTAAGAATCCACCTTGAAATGCAGACAACATGGGTTTGATACCTGGTGAGGGAATTAAGATCCCACATGCCATGGAGCAACTAAGCCCATGCACCACAGCTATAGAGCCTGTGAGCTGCAATGGTAATGAAGATCCCACGTACCACAGGAAAGACCTAATGCAGCCAAATAATATTTTTTCAATATGTGAATATGCACAAGCAACTGTATTTTACCTAAAACCTTAGTTCCGTTACTCAAATCGGTCTTTTTGGGGCTTCATCTACTCACAGAACCTCAACTCTCTATCTCAAACCATTGTCTCAAACCACTTTTCCCCCAAACAGCCAACAGTTTTTTGGAACTTTCTCCAATCATGTCCATAGCTAATCACATTTCTTTTTCTCCATTATCGATTTCTCTCCCTGTGTTTGTTCTTTTAGGATCTCTTCAGCTCAGTTCAGGTCATCACCAACTAGTTTCCAAATGAATGAATCTATGCCTGAACAAGGAAGCCAGGCATAGATTCTCTTTCCTTTCTATCATCCCTCCAGTATACACTCCCCTTCATAATTATTTTCTTATTTATACAAATGACACCACTATTACCTCAGATTGTCAAGAAAATTTTGGAATTAGTTTTCCCCACCAAAACCAGATATAAGCCTCAGTCCCTCTGATACATGTACATTGCTCTCAAATGGTTTTCTAATCTCTATATGATCCTGGGACTTGATGGGCATTCCCTTTATGACTTTGGGTACAGACAAGTTCTTCTGTTGCTATTTTTTGGGATGGAGTCTTCTGCCTTTTCAGACCAAGAAACCAACTCCAATTCTGTCTCTTCTAGATATATTGCCCATCACTGGAGGGAAAATTTGCTGATGTGATTGGTCAGAGCTTAGGAATCACAGTTATTATGACCATAGCTATTATGTCCTAAAAATGAACATTTTAAGAGTTAGTCCCTTTTGTGCTTACTTGTATTATGTGACAAGTATACTTAAGTATACTTAATTCTTGAAGTAGACCTGGTTAAGTGATTCTTTTTTCTATGCTCTCTCTCCCATGCTGAGAACCGTGAATTAAGCTTTGGTCTGTGCTACGAACACAATCATCTCAGATAGAAAGAAGAGGAAATCAGTAGTCTTATTTAAGCCATATGTAGCAACTCATTTTTACAGAGACTCTCTCAGTCTCTCTCTCTCTCTCTCTTTCTCTCTCAGTCTCTCTCTCTCTCTCTCTCTCTCTATATATATATATATATATATATATATTTGATATATTAACTTATTTTTGTGTGTACTGGGTCTTCATTTTTGTGCAGACTTTTCTTTAGTTGCAATGAGCAGGAGCTACTCCCTAGCTACTCTAGTTGCACTGTTCTAGCTCTCTAGTTGCAGTGTTCGGGCATCTCATTTTGGTGGCTTCTCTTGTTGCAGAACACAGGCTCTAGGGCACATGGCTTCAGTAGTTATGGTATGTGGGCTCAGTTGTTGTGGCTCCTGGACTCTAGAGCACAGGCTCAATAGTTGTTGTGCTTGGGCTTAGTTGCTCTGAGACATGTGGGGCCTTCCTGGATAAGGGATCAAACCTGTGTCTCCTGCATTGGCAGGCAGATTCTTTACCACTGAGCCACCAAAAAAGCCCCAAAGACTATATATTTTTGAAAAATATATGTTTATCTATTTTTTCCTTCCAGTTTTAGTGAGATACAATTGACATAGCACTGTGTAAGTTTAAGGTGTACAGCATAATGATTTAACTTACGTACATCATGTCCCTGATAGCTCCATTGGTAAAGAATCCACCTGCAATGCAGGAGACCCCTGTTTGATTCCTGGGTCAGGACGATCCCCTGGAGAAGGGATAGGCTACCCACTCCAGTATTCTTGGGCTTCCCTTGTGGCTAAGCTGGTAAAGAATCTGCCTGCAATGTGGGAAACTCTAGTATTCTGGCCTGGAGAATTCCACGGACTCTATAGTCCATGGGATTGCAAAGAGTTGGACATGACTGAATGACTTTCACTTTTTTTGGCTTCCCTTATAGCTCAGTTGGTAAAGAATCTGCCTGTAATGCTGCTGCTGCTGCTAAGTCACTTCAGTCGTGTCCGACTCTGTGTGACCCCATAGACGGCAGCCCACCAGGCTCCCCCGTCCCTGGGATTCTCCAGGCAAGAACACTGGAGTGGGTTGCCATTTCCTTCTCCAGTGCATGAAAATGAAAAGTCAAAATGAAGTCGTTCAGTTGTGTCCAACTCTTCGCGACCCCATGGACTGCAGCCTACCAGGATCCTCCATCCGTGGGATTTTCCAGGCAAGAGTACTGGAGTGGGGTGCCATTGCCTTCTCCAGAGACCCCAGTTCAATTCCTGGATCGGGAAGATCCACTGGAGAAGGGATAGTCTACCCACTCCAGTATTCTTGGGCTTCCCCTGAGGCTCAGCTGGTAAAGAATCTGCCTGCAATGCAGGAGACCTGGGTTCGAGCCAGGCCAGAATACTAGAGTTTCCCACATTGCAGGCAGATTCTTTACCAGCTTAGCCACAAGGGAAGCCCAAGAATACCTGAGTGGGTAGCCTATCCCTTCTCCAGGGGATCGTCCTGACCCAGGAATCAAACAGGGGTCTCCTGCATTGCAGGTGGATTCTTTACCAACGGAGCTATCAGGGACATGATGTACGTAAGTTAAATCATTATGCTGTACACCTTAAACTTATACAGTGCTATGTCGATTGTATCTCACTAAAACTGGAAGGAAAAAATAAATAAAAAAATATTTTTCCAAAATATATTTTTGGGTTGGGAAGATCCCCTGGAGAAGGAAAGGCTACCCACTTCAGTATTCTGGCCTGGAGAATTCCATGGACTCTATAGTCCGTGGGGTCGCGAAGAGTTGGACATGACTAAACGACTTTCACTTTCACATCATGTGATGATTATTATAATAAGTTTAGTGAACATCTATCATTTTGTATAGATATACAAAGAAATTAAAAAATGTGTGGTGAGAACTTTTAGGATTCACTCTGTTAATAACTTTTATATGTAACATATTTATGTTGTGTGAATACATCACATCTGAAGTTTGTAGTAACTTTTGACTGCCTTCATCCAATTCCCCATCCCCCGACCCCATGCCACTAGTAACCACATATCTGGTCTCTTTTTCCATAAGTTTGTTTGTTTGTTTTGAAATACAATTGACCTACAATACTGTGTTAGTTCCTGTTGTACAATGTAGTGATTTTTTTTCTATAAATGATCGCTGTGATAACTCTAGTTACAATATTTGTGTCCATGTTAAGTTGTTCAGTCGTGTCTGACTCTTTGTGACCCTATGGACTGTTGCCCACTGGGTTCCTCTGTCCATGAGATTCTCCAGGCAAGACTACTGGAGTGGATTGCCATGCTTTCCTCCAGGGGATCTTCCAGACCCAGGGATCAAACCTGTGTCTCCTATGTTTCCTGCATTGGCAGGTGGGTTCTTTTACCACTAGTGCCACCTGGGAAGCCCCAGTTACTATAGGTCACCCTACAAAAATATTACTTAGTTATTGACTATTTTCCCCACACTATATATTTCACACCCATGATTCATTTATTTTGCAACTAGTAGTTTGTACCTTTTAATCTCCCTCACTTATTTCTTGCCCATCCAGACTCATCTCTCCTCTGGAAAATACCTGATTGTTCTCTATATCTATGACTGTTTTGTTATTTTTATTCAGTTGTTTTGTTTTTTAGATTCAAATCATATAATAGTTGTCTTTATCTGTCTGACTCTGGCTGCAGTGCCCTAGGGATCCAGGGGACTGATTTAAGTAATATAGATGTAGTTTTCCAAATGTGATGAAAAAACTTAATGAATAAATCCAAGAGGCTAAATAAAACCCAATTTGATATGCAAAGTAACCAATATATTTATTATCAAGTTTTTAATAGATTAAAAAAAAAAAAACCTTTTTCTTTCTTTTTTTTTTTTTGGTGGTGTCCTGTCTTCTTTGCTGCATGTGGGCTTTCTCTAGTTGCAGTGAGCAGGGACTACTCTGTAGTAATGGTGCACAGGCTTCTCATTGCAGTGGCTTCTCTTGTTGCAGAGCACAGGCTCTTGGGAGCCAGGGCTTCCGTAGTTGCTGCACACAGGCTTAGTTGCTCATTGTCATGTAGAATCTTTCCAGATACAGGGTTGAACCCATGTCCCCTGCATTGGCAGCTGGACTCAATCACTGGACCACCGGGCAAGTCCTCGTTATCAAACTTCTGAAATACAACTATGTAAAACACAATCTTAAAAATACCTGGAGGGAAAAACACATATTACACATAAGAGGACAATGATTCAAATGAGGTCTGAATTTTTATGTGAAACCATGCAAGCCAAGATGGAATGATATCTTAAATGTTGAATGAAAAGAGCTGTCAACCTAGACTTCTATATCCAGTGAAAATATTCCTCAAATATGAAGGCAAAATATAGTCATTTTCTGACTGATGAAAGCTGGGAGACTCTAGGCAGCAGTTGAACATTGAAAGAAATGTAAAAGGAAAATGTTCACAGAATAAAAGGCATAGTAGATGGAAATTTGAATCTGTACAAGGAAATGTGAAGTTCTGGAAATGATAAATGAGTAAGCATAATATAGTTTAAAATTTTTTTTTACTTTAAAAGATAATTAACTTTTTAAAACAAAAATGACAAAAATATATTGTGACTTTAAATATATATATAGAAGTAAAATGTGTGCAAAAATGCACAAAAAAAGGTGAGGCAGAAAAGAACATATATTGTCATAAAGTTTGTATTTTATACTTGAAGTGATACAATAGTATTTGAAGATAAGATATAATATACATATTGTAAACACTAGAGAAAGCACAAACATACACAAAAAGCATAGCGAAACAAAGAGGTGTAACTAAATATCAACTGAGGAGTGAAATGGAGTATTGAAGAATACTCAGTTAATGCAAAATAAAGCTGTAAAGGAAGAGAAATAGCAAAAGAACAGATGCACAAATAGGAAACAAACTGGCAGGCTTAAACCAATCATAGCAAGAATTATATTAAAAGTAAATAGACTAGGGGCTCCTCCAATATGGCAGAGTAGTTGCTAAAGCGTGGCGTTGCCTCATAGATAACCTCTATAAGCTCTAGACAAGATACAAAACAAACAGACAAAAAACAGTGCCTGAAGGCAATGAAGAGCTAACAACAAAGGTAGCCAGATTCTGAAGGTAAGTAGACACTTGAAAAAGGCAGTCGCACAGGGTGAGTAACAGGGTTTTATACCTTTTATCTTGAAGGTAAGGGAAATTTGGCACTGCGTGGGGTGACTCAATCTTTATTAAAGAAAATATATAGCCTTTATAATCTGAAGAACCTGAGGGTAGAGTCTAAGGTTTCCCAGCTACCTAGACAGAAATGTGCATTCTGATCAAGAGAGATGCAGTGGGAGCTCTGACTTGCTGGTTTGAATTCTACCCAGATCTCTCACTTACCTCTGAAACAAGTATGTGAAACAGACCAGTTAAAGACAAAAAACTGAACTAAGATTTGAGGTGCTACCAAGAAAGAGAGTTTGCAATTTAAGACAAATGTGAAAATTCCAGATTTTCTACAATATGACATTCAAAATAGCTAGGATTTAATTTAAGATAAGGCAGGAAAATGTATCCAAGAGCAAGATAAAATAAGAATCAATGAAGACCAACCATGAAATGATTCAGCTCTTGGAATTAACATACATGGATGTCAAAGGACTGTTATAATTAACCTCAAGGATGTAAAGAAAATCATACTCAAGTGAATGAAAAGAGGACACCTCAGCAGAAAAAAAAAAATGTGTAAAATAATAAATGGAAGTTGTAGCACTGAAAAATACAATACATTAAAATAAAGAAGATCACTGATGGAATGATCAGTAAAAAGAACATGACAAAATAAACAAACACTAAGCTTGAAAATAGAGAAATAGAAACATATATATTTTGAAGTATGGAGAAAACAAAACAAACAAACAAAAAATGTAAAGAACAGACCTTCACAGACATTTAGAACAATCAGGTGTTCAAAGTGTTAGTTGCTCAGTCATCTTCAACTTTTTGTGACCCCATGGACCGTAGCCTGCAAGGCTCCTTTGTCCATGGAATTCTCCAGGCAAGAATACTAGAATGGGGTTCCATTCCCTTCTCCAGGGGATCTTCCCAACCCAGGGATCGAACCTGGGCCTCCTGCATTGCAGGTAGATTCTTTATCATCTGAGACACCAGGGAAGCCCTGATATCAAAGGACTAACATTTGGAAGTAGAATCCCAGAAGCAGAAGAGTATGAGAAAAGGACAGATAAAATATTCAATGAAATAATGGCTGAAAATCCTGAATTTTATAAAAAGTATAATTTATAAATTCAAGAAAACTGTCAGTCCCAAGCAGGGCAAATACACAGAAAATCATACCTGGAAGCTTCACAGTCCAGCATCTGAAACCACCCCTCCCCCACAAAAAAGACAATCTTGAAGCAGCCAAAGAAAAATGACACATTGTAGAGTGAACGATAATTGGACAAATGAAGACCCAAAGGCAGTAGGGAAACATTTTGCTAAAGGAGGAAAACAACAACAAAAAACTTGTCCACTCAAAGTATTCAACAAAATGCCTATCAAGAAAGAAACAGGAAAAGATATTTTCACATAAAAATAAAAACTTACAGAATTTAACCTCAGTAGACCTGCATTACCAAAAAACAAAACAAAACAAAACAAAATGGTGAGGGAAGTTCTTCATTACAAAATAATACCAAATATAACAAGAAAGCAATGGCAACCCACTCCAGTACTCTTGCCTGGAAAATCCCATGGACGGAGGAGCCTGGTAGGCTACAATCCATGGGGTCACGAAGAGTTGGACACGACTGAGCGACTTCACTTTCACTTTTCACTTTCATGCACTGGAGAAGGAAATGGCAACCCACTCCAGTATTCTTGCCTGGAGAATCCCAAGGACGGGAGCCTGGTGGGCTGACGTCTACGGGGTTGCACAGAGTCGGACACGACTGAAGTGACATAGCAGCAACAAGAAAGAAACAACAAAGAAAGTAACTAACAAACTAGTGGTTACCAGTGGGGAGAAAGAAGTGGGGAAGGGCGAAAGAGGGCTATGGGAGTAAGTGAAAGTGTTAGTTGCTCAGTCGTGTCCAACTCTTTGTGACCCTGTGGACTATAGCCGGCCAGGCTCCTCTGTCCATGAAATTTTAGAGGCAAGAATATTGGAGTGGGTAGCCATTCATGTCTCCAGATGACCTTCCCAACTCAGGGTTGAACCTGGGTCTCCTGCACTGCAGGCAAATTCTTTGCTGTCTGAGCCACTGAGAAAATTCCTATGGGAATAGAGATACAAACTATTATGTATAAAATAAGCTATAAGGATGCACAGCACAAGGACTGTAGCCAATATTTTGTTATCACTATAAATGAAGTGTAACTGTTAAAAATAATATCAAATGAAAACTCAGATCTTCAGGAAAGAATTGAGGTTGTCTCAAATGATAAATATCTTGGTAAATTGAAAAGCCTATTTCTTTTATCTTAATTTCTAAAAATATTTCAGTTCAGTTCAATTCAGTCTATTAGTCATGTCCAACTCTTTGTGACCCCATGAACCACAGCATACCAGGCCTCCCTGTACATCACCAACTCCTGGAGTCTACCTAAACCCACGTCCATTGAGTCGCTGATGCCATCCAACCATCTCATCCTCTGTCATCCCCTTCTCCTCCTGCCCTCAATCTTTCCCAGCATCAGGGTCTTTTCAAATGAGACAGCTCTTCTCAACAGGTGGCCAAAGGATTAGAGTTTCAGCTTCAGCATCAGTCCTTCCAATGAACACCCAGGACTGATCTCCTTTAGGATGGACTGGTTGGATCTCCTTGCAGTCCAAGGGACTCTCAAGAGTCTTTTCCAATACCACAGTTCAAAAGCATCAATTCTTTGACACTCAGCTTTCTTTATAGTCCAACTCACATCCATGCATGACCACTGGAAAAACCATAGCTTTGACTAGACAGATCTTTGTTGACAAAGTAATGTCCTCTCTTTTTAATATGCTGTCTAGGTTGATCATAACTTTCCTTCCAAGGAGTAAATGTCTTTCAATTTCATGGCTGCAATCACCACCTGCAGTGATTTCAGAGCCCCCCAAAAATAAAGTCAGCCACTGTTTCCATTGTTTCCCCATCTATTTGCCATGAATTGACAGGACCAGATGCCATGATCTTAGTTTTCTGAATGTTGAGCTTTAAGCCAACTTTTTCACTCTCCTCTTTCACTTTAGTAGTAAGCAAATTAAAAATATAACATTGGGGGGTATTTAATGGATTTAGATGTAACGCATATGACAAGTATAGTATGAGGGACTAGGGAGAAGAAAATGGATCAAAATAAAATACACTGCAAGGTTTTGAGAACTATTACAATATTCACTCTGAGTAGACTGCGAGAAGTTAAGAATATATGTTGCTATTCCTGGCACATCCACTAAAATGAATGCAAAAAGGTATAATTAAAAAGTCAGTACATAAATTGAAATTACTTTTCAAAACTGTGAGTACATTAAATATTCTAATTATAGGACAGAGATTATCAGATACAATAAAGAAAGTAAACACAAAAATTTTTCTGCTTATAAGAGTCACACATTATAAAGACAGATATATTTTTAAAGTACCATGCAAATGCTAATTATAAGAAAGATATAGTAACAATTTTAATATATAAGAGAAAGAAGGTTTACTAGAGATAAAGAAGAATATTTCATAATGATGAAAATAACAATTTATCAAGAAATCCTAACAATAATAAATATGTATATATCTAATAGCAGTTTCACAATAATGCAAGCAAATTTTGACAGAAAGTAAAGGATAAACAGATTAACCTGAAATCATAATAGAAGATTTCAAAACTTCCCTCTTAGTAAATGATAAAATTAATTTAAAAAAAATTGATAAGAACATTAAAAAAAGTTGAAAATATTTATCAACCAACTTGATTGAATTGACAGTTATGGAGTGCTACATCTAACAACCTGCAGAATATTAATTTCTTTCAAGTGTGTACAGAACCCTTATCAAAATAAAACATATTTTGGGCCATTTTAAAAGTCTCAATTCCAAATACTGAAATTATACCAAGTGCATTTTATTCAGTTCAGTCACTCAGTCATGTTCACCTCTTTGCAACCCCATGGACTGCTGCTTTGTTGACTATGCCAAAGCCTTTGACTGTGTGGATCACAATAAACTGGAAAATTCTGAAAGAGATGGTGAGAGAGTCAGTTCCTAGGCAGGTTGATAGGGAGTCTAGGGGTCCCCAAAGACAGAGGGGTCTGGAATTCTCAAGGAGGAAAAAAAGACAAACTTTTTTTCTTTCTCCACATTCCTTAGGATTATATACCAATAATGTATCCTGCCTAAGGACAGTCTTTGGATTCAACCTTCTGTTATTTTAAAATGTTAATTATGGGAGTATACCTGGTCTTTACAAGGATGTATCTTGCCTGAGGACAGTGTTATCTTAAAATGTAAATTATGGGAGTAGGTCGGAGGAGGTCTTTACAACCTCCAGACATTCTTTGGATTATATAACTTCATTGTTAACACTAGCAAGCGGGTACTCTTTCTACCCCCTTCTGATGCCTATGTCAGAAGCTTTCTCTATCTCCTTTATACTTTAATAAAACTTTATTACACAAAAGCTCTGAGCGATCAAGCCTCGTCTCTGGCCCCGGATTGAATTCTTCTCCTCCGGGGGCCAAGAATCCTGATGTATTCGCGTGATTCAACAACAACCTTTCAATGGGAACATCAGACCACCTGACCTGCCTCTTGAGAAACGTGTATGTAGGTCAGGAAGCAGCAGTTTGAACTGGACATGGAACAACAGACTGGTTCCAAATAGGAAGAGGAGTACGTCAAGGCTGTATATTGTCACCCTGCTTATTTAACTTCTATGCAGAGTACATCATGAGAAACACTGGGCTGGATGAAGCACAAGCTGGAATCAAGATTGCTGGGAGAATTATCAATAACCTCAGATATGCAGATGATACCCACCTTATGGCAGAAAGTGAAGAGGAACTAAAAAGCCTCTTGATGAAAGTGAAAGAGGAGAGTGAAAAAGTTGGCTTAAAGCTCAACATTCAGAAAACAGATCATGGCATCCGGTCCCATCACTTCATGGCAAATAGATGGGGAAACAGTGGAAACAGTGGCTGACTTTATTTTTCTGGGCTCCAGAATCTCTGAAGATAGTGATTGCAGCCATGAAATTAAAAGATGCTTACTCCTTGGAAGGAAAGTTATGACCAACCTAGACAGCGTATTAAAAAGCAGAGACATTACTTTGTCAAACAAGGTCTGTCTAGTCAAGTCTATGGTTTTTCCAGTGGTCATGTATGGATGTGAGTTGGACTATAAAGAAAGCTGAGTGCCAAAAAATTGATGCTTTTGAGCTGGGTGTTGGAAAAGACTCTTGAGAGTCCCTTGGACTGCAAGGAGATCCAACCAGTCCATCCTAAAGGAGATCAGTCCTGGGTGTTCATTGGAAGGACTGATGCTGAAGCTGAAACTCTAATCCTTTGGCCACCTGTTGAGAAGAGCTGACTCATTTGAAAAGACCCTGATGCTGGGAAAGATTGAGGGCATTAGGAGAAGGGGATGACAGAGGATAAGATGGTTGGATGGCATCAGCAACTCAATGGACATGGGTTTAGGTAGACTCCAGGAGTTGGTGATGGACAGTGAGGTCTGGCGTGCTGTGGTTCATGGGGTCACAAAGAGTTGGACACGACTGAACGACTGAACTGAACTGAACTGGACTGCAGCATTCCAGGCCTCCCTGTCTATCACCAGCTCCCAGAGTTTACTCAAACTCATGTCCTTTGAGATGGTGATGCCATCTAACCATCTCATCCTCTCTGGAATTAAGGTTGTTGGTGGTTTAGTTGCTAAGTCATGTCTGACTGTAGCTTGCCAGACTTCTTTGTCCATGGGATTTCACAGGCAAGAATACTAGAGTGGGTTGCCATTTCCTTCTCCAGGGGATCTTCCCAATCTGGGGATCAAACGTGGATCTCCTGCATTACAGGCAGATTCCTTATCATCTGGCCACAAGGGAATTAAGACTAATCAATTAAAAAAAAAAAAAAGGACATCCAAAAAGTCCTCAAATGTTGGAAACTAACCAACTCAGGTCAAAGAAACATATGGTTTAAAGAAGAAATCATAAAGAACATACAAAATGTTCTAAGCTGACCTAAGAAGTGAAGTGAAAGTCATTCAGTCGTATCTGACTCTAGCAATCCCATGGACTATACAGTCCATGGATTTCTCCAGGCCAGAATACTGGAGTGGGTAGCCTTTCCCTTCTCCAGGGGATCTTACCAACACAGGGGTCGAACCCAGGTCTCCTGCATTGAAGGTGGATTCTTTACCAGCTGAGCCACAAGGGAAGCCCAAGAATACTGGAGTGGATAATCTATCCCTTCTCCAGGGGATCTTCCCGACTCAGGAATTTAACCAGGGTCTCCTGCGTTGCAGGTGGATTCTTTACCAAATGAACCTTACAGCATAAGAAGCTTGAAAAAAGACAGGCAAATTCAAATCAAAGTGTGTAGAATAATGAAAATAATTAAAAGATCAGAAATTAATTAAATAAATAAATAAACAATAGAGAAAATTGATGAAATCTAATAGGGTTCTTTGAAAATGTTATCAAAATTGATAAACTCTCTATCCATATTCATCAAGAAAAAAATGAAATGCACAAAATTACTGAAGTCCAGAGTGAAAATGAGGATTCTAGTATAAATTTTTTCAGTATTAAAAAGATAAATATTAAGAACAATTTGAGTCAATAAGCTGCGCAATTTTGATGACATAGACAAAATTTCTGGGAAAAAATAAGATTAAAGAAGAAAACATAAATTTTGTCTAGATAAGTGTCTATTAGTGAAATATAACTGGTAATTAAAAACATTCTCAGAAAATTTCAGACCTATCTTGTTTCACCTAAATTTCCACAAAAATTTAAGCAATAAATAATAAATATCCTACATAAACTTATTTACAAAATAGAATGGAACACTTCACAATTTCATTTCTTAGAGTCAGCGTTATTCCAATATCTAACACAGATGGAGATATTACAATGAAGTAAATCTCTAGAATGAAATCCCTCATAACAAAAAAATATCTAACAAAATAACAGCAATAAAACAACACACACACAACATAATGGTGGGATTTATCTCATTTATAAAGTTCAGCACAAAAAAGTCAATGTAATTCACAACTTAAACAGAAAACTTGAGCAAACTAGAAAATATATAAACACCACAATAAATGCACAGGCAACATGTGACAAAATCCCAAACTCATTTGAATCAAAACTCTAAACTAAGAAGAAACAAAATGACTTCGTTATGATAATAAGAAAAAATCTATAGCTGTATCATATCTAATGATGAACACTTTTTGCTTAAGATAGAGAATTGGACCAGGCTAGGCTAATTTCTTTACCACTTCTACTTTCTGGGCTTCCCTGGTGGCTAGGATGGTAAAGAATCTTCCCGCAATGTGGGATACATGGGTCTGATCCCTCCACCAGAGAAGGGAATGGCTACACATTCCAATATTCTTCTAATTTAAGTTGTAGCCAGTGAAATAAACTAAGAAGAAGAAAGTCATGCAGGTTGGAAGGAAGAAGCAAAGCTGTCTTTATTTCAAGACAGTATGATAATATGAAGTGAAGTGCAGAGAAAGTTGCTCAGTCATGTCTGACTCTTTGCGACCCCATGGACTGTAGCCATGGACTCTTGTCCAAGGAATTCTCCAGGTCAGAATACTGGAGTGGGTAGCCGTTCCCTTCTCCAGGGGATCTTCCCAACCCAGGGATCAAATTCAGGTCTCCCACATCACAGGTGAATTCTTTACCATTTGAGTCACCAGGGAAGCCCTTATGATAGTATATGTAGAAATTTTAAGCAGTCCACAAAGCAGCTACTTGAACTAATAAGTGAATTTAGCAAAATTAAAGGATACAAGGTCAGTTTATTTCTGTATGATAGTGCTGAAGGGAAATTGATGACTTAAATAGAGATATGTTGTTGTTCAAGCCACTTCAGGCATGTCTGCTTCTTTGTGACCCCATGGACTGTAGCCTGCCAGGCTCCACTGTCCATGGGGTTTTCCAGGCAAGAATACTGGAGTGGGTTGCCACTTCCTTCTCCATAAATAGAGATATATATCATGCTTATATGTTTTGAAAAATTCAGAACTGTTAAGATGTCACTTCTCCCCAAATTGAACTGTAGTTTCAACACAATCTTAATCAAAATCCAATACATTTTTAAAAGATGGAAATCACCAAGTTATTTTTAAATTTACATGGAAATGAAATACAGAACTCTTTTAAATCTTGCAAAAGGAAACAATGAAGTTTCAGTACTTATAAATGACTTGCTGCTGCTGCTGCTGCTGCTAAGTCACTTCAGTCGTGTCCAACTCTGTGCGACCCCAGAGACGGCAGCCCACCAGGCCCTGCCATCCCTGAGATTCTCCAGGCAAGAACACTGGAGTGGGTTGCCATTTCCTCCTCCAATGCATGAAAGTGAAAAGTGAAAGTGAAGTCATTCAGTTGTGTCGACTCTTAGCGATCCCATGGACTGCAGCCCACCAGGCTCCTCCATCCATAGGATTTTCCGGGCAAGAGTACTGGAGTGGGTTGCCATTGCCTTCTCTGATAAATGATTTGGGACTCCTTAAAAAGCTAAAGAGGGCTTCCCTGGTAGTTCAGTTGGTAAACAATCTATCTGCAATCTAGGAGACCTTGCTTCGATTCCTGGGTCAGGAAGATACCCTGGAAAAGGGATAGGCTACCCACTTCAGTATTCTTGGGTTTCCCTAGTGGCTCAGATGGTAAAGAATCACCCTGCAATGCAGGAAACCTAGGTTAGATCCCTGGGTTGGGAAGATCTCCTGGAGGAGGGCATGGCAATCCACTCTGGTATTCTTGCCTGGAGAATCCTCATGGACAGAGGAGCTTGGTGGGCTACAGTCCATGGGATTGCAAAGAGTCGGACACAACTGAGCAACTAAGCACAGTGCAAAAAGCTAAAGAGAGGGTAGGCTTTTGATATAAACATAAACAGATAAATGGAGTAGGGAAACAGTCATACTTTCATTGTGAAGTTTCAACTAAGACTCTAGGTCATTTCAATGGCAGAGTGTCTTTTCAACAAACAACATTGAAATATAGGATTGTGATATGGGAGAGATACTTTGCCTCAGACTTCACTTCATATTTAAAATCTAGCTTGAGATGGATCTCAGAACTAAATAAAAAAAGCCAAAACTATAAAGCTTCTGGAAAAATTTGAATAATATTTTCATTATCTTGAGATATATAAATATTTCTTCATCAGGACAGAAAAAGAAATAATCATAAGAGAAAAATTGTTAAAATACACATGAACAAAATTAAGCTCTTCTGATTATCAAGAGACTGTTCAGTAAGTGTATACATAAGCTACAGACTGGCAGAAAATATTTGCAGCCCATAAATTTGACAAGGAATTCATATCCAAAATAAACCAAAACTCCTACAATTCAATAAAAATAAAGACAACTAGTCCAATCAAAGCATGAATAAAATATTTGTGGTTGCCTTCATGGGAGGATGGTGAATTTATCATTAACTAGGATTTTTATGGGGTGTTAAAATTATCTATGGACTTCCTAGTGGTAAAGAATCTGCCTGCCAATTCAAGAGATGCAAGAGACATAGGTTCCATCCCTGGGTCTGGAAGATCCCCTGGAGTAGGAAATGGCACCCCACTCCAGTATTCTTGCCTGAAATATTCCATAGTCAGGGGAGCCTGGTGGGCTACATTCCATGGGGTTGCAAAGAGTTGGACAAGACTGAGCAACTGAGCACAAAATTAGCTCATCTTGATCTGTACGCATTACATTGGTGTCTGCTATTGTGCTGCTGCTGCTGCTGCTAAGTCGATTCAGTCGTGTCCAGCTCTGTGCGACTCCATAGACGGTAGCCCACCAGGCTCCCCGTCCCTGGGATTCTCCAGGCAAGAACACTGGAGTGGGTTGCCATTTCCTTCTCCAATGCATGAAAGTGAAAAGTGAAAGTGAAGTTGCTCAGTCGTGTCTGACTCTTAGTGACCCCATGGACTGCAGCCCACCAGGCTCCTCCATCCATGGGATTTTCCAGGCAAGAGTACTGGAGTGGGGTGCCATTGCCTTCTCCGTCTGCTATTGTGAGAACTCGTCAAATGGTACACTTAAGATCTTTGCCTCTCTTTTTGTAAATTATACATGAATAGAAAAAAAAATGTTAATTTTTAAAAATTTGCTGCGATAACCTGTAATGATTTCCTCTTTTGTATAATGAAAATTAATAAGTCAAATAATTTATTAAAATAGAAATGCAGCTCGTTTGAAAAGATGATCAATGTAACAATAGGTGCTTAAATCTAGAAAGCCTGTTTGTAGAGAACAAAACTGTCATAGAGCTTAAGTTATGGTAAATACTATTGTTTTGCTGTAGTTAGTGAAAGGGCTTTCTTCTCATTTAATAAGAAACACATACCCATTCAGTTTTCACCTGCTTATGCAATAATAAAGTAGCATTTTAAGACGATGAAAAATGATTCTTTTGGGCAGTATGATGTAGCAAAAAGAACAATGGACTGAAGTCAGGAGGTCTGAACTGTATTCTTGGCACTGGCACTTTGTAACTGAGTATTGAACCCTGTAGAAATCCCCAGCGTCTCTGGCCTTTCCTTTCCTCATTTACAAAATGAAGTGATTGAACTGAACGACCTCCAAGGCCCTTCCTCCCTCTAACATTCTGTGATCTATGATCCATCCCTTGAACTATGACCATAGGTGTCCTCTGCTTTGACATTTTAATATGTCAGGGCACTTGCGCTTGTTTTCATTCATTATGTTACTATTCAAAGTTCAAATTCAAGAAGCTATTTTGAGAATATTAGAGAAATAAATTAATTTTAGTTGATATTTATTTTCCTGTTAGCACATTATTTGTTATTAAGGCCACATAAAGAACTAATCATTCCTGATCTGATTCCAGAGCCATAGTGTATATTACAATAACATAAATCATATTAATGTGAATGTGAGATTAATTTCAAAAAGAGAAAATTTATACTCTCGCTTAGTATTTACATATTTAATGCTATGAATTTATTTCTTATTCATGGTAATAACTTTAATTACAATAAATTCAGTTTATATTCATATAGATGTCACACACTCCTAGAATTTAGCATTTATAATATATAAATAAATGGCCTCTAGCCTTGTACTCTCACATTTCATATGTAGTTACTCAAATGAATAGTCACACAATCAACAAACTATTAAACCAGGAAAAATAATCTGGTAGTTACAAATTATTGATTTTTGTCACAGTATCAATATATATATTTTCTTACCTCTGGCGTTTATTTAGTAATTTCATATAATGAATTAGTTACTAATACCCAATGGCCCACCTGGAAATTATTGTGATCTAGGTTCAACACTTTAAGAAGCTGGTTTAAAAGGGCTGAATACTCAGTGAAATCAGTGTTTCTATTAACATATAATCTGGCTCCATTTATGCCCTCACCTCTCCTAATTCTGATGAGAGAAAATGTGCAAAGGATTAAATTTTTTAAAAATCAAGCTACCAGAAAATGGGTTGAAATCTCAGTTGTACCATTTAAAATAGTCTTACTTAAGGCAAAAATCCCGGGTTGGGCAGTGGTGAATCCACCTACCAATGCAGGAGACACAGGAGACTTGGATTTGATCCCTGGGTCGAAAAGATCACCTGGAGGAAGAATGGCCTGGACAGTTCCACAGACAGAGGAGCCTGGTGGGCTACAGTCCCTGGGGCCACAAAGAGTCAGACACGATTGAGCATGCACACACTTTAGGCAAGTTTTTCAACCCCCTTATATCCATAATATGCAGGTAACATTCAAATGTGGTTCTATTTGTGAATATACCTGGAACTCTTAGGTGGTTGTTGTTGTTGTTGTTTAGTTGCTAAGGCCTGTCTTGACTCTGCGACCCAACAGACTGCAACACACCAGGCTTCCCTGTCCTTTACTCTCACCCAGAGTTTGCTCAAGTTCATAACCCCTGAGTTGGTGATGCTGTCTAACCATCTCATCTTCTGCCACCCTCTTCTCCTTTTGCCTTCAGTCTTTCCCAGCATCAGAGTCTTTTCCAGTGAATTGGCTTTTCTCATCAGGCAGCCAAAGTACTGGAGTTACAGCTTCAGTATCAATCTTTGAATGAGTATTCAGGGTTGATTTCCTTTAGAATTGACTGGTTTGATCTCCTTGCAGTCCAAGGGACTCTCAAGAGTCTTCTCCAGCACAATTCAAAAGCATCAATTCTTAGGCACTCAGCCTTCTTTATAATCCAACTCTCATATCCATACATGACTACAGGAAAAACCATAGCTATGACCATGCAGATCTTTGACTACACGGACTATACCTGCAACACTATAGGCAATCAATCAGTATTACTTGGATATGGATCTGCATCCTATGTCTTTGGTCTGATGGGGCTTCCTAGGTGGCACTAGTGGTAAAGAGCCTGCCTGTCAATTCAGGAGACTTAAGAAACGTGGGTTTGATCCCTAGGTCGAGAAGGTCCCCTGGAGTACGGCATGGCAACCCACTCCAGTATTCTTGCCTGGAGAATCCTCATGGACAGAGGAGCCTGGTGGGCTACAGTCCATAGGGTCACAAAGAGTTGGACACAAGTGAAGTGACTTAGCAAGCACACACACTTCCGTCTAATGCTGACCTTCTGTTTTCTCAATTCCTTGATTTACAACTCCTCTATTAGAGGAAAAACTTTTCCTGTATTACCTCCCTCCATGTTCTCATTAATTTCCTATCCAGACCACTCATATATATCCCTCCTCCATCAACCAGGCTCCCAACTCCAAAACAGTGGGTCCTTTGGCTCCCACCATTGAAGGTAAGCCAGTGTACCTCCTCGGACTCTTCTTGAAGAACCTTTGCTTCCTACCTTGACTGGAACTCTGAAAGTATTGCCCTTCCTTGATGATATTGCAACCCTCAAAATACTACTGCAGGAAATTCTTCCTTCTCAGTCCTTTTTACTCCTTAATTAGACCACTGAACTAGCTTTCTCATTGGCATCCTCCATTTCCTCATAATCCATCATTTGTATTGCCCCTGATTCATTCCTGAATCATGCCTGATGCCATTCTGTGGCTCAAAGACCTCTGTTGACTTCTTATGGCTAACATGAGATACTAAAATTTTTTATATGAGTTTCAAAGACCTCCATTAATCTGGTTCAGACCTACGTGTCTAATCTTAATTTCTATATCTACTTACAAACCTTTTGTTTTAGTCAAACTGAACTGCTGTTTGTATGCCTTCCTTCTTTCTATCTTTGTGGTCATGTTCATGTCCTCCCTACCAAGAATTCTTTTTCTACTAACTCCACATGACCAAATCATGCCCATTTGTCACATATTAACTTAAATTCAACCCCTTCCTGAAGTTTTCTTGGACCACTGCTGCAAATAATTTCTTTCCATGGCGTCTTAGTTCTGCCCCTTTCATGGCCCTCGCAAGTTTCCACCTGCACTTATCTACTGAGACTGATGTATTATCACTGTATGTATTCCTTGAACAGAACTCATATATGATTCAGTTGTGACCACCTAAAAACAGCAAATTTGGAAAACTCAGCAGTGGCCCCAAGTCTAGAAAAGGTCAGCTTTCTTTCCAATCCCAAAGAAAGGCAATGCCAAAGAATGCTCAAACTACCACACAACTGCACTTATCTCACATGCTAGTAAAGTAATGCTCAAAATTCTCCAAGCCACGCTTCAGCAATACGTGAACCATGAACTTCCAGATGTTCAAGCTGGTTTTAGAAAAGGCAGAGGAACCAGAAATCAAATTGCCAACATCCAATGGATCATTGGAAAAGCAAGAGAGTTCCAGAAAAACATCTATTTCTGCTTTATTGACTATACCAAAGCTTTTGACTGTGTGGATCACAATAAACTGTGGAAAATTCTGAAAGAGATGGGAATACCAGACCACCTGACCTGCCTCTTGAGAAACCTGTATGCAGGTCAGGAAGCAACAGTTAGAGAACTGGACATGGAACAACAGAGTGGTTCCAAAGAGAAAAAGGAGTACGTCAAGGCTGCACATTGTCACCCTGCTTATTTAACTTATATGCAGAGTACATCATGAGAAATGCTGGGCTGGAGGAAGCACAAGCTGGAATCAAGATTGCTGGGGGAAATATCAGTAACCTCAGATATGCAGATGACACCACCCTTAAGGCAAAAAGTGAAGAACTAAAGAGCCTTTTGATGAAAGTGAAAGAGGAGAGTGAAAAATTTGGCTTAAAGCTCAACATTAAGAAAACTAAGATCATGGCATCTGATCCCATTCCTTCATGGCAAATAGATGGGAAACAGTGGAAACAGTGGCTGACTTTATTTTTGGGGGCTCCAAAATCACTGCAGATGGTGACTGAAGCCATTAAATTAAAAGACACTTACTCCTTTGAAGGAAAATTATGACCAACCTAGACAGCATGTTAAAAAGCAGAGACATTACTTTGCCAACAAAGGTCCATCTAGTCAAGGTTATGGTTTTTCCAGTGGTCATGTATGGATGTGAGAGTTGGACTATAAAGAAAGCTGAGTGCCAAAGAATTGATGCTTTTGAAGTGTGTTGTTGGAGAAGACTCTTGAGGGTCTCTTGGACTACAAGGAGATCCAATCAGTCCATCCTAAAGGAGATCATTCCTGGGTGTTCACTGGAAGGACTGATGTTGAAGCTGAAACTCCAATCCTTTGGCCACTTGATGTGAAGAGCTGACTCATTTGAAAAGACCCTGATTCTGGGAAAGATTGAGGGCAGGAGGACAAGGGGACGACAGAGTATGAGATGGTTGGATGGCATCAGCGACTCATTGGACGTGGGTTTAGGTAGACTCTGGGCATGGGTGATGGACAGGGAGCCCTGGTGTGCTGCAATTCATTGGGTCACAAAAAGTCGGACACGACTGAGTGACTGAACTGAACTGAAAAACATAGCACAATTTTTTATAGAAAACAACTTCTTCAAAAAATGAATGAAATAAAATAGGTCTATCTTATTAAAACAGTTTCTCATAAGCTTTGCTGAAAGGTTATTTGCTGCAGGAAACAGAAATTTAATACATCTATAAAAGAACCCCAGTGTAGCTAAATTTGGCAAAAAGAGTGAATTTATTATTAAGGTATAGGACATTTCAAGTGCAGTATGGGCTGTGAGTAGCAGAACTCAGGAATGAACTGTAACGAAAGGCTGGTACACTTGGGGAAACTGGGAAATCATTTCTCTCTATCTCTCATTTATTATTCTCTCTGAGTATCCAATATTATTTGATCTTTCTCTGAAACCTGACTTTTTTTTCTTTTCAACCCATAGTTCAGATCTTGGCTACAACAACTTTCAAATTTTAACTTCTTCT
This sequence comes from Bos mutus, assembly GCF_027580195.1. Lineage (NCBI taxonomy): Eukaryota > Metazoa > Chordata > Mammalia > Artiodactyla > Bovidae > Bos > Bos mutus. Next base: position 87,903,513 of record NC_091617.1, on the reverse strand, counting down.
ATTAAAGGAATATCCATAGTACAACTCAAATCTCTGAGCTATAATTCCACATTAGTAGGGAAGGACTTTAATGTACCTGGTATGGATCAGGTACCTATCCTTAATCTTGTCATCTTTGATTAGAAAGCAGAGCCCAATTATAATATGTTTCTGGAGGAACTGCCCTTTCCCCAAATTGCAGATTATTATAGTTTGCTCCATGATACCTCTTTGCACCCAAGAATGTTTATGATCATTTGCATCTTTAGAAACAAGTAGCTCCTTCAGAATAATGTATGTATGGCACAAGCAACCCAGTGGGTGGCCATATCAGTGCTAGACTTCTTAAGCAGTCTACAAAATATGAAAATGTATAAGCCACTATTCTGTAGTTTTGCATGATGGCTAGTCTTTCAAAAATATTTTTCTGAAGTACTATCCCTTTGCATTTTGTTCCAGGAGCATTAATTCAATCATTGGAGCCATTACTATTGAAAAGTTCAAGTCAGAGTTATAGCTTTTAGTGAAAACTCATGAAATCATTTTGACTTCTTGAAGCTGTTTATCTTTGAAACTGGCAGAAGATCACTTTTGTCACTGAGCCAGTTCCAGAAATAGCCCCTAATCTTAAAATGAAGATAGAATCATCCAGCAAGATGTAAAGAATCATTATTCTTCCATAGGCTAGAGGACAGCTGACCTCCAGTGTAGGATTTTGTAAGTCTGAAAAGGAAGGTAAACTGGTTTCTTGTAAATATAAATTATTTTGGCTATGAAGTGTCCATTGGTTTTGGCAGCCATTTTCTGGCTTGATTGGAATTTTTTTTAATCCCTGAATCTCTCTGATCCTTTTCTCTGGCAAGAAGAAAATTAAGTAAGGCAAAGTGATCAAAGAAACCAAGTGTCAGAGGAATGCAGGATGCTTCTTACATGAGGTCAAGGTGAGAGGCAAGGAACTGAGGGCAGGTTCAGAAGTTGTTTCCTGGAGTTGGGAGAAGGAAGGAGAGAAAGTCCAGCTGGGATTAGATGACGAACCAGATCCTGGGGAGTCTGAATATTGATAACTAAGGTCATGAAGAGGAGACAGGCAAAAAGGAAATCTGAGAATGAAAGGTAGTAGAGAAGGCAATGGCACCCCACTCCAGCACTCTTGCCTGGAAAATCCCATGGACAGAGGAGCCTGGTAGGCTGCAGTCCATGGGGTCGCTAAGAGTCGGATACGACTGAGCACTGAACGTCTTCACTTTCACTTTTCACTTTCATGCATTGGAGAAGGAAATGGCAACCCACTCCAGTGTTCTTGCCTGGAGAATCCCAGGGACGGAGGAGCCTGGTGGGCTGCCATCTATGGGGTTGCACAGAGTCGGACATGACTGAAGCAACTTAGCAGCAGTAGCAGCAGAGAAAGCAAATGGGTGGTTGTTCATAGAAAACTCAGTGGGATGTTATTGATGGTTTAATAAAATTACAGTATCTAAATTTTTGTTTAGTCCTTTATATCAGTTAATAATGGATTCAGCTGCAACAACTGAAACTTTCAAACAGGAAATGATTTATGCCTATAAACACAAACTTCAATGTGGACAAACAAGGGCTGGTGACAATTCAATGATGCCATGTGGGATCCAAGATATTTCTGCCTTTCCGCTCAGTCATCCTTAGAATATAGGTCTTTAACTTATGGTGGTCACCTCTTGGGAGCAAAATGGCTGCTATACCTTCAGAACCTTTATTGTCTGCATTCTAAACAGAAGAAAATAAGAAGACTGAATATCCTAAATAGAATTGTGGCACTATTAGTTAGCAGGAAGAAGAGAATAAAATTAGAGGAGGTAACTGGAGATATTTGTCTTACCCTGCCTTAATCAACTAAATCTATGTCTTTTTTTTTCCACTGAAAGGTGAAGGTAAATTATAAAATGAGGCTGATAAATGGCATATAACCTGTTCTGGAAAGAGAGACTTGGCATTGCCTGGGTTAAGCTCCCCTACTCTCTACTCAGTTTTCAAAGATAAGTAAAGTATTGCACTACAGATAGCTTCTACAAGGCCTGAAAATCACTATAACTGAATCCCCTGCACATCAGTCTTGAAAGAGGAAGCGAGAAGAAGGTAGATCGGAAATACAGAAACACAGGTGTTTAGGAAAGAAATAACCTGTTGTGTGGTGTGACCAACATGTATCCATTGGATTGGTGATAAAATAGGAAACCATGGTGCTGGGAAAAGGTGAATTACAGAGGACAATGTCTAAGTGGTTTGGACCTTTTCTATGGCAACAGAGAACTTGTGAGGAGTTTTGAGCAGTAGAATACAGAAAGAGCCAGAATCCTGAACAGGTAGATGCTACTGCTAAGTCACTTCAGTCGTGTCTGACTCTGTGCAACCCCATAGACGGCAGCCCACCAGGCTCCCCCGTCCCTGGGATTCTCCAGGCAAGAACACTGGAGTGGGTTGCCCTTTCCTTCTCCAATGCATGAAAGTGAAAAGTGAAAGTGAAGTCGCTCAGTCACGTCTGACCCTCAGCAACCCCATGGACTGCAGCCTTCCAGGCTCCTCCGTCCATGGGATTTTCCAGGCAAGAGTGCTGGAGTGGGGTGCCATTGCCTTCTCCGGAACAGGTAGATGAGGTGATGGCAAAGAGCACCCATATTTTTTTCATCCATGTACTAACTCTGAACATTTGAACTCAGAGTGAAAACTTTAAAAATATACTTGCTATTAAAGTTTCAACATCAGATTTCATAGAATGTCACAATTTATGAATCAGATATTCTTATGTCAGAGTAGCTTTTCTTTGTGTGAGGTGTGTGTGTGTGCGTGCATGCTCAGTCATGTCTGACTCTTTGCGACCCCCTGGACCATACCCCACCAGGTTCTTCTGTCCATGGAATTTTCCAGGCAGGAATACTGGGGTGGGTTGCCATGCCCTCCTCCAGAGGATCTTCCCAACCCAGGAGTCAAACTGGCGTCTCCTGTGTCTCCTGTATTGGCAGACAGATTATTTACCATTGCACCACCTAGGAAGCCCAGGTTTTCTTTATATCCTTACCTAAATTTAAAGTGTTTTTTCTTCTTTGTTTATAGAAGAATCACAGGTCAATACTCAGTAATATTCAACATAAAATAGGTTCAGTTTGGTCCATAATTAGAGGACAAATTGGAAGAAAAATCATGCATCAGAAAGATCTCTGTTCCACCAGCACCTTGAATTTTCACAAGTGGTATAACTACATCAGGTCTGGGGCCATCTTCATATGAAGGAATTTGTCCAGTGACAAACTACAAACTCTACTGGGAACAAAATCATCTCCTATGTTTGAAATAGACCACACAGCAGTTGTTGACAAGCCAAAGACACATTGCTTTTTCCCCAAAGGAAGCAAAGGCCCAGATCTTTACACCAAGCCAAGATCCATAGAAAGGATCGAATGAGGGCTTTAATCAATTTAGGTTTCTTTTCCAAGAGTGAAGTTAAATACATTGGCATTGCTTGAATTTTAATTTAAGGACAGAGGACACAAAACTTTGTTTATTTTGTTTAATGTTAGTGTTCAAGAAGATATGTAATTCTCTGGAAGGCTGTGATAGTTACTTTTTTATTATGTTGAGAATAAAAACTAGCTCAATTCAACAGATGTAGATTTCGAATCTGCCATTTGTATGGTACAAACTGTGTTAACTCAGGAATTTAGTAATTTTCTGGGACTTTGGGTTTTATCTATGAAATGGAATATATATATATTTCTTACCTCCATTAAAGAATTTCTTTGTTTCTTTCAAGAAATATTCAATTTTATCTTTGAAATTACTTCAAGTGTGAATAGAGAAAGCAGTTTCCTAAATAATGTGACTTAAAAAATAAAATAGATTCCTCTGGATATCTGAGCATGTAGTCAGGTGAAATATTAATACATAACTTCGATAATTATAAACCCATTCAAATTCCAAGCAACATAGTATGTTTTATGTGACTCAGAGAGTGATGCTGAGAGCAAACAGGATTCATGTTCAGACATACCTTTAATGCCTTTTGTTGCATTTTTATTCTTTTAGATCAATTAATTACCAATGAACACCTTAGTCTAGTTTTACTGACAATCAGATACATACGATAAACAAAACTTGGGAAGGTGAGGACCAGAACACAGAATGGTTCTGATGAGATGAGTGAGTGAAGGCTTCCTATTTTCACCTTTAGACTCTAATGCTTATGTGTTTGCTCTGAATTTTCTCAGATCCAATGTAACAATGACATTTCTTAAAATATTGTACTGTGTTTTTTAAACCTTTCAGCTTTATGCTATTCTTAACAAGGGGGTTGTTCCCAATGTCTCATAAAAATTTCTGTGAAATTTGTCTGAGCTATAGGAAACCAACAGCAAGAAAGGATTTTATCAGAATTGGCAGATTCATTTATGTTTGTTTGCCCTAATAGTATTTCTCCTAAAAGAGGGCTAGAAAGCAAAACGATGGCTCCTCAATTTCTCCTGGGGAAAGAGAAGGAAAGATGTTTGAAAGTGCCTTTTTAAGTGTAGTAACTTTGCAATAAAACAAGAGAGCTTATTTTCTGCTCATGCTTTTAAAACCCAAGAGAGTCCTTCTGAAAGCAACATGGCAATATAAGCTGACTCCCAAAGTGTCGCCTACTTTTCCCTCTAGTGAGGCCTTCTAAAGGAAATCACCCAAAGTGGACCCACAGGTCTGTGTATGAAGATATTTACTATAGAACTAGTAGGAATAGAAAGGAGAAGGAAATGGCAACCCACTCCAGTATTCTTGCCTGGAGAATCCCATTGGAGGAGCCTGGTGGGCTACAGTCCATGGGGTCGCAAAGAGTCGGACACGACTGAGCAACTTAACTAACTAACTAAAGGAAATATTGTAAAAAATCTGTCAAAATGTTTGAGAATGCTTAGTTTTTAGTTTGAGAATTAGAATCTTTTATTCTACTAAGTGGGCTTCCCAGGTGGTGCTAGTGGCAAACAACCCACCTGCCAATGCAGGAGATATAAGAGATGTGGGTTCGTTCCCTGGGTCGGGAAGATCCCCTGGAGGAGGCTATGGCAACCCACTCCAGTCTTCTTGCCTGGAGAATCCCATGGACAGAGGGTCCTGGTGGGCTACAGTCCACAGGATCACAAAGAGTCAGACACAACTGAAGTGACTTAGCACTTAAACATTCTATTAGCTATTATACATCCAAAAAAATTTTTTTGTACTTAAATGGGCTTCCACATCAACAATAAAACTTAGCAATCCTTTTATGGTGTAGGTGCTGCTTTTTGGATATCCTAATGCTCAGAAAAAGTGGCCAGAAATGTGTTTAAGTGTGGAGAGAGAGAGAGAGTGTGTGTGTGTGCCCACGCGCACGTGCATCTGCGCACAAGACAGAGAGGAAAGAGATAGAAAAAGAAACTGTTGATAGTATGTTTAATTCTATGGAATACCTGCAATATATTATATATGGGCAGGTAAATGGTAAATACTGAGATATGCATAATGATTTTTTAAAAATATGCTCTAACTTCAAAGAATCCAGAAAGGCAGCAGTGGGAGTTGGGGAAGACTCTTCCTTAGTTCAGAAGCATTCCAATGTGATTTGAGGAGACACAACCACACATTTCTATGGGTTTAGCCATCTGTCATCCCCTGCACTTTGCTTCTGAACACAAAAGTTCTAAGGTAAAGGGCACAGTGAACAGAGTCCAGGAAGTTCCACAGCACTTGTCTGTGGGCAAATATTTTTGCATAGATGTTCTGTTTTTTAAAGATGAGTTAAAAGATAAAATGCAAATGAGAGTCACAAAAAATAATGCAAAACAAGCAAGAAGAAACATTATTCTGAAAAATCAAAGAGTAAAACAGATCTCTGAAATTGATTAACTGAAAGAACCAAGAGAAACCCTTCTGGGTATTCACAATAGAATAAGCAAAGATTGTGGATAGAATAGAATGAGGCAGTTATAAGAAGAAATCATACTGAGAAAAAACAGTAAGAAGAATGGCAAAGTAAATATATTGAGATTAAAAATAACAGTTAAAAGATAGAAAAGGGTAAACTAAAAATATTGGCACCAAAATTTCAGTAGAAGTCTAAAACTCTGTGTAGAAAAGTTAGCCAGGCAGCATAACAGAAAGAAAAAAAAAAAAGAATTATGTGAAGTACAACTTGCATGTTCTCCCATGCAAAAAGGTATAAACATTGTAGATGTTCCCCAAGTATAAGCCCCATAAAATAAGGCAAAAACCAAGAATAAAAATATAAATTAAAAAAATTAGTGACTATAATTGTTTTGAGAGAGCATGCATGCTAAGTCGCTTCAGTCCTGTCTGACTCTGTGCAACCCTATGGACTGCAGCCTGCCAGGCTCCTCTGTCCATGGGATTCTCCAGGCAATAATAATGGAGTGGGTTGCCATGCCCTCCTCCAGGGGATCTTTTCCACCCAGGGTTTAATCCATGTCTCTCATGTCTCCTGCATTGGCAGGTAGGTTTTTTTTTTTTTTTTTTTTTTTTTTTTACCACTAGCCCCTTGAGAGAGAGAAAGAGATAATTGGGTTGGACAGATGAGTCATACTCTTTCAAGAACCTTTGATGAAAAGAAAACCACATCAGGACTCTTTTTGCAAAATTACTTTAAAGATAAAATTCTACAGATATTTAGATAGGACAAACACAAAACAACTGCTACTACCGCAATAATAAAAATCACTTTAACTAGACAAGGTTTTTTCCTTTCTTCAGTTCAGTTCAGTTCAGTTGCTCAGTCATGTCTGACTCTTTGTGACCCCATGGACTGTAGCATGCCAGGCTTCCTTTCTTACAAAATGTCTAAGTACTACTGTAAGACACTATTCTGAAAAATCAGAATTTGAAGAATAAATGTCACAAGTCATGCATTTTATTTTAAACTAACTTGACCTTTGTGGTCGAAGCAATAGGAAAAATCGGCAGACAAACATATAAAAACTCAGAGAAGTCACAGCACATCTGAATTTCTTGAAAAACCCAGAGGAGGTAATCAAATACATATTAAATTCTTATCTGAAGAGTAGTCAAGGAATATTGTTTCAGTCTAAACTCCAAAAATAAGTAATGTTTAAATATGGCTCTTGTAGAGCTCAGCAGTAACTAAAAATGAGTTAATAACGGAATAGGGAATAGTATGTCATTTTAAATTTAAATATGCTTCTATTGATCATTTTGATGATAATATTTTTTCTGTTATAACTCATGCTAAGTGAACCTGTCATAGAAGTGGCATAATTATAATTTTCTTATAATGAATTATAAAAACTGAAGATAAATTTAATTTTTGTAGACTAATGACATAAAAGAATATTCATGACTTGTTAAGAAAAAAAGCAGAAAACAAGAGACCATAAAAATCACAACCTGTAAAGTGTGCTTGTAAACACACACACACACAAAGCATCTGTAAGTTGATCATGGGATTGGGGGTTATTTTTATTATTCTTGTCTTTTTAAAATTTTCAGAATTTCCTTAATGACTATATGTCCCTATGATAATCAGAAAAAAATTATCAAATTGATGATTTAATTTAATTAAAATGTACATATTTACAGGATTTTAAATAATTCAGGCAAAAATTTCTGCTGTTTTGCTAGCATATTATGTAAAAATAGCTAGACGTATATTCTACAATTTTGATGACTGTCATTGGAATGAACATATATTAAACACATTAAATACATGCTATGTAGTTCATGTCATCATTATTTAAGATTTTTGCTCAAATAAGCCTTAAAAATCATGGAAAACAATTTATCCACTCATACATTTTTAATTAATTATCCTTAGTTGCAAGAAATATAATTTCCAGTGCTTTGGAAATATTGAAATGTTAAAAATAAGAGTGTCATATCCTTTTTTAAATTATATCCAATAAAATCTAATAGAATAGGCTAAGTAGAATATAAATGCCTTAGTAACAGTATTCATTTAAAAATAGAACTCTTCTATCAGGGACAGAAATTGTATATAATCATTCTTTCTGCTTGAATTTATTTCCATTCCACTTTTCCCATGTATTTTTATTCTAATTTTTCTATTCTCAAAAATTTTTACTAATCTCTCCTTTAGGTCTGAGACAGAAAATAAAAATGAATATCAATTTTCATGTAGAAGTATTTTAATTTTCATCTGAATATAGGGTTTAAATGTTGAAATTGTTTTTATTTCTAGATTGATTTACTTACTAATAATTTGCTAATTTACTAATAATTATTACTACACAATTGATCAAAAAGACCCATATAAAACAAAACGATGGATAACAAACATATTGAGTCATTATAAATATATATTTTCATAAAATATACATGGTGAATATTTTAGATAATGCTCATTGTTATTAATGAATATATTTATTGTTGAAATAAGATTGCTTTAAACATCAATTCTAATCCTTTGTTTCATTTTTTATAAATAAAAATTACTAAGAAAAAGGTAAGTAGTTAAATAAGTAGATGGGATGGGAAGAAATTTTATTATGTACTGTTATTCAATTATTTGAACTTATTCCAAATTATATGTCAAAGAAATTCTAAGTACTCTATCATCAAAATTATATTTAATGATCTAGAGTGAGTAATTTAATATGTCTTCCTTCAATTTTGTTGGAAATACAATAAAAAAACCACCTGACTTGTGAAGACACTTGTTATCCAATCAGAAGAGCTACTCACTTTCCTACCATATGGAAAGCAAACCAAGTACCTTTTATAGACTTCAATTTCTTATTAATTGTAGTGCTAAGTATTACTCTTTCACACAGAGGCCACCGTATTTAGCCTAATATACAATAATAGTGCCTCCAAGGAATCAAATATTGATAATGCCACTATTTTTGCTGATATGCAACTTTTTAAAATGGAATCAATAGCCACAATTGTAACAGACAATATTTTTATCAATACTATGAAATTACCATGATTCACTTTATAGTCAGTCCCCTCTCTTCAACCCCAGGTCCTAGCAACTACTCATCTGATTTCTGTCTCTAAAACTTAGACTTTTCCTAACAGTGTATATGGGCTTCCCTGGTGGCCCAGCAGGTAAAGAATCCACCTTCAGTGCAGGAGATGGAAGTTCAGTCCCTGGGTTGGGAAGATCCCCTGGAGAAGCAAATGGCTACCCACTCCAGTATTTTTACCTAGAGAATCCCATGGACAGAGGAGCCTGGCAGACTACAGTCCATGGGGTTGCAGAGTCGTACATGACTTAGCGACTAAACAACAACAAAAAGTGTATATAAATGAAATAATTCAGTATTAGTCTTTTGCACCTGGCTCCTTTCACTTAAAAATTGCTTGAAATTCATCACTTTTTTCATGATATCAATAATTCTTTTATGTTGCTGAATAATACTATGACTCACCACACTGTGTTTATTCCATTCACCAGACGTGTATTTGGGTTGTTTCTAGTTAGAAGCCAAGGCGAATAGTTTCCATGAACATTTGAGATAGGAGTTTTCATTTCTCTTGTGAAAATGCCTGGGGATGGGATTGCTACATTTGGGTCCTTGGGGTGGGTTTGGAATACATTTTTATTTCTTCCATTTAAAATGTGGAATATTATCATCCCAGTATTTTCTAGCCAACATATTTTAAAGAAAATATTGGATTCAAATAACAAGGGATGCTTATTTCAGCATCACTTATTTTGATGCTTATTCAGCATCAAATCACAGCTCTCAAGGGCAAATGTTTCAAATTACAGGTGTCGATTACTGCCAGAGTGCTGTTCACATGAATAGCCCCATGCAGCAGCTAAACGGTGAGTAGCAGGAATAATTTTATTTAAAGAGAGTTTATAATACTATGAGAAAACATGAGAGAATATAGTTAATAAAGTTGAAATAACATATATTCTATAAAAATAAGCCATATTGTCAAGCTTACACAGACTACATTGAGAAAAAATGCTTTTGATACATTAAATTAAAAAATGAAGTTATATAGTAGTTATGGGGGAAATTTTCTTTAAAAATGTTAGATATGTGTCCACAAAACACTATCTCTGGGAGGGGAATTTTACATGATTTTTATTTTTTATTTTGTACATTTTTACCTTATCCATTTTTTCTATAATGAGGATCTGTATTTTTATAATGAAAACAAAAAAGAAATCTTAACATTTTATCTAATCTTCAGATGATAAGGTTTTCAAAGTAAAAAAAAATTCATAAAGAAAAAGACTGATAAATATAACTTGTGAAAAATCAGACATGACTAAGCAGATGAACAACAACAAAATATGTCATATGTACCATTAACAATTTTAAAGGCAAATCACATGCATACTGAGGTAGCATATTTAATTTGTAGGGAACTTATAATAATATGTAAAACAAGGCCCCAAGAGAAAAATATTCCTATAGAAAAATAGGTAAAGACTAGACAGTTTACTAAACAAATACAAGTAGATAATAACATGGAAGAGAATGCTGATATTAAAATAAATTCACACTAAAACAAGACATTGCTTTTCAACCACTGTAGTGGCAAAAACTAATAAAGTAATAACTTTATTAGTTATTTGAGATGACTGGGGTAACGAGCCACAGAAGTGAAACTCAGATCCAATGGAGGTAAGAGGTCAGAACAAAAAACTACCAGTGGGTCATGGGGATAGAGAAGGTGGAAATGTCCATCTCATATGGCTTTCCAATGCATGTCGGATGAGATGCAAGCCATTTTCATTTAAATACTAAGGTAAGTAGTGACCGCATAAATCCCTAGGAAAATACATAATCCAACATCTAATTTGATTTTCTTTTAAATTTTATTTATTTATCTTGGCTGTGCTGGGTCTTCGTTGGGGCACGGGCTTTGTCTAGTTGCAGAGAGCAGTGACTCTAGTTGCAGTGCATGACCTCCTTTTTGTGCTGGTTTCCTTGTTGTGGTGCACAGGCTGTAGGGCATGTGGGCTTCAGTAGTTGCAGTTCCAAGACTCTAGAGCACAGGCTCAATAGTTGTGGTGCTCGGGCTTAGTTGTTCAGCAGCATATGGGATTTTCGTGGACCAGGGATTGAACCTATATCTTCTGCAATGGCAGGTGGATTCTCTACTACTGAGCCACCAGGGAAGCCCCCTGATATTTATTTATGCCTATAAATTTCCTCTACCATTTTTCATTGTTCATTTATTTGTATTAGTTTTGCTTTTAACCATATATTTGTACTTTTTAACATATTACTTCCCTGGTGGCTCAGGAGTAAGGAATCTGTCTGCCAATGCAAGAGATGTGGGTTCGATTCCTGTGTGGGGAAGATCCCCTGGAGAAGGAAATGACAACCCACTCCTGTATTCTTGCCTGGGAAATCCCACGGATCCCTTGGGAAGTCTGAAACTATTACCATGACAGACAGGAGTAGACAGTCTAGAAATGTTTCCTTGTCCAAGTGGAAAAAGATAAAAATAAGTGAATTAAAAAAAAACAACCACAAAACTTAAACATGGGGAAGTGTGGTAGAGAAGAATAAGGAGTAATTTCAGTCCTGAGGTACAAGCATCTGAACTTAGAAAATTTTGACTCCTGTGGCATTTCTTAGAGTTTAAAATAAGTGCTTGGTAGGTGGTAAGAAATTTGAAAGTCTGTGTCTTCTTAGGAATATATGGGACAAACTAGGAGTTTGTCTACTTTAACTCTTTTTTTTCCTGAGTAATAAATCTTGATTGGATATTGTGACTATTTAGCTGTGATAAAGCCAAAACCAGTAATGAATATAATCATTTATTGAGTGTCTACTAAATAACATTATTGGATCATGGAGGAAGCAAGGGAGTTTCAGAGAAAAAACAAACAAACAAACTTCTGCTTCATTGACTACACTAGTTTGAACTGGACATAGAACAATAGACTAATTCAACGTGGGAAAGGAGTACATCAGGGCTGTATGTTGTCAACCTGCTTATCTAACTTATCAACACAGGGATTGAACCCAGGTCTCCCACATTGCAGGTGGATTCTTTACCATCTGAGCCACCAGGAAAACACCATATACAGGGTACATCATGTGAAATGCAGGGCTGGATGAATCACAAGCTGGAATCAAGACTGCTGTGAGAAATATCAATAACCTCAGATATACAGATGATACCACCCTAATGGCAGGAAACTAAGAGGAACTAAAGAGCCGAAAGTGAAAGAGGAGAGTGAAAAAGCTGGCTTAAATCTCAACATTCAGAAAACTAAGATCATGACATCCAGTCCCATCACCTCATGGCAAACAGATGGGGAAACAGTGACCGATTTTATTTCCTTGGCCTCCAAAATCACTGCAGACAGTGACTGCAGCCATGAAATTAAAATACTCTTGCTCTTTGGAAGAAAGGCTATGACAAACCTAGACAGTGTATTGAAAAGCAGAGACATCACTTTATCCACAAAGGTTCATATAGTCATGGACAGCAAGAAGAACAAAGAGGTCAATCCTAAAGGGAATCAACTCTGAATATTCATTAGAAGGACTGATGCTGAAGCTGAAGCTCCAGTACTTTGGCCACAAGTTGCAAAGAGCCAACTTAATGAAAAGACCCAGGTGCTGGGAACAATAGAAGGCAGGAGGAGAACGGGACAACAGAGGGTAAGATGGTTGGATGGCATCATCAACTGAATGAACATCAGTTTGAGCAAACTCCAGGATATAGTGAAGGACAAGGAAGCCTAGCGTGCTGCAGTCCATGGGGTCACAAAGAGTCAGACAAGACTGAGTGACTGAACAACAGCAAAAGTCTGACTGTGTGGAACTGTGAGAAATTCTTAAAGAGATGGGAATACCAGACCTACTTACCCATGTCCTAAGAAACCTGTATGCATGTCAAGAAGCAACAGTTAGAACCAGACATGGAACAACTCACTGGTTCAAAATTGGGAAAGAGTATGGCAAGGCTGTACATTGTCACCCTGCTTATTTAACTTATATGCAGAGCACATCATCGGAAATGCTGGGCTGGATGAATCACAAGTTAGAACCAAGATTGCAGGGAGAAATATCAACAACCTCATATATGCAGATGATACCATTCTAATGACAGTAAGTGAAGAGAAACTAAAGAAGCTCTGGATGAGGGTGAAAGAGGAGAGTGAAAAAGCAGGCTTGAAACTCAACATTCAAAAACTTAAGATCATGGCACCCAGTCCCATCATGGCAAATAGAAGGGGAAAAATTGGAAACAGTGACAGATATTATTTTCTTGGACTCCAAAATCACTGTGGACAGTGAGTGCAGCCATGAAATTAAAAGATGCTTATTCCTTGGAAGGAAAGCTAAGGCAAACCTAGACAGCATATCAAAAAGCAAAGACATCACTTTTCCAATAAAGGTCCATATATTCAAAGCTATGGTTTTCCAGTAGTCATGTATCGATATGAGAGTTGGACCATAAAGAAGGCTGAGTGCTAAAGAATTGATGTTTTCAAATTGTGCTGGAGAAGACTCTCGAGAGTTGCTTGGACTGCAAGGAGGTCAAACCCAGTCAATCCTAAAGGAATTCAATCCTGAATATTCATTGAAAGGACTGATGCTGAAGCTGAAGCTTCAATATTTTGGCCACCTGATGTAAAGAGCCAGCCAAGTCATTGGGAAAGACCCTAATGCTGGTAAAGATTGAAGGCAAAAGGAGAAGGGGACAGCAGAGGACGAGATGGTTAGATGGCATCACTGACTCAATGGGCATGAATTTTGAGCAAATTTCAGGAAATAGTGGAGGACAGAGGAACCTGGTGTGCTACAATCCAGGGGGTCACAAAGAGTCAGACATGACTTGAACAACACCAATAAATCATATTCTTTATTTGCATACCTTATATATTTATTTTCTATTCTTCTTAACATCCCTGTGAAATAGGCTGCACAGTGGGTATTTTCTCTCTTTTACAGATGAAGGGACAATTGTTTAGTGATAGAAAGTACTTCATCTGATGTCGGCAGGCTAACTATATGGTAGAGGAAGTTTCCCTGGCTCTGAGCCCAGGGTTACTTTTGTCATATCACACCAAGCTGCTTTCAGATTTATTATTTATATCCCCACTCCTCTATATGTTGAAGGAAATAGTGACCCACTCCAGTACTCTTGCCTAGAAAATCCTGTGGATGGAGAAGCCTGGTAGGCTATAGTCCATGGGGTTGCAAAGAGTTGGACACGACTGAGTGACTAAACTTTCACTTTCACTTTCTTCTATCTGTTGAACAGGAATAACAGTCCAATCCATTCAACTTCTGGGATGCTTTCATTTGAGACTTTTCCAACCAGCTCCTGTGTCCTTATGACACAGAAGCATGTGCTATAGTCCTGGCCTGGCTGGTAATACTCCTCTGTACGAAGCTCCAGACAGAAGTCTGTATTCTAAATAACTGAACCAGCTCTAGTTTAAATGGAAGAAGAATGTATTGGGAGGATAGAAACCATTGGGAAGGAAAAAGAACTGGACTAAGAAAATAGCTTAGAACCACCAAAAGCCACCAAATCAAGAACCCAACCAGAATCGATGCATCAGGCACAGTGGTATGGAATCACTCCATAGATGTTTACTTCCTCCACCTAGTTCTCTGTTCTCCATGAATAGTCTCTAAGTCCCTCTAAAAGCACTCCTTCAAGATCTTAAGTCCTGGGTGGAAAGATCCCTTTGTCAATCCTAAATCGCATATTCTTTTTCCAGCTTCCAAAAGGACAGAGCTAGAAATTTACCCTCTTTGGTTTCTCTAGTGTGATGGGACCTCATCAAGAATCAAACTTCATGTCAATGTATGGCAAAACCACTACAATATTGTAAAGTAATTAGCCTCCAATTAAATAAATTTATATTTTTTAAAAAAACGTAGATTTTTGGAAGTTAGACAAATTCCATGACTTTAACAGAGAGTAAATATGTGCATCTGATCACATCTTCCTTTGTCATGAAGTTAAGCACCTAGAGTTTAAAATTTAAGACACCTTCTCTCCCATGTTCCAACATAGATACAGGCATGTATACACATATTCTGAATGTCCCATGTGACTCTGAGCAGATGACCTTACTCCAGCTTGTATGCATCCTCAGTTATTAAAAAGGCACTTTATTCCTAACAAGGAGGCTAGAAGGATTTATGGCAACAATGACTTTGAACACCTGCATATTAAAAGAGCAATGCTCTAAGGCAGTTGAGAAGTGTTTCTCACTTTATAATTTTGGTGCATAGATGTTATCCTGTAGCTGCTTTAGAGTTCTTAACTCAAAAATATGTTTCCATCAACATATTACAATGTGCTTAACT
Organism: Bos mutus; assembly: GCF_027580195.1. Classification (NCBI taxonomy): domain Eukaryota; kingdom Metazoa; phylum Chordata; class Mammalia; order Artiodactyla; family Bovidae; genus Bos; species Bos mutus. The sequence continues at coordinate 87,888,247 of NC_091617.1, read as the reverse complement.
GTAGTGAAAAAGAGTTCTATAAAAAAACAGAAATGTAGGGAATTCCCTCATGGTCCATAGGACTTCACACTTTCATTGCCAAGGTCTCAGGTTCAATCCCTGCTCACAAGCTGTATGATGAAGCCAAAATAAATTTTTAAATGATGTATTTCTTATAAAACACAAAACAAAACAAAACACAGAAGTGTGGAACCAAATGAGACACATCACTCTCAAATGAAGACCAGCCTTCGAGAAACCAGTCCTGATGTGTTGTTGGCCTTATGTACATATGGAAAGATAAACCATGGGTGGGGACACCTTAGGACAACTTGGCAGCCCTGCTCTGTCCAAGCTTTCATTCTTTGTGTTCTTACATTCCAGTTCAAATATTGATGACTGACCAGTTCACAAACATGCTGTTGTCTTAATACATGCAAATATCATTAATGAATGAAACAAGTGAAAAGATATATTCCAAATTAAAAATACCATGATTTTTCTAAACAAAATAAAACTAAGATTCACCTATAAATCCTTTGGGAAAACGGAGGAAGTGAGAAGGAAAAGGTTACAATATATTTTAAAACAGTAACTTGACTATGGAACAGATTTATGATCACATAAAATTTTTAAATAGCATAAGAGCTTAGTCTCCTGGACATGACAGTCTGAGGACATTTACAATTTTATTTTAAAAAAATAAAAAGCTCTTCTTGAGCTCCTGTGGCACCAAAGATGCCCTGAAACCTCAATAAAAAAATCTATTTTTACACTTTTACATGGGAGAGAAAAGATTGAAAAGAATATATAGAGCATATAATACCAGAACCAACCTGCATATCTGAGTTGTAAATATCTTGAATAGGTGTTCCTGAAAAGAACACAAATGAAATTGTCAGTTGCTGAAGCTGATGCAAGGAACACACTATTGAACTCCATTGATTGGTATAATTCCTTAAAATTTGTGGTAATATTCCACATGTCACACTCCCAAGTGTTGTCTGTTGATGTTTCTTGGCCCAGATGGGAGATGAAATTGTCTTAGTCAAAAAGTCCTCTTTCTTTTTCTAATATTAGGAAAAAAAAATTCCCTTCCTACAAAATAAGTAGATTTAAAGTAAACTTTGCCTTAACAGAACTCAAATAATTTGAACATAGTTTGTTTGAAGATATGTTAATGCTTACTGGGATCAAACAAGGGATCGAACCTATGTCTCCTGTGTCTCTGCATTGGCAGGTGATTTCTTTACCACTGAGCTACCAGGTAAGTATATGTGTGTGTGTGTGTGTGTGTGTGTATGTATGTATGTATATGTATACACACACACACACACACACCTATACCTATTTGGGTAAAACACTAGGGCCCTGAAAATTGTATGGAAGCATTCCAAAGTATTCTGAAGTCTTACATGTCTTGAACCAGTCTACCAGTTTGTGTGTTTATTTATATACCACACCAGCATTTTTATACTGTGGTCCTTTTTGCTCTTAGCTCATTACTGGTCCCCTAGGACTTATGCACCTCTCTGAGGATAGCCTTACTGGTGCCCTTGCTGCTGCCATGCACCACTGGAATGACAGCCATGCTCGGCAAGGTACCCTTTCCTGATGTCCCCAGAGCTGCCAGCCCTCCAGGGGCCAGAGCAGTCTGTGTTCTGTGCAGAGATGAGAAAAATGACCTTCTTCCACACTGGTTCAAATCTTCATTTCCAGAAGACCTACTCATCTTTTGTGTCCTGATGTCATACAAAGACCTATGTAAAAAACACCTCTGCTTACACACCTACCTTTCCTAACTACGGTATTTAAAAATAAAAGCCTGTGGCTAGCAGGGCACGGGGCTGGCAGGGCATGCATAGCTTGTTGCCCTCTAGTTCCTCACTTCTCTCTCTTTTCCTGCAGCACAAAAGAGCCCAAATCAAAGGGTGCCTATCAGTGCTTCAGGCAATAGAGTCACTGAGACGAGGGCATGTGAAATGCAGTGGTCCCACTGGTGTAATATGAGCTCGGACTTATACCCTGTGCAAACACAGTGTTAGCTATACATAATGTGTGCATACATATACGCATATGTATGTATATGTGTGCTTCTCTGCATGTCTTGTTGTCCATGCTATTAAGTCGATTAAGTTGGGTCTGACTCTTTTGCCACCCTATGGACTGTAGCCCACCAGGCTCCTCTGTCCATGGGATTTCCCAGGCAAGAATACTAGAGTGAGTTGCCATTTCCTTCTCCAGGGGAATCTTAGGGATCAAACCCACGTCTCCTGCATTGGCAGGCAAACTCTTTACCACCGAGCCCCCTGGGAAGCCCTCTCTGCCTATGTACTTACTCTAAATTCAAAGTTGTAGATTTGAGACTTGGATCACCTTTTACCAGCTGTGTAAACCTGGGCAATCACTTAGCCTGTCAGAATATCAGTTTCTTCATCTGTAAATGGGGAATTTCAGTAGATCCATAGTATTTACAAATTTAATGTTCATGGACTCAAGCCTGTGCAAGTGACCATGATGGACCGTGACATGGTAATTTGTAATCTTACTGAGGCATGAAATTGAGGCTCATGTTCCAAGGGGCTGTTGTGCAGAAATGAGCCAGTTAGCTAGGGCATAAGTCTTGTTAACTGCTCCGTAGGCAACTAGCCACATGGTTCATTGTTTTCTGCTTGACCCTGTGTACACAGTAAGTCTCTTGAAGCAATTAAGAAAGAAGTGTGTGGCTTTGTAGATGGAAAACACAACCAGCTGCTGCTGATGATAGATAGAAATGAAAAAAACACATGAAGATGTTCAATCTAATGAACAATGAAAACGAATCAATGAAATAAATCTAATGAACCAATGAAAAACAAATTCTTAAGAATTTTTTCTTATATGCATCCTAAAAGAATGTTGAAAAGTAACATGCCCCTTTACATATTTTAAATTGACATGTTAAATTTTCTGTCATAAGTTTAAATACTTGAAAAATGATGTAATTTTAGCATGCTATAAATACAGGCAATTTTAAATAAAACTATTATGTCATTTCTTAAGTTGGTTCCAAAGAATTCTTATATCATAATGACTTGATAACTACTGTTATCCATTACAAAAACACATGGACAAGCTCTTTGTAAGAGAATGTTATATCAATTTACCTCCTTAAACTCATATTTTCATTCCATGTACCCTCAGAATTTTATCTTAGTAACATACATATTATATTTGAAAGTCTATTACTGATCACTCTATCATATTCCTTTTTTTTTTTAACTTTATATAATTGTATTAGTTTTGCCAAATATCAAAATGAATCCACCACAGGTATACATGTGTTCCCCATCCTAGACCCTCCTCCCTCCTCCCTCCCCATACCATCCCTCTGGGTCGTCCCAGTGCACTAGCCCCAAGCATCCAGTATCGTGCATCATATTCCTTTACAGTATCATATTCCTTTACAACAGAAATATTTACATTTAATTTTTTTTATTTCTTGGGACCACAAAATTCTATTTAAAATATATTTTGAGTTTAATTGTTGTTATAATTTATAGTAGTATGCAATAGACTGGAGAAGGCAATGGCACCCCACTCCAGTACTCTTGCCTGGAAAATCCCACGGACAGAGGAGCCTGGTAGGCTAGAGTCCCTGAGGTCATGAGGAGTCAGACACAACTGAGTGACTTCATTTTCACTTTCATGCATTAGAGAAGGAAATGGCAACCCACTCCAGTGTTGTTGCCTGGAGAATCCCAGGGATGGAGGAGCCTGGTGGGCTGCCATCTATGGGGTTGCACAGAGTTGGACACGACTGAAGTGACCTAGCAGCAGCAGCAGCAGCAGTGTGCAATAGATAGAAACAAAATACATAGTATAGTTCAATGTTATTCACATAAGAGAAAACAATTACTGGAAATCTGTATCTTAAGATAATACAAAGCTTCTATCTGTGGATGAATATGAATTGCTACTAGACTAAGCCAAAATTCAGCATTAATTCTACTCCTGTTTTTGTTTTCATAGACGGAAGTGCTAAAAAATGTTGCCCATAAAAAAATACAGAAGGAGATAGACATTATGAATATTGACATCCAATTCTTAGAACACTTTCCAAGTTATGTACCTAGTGATTTATCATTCAAAATTATTTTAATAACATATAAGCCAACAGCTTCATTAGAATTTCCATCAATTTTGTTGAAAGACACAAGTATCAGATTTAAAAAGAATTATTGCCTATTAATTTAGATCATTCACTTTCCTAGTACATAAAATAATATTTCAAATTGTCCTAATATTAGACATTCAGATTTTTCTATTCTATGACAACACACCATGATAACATTAGGAGTAGGTGAGAGATATGCTTTTTTTCATAAAGTGAAAATTAAAGAGTTATAAAAGACGAAATTGGAGAGAAGACCTGTTTGAGATGTAAGTTGTCAAGCAAACTGATTTTAAGAAACTGTGTCTTTGGAAGTTTATGCTCTGGAAATTGCTTTCCTAAAACTATTAAGTATGCACACATTCCTTGGGAAGTCTCCACACTCCGGTTTGAAGACCTCCATTGTCAGTTAAATGGTAATGATAGAGTATACTGTAATAACTTTATATGTGGCACTCACTCTGTACTTGTAGAACTGCTTTAAAAAATTTACTGCTTCTTTGCATTTAATGGCTGAAATGTGATGTTATTCGAGATTCTCAAGTATGAGATTCCCACAAATCTTGGGACATATCCCTAGTGAATACAGTACCTATGGCCACACCATAAAGCATTGCTCTGATAAAGTAAGTGAGATGAAGTGGGCAGAAGAGTTGTATCAATTGCAAAGCACCATAAACGTGTTCTGATATAGAAAGAATTGGCCTCCTTATAAGGAGAGGAAACACTGATGGCTTGGGAAGACCTGTGCAATGAGGTAAGAGCTCTAGGAAACTATTTAGCAGCTGATGAGTCCAAGCAAAGATGTTACTATAGGACAATAGCTACAGAAGCAGAAAGTAAATTTTACATCTGGCAAACCAAATAAAGAAGACTTACTTTTTTTTTTTTTTTAAAGAAGGATTAGGGCTGTGTTTTTTGCAACCCAACCTGATCAGCTGAGCCATCTGTGACTAAAGGCTAGTTCTAAAGTAGGAGACAGAATCTGTACTTGGAAGTACATCGAGTTTCCATGATTATTTTGCATTTTCTTTTTTTTGTTTGTTTGTTTTGTGTTTCCCTAATGACATTTAATTTCTTGTAAATGTCTAAGTGTACTTTTGCTGAAGTCAGAAGAAAATATCTTTATATCCTTTGAAGCCCATATTATATCAGAGATCAGAATGCCTCTAGAGAGCAGATACCAGTAATCTCCTCACTGGCTCTGTGCTTCCTCTCTCATCTCCTTCCAACCTATTCTCCACACAGCTGCACGGATGAGTTTTTTAAAGTGAAAATATAATACATTCTCTCCTCTCCTTAAAGCCTCCTTTCCACACTGTGCTCAGATAAAGCTTAAGAAGTTATGTGGCCTAAAGTAGTGGTGTGTTGAGACAGGTTTGTACAGGCCTACAAGTTATTGTTAAATTTTGTGAGCTAATGGCCAAACTCATCAGAAACAGAATTATGTAGCCTTACAATTAAATAAATCATATAAAAAGAAAGATAATGAATAGCCAAAATTTATCACGCCTTAATTACTTTACATTTAATGGTTACTATTGTTCTTGAAATCAACCCTGAATATTCATTGGAAGGACTGATGCTGAAGCTCCAATACTTTGGCCACTTGATGCAAGGTGCCAACTCATTGGAAAAGACCTTGATGCTGAGAAAGATTGAAGGCAGTAGGAGAAAAGGGCACAGAGGATAAGATGGTTGGATGGCATCACTGAACCAATGGACATGAGTTTGAGCAAACTCCAGGAATATAATGAAGAACAAGGAAGCCTGGTGTGCTGCAGTCCATGGGGTCGGAAGAAGTCAGACTTAGCGACTTAATGTTCTTAGCAACTGAATGTTCTTAAGGTTATACAACACATTAAAAGATGAGTCCCACAGGTCAGTAGGTGTCCAATATTCTACTGGAGAAAAGCAAGAAATGGCTCCAGAAAGAATGAAGAGGCTGAGCCAAAGGGGAAAGGATGCCCAGTTGTGGATGTGTTTTGTGATGAAAGTAAAGTCCAATGCTGCTATAAAGAACAATATTGCATAGGAACCTGGAATGTTAAGTCCATGAATCAAGGTAAATTGGATGTGATCAAACAGGAGATGTCAAGAGTGAACACTGACATTTTAGGAATCAGTGAACTAAAATGAATGGGAATGGGCGAATTTAATTCAAATGACCATTGTAGCTATTACTGTGGACAAGAAGCCCTTAGAAGAAATGGAGTAGCCCTCATAGTCAACAAAAGAGTCTGAAATGCAGTACTTGGATGCAATCTCAAAAACCACAGAATGATCTCTGTTCCTTTCCAAGGCAAACCATTCAATATCACAGTAATCCAAGTCTATGCCCTAGCCCAATGACGAAGAAGCTGAAATTGAACAGTTCTATGATGACCTAAAAGACCTTCTGTGTGTTAGTCGCTCAGTCATGCCCGACTCTTTGCGACCCCATGGACTGAAGCCCACCAGGCTCCTCTGTATGTGAGAATCTCCAGGCAAGAATACTGAAGTGGGTTGCCATTTCCTTCTCCAGGGGATCTTCCCAACCCAGGGATCGAACCTGGGTCTCCTGCACTGCAGGCAGATTCTTTACTGACTGAGCTACAAGGGAAGCCCCAAAAGACCTTCTAGAACAGGATATATATATATCCTTTTCATCCTAGAGGACCGGAATGCAAAAGTAGGAAATCAAGAGATACCTGAAATAGCAGGCAAGTTTGGCCTTAGAGTGCAAAATGAAGTTAGACAGAGGCTAACAGAGTTTTGCCAAGAAACTCTGTTCTTTTCTAGAACAGAGATGAGAAGAGGTGAGAAAATAAAGTAAAAAGGCCATTAATCTTGCAAGTATCTCCTAGAATCGCAGGCCTCAGAAGAGGATGTATTAATTTCTTCCTTCCTGCCATCTACAGGTGGATAGGGTTCTGACCAAAGGAACTTTGGTTTAACAGTCAGGCAAAGAGGCAGGGTTTTCTGAGGCAGGGCTTTTATGTATGATTATAATAACAAAAACAATAAAAAGCAAGTCAAAGAAATAGTTCCAATATGAAGTCAGAATTGGCTCTTCCCTGCAACACCTCATGTTTCATAAGACCAAGCACACAGTTCATATCCTTTAGGAATTTTACTTCTCTGCTCCCAAATACACTGGGAGATTTTGTTTCTTCAATAATTAAGCGTGCAGGGTGCCTGACATTCATATATATACATAATTGTCCTAATTGATTAAACTTTTCAAATGACACAGTAAATTATAAAAATAATATTTTGCTTAGATACCCAGTAGCACTTGGAAAATAAAGTAACACTCAGGTAATTTAAAGTTAATATTCTCTGAGTCCAATTGTTATAGTATTATAGGACTTCTCCTGAACTGCATCAAGGGATCTGAAAATTAAATTATATTCTTTTCAGCACTGCCAGTAATAAGGCTTTGACAATCATAATCTGTCAATTTGCCTGATAGAACATAAGGCAGAATAGCATTCGGTTTAGTTTTTCTGTTTCAGTATTGACTTTCAGATCTTTTTTGAGAAGAGGCTGTGCTTCACAAGCCCATCAGTAGAAATATGAAACCATTTTATAGCTATTTTTCTCACAGACTTTCCTCATACCTTTAAGAGCAGAATTTGAAAGACAAAGATGTTTATACACTTGTTAGATTCTAAGTAGGGAATAAAGCTTTGGCTAACATAAAATCAAGACTGTTTTAAAATATTCTTATCAAAGAACAAAACAAAACCCAATCCAACCAAACAAACCCAAGATTTATGTTAAACACCCTCTGCTCCAAATAATAAGGACATTTTAAATTTTGTTGATACAGTCATTTTAATTTACTGGGTCGCAACATGCCTTTGAACTATGGTGTTGGAGAAGACTCTTGAGAGTCCCTTGGACTACAAGGAGATCCAACCAGTCCATTCTGAAGGAGATCAGCCATGGGATTTCTTTGGAAGGAATGATTCTAAAGCCGAATCTCCAGTACTTTGGCCACCTCATGTGAAGAGTTAACTCATTGGAAAAGACTCTGATGCTGGGAGGGATTGGGGGCAGGAGGAGAAGGGGATGACAGAGGATGAGATGGCTGGATGGCATCACCAACTCGATGGACGTGAGTTTGAGTGAACTCCGGGAGTTGGTGATGGACAGGGAGGCCTGGCGTGCTGCGATTCATGGGGTCTCAAAGAGTCGGACATGACTGAGCTACTGAACTGAACTGAACTGAACTGAATAACAAAGGTAGCTTATCTGAACATGTAAGATTCATATAAGAGCTAAGGAAAGTCTTTAAGTGAAAAGCAGACCACAAGGTTCGAGGGGTTGTATGCACTAGTCAATGTTAAGAAGATGGAAAGTGAAAGCATCAGCAAGTCCTGTGGACTATAGCTCCAAACTCTATTGTGAATATATCCATTGTTCTCCATCTTAATACTACTAGCTCTGGTCAGGTCACCCTCATCTGTTGCCTGGCATCAGCTAAGGCGCATTGACCGTCACCCTAAAAGACCTCATGATTGTCACAACACAACAGCTGCATTTTATTTCCCACATAGAAGCCAGGGGCACTGTGTAAAAATATTAATCAGATAGTGTTACTTTTCTGTCTAAAATTACCTAACATCTTTGTATTGCCCTTAGAATAAAATACAACCTCTGTGCTGTGGTCCACATGGACCTACAAAATTTGGTTCCTACTGACTTTTCTACCTCGAATTACCCACTCTCTCCATTTCTCTGTCTTATCTAGCCTCACTGTCCTTTTTTGTTCCTCCAATTTGTCAAGTTCATTCCTGCCTTGGAGGCTTTGCACTAATTGATCCCATTTCTCAGATGGTATAGCTCCGTCTTTCCTTGGTTGTCTCTTTCTCATTGGCTGAAATCTTAAGTCCTCTATCAGGCACCCTGAAACATTCTATAAAAATGTTATTTCTTAGTACCAGATTACTTTATTTAATTTTATATTACTTCTTACATAAAACTATTTTTGTTTATTGTCTCTTCATGTAGAAGGTATACTCCACAAGAACAAGAAATTTGTAGGTCTTAATCATTTCAGTCAGAATATACAGTGTCTAGAATAGTTTCTTGCAAATCCAAAGGCCTCAAATCTACTGGGTAATTGTGTTTAAAAGGAAAAGGAGGTGAGAAAGGTTGGTTCTGATTCTTGGGAAATTAGGAGTCAGAAAGTATAGAACAATGATGCTAAGGATGTCAGGTACTGAATTACAACATTTCTAAGAAGAAAATTGAGAATCCATAGTAGACAGGCTTTCATAGGTCTTGCATCAGTGTCTTTTGGGACCTTGGGAAATGCCAAGTACCAAAAAACTAGGCAGAAAGAAAACAGAAACTTGACCTGTTTTTCAAAGAGCATTTGCGAAGAAATTAGGGAACATCTCATGGGTCAAAATAGTGCCTGGTTTTGCCATTTAGGGGCATAGAGGTTTGCACCTGTTATGTTTCAGAACACAGGTTGTTATCTAAGGCCTCACTTTTAGCAACTGCCCACTGTTGCTAATAGGGGAGCCAAAGAAGTCTGTAGCCTAAAGCTAACTTGATGCTTATTCTGAACATATCTGCTGGGGCAAATAGAAATTATATCACAACTTGGTGGATCAAATTTGAGGTATTGCACTAGACTTCATGGTTGAAATATTTCTACTAAAATATTTAATTTGACTTCAGTGATTTAGTGAATTTCCTAACATGTGCCATGCTTTATAGAATATTAGGTTGTTTGTTAGTCATGGGCTATCTCAATTATGTAGTTGATTGAGTTTTCAACTCTCATTCAGCTGTTTTGACCAGTTCAAAGAATGCTATTCTCTAATCAATGCTTCTGCCCCCTTCAGTTCAGTTCAGTCCCTCAGTCGTGTCCAACTCTTTGCAACCCCTCTGCCCCCTTATATTGTGCTATTTGTAATGAGCAATTCTGACTATCTACTAAAACTGGATAATATTTCTTATTTCTCCTAACCCACCAGGCTGTTGCCTAAGGAATGCAGTAGAATCTCTTCCTAAATGTGTGAGCCTGAATTTTTAAAAGTCATGCATTGATTATTTCTATTTTTTTAAACACTGGTGAATTTTATTATAACAAGAGGATCACAAGTATTTTCAGCTCATCTAAGTATTATCAGAATTTCTTCCTTTTTCCAAAGCAACCATTTGAGTTGGGTTGTAGATACATTAAAATATGTACAGCGCCATCTTTTGATGGCTATCACTGGAAAAAAATTACAATCATTGACATCCGTCACTTTAGCTTTTGCGAGCTTTTTAAAAATGATGACAGCCTACAACCTCCCAAACACAGACTAGTGTTTCCCGTCACACTGTCACATATATTTTATTGTTGTCGTTTTTAGGTGAGACTGGGCTGCCTTGTGATCACTGAAATGTCAGGGGGGAAAAATCACTTTCTACCACAAAGAGAAAAATTAAATATTCTAAGAGAAACCTTAAAAATTCAAAGAAGTGACTCTCTGCTTGATGACACCATGATCACAGGGATGACTTTCGTTAGTGTTAATGGTAGTTTTGGATACACTGATAGGTGAGATTGCTCGCGGAAGTTTCATCTGTCTTCTCTGATTTGTATGTATAGAGCAAAGACAATGGCTATTAGTTTTAAAAGAAAAAGTATAAAATGCAAACAACTATTTTATTTAGTACAAATCTATGCATGCACTTAATACATTTATATATTTAAGTATTTAGTACAAATCTATCTATGCATGACCATATATAAATGACAGAGCCTCTCTGGGCATTACTCTCCTTAATTCCTAAGTTAACCAGATAATTAAAAAAAAAAAATTCTTTCACCTAGAAAGCTCTATGATCTTGCCTCTTGTTACTAAATTATCACAGTGTTTAGCACCTAACTGTATCAAATGGAAAAGCAGATGTCAATTTAACATCACATCACTAATTTGATAAAAATGTCCACACCTATGGGAACCAGGGAGAGGCGGAAAGAATGGTAGATCATTTTTCCTCAGGAATTCCAAGGGAGACAAGAATTTTCCTTTGTGGGACCACAGGAAGTGTTTGGGGTGGTAAAGAGAAGGAATAAGTTCTTTCACTTTTTATGAGATAATGTTTAAAAAACATTTTCTACTCCAAAGAGCGTAAAGGATTAGACCCAGGCAGAAAGCAGCTGTCTTCCTAGGCTGTGGAAAGAGGTCTGAGTTCAGAAAGAGAGGTGAAAGAGAGTGAAAAATAAGTAGTATTGAAAGAGATACTGGTTTAGAATATTCCATTTTAAAAATTAAATGAAGGCATTACACTCCTTATTTAAGAACCTCTGTGAAACCAAGTAAATGTGAATATAAGCAAACAAGCATGTCACAAACTGCTAAACAAAATGGACAAAGAAAAAAATGCATATTACCTTAGAGAAGCAGCAATAAAACCGAAGGCTAATTTCCAACAATAACCATGGAATCCAGGATACAATGCCCCAAGGGTCTTTCAAGTTCTGGGGTGGGGGTGGGTTGGAATGCCAACCTAGAATTTTATTCACAGCCCGAAGAGTCTTTCAAATGAAGGCAAAATAAAGACATTTTTACAGAGAATGTGTTGACAATAGACCTGCACTTCAGTAAATATTAAATGAATATTAAATGGAGTTCTTTGGGAAGATTGATTATCTTGAAAGCATGAAATTGCAGGAAAGAATGAAGAGCACCAGAAATGGGAAAATAAGTTAGTAAATATCTATCTCCATGGATTATTTCAAGACCTTAGTAAGAAGAAAAGACTTGCTAATTATAAAAATATGCAGATGTAAACTAGATGACAAAAATAATACCTTAAAAGGCAAAAGGTATGGAGTTAAAATGTTATAAAAGTCTATTGTTTAGGAAGTAGCAAATGTATATTACATTATATTACATTGTATATGTATATTTACAGCAAATTTTATTAAATGAAAGATGAATATTGTAACTCCCAGAGTAATTTCTAAGGAAATGCTAAAATTAGGGCTTCCCAGTTGGCACTAGGGGTAAAGAATCTGCCTGCCAGTGTAGGAGATGCAAGAGACGTTGGTTTGATCCCTGTGTTGAGGAGTTACAGCAAAATATATTAAATGAAGGGTGAATATTGTAACTCCCAGAGTAATTTCTCAGGAAATACTAAAAGTATATATAAATTATATGGTAATGAAGTAGAAAAAAGTGGAATAATTTTAAAAATCCCTGTTTAGTTCAAAAAAGCAAGAATGTATTAATAAGCAAAGAAGATAGTAGAAAAATAGAAAACAACTAACAACATGGAAGGCTTAAACCCAAATATAACTGTCACTACATTAACTATGATAGAGTCAAATTCCAATTAATAATCAAAGATTGTAAGCAGGATAAAAACAAAGTACAAATACACTGGGTTATGAGAGCCACAACAAAAATATAGTATACATAGCCTAAAAGTGCAAAGATGGAAAAAAAATGTATCTTGTGAGAACCAGCCAAAAGGCAGATGGGAGAGGCTGTATAATATTAGACAAACATCTTTTGACACAAAAATATTACTAGAAATAGATGCATTTAATACTAATAATAAATTCAATAAGAAGATATAATATTGTCTTTTGTATATATACCTAATTACATAGTTTCAAAACATGTTTAATAATAATTGACAGAACCAAAAGGAAAAATATACATTTCCACAATTATATGAGAGCTTTAACACACTCTTCTTTAATTAATAGAATAAGAAGGCAAAATATAATTAAAGGACTATAGAAAATATGAACAGACCTATTAACAAACTTGATCTCAGTGACATGTATAGATGACTACACTTCCAAGTGCAGAATAAACATTCTATTCAAGTGCACATGAAATGCTTACCAATATAACCAGTATGCTAGGTCAGAAAACATTTCAACAAATAAGAAGGGTTGGGATCATAAAGAGCACATTGTGTTCCCCGACCACAGTGGAGATAAACTAGAAACCCATAACTGAAAAATAATTTACAAAGAGATCAAAAGTAGCCCTTGATATCCAGAACTGGCCTGACACAGCAGGCCTCAGTGCTGTGCTCACAGCTAGGCCATGTGGTTCTCTGGTTAGAGAAAAACAATCTCACAGTATATCAACATCAGACAGGATCACTATGAGACTGTGATGGAGTGAGGCAAGGGAATCTACTTCATGATTTTGTCTAAATACAGATAAAAACAAGGTCAGTGTGCAAACAACAAAACACCAACATCCCCTACTTCCCACTAAGGTGAGTGATTACTGCTGCTTTGTAAATTATAGCTGCAGCCCCTCTCCCAGACTACCCTGCATACAGATATAATTTATTGTAATAGTCAATCATAAAATTGTTCCTTTTTTTATAGTACTTTATCTAGGATAAACCCTCACTTCTTTGAGCCTTCTCCAAAATTACTCAGTGAAACACTAATGCTATAATTGGTCCTTTCTAACACCTTCTTGGGGCTTCCTTGGTGGCTCAGACAGTAAAGCGTCTGCCTGCAATGAGGGAGACCCAGGTTCAATTCCTGGGTCAAGAAGATCCCCTGGAGAAGGAAATGGCAATCCACTCCAGCACTCTTGCCTGGAAAATCCCATGGACGGAGGAGCCTGATAGGCTACAGTCCATGGGGTTGCAAAGAGTCGGACACGACTGAGCGATAGTAATCTTGATCTTGAACACCTTCTTGGGTTTCCCAGGTGGTGCCGTTAAAGAATCTGCCTGCCAATGTAGGAGACACAAGAAACATGAGTACGATCCCTGGGTTGGTTCCTCTCTTCCTCTGGAGAAGGAAATGGCAACCCACTCTGGTATTTTTGCCTAGGAAATTCCATGGACAGAGGAGCTTGGTGGGCTACAATCCACGGGGTCACAAAGTATTGGACAAGACTCAGCACGCGTGCACACACGCAACACCTTCTTACTAAGATGCCCCATAGCTCCCCATGATATAAGTGCTGTAGTGAATAACAAGCCCAACTGGCTCAACTACAGATGTTAACCTGACTGTCTCTGGCTTCAATGCATTGACAGTTAAATCTCTAAATCTTTGAAAAATAAGCAGCATACTTCTTAATAAGCCATTGTCAACAAAAATATTACAATGAATTAAAATATATTTTTATTTGGATGATAATAAAAATATCAAAATGTTTTTGGATTCAGTTAAAGTGTTCTTATGGAGAAGGAATGGCAATGCACTCCAGTATTCTTGCCTGGGAAACCCCAGGGACAGAGAAGTCTGGCAGGCTACAGTCCATGGGGTCAAGAAAGAGTCAGATACAACTTAGCAACAACAAAGGGTGCTAAAGGAAAGGAAAGTCTCTAGTATCTACAGCTGTAACAACCATCAAACACAGCTTAGCTCTTAGGCAGCTTAGCATAAACTTCTCACCAGAAGTCTAATCACCTCAGTTTCTGTTACCCAATACATCAATCCAGCTTTCAATAAAAATCTGAGGGATACTATAAAAGGCAAGAAAAAGACACAAGCTGGAGAAACATAGCAAACTTTAGATCCAGACTCAAATACTATTTAACACAGATTTTGGAATTATCAAATAATGGATTTAAAATAACTATGATTAAGATATTCAGGGCCTTAATAGAAAAGTAAACAACATGCAAAATAAGTAAATAACCCCAGAAAGATAGAAGATCTAAGAAAGAATACAAAGAAAATGCTATAAATGAAAAACACGGTAACAAAATAAAGAATATCTTTGATGGACTTATAAGTAAACTGGATATATTCAAGGAAAGAATCAGCTCGCTTAAAGATATGTCAATAGAATTTCCCAAAGTGAAATGCAGAGAGGAAAAAAAGTGAAAGCAAAGGAATACAGTGTTCAAGAATTGTGGGACAATTACAAAAGTTATAAAATAATAATGAGACTACTGGAAATAGAAGAGATAAAAGAACAGAAGAATTAGTTAAGTAATAACATAGATTTTTTTTTCCAAATTCTCTAATGGCAGACACCAAACCACAGGTCCAAAAGCTCAAGAGGACATTAAGCAGGGTAAATACTGAAAAAACCTTACATCTAGGCATATTATATCTAATGATATCTGTGATAAATATTTAAAGAATGAAAAAAGTTACTAGTCTAGAATTCAAATGAGAAGGAGAAATAATTTCTCAAACAAAAACTGAGAAATTTGTTGCCAGTAGACCTGTTTTGCAAGACATATTAAGAGACTTCTTCAGAGAGAGGGAAAATGATGTCAGAAATATGGATCTGCTGAAAAAAGGAAAATATTAGAATAAATGAAAGTAAAATACAATGTTTAATTTTTCTTAGTCTTAATTGAACTGATAACTCTGTGTTCAAAGTAATAGTACCAATAATGTATTAGGTGATTATAGTATACGGACAAGTGACAAGACTGACACAACCATACAAGGGATAGCAGGGAGGAATTGAAAACATTTTGTTACAAAGTACCTGTTCCATTCATGAAGCAGTATAGCATTCCATGGACATAAACACAGATTTGTTATAAATGCATATTGCCAACTCTAAGACAAACTCTTAAAAATCAAAAATAAAGAATAATTGATAAGCTAAAATGAGAGAGAAAATAGGTTAGATAGTAGATTAAAAAGTGAGAAACAAAGAACAGTGCAATGAATAGAAAACAGAACATAGTAGATATTAATCCAACTGTACCAACTGCTTTAAATGTGAGGGATCTAAATGCTCTAGTTTAGAAACAGAGACTGCTATATTGAATCAAAGAAACAAAACACACCTACAGGTTGTCTGCAAGAAATTCACTTTAAATACAAAAGCAAAATAAGTTGAAAATAAAAGAATGGAGAAAGATATGCCACGTTAATACCAACTAAGGGAAATCTAGAATGGTTGTATTAATTTCAGACAAGTCAGAATTCAGAATGAGGAAAATGATCAGGGATAAATTGGGGAATTACACAATAGTAAAGGGGTCAGTTCTCCAAGAAGGCACAAAGATTTTTAATGTGCATGTGTCTAACAACAGAACATAAAAATAAGTGTAGCAAAAACAGCAGATAGACAAATCCACTCACAATTGGATACCTGAATACCTATTTATCAGTAATTGGTTGATTCATCAGGCAGAAAATCAGTAAGAATATAGTTGAGCTGAACAGCATCATTAATCAACTAGATATAATTGACATTCATAGAAAAAAAATACATACAACCAAAACAAAATGTATGTTCATCTCAAATTCACAGAAAATATCCACTATAATAGATCACATATTGGGCCACAAAACACACTGTAACAAATTTAGAAGAACAGAAATCATACAAAGTATGCTGTCAGACTGCAATGGGCAGAAATCAGCAATGGAAAGATAGCTGGAAGGTGACCAAATAAAGATAATTAGAGCAGAAACCAATGAAATTTAAACAAAAGTCACTGGTCACCTGAAACTATCACAACATTGTTAACTGGCTATACCCCAACACAAAATGTTTTTCTCATTAAAAAACTAAATTAATAAAAATATAAATATCAATGGGGAAAATCAGTGAAATCAAAAGCTCTTTTTTTATAAAGATTTTTTTAAAATTAATAAACCTCTAGTCAAGCTAATCACCACCACCAATAACAAAAGACACAAATTATTAATTCAAGAAATGAAAAAGGAGCATTACTATTTATTCCTTGGACATTAAAAGAATAATGCAATAATATTATTAACAATTCTATGCCCACTGATTTGATAACATAGATGAAGTGGACAACTTCCTTAAAAAATAAACATTACCAAAATTACTCAAGGAGAAATATACAATTTGAGTAGATTTATGTCTACTAGCAAGATTGAACTAATAGAATATAGGACCCACAAGGCTAAGATGATTTCATAAATGAGTTCTACCAAACATTTAAGGAACAATTGATACCAATTCTCCACAATCTCACCCAGAAAACAGAAGAAAGGAAAAGATTTCCTAACATTCTATGAGGCCAGCATCCAACTAATACCACAATAAGATAAAGATTTATTAGAGAGACTTCTTTGGGGTCCAGTGAATAAGACTCCATGCTCCCAATGCAGGGGTCCTGGGTTCGATCCCTGATTAAGGAAACTAAATCCCACATGACTCAAAACTAAGATTTCCTGTTCCACAATGAAAGAACTCACGTGACCCAGCTAAGACCTGGCACAGTCAGATAAATAAATAAATATTTTAAAAAGATCTTATAAGAAAGGAAAACTACACACCAGTGTATCTCATGAACATAGATGTAATACTTGTCAACAAAATATCATCAAATCAAATCTAATATATATATATATAAATATACACCACGACAGAGAGATTTATTCCAAGTATTCAAGCTAGTTCAACATTCAGAAACCAAATGATGCAATCCGTACATCAGTAGGTTAAGGGGAAAAAAAATCATCTGATCACATGATAAAGAAGAAAAAGTGTTTGATCAATAATCAAAAGATTCAGCAAAAGCACTTGTCAAAATCCAACATCCAGTCACAATAAGAACCCTCAGTGAATTAAGAATGGAAAGAAACTTCCTCAATTTGATAAAAAGGTCGAAAGCCTACAGCCATATCATACATAGTGATGAGAAAATAGATTCTTTCTCTCTGTGATTAAGAACAAGGCTAGGGTATCTGCCTCTTACAACTTTAATTCAACATTAACTGGAGGTTCTAGTAAATTCAATAAGATAAGACAGAAAAAGAAAAAGTATATATATATGTTGGGAAAGAAGAAATAAAACTGTCTTTGTTTGCAGATAACATAATCCTAGGAAATTAACAAAGAATCAGCAACAAAAACAAAATCCCTGTACTGAATAAATGATTATAGCAGCCTTTCACGATACACGCTTGCATGTTCAGTCTGTCTGACTCTGTGCAACCCAGTGGACTGTAACCCACCAGGCTCCTCAGAGTGGGTTGTCATGCCCTCCTCCACAGGATCTTCCTGACCCAAGGATCAAACCTGAGTCTCCTGCATAGCAGGTGGATTTACTGCTAAGCCACCTGGGAGACCCAGCCTTTCAGGATACAAGATTAAAATACAAAATCACTTACTTTTTTGTACACCTTCAAGGAACAATTGGGAAATTAAAAAACACTATGCCATTTAAATTTGCACATAAAAAGAGAAGTACCTAAGAACAAGCTTGACAAAACAAGTACAGAATCTGTACCAGACAATATCCAAACTAACAAAGGAAACAAAGAAGATTTAAATAATTGGAGAGATATTCCCTGTTCATGGCCTAAATATGAATTCTTCATTGCGTATATACTGTATATACTTAGTATTTATACTATTATATATACTAAGACTTCAATTCTTCCCAATGCAAACTCAAAATCTCAGCAAGTTATTTTGCAGATATGGAAAAAAGGATTCTAAGCTATATGTGGAAAGACCAAACTCTGAGAATATGCTGCATAATACTGAAGAAAAAAAGTGTAGGAAGACTGACATTACCTGACTGTAAGACTTACTGCCATGCTACAGTAATCAAGACAGCATGATAATGGAAAAATAGTCTAAAAGGTCAATGGAACAGAATTGTGAACTTGGAAGTAGACACACACACAAATATAACCAAGTCATCTTTGACAATGAAGCAAAAGCAATTCAGTGTCAAAGGATTAAAGTTTTCAAAAACTGGTGCTAGAACAATTTGGACATCAATACAAAAAAATCTCAATAAAGAACTTACAGTTTTCACAAAAAAAGACTCAAAATGAGTTAGAGACCTAAATATAAATTTAAAAATGATAAAACTTCTAGAAGATAACATAAGAGAAATGATAGGGACAGTGGATTTTAGATATAATACCAAAAGAATAATCCTTGAAAGAAAATAATGATGATTTGGACCTTATTAAAGTTAAATACTTTTTCCTCTATAAAGGGCACTGTTATGAGAATAAAAAGAGAAACCATAGGTTTGGAGAAAATATTTGTAGAACACATATCTGATGAAGGGTTGTTATCTAAAACATAAAAATCTAGTAAAACTCAACAATAGGAAAATGAACAACTTGATTAAAAAACAGACAAAAGATCTGAACAGACATCTCACCAAAGAAGATATACAGATAACAAATAAGTATATGAAAAGATGCTCTGCATTATATACCCTTCAAGAATTACAAAATAAAATGATATCACTATATGACTATTAGAATAGCCAAAGCCCAAAACATTGAAAATACCAGTGAAGACGTGGAGGCACCAGATTTCATATTTATCGCTGAGGGGAATGCAAAAACGGTACAGCCACTTTGGAAGATGATTTGACAGTTTCTCGCAATGCTAAATAAGAGTTTTATTCTATGATCCAGCAATTGTTCTCTTTGGTATCTACCCAAATGAGCTGAAAACTTACATTCACACAAAACCTGCACATGAAATTTTACAGTAATTTTATTCATAATTGTCAAAACTTGGAAACAACTTATGGTATATTATACAATGGATATTATCCAATGATAAAATGTATGAGCTATGAAGCAACAGAAGATATGGAGGAATCTAAAACATTTTTTGCTAAGTGAAAGAAGGCAGTGTGAAAAGGATACATACTGAATGAATCCAAATATACATCTGGAAACACCTGGAAAAGGAAAAACTGTAGCGATAATAAAAAGATCAGTAGTTTCCAAGAACCCAGGAAGAAGGTAAAAAAAAGGAAGGAAATGGATAAGGTGGAAGCGATTTGTAGGGCATTAAATTGAAAAAAAAAAAGATTGAGGGCAGGAGGAGAAGGGGACGACAGAAGATGGATGGTTGGATCACCGACTCAATGGACATGGGTTTGGGTGGATTCTGGGAGTTGGTGATGGACAGGGAGGCCTGGTGTGCTGCGGTTCATGGGGTTGCAAAGAGTCGGACACGACTGAGCGACTGAACTGAACTGAACTGAAAGTTATTCTCTATAATCATTGTAATGGCAGATAAACCACATCATGCACTAGTCAAAACTTATGGAACTATACAACAAAAAGAGTGAAACAATGTAAAATATGAACTCTAATTAATAAATGTCAATATTGATTCATTAATTGTAATGTGTTGCCATACTAATGCTAGAAAGTTAACAATAGGGGAAACTTTGTATGGGTGTTTTGGGGAAAGTATATAGGAATACTCTGTAGTATCTGCTTAATTGTTATGTAGATATACAACTCTTTCATAAAGTGTAGTTTAGTACAATTTTTTTTAATTGGTAGGGAGATGTCATTATATAAATGGAAAGAATTATATCCAAAATAACATAGAGATTTTGATTTGGCAGATAACATGAAAGATGAAATTTATTCCTGGAAAAACAATATGCTGTATATTTTTCATTGTGGAGGGAATAACATAACAGTTGCTATAAAATTTACATAACTAGAATTTAAAGTAACCATGCTACATATTTATTTTACAGAATAGTTTATTTTCAGATGATGTTTAACGCAGAGAGAAATAATAGTTGCTATGTTACCATGCATTGTTTAATTTTACTACTAAGCTAAAATATAAATGCAGTGAGAATGAGCATCAATCCATATAAAACACAGTATTCCAAGTAAATGGCGTTTGCTTTTACTCAGTGTTAGCTAATAGTCCAATTTAGTCTGGTTATGAAAGAGCATAATGTGGTTAGCAGGTTTTTCTACCTACTTCAGGAGTCAGACTAAAGTTCCTCATAAAATTGAATTTGGGTATTAGGCAACAGGAAATGTGGCTTCTGATAACTGAGTTACTTTAAACCCTGAAGCAGTCACTGGGACATTTTGTCCATTAAGTTTACAGATGGCAAAGTAGATATGCTATTCACAGCTGCATGCATGAGGATATGACATCTTTGTCTATATTAATCTCATGGATCGCTTGATGTGACTCATTCAACCTCTCTTTCTATTCCATGAAGAGGAAGCTAACTAGCAAGACTTATTATGATGGCTTTTAAATAGATCCACACACTGTCCCTGTCAACTCTTAAAATTTTTTAGAAGGAAATAGAAATACTCATTTCATTTTACTAAATAATTGGGTCAAACAGAGGTTACTTTTTGTGATTTAATTTCCCTTCATAATCATAGGAAGGCAGTCAAAAACTAAATCTAACACCATGCAAATGAGCCAAAAAGGAGTGTATTTGATGCATGTGTTCCTGACAAGTTTTTATCTTCAGTGGCAGTAGACAAGATATTAAAAGTATCATGGAAATTGAATTTCAGGAAAATACATTGGCTGGAATTATTCAGAATTCCTAGCCAAAAAAAAAAAAACAAACAAAAAAACACTTTAGAAGAGCTTAATCATTTATTTTGTTTGAACTCAATAATCATAAGCCAACAATAAATCAGGAAATCTGCTCAGCCATCTGGATCTGACCTATAAGTTTCAATCATCACAAATCTGTGTGCTGTGGTGAGCATCCAAGGTTACAGAACAAATCGTGATGGGCATATTCAGTGAGGCAACACGATCTGCACTTCACCAGCGCCAACAAAAATAAAAAACATCTAATCAGAACTAATAGAACAGTTATCAATAAGTAAGATAAAACACAAATAGTGATGCCTGGTATATATGAAACAGCATGAGCATACGATACCAGCCTTAAACAAAAGAAGCATTTTATGACCGAGAACTTGCAGCAGCCTGTTGAGAACCTGGAGGATCTTAGAGACTTCAGCAAACCATGGAGAAAAATTTGAAAACTCTATTCTGAAAACTGGGAGCCAAGTTCTCACATGTGAAAAAGCATGCATAAAAAAAAAAGAATATTAAACTGTGTATAGATTTGAGCTGAGAGATAAGGTCTGAAGGTCTGCATCATGCTCAAAGATATCTTCTCTTTCTATGCACCTTCAGTTGCACTTTAAAGGTGTTTAAGCCTCTTAAACCGAAACTACTTGATCTCTAAAAGTACTTTTAGATGATAAAGCAACTCAGTTTAGCCTTACAAGCTCATTTTTAAAAATTACATTCATCTGTTTACACAGTCTATTTCTGATGTGTCTTGCCACAAACCCCAAAGTAAAAATGTTCACTGACTGACTTTCATCTTCAAAATTTCACATATTGGAGGGCAATCCAGGGCAACATTTAATTTTAAAAAGGAGAGCTCACACTCTAATACACAGAGGGAAATAAGTGGTGAAATAACACTTATAGGCTTATAAATGGCAAATGTGTCTGAAGTGGGCAGAGCATGCTGCTTTCATATCCTGGGAAAGAAATAAAAAATGTGCCAACAAGAATAGCACTGAGAATTCCTGAGGGGTAGAAGCACTGGTATTAGTAAAATCATTCGACTGCCTATTAAGCAAGTACCAATTAGGTTCATGGAATCTAAGAGATGAAAGAAGTTATAGAGATGATCTCATCCATCATTCTCAACCTTCGTGAGAATAATGACAGTGTGAGATAGTTTGAAAAGATGCTCTGTTCCTCCAAAAAAAAAAGTATGCCTCCTAGAATGCACTTCCTCGTGTAGTCTCCTCCCACAAATGGGACGTGGAGTCCCTAGTCCAGCTGCCCAGCTGGCCACATAGAGCCCTTCCTGTATACCTGATCCACAAAATCATGAGCAATATAAGATGGTTGTTTTAAGCCAGTAGATTTTGGAAAGGTTAGTTTTGCAGGAAAAAAAACAAAACCACAATGACTTTTTCAGTTCAAAATGTACCATGCAGGCCTACATGATCATTGTATTAACACTCATTCACAGAAAAAAAAAACCTAATAAAAAGAAGAAATGCTTTTTTAAAATCCTAGTAATAATACACCAATTCTCTTGACTTTTTTTTTAGATGAAGATATTGAGAGCCACAGAAGTTATATGAATACTCTAGGTTTCCACACTTAGTGACCTAGTCAGAGCTACAACTCCTTGCTAGTGATTTCCAAATTAATGTCTTTATATTAATCCTAGGGGGTCTTTACATTTTGAGTCTTCAATTATTTGTGGCTTTCTGTCAGAAGTATACTAACTTTAGTTCCCATTTATTAAAAATCCTCAAAATTCTCTCTGATGATGTTGTTGTTGTTCAGTCGCTCAGCTGTGTCCGACTCTTTGAGACCCCATGGACTGCAGCACATCGGGCTTCCCTATCCTTTACTATCTCCGAGTTTGTTCAAACTCATACCTATTGAGTTGGTGATGCCATCCCACCATCTCATCCTCTGTCACCCCTTCTGTTTTGGCCCTTAATCTTTCCCAGCATCATTGTCTTTTCCAGTGAGTCAGCTCTTCACATCAGGTGGCCAAAGTATTGGAGCTTCAGCTTCAGCAACAGTCCTTCCAGTGAATACTCAGGGTTGATTTCTTTTAGGATTGACTGGTTTGATCTCCTGGCTGTCCAAAGGACTCTCAAGAGTCTTCTCCAACACCACAGCATCGATTCTTCAGTGCTCAGTCTTCTTTATGGTCCAACTCTCACATCCATACATGACTACTGGAAAAACCATAGCTGTGACAATACGGATATTTGTGGGCAAAGTGATGTCTCTGCTTTTTAATATGCTATCTAGGTTTGTCATAGCTTTTCTTCCAAGGAGCAAGCATCTTTTAATTTCATGGCTGAAGTCACCATCCACAGTAATTTTGGAGCCCAGGAAAACAAAGTCTCAATGTTTCCATTGTTTCCCCATCTATTTGCCACAAAATGATGGGATCAGATTGCATGATCTTAGTTTTTTGAATGCTGAGTTTCAAGCCAGCTTTTTCACTCTCCTCTTTCACCTTCATAAAGAGGCTCTTTAGTTCTTCTTCACTTTTTGCCATGGTGTCATTTGCATATCTGAGGTTATTGATATTTCTCCCAGCAATCTTGATTCCAGCTTGTGTTTCATCCAGCCCAGCATTTCTCATGATGTTCTCTGCATATAAGTTAAATAAGCAGGGTGACAATATACAGCCTTGATGCACCCTTTTCCCAATTTTGAACCAGTTTGTTTCATGTCTGGTTCAAACTGTTGCTTCTTGACCTGCATACAGATTTCTCAGGAGGCAGGTAAGGTGGTCTGGTATTCCCATCTCCTTAGGAATTTTCCACAGTTTGTTGTAATTCACACAGTCGAAGGCTTTAGTGTAGTCAATGAAGCAGAAGTAGATATTTTTCTGGAATTCTCTTGCTTTTTCTGTGACCCAACGGATGTTGGCAATTTGATCTCTGGTTCCTCTGTCTTTTCTAAATCCAGCTTGAACATCTGTAAGTTCTTGGTTCACGTACTGCTAAAGCTTTGCTTGAAGGATTTTGAGCATTACCTTGCTAGCATGTGAATTGAGTGCAATTGTACAGTAGTTTGAACATTCTTTGGCATTGACCTTTCTTTGGGATTGGAATGAAAACTGACTTTTTCCAGTCCTGTGGCCACTGCTGAGTTTTCCAAATTTGCTGGCATATTGAGTGCAGCACTTTAACAGTGTCATCTTTTAAGATTTGAAATAGCTCAGCTGGAATTCCGTCACCTCCACTAGCTTTGTTTTCAGTAATTCTTCCCAAAGCTCACTTGACTTCACACTCCAGGATGTCTGGCTCTAGGTTACTGATCACACCATCGTGGATATCCAGGTCATTAACGTCTTTTTTGTATAGTTCTTCTGTGTATTCTTGCTACGTCTTCTTAATATCTTCTGGTTCTGTTAGGTCTGTTCCTCTCTAGGTTTCATATCTACTCTTATTTTTGCTGGGTCAGCCTTGTTCTGTATGCTGTGGGAATTATCAGTGGCCCAAGTAACCGAACTCTTTTACATTCTCCTATTTCCAATGGTGAGCAATGCAAATATCTTGCCAAATTACATTTCTTATGCATGTTACTGCTAAACATCATTCAATCATTTGCATGGAAAACTTACAGGAGCTCAGCTTAGGTGAATCTGAATATGCCTATTTTTCTTTTAGAGTAGAATGAAGAGTTGCAAACAAGTCATAAAACTGTAAAAGCAATTTCAGGAGTCCATCCTGATTGTTCCCACTGAGAAAGAAACATCAGGGTTTCAAAAACATTCCTGTACACAAGGATATATCAGTAACTATTTATTGAACATTCCTGCAGAAAATGTTCTGTAGACTGGGGAGAACTCTACAGTGGTCTGATGAGTTATTTACAGAGGTCTCAAGGCAGGCTGTTGTTATTCCTTCTGAATATGAGTTCCTTAACAGCAAATCCAATAGTATAAAAAAGTAATTTATGGAAGACCCTCCTATTAATTTGTTGTCACTGTTACAACCATTAGGTCCATATAATTATGAAAATGCAATTCTGAAAAAGACCTTACCCATCTCATTTTATCCACAAGAAAATATAAACCTATATATAAAGAAGGTTAGTTGCTATAGACTTCTAATGATTGTCAGGGTCAAGTATAGACATTAGACCTCTTAATCCCAACCTTGGGTTTATGTGTTTATGTCTAGTACACTCTTGCAAAGAGCAATGGTAATTAGTTAGTGACAGGAAATAATAAAAACAAACAAAGCCTGGGAAGGTCAGGATGAGGAAAACATGTACACCCATGACTGATTCATGTGAATGTATGGCAAAAACCACCACAATATTGTAAAGTAATTACCCTCCAATTAAAATTTAAAAAAAATTTTTTTAAGTAAAAATAAAGTTTAAATAATAGGTAGTTCCCTAAACAGCATTTTATAACATCAGGATTGTGTAGTCTGATTAAGCTGTCCTTTGGTAAACGACAATGCTTTCAAGGAATTCCAGCAACACTAATCACAATCATTGCAATGCCTAATCTCTGTTCACGGGCTTCCCAAGTTGCTCAGTGGTAAAGAATCTCCTTGCCAAACAGGAGACACGGCTTCAATCCCTGGATCAGGAAGATCCCCTGGAGAAGGAAATGGCAACCCACTCCAGTATTATTGCCTGGGAAATCCCATGGACAGAGGAGGCTGGCGAGCTACAGTCCATGAGGTCACAAAAAGTCAGGCATGACTTAATGACTAAACAGCAGCCGTAGCAGCAGCAACCTTTATTAAGGGTTGCCTCTGGACCAAAGTCACTTGTAAAAGGTAATAAAACACTCTACTGTGTCTATTCATCAGACTTCTATGGGGATGGCATGCTGCTGCTGCTGCTGCTGCTGCTGCTAAGTTGCTTCAGTCGTGTCCGACTCTGTGCGACCCCAGAGATGGCAGCCCACCAGGCTCCCCTGTCCCTGGGATTCTCCAGGCAAGAACACTGGAGTGGGTTGCCATTTCCTTCTCCAATATATGAAAGTGAAAAGTGAAAGTGAATTCGCTCAGTCGTGTCCGATGGCATAACTTTCCTGAAATACAAAGAAAATTATTTATTCATATAAATGAATAAAATATAAATTATGTTTATTGGCAGCCAGAGGGATGAGTCCAAGAGGAGGTTACTTATAATTCTAAAGACAGTGACTGTTCTTCAGCCTCTGCTCTGTGGCAGGGCTCATTAGTTGTTTTCTGTAAATTGCATCGAATTCTCACATCATTCTTGTGGTTTAGCTATTTCTTATTTTCCTCTTTGATGTATGAGGAAACTGAATATGGAAGAGATTAGAAGCTTGCCTACTATTAAATGATTAGGAAGTGTTGGAGGCAAGAAGTAAACTTAAGTCTGAATTTAAAGCCCATGGTGTTTTCCCATGATGCCAAACACCCTTGACTAATCTCAAGCTAAATAGTTAACCTTATTGACTACTTAGCAGGGAGTTTGTCCTTACATTTCTCTACCTTTCAAAAGAAGTATCCAGATTCAGCAAAAATTAATTGTCCTCCTGTGAATTCCTAGCCTCTGTTATGAGAAGAGTAAAAATGTCCAGAAAAAAATGTCCACACATATGTGAAAACTTGATTTATTACAAAGGTGACTCAAATAGTAGAGGTTACAATTTGTGTGCTTTTGTTATCAATAAATAACATTGGGTCAATTGAATAGCTATAGAAAAATTATCTGGATCTCACACTGAATCAAAAAATAAATATTAAAATGATAGTTATCAGAGAAGAATGGTGGATATCATAGAAGAATGACATTGGAGTAAGAGGAAGTTTACTGAATAGAACATTTAAGCAGCAATCATAATGTAAAATTTTTATAAACTGAAATATATTAAAGCTTAAATTGTCTGTCTATTAAAAGGTGAAATTATGAAATGAATAGGTAAAGCACAGATTTGGAGAAGATATTTTCAATGTGTTTAAATAACAAAGTCCTTCTGCTCAGAATATATACGATCTATAAAGATTCATAAGTAAAAGACAGCCAAATATGATTCTGGACAGAAGTCTTGGACATCTGCGTTATGAATAAGGAAATCCAAATGATTTGTAAGCCTATAAAAAATGCCCAATATCATTAGTCATCAGGGAAATGGAAATAAAAGCTAAAGAAGATACCACTACACACCCTAGCCAAAATGATTTTTTATTTTAAAGTAAATTAAGCATGTGTTAGTGGGGATGGATGAGGCATAACTGGAAATCTCATGCAGTGCTGCTCAGATTGTAAATTGGAAACACTTTGGCTGTATCTACCAAAACTAAGTCAATCCTCAAGGAAATCAACCTGAATATTCATTGAAAGGACTGATGCTGAAGCTAAAGCTTCAATATTTTGACCACCTGATGCAAAGAGCTGTCTCATCAGAAAAGACCTTGATGCTGGGAAAGATTGAGGACAAGAGGAGAAGGAGGAGACAGAGGATGAGTTGGTTGGATGGCATCACCAACTCGATAGACATGAGTTTGATCAAACTCCAGGACAGTGAAGGACAGGGAAGCCAGGCGTGCTGCAGTCCATGGGGTTGCAAAGAGTCAGACACTACTTAACAATTGAACAACAACCATAAAAGCTAAATATACACATCTTTTATCACCCTCTAATTCTATTTCAAAATACATATCCACAAGCATGTTTGCATTTCTACACAAAATACATGAATGAAAATGCTCATAACAACACTAACCATAACTTCCCCAAATAGGAAGCAATCCAAATGTAAATCAGCAGTAGAATGGGAAAACACATGATGGTGTATTCAAACAATGGAATACTGTACAGAAATGAAAATAGATAAAAATTGCTATGCTTGCTTCTTGGAGGGAAAGCTACAATAAACGTAGACAGTGTATTAAAAAGCAGAGACATCACTTTTCCCACAAAGATTTGTATAGTCAAAGCTGTGGTTTTTCCAGTAGTCCTGTGGATATGTGAGTTGGACCGTAAAGAAGACTGAGCACTGAGGAATTGATGCTTTTGAATTGTGGTGCTGGAGAAGACTCTTGAGAGTCCCTTAGACTGTAAGGATATCACATCAGTTAATCCTAAAGGAAATCAACCTTGACTATTGCAAGGACTGATGCTAAAGCTGAAGGTCCAATACTTTGGCCACCTGCTGGGAAGAGCTGCCTCGCTGGAAAAGAACCTAATGCTGAGAAAGATTGAAGGCAAAAGGAGAAGGAGACAGCAGAGGATGGGATGGTTAGATAGCATCATAGACTCAATGGACATGAATTTGAGCAAACTCTAGGAGATAGTGAAAGACAGGAGAGCCTGATGTGCTGCAGTCTATGATATCACAAAGAGTCAGATACCACTTAGAGACTGAACAACAACAGCAAAACGTTCTATATGCAACTATGTGGGTAAATTTCACAAAAATAATGTTGAATAGAAGAAGCCAGAGTCAAAGATTATATGCTGTTATGATTACATTTATAAAAGTTTTACAAACAGGTAAACCTAACTGATGGAGTTAGAAGTCAGGATAATGGTTAATCTTTGGGGAGGAAGGGAGTATGAACCCCTCACAGTGGGAACGACACAAGCAGATTTAGTGGTGCTGCCCAGATTGTATTTCTTGATTAAGGTGATTATTATATAGGCATGTATGCTTTAAAATATTCATCAAACTGTACACTTGTGGCATGTACACATACACACATGCACATGTCATATATTAATAAAAAGTTTATGAAAAATAAAAGAATCAGACTCCGTGTGACCCCAGTGTTGGAAAAAAAAAACAAAAAACAATTTGGCTTGCCTATATATGTATGAATCTAGATCATTTTGAATTGGAGGTCTCAACACATGTGTTAAAAGTTCTAGTTTAAGAATTAGAAATTTAAGTTCATACTCTTCTTGGTAAATGTTTCCATTTTTTCCGAGTAAGGCAAACTAGCCAGTTATTTAGAACTTTAGGCTTTGACTTATGTTAACGAATATTGAAATATATAGTCTCAAGTCTTAAATTTATTGGTAAATTTATCAGACTTAGGTGTTCACAGGTTATTTTCCCACTGTAAATGTTAGGAATAACTTTATAAATTATAAATTCTGAATCAGTTAGGATTATTTTTTTTAACATCATGTCAAAGAAACCTACCCACAGTGGCTAAAATAAATAGGCACTATTTTTCTCATGTAACAAGAAGTTCAGACAAAGCAGGACTCGCCAGGGCTGCTGCAGAGGCTTCATCTGAAGTTATCAGGTTTCTATTTTCCTTCCAGCTTTTTACTTTGTAACCCTTTACTGCTTTTCTTCTTATGCTTGAATCCTTAGTATCCAGTCTTCTACCCATGTACTAAGCAGAAAAAAAAGAATATAGAATGAAGGAGGAGGGAGGGAACTCCTGAATTAGGAAAATAAAAAATTTCTCAGAAATTCACCATCTTCTGCTGGGTCTCCTGCCCAGATGTAAGACAGTAAAGAAAGGTGTTATTTTGCTGAGCTCAATGCTCTTCCAAACCAAACTGGGTTCTTTTGGTGACAACTAAAAAGAGCTTCCCTTGTGGCTCAACTGGTAAAGAATCTGCCTGCAATGCGGGAGACCTGGGTTCAATCCCTGGGTTGGAAAGATCCCCTGGAGAAGGGAAAGGGTACGCACTCCAGTATTCTGGCCTGGAGAATTTAATGGACTATTCAGTCCTTGGGGTCGCAAAGAACTGGACACGACTGAGCGACTTTCACTAAGGAGTGAGCAGATATTGGGTAGGCAATGAGCAGCATCTATTACAGCCAAGTTTTCTTACTCCCCCAAACCAGTAGGAATTGCTGACAGTCTCTCTCAGTATCTGACATCAGGGTGCAAATCTATTTTTTATTAGTTTCAAAGAGCAATTTGAATATGGAATAATTTGGTTATACTTTCTGCAGAAAACCTGACTCAGACCCTTTTTCAGATGTAATTTTTTGGAGAGTGGTATATTTTAAATGCTAATGATAGCATTATAGCAATTCTGTTTCCCTGTGACATTTCAAAGGGAACATTTTTTCCAAGTAAACATTAATGGATCATTTACATACACAGCAAAGAAATAACTACTGTTCCATTTAAAGGAGTTTTTCCCAACCTATAATAAACTGCTATTTTAAATGAAACTTTAAGTTTAATAAGATCTAAGGGCATTTTTGGTAAAAATATGTGCTGAGTTGGTAAAAGATTAGTTAATAATTCAAAAGTATATTATGAATTTTTTCTACCTCTACTAAAATAGTTTTAGTAATCTAAAAAGAAAAAAATATTTGTGTTCCATATGTTTTCAGGGAATAGGCTAAGATCAACATTTATATGCAACTTGCATACTCATTCTAGGGAAGCTATTTATAAGTTTTGATGATTTACAAAGATGATTAAAGAAATAATTAATAAAGCTTGAGTTGTATAAGGGGAAATGCCAGGAAGTCTTGAGAGATAAAATGGTCCTCTCAGAACTAAAACATAGAAACATCTATGTTTTGGAAAAGCTGTGATTTCCTACTTCACAAATTCTTTTTCAAAGAAAATAACTCTCTTTATTAAGAAGAATTTTTTTAAAATAATTGCTTATACAATTAAAAAATGGATGTTTGAGGTCCTGGGGCAAAGACCTCGATCCATCCGAGTTATGAAACTTTCCAAAAGGGTTAGAGATCCCCACAGTAGGTGCCCATCCCTCATGTCTGTGCTTCTGGTCCAAACTCCTGATTTGTATTCTGATTCCTCTAGAGCTGAAAGCTCCTCCTGAGGCCCACCTCTGGTCTAGGCTCACCCCTCTGCTTCCTCTCCAGACCCTGAATTCACTTGCTAAGATCCTGAGTAAAATCTGGCAGGTTTCCTAACAACCCTCAAGCCACCAGGCACCAAAGTCAAAGAAGTAGGAGTACTTTTCCTAAATGAACATGAGCGCTGCATGGCAACCGGCTACAGCTCAGTGAGCTCACAGGAGCCTAGCCCACGATATACCTGCTTCAAAGCAATGAGATTTTTGCCAAACCAAGCTAACAGAATCTTATCTTCTCTCAGAGCACTTTCCTTCCCACAATTATCGAATTTTGGATTCTGCATTTAGCGTGTGTCTCTCTCCAAACTTAAGTCCTCTTGTTGTGCATGGAGCATTCACCATCTCCCTCAGGACCAGTCCAACCACAGAGGCTGTGACCCATGCAGTTCCATAAGGCCCTGCTCTCAGGAGTGCCTCACGCTTGGTTTAATGCTGCATGACCAGCTTACTGAAATTTTCAAGAATTCTGTCTTTGAACCTGAGTTTTGTAAGTGAGGCCTGAGAGGCTAATGGGGCATGACTGGTGAGCAGGGAGATACCCCACGCGGCAGACATGCAGGGTCAGGCCTGGGGCTTCGCAGGCAGTGGCAGGCACCAAGCATGGGCATGGCTTCCCAGCGCAGATGCACTTGTCTAGGGACGGTGCATATGCACGGGGCAGAGAGGGGCCCAGGTCAATTATAGTGGCAGTGGCCGCAGAAGCAGAGGCAGTGCAGCATTCACAGCTGTGCGCCAGAGGTAGGGCTCCTCATGGGAGCAGCCCTGGGACTCATGGTGGGAGGCTGGCCCCAAGGCCTGTCTCTGCAGCATCTGTACCAATCAATATTCACTCTGCAGACTTCTCAGTGACAGGAACTGCAGATGCTTGGATAGTAAACTTTGTCAGTGTTGTTGTTGTTTTATTGCCAAGTCATGACCTACTCTTTTGCGCCCCTGTGGACTGTAGCCCGCCAGGCTCCTCTGTCCATAGCATTTCCCAGGCCAGAATACTGGAATGGGTTGTCATTCCTTTCCCCAGGGATCTTCCTGACTCAGGGATCGAACCCACATCTCCTGCATTGGCAGGCAGATTCTTTACCACTGTGCCGTCTGGGAAGCCCTCAAACTTTGTCAGTAAATTGGTACAATATAATAGCATGTACATGGACATTGCAGGTGTCAATTTCTCAGGAAGTAAATAACCCAGGGAATTATTAGAACTCTTCAGTGAGTTTAGAATCTCTGGCTTTGAATACAGCCACAGTATTGCAAAGCAAATTTCCACAAGCTTAGAAATAAAAATTCAGTGTGGTAGTTGCATTTGAAAGAAAAGAACGCTATTGTTATATGAAGCTTTGAATGAACTAATTTTAACATGGAAGATAATTTTGTAATTAAATGTTCCTTATAACTGAAGATACAATAGAATGTGTAAACAGGTGTTTTGAATTCTATACAAATCATGGAGCCACTTTTGAATTCTTATACAGAAAGTTATAAGAAATGTCACAAGAAACTTTAAAATGTCATAATTTAAAATTTATATTTAAAATTAAGATTATATAAAAGTGAAGAATTACAAAGAATTTTAATTCTTTGTATGAAAAATTAAATCTCTTTAGAAAAATTGCTCCAAAAGAATTATTAGTTCTACATGCAGTAAAATTTATGTTTAAAAATGACTTAGAAATTTATCCTAGAGTTATCACATATTAAAAAATATTATTGTGTTGGATCAGAAGAATCATCTCAAAATTTAAAAATTATTAAAAATTATTTATAATCTTGCATTTGACAAGAGCACTGATACAGTTTATAATTACATCATGAAAATAAAATTATTAAAAGTATATAATTTGATGACTTAACAAAAGAATTTGTAGAAAAGTAAGCCAGAAAAATTTTATGCTAAATGAACACCACATTTTAAAAGTCTTATTGTTTATATTATTGTATACAATTATCCCTGATAGTTGAATTGGTAAAGAATGCACCTGCAATGCAGGAGGCCCTGGTTCGATCTCTGGGTTGGGAAGATCCCCTGGAGAAGGGAAAGGTTACCCATTCCAGTATTCTGGCCTGGAGAATTCCATGGACTGCATAGGCCATGAGGTCGCAAAGAGTCAGATATAACTGATCGACATTCACTTTCATAAAACTAAATATCTTTTATATTTATATGCTTCTGTTTTTCATGCATCACTATTATTCCCTCATGTTACATAAGTAACAACATTTTAAAGGTAAAAATTTTGTATTCTAGTATTTCTAATGGCACTTTGTTCCTGCATTTTGAGCAAGGGACACACATTTTCATTTTGCTCTGAGTCCTGCAAATCATGTAGCTAACCCTGGTTTGAACACTATGATGTTGATTCTGTACCCTTCTCTTCCACACCTCCACTCTCACAGCCTTGGAGCCTGTCTACTTCTCTTGCCTACTAATTCTGCACCTTCATGATTCACTCCAGCCAGCTGATTGAGTCACAGCATGTTATTCTAGCTATAATGGCATATTTGCAATCATTTTGAACATTTACCATTTGCTAAACCCTTTACAAATAGTATCACCACATTCGCTCTGCAAGATAGGTATCTTAGCTTAATTTTATATTTAGGGAAGTAAAGGCTTAAAGTGATTAAATGTTTTCTAATGCTTAAGAATGAGCTGAATTCTGAAGAAGAGCACTGAAGAATTGATGCTTTTGAACTGTGGTGTTGGAGAAGACTTTTGAGAGTCCCTTGGACAGCAAGGAGATCAAACCAGTCCATCCTAAAGGAAAACAGCCCTGAATATTTGTTGGAAGGACTGATATTGAAGCTGAAACTCCAATACTTTGGCCACCTGATGCGAAGGGCCAACTCATTGGAAAGACCCTCACACTGTGGAAGATTGAGGCAGGAGGGGTAGGGAACAACAGAGGATGAGATAGTTGCATGGCATCACCAACTCAATGGACATGAGTTTGAGTAAACTCTGGGAGTTGGTAATGGACAGGGAGGCCTGGCATGATGGAGGAGCCTGGTGGGCTGCAGTCCATGGGGTCACTAAGAGTCTGGCACAACTGAGCGACTTCACTCTCACTTTTCACTTTCATGCATTGGAGAAAGAAATGGCAACCCACTCCAGTGTTCTTGCCTGGAGAATCCCAGGGACGGGGGAGCCTGGTGGGCTGTCGTCTATGGGGTCGCACAGAGTCAGACATGACTGAAGCAACTTAGCAGCAGCATACATACATATATGTATGTATATATATAAAGTGATCGCTTTTCTGTACACCTGAAACGTTTTAAATTAACTGTACCTCAATTAAAAATATACACATCCTTTAGGAAGTCTTACCTGACCCTCTGTCTCTCACATCATAGAACTGACCACACATCTGGCCTCAGCTTTCACCCCGCGTTATTCTTTCACAGGCTGTATAACACCAGTCCGCTTAAACAGAGATGCAACCATAGCTGAATTTACCTTCATATTCCTAGCACTTAGCCCAGTTCAATCAATGAATAAATGATGAACACACAAACCAATAATAATGAGAAGAAACACCTCCCCCTTACACTGGTGAATTGTTCCTACTTCTACTGCATTAATTCAGTAGATAACATTTTCTGTCCTATTCTTAGTGCTTTTTATGTGACACTCCATTTATACCTGAAAACAATGCCATGTTCATGATACTGTTATTTCTTTCAACACTGGGGGAAACTGAGAGTTGGAGAGAGGAAGTAAATTGTCCGCGTTTATGCAGCTACTGCAAGAGAGAGGTGTAAATTGAACTCAGATACTTTTAACTCCAAAGCCTGTACTCTTCAAAAATAGGTTTATTTCCTGTGCTCTTTATTTGTTAAAGCACTTGTCCCATGTAATATACTGCTCTCGTATTTAAGTCACTATGTAATTCAGCTTTTCTGTCTTAGAAAATTGGCTGAGGTTCAATGGGACTAAAACACGGTCTGTGTGTCTCCTTCCTCTGTCAAATTAGAGATCACCTCTCTTGTCTGATTCCTCACTACTTTCCCTAGATCCAAGTTTGCACATTTTTCTCTTTGGCTCTGTACCTGGTCATGGAATCTAAGCACATAAGGAAAGGGGAGGAAGGCCAGCATCCTCCTTAAACCCAACCAGATTCTCCCCAGCAGAATGGCATACTCAGAGACCTCTGAATTCTCAGTAATTGCACAGCTTCCATGCTTCTCCTGGTTCTTTCCCTACATTCTGTATTCTCTCTCTCTCTCTTTCTCTCTCTCTGGAGCTGATAACAGCAAATAGAAAATAGCTGAAAAGACCTGCCTAATTTTACTTTTGGACACATAATAGCTAACTTCAGAATATCTACAATTTATTTGTGGTTGAATAAGAGATATAGAAGGAAATGAAGAGAGAAGAAAAGATACAGGGCAAGTCCTGGCTCTTTTTACCATGAGAATTCAAATTTGTAATTGAAAATGACCTCTTTAGCTAGCTTCTCATAAAATCTTTCTCTACGACATTTGATTTGAATTTGATATTTGGTAATAAATCTCTTTTTAATACTGAATAGGTTAAGTACTGCATTTAAGGAATGTTCTCAAAAGATGAATCATTTACAATTGTCTTAATGTTTATGAGATACTAATAAGGGGTAAATTTGCAATTAAGGCTGTATTTTATATGAATTTAAATACAAGGCTAATATTTATATGTAGTGAGAGCAATTCCTCCTTTCGAATGGTAATTCCTTTTCTTCAATGAACAGCTCAGCCTCTGTAGAGCCCTCCATCATTTGTCAGATTTAACAACCCAGAGTAAATAGCTCTCTGAGAAGTAACTACAGGTCCAGCTTGTTGATCCCAATTTGTCAAATGTTGCAATGAAGAAAGTGCTAAGCCTTCAGGAAGGATGTGAGGAGATTTGTAATTTATCTGAAACACTATACTAATACTCAGAAATAGATTTTCTATCTTGCATCTATATAGTTTCTCTTGACATAGGAGTGGGATTTGTTATATTATTTGTCACAATGGAATCTTCCTAGTCATCTGCCATTCTAATGTTATTTTTAAGTGAGGGTTCATTGAGAGAAATATTGTTAAATTGTGCCTTTTTTGAGGCATAAAAGACACAAGAAGAATAAAATAGATTAAACCATAAACTTAGTTTATAGCAAAGGCAAGATTAGTTTTCATAAATGATTGGCAACCCACTTCACTATATACCAAATAATAGAAACAAGAATGTTTGAGGATACAATGATCAAAGAGAATTTCCACATAACGCCAGATAATAGCTAGATAGCACTTTTAAAATTTAGTCAAGATTTGGATGTTTTCATATGTTTGCAAATGCGAAACAACCCTTAATAACTTCTAATTTCAGTTATAATCTGAAATTAAGGTCTTCTTGGTTTATTAGAATTATTGTTTCATGTTAATAAGAAAATGTGCTTTTTAACAGATATATCAAGTGTATCTGTCATTTAACGTCTCCAGATAGGTGGCCAATTATTGTTTCTCTGAAACCCTCACGTATTTCCTCAGCAAAGCCAAGGAAATCAGTTAAAGTTCTATAGATTATTTTTCACAGCATAGCTATAAACAGAATATAGCATTGCTAAGTTTCTATAGACAATAAGCCAAGCTCACCTTTACTATACAGACTTGTTATTATATACATATTGCTGCTGCTGCTACTAAATCACTTCAGTCGTGTCCGACTCTGTGCGACCCCATAGACGGCAGCCCACCAGGCTCTGCCATCCCTGGGATTCCCCAGGCAAGAATACTGGAGTGGGTTGCCATTTCCTTCTCCAATGCATGCATGCATGCTAAGTCGCTTCAGTCGTGTCTGACTCTGCGACCCTATGGATAGCAGCCCATCAGGCTCTTCAGACCATGGGATTCTCTAGGCAAGAACACTGGAATGGATTGCCATTTCCTTCTCCAATATATACATTTTGAGGGGATCAGAATTGAAAGTAGGGCACTATTAAACAGAGAAATTAATATTTATCTTAACTTAGGTATAATCAGATCAGATCAGTCACTCAGTCGTGTCCGACTCTTTGCAACCCCATGAATTGCAGCACGCCAGGCCTCCCTGTCCATCACCAACTCCTGGAGTTCACTCAGACAGAAAATGGTATTAATAGGAATTAATGGGAAATAAATTAATTCCTGAATTAGTAGGAAGCAAAGTTTCTATTTAGGAGTCTTCTTAATGTGTGTATGTATATATATATATGTATGTATGTGTATATACACACATATATATATGATGAGTACTGTTCATCTATGCATGTGAACTTCATATACATACCATGGGGAAAGTTAGATTCTGTATTACCATCCAACCCATTCTCAATGGAATCTATTAAACAACAGGGGCCCAAGAACTGTTTTTTTTACTCAATCTTTTACTCAAA
This sequence comes from Bos mutus, assembly GCF_027580195.1. Classification (NCBI taxonomy): domain Eukaryota; kingdom Metazoa; phylum Chordata; class Mammalia; order Artiodactyla; family Bovidae; genus Bos; species Bos mutus. The sequence continues at coordinate 87,850,712 of NC_091617.1, read as the reverse complement.
AATTAAGTTATTTAATGGGCCAGGAACATTAGGAAAACAGGGACATAAAAATGGAGAGAGCAAAATTCATATTAAAAAGGGATTTATAATCTAGTGGAAGAAAGAAGGCAGGGCCACAATACAAGACCAAATCAGGGAAAGAAGAACAATTAAAGTGCTATAGATATTTAGGTCAGTGAGAGATCACCTGTTGGATAACAGTGGTGGATTGAAAATAGAACATGAAGGCAATGGATTTATAGAACACTTGATGTGATGAATATGAAAAAGAGTAATTGGATTCAATACTTTTTTGAAAATTATCAGAACACATTTAAGATCAGTTACCTTGAATTTATAATCTATAAACTTGTGAGTATCTAAAAATATGCAGAAGCCTAGGACTATAGTTAATACTGTATTGCATATTTGAAATTTGATGAAGAGTAAATCTCAGATGCTCTCACCACACCAAAAAATGGTATCTTGAAAAGTATGTGAGGGGATGGATATATTAATTAACTTGATTAGGATAATGATTTCATCATGTAACTGTTTTGTATCTAAACATCATATTGTACACCTTAAAAATTGTATATATATATTTGCCAATTATTCCTCAGAAAAGCCAGGAGAAAATTAAGAAGCCCAGGATGGGGAATGGAAAAGAGCAGAAATTGTTGATGATTTAGAGATGGGGATTGACAGAACAGGAATGGAGGTAAGTCAAGGAAAAAAATTCTTGGTGATGTCTGGATATTGTTGAGCCAAGTAGATATAAGTACAGCCTTGGTTGGAGAACAAGTGAGTTTAGAAAAAATGTGATGACTTTGGGAAAAAATAGAATAAACAAAGGAGTGTGATCATATGAAGATGAAGAATGGGTTCTATGATATTGACAACAGGGTGAGGAAGTGGAAGATTAAAAAGTGTCCTTATAAGGATAAGCTTCTCCACACATTTCCCAAGAAAAGAGGAAATGCATGTCACAGAGGTAAAGCTTGTAGAAGGAATAACTTTCATTGTTCTCTTAAAGGAGAAACAGCAACTTCTTCCAAGGTAAAATCAGGAAAAAGCCTACTTGGCACAGCCCCTTCCATGAGGCTCCTGAAAAGCAGGGATTCTTTTCTTATTTGAAAGGACTTCATTTCTGTGAGGGAAAGTTTAATTCATGAGGAAAAGCAGTAGGAATCCCATTATGCTTAAACCTATGCTACATTCTCCTTTAGCACCGACAATAATAAATCTTTGCCTGTCTGATGTCTTTATAAGTTTCTCATGTAATTCTGAACTCGAAACAGAATGTAATTATTAACTCCCTAAATACCAAAAACCATGATGTAAAAAGCTTCTGAGGTGAAGAAATTGTGTGAATAGTGATATATCCAGTGTGTGGTCAGTGAGATGACCTATGTTAGAGAAGAAGGTCATTGAGAAGGAGGAGCTCAAGACTCTCTGAACTAATTAATGTATAGAAAAATTATTAACATGATGCTAAAGTCCTAGAGGAAGATTTCAGAAACTAAGCAGGTCAAGAAATATGGGAGTGGATTTTCCTGGTAATCCAGTGGTTATGAATCTGCCTTCCAATTCTGGGGACACGGGTTTGATCCCTGATCTGGGAAGACCCCACATGCTGCAGGACAACTAAGCCTCTGTGCTTCAGCTGCCGAAGCCTGTGAGCCTAGAGCCTGTGCTAGGCTACGAGAGAAACCACCGCAGTAAGCCTGTGCCCTGCAATGTAGAGTAGCCCTCACTCGCCGCAACTACAGGAAGCCCATGCAGCAGTGAAAAATAATAAAAATAGTAAATTAAAAATAAATATATTTTTTAACATAGGGGAGTGCATCTAGATGATGGACAGAGAAGAACCAATAAAATGCTTGTGAGGGTATGAAACAATGAGAGATACCATACATTAGTGGTAAGAGTATGCATTGATACAATAAGATTTGGCATTATCTGGTAAAGCTAAAGATGTGCATATCCCATGACCCAGTAGTTCTACCTCTAGGTATCTATCTTCAAGAAGCACCTGCACATTGAAGCAAACACGTTTAAGTACATTTATAGAAGTTTTGTCAGAAACAGTAAAAAAAAAAAATGTCAAAAGCTGCTATTCTCGATTGCACTACTAAATTCTAATAGTGTGAAATATTATACAGCATAACTGACTGACTAAACCTCAACTCTACTTAACAGCATAGTTTTGAACTAAAGAAGCAAGATATAATATTAAGTATAATTTCATTTAAAAAATCAAAAACAGGCAATATAATCTATATTTTATCAATCACCCTTGACATTTGCTTTTTTCCATGACCATTTCTGGGCTTCTCAATATTTTTTGAGAAGATCATAAATTTATAGATTATAAATTCAGGCTGTCATTTTAATGTGCTCTCATCATTATTTAATCTATTATCGTGAAAATTATAGTTTATGTAAAAAAATTATCTGAGATAAAGAGAGTCACTTTATAATGATAGAAAAATAATGAAACAAAGCAAAGAACATGAGTTACACTGTTGAAGCAACTTAATCATTTATCTCTAAAATTGTTAAGTGACTTTCCCAAGATTACGTAGCTGAAATAGAGCTAAAATTTAATTCAGGCAGCTTTGTTCTTGATCGATGGTTCTCAAACTTGAGTGTATGTAGCAGAATCGCTTGGAGGTGTTGTTCAAACTCAGAATGCTGGGCTCGTCCCCAGAGTTTCTGATTCAGTGGGTCTGATACAGGACCTGAGATTTTGAACTCCTAACAAGCTTTCAGGTAATACAGATCCTGCTACTCTGGAGACCACGGTTTGAGGAGAACAATGATTTAGATAATGAGAATAGTAAGCATAATTTAACAGGACATACACACACACAAATACTTAAAAGAGTAATGACTTTAAACAGACAAAAGTACTTCAGAGTGATTGGCATATAATAGTTATGGGATAAATGTCACTTATTATTATTACTCAGTGAGTGTTGAGTTCACCTTGAATTGTCAGGTGGAAGTCCTCTATGATATGCCATGATACTCCCCTTACCCACTGCATCTTTGTAGGGTCTTCATCTTTTGATGAAGAAGCGCAGGTTCCTTTCCCCTGGCTCTTCTCATTCTTCAGAACAGAGACTCTAAGAGACTCACAAACTGCTCTGTTGCCACTAGAGATTGCCTTCAATGGAATATCTTCGACCTGTTGCTGTTAAACAGCAACCCCCCAGCAAGGCTGAGGATGAGAAGAGCTAAAGGATTCAAAGGGTCAGAGTTCCATCCTGCTGCATTAAAATTAACATCTGATCAAGCCACTGCCTCCTTAAAAATCCTTCAATGGCTGCTGATCACTCCCAGGAAAAAAGACTCATCTTTCCTGTGACTTGCCCTTACCAACCTATTCAGCCTCACTACACATTGCTCTCCTGTTTCCCAGTCTTTCCTGGATCCCTCTGAATCTAGGGGTCCCTCCTGCTTCAGGATTTTGGTCATACTGTTCCCTCTGGCATGACCACTCTTTCATCCCATGACTTTTTTTGTTCTACTCATTCTTCCACTATCAGGTCAACCATTATTTCATCAGGAAAACCTTCTATAACACCCTAGATTAGTTCAAATCACTTTGCTTTTTGCTCTTGAAGCAACTTCATCTTTTATTTCAGAGCATTTATCATGGTTTGTAATTGTGTATTTAGGTGTGTGATGATTTGATTACTGTTTAATTATTTCACTAACAACATTATTTAACAGAATTTTCTGTGATAATGCAAATGTTTTATAATATAAAATGCTTAAGAATATGAATAATGTGACTTCAGAACTGAATTTTAGAGCTTCCCTGGTGGTCTAGTGATTAAGAATTCACCTTCCAATGCAGAGGACATGGCTGTGATCCCTGGTCCAGATCCCACATGCCAAGGAGCAACTAGCCCATGTACCACAACTACTGAGTCCACACCCTAGGGTCCATGCACCCCACCAAAAGAAGCCACCACAGTGAGAAGCATGCACACCCAAACAAAGAGTAGTCCCCTTTAGTTGCAACTAGAGAAAGCCCATGAGCAGCAGCAAAGACCCAGAACTGCCATAAATAAATAAATAAATTCTTAAAAAGAAAAGGCTGAATTTTAGATTTTATTTAATTTTAATATCTGCATGTGACTATAGCTACCATGTATATATTAAAATTAAATAAAACCTAAAATTCATTTTTTTAAGATATATTTATTTATGTTGTGCTGGGTCTTTTAATGGCCGAAAGGGAAAAGGAACTAAAGACCTTCTTGATGAGGGTGAAAGAGGAGAGTGAAAAATCTGGCTTAAAATCCAACATTCAAAAAACTAAGATCATGGCATCTGGTCCCATCACTTCATGGCAAATAAAAGGGGAAACAGTGGAAGCAGTGATTTCTTGGGCTCCAAAAGGTGACTGCAGCCTTGAGATTAAAAGACACTTGCTCCTTGGAAGGAAAGCCATGACAAACTAGACAGTGCATTAAAAAGCAGAGACATCACTTTGCCAACAAAGATCCATATAGTTAAAGCTATGGTTTTTCCAGTAGTGAGGTATGGATGTAAGAGTTGGCCCATAAAGAAGGCTGAGTGCCAAAGAATTGATGCTTTTGAACTGTGATGTTGGAGAAGACTCTTGAGAGTCCTTTGAATTGCAAGATGATCAAACCAGTCAATCCTAAAGGAAACCAACCCTGAATATTCATGGGAAGGACTGATGTTGGAGCTGAAACTCTAATACTTTGGCCACCTGATGCGAACAGCCAACTCACTGGAAAAGACTCTGATGCTGGAAGAGATTGAGGGCAGCAGGATAAGTGGATGACAGAGGATGAAATGGTCAGAGGGCATCACCGACACAATGGACATGAGTTTGAGCAAGCTCTGGGAGATAGTGAAGGACAGGGAAGCCTGGTGTGCTGCACTCCATGCATGGGGTCCCAAAGAGTCTGATTAAGACTTAGCAACTGAACACAACAATGGCTACCATACAGGGAGCAGAGTGCTGGACCGTGAGTTCCATAAGGAAAGGAACACTGACAATGCAGTCCGTTTCTGCATCCCAGCTTCTATCACATGTGTGGCAAGTAATATGACCTCAGGAAATATTTATAAAGTGAATGATCCCTCTAATGTCCAGATATTTTAATACTATAAAGGGGTTGAAAACCATCTTTTCTTTCTTTTTCAGTTATTTCCAAAAATCTTTCTTTTTTATCCCTATAGAAAATCAAGTAAAACATTAATGATACTAAGAATTTATATCTGTTTGATGTTCTGAATTGCCTACACCTTGCAAAAGAAAAAGTTGGCCTATAGATAAATAACATCTACTGTTCCAGCCCACTGTAAAATTCTCTACAATTAAAGTTATTTTTTGGCAATTTTTTTTCTCTTGAATTAGATTTTTCCTTTAAGTGGTTCCTATTTCTCCTTTCTTCAGATGGAACATTTGATAGTTTTATACCATCACTTGAAAATTTTAAATTATTCTTTCTTTTTGAATAAAGAATTAATTTAGGACACATTAAGTATGTTAAAGTAGAAAAATTGTCATATGTGATTATAATTTGTAAGTAAGTAGTCCTTTATTTTTAAATATTACACTGGGTATTTACATTTCCAAAAGTTATCTAAAAGCATTCAATGATAAGGAAATTACTTGAATTAAAAATGCTATCTCAATGTTTGAAATCTAATTGTTATTATGTGGGTGGATAACCTTGAGGTAAAAACCCAAAACTATCTAACCCCTTAGTCACACTCAGGCTATTGAGTGAATTTGTCCATTAGTACTACTATCAAGAATATACAGAAAAAAAAAATGCCTTTCTCTTTAAGAGGAAGATTACCTAATAAACCCACTAGTCCTAACTTCCTTGAAGACTTTGAGGTTCAGGAGGACATCACTAACTCCACTTTGATGGCAGAGGTTTACTTTGGCAGATATTCTAAAGAAACACTTCCTCATCTTCTTGTTTAGATATAACTCTTTCCTGAGTTTGAGATTGGGATCAGAGGGACTCTGCTTCAGACTGTTTATTAGAGGGGTAGGATTATATTTCTGGGTCTGCTCAGTCTATTTAAAGTTCATCTTGCTTAGCTTTCTGTAGCAAGTTAGCCAGAAAAAAAATAATAATAATCTTAAATTCTCACAAATACCTTATTATTTTTGTATATTCTTTGAACCTCTAAAAAAGTACCTTTCCATGCCAGTGTGTCTTTTTTTCATACACCTAGAATTTGTTTTCAGAATATGAACCATAAGAAGGTTACCACTGTGAGGATTAAATATTACAAATAAGATTAATGTGAAGGGTTAAACTTTAAGATCAAGATATAACAGATTAAACAAAGATGTATAGAGTCAAATTGAAGAGACAGATGTGTTCTAAGTTAGGCAAGAATGGATTATCCTCAATTAAATGGTCAATGTAAAATACAATGTGGACTGAGAAAAAGGAAAACTGTAACAGCAATTGTTGCAGTATGCATTCCTGGGAACTGAACTCTACTATTTCCTTGGCTTGGCATCCTATAGGAGGGGAGAATTTGCTCCCCAAGAAATCACTGGGCATTTAAAATGACTTCATATTCAACTTGCCTGCAGGGAAAAATGTATAGAAAGCCTAGTACAGCTATCTGTATCTCTTGATAGCTACATTCCTAATAACTAATAAATGACTCTGCACACTGTTTGTATCAACATCATCAGGTTTCTGAGCTGCAATCTTGATGGTCAGTTCTGAATCAAGTACATTTCCCTGGTTGATAGGGTTGCCAGATTCAGCAGATAAAATTCAGAGTACCCATTAAATTAGAATTTAAGATAAATAATAAATATCATAGAGTATGGTTATAGTAAAAAAAAATGGCTCATTGTTTATTTAAACTTCAAACTAAACTGGGCAAACTGTATTCTATCTGGTAACCCAACCTGGTGAGGATCTGTATAAGTGACCAACTTGTCTCATTTACAAGGCATCTTTTGGCATCACACCAGTAGGAGCAAATACTTGCAGTGCCATAGAGCTTATGATTCTTTCCATCCACTATTTCATTTGAATTTCACAATGAACCTGATCTGGTGTCCATAACTACCGTGTGTTGATTGTCACTAGAATAAAGAAGCCTTCTGACATCTAGTTTACTCCTTTTACCATCTGACTGCTTCTCTTAGTAGAAGTATTATTTCAAAGCTTCTCAGTAGCTATATCTATTTTATCCCTTGCCTCTTACCTTGAACTCTTTCTCTAATATTGCTATCAAAAAGCCAATCACTTTGTTTGCTTCCTGATTAGTATTGAAGTGCACTGGAATATATACTTTTCAAGGGACTATAACAAATGGAAATAGTGTTTCTAAAATAAATATGCCTACCATACACAAAAATAAATTAAAAATGGCTTAAAGACTTAAACATAAGACATTGACACCATAAAACTCCAGAAGAAAACACAGGTGAAACATTCTCTGACATAAATCCTACAAATGTTTTCTTAGGTTGGTCTCCCAGGGCAATAGAAATGGGACCTAATCAAATTTATAAGTCTTTGCACAGCAAAATAAACTATAAATAAAATGAAAAGACAGAGGGGAGAAAACCATTTGCAAACAACGTGACTGACAAAGACTTAATTTCCAAAATATACAAACAGCTCATACAACTCAACAACAAAAACCAAACAACCCAATCAAAAAAATAAGCAGAAGACCTAAACAGACATTTCCCCAAAGAAGAAATACAAATGGCCAATAGGCACATGAAAAGACGTTCAACATTTTTAATTACTAGAGAAGTGAAAATCAAAACTGCAAGGAGGTACCATCTCTGAACCTTGTGAGGTTCTGCACTTCTCTAATAATTTAATGATAGTCACAAGGACCATAATTATAAAGTCTACAAATAATAAATGCTAGAGAGGATATGGAGAAAAAGGAACTCTTCTACACTGCTGGTGGGAATGTAAGTTGATACAGTCACTATGGAAAACAGTATGGCGATTTCCCAGAAAACTAAAAATAAAATTACCATATGATCCAGCAATGCAACTCCCGGGTATATACCCAAACAAAACTCTAATCCAAAAAGATACATGCACCTCTATGTTCACAGCAGCACTATTAACAATAACCAAGACATGGAAACAAATATTTATTAACAGATGAATAGATAAAGAAGACATGGTACATACATACAACGGAATACTACTCAGCCATGAAAAAGAGCAAAATAATGTCATTTGCAAAAACATGGATGCAACTTATTGTACTATGTGAAATAAGTCAGAAAGAGAAAGACAAATACCATATGATATCACTTATATGTGGGACCTAAAATACGACACAGATGAACCTGTGAAACAGAAACAGACTCTCAGAACTAGAGTACAGGTTTGTTGTTACCAAGGGAGAGAGTGTTGGGGGGAGGAATGGACTGGGAGGTTGGGGTTAGCAGATGTAAGCTGTTATATATAAAAACTGGATGAACAACAAGGTCCTACTATGTAGCACAGAGAACTCTATTCAGTATCCTATGATAAACCATAATGGAAAAGAATATTAAAAAAAGAATACATGTATATGTATAACTGAGTCATTTTGCTGTACAGTGCTAATTAACACATTATGTCAGCTGTTCTTCAATTAAAAAAACCAAAACACAAACAAAAACATACATCTGCAAGTAAACTTTTGGACTTGACAAATCTTGGCTTTGGACAAACCTGCAAGTAAACTCTGGACTGGACAAACCTTGGCCATGCAACTAATGAGTATCATTATTTTTTAATTCAGAAGTCGTTTTTGCCCTACCTCTCCCCACATACTGAAGATTACCAAGACTGTTGTTTCAGTCGTTCTTTCCAACCTTTTTTTCAAGAAAACACCTTTTAGAACAAATAATCTAAAATAAAAAACACTGAGTAACGTACTGAAGTTAAATGAATGCATATGGTCAGCCTGTAGTGAAGAACGTTATGGTACGTTGTTGTTTAGAATGCAATCATTTCCAATTCTTCCAAAAGATGACATTTGATCACAATGTCAGACAGAAGGTTCTAGGAATATTTTGTAAGATTTTTTTTAAATTTATTTAGATGATAGATAAATGACAGAATGAGAATGAAGCATTGAAGGCAGTGAACCATCTCTGAGCAGGGAGCAGGACACACAAGAGACAGCATGATTCAGCATATTTGCAGGGAAGTTAAATTAATATGCGGCCAGCAGGTCTATTGAGAAGCAGGACTGGTGGCTTCAGCGTCTGAAATCTGTCCCCAGTTCTAATGACTCATTTTGTGACTCTGTGCAACTTATTAACTTCTCTTTATTCTAATCTCAGCTGCTGGAAACGAGATTTAATAATATACAATTCACAGGAGGTTATGATCCTAAGTCATTAATGCAAGAATCTGTAGAGAGAATATATTATTAGCTGGTAGAGAGGTGGTGATAAAAGTAATTCTGAAAGACAACGTTTGGAACTGTGGAGACAGTAACAAAATAAATGTGTAATGCCACAACTTTGGTTTCAAAAGCTTAGGATCAAGAACTTGAGTTAGTGAAGACATAGACAGTGGAGAGCCACTGTAGAGAGCAGGGACAAAGCCAAGTTGAATGATGGCAGGTGGAAGGCTTGTTTCCAGCACCACTGCATCTCCCTAGGTCCTCTGCCCCTTTGCATCTCTACTCCATACACACCATTCTACTGAGGGGTTTTTCTCTTTCTCTTTGACACCCTGAGCTTAAAGCTTATTCTGTGATTATTTATACGAAAGTAGTAAGTTGCTGCTGCTACTGCTAAGTCGTTTCAGTTGTGTCCGACTCTGTGCAGCCCCATAGACGGCAGCCCACCAGGCTCCTCCGTCCCTGGGATTCTCCAAGCAAGGACACTGGAGTGGGTTGCCATTTCCTTCTCCAATGCATGAAAGTGAAAGTAAAGTCGCTCAGTCGAGTCTGACTCTTAGCGACCCCATGGACTGCAGCCCACCAGGTTCCTCCATCCATGGAATTTTCCAGGCAAGAGTAAAAAGGGTGTTATTTTATAAGCTGGCACCAGAATGCCTTATGAGAAAAGAATATTTTTGGTTTAACATTGGAGAAAGAAAGGTGAAGCTGGCAAGAATACGTAGGAGAGAGACAACAATTTTTCAAAGAAATGACATTGTGAGCTGAAGAAGGAATTGAGAGGCAGGAGAAAGGGAATACAGAGGACTGAAGGAAAGCCAGCATCCAGGGTGGTAGAAGGAGAGATACTCTGTAAGTATTTAGATATCAAATGTTTGTTCTTAAACTGTTCATATTATTGTGTTATAGGACCACCCATGCTGAGTCCTTTTGTGTTTTAATCTCTGTGCATGGAAATGAAGGAAATGGGTCCCAAATTCAGGCCTAGGTCACAACAGGAGAGCATGGATAGCTCGTGAATGAAGCAGAAATGATGCCTAAATTTAATTAATATAGAGAAAATAGGCTTTTGAAGCTAAAGATAACTAAGAAGAAGTGTAAATACTTCACCTCCTCCAGAAATTCCAGAACAGTTGGGAACAAGGCTTTCTACACCAACAGGAAATAGTTTAAGCACATTGTGCTTTAATCTTCACAGACTGGTTACATCAACAACTCTAGGATTTTCTTGTGCTATCAGGACTCTCTCTGGTTCTGTGGGGTGTAAGGCAGAAAGCTGGCCAGGACCCATGCCCTTCTGCATCTTCCCAATCTACATCTCCCCTTATCTGCTTCTAGTGGCAACTTCAGAAAAGAGTTCCTTGGAATTGCACAGATGGGGGGAAAAAATTGTTTTGAACAGTTGGAAAGTCATTCACCTAAAGCCTCAATTCTTGCAGGGTTATTTTTATTTTAATACAGATTTAATAAAATGATAAAAGCTTTATGGGATAATTTCATGAGCAAGTCTTTCCATGGTCATGGGGAAAATTGGAAAAAATGTGAGTGGGTTGGAGCTGGAAGATGATAAACTAGGCAAGGAATCCATGGGGTAATACCAGGGATCTGAAGTCCTCCCAACAGCCTGAGACAGTCCCTGGAGGAGCAATTTTTAAATTACATTTTAAAAGAAAAAGAGAATAGATTTTAGAAAAAAAAACTGCATACTATAAATTCTGTTGATGATCTTTATTGTATTCTGACACAAGAATGCCTGATAAAAAGCATTAAATATTATAAACTGTTCACTGAAGATACAGCAGCTATGACTTATCCCAATTATTGTTTTTTAGGCTTATATTAAATTTTGTTTTTTAAGGAGAGGTATTAGGTTTTGCTGAGGAATGTTAATAATTTTTTAAGGGGGAGGTAAGACACAGGAATCAAGAAACTCTTCATATAAGAAAAGGTGTAATTTTTCACTTAAAAAATTAAGATTTTATTCTTGTTCCTTTACTCCCTTCAAATTGCTTTTTTTAGAGGCTACTTAACATTTCTTAAACTTCTTTTTCAAAGATGATGTCTTTGAGAACTGAGTTCAGGATTTTCAAGTTTCTATCATTTGGTGCTGGCAGAGAAGATCTCACTTTTAAAAATGATTTTTAAATGACAGCCTCACAGCTGATCTTTAAATAGCCTCTTTCCATTTCTGAAGAATTGCCTTGGAGTTCAAACAAAATGAGTCACCCAAGGAAAAAAATCACAAGTCATTTTTATGCATCATCCAGAGCAGAAATTTAATTTAATGGCACTGATATAGGAGAGCGCCTTCATGCTGTAATTTAAAGAGTCTGTTCCTTTACTTTTTTTTTTAGATTTTTTTTTAATGTGGACTTTTTTTAAAGTCTCTATTGAATTTGTTACAATATTGCTTCTGTTTTATGTTTTAGTGTTTTGGGCACAAGGTATGTGGGATCTTAGCTCCCTAACCAGGTAGCAAACCCACACCCCCTGCATTGGAAGGTGAAGCCTTAACCACTGGACCACCAAGGAAATCTGTTCCTTTACTTTTAAGACAGCAACAAGTTCAGTTATCTATGCAGATGAAATAATAATCAATGGTGAATAGTCCTGGTGCTCATGTATATCTGGAAAGGGGGTGCTATGGCAAGGAAAGGGGGATAGACATACTACCAGAAGGAAAAATAATTCTAGAATGCAATTTGAGGACCATCTTTAGAGTTCTTCCCTTGTAGCTGGGACTGGAGCAGTCTCACTTCACTACAGCTTCTGCTTCACCCTCTGCTTTTCTTCTTGGAATGCTCTCTCTTTGGGAAAATGGAGGGTGGTAAATCAGGAACTTGAAATGGTTCAGACTTTCTTTCAAAGTTCAAACTGGTTACCCCATCACATCTGTTGTCTTCATGTTACAGAGAATATATCCGGGAACAGAACTCTGATCGAAGTCCTTATGACCCTTTCAATTATGGGGCTGTGCAGGTCCTTTCCTTGACTCCCAAGCTCAAGGACGCATCCATAATGGACGGTAGGTTTACCTGTGTCTATTCACATTCCCAAGTGCCTCAAGAGGAAAATTTACACTTTTAGACTAAGTGGCAATACTGTTTCATGGGCTCTTGGTTCCATTTTGAAATGATCTCTATGGTTCGCTATTTTAATTCAACAGGACACATTTTAAGAATATATGGCACATGCTGCTGCTGCTGCTGCTAAGTCACGTCAGTCGTGTCCGACTCTGTGCGTCCCCATAGACGGCAGCCCACCAGGCTCCCCTATCCCTGGGATTCTCCAGGCAAGAACACTAGAGTGGGTTGCCATTTCCTTCTCCAATGCATGAAAGTGAAACGTGAAAGTGAAGTTGCTCAGTCATGTCCGACTCAGCGACCCCATGGACTGCAGCCCACCAGGCTCCTCCAGCCATGGGATTTTCCAGGCAAGAGCACTGGAGTGCCTTTGCCTTCTCTGATATGGCACATGAAACTATAGTTAAGAAATACTTGAATTCTATAGCATACCAGACCACTGTATCTGACTCCTGAGAAATTGTATGCAGGTCAAGAAGCAACAGTTAGAACTGGATATGGAACAACAGACTGGTTCCAAATTGGGAAAGAAGTACGTCAGACTGTATATTGTCACCCTGCTTATTTAACTTACATACAGAGTACATCATGCAAAATGCCAGGCTGGATGAAGCACAAGCTGGAATGAAAATTGCCGGGAGAAATATCAATAAGCTCAGATATGGAGATGACACCACTGTTATGGCAGAAAGTGAAGAGGAACTCTTGATGAAAGTGAAAGAAGAGAGTGGAAAAGCTGGCTTAAAACTCAACATTCAAAAAACTAAGATCATGGCATCTGATCTCATCACATCATGGCAAATAGATGGGGAAACAATGGAAACAGTAACAAAGTTTATTTTCTTGGGCTCCAAAATCACTGCAGGTGGTGACTGCAGCCATGAAATTAAAAGACACTTGCTCCTTGGAAGAAAAGCTATGACCAATCTAGACAGCATATTAAAAAGCAGAAACATTACTTCGCTGACAAAGTTCATATAGTCAAAGCTATGGTTTTTCCATTAGTCATGTATGGATGTGAGAGTTGGACCATAAAGAAAGCTGAGCGCTGAAGAATTGATGCTTTTGAACTGTGGTGTTGAACACTCTTGAGATTCCCTTGGACTGCAAGGAGATCAAATCAGTCAATCCTAAAAGAAATTAGTCTTGAATATTCATGGGAAGGACTGATGCTGAAGCTGAAACTCCAATACTTTGGCCACCTGATACAGAGAACTGACTCATTGGGAAAGACCCTGATGCTGGGAAAGATTGAAGGCATGAGGGAAAGGGGATGACCGAGGATAAGATGGTTGGATGCTCTGGGAGTTGGTGATGGACAGAGAGGCTTGGCGTGCTGCAGTCCATGGGGTCACGAGTCAGACATGACTGAATGACTGAAATGAACTGATAGCCAATTAATAATGTCATGATAGCAGGTGAACAGAGAAGGCACCCAGCTATACATATATGTGTATCCATTCTCCCCCAACTCTCCTTTCACCCAGGCTGCCAAATAACACTGAGAAGAGTTCTATGTGCTATTATTATTATTATCGTAGAATTGAGCATGAAGTAAATCATTTGATTATGTTCAACAGACATAAGTATTTACAGTTTGCTAGTCATTTCAAAATACATTAGCCCTTTACTCACAAATATCAAGTAAGCATATCTAAGACCTATTATTTTATTTCCATTATATAGAAGCCTAAGGTATATTAGCAAATAGTGGAGACAGGATTGAGACTCAAGGGGATCTGAGTTGATTTTAAAGTTACAAGTAATAATACTTCCAACAATATCACATTTAAATTTAAAATAAAATTGAAAATTCTTTATAGGATTATTAATATAAACCAATGAATATAAAAACAATACAATCAAGAAAAAATAATATGGAAAAACAAACCTTCCTATAGTCATGATTAGTATAACTCCTAAATGGTGCTGTTTTAAATGTCTTTGCTAATAATTTTGTGAAAAAACAAAGGATTATGGAAAAGGAAAATATTAGCATAATACTAGGTAGAACTTAAGAATGTCATTCCTGGGCTCGTACATGCATCATTCCAGCCTTTCCCCTCATCTTCACAGATCCGTTTCCCCTGTATGTCTGTGTCCAAATCTCCCTCGTCTATAAGGAGACTGCCTCTTGCAGGAGTGTCCACTCTAATCCAGTATGAACTCAACTTAATTACACCTGAAAATTGTGGTGCTAGAGATTTTTGAGTCCCTCAGATTGCAAAGGAGATCAAACCAGTCAATCCTAAAGGAAATCAGCCCTGAATATTCATTGGAAAGACTGATGCTGAAGCTAAAGCCCCAGTACTCTGGCCATCTAATGCAAAGAGCCGACTCATTGGAAAAGACCCTAATGCTGGGAAAGACCAAAGGCAGGAGAAGAAGGGGTGACCGAGGATAAGATGGTGTGATGCATCACTGACTCAATGGACATGAGTTTAAGCAAGCTCTGGAAAATAGTGAAGGACAGGGAAGCCTGACATGCTGCAGAACATGAGGTCACAAAGAGTCTGATACGACTGAGTGACTGAACAACAACAGGTTCTAGATAGACATGAATTTGGGGAGGACACTCTTTACCTCAGCAAACTATGCTTTTAGAGATGTGGAAACTGAAGTCCAGATACACTGATTTTTTTCAGATCATTCAGAGAAACAAAATGGAATTTAAAACCAAAATTTCTGACTTCAATTCTCTGTTGTTTCTACAATACCATAAAGTATCAAAGAAAGTTTTCTGATGTAATATACTTTTATTTGACCCCTTATATAAAACCTGTAAAAAAATAAAAGCAACCTAAACCAAGTATTACCTATATTTTCACTAAGGAAAAGAGCCATGGCATCCTTGAACTCCCTGCCTCTTCTATTTGTTCCCATAGCAACCTGTTATATGTCTTTAATATGTGTTATTTGCCTGATTATTTATCTGTTTCTACTAAAAGCTAAGCAAAACATCATTCACTACTGATGGCTCAGGTTAATGAGATGGAGAGGGAGGCAAAGGTCTTGCCAGCATCATACAAGTTAGATGCAAATCTTGCACTTGAACCCAGTCTCAGCCACCTTGACTTCATCTTACAGTATCTCCTCTAGGAACATAACCTCTCCCCGTAGGCTCAGAGCCACTTATCTATTGGCATCACCAGGCACAGTGTCTACAATTGATAAACTTTATAAAAAAACAACAAAATGTGTGAAACCTGAAAAAATAATATCAGCTACAAAATAATAAAAGAACATTGTAAAACTAAAAGTAATAAGTATTCTAATTAAATTGTGATAAAATTTAATAAGGCTTCCCAGGTGGTGTAGTGGTAAAGAGTCCTCCTATCAATGCAGGAGATGCAAGAGATGCAAGTTCAATCCTGGAGGGAGAGATTCCCTGGAGGAGGAAATGGCATCCTGCTCCAGAAATTCCATAATCTTGCCCGGAAAATTCCATGAACAGAGGAGCCTGGGGGCTACAGTCCATGGGGCTGCAACAAGTCGAACATGACTGAGCACACACATACCACATCATCATAAAATATAACAACTTAACTAAATAGCTACAACAATTATTACAGAAATAAATATGCAAGTTTGGATTGATCTGGAACTAAGGATTTATTTATTATAACATAGGCTGGGAGACGTTCTCCAACAGTTAAGAATCCCTTGGGGCTGTAAAGACCCTAAAAAGGCCGTGATGATCACATTAAAATCAATCCTATTTATGAGAATAAAAAGAACTTTCAGATTGTCTGGTATATGAGATGGAACAGTGTGAACAGTCCTTTTCTTCTTGTATCACATGTAAAGTAGATTCTTCTTATTATTATATAACCATCTTAGGCTCAGTAACACTGCATTTGGTGAGGTCACCACGTACTATTTGTGGCTCACTTAATCCCAGTGTCCCTCCCAGGGATAGGCCTGACAGAGAAATGTTTTCATCTTCGTGATTTTCCTGTGAATTTTTTGATCCAATTATCTTTTAATCTTTTGCTACACAGTGTGTTGGGAAGACAACTTGGCAGCTAGGGCCCTTCTCTATAATGACAATTAGCCCAAGAGACAAGAGAGCTGAAAATATTTTAAACCAAAGACAGTCATTCTGAATAGAAGAAAGCTTTATTATTTATTATTACTTAATTCTCTGTTCCAGATGATACCCAGATAGAAAAGACAACTAGATTTTTAAGAATGTTATCAATGTTCTTCATGAGAACTAATTTTAGTTCCAGTCCCCCCTGGTCTCCCATCCATGGAATAAAAGTCTTATTATTCCTTTTTTCCTTAAACATTTCATAACATCCAAATCTCCTACATTAAAGTGGATGACACTGTTCCCATGTTGGGGAATCTTACGACTCTTATTGGTGCTGAGTGTTTACTTTGGTTAACCACAGTCAAAGCCAGGGATGTAAGTGACTCCACACTGTCTTTCAACATCTCAGCCCTCTCTTGACCTCCCATCCTTCCTTCTCCAGGCCAACTTTCTCAGGCCGTGCTTTCAAGCACCTCTCATTAACCTCCTCAACCCCCTCAGCTCTTTGTCCTCCCCTCACACAAACTCCACTAATCCCTACAGTCTCAGGATCTGTCAGGATCTGCTTCTACACAAAGTCAACAGACCAGCACTCAGTTAGCCCTTGCAATTTGCCTTGGAGGATCCTGCTTCTTTTAAACCTCCTCACTTATCTTCAGTCATCAGCCCATTTTTTCTCTGTGCTTATCCAAATTTTCCCTTCCAGCCCTCATCCCCATACTCATTCTCATCAAATAGCTTACCACCTTTGTATCAAGATCAGGCCTGAGACATCTCAAGATTCCTTCCCAATTCCTAGAACTCTCCCTAGAGCCACACCTCACCTTCAGGCTGAGAAAAAGGCATCACACCCCTTCATGCTGGTAAAGCTCCCATCTGTGCCCTTCACTGCATCCATCCTTGTATGTTTCTGTCGGCTAGTCTCTGAAGTCACAACCAAACAGACCATAGAATTCTTGCTCCAAGGACAGTAAGAGAGACAGATAGGCCAGAGAACAGACATATATAGCATAGCATGTGTCATTTTGCTCTTTTTTTAAATTTTATTATTTTTTTTCACATATGATAATATACCATTATTTTCAATGGTTTCAATGCCATTCTCCCAAATCATCCCACCCTCGCCCTCTCCCACAGAGTCCAAAGACTGTTCTATACATCTGTGTCTCTTTTGCTGTCTTGCATATAGGGTTATCATTACCATCTTTATAAATTCCATATATATGCATTAATATACTGTATTGGTGTTTTTCTTTCTGGCTTACTTCACTTTGTATAATAAGCTCCAGTTTCATCCACCTCATTAGAACTGATTCAAATGTATTCTTTTTCATCTTTTTTTTTTTTTTTTTTCAACTTTGAGTATCTACTTTAGAAAGTTGGGGCCAGAAAATTGTCCCAGAGAAGACATTACCCAGACCAACCATGCAGGATAAGGAAGAACTAATTTGGATTTAAAAAGGAGTAGGGGAGAAGATTATCTCGCGCAGAGTGAACAGAAACTATAATGGCACAGAATCTTGAAATCTTGAGTTATGTGGGTTGAGAGAAAAGATATGCAGCAGGATAAGTACTCAATAATACAACTCCAAAATATGGCATACAGAATAAGAAGCTTATGTTTTATACTGATAACCCTGGGGAGCCACTGAAAGTTTCTAGTTCTGAGAAGGGTCCAATCATATTCACATTGTAGAAAGTACACCTAATTGCAATGTGTGAGATAGATTGCAGTGGGACAGATGGAAGGCTTGAAGTTGGAGGAAGACTGGCTACTAAAACTACAGTAACCTAGGCTGAGAAAGACAATAGTTTGAGGTTATACCTTGCTGTCATGGAGCAGCAGTGGAGGGAAGCCTTCACATGGGTGCCAATACCCTCAAGTGTCAGGCACTAAATTACTTAATCTCTAGTATGGATGTAAATGTGAGTGCCTTGGCCTTGTGAAGGTTGAGCAACAGATGCCACTGCTGAAAGAAAGTGTTAGTCGCTCAGTCACGTCTGACTGTTTACAACCCCATGGACTCTAGCCCACCAGGCTCCTCTGTCCATGGAATTCTCCAGGCAAGAGTACTGGAGTAGGTTGCCATTTCCTTCTCTAGGGGATCTTCCCAACCTAGGGATCAAACCTGGGTCTCCTGCACTGCAGGCCGATTCTTTACCATCTGAGCCACCAGGGATGCCCCACCACTATTAAAAGCCAGAGCTAAAGAAAAGAAAAACTGTAAACCCCAGAGGAACCAAAAGTACTCAGGATTTCTAAGTCTACCTGAAGTACTGACAAGGTCAATTGTGAGTGAGTAAATGTATGTCCATGTGCCTGTGTGTACGTGTGTGTGTGTGGAAAGGGTGTAGATTAACAGAGTCGATGTTCCTACAAAAACCGGTTGAGGTTATGGGGAAGAGGGAGTTATGGCAACTGATCTTATGTTAATTTACAAGTTTTTTTCCTGGAACACATCCTCAGAAGATGGAAAAGAATGTGTGTCATTCAGTGTAGTATCCTTGTCAACTGAGTATCCAAGTAGGAAGACCAATGATATATGCTATGAGGAAACCCTGACTTTAGAATGTCTTCAGTAGGATATCCCTGGCTAAAGATTTATCTGTGATAAGTTAACCAGAATATCTGGACTTACAAGATGTGACTCACCACAGAATTTCATATCAGCTGATGCTGGGAAAGATTGAAGGCAGGAGGAGAAGGGGACAGCAGAGGACAAGGTGTTTGGATGGCATCACTGACTCAATGGACCTGAGTTTGAGCAGCTCTGGGAGAAGGTGAAGGACAGGGAAGCCTGGCGTGCTGCAGTCCATGGGGGTCACAAAGAGTCGGCCATGACTGAGAGATTGAACCACAACTACCACCCTGAGGTATTATGGGCATTTTTCATAATTTGCACACATTCTGCTATGTGGAATCACAATCACACTTATAGACCTCACTTCTTCTGAGCCAAAGATACATGTTTCCTGCAGGAAGAAATGATCTGGCTGGCCACCCTAGATGTCCCAGATTCTAACCTATCCTCTCTGTGCCTCTTAATAAGCTTTACCCTTGAACTTAATAGTAATGCTTGGTATTGGCAAAGCTTTACTTAATAGTAAAGTTTGATAAGATTTGTGAATCCAGTTTAACAACACAGTTCTGTGCATTACATCAGAACAGAACTAGTGAAATACTTTTTATTAATCATATGTGCCTAGTTTTATCTATACAATTGTTTGTTCTGGGAAAAGCAAATTATACTTAAATTTTCTGGTCTAATCTGTTCTAAATCAAATGATTCTTATCTATTCAGATTTCTGACTGAGCAGTCCAACTGAATGTGAATTTTTTTTTTTCCATATTCACCATGTTTGCTTTATTTATTTATTTTTTTTATAACAGATGTTTTTTTTTTTATTTTACAATATTATATTGGTTTTGCCATACATCAACATGAATCCATGAATTTTTATCTACAGAATCTATCAAGCTATCTCCACTAACTCAGACAAGGTGAAGGTAGTTTTAGCCCCTGCCCCAAACAAGATAATTCCTGACTTGTTTTCAATGCATTATCAGTGCAAACAAAATGTACTTTAGTGCATGTCTTCATAATCTTATTTTCATGTCCCAACTGGAAGGGATCACATGTACTAGAGTAAAAATATCTGCAGAAATTCTCTTCAATGCAAAGCAAGTATAGGCATTGCTTTAAACCCACAAGATGAAGCAAGCAAAGCTAGGCTTTCTTCTCTAGGGCAATTTAGGCTAACAGTAAAGCAATTACTGCCTGTAGCAGAAGAAAGCTGTCCCCACAAGTAGGCAGCTGGGGAGCTGTGAATTAGCTTTTCAACACCTGAAACATAAGTCAGAGGAAGATAATGGCTCTGCTTTGAGAATAAGAAGAAAAGCCTGGGGTTAGATGAGGTCCCTTTCTTCACAGTAATTTTGCACATTTTAATAATTAGTAGTACATCAATATTTATGTTATCACAATAAAGAGGCATATGGGGGGGAGGTGTTTAATCCTTTGCATATTCTGTTCACAGTTGTCCAAGACTAGTGAGATGTCTGTGTCAGGGCAGGGACATTTCCTCTGTTAAGGCTCTCTAAATCATTGCATACTGCCTGGGAGAAATTAGGCCACTTTTAAAGTTCTAAGTTGGCAACTCTAGACCTAAAATGTGATGCTTATCTTAAACTGCATGTGCATTTCATGGAATTGTGCCTGGTGACCTTTTCAGTACATTAGTGAAGACTAAAGGGTATTCTTGATACCATCTACTTCAGTGGTTTTCAAACATTAGTGTCCTTTGGATTCACTTGGGCTTCACCCAGTACTGATTCAGTAGGTTTGGAGTGGGGCCCCTGAATTTGCACTTTGCCATCTTCCCTGGTGGTTCAGATGGTAAAGAATCTGCCTGCAATGTGAGAGATCCAGGTTCGATCCCTGCATTGAGAAGATCCCCTGGAGAACAAAATGGCAACCCACTCCAATATTCTTGCCTGGAGAATTCCATGGACAGAGGAGCCTGGTCATGGGGCCACAGTACCACAGGGTTGTAAAGTGTCAGACACAACTAAATGACTAACACTCGAATTTGCATTTCTAACAAATTTTCAGGTGAAGATCATGCTGGTTGTCCAGCAACTACACTTTGAGAAACATGGGTCTGTTGTATACCAGGGTCCCCTATCATGGTTGCAGACTTCCCAGCTGGCTTACTTGCCAATGCAGGAGACGCAGGAGATGCAGGTTTGATCTCTGGATCAGGAAGATTCCCTGGAGGAGGAAGTGGCAAACCACTCCAGCATTCTTGCGGAGATAATCCTGTGGACAGAGGAGCCTGGTGGGCTAAGGTCCATGGAGTCACAAAGAGTCAGACATGACTGAAGCGACTAAGCATGCACACACACCATGGTTGCACAGAAGTATTACCTGGAGGACTTTAAAATACTAAAGCAACCAATCTAAAAGAGGGCCCTGTGGCCAAAACTAGAATAATCTGAGTAACAAAATATAGTTTTGGATTATAATCCAAAGCATAGAATAAATATCCATGAATCTGTATATAAATCTTTATATAAATAAAGGGCTAAATAAGTAAATGAATGTGGAAGAAGCAACAAATCCTCCTTGTGAAAATTTTGAAATAATTCATATCGATAGTTCTGGCTGCAGGAGATGAATCCAAACTCCTCCCCTACCCAATCTTTTGTGCCCTCAAAAATTAGAATACAGCAAGTTTGAAGGCAGTCCAGAATAACTGTACAATGGAAACACTGGGCAGGTGATCAAGGTCTAGGCCTCATCCTCAGTGGGAAGCCAGGCTGATGGCATTTACTCCCTCATGTATGGTGAAGGCACTTCACCTCTGTGATATTCTTTCCCAAAATATATAACCCCAGTGTAACCATGAGAAAACCATCAAAAAGCCCCAACTGAAGGACATTCTTCAAAACAGCTGGTCAATACTCACCAAAAGCTTTAAATTCATGAGTATCAGTGGAATACTGAGAAAGTATCATAAAGCTGGCAAGATGCAGGAGACACAGTGATAAAATGTATCCTCACTGGGACTCTGGAAAACAAAAAAGGACATGAGTAGAAATGACAATGAAATAAAAAAGTCTGGAGGTTAGTTAATACTAAGGTACTAATGCTCACTTCTTAGTTGTGACAAATATACCATGGAGGTAATATCAGAGGGGAAACTCAGTGAGGGGCATGTGGGATCCCTCTGTACTATATTTTCAACTTATCTATAAATCTGAGACTGTTCCAAAAAATTGTTTCTTTTAAAAATATTAATGCCCAGGAAACACCACAGCCAAATCAAATCAGAATCTCTGTGATTCAAATGGGTATTATTGGTATCATTTTAAGTCCCCAGATAATCCTCATATGCAACCAAACTTGGGAACCACTGATTTAGAACTAAGTTAATGACTTCCCCACAAAAGTCTTCACTTGGTTTGCATGGTAATTGGTACTGAAACAATTAGCTACTTTTTGTGTTTCTCAAGAAAACATTTCTTTTTGTTTGAATTAATCAGCTGTGCAAAATGTTAGCAATAGGCACTTAAAATAAAAAAGCAAGTAGAAACAGAATAAATTCATATAGTGATTTGTAAATATTACATCCCAGAGTGTAATATGAGGTCCAAGTGCCTCCCAACTATTCTTTTACACCATCTTTATACTTCAGTGGGAAAGAGCTGTGGGGCCTGGGAAGAATTTTGTGACAAACAGAATTTAAGCAGCTTAATTACATGAGAACACTTTGTACCTGGCAAGTCATGTGCAAGTGACAGATATGTCTCTGTGGTATGTCTATAAAGTCTATACACCAAAGTGCCTACAGCTTCCCTGGTGGCTCAGATGGTAAGGAATCTGCCAATAATATGGGAAGCATAAGAGATGCGGGTTTGATCCCTGGGTTGGGAAGGTTCCCCTGGAGAAGGGCATGGCTACCCACTCCAGTATTCTTGCCTGGAGAATCCATGGACAGAGGAGCCTGGCGAGCTCTAGTCCATTCGGTCACAAAGAGTCGGACCTGACTAACACTTTCACTTTTGCACCCCAAAGTGCAAACTCTCCCTTCTAATTCCAGTTAATTTTGAAAGGAATTAAACTCCATTGTAGCCTCTGTCACATTTTTTAATCTCTATATTGCGTGAGTAAATAGTCCCAATAAGGATATGCCAAGAGCAAATAATAATTCTATCAGTCACTCAAATAAGAGATACATTTTAACTTTTAGTTTTAAAAAAGGACTTGTTACACCAAGACAGCTGATGTTGGAAAGACTGTAACTATTCAACTGGCTGTTTGAGTATCTTCAATGCTCCCTCTTTCCTAGTGTTTAGTTTTTCAGACCCAGCCTTTGACCTCTGGAGAGTCATGAGGAAAGGAATTAGTAGTTGAAATTCTTCCAGTGAAGTGGAAAAATTTTATGGCTTCTGGCCTGACACTGTGAGTCAGTTCACTTGGGTAATCCAGTTCTTTGATTTCTGCAGGTCTGGAGGACACCATGCCAAATGATGCCATTCTATCTCTTCCACACCCTTTGGTTAATCTTTGTAGATTATATACCCACTGGCAATTTGGAGGGAAGGATGAAATCTATAATTGATGCGACTACAGGTAATATCAGAAAGTTTGACATTTGTCCCCATGGCAACTTTTATTGACATTACAAGCAAACACAGAAATCTAGAAAGATCCCAGGGAGTTGCATCATTCAAGTAGTGAAGATCTGGGAACACAATGTATCTTTTTTATGGTTACTGTATTTTTTATCTCTTGTGAAGGAGTTTCCCATAA
Organism: Bos mutus; assembly: GCF_027580195.1. NCBI lineage: Eukaryota > Metazoa > Chordata > Mammalia > Artiodactyla > Bovidae > Bos > Bos mutus. The sequence goes on along the minus strand of NC_091617.1, from coordinate 87,826,887 downwards.
TCTTTAAGGGCAATTGAAAGCGTTATTACAGTTTTAGAGAACATTTCTATGGCTTCTAGAAATTCAAAGATAGAGCGAGGAAAATGTCAACATGTTTTTTTGTTCATAGAAAACCTCTTACTCAGTGTTCACGCCTTATTCAAGACCCAGCCTTAAGGATTCTGTTTCCATAGCAGGTCATGTGAATTTGCCCCAACTCTGTTGCCAGGCATTATTGACTGAGCCTGAAAGAGGACATCTGGTTAAAGATGACTTACTAATTTCCTCTCCTGGACGTCTTCAATTTGGATGCAGAAATTCTGCTTAGTGTCTTAGAAGCTTGAAGTGTGATGCCTACTATGGTCCCTCAGAAACAGAAATAGGTTGTTTGCAGAAAGGCAAGGAGAGGTTGGATGCTCAGAAAGATGCCCGAGAGGAAGTGGGTGGTAAATGTGCAAATGGAGGGGATAAAGGAGGAGGAGGAGCAGGAAAAGGAGACTGAAAGAGACCAATGGAGACTAACTCAGCCCCTAACTGCTTGCTTCTTGCATTTCTTACACTTTCACAAATTACCCTTGTATGCTAGTAAGACTTACTTATTTTCTTCTGTGTTTTAATCCAATCTAGATGGATTTATTACTCTCAGGAAATGATTCTTAAGGGAATATGCACATATCTGGTAATTGAAGCATTCCTTCCAAACTATGACAGTGCTTCTTATGTGGTATTTGATAACATTTTTGATGAATAAATTAAAGTTCCTATGAATAAACATGTATTCTGCACTTTACTACATGATATGTATATGTGTACATAAACTATGTATATACATATGTATGTGTGTGCATATATGTGTGTCCTGTTTTTTAGGAAGCCCCTTAAATTCAACTAATTACATTTAACTATTAAAGAAGTTAATTTATGTGCAGAACTCGAAACAATTTCCCACATATGACATATAGTAAGCATTCAAAACTATCATAACTTATTATTATAAAGCTTATTATCATAAGCCTATCATAATGATTATAGCATACAATAAGCATGCAAAGCTATTGTTATTATTATCATTACTATTTATATCATTATTACTAGAAAGATGGTTTAGTTCCTAGAAATCTTGTTAGAAGAGTGACCTACAAACCTGAAAGGGCAAATCTACTTTTTCAAGGACCACTAAACTATTTATACTTAGAAAACAAATCCGCAAAGATCAGCATACCAAAACACAAAGCCTGGAATGAGGTTTTTCCCCCACTAAGGAGCCAGGTAAGTGGTGGAATATGTTGAGAAAGGTTGGGTAAAGCTGAGATTAAGTGCTGCATAGCTGTTGTTTGGCAACATAAGAAGACGTTGACCAAGACCCTGTGACCTCCAAACACCTGGTGCTGTTTCATAAAAGCTATGAAGAGACTGCTGGGCATCCCCTTTGGAAGACGTATGAGAACAGCATGGGGTGGAGACTTGATGCTGCCAGAAACCTGAGAAATATGAAGAAGCACTCAAGTCAAATGCTTCCTTGATTTCTGCTAAGGCTGAATGTGGCCAAAGAAACAAGAATTATAAGAGTGTATCCTTTTCATTATACAGCCATTTAAATTTACTCTCTTAACCATTAGGATACTTAAGATAATCATGTATTATTATTTAATGTGCTTTCTAGGAGTTTAAGAATGTCTTAGAATAAGTATGGGTAAATGTTCTGTAAACTCTCAGATAGTAAATACTTTAGGCTTTGTGAACCACTGTTTCTCTTTCGCAGCTCCTTACCTTTTGATGCTATGATATCACAAAGCAACCTTAGATAACACCTCGTTAAATGAATGTGGCTGGGTCCCAATAAAATTTTATTTACAAAAATAGGTGATGAGCTGGATTTGGCCTATGGAATACAGTGTGCCAATCCTTGTCTTAGAAAATTTCAATCACGTTTCCCCTGCAACTTTTATTCCTAGTGAATATTAACAAGGGAAATTGCTAGAAACTTCAGAATTGCTTATTCTCTAATGGTTCATAGAGAAAGTCCACAGCACTAGAGCATGTATCTAGAAGGACAAAGGCAAGTGGTTGGAATGGTCAGCTTCAGGTCATGTGTCCATAGAGGCATGAAGAGAAAAGGGAAGAACAGAGATGGGAGGTGCCATGGCCCAAGTTTTTGTACAAGTGGGTACAAAACTTCAGGTACAAGTGGGTCTTCAGTAAATCTAGTACAGAAAACAGAACTATAACAGGTCGAGCAGAGATATTCCTGCCAAGGTACATGTGGAGAAAGGCAATTTCATAGGAAAAACTCAGTGAATAAGATTCACCAACCAAAGGGGAATGGCTTTGGTCCTCACATAGGGCAGAGTCACTGAAGTGTGAATACCACAAAGACAGAGGATATACCTCTTCCTAGATGTGAGGCCCCAACACAGAGCCTGTGCTCAGAAAATGCTTAACAAATGATTGTTCAAGTGTATCCAATCAAGTGGCATCAAGAAACACAATCCAACCATATCAACAGGGCATTTAGGTGGTGGTCATCATTGAATCTTTTGTCTATATGTAAAAGATGTCCCGGAGAAGGCAATGGCACCCCACTCCAGTGGCGTAGAAAAAACGCTTGCCTGGAAAATCCCATGGATGGAGGAGCCTGGTAGGCTGTAGACCATGGGGTCGCTAAGAGTCGGACACGACTGAGTGACTTCACTTTCACTTTTCACTTTCATGCATTGGAGAAGGAAATGGCAACCCACTCCAGTGTTCTTGCCTGGAGAATCCCAGGGACGGGCGAGCTTGGTGGGCTGCCATCTCTGGGGTGGCACAGAGTCAGAGACAACTGAGGTAACTTAGCAGTAGCAGTAGCAGAAGATGTCTAGTCAAAAGATGGCAGTATAAGAACAGGGTCTAGTCCTAGAAAGTAGAAAAACAAAGACTTACCAGAACCTTGTAAACAGCTTGTGGTGAAGAATGGGATTTCAGTCTTCAAAATGAGAGCTAACTAGAGCAGTAGATAAAACAAGGAGGAAAAATCCTGGCAGAACAGGTTCTTTCTGCCTCATCAGGCCAACATCAGAAGAGAAACAACCATAGGAATTAATGTGTCTTTTGGTAAAACATGGACATTTTATGTCTACAGTACTGGATTCCCAATATGGTTAAAAACAAATGGAATTTAGAGGGGAAGAGAAGTCTCTTTAGAAGAGAAGAGACTTCCAAACTAAGAAGAGATTCTTAGCTCTGAAACTCAGTAAAGTCAGCGATACACTATCACAATTCTCAGGGCTGATTATCATGGAAGAATAGTTTGTAGATATATCCTTATGGATATAGCCGGTAGTTGAGCGCTTTCCAGGTGGTTCAGTGGTAAATAATTCATCTGCCAATTCAGGAGACACAGGAGACATCGGTTCGATCCCTGGGTTGGGAAGATCCCCTAGAAAAGTAAGTGGCAACTGACTCTAGTATTCTTGCTTGGAGAATCCCATGAACAGAGGAGGCTGGTAGGCTACAGTCCATGGGGGTCACAAAGAGTCAGACACAACTGAGCAACTGGGCACACAAATAGCCAATAGTGAGGACTGAGACGTTGTTACTAAAATATAATCAATAAGATCGTGGACCTTAGAATATGATAACCTTGGATTTGAATGTTGACTCTGCCACTTATTGGCTCTAACACATTTAGCTTAGCTCTTAGGTTTAACATAATTATCCTAAGTTGGCTTGCCTGTAAAATGGGCATAATAATAGCATCTATTTAATAAAGTTACTGTAAATACTTGAGAAAAATATGCAGAGAGTTTAATGTCTGGCTACATAGTAATTGATCAATAAAGAAAATACTTTAGGAAGAAAAAAACTAGTCAAGATATGAGTTTGGCATTTCTTACCTTTGTATTTGTTAAAGTACATCTAGATTTCTGAAATCTAGGAGCGCTAAGCCCATTTTTATATTTTTACATTCTCTACTCTGGCAAGAGTCAACACTCTTGGACTTAGCAACTTTTGCTAAAGGCAATTTCCAGAGTAGATTGAGTGCCTCCAGCAAATCTGAAACCAATCTATGGATTTGAGTTGAAGCTTAGAGGCTGCTCCACCACAGGGTAGACTGTCAATTTTTCAGCCTGAAGAAAAATAAATGAACTCCAGTATTGCAAGGAGAAACTCTTTTTCTTCCTAAAACTTTCTCAAAATCAGCAATTTTTCTCTTAGATTTTTCCTAAAGCCATGAAATGAGTCAAGCATGAAACAGTCGCCTTAGAAGGCTATTTGTCAGAATAGTCTTGTTATGGTTTTTAACTGAACCTTTGGAGAAGTCAAAAGAACACTAGATTGTCCCAGTATTTGGTTTATTAGTGGATTCATCAAACTGAAGCTTTTATTCTTTAGGATTTTATGGGGCACAGTGACCCCCTCCAACCAAGGAGTCCAACTGGACAGAAGATAGCAGAGGTCACAGAACGAGGACAGCATGCTTAGTCTCCCACATCTCCCTGGACACATCAGGCTTCAGGCTTATTTCATAGAAAAATGTTCTTTATTTGTCTACCAAGTAATTAATCAGAGAGTAATTAGCGGCCATGAAATTAAATGACGTTTGCTCCTTGGAAGAAAAGCTATGACCAACCTAGACAGCATATTAGAGCAGAGACATTACTTTTCCAACAAAGGTCTGTCTAGTCAAAGCTATGGTTTTTCCAGTAGTCTTGTATGGATCTGAGAGTTGGACTATAAAGAAAGTTGAGCAGCAAAGAACTGATGCTTTTGAACTGTGGTGTTGAAAAAGACTCTTGAGAGTCCCTTGAACTGCAAGGAGATCAAACCAGCTCATCCAAAAGGAAATCAGTCCTGAATATTCATTGGAAGGACTGAGGCTGAAGCTGAAATTTCAATACTTTGGCCACCTGATGTGAAGAGCTGACTAATTGGAAAAGACCCTGATACTGGGAAAGATTGAAGGCGGGAGAAGAAAGGGATAAAGAGAATGAGATTGTTGGATGGCATCACCGACATGATGGACATGAGTTTGAGTAGGCTCCAGAAGTTGGTGATGGACAAGGATGCCTGGCATGCTGCAGTCCATGGTGTCACAAAGAGTTGGACACAACTGAGTGACGGCACTGAAGTGAAATAGCATTAGTAAATGACATTGCCTGATGCTAACTGCCTTTTGGAGAAAATCAAAACCAGAACTCAAGTGCTATGAAATCTTGTGACAAATGGCATTTTCTTTTTTTCCATATTTTTCTAGATGTAAGGTGATTTGGGCTTCCAGCTGTATTCCATTGCTACTGCTAAGTCACTTCAGTCGTGTCCGACTCTGTGCGTCCCCATAGACGGCAGCCCACCAGGCTCCCCTATCCCTGGGATTCTCCAGGAAAGAACACTGGAGTGGGTTGCCATTTCCTTCTCCAATTAAACACTTCAAATATGTCTTCACTGTGATTATATGGACGAAGGGGCCCGGTAGGCTGCAGACCCATGAGGTCGCTAAGGGTCGGACATGACTGAGCGATTTCACTTTGACTTTTCACTTTCATGCACTGGAGAAGGAACGGCAACCCACTCCAGTGTTCTTGCCTGGAGAATCCCAGGGACGGGGGAGCCTGGTGGGCTGTCGTCTATGGGGTCACACAGAGTTGGACACGACTGAAGCGACTTAGCAGCAGCAGCAGCAGCAAAACATCTTCTAAACTACCTGTGTGATAATATTTAATTCATACCAAATTTAGATATCATCTTTAGTTCCCTGAATTGAGAGGAAAAAAGTTAAATGAGAAAGAAAACAAAACTTTTAGTTTCCACGTTCACTTATTTGAAATGACTGAACACAAGATCCACATAGCCCTGAGGCAACACGTAAATTATGCTTTCAGTTTTCAAGATCAATATGGTAATTTGTCATTAAACAGTCACTCAAAAGGAAAATATCAACAGCACAAGGACATTTCATCTGAATTTTCTCTTGGACCTCCTTTATCAGAATCAGTGGTGATAGTTTGGCCCTATATAGAACTTAATTAGAATATCTGGAGTTGGGACTCAGGAATCTGTTACTTGACAAATATTCTATCTGATTCTTGAACACTATGCTAAGTCATTTCAGTCGTGTCCGACTCTGTGCGGCCGCATAGATGGTAGCCCACCAGGCTCCCCCGTCCCTGGGATTCTCCAGGCAAGAACACTGGAGTGGGTTGCCATTTCCTTCTCCAGTGCATGAAAGTGAAAAGTGAAAGGGAAGTCGCTCAGTCGTGTCCAACCCTCAGCAACCCCATGGACTGCAGCCTTCCAGGCTCCTCCATCCATGGGATTTTCCAGGGAAGAGTACTGGAGTGGGGTGCCATTGCCTTCTCCGCTATAGGAGAGCCAAAATTAGCAATTCTAATCTGATACTAGATTCAATAGTCAAAGAATGGGATTTTAAAAACAGAATTACATAAACTTTACAATTTATTTTTGTCCATAATCTTTGGCAGTATAATATAATTAAAATCAACATTATGGTATTATACAAAGTGTTGTTTTATTATATTAAAAGTTTATATTACTAATTTCTTAAAACCAGATAATTTTTTAAAATTTTGAATCAAATATGCAATGTATGTATCTTTTCTTACAGATACCATATGTTATATCTAACTTGAAAATTCCAAAAATAATGACCTTCCTTTCACTAAAAAAAAATGGCAAAATTTAATAAAGATATCTGAAACTATGATCGAGCACTAGGTCAAGGTACTGATCCCTCAGAGAAGAACAGAGAAAGTGAGCCCTAGAATTTCCCCAGCTTTACTTCAGTAGATATTTCCATGAGTTCAGTGCTGGCAGAATAGAAGGAAGCGAAGAAAGATAGTTTTGTTGATTGAAGAAATAAAAAGATTCCAGTGTGAGAAGGCTGCGGCAGTAAGAATTTCAGGCCAGGAAACTGGAAGGAGGGTGTTATGCAGAAAAAGTACTCCAGAAGTCTGCTGCAGGGGTCTCCTTAGGTCTGTTGCTGAATACCAAGTTTTATGTGCATCAAGTAAAGCTCTGTGATGCAATGCAAAAATAAGCCAAGTAAATTAAATACTACCAACTACTGGGAGGAGTCAGGTACATGATTCCTGACCTCACACTGGAGTAGGAGATATTCCTCTTCCAACCAGAGAGAGAACTCAGGGTATTCATTAGAGTCCACAGAGTAGCAAATCTTAATTGTGATGCTAAACTAGTCCTAGAAAAGAAGGATATTCTGTAACCTTCCTAAAAGAGATTAAAATTAATCTAAAAGGATCAAGTTGATTGGCAAGTAACTTACCTGCCTGCCAAAATAAACTTCAACATTTTTAAGACAACAAAATCCATATATGTCTATGTGGATTATTTTTTCTATCTCCATACAACATCATAATGACCAGCATCTGACTCAAAATTAAGAGATATATAAAGATATAGGAAAAAAATTCTGTACATGGAACAGACATAGAAAAGACATAAAAAAATTAGTAGACAAGGACTTAAAAATTGTATATATAAGATTAAAAAATTAACTGTGTGGGCTTAATAGCATGCTTGTATTTGGTACTGAGTAGATCAGTAAACTTAAAGACATAACAATAGAAACCATCTAAATTGAAGCACAGGCAGAGAAAAATAAAATGACAAGAAAAGAAAATAGAAAAGAAAAGAAATGTAAAAAGCTTTAGTGATTTGTAGAGCAATATCAAGTGGTCAAATATACATGGCACTTAAGTACAGATAAAAAAGAAAGAAAATGTCAAAACAATGTGTAAAAAAATAATGGCTAAATTATTTTCAATTTTATGAAAATCCAAGAAGCTTGATGAACTTGAAGCAAGATGAACAAAGAAAACCATACCAATGAATGTGCTGAACACAGTGATACAGTACAGAGAAAATGTCAAAGCTGTCAGAGAAAGAAGAGAGGATACATACTGGAGAACAAAGATAGGAAATATCTCTGACTTTTCATCAAAAAGGAAAAAAAAAACTCAATCAGTAGACAATGGAAAAACAATCTTTAAAATGCTGAAAACAATCATTCAGAATTTCAAATGCAGCAAAAATTTTCTTCAAAGATAAAAAAGCATTTTCATACAAACATTACATAAGAGAATTTGGCATCAGCAAATTTGCACTACAAGATATGTTGAAGAAAGTCCTTCAGATGGGAAGCTAGATCATCCTAAAGGAATAAAGAGGGTGAGAAATGTTGGAAGTGTGAAAACATATTGTCTCATGTTAAAAATTCTTTAGATGTGATGCTATAGCATTATACTCATAACAATGAATTGTAAGATATATAGCAGTAAAACACATGATAACAGGAGCACAATGAATAGGAGGGAGAAACAAGAATATTGTAAAGGTTCATGCATCATACATGAAGTGCCATAATAATATTTGAAGATAGTGGTATTTAAAATTGCATGTTGTAAATCTTAGAGCAACCACTTAAAAACAAGACAGAGGTACAGCTTATAAGTCAAGAATGGGCATAAAACTAAGTGATTACTCAGCCTGAAAGGAGAAAAATGAAGAACAGATTCAAAAAATGTAAAACAAATACTATAGAATGCCTCTAGACTTAAACAACTTCAGATCAAAAAGATAAATATAAATTTATATATTCTGAGTAAAAGGCAGTAATGGTTAGACTGATAAAAAGACAATAACCAACTACATTGTTTAACAGAAATGTATTTAAATATAGAAGAGACATTTTTAAAGTAAAATGATGAAACATGCTATACAATACAACTTACTCATCAGAGGAAAGCGGTAGTGGCTATTGAATTTTAGAAAACAGACATCAGGGCAAGGAATTTAACCATTCTTATAGAGACAGGTTTAATAACAGTAAAAGAGTTGATTAAGAAGAATAAAAATCCTAAATGGTATATACCTAAGAGAACAATTCCAGAATTCGTGAAGCAAATACTGAACAGCTAGAAGGAGAAATAAACAAATACATAATTACAGCATGGATCTTCAACAGCCTTTGCTCAGTAAAACAAACTGCCAGTGTATCAGCAAAGGTAAAGATGATATGAATAGCACTCTCCAGCCACTGACCTAATAGGCCATTACAGACCACTTCACCCAATAATAGCAGAATACACATCGCTTTCAAGTGCACACAAAACTTTAAGAGATCATAGGATGAGTCATAAAACAAATCTCAATGAATTTGAAAATAATCAAATTGAAACAATATATAAGCTGACCATAATGGAAATAAATTTTAAGAAAGACACATGAAAAGTTCCCAAATATGTAAATATCACATTTTGAAATAATGGAAATGTTCTATACATTTGTCGAACATGATGACTTATATTTTAAAATTGGCACATTTTGTTGTATGTAAAAAACAATTTCACTAATTTGACTCATTAATGAAAAGTACACCAAAAAATTGACTTATTTGATCTTTTTAAAGTATAGTTGGGCCTCCATATCCAGAGAATTCGTGGATACCTAGGGTTGACTGCACTCGCCATGTTATGTAAGGAACTTGTATCTGCTGAGCGTTTGGTGTTTGCAGGGGAGCCTGGAACCAATTCCCCAGCAGATACTGAGTGACCACTACAGTATAAGCTTTTTGTTGGTCTTATGTTCAATCAACAATTAGTATATTCTGCCCTCGGCTCTACTTTCAGCATCTGGCTCAAATTTAGTTTATGCTGTCAAGGATCCTGGGACTCCTGTGCCATGCAGTCTCAAAAGCAGGGTAAGTTCTCTGAGAGGACTGACGGTGGAGCAAGGAATGATCACACAAACCTCTCTGTGTTAAAGCTAAATCACAAACCCAAAACTTTTTACTATTTCTTGCATATTAGTAGGGCTTCCTTGTTGGCTCAATGGTAAATAATCTTCCTGCAATGCAGGCATCCTGGATTTGATCCCTGGGTTGGAAAGATCCCCTGGAGAAGGGAATGGCTACCCACTCCAGTATTCTTGCCTGAAGAATTCTGTGAACAGAGGAGCCTCCAGGACTATAGTGGGATACAGGCAAGATTTATTGTGTGTATTCTCTTCTTTTTTCTTTCCATTTCATTTGGATATTATCTACTAGCTTTCCCATTTGCTAATCTCTTCTATTTTAATCTGCTATTGAAATCCAGTTTGAGCTCTTAATTTCAATTATTTACTTTTTATATCTAGAACTTTCATTTTATTCTCTTTTAACATAAATTCCTCTCTGGTGAAATACTTTGTCTTGTCAAATGTGTTCTTGAACATATGAATTAAAGTTCTTTAAAGGTCCATTCCTATGTACTCAAAAAAAAAAGTCACATATTTCTAATATATGTTTGTAATACATGTATAAGTATATTTTTTAAAGAAGAATTTAATCTATAGTTACAACAGAGCAGTGGCTGGATATGTACTCCAAGGGTAGGTGGAGAAAAGTGACTATCAAGAGATACGTGGAAATACTCTGGGGAGAAGTATATGTTCTCTATCTTGATTATGGTGGATGTTACACTTTCAGACTTTTCTTTTGGTCTTATTCTTATTAACAACTCTGCTAGTTATTAATCTAATGCTAGATATTTTATATAAAATATAGCTAAGATACTCATTTATTCATGCATGCATTCATTCTAACAATATCAAATGCTTACAACATTCCAGTTCTTTCACTGGGGATCCAGCAACGAACAGGACGAGTACAGCTTCTGTCTGTAGAGCCTTGGGTGCCTGGTGGTCCGAGTTCCCATAGTTCTTTGGGCTTTCTAGACGTCTCATGCTTTTTGGGACTGTGTCAAGTCTTAGTTGCGGCTCCTTGCATCATGTGGGATCTTTCATTGTGGCACACAGTCTTAGTTTCTCTGAAGCCTTTGGGAATCTTGGATCCATGACTAGGGATCAAACCCACGTCCCCTACATTGCAAAGCAAACCCTTAACCACTGGACCGCCAGGAAAGTCCCTCTCACACTCTTATTTATGCAAAATCCCATGTTCTTCTATCTGTATATTCAAATTCAAAGTTGACTTTTTTCAAAGTCAACTTTAAATGCCACAGTTTCCATGAATCCTTCCTGTGTTGGAAGTAATCTTAGTCTGAGCTCTCATATTAAATTAACTGTTCCTCTAATGGCATTTGTATAACCTACCTTGCATTATTCATGAGGTAGGCCATCTGAGTAGACTTCAAACTCCTTAAGTGTAAGGATGTTGTCTTACCAACTCTTCTATGTATGCCAGTATTTAGAAAAGTGCCTGGGTCATAGTAATACATAGATATTTATTAAATATGGAATTTATTAAATATGGAATTATTGAATGGATCCATGAATATGTCATTGTAATCTATGTCAAATCATGATCTGCTTTTAACATTCTAAAATTCACCAGATTCAGTACTTCTCATTACTGAATCTGAGTCACTTATAACCCTACCATATCTAATTCTAGCTTGCAGCTTCTGTAATGCTGTATGCTCACAAGCCAGATAATCAAGCTTCTTAAGGACTATGTATTAAATAAATGTGATTAGGCATTTAGGGAGGGCATGATGACTTTTCATATGTCAAAGCATGACTTCAGAGTTTGGGCTTTAAATCCAAATGCCTAGGAGGACTATTTTGTCAACATCCCCATTTGGAGCTATATTTTGAAGACTAGACAATGGTTTTCAGACGTCTGACCTCCATAAAAAATATGCTTTTTCTGCCTTGCTAGAAAAAGCATTCCTTTTATAGAAAATAGCCATTCTAACACTGGGTATGTGTCCTCTCTTACAAATGAATGCTGGTGTTGAGGACTCAGAACTAGACAGCTGTCACAGCACCACTGAGGATTCCTCTAAATTGTAGCAGATGGTGCTACTTATTTGGCCATCTAATGCTATTCTGAAGTACCAGTTGGCCAACTGCTGTGGTGGAAGTATGAAAATAGGAGATGTATTTAGAGTCAGAAGATCCAAGCATACATGTTTGGGGACACAGAGTTTAAATGGACGTGCAAAAACTGTAGCTAGCAAATGGCCAAGCCAGATCCATTAGAGGGTGTGGGGGAAAGCCCCTCCCCTCAGATGAAAGCAGTTATGGAAAATACAGCCTCGTAGGTTGGCTGTATTGGAATCTCATCCATGCCTTTCCCCCAGAGATGCACACACGCTCACGGAGAAACTCACATATGTGTGTGCGCACGTGTGCACATGCACACACACACAGCACATGTATTCCTACACATACAGTTGCTAAGCAGTCTGCAACTTAAATTTAACACTACTTAGGAACTGTCTGACTGGAGAAGGAAATGGCAACCCACTCTAGTATTCTTGCCTGGAGAAGCCCAGGGACAGAGGAGCCTGCTGGGTACTGTCTATGGGGTCACACAGAGTCGGACACGACTGACGTGACTTAGCAGCAGCAGCAGGAACTGTCTGGGTCAGCTGCGGCTGGTCTGTGGAAGTATGCTCTACACGTGTCAGTGGCTTACCTCAGAAGTGAGAGACTTTCTGGACTCTATCTTTAGGGTGGCAGCTGCAGTCCTATGGAGCTTTGATCATTGTACGGCAATCTGGATTTCTGTGTCACAGGGATATCAAATATTCTGGCCGTGTCTTTGACCATTTCCACAGCTGCTATGGCTCACCCCTTATCAGGATTAAATCTGGTTAATAAACACTCTGCTTACCACTGCCCAGAGTACAATTTGTAAGTCCTTTTTTAACTCTAATTTATAGCATTAACTATTTACATATAGTGTTTAGTTAGATAGCTTACAAGAGCTATTAAATAGAATACTAGTGCACTGTAAACTCTTTTTGTAAAGCCAATAAATTCCTATTATGTATATAGTGAGCTTCTTACTTGAGAAAAATGAACTAATTAAATTATTTAACTGAACAGCAATTTAAATTGGTGCATTACCAAAAAGAAGGTAACTTAAGAAGTGAAAAATACACAGAAAACTTGGAGGCCTAGTTTTTCCAAAACTATTTCCAAGCCTCTGTATTGGAGGCATAGCATATATGTGACACATGAATTTGAAACAACAAAATGCAAATTAAAATATCTGTAAATAAACCTAAATAAATAAACGGCTCAGCTTTGCATGACATCAGTAAAAGCATATGAGACTGTCATGGAGAAAAAAACCTTTAAAGCAGAGAAAGAGTGCTTATCATGAGGAAGAAAAAGATCTCAAAATTCATCAAGATCAAAGGCAAACTAAAAATTAAAGCAGCAATAAATGCATATATATGTACATATAGGGATAGGCTACCCACTGCAGTATTCTTGGGCTTTCTGTGTGGCTCAGCTGGTAAAGAATCTGCCTGCAATGTAAGAGACCCGGTTTCAATCCCTGGGTTGGAAATATCCCCTGGAGAAGGGAATGGCTACGCATTCCAGTATTCTGGCCTGAAGAATTCCATGGACTGTATAATCCAAGAGGTTGCAAAGAGTCGGACATGACTGAGCAACTTATACTTGCTACCTTCATGTAGGTACAAAAATTCTTATAATAAAACTGACAGTTATCCCAGAATGAACTCACAGAATGAAATAAGTAAAACATTTTAAAATGAAACCAAGGGAGGATATTGGTTCCAGAAGAGGTGTGTTGGGGGACACTCAGCTTCCGAAGTGCCTTGGGGACCAGTGAGCTAGAACCAGAGAGGCATGTGAAGGCTTTTCTCCTCGTGGGAGAAAATATTATCAAGGATCTCTCTACCAAATTATCTTTTGAGCAGGTTCTAAATCCTTCAAAGGCCTGTAAGAAAATTTAGAGGTCAACATGTCTTTTGCGCCATTAGGACAGTAAGAGCCAGCAGAAAGAGGAACACTGTTGGTTGTCAGCATTTATCAACACAATCTCTTGTCTGACAGCCACGGTCATAACTGATTCTCTCTCATCCAAGGTTAACTCTTGGCCCTAACTTGAGATTTATGGTCCAAATTGTTTAAATCCTATTAATTTCTTTTCATGGAATAATCTATCGCTGACTTGCTACCTAGCATATTTGAGGTCCACTCCATCTTCCATCCTTTGCTACCATCCACCTATCCAGTCGATGAATTAGACTGGATACCCAATACATAAATTGTTATTTACATTTCTGATTTCCTTTTATATTTCAAACTTCTAAACTACGGATATGTTAAAGCCCTTCCACACCATCTGGAAAAATTTCTATACATACGGAGCCAACAATAGTAAAATCACAGTATACTCAGATAAAATTAATGAACTGGACTTACAGAATCTGTGTTGTAATGGTTAATATTTATAAAGTATTAAGGAAGAAGCACTGTTTTAACAATTTACATAGTTTAACTCATTTAATCCTATAACACCTCTTTAACATAAGTAACAATAACCTAATTTTACTAAAGAAGAAACTGAAAGACAAACAGGTTAAATGATATACCTACTAGTATCTTGAACCAGACATCAAATTGCCAACATCTGTTGGATCATAGAAAAGCAAGGGAATTTCAGAAAATATCTACTTCTGCTTCACTGACTAAGCTAAAGCCTTTGACTGTATGCATCACAACAAACTGTGGAAAATTATTAAAGAGATGGGAATACAAGACAACTTTACCTGCCTCTTGAGAAATCTGTATGCAGTACAAGAAGCAATAGTTAGAATTGGACATAGAACAATACACTTGTTCCAATTGGAAAAGAAGTGTGTCAAGGCTTGTCACCCTGCTTATTTAACTTATATAAAGAGTACATCATGTTGAATGCCAGCTGGATGAATCACAAGCTGGAATCAAGATTGCCAGGAGAAATACCAACAACCTCAGCTATGCAGAAGATACCACTCTAAAGGCAGAAAGTGAAGAGGAATTAAAGATCCTCTTGATGAGGGTGAAAGAGGAGAGTGAAAAAGCTGGCTTAAAACTCAGCATTCAAAAAACTAAGATCATGGCATCAGGTCCCATCACTTCATGGCAAATAGATGGGGGCCAAGTGGAAATAGTGACAGCTTTTATTTTCTTGGGCTCCAAAATCACTGTGGATGGTGACTGCAGCCATGAAATTAAAAGACACTTGCTGCTTGGAACAAAAGCTATGACAAACCTAGACAGTGTATTAAAAAGCAGAGACATCAGTTTGTCGACAAAATTCCTTTTAGTTGAAGCTATGATTTTCAGGTACAGCTTTAGTTCGATTACACACAAAGTTTCAAAGCAAGGCATATGTTCACAGAAGTTATATATCCATATCAGTTCAGTTCAGTCGCTCAGTTGTGTCCGACTCTTTGCAATCCCATGGACTGCAAAACATCAGGCCTCCCTGTCTGTCACCAACTCCCGGAGGTTACTCAAGCTCATGTCCACTGAGTTGGTGATGCCATCCAATCATCTCATCCGCTGTCATCCCCTTCTCTTCCTGTCTTCAATCTTTTCCAGCATCAGGGTCTTCTCCAATGAGTCAGTTCTTCACATCAGGTGGCCAAAGAATTGGAATTTCAGCTTCAACATCAGTCCTTCCAATGAATATTCAGGACTGATTTCCTTTAGGATGGATTGGTTGGATCTCCTTGCAGCCCAAGGGACTCTCAAGAGTTTTCTCCAACACCACAGTTCAAAAGCATCGATTTTTCCACACTCAGCTTTCTCTATACTCCAACTCTCACATCCATACATGACTACTGGAAAAACCATAGCTTTGACTAAATGGACCTTTGTTGGCAAAGTAATGTCTCTGCTTTTTAATATGCTGTCGAGGTTGGTCATTGGAGAAGGAAATGGAAACCCACTCCAGTATTGCCTGCAGAATCCAAGGAATGGAGGAGCCGGTGGGCTGCCATCTATGGGGTCGCACAGTGTCAGACACGACTGAAGCAACTTAGCAGCAGTAGCAGCAGGTTGGTCATAACTTTTCTTCCAAGGAGCAAGCATCTTTTAATTTCAAGGCTGCAGTCATGATCTGCAGTGATTTTGGAGCCCAAAATAGAGTCTGTCACTGTTTCCACTGTTTCCCCAACTATTTGCCATGAAGAGATGGGAACAGATGCCATGATCTTAGTTTTCTGAATGTTGAGCTTTAAGCCAAATTTTTCACTCTCCCCTTCCACTTTCATCAAGAGGCTCTTTAGTGCTTCTTCACCTTCTGCCATAAGGGTGGTGTCATCTGCATATCTGAAGTTATTGATATTTCTCCCAGCAATCTTGATTCCAACTTGTGCTTCCTCCAGCCCAGCATTTCTCATGATGTACTCTGCATTTAAGTTAAATAAGCAGAGTGACAATACACAGCCTTGACGTACTCCTTTCCCTATTTGGAACCAGTCTTTTATTCCATGTCCAGTTCTAACTGTTGCTTCCTGACCTGCAAATAAATTTCTCAAGAGGCAGGTAAGGTGGTTAGGTATTTCCATCTCTTTAAGAATTTTCCACAGTTTGTGGTGATACATACAGTCAACATTCAGAAAACTAAGATCATGGCATCCAGTCCCATCACTTCATGGCAAATAGAAGGGGAAACAGTGGAAACAGTGGCTGACTTTGTTTTGGGGGGCTCCAAAATCACTGCAGATGGGGACTGCAGCCATGAAATTAAAAGATGCTTACCCCTTGGAGGAAAGTTATGACTAACCTAGATAGCATATTAAAAAGCAGAGACATTACTTTGTCCACAAAAGTCCATCTAGTCAAGGCTATGGTTTTTCCAGTAGTCATGTATGGATGTGAAAGTTTGACTATAAAGAAAGCTGAGTACAGAAGAATTGATTATTTTGAACTCTGGTATTGGAGAAGACTTTTGAGAGTCTCTTGGACAGTAAGGAGATCCAACCAGTCCATCCTAAAGGAAATCAGTCCTGGGTGTTCATTGGAAGGACTGATGTTGAAGCTGAAACTCCACTACTTTGGCCACCTGATGTGAAGAACTGACTCATTTGAAAAGATCCTGATGCTGGGAAAGATTGAAGGCAGAAAGAGAAGGGGATGACAGAGGATGAGATGGTTAGATGGCATAACCAACTCAGTGGACATGAGTTTGGGTAAACTGCGGGAGATGGTGATGGACAGGGAGGCCTGTCGTGTTGTGGTTCATGGGGTCGTGAAGAGTCAGACATGACTGAGTGACTGAACTGAACTGAACTGAACGGAAAAGTCAAAGGCTTTGCCATAGTCAATAAAGCAGAACGGAAAAGTCAAAGGCTTTGCCATAGTCAATAAAGCAGAAATAGATGTTTTTCTGGAATTCTCTTGCCTTTTTGATGATCCAACAGATGTTGGCAATCTGATCTCTTGTTCCTCTGTCTTTTCTAAATTCAGCTTGAACATCTGGAAGTTCACAGTTCACATATTATTGAAGCCTGGCTTGGAGAATTTTGAGAGTTACATTACTAGCATGTGAGATGAGTGCAATTGTGCGGTAGTTGAGCATTCTTTGGCATTGCCTTTCTTTGGAATTGGAATGAAAACTGACCTTTTCCAGTCCTGTGGCCACTGCTGAGTTTTCCAAATTCACTGGCATACTGAGTGCAGCACTTTCACAGCATCATCTTTTAGGACTTGAAATAGCTCAGCTGGAATTCCATCACCTCCACTGATGCTAAGTCACTTCAGTCATGTCCGACTCTGTGCAACCCTGTTGACGGCAGCCCACCAGGATCCCCCGTCCCTGGGATTCTCCAGGCAAGAACACTGGAGTGGGTTGCCATTTCCTTATTCAATGCATGAAAGTGAAAAGTAAAAGTGAAGTCGCTCAGTCATATCCGACTCTTAGCAACCCATGGACTGCAGCCTACCAGGCTCCTCTGTCCATGGGATTTTCCAGGCAAGAGTACTGGAGTGGGTTGCCATTGCCTTCTCCTCCACTAGCTTTGTTCATAGTGATGCTTCCTAAGGCCCACTTGACTTCACATTCCAGGATGTTTTGTTCTACGTGAGTGATCACACCATCATGGTTATCTGGGTCATGAAGGTCTTTTCTATGTACTTCTTCTGTGTATTCTTGCCACCTCTTCTTAATATCTTCTGCTTCTGTTAGGTCCCTACCATTTCTATCCTTTATTGTGCCCATCTTTGCATGAAATATCCCCTTGGCACCTCTAATTTTCTTGAAGAGATCTCTAGTCTTTCCCAACTACTGTTTTCCTCTATTTCTTTGCATTGATTGCTGAGGAAGGCTTTCTTACCTCTCCTTGCTATTCTTTGGAACTCTATATTCAAATGGGTGTATCTTTCCTTTTCTCCTTTGCCTTTCACTTCTCTTCTTTTCTCAGCTATTTGTAAGGCCTCCTCAGACAACCATTTTGCCTTTTTGCATTTCTATTTTGGGGGGATGGTCTTGATCCCTGCCTCCTGTAATATCATGAACCTCCACCCATAGTTCTTCAGGCACTCTATCAGGTCTAATCCCTTAAATCTATTTCTCACTTCCACTGTATAATCATGAGGGATTTTATTTAGGTCATACCTGAACGATTTAGTTGTTTTGCCTACTTTCTTCAATTTAAGTTTGAATTTGGCAATAAGGAGTTCATGATCTGAGCCACAGTCAGCTCCCAGTCTTGTTTTTGCTGAGTGCATAGGGCTTCTCCATCTTTGGCTGCAAAGAATATAATCAATCTGATTTCGGTGTTGACCATTTGGTGATGTCCATGTGTAGAGTCTTCTCTTGTGTTGTTGGAAGTGGATGTTTGCTATGACCAGTGAGTTCTCTCGGCAAAACTCTGTTAGCCTTTGCCCTGCTTCAGTCTGTACTCCAAAGCCAAATTTGCCTGGTACTCCAGGGATCTCTTGACTTCCTACTTTTGCATTCCAACCCCTATAATGAAAAGGACATCTTTCGGGGGTGTTAGTTCTAGAAGGTCTTGTAGGTCCTCATAGAACCATTCAACTTCAGCTTCTTTAGCATTTCTGGTCAGGGCATAGACTTGGATTACCGTGATATTGAATGGTTTGCCTTGGAAAGGAACAGAGATCATTCTGTTGTTTTTGAGGTCGCATCCAAGTACTGCATTTCAGACTTTTGTTGCCTATGAGGGCTACTCCATTTCTTCTAAGGGATTCTTGCCCACAGTCATAGATATATTCAACTGAGTTAAATTCACCCATTCCAGTCCATTTTAGTTCACTGATTCCTAAAATGTCAATGTTCACTCTTGCCATCTCCTGTTTGACCATTTCCAATTTGCCTTGATTCATGGACCTGACATTCCAGGTTCCTATGCAATATTGCTCTTTACCACATCAGACTTTACTTCCATCACCAGTCACATCCACAAGACAGAACTGTGTTTGAGTGTGTTCTGTGGAGGTACGGGTCAGCAGTGGACTGCTGCAGGGGCAGGGGCTCTGGGTGATGCAGACGTGGGTGTGGCATAAGCCCTCTCAGAGGAGGTTGCCATTAACCCCACCAGAGAGCTGCCAGAACTTACACAGGACTGGGAAACAGACTCTTGGAGGGCATAAACAGAACCTTGTGTGCACCAAATCCAGGAGAAAGTCAGTGACCCTACAAAAGACTGACCCATGTTTGCCCTTGAGTGTCCAGGAGTCTCTGGAGGAGGTGTGGGTTGGCGGTGGCTTGCTGCAGGGTTAGGGGCACTGAGTGTAGCAGTACCTGCATGGTACCTTTTGAAGGAGTTTGCCATGACCTTCATTACCTCCACCATAGTTTGGCCCCAGGTAAATAGCAGGGAGGGAACACAGACCCACCCATCAACAGAAAATTGGATTAAACTTTTACTTAGCACCCCACCCATCAGAACAAGACCCATTTTCCCCCTCTGTCAGTCTCTCCCTTCAGGAAGGTTCCATGAGCCTCTTATCCTTCTCCATCAGAGGGCAGTGGCGGATTCATTTTGATATTTGGCAAAACTAATACAATTATGTAAAGTTTAAAAATAAAATAAAATTAAAAAAAAAAAGAAGAAGAAAACCACAATCACAGAAAACCAACCAATCTGATCACATGGACCACACCCTTGTCTAACTCAATGAAACTATGACCCATGCCATGTAGGGCCACCCAAGATGGACAGGTCATGGTGAAGAGTTCTGACAAAACGTGGACCACTGGAGAAAGGAATGGCAAACCACTTCAGTATTCTTGCCTTGAGAACCCCATGAACAGAATGAAAAGGCAAAAAGATAGGACACTGAAAGATGAACTCCCCAGGTTGGTAGGTGCCCAATATGCTACTGGAGATCAGTGGAGAAATAACTTCAGAAAGAATGAAGAGATGGAGCAAATGAAAAAACAACACCCATAGGATAGCTTAGTTACATAATTGGGATTCTTGTTTATAGCAAAGGAATAAATAGATGGTTTTCTTGTGCTGCATATAGTGAAAGTCCATGTCTGACTGATGAGGGAAGTGCTAATGAAACATTGCATGAATTAGGTGAGATAGCAAGGTTGTATGGTGGGTTTTAGTAACCTCAAATTAATCACTAATTAGTACTGTAGTTCATTTTATAAAGACTGTGCAGTCATTCTGATTTCCTGGGGTGAAGGCCAGTCTTAGGGAAAGGGCAGGTTGATAAATGTAACTGGACATAAGCAAGTAAATACTTTACATGATGGTTTGAATGTTTGTGTCCCCCCAAATTCATATATTGAAAAACCTAGTACCTTATGTGATAGCATTAGGAGGTGGGTCTTTGGGAGGTGATTAGGTTACAAGTTAGCGCCCTTATTAAAAGAGGATGAAGATGGCTCCCTTTCCCTTTCCACCATCTGAGAATACAATTGAGAAGTCAGTAGTCTGCAGCTTAGAAGAGGGTCCCTGACCTTGGATATTCAGCCTCCAGAACTTTGAGAGACAAATTTCTGCTGTTTGTAAGGCACCTTATTTTGTTATAGGAGATCAAATGGACTAAGACAGTGGGCAATCATTTTTTACTTATGTTTTTCATATAACAAGTGAAAATTGCTCAGTCATGTCCTACTCTTTGCAACCCCATGGACTATACAGTCATTTAATTCTCCAGGCCAGAATACTGGAGTGGGTAACCTTTCCCTTCTCCAGGGGATCTTCCCAACCCAGGGATCAAATCCAGGTCTTCCATATTGCAGGTGAATTCTTTACTAGCTGAGCCACATGGGAAACCCAAGAATATTGGAGTGGGTAGCCTATCACTTCTTCAGGGGATCTTCCCAACCCAGGAATTGAACTGCCTGCCTTGCAGGAGGATTCTTTACCAGATGAGCCACAAGGGAAGTCCACCAGGTGTTTTGTAAGCTTGTATATCTTGGAGTTATTCTGGGTAGTCATCTCATAAAGGGAGTGCTAGGATTGATACTAGAAATATTGTTGAAATCAGGAACATATTTGGAATGAGTGAGGTTGTTCCAAGTTGATAGTAGATGGCATTGTGTAGAAAATATTCACAGTTTCATGTTTTTGCCCACTCAGAGCTTTCTAAGCAAAGATTGCCAGGAACTCGGGTTAAAGAATGACTGAATAGCAATCCTATAGAAAAATAGAGACCACTAGAAAAATATAAAAATTTATTTTTCTGAACGCTTTCATTTAAAATTCATAGAGTGATAAAATCTGGAGCCATTTGTTTACATTTTAAAAGGTTGTTGTTATAAATACCTGGGAATCTTCCCCATCTCCTCCAAGACAGGATTTGTTTCCACTTGAGAGCAAAATTTTTTCTCCTTGTCTCTGGGAGACAAGTTCCTATAGAAGTCTGAAATCTATAGTTTTGGGATTGCTTGTCTATATTGTAAAATCCCCTTTTGTACAGGTAGGAGGTATCTTCCTCTGGTGGAGGAAAGAGTGCTAATACTGGGATTGCTATGTAAGTAAACCAATTTGCTTTTCTCTGATGCAGAGGGGCCTCCATTGGTAGCTCAGCTGGTAAAGAATCTGCCTGCAATGCAGGAGACCCCAGTGATTCCTGGGTCAGGACTAACCCGGCAACTATTCACCTGGAGAAGGGATAGGCTACTCATTCCAGTATTCTTGGGCTTCGCTGGTGGCTCAGACAGTAAAGAATCTGCCTGTAATGTGGAAGACCTGGGTTTGATCCCTGGGTTGGGAAGATCCCCTGGAGGAGGGCATTGCAACCCACTCCAGTATTCTTGCCTGGATAATCCCCATGGACAGAGGAGCCTGGGGGATGCAGTCCATGGGGGTCACAAAGAATCAGACATGACTGAGCGACTAAGCACAACAACAATTGATGCAGGAACCTCCAGCATTAAAAATGCAGGTATTCACCAACATTGTAAAGCAACTATACTCCAAAAAAGATTAAGGCCAAAGACAAAAATATAGAAAGCATCAGAAATTTTTTAATGTAGGTATTAAAAATTTACCAGTTATTTTATAAATAATAACATTCCAAGTTCTGACTAGCCAGTCTCTTTGTTCTGCACGAATGGCTCCTAGAACAAAGACTTCCTCGATTTGTTTGTGCAAGATTGTTAATAAGTGTTACTTGAGTAAAAGGTCACATAATTAAATAAGTTTGAGAAACAGGGTATACTATATCACTCTCTGGGAGACTTAAATTGGATTCTGCAAGCTTTTATAGTAAAGAAACATGTTCAATCTTGACTTAGGACTTAGAAATTAGAAATACCATTGTATAATGACCTCATAACATTTTTTATCCCCCTAAAGATGCCAAAAAGTATATCCAGAAATTAGCACCCTGTTCATAGGTATATTTTCTGCCTAAATGTTCAGGAAGCATTACTAGTGTTATCTCTTGTCCCATTCTCCTCAGAGTCTTAGAAAGTCATTCTATTGACCCTCTAGAAGGCACCTACTATTCACAAAAGAAGTGCTTCCAACATTGACAGCACATTAGAATCATCCCAGCAACTTAAAAAATACCAATGCCCCAAACCATACCAATTAAGAGAGCCTCTGAGGATGTCTGGGAATCTGTAAGATTTAAAAGCTTCCCAGGTGACTCTATATGAAGGCAGGCTTAAGAACCACTGACACAGAGCAGTGGTTATCCAACATTAATGAACGCAGGCATCACCCACATGTGAATGCAGGGAGCTGCAAAGCTTATTGTTCAGCAGGTCTGGGATGGGCTAGAAGTCTTTAAAAAAAAAAAAAAACCTCCAGATGATTCTGATGCAATTCCTCCATGGCCACACTTTGTGATACATTGATATGCGCTGAATCTACCATTCTGCCTGCTTCGTGCCAGTTAATCAAGAATCCCGTCTTCTAGAAAACCATGATATTCCAGTTCTCTCTGTGGTACTCCTTAATCCACTTCTACTTTCAGACACACGGGATTTTAAATTACTTTAAAATTCTAAGAGCAATATCCAGACTCATTTTATGTGTCTCTGGCAGAACTCTGTATGGAGGTGAGCAACATGCCCTCCAGCAGCTGGACTCAGCTGCAAGAAAAGCCCAGCCACTCTTGGAGTATTTCCCCGTGACAGTTCATAAATCTGGAGTCTCAGGGCAATCACTCTACCTGTAAAACACCTTCTCTACATCGCAGTCATAAATGAAAGTCAGACATGAACAAGTAGGAATTTCTTTCAGAAAACATGGCTAAGCTTCCACCCTTGGTGGTGACTGGGTAGCTCCCATCGGACAAGCTCCTATAAATAACTATAAACTTTGGACAGAATAATATAAAACAACTACCCAAGGCACCAGAGTGAAAATAACACTTCCCAGATATGAGACAGCAATACAACAGAAATACATAGAAAAATAAATAGTATGAGGTAAGGTTCCCATTTTAATGGCTAAGAGTAGGACACAGTTGGCTAAAATCCAGAGTGGCTAAAATCCAGAAAGATACCCCAGCTTAGTAAGGGACAAGAATACAGAACATGGGGGCATCCACAGTAACTAGATACTGAAGCAGAGAATCTTAGGAAGAAGAGAGGAACAGAAGAGTCCCAAATCCTGTAAATAATTCTGCTCAAATTTCTAGCTTACCCCAAACTACACATTCAAGAGGGCAGATTCTAAGCAGCCCGTTTAAGGCTAAAAACAATTGAAACTATGGAACTATGAATTCAGAGCTTGAGTTTGAGTTCTCTTTATAGGAATAGAATCTAAAGTCTGTACCACACATAATATCCAATATATATTCCAAAAGTACATGATATATTAAAAGTAGGAATATATGATCCATTTGCATCAGAAAACAATCAACAAAGCCCAAACTCAAAATAATGCAGATGTTGGAATTACCAGGCAAGGGTTTTTAAGCAGCTACTTTAAATATGCTCAATAAAGTAAGGGAAAATATGCTTTCATTTTGTGAAAAAGTAGGAAATATCAGAGAAAAACAGATATATAATCAAGAACCAAATGGAATTTCTTGAAATAAAAACAGAAACACAATATCTGATATAAAACACTCAATGTGCTTAACATTAGAAAAAAATGTCTAAAGAAAGCATTATTGAATTTAAAAAATAGTAGAAATTATCAGACCTGAAGAAGTACAAGAGAAAATGTGTTAATAATGCCTCAGGAGTCTGTGGGACAATACAAAAAGGTATAAAATACATATTATTGGAATCTTATAGGGACTTTCAGATAAACTATAAAGATATAAGAGCCAAAGATTTCCCAAATTTGATGAAAGACAAATTTATAAAGATTTAGGCAGAGTAAGTACAAACAAATGCCTTCAAGTATATCAGTCATACTGCTAATGACCAAAGATTAAGAGATAATAAATCTGGAAAGCAGCCAGAGAAAAATAACACATTGAACACAGAAAAACAAAAATTCAAACACTGGCTTATCAGAAAAAATTGAGACCCAAAGATAGCTGACCTGTGCAAAAGATGGCCCATAAAAAGACATGGGAGTGAGAATAAGGAAAAATACAATAATTTAACAGAATTACAGAGGTGATAATGAAAATATTGGACACTCAAGATTATATGATGCAGTCAAACATTACAGATGAATATGAAATGTAAGAATGAAAATTTCACCATAAGCCATAAAAACGATAGAGAATGATGTATATTAGTATGGCATGTTTACCATAGGGTATATTACGATACAGTGATATCTGAATTTGAACTTGTACAAAACATGTTTCTCCCATATGTGGTACCATATAAAAAAACCTATGCGCTATGCTTCTACACCTACTCCCCTTTCCAAACTATACAAGTACTTTCATCTATCTAATAGGAGTGGCTCTCTAATCCTAGTTCTCTATTTTTATAATATAGCTATATATTTCAAAAACCTCTAAAATATTTATGTGCTTTAACATAATAATTTCAGTTTGATTAATTTAGTCCAGATAAATATTTACTCACAGGATAGTCACCAGACTTTACTTACACAAATTTTTTAGGAAAAACAGCAGAAGTACAGGCATAATTTAATGACTATGGGAGATTTTCAAAGTGAAAAAACCTACCACTAAAAAATTATGTGTGTCAAAGCTTTTTTTCCCATGATGTATGAAAATGTTTACGGCATGAAGTTGAATTTTTTAAAGAATTCCCATTAACACTGTCTGTTATGTTAAAAACATAACTGGAAAGAAAATGGCAAAATGTCCATACTGCCTGTCTCTGGGTTGTGGAATAATCGTTTGGCTTTGTTGAGTTCTGATTCTCTCTACTTTGTGGGTAACTTACAAATGTTTTACAAGGACCATGTATTACTTTACAACAGAAAATAAAAGGATAAAAAATAAACTTGATTCCTAGAAAAACCTACGCCGCGTTCAGCTGTGAGTTGCCACTGAAGTAATGAGGTGTGGGTGGGAAGTTGGAGTCAGGGGCAACAGTGGATCAGAAACTAAACAGGGAATCAAAACTCCAGTCTTGTACTGCCAGTAGTGTGAGAGCCGGGACACTCAGGATTTAGGGAAATCAGAAAACTGGCAGTCACAGACTAATGATATATAAGCAAAGGAAAATCAGGTGGATAAAATAGGATAGGTGATTATGCATTCAAATTTAAAGTGAGAAACAAGAGAAGAATAAAAATCACAAGGAGAGTCAAGGAGGGAGCAAGGAGATGTTGAGGGTGAGTGTCCTCAGCATAAGACTTTACATGTGGTCTTGGTTAGAATAGAAACCAATCTAAGGATTTGGTCAGTTCAGAGTCCACACAGGAAAGCAGGTAGATCAGCAAACCCAATGGGAAAAGCAGTAAAGACAAAGTGTGGATTTCAGTAGTCTCTTATGTAGCCAACACCAGAGAAGAAGGGAGGAGGAGAGAGAAGGAGGGAGACAGAGAATGAACTTAAGAGTCCCTGGAAATTGTTGCATAAAGAAGCAAACCAGTGCAGAAATCGGGGCACTGGGACTCTACTTATCTGTAACATAGCTTCCTCACAGGCATATAATCTAAAATGTTATTATTGATGAAAGGATATGTTAAATCCTAGATTATATGTATTTAACATATGTAGTAAATATGAGGCTTATAAACTACAAAACATTTATTTTACAGTCAAAGAATAATCTATATTCTGTTTCCATTATGGAAATGTGTAGACATTTATTATATTTCTCAGACTACAGTTCTCTAAAATACTTCCAATTATGTCCTTGCTAACATTCTATTTGAGATGTGCCAAGTATGAGAACTTGCTGACTACATACTCTTGATCTATTATAGATGTCTGCTGCAGGGTCATCCTTTGGAGGGCTCACAAGCACACAACTGAAAATTTACAATCTATTATTCACCTACAACTAATGCAAAGTGAACAGGGGATCTGTAGATACTGACCCATGTCTTCCCAGCTTTTCACAAAAACAGAGAGATGCCCTGGCCCCAACACTGCACCTGTAATTTCCCACATGCCAATGTCAATAACAGAAAAAAAGTCCCTATGACAATTTCTTTCAATTTGGGATTTATCTCAATCAGATATATCATTAGTAATATTCAGTTCATTTAAAATTAACCACATCTTCTGTTCAAGTAATGCTGCTGGAATTGACCTAGCATGTCTGCAAAGATAATAAGATTAAGGTGAATGGAGTAATGAATAGTATAACACGGCCTAATTGTATACCATACTCCCATCCACCTTAATTTGAGAAAAAAGCAGAAACTGGATGGAATTCAAAAGGCAGCAGATTGAAAATGGATAAAAAGACTTTTTATGTGGTGCATAATCAGCTTTCAGAATTCACTGCTGCAGGATATTTCTCAGGCTAAAATTTAGTAAAGTTTCAAGATAAGAATAAGAATGGCATCTGTGGGTACACTAGCTGGATGTGAATTTATGGAAGCTATCAATCCTCATGCTGGTAGCCATAAAGTCATCACCAGCTGGTGCTGGGATGGAAACCCTCCCTGTGGTATCCCACTGCACTACGGGCCAGATGCATGATGTGCTGTTGTTGTTGTTGTTGTACAAAGACAAAAAAAAAAACAGAAAGCCTGAGGCATTAGCCTTTGCCAAAGGAAAGATTGTGCATGTGATGGAAACTTTCAAGAAAGCCCTGTGCTGTGTTCATTGAGTCTCATAGTACCCTCTTCTATCTGTTTTTTGATTAAATGACATTTTCCCCCATCTTGATAAAACACAATGATTCTTCTTTTCCACGGAGTTTATTCAATGTTATCACTGAATTAGTGTATACTTCATTTGTTAGAAATGCAAGTAATCTCTGCTGTGAATATCCAGACTCCCATTCACTTAATAGTGGCAGGTCCCAGTCGTCCCCCTTTTAAAGTGGTAACAATGGCAATGGTGGTGACTGGCGGCTTTTGTTAATGTACAGCATGGCAGGTCTATTTGTTGGCATTCTCCCTGACATCCTGAGCCCCTTAATTCTGTCTGACAGATTCAGGCCATGCTCCAGATCTCACAAAAGAGGTGAGAGAGAATATTGATCTGCCTGTTACTGTTGGTGATTTACTGTTCCATTCCTTTAGCAAATTTAAACACACATGCACACATATGAACACGCATCACTGAGGTCACAGCTGCTAGATGGCAGAGTAATGAGTGATTATTTTTTATCTCTCCTAAGCTCTGTAAGTAACTTCTCTTGTGGATTCATGATAGTCCTGCAGATTAAGTCAAATAAATAATATCTTCTCACCTTAAGATCAAAGAGTTTAAACATGGTAATAAACATCTGCTTAAAATAGAAACTCATACATATTGAAAGCTTGCAGAAAGCTTTTCTGACCATTCTACAGTCTACAACAACTTGAAGTATGTCATTTTGGAGTATTCTGACAAAGTGTAAATAATGCACAAGGTAGGGAATTCCCTGGTGGTCCAGAGGGAAAGAATAGGCCTTGCAGGTTCAAACCCTAGTTGGGAAAATATGGGCTCATATGCCATGGAGCCACTAGGCCCATGTAACACAGCTAAGGACTAAGCCCATGTGCCACAACCAAGATAAGACACAACCGAATAAACAGTAAATATTTGAAAATCATGAAGCTGTTTCTTCCCCGGGGCCCGAATGGTCATGATAGCTATCACAAGTCTTAAATGATGCTGCATAAGGACAGTCTGCTCATTCTAGGATGTTGCCATTGTATAAAAGGCTTTTGAACTTATTTCTCTCCTACCCCAAATTCCTGTTTCTTCATTGTTTTGTATAGTTACATCATTTTTAGCCTTAAAATATGGTATAAGAAAGTTATATTATTGTATTAGTGTGCTCATGCTGGGGTAACAATATAGCAGAGACCGGGTAACTTACAAAACAGAGGTGTATTTTCTCATGATTCTAGAGGCTGGCAGTCTGAGACCAAGGTTCCAGCAGGGGTGGTTTCTAGTGAGGCCTCTTTTACTGGTTTGCAGATGGTCACCTTACTGTATCCTCACGTGGTTTTTGCTCTGTGTGTGCACAGAGAGAGTGGACTCTGGCGTCTCTTCTCATTATTTGAACACCAATACTATCAGATCAGGACTCCATTCTTATGACCTCATTTAATATTACTCACGTCCTTAAGGTTCCTACCTCCAGGTATAGTTATAATGTGGGATTAGAATTGTAAAAGAACTTTAGGAGAACATCAGATCAGATCAGATCAGTCGCTCAGTTGTGTCCGACTCTTTGCGACCCCATGAATCGCAGCACGCCAGGCCTCCCTGTCCATCACCAACCCCCGGAGTTCACTCAGACTCACGTCCATCGAGTCAGTGATGTCATCCAGCCATCTCATCCTCTGTCATCCCCTTCTCCTCCTGCCCCCTATCCCTCCCAGCATCAGGGTCTTTTCCAATGAGTCAACTCTTCTCATGAGGTGGCCAAAGTACTGGAGTTTCAGCTTTAACATCATTCCTTCCAAAGAAATCCTAGGGCTGATCTCCTTCAGAATGGACTGGTTGGATCTCCTTGCAGTCCAAGGGACTCTCAAGAGTCTTCTCCAACACCACAGTTCAAAAGCATCAATTCTTCGGCGCTCAGCCTTCTTCACAGTCCAACTCTCACATCCATACATGACAACAGGAAAAACCATAGCCTTGACTAGACGGACCTTTGTTGGCAAAGTAATGTCTCTGCTTTTGAATATGCTATCTAGGTTGGTCATAACTTTCCTTCCAAGGAGTAAGCGTCTCTTAATTTCATGGCTGCAGTCACCATCTGCAGTGATTTTGGAGCCCAGAAAAATAAAGTCTGACACTGTTTCCACTGTTTCCCCATCTATTCCCCATGAAGTGATGGGACCGGATGCCATGATCTTCGTTTTCTGATGTTGAGCTTTAAGCCAACTTTTTCACTCTCCTCTTTCACCTTCATCAAGAGGCTTTTGAGTTCCTCTTCACTTTCTGCCATTAAGGGTGGTGTCATCTGCATATCTGAGGTTATTGATATTTCTCCCGGCAATCTTGATTCCAGCTTGTGCTTCTTCCAGTCCAGCGTTGCTCATGATGTACTCTGCATATAAGTTAAATAAACAGGGTGACAATATACAGCCTTGACGAACTCCTTTTCCTATTTGGAACCAGTCTGTTGTTCCATGTCCAGTTCTGTTGCTTCCTGACCTGCATACAAATTTCTCAAGAGGCAGATCAGGTGGTCTGGTATTCCCATCTCTTTCAGAATTTTCCACAGTTTATTGTGATCCACACAGTCAAAGGCTTTGGCATAGTCAATAAAGCAGAAATAGATGTTTTTCTGGAACTCTCTTGCTTTTTCCATGATCCAGCAGATGTTGGCAATTTGATCTCTGGTTCTTCTGCCTTTTCTAAAACCAGCTTGAACATCAGGAAGTTCACGGTTCACATATTGCTGAAGGAGAACATAATACAGTCCATAGTAGCCATCTTGTTTATTTGGCTTGATCTCTCCAAATTTATTTTGCCTGTATAAACAAATATCACATTTCCTCTTGAGATAGATGACACTTATTACTTAGATAAGTGTCAGTTCTTAGAACAACATATCATAGGCTCTTAAGGCAATTTCAAAAGAAGTTCTAGACAAGTGTTGAAAAAATGTAGCATTAGCCAGACTAAATAGTTTCCTAAAATGTTTATATTCTTATCTAGAGAGAATAAATTATAAGAATGAATTATTTTTATTTGTTTCCTGGTGGCCCAGAGGGTAAAGCATCTGCCTACAATGCAGGAGACCTAGGTTCAATCCCCAGGTCGGGAAGATCCCCTAGAGAAGGAAATGGCAACCCACTTCAGTACTCTTGCCTGGAAAATCCCATGGATTGAGAAGCCTGGTAGGCTACAGTCCATGGGGTCGCAAAGAGTCAGACACGACTGAGTGACTTCACTTTCACTTTACTTTCACTTATCCTACCAATACTTCATTATTTGAAAGGAAAATGTAAATATCCCTTTGCTAATAGCAACTATAAACTCTGGACAAAATATTAAAAGCAATGTCTTGAGGGCAGATTCTAAAAAGAAGTTTTCACTAGAAGAAAATATAAATAATACAGTGTATGTTTTCTGTCCCTATGGATTTGGCTCAGTGAAGAGTGGATAAAATTCTTATATTCTGATAGAAATCCCTCTGTTTTGGTGTCCTGAGGAATCAAAGAATGGAGCCAGAAACCAGAAATGGTAGAGAATGTGAGGGAATCATGGAAGACAGAGATGGACAAGGGAATCTTCAAATTGTGTAAATAAACTCTGTGCTGGTCTCTGGATGAGCCTGAACTGTGGGTGCCTGGGGGAAGCTACCAGCAGATCAGCCCAATATGAAAGAATTAAATTTAGATTCGAGATGTCACCCACCATAGGTGAGCCAGAATTTGCAATTGAATCTGACCAAGTCAAATACCTGCAGAAACAAAAGTATTCATTACACTTGAAGGAATACAGCAGAATCTACAGCCTACATTTACAATGTTTAAGATACAACCCAAATTATGTTACATACAGATAACCAAGAAAATATGAGTGATTTTCACAGGGAAAGACAATCAACAGAGCCCAATCTTGAGATGATTCAAAGTTGTAATTATAAGACAATGACTTTAAAGCAGATGATATAGATGAATATTCAATTCAGTGAGGTAAAATAAAATACACTTGTGAAAAAACAAAAGATAGGAAATACTAGCAGATAAAGAGAATACATACAAAACAACCAAACAGAAATTTTAGAAGCAAAAAATACAGTGCTAGAAATCAAATGTCTTTAATTGGACTTAATAGAATGGAGATTACAAAGGAAAATATTCAGTGCACTTGAAAGATAGGTCAATAGAAGTTATTTAGTCTGAACAAAAGAGAGAAAACAGATTAAAAATAAAAATAAATGGCCACAAAGACCTATAGTTGATCAAAATATCCACCATATGTGAAGATGTAGTCCAAAAAGAAAAAGAGACTAAAATGGACAGAAAAAAGTCTAAAAGAATGACTGAAAAGTTCACAAATTTTGTGAATGGAAGATTCTAAAAGCTAAGCAAATTTCAAGCAGAATTACTACCAAAAAAAAAAAAAAAAAAAAGAAACAAAACAAAACACTACTCCTTATCTACCAAGAATTAACACATTATACTCAAACTAGTGGCAAATGAAAGATAAGAAAAAAAAATCTTAAGAAAATTGAAATTATTATTTAAAATTAACAAGTAAAAGAAAAATAGTTGAGAGGAAAAGATATGAACAGATACTCATAGAAGATAAAACCAAAAATGGTCAATAAAAAAACAAGTATATGTTATTTATTAATAATCAAGGAGATTCTAATTAGGTGACAGTAAGATAACATTTTATTTCCAAAAGATGAGCAAAAATTAAGATACCTGACAATATAATCTCTAAGTAAGAATGAAGATTTATGGAACTCACATTGCTGTGAGAGGTAAATTGGTAAAACCGTGTTACATAGAAATTTTACAAGATCATATAAATTAAAGATGCAAATATACTACTCTAGCAATTTTACTTACAGACATATACATAGAACATTTATTTTACAAATGCATAGTATTATGCGTAAATATATTTTACAACATTGCTGATAATATAAAATATCATCAAAAGGGATGAATCTATTATGTTATCTTCACAAAAAGAATATTATATGGCAGTGAAACAAAACTTAAAGCAGCTGTTTTTATAGATCAAAATAAGTATATCTCACAAGCATAATGTTAAAAAAACTGCATTTATATAAAAATTTTAAACATATACTATGAAACTATACAATTAACCCTTGAACAACATGGGTTTGAACTGCATAGGTCCACTTATATGTGAATTTTTTTCAATAAATTAGCAAAATTTTTGAATATTTGCAACAATTTTTAAAAACCCAGAGATGAATTGGCATAGCCTAGTAATATAAAAAAAAATTAAGAAAAGTTAGGTATGTCATGAATGCATAAAATATATGTAGATACTAGTCTGATCATTTGTTACCAAACATATACACAAATGTGTTATAAAAAGTTAAACTTCATGAAAATATGCATGAAACATTTACAGACTATGAATGATGCAATTAACAGTGGAGAGAAGTGTAAACAAGTATAAAGATGCAGTATTAAATCATAATTGCATAAACTGTAGTCTATACTATACCACTGTAATAATTATGTAGCCACCTTCTATTGTAGTGAGCTCAAGTGTTGGGAGTAACTGCTTATAACATGGTATGATGCTAACAATCTCCATGTGAGCAGTTTGTCTCTTCAGTAAATTGCATACGGCAGTAGAAGGTGATCTCTCACAGTTCTTCTGTATTATTCATCATGTTTGGTGCAATACCGTAAATCTTGAATAGAACCATGGAATGCAGATGAAGTGCCACTAGTGATACTGGTATTCCCAAGAAGCAGAGAAAAGTCATGACATTAAAGAAAAAGTTGAGTTGCTTGATGTGTACCATAGATAGAGGTCTGTAGCTGTGTTTGCACATCATTTCAAGATAAAGATAAATTTAACATGAGAACCGTTGGGAAAAAAAGAATATTCATGAAGCCATCACTACAGTTACTCCAGTGGGTGTGAAAACTGCATTATTTTGAAATACATTTTGCTCTTGTATTCAAAATGCAACTTTTATGTGGGGACAGGATTGACATACCTATGGACATAAGAAAGATATACTGATGGACTCTTGTATAATTTGAGAAAAATTGAAGTCATTATATGACAAACAGCAAAGTGAAGGAGAAGGATATACACCTGGAGAATTCAATGCCGGTAAAAGGGTGGTTTGATCATTTTAGGAAGAGGTTTGGCTTTAAAAATGTTAAGATAACAGGAGAAGCAGCTTCTGTTGACCAAGAGGCAGCAGAGGAGTTATTAGATGCCATTAAAAAAAAATCATCAAGAATAAAGGATATCTGTGTGAACAGACTTTTTATGCAGATGAAAATTCCCCTATTATGGAAAAAGAAATTGCCATAAGGATATTTGTTAGTAACAAAGAGAAGTGTACATCATCATTTATGTCAGGAAGGGATAAGCTAACTTGACTCTTTTGTGCACACACAACTGGTTTATGATCCAGGCCACCCTTATAGTCTCTAAGCCTTGAAGGAAAAAATTATACAACAGCTGTGGTCTATTGGTTGTGTAACAGGAAGGCTTGGGCAATGAGAACTTTTTCTTGAAGTTTTTATTCAAGGGAAAAAAAAAAGGCTTTTTCTTGAATGGCTCCACTGATGCTTTGTCCCTGAAATCAGGAAGCATCTTGACAGTAAGGCACTGCTTGAAGTTTTTTTTTTTTTTTTTTAATATTGGACAATGCCCTTGGCCATCCAGAATTCTATGAGATTAACAATAAAGTCATCAAAGTGGTCTACCTGCCCCCACTGCAATCTCTAATTTTGCCCCTAGATCAGGGGGTCATAGGACATTTAAGGTCATTACACATGGTACTCTATGGGAAAGACTGTCAGCGTTATGGAAGAAAACACTGACAGAGTATATGAATGTCTGTAAGGATTACACCATTGAAGATGCCATCATTGTTACAGAAAAAGCCGTGAAAGCCATTAAGATTGAAACAATAAATTCTTGCTGGAGAAAACTGTGTCCAGATGCTGTGCATGACTTCACAGGATTTATGGCAGAGCCAATCAAGGAAATCATGGAGGAGACTGTGGATGTTGGGGGAAAAAAAAATATATGTGCTGTGGGGAAAGGGTTTCAGGATATGCATCTTGGAGAAATTCAAGACCAAATAGAAATCACCCCAAAGGAATTAATAGAAGAGGACCTGATGGAGATGAGGGCTCCTGAACCAGTGCCAAATGATGAGAAGAAGACATAGAGAAAAACAACACCAGGACACAAACTGACACCAGACAATCAGGCAGAAGGGTTCCAGTTATTCAAGACTGCTTTTGACTCTCTTTAATGACATGGACCCTTCTATAATATTGGCACTGAAACTAAAGTAAATAATGGGAGGAGAATTGGTACCATATTGAAACATTTTGAGAGAACTTAAAAAGCAAAAAGTCAGACAGAAATTACGATATATTTCCCGAAATTTACACATATTGTGCCAGCCTCTTCTGCACACCCTTCCATCTCCTCCACTTCTTCCACTCTGCCACCCCTGAGGCAGCAAGGCCAACCCCTCCTCCCCAGGTTATTGAAAATGAGGATGGTGAGGATGAAGGATCCACTTCCACTTAATGAATAATAAATAAGTATCATGACAGTTAATAAAATTATGTTGTGCATGTGTATGTTGTCTTGTGAAAATCTGATAACTGTATGGCAAGAATGGTATGAGACAATTTTGTGTTATCATCATTGTCACCTAAATACTTATCATTCAGAACACTGTAAGCAAAATTTGCATTGAAATAGATAGCTTCTCCTTCCATAGGCACAAGGAGAGTGATATTTAATACAAA
Organism: Bos mutus; assembly: GCF_027580195.1. NCBI lineage: Eukaryota > Metazoa > Chordata > Mammalia > Artiodactyla > Bovidae > Bos > Bos mutus. The sequence continues at coordinate 87,791,734 of NC_091617.1, read as the reverse complement.
TTAATTGTGTGTTATTTTTCTTACAGTTTTGTAACTTTGCTTTCAAAGAATTGCATTACTGTACAGCATGCCTCTCTCTCTTGTAACTGGTGAGACTACCTATCAGCCCATCATTACAGGTAAGTGGGGTTTTTTTTTTACTATAATGATGTTTCTAATACTGTTAGAATACCATAAATATTTTATAACAACTCATTCTTTAACATATAAACTAGGCTACCATAGAATAGTCATGTTGTTTCTTGATTATCAGTGCATGAATCATTATACCTGTAAATAAATATGAATTTCTTTTTCACATCATCTTTATACTTTTGATTCTAGTGTTTGTAATACTTATAACATCTACAATGTTTGTACCATATAAGATAATATTGATGCAAGTATTGACAGATAATTCATCTTGAAAACAGATGATGTAAACTTAAGGTATCAATAAGTATAATACAGTATTGTTGTTTTCTTTTTGATTTTCTTTCCTCTAGCTTATTGTAAGAATACAGGATATAAGATATACATAAAATATATATATGTGTGTGTGTTAATACATAAACACATACAAAATATGTGTTAATAGACTCCCTATATTGACATTATGGTTTCCAGTCAATAGTAGGCTGTTTATCATTAAGTTTGGGGGCAGTCAAAAGTTATACGTGCACTTTGAACTGTGCAGTAGTCAGCACTCCTACCCCATGCATTGTTCCAGGATCAATTGTACATTGTATGTATGTGTCCATATATCTATAGTAAAATTATCAACAAATTCATAAAATTTTAATAATAAACACTAAATTCAGTATAGTGATTTTTTAAAGGGGGCTGATCCAACCAATGGAGGAGTCACAGCATAGGAAGGAGAACAGTCAAGGCTGTTAAACTGATCCAGTAAGACAGAATCACTTGAACTCAAAAATTAGAGAGCTGAAATCTAAACCCTGAGTTTTTTAAAAAAATTAACCAGTTGAACCTAATCCATTAGTTAGAGCTCTCATAATTAATAAGCAAATGTATCACTTTTCATTATGTGAAAATCCTCAAACTGAGATTGAACTTCCCTTGTTATCAGACAAAAGGAGGCCCTGTCTCCTCACCTTGTTGCAAGGCTATGTAACAGCACTCATCTGTCATCAGTTTTTATAACTAAACAAACCACACAGTTATTTACATAAAGTTCAACACAAAGCAGCAATGAGAAAACATATCAATGTACTGGATTTGATGATAGCTTAACTTCTGCAAAATATTTGAGTCACGCGATTTTGGCAGCTAAAAATCTTTTCCGCATGTTGATCTTTTTCTAATATATAACCCTGAGAAGTGAGACTTCATTAATATCATTTGCAAACTCAATATCTGGATACATCTATTCTACCAACATTTCATTTTAAATAGCACACTTCACACCTGAAAAATTGCCTATCTTGATATGCTGCTGCTGCTGCTAAGTCACTTCAGTCGTGTCCGACTCTGTGCGACCCCATAGATGGCAGCCCACCAGGCTCCCCCATCCCTGGGATTCTCCAGGCATGAACACTGGAGTGGGTTGCCATTTTCTTCTCCAATGCATGAAAGTGAAAAGTGAAAGTGAAGTCGCTCTAACTTCCTAACAATTCTCTGCACATATTTCAGTGTGATGCTTATCATCCAGAGGTCTTAGAATGTTCAGTCATGTCAACACACTAAACATGTATATTTATATATGCATGTGCACATACACACACACACACACACACACACACACACATACATATAGGAGTAGAAAATGACATCCCACTCCAGTATCCTTGTCTGGAAAATCCCAAGGACAGAAGAACTGGAGGGCCTCAGTCCATGGGGTTGCAAAGAGTCAGACACGACTGAATGACTGAGCATGCATGCAGGTACATGGTTTGCTATGTCCTCCTCCAGGGGATCTTTCCAACCCAGGGACTGAACTCACACCTCCTGTACATCTTTCTTTGCAGGCAATTCTTTACCACTAAGCCACCTGGGATGGAGAAGGAAATGGCAATCCACTCCAGTGTTCTTGCCTTGAGAATCCCAGGGACGGGGGAGCCTGGTGGGCTGCTGCCTATGGGGTTGCACAGAGTTGGACACGACTGAAGCGACTTAGCAGCAGCAGCAGAGCCACCGGGGAAGTGTGTGTGTGTGTGTGTGTGTGAGAGAGAGAGAGAGAGAGTGTGTGTACAAAAATACTGAAAACTCTTTATTCAGTAGTTTACAGATTTTCTTCTTCATAACTAATGCTTGGGATGAAGTGCCTCAAAATCTACTGGAGGTAAAATAGAAAAGCAAAGAGATTAAAAAAATGCTATTAGTCTTGTTCTACTCTATTTATAAAGGGAAGCTCAGATATATGATTACTGGGGTTTCCTATATACACTTTTCCAGTGAGGAAAAGAAGTTTCAAAAACTACTACTTTGCACATGCAATTGGAGCTCCAACCTAAACTAAGCATAAGAGCTTATTCAGAGCATGACATTCTGTGAGTCAAGATTGAAACCAATGAGTAATTATTCTAAAGGAAACTTCACTGTTGAGAAAAAAATGTTTTCAAACTCAGATCTAAAACAAAAATTATAGAGCATAGAATAAAGACAAATGCTGAAAAAAAAACTGTAGTAATTTGAAGAACTTAACAGCAATGGAACAGAGCTATATGTATTTTAAATCTGTTATATCCAAGAATACACAATTAGATGTATAAACAAAAATAATTGATTTTAAAAAGTATCAATGTGAAATCCAGTAGAAAAATAGTCATAAAAATAAGACATCAGTAGACTATACATAGGAGAATGGCACATATAAAAAGAAAATTTTTACTTGGATTGAAAGACTGAAAAAATCTTTCAAAATGCATCACAGATAATACTAGAAAAAATACAACAAAATTTGGGACACTGAAAATAATAAAAGTTTCAGATCCTGCTAAAGGCAGTCCCTGAATATATGAATAGAAATAACGGGATTGAAGTAAAAGGATAATATATATTGTTTCTTTTGAGATAAATCAAAATACGTATGCTCAAACTGAGTTGGCTCAGTATGTGTCAATAGTATAACTGAGAATTTTAAGAAAAATCTTGAAGAAAAATGGCATATAACTAAAGAGGAATTAAAATCTTGATACATATATATTTATGTACTTTCAGCTTCAAATTCACTCTTGGTTACCTGGTATCTGAAAATAGAGATGGACTCTTTAAAATATTTTTCTTTACCAGTTGGTATGATGTTAAACTTTGAGGCATGGCAGAAGATGTACAAATAGCAAATTTGCACATGAGAATTTGGAACCTTTACTTCTAGGAATGGAATCAATGGACATTTTCCTTTTCCTTCTGCAAAGTATAACCAAAAACGTTAGACATAATTTATTAAAGAAACTGAAGAGACTCTAAATAGTGGAGAGAAGACAGACGGACTGGCAACCTCAGAACCTGAGGAACAATATGGTGAGGAGTTCCCTTAGTTTTCTTTTCAACGCATATATCCCAGTCTTAGAAGCCAGCAGCCTGGAAATATCTAAAGGCACCAACGAACTGAAAGCTTCCATGAGAGGCTGTTCCTTCTAGCCAAAGGGCAGGGAATGGGTAGTCTAGCAAGAGAGAAAACTTCAAAATAATAACCACTCTACTTTAAGCAAACACCACTGAAACAGCTGTGTCCCTACCTGCACCATTACCAGCAAAGGCCAGTGGGAAGTTTAGACTTCTGCTTTCAAGAGGCTGTAATGAGACACCCAATACCTTGCCAAGTTGGTATGAGAGAAGGCGACGTGGGAAGCCAGGGCTTTCATCCCTTTCAGCTGATAGCAAGGTAACATTTCTTTTCTTCAGTATTAGTGGGACCATGTAGGTAGCCTGGAATTCCACCATCACTCAAGAGTATCACTCATGATGCCCTCCTGCGTTGGAGTCACCGGAAGCCTAGTGAAGAGTCAGGACTTTCCCAATTGCTTAGTGGTAATGAGACTGCCCCAAGTAGACTGTCAGTGGAGATCACAAATACGCATAAAACTCTCATCCCCGGAACGTGGTGAGTGTAAATGAAGGTTGAGTAGGAAATCTACATTTCCTTTGCCACCTGTCAATTATTTGCCTTTGCCAATTCTCCAGGTCAAACTACTGCAGTGGGTAACCTTTCCCTTCTCCAGGGGATCTTCCCAACCCAGGGATTGAACTGAATCTCCCGCATCACAGGTAGATTCTTTACCAACTCAGTTATCAGGAAAGCCTTGCCATCTGACATTAATGCAAAAGCACCCCTGCTGAAAAAGCTATAAGAAAAGACACACTCAAAGGTAATGCAGATAAGTGAAAGTGAAGTCGATCAGTTGTGCCCGACTCTTAGCAACCCCATGGACTGTAGCCTACCAGGTTCCTCCGTCCATGGGATTTTCCAGGCAAGAGTACTGGAGTGGGTGCCATTGCCTTCTCCGACATGTTTTGGTACATTTACATATAAATCATTTCTTTGAAGCAATTGTAAACAGTACTGAATTTGAAAAAAATTTGGTTTCTACTTATTGTCAGTAAATAGAAAATACATAAAAATTCATTTTTTATTGCTCATATATCTTAGTGAACTAATACAGTAGTTCTAGAAATTTTGTTGTAGGCTTTTTGGAGTCTTCTATGTAGACAATCATATGATCTGCAGATTTCTATTTCCTCTAATTTGTGCTTTTATATATTTTTTTTTCTTGCAGTGACTACAGTTTGTAGTAGTTGTAGTCGTAAAAAATATTCAAATTACCCAAAGTAAGGCAGCAAAGAGAAAACAGTGATGAAAAAGTAGGTGTGGGGGGGGTGGTGCGGGGAAGCAGGCATAAGCTTTGATGAAACAATAATTGCCAATGTAAATCATCTAAATACACCAATTAAAAGACAGAGATTGACAGAGTAAAGTAATATGGCTCATCTATATGTTGTCTCTAAGAAACTCACTTAAATATAGCAATATAGATAAGTTTAAAAGTAAAGACAGAAAAAAATATGTCACACAACATTGATCAAAGGAAAGTTTAGTTCAGTTCAGTCGCTCAGTCCTGTCTGACTCTTTGGGACCCCATGAACAGCAGCATGCCAGGCCTCTCTGTCTATCACCAACTCTTGGAGTCTACCCAAACCTATGTCCATTGAGTCCGTGATGCCATCTCATCCTCTGTCGTCCCCTTCTCCTCCTGCCCTCAATCTTTGCCAGCATCAGGGTCTTCTCTAATGAGTCAGCCCTTCGCATCAGGTGGCCAAAGGATTGGAGTTTCAGCTTCAATATCAGTCCTTTCAATGAACACCCAGGACTGATCTCCTTTAGGATGGAGTGGTTGGATCTCCTTGCAGTTCAAGGGACTCTCAAGAGTCTTCTCCAACACCACAGTTCAAAAGCATCAATTCTTCGGTGCTCACATTCTTTATAGTCTAACTGTCACATCCATACATGACTACTGGAAAAACCGTAGCCTTGATTATACGGACCTTTGTTGACAAAGTAATGTCTCTGCTTTTTAAAATGCTGTCTAGGTTGGTCATAACTTTCCTTCCAAGGAGTAAGCGTCTTTTAATTTCATGGCTGCAATTACCATCTGCAGTGATTTGGAGCTGAAAAAAATAGTCAGCCATTGTTTCCTCATCTATTTGCTATGAAGTGATGGGACCAGATGCCATGATCTTCGTTTTCTGAATGTTGAGCTTTAAGCCAACTTTTTCACTCTCCTCTTCCACTTTCATCAAGACGCTCTTTAGTTCTTCTTCACTTTCTGCCATAAGGGTGGTGTCATCTGTGTATCTGAGGTTACTGATATTTCTCTCGGCAATCTCGATTCCAGCTTGTGCTTCATCCAGCCCAACGTTTGTCATGATGTACTCTGCATAGAAGTTAAATAAGTAGGATGACAATATTCAGCCTTGACGTACTCCTTTTCCTATTTGGAACCAGTCTGTTGTTCCATGTCCAGTTCTAACTGTTGCTTCCTGACCTGCATACAGATGTCTCAGGAGGCAGGTCAGGTGGTCTGGTATTCCCATTTCCTTCAGAATTTTCCACAGTTTATTGTGATCCACACAGTCAAAGGCTTTGGCATAGTCAATAAAACAGAAATAGATGTTTTTCTGAAACTCTCTTGCTTTTTTGATGATCTTACAGATGGTGGAGATTTGATCTCTGGTTCCTCTGCCTTTTCTAAAATCAGCTTGAACATCCGGAAGTTCACTGTTCACATATTGCTGAAGCCTGGCTTGGAGAATTTTGAGCATTAGTTTACTAGCGTGTGAGATGAGTGCAATTGTGTGGTAGTTTGAGCACTGCCTTTCTTTGGGATTGGAATGAAAACTGACCTTTTCCAGTTCTGTGGCTACTGCTGAGTTTTCCAAATTTGCTGACATATTGAGCAAAGGAACGTAGGAATGGCTATATTAATGCCAGGTAAAGTAGACTTTAGACATAATAAAAGTGTTTATCCACTGAAAATACATAGCAGTCTTAAATCTGTATGCACCAAAAACAGATTTGCAAAATATATGAAATACTGATATAACTGGAAGGAGAAAATTTAAAAGCTTATAATTATAGTTAGAAACTTCAATACCCTTCACAAAAGAATTTATAGAACATACAATCAGCAAGAATATGAAGTAATTCAACAACACCATCGAGTAACATCTACAACAGCAAATTACACATATACCAAGATAGATTATATGCTGGATCATAAAATAAATCTCAAAGGAGTGTGTTCAGCTATCATAGAATCAAACTAGAAATCAATAATGTAAGATAACAGGAAACAAACACTTGGAAACAAAACAACACACTTTAATCCATGGGTCAAAGAGGAAGTCTCAAGGGAAATAAAATAGTTTGAACTGAATGAAAGTGAAAACAGTACTTACCACAGCGGGCAGGACACGGCTAAAATAGTGCTGAAAGGAAAATTTATAGCACTAAATGCGTACATTAGACAAGAAGAGCCTGTAATTTAACCTTCCACTTCAAGAACCTAGAGAAAAAGTGCAAAATAAACCCAAAACAAGGAAAATAAAGGAAATATAAGAATAGAAATCAATAAAATGTATGGCATAAAAATATTAGAGAAAGTAAATGAAACAAATAAATGGTGCTTTGAAAACATCGATAAATTGGCAAATTTCTACCAAGACTGAGAAAGAAGAAAAGAGAATACACAATTAACAATTTCAGGAATGAAGCAGGTGGTATCGTTACAGATTCTGCAAACATGGAAAGGACAAAAAAGGAAGGCTATGAACAACTCCAGGGCTTTCTTGGTGGAGCAGTGGTAAAGAATTCACCTGCAGTGCAGGAGACAACGGTTCCATCCCTGGGTTGGGAAGATCCCCTGGAGAGGGAAAGTGGCAACCTACTCCAGTATTCTTGCCTGGGAAACTCCATGGACACAGAAGCCCGGTGGGCTACAATCCATGGGATTGCAAAGAGTTGGACATGATTTAGCCACTAAACAACAACACAACAATGAACAACTCCACATACACAAACTTGACAACTTAGACAAAATGTACCAACTCTTCAAAAGCTAATAACTACTATAACTCACTCAATGTGAAATAAATAACTTAAATAGTATTATTAATAAGAACATTTAATATGAAATGTATTCATTAATTCACTTTTCATATAAATAAGTCAATAAATGTGACTTTTTGAATTGATCTTGGTTGTTTTTACTCATTTGCTTATGTATTTATTTCTGGCAACGATTTTCACAGCTTGGGACCCTAGCAGTTTGTGCAGATGTAACCTCAGATGCATTGAATTAAATGATATGATATGATATATTATGATATAATATATGATATGTTATATTATGTATTATATTATGTTATATGATTTCAAATAGTGCACTTCTCTACTGATAAAGAAATGGTAACCATATGAAATAAAAAGCTCTCCTAAAAAGAGCAGAATAAGCAGACAATCTCTTCTATGGGTTCATTCCTTTGATCTTGCTTTAAAAAAAAAAAAGGCACTTTGTTTCTCATGGTTGCTTCCTTTCAAGTGAACCAGCAGATGCCCTTTGAACCCCTATTCATGGCAAGACTGTGCTTTCACAAAAGGCTATTATCTGGAAGCTTCCTTATCAGTGCCACGGTAAGCTCCTGGACCATATTATCATTGTCTCCAGACTGAGAAGAAAAAATGGACAACAGTAACAACTAAGTTTTAAGTTCTTAAAAGTCTTTTAAAGTTACAGGCAACCACGGGCCTAAAACAAAACATAACAGAAGCCCACTCATCCTTTCATATATTCTGGCAAGAACAGCTGAAACAAAATGTCACGCACTTAACTGGTATGTGGAAGCCTAGAATGTAAATATGAAAAGTGTAAGAATTTTTATAGCTTTCCAACTATGGGAGATAAGTAGTATCTTTGTAATGCGAAGAGAGCCATTTTCATTATCACAGGGCCTTGACAAGTAGCTTCCCACACAGCTTATCAAGCCGAATGCCACTAATACAGCCAGAATACTGATTCTATTCATGCTTTTGTTATGTCTGAAGAGTGAATTTCATGCAGTGGGTGAAATGAATGCACTGACAAACTGATAGGTCTCCAAAATGGCTATTGATAAAAAACAAGGTTGATAAACAGATTCTCAGCTTTCTGCATGGCTTTGGGAACACTTATTTTTCACCGTGACAGGAATTATTGTCGTCTCTATGCCCTTCCCAATAAAGCCACAGTCCCTATTACTCTCATCAAATTGTGACTTTTGACTTCAGTTTGTCCTACAAAGGATGACTCTTTCTACATATCCCAGGCCTGGTCGGGTTTTAAAAGTAGAACAGAAGCAGATATGACAACCTATATTTGAGTAATGCTTGGTCACTTATAAATGGCTTTCATGTTCACTATCCTGTCTTAAGTGTTAGTCGCTCAGTCGTGCCCGACTCTTTGCGACCTCATAGATTCAAGCCCACTAGGCTCCTCTGTCCATGAGATTTTCCAGGCAAGGATACCGAAGTGGGTTGCCATTTCCTCCTCCAGGGATCCTGTCTTAGCCCCCTGCAACTGTGAACTGGAACTGTTATCTCAGTTAACAGATAAGAAATTGAGGGAGGGAGTGGAGATGGTGAGCACTTACCCGAGATCCCAGGTCTTTTTCTATGATTTCTGTCTGCTTGGGTTTTGTTTCTTTTATTTTCATACAGAGTGGCCTGGCTGCAACGGGAACCTAGAAACTTTGTAGGCGCAGCTCAACTCTGTTGTCTTCCCACTGCATTCTTTGGTTTTCTTGATTCTAATGTTTTCAACACATCACCTTTTGACCTCATGACTCCATTTCTCCTTTCATTATAGACTTGGCCTATATAACAATTCCAGCACACCAGAAACCCTGGATATGTATTTGCTGAAAGAATAAAAGACCAAATAAAAGGATGAATATAAATATATAACAAGTTGTTTATGTGTTTATTCGATGCTTAAGTATCAGGTGCTCTTTCTCTGATTCAGTAATTACTTTTTGTCCTTAAGATGTTACTCTAGGGGTGAGTGCAATTATTTGGTGAATGGTTACAGGATAAAATGTTACCAAATAAAACATCATCACTTTATATAATAAAATCTTTTTTTCTCTCCTTTGCCAAAAATACAGTTCAAAGTAAAAAGGAGTTTGGAATTTTTATTTATTTTGCACTACAGAAGTCAAACAATATAAATCATGTGAATGCATAGACACGCACATAACTCCAACTATCCTATGTACTTTTCCATTTTCCCTTCTGAAATTGTTTCTGTCAATATTTTTGATTTAGATCCAACCAAAAGGGGAGAAAAAGAAAGATTTAATCAGAAGATTGTCAAATGCCTGCATATGCCTAAGAATTAGTGGATATTATAGTATTTTAAGTCTGATATGTATAATTCTTGGAAAGGCATCTTTTATAGGCATTTTTTTCTAGAAATTTATTTACTCACAGGAATTTTAGACACAGTTTCATATTTTCAGCCATTATCTACTTGTGTTGCATATGTGTATTGTGCAGTCCTTCCTGCATACCAGTTGATGGCCTAAACATTAAATAATATGAAGAACTATTTAAAAAATTAAACATCAAAGTTTAGAAATGAGATTCCAGGCATTGCAGACACGGAACTGGACTATTTAAACAATAAAAGTCTGAAGATTCTTTCAGGCTACTTGTAGGTTCAAGGGTTTAAAGTCTGCATGAGTTAATGAGTAACTTAAATATTCAGTTTCACAGAATCTTGAGGGTCAGTGAGTTGCCTTATCTCTGGGAAGGAGGATATGGTTCTTCCTGTGCTTAATGACCCTGAAGGGCATGGCAACCCACTCCAATATTCTTGCCTAGAGAATCCCATGGGCAGAGGAGCCTGGCAGGCTAGAGTCCATGGGGTCTCAGAGTCAGACCCGACTGAAGTGACTTAGCACACACGTACGTGCTTAATGATGCTGACGGTTACTTCTTCATATGACTAATTATGAAAACATATTCATGAAAAGTGTGCCTTTAAATTGTGAATTATTTAAAGGTTTACACAGCCTGGTTTCACATTTCCTTACTTGCCTTGTCTTCTTCCATTCTACTAAGCTCCAGCTAGCCCAAACTACAGCCCTTCCTCTGCTCTCAAACGGTTAGTCAACGGGACTGTTTGTTTGAGATGTGTATCATTTCCTTCTGCATGTCCTTCTCCAGTTATATATCTTTCTCTACCACAACACTCCAGAAGAGCAAAGATTCAATCATATAAATTTAAGCTCCTTCCTTCTAAAACCTAAAGTCCCTCCAGCTTAGACTGGTTATTTTAAGTCACAGCAAGAGTCCAACAGTTAAGTAGAGCTCTGTACATTTGTGATATGCAAAAAAACAAATAGGATGAATAAATTACAGTTCATTATATCTGAAATTAGCAAAACCTATAAACAATTTCTCTCTGGAACAGAATGGGTCAGAACAGAGTATTTAACATCATAATTCCCATAGAGCAGGTGACTGACTAAATAGTTCCTTTATCAACCAGTTTAAATCTGCTTATTTTTTTAGTTACTGAATTCTGAAAGTCAAATGGTCTTCTTTCCTACCTGTCTCCTCCACACTGTGTGATATTGGTGGGGTCAGGGAGAGCAGACAAAAGGGGGCAACTTATTAAAAAATGATTCTGCTTCTTATTCATGAACCGAGAGTGAGGAAGTAATTCAAGAAAGGTGCTCAGGGACAAGTGAGTTGCACTGAGGTATTTTCAAAGAGTATGGATTAGAAACTGAAATTATAATTAGAAGTAAAAATAGTTCATTGGTAAATTAAAGGGAAAAAACAAAAGGAATTCAATTGTGATTCATGTTGTAAAAAACTATTATATGAAAAGCCAAATTGCGAAACAGAAAAAAAAACAGAGATCTTTATTAGCATTGCGAAATATCACTTTATAGATATCATGACGGGGTCATGAGCCCAAGGACTTTTTAGAAGTCAGGTTGAATAAATAAACCAACAAATATTGTCTGAGTTTTTACTATAAGCAATTATTAAATAATAAATTAGATGATGCATATACATACACATACACACACCCCAAGAATATATTTTAAACATAATGAATCAGTTAATTTATTTGGGTTTAACAACATTTCCGTTTAGCTTAGATTTGAAATAATAATTATGATACAAATAATAATATTCCATTGTTTTTTGTTTGCTGTTTATGTTATGCACTTTATGTGAGTTTTATTTCATCCCCAGCTATCAATTCTACCAGGTAGAAGGTAAAATCTTTACTTTATGGCTGAGAAAATAGACATGAAGAGATTTAAGACTCTTGTTTAAGTTCATTTGACTAGTAAACATCAGATCTGGACTTGAATCCATGTTGTTCTGACCTGATTTGAAAACCAGAGTCTTTACAACATCATGCTACCTCTCCTTGGAGGAAGTGTTAGTACTATCAGATTTTGATCACAAAGTTATATAAATATTAGTTTTGATGGTCTAAAACAAGTATGTTTGGATTAATTGGTATCTAGATGGATAAAATTATTTTAAAGTAAATCTAAGGAGATGCATCTAATTGCCATAATTCCATGTTAAAAGATGATTTGCATGTACATATTTTCTAGTTTAAGCAATATAGAGTAATAATTACTTGGATGACAAATTTCATTAAAGATGTTTTAAATAACTGGATGGCATTTGGCTAGCACAGTATGTAATAAATGTCTTATTGAATTTAAATTAATTCCTATTTGAGCACCAAATTTAAACTACAATCTTGCTGATAAAGTAGGAAAACCTAAACTGTAATGGGTTAGCATGCAGAATTACTCAATGGGATCTGTGACTCCACATTTCTAACAAGAAAAAACTGATGCTACAGAGGTGAGGACAGTACTGTGAATAGCAATACTTTACAGTTTACCTATAATTTTAGTACATGCAAGACTCTGTACCTTCACAAGGATTTTCCATGACCTCCAACTTGAATGCCCTTTATCTTGATCTCTACTTGTTGAAATTCTATCCACCCATCCAACCATCCATCCATCCAGTTATCCAACACCATTTTCCAAAGGTGCATTTCTTGGTCATTTCTTCATTTTTTGGCCACACCACGTGATATACGGGCTCTTAGTTCCCCAACTAGGAATTGAACCTGTGCCCCATGCACTTGGATGTTTTCTTAACCACTGGAGCACCAGGGACGTCCCGATTCCTTGGTCATTTCTTCATGAAAATATTCATACTGACTTTAACATCTTCCTACATTTCAGGTGATCCACCCGAAAAATCTGCTCAGGTTAGTTTCCTAGCTAATCCTCAGACTGTTCTACAAACATGCAATTCAAATGATGAACGGTTCTCAGTTCTGGCTTCTTATTAGAGTTTTTTAAAGCATAAAATCTAGGAGCATCCTGCGAAGTCTGATTCAAGAGCTAGATCTGGAATAAGGCAAAGACTGATATTAAAAAAAAAAAAAAACTTTCAGTGATTCAAATGTGAAGTCAAACTTAAGATAAATTGATTCCTCTATGGAACCACACCAATCTTGGTTTAGATTCCAGTACTGGTAGTTGAAAAGACATTTTCACAGGTGGTTTATCATGGTGACTAAGGTGGGGATCACATACTCTACAGACATTAGAATGATCTGTTGAACATTTAGCACATTCAACTGCACGCCTGGACACACCTGGACACAGTTTACAATTTATTACATTTTGTAAGAAATAAAGAATTTTAACAAAGGTTGTTAACAAAACTTAATTTTAAAGAAGGGAAAGAGGGGAGGAAAGGACAAGGCTATATCAGTCCTTGCAAGAGACTACAAAATAGTACCAGCCACTTTCCTATACTATGTTCTTCTGTGGCCCAGCAATGACTGCTCTACTATGGATAGCTTCTCGATTCCCTTCTAGAGTGGTTTTTCATGAAGTTAGTCATGGAACATGGATCATCTAGCAGACGTCTTGTAGATGTCTGTGGTTAGTCATGAAATATATGAAGTACTAATTACAAACACTTTATATGGGAAACTAAGCTGAAAGAGCAGGAAGGTTCAGAATGGCAACTAGTTGATGAAAAGAAGGGAGCGCTATAGGAGCTGGGAAGGAATTCCTGTGCTTGGGAGTGCCTATGAACACAATGAGGAGTGTGTGTGTGTATGTGAGACAGGGACAGACAGACAGACAGGTTCTACAGGGGTACTCCAAAGGATAAGGGTCCTAGACTTGATCAAACACTAACACCCCACTTCTGATGCATCAGTCACATCTAACCCTGTTGTCCCTGATCAGTTTCCAAGTTACAAGAGACAATCTAGTCCAACTGAAATTTATATTTCTGACATAGCACTGCATTATTCTGTCTGTCTTTTTAAAAAGATTCTTTCCATATCTCTGCACTAAAGTGCAGGAATGAGAGAGGGTCTGTGTCTCACTCAGTTTTGAATATGCCAAGGTACTTGGTTCAGTTTATTTCATATAACTGGTATGAAATAAACATTGTTCTTCACCTCTGTAAATACTGCATCATCATAACTTTTGATTTGGACATCTATGTCTTTCCTTCCTATACTTCTCTTTTGCACATGATCTTTTTCAAGACTGAAAGGCAACTGCCCTAAAACAAAATAGAATTCTGATCCTTGCCTTTCTTGCCTTGCAAACTCATAAAGCTCCTTCAAAATATAATCACATTTGTCCTCCTCTCTGAAGCTATCTCTAGCATCTAAGTTAATATATCTACCTGTGTACCACAGCTAGATCTTGGATCTGCTTCGATTGGTGAAATATCAGATTTTATTTTACTTATTTAATTATATGTCAGTGTCTCACTAAACCGTTGGTTTCTGGGGTAAAGGGATCACTCCATTCACCACTGCATCACCAGTAGTTCACCTGGCACAATTCCTGGGACATGGTAGGTACTCATACGCGTCTACTGAATTGAAATGAGTATCTTGGTATAAAACACACACCCAGTTCTGTGTATTATATGTAATGGATGCTTCACTAAAATTTCTTATTATATAAAGCTTGGAAGAAAGATAAAAAGAAGTTTTAGTACTCACTAGAAAATAACTTAGGCTTCTCAGGCAGCATAGTAAAGAATCTGCCTGGCAATGTAGGAGACATAAAAGACATGGGTGGGTTCAACCCCTGGGTCAGGAAGATCCTCTGGGGGAGGGCATGGCAACCCAATCCAGTATTCTTGCCTGGAGTATCCCGTGGACAGAGGAATCTGGTGGGCTACAGTCCATAGGGTAACAAAGAGTCAGACACAAGCCTGAAGCAACTCAGCACGCACACACAGAAAACAACTTACCCATAATTAAACACATTTCCTGTGTTGCTAAAGTTCATTTTACTCCATAAATAATAGAACTTTGGTTTTGCTCTTAAATCTTGACTCTAGTGAGAAAATGGGACAATCTCCCTATGTTGTAATTACTATAATGATAAGACTCACGTGAAAAAAAATCTTCTCAGTCAGCCAGGACATGGGCTAAGATACATTTCCATCTATTAACTTTGGGTTAAGTTCTTTTTGCCTTGCTAGACAGGTGGCAACTGCTTTTGTGCTCCTCTGAATATGAATAGCTTCTAAAATTTTAATCTCAAATGACGTTTCAGTAGTTCCAGGGTGACAGACAGTTAACAGAAAGAAGAGTTCGCTTGCCAAAAGGTGATGGATTCAGCGAAGCCATGAAGCATCTTTAAGAAGACATGGCCATTTTCCATGTCATTAGCTAACTCCCTACTTCCAACAAACATCATTTCCATCTTGCTTAGAATGGGTTGCCTACCATTTTCTTTCACCAAGATGATTCCCTTAAACAGACATAGCAATGTGAATCTACATATAAAGGAGAAATATTGAATGAAATACAGATGAAGTTATAACCAGCAATGCCCCCCAAATATCTGTCTATTTTCTCTCTTAGATGGTGGTTTTCAGGACAGGTCTTAAGAGAGGGTGATTTGGTTATCTAAGTAGGGTGAATTCTGCATAGAAGGGCAGACAATTTTCCTCTCCAGTCTCTGTACCATATTCATAGTTCACATTCAGTTCCCCTCTAAAAAGTGAATGATTCTGGAAAAGGAGACAAATTAAGCCTTATCAGTATTTTATGTTTTCTTTAGGCATTATTCTATCACACAATTTTATGAGAAATACTCTTGATGATAAAAATATGAAGAGCATACGATCTCATCAAATTCCCAGCAAAATGTGATGAGACGAACATACTCTGCAGAGGGAAGGAAGGCGGGGGTGGCCATGTAGGCAGAAGGCTTTGATAAACTTTGATAAACTTCTACTATTTTGCAATCCTACCATAGGCCAATCTTTTTATAAACAAACAGTAACAATAATGTACTTTAAAATTCATTTCCTTGGAGTGTATTAGCTTTTCTATAAAATAAGTCTCACAGACCTCTCAGGAGGAAAGAACCAAAAACATCCCATTTACAGAAGCTAAGTCATAATAAATAGCTTTCATTGAGGACTGACTTAGTGCCAAAGAAGGCACTTTACATGAATTATTTTATAAATAGGTATTCTTTCAAGCAGTTCACCAGTTTTACATACCTGCACTAGAGTAATGAGTAGAAAAGATAATCATAAGTCCCTGTTCTTGTAGATCTTGGGCCATAAATCATACACTTAATGGGTAAATACATTATGTATGTTAGAGGTTTTATTGTAGTGCTATGGAAAAGCACTACTAGGACAGGGTAAGGAGGATGAGGAGTAAGAAGGAAAATTTGACTGGCACATAAACGGAGTGAGGGAAGAACCCGAGGAGACATCTGGGGTACATGTGTGCCAGGCAGAGGAAAGAGCTAGATCAAAGGCCCCAAGCCAGGACAGACCTGCTATGCTGGACAAGAACTGGGAGGCAAGAGTGAATGGAGTCAGGGGATCCATGAGCAAGGCAGGTTGTAGGAACAGAGTTTAGTGGGAGGAGAAGGGAGATGACACAGGGCTATGTAGGTCTTCGTAAGTAAAGGCTTTGCTTTTACTCTGAGGTAAATGCAGAACTCGCAAGGTTTCTAGCAGTCACAGTAACACGACCATCTTAAGTTTTCTAAGTCCTGTAGGAGGTGAGAGGTGATGACGTTTTGGGTGAGGGTGAGAGCAGGAGACATGTTTGGATTCTGGTGATATTTGAAAGTGGAACCAGTATGATTTCCTGATGGTTGCAAGATAGAAGACTGTAAGATGACTTCAAGGTCTGAACAACTAGAGGGAGGAGTTTCCATTGATTATATTGTGAAGGTGATAAGGTTTGGATAAAAATCAGAGTCAGTTTTGGACTTAAGTCCGAGTTGTCTACTATACACCCAAGAGGAGGTGGCAAGCAACCTGGTGAATATTCAAGTCTGGAGTTCAAGAATGAGTTCTGGGTTGGAAACAAAAATGTGTAGCTATTTCACCTATGTATTGTATTAATATGTATACATATGAAGTGAGGGCAGATAAAGAGAAGAGGGGTGAGTACTGAGTCATAAGCACTCCATGGAGAAAGGAGAAATTAACTATGTTAAAGGCTGCTTTTGAATTAAAGTACTAAGATGATAATTAAGAAATGACCTTTGTCTTTAGCAACATAGAGGTAATGGAGGTTGTTAAGAGAATATTTGATGCAACAAAGGAAGAAAACTTCATTGGAGGCTTTAAGATAATTTTTTAATGCATTTATGGCCCATATGCCTGTGTGTGTGCTCAGTCACTTCAGTCTCATGTCTGACTCTTTCCAACCCTGTGGACTATAGCCTGCCAGGCTCCTCTGTCCTTGGGATTCTCCAGGGAAGAATACTGGAGTGAGCTGCCGTGCCCTCCTCCAGGGGGTCCTCCCATACCAGGGATCCACCCAGGTTTCCTGCATTGCAGGTGGATTCTTTACTGCTGAAACACTGGGGAAGCCACTTTATGGCCCATATCAGTTCAGTTTAGTTGAGTAGCTCAGTCGTGTCCGACTCTTCACAACCCCATGGACCACAGCATGCCAGGTCTCCCTGTCCATTACCAACTCCCAGAGTTTACTCAAGCTCATCTCCATTGAGCCGGTGACGCCATCCAACCATCTCATCCTCTGTTGTCCCCTTCTCCTCCTGCCTTCAATCTTTCCCAGGATCAGGGTCTTTTCAAATGAGTCAGCTCTTCGCATCAGGTGGCCAAAGGACTGGAGTTTCAGCTTCAACATCAGTCCTTCCAATGAACACCCAGGATTGATCTCCTTTAGGATGGACTGGTTGGGTCTCCTTGCTGTCCAAGGGACTCTCAAGAGTCTTCTCCAACACCACAGTTCAAAAGCATGAATTCTTTGGCACTCAGCTTTCTTTATAGTCCAACTCTCACATCCATACATGACCACTGGAAAAACCATAGCCTTGACTATATGGACCTTTGTTGGCAAAGTAATGTCTCTGGTTTTTAATATGCTATCTAGGTTGGTTGTAACTTTCCTTCCAAGGAGTAAGTGTCTTTTAATTTCATGGCTGCAATCACCATCTGCCATGATTTTGGAGCCAAGAAAAATAAAGTCTGACACTGTTTCCACTGTTTCCCCATCTATTTGCCATGAAGTGATGGAACTGGATGCCATGATCTTAGTTTTCTGAATGTTGAGCTTTAAGCCAAATTTTTCACTCTCCTCTTTCACTTTCATCAAGAGGCTCTTTAGTTCTTCACTTTCTGCCATAAGAGTGGTATCATCTGCATATCTGATGTTATTGATATTTCTCCCAACAATCCTGATTCCAGCTTATGCTTCATCTAGCCCAGTGTTTTTCACGATGTACTCTGCATATAAGTTAAATAAGCAGGGTGACAGTATACAGCCTTGACATACTCCTTTTCCTGTTTGCAACCAGTCTGTTGTTCCATGTCCAGTTCCAACTGTTGCTTCCTGACCTGCATACAGATTTCTCAAGAGGCAGGTCAGGTGGTGTGGTATTCCCATCTCTTTCAGAATTTTCCACAGTTTATCGTGATCCACACAGATAGTATACATTAAATAAAGATGTTCTTGGAATTCAAGTAGGAGGAAAATTAAGAGAGTGTTTCATTTATTCTTTTGTAGCCACCTGACCTAATATTGTATGGGAAACATTGTATTATAGTGGTTAAGGGTGTGAGTTCCAGAGGGACCAACTGCCAGGCTTCCCCAGGTAATGACTCCACCAATTACGTGATCAAACAGTAGTCAGATTCCTTAATCTAACTAATATGCTGCATGATAACAACACCCCTCCCATAATCATTAGCTATAGGCAGTAGCCCATGTGCCAGCAAAGGCTTCCTGGTGGCTCAGACAGTAAAGAATCTGCCTGCAATACAGGAGACTGAGGTTTGATGCCTGTGTTGGGAAATGTCCTGGAAGAGGGAATGGCAACCTCTTTAGTATTCTTGCCTGAAGAACTCCAGGGACAGAGAAGCCTGGCGGGCTACATACACTCCATGAGGTTGCAAAGAGTCAGACATAACCGAGCAACTAACACTTTCACTCTTCCATGTGCCATGTAAGGTTCCTCTTTTGTGTACGCTCATTAAGATTTAAATGACAACCACTTGTATACATGATGAAACTTACACAATAATGCCCATGTCTGTGGATTTTTAACATGAATCAAAAAGTGATTTAGGCTAGAGCTTTCATGAAAGCAGAAATCATGAAAGATTGACAGAAGGAGTTGGTGCCTGAAACAGTTCAAGTGCATATGCATATTAAGCAGCAATTACATTCAGAAGTCACCATATGTATGCTTTTGCACAACCCTAAAAATCTGTCTCACAGCAGCCTGCATGTTAGTTATCTCTGAGCTTAGGTTAAGGATTCAAAGAGAGTTCTCATATCCATTCCCAACAATATGCCCAGTATCACAATGAAAATGATGCTACTGAGATGTGACA
Source organism: Bos mutus (assembly GCF_027580195.1). Classification (NCBI taxonomy): domain Eukaryota; kingdom Metazoa; phylum Chordata; class Mammalia; order Artiodactyla; family Bovidae; genus Bos; species Bos mutus. The sequence goes on along the minus strand of NC_091617.1, from coordinate 87,772,317 downwards.
CACTCAGAATGGATATAAAGTAATTTAATAGGTTATGTGCCAAAACAAAGTATTAATATTCATCTCATTCCTTTCAAATTCCAATCTCAAACATACTTTATAAGTTTTATTACAAATATCTCCACTACATAAGGAATATGGGGCCTCTGACTTAATCAACATCAGGTCTATCTGCATGAAGATGGTCCTTGAAAGGCTGAATTTTTTTTTCCCCCTTTATAAAAGTAAAAGCATCTTCCTACTCAGAACAAGGCTTCAGAAGGAGAGTCAATAGATCAATCCCAGTCATAAGCAATTTTCATTTATCCTTGCCAGTCACCCTGGGTTCCAGGCTATCCAAAGACCGCCAGGCTGATTTGGTGAGTCTCTGTCAAGGGAGAGATTATGTTTTCTACAGTTCAGCTAGAAAAGAAGCCAAGTTTATTATCTGTCTATCCTGTTAGGTAACAAACTGTCTGTATATTCATCTTTCTCTCTTTTTCAATCCCTCTGTGCTGTTTTCAGTGAAACTGCTAACAAATTTCTGCTGACAGTTCCTGAAGTCTTCTAAGGTAATTAAACCTGCCTTTCAGCAAAATAAGTCACCATATTACAGGGTTGGAAATTTACAGAACCATGGCATAGACACAGGCTGAAGTCGTGTCTTCTCAATTTCAGCATTGCTTCTGCTGCAATTGGAGAAGGAAATTAACAGTAATTACCATCTAAATTAGTTATATAATACTGTGTGCATCTCATGAGTACATTATGTTCTGAGCAGGCAAAGAGAATAAAATCATTCAGAAAATAGAATAGTTTTCAGGTAGGTGGGCTAATCCTGATTCATGTGACCAAGGAGAAGAAAATAAAGCAAGAAACTCTTCCATGAATAAAATATGTTTATTAAAAATCAGCTTGGTATTGAGAGATTGCTTTGCAGTGGATCTGGTTCTCATCTGCAGGCTCTATGTACAATGGGAACAGAGAGCTCTGTCTAGGAAATTGGGAAAGTGTATAAGACATCTAAGTTTTATACATTTTAAGGTGGAAGAGAGGGAAGAAGAGAACATTAGGACCTTTTTGTCCAAACTTCTCATTTTGCAGAATACTGAGGCCTGAATAAGTGAGTGAAGTGAAGTCGCTCAGTCGTGTCCGACTCTTTGCGATCCCATGAACTGTAGCCTACCAAGCTTCTCTGTCCGTGGGATTTTCCAGGCAACAGTACTGGAGTGGGTTGCCATTTCCTTCTCCAGAGGATCTTCCCAACCCAGGGATCAAACTTGAGTCTCCTGCATTGCAGACAGCCGCTTTACCCTCTAAGCCACCAGAGAAGCCCTGAGGTGTGAATACTGAATTCATTTGACTGTTGATTCCTGGAAATATTCTTTTTTTAAGTGTCAGAAAATAACAGAGTCTTGACAGATCCATTGCTTCTTAGAGAAGGAATCAGCAAAGATTTCCCTGGTTATTCTAATCCACAAATTCCTGGTATTATTTTGAATCCTTGGATCTTAAGCATCAGTCTCCAGCTCAGGCACCCACTCTCCCAAGCATGCACCCGAGAGATCTTAACACTCTCCTGTCTATGACACAGCCTGAGCCTGTATTCCATACATTTTACACTTTCTTGCTAGTCACCCTGGCTTCAAGGCTATCAATTTTATTGGCTTTAAAAACTTTCTATAGGCCAGTAACTTGAAACTGGATTTCTGCAGCTCAAATATTGCCTTTGAGCTCCCATCCCAACTACTTGACTTGGCATTCATTGCTGCTTAGAAGTTTCACAGGCATCTCAAACTTCACATGCCCTAAACTGAACTCCCTTAACTCCACCTTGGTTAATAGCTGAGAATCATAAATCATTATGTTCAATTTCTACATTAAAAAAAAGAATAATACATAGGTTTATTTATATCTAACCAAAATTATTTAATAAAAAGACATGGCATTTTTTAATAAAAATACATGGCATTATTTAATAAAAAGATAATGCAAAAGTCTTGGCATTTCACAATTTTCTTTGCAATTAAACATTTCCTCTTCAGATAATCTAAAACCTTCATATCTGATATTTCTTCCTTAACGTATTTATTGGTAAGTACACTTTGTTCTTGAGTCTTCTTTTCTTTCAAAATGTATCTACTTGGGTGAGTGTTGGTTGAATGAATATATGTACTCATATATAAAAAAATAAACATGTTAAGGAAGAAATATCAGATATGAAGGTTTCAGATTGTTTGAAGAGGAAATGTTTAATTGCAAAGAAAATTGTGAAATGCCAAGACTGTCTTTTTATTAAATAATTTCACTTAGATATAAATAAATCTACTTACTGTTCTTTTTTAACTTAGAAATTGGGACATAATGATTTATGATTCTCAGCTATTAACCAAGGTGGAATAAAGAGATCTCAGCTAAGGTATGTGAAGTTTGCAATGCCTGTGAAACTTCTAAGCAGCAATGAATGCCAAGTTAAGTAGTTGGGATGGGAGCTCAAAGGCAATATATATTACCCTTCCAGATAACATTCTATAAGCCATTCACAGGGCTTGACTGCTTGACTCTTAGGTACTTTGTAAGCCATAGTGACAATACTTTTATGCAGTATGTAGGTGCCATATTATACAGTCCCTCCATTCATCTTATGGAAAGATTAATCTAAATATACAGATTAAATTGAAATTTGATAAATGCTTCAAAGCAACAAAAAATTTTTAGAACAATCAGGGAACTTGATTCATCTGATTCTATGTTCCAAGAGACAAGCCTTAAAGGAAACAAGCCTTTTATGTACCACCACATAAAATTTTCTGCTTAACCTTTAAATGATCTTTGTATTATGCAACCGTGCTCATATCCACCCAAGGATCATAAGAAATAATTTAACACACAGATTTGGAGGAAGCAAATGCGAAGTCTGAGCTTTAGGAGAAAAAGTACTGCAGGTCAACATTTTTGTGGTGAAGAAAAGCAAGGCACTGAGAAGTGTGGAGGTAATTAGTGTTGCTGTTTTGAACTTTGTGTTGTAAGACTCTCTCTAAACCATGTGGGTGGAAACAGCAGAGGTTCAGATTGAATAGGAACTGCAATTCTCTGCAATCCTGTGCAAGAACATCTTGTTTTTCATTTCAGAATTTGGTAAACAAGTTTGCTCCTGCATTAAATAGACACTGGTGACACTGCCTTGCAGGAATTCTGCAGCAGATGTTTGAAAACACACAGACCTTCAAAGCCATACGTAAATCACACTCCCTCAGAAACTAATAATCCTGTTATTACTCAGAATCATGTCCTGCTTCTTATTTCAGTCTTCCTGGTCATTGTAAGACATGGATGGCTTTCCATGTTTACCTTGGAGAGAAATAGAAAAAGGTGAAGACGAAACTAGGCTGAGTCTTGGCTTTAAAATTACCATCTAGAAATTGCTCCCTAACAGCCAACTAAATACCTTAGATTTGATGTTTTCAATGCTGCCCACAACAGTCAGCTGAAAATGAAAATTTTGGTCAACATACTAATTGCTTTGTTTTTACTAGATATTTTACTAGACGACATGTTTGATCAAAAATAAGGAACAGCAAAACTAGTATGTTGAGTGACATAGCTTGCCAAGCAACATCTTTGACTTCCTAAATGCATTATTTAAAATAATCCTCAGAATAACTTTATTGCACAAATGACAAGAGAGGCATCGCTTTGCCAACAAAGGTCCGTGTAGTCAAAGCTATGGGTTTTTCAGTAGTCATGTACGGATGTGAGACTTGGACCATAAAGGAGGCAGAGCACTGAAGAAGTGATGCTTTCTGACTGTGGTGTGTTGGAGTAGACTCTTGAGAGTCCCTTGTCCAGCAAGGAGATCAAATCAGTCAATCCTAAAGGAAATCAACCCTGAATATTCATTGGAAGGACTGATGCTGAATTTGAAGCTCCAATTCTTTGGCCTCCTGATGCAAAGAGCCAACTTTTCAGAAAAGACCTTGATGCTGGGGGAGACTGTGGGCAGGAAGAGAAGGGGACAACAGAGGATGAGATAATTAGATGGTCTCACTGACACAATGGACATGAGTTTGAGCAAACTCTGGGAGTTGGTGAAGGACAGGGAAGGCTGGTGAGCTGCAGTCCCTGGGGTTGCAAAAGTCAGACGTGACTTAGTGACTGAACAAAAACAACACCAAATGACAACAAAGTTTCACAATTTGAGGTAGTAGAGATGTAACGCTATCGCACAAAAGTGTGGTGAACTTTTATAAAGCCCTTTTAAACTTTTAAGTGGAAAAAAATATTTTATAGAGAAGATTCTGGGCTTCCCAAGTGGCCTTAGTGGTAAAGAACCTGTCTGCCAATGCAGAAGAAGAGACTAGTTTTCTATGCCTGGGTCAGGAAAAACCCCCTGGGGGAGGGCGTGGCAACCCAATCCAGTATTCTTGCCAGAAGAATCCATGAACAGAGGAGCCTGGCAGGCTATCGTCCTAGGGTCACAAAGAGTTGGACACGACTGAAGCAACTGAGCAAGAACGTACACAAGAGAGGCTTCTGTGAAGCTAAGAGAACATTGTTTTATCACTAAAATGTCATGATAGTTGAGATAAGGAAATTATACTGTGATGCCGTGCTTTATGTCAAAGAAATTTTTGAAAGCACAGAATGTCATGAAAAGTTTAATAATTATCTCATGATACTGACTCATGACATAACAAGTGGAAAAAAGTAGAAAATTTTCACCCCCAGTTTCCTTTTCCCTCAATATTTTTATCTTCAGTTATGTATCAGATGTTCTTTATACAGATATGAGATAATAATTCATGGAATATATCTCCTTCAAAGTAGAAACTAAATAATAACTCACATAAGTTTTAAAAAGTATGGAAATAGGAAATCTGGCTTTACTCATGACTGGTTATAGACAAAAATGTGAATAAATCATATTCAATCTTTATTTTTTATAGATAGGGGTAGGTTGTATAATGGGAAAGAAACATAATAAAAGAATTCGAGGGTCAGAACTCTAGAGAATGGAAGAGAAAAAAAAGAAGTTGTCCTGCCTCCCATGTATGTCTATGTGTGTTTGAGTGTATTCAACATTCATATTATTAAAGAGTAGAAACTTTGGGGTGGGGTATATTTCCATTGCTTTTCAAATATACATATGAATTATGGGAGTACATATCAGAAAAAAGGAAAAAATTCATTCTTAACTTTCAATCTGTTGATAACACTTATTAATATTTTGCTATATTTCTTTCCAGTTTTATACCTTCCCTAATAATAAATAGCAAATTGATAAGTAATTTCTTCATGTTTATAAATAACCATTTAAAAACCCTTTAATGAATGCATAGCATTTCAATCTCAGTATGTAGGTGAACTCTACTGATTGACTCCTTTGTCATTAGAGACTTAAATTATTTCAAATCTTTTTTTATCATATATAAATATTCTTATGGCTAAATCTTCTTGCATAGCCTTATTTGTATAGATCCAACTTTCCTAGGTCTGAGAATATGTACATACTAAGGTTGTATTATCTATTGGAAATTACTTTCTCAAAAAACCTAAGCCATGAATTCTCCTTATACTGGTATTAAGAATCCCCCATACTGATCTTCATTTTATCTGAATTCCCCATATAGGCAAGGTGATACAGCAGCAAAGAATCTGCCTGCCAATGCAGGAGACACAGTTTTGATCCCTGGGTTGGGAAGATTCCCTGGAGAAGGAAATGGCAATCCACTCCAGTATTCTTGCCTGGAAAATCCCAAGGACAGAGGAGCCTGATGGGCTATAGTCCATGGGGTTGCAAAGAGTCAGACACAACTTAACAACAACTGCATAACATTTGTTTTTGGTGGCAGTTTACATGTAACATAGTTTTCATGAACTAATGAATATTTATCAATAATCCAACAGACAAAAACGCATCAGAGATCTACTGCCACCTTTATGGGTTGCATGGAAATATAAAACTCAGGCCTATTTTTTGAAACTTTATAGTTAGTGGCGGATCAGCAAATAAAGAAGCATATAAGTGCCATGATAGAAATACACACAAAGGCAAAAGGAAGGTGCACAATTAACTCAAATGGGGGTTGGGAACATTTCCTAGAGCAGAAGGTGCTAAATGTGACTTTTTAAGAAAAAAGAGGACTTAGGGTAAAGGGACTTACAAGCAAAGAGAACTTTAAGCCCAAAGGCCCAGGAAGATGAGAGAGAATGACCCCACTGTGGGAATGAATCTTGATGATAAAACTGAAGCAAAGGCCTGTACTGAGCAGTAGAGGTTAGTCAACCAGGGAGGGCAGTTGTCCAACTGTGCGAGCTTGAGGAATTTGTACTTTACCCCAAAAACCACAGAGTGCTGTCTCTGCTAACCTAATGAGGAGGCTAAAAAAATAATTTAAGACTTTGTGTTTAATTGACAGAAATGGGCAAAAAGCCCAAAGCCAATTGGCTCTACATAGGTCTCTGGATATTATTGGTTCTGCTGAGTCTATGTTACAAAAAGATTTTCAAATCAAAGTGAACAGGAATGATTTCCTGAAGTTTTGACTTCCCTCAGCAAACTATTACTAGCTAAAATACTTATCATTTATCTCCCCATTAGGCTGTGAGCTCTTTCAAAACTGGGCCTAGGCCTGACTCAGAGAAGACATTCACTAAACACCTATTGAGTGGGTGCTCTACTTCTTTCTCTATTGTTTTAAGATTATTCATCATCTCTAGCCATACTTCCCTCTACTCAGCTGTGTTCTTGATTTTCTCCACAATTTCTTTTTATGTAAAAAACGTAAATGAAATAAAAGAAGAGGAGGATGGACTCTAGAAGAGAATTAGAGACAGTGATTGAAGGACCATCTAACTTGGCAGATGAGAAATTTCATCCAATGGTGTTGAGTACTTATCTATGTTCCATGGCCAGATACAACAGCAGTGATGTTTATCACATTGTACACCAAACACTATGTGCTATATCAGCTCATTTACCCTGTAACAAACCTGGCAAGGTAGAGATTATTGCTCCTCTTTTACAAATAAGTGAGATATGGAGAATTTAAGAAATTGATCCAGGTTCACAGAGCTATCAGCAGAGCCAAGAATTGAGCCCAATCTTTCTCTGATTCATATATTCCTTCTCTCAATGGGGTGCTCTTCATGATGTGGTTCATGGACTGGCAACACCAGGAAGCTTTTTAGAGATTCTGTGTCTTAAGCCCAACTTCAAATGTAATGAAATGGAATCTATAGTTTAACAAGATCCCCATGTGATTTTACTCGCTCACTAAAATTAGAGAAACACTGTTCTAAACCACTATCTTATACAAGTGGGATTCTTAGCTAAAATGTAAGTTAAGGAATGGATATTATAATAAAAATTTATAATGTTTTATATCTTTATCTTGGTAGTGGTTACACAGATATATGTATATACTATTTAGATATATACACATTATGCACTTTACCAGGTGTATATGTAAATAAAAATAATAGATCTATAAGCATATATATTAACTAAACAATCTTTTTCAGAGTACGTATGCTGGAAGAGTCCTGTGCTAGACACTGAAGATTAAGCACCAGAGAAAGAGAGGGAGGGAAGGGGAGAAAGAAATATTGAGAAAGAAGAGCAGTTTCTACATGGAATATAGTGTCAGGAATGGGACACGGGTAACACACAAAATATTATAAAACAAATTTATAATTAAAGGGAAGAACATATAGACAGTATATAACAAGAAGATCTAATTTAGATTGAGAGAATCAGAAAAAGTCTCATTGAAAAAAATGACATTTAAAATGAGATCTAAAATATAAACGGGAATTATCTTGATGAATAGTCTGCTGCTGCTGCTGCTAAGTTGCTTCAGTTGCGTCCGACTCTGTGAGACCCCATAGACAGCAGCCCATCAGGCTCCCCGTCCCTGGGATTCTCCAGGCCAAGAATACTGGAGTGGGTAGCCATTTTCTTCTCCAATGCATGAAAGTTAAAAGTGAAAGTGAAATCGCTCAGTCATGCCTGACTCTTAGCGACCCCATGGACTGCAGCCTACCAGGCTCCTCTGTCCATGGGATTTTCCAGGCAAGAGTACTAGAGTGGGTTGCCATTGCCTTCTCCATGATGAATAGTCTAGGAAATAGTTTTTCAGGCAAAAGGAATGGCATTTTTGCAGGTGCTGAGTTGGGAGAAGTTGTGGGGCCTTTGTGCACACATAAGAAGGCATGATACCTAAAGTACAGCAGGTAAGAAGAATGGCCAGAGGTGATGCTGAAGAGGCAGGTAGGGGAATAGCACCTACAAATGTTTCAATATCAACATGAGAAGGAGTTTAAGGGTTTTTTTTTTTTTTCTAACTTAACAGACACTACTGAAGGTTTTTTAAAGCTGGAAAGTAATATTGTATAGCTAACATTAAACAGTTTAATGGCCACTAGCGAGAGAATATTTTGAAGGAAAAGAATAATGGATTGGGAAGAACAGTTAAGAAGCTACGCAGTATCCTAGGCAATATTAATCATGGCGTAGGGCTTCCCTGGTGGCTCAGAGGGTAAAGCGCCTGCCTGTAATGCAGGACACCTGGGTTCGATCCCTGAGTCGGGAAGATCCCCTGGAGAAGGAAATGGCAACTCACTCCAGTACTTTTGCCTGGAAAATTCCATGGACAGAGGAGCCTGGTAGGCTACAGTCCATGGGATCGCAAAAAGTCGGACAAGACTGAACAACTTCACTCTGGATTTGGATCTTGATGGAGAGATGGAGAGATCTATATGAACTAAAAACGTGTTTTGGAGTATGCTCAATAGCTCTTGTGATTGAATGTGGGTGGTAAGGGAAACATAATAGTTGAGGAGTCCTGGGTTTCTGGAGAGCATTGGAAGTAGGGAGAAGGCAATGGCACCCCACTCCAGTACTCTTGCCTGGAAAATCCCATGGGTGGAGGAGCCTGGTGGGCTGCAGTCCATGGGGTCGCTAAGTGTCAGACACAACTGAACGATTTCACTTTCACTTTTTCACTTTCATGCATTGGAGAAGGAAATGGCAACCCACTCCAGTGTTCTTGCCTGGAGAATCGCAGAGGCAGGAGAGCCTGGTGGACTGACGTCTATGGGGTCACATAGAGTCGGACATGACTGAAGTGACTTAGCAGCAAGGGGTTGAAAGTACAATTTTAGTTTGAGATAAGTTAAATGTGAGATGCTCTTAAGAAATCTAAGTGGCAAGCCAAGCAACAGTTGGATATATAAGTTTGGAGATCAGAAGGGAAATCTGAATTGGAATGAAACTTTCAAATCATTAGTCTAAGTAGGGGTGGGGTAATAAGAAAATAGAAGGTCCATAATCAATACATAAGTAAAGTAACTACCTTCTAACCTTTGATACATATTAGCGATCTGATGCACATTCCCCAAGATGTATGAATTAAATCAGTTAACTAAAACTCTAAAACCAACAATCTTGTAGAGTCTCAAAAATCAAAATTTGAACCTAGGGAGAGGTTATGCATAGAATCTCTGGACTGCAGGCTTCTTGAGGACAGGCAGCCATACAATTCCCTGCACATTTTCTTGCAAATGGTAAATGGTCATTGAAAAGTCAAAGTGTTAGCCACTCTGTCATGTCTGACTCTTTGCCACCCCATGGACTGTAACTCTCCAGGCTCCTCTGCCCATGGAATTCTCCAGGCAAGAATACTGGAGTGGGTTTCCATCCTCTTCTCCAGGGGATCTTCCCAACCTGGGGATCAAACCCAGGTCTTACACATGACAGGCAGATTCTTTACCATCTGAGCCACCAGGGACCCCAGTAAATAAAGTCAAACAAGCAAGCTAAGAAACCTATCAATATGGAACACAGTGTACTGTTAAATTGAAACTAGTGCGATACTTTCCTGGCATTGCTATGAATTTTGGGCAAGTCACTTAAAATGTCTGAGTCTCAGTTTCCACATTTGGAATATGTTGGAAATAAAGCAGATGAGCTCTGAGACCCTGTCCAGTTGTAAGTTAGAATATCCTGCATGAACAGTGCTGCAATGTACTTGCTCTCCTCCACAAATCTAGGACATGAGGAGGGCACACACAAATGGGGATATTGGAGATAAAGTATCTTAGAGCTGTCTAATCTACTCAGAAAATATGTGCAAATGATCAGATTCTAGCCACTCTGGTGCCTACTCCTGGTGCTTTCTACTGCTTACAGCCTGGTAGACTTTGAAAGGTCCATTAAATAGCAGTTGAGAAATTACTGTCTGGGCAGTCCAGCATCATTTATTTTCTTTCTCCATTGATTGCCTCTGATCCTTTATCAAAGATTGTTTGAACGTATTTGTGTGAGTATATTTTTGGACTTTCTATTTTCTTTTATTAATCTATTTATCTAACTCTTTTGCCAACAGTATGCTGTCTTAATCACTGCTGCTTTATAATAAGTCTTGAAGTCAAATAGTATCTGCCCTCCAACTTCATTCTTCTTTAGTATCATACTGTCTATTCTAGATCTTTTGTCTTTCCCTATAAACTTTAGGATAGGTTTGTCAAATATCCACCAACTAACTTTCTGGAATTTTGATTGCAATTGCATTGAATCAATCTATCAAATTGGAAAAAGAATACATCTTGAAAATATTGTATCTTCCCAATCATGAACACCGAAAAGTTCTCTATTTATTCAGAACTTTGGTTTCTTTCATCAGAGTTTTATTTTTTAACATAAAGATTCTGTACATAATTTATTAGACATATACCTGAGTTATTTATTTTTTGATGTTACTGTAAATCACAATACATTTTTTATTTCAAATTCCAGTTGTTCATTTCTGATATATAGAAAAACAATGACACCATGGACTGTAGCCCACCAGGCTTCTCTGTCCATGGAATTCTCCAGGCAAGAATATTGGAGGGGGTAGCCATTCTCTTCTTCAGAGCATTTTCTTGACCCAGGGTTTGAACTTGGGTTTCCCACATAGTAGGCAGATTCTTTACCATCTGAGCCACCAGGGAAGCCCAACTTTTGTACATTAAACTTATATCCTACAAACTTGCTATAATCACTTAGTTGAAGGAGTTTTTTGTCACTCTTTCAGATTTTCTGGATAGACAATTTGTCATCTGTGAACAAAGACAATGTGATTTCTTTCTAATCTACACACCTTTAATTTTCTATTTTTGTCAGTTGTGCTAACTAGACCTTATAGTGTGATGTTGGATAGGAATATTGTGAGGGGACTCAAAATAGTTATTTTTATTATCCATGACTGGAGATCCAGAATCATATTCAGATTTGGATTTTGAAAGCTGTGATTTTAAACAACCATTTTAATAAAGGCATTACTCTTATAAATCACTCAACATATCTTATTTCTTATATTTCTAATAAAAATGTACTTCTTAAATAATTTATCATTTCAGATAAAATGGTTTTCTACCTGTGTGAATTTTCAGGAAAATGCTTCATTCCTTTTCCAGTCTATTCTACTGTCATGAATATTTCTATGGTGACTATTAATTTTGCCAAAGTCTCTTTAAAAAGTCTGTTGATAAAATGATTTATGATCCTGTTACTAAATGATATGTATGTGACTGGTATTGGCACAAAATGTAATAAAGAGATCAAGGTATTTTAGCCACTTGAATGTTTTAGGAGGACTTAAGGTAGAGATTCCAGGCTCTTTGTTTTCCTATTAAAAAATGTATTGGCCACCAGTTAGATGGAATATTAAGTCATACAGAAGACAATATTCCATAATTATTTAAAAAGTCATGTACTACATTCCTAATGTAAGTTAGTATCAGTATAGGATTATAAACTCTAATCAAAAAGAAAGACTTTGGAGATTCAAAACAAATTGTCTTTAAGAAATGAACATTGATAAAAAGAAAATCTAGCTGTATATGAATTGAAAGAGTTGACATGATGGTTCTTTCCTGTCAGTCTGTAGCTTTATATATCTATATAAGAAGGATACAGCAGTTGCCATGGCAAAATTCTGGCTCTGTTGAATCTGGAAACTGGTGTATAAGCCTAGAATTTGATGAAACTATGCAATTTGAAGCAAACAAGCATATTTTACACAGTCATTCACCTTATGCTGGTTTACAGTCTGAAATATACAGCTGTTTCCTTTCACACAAAAGAATAGACATTTGAGTTGAAGAAACACTAAATATTCTTGAAATCACAGACTTAAATTTTAATATCATGAATCTAATAGTGTAGGGCATATAAATTATTGAGCAAGAATTTAAGGAAATTATTTATGCCTCTTTTCCAAAAGCTGATTTTATAAGCAAAGCTGTCATCTCATTAATAAGAATATAATGTTTTCTCTGCCTTTACATCATAGAATATAAAATGTAGTTTCAAATCATTTTCAGTAAAATGAGGTACATTGCATATATTATCCACAGGTCTCCAGCTGGGGTAACTTTTAAAGCTTTTTGGTCATTGGAATTCATTTGTATTCATCTAAATATTCAGGACTTTAATTAATGCATGGTATTCATGTCGATGACATATACTCTATAAAAGTTTAATTGTCATTCTGCATTAATTAAGCTTGAATTAATGAATACTTTCAAAGTTTTGCAACAGTTGAATCACCAGTTCCCATCAAGCGTGACTGAGGCAAAATTACCTCATTCTGAATGCTAAAACCGCGCACACACACACACACACAAGCAAGAAGAGCAATACACAGAAAATTTCAGTCAATTATAACATTGAAGTAGCTGAGTGCATTGGCAGAAATGCCAAATTCCAGGTAGAATTAAATCTAAAATCAATATCATTTGCTTTTAAGTCTAAATAAACTAATGTTTTTCCACATAATTTTCATCATTATGTAAAAAGTTTTAGACATTGCAGCATGAAACTTGCTTATATCCCCATGCTGGGAAAGGGGTCTACATTAAAGGTTGAATTTCTGACCGCCTTAAGGGTGGTAGGTGAATGGGCCTGATGTGGCTCAGTATACACCAACCCCAAATATGGCAACTTGGCATACTGATTAATATTTTAAGCTGAGGGAATTTGAGAAATGGTGTGTACAGAAGGGACTTTCTGATCTTCCCCTAAAGCAGATCATAAAATCCTCATGTAAGTGGCCTCCTTCTTATACCTGGAGGAAGGGAGCAGTCTCATCTCCAAGACGCCAAGAAGAAATCTGAACAAACAAGCCTTACCGTTTCCCCTAGTTTACTGCACTAACTTATACTCTTTTTGTCCTATAACATTTTCCTACAAATGTTCACTCTTCATCAAATCTAGCATAAAAACACTCAGGCTTAACCAATTCTTTGGCTCTTCATTTCTTTATGAAGACTCCTATGTCACATCAAATTTTTACTAAATAAGTGTGTATACTTTTCTCTTATTAATTTGTCTTTTGTTACGGGGCCCCTTTCTAAGCTTAGAAAGTAGAAAAGCAGAAGAAAAATATAGTTTTGTCCCCTATAGGATCTAGGATAAACTAATATGGTAATGCTAATACCCATCTTATTTAATTCCAGTGCCAATTCTTAAAGGGTTCTCCTCTCCAGAGGCATCAGAAGTGAGATTTAAAGGGTTACAGTGACTCATCCAAGTTGCCAAAGGAGAAGAAGAAGTAGATGCAATAGTTCTTGTTCTAAATGTAATTACCCTGTCCCCACTGGAAACAAATTCCTTATTGCAAAATTCAGACTTAAATTGAAGAAAGTAGGGAAAACCACTAGGCCATCCAGGTATGACCTAAATCAAATCCCTTATGATTATACAGTGGAAGTGAGAAATAGATTCAAGGGATTAGATCTGATAGACAGAATGCCTGAAGAACTCTGGATAGAGACGGTGATCAAAACCATTCCCAAGAAAAAGAAACACGAAATGGTTATCTGAGGAGGCCTTACAAATAGCTAAGAAGAGAAGCAAAAGGCAAAGGAGAAAAGGAAAGATATACCCATCTGAATGCAGAGTTCCAAAGAATAGCAAGGGGACATAAGAAAGCCTTCCTCAGTGATCAATGCAAAGAAATAGAGGAAAACAATAGAATGGGAAAGACTAGAGAACACTTCAATAAAGTTAGAGATAACAAGGGAACATTTCATGCAAAGATAGGCACAATAAAGGACAGAAATGGTATGGTCCTAACAGAAACAGAAGATATTAAGAAGAGGTGGCAAGAATACACAGAAGAGATATGCAAACAAGATCTTAATGATCCAGTAACCACGATGGTGTGATCATTCAGCTAGAGCCAGACATCTTGGAGTGCAAAGTCAAGTGGCCCCTAAGAAGCATCCCTACAAACAAAGCTAGTGGAAGTGATGAAATTCCAGCTTAGCTATTTCAAATCCTAAAAGATGATGCTATTAAAGGGCTATACTCAATATGCCAGCAAATTTGGAGAACTCAGCAGTGGCCACAGGACTGAAAAATGTCAGTTTTCATTCTAATCCCAAAGAAGGGCAGTGCCATAGAATACTCAAACTACTGCACAATTGTACTCATTTCATATGCTAACAAATTAATGCTCAAAATTCTCAAAGCTAGGCTTCAATAGTCTATGAACTGAGAACTTCCGGATGTTCAAGCTGGATTTACAAAAGGCAGAGGAACCAGAGATCAACTTGCCAACATCCACTGAATCATGGAGTACATCAGGTCTGTATATTGTCACCTTGATTATTTAACTTATATGCAGAGTACATCATAAGAAATGCCAGGCTGGGTGAAGCACAAGCTGAAATCAAGATTGCCAGGAGAAATATTAATAACCTCAGATGTGCAAATGACACCAATCTTATGGTAGAAAGCAAAGAGGAGCTAAAGAGTCTCTTGACTCTTTAGGTGGAAGGTGGAAGTAGAGAGTGAAAAAGCTAGCTTAAAACTCAACATCCAAAAAACTAAGATCACAGCATCCAGTTCCATCACATCATGGCAAATAGATGGGGAAACAATGGCAACAGTGAGAGACTTTATTTTCTTGAGCTCCAAAATCACTGCAGATGGTGACTGTAGCCATGAAATTAAAAGATGCTTGCTCCTTGGAATAAAAGCTAGACAATGTATGACAAACCTAGACAGTGTATTAAAAGCAGAGACATTACTTTGCCAACAAAGGTGCATCTAGTCAAACCTATGGTTTTTTCCAGTGGTCATGTATGGGTGTGAGAGCTGGACCATAAAGAAGGCTGAGTGCCGAAGCACGAATGCTCTTGAACTGTGGTGTCGGAGAAGACTCTTGAGAGTCCCTTGAACTGCAAGGATTTCAAACCAGTCAATCCTAAAGGAAACTCATCCTGAATGTTCATTGGAAGGACCAATGCTGAAACTGAAGCTCCAATACTTTGGCCATCTTATGTTAAGAGTTGACTCATTAGAAAAGATCCTGATGCTGGGAAAGATTGAAGGCAGAAAGAGAAGGGGATGACAGAGGATGAGATGATTGGATGGCATTACTGACTCAATGGACATGAGTCTGAGCAAGCTCCAGGAGATGGTAAAGGACAGAGAAGCCTGGAGTGCTGCAATCCATGGGGTCACAAAGATTCTGACATGACCGAGTGACTAAACAACACTGGATAACTAATCCTGGTTTTGAATAAGAGAAAGGATAATGGAGATAAAAACCATCAATATAGCCTACTGTCTACATTAAGCATGACTTTACTATTTTATTGTCCTCATCAAAGAAATTTCAGTATGCTAGCAAACTGCAATTCAGGAAGATAAAAGTTGTTAACCCCTTTAATCCTCATTCCAAGAACTTCAAATTTTCAATAGAAAGCATCAAACAATAATTTGTACTCCAAATCTCTGAGTCACCACACCCTTGCCTCAAAATCCTCCTCTTCCTGTGTCTATGAATTCTAAGCTATTAATCATGATCTTAACCCACACCCAACAAAAGATGCCTCCCCCACACCTCTTTTCCACATTGAAAGACAAGTTTTTCAATATGATTTCAGAATAATGCACCAGACCTCAAAATCTCAATAAATACCCCAATATTGTTTTTCTCCCCTCTGAAATGCTACTAAAATTATTGAGATGGTATTGTCCCTTACCATGGTAAACAATAAACACTCTGTCTTATTAACAAATTATTTTGGTGATATTTTGGGGAGCTTGATTTTGACAGACGGGGAAGTTGACTTAGGCTAACCTAGAAGAAAACATGAGTTTACTTCAGAAATACTGAATCTGAGTTCCATGTGGAAGTTACAGATAGAAACAGTTCTTTGCCTTGCAAAATTATCTCAGAAATGATGGTGTTTCCTCTAAACCCCGAATCCAAATCTGAGTTTAATATCTGTGGAAACAGAGAACTCTGTGCATACCTCATCATATCATCTTACAAAGAATCTATGTGGCTTGGCAGCATTGATGAGGCGTAAGAATAAAATAGAACTTTATTACTCCTACACAAGACGGAACATCACCATTAGCACTGAGTGCACCTGAGCAGACTCCCATCCCATCTCCCCCTGCTGCTTCTCCCAGCCCCTAGTGATCATAACACTGTCCTGTTTTGTCATTAAGAGCTGCTTTTTTAAATAAAACTCAGAATAACTTTATCATATGCTTATGTCTGGCTCTAACATGCTTTTAAATTCATTTCAGCCTATAGAAAATGGAATTGCATGTTTTTCCTCCCTTTAACACTGAATGTGATGTTGCCAAGATTTACCTGAGTTGTATTGATAGATAGCTATAGTGCTTTCATTTTTACCGTTGTTTCCATAGCATTTTTCACACATGACAGAGGAGAAACACATTACAGCCATGTTTGAGATGATTACCTTAGAAAGATAGAAATTCTTCTTAGGGAGAAAAAAAGGAAAAAAAAATTACTTTTCTTTAGGATGACACTCTGATTATTGACCTTAGTTGATTGTGAAAGGAGAGGCCTCTGTATTAAGATAAAAAAAGGGGAGCCTGAGACAAAGGAGCTATGTTGCCTTGCTTAAGCAGGGGCGGCGGGGGGCCTGAGACAAAGGAGCTATATTGCCTTGCTTATGCAGGGGCAGTGAGGGTGGGGTGTGTGTGGTCAGGGCTGTGGGTTAAGACTGGAGAGGGATAACACCTTGGGAGAGAGGAGGTTCCCAGCACCAATCTGCAGGCTGAGATTCTGTGGAGAAAGATATCAAAGAGAAAATGCCTGTGAAACAGCTCACTGTTTCCCCTTCTGGCTTTCTTCAGTTTCCCCTCCATTTATACCTAATATTTATGTCTGTTACTAGCAAGAACCTGTGTTTGTAGGCCTTGCAAATGAAAGAGGAAAGAAAAGGCAGTCATGATCGCTAGGGCAGGGTTGTGTGGGGACAAGACAGGAGCTTCTGGAGGGAACGTGAGGCCACTAACACTGGGTGGGAATTTGGAGCAGGTGCTCACCAGGCATATGAAAGAGGCCTGGGACTGCTCAAAACTGGGGAGTACAGGGGGTTACTAAACATCCCGCAGTATGTAAGATGAGGGCCAAATCCATATTGTCTGGAGATTGAAGAAATGTGTGAGTTAGACTCCAAAATGCTAGGGGAATTACAGACTGACAGTTACACAGTGAAATGAAAATACTGGATTTTCTGTCTTCCCCACTGGAACTCTAAGGACTGGTTTATGCTTGCTCTCTCCTTATGTATCTGTGTTGATATATCATGAGTAAATGAATGAATGGATGAGAGGAATAAATAACCTCTGGAACAGAAGCAAAGATTCAAGAAAGATCAAAGCTGATACAGATTTAGAGGTCATCTACCTAGAATTTACAATGAGTTGCAGATAAAAGAGAAAAGGCCATACAGAAAGGAGAAAGGAGCCCTTTGGGAATAAATGTATTATGTAGGAAGTGAGAGTCTGTATTCTGCAGCCCCCACACAGTATCCACCAGTCCTGCTGAATTGATCATCAGGCTGATCCTTGCTCTAACCTCCGACTCATGGAAACTATTTGCATTAAGTCATTTTTCACTGAACAGATATTTTGGCTGCCATGTCCATGGGATTCTCCAGGCAAGAATACTGGAGTGAGTTGCCATGCTCTCTGCCAGGGATCTTCCCCACCCAGGGATTGAAACCACGTCTCCTGCATGGCAGGCAGATTCTTTACTGCTGAGCTACTGGGGAAACCTGAACTTGCAGGTTACCAGTCCCAGACTGGGTCTGCGTTTCCTTGAAGAGTTTCATTTTGTTTCTGTTCTTAAATCTCATTGTCTCTAGGTCCACTGTTCACTATGATTCCTGAAAGAGGATTTATGACAAAATCTCCCTGATCATCCTAGCTGGCCAGTGTCCAATTCCAAATGGAATATTCAAAATTGAAGATGCATTAGAGGAGTAATTATATATTACAGAGAATAAAATATCTGCTGTCTTGATCTCCGAAGAAACAAATATTCGTCTCCTGAGAGACAAAACAATCAGAATGTTCTCTAGAATATAATCAGCTTAAACCTTGCATTCAGACTTGGCACAGAGGAAAACTCCTGTCTTGCTCCCTAAGTGTGATCTGTGGGCCAGCAGCCCTGATATTGCCTCATTAGAACTACTGACCCCCAGATCCCGTTTCAGACCTACTGAATCAGGATTTTCATCTTTATAAAATTCCCAGATACTGAGTATGCACATACATTTTTAAGAAGCATTATTCAGTTAGAGTACTAAAGAGCAGCCTCAGAGTCCGCCTCAGGGACAGTGAAGGCCCGTGGAAGACCCTAGGCGGGGGTAGACCATCTAACCCTCTCCCACCTCCCCAACACCAGAACAGGGTAGCTTTGGTCTGATTTTTTAAGTGTGGATGTTCCATTTTAAACTTTAAAAATGTAATCTCTCACTTGGAGAATATTTGAAAACTACCACTCAATGTGGCAATCAGAACCATGATGAGTCTAAAAGCACCCTGGAGTGCTTCTGAAACTGCAGCCTGGGTCTCCTGGTGGAGAGATCCATATATATTGGGATAGCCCAAAAGTTCATTCAAATTTTTCCCCAAGATCCTATGGGAAAATCCGAACGAACATTTTGGCCATCCCAATATATTTACACTTGTTTTGTCTGGAGTCTTAATTCTTAATACCTTATACTAACTTTAAAATACATATCTTCCTTCCCTTCACTCAGTCATGTCCGACTCTTTGCAACCCCATAGACAGTACCCTACCAGGCTCCGCTGTCCATGGGATTTTCCAGGCTAGAATACTGGAGTGGGCTGCCATTTCCTTCTCCAGGGGATCTTCCCAACCCAGGGATCAAACCCGGGTCTCCTGCATTGCAGACAGATGCTTTACCGTCTGAGCCACCAGAGAAGCCCCATAAAATACATATAGATGCCATTAAAATGAATGAAGCAGATTCATTTACAAGTAGAAATTAAAAAATGAAGAAAAAGGGAGCTAATACCAGTTTGGTGATGATCAGCAAATGGAGGAACAGAGAAGGAAGAATACTAACTCAAATCTAAATCATAGAAGCTGGCTGGAATAAGAAAAGTTTTCCACTTACAGAGAGTCATCGGCAGTAAATATTCAGAGAGGAGAAGCAAGAAAAAATGTGTTCTAGGAGATGTTGCAATGTGACTTTCAGGCACTTCTTTTGCTCTGGGTTTATTTGTCTGTCCCAGGAAGTAGTTTGGTGGGTTATGTCATTTTATAGCCATAATAACATTCTGAGCCAAACCAGCTGCCTCGGACTGTTGCTGTGACCTCAAATGCAACAGATGAGGACTGAAAAAGGAACATTAGATTTGGCAATTATGCAGTTATTGGTGACTGTGGAGAGAGCAGTTCTAGTTGAGCAATAAGGATGAACACCAAACTGCTACAGGCTTAGAAAGAGAAGATAGCAGGATGGAAAATTTAGATACTCTTTCACTCTAAAGAAAAGTTTTCTAAGAAAGGGGGGGAGGGGGTCGGTGGGAAGAGCAATTTGAAGAGATATCAGACTTAGGGATGAATTTTTTTTTTTTAAGGTGGTGAAAACCTAAGCAAAAATTTTAATTGAGGAAAACACAAACAATATAGAAGGGTGAAAAAATAAGGGAGCTGATGATGGAACTATTTCTAATAGTAGCTTCAGTGACATGAGTGGAAAGAATGGGATCATTTCTGCTCTTTTCAATGGACGCCAACTATTTTATTATTAATTTTAACATGTGGTAAAATTGAATTTTTTCAGTGAATATCTGTATACTCACAGCTCTTTCTACCATTAAAGTTTTAGCCTGTTGTTTACATGTATATCCATCTTTCTACACTTCAATTCTGCCATTTATTTCTTTCTTTATTTTAGAGTTGATTTTCAGTTGGAGAATATTGCTTTACAATATTGTGTTGGTTTCTATTGATTAGAGTTTAATATTTGTTTATAATGCTTTTTGAGTAAAATTTATATGCAGTGAAATAAAACCTCCTGTGTACATTTACTACATTTTGATAAATGCACATGTCTATATAACCCAAACCCCTGTCAAGATAAAAAACCTTTCCCATTCCTCCAGGACGTTTCTTCATGTCTTACATGCATGCTAAGTTGCTTCAGTCATGTCCAACTCTGTGTGACCCCATGGATTGTATCCCGCCAGGCTCCTCTGTCCATGAAATTCTCCAGGCAAGAATACTAGAGTGGGTTGCCATGCCCTCCTCCAGGGGATCTTCCTGACCCAGAGATCAAACCTGCATCTCTTGCATCTCCTGCATTGGCAGACAAGTTCTTTACCTCTAGTGCCACCTGGAAAGCCCTTCTTCATGTCTATTCCCAGTCAATTCTCATCTACCTCCCCTCCCCCACCACTCAGAGTCAACCACTATTGTGATCTTCTGATGTTTTTCCAAATAGATTACATTGGCTTTTTCTAGAACTTCACATAAATTAGATAGCACAGTATTGATCGATTTTTACAGGCCTTTTTGACCAATTCTTTTGAGGGTCATTTGTATTGCTGAATGGATCAGTATATTCCTCTTCACTGTTGAGTAGTATTCCATTGTTGAGCCATCCTCCCAGTGATAGACACTAGTACAACTAAAACTGCTATCAACATTTTTGTAAAAGTGTTTTTGGAAACCTGTATTTTCATGTATCTCAGATAAACATTTACGAGCAGGACTGCTGGGTTTAGGGTGGTTGTAGCTTCAAAGAAACTGGCATACTTTTTCCCAAACTAGCTGTATTAATACCATTTTACAGTCTCCACAATAATGTATATGAGCTCCACCTTCTCCAAATTCTCTCCTTATCTGACGTTTTTAGTCTTGCTTTTTCGCTGAGTGTACGGTGGTATCCCATTGTGCTGACAATGTGGGGCATGGGTGTTTATTTTTTGCTATCGGAAGGTAACCCCTCATAACACTCATACAACAATATTATAGCACTTTTAACAGAAGATTGCAATTGTTACTCTGTAAATTTGTCACCTCACCTAGCATAAACTCACAGACAGGGGCCATGTTGCATTAGGGTCTATTTTTGCATAGCATTCAGCCCAGCGACTGTGTTCAGTAGATGTGGTTTAATTTAATTGAATCAAACGTGTTCCTGCTGGCAATTTTATCAGTGGAGAAGCCAGCATGGAAGCTTCTCTCTCCCCTTCTCTTCATTTTTTAGAGGATCAGTTGGCCATTGGCAGTGTGAGTAAAAGAAGGATGACAGTCACAGTGGGGAAAAACAGCATGGCATGTTCCCACAGAAGACAGATATGGGCTGTCAGTCTACTCTGCCTAATATTTAGACATACATTGCAGAGCAGAAACTTGCCTAGAGATGGAAGTTTCAAGTTGTTTTTATCAATTTTATTTCAGCCATCTGGACTTTGGCTAATAGATACTGGAGACAACTATAATGTGGACAATAATCAGAAAGTAAAACACAACTTCCAGGGAATAACAAAGGGTATTTTATTTCCTTAAAAATAGCATGAAGCTGTATGCTAAAGGCTGTTTTATTTGAATATAGTAATTCATAAGAAACACAGTGAAATTCTTGAAGCAAATTATTGCTCCAGTAACATATTGAACACACACACAACACAACAACGACATAGCTTTGACTCAGAAGCATCCTAAAATAGTCATGTACTACTTCTGAATTCATTCATAGAGGACTGAAGTATTTTTTTTTTTTTGTCAATTCACTTCCAAGAGCACTTGGATGAATAGCAAACTTCCTAAAAAGGTATAAAGATGATAAATACAGAGTGATTTGTGGTTTTATATAAACCAAGAAATTATTTTGCTCTAATAATAAAATGTGTGGTATGTCAGAAGCATTTTCAAGGGAAAATATTATTATTGGCATCATAACCTAAACACTTGTAGTCTATTTTATGCTAGAGCAGTATTTTTTAAGCACTTCCTGGATATTAATATATAGCATGTATGCAGGTGGCTTTAGTGGTTTAAAAAAAACAACAAACCTGCCTGCCAATGAAGGAGATGTAAGAGATGCAGGTTCGATCCCTGGATTGGGAAAATGCCCTGGAGAAGAGCATGGCAACCCACTCCAGTATTCCTGCCTGGAGAATCCCACGGACATAGGAGCCTGGTGGGCTATAGTCCATGAGGTTGAAAAGAATCAGACACGACTGAAGCAACTTAGCACAGAGCATCAATACCTTACACATGCCCTTCAGAATACAATGTCTAAGAAAGAAGCAACTTTGCCTAGCAGAGTGTTTTTGATGCTTCTTCTCCATTCCTCTATTAGATGTATAAGATGGAGCTCTAATCAGGAAATAGGGGAAGTGGTAATGAAAAAAATGTTGAATGCCCACTGTGCCAGGGTCTGTTGTTAGTCCATAAAAAGGTATTCTCTCTAGAGACTGTTGATGCGAAAGGGGCTGTGTTTGGTAGCCTTCCTAGCATCCAAGAGTAGCCAGATATTGATTCATAGCAGAGGCCTGTGAACAAAAGTGTCGTGCTTACCTCCATGCCAAGACTTTTAAAAGGAAGATGAGGCTTCTCCATTGTCTTCTTTTCCCTAGACCCTAGAAGAGGATTCCAAGGTACAGGCACAAATTTGGAAGAACCAAACAAAGTTCCCAAACCACATGGAGTGGAAAGCAGCCTCGTTAATAGCAACACTTGTCTTGGACTATAACATGAGTGAGGACTTTAATTTAGTAAGCTCCCAAAGTTTTACCAATTACAAAACCAGTTACCTCAGTGACACGAACGATTTGACCAAATGCACACAGGTAGGAAAAGAAAAGGGGAAGACTAAGATTCTGAGCCAGATTTGCTGGTTCCAAAATCTAAACACTACCAATCCACCCCATATATCCCTATAAATTGTAATATAAAAATTTCCCAAGTGTAATGCTCTTCAGAAATATATAAGTTCAAACTTGTTAATTTTATAAAAGAAAACCTGCAGTAAGTGATTCAACTAGGGTCACAGAGGTCTTTAAGCAACACATTTGGGAAAGTGGATCCAATATTCTTTTTGTTATTCCATAATATAGACGTGAGCAATATTTACTGAAAGAATATTCAACACATAGGTCACTTGATGCAAGGAGCCGATCCTCTTTCTATTTAGAATGTATCCCTTACTTCATTACAAACATTTCGCCACTGTTTACTTATCTAGGACAGGAAGAGTTGTGTATATATACTTTCTCTGCTTGTTTATCTTGTGTGTCTTCTGCTTTCTGTATTTGGATATCTTCTACTCGTTTGAATCAGTCACTTTTTGCCATTATGTTTTCATAATGTCATGCATAAAATATGGTAGAGTAAAAACAAAGCTCTTCAACATAGAATCATAAATTGTAGGCACTAGGAACAAGTTTATAGTTCTTATAAACTTATTTTAAAGATAAGAAAACTGAAGCTTAGGAATTTGAAATAATTTTTCCAAATGTATAAAACTAATTATTAACAAGGCTAAAGTAACTATATTATGAATAATATCTGCCCTTTTTTTCCACTTTACATTCTCAAGTGAAAAATAAAATACTAATTTTAGAACTAACATAAATACACTAAAGTCAAAATCAAGAAACTCGAAATTTAAGAGAAATACTAAAGCAGTCCTTGTCAATTTAGATATTCTTCATGATAAGGAGAAGAAGCCATGGTTATCAAAGAAAGTGTGAGAAAAAGTTATGTAAAATTGGCACTAATATTCACTAATAAATGTTTGGAATAAAAATAGTTCCATTACTAACATTTCAAATAACAATTATCTCTATTACATTAATGATTCTGTTGTGCTTTAAGTATTTCCACAACTACTAAAAGAAGGTTTTGTTCTAGCTACCAAGTATAAGCTGCATTATTTTTTCCTTTTCCTCACACAATTCCCATAAAGTATCATCACACTGTTGTGGAAAGAACAAAACCTCCCACAAGACTCTTGCTCATTGTGCATTTACCAGAAAAGTGGTAGAATCTATGTGCAACATTTGTTTCCAATTTCACTTTAAGGAACCAGGATGTGAAGTCATAAATCATGAGTCTCCATAGCCATCCAGCAGGAGGAATCCTGGAGTGCTCAATTAGCCCAAAGCTTCTGCTGGTGGGATTCACATCAGTCCCCCAACAGTGGGTGTTTGATGGAAAAGTCTTTCCAGAGGCTTCTGAAAATGCCATTGCTAACCTACCAAAGATATAATTAAAGCATGTATTGGTCTTCCAGACTGAAAATGAGCAGTTATTTCACCCTACTATTCAAAGAAGGCAATGGCAACCCACTCCAGTACTCTTGCCTGGAGAATCCCAGGGACTGCGGAGCCTGGTGGGCTGCCGTCTATGGGGTCGAACAGAGTCAGACACAACTGAAGCGACTTAGCAGCAGCAGCATTCAAAGTCTGACAAATGCAAAGAAACAGAGAGCTGTAAGAGTTCTATGATTGGGCATGGAAAACTGGGATAGAAGAGCTGTGAAAGACTTCAAGACAAAAAGAGGAGTGAGCTATAAAATTGACTATCACAATTAGGCATATCTTTCTTTTCAGCTCACTGTGTGTGGTGGATCTAAGGTCGCATGTTGAAAGGCACTGTTTGGGGTGTGTTTTGTTTGATAAAACAGAGAAACTAAGTACAAAAAGGCATAATAGCAGATATAATTAAGACTGAGCTTCCCAGGTGGCACAGTGGTAACGAGTTCTCCTGCCAATGCTGGAGACACAAGAGACAAGGCTTCAATCCCTGGGTCAGGAAGATCCTGTGGAGGAGGAAATGGTAACCCACTCCATCATTCTTGCCTGGAGACATGGACACAAGAGTCTGACGAGCTACAGTTCATAGTGTTGTGAAGAGTTGGACACAACTGAGCACACAGCACACGTACATAAAGAGTCCAGTTAAACTGGGAAGGAGAAAACTGAGCTCTAACTTTATAAAGCCATAATCTGATAATTTAGTGGGGGACAACATATCCAAAATACCAGAGTCAAATTTGTTTGTGATATATGCTGGAAAAGGTGAGAATCTACTATCTAATTTTACTTCTCTTAATTCTGTATTTATGAAGCTATTTTTCAGTCATATCCAAAGCTGGAAAACTCCAACTTGTACCTCAGAGACCACTTACTTCCCCCTCTTCCCTAAAGGACAAAAATCTGGAGTAGAAACAGGACATTTACAGAATGTTAAGTTATTGATTTGGAAGAGTCAATCAGGAAAGCTTGTCTTATCATATCCTCTCATTTTTTAGTTACCTGGATTCAGGTACCTTCCTCGGTTAAGCGCTTCTACTACTCTATATCTCTACCCTGCAACACTCTTAATGTCTCCTTGACACAGCTATTTATCTTAAGGAGTTATAGAGTCTGAGGGTCCCAATCTCTACTTTAACAGACATCCTCCCCTAATATTCAAGTTATAAATTATTTCTGTCTAACTAACATATAGTATGTGCTATGTTGCTTCAGTCACGTCTGACTCTTTGCAACCCTGTGGACTGTAGCTTGCCAGGCTCCTCTGTCATGGGATTCTCCAGGCAAGAATACTGGAGTGGGTTGCCATTTCCTTCTCCAGAAGATCTTCCCAACCCAGGAATTGAACAGGGTCTCCTATGGCTCCTTTATAGACAGACTGGTTCTTTACCACTAGCGCCACCTGAGAAGACCAATTTACATATAGACGCTGTTTTTTGTTTGTTTATTTTTAAGAAAGGGAGGAGATTTGAAGTTGTATGCAGGATCTGAGCTTTGAGACTATTAGGGCATTTAGCAATTTGAGTACACTGCCAGTGACTATAAAAGGAGCAGATGCAAGGGTTTCCAAAACTTTAGAAACGATGTCTTGCCTATAAACTCAGCAACAGAAAGTGGCCTACCCAGATGTTTGGCTCCCAGTGGCCATTTCAACACTTTGTGTTAAGTCATTGTTGGCTAACAACATAGCCACAGAGCAGGGCTGGCCAGTCACCTGACTATGACAGTGAGTAGGAATGGCAAAGGAAAGCACCTGCAAGTTATCAGTAAGCTCTTGCCTCCAGTAATCAGACATCTAGTCTCTTTTAATAAAGACTAAAAACAACGACAAAAATCACGAGAAAAACTCTGGCCTCCACAGCAGTGCTACACACAACACTCATTGGGAAAAAAAAAGAAGACAAAATAATAGAAAAATATATCCAACATATCAATGTGGTCGTGAAATAATGTAATGGGAGTTGGATACTTTACAAGTATAATTGTCCTTATGGGATGTGATTCTATGAATGCGAGAATAGAAAGTGGCTGTCATTATCTTGTTAACTGCTTCAGTTAATACAACAGGATGCTTACTTTCATCTGAGCATCACGGATTGTTTTGATGCAATATGATGCTGGAACACAGATGTCAGACAAATTATGCCTTTTAGCTCTGGCCCAGGCCTTTCTAAGTTCCATGGAAATGTGGGCTGATTTTTCATTCCAAATTGGCTAGAGTAAAGCAGGGAGGATTCTGAAGGAGGCATCTTTGCAAGAAGAGTGTCTCTCACGATTTAATTTCCATAGCAATTTAAGGAAATGATGTGGGGGCGGGGACCAGGCAGCAAGTTGGTAGAATAATTGCTCAGATTTGACAGGGTGTGAGAGAGCTGAAAGCACACAGTTTCGTGTGCATAAAATTAACCTCCACGCATTTCCAAAATGGCCTCTTTATTCTCAAATATATTGTCAACATCTATGGATAGCTATTCCTAAGCTGAGTGGCATCATGACAGGTCAGAAAATGCCACAGGGCATAACAATATATATTTTTCATACCTAATCTGAAATTCCTTAAAACATCAAGTAAGGTGGCTTTAAAATATGTACTGACAGCTCTCAAAGATTATACACTTGCAGTTACTTCTGCCTTCTATTTTATTAGAAATTCAAGATGACAATAGTAAAAATAAAATCTAAATATGGCTATACATTAAGATGATTTTTTTTACACTGAAACATGGAATTCACACATTTTTTAAATGGTAAGAATTTGGTTGTTAGACAGAATTTAGCCTTTATGAGATAGTCTGTGTCTATCAATATGACTATATATGTTACACAGAAAATATAAAGGCAAAAAATATGTAAAATATTAACCATGAAGCTGGGTGAAAAAGTGACTAGAGCACTGTCTTTGAAATCAGATGCATAGAGATATTTATCCCAGTTCTGCTAGTCATCAGTAATGAGAATTGGGTGAATCCTGGCATTCCAGGAGGGTAAATAGCGGTAATGCTGCTGCTGCTGCTGCTGCTAAGTCACTTCAGTCGTGTCTGACTCTGTGCAACACCATAGACAGCAGCCCACCAGGCTCCCCCGTCCCTGGGATTCTCCAGGGAAGAACACTGGAGTGGGTTGCCATTTCCTTCTCCAATGCATGAAAGTGAAAAGTGAAAGTGAAGTTGCTCAGTCATGTCCGACTCCTAGCGACCCCATGGACTGCAGCCTACCAGGCTCCTCTGTCCGTGGGATTTTCCAGGCAAGAGTACTGGAGTGGGGTGCCATTGCCTTCTCCGAAATAGCAGTAATAATACTACCTTACAAGATCACCATGAAACTCAGTATCAACATAAGTGAAATTTTATTCATAAGACTAGATTATTGAATGCACTTGATAATGTTTATTGTGTATTATCACCTCTAAAGAATCATATACTTTTTCATTCTGCCTACCTTGTTGTGCTGTGCTTAGTCACTCAATCATGTCTGACTCTTTGTGACCCCATGGACTGTAGCCTGCCAGTCTTCTTTGTCCATGGGGATTCTCCAGGCAAGACTTCTGGAGTGGGTTGCTATGCCCTCTTCCAGGGGATCTTCCCAACCCAGGGATTGAACTCAGGTCTTCTACATTGCAAGCGGATTTTTTTACCATCTAAGTCACTAGGAAAGCTCAAGCATACTGGAGTGGGTAGCCTATCTCTTTACCAGGGAATCTTCCCGACCCAGGAATCAAACCAAGGTCTCCTGCATTACAGGTGGATTGTTTGCCAGCTGAGCTACCAAGGAACCCTCTGCCTACCTTGTACAGCTTGAAAACTACATTACAATTTAAGTGGATCAGTTTGTGACTTCTACTTTTTCTATCATTAAAAAAATTGTCAACTTTAGGTGAAACAAGGTAAACTAAATTATAATTTTTAGCTTGACAATGGGCTCCCCTGGTGGCTCAGATGGTAAAGAATCTGCCTGAAATGCAGGTAGACCCAGGTTTAATCCCTGGGTTGGGAAGACTCTCTGGAGAAGGGAATGACTATACACTCCAGTATTTTTGCCTGGAGAATTCCATGGACAAAGGACTCTGGCAGACAAAAGTCCATGGGGTTTCAAAGAGTCAGGCACAACTGATCGACTAACACTTTCACTTCCAACTTGATAATATAACATATTTGCTGACTCACTAGTTTGTGTGTTAGAAACACAAATTGAGGGGGCAGTCCTAAGATGGCAGAGGACTAGGACGGGGAGATCACTTTCTCCCCCACAAATTCATCAAAAGATCAATTGAACGCTGAGCAAATTCCACAAAACAACCTCTGAAAGCTGGCAGAGGATACCAGGCATCCAGAAAAGGCAGCCCATTCTCTTCAAAAGGAGGTAGGACAAAACATAAAAGATAAAAAGAGGGACAAAAGAGTTAGGGATGGAGACCCATCCAGGGGAGGGAGTCATGAAGGAGGAGAAGTTTCCACACAGGAGGAAATCCTCTTAAGAGCAGGTCTGTGGGGAGTTTTAGAATCTCAGAGGGCAACCTTCAGTTCAGTTCAGTTCAGGCACTCAGTCGTGTCTAACTCTTTGCAACCCCATGAATCTCAGCACGCCAGGCCTCCCTGTCCATCACCAACTCCCAGAGTTCACTCAGACTCAGGTCCATCAAGTCAGTGATGGGGAGGAAAAAAAAAAAAACCCACAGATTATGCACCTAACTGCAACTCCCAGCGGAGTTGGGAGTCTGCCAGCAGAGGGTGGGAGCTGAACAGGGAGGTGTGGGCTGCATGCTTAGGGTAAGGACTGGGCCTGAATTCCCTGAGGACCTAACATGAGATAGCAACCCAAAATGTGGGATAGCCAGAGAGAAGGAAAAAGAGAGAGAAGACTTTCCCGCAAAAAGCTCTAACCTAAGGCACTGCCAGTCTTGCTCACAAAACAAAGGACTGAGCAAATACCAGAGGAGAGCTAGCCAGCTGCAGACCGGCCTCTCCCCCTGCTGGAGGCAGAGAGGCAGGTGGGCGGCAGCCAGAGCTGGAAGGTGAGGGGCAATCTTGGCCCCAGAGATGGCATACTCCACCAGGATGCCACCTGCCACCAAGCAGGCTCCCAGTTGCTAACCAAGTCTTCCTGGGATCCTGGATGGTTGACAGGAGCACAGTCATAGATCAGCTCCCCAGAGGAGACACACAGCACACCTGAGACAGCGTTCTCGCTGCGCACCCAGGAAACCAAGTGGCCGGGATCATGGAGGTGATAAGACACACCGCACACCTGGGAGAGCGCTCTCTCCAAGCACCTGGTCACCTGAGCTGCTCGGACCTGGGAAGGGCACAAAACGCAGACCCATCTGAGTCTGTGCCTTTGTGGAGTACCCAAGAACCTGAACCTGAGCATCTTAGACCTGGGAAGTGCACGCAACCCAGGGCCTGCTTTAGACAGTTCCCCTGAAGAGCAACCTGGAGCCTGAGCAGTGTAGACTGGGAAAGCACACACGCCATGAGCGGGGGCAAACCCAGTGTGGCCCAGACACTGCGAGCACTCCCCACACACGCCAGTGATATTTGTTTGCAGTGTTCACCACCCCCAACCCCCACAGCACAACTGAACAAGCGAACCTAAATAAGTGACCACCTTCCCCACCTTGTGTCGGGGCAGAAATTAGACACTGAAGAGACTTGCAATGGAGAAAAGACAATCTCTTTTACAAGTGGTGCTGGGAAAACTGGTCAGCCACTTGTAAAAGAATGAAACTAGAACACTTTCTAACACCATACACAAAAATAAACTCAAAATGGATTAAAGACCTAAATGTAAGACCAGATACTATAAAACTCCTGGAGGAAATAATAGGCAAAACACTCTCTGACATAAATCACAGGAGGATCCTCTATGACCCACCTCCCAGAGTAATGGAAATAAAAGCAAAAATAAATGGGACCTAATTAAACTTAAAAGCTTTTGCACAATGAAGGAAACTATAAGCAAGGTGAAAAGATAGCCTTCAGAATGGGAGAAAATAATAGCAAACGAAGCAAATGACAAAAAATTAATCTCTAAAATATACAAGCAGCTCCTGCAGCTCAATTCCAGAAAAATAAACAACCCAATCAAAAAATGGGCCAAAGAACTAAACAGATATTTCTCCAAAGAAGACATACAGATGGCTAACAAACGAAAATATGCTCAACATCACCCATTATCAGAGAAATACAAATCAAAACCACAGCGAGGTACAATCTCACGCCAGTCAGAATGGCTGCTATCAAAAAGTCTACAAACAATAAATGCTGGAGAAGGTGCAGAGAAAAGGGAACCCTCTTACACTGTTAGTGGGAATGCAAACTAGTACAGCCACTATGGAGAACAGTGTGGAGATTCCTTAAAAATGGGAAATAGAACTGCCATGTGACCCAGAAATCCCACTGCCTGGCATACACACCAAGGAAACCAGAATTGAAAGAGACATATGTACCCCATTGTTCAATGCAGCACTGTTTACAATAGCCAGGACATGGAAGCAACCTAGATGTCCATCAGCAGACGAATGGATACTAAAACAGTGGTACATATACACAATGGAATATTACTCAGCTATTAAAAAGAATGCATTTGAATCAGTTCTAATGAGGTGGATGAAACTGGAGCCTATTATACAGAGTGAAGTAAGTCAGAAAGAAACCAATACAGTATATTAACACATATATATGGAATTTAGGGGCTTCCCTGGTGGCTCAGAGGTTAAAGCATCTGCCTGCAATGCAGGAGACTTGGGTTTGATCCCTGGGTCGGGAAGATCCCCTGGAGAAGGAAATGGCAACCCACTCTAGTGTTCTTGCCTGGAGAATCCCATGGATGGAGGATCCTGGTGGGCTATAGTCCATGAGCAGATGGTAACAATGACCCTATATGTGAGACAGCAAAAGAGATACAGATGCAAAGAACAGACTTTTGGACTCTGTGAGAGAAGGTGAGTGTGGGATGATTTGAAAGAATAGCATTGAAACATGTATATTACCATATGTGAAACAGATCACCAGTCCAGGTTCGATGCATGAGACAGGGTGCTCAGGGCCCATGCACTGGGATGACCCTCAGGGATGGGATGGGGAGGGAGGTGGGAGGAGGGTTCAGAATGGGGAATACATGTACACCCATGGTTGATTCATGTCAATGTATGGCAAAAACCACTACAATATTGTAGAATAATTAGCCTCCAGTTAAAATAAATAAATTAATTTAAAAAATAAAAAATAAATTCCAGATGGCTCAGTAATATAAATGTAAAAATAAAATTATGAAAGTAAAACACACACACATACAAACTGAATTCTTCTGAGACAAACAGCTTGAAACCTAAATTCAAAATTAGGTAAGGTATTTCACCCATGATTAAATGAATATTGATTGAATGAATCAAAAGACCTTTAAAAAAAACAGAGTCAAGGAAATAGCCTTCAAAGAAACTAATATTTTAGGTGAATGGTTTAATTTTGGAAGCAAAAAAGCTCAATTTGAATCACTTCACTCCTCTGGTTTAAATGGCTATAGGGCTGTCCATTACATATGGAAAAATTTATTCAAATTCTTATCTGGACCTTCAAGTCTGCCTGTAGCTCTGTCTCATTGGGTTTCCTGCCTCTATTCACCACACATCTTTCATATAAAGCAATGTCACTAGAAATGAGCTTCTTATTTTACCCACATCTTAATTTAAGATCTCTGTGGATGTGATAATTATGTTTAACTTTTTCCAGAATCACCTTTCCCATTATCATGTCATGTCCACATGTTTAAACCATATACTTTTCTACAATAAGGCTCAGACGGTAAAGCATCTGCCTACAATGCAGGAGACCTGGGTTCGATCCCTGGGGTTGGGAAGTTCCCCTGGAGAAGGAAATGGCAACCCACTCCAGTATTCTTGCCTGGAAAATCCCATGGACGAAGGAGTCTGGTAGGCTACAGTCCATGAGGTCGCAAAGAGTCGGACACGACTGAGCAACTTCACTTCACTTCACAATACCAGTAGAAATACCACCTTTCCCACGAGTCCATCTTAAATTCACATCCCTTCTCTGAACTTCTATAGAAACCCTGTATCTCTTTCATTTGATGGATTATGATTAGAGATTATATCTCTTTTCCTTGTGTTATTTTATTTATTTATGTGTTTGTCTACTAAATTGTGGTTTTCTACTAAACTACTCTTCCAGAGCAGGAACTGTGTGACTGATCT
This sequence comes from Bos mutus, assembly GCF_027580195.1. NCBI lineage: Eukaryota > Metazoa > Chordata > Mammalia > Artiodactyla > Bovidae > Bos > Bos mutus. The sequence continues at coordinate 87,739,501 of NC_091617.1, read as the reverse complement.
TGATGTAAAGGGGTATTGCTACTTTCATTACCATATAGGGCTCCTGGTTCAATAAATGTTTCATTACTGATGAATGAATGAGTTAATAAATGAACGAATGAACAAGTTGATGAATAAAAATTGGTGTATAAATACCAAAAAAATTGTTAGAGCCAAAAGAAAACAAAATTTATACTCCAACAATATTTACCTTGTCTCATTCCCCAGTGTGTATCTTTTGCTCTCTTTGAATGGTGGAAATTATCATTCAAACTAGTTTGGTTGTGATTTTCCCTTTTCATTATTTAGCAGCTGTGAGAGAATAAAGGAAAAAAGCATTCTACTGCATTATCCACGTGCTCTTTCTGAGTGTTAAGTAACTACAGACTAATTTTGCTATCTTTCTTTCAGATAACTTAATTTTTAGATTTTTGCAATAATTAACATTGATCTTTCTCTATAAGAGAGTGTTTTGCATATCACACCACTTAAAAAGCCTTGTTAATGACTTCTCATTGGTATAGATTACAAAATATTTCCCAACAACAACAGAAGGAATTGTTTCAATATACTTAGGAAGGTGACAAGTGTCTAACTGTAGGTGACTCAATATCAAATACCAAAACAAATTCACTTTTAAAAATAACAAACCAAATAGCTAAGTTCTGATAACTAGATGGTACCTGACAAAGATCAGAAAATTAGTAGATGGTATCTGTTAAAAATTTTATCTCCAAGATGTCATTCATTTTAATGAACTTATGAGGACTATTATCAACTAATGTGTTAAATGTAGCAACAAAGTAATGATCCTTGGGGAGCAAAGGTTAAATATAAGCAAAACTTTACCTGTTTACCCAACAATATGGATGTGAAAATAGTTCTTAATGAGGGTACTTTGAGTACTTAACAATTGTTAAAATTAACCTTTCTAAAAAAATTTGGTTGTTGTCAGTTTAAAAATGTGTCACTGTTCCCATGCTTAGTATGCACCAGGCAGTATTCTAACCATCTTACACCTAGTAATGCATTTAACGCTTACAACCACCTATGAAATATGAGTATTATTATTCCCACTTTAAGATTTGGAAATTGACAAATAAAGAGGCTTCCCCCGTGGCTCAGCAGTAAAGAATCCGCCCGATATGCAGGAGCTGCAGAAGATGTAGTTTTGATTCCTGGGTTGGGAAGATCCTCTGGAGAAGGGCATGGCAACTTACTCCAGTATTCTTGCCTGGAGGATCCCATGGATAGAGGAGTCTGGCGGGCTATAGAGTCACAAAGCGTCGAACACGACTGAAGCAACTTAGCACAGCACATAGAGGATCATTTCCTAAATTGTGGAGCTATTAATAATAGACATTAACTGATATCCATTTTTAAAAAGAAATACATTTTCATTGCTAGTCTAGCCTCCTGTGTTGTAACTACTAGTCTCTTAAGTAAGATTTTCTTCCTGCCCGTAGGCCTATAACCCTCAGCTTTATATCTCAATACTCCTTCCAAAACCTCCTCAGAGATTCTCTATGTTTACTAATAAATTTCCACAGGGACCCCTCTCAGGATATTTGCAATACCAAGAAAAAGAAAAAGTTCTTGAATACAATCAGTTTAGTTTTAATACCAACAGATGAAGTAAGGAATAACATTCATTGTTATCCATGGGACAGGGACATTTCCAGGGCTTCTGAAATCACTTGTACAACTTACAATCCTTGACCTAGGGATTCAGTTGACTCAGTCATCACTGTGTCACACTTCACAAAAGGGAAATGATATTGTAATTAAAGACAATGTCTTTTATTAAAAGATCATTATGGCAATGAGCAGTTGCATTGCCCAAGTTTTTGCCTATGACAAGGGCATTGCCTCTGTCCAACCCACACAGCACAGAGACACAAGCAAAGATGACTCCTGTCCCACAGTACACACTTAAAATTAAGAGACCCCACTGGTGTGATCACTCAGTGCAGACCCCACACCTGGCATTTTCCTCAAAACAACCTTAAACCCAATAGGTTTAATTAATTTACCTAAGAATCCACACCTAATTTTAAGAGACATTTGAACATTAAGTCTATCTGGCTTTAATACCCTGTGGGAACCAAGGCTTCTTGATGTCTTTCTCCAAACAAAGTCCCCTACCTTTGATACATATCAAGATACAATCTCCCTGGTGTGTTAAAATATCATAATTAGTGCATCCCTGACATATTTAGTCAGTTACATAACATTATGAAGCTGTAGTTAAGCTTGAAAAAAATAATGAAACATTTTCTTCGCTGGCGCTAAATATTTCATTTTGTTCCATTTTACTTTGGTTGTGCTTTCAAAGTCCTCTTGAAATTTGGGGCACTGGTTTGAAACTGATTTGATTATGGGATACACAGTTAATTGATTTTTGCATTTGAATTAATTGCATAAATGTTCAAAGAAGTTTTAAAAGAATTGTGCTCAGTTAAAATTGATGCCAGGGGAGACATCGCAGTTCATAATATGAACAGTATTATTGTATTTCTAAAGAGATTTTCCTCCCTTCAAAACCTTTGGATATACAAGCATGTGACAAATTCTGCAATGGTGGCTCTTAGCCAGGTAAATCTTCATCATATGTTCTGAGGCAAATGTCTCTGTAGATCCATTGATTGCAACCATCAAGAGTTTGCTAAAAACAGGAATGAAATAGCTATAAAATAACAGATGTTTGTTTTATCTTTCTTCAAGCAGACACCATTGTAGCTTATACTCTCTTTGAAATAACTACAGCAGCATGCTCTAATCATAGTGCAAACCCAGTGCAGTCATAGAGTGCTCCAGAAGAAACCTGCATACAAATTAATTCACCCGACTCAACTCTCAAGAACAACACATATGACTAAAATATGAAAGGCATTGTAATATCCATTTTGCAGATGAAGAAACTGAGCTTTGTAAATGCTAACAACTTATTCCTGACCATAAAACTAGTAAGGGAAATGAATCTATGTTTTGTATAATAGGTTGTGGACACTGGTGTATAATAATCACAGTTTTAACTATGCACAGGTCCTCAAGAAAAGGCACAATTTGTACAAATTCATAAATTTTTTGGTTAAAACCTTGAAAACACTTTGGATATTTAAGACATACTCAGGTGTAAATTGGTTACCAGTGAGTAGACATAGTTACTTCCCAGAAGCTGCATCTCATCTTAGTATTTCACTTTTTGTTATTTACTGCTTATCTCATGAAAAGTAAAAGTGTTAGTCACTCAGATGTGTCCGACTCTTTGTGACCCCATGGACTGTAGCCTGACAGGTTCATCTGTCCATGGGGATTCTCCAGGCAAGAATACTGGAGTGGCTTGCCATTCCCGTCTCCAGGGCATCTTCCCAACCCAAGGATTGAACCCAGGTCTCCTGCATTGCAAGTAGATTCTTTACCATCTAAACCACCAGGGAAGTCCACTGATATCACAAGGATCTGAATAAATCAAACACATACTCTAGCTTATTCATTCTCCAAAAATAGAGCTACTATGTGACTCTGTGCCAAGGCTCTATGAGATGTGGGAGATGCAGTGGTGAGCAATGCTGACTCAGTCCCTGGATTGAAGAAGCTTGCAGCTCAGGACCAGCCATTAGGTAATAAATTAGTGACAAAGCATAATGAGAATTATAAGAGATGATTTTCAGGGAGCAGCAAGATCCAACCTAGGTACTGACCAGGATATTTCTCCCTGTGAAAACTGAGACATGAAGATTAAACAGAAGTTGGGCAGTTTAAAGAGAGGAGGGCAGAATAATATCTCTTTAATTTTGGTTTTACTGTTTATTGGTAGGAAAACATAGTATAATAATAGTGTTTATAAATTTAGGAATATGTGATGGTCTCGGGATGTATTGGGCTTCCCTGGCGGACCAGTGGTAAAGAATCTGCCTGCTAATGCAGTAGCTGCAAAGCAAGTTCTACACCTGGATTGGGAAGATCTACTAGACAAGGAAATGGCAACCCACTCCAGTATCCTTGCCTGGTAAATCCCATGGACAGAGGAGCCTAGTGGGCTAAATGGGGTCACAAAAGAATAGAACATGACTTAGCAACTAAATAGCAGCAGTAAGATGTACCATGGTGAATGAATGTCTAGATTCTAGCCTGAGATTCCTTCTATCTATTAATACTTAACTAAATTGGTTAGAACACGGTGCACTTACAAAATCAGAAATTGCATTTTTAAATGATGATGTTTTCTTGTTATACAATCTGTGATCATAACTCTGTCATAAGAAAGACTGCTAAGAAAATGTGGATGGAAGGGAAAATTTCCATTGCCAATGCTGGGGAGAAAATGTAGTACATTTTCCAAATTTGAAAGTACAGAAAATTTGAAGTACAGATGCTAGTGACATCATATACTCTTCTGTTTACCTTAAAAACATCAGCTTATTATACAGTTTATATACACACCATAAAACACAGTCAGAGTCTTGTATGTCTTTTGGTAGTGTTTGGAACAAAGAATTCATGTTAATGTGTACTGCTTCTTATAAACATTCTAATTTTTTCAAAGTGTCACTAAGCATTTTTGCAAGTTTTCACTATATGTGTCTGAATATTCAGTAGTTATAGTACAATATTTTACATAACATCTGTTGAAAATATCATTATGTAGCATAGTGAAATTGTAATTGATAACATATTTTAAAAAGTCAAATCTAAATTTAAAATTTCTTTTCTGAATAATGGACAATACCAGCTCAAAACCAAGGATTACAGTCAGGGAAAGGGAGTATAGTTAACACAAATCACAAAATGGTATGTACAAAAGACATTATATTTTTAACATATACCTCAAATTATTATTATTGTTCAAAATATTTGACTTTAAAATCCAAGAGTAATTCTTTAGAATGTTACCAAGTTTGTAACAGAACGTCGAAATTGGATGCAACATTTTATACTCAACTCCCTCATTTCATAAATGAGAAAACAGAGATTCAAAAGTGAGTGATGTAACTAAGTTCACAGGACTGATTAGCATTAATGTCGAGAGGACTCACATATTTTGATTCAGTGTCGAGTCATTGGGGGTTACCAGGCTACCAGCTTTATATTTCACACAAAGATAAAAATATTTCCAAGCAGACTCTAAGATGATTCTTCCACCATTTTGAATGCATGTCTGTAGCCTGGAGAAGGAAATGGCAACCCACTCCAGTGTTCTTGCCTGGAGAACCCCAGGGACGGGGGAGCCTGGTAAGTTGCCGTCTATGGGGTCGCACAGAGTCGGACACGACTGAAGTGACTTAGCAGCACTTAGCAGTCTGGTGGGCTACAGTCCATGGGGTCACAAAAGAGTTGAACATGACTTAGCAACTAAACAACAATAACCACAGTAGTGTTTGCATAGTTCATGTATAACAGTGGAAAAGATAACTCACAACAAAGGAAAACTCAAAGCATGTTGATTATTGTTTTTGACCTTTGTTGATACCAGGATGGTTACAAAAATATTTGAGAGTCATTGTAAAGGTGTCTTATGTCCCTTTATTGAAGAATAAAAATGGACAAAGCTGATGAAAAGTCAGAGATATCAATGTTCTTGACTACTCTATACTTATCTGTCCATCTATCTGTCTGCCTCCATGCTGTAATGAACAGTTTGCAAGGAAATTGAAAATTATTGTATTGCCATGTGTAGAAAAATAATTATTATAATCTTCTAAACTGAGTAGTTAAATCATTTTTTGATGGCTGTCATGAAAGTCAGAGGATCATAAGATTTTTGTTGTTGTTGCTCTTGGTCATACCCATTTCAGCTGATTATGTTGCCCATTTTATTGTTGCATGGAATGAGTGGAAGTAGCTCTAAAACCCCTTCAATGCAAGACAAGGAAGACACTGAATCTGTCCAAAGTATTGGCATGTAAACAAAATAATCCTGAAAGTTAACATGCAAAATCAACAACAACAAAAGAAACACTCAAGATAATGTAGCAGAATGCCTTGCATGTGGATGGGAAGTATTGATGGAGGCTTTTGCTGGCAATACTTTCTTGAAAGACCTTTCATCTAGGAGGGCAGAGCATGGCAACAGTGACGAGTGTGCAACTGTAGGTCAGTCATGGGGCTGACGGAGGACCGAATGCAGGTCTGGGACAGAGGCTTTTACTGCAAATCTAGCAGGAACTGGGAATCAGGAAGGTATAGGACACAGTCTTACCTGAGGAGTCACAGGCAGAAGACCAATTACTAGAACCGCAGTACAACAATAAGACTAAAGAGGGAGGTGAGCCTAGGTTTAAGAAAAGAGGAGGGCTCCTGGCAATAGCAGTGCCTGAGTATACAAGCATATGCTCAGATAGGTGGGATTTAACTTGTTCTATCCTCACAGCTTTGTGTCTAAATCATAGTGCCAAAGAATGGCACCCATTCAAAAATCTGTTCCCATCTTATATACAAGTAAGTCATGTGGATATGTAAGTCATCTTATATACAAGTGGATATATAAGTCATCTTATATACAAATATATAAGTCATCTTATATACAAGTAAGTCATGTGGATATGCACCTGTGTATGCATTTGCACGAGGACTTCGCAGGTGGCACAGTGGTAAAGAGTTCTCCTGCCAATGCAGGAAACACAGGAGATGTGGATTCCATCCCTGACTTGGAAAATCCCCTGGAGGATGGCATGGCAACCCACCCTATACTCTTGCCTGGAGAATCCCATTGATAGAGGAACCTGGAGGGCTACAGTCCATGGGTCACAAAGTGTCAGACACGACTCAATACACAGCACACACACACATTTGCACCTAGGATTACCTTTCACCTAATCTCAATTTCTTCATATTTTTCTTTAGAGTTTTATAGGTTCCCCTTTCTGTCTTATATCTGACCATCACCACTGTTTATAAATACCAATAAGAAAATCAGTTCTAAAGCCATCGTGTAATTAATTTTGTGAATGGAATTTTCTTTATCCCCAGTAGTTATCTGACAAATTAAAATTTGGTAACTGTGTTGATATAAAAAAAAAAAAAGAGACTGAATTCAGGACGACTACTGCATAATGATTACTGACCACGTTGTAATAAATACCTCAATGATGCATGCCTTTAAGTAGATGGCTTAATTGTAGTATCTTTTTCTCAACATGATAGCCAGAAATAAATGAACTAAAAATGTAAGTAAATAGAAAAACATGTCTTTGAGTTTCTGAGTTATATTTTAATATGACTACACTATATTTTCAAATATGTATACTAGGTCAAAGGTACTAACTTGTAAAAGTCATTCCTAGAGCAAGCTGGTCACACAAAGTAATATTAAGATATTTCTCCAAAGAAATCAAGGCAATTTTTTCACTGAACTTAACTAAGCCTTTTGTAAGAGAGATAGGAAAAGAATATAAGGATTCCCACTACATGAATAAAAAGATGAAATTATTTATATGGAAAGAATTCCAAATCTATATAAATGCACAAAGCTAAACCAATTCAAAATGTAACACTCAACTGCATTTTTAACTTTTTATAACCTAATTGATTTATAAACCAATGGATCACATTGCCAGTTGGAGACAAAATATTTCATGTCTTTTCCTGCTGTAGCTCAAACTCAATTTAAAGGATAAAAAGGCAGTATCTATTTGGAGTAAGAGAAATATATAAATTCAAACACAAGGATGCAATTTTTCCTATTGAAGTAGCAAAATATCTTAAATCATAATAATGTAAGAACATGAGAAATATATACAAATACAATCCTGATTAAGGTGTAATTAACATTTTTTGGAAGAGCAAGATTCTTAAGTCTATAATATTCAATCCAGTTATTTTAACTCAGGATATAACCTTAGAAACTAATTAGATATGTGGACATGGGTATATATAAAAATATATTCACTGATGTGTTATTCAATATCTAATACTTTGTTTTTTAAACATTCTGATACATCCATGTAATGGGATACTATTAAAGTATTAAACATTTGTAGTCTATGTAATGTGTGCTTAGTCGTTCAGTTGTGTCCTATGTAATGGGGGCTTAGTTGCTCAGTCATGTTCTACTCTTTGTGAGCCCATGGACTGTAGCCCACCTGGCTCCTCTGTCCATGGGGATTCTCCAGGCAAGAATACCGGAGTGGCTTGCCATGCCCTCCTCCAGGGGATCTTCCCAACCCAGGGATGGAACCCAGGTCTCCTGAATTACTGGTGGATTCTTTACCATCTGAGCCACCAGGGAAACCCATACTATATCATAAAATGATATAATAGTACCAAAAACAAGATACAAAATAGCATATGCGTGACTTAATGTTTCTTTGGTTGCAAGCAACAGAAACAAATGTTATCTAATTTAAGCCAAAGATTATGATGCAGAAGGAGGGGAGGATGGAGGAAGGGGTGGAAGAGGAAGAGGAGAAGGGCTAGGCAAAGGGGAGCTGAAGAATCAGACTCAATAGAAGCAGTTTGGGAAACCAGGGAGGGAAAGCTAATTTTCAGCTGCATCCGTTTACCACTACGTGGCTCAAATAGTTGTTTTTTTTTTTTTTTCTGTCTTTGAATCACTGTATTCAAAGTGTCAAGAAAGAGAATGGTGTAGTTTGAGTCAAGCATATACCACTTAGCTAGAGCAACTTCACTGTAATTCTACCAATCCTGTGTATTACAAAAAAGTTTTGGTTTTTTTTGTGAAATAACTGAAACATCCGCCCCCAGTAAAGGAAGTAATGTGATAATACTTGTTCTTTCCTTATTTTTTTGGTTTCCAAGTTTCATACATTGAATATTATCTGTTTTCAGAAAAGTAACATTAATTTATTTGAAAAGAATGGTTCACAGAACAGAGCAAGGCTGGCTTAGATAGGAATTGTGTTTATTCCTGTCTTTACTTATAACTAACTGAGCCTATTCCTGAATGTGGAAATCAGTATTTATTATATTCTTTTAAATACGGAGTTTATTCTTTTGTCTAAAACGGTACTATTTACATAAAATGTCTCACTAGTAATTGCTTTGCCCTTTCTCTTATATGTTCCCAGGCTGCTCTTTTTTCTTTTGTTTTTAATGTACAATTGAAATGTGATATCTTATTTTGGAACCAGCATATCAACCTTCTATCTAAAAGTTCCACTGCTAAGTTAAGATACAACAAAGTATAGCTTTTTTTCCACCTTTAAAATGTATCTTTTGTTAATACCAATTGATTACCAGAATATTTCATAGAAAATAACTGTCTTTTTAATTAACTGTGGGCCGTTTTTCAAATAATAATACTTTTTTTCAGGTTTAGATTTAGGGCTGATTTTGATACATTTTGATCATGATACATTTGCTTTTTTCATTAAACATGGAACAGAGCAGTCAACTCAAACACAAATTCCAAAGGAATTTGACAGGGTTTGAAAACTGTTTTTGAAGTTTATTGGAAAGAAATCTCTTAATCCAGGATCACTGCCTTAGGTGATTGTAAGAAAGATGACTAGACCATGAAGAAACTAGCCAGGGAAGTAATAAAAAGGCTGTTTTTCCATCTTTTGAAGGACTGGAATGGAAAGAGAAAATAATATTTACCAGAGGTGAATAATTGGAATTGATTTACATGGAACATTTTTAAAATCTACTCTTTTTAATCTTTTAGATATATAGAACCTGCTCAAAATTAGGAACAGGAATATTAACAGTAGATACAGCTATCAGTTAAGATATTTTTTACCCATTAGGTATGTTTAATCATTTTTTATCTTTAATCTTAGAATGATAATTCTATAATTATAATTTTTAAACATTAAAATTCTTCATGGTATTAACCAAGTGTTATGCTGGTATGGTAGAAGCATCACAGGCTAGAAGCCCAAATAATCTTATTATTCTGCCATTTTCTGGCTTGATCACCTTGGATTCTTTATCTTGCTGTTTCCTTTAGTAAATATATATATACACACATACACACACACACACATACACACACACACAAGTATATAAAATACTGACTGTGCCATTCACAACTCATATGGTAATTATGTGAATTAGATGAAATGTAAATATGAAAATAGGCCTTCCAGGTGTCTCAGTGGTAAAGATTCCATCTGCTAACGCAGGAGATGCAGAAGACTTGGGTTTGATCCCCAGCTCAAGAAGATCCCCTGGATGAGGAAATGGCAACCCCACAGGTATTCTCCCCTGGAAAATTCCATGGACAGAGGAGCCTGGAGAGCCACAATCCAGGGTGTCTCAAAGAGTAGGACACAACTAAGCAACTGAACACACACAAATATGAAAATGCAGGAAAAGCTGTAAATTTTAATAGACAGGTAAGGTGATACTACTGTTACTGTCATTATCATTATTATTAAGCATAAAATGAGAAACTTCGCTTCCAAATTATCTTTGGTTTCTTAACTACAGATATTTATCATTGTAAACTCTAGTACTTTAAAAATGAAGTGATTGAGCATCACTAATAGTGTTCTTGATATCAATGAGGGAAGATATTATGTAAATATTATGAGTTTTGATTCATATACATTTTTAATTGATTAAAAAGCTTTCTTTCAAAAATCTATGACATTTTGGGCAGCTTCCTATAAATTCTTTATGATTGTAGTGCTTGTGAAAGGAGACAGACTGACAGTACCAGTAACTATTTATCTTCAGGAAAAGGCATCAGCAATTAAAACTTCTAAAGGCCTTGGGGAAGCACTGCCTCACAACAGAAAGACTGTGGTCTGGTCTCCACGGGCTGTTTAATTCTGCAGGGACGTCTAGAAAGGGCCTCATTTGCACTAGCGGTTTTCACGTCACAACCCATTAAGAGTTGAAATGGAGTCTGCCAATGTGCTTTATAGGCTGCGGGACAGTGCTGGATAGCAACAGTGAGACACAGCAAGCCCTGGAATGGAAAGACTTCTGCCAAGTCAGGCTGCCTGAGGCTGGTGGATAAATCAGGTCATCTCTAGAGGGGCCTGTCTTACCAACCAGGGGGTAGCAGCTTTTTCTATGAAGGGCCAGATGGTAACTAGTTTAGGCTTTATACGCTACATACAACCTCTGTCCCCTAATCATTCTCTCTCTCTCTTCATCCTTGACCCCCACTGTGTATGCGTGTGTTTTTTTTACAACCCTTTCAAAATATAAGAACCATTTTAGGCCAGAAGTCCTACAGAAACAGGTCATGAGAGTTAACTCCACATGTAAATCCACTACAGTACCAACCAGGACAAACCAATATGAACAACCAAACAGAGGGACAAGTAGGAATATCTTCTATACTTTTTCTAATAACACACTAGATGAGCCCAACAAATACCATGTAATATAGTAGCTGTCTGGAAGCTACTTAGATAACCTGAAGAACAGAACCAGGTCATAGGTCTGAAACTGTCTTTAAGGGTAGAATTTGGCCTGCCACCTAGTCTGTGGACTGCTGTGATAGACAAAGACATTTGTTCACGTAAGATGTGATTTAGTGACTCCCAAAATACACTGTATCTCTCTCCAACCTCCTTAAGCTTCCTCAAACTTCTGCTCACATATACATACATTTTAATAATTAGAGCCTCATACTTCTGGCTTCAATTCCCCTTCCTAACATGAAGACTGTGTATCAGTAAAAAATTTAAAACCCCTACCATCACTTGTGATTTAAATATGCCCATGACCGTTTAAAAAGATTAAACCTGCCCACACCTCACTCTTCCACTGCACTACTCCCCAGTTGGGATGCAAAAGCAAAACGAGTCACATACAACTGTGGATACCCCAGACAGTCACTCAGAGCCCCTTTTGTCTGCGCTCTGCTGGAGTCTGGAGCTTGCCTCTTTTCTCAGGTCCTGAGTCCTAAAACCTTTCTTCCCATATCTAAAGCTCCTTTGATTCAGTCAACCTTGGTCTCCTACGTTTCACTTTTGGTCCTTGACTCTTGAATTTATCTTGTCTTCTCTGGATTTAGCATTTTCTAACATCCTGAATGTTAGGAAATGCATCCTAAATCAGAGAAGGCAATGGCACCCCACTCCAGTACTCTTGCCTGGAAAATCCCATGGACGGAGGAGCCTGGTGGACTGCAGTCCATGAGGTCCAGGGGGTTGCAAAGAGTTGGACACGACTGAGTGACTTCACTTTCACTTCTCACTTTCATGCATTGGAGAAGGAAATGGCAACCCACTCCAGTGTTCTTGCCTGGAGAATCCCAGGGACGGGGGAGCCTGGTGGGCTGCCGTCTCTGGGGTCACACAGAGTCGGACACGACTGAAGCGACTTAGCAGCAGCAGCAGCAGCAGCAACATCCTAAATGAGACTCAAATAACAGAATTCACCTTACCAAATGAGAACTAATTACAGATAATTAGTTAGGGGCCAGCATATAAGTGCTCAGAAATCAAAACTTATCATTAGGATGAAAAGAACTTCAGAGTTCCAAATGTCAGCGAGGTAGTGGTGAAGAGGTTGGAAGTTTTCTGCATTCACTCCTTCTTTGTTGGAGTGCAAAAGAAGAAGAATAAAGAAAATAGTTCTTTCTATAACTCAGAGTCACCCCAGCTCTGTTATTCAAATTAGTGCCAAAAAGTTCTATACAAAGAGTAGAAAAAGTTTTGCTTAGTTGTCTAAGGATTATAGGTCTTCCCGGGTGGCACTAGTGGTAAAGAATCCGCCTGCCAATGCAGGTTAGGTCTAAGAGACAAAGGTTCGATCCCTGCCTCAGGAAGATCCCCTGGAGGAAGGCAGGGCAACCGACACCAGTAATCTTGCCTGGAGAATCCCATGGACAGAGGAGCCTGGCAATCTGCAGTCCACAGGGTCACACAGAGTTGAACAAGACTGAAGTGACTTAGCACACATGCGCTAAGAATTACAAATACAAATATTGAAAGAACCTAGAGAGCAGCAGCCACAATGTACTTCTGTCTAAAAAGGTCTTTATCTCTTACAGATCCTGATTTCAGTTGTTTTGGATATATATCCAGAAGGAGGATTGCTAGATCATATTTGTACTCTTTTTTTATTTTATTTTTTTGAGGAAACTTCAACTGTTTTGCATAGCAGTTGCCCCATATTATGTTCCCACCCACAGTGTACAAGGGTTTCAGTTTCTCCACATTCTGGACAACACTTATTATTAATACCTTTTGATCATTGATAATATTTACAATGTTATGGCCCTCTCTAAGTAGCAGAAGTCTGCTCAAACAATTTCTGTAATATAAGACCCTTGGAGACTAATGAAGTCTGGAGAGAATCACATAGTGTCACGGTACCTTGGTAGCTCCACTCCAGAGGGCTGAGTTCAGGTATTCCCCAAGCCTTTCATGGCTCCCTCCAACCCGCATTAATACATGGTCTTTAAACTAGAAGTGTAGGGGCTTGCTGAAGAGCAGCCACTCACGGTCAAGGGCACTTCTTATGATTCTAGTCATCCCTGGGAGGCACAAGGTGAGAGGGGGAGCAATTCTGGATCATTGTGAGGGACAGAACGTGACCCTCGACAGACTTTTATCCCCTACCCCAAACTGTATGAGAAGCCAAGTAAACTGTGTGTTAGGGGAATTTGTAAAAGAGGAGCTCTTCCTTGGAAGAGATGTTAATTTGTGATCAATAAAGGTAAAAGGGCCTCTTTCAGAGTGTTTAAGTGGAATTCAATAGGTAAATATACACACCACTCTTTCATATTCTGTCACAAATGGTAAACCTAAAATATTCAGGACACTTACTACATCCTCTGCAAAGAATACTCTTCCATCTCTTATCCCTTTTTTATTTATCAGGTTAAATTTATCAATTTAAATGTCCCCAACGTCTGAGAACTCTTCTGACTCTCTAAGGCAGTAGTTACCCTCATCTGTATTCATACACTAATTTATATATCACTTTGCATTTTATTTATTATTTTTTTTAATCTTTTTATCTTAATTTTTTTTTGGTCATACTGCAGGGCAGGTGGGATCTTAGTTGTCCAACCAGGAATCAAATCTGTATTCCATGCAGTGGGAGCACAGAGTCCTAACCACTGGACAGCCGGGGAAGCCCCTTAATTTGTATTTTAGTTATCATTAAACATTCATGTTTTCCCAACGTTATAAACATTATAAAGCTCTCTGTGATCAAGACAACATGTGTAATATTTATATTTGTGTCTTAGCTGACTCATTATAGAAATGCAATGTATATTTAGTTGACAAAGGAAATAATCTGCATAAAATGTAGGGAGGGATCAAAATTGAGAGAGAATTTCCCCAAATCTTAGAGATTCAGTTAGCATCACAGAAGTTGTAAATCTCAAGGATAACTACACTTTGCTTTCAAAAGGTTGCACTTGACAAGGATTCTCTTACTTCAATCACCAGCTATCATCTTAAAACATAGCCCATTTCATGATAAAATAGCTTATTTTGAGGCATGTTTATTATATAATTGTGATCTCTACTGATATGAAGGTTTAGAATTGTGTCCTCATAAAATAAAACAGGACAAGGAATAAAGAACTGCGTGGTTTTGACAATCCGAGTTAATGACCCAGATTCCTTTATTGTTAGACACACAGAGCTTCATCACTCAGTGAGTGCTATAGGAAGAGAAATCTGAGGAGATTTCATGCCAAAACAGGTCAGCTGACCAATATTTCAGCTTCAAACTTTTCCCAGTATCTTTAACCTGTTTAGAGAGTGTTTAATAACACTAGTCATTTAGCACTTGGTGTCTCTAAAGTTCTTTAAAACACTAAATAATCAATCATCTCCCAACTCCCTGCAAGATGGGGAAGAATTATCATTCTGCCTTTACAGATGGAATATTTGAAATGTAAAATAGCATATTCAAGGCCAGACAGGAACTCAGCACCATGATTAAATAAAAACTCTGAGTTCCCAACATCCAAGCCTTGGCAAAGGAATTTGTCACATTGCCTTTTTATAGAGAAAGCTTGGAAACCCGGGAGGAGGATGCAGAAGAGAGAACTATGAATTTTAAAACATATGGAAATCTTTTTCATTTAGACTGAAGTTAACAGGTAATCAGCTCAATTCCTCCCCCTCCTGCCCATGAGTACCTAGCTGTCAGACCAGCAAAATAGGTGACTTGAAGGACCAATGCAGGCTGAATACTGATAGAAAGGGCAAGAGAAAAATTAAGGTACAGGGAGGTCTATATGCTCTTATCTGTGCCTTTGGGGAGTTAACAAAAAGTATTAGTGCTAGCAAAGCATTTACCTACTTTGGGCTATTCTCTACACTGAGAATAGTTTTATGACCCATGGCAGAATTTTAGAACCAATTTAAGGACGTTGTTCATCCAGGCAGGTCTTCTTTGCTCCAGGCTCCTGGATTCACACTCCTGGTAGCAAGTGCTTATATCACTCTGGCTCAGTTTAATGACTAACAAATGACAAACTAGATGTGTCTCACAAATCAGCACTGGACAAGAGTTTGGATCTTCCTTGCCTCACATAAGTCCAAAGTTTATTTTACAAATTCATAGCAAGGACAGTCTATATCCCCAGGAAGTAATCTATCTTCCCACATACGTGCTCAGGCTTTAATAGCTGATAAGAGAGTTGTGGGATAAAGTGAGCATTGGCCATAAATGAAATGCTCTCTTCTGGTGTTCCTCATTCGGGCACTATCTGACCTTCGGTGGCTTCTGATTCTGTGACATGAGGTGGAATTACTGGAGAGGCACAGTAAGGACCCTGAGAGGAAGTTACAGTGGCTCTCTGTTCAGATGATTTGGAATATCAAGAATCCAGGATGCTAACTGTCCTCGGCAGAGAAGGCAATGGCACCTCACTCCAGTGTTCTTGCCTGGAGAATCCCAGGGATGGGGGTATCTGGTGGGCTGCCGTCTATGGGGTCACACAGACTGAGCACGACTGAAGTGAGTTACAGCAGCAGCAGCAGCAACTGTCCCTGGAGTATCTCTCACCTGCTTGCCCACTTGACACACCTTTACAATCAATAAAGGGAGAAATGGATAAGATGGAGCTGTGGCCTCCAGCTGGCCAGAGATGGGATGCTCACAGCTATCTGACCCTTGCTGACAGATAAGATAGTTCAGTTCAGTTCAGTCACTCAGTCGTGTCCAACTCTTTGCGACTTCATGGACTGCAGCATGCCAGGCCCCCCTGTCCATCACCAACTCCTGGAGTTTACTCAGACTCACGTCCTTTGAGTTGGTGATGCCATCCAACCATCTCATCCTCTGTCATCCCCTTCTTGTCCAACCTTTAATCTTTCCCATCATCAGGGACTTTTCTAATGAATCAGTTTTTCGCATCAGGTGGCCAAAGTATTGGAGTTTCAGCTTCAACATCAGTCCTACCAATGAATATTCAGGACTGATTTCCTTTAGGATGAATTGGTTGGATCGCCTTGCAGTCCAAGGGACTCTGAAGAGTCTTCTCCAACAGAACAGTTCAAAAGCATCAATTCTTCAATGCTCAGCTTTCTTTATAGTCCAACTCTCACATCCATACATGACCACTGGAAAAATCATAGCCTTGAGTAGATGGACTTTTGTTGGCAAAGTAATGTCTCTGCTTTTTAATATGCTGTCTACGTTGGCCATAACTTTTCTTCCAAGAAGCAAGTGTCTTTTAATTTCATGGCTGCAATCACCATCTGCAGTGATTTTGGAGCCCCCCAAAATAAAGTCTCTCACTGTTTCCATTGTTAGCCCATCTATTTGCCATCAAGCGATGGGACCAGATGCCATGATCTTAATTTTCTGAATGTTGAGTTTTAAGCCAACTTTTTCACTCTCCTCTTCCACTTTCATCAAGAGGCTCTTTAGTTCTTCTTCACTTTCTGCCATAAGGGTGGTGTCATCTGCATATCTAAGGTTATTAATATTTCTCCTGGAAATCTTGATTCCAGCTTGTGCTTTATCTAGCCCAGCATTTCTCATGATGTACTCTGCATATAAGTTAAATAAGCAGAGTTAAATAAGCATATAAGTTAAATATACAGCCTTGACATATTACTTTCCTGATTTGGTACCAGTCTGTTGTTCCATGTCCAGTTCTAACTGTTGCTTCCTGACCTGCATACAGATTTCTCAAGATAAGGATCACAAAAATAAGAGTATACCTTCCTGCCTAAGAGTGGCATAGTTTGCATAGCATTTTCATATCTTCCTTAAGACCCCATGAGAGGAGCAGGGCATGGGTTATTATCTCCATTTGTCAGATGAAACTAAGGTTTATTAGCATTCTGTGACTTTCTCAGAGTTGTACAGGTACTTAGTGGTTAATGGATGGATGGAACAGGAGGATGGAACTTCAGAAGTTCCAATGGCTCCATCTTTTTTCTGTGTGCAGGCATGTTTGTGCAATTAGCTATTCATCTTGTTCTTGTCTTCAAATCACAGCAGCCTATGCTCAGTCAAATGAGAGACAGAGAGATCTACATGATCTCTTGGGATCCTTCCAGTGCCAGATATCCATCACCACATGGGTGCTATAGCCCTCTGAGAACCAACCCAAGAATTTAGGAAATGTATTTTCACATCCCTTCCATATTACTTTTATAGGAGCAACAATTACAGCCTTTTAGTGGAGACCAAGACATCATACAGGTTTGCCAGTTGGTTCATTGGTAAAGAATCTACTGCAATGCAGGAGACACAGGTTCAACCCCAGAGTCAGGAAGATCCCGTGCAGAAGGAAATGGTAACCCACTCCAATATTTTGTCTAGGAAATCCCATGGACAGAGGAGCCTGGCAGTGTAGAGTCCCTGGGGTCTCAAAAGAGTCGGACACAGCTTAATGACTAAAACAACAACAACAACAAGACATCATATTCCATGCATAATTATGAATTGTCATAACACGACTGAAGCGACTTAGCAGCAGCAACATAACACTCAATATTTATGTATTTATTCAAGTATGAATAGTATGTGCCAGGAGTGAGGAGCTCACAGTCTAACAGGGAAGACAAGCACTAAATGAATAAATGCACAATGACTTAACTTCAAACAATGATATTTAATAAATAACAATGCCGTGGATACTGGCCAATATGGGATGAACTTCTTATCAATAAACAAACTCCAAGTTGTAGGAGGAAATCATAGAAGAAAAAGTCCCTTTTGTGGATAATGATTTCCACTATTTGTGGAGTTGACAGAAAAAAAAAAAAGTACTTAGGCTACAAGCTATTTTCAAAATCTTAAAAATGACCCTGTGGGCTCCATGCCATTTGCCCCTAAGCGATTAAAGGTTTCTCCAGACCCTTCTGTCACTCTGGACAGGTGACTGACTTACAGCTCAGGTGTGCATTTGCCTGCTTAAATCTGCCACTGTTCCAAACAGCTTGCCATGCTCTATATATAGAGATGACTTCACCCTCTGTTGGAACTCAGCAGCTGTTCAGCAGTGCACACTGATATGCTACAAAGACTTGGGCCATATCTAATTGAGCACTTCAATACTGCAGAGATAGGCGCCTTGGAAATATTTAGATAAAATGCCTTTAGCCAGATGGAAGCTGGCCAGGACACTAGGATAAAATCTTCCTCTCACAGAGCTGCCAGTACATCCTGATGGGGAGGGAGATCAAGAGAGATGCTCCATCAAGAGAGATGCTGCCGTGTCCCACCCACCCCTTCTGCTGTAAACACGACACAAAGAATAACAGGGGATGGGAGAAATTGGCACTTTGCAGTTTCCTCCCCTCTCCATGGCAGACCAAACATAGCCTACCCTCTGTGAAAACAATCTGAATGGTGGTAGTGCCCACATGTCAGAAAGGTGCCCAGTTTCAAGATTTCCTCCACAAGACTGTGCCCCGCCCCCCACTTCCAGTTCATAGATTTCTAGCCCTGGAAGTTAATTGGTGAATATTGTTCGATCAGGTGTTGCCATCCCACTGTTTCTAAATGAATTAGTTGTTCAAAATACAAACTTATTTTTAAAGCTTAACAATACCAGAAAACATGTCAAAAAGTGATAAAGATTGAAATTACTTTTTAAAAGGTGAAACAAAATCCTTCAAACTAGGCAAAAATTTACTGTTGACCATTTCAACATCTTAAGCCAAAAATGAAGCTGTAAAGTTTCACAGGAACTTTTCTTTGTTTTTTCACATCCATAAATCATTAAGTATTTTCCAAAGAAACAAGAGAACACTACAAGATGAAGCACATGAACAAAGCTGAGTATCATCTGTATGTGAATGCTGAGGCACACTAAAAAGAGCAAAACCTACCGTTGCTTAAGAAAAACATAATGGGGTTTATTATACTTAAAAGACCTTGTTATTGACACTACAGGAGGGTGGACATTTATTCTTTCCATCACAGACTACCATTTGAGGTAAGACAAAAATAACTGAGAGGTGGATTTTCAGTTATTAGGAACATATTTTGTGTCCACATATCCTCACATATTAACTTTCAATTCTCACCAACACACTGAGGGATAGATATTATCAGCTCCACTTAAAAGTCAGGGAAAACTCGGAAAGGTTAAATGGCTTATTCAAAGTCCTGGCATTTATTGCAGAGTCTAGGTTTAATTCCAGACCACTTGATTCCAATATCCACCTGCCCACTGTCTATTTTTGTACAGGTGAATAGGTTAGGCACTTTTTTAAACCTTTTTATATAGTTGAAAGAATCATGAGAGGAATAATATTTTGTGACAAAAAAATTATATGAAACTCAAATTTTAGTATTTATAAATCAAATTTTACTGGAACAGAGCCATTGTAATTTTTTTTACATATCTTCAGTGACTGCTTTTGCATAAGGGCAGAACTAAGTAGTTATGATAGATACTGAACAATACATAAAAGAAACAAAGAAAAGAAGCACTTCTTGGCTCAATCAAATATGGGCTCAATAAATGCAACATAATTAGTTCTTTATTTTTAATAAAGGAAGCGTAGATGAGATCTAGAATACTTAGAACATCATAACAGTAATGACAAAGATGGATTCTATACTCAAGCCATAGCCATATGTTATTATAGGAGGAAAGTTCCCCAAAGAATGCCCAATGCTTAAATAAAAGATTTCCTGCACTAAATTGGATAGATTGGCATGATTCACTATATCTTACTACCTTATCTCACCCAAATATTTAAAGATTTAATTTGTGCAAGCAAAAATTGTGATGCCTTGTCCAAGTTTGAGTAAACACACATAAACACAGTTTTGTGCTTGCTCAGTTGCTTCAGTCATGTCCAACTCTTTGCGACCCCATGGACTGTAGCCCGCCAGGCTCCTCTGTCCATGGGAGTCTCCAGTCAAGAATACTGGAGTGGGTTACCATGCCCTCCTCCAGAGGATCTTCCTGACCCAGGGATCTAACCCATGTCTCCTGTTTCTCCTACACTGCAGGCAGATTCTTTACCTCAGAGCCACCAGGGAAGCCCCAGCACTAAGGTAGATTAGTATAAACACTAGAACTGTAATAACTATATTTGTTTGTTGTTATATATTTTCATTTTATAAACTTATTATTTTATGCACTTTACTGTTTCAGGCCATGCTAGGGGGCCTGATTTTTTCTGACAGTGATGGAGAATGATTGAAGACTTTCAAATAAGGGAGTGACTTGGGGACTCTAGTAGGAAAGTGGTCAGCAGATGAAGACCAGTCCACAAAGGCTCTAAGTATACAGGTAGAAGAGGTAAATCAAATGCCATCAGAGAAAACAGATTAGAAAATTCAAGAGGCAGAATAATAATATGTAGTATCAAATGTAGCAGAAAAATCTGTAAGGCAAGAACTGAAAAATATCATTGGATCGGTCACTGAGAAGGGCATTGGTGACTTGCGAAGGCTAGTTCCAGAGGAATGGTGAGGCCAAGCTTTAGACTGCAAAAGATGAAACGGTGACTTAGAGGATATTACAGATTATTTTTACCAGAGCTTTGGAGGACCATAGAAGAGAGATCTGACACTTCCTTAAAGAAGATGCAAAGACAAAGATTTTTCTTGTTTCTTTTTCTTTTCTTTTTCCTTTCTTATAAGAAATACTCATGTTTATAGGCTGATGAGGATAAGCCCAAAAAAAAAAAAGAAAAAAGAAAACAGACGATTAAAAATATCAGTTGAAGAGGCTGAATATCTAATGGAGCATGTTGTACTGAAGTGGGTGAAGGTGGGGCCATAACACTGCCAGAATTTAGATCTGAACAAAAAGTAGGGTATCCTTTCTTCTGATACTAGAGTGAGGAAGTGATTTTGATGGCAGATGTACAGTAGCCTGTTAGGCTTTATGTGAGAAGGACTCAGAGTTATGGCCTTGGTTTTCTAGATGAAGGAGGCAGGTTCACTGATGGAAAATAAGACATGGGAGTTGAATGGGTTTGAGAAAACTGGTGATTCCTGTAAAGAGTAGATGCTGCCAATATAAAGGCAAATATTTCCTTCCTTTAGTTTCCTGTCACTATCATTTGAACACTATGTCAGCATCCAAGAATTTCAAAAGGGACTTTCTCTCAGTGACCTTAAATATTCGTCCCTATTTTATCTGATGTTTCTTCATGACTTTCTTTTGTTCTGTCCTTTTGTACATTACTTTCCACCTTCTGCTTATCATATATTTTTGTTCCCAAGATTATATAACTTTAGGGAATTATTTTGTTCATGTAATTCTGTTACCAATTTCAATCACTGCTTAATTCTCCCTGGACATTCTGTTTTGGATTATCTTCATTTTACAAGTGTCTTTTTGTGGTTAGAGAGTTCCTTTTTTCAGCTTTATGCAAGATTTAAATTTAAACGCCTTGTTTTTAAGATCTTACCATGAAAAAAAAAGGCTCCCATTTTTAACATTATACTGACCTCTAGAGTACAAAAGCTTGAATATCAGTAACAGAAAAAAAATAGCAAGATAATTGACATGGAAACCCTTATTTTTAAAACTCTAGTAAACCTTATTAGAAGTTTCCCAGGTGGCTCAGTGGTAAAGAATCTGCTTGCCGATGTAGGAAACTCAGGAGACGTGGGTTCAATCTTGAGTGGGTCAGGACTGTGGGTCAGGAAGATGCCCCAGAGGAGAACATGGTGACCCACTCCAGTATTCTTGCCTGAAGAATCCCATGGACAGAGGTACCTGGCGGGCTGCACTCCATAAAGTCATGAAGAGTTGGACTCAACTAAGCACATAACACATGCACGGTAATCCTTCTTAGAGGAGTATGCATTCAGAAGAAAACTTTTTTTACTTAAATACATAACTGAAATAATTGAATTTTCATACATGGTCTCATAGGAAACATACCAAGAAAATCTCTACACAGACTTAGCCATAACATAATATTTTGGAACAGGATTTACTTAGAAATAAATACCGTAAAATTCTACTTCACATTTATACACTGTCTCTTCTCTAAAGAAGTCAAGGGATTTCTCTGGTGGTCTAGTGGTTAAGACTTCACCTTCCAGTGCAGAAGGTATGGGTTTAATCCCTGGTTGGGGAGCTAAACCTGGATTACTGTTATTGAATGGTTTGCCTTGAAAACAAACAGAGATCATTCTGTCGTGTTTGAGATTGCATCCAAGTACTGCATTAGGACTCTTTCGTTGACTATGTGGCTACTCCATTTCTTCTAAGGGATTCTTGCCCACAGTAGTAGATATTAGGGTCATCTGAGTTAAATTCACCCATTCCAGTCTGTTTTAGTTCACTGATTCCTAAAATGTACATAATCACTCTTGCCATCTCCTGTATGACCACTTCCAATTTGCCTTGATTCATGGGCCTAACATTCAGGGTTCCTATGTAATATTGCTCTTTAAGCATAGGATTTTACATCCTTCACCTGTCACATCCACTGGGAAAAAAAGACTAGAGATCTCTTCAAGAAAACTAGAGATACCAAGGGAACATTTCATGCAAAGATGAATACAATAAAGGACAGGAATGGTATGGACCTAACCGAAGCAGAAGATATTAAGAAGAGGTGGCAAGAATACACAGAAGAACTATACAGATTTTCATGACCCAGATAACTACGATGATTTGATCACTAACCTATAGCCAGACATCCTGGAATGCAAAGTCAAGTGGGCCTTAGGAAGCATCACTACAAATAAAGCTAGTGGAGATGATGGATTTCCAGTTGAGCTATTTCAAATTCTAAAAGATGATGCTGTGAAAGTGTTGCACTTGATATGCCAGCAAATTTGGAAAACTCAGCAGTGGCCACAGGACTGGAAAAGGTCAGTTTTCATTGCAATACCAAACAAGGCAATGCCAAAGAATGTTCAAACTACCGCACAGTTACATTCATCTCACACGCTGCTGCTGCTAAGTCACTTCAGTCGTGTCCGACTCTGTGCGACCCCATAGACAGCAGCCCTCCAGGCTCCCCCATCCCTGGGATTCTCCAGGCAAGAACATTGGAGTGGGTTGCCATTTCCTTCTCCAATGCATGAAAGTGAAAAGTGAAAGTGAAGTCTCACATGCTAGCAAAGTAATTCTCAAAATTCTCCAAGCCAGGCTTCAACAGTACATGAAATATGAATTTCCAGATGTTTAACTAGATTTAGAAAAGGCAGAGGAACCAGAGATCAAATTGCCAACATCTGTTGGATCATCGAAAAAGTAAGACAGTTCCAGAAAAACATTTACTTTTGCTTTATTGACTACGCCAAAGCCTTTGACTGCGTGGATCACAACAAACTGTGGAAAATTGTTCAAGAGACAGGACTACCAGACCAGCTGACCTGCTTCTGAAAATCTGTATGCAGGTCAGAAAGCAACAGTTAGAACTGGACATGGAACAACAGACTGGTTCCAAATAGGAAAAGGAGTACGTCAAGGCTGTATATTGTCACCCTGCTTATTTAACTTATATGCAGAGTACATCATGAGAAACGCTGGGCTGGATGAAGCAGAAGCTGGAATCAAGATTTCCAGGAGAAATATCAATAACCTCAGATATGCAGATGACACCCTTATGGCAGCAAGCAAAGAAGCACTAAAGAGCCTCTTGATGAAAGTGAAAGAAGAAAGTGAAAAAGTTGGCTTAAAACTTCACATTCAGGAAACTAAGATCATGGCATCTGGTCCCATCACTTCATGGCAAATAAATGGGGAAACACTGGAAACAGTGGCTGACTTTATTTTTTGGGGTTCCAAAATCACTGCAGATGGTGATTGCAGCCATGAAATTAAAAGACGCTTACTCCTTGGAAGGAAAGTTATGACCAACCTAGACAGAGTATTCAAAAGCAGAGACATTACTTTGCCAACAAAGGTCCATAGAGTTAAGGTTATGGTTTTTCCAGTAGTCATGTATGGATGTGAGAGTTGGACTATAAAGAAAGCTAACGGCCAAAGAATTGATGCTTTTGAACTGTTTTGTTGGAGAAGACTCTTGAGAGTCCCTTGGACTGAAAGAAGATCCAACCAGTCAATCCTAAAGCAGATCAGTCCTGAATGTTCATTTGAAGGACTGATATTGAAGCTGAAACTCCAATACTTCGGCCACCTGATGCAAAGAACTGACTCATTTAAAAAGACCCTGATGTTGGGAAGGATTGAAGGTGGGTGGAAAAGGGGACTACAGAGGTTGAGATGGTGTGATGGCATCACCGATGCAATGGACATGAGTTTAAGTGTGCTCCAGGAGTTGGTGGTGGACAGCGAAGCCTGGCATACTGTAGTCCATGGGGTTGCAAAGAGTCAGACATGAGTGACTGAACTGAACTGAGTTGGGGAGCTAAGACCCCACATACCTTTCCACAACAAAACATAAAACAGAAGCTATATTGTAAAAAACTGTAAAAAAATTCAATAAGACTTTTAAAAATAAATAAATAAAGGAAGTCAAGATCTTAAAAAGCAAAACAAGAAAGGAAGAAAATTACCTAATTTTATAGAGATACGAAGAATGGTAGAGGAGTTAGGACTGTCACAAAATCAAGATTGAATAAAAGAAAAAGAGTATAAATTAAATTGGAGAATATTCTCTGTTACCATTTTTGTCCATCCCTCATGTTGTAAATAAAAATTTAGAGGCCCAAATAGGAAATTTGTGATTTACCAAATAAGATCTCCTGGCTTCTCTTTCAATATTTCCCTTATGTAATACAATCTCTCCTACTAGAAGGAGACTTGGGAGGAGAACCACCACGATTCCCATTGACAACAAAAGGTAGTCCCAGTGATAATGAGAAGGGGTATATACACTCAGCTTAAGCTTCATGGTGCTCCGGGAAAATACCACTAAAGGTAAAACTAGGGAGAACCGTATGCTTTCTGAACTCTGCTGCCCGACAAAGCCCTTTTGCCCAGGGAGCCCCAAGGCCATGAAGAGATCAACACCAGATATACTTCTGAAACAAACCAGAAAATGTATATACTTCTGAAACAAACCAGAAAATTTCAGGTGTCATTTAGCAAAAAACAAAAAAAGTGAAAATATAATGTCTTGGTATACAAGCACGTACTTGTTTAATTTAGCCTTCTCAACAATCAAAAACCTAAACAGTGATAGTCCTGTTTTACAAATGAAAGTTTCAAGGAGTTAAATAATGTAGGTTTCACACTGGTTTGAAATGGTTAAACTGACATTTGAAGCCTGGCTATCTCATTTTTAAGTTTCATCTACCCACTCTTTCTTTGGCAGGGAATATCTCATCGTGAGTATTTCAGCACTCAGGCAAGACATGACTAATGATGACCTGTTTAGTGGTAAGCTCTGTTGCTTTTCTGAACAATCTTTCATATTTACTAGGTTTGAAATCAGCCACTAGAAGAACTCTTAAACCACTGGGTTTATTGGCCTTGATGGGATATAGGGATGACTATTAGCATGAAGCAATTTCCCATGAGTATACCCCAAGGCTGTTCTAGGAGCTTGGCAGTAGGAAGCCTGTTTCTCAAAATGCTGTCAGTCTCAAAGTGAGACATCACTTTAAAGTATATCTGATTTCAGTAAAACCATAGACTGATCCTCTTTTCTTTCACTTCAACCATCAAATACCACACAGTTCACATCCCAGCACCCAGACTCCCCTCCCCCAACATATGTACCTTGAAATCACTCACTACATCCTCAGACTGGGAAACCATGGACACAGGGTCAACCCTGGGTGTGACCTGAGCTGGGAGACAGGTTTGTCTTCACCCTCTATAACCTACATTTTCTCTATTTTTCTTCCATATCATACCACTCAAGGTCTCGTAAACCAATGCATTCTTATTCTGATCCCTATAAATCCATCTTACCAAAGTTTAAAATTATGTCAAAATGTAAATGGCAGACAAAATCATCATCTATTATCAACCCAAAATCTATATATTACAGGTTCAAATAATTTTAGGCAAAAGGGAAAAAAATCCATCATGGTGATTGTGGCTTTTTTATAGAGATGACAAGCTTTGATGTCATCTTCTACAGGAGAGCCTCTGTACAATGATCTCAGTGATTCCAGTGGGTCACAAGAGGCTTATTCTCAAAAAAGTGTACAAAAGGAAAAAAAGATCTTATTTTTTAAACTTAGAGAGAAAACAGAGGAAAGACAAGAATCCCTCACATTTGCACTATATACTTCAGGGGGGAAAAGAGCAACTCAGTATTTATTGGGTACCCATAATAAGTCACTCACTCTAATAATGCTCCCATATGTGCTATCTGATTTAATCTGATTTTACTTTTCGTTCAAATTCTATAATAGAGGTAATTTCTCCCATTGTAATTTTTCAGAACCACGCAGGTTTTGAATATCAGAATTGAAAATGGAATTCAAATTGGTTGTCAACTCTCCTTTCCCTAATGCCACCTATAAGTGAACTAGTGGCAGAGTCAGACACAGCTGAGCCCACAGCACATGAGGGAGCTAGTGGGTTTCTCTGTTGATAGCCTTGCATCTGAGAAGTCTCAGCACTATCTTCCGGAGTATTTGTTCTAGACTCAAGCTGCTTGGGTCCAACCCCAGCTAAACTGGTATGACTCTGGGAGAGATACTTAACCTCTTTGAGCCTTAGATATCATTTTTTTTTTTAAGCAAAAGAGTGATAACTGTACCTACTTACAGGATTGTAGTGAGGATTAACTGTAATAAATCACATGAAATGATTAGCGTGGCAGCTCAATAACTTAGCTATTGTGACCATTACCCCCAGGTTGGATGATCTGTAGGCTTTTTCACATGCTTAGTCTTACTGAGTGGAGAGGCTGCAGAAACGTTGTGATAAGAATTCACAGGAAGCCTCAGGAAAAAAAGAGCTGTGCCTGATTCTGCTCTTGGAGCAGGAATGGGATTGAAGACACCAAGTATTCAACAAAGAGGCTGTCCAGGACATGGGTGATAAATATCTCCCCTAGTGTTTTGCACAGAATGGTGCCATAAAAATGACTCAATCAAATAAATAAATAAATTAGAGAATCACTAGAAGACCTCCTAATATGGATCCTATATTAGCTGAAAGTGTTAGTCACTCAGTCATGTCCAAATCTCTGTGACCCTATGACAAACAGCCTGCCAGGCTCCTCTGTCCATGGAATTCTCCAGGCAAGAACACTGAAGTGGTTAGCTATTTCCTTCTCCAGGGAATCTTCCTGACTCACGGATTGAACCCAGGTCTCCTGAATTGGCATCCAAATTCTTTACTGGCTGAGCCATCAGGGAAGCTCTATATTAGCTAAACTTAGTTTCAAATTTCCTGATTCCTCTTTCTCAGCTTTCTAATAAGAGCTCACAACAAACCCTTTCTCTAAAATTTCAGTAGATCTCAAGGGAAAGACATCTTTAAAATGCAATGCCTTTCTTAGTGTACAGTGTGATAGGCCAAGTGGACTTTTGGACAGCCCTAAAATCCCATGACTCTAAGGTTGGAACATGTTCTGCTTCAATCAGTCACTCCAAATGGAACATATTTGTAGGATGTTGGACATGGCATTGTACATAGCAGCAGAGCCATCTAATTCACTTTTAAAACACCAAAAGACAATTAAAAGATGCTTACTCCTTGGAAGGAAAGTTATGACCAACCTAGATAGCATATTCAAAAGCAGAGACATTACTTTGCCAACAAAAGTCCGGCTAGTCAAGGCTATGGTTTTTCCAGTGGTCATGTATGGATGTGAGAGTTGGACTGTGAAGAAAGCTAAGCGCCAAAGAATTGATGCTTTTGAACTGTGGTGTTGGAGAAGACTCTTGAGAGTCCCTTGGACTGCAAGAAGATCCAACCAGTCCATTCTGAAGATCAGCTCTGGGTGTTCTTTGGAAGGAATGATGCTAAAGCTGACACTCCAGTCTTTTGGCCACCTCATGCGAAGAGTTGACTCATTGGCAAAGACTCTGATGGTGGGAGGGATTGGGGGCAGGAGGAGAAGGGGATGCCAGAGGATGAGATGGCTGGATGGCATCACCGACTCAGTGGACGTGAGTTTGAGTGAACTCTGGGAGTTGGTGATGGACAGGAAGGCCTGGTGTGCTGCGATTCATGGGGTCGCAAAGAGTCAGACATGACTGAGCGACTGAATTGACTGACTGACTGACTGACTGAGAACATCAAATATGTGGCTTGTCCACAGTAAGTTCAAGCCAGAGTATTAAATTTTCAATATAAAAATCATCTTTTCTAGTCTTTGAGCTTTGTCTTCCACCTTTGAAAGGCTGCCAAGTTAGTTTAAGAAGCAGGCATATATATTTTTTTAATTTTATTTTATTTTTAAACTTTACATAATTGTATTAGTTTTTGCCAAATATCAAAATGAATCCGCCACAGGTATACATGTGTTCCCCATCCTGAACCCTCCTCCCTCCTCCCTCCCCATACAAGTTAGTTTAAGAAGCAGGCATATATTTTTAAAAGAGAAAAAAGATCTTTACTCAGAAGATATATATATAAGATATATATAAGATATATTTACAGACCTTCGATTGAAGACCTTCGATTGAAGGGACTTGGGAAAGTAAAAAAGTTAGAAAAGTCTCTTCTGAGCAACATTAGAGACAATTATTGACAATGCTATAAAAAACAAAATCCAGCAATAAACAGCTGTTTAGATAAGAAGCGAATCAATAGACTGGAGCTTTAGTTGCTCTTTTTACTTCCTTTTCCAAGACTAGGAAAAGCCAAATTGTTTCATATTGTCGTTGCTGTTCAGTCACTAACCATGTCTGACTCTGAGACCACATGGACTGCAACATGCCAGGCTCCTCTGTCATCCACTATCTCCTAGAGTTTGCTTAAATTCACGTCCATTGAGTAGAGGATGCTATCTAACTATCTCACCCTCTGCCGCCCTCTTGTCCTTTTGCCTTCAATCTTTCCCAGTATCAGGATCTTTTTCAATGAGTTGGCTCTTCACATTGGTGGCCAAAGTATTGGAGCTTCAGCTTCAGCATCAGTCCTTCCAATGAATATTCAGGGTTGATTTCCTTTCAGATTGACTGGTTTGATCCCCTTGCAGTCCAAGGGACTCTTAAAGAGTATTCTCCAACCCTACAATTCAAAAATATCAATTCTTTGGTGCTCAGTCTTCTTTATTGTCCAACTCTTACATCCATACATAACTACTGGAAAAACCATAGCTTTGACTAGATGAACCTTTGTCAGCCAAGTGACATCTCTGCTTTTGAGTGCACTGTTTGTGTTTGTCATAGCTTTCCTCCCAAAGAGCAAAAGTCTTTTAATTTCATGGCTGCAGTCACTGTCCACAGTGATTTTGGAGCCCAAGAAAGTAAAATCTGTTATTTTTTTCCCACTTTTTCCCCTTCAACTTGCCATGAAGTGATGGGACTGGATACCATGACCTTAGTTTTTTGAATGTTGAGTTTTAAGCCAGCTTTTTCACTCTCCTCTTTGACCCTCATCAAGAGGCTTTTTAGTTCCTCTTCACTTTATGCCTTTAGAGTGATATCATCTGCATATCTGAGGTTGATATTTCTCCTAGCAATCTTGATTCCAGCTTGTGATTCATTCAGCCTGGCATTTCACATGGTGTACTCTGCATATAGGGCTTCCCCATGTGGTGCTAGTGATAAAGAACCTGCCTGACAATGGAGGAGACGTAAGAGACGTGGGTTCAATCCCTGAATTGGGAAGATCCCCTGGAAGAGGGCATAGCAATCTACTCCAGTATTCTTGCCTGGAGAATCCCATGGACAGAGGAGTCTGGTGGGCTACTGTCTATAGTTTTGCAAACAGTAGGACGTGACTGAAGTGACTTAGCACACATGTACTCTACATTTAAGTTAAATAAACAGGGTGACAATATACAGCCTTATCATACTCCTTTCCGAATTTTGAACCAGTCAGTTTTTCCATTTTTTTCTAACTGTTGCTTCTTGACCTGCACACAGGCTTTTCAGGAGACAGATAAGGTAGTTTGGTACTACCATCTCTTTAAGAATTTTCCACGGTTTGTTGTGATCCACACAGTCAAATACTTTTGTGTAGTCAATGAAGTAGAAGTAAATGTTTTTCTGAAACTGTTTTCTGGAATTCTTTTATATTCATTATTATTCCTTATATTTCATGTATACACCTAGAGGTGCCATGGTATATGCTGAGGTTCAAGAGAGAAGAAGGTAAAGAGTAAATCAGATGGAAGTTAATCCAGGAAACATTCAGGAAAGGCAACATATATACTTTTGGAATTGGAGTTGGTTACAAACAGATATTACTCTGCCTACAAAGGTCCATATAGTCAAGGCTATGGTCTTCCCAGTGGTCATGTACAAGTTGTGAGAGCTGGGCCATAAAGAAGGCAGAACACCAAAGAATCGACGCCTTTGAACTGTGGTGCAGAAGAAGACTCCTGAGAGTCCCTTGGACAGCAAGGAGATCAAACCAGTCAATCTTAAGGGAAGTCAACCCTGAGTATTCACTGGAATAACTGAAGCTGAAGCTCCAGTACTTTGGTCATCTGATGAGAACAGACGACTCATTGGGAAAGTCCCTGATCCTGGGAAAGATTGAGGGCAGAAGAAGAGAGCATCAGAGGATGGCATCACCAATGCAATGAACAGGAACTTGGGCAAACACCGGGAAATGGTGAGGGACAGGGAGGCCTGGTGTGCTGCAGTCCATGGGGTCACAAAGAATCGGAAATGACTGAGTGACTGAACAGCAATGGAGATATAGTTTCAGAACTATATGTTGCAGAATTGTGAGCATCACAAAACAGAAAATTATGAGCCATATCTCATTATTGACCAAGAAGAGCATCTGGCAAGGCTCAGTGAGTCTACTTGAATAAATAAATGTTCCCCCAAAGACCTAAAGCCCACCTTTCAGAGAATTTCTGCGACATTAGTTTTCTGTAGAGCACACTTTGGGAACCACTGATATATTGCTATATGAATATGATACTAAATTTATATTGATATGTGAGAATAAAATTATTACTTATATACTTGTAGGGCTTATCATTCATTTTCAAGTAATTTCGCTCATTTAATTTTCAAAATTACACTATTAGTTCAGTATTAAAATATTAATTTCAAAGATACAGAAACAAAATCTAAGAAAGATTAAACAATTTGCCCAAAATCTTTTGGGCAAAGTAATCATACACAGAACCAAGACTCAGGGCTAGACCTTTAGGATTAAATCCTGTGCTATTTCCAGCAATGACAGCAGTGACTAAGCAGGAAAAGAAGGCTTTGGGAATATATAGCAGCTTTCTCCTAAAGAGTATAACTATGTTACGTGCACAGTCTCATCACTCTCTCAATATTTCAGAAGGAAGACAAATGATCGCATTTTTCATTTTGCCGCAGTCTTTCTTCTGTTTCCCTTCACATTAGACTCCAAACAATATTTACTGTTCCTTCAAGAAAGTACAGTCTACAGATCCAATTAAACTGAATGATCCTTTTGTCCACTGTTTATGGATTAAACTGAATGCCCCTGAAAGGCTGAAACAAGCAGTGGACAAATTGGTCACCCATGCTGATATTATTGGCAACATTCACCAACTGAATACATGTAGCTCTGACCTGCTTAAATTACTTGGAGTTAGATCCTGTTTCTGTTGTCAAAGTTCTCCAGGAGGAGACAGAAATCACTAGGTTGAGTGTCAAATGACTTTAAATAAGAAAAACTGTAATCTTTTTAAAATGGGCAACAAGGTGAAGGCTTTTAGGAAAATAAAACCCAAACAGAATTAGTCCAGAAACATTTGAGGATTCTGTAATTGAAGAACAGATGTGCAACAAAAACCAATCAGAATGACTGTTGCAAGTATTTTAGCAAACTGTTTCTCATCTCTGAATCCAGTTTCCCCTCTTTAAAACACGGTTCCTGATGTTGATTTACCTTGTGGAGTAGCAAAGGTTAGGTGAAAGCATATGTAGTACCCAGTAAATGTCCAGGACTCTCTTTGTTTTATTTTTCCTGATACATGGGCTCATCATTTGAAGATAATGTCATTGAATTTCAGGCAAATGCCTTGATATGATGATGAGTTTTGCCTCCAAGAGAAACTGAATGCTCTAAAACACTGCACGCTGGGGGTGGAGGTGGGGAGTAGGGAGATGAAGTGGGAGTTTACATTGTTTGTGATGATACTTTTTCATTCTGATTTTGGAAGAGAGACTGTGGCATCCACAACGATTTTATGATCTGTTATTTCTTTGTGTCTAAGGTTCTTTGGATCTTTGAAAGCCATGAGTGTTTATATCTAAATAAGAATCTGAAGCTAGCCTGGAGAATCTGAAGCAGAAGGAATCAGTTTTCTGCTGTTTAGTCTCCAGTGGGAACAGAAGGGCCCAGCAAACCTTTACAGAATATTCTCTTTTCCTGATAGTGCAAAAAAGCAGAAAAATCAGTAACATGATCTTGAAACCTGAACAATGACCTTTAGGAAATGTCAAAGTGAGTATGGCACACTGACTATGGAAAGAGGGATACTCTTGTGAATGAGGATTTTTCCCAGAAAGCATTACTTTGAAAGCATGAGGTTAAAGCAATGAGTTTGTGATCACAAAATAAAATATTTATGCCAAGAGCACAGCATTAAAGGATAGACATGCTGAGAATAAAGGAAATTTTAAAATATTATCCTATGTTTCTTAGTTATTAAGATACATGAGTATGTATGCATCTGATTACATAGAGGGTATAATTTCAAAATGGATTCCATACAATTTATTTCCAAGCTTCAAAATTTTATATTTTTGCTAATTAAAAAATGAAAATGTATGTGAAGACACATAACAGGTATGATTGTGGGGCTTGCTGAGACATATTATGCATATTTAACTCACTTTCCAACATAGCAAATTCCTCAGCTCAAAGTAAAAGGATCCTACATAGATTCCATAGTAGAGCATTTTCTGTTTGTTTAGAAATATTAGAGGTCAGTTCATAGCTAGAATTAATGCATAAAGATTTCTTTTACTTTTTATTTATATATTATTTAGTTCTTACGTATAAACATTGCTGTTTCTGACTACCTTATCCCCTACAAATAAAGCTTCAAATATTAGAAAACATTTCAAAATAAAAATGTAGATTTTGTCAATTTGCAGAGTGATTGTTTTGGTGTTAATAGATTCTTATTAAACTTCAAACAAGCCATCTCATTTCTGACAAAAGCCCCTGGCAATTAAAGAGTATAAATCTCTGAAGGGGAAGAGAAAAATACAGAGAAAGAGCTTCAAACCCAGTAGAGAAGGAAAGAGAGAGCAATGCCCATTATATCCTTTTTTTTTCCCCTCATTTTAACTCAATTCCTCTTTGGTCAAAGGTTAAAGACATTTTCTTTGGGTGTTTAGGGCTTCTAAAATAAAGAAGGATGAGTTAATTCTCTTCCTTTTAATTATCACAGTGTATAAGTACACATTCACAGTGACCTTTACATGGTCAAAAGCCAAAGAAAGCGCTTTTGATGTATAAGTATTTACTGTAAGCAAATTCAAAAAGTCTTATTTCTGTGTGCCCTGGATCTTACTTTCAAGTTAAAAGAATTTCAAGTCAATAAAATGTATATCCCTAATTAAAATTTCACATTAATCAGAAAATAGGACCTGGTCTGCTCCTTCCAGAACCCAGGACCAAAGCCCCCCACTGGGAATGTGGGCTGAGCCTTAAGACCATCACTGGGCTGTGAAGATCAAGATGGCAGAGAGAGCTCAGTTTCCCCCAAGACACATCAAAAATCCATCTGTTGATACATAGGAGAAACTTATGGAAAACAAACTGAAAACTGGCAGAAAATCTCTTCCACAACAAAGGCTATGAGGAAAGATCACAGAGTCAGGTTAGAAGGGAAGAGAAATATTAGGTCAGGACTTACACATCCCCCAGGCCCCCAGGAGGGGACTCACAAGGGTAGAGGGATTACAAAGATTCCGAGATCCTCCCTGGGGAGTGAGGGGTTTACCTCAGATGTTGGGATCCCATCCCAGTGATCCAACACCAGGATGGTGGGTCCCACTAGCTGGTATGAAAACCAGTGAGATTTACAGGAGGCTGGTAGAAACCCAGAACCCATTTATGAAAAGTGTACACACATTCTCCCCATCCACCCCCCACATACATGTGTCTCTACGTTGTTCTCAAACAAATATTTTATATTTTGCCCAGTTTTTTGTTTAGTTTCAATAAGTGGCTTAGAAAGACCTCCACAGTCTGCCATACTGGAAAACATCAAAAGTTGCATGATTTGTTAAGCTTATATTGCAACCCCATGGACTGTAGCCTGCCAGGCTCCTCTGTCCATAGGATTTCCCAGACAAGAATACTGGAGTGGGTTGCCATTCCCTTCTCCAGGGGATCTTCCCCACTCAGGATCGACCCCACTGGGTCTCCTGTATTGCAGGTGGATTGTTTACCAAATGAGCCACCAGAGAAGCCGTAAGTTTATGAGCACAATATAATATTTAACTATAGTATTACCATTCAATGGTTAATTCCAGAAAGTCAGAGAGATAATCAAATAAAATATTACCTATTCTAATCAAATTAATTATACCATACACCTCGGTACAGCTTTTATTATTTTGAAATATGTACTAATTATTATTCTCATAAGAAAAGATATTTTCCAAAGCATCATATATAAATACTAGAGAGAAATTTTTGATGTAGATGTATCACAACCTACCCCTAGTATCCAACCTACATATGTTATGTACGTACTCTCATACATGAATTGTTATTAGATTTGCTAAAAGCTTGTTGTATAGATTTTTTTTTTCTGTCTTGTAGAAAAATGGCTCTTGTAATGACAAAGTCAGCATATTTCTATTGCTCTGTTCTTTCTTGTTAGTTTATACTTTTATCATTATTATTATGATCTTTTTTTCCCCATATGTTTGAATTATTTCTAATTTTGATTCTTAACTGTTTGATTCATATATATTTACTTCTTAAATTTATATAAAAATTGTAATGCCACAAACTAGTCATGATCACATCATGTCCATATTG
The DNA here is from genome assembly GCF_027580195.1 of Bos mutus. Taxonomy (NCBI): domain Eukaryota; kingdom Metazoa; phylum Chordata; class Mammalia; order Artiodactyla; family Bovidae; genus Bos; species Bos mutus. Next base: position 87,704,190 of record NC_091617.1, on the reverse strand, counting down.
TTAATTCCTAAAATAATTTGTCATATTGTATGTTATATCTTACTTTTATATGTTCTTTTCTAAATATTCTACAGTGATAATTGTGTTTGGTTTACTTTTTAATATGTGGTTAGGTTAAATTTAGAGTGAATATTTTTCCCCATTTTTCAGGCTCAACTGAAATATACAAGTTACTTTCTGATGAGCTATTAAAAACAATATTCTTCACATTCTGACACTCCTAACCCATGACTAAATGAGATTTAGAATTATCATCTGGAAATAGATGCATCATTTTGTTTAGAGGGTAAAATGTTTAGTTCAATCTTTCACCCTCAATGGCTATTTTTATTTTGCTCTTCTCTATTGCTTGCTCCTGGGGAAATGAGCTGCTATGTTGTAAGTGAGCTTAGAAGTGGATCTGAGACCTTCCAATAGACAAGAAAGTGAGCTTGAAAATGGATCCCCTTTCATTTGAACCTTGAGATGGCTGCAGACCTGACCAACACCTAAATAACTACCTTGTTTGAAACCGTGAACTGAGACAACTCAGCTAAACCATTGAGGATTACTGACCCACACAATCTATGAGATAAAAAAATGTTTGCTTCTTCAAGCCACTTCATTTTTAGAGCAATTTGTTACATAGAAATAGATAACTAGTACATCTTCCATTTCTTTTTTTATTTTATTTTTAAACTTTACATAATTGTATTAGTTTTGCCAAATATCAAAATGAATCCGCCACAGGTGTACATGTGTCAAATTAAAAAAAAATCCCAAGTGAGACAGCAATGTATGGGGGAAAGAGAATAAGACTAAACCAAGTAAAAGTTAAAGCAAAATTGTGGTCAACTCTCAACTGTCTTTAAGTAGAGAAATCAGAGATGCTAGTCTCCTAAGAGAAGGTGATTAAGAACCCTGGCTACCAGTCCTTCTGATTAGGAAGAGACAATCCAGTGCTGGGAACTAGAAGAGATGAATAGAGTTAAGTGTATAGTCTACGGCCCCAAAACGCTGCTCTACTCATGAACCAAATCTACGGCTATGGCCTCTCCTTCGCAATCCTGCATGTCCATGAGCTGTCTCATGGAATTGTCTCTTGCTTCTTTACAGACTGCTGGTTGACATCTGCTCTCAGTTGAGCTTCAGGTTCATGGTAACGCTCTGTGTTCCAATCAGTTCTGTCCTTACATGTATTTGGCACAAGGAATTATAGTTTTAATTGGATCCAAAAGCTGAAATTCCTGAGAAGGATATTTATTTAAAACCACAAAAGAAATGCTATCAAATCCTTTGGGAATAATTCTCAGGAGAGTTACATTTCCTGTCATGTGCTTTATCTCTTTCACAATATAAAAGATGAGATTTTTTTTTTTCCTTCTGGAGTGTTTTAAGATCTCTGACATCTAGTTTAAAAGTGATGAACGTGCAACTTCAGTAATATCTTGCTTTAGTGGTGGGAAACATCAATTGATGGAGCTATGCCTGTGATGTTCATTCTAGTGCACTCTATCATAACCACATTTTTCCTGTTAAAATTTGGATTTGGTCCTGCCACTTGACTTGTGGAGAATAGGTTATCTTGTTTCAAAAATATCTTTGCCAACTATCAGTCATCATTAGTGGAAACATCTTTTTTTTGCTTCCTGCTTCATCCTGTCTAATAATTCAATAAGCATACTTTCTCAATCATGTCTTTGTTGTCTTTTCTTGGCTTATTCTGCTTTGCTCCAATTTTTCATCTTAGTGTAGTTGCTCCCAATGCTAGTGCCTTTTGAAAAATTGACATAAAGCTCCCTTCCCTCTCTGCTTTCATTCTCTCCACTTGCCAAGTCAGGGATCCTGGAGCCCAGAATAGATAACTTTATTTCCATTTGTAAAAGACCACCTATGAATATCTAGAGATGTATGATTATAAATAAGAGAGGTACTTGGGGAAATGTTCATCAGCTGGTTGCTCTCAAAAGGCAGTTGGGCAGGCTATTATATAAGAGCTCAGGCTTCACCATGAGTGGACCTGGGTTTTCACTGTAATTTTGCTATTTAATAGTGTGGCCTTAGGGAAAATTTTAAATGCTTTCTGGGTATGAGATTCCTTACATATTAAACAGTATTTACCTAGATATTGCTTTGAGTTTTACATGCCATAATGTATGTTCAGATCAGATCAGATCAGTCACTCAGTTGTGTCCGACTCTTTGCGACCCCATGAATCGCAGCACGCCCGGCCTCCCTGTCCATCACCAACTCCCAGAGTTCACTCAGACTCATGCCCATCGAGTCAGTGATGCCATCCAGCCATCTCATCCTCTGGCATCCCCTTCTCCTCCTGCCCCCAATCCCTCCCAGCATCAGAGTCTTTTCCAATGAGTCAACTCTTCGTATGAGGTAGCATCATTCCTTCCAAAGAAATCCCAGGGCTGATCTCCTTCAGAATGGACTGGTTGGATCTCCTTGCAGTCCAAGGGACTCTCAAGAGTCTTCTCCAACACCACAGTTCAAAAGCATCAATTCTTCAGCGCTCAGCCTTCTTCACAGTCCAACTCTCACATCCAGAGCACAGGAAAAACCATAGCCTTGACTAGACGAACCTTTGTTGGCAAAGTAATGTCTCTGCTTTTGAATATGCTATCTAGGTTGGTCATAACTTTCCTTCCAAGGAGTAAGCGTCTTTTAATTTCATGGCTGCAGTCACCATCTGCAGTGATTTGGGAGCCCAAAAAAATAAAGTCTGCCACTGTTTCCAGTTTCCCCATCTATTTCCCATGAAGTGATGGGACCGGATGCCATGATCTTCGTTTTCTGAATGTTGAGCTTTAAGCCAACTTTGTCACTCTCCTCTTTCACTTTCATCAAGAGGCTTTTTAGTTCCTCTTCACTTTCTGCCATAAGCATGGTGTCATCTGCATATCTGAGGTTATTGATATTTCTCCCGGCAATCTTGATTCCAGCTTGTGTTTCTTCCAGTCCAGCGTTTCTTCCAGTCCAGCGTTTCTCATGATGTACTCTGCATATAAATTAAATAAGCAGGGTGACAATATACAGCCTTGACGTACTCCTTTTCCTATTTGGAACCAGTCTGTTTTTCCATGTCCAGTTCTAACTGTTGCTTCCTGACCTGCATACAAATTTCTCAAGAGGCAGATCAGGTGGTCTGGTATTCCCATCTCTTTCAGAATTTTCCACAGTTGATTGTGATCCACACAGTCAAAGGCTTTGGCATAGTCAATGAAGCAGAAATAGATGTTTTTCTGGAACTCTCTTGCTTTTTCCATGATCCAGCGGATGTTGGCAATTTAATCTCTGGTTCCTCTGCCTTTTCTAAAACCAGCTTGAACATCAGGAAGTTCACGGTTCATAAATTACTGAAGCCTGGCTTCGAGAATTTTGAGCATTACTTTACTAGCGTGTGTGATGAGTGCAATTGTGCGGTAGTTTGAGCATTCTTTGGCATTGCCTTTCTTTGTGATTGGATGAAAACTGACCTTTTCCAGTCCTGTGGCCACTGCTGAGTTTTCCAAATTTGCTGGCATATTGAGTGCAGCACTTTCACAGCATCATCTTTCAGGATTTGGAATAGCTCAACTGGAATTCTATCACCTCCACTAGCTTTGTTCGTAGTGATGCTTTCTAAGGCCCACTTGACTTCACATTCCAGGATGTCTGGTTCTAGGTCAGTGATCACACCATCGTGATTATCTGGGTCATGAAGATCTTTTTTGTACAGTTCTGTGTATTCTTGCCATCTCTTCTTAAGTGCTTTTAAAAGAGTCTGGAATATAATAAATGCTCAATAAATATCAGCCTTGCCTCCCCCCAAACAAGTTGGTTTGCCAGGTATGCTGTTATATTATAGGCTTTTCTGTAATGAGATATACATTCTCTGTCATTAAATATACAAGGATGGAATTTAGCTTGTAAGACAAACATATTTAGGAAATTATGAAGCTCATTTTATAGGATTTACTTCAGGTATTTGTGGACACACAGTTGGCTGATGAGTAATGTATAACCACCTATTGTTAAATGGGTGCTCTATTATCAAGAAATGCATAATGTCTGATAGGTAGATAGTTAGATGATAGCTAGATAGCTAGATAAAATCATGAGATCACAGAATTTGAAAAATTAAAAAGATCTGAAAAAATTAGTAATGCAACCCCTAAAGTTACAGATGGAGAGGGGAGGGATGAGGCTGAGTTTATAAAAACGCAGTTCTCCCAAATTCCATTCCTGCACTATTTCCACTGTGCCAGTAGGTGGTCTGTAGATGTTTCCATAGAATCCTGCAATCAAATAACACCAAAGAATTTATAATCCTTTGCAACTATTTGTACAACAAAAAAACATTTAAAGAATTTGAATTTGTAAGTCTACTTACAGGAGATCATTACAGATTAGCTGCTTTTTTGATACAGCAAAGGATTTTGCCTGAACTATATACACTCCTCATTTGACTCCTTTTGATCATTGTGGGTAGGACAATAAATGGCCTTTGGAGATGAAAATGGATTTGAAGCATTCAACCACACACAATCAAAATGTGTTGAAAGTAATAAGTTCACTTATCAAGTAAAATTCCCAAAGTGTATAACCTTCTCTAGGCCAGTATGCTAAGCCTTTTGGCAAAGTTTATTAGCATTTTAAAAACACTAGAATGAAAAAAGAAGTCTCCCTGATTTCAGATTCAACTAGAATGTACTGAATATCAACTATGTTTCAGGGACTTTAAGGAACACTTTTTACACATATAATTTTAATTAATTTTATAACTGTATGGAGCCAGTGGAATTTATATGTAACTGTTGATAAAACTGATGTTCACAAAATCAAATTATTTATCTAGAATTACAGATATTCAAGTGAGTGAGTTAGGTTTGCAACCTAAATTTCAATTTCAAGTGTGATGTATTATACTATAATTGCCTCAGAAAACCTCTTGGGTTTTTGTGTTTGTTTTTACCAAGAAAAAACAATATTAAAAAATGTTCAGCAAAATAAAAACAAATCAGATATAATCCTATTACTCTGGTATAGCTTTGTGTTTCTGAGTGTATTTCCAAGTGATATTTATCCAAAGGCATTCATAATTTTACACAGGTCTAATCCCAATGTCTGCTCACTTTTATTATCATTCTGACTTTTGAGTATGTCACCATGTTTTTGCAAGTGTTTTTTACTATTTTTATGCGTGTAAATAAAAATAATAATTGTCCTTTGTTGGACAATGATTTATTCTATGTTCCATTAACACTGAATATTTAATAGATTAATGAACAATTCGTGAATATAGTTTTTCCTTTCGTTTGAATAATTTTTATGATAAATTTCCACTAATTAGAATCCTGAGTTCAAGAATATGGCTTTTTTTCTCTTTATATTTACTGACATATTTTTGTTGTGCTGTTCAGTCTCTTAGGTTGTGTCTGACTCTTTGTGACCCCATGGACTGCAACATGCCAGGCTTCTCTGTCCTCCACTATCTCCCAGAGTTTACTCAGACTCATGTCCATTGAGTCAGTGATGCTATCTGACCATCTTATGCTCTGCTACCCCCTTCTCCTTTTGCCTTCAACCTTTCCCAGCATCAGAATCTTTTTCCAATGAGACAACTCTTCACATCAGGTGGCCAAAGCATTGGAGCTTCAGCTTCAGCATCAGTTCTTCCAATGAATATTCAGGGCTGATTTCCTTTAGGATTGACTGGTTCAATCTCCTTGCAGTTCAAGGGATTCTCCAGAGTCTTCTCCAGCACCACAGCTTCTTTATGATTCAACTCTCACATCCATACATGACTACTGGAAAAGCCATAGCTTTGACTATAAGGACCCTTGTCAGCAAGGTGATGTCTCTGCTATTTAAAAAAAAAAATTATATAAATTTATACTTTATTATTGACCAATCTTGCTCCAATATCTACAATGTTGGAAGAATAAAAAATAACTAAAAATAGAATGAAAACGTCCACTCATTTGTGGCAGTTGACACATAGAGGACCACATACCCAGAAGGTTCTGGTGCTTGGTTTAATACTCTGTTGTTACCATCTTCAAAATATTAATAATTTCATTTTTGACCTTGTGATTTGTAAGTGAAGCCCAATGAGACAATAAAGCAAAAGAAACAGGATCAAAAGATGATAGCATGTCTGCAGTTCCTTGGCCCCTCATTTGCACATAGCAGCATATAGCATTCCCCATGTCTTATGATCACAAAGTTCTGATGCACCTACAATGCGTGGGAGCTATGTGAAATTCAAATAAAGGTAAGCCCACTAAGCTTATGCCTGAGCGGGGATGCTAACAGCCCTGAGAAATCACATCTTTTCAATCAAATCAGAATTTGCTTCAAATGCAGAAGAAGGCAGTACACTCTAAGAAAGATGAGCCACCTAGGAACTCTATCATATCATTTCTTATCCGTGTTCCATTCCTGTAATAGCCAACCATTTGCACTGGAAATGATGATGGTAAGAAAATGAAAGATACGTCAACCCATAGTTCTTTTTTTTTCAGTCTTTTCTTACATGTAAATAAGCTGAAGATGGTGTTGATGGAATGTGCAAATGTCAAGAAATTAAGAAAAAAACAAAACAGTTGCTTAGGGTTGTGCATCATATTCATCCTCTTGGTAAAAACGATAAAAAAATGCAGGTATGAACTATGGAAATATAAATTGTGCAGTTTTAGTGAGCTGTGTATAAATCAAATGTTCTTATATTTATATATAAACAGTGAAATTCATGCTAACTTAAAATTTTTAATTTTCCATACTTAGAACAGCATTATGTAGCAAATAAACAAAGAAAGAGAATGCTTTCTATTTTAATACACTTAATGTCACTTTTTTCCTGCTTTTTGAACCAGGAGCCCTATATTTTCCCTTTGCACTGAGGCCTGCAAATTATGTAGCCAGTCCTGTCTTTAAGTATTGAGAAGCTGTCAAGTTTATGGTAGCGGATACATGTTTTCAAAATTCTGATTTTAACTTGAAAGCTCAGTTTTTATCATTGGCCACAAATACTGTCAGTTGCTTGCCTTGAAGTGACAGGCTCACTTCATTTTTTCTTGAGAAAATGTCTGCCAAATACTCAAGTCTGAATAACCATAGCTTCTTTCAAGCAAGAACAGTATTTCATTTTGAAATGAGGGGGAGAGTTCAGCTCTCAACAATTGCACAATGAAATAGCCATCATCTTTGGTATACAGCAGAGCTGCTTTATGCATATTTTTTCACAACAATATTAAAAAGACTTGTACTCAAAAATTGAGGTTGAATAAAATTAATAATTTATACTGCTCTATCCAAGGCCTTTTTCCCCCTTTCCTGTATATGTATGACAATGAAGAAATCTCTACCAGTATTGTTTATTGCTACTACTTTGATTCCAGGTAAGACTTCTACTTTGATTCCAGGTAAGCAGTGTATCCTCCCATGGTATTTGCATCATCTGTGTAAATGTCAACACATTTTTTTTTAAACTACATGATTTTTTAGTATTATTATGACAATTTTGATAACACGACCTCTGGAAAGAGGGTCTCTGGGGCCTTCAGAGGTTTACAAACCACACCAAGAATAACTCCGCTAGTTGATTTATTGTAAAGGGGAAAATATCATATGTTATTTGAAATGTATTTTGTACTTAAATAAGAAATTAAGCTTCACTAAATCTTTAATCTGCAAATGGACACCAGAACCCTCATTTTTGCATGTCAAATGAATATCTATCCCACATAAAAAGGTAAAATATACTAAGGGAAGAATGAGATTTCCTCAGTCCAAAGAGCTTGACAGTGATAACCTTACTCTTTGGTTCTTTTGATAACCTTACGCTTTCGTTCTTTTACTCTTCATATTTTCACTTATGATGTCAATAGTGTTTGTCTATTCTCTTATGCTTTTGAGCTGGCTAATCCCCACAAAAATGGTCAGAGACCTTGAAATATTTCTGCCAAGAAATAAGAAGCTAAAACTAATAAAGAAATCAAGAATCAAGAAACCAAATCAAACTGAAACGATAGAGCTGGCACTTCCACTCCTTAAGTGAGCTTGTCTTTTGTCATGATATGAGGTTAAAATCCATAATGAACTAATCAGATATGATCAGAAGTCAGTCAAATTGTTCCAAAGTATCAACAAAACTATTTGATAGTGAAGGATGATGAATAACCCTAAAAAGTATATACTCTATTTGAAACTTTAAAGATATATGTATACATATAACCCCTGTCTATAGTAAAACCATGAGTATTTTCACTTATAAAAATTAGATAAATTAAATAAAATTATGTAAATGCAAGTAAAAAGATTATCAATGATGTAGTGCATTAGGATCTAAGGATTATTATTGAATCAGTTCTACACACATGAAGTTCATAGAGAAGAAACAAGAGTACTCCAAGCAAATAATAAAAAAAAAACCTAGTATAATAATACCAATATTAGACAAAATAGAATTTAAGAAAAATTGTTAATAGAAGAACATAAAATCCTGATAAAAGAACAACTCATAAAGAAAATACAATAATCATGAATGTGTATCACTAAAACTATAATCTTGAAATATATGAAGCAAAATCAACATGATGGAGAAATTGACAAATCTACAAAATGGGGAAATTTTTTTATCTCTCTTTCTGAAATTGATAGATAAAACAAATTAAAAATAATCAAGAACATTGGGAAAATGACCAACACTGGTAATAAGCAAGTGTTAATAATCTAATAAAATTTGACATACAGTTGACCCTTGAACAATGTGGGGTTAGGGGTGCTGATCCTGTGAGCAGTTGAAAATACACCTATGTTATAGTCAGCCCTCTGCACCTGTGGTTCTTCTAACCCACTGGATCCAATACCTACACACCATGTAGGACTGTAGTATTTACAACTGAAAAAAATCTGCTTAAAAGTGGGCCCACACAGTTCAAACCCATGTTGTTCAAGGGTCAAGTGTATTCAGTTTCCTACCCAGCACTAGGAAATGGGTATTCATTTAACTATTACAACAAAAAAATTTAGAACAATCTAAATGTTCACTAAAAAGAAACAAGATGAAAAAAATACATTCAACCATTAATATGTTCAACCATTTATATTGTTTCAATATTTTTAAGCGAAGAAAAAATGAAGACGGGACAATGCATATAGTTTAACATGCTTGTGCGTGTGTGAGTGTGTGCTAAGTTGCTTCAGTCATGTCTGACTCTTTGCAACCCTATGGACTGTAACCCACTAGGCTTCTCTGTCCATGGGATTCTCCAGGCAAGAATACTGGAGTGGGTTGCCATGGCCTCCTCCAGGGGATCTTCCCAACCCAGGGATCAAACCCACATCTCTTATGTCTCCTGCATTGACAGGTGGGTTCTTTACCACTAGTGCCACCTGGAAAGCCCATAGTTTAACATGTGCATGTAAAAAATAAATCACACATACCAACAAAATATGTTTGAAAATAACTTTATGACAGGTGCTAATTCAACTATTGATAATAATTACTCTTGAGAAAGGACAAAGAAAAAGATTTACATTTTAATCACTTGCATTGTTTGAAATTTTTATGACAAGGAAGTATGTAAATATAATAGGTATAATAGAGACAGAGAAGAAGAAAGTGTGGCTTTCCCTATCCTTGGGTAATGGTAGGATGCTGCAGCAGAAAGCAAGCTCTGTATTGGCAAGACTGTGGAGAAAGAGGTGGTCTCATAATGTGAAAGTGTAAACTAATATAAGAGAAGGAAATTTGTTAGTACCAATGATCATTGACATCATCTAAATGTTTTCTGGTTAACAGTTGTATATTGATTTGTATTAAATCAAACTCATTCCTAATAGTCACAGAAGTAAAAATCAATTTATAAAAGGTTACAATTGATGTCAGTAAAAGACAGAGGGTTTGTACAATTAGTAAATACATATAAGTTCTATCATAAATGTATTTTGAAGGGGCAGGGTAGGGAATGGTTCTCCTGAGAAAAGGAATACCTCTGACATCATGCTATACAAATCTGATGAAATATGGAATGATTATGCTTTATTTTTTCTGTAAATACTCTTTTAGCAGAAAGTATTCATTGTTCCAAAATCATTACTTTCCTGGGCTCCAAAATCACTGTGGATGGTGACTGCAGCCATGAAATTAAAAGATGCTTGTTCTTTGGAAGAAAAGCTATGACAACCTAGATGGCATATTAAAAAGCAGAGACGTCACTTTTCCCACAAAGGTCTATGTAGTCCAAGTCCAAAAACCATGGTTTTTCCGGTAATCATGTATGGATGTGAGATTTGGACCATAAAGAAAACTGACCACTGAAGAACTGATGCTTTTGAACTATGATGTTGGAGAAGACTCTTGAGAGTACTTTGGACTACAAAGAGATCAAACCAGTCGGTCCTAAAGGAAATCAACCTTAAAATACATGAAAAGATCTTTAGGAGAGTTATGACAAAATTGTAATATCACTAACATTAACCTGGCTTCAATTCAGTATTATTTCATTTAAAATGTGATAAACCGGCAGCAAAGAGCTAGTTATTAATCGGTCAATATTACACTAAAATAACTGTTTACAAATGTTTGAATCTGTATTTGAGGACTGTTAGAGGATAATCTTAAAGAAAACATTAAAGATATTTTGAGAAAAGGATTAAAAAGTGTGAGAAAATAATTATTTGCCTCTATAAACAGAGCAGAAAAAAAATTAATGAACATAAATCCAGAAAAAAGGAAAGAAACTAAGTTCCAGTACATCCACATAAGCCAAAGTCTTTCAAGCAAGCCGAAATTTCAAAGAACATTCACAGACCAAATATCAGCTTTAGGAAAAATAATGAAATGTAATGACAACTAGCAAGTGAAAGAAAAGAACACCTTATTTTCCATATATAATGTCAGTTTAATCCCAATATATCCCAATATTTAAGAAACAAAACCTATGAGCTTTTAAAAATAAAGATATGGAAAAGAAAATCTAAATGATAATTGGGAAAATTTTATTTTATATTATCAACAGGAGATGATACATTAGTACTTCATTTCAAGGAAACAGATTCTAATTTCATGCACAGATGTTTTGGAAAAATCAATAGGTCACAAGCTGTTATTTGACTAAATTGGCCCTTTCTTTGAACTGAAAACCAACTGTTTGCCTGCCAGAAAGGAGGACTCTTTATAAATGAATAAGTAAACAAATGGAAAAAATAAGAATGGATGAATGCATGAAGATGAATATATTTTCAAGTTCTATTAGATATTAAATATAGTAGTCATTAAAAATAATGAATTTTTTTGAAATTAGAAAGAGAAATAATAATTAAAAAAACCTGTTTCTCTGATAAAAGTCCCTAAATAAGAACCAAAACATAGTTGGGAATACACAGATGGTACAGGGTATTAATGAAGTATACAAATAAATAGAGCAAAGAAAAGAACTGATTTAAATATAAGGAGAGATTAACTGACCATTACACAAAATAAAGGACCTCGAGTTTGTAATCAAACCAAATCTATTTTCTTCTATTTAAATTCCAAACTAATTGAGAGTTAGGACTTCTGATGCAATAATTGATGAACACAGATCAAAAGGAGTTATAAGTAAAGGGACAGTTCTGAGAGCCCAAAATGACAGCTGAATATGACAGAAATGCCAAAAGAAAAAGCTCAAATTTCTTGCATCTCTAAACACTGAAATGGCTGACTGTTTCTTTCTCAGCATGAGATGTTTAGATGTCTGAGAATTTATTACACAGATAGAAACATAATCCTTTTTTTTCAGTTGGCATTAAGCAAGGGAGAGTCTCTCATATAGAGCCAATTCTAACTTTTTAATCTCAAGGCAATGAGTCTTAATTATTCCCTGTAAATTAATTATTTGAGAAAAAATAGCAGGCACTAGAGTGGGCCACAGTCACGAGACACTGGGAAGAGTTGATGGGCAGCTGGCCTATTACCAGTGAAGGAGGAAAGCCTTTGGCCTGAGTCAAATTTTATCCAACTCACTTGTTAGATCCTGTTTAAAAAAAATCAGAGAAGCATGGAAATTATGTAGTATAGCCAAAGGAAATATTTATGATAAAGTAAAATTTCAAAACTAGTATATACACTATGATGACAAGCATTCAAGGACATCATAAATGTGAAAAAAAAAAAAGACTAGAAGGAATTACAGAAAACTTTTTAACAAATGGACTGGGTTAGTGGGATTATGCAACTTTTTTCCTTTGCAGTACTTAAGCAACTTTTTTGATGATGTAATGTCATTATTAAAGTCTTTAAATTTAATGAAAAAAATCATTTTAAGATTATTTAGATTGAAGGAGACTATTGTTCATTAAAAAAATACCAGTGTGCAACTTGAATTCTCCCCAAAGGGTTTACATTTCAAAACGGATAGACAAAACTAACAAGTACATGTTTCCAATCACAAATGACAGGACCTTGACTTGCTATCTATAATATTATTCACATTGTTTAAAATAAAAATTAGTCAGAGTTATAGTTATTTTGTTTCAGTTTTTTATTTTGTCTTACTGCAAAGCTAGAGATGCTAGACAAACTGGTAGACATAATAATTTCTTACCCATATAGAGGTATTAAAAGTCATAAAATAATAGCAAGCAAATTGCTAAGCCTTGCAGTACCACTAGAGAATAACACAGTAGCAAAGCTTCTTTTGGGCTCCCCAGGTGGCTCAGCAGTAAACAATCTGCCTGCCAATGCTGAGATGTGAGTTTGATCCCCAGGTCTGGAACATACCCTGGGCAAGGAAATGGCAACCTACTCCAGTATTCTTGCTTGGAAAATTCCATGGACAGAGAAGCCTGGAGGGTTACAGTCCATGGGGCAAAGAGTCAGACATGACTTAGTGACTAAACAACAACAATACAAAAAATTTCTTTCACAGACTCTTTATCTATAAATTCCCATAGATCTGAGAACCAGGGCAACTATGTCCATCACCAACAGATGCCTATGAAGTTGTGCCTAATCATTTTCATCTGTGTATTTATCTAATGGCCTGTATACTTGCTGTGTTTGTGTTTATTTTGGGTGGTGTGTTACAAACATCATTAGCTTTCTTATAAGGTACACTAACTACCATACCGTTCATAAAATAAATAAGCTACCAAGACACATTGTGCAGCACAAGAAATATAGCCAGTATTTTATAACTATGAAGGGAGCCTATAAAGTTTTGAATCACTATGATGAACACTTGAAATTAGCATAATATTGTAAATCGACTATACATCAGTTTTTAAAAGGTGGTAAAAATACTGTAAGTTATAGGAGGTGGTACTGATGGTGTTGTTACGCTTTAGTAAATGGATTTGTGAATAGCCTTTCAGATAACCATCTATTAATAATAGAAAGACCCAATTAGATAGTATAGTTACTCAATGAAAAAAGGAGTTAGAGAAAAGTAAGCTATGGCCTGGGAAAAACAGGAGATATGAGAGACAGAAAATAAGCTGGGGGAGTTAAACTCACACATGTAGGATAATGACAGAGGAACAGTAAAATCAGGGGGAGACCTATCTGAAAGTGCATCGAGCTTTGTCATTAACTCCAAGCATCATATTTATAGGAGGACTGGTGATATGGAGAAATGGAGCATTTTTAAGGACAAACAGAAGTTTGTTTAAAGTCACACTGAATTTTTCAGTTTTGAAGAAATTTCCAGAGAAGCTTTCTTGTAGGACGTTTGAACTAAAGGGCTGGAGCTTGATGGAGAGATTTGGCAAAAGATCAGGATTTAAGAGCAACTGATTATAGATGAAGATTTAAAACAAAAATAAAGGACAGCAGCTTCTACAAAGTGAAGTTTTAGAACAGAAGGTCAAGGGATAAAATTGGAATCTTCTGATTGTTGACAGACTGGAGGAGAATGAGGAGCTAGAGATAGTGGAAAGGAGTAAAAGAAAAAGGGAGGAGTAGGGTAAAAGGGAGTTTGGGAAGGACTGAATCTGTCAACAGAACAATAGCACTGAGCTATCAAGGAGTATACAGCACAAGAATTATATAGCACAATGGGAGCTGGAAACCTTCCAGCCATCACACAAGAATAAGCTTCACATATTTTGGGCTTTCAACCTCCATTTGAGGATATTAGGTTTGGCCCTTTCACTGGATATTCGATGCTTATGAGGTGGTTTAGACAAATTAATGACCACTTCCACATGGTTCTATATAAGCCTCATGGGAAGAATAAAACAGCTGGAGAAACTGCTTCCGGGGCCTTGTCGAAGTTAACTCATGGATTGAAAGATGAATCATTAGTTTATATCTATCATTGCCAAAATCATTATTTTTGTCCAATTGGCTTTGAAACAACCCCTGTTAAGGTGAATAAAGCATTTAGCAGGGGTCCCCTCATACCACAGGAAGCAGAATATTGTATCTTAATTGGAGAATCAAGCAGAAAAATTCTGCTATTCACTGTACAAAATGGGCAGATATTATTACTGATCTAAACACTCAAAATCCAGAATGTTTATATATCTGGCCCCTAGAGAGGGGGCTGCAGTATCAAAAGACAAAGAAGGTTGGAGGAAATTTGCACTGCATCCTAGCATTCCAGAGACTTGGCTGGCAAAGATTTGGCCTTTGGAACTTTCCATTTGGAACCATTAGACAGGAATCACAGCCTCTAACACATGCCCAGGGAATTGCCAAATCTGAGACTGAAGACAACATCTCCAAGAAGCAGCACGGGCGCCTGGGCCAGTCTTTCAGTGCTAGTTTCCATCAGGACTCGACATGGAAAAAGATGTCCAGTATCTACAAGAGAAGGAACAGTGGCTACCTACCATGGTTACAGTGATTACAGGAATGATTGATGACGCTGGGTACCTACAGTGGCTGTCACACACAAAGCTGGTCTATGCAGGACTGCATTAAGGCAGTATGAGATTTTAAGTCTACGTTAAATAGGAACAGATCTTGTGGTACAAAGCATAACCTTGTAGATCCTCCAGTAAATAAGCTTGTGTATGATTGTGCTGTGCTGTGCTTAGTTCTCAGTCATGTCTGACTCTTCGCGACCCCATGGACTGTAGCTCATCAGGCTCCTCTGTCGATGGGGATCCTCCAGGCAAGCATACTGGAGTGGGTTGCCATGCCCTCCTGCAGGGGATCTTCCCAACCCAGGGATCGAACCTAGGTCTCCTGCATTGCAGGCAGATTCTTTACCATCTGAGCCACTAGGGTGATTTCAGATACATAAACAAATAGGCACAGATATTTTTGTCCTTTTAAAGTTAAGAATATGAAACATTCTGGACAGTTTTGCAAGGTCCAATAAAATTACATATAAACAAATCAGACACAGTTTCACTCAATACCATCACGATTTGAAATACTTAAGCATGAAGTGTTTTCTTATGACTAGACCCCCAGATATTTGTGCAGTTCTATTCCTAAGCTCAAATTTTAAGGTACTAACTCTTTGCCCTTAAAAAAAAATTGGGGCTGTTGACTTCTAGTTTTTCTCTTGTGGTTAAAGCCCATTTAAAACAATTTAGTGAGTCTAGAAATTCTTTTTACTTGTAGTAGTATCTTGCCTGCCTCATATTTTTCCTTATTAACTTTCTCAGGATTCTCAATAAAGAGGCAAAAGAGAAAAGACTCCAGGCACTGATCTTTTCTGCTGGTGCAGATGGGTGACTTAGTGCCTCACCTCAGATGTTCAGGATCTTCTTGGTATGTTGTTGTTATATGTTGACGAGAACTTTAGGTCTTGACTTCTGTAAGTCTACAATAAACCTTGGTTTAGGGATAGGGTAAACAAACAAGTGGGTTTCCCTGGTGGCCCAGTGGTAAAGAACCAAACTGTCAATGCAAGAGACGTGGGTTTGATCCCTGGGTTGGGAAGATCCCCTGGAAAAGGAAATGGCAACCCACTCCAGTATTCTTGCCTGGGAAATCCCATGGACAGAGGAGGCTGGCGGGCTACAGTCCATGGGGTCGCAAAGAGTTGGACACAACTTAGCCACTAAAACAACAAAAACAACATCAAGGAATAAGGGGCTTCCCCGATGACTCAGCGGGTAGAGAATCTGCCTGCAATGCAGGAGACACAGGAAACATAGATTCGATCCGGGGTCCAGAAGATCCCCTGGAGGAGCGCATGGTGACCCACTCCAGCATTTTTGCCTAGAGAATCCCATGGACAGAGGAGCCTGATGGGCTACAGTCCATAGGGTCACAAAGAGTCAGACTTGGCTGAAGTGACTTAGCACGCATGCACGTAAGGAATTCACTATGGCTGCAGCATAAAGTATGTGTCAGAAAATGTATTCAGCAAAGAAAGCAAATGCCACCTTCCTTAAAAAGGATTCTAGGTTAATGGCAGGAATAACTTTTGTTACTCACCCTAGTAATAGCTTCTGTGAGAGCTACATCATTTTATATGCTTCAAGACATGGTCCTGTATTCCTCTGCAGGCACCCCTCCCCCTCCACTGCACATGCTTGATGTGTATTGACAAAAACTAAGTAGAACTGAATCTTGTTACAGCTGGCTGGGTATAAAGTGCTTTTTATTATGCAAACTTCTCCCTGCCAGTGTTTACCCACCAAACATAAATTGAAGAGCTAGTTAAGCACTTATGTAACAAACAGTAGGAGTCAACCAATGCAATTCTGAATCTCTTTTTTAAAATATTTTTTAAACTAAAGGATAGCCTTATTATAATTGTTTGGAGAAATGTTCTCCAGCTTACACCTTCCTTTTAAATATATAATAAAGTGCCAAAGAGTCTTCTTTTGCAGACAAAATCAATGCTCCTAGCTATAAGACATGAAAGGTAAAGTTATTTTATTTTCTGTGAATAAATTTGAAAGTACTGATACTTGCTGGAAATATTTGTTTACCAGGTCTCTTGCCAATTCATGTATATATTCATTCAACAACATTTTACTATATATTATACCACTTAAGTACCAAGAACCATGCAATGTATCTGACATAATAGGCAGTGAAAACAGAAACAGTCCCTAATCATGTTTAGCTCAAAGTTAAATAACACAAATAAATATATAAACACTGAAATTTTTTGTAGAAAAGGAAAATGTGAATTTTTGAGAGCATAACACATATATTTTAAAAATTAGCCTGATTTGGAGATTGGTGAGAGCTTTCCTTAAAAATTATATTTAAGTTATAATCTAAACATCGAGTAAGCGTTAACTTGAAGGAGAAATAAGACTCTTCCAGACCAAGTCTACTGGGAATTTGCTAAGACAGATTCCAGGTGCTCTCACCACACACAAAAACAGATAACTATGTGAGGAATGAGATATTAATTAGCAATTATTTCACTGGGTGCTCAGGTGCTTCAGCACTGACTCTTTGCAATCCTAGGGACTGCAGTCCACTAGGCTCCTCTGTGCGTGGGATTCTCCAGGCAAGAATACCGGAGTGGGTTGCCATGCCCTCCTCCAGGGAATCTTCCCAACCCAGGGATCAAACCCATGTCTCCTGTATTGCAGGCAGATTATTAGTGCTGAACCACCAGGGGAGCCCAATCATTTCATTATGTAAATGTAAATGTACATTTACAATATACACTTTATGTGTATACAGTTTTCATTTTAAAAAGATTAAGTGGGGAGATGCTGTGGCTACAGGAAACTGGCAATGTTATCTTTATGTACTTATCCTCATCATATGCCTTTGTAATTGGAGTGCAGAATGATGTGGTGGAGCTCCCTGTGGTCTTCTAAGAATGATATAAATCAGAGATCATAGGATAAATAGGCTTCACCTTGAGAAAGGAGTCAGATTACTTCCTGCCAGTAGATCAAGGGGGAGCTCTTTCTTTAAGGAATTCTGTAAGGGGCCCTCTACCAATTCTGTTTCCTTTAAGTCTTCATTCTCAGAAAAGAAATGGATCTAGCAAAAGTCTCCCACCAGGACACAGAAAGCAGGAAGATTTCTTTGGCAGTTTCCAAAAAGGAAGATGTTAGTATGAGACCACATCAAGTGATTGGTTTTAAACATCCAAAAAAAAAAATACCTTGTCCTAGACTAAATAAAAATGAGGCAGCATAAGGCAGTAAAAGTACTTAACTTTCTCAGGTTTATGAATGAAGATTCAGAGCTAAAGAAGCAATGAACAGCCACAAAGATGTCGTCTAGGCCTTTTTGTGCCAGGAGAACTCAAGCACAAGGAAACATATTATCCTTTCCTTCAGAGAGTGACAGAGAATGATATTTTTTGACTGCCTATTGAATTTATTTCATTTTCTTAATGTAGCATCTCTCAGTACATGATTTCACATTTGTTTATGCTCATGTAGCCAACTGTGCATTTTTACAGAAAGAGATCCGAGCTTTGAAAAAGAAGCAACATTTTTCACCAAAATGTAAATTCCTGAACAGATCGCTCTTCCCTGAAATATAAAATGTGAATAACAATTTTTCTTTTAACATTTTGTAAAAGCCTTGTAATGGTTATCTCTCAAGCAGCTAAACTCAAACGAGGTTCTCTCTACAGATCAAATCACTTCAATGAGCCAAACAGGGCAACAGAAATGTCAGTAATTGCTATCCTTTTATCTGAAGTCCTGTCTTTATGAGTTAAAAAAAAAAAAAATCAAACTAGTCTTCAAAATCTCATCAAAGAAAATCAATCAAATGTGATAGCCAAAATGGTATTACAGAATCTGTTTTCATTTTTGATTAAAGTTTACATAAAGCTATTCAGAATCCAGACTTACTGCTATCTAAAATTTTAAATCATCCAAATGCTGTTGTGTGCTAAGAGTGTGCTTGCACACAGATGGAAAGTCCAAAAGAGGCATATTCCCTCTGACAACTGGTTCGGTGAATTCTTGAATGATCACAAAGAATTTATGTTGCTGTCCCTGTGGCCCAAACCTCTACTGTGTGAGCACCCCATGGATTTGTAGCAATCAACTCGCCAAGAAGACCCCTGTAAAGCATTCTATCAGTTCTCAGAGTTTTCTTCTCCCTCACTTTTTTCCACTATTATTGATAGGGAGAGTTTTTCCCTCATTAATAGCTCACATTCAATTCTCATGCTCCTTTTGGTAAAGCTTCTCTTGCATCAAGGCTGTTAGAAGGAGTGGTGCACATCAGGCAATGCCTGTTTCATTCCCTGTGAGCATCAAACAACTGTCATTCTGCTAAATGAGTTGTCATTAGGCAGAGCTGTCTGGAGCCATACAGAAAGAAATCTAACTTAAGTAATGACTGTTGCAGGGGCCCTGATAGAGTTTAGAGGCTAGGGGTCCCCTTCCCCCACTTCCCAGTACCTTAAGCAGTCTTTCTAGAGTGGGGATGTGTGTCCTGGGACTGGTGACCTCAAATTACCTCTGAAATGTGGCACAGTACTTCACCTCTAGCATGAATATTCCCTCTTCTCAGCCAGCATTATTGGCAGGCACCTCATACACTGCCAAGCATGTACCAGAGTTGGGAATGATGATTAAGTTAGGATGACTTGCAAATATAAATTAGTAATGGTATCCTTAATTCACTTTAGAATTTCTGTGGGAAATTATGGCCTCGGCTTCCTTGGTCTTCTTTTATAGTTTTATTATGGTAACTTCAATATTAACCCCCAATTCAGACTTTATCATACTAATGAATATTCAACCCCCACACCTGTCTCTCTTTCTTTCATATAAATGGTACATTTTCATATGCCCATATTTCATTTTCTCATGCCAAAATGTGTATTTTGTGGTTTATTGCTTTTCTATTGAACTCCTAAATTTGGACAAAATTAAAAAATAATCATATTTGTGAAGTAAGAACTTTTCTAAAGATGAAAAGGTTATCACACATTGATTCAAAAAAGCATTAATTATTAATAGATCCCTCTGAGAACAGTTGTTCCCCAGATGAAGTCTTTCACTACTTAGAGGCTTACAAAAATATTAATGGAAATCTTCAAGTTACTTTAAATATTTCAAAAGTTAGTATTTATGTACTTGCCCAAAACAAGACTGCCTATAATTGACTAACTAAAATGTCAAGTTTCTTTCTTTTGGCTGGAGTTATATCATTCCTTCAAAATTCTCAAGGTGATCTCAGCAATTTTACCATTCCTCCCATGGATATATTATTGTACATAATATCTCAGTTCAGTTCAGTTCAGTTCAGTCGCTCAGTCGTGTCCAACTCTTTGTGACCCCATGAATCACAGTATGCCAGGCCTCCCTGTCCATCACCAACTCCCGGAGTTCACTCAGACTCACATCCATCGACATAATATCTACTGATATGCTACTGTTGTTGTTGTCATTTAGTCGCTAAGTCGTGTCCAATTCTTTTGTGACCCCATGGACCATAGCCTGCCAAGCTCCTCTGTCCATAGGATTTCCCAGGCAAGAATATTGGAGTGTGAGCCATTTCCTTCGCCAGGGAATCTTCCTGACCCAGGGATCAAACCTGCGTTTCCTGCTTGGCTGGTGGATTCTTTCCCACTGGAGCTGCCTGGGAAGCCCACTGATATGCTCTATATCATAACTAAATGAATCCTTGATTACAGCTATGTGCATTAATTTTCACATAATACCTAATAACTTTATTACATAGCATAGTCAGGATAAGAATATTAACCTTGAATATAGAGGAATTTGTGAAAAAACAAAGTTTGCAATCCCTTTACAAGAGTCATCAGCTAGTTAGTGAAGAGCAGAGAGCAGCAGTGCTGTCTGGAGACGAGGAGCTGGGCTGTCACCCAGGCTCCCCTACCAGCCCCTTCATCAATTTCTCAATATTTATCAACTTCACAATATTCAGTGCAAATATAAATCTGGGTAAAGTGACAGTCACTATGTCAGGTATCTCTATGAACATTTATCTCAGGCTGGTGATAAGCTCTTACTGGCATTCACACTTTTTAAAAGAAGAGTGAGGAAATGAATTATATTAAATAAATGTAACTTGTTGAACAAAATCTTTCAGAGTATAAACTCCACTGATGAGGGATTAAGAATAACAAAAGGGGTCTTGGAAGGTAGAAAGTGTGAGATTCAGCATTCTAATCTATTTACTCATGATCATTTTTATTTTTTATTGAGATATAATTGGCAAATAACATTGTATTAGTTTTGTGTGTACAACATAGTGATTTCATATATGTGTATATTACAAAATGATTATCACAATGTGCATATTTTTTAAACCAGACTACTTTAGCTAGCAAAACTTGCTTGCAGGTGCATAATAGATCTTAAATATTGTGGTTATGCATTACCACAATAGTTAACATTCATTTATCAGTTGTAATAGTTACAATTATTTTTCTTATGATGAAAACATTTAAGTTCTATTTTCTTAATAACTTACAAATATACAATACAGTATCATTAACTACTATCATGTTGTATATTACATACATTACATAAGTAAGTTATACTTACTTATAACTGGAAGTTTGTACCTTTTTGACAACCATGGAATGAGTGAAGGTGGTTAATGATCATTTTTATCTCTAACTTTTGTTCTTGATAAGGTGGAGAAAATGCAGAAAACTACAGAGAAGAATATAACAGCCTATATTTAAACCCTCACCGAATTAATGGAAGTTTATATTCTGTCATTTTTTGCTTAATTTATTTTATAAAATAACAAAGCTTTTTAAGTTAACATTAAAACCCTTTTTGATCTCTCATGCAATCCCAGTTCCCACATTTCTTCCCCAAACTCAACCATTGCCATGAATTTATATCTTCCTAATGAAGTCACAAAGAGTCAGACACGACTTAGCAGCTAAACACAACAATGTTTTGAAGCTTTTGTTGAATATATTCGTGTGTCCCTAAATAGTATATATTATTGCTTTATGTGAATTTTAAATTTTACCCAAATGCTATCATACTTTAGATATTACTTGGCACTTTGCTTTTATTAAACTCAACATTGTGTTTTAAATCACTTAGGTTTAGTTTTATTTTATTATTGAATAGTAATTATACCACAATTTATCTTAATGTTCTTACTAATGGACATTCAGGTTATTTCCTAATTTTTTGGGCTACAAACAATACTGCACTAAAAATAGTTATGTGTGTCTCCTGACACACATGTCTAGGAAGCAAGATGCTTAGGTAAAAATACAACAAATTCAAAGCCTTCCAATGGTTCTAGGATAAAAATCCACAGGGTTTAGATGATAAAAAGAGCTCATTAAAGCAAGCATGGGAGAGAAACAACATTATCTCTTTTGGTAACAGAACAGTCTTGATGAGGAGGTTAATATGTTTTAAATGGTGTCTTTACAAAATACATTAAATAGAACTAAGGAAAAATACATTTAATTTTTGATTACAGAATATCACTCCTTTCTGTAAGAGAAAACCATTCAAAGCAGGTAAAGTGATTACAGAAATATTCAGTTTCCGACAAGAGCGTGTTCTCACTCTTGCATCCTCCCTTCTGGATCTGGCCTGAGTTCTGAATTTTCAGCATCACCTCTCCAGCGTAGTCCCTCCACTCTAGCCAAACCGCCCCACTTACCACACTCTAAGCAAAACTTCTATTGATACTTCACCTCTTCCATGCCTTTGCTCCTGGTGTGCCCAGCCTGGAGAGCCCCTGCCCCAGTTCATGGCGGTTTTTCTCTCCTTTCCATTCCTGTAATCTTAGTCTGAGCATCTCACTCATACTTAATCACTGGCATCTTTGTTGCAAGTGACATATGTTTTGACATAATGCAAATCAGGTCTTCAAGATCTCAGCCAAGCAGTTTTCAGATTCTGCTGCCTTCAAGTTAAAGGGTTGTATAACAATGATACATTTATCCTAGTCTTTTTCCTCAGAGGCAGAACTTTTCTTTCAAGGTTTTGTGAGTCATAACAATGGTACCCATGTTAATGAGACTACTGTATTATAATAAACATAACCAGCATTTGTGAATAGTTTCCTATGGCTCCAGGTCTGTGCTAAATATTCGATATGTACTATTTCATCAATTCTTAAATGGCTCTGAAGAAATGAAGGCGCAGAGAGATTAAATAAGTTGCTTTAGGTCACACAGCTGGTAGGCAGTTGAGTCAGGCTTCAAACACAAGTCTGTCTCATTTCGCAGCCTGATCACTTTACATTGCCTTCCCTGTTAATAATTAAAGAAATATGTTCCCTTTCTCTATAGAAAGCTATTTAAAAGTACAATATCCAAGGAAGGAAAAGCAGCAGGGAGGAGTAACGAGAGTGTTGAATCTGGATCCACTTCACCTTGAGTTCAAATTCTACCTCTATTATTTACTAGCAGCATGCAGAGTTATTCTTACAGTCCTAGTTTCTTTAAGATAGAATGTCCCCCAAGATCCTTGTCTGCTGATACACAAATAATATGCAGTCTTTGTAGATTTTCTTATTCTGTGTTGTCATAGCATTTGTTGCATTTCTCTGTTTCAGTAGCTATATCATATCATTCTTCTGTATATTTTTTCATTATATTCATTTTTTACCTACTTGATATGTTGGGGGCTTCCCAGGTGGCACAGTGGTAAAAGAATCTGCCTACCTAAGAATAAAACCACCATATGACCCAACAATGCCACGTTTAGGCAAATACCCTGAGGAAACCAGAACTGCAAAAGACACATGTACTCCAATGTTCATTGCAGTACTATTTACAATAGCTAAGACATGGAAGCAACCTAGGTGTCCATCAGCAGATGAATGGATAAAGAAACTGTGGTACAGATACACAATGGAATACTACCCAGCCTTAAAAAGGAAGGCATTTGAATCAGTTCTAATGAGGTGGATGAATCTAGAGCCTATTATACAGAGTTAGATAAGTCAGAAAAAGAAAAACAAATATCATATATTAATGTGTGAATCTAGAAAGATGGTACTGATGAGCCTACTTGTAGAGCAGCAATGAAGATGCACACATAGACAACAGACTTGTGGACAAAGGTGGGAGGGAGGAAGGAGAGGGTGAGCTGAATGGAGAAAGTATTATGGAAGCATATACATTACCATGTGTAAAATAGATAACCAGTGGAAATTTGCTGTATGACTCAGGGAATTCAAACTAGGGCTCTGTAACAACCTAGAGGGGTGGGTAAGAGTGGGAGGTAAGAGGGAGATTAAAGAGGGAGGGGACATGTGTACACCCATGGCTAATTCATGCTGATGTATGGCAGAAGTCAAACCAATATTATAAGGCACTTATCCTTCAATTAAAAATAAATACATAAAAAAAGAATCTGCCTGCCAATGAAGGAGACACAGCAGGTGCAGCTTCAACCCCTGGGTCAAGAAGATCTCCTGGAGAAAGAAATGGCAACCCATTCCAGTATTCTTGCCTAGAAAATTATATGGACAGAGGAGCCTGACAGGCTCAAGTTCATGGGGTCACAAAGAGTCAGACACGACTAAGCATGCATGTGTGCACAATGCCAGATACACGAACACAATGGTGAAATTCACACAATAGCCCTGCTCTCATAGAACTTAGATTCCAACAGAGAGTGAGAGAGATAGTTAAATAAGAACAGATTTTTTAAAAATACCTTTATAAAAATATAAAGCTAGATAAATTCTATATAAAGAGCTAAAATTTGGGTGATAGAGAGCAATTTGCTAGTTATTTTAGACTGAGGAATAAGGAAAGACATCTCTGAGAAAGTGAAATTTAAGCTACTAAATGAATCACAAGAAGGATTTTAGCCTTGCAAATATTGGGTGAGAGGAAGTCTCAAGTAGAGGAAAGAGCTAGTAGAAAGAACCCAGGTTCTTGCCCTACTGGACCATGAGCTCCACCCAGAACCACTTTTATGCGTTTCTGATTGCTTCCCTATGGTGTATTTTAGCATGCTACTCTATTCTTTATTAATGAACCGCTGCTGAAATAATGTGTGCGATAAATCATATAATTTCTCTGCTTAAAATCTTTCAGTGACTTCTTATTGGATGCAGAATAAAGTCCAAAACTGTAATGTGAAAGCTTTAAGAAAATAAGAATCACACATGTCTGGTTTGCCCTATTTCCAAGCCCTGGCATGAAGTAAATGCTGTACTCATAGAACAACAATAAACAAACATGCAAAAGAACCTGAGCTCTGTATCCCAGTCCTTCAGTTCCCCTCAAGGGATTACGACTCACTTTCCTGTTTATATTTTAAACCACTCCCTTACCAGTGCTGGCCCTTTGCCATTCAGCATATGCATTTTTTTTCTACCTGAAAAACAAAACCAACTGACAGTAACAACAAAAAAATATTTCCATTAGCTGGCACATTCTTCCTTCCTGAGTGACACAGATTCACTTGTCATTCACACTTGGAATGTTGTTTCTATCCACATTTGTAAGTTGTCCTAACATACCAGGTGGCAAACTGGTAAAGAATCTGCCTTCAATGCAGGAGACATGAGTTCAATCCCTGGGTCAGGAAGAGGAAATGGCAACCCACTCCATTCTTCTTGCCTGGAAAATTCCATGGAGAGAGGAGCCTGGTGGGCTGCAGTCCATGAAGTTGCAAAGAGTCAGACATGACTGAGCAACTGAGCAGGCACATCTAACGTACATAACCACCTAATCAATGAGCGTATTTTTTTTCTCACCTTACTAGACTACTAGACTTCCTCTGATGCTGCCAATCTCATGTTCCTGTATTTCACAGAACATTGCTTCTGATAAAGAAACTCACTTCACAGCAAAAGAAGTGTGCAATGGGCCTATGGTCATGGAGTTCGCCATTATATCTTACTATGATCTTCACCTCCCTGAAGCAGCTGGTTTAAGAGACTGGTGAAATGGACTTATTACAGTTCCAGTTAAGTGGCAATTCTTTGCAAGACTGGGGCAAAGTTCTCTAGAAGGCTGTGTATGCTTTGAATCAGCATCCAATATATGATATTACACCTCCAAAAGCCAGGATGCAGGGGTCCAGAAATCAAAGAATAGAAATGGGAAAGGACCATTCAGTAATACCCTCGTGACCCACCAGCAACATTTTTGCTTCCTGTTCCTGTGACTTTATCCTCTGCTGGCCTAGAGAGCTTAGATCCAGAGAGAGGAATGCTTCCACCAGGAGACACAACAATGATCCATTGAACTGGAAGTTAAGACTGCTCCCTGGCCATTTTGGAGCACCCCTCAAATAAAGTCTGTCACTGTCTCCATTGTTTCCCCATCTATTTGCCATGAACTGATGAGGCCAGATGCCATGGTCTTTAGTATTCTGAATGTTGAATTTTAAGCCAACTTTTTCACTCTCCTCTTTCACTTTCATCAAGAGGCTCTTTAGTTCTTCTTTGCTTTCTTTCATAAGGGTGGTGTCATCTGCATATCTAAGGTTATTGATATTTCTCCTGGCAATCTTGATTCCAGCTTGTGCTTTATCCAGTCCAGCATTTCTCATTATGTACTCTGCATATAAGTTAAATAAGCAGGGTGACAATATACAGCCTTGACGTTCTCCTTTCCCGATTTGGAACCAGTCTGTTGTTCAATGTCCAGTTCTGTTACTTCTTGACCTGCATACCGATTTCTCAGGAGGCAGGTAAGGTGGTCTGGTATTCCCGTCTCTTTCAGAATTTTCCACAGTTTGTTGTGTTCCACACAGTCAAAGGCTTTGGCATAGTTAATAAAGCAGAAGTGGATGTTTTTCTGGAACTCTCTTGCTTTTTCAATGATCCAATTGATGCTGGCAATTTGATCTCTGGTTCCTCTGCCTTTTCTAAATCCAGCTTGAACATGTGGAAGTTCACAGTTCACGTATGGTTGAAGCCTGGCTTGGAGAATTTTGAGTATTACTTTGCTAGTGTGTGAGATGAGTGCAATTGTGCAGTAGTTTGAGTATTCTTTGGTATTGCCTTTCTTGACTGGAATGAAAACTGATTATTTGGGCGAGGGGTGGGGGGGGGGAGCTCCAAAATCACTGCAGATGGTGACTGCAGCCATGAAATTAAAAGACGCTTGCTCCTTGGAAGAAAAGCTATGACCAACCTAGACAGCATATTAAAAAGCAAAGACATTACTTTGCCAACAAAGGTCCATCTAGTCAAAGCTATGGTTTTTCCAGTAGTCATGTATGTATGTGAGAGTTGGACTATAAAGAAAGCTGAGTGCCAAAGAATTGATGCTTTTGAACCATGGTGTTGGAGAAGACTCTTGAGAGTCCCTTGGACAGCAAGGAAATTGAACCAGTCCATCCTAAAGGAAATCAATCCTGAATATTCATTGGAAGGACAGATGCTGAAGGTGAAACTCTAATATTTTGGCCACCTGTTGCAAAGAACTGACTCATTTGAAAAGACCCTGATCCTGGGAAAGATTGAAGGCACAAGGAGAAGGGGACAACAGAGGATGAGATGGTTGGATGGCATCATCGACTCAATGGACATGAGTTTGAATAAACTCCAGGAGCTGGTGATGGACAGGGAAGCCTGGCATGCTGCAGTCCATGAAGTCGCAAAGAGTCGGACACAAGTGAGCAACTGAACTCAACTGAACTGGCCATATTGAATTCCTTATGCTTATAAACCAACAGGCAAATAAGAGTCATGGTGTTGGCTGGTATGATTATTCCTGAATATTACAAAGAAATTACTATTACTCCATCATGGAGATAGGGAAGAGTGCACGTGGAATCAATACAAAAGATCTCTTAGGACATCTCCTAGTATTAACATGCCCCGTAATTAATGTGAAGGGAAACTACAGCAACCCAACCCAGGCAGGACTGCAAATGGTGCAGGCCTTTCAGGATTGAAGATTAGAATCACCCTATCAGGTGAAGAAGCATGTTAGTTGAAGTGTTTGCTGAAGGCAAAGGAAATATAGAATGGGTAGTAGAAGTTATAAACACCAGCTAGACTACGTGACCGCTTATGGAAATGAGAACTATAATTGTCATGAGTATTTCCTCCTAATTTTCCTATGCATATGCTTGTGTGTGTGTGTATATGTATGTATGCGTATATATGTATATTATATGCCTTTCCTGGTGACTGTATGTATATGGCTTTCCTGGTGACTCAGACAGTGAAGAATCTGCCTGCAATGTGTAAGAACCAAGTTTGATCCTTGGGTCAGAAAGATCCCCTGGAAGGGAATGGCAACCCACCCCAGTATTCTTGCCTGGAGAACTCCATAACAAAGACTACAGTCCATGGGGTTGCAAAGAGTTGGACACGACTGAGCAACTGACACACTTATTCTATTTCTCTGGAAAATCCTAACATATTCCCTCTTTCCTAAACTTTTGGTTTTCCTTTTATTTCTCCAGTTACCCATTAATCTTCCTCATGAGTTGTTCACTCCTCACTTTCCTGCCCTAAGTAATTTATGCTCATCTCTTTGTTCTTTTTGATTTATGCATAATACCTGAAGAAATAAACCCAAACTCATAGCAACACCTAATGCCTATATAACTATAATACTCATATCTTACTGTTACCCTAGGTATTGTCTGTATGTCACAGACCTGTATAATAATGGTCATTATTTACTGATTGCTTATCACAATATAGGAACTGAGCTTAAAACTTTACAAATGCTTTTTATTTCTCCAAACTTCTGAAGTAGAGGAATAATTATTTTCATTTTACACAGGAGGAAACAAGGGCTTTGACAGGTTAATCGTTTTGCCCAAGACTACACAAATAGGGACAAATCTGGTCTTTGAATACAAGTTGCCTGACTTTGGAGTCCATGGTCTTAAGCACTATATTATGTTGCTTTATATTCAAGGGTTATTTAAGTTAAATTCTTTCATGCATCTTAATTGCAAATTGTGTTGAATATAATTCATAAGGATCCAAAACTGAATATCATGTATTCAGAAAAGATTTTCCTAAAAATATGCTTCTGCCTAAGGAAACCTTATGTTTTACTGTTCTATTTGTTTAAAATTGCTTATCTGTGCATTTCTTCACAAAGCTTTTCTTGGAAGAAGAACCTTCAGGATAAAACAAAACCTATTAAAGCACAGAATGTATCTGCTTTGATCAATGGTTCAGGATAAAATTTCCAGCCTGGATTTTTGTTTTGTTTGGTTTTGTTTTACTTTGCTCTTGGTTAATGCTCTAGTGGGCTCTTTACACCAGGAAATGGTGGATAATCAGTTTATTAATGAATGAATTTCTTTTCTCTAAGGAAGTAGATGAGACAGACATATGGAGAAGAGATGCTTAACCAGGTTATTAGACAAATGGATCAAACATTCAAGTGTATAAAGGCAAAGCAAAATGCTGAAACAGAGAGTGGGTAAGGGCATGGGGCTGCAATTAGATATGAGTTCCGCAGCCAGCTTGAAATTTGACCATGGGAAATCATTTACACAAGGTTGCTCCATATTTGCATGTGTCATATTCCTCATGTATAATGATAGTAATAGCTACTTCTTAAGATTCTTGTAAGTGGTAATAAGATCTGCTGTGGGTAAGATAGTGCCTTGAAAAGTGAGAGTGTTAGTCACTCAGTCATGTCGACTCTTTGTGACCCCACGAACAGTAACCTGCCAGGCTCCTCTGTCCATGGAATTCTCCAGGCAAGAATACAGGAGAAGAATCCCTTCTCCAGGGGATCTTCCCAACCCAGGGATGGAACCCAGGTTTCCCTCATTGCAGGCAGATTTCTTTACCATCTGAGCCACCAAGAAAGCCTTACACACAGTAAATATTCAACCAAAGTTGGCTGGGTTATTATTACCTATGCATTCTTAACATCCACCTACTCTGAATGCTCTACCATGAGACCACATGCCAGGCAGTCATGGCTGCTGTCCGTAGCATTGCAGTGTATTCTATCAGACATGCCATCTGGTTTAGATAAAGATATTAGTATATGTTTCTAATTCCACCTTAGAAGAGGAAGCATGCTAGTGAGCCATGACTGCTTAATGACAGGAAAACCACCTGGAATCCCTACACACTTAGCAAGGTGTGGCAACATTAACAGTTTGTGTAGAATAGAGAAAAATTAGACTTAACTCTATCTTGTTTCAGTCTCATACCTGACTTAATCAAACTGTCTGAATATATAAACAGCATGAAGATTGAAAAGCAAGCCCAGGGAAATCCAGAGAAATATTTTGTATTTTTACATAGACTTTTTCATGGGCTTCCCAAGTGGCGCTAGAGGTAAAGAATCCGCCTGCCAATGAAGGAGACAAAAGAGACTCCGGTTCCAGAAGACCCCCAGAGGAGGGTGTGGCAGCCCACTCCAGTATTCTTGCTTGGAGAATCCCCATGGACAGAGAAGCCTGGGGGGCTACAGCACATAGGGTTGCACAGAGTCAGATACAACTGAAGCAACTTAGCACACACACTTGCATGGTAAAAATAGTCATCCAAATTTATCTACAGTAATTATATTTCACATCTGTATTTACTGTGTATGGTACTTTTTCTGTACATACTAGTTAATTTGATCCTTATAAAAATACTGTAGGCTAAGGAAACTACCATTTACCTATCACCAATTTATATGTTCTAAATATTTTCATTCTTGGAAGTTTGGTATAAATTTTCTGATTTCATGGTTAGTGTGCCACAAAGAGCATTCGCTCCAAAGTTTCCTCATTTAAGAGACTATGACTTTCTCCTAGGATACTTTTATGCTGTAATAAAGTCCTAATTAATGGATTTATCCATTTACTGTATAATAACAATGACAACATTAGGTTGTGCAAATCCAAGAGCTTCGTATTACTGAGTTAGCATGTATTTTCCCATTCTGTCTAGGTTCTCTAGCCCCAAAACACTTTTAGTCATGAGCTTCACTATTAAAACATGATCTCTCAGGAAGTGCTTACAAAATGTTAAAGGAAGACACAGAAGGAGGAAAGAGGAAACTGATGGCTCAGGGAAAAATTGCCTAACTTCCCTTTCTCCTGTGGCACCATTCTTTCCATTTTCCCTACAGAGGCCCTCACGTTTCCAAATCAGGTTCCTTTTGACCAACACACAGCAAGAAGCCAAAATGCTAAGATGCCGAGTTTGTAGCACAAGAGGGTTTATTCACAAGGCAGCTAAGTGAGGAGATAGCAGTACACATCAGAGACTTGGGGTATTTGTGAGATGGAGAATAAAGAAACAGGGTGTCTGAGATGTGGCGAGCATGGGAAAAAGTGATCAGAAAAGGTGCAGACTCTTGGTTCTACACAGGCATACCTAGGGACAGGCCCTGCACATTCAAAAGATTACCGTGCACACACATATGCCCTATGGAAGGGTCAGTGGTGCCATCCAGTATTAACCAGCTCCGCTCAAACAAGATACAGCTGACTAACTCCAAGTTCCCAGGAAAACAACTCAGGCCAGCGTCCTGCTTAGGCTGTGTGCTGCTTGAAGGGCATCCTTGCCTTTTGTGGCAACAATTAAAACCTCCTTGATTAGTGAAGGCAGGTTAAAGGTGAAATGGGTTTGACTAATGATTACCTGTGGTTTTACTCAAGCTGCCAGCATTCTAGCCACTCTCCTAGACCTGACCCTCCTTTAGCTGAAATTTAAGATGCCCCTAAGTACAGAGGACACATCACTGATTCCATGCAGTTCTGTAGAAACAGCTGACTAGGGACCACTTGGCAGGATTGTTCAAGATGCTCTTGGCAACGTGTTTGATATCTCGTCCCGGGAGCTCCCAAATAGGTCTCTCTGGCCTGTGACATCCTCTCTCAATGCAGCTACAGCTTTGTGCATCTCCTTTGGGGAGGAAGCACCTCACAACCAGCTGTTCCCTCAGTGCATCTCTGACCTTGATCTGGGTCACAGATCAGTGAACCAATCTTGCATCCCTCAGTGCCTCTAAGTTCCATGCACCCACACAAAATCAGGATGAGAACTCAGTGTTCTTTCACATATTTTGAGCAAAAATAAAACCCTCAACTTTGTACATAGCAAAAATAATGCAAATCTTCCCCAAATCTAATAAATGCAAATCTTTCTCAATCTAGTAAACCTATATTTGAGACAACAAGTAAGTTCATCCAAATGGATGTTTATTTTCAAATCGCTGAATGCATATGTAAAAACCACCATTTTCCCACACACTAGAAAATTCTATGATTAATACTATCAACATCATTTGAAATTCAAGTTTACTAATATGCTCTTTACTCTTGCACAAAAACTCAAAGTCCCATTCTGACAAGGTTGGACGTGCTTCTTTTGTAGAAGAGATTAATTATATTTACATAAAGAAATAGAAAACAATATTAGCATGACATTTTCCCCTCTACTTTGAAGACTCACTTTTCATATAACTGTTTGTGACTGTCTCCTTTTAGGGGTCAGTGCAATTCTAAAAGATTTCAGCTGACTCAGAAAAAAAAAAGTGTCATTGGGTTCAATTAAGATGTGTTCAAATTAGCACACTTTTTTTCTTATCTCACTGTGAAATATACTCAAGAGTAACCCTGTGGGCTTTGGAAGGAAGTTCCATTTCTGGTTGTCCTCCTGTCATCACTATTGCTCTCACTGTGTGTCTGGAAGTAAATGGAAGGGGGATCCTTAATAGAGAGAAGCTGTTCTCATTCTAATTTCCGGACCAAGTACCCCCAGGGCATCAAATTCTGATTCCCTGAGAGTGACACCACAGCCTCTGCCTTTAGGAAAGCAATGCTGGTTCAAAACTCAAGGAATCCACTCACCCCCCTTAACTAATAAAACCGGCACATGTATAGCACTTTCACAGAAATACCTTTCACATATATTATGTGAAATCTGTCCCCAAACCTAATGAAGTGGATATTTTAAAGATTAAAAGTCTCTTACTATATGTCCAATAAAGTAAATCATGAAGGTGACTTATCAAGTCAGACAGCACATTAGTGGTGGAGATAGGATTCAAAGCCAGACATTAGACTAAAGGAAAGGCCATCTTGCTATGGCCCTGCCCCACCCCCTCTTTTAGAGTAGTAACATGCCTGAATATAACCTATTGTATCACTCTGTGTACTGCTATATTATATCATTATGTACCTGCATGCCTGTGAAGTAGTAGATCATCAGATCTTCTGTGTAGAGAAACATACATGCAAGCATACACACACACACATTTGGGTATGTCCCCTGAATGTGTATAATGCATACACATATACATACCACACAAAATTCTATCCCAAGATTCACTTTCTAAGAAGCAGTGTTCTTACAGATTGTTATTTGTATTATCATGAGATTTTTTTTTATTGAATAGTGACCACAGTATGAGTGGTCAAACAATCTTTATGCTAAGTTTGTGCTAAGGAACCACCATCAGTAAATCTAGATCCCCCCTCCATATACCAACTACCCTTCGATTAACTGCACTGATCCAATTAAAGAATGTATTGAATGGAACTGAATCATAGAGTCAGAAAGTGGAGCATTTCTTTCACTTTCAAAAAGTGAAAGCTTTTTATATAAGATCATTACATCATTTTCATTGTTTCCTTGTAGGAAGAGAAAGAATAGTATTTGTTTAACATGTTCTAATACAAAGAGAACTTTAGCACAGAATATCTGGTTCAATCTTCCCATTCACCAATAAAATTAAAAAGTAGCTGTGGTTTTTTTTTAATCCCATTTCCCAGATGAGGCCCAGAGACCCTAAATAAATGGCCCATGTCCTCATACTGATAGGTGCCACAGTCTGAATCCCAACACAGGGATCAACTCTTGAGCTAATGTGTCTTTCCTCTCACCACCCCACATGCCAGGAGTACTCCAGAAGGCGCGAGAGGGTGGGAAGCTAAACTGAGGGAATCGGGGAAGACAGGCTTGACTTGTGCAAATCCAGAGCCAAGGCAAAAGCTAGATTCCTGTGTTCTCATTTCTACTGTTGGGCTGTCTTTGCCCACCCTAACCTTGTCACAAAACAAGGGGAAGCAGATCCTGGAGAAGGAAGAAAATGAAGGGAGATACCAAGTACTCAAGAGGGTGCTCTCGTAGATCATTTACTATCTGGAACAAAGACACAGAGTGGTGGATTAGTTAAAGTTGCTTTAGTTGCCACAGTCTTTATCACCTCTTCCCCTCAACAAAGATATAATATTTATTGTAGAAAATGTGGTTTATATTCAAACACAGTTTCAACACAATCTTCTAGCTACACCCTTCCTCCAGTGCTTTCAACCAGATTATTACCCCTAAACTTCTCGCTATAGAAATGTGAGGCCATCACTTGTTCCTTTATATTACAGCTAATGCTTCTTTATTTCCTAGGGAAGTGATCCACCCCACCCTGGTATAACCCATAGTATGCTATGTGGGTAGCTATGAGAGAGTGCAAGACAGAGATTCAATTCTCAGTTATGGACAAAGGAAAGTTTATACAAAAATTAGACCAAGAAGTTGAAGTAAGAAGTGGGGAGGAGAGTAGAGGAGACTTAGAGGAGTTACGGAATATTAATAGAAATATTCCTAATGAAACTCAAGCACAGATGTACAAGGTCAGATTTCGGTGTGGGGGGGAGGAATCACTAAGGAAAAGTAAATAATTTGAGGGGGGGAAAGTTTAAAAATGTCTTCATTACAGCGACAATTTGGGGCAAAAATAAAATCAGAAGAGGAAGAGAGCTATCAGGACTTCATACGCTACAAAGCCTAAATTAGCTTTCAGTTTGGGAGAAAGTACACTACCAGACGCCAGGTTCAACCAAAATGCCTCTGGCAAAGGCAGAAACACTAACAAAGCAACCTGCAGCTGAGGAACAAATGGCTGGGCATTAAACAGAGAGGCCGGTCCTCACACACCAGCTCCTTCAAAAAGACTGATGTCTGTGCCCTGGGACATCACAGGAACTTTCCACACGTAATGTGCCTTCATGAGATCCAGAGAGCTGCCACAAACCAAACCTCTGTTCTACATCCTAGAGCCATTAAATACAATAAAATAAAATGTATATAGCACTCAAAGTACCTAAGCAAAATTTAAGCTTAAAATTTATTAAACCTGCCCTAGGATGATTTTTCCCACACACTTCAAGGAACAGGGGAATATGCGCCCAAGAATTTTGTACTGGTAAGAAAACACAACCTCAAGAACAACAGAATGAGTCAATCTTAAAGGAAATCAACCCTGAATACTCATTGGAAGGACTGATACTGAAGATGAAGCTCCAATACTTTGGCCACCTGATATGAAGAGCTAACTCATTAAAAAAGACCCAGATGCTGGGAAAGATTGAGGGTAGGAGGAAAAGGGGATGACAGATGATGAGACGGTTGGACGGTATCACTGATGCAACAGACATGAACTTGGGCAAACTCCAGGAGATGGTGAAGGACAGGGAGGCCTGGCGTGCTGCAGTCCATGGGGTCGCAAAGAATCTGACATGACTTGGCAACTGAACAAAGAAAACACAACTTATTCAGTAAAATTGTTACAATGGTCATAAAAAGGATCAAGTGTCTCATTCATTTATTTGTGTCTTCAAATATTCAAAAACACCTACCTTGTACCAGTTGGGCTCTGTGCTAGACACTGGAAATACAAAACAAATATATCTGATTTTTCAAATGATTCCTCTCAGTAGACTCTATACTGATTGAATCTGACTCAGAATCTGCTTTTGATTCGGAGCCCCAGGTTCTGATAGACCAGAGAGGGAACCAAGAAAGTTTTGAGAATAGCATCTTGGGAGAACCAGTTGCAGGAATAGGAATGGGCAGCTTGGGGATCCTGTAGGCACTTGATCTCTTCAAACATTTAAAGAGCTAATTGTCATATAGAGGGTAGGTGTGTCCTGTCAGGTCCAGAGGACAGAACCACAGAAGTCATAGAGATATTTTGACTTAATAAAAACAAGGAGCCGACAAGAATTCCCTAGTGGTCCAAATTCAATCCCTGGGTGAGGAGCAACTAAGATCTTGCGAGCTCACAGAGCAGACAACAACAGCAACAATAACAACAACACAGCTAAACAATCTAAGACAATAATAATAATAAATAAGGAGCAGAATGAGCTGCCTTAGAAAAGTGTGAATGTACTAACTGAAAATACTCAAATAGAAGCTGAATAATCATCTAATTAGAACTATCGTAAGGAGGCTTCCAGCTCTTGTCTAAATTAAATCTGTTAATCTCTGTTAGATTTTGGAAGACTCTATCTTATTGATTCTTTTTATATTGACTGTCATAAGATTAGCATTTCATAACTTTAAAATTATGCTTTATTATCTATATTGGGAATTTTTTACTGATAGGATTATAAAAATGTGGACTCAGGAAGCAATAAATACACTCAACTTTGTGGATCAGGATGGAATAGGTGTCTTTAGTTCTCTAGGCTCCTGGTGAAGCCCAGGTCTCAGAAATTTATTTAAAAGTCCATTTCTCCTATTTTCACCTAAGTTTCACACTGAAAAAATAGTAAGGGTATCAATGGTACTTCCTCAAAGGGCAAGCCTAAGCATTCTTACAGTTAGGGACCACTTGGTTACTGCTTTTTAGACGGAAATAGCTCATTATCACTCGTTGGTCATGAAATACACATTTTAAGCACTTTATGGCCAAGTATGCATCATTTGTATGAATGTTACCTTATTTAATTGAATGTCTGGCCAGCCAGTTGTTATTTTGGTCCTGGGTATTACAAGCCATCTTGATGGAGGCTATCAAATTGCTTTCCAAATCTGTTGAACTGGCAGTTGTTATAGGATTAACTGGATCAACAGAGTCTAGAGAATCTGAAGTTGAATCAGAATTGGATTCGTCTACTAGATAAT
This sequence comes from Bos mutus, assembly GCF_027580195.1. NCBI lineage: Eukaryota > Metazoa > Chordata > Mammalia > Artiodactyla > Bovidae > Bos > Bos mutus. The sequence continues at coordinate 87,667,559 of NC_091617.1, read as the reverse complement.
CTTTATCCTCTTTGGAATCATCCAAAAAATCTTTAATACTCCTGTTTCTCCTTATAAAAGTCAATTCTTTAACACTAAGAAATTTTTACTGTTTTGTTGGAGCTTTTCTGAGCACTTTAGTCTCCTTCTATAATTGGATAAATAAAAAATACAGTGTGTGGGTCTGTGTGCTCAGTCATGTGTGACTCTTTGATACCCCCTGGTATGCAGCCCACCAGGCTCCTTTGTTCATGGGATTCTCCAGGCAAGAATACTGGAGCGGGTAGCCATTTTTCTCCTCCAGGCGATCTTCCCAACCCAAGGATCGAACCCTCCTCTCCTATGTTGGCAAGTCAATTCTTCACCACTGAGCTATCTGAGAAGCCCAAAAAGTACAGTAGAAACATATAAAAATGGGTAATGGAGTGACAGAGTAGGTGTCAAATATTAATGTAATTTAGAACTATAATATTTGGAAAGTGAAAGTGAAGTCGCTCAGTCATGCTCGACTCTTTGTGACCCTCATGGACTGCAGCCTACCAGGCTCCTCCGTCCATGGGATTTTCCAGGCAAGAGTACTGGAATGGGTTGCTATTTCATTCTCTAGGGGATCTTCCCAACCTAGGGATCAAACCCGGGCCTCCCACATTGCAGGTAGATGCTTTACCGGCTGAGCCACCAGGGAAATCCAATATTTGTAAGGGTGATGCCAATCATAAGAACAGACTAGTCTGAAACAAAAGTATATGGAAAAGTTTATAATATAATCAAAAGGTGCCCCAATTAATGGTATTGGTTTCTTGGGAGAAACCTAGATTTCTACTTTTTGGCATTATAATTTTTAATCAAGATTTTTAAAATTATATATAAATAGAGTAAGCCATACTGACAGTAAGAGAATATAAATTTTTCTTTTGAATGACATCATGGTGGAGAAAGTCTTTCTGGGCATGACACCAAAAGCAGAAGCCAAAAGTAAAAGACTGATAAATGCAATTACCTAAAAATTAAGTAAAATTATCCCATATAACAACAAAGATAATAATTAAATACAAACATAAACTGGGAAAACTATTTGCAACATATTTGAGGTGAATACATAAATAGTTCTTAAAATGAATATGAAAAAGAGAAAAAAGTAACCCCCCAAATTGCCTTAGGACATGAAGAAGCAGCCAGTAAAGAAGAAATAAAAATGACTCATGTTTTAAAAGCTGACTCATTAAAAATCAAATAAATAAAAATTATAAAGACAAAACAATGTAATATTTATCTATTAGAGTGGAGGATAAAAGGATAATATCCAAGAGGTAAAGAAATAGGATCTTTCATACTCTGCTGGTGGGAGTATAATTTTTAAAACATTAATCACTCAAACAATTAATTTAAATGTTTTAAAACCTTTCTTGCATGCAGATTGCAGAGTATATTGAATCAATTAATATATACTTGACACAGAAATTCTCTTTCTAGGAACTTATCCTAAGGGGAAAAAAAAATTAGATGTATGTAAAAGCATAAAATGAAATAGCATCCATTAAGAATTACAATGTAAGCTTACACTATTTTCATGGAGAGGTATTTATGTGATTTCCAATAATTTTCTGTTTTAAAAGATACTGCCATAAATTTCCTTCTGTATATATTGATACATTTATTCACAAAAAGAGAGTTTCTTGCTCAGGTACGATTAGTCATCCCACACCCTTACCTTCTCTATGCATAGCTGTTCATTCGTCTCACACAAATTCCAGGTCTTCTCCCTTTGAATCTGCCATTTAGGATTCTCTCTCTCTCTTTCTTTCATCTAAAATCTGGAATTAAAGGTATGATCAGTGTGTTATTGCTCACCCTGAGCCATAGCCATCAGATAAAAATAGTATTAGCTTTTGGATCAACAAATCCGTTAAACCACATGTGTAAATACAGGAGAAACACTTCTACCATTACGTCTACCTTCACTTTGGATCATGTAAGAGGCAAGCTGGGAACGTAACTCCAATCCCCTAACTAAATAACCAATCATCAGAGCCTTCCAGATGAGTTGTTTCAGTTCCTGGAGGTAGCTCAATGATAAAGAACCCTCCTGCCAATGCAGGAGACACAGAAGATGTGAGTTCAATCCCTGGGTCAAGACAATCCCCTGGAGGAGAAAATGGCAACCCACTCCAGTATTCTTGCCTGGAGAATCCCATAGACAGAGGAGCCTGGCAGGCTACAGTCCACGGGGTCGCAAAGAGTTGGACATGACTCATTGACTGAACATACATATTGAGACATCATCCCTTAAGATTTTCATGTGTAAGAATCAGCCCCTTATTTCTTTACCTTCAGATGTAATTTCATCTGTCATTGGTAGAGGGACTTGGAGGACTTGAGGAAAGTTTAAAAAGTGAAAGAAGATGTTCCCTGGTGGCTTGATGGTAAATTATCCACCTGCCAATGCAGGAGACACTGGTTTGATTCCCTGGCCCAGGAAGATCTCACATGTGGCAGGGCAACTGAGACCGTGAACCACAACTACTGAGCCTGTGCATAGAGTTCGGGGGCTGCGACTACTGAGTACACGGGCCGCAGCTAGTGAAGCCTGGGCACCCTAGAGCCCATGCTGCACAACCAGAGACGCCGCTAAATGAGAAGCCCAGGCACTACAACTCAAGAGCAGCCCCTGCTTTCCGCAACAAGAGAAAAGCCTGCACAGCAATAAAGACCCAGCACAGCCAAAAATAAATAAACAAAATTATTTTTTAAAAAGTGGGAAAAGATGACGAAAAGCTACTCACGTTTCCACACTATCCATAAAAGATCTCAGTGCCCAAGATTTAAGTCAACTACTGCCACTCTTCCTTCACCTCTAACCTCTGCCTTACCCACCTGTGTCTTCCTGTGCCCCAGTAGTGAGAACTTTTATACCTGCAGTGCCTTCCCCTATTCTCAATTCATCTTCTCTTTATTATCTTTACCAAATACCTTAACCACCTCGTGTATTCTTTGAGGACAAAGTCCTGTCTCCTAGTGTTGCCTTACTTGCTGGTTAAAGAATGCTCCTTCTATATCCTACCACTTTGAAGAATTTGGAAAAGTCACATTAAAGAGTAAGGAGACATATAAGATATATCATAATCTCATGTCCTCCTATTAATAATGAGTTTTGCCAAGGAAAAAAACAAGTATGAGGACAAAATGGAGCTTTTCTGGGGTGTCTTTTCCATAATACAATGTTAGCCACTCAGTTGTGCCCAACTCTTTGCAACACTATGGACTGTAGCCCACCAGGCTCCTCCGTCCACTGAATTCTCCAGGGAAGAACACTGGAGTGGGTAGCCATTCCCTTCTCTGGGGATCTTTCCGACCCAGGGATCAAACCTGGGTTGCAGGCAGATTGTTTACCATGTGAGCCAAGAAGCTTAGGATAAACCAAACAGGCACAAATGCATATGAATCTTAAAGCTCAGCAGCTGGGGTCCCCATTCCCACAAACTTATCAGGTAAAATTCTCTTTCTCTGAAATCCTCACTCTACTGTTCATCTATAATAGACAGAATTCTTGTCACACTTTTTAAGTCCAGACCCTACACAGACCCTGACATGCAATAAGCACTTCATAGGGTTTAATGAATTAATTAATACAAAGTAATAAGCTAAGCTGTCTCTCTTCTTTTGGGTCTTCATGAGAGGAAATGCATCAAATTTTGTATATATAAATATAAAATTTGTATATCTGGTAAAAAAGTTCAGTTGTATCTAGAATCGCTTCCTTTCCCTAAAGATGAAAGTCTCAGTTCAAGACCCAGGTGCCTAAATTTAATTAGATCCTACGTGTGGGTGCTCAGTCACTTCAATTCAGTTCAGTTGCTCAGTCGTGTCTGACTCTTTGTGACCCCATGGACTGCAGCACTCCAGGCCTCCCTGTCCATCACCAACTCCCGGAGCTTGCTCAAACTCATGTCCATTGAGTCAGTGATGCCATCCAATCATCTCATCATTTTAGGAACTAGTGAACTAAAATGGACTGAAATGGGCAAGTTTAATTCAGATAACTCTTATATCTACTACTGTGGGCAAGAACCCCTTAGAAAAAGTGGAGTAGCCTTCATAGTTAACAAAAGAGTCCAAAATGCAGTTCTTGGGTGCAATATAAAAAATGACAGAATGGTCTCTGTTCATTTCCAAGGCAAACCATTCAATATCACAGTAATCCAAGTCTTGCCCCAACCATTAACGCGGAAGAAACTGAAGTTGAACAGTTCTATGATGACCTACAAGAACTTCTAGAACTAACACCAAAGAAAGATGTCCTTTTCATCATAGGGGACTGGAATGCAAAAGTAGGAAGTCAAGAGATAACTGGAGTAACAGGCAAGTTTGGCCTTGAAGTACAAAATTAAGCAGGGCAAAGAGAGAATGCACTGGTCATAGCAAACACCCTCTTGCAACAACACAAGAGAAGACTCTACACGTGGACATTGCCAGATGGTCAACACTGAAATCAGACTGATTATATTCTTTGCCGCCAAAGATGGAGAAGCTCTATACAGTCAGCAAAAACAAGACTGGAAGCTGACTGTGGCTCAGATCATAAACTCCTTATAGCCAAATTCAGACATAAATTGAAGAAAGTAGAGAAAACCACTAGACAATTCAGGTACAACCTAAATCAAATCCCTTACAATTATACAGTGGAAGTGACGAATAGATTCAAGGGATGAGATCTGATAGACAGAGTGCCTGATGAACTATGGACGGAGGTCCATGACATTGTACAGGAAGCAGTGATCAAGACCAGCCCCAAGAAAAAGAAATGCAAAAAGGCAAAATGGTTGTCTGAGGAGGTGCCTCTTGAGAAATCTGTATGCAGGTCAGGAAGCAACAGTTAGAACTGGACATGGAACAACAGACTGGTTCCAAATAGGAAAAGGAGTACGTTAAGGCTGTATATTGTCACCCTGTTTGTTTAACTTATATGCAGGGTACATCATGAGAAACGCTGGGCTGGAAGAAACACAAGTTGGAATCAAGATTGCCGGGAGAAATATCAATAACCTCAGATATGCAGATGACACCACCCTTATGGCAGAAAGTGAAGAGGAATTAAAAAGCCTCTTGATGAAAGTTGAAAGTGGAGAGTGACAAAGTTGGCTTAAAGCTCAACATTCAGAAAATGAAGATCATGGCATCTGGTCCTATCACTTCATGGGAAATAGATGGGGAAACAGTGGAAACAGTGGCAGACTTTATTTTTGGGGGCTCCAAAATCACTGCAGATGGTGACTGCACCCATGAAATTAAAAGACGCTTACTCCTTGGAAGGAAAGTTATGACCAACCTAGACAGCATATTCAAAAGCAGAGACATTACTTTGCCAACAAAGGTCCGTCTAGTCAAGGCTATGGTTTTTCCCGTGGTCATGTGTGGATGTGAGAGTTGGACTGTGAAGAAGGCTGAGCGCCAAAGAATTGATGCTTTTGAACTGTGGTGTTGGAGAAGACTCGAGAGTCCCTTGGACTGCAAGGAGATCCAACCAGTCCATTCTGAAGGAGATAAGCCCTGGGATTTCTTTGGAAGGAATGATGCTAAAGCTGAAACTCCAGTACTTTGGCCACCTCATGCGAAGAGTTGACTCATTGGAAAAGACTCTGATGCTGGGAGGGATTGGGGGCAGGAGGAGAAGGGGACGCCAGAGGATGAGATGGCTGGATGGCATCACTGACTCGATGGATGTGAGTCTGGGTGAACTCCGGGAATTGGTGATGGACACAACGGGGAGGCCTGGCGTGCTGCGATTCATGGGATTGCAAAGAGTCGGACACGACTGAGCGACTGAACTGAACTGAACTGAGAAAAGAGAAGCTAAAGCAAAGGAGAAAAGGAAAGATATACCCATTTGAATGCAGAGTTCCAAAGAATAGCAAGGAGAGAAAGAAAGTGTTCCTCAGTGATCAATGCAAAGAAATAGAGGAAAACAATAGAATAGGAAAGACTAGAGATCTCTTCAAGAAAATTAGAGATACCAAGGGAACATTTCATGCAATGTTGGGAACAATAATGGACAGAAATGGTATGGACCTAAAAGAAGCAGAAGATATTAAGAAGAGATGGCAATAATACACGGAAGAACTATCTAAAAAAGACTTTAATGACCCAGATAACCATGATGGTGTGATCACTCACCTAGAGCCAGACATCCTGGAATGCAAAGTCAAGTGGGCCTTAGGAAGCATCACTATGAGCAAATCTAGTGGAGGTGATGGAATTCCAGTTGAGCTATTTCAAGTCCTAAAAGATGATGCTGTTAAAGTGCTGCACTCAGTATGCCAGCAAATTTGGAAAACTCAGCAGTGGTCACAGGACTGGAAAAGGTCAGTTTTTATTCCAATCCCAAAAAGGCAATGCCAAAGAATGTTCAAACTAACACACAATTGCAGTTGTGTCCAACTCTTTGAGATCCCATGGACTTCGTCCTGCCAGGATCCTCTGTCTGTAGGATTTCCCAGGCGAGAATACTGGAGTGGGTTGTCATTTTCTTCTCCAGGGGAGTTTTCCCAACCCAGGGATCCAACTTGGGTCTCCCACATTGGAGGTTAATTCTTTACCACTCAATTCTGAGCCACTGAGGAAGCCCCATGAGAACCCATAGGGAGTTTCAAAGATAATAGACTATGTCTAGGAAAAGATGATAATCTACTAAGAGACAAGTGAACTTTAAAGACATACATGACACTGACATAAACTAAATAAAGAATATAGAGAAATGTGCACATTCAAATTTAAAAGGAGGTTGCTGGAAAGATCAAGAAAGCTGATAGGTGGTAGGCTGGAGCGAGTTCACACTTTGTACCTCTCCAGGCCCTGCTCCTTGGCTATTTTCCACCACAATTAGTTATCTGGCAACCTTGCAAAATCTTAATAAAAATAACTCATAAAATTTAGTCATATCAGGAAGGTCATCAAAATGAGTGATCACAAATGTTTTGAAAGGGTCACAAGCTAAGTCAGCATTTAGGATACACTTTTGGGAAAAAAAAGTCTTATCCCCTTCATCTCCAAGGAAAACGTTACAGGGATACTGTTAGAATCTTGGTACTCTTATTCTATCCCCAACCCCCAAATCTATTAATAGCACATTATGAAACTTGTGCCATTGCCAGGGGGTTGATAAAATCCCACAGCATTTCTTTTTTCCTTTCTCAGAAGAATACATTTTCTCTAATACTGTTCCACACATTGTCAGGCTTTCTAACCTAGTTCATACCGGAAATATTTTACCTTCAATTACTTCAGTTTTCATGACCCAAAGGACTTTAAAAAGACATAACTACAACATTTATATTAAAAATTACACTCCAGAGATTGTGTCAAGCACCTCACAGTTCACAAAACCCATTTGAACTTAGTTGTTATGGCTTTAAACTTAAAACCACCCCATGACTTGTATGGGCAAATTATGGGATTTTTTTTTTTTCCATAGTAAGGAGGAAAAAAAATTGCAGTTTAGAGAGGTTAAGGCAAATTCTCAAGGTTAACATGGCATAAATGATAAAGTGATTCTTGAAAATAGAGTGTCTGCCTCCAAAATTATGATCACCTGTATCTGTATATAGGATGCTCACCGGGAAAGAGGGACACAGTAGTGGAAACTTTCCAGCACCCCTAACTTGCAGGTCCAGAGGTCAAAGATTCACTAAACTCAGCATACTGTCACAACAAGAACTCCATTAATCATCTTTTCCTTGTTATTCTACCTTTCCCACCAGGAATGGCATGTCTCAGATAAGACCAACTACATAATTTTGGGGACAAATGCCCTGTTCCTAAGGTCTCCTCAATGCAAAACTGAAAATGATTGGAAAATGTGTTTCTGAGATTTTATTATTAACACAATGTATCCTTCTTAATTTAGGGATATTTATGTTCACCTTATACATCCAGACTTCCACTGTTACCTCGGGCGCTCACCATCCACAACAACCCATCAGATCCACCTTCTCCAGGAAGAACCCTACACACTTTTCTGCCATCTTTCCCATGACACTAAAAGAAGGCAAATAAATGACTCACAATAAGACATTAATGGTAGTTATATGATAAACGGATTTCTCTTCTGATGGCAAAAGTATTTCTTTTGTGAATCCCTAAGAAACTCACTTTTAAAACTTTTAATAAAATTAAAAGATGCTTACTCCTTGGAAGGAAAGTTATGACCAATGTAGACAGCACATTCAAAAGCAGAGACATTACTTTGCCAACAAAGGTCCGTCTAGTCAAAGCTATAGTTTTTCCAGTATTCATGTATGGATGTGAGAGTTGGAATGTGAAGAAAGCTGAGCCCCAAAGAATTGATGCTTTTGAACTGTGGTGTTGGAGAAGACTCTTGAGAGTCCCTTGGACTGCAAGGAGATCCAACCAGTCCATTTTAAAGGAGATCAGTCCTGGGTGTTCTTTGGAAGGAATGATGCTAAAGCTGAAACTCCAGTACTTTGGCCACCTCATGCGAAGAGTTGACTCATTGGAAAAGACTCTGATGCTGGGAGGGATTGAGGGCAGGAGGAGAAGGGGACAACAGAGGATGAGATGACTGGATGGCATCACTGACTTGATGGACGTGAGTCTGAGTGAACTCCGGGAGTTGATGATGGACAGGGAGGCCTGGCGTGCTGCAATTCATGGGGTCACAAAGAGTTGGACACTACGGAGTGACTGAACTGAACTGAATAAACTCACATCAGACATCAGTGACCAGCAACAAGAGGAAAAGGAGGAAATATATGGAAACAGTCTTACTAGCAGTTCTAGCTTTAAGCCTCACCATAACTATAAATCTGGTATTCTCAAGTCTACAATCCTAGTTTTATATAAATAACTTATCCATATTGCTTTTAAAGGAAATAACTACATTTTTAAGTGTTTAAACCATCACACTGAAATACTGTCTCAATAAAAATAATGAACTGTCATTCACAAATACATGCTTTCACTTTCAACATGTTGTAAGAGAAAACTGCGAAAGAATAAAAGGATTGAATTCTGTGGAAATCCCCCAGTGGATCTTCCAAGGTAAATAAAATGCCCTCTTTTCTCTGAGCCATTTTAAGCCTGATTACATTAACCTTAAAAAAAATGCTCAGAGGAAATACTATTTTAGAGAAGGTTCTGAAATTGCCATGTTTTTTTGGAACTCTGGTACCTCACGGATGACAGCATATGTCACTGTTAACCTTATATTTCTGAACGAGTGTCCAGCACAGCCTCTGAGGCCATCTGCTTTCTACAGTTGTCAGCTCTGAAAATAACATCAGATGGCTGAATCCCTGAAACATTTTTCCTACTGTTTTGATTAGAAAAGCACTTCCACCCTCATCAGTCTCTCTGTTTTAACTCAAGCACGTATTTGACAAACTTACTAGGTTTGATTCTTTAGTATATATGGTGGCCCTTAAACTCCCAGATGGCATGTGACTTTGGGGAAGTTTCGGTGCACATGCAACAGAATGCTAGTCACATTTGCTCTGCTCTCTGTTCACGGGAGGAAGAACCTGTGCTAAATAAAACCATGAGAGCAGGGATATTAGGAAGCCCATGTTTTGGTATTTTCCTTAACACTTTAACCATGCTCCTTACTCATTTAGATGTTTCCAGTTACATGATTTTCCAATATCTATTATGATTTCTTGCCTCTCTGGAGAGCTCTCTAGATGGTTCTCCTACCTGTGTCTGATGATAGAGGCACACCATCTAAAACGTGTGCTCCAATGGTGAAAACAGAATATCTGAAAATGCAGGACTATTTCATGCAGATTTATGATTCACATAGGCAAGACTACTTGAAGATGGCTGAAGCATTGTTTTTTATAAACAGAGATTTTTTTTTTAATGTCGCAAAAAGAGCAAAAAGAAAAAGAACATAGGGGGAGATGCAGAGGGAACATTACTTACTAAAGCCATTGCATTTAGTAATCTTGGAGACATGTATTAAATTGCTTTGTTTCTGAATGCAATGGAGCTCTGCAGAAATCCGCCTGTGACTTCTTTCATTGCCTTCATTCAATTTTAGATTGTTTTGAAGGTCCAGGCAGAGAGGATATGTAATTGGACATTTGTTGAATGCAGAGGAGTGAAATTGTGTCCAAAGTTATTAGCTTATCTTTGTTTGAAGAGCAAGGAGAACATTTTATTTCATCTAACTTTTTATAGCAATCAATTAATCCTTTGCTTCAAGGATGGCAACAGAATGCCTTTATTCATTTTCACGGAAACAGTGACATCTAGTGGATCATATCATTAATGCAGGGCAGCTCAAACACGGGAAAATACTCCGTGTTGGGATTGTAACTGTGTTCCTTTCATGGATCACAAACTTGCGGTGAAAGGGCTTGAGTAACTCAATGAAGCTCTGAGTCAGGCTGTGTAGGGCCCCCAAGACGGACGGGTCATAGAGAAGAGTTCTGACAAAACGTGGTCCACTGAGGGAGGAAAAGGCAACCCTCTCCAGTATTGCCTCAAGAACCCCATGAACAGTATGAAAAAGCAAAAAGATATGATACCAGAAAATGAGCCCCTCAGGTCAGAAAGTGTCCAATATGCTACTGTGGAAAAGCAAAGAGCAATAACTAATAGCTCCAGAAAGAATGAAACATCTGGGCCGAAGCGGAAACAATGCTCAGTGATGGATGTGTCTGGTGGCGAAAGTAAAGTCCAATGCTGTAAAGAACAATATTGCAAAGGAATCTGGAAAGTTAGGTCCATTAAGAAAATAGTTTTGGGATATTCAATGCTTTATGCTCTCTTTGATTGACTTATTTGGCCCACTAACCTCTCTAGCTAGACTCTGCTTATAATTGTGGATAAAAAAAATAATAATTCAAAGAGAGTTATAGAAAACAAACAACACATCTAACCAAGTGCTTTCAGACACCCTGTAAATACATTCTTAAGGATTATTTTAGTTGAAGTTTTAATTATTATTCATATGAGCGGAAATTAGCCATGGTTCACTAAGCTTTAGTAATGAGAGAAACTAACACTTAGTATTTAGAGACCTATTTAGTCTGTCACAGTAGCTCCTAAACTTTTTTTTTCCAGAGATATAAAAAGAACTGCTTTTTCAGAAATAAAAAGGAAGCTTTTTATTTTGGACATAATTTTGATTTTTTATTTCAAAGATGATTTTAGCACTCTGACCCCCCCTCCCAAAAATCAATTCTGTGTAAGTAGCCACACTAAGTTCTGCATACAATTTTAAGGAGTTAATAAAACCAGTGAACTCCTAAACTACTAATAAAGGTTGAAAACTTTGATATAGCTTCTACTAAGAAGAGAAGCAAAAAGCAAAGGAGAAAAGGAAAGATATACCCATTTGAATGCAGAGTTCCAAAGAATAGCAAGGAGAGATAAGAAAGCCTTCTTCAGCGATCAATGCAAAGAAATAGAGGAAAACAATAGAATGGGAAAGACTAGAGATCTCTTCAAGAAAATTAGAGATACCAAGGGAATATTTCATGCAAAGATGGACTTAATAAAAGACAGAAATGGTATGGACCTAACAGAATCAGAAGATATTAAGAAAAGGTGGCAAGAGTACACAGAAGAACTGTACAAAAAAGATCTTCACAACCCAGATAAGTATGATGGTGTGATTACCCACCTAGAGCCAGACATCCTGGAATGCAAAGTCAACTGAGCCTTAGGAAGCATCACTATGAGCAAATATAGTGGAGGTGATGGAATTCCAGTTGAGCTATTTCAAATCCTAAAAGATGATGCTGTTAAAGTGCTGCACTCAGTATGCCAGCAAATTTGGAAAACTCAGCAGTGGCCACAGGACTGGAAAAGGTCAGTTTTCATTCCAGTCATTAAGAAAGGCAATGCTGCAGAATGCTCAAACCACCGCACAATTGCACTCATCTCACACACTAGTAAAGTAACACTTAGAATTCTCCAAGCCAGGCTTCAGCAATATGTGAACTGTGAACTTCCAGATATTCAAACTGGTTTTAGAAAAGGCAGAGGAACCAGAGATCAAATTGATAACATCCACTGGATCATCGAAAAAGCAAGAGAGTTCCAGAAAAAACATCTATTTCTGCTTTATTGACTATGCCAAAGCCTTTGACTGTGTGGATCACAATAAACTGTGGTAAATTCCAAAAGAGATGGGAATACCAGACCACCTGACCTGCCTCTTGAGAAAACTGTACGCAGGTCAGGAAGCAACGGTTAGAGCTGGACATGGAACAACAGACTGGTTCCAAATAGGAAAAGGAGTACATCAAGGCTGTATATTGTCACCCTGCTTATTTAACTTATATGCAAAGTACATCATGAGAAATGCTGGGCTGGAAGAAGCACAAGCTGGAATCAAGATGGCTGGGAGAAAAGAAATATCAATAACCTCAGTATGCAGATGACACCACCCTTAAGGCAGAAAGTGAAGAAGAACTAAAGAGCCCCTTGATGAAAGTGAAAGAGGAGACTGAAACAATTGGCTTAAAGCTCAACATTCAGAAAACTAAGATCATGGCATCTGGTCCCATCACTTCATGGCAAATAGATGTGGAAACAGTGGCTGACTTTATCTTTTTGGGCTCCAACATCACTGCAGATGGTGACTGCAGCCATGAAATTAAAAGATGCTTACTCCTTGGAAGGAAAGTTATGACCAATCTGGACAGTATATTAAAAAGCAGAGACATTACTTTGTCAACAAAGTCTAGTCAAGGCTACGGTTTTGCCAGTAGTCATGTATGGATGTGAGAGTTGGACTCTAAAGAAAGCTGAGTGCCAAAGACTTGATGCTTTTGAACTATGGTGTTGGAGAAGACTCTTGAGAGTCCCTTGGACAGCAAGGAGATCCAACCAGTCCATCCTAAAGGAGATCAGTCCTGGGTGTACATTGGAAGGGCTGATGTTGAAGCTGAAACTCCAGTACTTTGGCCACCTGATGTGAAGAGCTGACTCATTTGAAAATACCCTGATGCTGGGAAAGATTGAAGGCAGGAGGAGAAGGGGACGACAGAGGATGAGATGGTTGGATGGCATCACTGACTCAATGGACATGAGTTTGGGTGAACTCCAGAAGTTGGTGATGGACAGGGAGGCCTGGGGTGCTGCGGTTCATGGGGTCTCAGAGTTGGACACGACTGAGCGACTGAACTGATTGATGTACCAGACACTGTTTCAAGTTCTGTTAATATATTAACTCATCTAATTGTCACACACAGCTTTCCTAAGTAGATATTATTATTAATCTTTCCTTTTCTCAAGGAAAGGGAAACACAGAGAGATACAAATATTTGTCCAATGCTATATAGGCACTAGTAGGTATAGTTAAGATTCAGACCCAGGGAAGCTGATCTCAGAGACCAAGCTCTGTTCCTCTGAGTGGGGCCTCTCACAGAAAGGGCACTGCAGAGATGGCTAGCTGGACAGACAGAAACCTTACATGATGCTCTCAGCATGGCCAGTCTCTTTAAGCTGTCTCTCCAGACTACTTATTTTATGCTCCTCAGTTGCTCAGAGTTGCATCACAATGGATAAATATGTACTAAGTGCGGGAGAATGAGGCAGGCGGAGAAATAAGATAATACGCCTTGGAGCCTTTAAAAAGGTGATGTGCTACAAGTGTCAGTTACTAAGACTTTCAGGTCTTAGAGTGCTGGGCTGGCAGCCATTGGACCTGTATATGATTGTATATAATACTGTCAGTTCTGGGAGCTAGAGAGCTGACAGATCCTCTTTGTCCTATATGATCTTTAACCTTTGTACTCCATAAAGCTCCTTCAAAACAAACTATCTGGATTAACTCTCCTGTGTTCAAATGAAGAGAGAAGGTCTTCAACATCTGCTCCCTGGTATGCAATTCTGCTGGAAAGCAATGAGTTTATGAATCAGGGTGTATGTGCTGGATCCCCATCCTCCAAAATGTCCCTTAATCCAGCCCTGGACCATCCTACTGTAACCAACCAGGACCCTTCTCCCATATCCTCCGCTTTAGCTCCTCTCTGAAGTACCCAGATAATAGTATTTGATACAATTTCCTGAGTTGCTTTGCAGATGTGAAAACCCCCACCAAAAGGAAGATGTTAACTACTTGATGACTGTAAGCACAGAGCACGCAGCTTCCTGGAGCCTGAGGATTGATAATGTTAACCCCTGTGACCCCACTCTGTAACCTCATCATCAGCCAATCAGAGATCTGTGCGTGATCTGATCACATACACTGCAACCCCCAACTCTCTCACCTGGCTTTTAAAAAATGATTTGCTGAGGGACTTCCTTGGTGGTTCAGTGGTTTAGATTTATCCTTTCAATGCTGGAGGTGTGGGTTCGATGCCCAGTCAGGGAGCTAAGATCCCATGTATCCTGTGGCCAAAAAACCAAAACATAAAAAACAATATTGGCAATATTGTTACAAATTCAAGAGAGACTTTCAACATAGTCCACATAAAAAAATCTTAAAAAAAAAAAAAAAAAAAAGTTTTGTTGAAACCCTTCGAGGAGCTTGAGGCTTTCCAGGACTTGAGCCTTCTTGTTTCCTTGCGTGTGCACTTAGTCGCTCAGTTGTGCCCCACTCTTTGCAACCCCATGGACTGTAGCCTGTTCTGTCCAAGGCTGCTTTGTCCATGGGATTGTCCAGGCAAGAATACTGGAGTGGGTTGCCATTTTCTCCTCCAGGAATCTTCCCAAACCAGGAGTTGAACCCACATCTCCTGTGTCTCCTTGCATGACCTTCCAGTAAACCTTTCTCTGCTCCAGACTCTCAGGGTTCAGCTTGCTTGGCCTCACTCTGCATTGGGCACAGAACTTGTGTCAACACTACCTGCATCCTTTCCCAGAGCTTGCTAGGAGATGAGGGGAAGATGCTGGTGGAGGACAGCAAACCTGCTTCAGTAGAGCCCTCATTCACACCTCAGAGCATTCAGTTAGTCATTTGGAATTCATTTTCAGGTGGTAAGAGAGGGAGGTCCTCGAAAAAATCTTCCTGTTTCCAATGCATCCTTTACAAATAAACTCCCTAGTTTTTTGACCTCATCATGCATCTTTCCTTTGAAATGGAAACAGTGAAGACTTTAAAAACATTGTCTCCTC
This sequence comes from Bos mutus, assembly GCF_027580195.1. Lineage (NCBI taxonomy): Eukaryota > Metazoa > Chordata > Mammalia > Artiodactyla > Bovidae > Bos > Bos mutus. The sequence goes on along the minus strand of NC_091617.1, from coordinate 87,652,496 downwards.
TTCTAGAGTTTTCCCTTTTCCACCTTTGGTCCGAACACAACCAAGCTAGAAAAAGGGACTGCATCACACAAATGCAGGGTCTTCCCTGGTGGCTCAGTGGTAAAGAATTCACCTACTAAGCAGGAGACACGGGTTTGATCCCTGGGTCGGGAAAATCACCTGGAGGGGGAAATCACAACCCACTCTAGTATTCTTGCCTGGGAAATCCCATGGACAGAGGAGCCTGATGGGCTACAGTCCAGGGGGTTACAAAAAGTCCAACACAAGTTAGCAACTAAGCAACACACAAATGCAACTGAGTTTGTTAACACAGAACTTCTAATGCCGGTAAAGAGGAGCAGATGTGAATGTCCTTGGATGGTAGAATGTTTTATCCAGAGTATTCTGATGAAGGTAAAAGAAAGGCACACATGTTTTCCAATTAAGAAAATGCCTGCCCAGCAATGGGTAATGCCATATGCCTAAGCCTCTTAAATGAAAATGAATGGCCAAAAGCTTTTTGATTAAAAAAAAGAATTCTTTGTAATTGTGGCCTGGTATTCTGAACTTCCAAAATATCATCCTTGCATTTCGGTCATCTCCACTATTATCTTAAGTGTGCTTAGACTATTTGATGATGTTGTCTAATTCTACAATTAATTAATCTAGGAATATTTACCCTTATCTACTTATCTTTAAAAACACCATTTTCTCATTTAAGGAGAACTTAGTGGATTTCCTGTATAGTTTTAAGTAGTTTTTAATATCCGGTGATAAAGGTCCACTGGACTATCTATTTTTTCTCACAAATTCCTGAGGGATCAAATCAAAAAGCTTTTGAAAAATCAGAATAAATTCCATCTACTAACTCACCTGTTCCTTAATCTTTTCTGAGAAATTTGCTCAATAAATTTCTTTCAAAGACTTTCAAAGACTTGCTCAATAAATATTAAAATAATAATAATAATAAAGGTCAGAGAAAGTTCACAATTACTTTCTAAAAGGAACATTTTCTTAAGTCCATCAAAGTGGAATTTTCTAACTATAGGGGAAATAAGTAGCCTCATTAAGAGAGAATTCTGCTTTCATTTGCCCAGCCCAGAATTCTCTCTTAATGAGGCTACTTATTTCCCCTAAAGTTAGAAAATTCCAGTTTGATGGACTTAAAATGTTCCTCTTAGAAAGTAATTGTGTAAAAATAAAAAAAAGAATAATTCATTGCAAAGAACTGAAATTTGAAATATGATCAGGCACATAGGACATGACTTATAAAGAACATTAGGTTAGTTCTGAGACTGAATCCCTCTTTATTAAAGACCAGTGAAGCTCCTTTACCATGGAGATTAAGGGACTGAGCTCTCTTGGGGTCTCATTCCAACTCCCTGGGTGCTATAGGGCTATTGTTCCACTAGGGCTTTTGTTAAAATCTTTAAAACTCAGTTTGAACTTTGCTTATGTACTTGCTAAACTAATAAAAACAATCTACAATGTTATAGAGTATATACATATATATGTTTTATATATATATATATGATTTTATAATAAATGTAATATATATGTAATATCATCCATTCAGGTTTTACTCTTCTAAGTGTCCTAGAAAACACTGCATTTTTATTTCATTTAGTTCTCCTTTAGTAAAACATAAACTCCATAAAGGCAAGGACATTTTTTTCCTATTCACCATTGTATCACCGGTGAAATAATGCCTGAAATAATTCCTGCTGCAGCATGTAATTTGTCAAATGAATGTATGAATGTTGAAAATATTATGGTAAATATGAAGCTCCTTTACTTGTGAAAGGACTTAAAGCTCAGCAATGTTACCTTGCCACAAAGCTATCAAAGAACAAGTCTCGTATCCAAGGTCAAATTTTTGAGACTGAAGTATAACAAACACAGTTTTATCTGACTTCAAAAGCCAAAAGATATATTCAGAGTATTAAGTCTACTGTTATAAAAAGAATTGCTTTTCTCCACATGATGAGAATTGTTAGCCTTGTCCCACTAACCTGAGTGGGACACTTGGTTTCTTGGTATATTTTATAGGGGCTCCATTCTCTCCTCCGAGATTAGGATAGGAAGCATTAAAGCTCTTTGTCAGAATACTATTCCTTCTCGATGCCCAGCTGAAAAGTGTTCTCCCACATGTGCAGGAATATGAAACTTCCCACATACCACCATTATACACCACCTCACAGCAAGAGCTCAAGACAGTATACAATTTTTAATGCCAAATACCATGTAGATTGTATTGGGTCCCTCCCCATTCCCTTGGCCACTTTCTGTTTCACACTGAATTTTTTAAATTAATTAATTAATCTTAATTGGAAGCTCGGAGAAGGCAATGGCACCCCACTCCAGTACTCTTGCCTGGAAAATCCCATGGATGGAGGAGCCTGGAAGGCTGCAGTCCATGGGGTCGCTAAGAGTCAGACACGACTGAGCGACTTCACTTTCACTTTTCACTTTCATGCATTGGAGAAGGAAAGGGCAACCCACTCCAGTGTTCTTGCCTGGAGAATCCCAGGGACGGGGAAGCCTGGTAGGCTGCCATCTATGGGGTCGCACAGAGTCGGACACGACTGAAGTGACTTAGCAGCAGTAGCAGCAGCAATTGGAGGCTAATTACTTTACAAGATTGTGGTGGGTTTTGCCATACATTGACATGAATCAGCCATGGATGTACATATGTTCCCCATTCTGAACCCCCCTCCTGCCTCCCTCCCCATCCCATCCCTCTGGGTTGTCCCAGTGCACTGGCTTTGAGTGCCCTATTTCATGCATTGAACTTGGACTGGCGATCTGTTTCACATATGGTAATATACATGTTTCAATGCTATTCTCTCAAACCATCCCACCCTCGCCTTCTCCCACAGAGTCCAAAAGTCTGTTCTTTATATCTGTGTCTCTTTTGGTGTCTCACATATGGGGTCATTGTTACCATCTGTATAAATTCCATATATATGTGTTAATATACTGTATTGGTGTTTTTATTTCTGACTTACTTCACTTTGTATAATAGGCTCCAGTTTCATCCACCTCATTAGAACAGACTCAAATGTGTTCTTTTTAATAGCTGAGTAATACTCCATTGTGTGTATGTACCATAGCTTTCACACTGGATCTTTACAGTTTTCCTGCTCTTTTCCCAGAGAAAAAGCTAGCTTCCTATCCTCAATTTTTAAAGATACAGGCTGCATTCAGAAACTGAATGATATTCAGATTAAAATCTTGTGTTCAAGATTGAGCAAAACCCAGGAAACAGTAGGACATGGATGGACCATGAGGTATTATGCTGAGCAAAATAAGTCAGATGCAGGAAGACAAATGCCGTATGATTTCACTCATATACAAATATATAACACAAACAAAATAAAACACAAAATAATGAACAAACCAAACAAAAACAAACTCATAGATACAAAGAACATAGTGGTGGTTACCAGAGGGGAAGGGGTAGGGAGGAGGATGAAATAGATGAAGGGAGTCAACCGTGTGGTAACTGGAGTGAAGAGAAAGTCGTTTAGTCATGCCCGACTCTTTGCCACCCCTATTCTAGAGTCCATAGAATTCTCCCAGCCAGATTACTGGCATGGGCAGCCTTTCCCTTCTCCAGGGGATCTTCCCAGCCGAGGGATCGAACCCAGGTCTCCCGCATTGCAAGCAGGAGCCACCAGAGCCACAAGGGAAGTGAAGGAAACAATTTTTGCTGGTGAGCATGGCCTTTCCAGGTGGCGCTAATGATAAAGAATCCACCGGCCAACGCAGGGGACATAAGAGACACGGGTTCAATCGCTGGGTCAAGAGGATACCCTGGAGGAGGGCATGGCAAACCTCTCCAGTATTCTTGCCACAGAGAATCCCATGAACAGAGGAGGCTGGTGGGCGACAGTCCATGGAGTTGAAAGAGTTGGACATGACAGCAACTGACACCCTGAACACCCTGTGCTGCAGTGAATACAGAAGTAGGGACATAATGTTGTAAGCATGAAACGTTTATAATGTTACAAATGAGTTACCTCAATAAAAAATAAAACAAATATATAAAATTAGTGTTAAAAAAAAAGTGCTTCCTGGACTGTTTGTTTGTGGGTCCTTTGTACCCCATTCATTCCTTGAGGAGGAACACTCTGGTTGAAGGAGTTGGGGCAGGTGTTTTATCCTCAAAGCTTTAACTTCCCTAACGTCTAAATTTCAGGATAAGTTAAAACCTAACTTAAAGGCTGTTATTTGATCACTGAAAATTTTTAATTTGTTGTTTTACTCTGCAGGTAATAGTATAAGCACATGTTACAAAATTCAAGAATACAAACAAATATTTAGTAAAAAATAAATGCTCTACCCACCTTTGTCTTCCAACTCTGAAACTAAGAACTATGTCTTATGAGTCCTACAGGAGAAATCCTTTGCATATTCAAACAAATTTAATTTTATTATTTTTTAAACAGTATACTTGGTGTTTCGTCTTTTTTATTTAAACCTACCAATATTTATTTAAGTCCTTTCCAAACAGGAAAGGTCACCAAAAGCTTACTCATAGTTTTGAAAAGCTGTGTGGAATTATTTCAGTACCTTAAAAAAAATATCTTTCAAATGATATGGAAGAACAAACAGGTAAAAACATTCAAGACATTTTGAAAAGAGAATAATAGGAGAGAATTAGCATACCCAGCTATCTAAATGTTGAAATAAATTCTGAAATAATAAGTAATGCAGTGAAATATTCAAGCAAAACAGCCCACAAACACAAAAACTATTAAAAAGACCTGTGAAGAAGGCTGAGTACCGAAGAATTGATGCTTTTGAACTGTGGTGTTGGAGAAGACTCTTGAGAGTCCCTTGGACTGCAAGGAGATCCAACCAGTCCATTCTGAAGGAGATCAGCCCTGGGATTTCTTTGGAAGGAATGATGTTAAAGCTGAAACTCCAGTACTTTGGCCACCTCATGCAAAGAGTTGACTCATTGGAAAAGACTCTGATGCTGGGAGGGATTGGGGGCAAGAGAAGAGGGGGACGACAGAGGATGAGATGGCTGGATGGCATCACTGACTCAATGGATGTGAGTCTGAGTGAACTCCGGGAGTTGGTGATGGACAGGGAGGCCTGGCGTGCTGCGATTCATGGGGTTACAAAGAGTCGGACACGACTGAGCAACTGAACTGAACTAATTGAGCATATATTAAAAAATTGGTATATGAAAAAGCTATGGACATTTGGAAAAAGTTAAGTTATATAATTATCATGTCCCATATATATCCAAATGGATTGAAGAGTTAAATATAAAAGAAAAAATGAAACCATAAAAGAAGTAAAAGAACATGTAGGTAAACATCTATTTAATTTTGATCAAAAATCAGATCAAACTATAGCAAAGATCAAACTATAGCAAAATCAACTGTACCAAAAGAAACTATAGGAGAATCAAAAGAAGAAACTATAAAGAAAAAGATATATTTCTATTATTTCTATTTCTATAAGTTTATATATATAGTAAAAATTTCATTACATGAAAAAAATAAAAAAGAAAATTACAAACAGAAATATTTTGGAACATGTATGACAGACAAATGGCTAACAATCTTTATATTGAAAGAGGTCTATCCAATAGTAAGAAAAATAAAAACCACCTGATATAACTGTAAGCAAAGTACATAAGGTGGCAATCCACTAAAGAAAAGCTCATATTAGATAAACGGCCAATAAACATTTTTAACCTATATATTACTTACCAGTAATACAAAATGAAGTAATGCTACATGAACAATGAAGTGCTTTTTTTTGCCATCTGTGAAGCTGAGAAAGATAAATGCACAATTCTCAGTACTAGCAAATGCTCAGTGAAGTTGATGCTATCATATTGAAGGGTAAATCGGTATGTTATTCAAAAGCCTTAAAGTTGTGAATATTTTGTCTTGTATTTCTTAAGTTATTCTGATAAAATAATCAGATGTGTACAAAAAGATTTATGTTTTAGAATGTCCATAGAACATGGTGAAAAGTTTCAAACAAATTATATGGCCATCAGTGATGTGTTATATATACATATTTTGCTATACTGGGTAAATATTAAATTTACATTTTATAGAAAATGTAATGAGAAAAAAGTTCTCAATAAATAGAGTTAAATGAAAAAAAGATTATAAAAGTTTGTATCCAGTCCATTTAAAACATGTGTACATAAACATATACACACATGTATATATGTTCTATATAAAGATAAAGTTTTATATGAACTGCTACTTCTCTAAATGAACATGTAAAGAATAATTTTTATTTTTTTTTTTTTTTTTTGTTGTTTTTTAAAGATTAATTATTTTTATTGTGGCGTAATTAACATGTAACATTGTATTAGTTTCAGGGGAACAACATAATGATTCAATACTTGTATTGGTTGGGAAGTGCAATGTTTACCCCAAGTCTAGCTAACGTCTAGGATAAAAAGAATAATTTTTAAAATTTTGTACAAAAAGTATTATCTTTATAGTCAGAAAAAGTAAAACAATGTTATTTTTGAAATCAGAATCAGAGCAAACATCTTTGACTTAGATCTAACTATTATTGTGTCACAATATTTGTATCAGACCTTTCTGGGTGTTTCTTGAATATGCATTTTCTTTAAAAAATAAAAACATGCAAACAAATAAATGTTATTTCAGATCATCTTCAGGAAGTCTCTCAGCTCTAAGATTAAAGTCCAAAGCATCCCCCGGGAGGCTGTAAATACTATTAATATATTGTTTATCTTTTATGTTTCTGCTTTGTGTTGAGGCCATTATTTAGATAAAAGTACTCATGTACACAAACACTGTTCAAACCTAATTAAGAAACTAAAATTCCAGTAAGTGTGACAATGTAGGTAGAAGGACTAGGATGGTTCCTGTTGTTATCTGTAGGCATTAGCCATGGAATTTGCAAAGATAAGTCTCCCCTAGCCAGCAAAATCTATGACATCATATGTTCAAGTTCCAATATTGGCACATAAAACAAGGATGAGGCTGGTAATCTAGGCCAAAAATTCATTTCTGAACGAATCACAATTGATTGTGCATGATTTGCCAACAATTTTTCAGTTTCTTTCATGGTTTTCTGAGAAAGTCCAAAGCCATGATTTAGCTACATTATTTGAATTGGCAACAAAGCTAGTCATGCACGAGACAATCATTATTAATGTGGTTTAGCACTCTTCAACTTATTTCTGTTTCACTTTTCCCATGTTGTTAGGACAATCAGCTCCACTCTGCTGTTCTAGTACTTCTAGCCAGGGTTCATTTCCCCAAATCAAATGAAACTGAGGCCTCCTTTAATTACATAAAGGTCTTCCTTTCCAAATCTGCTGATGCTCAGTTACCCTAAACTAAGTCAGTACCAAAGGCAGAAATACTTGCAAGTCCACTTTACATTAAGCATTTCTTATCTGGCATTTCTTGACTGATAATAGCTGATACATGCCAATATCTATCAATCCAAAATTGACTGTGGCAGTTTTACTTCCCAGGTGGTGCTAGTGGTAAAGAACCTGCCTGCCAACGCAAGAGATCCCTGGGTCAGGAAGATCCCCTGGAGGAAGGCATGGCAATCCACTCCAGTATTTTTGCTTGGAAAATCTCATGAACATAGAAGCCTGGCAGGCGATGGTCCATAGGGTCACAAAGAGCTGGACACGACTGAAGCAACTTAACAGAAGCAGCAGATTTCTACTTAAAAATGGGAATAAATGGGTTTTGGCACACTAATACTGCCACTGAGAACGAGAAGAAAAACTGAAAGATAGTAATTATCTGTTTGAAGTCAGCAGACTGCACCAACAGAGAAGAGAACTGAAAGAGCCATATACCAGAGAGAGAAATGGACTTCTGCAGTCACTTTTACCCCAGAGGCGTTGATATAAGATTACAACCCTGATCTTATTGATCTCATTCCATGGGTTTTTCTACCACACACTTTTCATATTTATAATTTCTGTCCCTATAGTCAAAACTTTCAATTTTGGATATTTGTGCTGAATCTTTCGATGAAAAGGAAGTCTTTACTTCTACAGAGATGCTTCATATTCATCTTTATTAGTGCTTTTATCCAGGCCTATCATTTTTGTCACTTTACTTCTTGCACACGTTTCTGTTCTAGGCAGACTTCAGGATTTCATCATTTGAGATTCATTCTTTTATCAAAATCAGAGGAAAGCAAAACTTTTATAATTGAATAACCTGGGCAATAGGTCTTGCTATTCTCTACTTGAATTTGAAGTTCAGAAAATAGAAGACTAAAGCTGGGTTTTAAGTTAGTTAGCTAGTCATCTTATAGGGCAAATAAACATGGCCATTGTCATGGAATCAGGATCCAGATAGGAGGAAATGGGGACAGGAGAACTAGTGATGGGGCAAATTACCCCACAGAAGGACAAAGTCCTGGGGGGTAGTGGTCACAGGAGAGAACACAATAAAATAAAACAGGTGTTGTCTGAAGTTTTCCCCAGACTTAACTGCTTTCTTTCTACTCTTCATTTGTATTTTATAGACTTCTGATGGACTTCTTGACGGAGAAGAGTTAAACAGAACTTGATAGTAAATAATTTTAGTAATTTCTTAAAAAATAGTTAGCTACAGAACAAGATTTCAATTGGGTTGTCTAACCGTGTCTATAGAAGGGTTCAGCAAAGTAAGACCCACAGACTAAATTTGACCTTCCACTTGTTTTCATAAATAAAGTCATATTGTCACACAGTCATTTCTACTTCATCCTTCTCATGCTTCCATAGAGATATTTTAAGCCACAAATTTAATCTTATACTTCTTACTAAAAACCTTATAAAGGCTTCCTGTTGCTCTAAAAATCCTCTATATAGCATATAAGTCTATTCCTAATATGACCCCTGCTTACCTAAACAGACTCCACGTTTATCACTCTTTCCCATTTCATATTCTTCAATTGTGCATTTACTGTATTTACTCTCTTGCTTCTGGGGCTCTGCACATATTTATCTTTGGCCTCAATTGACTCATCCCGTGTCATTCTTCTGGTCCCATCATAGACATCATCATTTCCTGGTGAAAGACTCAGACACCCCGAAGTTCCATTTGTTTCCATAGAACCCAGAAAATCTGCTATCAAAAGAGATCATGTTGTTGACTGTTTTGTTTGTGGTATATTATATATCAGGGGTTTGTAAAACCACAGCCCATAAGCTGAATCCAGACTGCTGTCTTCTTGTACTGTCCATGAGCTAAGAATAGTTTTCACTTTTTAAAATTGTTTTTAAAAACTCAAGAGTGATAGTTCATAACATGCCAAAAAGTTGTATGAAGTTAAACTTTCATTGCCCATACACACAATCTTGTTGGAACTCAGCTATACTCATTTATTTACACAGTGCCGTTCACTGGGGAAGGTGTTACAGGCATAAGGATGAAAGAGAAAATACTATCTCAGGCCTCCCAGCCTTCAGCAGCCACAATACCTTTCCCAGTGTGTGGCCCACAGAAAGCATTTAATAATTATTTATGGCTTTAATACTGTATGAATAATAAAACTATTTTGCCTGGGAATCAGCTGCAATTAGGTGTAGAATCCAGCCAGAGTTTTCAGTTCCCAGACAAATATTCTCTTCTACTAGGTCCACCTTCTTTCCCTATGATTTTTAGAGCAATATTATTCTTAGAATGATCATAGAATTAAAATTCCTTCCAATTTCCACATTGTCTTGGATTGTCCCTAGAACTACAGGTTCTAATATGCTGAAGTGTTCCTAAGAAAACCTCCCCTGTTATGCCCACAAAGAGTAAATAATGATAGAAGAACACTTCTGCTCCAAGCTCCACTTATTTAAAGCAGCATTTTGATAAGTTCAGGCACACCTCAAAAGCACAGCTTATATGGGAAAAGTATATAAAAGCAAGCACCGTGATTAACCATATCCAGATGGGAGAAAAATGTGTTGACATTTCAGCAAGAACAGTCTTCAAATCAAGCTCCCCCCACCTGCCCCCCCCCCAAAAAAAACCCTCTATTTATACTTTCTAGTCAGCCAACATATCCAGCTGCATGGATTCTCTGGTGAACAAATAGGCCAGCGTACAAAATAAGGTCACTAAAGAAACTGCCAGTAATCACAGACTGTAATTAAGCAGTAATGACCTTAACCTAATGCTTTCTTCAGGATTAATGAATACCTGAGAAGCCAGTGGCCTGAGGCAGCCCTCATTCCATCCAGAATGCACTGGGATAAAATAAGCACGAGGACTGGAAACAAAACTGTTTCCAGCCTAAATCTTTCCCCAAAGTTACCTTTCCCATGATTATGTCATGAGAGTTGGATTTTTCTTATGACATTCATTTTGAAAAAAGGCCAAATTTAATCAAGAAAAGAGAAAGAAGAGTTTGGAATTCAAACTAATACAATTATGTAAAGTTTAAAAATAAAATAAAATTTAAAAAATTAAATCAAATTAAAAAAAACAAAACAAAAACAGTAGGGGATTTCTTTGGAATAGGGAGATGGAGGTAAGTGTGAACTATATTTAGTATTTGTTGTTCAGTCGCTAAGTCATGTCCCACTCTTTGCGACCACAATATTTAGTATATTCAGCATTAATTTTCAGCTTAATTCTGAATCATAAGGATAATAATATTAATTATATGCCAGATGATGTCCATGAATTTACCGCTTTAGTAAATGTGAAGTGAAATAATGATTAATATCAATAACTATTGTAGTCATCATTAGTATGGCTTTTTATGTCTGGGCTTAACTGGTGGGAAGAGAAGGAACAAGCAGACTATGAGGTTAGTAGGTGACTATCAAAATATCAGCCATGTTGTACTTGCTGCTTACTCTATGGCAGGCTCTTAATGGCTTTCTCTCTCTTCCCTTAGAGGTAGAACATCATTACCTCCTTTTCATAGATAATGAATCTGAGAATCAGTGAGGTTAAGTGGCTTGTCCTAGGTCATTGTAATCAGTGTAGTGGTTAGGATTCAAGCCTAGTTTTCTCTGACTGCAAGACTGGAACCTGAAATGACTGTGTGCTATGAGCTTGCTGATCTGAAAATTCTCTGTCAATCATTTAGAATAGGTTTATCAAGATAAGAATGTTAGTGGGAAAATTGAACTGTGCTGGAAGATCAAAGTTATTAACAAGCTTCTGAAAGGCCCTTTTGAGCCTCCCTGGTGGCTCAGAAGGTAAAGAATCTGCTTGCCAAGCAGGAGATGAGGGTTTGATCCCTGGGTCAGGAAGATCCCTTGTAGAAGAAAATGGCAACTCATTCCAGTATTCTTGCCTGGGAAATCCCATGGACAGAGGAGCCTGGCAGGCTACAGCCCATGGGATCACAAAAGAGTTAGACATGACTTAGCAACTAAACAACAACAACAAAAGGCCCTTTTATGTGTATAGATATCTTAGTTGGGAAAAGCTCAAGAGCGATAGGCATTTTAATGCTGGAGTCTGCTCTTTCTGCCATCCTCAGGGCTTGTTAGTGCTTCCAGGTCTTGATATGAATGTAGGAGCCTCATTGTGATCATAGGTTCCCCAAAATACCCTATAACCACACTAGCACACACCAGTCCACATGTCTGAAATTTCTTCAGTAGAAGACTAAAGTTTTGTTGTTGTTTTTTTAATGAGAGACTTAGTATGTAAATATGCCTGAGAGAGTTACCCATTGTGACTTGATTTTATTCCAAGATGGAGAAAACTGCTATTGGTAGTTTTCTTAAAGGTAAGAACAGGAAGCTAATCTTACAGCTTAAGGAATTAAGTACTATATCATAAAAAATCCTTTATACCAATACTAAAATAAGGGAGAGGAGTGGTGGGAAAGGGCATATTTATTTGTCTGCTACAGATGAACATGGAAAAGATAAAGTAACCAGATGCCTATGTCCCTATTCTCACTTCCTGGTCCCAAACTGGATATCCAGCTGTTTCTTTTCCTTAGAATGGGTGGGTCTGATGACAGAGAAAACATGAAAGATGTTTTGGACAACTAGTTGACTGCACCAAACCTTTACTTTCCTAAGGCCCACTTGACCTCACATTCTAGGATGTCTGGCTCTGGGTCTAGGTGAGTGATCACACCATCGTGATTATCTGGGTCATGAAGATCTTTTTTGTACAGTTCTTCTGTGTATTCTTGCCACCTCTTCTTAATATCTTCTGCTTCTGTTAGGTCCATACCATTTCTGTCCTTTATCGAGCCCATCTTTGCATGAAATGTTCCCTTGGTATCTCTAATTTTCTTGAAGAGATCTCTGGTCTTTCCCATTCTATTGTTTTCCTCTATTTCTTTGCGTTGATCACTGAGGAAGGCTTTCTTGCCTCTCCTTGTTATTCTTTGGAACTCTGCATTCAAATGGATATATCTTTCCATTTCTCCTTTGCTTTTCACTTCTCTTCTCTTCACAGCTATTTGTAAGGCCTCCTCAGACAGCCATTTTTCTTTTTTTGCATTTCTTTTTCTTGGGGATGGTCTTGATTCTTGTCTCCTGTACAATGTCACAAATCTTCATCCATAGTTCATCAGGCACTCTGTCTGTCAGATTTAGTCCCTTAAATCTATTTCTCATTTCCACTGTATAGTCATAAGGGATTTGATTTAGGTCATACCTGAAAGGTCTAGTGGTTTTCTCCAATTTCATCAATTTCAGTCTGAATTTGGCAATAAGGAGTTCATGATCTGAGCCACAGTCAGCTCCCTGTCTTGTTTTTGCTGACTGTATAGAGCTTCTCCATCTTTGGCTGCAAAGAACATAATCAATCTGATTTTGGTGTTGACCATCTGGTGATGTCCATGTGTAGAGTCTTCTCTTGTGTTGTTGGAAGAGGGTATTTGCTATGACCAATGCATTCTCTTGGCAGAACTCTATTAGCCTTTGTCTGCTTCATTCTGTACTCCAAGGCCAAATTTGCCTGTTACTCTAGATGTTTCTTGACTTCCTACTTTTGCATTCCAGTCCCCTATAATGAAAAAGACATCTTTTTTGGGTGTTAGTTTTAGAAGCATCACTACAAACAAAGCTAGTGGAGGTGATGGAATTCCAGTTGAGCTATTTCAAATCCTAAAAGATGATACTGTGAAAGTGCTGCACTCAATATGCCAGCAAATTTGGAAAACTCAGCAGTGGCCACAGGACTGGAAAAGGTCAGTTTTCATTCCAATCCCTAAGAAAGGCAATGCCAAAGAATGCTCAAACTACCACACAATTGCACTCATCTCACACACTAGTAAATTAATGCTCAAAATTCTCTAAGCCAGGTTTCAGCAATATGGGAACTGTGAACTTCCAGATGTTCAAGCTGGTTTTAGAAAAGGCAGAGGAACCAGAGATCAAATTGCCAACATCTGCCTAATCATCAAAAAAGCAAGAGAGTTCCAGAAAAACATCTATTTCTGCTTTATTGACTATGCCAAAACCTTGATGTGTGGATCACAAGAAACTGTGGAACATTCTGAAAGAGATGGGAATACCAGACCACCTGATCTGCCTCTTGAGAAACCTGTATGCAGGTCAGGAAGCAATGGTTAGAACTGGACATGGAATAATAGACTGGTTCCAAATAGGAAAAGGAGTACGTCAAGGCTGTATAATGTCACCCTGCTTATTTAACTTATATTCAGAGTACATCTTGAGAAACACTGGGGTGGATGAAGCACAAGCTGGAATCAAGATTGCCAGGAGAAATATCAATAACCTCAAATAAGCAGATGACACCACCCTTATGGCAGAAAGCGAAGAAGAACTAAAGAGCCTCTTGATGAAAGTGAAAGAGGAGAGTGAAACAGTTGGCTTAAAGTTCAACATTCAGAAAACTAAGATCATGGCATCCGGTCCCATCACTCTATGGCAAATAGATGGGGAAACAGTGGAAATAGAGGCTGACTTTATTTTGGAGGGCTCCAAAATCACTGCAGGTGGTGACGGCAGCCATGAAATTAAAAGATACTTAGCATATTAAAAAGCAGAGCTATTACTTTGTCAACAAAGGTCCACCTAGTCAAGGCTATGGTTTTTCCAGTAGTCATGTATGGATGGGAGAGTTGGACTATAAAGAAAGCTGAGTGCCTAAGAATTGATACTTTTGAACTGTGGTGTTGGAGAAGACTCTTGAGAGTCCCTTGGATTGCAAGGAGATACAACCAGTCCATCCTAAAGGAGATCAGTCCTGGGTGTTCATTGCTATGACTGATTTTGAAGCTGAAACTCCAATGTTTTGGCCACCTGAGTTCAACATTCAGAAACTAAGATCATGGCATCTGGTCCCATCACTTCATGGGAAATAGATGGGGAAACAGTGGAAACAGTGGCAGACTTTATTTTGAGGGGCTCCAAAATCACTGCAGATGGTGACTGCAGCCATGAAATTAAAAGACGCTTACTCCTTGGAAGGAAAGTTATGACCAACTTAGATAGCATATTCAAAAGCAGAGACATTACTTTGCCGACAAATGTCCGTCTAGTCACGGCTATGGTTTTTCCAGTGGTCATGTATGGATGTGAGAGTTGGACTGTGAAGAAAGCTGAGCACCGAAGAATTGATGCTTTTGAACTATGGTGTTGGAGAAGAGTCTTGAGAGTCCCTTGGGCTGCAAGGACATCGAAACCAGTCCATTCTAAAGGAGATCAGCCCTGGGTGTTCTTTGGAAGGACTGATGGTAAAGCTGAAACTCCAATACTTTGGCCACCTCATGCAAAGAGTTGACTTATTAGAAAAGACTCTGAGGCTGAGAGGGATTGGGGGCAGGAGGAGAAGGGGACGACAGAGAATGAGATGGCTGGATGGCATCACTGACTCAATGGACATGAGTTTGTGTGAACTCCGGGAGTTGGTGATGGACACAACGGGGAGGCCTGGCGTGCTGCGATTCATGGGATCGCAAAGAGTCGGACATGACTGAGTGACTGAACTGAACTGATGCAAAGAGCTGAATCAGTTGAAAAGACCCTGATGCTGGGAAAGATTGAGGGCAGGAGGAGAAGGGGATGACAGGGGATGAGATGGTTGGATGGCATCACCGACTCAATGGACATGAGTTTGAGTATACTCCAGAAGTTGGTGATGGACAGGGACGCCTGGCATGCTGTTCATGGGGTCACAAAAATTCAGACATGACTGAGCAACTGAACTGAACTGAACTGAAACGTTTACTTTCACGTATGTCTTATTCTTTTAGAGGAAATGAAACCACAGAGCCTTCTCCAAAGACACAAAATGTGACACATCCATCCTACTCAAGGACTCTTCCTCAGTGTGAGAAGCAAACCTGATCCTAGTGGTCCCTTTCTTCCTTGGTGTTACATCGCTATGAGCTCAACTGACTAGCTAACTTAGGAAGACAGCCCTTGGCAACCTTCAAGCAAACAAAACTTTTCTAGCCTGGTCTCAGATACTAAGGTAAAATTATGTTTGGACTATAATATGTTTTAAGCCAAAACATACTTAGGTCTTAAACAAAACTTTATGTAAACTTATCTTACTTCTTCCAAAGGGAGAAGAATTTAAGACTCTTTAGGAGAAATTCTTGATACTTGGAGAATATTGCTTTACTGTTCCTCATTTTCAAGGTCAGGTATCACAAACACAACTAGAAAAACCTCCCATTTGGCCATGATCTACCAAATCCAGAGAGTAAAGTATAGTGAACAGAAAGAGATGAGTGAAAAAGCTATGAACATGGATGACTACCGTTACTTAATTTGCAATAAATATAAGTCTGGCAAACTTTTCAAAGTAGCTAATTATCTTACATTCAAACACAATGGCAAGACTGGGACAGAAGAGTATTAGCTTCTGAATGAGTAAAAAACCTGTTTGCAAACTGATGCTGAGGCAATAATTAAAGAGAGGAGAGGAGAAGGTGAAAAAGAAAAGAGTGTGTGTATGTGTGTGTGTGTGTGAGAGAGAGGAAGAGAGAGAAAGAGATGGGGGCTGAGAAAGGAAAAGTTACTGAATAAAGGGTTCAACAGAGAGTCACTAAATTTGATAACTTTTCTAAATGGTGAATGATTTACAATCTAAGATCTAGTCCTATTCAAGTCCCAGTCCGGGCTCCCTGGTACAAAGTGAGTGTTGAAAGAGGGAATGAAAAGGAGACAATAAAGTCCATCCTCAGCTTCTGGTTATAGAATATAGAGGAAGAGAATTACAATGATTCTAGGTCTCTCTGCTGATCTTGTTACCTAAAAGACATTTCCCTCACCCACAGCTGGTTAGCTATTAGTTTTCGAAATTGCAAAAGACCCCAGTTGGGAATTAATTAGTTTTCCAGAGGACTCAGAGAGTAGATATTTTGTCATTTTTCATTTGTATGCAATTATTACATCCCACTTAACTTCATTCTCTAAGCTACTTCATCAAGCTACTTGATGACTCTCAATCAATAGTTTGCATTTGAACCATCTGTAAAACTTAAAAAATATATATATATCCTCTCCTCATTCCAAATCTAAGGAGTAAGAGTCCTGAGGAGGGGATGTACCCATATGTGTATTGATTAAGATGTTGAGAGCATGGTATCAAATCTATTTCAGATCAATTAAGTAATCACCTAACACTTTACCTCTTTCCAAAGTGAGAGGTCAATAAAAGAATTCATAAGAAAAAATAGGCATTAATAACTTGGACACTCCACAGGCCAGAATCACAGAATCATTTTATCCTCTGTGATATATCCTCTTGATGTGTGATGTTTCTCCTTTATAAAAAGTCATGCTAGAAAGATTTTATAGCTCTTAGAGGAAACAGTTATGAGATTTACTATCATGAGCCAGTTTATATCAGAACCCTACTGAAACTATAGGTAAGTAATTTATTATTGAATTAAAGTAAAAATGATGCCACAGACCTTAATTTTCACCCATCCATCTGTTCAGTCATTGGATAATTAAGAACACTCTGCATCAGAAAGGCAGTAGGCTAGGCATGGAAAACAAGGTGATGGACCAAGATAAACCTGTTCCCTTACTGCAAAGAGCTAACAGTCAAATAGGGAAGACAGACATTAAAGGACAAATAATTTAAAATTATCCTATCTGGACTACTAAGGAAACGTTCTACATTATAATCGATTACTTTGACACTATTCGATAAGAAGTATCCAGTAAACATTGTTGATTTTCAAAATGTGGGAATATAAAGAAACTAAAATTGTCTTAAGACAGCACATCCTGGATGCTAAAGTGACTTAAAGTCATGCTGCATGAAGAACAAGAAAAAGAATAGATATGATTAGTCTAGAGAAGATAGATATTTTAGTAATCACCAGATCTCTGAATGTCAAAATATGGCAAAGGGAAATAATCTGGTTCACAGGGTCTTCAGGAGTTGAACAATGGATAAAAACAAGTGAAGGTAGATTCTATCTCAAAATGAAGAAACTTCTTTACTTGATTTTCCTAATCAGGATTATATCAAGATCCAATGGGCTTTTCAAGAAATGATGAGATTTCCACATAGGCACAGTCTTTCATTTCTTAGCAAGGAAATTGACCTCTGGTGTCTCTGCCTTTTCTAAATACAGCTTGAAGACTAGCAGAAAAGATTTTCCACAACTACAGGTAAAAAAGAACCACAAGAAGACAGGTAGGAGGAGAAGAGAGATAGATCCATACCCCTGAGTAAGTGACCCACACCCACAGAAAGATAATCACTATTGCAAAGATTCTTTCCAAGCAGAGAGAGGTGACAGCCCCATAAAGGGTTCTCCAGCCTGGGGGGGCCTGCGTGGGGAAGATGACCTCAAAGAATATCTGGCTTAAGGCCAGCAGGGCTTGCATATGAGGGAGTCAGAGGACCGTAGGAACAGAGACCCTGAAAGGGTGCCCATGAAACCACACACACTCCAAAACCCAGAAAATAGGCAGTAATTTGAAAGGCGCCTAGATTGGACCCACTTGTTAATTTGGAGAGGCTGCTAGAGAGGCAGGAGGCGACTGAGGCTCCCCTTTGGGGACATACATACTAGTGCAGGCATTTAGGGGCCCTTTTCTATGACGGGGACATTGGTGCTGGCAATCACCATTTTGGAGTCCTCCTTCTGGCTTAATTGTGCTTCTCTAGTGGCTCAGATGGTAAAGAATCTTCTTGCAATGCATGAGACCCAGAATTAATCCCTGCTAAAAGATTCCCTGGGGAGGGGAATGGCAACCCATTCCAGTTTTCTTGCCTGGAAAATCCCATGGACAGAGGAGCCTGGAGCCTACAGTCCACAGGGTCACAAAGAGTTGGACGCAACTCAGTGAATAACAGTTTCACTTTCACTTTCCTAGCCTATTAGTGCCAAGGGCCTACGCATTCATCAGTGAGCCAGCACCAGTCCTGGGACCCCTAGGTTCCACAGTCAGCTGTTCCAGGACCACCAGTGGGACCACCATTAAGCCAGCAGCAACCCTTGAAAATCAGGCACCACTGCCAGCCTCTCTAGGACCTGTTCACTAATGGGCCAGCAGCCTCCACACAAGAAAGAGCTGGGCAGCCAGCTGGGTCAGAGACCAGTCTTGCCTATCACTGCTTCCACAGTAGTCAGCCCTGACCACACAGCCAACATAGTGGGCACTGTATGATGGTTGTATAAGATGTCAACATTAGGAAAACTGGGTGACATTTATATGGGAACTCTCTACTATCTTTGCAAATCTTTTATATGCATAAAAATATTTCAAAGTAAAAAAATTTTTAAACGTCTATGTGTCTATAGAATATGTCAGGCAAAATGTTAAGATAAGCCTGAAGTATTCTGTGGTGCTAGAAAGGTAGCTTAAAAAAAAAAACGATATAGGACCCAGTCTGAAAGAACTTTCAACAGCCACAATTTGAACATGATGAATAACAAAAAGTTGAATTACAAGCCAATGAATAAAATAAATGTCTATGTGCCAATACTAATATAAAGAAATAACTGGATTGATAACTAAATGGGATTTATAGAAGAATTCCAAACAATAAATATGAAAACTGGGAAAATGGAAAACCACTAGAGAACCATATGATAATTGCTGCAGACAATATTCACTGGCAAATGTTTAAATTAGTGTTTACAACTCCAAGGAGAAACAGGATATCTTCATACCTCCAAAGTAGATCCACAAAAATATTTTTAAATTACTATTATGGTTTTAACATATATCCACCAATTGTACTTTCCCTCTGAGGCTGGAATATGATTCTCCTTCCTTTGAGTGTGGATAGAATTTATTTACTTTTAACATATAGTATATGGAGGAGGAGAGGGAAGTAACTTCATAGTGGAGAAACCTGGAAGATACTATCTTAGCCAAGTGATCAAGTTTATAACATCAGTTATGTCATGTTGATATCATATACCTCCAATCTGACACAATGAGAAAGCACTTCAGGTCTGCGATATTTTTTCTAAAAATCAATAACTCAGTCCAATCATGAAAAAGCATCAGAAAAACCAAAAACAAGAGACACTCTACAAATTCTTCTAAAGTTTCAGGGTCATGGGGAAAAAAAAAAAGATTTGACAAACAGCTAACACATTTGATTGGAAGAGATTAAGGAGACAGGTTCTGGATTGGAGGTTGCACCTGGAAAAGTAATATTAGTAGAAAAACTGGAAAAATGAATAAAGTCTATAGTTCAGTGAAAAACATTATACCAATTTTAAGTTCCTACTTTCAGTGAATGTACCATCATAAAGTGAAATGCTAACATGCGAGAAGTTGAGTGAAAAGTAGATGGGAACCTTCTACTCTGTCTTCAGTTCAGCCTGTTCAGTTCAGTTGCTCAGTCGTGTCCAACTCTTTGTGACCCCATGGACAGCAGAAAGCCAGGCCTCCCAATCCATCACCAACTCCGGGAGTCTATTCAAACTTATGTCCATTGAGTCTGTGATGCCATCCAACCATCTCATCCTCTGTCATCCCCTTCTCCTCCTGCCTTCAATCTTTCCCAGGATCAGGGTCGTTTCAAATGAGTCAGCTCTTCGCATCAGGTAGCCCAAGTATTGGAGTTTCAGCTTTAACGTCAATCCTTCCAATGAATATTCAGGACTGATTTCCTTTAGGATGGACTAGTTGGATCTCCTTGCAGTCCAAGGGACTCTCAAGAGTCTTCTCCAACACCACAGTTCAAAAGCATCAATTCTTCAGCACTCATCTTTCTTTAGAGTCCAACTCTCATCCATACATGACCACTGGAGAAACCATAGCCTTGACCTTTGTTGGCAAAGTAATGTCTGTGCTTTTGAATATGCTGTCTAGGTTGGTCATAACTTTCCTTTCAAGGAGTAAGCTTCTTTTAATTTCATGGCTGCAATCACCATCTGCAGTGATTTTGGAGCCCAGAAAAATTAAGTCTGCCACTGTTTCCACTGTTTCCCCATCTATTTGCCATGAAGTGATGGGACCAGATGCCATGATCTTTGTTTTCTGAATGTTGAACTTTAAGCCAACTTTTTCACTCTCCTCTTTTACTTTCATCAAGAGGCTTTTTAGTTCCTCTTCACTTTCTGCCATAAGGGTGGTGTCATCTGCATATCTGAGGTTATTGGTATTTCTCCCAGCAATCTTGATTCCAGCTTGTGCTTCATCTAGCCCAGTGTTTCTCATGATGTACTCTGCATAGAAGTTAAATAAGCAGGGTGACAATATACAGCCTTGACGTTCTCCTTTCCCGATATAGAACCAGTCTGTTTTTCCATGTCCAGTTCTAACCGTTGCTTCCTGACCTACACACAGGTTTCTCAAGAGGCAGGTCAGGTGGTCTGGTATTCCCATCTCTTCCAGAATTTTCCACAGTTTATTGTGATCCACACAGTCAAAGGCTTTGTCATAGTCAATAAAGCAGAAATAGATGTTTTTCTGGAATTCTCTTGCTTTTTCAATGATTCAGTAGATGTTGGCCATTTGATTTCTTGCTCCTCTGCCTTTTCTAAAACCAGCTTGAACATCTGGAAGTTCATGGTTCACGTACTGTTGAAACCTGGCTTAGAGAATTTAGAACATTGCTTTACTAACATGTGAGATGAGTGTAGTTGTGCGGTAGTTTGAACATACTTCTGTTAATATCCATTTCTTTTTCAAAATTATAAAATAATTTTAAGTATCCCCAGTCAAAAGACATTAATAAAATTTCATAGAATATAAAAAGAAAGGTAAATTTTCCAGTAACAAAACAGATTAACACCACTTATAGTAAGAGGAAATCAAATTAAAATTACCCTGAGATATCATTACAGTTGACCTTTGAACAACAGGGGTTGAACTGGATGGGTCCATTTATATGCAGATTTTCTTCAACAAATATATACAGCAATGCACAATCTGTATTTGTTTGGTTAAATCTGTAGATGCAGAAGTGCCAACACAGTGTGTTGACTAGGTACTTAGACAACCGTGGATTCTGATATCTGCAGTTGGTCTTAGAACCAACATCCCCACGGACACTGGTGGTCAACTGTAGCTTATCTATGGAAAGTCACATAAATGATAAAATTTAGCATCCTTAATAATGGAAATTTTTACCTTATATGCCTCCTCGTGTAATGCAAATGAAGAACACCATAGCTATAAAATATTTTGCCAGTGTTTAATCTGAATTTAATCAAGACTTTAACTTTCAGTTTATTAAAGATAAAGGAAAAGGGAAACTAGTTAATGACCCAAAGAAGAAAACAACCAGACAAATCCAGAATTGACGGCATTCTAAGAAACAATTGCTAGGACTCAAAACTCTACATAATGGGGGGTGGGGGGAGTGGGGGAGGAAGTGAGGGGACTCTTTTAGTTTAAAAGATTCTAAAGAGATCAAATAAATACAATGCAAATTTTATTTGAATCCTAGTTTGAAAAAAATAACTTAAAAAGACATTTTTGGTATAATACAATTTGGGTAAATGTGTATAGAGACTAAGCATTAAATACTACCATGTTAGTGTTATTTTTCTGAGATTAGATAATGGTGTTACAGTTGAGGAGACTGTAATTGCTTGGGGGAGATTCATGCTGAAATATTTAGGGGTAAAATCTATTGATGCTTGCAACTTAATATAAAATGGTTAAGCCACAGAAAAAGAGAGAGAGAAAGAGAAAGAAATAATACAAAAATTGGCTAAATGTTAACTACTATAATCCAGGTCTGGATATTTGGATGAAAATGAAAGTGTTAGTCGCTCAGTCATGTCTGACTCTTGTGACCCCATGGACTATAGCCCGCCAGGCTCCTCTGCCCATGGGATTTCCCAGACAAGAATACTGAAGTGGCTTGCCATTCCTTCTCCAGGGGATCTTCCTGACCCAGGAACTGAAACCCGGTCTCCTGCACTGCAGGCAGATGCTTTACCATCTGAGCCACCAGGGGCTCCAGGTCTAGATATTTGGATATTTTTGTACTATTTTTCTCTCAACTTCTCTGTATATTTGGAAATTCTCAAAATAAACCTGAGACTGGGAAAGAACAAAAATGAAGGGTTGAAATCATATATTCCCAATTTTTTAAGTTATAAATCATGCTAGCAAAATGTAGGGCAAAATATACCCTATCATCCTACTTTAACAAGTGGTTCTTTATATATTTTCAAGGCCAGATTTGTATTTAAAATTCTCTGACTCCTTGGAGTTGTGCACTTGTAAGTTGCAGTTAGAAGTAGCTTTCTACCTTGACCTCTAGTTTCCTGTCTCACCTGCCTTCTCTTCTCAAGATTGCCATGGGAAGGAACCTCCCAGGAATACGCACTAACATTCCAGACCAGTCCTTGTCTCTGTGACTTTTACAAACAGCCACTCCTGGGCACCTTTTCAAGCCCACTTAGTGGTCCTGAGAAAAGACCCACAGGAGTCTTGGAAGCAAACCTGGAGACATTTAGAAAGGAACTTACGGGTCCTGGGAAATGGAGGCATAACCTAAAAGTGAGGCTACATGTCAAAGCACTTGCCTTTGGCCTTATGAATTCATCATCTAGGAGCTACATTCTTGTTTTATGCCAGGGTTGAAGGAAGTATTCTGCTCAATTTCCAAAAACTAGCAAGCAGTAGAATGATAGTCTAGAAGTGAGATCCCCAAACTTGCAGAAGACCAAGGGCCCTCATGACTTGCGGGGGGATGGGGGATGGCTTTCACCTTGTGTGCATACACCCACTTTTTAGCTCTTAAGTCTCTGGAAGTTCCCCTTTTTGGAAGTGAAGCACAGAGTGGCATCCACTAACCTGGTTAACTTATGCACTCCTACAACCAAACTTTCACTAACAAGAAAACCAAGGACTCCTGTGCACATCAAAGAATGCAAATGGGCCAATATCTTTGCTGATAGCATATATCACTTATTGGTCTTTGAGGGAGGAGGAAGATAGAATGCAATTTAAAATCCAGAAAAAAAATCAAATGAATGTAGTATTTGATGGATTTTTTTCATTTATTTCCAGGCATATTATGTTACATTAACAAAACAATTTTGAGAGTCTTTCTGTTTAAAATAACATGAACAGAAATAAATCCAAAATAGCAAAATACCATTTCCTTTTTAAAAGTTAAAACATTGCTTTTTCATCTTATTGTACATGGATGTAGACATTAAAGATGCCAATCATTTCAAAGCAATGAAACTGGTTCAAGTTTTTCTGACTGTGGAAGGTCTTCTCAGAACCAACTACCTTGCCTATATGATCTTTTTCGAGGCCTTTCAGCCCGAAATTGTTATAAAAGTAGGCTTTTAAAACAGCAAGTCTGTTTTATAACTTGAGCTGAAAACCAAACTAAATCATTTCCAACAGTCACTAAAACAAATAGCAGGTTACATTTTTATGCCCCTTATATTACACTATATAATTCAGAGATGTCAACAGCTATTTTCTATGCACAGTGTATGCTGTGTTGGGGTATAAGTATATTATATGCATTATTTATGCAGGCAAAAAAAAAAACCTCAAAAAACAAAAACAAAACTGGTTTCAGTATATCTCTGGGCTTAAGTAAGCATTTCAACATCTAAAAAGCATGTCTGTCTGTGAGCTCTCTCTGCTAACACAGATTGGAAATCAGGTGAAACTACACAGGAGGAGGCCTGCCTCCACTCTTTCTGTTGCCATTAGCACTGGTCTTCAGGGCACATCTTCTCTCCTGGGTTTCTATGTTTGTTTTACTCCCTGCTCTCCTGTTCCTCTGCTTAAGCCAATTTTATGAATAAGCCAGAAAACGCTCAGCACAGAAGTCTCCCTACCACCTGAAAAATGGGCTTTAATTTTGAACATCACACAGATACAGTAAGGTAAGTCATTTTTAAAAAATGATCAGCAGAATGATTTTTAAAAGAAGTAATGTTACTGTATTATAAGATATTTCTATTGAGATATTGGCTAACTTTTCCCATTTCCCAACAGGGAAATATGACTTAACTATAGGATGAAAACAAAAAACGGTGTGTGAGCATTTGGTGAAGTTCACAAAAGTACTTTTTCTCCTTTATTTATGTAACAAAAGTAAAAATGATAAGAAAACTTAAAGGCAATCAATGTGTTAATTATTTAAGCCTC
The DNA here is from genome assembly GCF_027580195.1 of Bos mutus. NCBI lineage: Eukaryota > Metazoa > Chordata > Mammalia > Artiodactyla > Bovidae > Bos > Bos mutus. Next base: position 87,628,030 of record NC_091617.1, on the reverse strand, counting down.
AAACTTACAAGTTAGACTTTTAACATTTTACTTACTGTTACATTAGGTAAAATTGCTATTTGATAAGAAAAGTTGAATTTTTATTCTGAGGTCTTGCTTTTTGTATCCCATCATTTAATATTGGCAATAATCAGGTACTAGAACCAAAAATGACCCACATTATTAAGGAAGTGGCTGCCTATTCTAGTGATGGCCATCCATGGCAAATAAATTCAGAATAGATTTACTTGATCAAACTTTCTTTAAAATCATTGTCCTATGATTTATCTTGAATAGCATTTGAAACACTGTTGAGAAGTTAGGGAAATAAATGTATTCAGTTAGAATTCACCATGAAAATTCACGTAAATAAGCCCAAACCAAGTCTCAAGACTGCATAAATGTAAATGAAGGCCTCACCCCTAAACAAATGAAAAGGCTTTTATTCAGTTCCTCCAGGGCAACAGGGAAGATCGCCCCATTATTAACCTCCTTCACCATAAAAGCCAGCAGATGAATAAATAAGAATGGTCATTGTGGAAGAGCAAATGATAGATAAAAATGTATATTTTTGAAATGCATATGCATATTGAAAATGTGTATTTAGAATTGTCTCCAATCTCCTAATAATTCATATCTAATAAACTGCTGACAATATTCAGATGAGTTTACTTATGAAATTATTTCATGCCAGTGGGTCATAATACTAGACTTCAGTATCCATATTATAATTTGGATCCCCTCCTTTATACAATGTTAGAGGCCACTTATCCTTTATAAACCCATATTCAAAGCGGTTTCCTGACATATGGATTCTTTGGGCAATCTTAAAATAATATGATACACAGTGAAACTAAGAAATTATCTACTGAATTTTAATAAATATTTTCTCTTTTTTGAAGCTAGATATTGTTTCTTTATAACTTAAAGGTGTTTTGCATAGAACATGATGTTATTTTCTGTAATAGTTTAAAAGTGCTAAATGAGCTTTTTAAATTTATTTCTTAACTCTATTAAGAAGCCTACTAAAGAAATCATTTATAAATGTAAATCCCCAAATTGGCAACCCATAGAGTATAAATCCATCCTACTAAATTTTTGCTAGTGATAATCCACAATGAATTTTGATATAACTGTTTATAGAGATAAAATTCATACATTCTCAAGTGCCTTCAAAGTATTTTGTAAAGCATAACATGGTATTCTACTTCAATTTTACTTATGAATTCTTTCCTGAAAAAGCAAAAGAAATGCCCAGTGCTAACACTTCAAAATATAACTAGACACGCATTTTTTAAAATGATAGTCTGGGTTATTAAACTGGGCATTTAATTTTTTAAAAAAGCCAAATCTAGACTAATTGAGCTTTTGCTGGATTGAATTTCCCTAAATTGCAAATCGAGTCAGCTTTGAATAGTTAATTTATTCTTAAGCATGCCCACTTCTCCTGTTATAAAGTCCCCTAGTTTCATTCATCTGTATATTTTGTTTGTTTTAAATAAGTGAAATAAACATAATCATAGCTCAAGCTTCCTTTGTGTACCTCCAGAAGAAGAAGGAGGTACATTATGGTGCCAGTCTAGTAGTAAATGATGGAAAAAAAAATCAGGAAAGAGCAGTCACCTGTATTTGTTCAAGGAAACCTGATCCCAGTAAGCAATATTTTATAGACCTGAAGTCCCACTTACAGATTAAAAAAATCAATATACATTCCACCCAGCATGTTTGCTGTAAAACACTGCATATATTGTGGATCATGCACCATCACTTCCTCTTGCCTGCAGTGCTTGTTTCAAATATGTGTACATTTCTCACTGAGCACTAAATAACAGAATCATTACCATCATAATAATCAAGTTAGAATTTGCTGCATGTAACCTGAATTATTTAGTAGCACATCCCCCAATAACTATACTTTAGTAGAGAGCATGCTTCTCTCCAAAAAATTCATTTTTAACGTCAGAACTTGTAGTCACTAATGTGTGACAGCACATATATGACTTTTAATTATGAAAATTAGCATGTATATGAAGGATCAAAAGAAATCTTCTAGTAAACATGGATTTAGTTTCTGTGTCTGGAGATGGATACTAAAATGTATCTAAATGTAGAGCATGATCCCCACTGTTTAGGAGTTTGTGATCTAGCTTGAGGAACTGAGGAAAATACATACAAAACAGTGAATAACAGGTTATGATACTGTCAAAAGTTTCAAAGGAGTTTTATAAAGTGCTGACACCTTAGGCATTTTAGACACATTGCACCATTGGATAAATGCCTGAACAGAATCTGGAAAGACTGAGGAGAAGAGGATCTGTTCAAATGTCACCTCCACTTTCTAGTCTTTCCTGACTGCCTTGGACACAGCTTCTTTACATAGCTTTTTGGACATAGCTTCTTTATGTTCCCAATAAACACTTTGTAAGCAGTGACACTTATTGCACTGTATCATAATTAATTACTTGTTTCCCCTCCTTAACTGCCTTTGAGCTAATAAGACTAAAGCAGGATCTTCCTCATTTTTATATTCTCTTTCCTTGTAAGTGCCTAGTAAGTGTTCACTGAATGCATTTTTTGCATGACTGGGGTGCCATACGAGCAAAAGTGGAGGGCAGAAATAAGCACAGCATGTCCAGGTTTTATTGAGAAAACTGGCTGATAGAGGAAGGATTTTTTTGTTGTTTGTTTTGTCATATGTTGAATAAAAGATCAGTCTAAATAATTAGAGAGAAGACCTAGGAGGGACTTCCTTGGTCTGCGTGCGTGCATGCTGAATCACTTCAGCCATGTCCAACTCTCTGTGACCCATGGACTGTAGCCCTCCAGGCTCCTCTGTCCATGGAATTGTCCAGGCAAGAATACCGGAGTGGGTTGTCATGCCCTCCTCCAGAGGATCTTCCCAATCCAGGAATCGAACCCATGTCTCTTACATCTCCTGCATTGGCAGGCAGGTTCTTTACCACTAGCACCATATGGGAAGCCCTGGCATTATCTTCTCTTGGCTGGTCTCACGATCCTAATTTCTCTTAGTGAACTAGGCTCATCATTGCCCAGCCCTCTGTGATTAAAAGAGAGCATTAACCAGACTTGAGATCCTTCTGGTCCTTAGAGTTCATTCTTCCCAAGATTGAGCCTGTGACATATACAAAAATTAATTTTATAAGCATTAAGCCGGCTGAGTACAAGATGAATTAGAAGACTAAGAGACTACTGGAAGATTCCTGACTAGAAAAAAATACCAGAGGAGGTTTAAAGGAAAATACGCTGGAGGAGAATGATGGGAAAAAATTGGTATTGATGCACTGTGAGGGAAGATGTTGAGGAAAGGGGAGGGATTAAGTATGACTCCACATTTCTGAAGGCAACTGCACTGTTGAAAGAAGTAAACATCGGAATAACCTATAATGGGTTTGTTACAGGGAAAAGACAGTTTATGTAAGACATGTTGAGGGTGATGGTGAGATACGTGGTGAGACAATCTCAGAAATATGAGAGAGGACCTCTGGAAATTAAATGGCAATCTAAAAGCAGGGATAGTTGATGCTGTGAGTGTGGAAAAGATTTCAAAGGCAGAAGAAAGCTCTGGACAAGGACTTGGAAGATATCTGGGTGTCTTAGAGTAAGTCACTCAATCCTTTCCCTTCTACAGAGGAGGATAATACCTTGCTCTTTACTGCATGGGGAAGTAAAGGAGGATAAGACTGCTAAGTGGTTTTGAAGACATAAGGCATTATGCAAACATATATTGTTATTTATCTCCACATTTTATTCCCTGTCCCATAATCATTTTTCATAATAAAAATAAATCAACATATGATACAGTAATAATTTTAACAACTAAATAATCACACAAGAAAACTCATGTACGTTACTGATGTGAAGAATTATTCTAATTTATGTTCTACCCTGTATCACAGAGACAGTGTAAGAAGAAATATGAAGCAATGTAATAAAAAGCATATAATTTTATTTCTGTAGTTTATTCTGTGCCAGTGTTGTGCACTGAGAATCAATGTGGGATATACGACACAGAGCATTTAAGGAACTGTTCTGTGGTTCGCGTAGCTAGCACCACATCATCTAATGTGAGATGACAGTACCATTATTGTTTTATGTCCCACTCATAGAGGACAAAAATGCAGCCAATTAAACTGCAGTATTTCATCAATTCCAATTTGGGCTCCAATTTCACAGATGTTAAAGCATAGAGGAAAGAGTACAGCTTGTAAATGATGAAATACTGAAAGTGATAGATACTAAATGCTTTTTTTCCCCCTAACCAGTGTGCAATACCACCACCCATAGGAAAGGTTATTTATAAATCCCTGTTGCAGGGGCATCACCATTTCTCTTTCGTGCAGTAGCACACTCAGTTAGGTTTGGAGTATGGGCCTATAAGTTTAAAGGCAAACAAGAAAGGAAAGAAATACTGCTCCCCAGCTATTCCCTGCTCCTTTCCATGGTCTTTCCCATTAAGAAGAATCATGGCAGGATCTGAGGACCTTCAAGCTACCCTAAAGATAGGACCACTGCTGACACCACTCAGTCTTCGGCACTATTGCCTGGGCAGGCTACTGTGACAAGAAATGATTAAGTGCTCTGGAGATTTTCAAGAGACTGGAAATTCTTCTTCACATGGAAGAGAGACTATAAAATCCAAATCAGTTGTAAAACAGACTGTCTAGTGGGCCTCGTTGAAAGTCTTATGATCAATGAGAATTCAAGATGCATTTTATTGCCTTGCTAAAATAAGTTTTACTCTACCAACATCCCCTCAAATAGAGTAAGTACCTAAACACTACAAGACATATTGTATTTTTTTCCACAATGTGTACTCAAAATTATTTCTGTTGTTTCACCCATATGTATCTCTTTAATTCAATGTTATTCCTCAAATTAATTAATAAATATAATACTGGAACCACTTATGAACCATGTTTTTCAAACCAGAAATTGCAGTATACGTAGCTAACAAAACACTCTTTTAAATGCCTTAATTATCTTCTGTATTCTAATGCCATTCCCAACCTCCAGTACTAAAGCTCTCTCTAAGGCCATATGCTGCTGCTGCTGCTGCTAAGTCGTTTCAGTCATGTCCGACTCTGTGCGACCCCATAAGACAGCAGCCCACTAGGCTCCTCTGTCCCTGGGATTCTCCAGGCAAGAACACTGGAGTGGGTTGCCATTTAATTCTCCAATGCATGAAAAGTGAAAAGTGAAAGTGAAGTTGCTCAGTCGTGCCCGACTCTTAGCGACCCCATGGACTGCAGCCTACCAGGCTCCTCCGTCCATGGGATTTTCCAGGCAAGAGTACTGGAGTGGGGTGCCATTGCCTTCTCCGCTAAGGCTGTATATCAGCATTCATACAATTAGCAGAGGCAAGTGTCACCTAAGAAGCCACCATTAAGCCCAATCCACTTTCAGTCCTTTGGATGTGAACCCCAAAAGGCTATGCGACAAACCAGCAACCAAAGGCAAAGGGAAGGGCAACACACTCATTACAGTTTTTCGCACTGAGTTTAAAATTTTCAGATAGAGTTTTCTCTAGTGGTTATCTGAGACAGTGAACCCATGAGGGCAGTGCTGAAACTCACTCATCTTTGTATTCCCAGAGCTTAACTTTGGAGCTGACACAATAAATGTTGAATGGATGAATGAACAAATGGAAAAAAAAAAAGACAAATGAGTGTTTCTCCATAGTGTATTAGATATCTACCCAAGTTAATTCACCCGTGTCACACCTGGATCAGCTCTGGGGCAGCGCATGTGTGTGTGTGCTTAGTACACTAAGGACTTTTCAGGTAGGACTGAGGAGGATAAAACTAGCCTGTTCAAGTCAGGCATCATTATCCCCATTTACTAAGAGCTTGATGCCTAGTCAGTGCATGATAGAGCTTGAAACTACTTCTGATTTTTAAGTTCTGTGTTATTTCCACTACTGCCTACTATTTCCCTGGCTAACAGGGGGCTAAACAATCAGTCAGAATATCCTAAAAAATAGAAACTGTAAAACAGCTACAAATTTCCTAAGAAATAACTCCCTGGGTTTTAAGAGTAATATCTTTAAAAGCTGGAAATCCAAAGATAAGTGAAAACGAATCGGGAACACAACAGGAAATAAGGACCCAGCATCTGAGGCAACCAACTGAAAAAGAAAGGAAACCCAACACCCGATAGATGCCCTGGGTAAACATGGGAACAGTAATGATCCTGACAATAATAAAAGCACTTTATCTCCCACACTGGAACACATCCCAGAAGATTAAATTAGTCACCATGAAAACAGACCGTTTCTGATGCCACTAAAAGGAAACAAAAAGAAAACAAAGCAAGCCAGATAAATAACTATTTAAAGAGTAAAATAAAAAGAGGAGGCTGCATAAGACTAAAGAGGAAATTAGTACCTCAGAATACTCTCTTCCAAAATGATAAGAAACAATTTCAGACAGGCTCATACTAGTTGTTGACTATAGCTGTGTAGAGACCACTGGTAAGTGGAACAGCCCTACTTGGCCGTGATAAGTGAAACTCATATGTGCAGGTTGCAGTGAAAACCTGTGTTATAAAGGCCCAGGTCTAAACATTAGAGCCATTTGGCAATGACAATATTCTGTATGATATTGTAATGATGGATACATGTCATTATATGCATATGTCAAAATCCGTACCATGTACAACGCCGAGTGAACCTTAATGGAAAGGATAGGCTTTAGCTAATCTATGATTTTTCCTGTGGTCATGTATGGATGTGAGAGTTGGACTGTGAAGAAGGCTGAGCGCTGAAGAACTGATGCTTTTGAACTGTGGTGTTGGAGAAGACTCTTGAGAGTCCCTTGGACTGCAAGGAGATCCAACCAGCCCATTCTGAAGGAGATCAGCCCTGGGATTTCTTTGGTAGGAATGATGCTAAAGCTGAAACTCCAGTACTTTGGCCACCTCATGCGAAGAGTTGACTCATTGGAAAAGACTCTGATGCTGGGAGGGATTGGGGGAGGAGGAGAAGGGGACGACAGAGGATGAGATGGCTGGATGGCATCACTGACTCGATGGACGTGAGTCTGAGTGAACTCCGGGAGTTGGTGATGGACAGGGAGGCCTGGCGTGCTGCAATTCATGGGGTCGCAAAGAGTCAGACACGACTGAGCGACTCATCTGATCTGATTTGATCTGAATAATAATGTAAAAATTGGCACATCAATTGTAACAAATGTAGCACATTAATGCAAGATGTTAATAAGTGGGGAAACAGTTACAGGGGAGGGGTACAAAAATTCTATAGCTGCTGCCCATTTCTCCATTAATAATGGAGAAATTCTCCATTAATAATGGAGAAATTCTCCATTTTAAAAAATTCTCCTAAAACTGCTCTAAGAAATAAAACCAATTGATTTTAAAAATTAGGGCCAATTTAAGATTGTTGTGGGCCCTAAGGCTATATCTCACATTATGTCAAATTTATTAAAATGTCCCCACACCCTACAGTAAATATTATTTTTGCTATGAAATATTTTCAGAAAACATAATTTTTATAGTATTTTTATTAAATTATTTGAGCATGACTAACTCATTTAATTTATGATCCTCAATAATCTAGCAATCATGACACATACTCAAGTTTCTTGTGAAGAAATTTAACCCACTAATTGTTCAAATAGAATAAATATTTATGAATATTAATTAACTATGAGTCCTGTTTATATAATGTTATATTTGGGACAACTAAATATTTTAAGTTTAATTTACCAAGAATTTTCATATTTGAGGGCCAATAAATTTTATCTTTCAATTCCTAAACATTTTGTAGACCCTAAAAAGCCATCAGTTCAGTTCAGTCGCTCAGTCGTGTCCGACTCTTTGCGACCCCATGAATCGCAGCACGCCAGGCCTCCCTGTCCTTCACCAACTCCCGGAGTTCACTCAGACTCACGTCCATCGAGTCAGTGATGCCATCCAGCCATCTCGTCCCTGGCATTTTATCTATATATCCATACTGCTCAGAGAATAAAATGAACCTACTTAAAGGATATATGTATATGTATATATAGTGTATAGATTTAAAGTAAGAAGGCTAAGTTATAGGCACTAGTGCAAATATATCTTTCTATGTTATTATACTTCATTTATATTTATTATATTTAATTTTTATATTCTGCCTGGTCTCAGTAACAAGTTTCTAATCTTAAAAAAAAAACAGCAACCAGGCATGTTACTGCAGCTTCTTTTCCTATGGTATGTAACATTTTCAAACCTAGACTTGATCTTTTGTTATTTACATAACTGTACATAGGGATAATATGACACATACAATAAGACCTGTCTTATTGATGCTTCCTAGCACAAACTGTTGGGAATTTAAACAGCTTTAAAGTGCATTAAAAAAATATATTATATAAGATGAAACAAAGTAGAGTAAAGTGAAATAAGAAAGGCAACCATTTTATATTTTCCAAAAAATAGTCTGTCAGTAACTTCCTCCAGCCTTCCCCAATAGCTTTCTTCCAGAACACAAGGTAGGCGACTTTACCATAAGAAGGTAATTTAATCTAACTGTAAATGAAACTAAGTCTCATACCTCATAACACACCTGAGCATATTTTGTGAAGGAGGAGGAGATTTTCTCAAAGAAATACCTTATTCAAAGAATGAGGATGTTCAAGTTTGAATACTTTAGTGTTCTCAGTTTAACCTAAAAGTCCAATTCTTATAAAACACCCAGGAAATCACTGTGTAGACAGGCATCAACCTAGTTATTTTATTTTCCTTCTAACTTTATCTGATCAAAAATGAAGCAACAAAAAAATGGCTTGTCTGGGTAAATCTTTGCATCAGGCTTGTGTTGGAGCCCTGTAAGGTGATATGGGGGTAAGGAATAAGAATTCAACGTAGGTGATAACGGCTTGATTAGTAAATATTCATCTATTTGTCCATTTATTGCACATTGATGGTAAGAATGTGCTCCATTCTTGACTCTAAGGATACAGAGATTAAAAGGGAACATCTTTGCTCTAAAGAAGCTCAAAATCAAGTAAAAATTATGAATAATTTTTTTATAAAATGTATATCAATATATTACAATAAAGAATGATGACTCACAAATATTTGGTATATACCAAAAGGTCCTTGATATTTGATTTTGACCAAACCATTAAGCATGGACCAAATATGCTCATGGATGTTTTTGATAGGACCAAATTTCAAGAACCTTTAGACATGAATCAAATGCTTTATGGACATTTTGAAATGTCCAAATGTTTGTGGACATTTTGAAAAGGCCTAAATATCCTACAGGGAAGAGGGATAAATATAAAGTAGAAGTATGTACAAAGCAGAGTGGCAGACCAGAGAAGAAAGAGACTAGTAACATTTGTAGAGAGTTAAGAGAATTGCTGGAAAGGGGATATTTGTGCTGGGTTTTTACAGATGAGTAAGAGTTTGCCAGATTGGAGAAAGTTCATTCCAGGTAGAAATAAAGAAGAGCATGTGTAAAGGCATGGGAATCAAAACAGAAGTCTTATATTGGGGAACTTATGTGGAGCCTGAGACTCCTGGAGCTGGGAATACATGTGTCTATTGAGCACTTGAAATACGTGTAGTGTCAAATGTTAAAATGATAATATTCTGGGTTACCTGTTGTTTTTATTTGTTCATTTGCTTGGTTTATTTGTTTTTCCTATTTTAATGTGGCTACTAGAAAGCTTAAAATTATATATTTCTATTGGACAATGTTGCTTACTCTGTTGAAAACAAAGAATTAACTATAAGAGATAAGGCTGGATAAATCTTTAGGGCCTAAGGTCATAAAGAATATTTTGTGACATAGAAAGTAGTTTTGACATGCCCTTTAGAAAAACCCCATCCATATACAGCAGCTTCCCACTAGCTATCTATTTTATACATGGTAGTGTATACGTGAGGCTCCCAGGTGGCTCGGTGATAAAGAATCCACCCAGTAATACAAGAGACACAGGTCTGATCCGTGGGTCAGGAAGATCTTCTGCAGAAGGAAAGGCCAACCCACTCTAATATTCCTGCCCAGGAAATCCCATGGACAGAGGAGCCTGGCAGGCTACAGTGCATGGGGTGGCAAAAGAATTGGACATGACCTAGCAACTAAACAACAAAAACAGCAACAGTGTATATATGTCACCTACTCTCTCAATTTATCCCACCCTCTCCTCCCCAGCCCTGTATCCACAAGTCCATTCTCTACGTCTGTGGCTCTTATTCCTGCCCTGCAAATAGGCTCTTCAGTATCATTTTTCTAGATTCCATATAGATACGTTAATAGCTCAGTGCTCTGTCATGACCTAGAGGGTGGGAAGGAGGCTCACGAAGGAGGGCATAAATGTATATATCTAGCTGACCGCATGTTGTTGTACAGCATAAACTAACACAACATGTAAAGCAATTATACTCCAATTTTTTAAAAAGAAAATAGAAAAAAGAAGAAAAAACTCATATAATAATCAAGAGCAATCTTTGGAGGTGATGTGGCAGCAACTATAGGGAACACTGCAGGCCCAGGAAAAAGTGAGAACTCTCTTGGGGAGGAGAAAGGTGAGACTCCATTGCTAACCACCTCCACTGAAGTGAGACTCCAAAGCTAACCAGAATCCAAAGTCACTGTGGCAAAGCATAGAGCTGGACCAAAGAGAAATATAATGATGTATGAGGTTGGATCTACCCTGGTGAGAAGAGGAAGATGGGTTCGACAGAACAACCAACAGCCCAGAGCACAGCATACATTGTTTTTCAGTGGCTTGCATCACAAGGTCCCAACAACAGACTGGTTTCCGAAGGAGGCAGGAAACAGTGTCTGGCTGCCTCTTACATTGAAAATACAGGCTGCCCTGGACGCGGGGACTTGGCAATGCGACCTCACTAAGGAGCACTCTTCCTGTCATTTAACACCCAACCTGCAGCAGATCCGACCTTGGCCGGTATCTGATCCTCTTCTCTGGGAATAAGCGGCAAATTTCAGGAAGTAATGTACTCAAGGCAGCAGATGGCACTCTCCTATGCCTCAGTAATGAAAGTTTTAATGAAGAAGAGAATCTGTCTTTTACAGAGACTTAAAGATTTAGGATGGCCGAGCGGTCTAAGGCGCTGCATTCAGGTCGCAGTCTCCCCTGGAGGCTTGGGTTCCTATCCCACTTCTGCCAACATGGAGTTGTGGGCTTCCCTGGTGGCTCAGAGGTAAAAGCGTCTGCCTGCAATGCAGGAGACCCCGGTTCGATCCTTCGGTCAGGAACGATACCCTGGAGAAGGAAGTGGCCACCTCCTCTAGTCCTCATGCCTAGAGAGTCCCATGGAGGGAGGAGCCTGGTAGGCTACAGTCCATGGGGTCCCAAAGAGTCTGACACGACTGAGCGACTTGACTTCACCTCACCAAAGATTTAAGGACTACATCCTTTTGCATGAGAGTTAGGGGTACTTAATCCTAAAGTCTAGAAATGTTCATACCCAATTCTAGAAAATTTACAAAGGAAATAGGATAGATAATAGAGAACGAGGAAGTAGGAAATTTATGGGCTGAGATGCACATTGCAACATCATTTATAAAATTAAAAGCAATCTAAATGTTCAGAAGTTAATGGGGAGAATTTTGTCTATCCAATCTATAGAATATCATTCAATGATCAAAATGATAGATGTGGAAAATGCTTCTTACTTAAGATTCAGTGGAAATACTGTAATTTAGGCAGGAGGTAGAGCCCCCTCCCTCTCCCCACAGGTAAAGTGATAGGGATTTACTCTATGAAGACTGAAGCTACAAGACAAGAATACCAAACAATTAAAGGAGGAGGCTGGACCCTGCCCTAACCGCATATTACTCATTCTCAAAGTCAAGAGACCTCCATGACCACACATGCACAAAAAGACTCCTTGGAGGTCAAAGGGGAGTGATGGCAAATGATACTTGTCTACCCACAGGTCTTTGCAATAGGACCTATCTTGGCTAAGAGATACATGAGCACACACGGGAGGACCCTGAGATATACCAAATATGAACTGTGAACCAGGAAAATCAAAATGATTGGCCAAAGGAATCCCATAAAAGGAATTCAAATTCCCACAACAGTGCGACTCAGTGACTCTGTCTCTGAGTCCACCCATGTGTCTATCCATGTGTACAGTACTTTTTTCCCTCCCAATAAATACTTGCTTCACTACTTTCCATCTTCATGAAAATTCTTTTCTGCAAAGCTGAAGGGTCAAGGCCCTTGTCACTGACCACTGGTCTAGGGCTAAGACCTTGTGCTTTTGCTCCCATGACCTGGCCCCAGTCTCTGCCTGGGAAACCCAAGCCCTGCTTCAGGCCGAGGCCACCAGAGATCATCATGGACAGTATGTCCATAATACAATCTTTGCTCTGTAAAATACATATAAATATATATGTAGACTGGAAATTCTGTACCAAAAAGAATGTTGCTTTAGGGTGCTAGGATTAATAATGTCTGTGCCTGTTTTTCACATGTTAAGTAAACTATCATTGTCTAGGGATTCGCAGGTGGCACAGTGGTAAAGAATCTGCCTGCCAAAGCAGTAGACACAGGAGAAAAGGGTTCGATCCCTGGGTTGGGAAGATTCCCCGGAGAAGGAAATGGCAAACCACTCCAGTAATCTTGCCTGGAAAATTCTGTGCACAGAGGAGTCTGGTTGGCTACAGTCCACGGGTTCGCAAAGATTTGGACGCACGCATGTAGACAGCATAATTGTCTAAGTAAGATATGACAGTTTCCCCTCCTAAGAGAGCCTTACCCAGAAAACTCCTGGGTAGCCTGTGCTTTGGCTAATTTTGAAATAAGGAAAGAGAGTTGAGGTAGCTGAAGACTCCCCAAAGCTCTGCCTGGTGGTCTGGCATTGGGAATTTTTACCTATTGTATTCTTTAGAGCCTGTTTTTATTTTCCTAAACTTTTTCTCTGACACAGCATTCCTTACCTTCCTAAATGTGAAAGTCGCTCAGTCGTGTCTGACTCTTTGCAACTCCATGGACTATACAGTCCATGGAATTTTCCAGGCCAGAATATGGGAGTAGGTAGCCTTTCCCTTCTCCAGGGCATCTTCCCAACCCAGGGATTGAACCCAGATCTCCCACATTGCAGGCAGATTCTTTACTGGCTGAGCCACAAGGACTAGCCGCTCTGAAATGAGACGCTGGTGTTGGAATTGCAGACTTGTACCAAGAGCACAGGAGGTTGTAATGATGGCTGGCTGTTGGAATAGTCTTTTTCTCCCTGGTCCCTGCAGAGGGAGTTGTGGCTCTGCAGTAGGAAGAGAGATGGGTGCTTTGCTCTCCATGGCTGGGCTGCAGAGTGACTCAAGAGAGAATCTGCTGCAGCAATCCCCTTTAGGAAAGACGTGACATAGTCTCTATGAAGCCATCAGGTTTCTTATCTTGTTTTTAGTTGCTAAGTCACATCTGACTCTTTTGCAACCCCGTGGACTGTGGCCCGCCAGGCTCCTTTGTCCATAGAAGTTTCCAGGCAAGAATACTGGAGTAGGTTGCCATTTCCTTCTCCCTTTAAAAAGATTAATTCTGTTAAAATGAGGTTATTAGGGTGGCTCCTAATCCAATATGACTGATGTCCTTTTAAAAAGGGGAAATTTGGACACAAAGATAGAAGGACAGTCACATGAAGACACAGAGGGAAGCAGCCATCTTAAAGTCAAGGAAAGAGGCTACAGAGAAATCAACCTGCCAACAGGTTGATCTCAGACTCCTAGCCTCCAGAACTGTGAGGAAACACATTTCTGTTGTTTAAACCACCCAATATGTGGTATGTTGTTACAAAAGCCTTAGCAAGCCAGTGCAACTATTTCTACTTTTCTTATGCCCTTAAAATAATTCGATAAGGAAAATTGATATTATTGTTATTTTTAATGATATACAAAACATGGCCTGAAAAGAAAAAACAGAGGCACTTGGGAGTCCCAAAAACATTTAAGTTATTTTTATAAAACAAGAGGATTGCATGATGTCAGAGAACAAACCTTCATTCTAAATTCAATTCTTTCTTCTCTCTGAGGCTGTGCTAAGCAAAATATCTTTAAAGCAGAATCACAGAATATTAGAGAATGCTGTTTGAGATTATCCTCTCATTTTATAGATGAATAAATAAAAGCCTGAGGAAATATTTTTGTGTCTGTTGTACCAGGATTTATTCCTTCCTGCAATGCAATTGAAGGGGCTATAAATCAGCAAGTATTGGCAGCTATATAGCTAATTAGCTAATTAGTTGTAGTACAACCCTTACATACTAGCAGTGAACAGAATGGTCTTATTGTTTTCTATACTGAAAAAAATAAACGTTAAAATAAAAATGCTATTCTTGTGTTATAATAAAAACTATTGGCCCATTACCCTCCAATTCACAAAGAAGCACAAGGGTTTGTAAGATCTTTGCAGAATCCTCAGGATCATCTTTAAAAATACTTAAATCTTCTATTGTGAGTTTTTTCTATTATGTCCAGTAGGTGGCACCACTTTAACCACACAAAATGAGAGCTTTGAAAAAGCCAGAGTGCTTGTGATCAGTGATTCTCAAATCTTGGTCTCTAGACCTGCAGCATCAACATTGCCAGGACACTTGACAGAAATGCAGAGTCCTGTTCCCACCCAATTATATAATCTCTAGGGGTGGGGCCTGGAAATCTGTGTTTTTAACCAGCCATCCACTGATTCTGTTGATACTATATCGTGAGTGAAAAGAAAAGTGAAAGTGTTAGTCACTCAGTGATATCTGACTCTCTGTGACCACATTAACTGTGGCCCGTCAGGCTCCTCTCTCTGTCCATGGAATTTCCCAAGCAAGAATACTACAGTGGGTTGCATTCCCACCTCCAGGGGATCTTCCCGACCGAGGGATCAAACCTGCATTTCTTACATCTCCTGTCTTGGAAGGTGGATTCTTTACCACTAGCGCCACCTGGGAAGCCCTATCTATCCTCAGTTTAAGCAAAAGTAATATATTTTCACCTGTTTGGTTTTAAGTAACAAACTTTTTCTGCTTTAATAAATATTTATCTGCTGTATTATTTTGCTCTTTGACATTAATTTACACTTGGCTTAGCTTCACCGGTGGCTAGGATGGCAAAGAATCTGCCTGCAATGCAGGAGACCTGGGTTCAATCCCTAGGTCAGGAAGACTTCCTGGAGAAGGAAATGGCTACTCACTTGATTATTCTTGCTTGGAGAATTCCATGGACAGAGGAGCCTGGCAGGCTACAGAGTATGGAGTCGTGAAGAGTCAGACACTACTGAGTGACTAACACTTTCACTTTTCGCTTTAGAAAGAAGTACTTCATTAAATATTAACTGTGACTCTTAAGAAATTGGGATTTCCAAATTACTAGTACTATCAAACAAATGTATACCACCATGGCTTCATATTCAGGGGGCTTCCCTGGTGGATCAGTGGTAAAGAAGCTGCCTGACAGTGCAGGAAACCCAAGAGATGCCAATTCAACCCCTGGGTTTGGAAGATCCCCTGGAGGAGGGCAGGGGAACCCACTCCAGTATTCTTGCCTGGAGATCCCATGGACTGAGGAGCCTGGCGGGCTACAGTCTATGTGGTTGTAAACAGTCAGACACCACTGAAGCAGCTGAGTACACAGCACTTTGTATTTGGCTCACAGAGGTTCCCATTATGAAAAGAGTTTAGTGATTTCTTTATTCTCAGATCCCCAGGTGCTGTTTTTCATAAATTCTTACAAGCACTCTACAAATGAAATACTGAATAAATGTATGTTGCACTATTTCACTGAGTCTACAAGGTTATTAAAATGCATATTTATTCCCCAAACAATAATCCAGGCTCAAGTACTTGAATAAGCATCCCTCGGGGACCTCTCTCTCCTTTGTGCAGTGGGAAGCACCTACAGCGGGGGTGAGTCAGCATGAGTGCTTATCTGGAAGGAATAGACTGCCGCTTATGCTAAGTCTTGGGGGATTTTCAGTCATTTTGTGCTATGCTCCCAGGACTCTACAACACCAGTGGAGTCTTCGATGTCTTAGCAACTCTCTGGAGGAGTTCAAGACTATTTTAAGAGACATGGTGGGTAAGGGAGCTAGGGACAAACTATGCCATTCGACTCACTCCTCTCCCAGGTTATTAACCATAATAGTCCCCACTCTGGGCTAAGACCTGGACTAGATACTTAATATTTTGTCATTTTTTCCCCTTACAAATCTACCTAAAAATATGTGTGGTAATCTCCACTTGACAGAGGAAAATAAAACCCAAGGTCAGTGGATGGTAAGGGGTATGTAAGCCAGATATGTCTAAGCTGAAGTCAGTTCTGTGTTCACCAAGATGCACTACTTCCCTACTCCATGTAAAAATATGTGTGTGTGTGTTTGTGTGTGTGTATTTTAATCAATAGCAAAAGTACATGTGGAAGGAAGACAAGAGGACTCTAGTGTGTGGACAACTTTGGGCCTGAGTGTGGAGCAGGGTGGAGCTTAGAGTAAAGTCAGGCCCACCGGCAGGTTACATAAATGAAAAATGTATTCCCACCTGTGCAGGTTAGTCTCCATTCGCACTGGGTGGGAGGCAGGGCCACTCTCTACCAGTCCTGTGACAGCTTTTGTACAGGGTGATCTTCTCAAGGACATGTGCACAGCAAATAGCCTTAGAAGGCAGAAACAGTGTTCCCCTCCAGGGCAGAGAGAAGGCTTGTTTTCTGACCAGGACAATGTCAATCATGTCTTCCTTGAGCATGCTGTTGGCATCCTCCGAGGGGTTTCCTGAGCTTGTTGTTCCTCAGGAGTGGCATAGCTCCGGTATCCACCAGGACCTGCTCCCACATGGCCCTCGTGGAACTTGGGACAAGGGGACTGGGCAGACAAAGCTCATACTGTCTGTAATGCTCTGAGTAATCAACTGTCCATCTGCACTTCTTGCTTCCTTACCAAGCAAATCCCCACAACTGTGCTACCCACTGCTGCTGCTCTCACCATCTGCTCCTGCACCCCGTCCATTCTCCACACTCCTCTGTCCTGGACTAGTAACTGTATCCCCAACCCCACCTCCCAGGCCTCTGGCTTCCTGGTGAGGATTGGCCAATGGGAGGTGCCAGGGGAGGATCGATACAGGTCAGAGTATTAATTTCCTTGCTCCTTCGCTGCCGCTCTGGCCATGGCTTCTGTTGGCAGTCTCTCTATCATAGCCACACAGGGCTCTCCCTTCACCCTCAGACCGAGGGAGGTAAAGAGTGTACCACTCTTGCTAGACCTTGAGCGTGTCACCATCCCTTATCGGATCCTTCGACCCTAAACCTGTGGCGCAGACGGTAAAGAATCTGCCTACAGTGGGGGAGACCTGGGATCGATCCCTTGGTTGAGAAGACCCCTAGCTGCCTACTCCAGTATTCTTGCCTGGAGAATTCCATGAACAGAGGAGCCTGGAGGGCTACAGTCCATGGGGTCACAAAGAGGAGGACATGACTGAGCAACTTTCACACACACACACACACACACACACACAGAGCCTGCCCAAGTCTCTGTAAACAGACTTCAGGAAAGCTATCTGCATTTAAACTCTTTTGAATGTGCCATTTTGCTTTCAAAAGTAATTGAGGGCAGTTTTTTTACAATGTGCGTGGAACACAGGTTATATATATTTACACACAAGACTACATTTTAACCTGAACTTACCTCTTCTTCCTCATCTTACCAAGTCACTGAGCCACTTTGAACTTAGAGCAGCCAGAGACCTCTACAAAGGCAAAAATATTTGCCTTGATTTCTAGCATTCTAAGAATGGTTCCAACTGAACGGTGTTACAAATGCATTTTTTCCTATTCCTAGCTATTTTTGACATAGAAGTGCTGTGGATGGGCATATTGGTAGACACAATAGAGATGTTCTCTTTACCAGTATGTTCTCTTTGCCACTGCGCATCTTCTGGCAATAGTTATCATTCCCAGTGTGTATTTAATATACTTGAAGCTTTGGTTTAGTTAAATAAAACCACAGCATTATACCAGATCACTTGGGGAACTTAGGATCACAGTTTCTAGTTGGAAGAGATTGTTAAAGATTTTAACAAAATTCCTTCATTTGATAGTCCATTTAATTCTGGAAAAAATATTGTTTAAATTCATTTTAATTTCTTTCAAAATTCATTTTTTCTTTTTAAGTAGTATTTCTACAACTCATCGAGGGGCAGCGGGGGAGCTACAAGAACAGTTCTAAAATTCCAAAGCAGTGGGAGAGCATATTACCCCAGTACCGCATATAAAGAGAAACTTAGCAAACAAACTGTTTCCTTCCGGTAATAATAATGAGGACCTTGACTGAACTGGGAAGCTATATTTGCTCTTTGTCTTCAAGTATGGGCAGGTATTAGGCTGGAGGATGGGCTGTGCAAGGACAACTCAAGCAGAGGAGACAACCCAGGCCAAGGCCTGGAGCTGAGAGAGAAGTTAATGTAGCTCCTGGGAGCTGTATCCTGGCAGTTCAGAGTTAAAGAAGCATAAAGGGTAAGCTAGAATGAGGAACAACAGAGGAAAGAATGAAATTATCTGCTTCTAGCTGTACTCCTCGGCTCTTCTCTCTATAAATGTCAACCAGCTCAGGGCTGGAGAACAGCCATAATCAATGAAATTCAGGTTCCAATTGACCAAACAATCATGATCAACCATTTGGGGATCCTTGTCTCCACTGAGTCAAGAGTAATTTAGCATCTGTTATACACTAAGCACAATGATAAGTGATCCTATCAAAATCCTAAGTAATTTTAAGTCTAATTAAATGGTCATTATGAACCAAGGTCAATGCATCTATTGAACCATCTCCACCACTGCTGTCCCTTCCAAGAACCGGTTTTTGATTCTCTTCCAGGAAGTCTAAATCCACAAAGCATCTAGAGCAATACAGTTCAAGGTAAAACTGGGTCCACATTGATGAATGTGAATCTAAACAAGGGATAACTGGCAGACAATTTAGCCCCTCCATTATCTACATCCAGTCCCATCACTTCATGGCAAATAGATAGGGAAACGGTGGAAACAGTGACAGACTTTATTTTCTTGGGCTCCAAAATCACTGCACATGGTGACTGCAGCCATGAAATTAAAAGACACTTGCTCCTTGGAAGAAAAGCTTTACCAATCTACAGAGCATATTAAAAATCAGAGACATTACTTTGCCAATGAAGGTCCATCTAGTCAAAGCTATGGTTTTTCTAGTAGTCATGTATGGATGTGAGAGTTGGACTATAAAGAAAGCTGAGCACCGAAGAATTAATCCTTTTGAACTGTGGTGTTGGATAAGACTTTTGAGAGTCCCTTGGACAGCAAGGACATCCAACCAGTCAATCCTAAAGAAAATCAGTCCTGAATATTCACTGGAAGGACTGATGATGAAGCTTAAGCTCCAATACTTTGGCTGCCTGATGTGAAGAAGTGACTCATTGGAAAAGACCCTGATGCTTGGAAAGATTGAAGGCAGGAGGAAAAGAGGAAGACAGAGGATGAGACGGTTGGATGGCATCACCAATTCTATGTACATGAGTTTGAGCAAGCTCCAGGAGTTAGTACTGGACGGGGAAGCCTGACATGCTGCAGTCCATAGGGTCGCAAAGAGTTGGACACGACTGAGCAACCGAAATGAACTGACCTACATCAGAGTCTGCCGCCACCTCTCCTCCAAATAACCAACCACACATGTAAGTAGAAACAGAATGCTTTTTATGCTATCACAATTTCAAGACCATCACCTATCACTTAACATAGTCAGACTGTCTTCTCTAAGCTTCATCTACATGGAAATGTTACCTAAGTATAATTTCTGCCTAAAATGTTGTCTTATTTCTAATGTGGAAGCTTTGAGGATGGGGAAATGGTCTCAGAAATTGGAATAAAGGTTAGAAAGAAAGAAAAAAAAAAGATGTGTCTGCTAGCCAAGAATTTGTATTGCAACTAGATACATTATTTTTAACAGTACTTAATAAGAGACAGTCTTACAGGGCCCATAGAAGGGCCACGTTTGGTTTAATGCACTACTCTCACCATTTTGAAACAGTTAGTGATTTTTGAACAAAGGGTTCAATTCCTCTTCAACTGTGCTCCATGAATTATGTAGCTGCTCTTGACTATATGTGCCATAGGAATCCTTAGAGAAGTGGTCACTGAGTGTACAACTGATCAGGGAAAGCAAATGGAATAAGACTTATACCAGGGTTAGAGTAATATTTAGGATTCAAATAATTCAGATAATATTCTTTCTGGGAAAACACTAAATAAATAGTACAGATAAATTAAAATTAAATTCTGAAATAATCTCCCAAGATGGTTCCAAAAATTAAATTAACCTGCTTTTGCCCTGCCCGTTCTTCTTTGACTTAAGTAGCTGGTAAATTGCCCTCAATCTGTGTCACTGGTTCAGCCTCTAGAAAGATTTAGTACCATAGAGAAACCAAGAAATAAGCGCCTAGTTGTCTGAGAATTCCACAAGGTGTCATCCTTGAGCTGAAATGATAAATCCAATACTGGAAGGGTTTTCATTTGAAAATTGAAGATTCCAAGCCTCCATTTTGAACTCTGTGGGTTTGGCTCTACAGTCATACAGCAAGTCCCCCTTATTGAGTACTTAGTATGAGCTAGGCTCTTAACATACATTATTTCTAATCTTTTAAATAACCTTGTATTGATCTAAGCTGGCATTTTACAATGGAAAAAGCCAAGATTCATAGACGTTAAGTTAGTTTCCCAAGGCACACATCTAATAAGTGCCAGAGTCAATATTCAAAGACAGAATTAGCTGAGCCCAAATTCTGTGCAATTTCTGCTTAACTATACAGTCTAAAAGTATCAAACAAAGAAAATAGGCAAAGGAGTTCAAAGAATGAACAAACAAATTCAGGGATCTCCCTCCTGCCCAGGCTCTCTGTTCTACACCAGCTCAGTGGCAGCCGGAGTGCTGCATGGGCATTGACTGAGCAGCTGCCCTCTCCTGAATTTGTGGGCATAACAGGAGCCCTCACCAGGACCGAACCCAGGGATATAAAGCCCTGAAAATGGGTGTTCCAGTACACCCCACCTGTTTTGACCATCATCTATTATTGTTACTTAATGTCAGAGGTGATGTTCAGAATAAGCTATGGACATGAAAACTACTATCGCCTCCAGATGTTCCTAAGTGGAAAATCATCGGCACGGCTTCCTACTGTCAGGAGCCTCTCTACATGTACAAACTCCCCCCACCCTCAAAGCTCTGGGGCCATTTTCCATTACTAACAAGGTAATGTGGCATTCAGTTCACTCTAATGGCTATTCTGGTCAGCACTGTAGCTGAGCCTTATCCCCAAGACAAAAACCCCTCTTTGTATCAGGTTCTTGTCATTTAGATCCAGTGCCTTGTCATGCTGAACCTGAACCTCTTTCCTTGGGAAGGCAGTAAAAACCACAGGAAAAAATATCTCAGGCTCTGAGTTTGCATCCTTGTACCATCACTTTTGGAGAAGGCAATGGCACCCCACTCCAGTACTCTTGCCTGGAAAATCCCATGGACCGAGGAGCCTGCTAGGCTGCAGTCCATGGGGTCGCTAAGAGTCGGACGCAACTGAGCGACTTCACCTTCACTTTTCACTTTCATGCATTGAAGGAAGGAAATGGCAACCCACTCCAGTGTTCTTGCCTGGAGAATCCCAGGGACGGGGAAGCCTGGTGGGCTGCCATCTGTGGGGTCGCACAGAGTCGGACACGACTGAAGCGACTTAGCAGCAGCAGTAGCAGTACCATCACTTTTACGGTGACCAACTATCCTGTTCCACTTGTAACTGTCCTGGTTTTAGCATCAAAAATCCAGTGTCTCAGAAAATCATCAATCAAGGGTGAACTCACATGGCTAGCCACCTTAAATCCCTTCCTAACTGAGCCACCTTGAACAGGTTACCTAACCTCACACCTGACAAGGAGAATGGGCAAATTACTAACACTTAACCCCATCAGGTCATTGTGAAAATCAAATGAGGTGTGTGTGCAGTACTTAGCACAAAATAAGCATGTAAGATACCTTAGCTGATATTATTACTCTTGACCTACTCAGCCCATAATTCTTCTAGAGTATCCAAGACTGGAAGGCTGCTCTGATCTTACAAATCTCCTCCCGAAGAGAGAATTCCTGCTCCAGAGCCTGAGACCTGGGGCCCTTCCAGATCTCACCATCTCTTGCTTTTTCCATATTGCTTGTCACTGCCCCATCAGCCATCCTACTTAAAAAGCCTCTGGGATCTTCTAGTTTTTAAGCATCAGTAACCACTCTGACAGCTCACACTTCCAAAGTCTCAGTGACCATGAGAATGTCCCTCTCAAGGAGGTACAGCCAGTGATCAAGGGGACAGTAAGGAAGGGTAGACCCCTGCTGGTGCCTAAACTTTGAAAGGGTGTACTGAAAGCACACCCTTGCTTCCATTCACTCGTATAACATGGATCTATCCTTGAGAATAATTTTTGTTGATTTGGCCAATAATTCTTTGCAATCCAACTGTATCTAATGTCCTGTGTAATTAAAGATCTTTCTCCAACCAAGCATTTAATGGCTGTCATGTTTGACTACACTTTGACACATATATCTTCATCATCCTTGCAAAGATTGCTTTTCACTACTTTATAGAAGCACTGTGCATAATTAGATTCTGTTTCACATTATAAAATACATTTTTCTTTGCAACAAGATAAAAGAAAATATGATTAAATGTGTTGCCTGCTGTATTTTCTTTTTCCATCTTGTGTACATTCATGTTTATGTTCAAACCCATTAAAAAACATGTACCTATTGCCTCACTTTAGGATAGCCTGCCAAGACATTCTGGCCATGTTACCTACCACTCGTGAAATCATAACCAAGAATTTACAACTGAAAATGATATGCTTCATTTCTATCTTCTAAAGAGATACTAAGAGGTTATATATCATTTTCATAGGATACCATCTTCTAAATTTTTAGACTTTGCCATTTTAAGTAAAATCAATACCTTGAGAAAATAATATCTGTATTTGTCCTTTTTCTCCTCATCCAAAATGTCTTAGTCATCAGCTGAATGCCTGATTTTCACAGGAGAGCTAGTCTGGATGATTTTCAATGCGGATTTCTGTGGAACTCAAGTATACCCTCTTCACAGGACTTGACTGGTGTTCTCACAAGACTACACAGTAGACTTCACTCTCCCACTCCAGCCCAATCTCTAATCCCTCTCTGGAAGAGGAATACAAAATAGCACCTTTGAGAGCTGCAGTCCCCAATGACTTTGGGGGAGGGACATCCCCTGTCTACACAGCAACTAGGCCTGTTCTCCCAGCTAGCTGTGTAGCCCCAGTTGGAAGGAGCACCTGGAGGGTGGGGTATTAATTAGTTCAGTTGTTGAGGCTTCAACTGAGGTGTGTGCCTCTGGTGAAGCATCTGAATCTGGATTTCCAGTCTACATGTCACACAATTTAACAGAAACTCTTAGAAAATTAAGGTATTGCAATATATCTCCCTATTAACTTCCAGCCTTCAGATTTTATGACACAGTAGTTTAAATAGAGTGGACCAAACTGGGTAAATAACAGTAGGCATGGTGAAGAATAGGTTTGTAACACTGCAATTATTTTACAATTAGGCTCTGGTTTTTGGAAGAGTCAATCAGGAAATTACATAGCAAAGATAATGATGACATGAGCTTGAAGGTAAGGTGAGAGAAGAGGACTTCCAGGTACTTCCCTTTGACATGTTCCAAGCTGACTCTCTCAGTTTCAATCAGCAGTTAAGATCACCAATACACTGTCAGGAACACCAGAGGCAACAGAAAGTACCCACCCAGTGGAATACAGGCTTATAGTCTACTTCTAAGTCAGCCAATCAGTCAATCCATTAATTAAAGAATCCTGTAAAAGTGATTTATCAACATCATACCAAGGTATATTTTCCTTGTGAACGTATATTCTTTAGATATCTATGGAAATGAAGCTTCCTAGGATACAGAATTCTAGACCTTTAGAATATCAGAGCTAAGGACATCAGGTAAATCACTTGTGCAGCCCTCTCATTTTAAAGATGAGAAAACAGTACAAATTGTGAAATGCAGGTTTACCAGATAGGCCTTAACCTCTCCAGCAGGTTTCAGAAATAGAAGTCTTCATTATTAGAAAGAAGAGAGGAAGGACTTCAAAGGCTTTAAATGTGATAGGCATGGAAAAAAATAAATATCCATTGCTCTTGATCTCTGAATTATTGGACAAGTTCCAATTAACTGAGGTCATCACTGAGTTTGAACTTAAACCCAAAAGGGACCAAGAAAGCTACATGATCTCTAAAGAGAAATACATGAAAAATTTTCTAGCTCATCCTGCATGACTTTTTGTGCCATTACATGTTCATAAATCCCTATTTCACTCCTGTGACCTGTATCAGCACACTCCATTTGAAGTGACTCTCTTTACTAGCTTAGATCCAGCAGAGTTCCTAACACACCTCTATTTCTAGAGGACATGGAAACTTTCTGAATGGCAGAAAGTTTTGTGCAATCTCACATTTGTCCATTAACATCATTGTTTCAGTATCAGGGAGCCAGATTCAGGAAATTTAAGATGTTTATATGTACAAATAGCTCCCTAATAGTCTCTTTGACCAGATAGCATGAAAAAAACAAAACACTGATTTATTGCCTAGCACCATCTTGCATGTCTATCTGCTAAGTCACTTTAGTCAAGTCCAACTCTTCAGGACTCTATGGATCATAGCCTGCCAAGTTCCTCTCTCCATGGGATTCTCCAGGCAAGAATACTGGATTGGGTTGCCATGCTCTCCTCCAAGGGATCTTCCCAACCCAGGGATCGAACCCACATCTCTTATGTCTCTTACATTGACAGGGGGGTTCTTTACTACTAGTGTCACTTGGGAAGCCCTTATCAATTATCTTATCAATCATCTTATCAATACTCAGAGGAGTTTCAACTTCTTTAAACTATTGCTCACAAGTGTTGTTATCCTGCCTATAGTTTCTTTCCTGAAAAAATTCCATTCCATTTATTCAGAAATTCTAACACTTTCATATACTCAATCTTAAACTCACCTCTGCTGGGAATAATTATTTAATAAGAAATGAATTGATGACTCTAAAGAATAGCTTAAGAGTCTGGCAACACCAGTTGTAACCAATATCCCAAACTCTAACTCTATGGATTAATCACTATCAGAAAGAAACACTATCCCACACTGAATAACATGTAACTAACAATGATATAATCCTGGTGTAGATCTTTGTATAACCTTATTTCATTTTCAGATTTGTTATATGACTTATTGTCAAACCTCTGCCCACAAAATCAAAGTTGATAGCTTGCCCTCCAAAATAAGAACATCAAAAAAGTCTTGGATCCTTCAAGGGTAGTTACAAAATAAGTTCATGCTTAGTAGAACTCCCTGATGCCTCAGTGGTAAAGAATCTACCTGCGATGCAGGAGGCACAGGAGATGCAGTTTCGATCCTTGGGTCAGGAAGAGCCTCTAGAGGAGAAAATGGCAACCCTCTCCAGTATTCTTGCCTGAAAAATCCCATGGACAGGGGAGTCTAGCAGGCTACAGTCCAAAGGGTAGCATAGAGTCAGACATGACTGAGTGACTGAACACAAGCATAGAGGAAAAAAAAAAAAACTTACCCCTATCTGACTTAGAAGAAATTTTTCCTTCCAGGCACCCATTTATTCATTGTTTAATTCATTTAACAAACTTTTAGTGATCATCTACTCTATTCCAGACACTGGGTCAATATTGGGAATTCAAAGACAAATGAGGTACATTCCTTCTCTCAAGAAGTTCATCATCAAACAGGTTAGCAAATAATCACATTGCTTTACTCACATCTATCAGTTCAGTTCAGTTCAGTCACTCAGTCGTGTCCGACTCTTTGTGACCCCATGAATTGCAGCACGCCAGGCCTCCCTGTCCATCACCAGCTCCCGGAGTTCACCCAAACTCACGTCCATCGAGTCAGTGATGCCATCCAGCCATCTCATCCTCTGTCGTCCCCTTCTCCTCCTGTCCCCCAATCCCTCCCAGCATCAGAGTCTTTTCCAATGAGTCAACTCTTCGCATGAGGTGGCCAAAGTATTGGAGTTTCAGCTTTAGCATCATTCCTTCCAAAGAAATCCCAGGGCTGATCTCCTTCAGAATGGACTGGTTGGATCTCCTTGCAGTCCAAGGGACTCTCAAGAGTCTTCTCCAACACCACAGTTCAAAAGCATCAATTCTTCGGCACTCAGCTTTCTTCACAGTCCAACTCTCACATCCATACATGACCACTGGAAAAACCATAGCCTTGACTAGACGGACCTTTCTTGGCAAAATAATGTCTCTGCTTTTCAATATGCTATCTGGTTGGTCATAACTTTCCTTCCAAGGAGTAAGTGTCTTTTAATTTCATGGCTGCAATCAGCATCTACAGTGATTTTGGAGCCTAAAAAAATAAAGTCTGACACTGTTTCCACTGTTTCCCCATCTATTTCCCATGAAGTGATGAGACCAGATGCCATGATCTTAGTTTTCTGAATGTTGAGCTTTAAGCCAGCTATTTCACTCTCCTCTTTGACTTTTCTCAAGAGGCTTTTTAGTTCCTCTTCACTTTCTGCCATAAGCTACAGTAAATGCACTGATGACTTCAACCTAGATCAACTTTCAACCCTTTTCAGTAATAAGTGAGTTGGTATTATAATCTTTGCATATCTTCTCAAAGTCTAACAACTTCACACTTTAGATGACTCAATAGCATCTAGCCTTTTATTAAAATAATCACCCCCTTACCACAAAGGTGCCCCAAGTTATTGATTATCCAACTTCACAGCTTACAGGAATTTATAACCCACCTCCCTAAACACACATACATCTATACACACACACACAGCCTTTGTCTCATAGCCTGTCTAGTGAGTGACTCTCTTGAGTGCTCAGATTCCTCCAGTCTTCAGTAACCACACTAACAAGAGTAACAGGCAATGAGTTCACTTGTCACTCTACACCCCGAGTATACTTTAGAAATGTCAGCTAAGCCTGATGACCTCAGGAAAACTGATAATAGTTAAACCAAACCCCAGCCATAGGACTGGGGTTTAGAGGCACGAATCTTTTACTTGTAAAGACATTATAAGATCTAGAAAATAGTTATTGAGATCTTATTATGTGTCACACACTGTGTGCTGAGTATTTGGTAGGCATTATTTAAACCTCACAAAAATGCTACTGTCCCCATTTTAGAGATAACTGAGCCCAAGTGACTTGCCCAAGGCTACTGCTGCTGCTGCTGCTTCTAAGTCGCTTCAGTCATGTCCGACTCTGTGTGATCCCATAGACGGCTGCCCATCAGGCTCCCCTGTCCCTGGGATTATCCAAGCAAGAATACTGGAGTGCGTTGCCATTTCCTTCTCCAGTGCATGTTAAGTTGCTTCAGTCATGTCCAACTCTGTGTGACCCTATGGACAGCGGTCCACCAGGCTCCTCTGTCCATGGGATTCTCTAGGCAAGAATACTAGAGTGGGTTGCTATTTCCTTCTCCTGCCCAAGGCTACACAGTAGCAAGTGGTGAGGCCTTGACCAAAATTCTAACAAGCTGACTTCAAAGCCACTCTGTAAGAGGAGAGAGAAACTGCCATCCAAGATCTTAGGATGTCATTGACTTAAGATACCTGAATACTGAACTTAATACATTTCCTTTGAGGATAAGATTGTCCATAGACTGTGGTGAAAGCCAAGTATTATGGGAAATATCCATTAGCCACACTCTTTTGTCTTTGCCTTAGTAGAGCCTGATGTGTACAGACAGTCTGCTTCCAAATTCTGCTCTTTCTGCTGTACCATGATGTCTGTTTATAAAATGTATCTGCATCACAGGTATAGAAGAGAGTAAAGAGTTATGAAAGATTGGACTATGAAAATGAACTATAAAAAAAATAGATGTTCAAGTTTCATCATCACTGGCTTATTAAAGTTAACCAATTGCTTTCAACTAAATGTAGAATGTCTGTCTGATTGCATTGGAAGAACATTTTTATTCAACTTCTGAATCTTGTAATACCTTGTCTATTAATGAGGATATCATTCTGAGTGCCTCATGTTCAGGCTGGTACAGACCCCCATTTATTACCCTGAATTTCCACTAAAGTGAAGCCAAAGCTCACCATCTTTAATATCCAGAAATGAGCCTCAGAGACACATAGAACTGTGTCTAGTTGAAAGCTGTGTGTCAGACAGCCATGGGGCCCCACTATGATTAATGACACCAATATGAAGTCTCATGTCTGTCATTTGGGGGAAATGTTTGTGATGATGGCACATTCCTCCTTTCAATTCTCACTTTCCTCTTAAGGAAGACTGCTCATTTATATCCTCTGAGGATGCTCCTAACAAGATGGATGTACCATCATATGTTTAAGGAGGGAGAGAAAAAGGCAATTGCAGGAGTTCAAGAAAAAAATGAAAGCTGAATCATTCTCAGTAATCTCCCAAATTTATATCCCTCAGTATCACAAACTGAATTACCCCTATAAACATTAGTTTAAAAAACCAACTTTTCTCTTACAGCTGCATGGTGAAGTGCCACATCTCATCCATATAGTAAGGATTTTATTTTCAATCTAATGTGCCAATGGCAGTTTCCAATGAGAAAAAGCAATTTGCTAGTCTAGCCAATTACGATTTGTCCTTGGATGAAGATGACAGCAAAGTCTGTGCCTCTGGTTCATTGAAAACATCAGAAAGATATCCCCAGTTCTCAGTTTGGCTCTCTGTGAAGTTAAGCATTAAGGAGGTGATTAAAATTCAGTTTAACTTTGGTAGCAAATCAAAGGAAAGGCATTGCTATCTGATGGTAGGAGCAGGTTTTCAGAATAGTCTGAAACAGCAGTGGCCTGCATTTTAATTATGAGGACAATATTGAAGCTCTGTGCCTCCAGTTATGCCCTCACTAGGAAACCTTTATTCTGTACCCTGAGGGTATTAGGACTACTTGACGTATTCACACTACCACATATGGGTGTATTTAAACAGACAACCATTGCTTTACTTGATACTTCTGTTATCAAAAGATGACCCATGACTATGAATGAGAGGTTTGAAAAAAAAAAAATACTCCTGACTATGCCATTGATTTCCTATGTCATGATCAGAAAATCATTTTCCTTCTTTTTGCCCAAGCCATAATGTTAGAACACATCAGAGAGCTGATTTGTAAGGTTGTTCTGCTGATAGAATCAGATTTTAAAAAGCAGATCTGGGATATTTGCCATTAATATGCTTTTAAAGATGAGAAAACTGAACAACTCTTGAATAATTAATTATCCAAGTCAACTCTTTTGAAGTTCATCTACCACTATTATATCAATGAAATACCAGGTCATTAGTGTGAGGATATGGGAAATTTTGCTTGATAATTAAAGACCTTTCCTATATCCTGGCCCTGGATTGATGAACAGAATGTTAAGCCTAAATTATCTGCTCCAGTTCAAGCAGCAGACGAAAGTCCTGGGGAGAAGCATGATCTGCTCATTCATTTACTAATGTAGCAAATGTCCACTGGATGTTTACTCTGTCTGGCTCAGTTGCACTAGAGGAACAAAGATGAGTAAGACTTGGTTCCTGCCTCAAAGGATTTACAGAGGAGTGAAGTGGATTTACCTGCTCTCAATGCCCTAAATGCCTGTGCCCTCACTTGGACACTCACTCTCCATATGCCTGTCTACCAGCTTTCTGTACTGGTCTGTCTGGCAGACCCACTCTATTTCATTCTTTACCTAAGTCACTTCTATTCATCATTTTAGCCTTATGTCTGGCACATGGCATTTGCTCAGTAAGGATTACTGAATTCATTATCATACAATATGAGAAATTCTTAAATAGAGAAGGAAGCAAAACATCTTTGGGGCACAGAGACCATGGTAAGGGTACCAAGGAATGCTTCACAGAAGGCTTTTGGGTTGGTGATATTTGAGATGGACTCATCTCATGAGTACAGCATGAGTACAGGTTAACGGTGAATAGGGACAACATGAGAAAAGAACTGTAGAGTGGTGAATCAGCATTAAGGAAAATCGAACCAGACAAAGGGAACATCATCTGTACATGCATGAAGATACTAATGAGGATGCGATGTTTGCAGTTTGCAAACTCAACATAGATAACATTGAGTACAGTACAGAATGGAAGGTACACTTGAGCTTCATGTCAAAGACCTTACATGTCATGTTTAGAAGTATAGATTTTTTTTCCTAAGGTGATAAGCAGTCACTGAAGGTTTATTGGCAGGTGTGTCAAATGAGATTTAGAGGCAAGATAAACACACACAGAAATAGTAAACACTCTAGCTTAAGGTGATAAAAAAATAATTTATTATTCAATGTTGAGTAGGGCAGAGACATTCTGGAAAGCACAGAGAGTCCAGACTTGCAGGCTTTGCCCAAGATTGCTCACCTCTGCTGAGTACATACTCCAGCAGCCACACCAATGAACCTGGGCAGTAGTTGACCAAACCTCCACCAATCCTTTCAAGAAAGCCTATGACCTTGGACAGAACTGAATTCCACACAACACTTCCCTTCTCACATTATCGTCTTTCAAACCAAAGTCTCACACATATTCTTCTGAATGATGGAGCCCAAGTCACATGCCAGCACCATATCTGCAAGGGAGACTGAAAAATGAATCTCTAGCTTCCATTTAGGTGGGAAGGACCCGTAATGTCAGAAATGCCCAAACCTACAACAGATGTTCTAAAACAGCTTTAGTTCAGTTCAGTTCAGTCACTCAGTCATATCCGACTCTTTGCAACCCCATGAATCGCAGCACGCCAGGCCTCCCTGTCCATCACCAACTCCCGGAGTTTACTCAGACTCACGTCCATCGAGTCAGTGATGCCATCCATCCATCTCATCTTCTGTTGTCCCCTTCTCCTTCTGCCCCCAATCCCTCCCAGCATCAGGGTTTTTTCCAATGAGTCAACTCTTTGCATGAGGTAGCCAAAGTATTGGAGTTTCAGCCTCAGCATCATTCCTTTCAAAGAACACCCAGGACTGATCTCCTTTAGGATGGACTAGCTGGATCTCCTTGCAGTCCAAGGGACTCTCAAGACTCTTCTCCAACACCACAGTTCAAAAGCATCAATTCTTCAGCTCTCAGTTTTCTTCACAGTCCAACTCTCAGATCCATACATGACCACTGGAAAAACCATAGCCTTGACTAGGTAGAACTTTGTTGGCAAAGTAATGTCTCTGCTTTCGAATATGCTATCTAGGTTGGTCATAACTTTCCTTCCAAGGAGTAAGTGTCCTTTAATTACATGGCTGCAGTCACCATCTGCAGTGATTTTGGAGCCCAGAAAAAAAAGTCTGACACTGTTTCCACTGTTTCCCCATCTGTTTGCCATGAAATGATGGGACCGGATGCCATGATCTTCGTTTTCTGAATGTTGAGCTTTAAGCCAATTGTTTCACTCTCCTCTTTCACTTTCATCAAGAGGCTCTTTAATTCTTCTTCACTTTCTGCCATAAGGGTGGTGTCATCTGCATATCTGAGGT
Organism: Bos mutus; assembly: GCF_027580195.1. NCBI lineage: Eukaryota > Metazoa > Chordata > Mammalia > Artiodactyla > Bovidae > Bos > Bos mutus. The sequence goes on along the minus strand of NC_091617.1, from coordinate 87,596,503 downwards.
TATTGATATTTCTCCTGGCAATCTTGATTCCAGCTTGTGCTTCTTCCAGCCCAGGGTTTCTCATGATGTACTCTGCATAGAAGTTAAATAAGCAGGGTGACAATATACAGCCTTGATGTACTCCTTTTCCTATTTGGAACCAGTCTGTTGTTCCATGTCCAGTTCT